>NC_052534.1:104146330-106546330 GCF_016699485.2 Gallus gallus
GGACTAAACAATTTGAAGAGATGGAAACTACTCACCTAGGATTGAAGAGTAACTATAATGAGACAGCCAGAAACATTTCTTCTGGCTCACAGAAGAGTACAGTGAATGGAAGAGCAGAGTCCAGAAGCAAGCGGACCATTCGCCGGCCTGCTTACTGGCTGGAGATGAGGGGCATAAAAAACAATGTGAACAAATCTTCAGATGAAAAAGGTACTCATTACTCTTAGCTCAATGCAAAACTGTTTTTCCTCTTCAGTTTTTTTATGAGAAATGATTTCTGAAAGACGTGGTGCAGTTCAGCACAAGTTACAAGCTTGATAGAGATGCTTATACATTAGGAGAGACAAACTTCCTCCACTGCAGAAGTGTAGGTTTAAATTCTCTGGTGTTATGCAGTTCCTTTTAAGTGACTTGTCTATTAAAATTAATGATTCTATGAGTGATATCAGTTTTATCTGTAGAAGAGAAGTGTGTAGGTCATCTGCCAATCATTTCAGCATTATACTGTAATAACTTGAAAAATAGAACAAGTAATGTTAAAAATGCACAGAAGCAAATCAGTATGCAGCATTCTGGTTTAGACAAGGGTTTTGTGGTTGTTAGGTTTTTTTGTGGGGGGGAGTTAAATGTTTTTATAACTGTTGTTTTCTCTCTTCTGTCATTTATGATTCTCTTACTTGGAGTAGATGGCGTCTTATCTTGTTTTAGGGACGTTCAGATTTCCTGGCTTCAGAATTGTTTTTCAAGCTTTTCGTGTGGCTCTTCTTTCTTTAATGCTTTTTCCTCCTCTCACTAAATTACAACCTGTATATTATCCCCTTGCAGGGAGGACCAAATATTAACTTGATAAAAGTGAGGTTGCTGCAGCTTCGTGCCCCTAGGTCCAACCAGTAGCAAGACTGAGCATATGTTCCCATGAGTACGAACACATATATTCAATAAATGTATACACAGCCAGCCATACAGATCAACAGAAATGGATGTGCTCAGCGCTCAAACAAACAGCACTGATGGCATCCATCCCATTTCCCTCTCTGGCTGATCAGTGTGGAGATATGTTAGTGAGAAATAAAAAGATATATATGTGTGTATCTATGTTTGTACACGTGTGTGCAGTGTAAATCCCTCCCGTAGCTGAATTAGGCACTCAGTCTACTCTTAACTGACCCCTGGATAATCACACTCCAAGCCCCCCCCCTGCCACAGGCAGGGCTGCCAACCTGCACATTTCATACCAGCCCAGGCTGCTCAGGGCCCCATCCAACCTGGCCTTGAACACCTCCAGGGATGGGGCATCCACAGCCTCTCTGGGCAGCTGTTCCAGCACCTCACCACTCTCGTAGTAAAGAACTTCCCCCTGAAACTGAGGTAGCAGACAGACACAAAGCTGTTATCCAAAGACTGAGTTTAATAAGACTGAAGCATTTCTTTTCTTGCTTGTTAGCAGAAGTGCTTTTGAAAGGCAAGAGGAAATCTGTGCACCGGGAAAGTGAAGATCTTAAAGACCCTCCCAAGAAGAAGCAGAAGATTTCTGGTAATATTAAATAACTTTTTATTTCTAGTTGAAAACAGGGGTACTTCAGACTTCCTTTCTGCCCGAATGCTGTCCTCCATGTCTATTTCTGATTCTCTGTATCTTGTAGGATGCTGCTGAATAGTGTTTGCTTTATGGTGGGAGGTGATTATTCGTATTTCAGTCTCTCTTAAAATTGAGCAGAGGGAGAGAAAAGGGAAATAGAGTAAGAACAATCTGGTCACGTTAGTTTTAGCTTCCCCAAAGATTCTGAACTAAATAATCAGGCAAATTATTTGTGTATGTCTGGAGATCGGTGAGTATATGATGGAACATGAAGCTGCATCAAGGGAAGGTCATATAGGGGTTAGGAAGAGGTTCTGCACCAAAGAGTAGTTGGTGTGGAATGGGCCCTGAGCTGCTGGAGTTTGAGGAGTGTTTGGACAACTCTTTGAGACATAGGACCATCCAAAAATCAAACCCCATATGGAGCCAGGTGAAATCAATGATCCTTCTGGGCCTCTTCTAACTCAAGGTATTCTATGATTCTATTCTATGAACCCTATTAGCAGGCTCCTAGAGAGTGTAAGACCTAATGTGAGATAAAAGCAGATGTTAGACTAAGATGCTTGAGCAACTTTCAGTTGTGACATAACTTTTTTACTCTGCTGCATGGTCTCTTTTGAAGTACTGGTTCCAGCAAGCAGTTCAGGAAACTTGCAGATCAAATGAAGAAAATGTAGAGAGAAAAAAAAGAGTAGAAAACGTAACCCATGGGAAAATACTGAAACAATAAGAGTTGTTTAGTCTAAAGAAAACAAAAACAAGTAGAGGAATGGGACTGACTGTTTTGTTGCTAACAAGTCTTATCTATTAAATTGCCTTATCTATGCTGTGAACTGATATGTTTTGGTGTAAAGAGTTCCCATCCTATGAGCTTTGCATACGAACAGCCATAGATTATCATAGATTATAAATGTGTGGATGACACTAATGCCTGCAGCTGCAAACAAATGTGGATTTTGAGGGAGAGGAGAGGTAATAATCTTCAAGTTCTTTTAAAGAAGTAAAATGGAACATTTCTGAATGAGTAGTCTTGAGACAGTAGGCTGACTAGCAGCTTCCTAGCCAAGCTCTGCTTTTCATGTAATGAGGCTCACAGAATTAAGTCTCTTGGTCTTCCTTGGTTGTTGTTAACAGCCTGGTAATGGGGCGCGGGCAGTGCCAGCACTACCAGCAGCAGGGCAGAGCAGATCAGTTATGCTCCATTAAGGCTACCCTGATAGTGCTAGTGAGTCTGCTGGTTTGCCGTGGCTGCATCCCGACGGAAGGCTACTGCCAGGAAAAAATGTGGACACCCAGACAGAGGTCCCATGTTCACATAAGAGGAAGGCTGCAGCCAAGAAAAATGTGGAGACTCAGACTGAGGTCCCAAAACAAGATGTTAGTGTGCAGGTCTCTGGCTGTAGTGAGTGCTAGAGCCTGACCTTTGGAGTGGTAGGTGAGGGAGTCAACACTTGTGTAAGATGCGACCAGCTAAATGACTTACTCAGCCTTGTGGTTGACCTGAAAGAGGAGGTGGAGAGGCTGAGGAGCATAAAGGAATGTGAGAGGGAGATTGATTGGTGGAGCCAAACCCTATCGGCCCCAAGATCTTAGCAGCCAGCTGAGGCTCCACGTGGAGTACATCACCCCCTACCTCCTTGCAAACAGGTGATAGAGGGGAACCAGCATGCAGACAGTGTTCCTGCTGCCATGAGCCCCATGTCCTCTCCTCCCCCTAGCAACAATGGGGAAGAATTGGGGAGTGTAGGGCAGTGGCAAAAGGCCCCTGCTCAGCAATGTACGTGCACCCTCCCAGAGATTCCCCTGCCTCCCCAACTGCCCCTGTAGAACAGGTACAGTGCTCTGCAGGGACAACTGGACAATGGTGGTGATGATGGTTCTCTTCACTTGGTGGTGTTAACAATGTCTAACCAGACCTCGCTTAGCATCAAAACGTCGTCGGCAAAGAAAAAACAGTCCCTCACTGTTATTGGTGACGCCCTGCTGAAGGGAGCAGAAGGGCCAATACATAGACCAGAGCCTCTACACAGGGAGCTCTGTTGCCTCCTGGGAGCCCGGGTTAAAGACATAAGGAAGAAACTTCCTTCCCTAGTTTGGCCCTCAGATTACTATCCTCTATTGTTGTTTCAGGTAGGCAGCGACGGTATAGGAAGAACTTCCCTAAAGACTTTGAAAAAGGACTTCAGAGTCTTGGGGCAACAGGTGAAGGGTTAGGCAGCACAAGTTGTGTTCTCCTCTATCCCTCCAGTTACAGGGAATGATGAAGGACTAAATATGATGGGCCAGTGGATTAATATCTGGCTCTGAGCCTGGTGTGCCCAGCAGGGTTTGGGGTTTTTTGACCTCTGCTCTGTTTGCACGAGACCAGGCCTGCTAGCAACTGATAGGAGTAGCTTCTTCCACCAGTGGAAAGGGGTCTTAAGATGGGAGTTGGGAAGGTTCATTCATAGAGCTTTAAACTGGGTACAAAGTGGGGTGGGAGTGTAACTGGGGTCACTAATATGAGGCCTGTATGTAACGTCCCAGTGCTTGTAGGAGAGGGATGTGCTGGTAAGATCCCACAGTCTAGTGTCTTGGTGGAGAAGGAGGATGACTCGCCCTTTTTTAGGAAGAACACGAGGGTTGCAGTGAGGTTGGTGGCTATGGAAACACCTGAGTATGGTCATGAGGGTATTAGGGCTACTGCCGCTCCAAAGGAGGCCCAGCTCAGGTGCTTTGACACCAGTGCACGCAGCATGGGTAATAAACAGGAGGAGCTGGAGGCCATCGTGTGGTCAGAAAGCTATGATATAGTTGCCAGCATGGAAACGTGGTGGAATGAGTTGCACAGCTGAGTGCTGTGATGGATGGCTACCAACTTCTCAAAAGATAGGCAAGGCAGGAAGGGTGGTGGTGTAGCCCTCTGTGTTAAGAAAGAATGTGAATGTATGGAAATTAATGATGGTGATGATAGGGTCGAGAGCTTATGGGTCGGAATAAAAGCAAAGGCCAATAAGACTGATGCTATCGTTGGAGTCTGCTACAGGCCGCCCAACCAGGATGAAGAGGTGGAAAGGACAGTTTGTAGACAGTTGGGTGAAGTCTCGAGGTCTCCCCCTTGTTCTTGTGGGGGACTTCAACTTCCCAGACATCTGCTGGATTTATAATTGTGGTGCTCAGGGACATGATTTAGCAGAGGGTTGTTAGGGTAGTATGGTCAGGTTGTGGTTGGACTCGATGATCTTTAATGTCTTTTCCAACCCGAGCAATTCTATGATTCTATAATTCTGTGTTTAAAACAGGAAAAAAGCGGCAATTGGGAGCACAACAGAACTCCAAAACAAAAAGCCACTATGTTCGGAAGGAACCAGAAACCTATGGCACAGGTAAGGAGGAGGAGCAGTTGCTCAGAACTGTTTATAGAGCAGGTAGGAGATAATTATGATTCTGCAAGTTCACTCTGAGCAACATCTGTCTCTCTCATGTTTCCATTTTGTCTTCCACTGTTGAGTGGCTCCTGTCATGTTGGGGTATTGCAGAACAACATTGAAGGGACAGCATGCTCTCTATAGTTTCACAAGGTTTAACCCTAAAAACAGTGAGTAATAGGACAGTGAAGGAGGAATCATTTCAGTTAGGCAAAAGCCTGTTGAGATAGTTTTGGTGTAAAACTCATAGAAATATGCATACTTTTTTACTCAGCAGAATATATTTGGAGGAAAAACTGTCCCACTTACTGTCACATCTCTTCTGGTTACCTGGTAGAGACCTAAGCAGTCTATGCTTGAAAATTAGCATTATAGCCTTGATTCAGCATTGGCTTGGTATGTGTAGCTCACAGCACTCATTAATTACTTGTTTTCTAGCAAGTGCTGTTAGATTCATGGACTTTTCTGCTGACTACTCAAGGAGGGACAAACCCTTCCTGTTATGACTGGGCAAAGAGAAAAGCCTATTTTTATAATTAGATATTTTTTATGGTAAGAATTAAAGCAGGGGGCTTTTAAGCCACTTTCTTCCCGGAACTCATATCAGTAATTTATAATCCTTGTGGATAGAGCTTCTCCTTTGCATTTCAGAAGTGGCCAGGCACTGAAAACCATGCCTCACAGGATGCTTTTCCTTGGCTCTTGAGAGGGTTGGTATAGTGGTACAGCTCTTTTCACTTTGGGTGCCAAAATCCCTGTCTGACATAAGTGAAGTTCTTAAGATTTGTTTGGTAGAATTGAACCATGGACGTCGTCCCAAAAACTGTTCTGTCACATCTGTCACCACTTTTAACAAAAGTGTTCTGCCAAAAGTGCATGCTAAAGTAATTGTGTAATGAAAATGAACAGAGGAAGAATCTCTGCTGAATAACTAGAGCTCTTCTCACAAGAGTGAGTTTGAATGTTCTTATCAAATCATCTTCCAAAAGGTGTGATGTGTGCCTTGTCACACGGTACACCTAAAGCTCATAATGAGCTGAAACTCCTGAAGTAGAGTAAGACAGCACTTTGGTAGCATGTGATTCATTTCCTCCGGGGATATGCTGTGCACACTGATGGAAAAAGAGTTTTGTTTCCAGTTTTAGTGCAACTCCTTCGTTTTGACAGGTAGTAGAGAAGAGCAGTGGTCTTTGGAAATTCAGGACAAAGGTCGAGTTACTTGTCCTACGTGCCGGGCTGTGGTGAGAAAGACTGTAGAAGGACTGAAGAAACATATGGCAAATTGCAGACAGGTGAGAACAAGAGAGATGTTTTCTGTACTCTCTTTATCTTACTGATAGATGTGCCTGCACGTGGATTTTTGTTGCAGTTAAAACCAGTTCTGTCTCATTATCATGTCTCTGAGCAAGAGACTTTTATGTCTTTAGAGGCTGCAGGCTTCCAGCTCGTTGTGTTCCTGGAGTTTTGGTGTAGTGACTAAAGATCTACCCATTTCATTGCTTCCTAAATTGTACTCTCCATAACATCTGTTTTATTTTTAATGGGCAATTACCTGGCCTAAATAGTGTTCTGCTCTTGTGCTCCTTTCTTCCAGAGACTTTCCCACTCCTTTGTTAATTTGCAGTTACACACATGGTGTCTTTATTTATTTGTAGGAAACATTCACATGTCATCATTGTGGGAAACAGCTGAAGTCTTTAGGAGGAATGAAATACCATGTCATGGCAGACCACAACAGTCAGGTAACACAATTACTCTACATCTGAAAGTCTCACAGGGGAGGTGGTCTTTTAACCCCTCCCTGATACACACAGAAAGTGAATGTTGTGCTTTCTATCAAGTGTAACTGCTTAAATCTCATTTCATGTGTATTTTCATTATTTTAAGGTTGGAGATCTGGAAAAAAGTAGGTTAGCAGAGATGGTAGGGATGCTGCATCTTTAAAAGAGCAGATGAATTTTATGCTGGTTATATGCCACGCATAAAAGGCATTCTGAATCAGAAGTTCATTGTTCCTTAGGCTGCACTTCTCAGTCCTTTGATAGAAAGTAGCAGTTTTTCCTGTTTGCCATAAAGATATAAATGCTGCAGTCTGCCTTTCCTCTTTGCTATTGCTTTAGGGAAGGTAATGTTTGCTGTTGTTGTGAAGCATTAGAACTTTTTTTCTTTGAGAGGTTTGGATAGTATTTGGAAAAATACATCACAGTTGTATTTTAACAGTAAATGTTAAAGATGTAGGATAAAGGTGAGTTAAGTGCTTTCCACAGACAGGAGGGGAGCAAAGAAATCCACAGCCATGTCCTTCCCAGCTGCTATAGTTTGAAATGCTGTCAGGTCTTCGTTCAAACACAACTATCTGCAAAGTGGTTTTCAGACAGTTCACTCCTTTTAAAGACAGTTCAGTTTTTCTGGGATATAGACAGGGGTCACTGTATTAAATCCGTTTCTGTACAATCACAGTGCTGAGTGTCCTGCATTTTTCTGTCATCCTTCTGCTGTTCTTTAGCCAGTCGTGAAGGAAGGAGGAGAATTGGATGAGCAGCTTGAGCGAGACCGCCTTCGGAAGGTTTTGAAGCGTATGGGAAAGCTGAAGTGTACAAGGGAGGTAAGCTGCATTGTCTTAATCATCCAAAATTGAACAGCAGCAGATGCATGAACTTGTAATACTGTGAAAGTTGTGCTGGATGTGCTTTTGGTGCTGGTAAAAGATGACTTTGTTTCTGTATCCTAGCTATGCTTTCAAGACAGGATAGTCTCTTGAGAGACTTTGAAGGAATGCTGCGTTACCAGGAAATCAGTAGGAGGGAGGCATGGAGAATTTTCTTTATGAAGCACTGAGCTTAGAGGACAAATTTTAAGATAACTGATGCTTGATGAGAACCTCTTAACTGAAAAAAGCAGGAGTGTAATGAATGCTAGTTGAATTAACTAGAAGCGTTAGGGCTTTGCTCTTGACTCACTAGGTGACATTCTCTTGCCTATACCAGAAAGCTGGTTGGCTTTTATTGCAGTCTGATCCCCATTTGCACTCTGAAAGACAAGATTACTAGGCTGATTATGAAAACAGAGATTTTATTTTTGATTTCCTTGGGTTTTTTTTTCAAATGGCTTCTTTAGACTGATTGTGTAAATGTAGATTGAGCAAAGGTATGAGTGAACTTCAGAAGAGCAAACTTCTGCCTTTTTAAGGAATTACCAGACAAGTTGTTGATGCCCCACCCCTGGAGGTGTCCAAGGCCAGGTTGGATGAGGCCCTGGGCAGCCTGGTTGGGTGGGTGGCAACCAGCACATGGCAGGGAGGGGTTGGAACTGGGTGGGCTTTCAGGTCCCTTCCAACCCAAGCCATTCTATGGTAAGTGCTTTCAACTGAGGATGTCAGGGAGGAGGAAGTTAAAGGATAACAATTTACCTTACAACAGTATTACAGACTGTTCACAGAATAATGCAATTGTTAAGGTTGGAAGGATTCTACTGAGATCATCTGGTCCAAAAGCCCTGTGCTCCAGAAAGGTCATTTAGAGATCCTTGAGTATTTGGTGTGTTGATGTCTTCAAGGGGGGATTGGAAGGATGTTGATTTCTTTCCTTCGTGCACCAAAAGTATTGTATTAATGTATACTTCTGTTCTTTCCTTCTTTAGTTGTTTGTAATAGCTGTAAAGATGTAAGTGACATCTGCATGAACTGTTGGGAGTTTATTGCCCTCCTCTGCAGTTTGAGATGTGATCTATATTCTAGGAACAGCTGAAAGTTTTATTTACGATTTCCATAATGCTGCATTCTAGACATTTCAACCACCCAACCAAGTGTTGGCTCTTTCTCTGCCCACATCCTCCATGTGTATCTTAAAATCTTTTTGTGCATCCTTCTTTAATGTCTTGTTTCTTTATTCCATATATTGAAATTTTCTGTTCCACGTTACTCACAAAGAAGTTCTCAGAAGCAATTTTTCCCATTTGCAGTCAGCTCTTTGTGCCAGATTTCGTCTAGTTAGAGATTAAAGATTACTGTCTGGTTGTCTCTGGTTTGTCAGGAAAGCTGGTAGCACTTTTATCAGCAGTGCTGTTATAATGCACTTGGAAAGCATTTGATCTATGTGTTTTTCTTCCACGTTGACAGGGCTGCACAGGCAGCTTCACTAGCATAATGGGATACCTGTATCACATTAAAAAATGTGGGAAGACTGCATCTGAGCTGGAGAAAATAGCAATGAAGTGCCATCATTGTGAAAAAGCATACAGATCAAAGGCAGGACTTGTATACCATCTTCGAGCTAAGCATGGGCCGGTAAGTGCTAATCACTGTAATTATCAGAATAGTGATGTGATATTTCAGGCCAGTGTGTCCAGAGGAGGGCCACAGAAATGATCCAAGGATGGAACTTCACTCCTAGGAAGACAGGCTGAAAGAGCTGGGGCTGTTCAGCCTGGAGAAGAGAAGGCTGCAGGGAGACCTGAGAGCAGCCTGACAATATCTAAAGGGGAGCTACAAGAAAGAAGGGGACAGACTCTTTAGCAGGGGCTGTGTTGATAGAACAAGGGGAAATGGCTTCAAGCATGAAAAGGGTAGACTTAGGTTGGATATAAGGAAAAAGTCTTTTACAGTGAGGGTGGTGAGGCACTGGAACATGTTGCCCAGAGATGTAGTGAATGCTCTGTCCTTGGAGACTTCCAAGGTCAGGCTGGATGGGGCTCTGAGCACCTGATTGAGTGTAGGTGTTTGTTGCAGGGGGAGTTGGACTGGATGACCTTTGAAGGTCCCTTCCTACTCAAACAATTCTATGAAAGCAATAGCTGTGTACAGAAGTAAAACCAAATATAGAATTCATTCACTACTTCCCATCAGTAGGCAAGTATTTAGCCATTTCCAGGAAAGCAGAGCTTTATCATTTGTAGTAATTACTTAAGAAGACAAATGCCATAGCCCTAAACAATCACCCCTTCCTCCTCTCTTTTATTGCTGAGCATGATGTCATGCAGTACAGAATATCACTTTGGTCAGTTAGGGTCAGCTGCTCTGGCTGTGTTCCCTTGTTCCCTCCAGCTTCCTGTGCACCCCCAGCCTACTCACTGGTGGGTTAGCATGAGAAACAGAAAAGGCCTTGCTGCTGTATAAGCACTGTTCAGCAATAGCCAAAACATTGGTGTCTTATCAACACTGCTGTTTTGATAAACACAGTACCCTACAAGCTACTGTGAAGGAAAATCAAGTCCCAGCCAAAACCAATACACGTGTAACCTTGTGGAGCTTCCTATCATGTTGTTGTTTGCTCTTGGAGTCATCACTGGAACAGAACAAGCAACACTATTCTTGTTGTCCATGTGGCTTTTACAGTGAGAGATGTGGTATCCTTTCAAGACAGTGGCTGTGTGAAACTCTCTGCTTGAGCCCTACAGCTGTGTCACTGGGTAGATGTGGGGATCTGTCTTGGCAGGTAGTGGGATGCACTTCTGTCAGTGAACCACAGCTGCTGCAGCATTTCTGTGAGGGATTTGGCTGAGTATTTATTCACAGTATTTAGTGTAGCTGAAGTGTTGAGGGAGGCTTAGCTTTTTTTGCTTTTTTTTCTTTTAACCTTCATTGTAGGTCAACTTCCTCCATGAAGAAAGAACAGAGAGCCTGAAAGATGCAAAATGGGAGCAAAGTGGTACAGGTAGAGTTCAGAGGAGATCTGCGAAGGTGGCAATCTACTATCTCCATGAGCTAGCTGGAGAAGAGCTGGCCAAAGAGTGGCCCAAGAGAAGAGTGCTGCAGGACTTGATTCCAGATGATAGGAAGGTACAAGGCCTTAAAAATGCTTTACAGTGTTTGAGTCTTTCTCCCTATCAAATGAGTGGTATCTTCCCAGTGCTGCCAGTGTTTAATGGCCCTTGGAATTTAATACTGAAATGATATCTTGTGGAAGAGATGAAGTTTTGCACTCTCTCTGATCTTAGATTAAGCTATGACTATATCAGCAATTACTGTTGTGTGTTTTATTCAGGCAGGCTGTAATGACTTTACAGCTACTATAGCAATAGTAGTTTCATTTCCAGTATTCTCAAGTACAAAAGCAGTTATAGACAGTATGTTGCTCACAAGTTAGAATTGTACTATTTTAGGGGGTTTCCAGATTCAGTTACGTTTGTAGATGGGTGGGAGAAGATTGTTTATTGAGAGTTTGGCTGTTAGAAGTGCTGTTTCACTTTCTACCCTGTCACAACAACAGGGAGAGGAAAGGGATGTGCTTGTCACAATGTGTAGCTAGCTTTGCTTCCAGCTTTCAATTCCATCACTTTATCTCAGCTGAAATATACCCGTCCTGGACTGCCCACGTTTAGTCAAGATGTGCTGTGCAAATGGAAGACAGAAATAAAGATGTACCGAAGAGTCCACTGTCCAAATCAGGTAATTCTTTCTGAAGACTCAAAGGGGGCTTATTTCAGGTCTGTATGAGCCAACAACTTTCCACAGCCTTGAAACTGCAGTTTCTGTCTTTCTGCAGGAGTGAAATTCTGCTCCATCTCCGTATGGTGGTTCATTGTAACTAAGACCCTGTTTCATCTCTCTGAGGATGTGTTTGTCTTCTTCAGAGCTAGTAACTTTCAGAATTAGACAGCTTTCAGTTCATCTAGGTGCTGGTTCATGTGGAGGTGTCACTGAGTACTGGAAAAGTGACAGTCTCCTGCTGTCTAGCAGGTGTACTAAATCTTAATTTTAGAGGAATGGAGAAGCAGAGATGAAAGTGAGAGTGAAAGAACTTTCAAAGTAAAACTGAAGTGTTGTACCATAGCTTGAAATGGCCAACGAAAGGCACACAGGTGGCATCCTGGTCTTGGGTTGCTTGTGCATGTGCACATAGTTTCTTACAACTCCGTGTGGCGGTTGCCAGTCAGATCCAGTGAAAAGAAATGGCCCCATTGGTGGAACTATTTTGGTCATGTATGTGATGCAGAGTGCCAAGGGTAAGTAGTGGCTTTCATCTGGATTTGGTACAGAGACAAAGACTTCACCCTCCCTGTCCCACTCACAGCTCTCTCCTCAGCTTTCAGGTTTGTGTCATTACCACCTATAAGCATTGCAGTATGATGTCTTATATTCATTTACCCCCAGAAAGCAGCTGTCCTAGTTCACCAAGCAGTAACCCAGAAGCCTGCCTTGCACTTAATCTCCTGTTTCAGGCTCTGAGCTGTCAGTTGAGCATAATCTAGTATCCTGAGACTGACGCCTACAGCTCCACGTGGGGTAGGCTTTAAAGCTGCCTTTTAACTGGGACCATTGATGTCACATGCAGCAGTTCAGCTCTGTGCCTCTAAATACAAGGTCAGGGCAGGAGAGATTGTAGTGTCACCCTCTTATGACATGTGCTTCATTTAAAACAAATCTATGATGTTACTCAGGCTTTTGATAGAGGGTGATTGTAACTCACTGAAATCTTAAGTCCCTTGTGCAGGTCTTTACAAGAAGCTTTCTGGCTCTCTACAACTTGATATCTCCTTTCCTCTTCCTGTCTTATCCCTTTGGGAATTGTGTTCCAGAGAATAAGACTCTTACTTGGGAAGAAGTGATTTCTAAGTAGAGTTTTGCTGACACAGACATTTTTTTGCTGTTTCAGGGTTGTGAATCTGCGTACGGCACTCTCTCAGGACTCAAATCTCACCTCGGCACATGTACCTTGGTTGGTAGCATTCCTTGTACTCACTGTCTTTCATACCAATATCCTGGCTGTGCCTGTCCGTCTGATGCATCTTTGTTCAACCCACTGTTCTGCCATCTCCGAATCAGAATTTCTCACAATTTGAGTGCTTCCCTATGTGCCAATGGGGTTGCCATTGCAAACACCATCTGAAGGAAGGAGGGAGCATCTTAATAGTGTGCATTTTAGTGAAGCTGCAGTCCTACCTTTAGATTCAAAAATGCAAGAGCCTTTTTTTACAGGTGCAAGCACTAGAGACCTTACAGCATCTCAGAGGGTTGTTCTGTGCTTTGTGGATGTAGCTGGTCAATCATGTCAGTGCTCCTGTGCAGATAAAGCATTGTCCGGTATGAATAAGAGATTCTACTTCTTACTGCGAAGTTACATCTGTACAAGGCAGAAGTACAATATATAGGTGTATCAGCCTTCTAAGGAGCAATTGGTGATATATTTCTTTGTTTTGGTGCCAGGGAGATTTTGTGGCTGGCAAATACAAGTGTCTCCTGTGTGAGAAAGAGTTCATTTCAGAGAGTGGAGTCAAGTATCACATCAACTCTGCACACGCTGAGGTAAGGCAAGCAGAACAGAAGTCCTCAAGCCTTAGTTTGTGGGGAAGGGGTCTTGGGAAGGAAATGCTCACTGCCTACCTTATTTTACTCTTTCCTTGCTTACTGCTGGCAGCGGGACCCTGAGCTCAAGTGGCTTTTGATCGCTTAAACAGTTGTTCTTACGTGTTGGTCTGGGGAGCAAATGTTGTGTCATGTCACAGGTCTTGTCCTGGGTGGCTGCTGTTCAGTTTAGTTTTTCACCATTTTTCCTGCCTTTAGACAGCCAATTGCTAAATCAGGTCTGACTGTTCTGAGACAGAGTGACACCTGATGAGGAGCTTCAAAGAGCAGAGCTTTGTTGGTCAGTTGCTTTTCTAGATCTCACGTTTCAGCAAACATTTGTCCCACGGATTCAGTTTTCATTATAAGCCCTGCTAACCTTTGTGTGGTATTTCCACCACCAGTACCAACCTGTTGCCTTCTAACCCTCCAGGACTGGTTTGATATGAACACAAATACCACCAAAAGCTTTGAGAAACTAATGAAAATCCGCCAAAGAGAAGAGCAGAGGAAGCAACGGAAGAAACATCCTTTGACCCAAGGCAAAAAGAAGAGAACTGGCTCCTTGGCTACTAAGAAGCTCCCCAGTGCTGGAGCTGAGAAAACGAGAAGTAAGAGAGGCCATCCAAAGCGAGTGGGCAATGAGAACAAGAGAAGTGAGGAAATGGAACCTCAAGTTGCACAGAGAGACAAATTTCCAAAATCCAGCCACAAGCGAGGCCGGAAATAAACCCTAGGAGAAGGGAAGGAGTAATCCTAAATCTTTTCAGTTACAAGCTGCATTTCTGTCAGTCTCATAACCCACAGCCTCATAACCCACAGGATTCAAGATGGTACATATCTACAATTGCAGCGTTGGTAATGCTGCAGCCTAGAACCCATTGAGCTGCCTTGCCCAAGTGCAATGTGCTTTGTCACGCTCACACTTCCATAGTGTCCTTTTCTCTGCAAGTGAGTACTGTAGATGCCTTCTTTGTTACATTACATATTTCTTTTCAATACTACTTCTGTTACGTGGATGAGATATTTTAGCAGTGGCTTCCCTGCATGGGAAAGAACAGAAGAAGTGGGTTCGCTTTTTCTTTTTTTAATATTAAGTCACATGTTGGTATGAATTCTGGGTCGTAGGGGATATCTTCTTGTGCTCCAGAAATGCGTCAGGTATGATAGAAACTAGCATGAAGCAGCAGCACGGGCAGTGCTACTTTGTCTGTTAGAGAATGTATTTTCCAGAACCTCTGTTATCCAAAGACCCAGTATCCCAGGAAGGTGCAAAATTTGACCTTTTTCTTGCAGGTTTGCTAGCAGAATAGACAGGTGGCTCCATGCTGTTTTCCTGTGAACTTTCCCAGGCTAACAAAACAGGCAGCTGATGCTGAAATTCACAGGAAAGCCATTGCAGTGCCTGGTGAACAGGCAGATTTATAAATGCTTGTTACTGCCAGAAGCACATTGGCCCTGGTAGTGGGAAGCACTATGGCCAGGGTGTTCTTGAGGGCTGCCTATGCACTAAGCAAAGCTGTAAGTAGTGAGACAGCACACAGTGCTCCATTGTGATTGATGTAGTGGTTGCACTGCTTTTTTTTTTAAACCAGCTGTCACTCTGGTTGCAGTACTGCACCAGAAGTATAAATATGTGGGCTTCTGTGCAGGGTGTACAAGGCTTGCAGCCAGAGGGGCAAAATAAAAACGTCACCAGTGTGAGAATGTGGTTTCTTGTCCGTTTGGTGTGTGGTGTTCTTGGCACCATCCCTACCTGCACAACACACCCCAGGCTGCTCGCTTGGTTGTCGTGCATACTAACTGATGCTATTCATTTATCCACCCCATTCCTCCTCACTGCTGCCCTCTGCACAACTGTGCTTTGACCACGTTTACTGCCTTACTGATGGGCAGCAAGATAAGCCCCTGCATTAAAGGAGGCCTTCCTTAGTGGGTTTTGGTCTATAGTTCTGTTTGCTGTCACTTTTAAGCTATTAATCAGCCTTGCTTTCTAGATATGGGTACTTCTTTGCGACCATCTGGATTTTGTATTTAGGTCAAGATTGTATTCCCCACATTACGTGGTGTGTGGGGGAAAAAATCATTATCCAAGAGTCCATCCATGACCTCTTCATTCTCAGCTCTGTGTTAGGGCAGCTCATCTGCTGTCTTGACTCAAGCTGATAAAAGTTGGTGGTGCTGTTTCTGAGAGAAGTAATCTGTTTAGGAGCACCTGCTTCCTGCTGTAGGTGAACTCTAAGGCAGGCTATCCAGCATGCATGCAGCGTACTGCTTGGAGGCATGGGAAAATCCAGACTCAAAGAAGGGACTGAAAGTTGGGAATTCACATTTGTCACGTGGATCTAGGCTTAAGAACATACAAAATTTGTACTACAGCCTACCATGTTAAGGTGTACTGTTCAAGCACCCAGAGTCTACTGTTCACTCCTTTGTCAACGGTTCAGTTAGCCCAGCCTTCTGCAAATCCAGGTCAAAAACTCTACCCCAGCATATTTGCCCTGGTGGTTACAAATAGTATTTGAGCATGTATATATTTAGAAAGAGATCGGTTTCAGTGTGAACGAAGTGACAGAAGAGACCAGCTGGTCACCGAGTAGTTGTTCCTGTGATTCATTACTCCAAAAGCAATGTGCCTTACTTCTCATTGGGATTGTTTTCAGTTTCAGCTTCTGCATCTCCTGTTACTCAATCCTAGTAAGTCAAATAGCCTTTACAGTATGGGAAGTTTCTTCCTGCGTATTTTCGGTCCTAAATAACTCCATGTAATTTTCTATATGAGCTAAAGAGGTTTTCTAGTCTCAGTCAAAATGGTTTTCTTTTGTTGTTGTTCTGATTGTTGCTGACGTTTTATGTATTTAGCAGTGTAGAGACAGGAAACAGAAACCAAATGAAGTGTTCTGTAACAGTCTTTCTAACATAGAATGCAATGATGATATTGCTGTGTTCTTGGCTCTCTTTTTTTCAGCCCCACAACTGTTTCATTACGCTGTTTATGTTCACTTTGCAATCTGCTCTATTAAATATCGTTTTCAGTTCTGGAATTTGGTTGGAGGGCCTATTTCCTTTGTTTCCAGGGGTAGACTTGCAGGGTTTCAGTCCAGACAGCATATCATCAACTGCCCTGTCCTCTGTACAACACTACGATACGTAGTGGGAAGTGCATACAGAGGCTGTAATTCAGTGTGGTTTTGCTTGAGCCACTCTTTGAGATAACGTTGTTGTATAATTTCTCACTGCTTTCATTTTCCATCAGCTTTTTTACCCTGCAGATTTGCATTGTAATTGTTTTATATTTTCATTAGTATTGTTGTTAAAATATATATCAGATAGCTGCAGACTCTGGCAATCTCTGGAACAAATCCTTATTTACAAGTATTTAGTAATGAGCATTTGAGATACTGCACGGATACTTGTATAGCATATGGGCAAGAACAACGCCTTACAGAAGCTGACCATGTCAATAGCTACTTTTACCAACCCAGACTTGTAATTTAATTAAAAAATGTTTACAGAAATCTGCTCTCTGTGAAACCATGTTGGTTGGTTTTACTTACGATGTCGTTCATTGTCAGTTGTGCTGTTGGTTTGGGGGGAAGACGACAGACTGATGAGCTGTGAGCGCTGTTTGCCATTATTTAAATATTGGTACAGTGCTGGAGTTGTGTTTCATTCTTTCTGCTGGAGAGGGGGAGAGAAAACACTGAGGGTTGTTCTTTTGTTGTCCTGTTTTGTTTGAATGACGGTGAACTCACAGAATCACAGAATGGTTGGGTTGGAGGGGACCTCAAGGATCACAGAGCTCCAACCTCCTGCTGCATGCAGGGCCACCAACCTCCACATTTAATAGCAGCCCAGGCTGCCCAGGGCCCCATCCAACCTGGCCTTGAACACCTCCAGGGATGGGACATCCACAGCCTCTCTGGGCAGCTGTTCCAGCACCTCACCACTCTCATAGTAAAGAACTTCCCCCTGATATCCAAACTAAAGCTTCCCTCCTTCAACTTAAAACCATTTCCCCTTGTCCTGCCATTATCTACCCTTGTAAAGAGTTGACTCCCCTCCTGTTTATAGGCTCCCTTTAGGTACTAGAAGGCTGCAATGAGGTCACCCCACAGCCTTCTTTTCTCCAGGCTGAACAAGCCCAGCTTCCTCAGCCTGTCTTCATAGGGGAGGTGCTCCAGCCCTCTGATCACCTCTGTGGCCCTCCTCTGGACCCTCTCCAACAGCTCCCCATCTTTCTTGTACTGGGGGCTTCAGACCTGGATGCAGTACTCCAGATGGGGCTTCACAAGGGTAGAGCAGAGAGGGACAATCACCTCCCTGTCCCTGCTGGCCACCCCTCTTCTGATGGAGCCCAACTTACAGCAGCTCACTTCTGTATATGTAAGGAATAATTCCAACTTGTTTTTTGATATCTCCCATGGTGAGGGCAGCACACCGTGCCAGACAGGCTCTTCCACGGGTTCCTCGCAGAGACGTTATGTATAACTTGGATGTTTCACTGTGCACCGTCACGGGGAGCAGTTCTTGAAGCAATTTGGACCTCAGTGCTGGCAGTGACCTGCACAGTAGGTGGCTGGAGGGATGATGTCACCCTGGGATGCTGCCTGGCTGGAATGATGGGCATAAAACCAACACCACTAAGCATGACATGATCAATTTCTCAAAGTGTTGCCTGACTGAAGGCCAGCTTTCTTCAAAATTAAGTAGGTCAATTTTGTAATTAAAATACAGCAAGATTAACACAGATTTGGGTGGGGGAGGGTGGGGGGGGGGGATAAATTCAACAGCTCTGCTTATTAATCAGTGCAGTGTCTCTTTATGCATGTTGTATCAGTTCCAAAAATCCATCTGAGCTACCCTCAAAGGTTTCCTAAATCACAGAATCATAGAATCGTTTTGAGCTGGAAGGGACCTTTAGAGGTCACCTCATCCAACCCCAATGAATGGGACGTGAGAGAGCAGTGTGGTGGTGCTGAGCCACCTACCAGTGTTAAACCACCACACCAGGAGGTGCTCCTGACCAGTGTTGGGAATGAGTCCTTTTCAGCCAAGAGTTAATGTCATACCTAGTTTCTAAACTAGGACATCTTTGATTTTATTCCCAGCTCTTCAATCTTACGCAACCTCCCCACATAGACCAAAGGGGCCTTTAACCTTCAGCACATTTTCCCAGCTCTGTGTATGCAGTAAATGATAACCTTTAGGTTTCTTTTTTAGGAGCTTGAACTCTTTCTGTCTCCCCCCGAGACATCTCCCGGTCCATGGATGATTCTTTTCTCTGTGCTCCCCAAACGTTTGTGTTCTTTTCAGGTGAGGCTCCAGGTCAGTTTCTACATCTGCCATGCCTGTTTTTCCCATCTACAGACAGAACAATCTTCTTCACAGTTTACATAACCACAGAGGATGATGCGTGTCCCTGCTGCCCTTGAATCCCTTTCAGCCACTGCTTTGCAGGATGCAGGCTTAGTACAGCCTGCTTTAAACACGTCAGCTATACCTTGGAGAGCGTCCCTGTGCCACACCAGTGGTCCCATTGGTAAATTGTAGTCACAGTAAACGTGTGTTTCATGTTTGGATTCAACTGCCTTTAATGGGAGGGCAGCTCTGCAGAGACTTGCAAGGGAATTTCAGGTGGGAATACTGCTGCATGATGAAGCAGGCTCCTCTGTCATCAAGAATGCCCCAGAGCAACGCAGCCACAGTGAGAATTTGGGCATCAGCAAGCTGAAAGTGATGATGGATAGCTCCAGTCCACTGCCGTACTTCAAGCACAAAGTCCCAGCCTGCCCCAAGGTACTGCACCCCACCCCTGGCCTCCTCAAGACAGATCTTTATCATCTCTTAAACAAAAGCAAGTATTTTTCTTCAGATCAGTTGCCTGAATCTGGACTTGGAATCATAGAATCCTTACAGTTGGAGGGGACCTTGAAAGGCCATCTAGTGCGACTCCCCTGCAATGAGCAGGGACGCCTGCAGCTCCCATCAGGTTGCTCAGAGCCTGATCCAGGCTTGCCTTGAAAGCCTCCAGGCATGGGGCATCCGCATCTTTTTTTTTTGCCTTTTTGCTTTGCCATTGTGTTCTGAGCTAAAGATTGCAATGAAGAGGTTGTTACTCATTCCCTGTTGCAATTAAGCTTTCAATGAAAGTAATACATTGAATTGAATACATTGAGTTTTGGCACATACGCAATTGAATGCTTAAAGTTTTATTTAAAAAATGCATATTTTAAAAGGGGCTTGATAGCCATTAAAAGTGTTCCGTCATCTCTGTCTTTGTAGCCTTCAAGTACTTAAAAGTGCAGTGCAATAACCCCCTCTTGTTTTATAATAATACTTTTAAAATAACGCTTTCCTGTCAAATTGCTTTTCATTTTATCAGGCTCTTGGCTTCAATGCCTTCATGTGGTGTAAATGCATCTAAAGAGAGGCTGTAAGAAAGAAGGGAACACTCTTTGGCAGGGTCTATTGTAACAGGACACGGGGAAATCATTTCAAACTAAAAGGGGAGATTTAGACTGGATATAAAGAAGTTTTTTACAATATCGTTGTATCATAGAATCATAGAACGGGCTGGGTTGAAAAGGACCACAATGCTCATCTGGTTTCAACCCCCTGCTATGTGCAGGGTCGCCAACCAGCAGCCCAGGCTGCCCAGAGCCACATCCAGCCTGGCCTTGAATGCCTCCAGGGATGGGGCATCCACAGCCTCCTTGGGCAACCTGTTCAGTGCGTCACCACCCTCTGGGTGAAAAACTTCCTCCTAATACCCAACCTAAACCTCCCTGTGGTGGTGAGTGGTGAGCCATTGGTACAGGTTGCTGTACCAATACCACAGCTGTATCAATAAACAGGGCATCCACGTCTCAAACACCTTATGCTGCCCAGCTGTCCCATCTTTAAAAGGATAGGGAAAAAAAATGATTGGCTGGGAAATACGGTAAGGAGCTACGGTGACACGAATGGTGCAATGTGCACGCATAGAGAATATTTATTAACTATCTCTTACAATCGAAACTGGGAAGCACCAAAAGAAGTAATTGGGCAGCTGGTCTAAACCCAACAGAATAAATTACTTTTCACATTGCGCATAATTACATAGCAAAACTCTTGGCTTCACCGTACCCTATGATAATAAAAAGTATTGATGTCTGTTCTTGGGCAGCACTGAACATCCCCCAAGCCAATTATGGTAAAAAATTACCATCTCCAAATGAACAAAAAAGGAAGATGAGGAGTTATTAGCGACTAGCAGAAGGACTTCACATTTCAGAAAGATTATAATCTCAAAGAGTTGCTACCTACAGCCTGGTGATGGAGCTGAGCCTCACATTTGAATCATAGACTCGTTCAGGTTGGAAAAGACCTCTGAGATCCATGAGTCGAACCCGAGCTCACCCCACTGTGCCCACTGCCCACGTCCCTCAGTGCCACATCCCCACGGCTCTGGAACACCTCCCGGGACGGTGACCCCACCACCTCCATGGGCAGCTGTGCCACTGCAGCACTGCTCTTTTGGAGGCAGGAGTGGGGCTGGAGGCTGTGAGGTCCTTCCATCCCAACCACGCTGTGATTCTATGATACCAAATGCAGCCATGTGAGAGGGATGGCTGGGCAGAGCCCCCTCGGGGTCATTGGGTCCAACTTGGCATACAGTGTCTCTCCTGGCAGGCAGGGAGAGGAACCCAGCTGGCCCAGGCTGCAGCACTGTGGAGATAACATTGCTCCCATGTTTAAGAAAGGGAGAAAGGAAGAGCTTTGGAAGTACAGGCCGATGAGCCTCACCTTTGTGCTGGGATGTGATGGAGTGACGGCGCCGGTGAACAGAGGAAGGGCAACTGATGTCCTCTGCCTGGTCTCGGACATGGTCCCACACCACATCCTTATCTCCGCATAGAAGAGATGTGGATTTGAAGGCTGTGGATAAGGGATCGGTTGGAAGGTCGCAGCCGGAGGCTCCGCGTCCGTCCGGGTGGACGAGCGGTGTCCCCCAGCGGTCCGCCCTGGGACGGGCCACGCTCGGGCATCGGCCCGCGGGAAGCCGACGAGGTTGAACGAGGCCAGGAGCGATGCGCGGAGGCCGGGAACGACGCCGGAGGGCGCTGCGGTGCCGCTCGGGGCTGCGGGGCGGAGCCGGGCCGGGGAGGGAGGACCGTCCCGCCCCAACACCCCCGCGCTGCGGTCGGGGCTCGGCCCCGCTCCGTCCCCCGGCGCAGGGAGCGGGCCGGTGCCAGGGCTGCCGCCCGGGGCAGGGCTGCGGTCCGGGGCCGGCCCCGCCGCCATGGCCCGCTTCTCGGCGTACCTTAACCCCGTGCTGGTGCTTTTCAGCTGCGACCTGTGCCTGGTGCGAGCCAGTAAGTGCCGCCGGGGGACGGGATGGGGATGGGGATGGAGATGCGCTGGGGATGGGGATGGGGATGGGACAGGTATGGCGGGCGGCGGTGCCCCGGGGCTGTCCCGTGAGCTGTTCCCCGTGGCTGCCGTGCCTGCATCCCTCCGGGCGTTGCTGCCCGGCTGTCCCCGCGCTGCTGTCGGTTCAGACTGAGGTGATGCGCTTTAAGCCGGGCGCTGCTCTCTTTCCTTCCCCGACTCACCTCCATGGCGATGCCCGCCGCTCTCTGTTGGCCCCTTCTGCATTGCTACGTTCTGGCAACCCGTCACGGCGGGATGGGCTGCTTCATACCGAGCCCGGCCTGCTGGCCGTCCCCTGCTGTCCCCTGGCAGCCTCGTTGCACAACAGGAACTCCGGGGCCCGTGGCATTTGGGAAGAAATGCAGTTAAAAAGTGACCCCTCGTCTTCAGGCGCGTGGTGCGAGGCTGGCCGCCCTGCTGCAGGGATGGATGGCTTGGACCAACATCTGTGCCCTTGAGCAGCGGTGCCAAGGGCACAGGTCCTCCTCCAGAGGCACGGCAGGACAGGGAGAGAGTGTGTGGGACTGCACCCCATCCCTGTGCCCAGCCACGTCCGCCAGTGCTGCTACTGGGGTGCATCCATCCAACACCTCCGTGGTAGCAGGAAAGGGTGCTCCAGGCCATCAGCTTCTTTCTGTGGTGCTGCCCCATTCTTTGATAGGGTTTTAATCAGAAGCGAAGCTGAATAGCTTATAAATGATGCAGGATCATTAGCGCTGAATGCACTGCGTGGGGCTGAGCTCGGGGAAAAGCATGCCACAGAGCCCAGCAGTCTTGGAGGAGCTTGGCTGTATAAAGGTGTTTTCAAGAGTCATATCAGAGTGCAGATGTTTTGCAGCCCTGGCACTCAGATCTTTATGACACAGAACTGCTCCGACCGGAGAACGTGGGTTTGATGTGGGGATCCTTCTGTGGCGAGAACTCTCCTTTGGAGCTCTTTTCCCAGTGACATTCATCTTGTGTATCCTTGGGGTTTAACATTGTCCCCGTGTTTCCAGAGGGAACTTGTAGAGTCATAGAATCGTTCAGGTTGGAAAAGACCTCTCACATCCCCAAGTCCAACCCGAGCTCACCCCACCATGCCCACTGCTCACATCCCGCAGTGCCACATCCCCACGGTTCTGGAACACCTTCAGGGACAGTGACCCCCCCACCTCCCTGGGCAGCTGTGCCACTGCAGCACTGCTCTTTATGAGAATTTTTTCCTAATACCTGACCTGAACCTCCCCATGCACAACTTGACGCTGTTACCTCTCATCCTATTATCTGGTTCCAATAGCTGACTCTTTCTGTCCTCACTCTTCCTGCTAGGTGTGCAAATCCCACATGCTCATCATGTGTTCTCTACAGCAAACCAAGTGACACGTCCCAGTCCACGTGGACCCAGTAGCACGGATCATGGATCACTGCAATGACCTTACTCTCAAACCGTAGTGACTCAGTCCCATGTCTCAGCATCCCCGGCGTGAAGCTGGGCTGGGCCATGCTGTCTTTCTGCAGAGCCTAGAAAATTCTGCAGGCTCCATACATAGACTCTTGCATTGCCGAGATGTCAGACCTTTAATTTCTCTGCAAATGCGTTGGGCATGTTCAAACCTTTCCTCACTCTGTTAGATGTAAAAGTCCACCTAATTTATTATGGTGGTGAAGCACCAGGTCTTGTTCTCGGCCCGAGGCCAAATGGCAGCAGGATGTGGCCACATCCGTAGCACTGAGCTCACACGTTCCAAAGAGCGTAAGAGCACATCAGGGCTATGTGCTGGGAATGGCCCATAGCTCCTGAGCCGTATCCCTGAAGGGTTTTGGCATGTACTGCCCAGCTCAGACCTCAGCAGTTCCAGGGGCTGCAATGAGGAAGCAGCAGTGGTGCAGCCTGTGGGTCAATCCAAAGGATGGCAGTGGCTCAGCATTGCTGTCAGCTTTAGAGCTGATGGCGTTGTACTGTCAAAGTCAGCTCTGCCCTCTGCACTGGGCTTTCCTCCCCAGTTTGGAGCAGGGAGCAGTGCCAGGCAGATGAGGTGCCCAGGCTGAGCTCTGTAGTGTGTTTATTCCAAGCTGCCCCATTTTTCTGTCACAGTTGATATATAAATACTGTGTCTGTGCCGCTTCCTACGCAGCCCTGGGTGGTGTGCCAGGCATTCATGATGTGCACATGCACAGGGCAGCCCCAGAGATTGGAGGATCCTCATTTCACTGTCACAGTTGTGGTTGAAGTGCTGCATTAATGTAGGGCTTGTTTGGACTCAGAACCCCACAGAAGCGTGGGACTTTACTACCAAGAAGCTGCTGTGTCTGGGCTGAGCAGCAGCATGCCACGCCAGGCAGCCCTGCTGCTACTCTGTAGGATACTTTCCAACAGATGAAAATCTGAGCTGCAGTGGGCGAATGCTGGAGAAAACCCCCGTGGTTGGAGGGAAAAGAAGGGACAAGTGCCTTTTCTGACAGATCTTTTGCCTCTCTCCCGTGCCTCCCCTCGGTCCACCCCTGCTCACCCAGACAGGCCGCCGTCCCCCGTCAACGTGACTGTGACGCAGCTGAAGGCGAACTCTGCCACCGTCTCTTGGGATGTGCCAGAAGGAGACGTGGTCATCGGCTATGCCATCCTACAGCAGGTGTGTCCCCGGGGGTCCCTCTGGCCGCACAGGGATGCTGCGGAGCCAGGTGCCGGCCCACCCCAGGGGTGGAGGATTGCCTGGGAAGGGAGGAGCGAGGGCACTGCGCTCAGCAGAGCCCTGCAGGCAGGGTGCAGCTGGGATCAACTCCCTGGGGATGACAGCTCTTCACTCTGGCAGCGGCAGGATGGTCAGATGCAGCGCTTCATCCGGGAGGTGAACACCACCAACCGGGCCTGCGTGCTGTGGGACCTGGCAGAAGATGCCGATTACATCATCCAGGTGCAGAGCATCGGCCTCTATGGGGAAAGTCAGGCCAGCAAGCGTGTCCACTTCAGGACCCTGAAGGAGACTGACCGCCTCCCCTCCAACAGCTCCAACCAAGGTGAGGGCATTGCCCAAGTGCCACCCGTAGGGCCGTCTCCTTTCCACTTCGTAGCCACGTTGTGCCTGTTGCCTGGGGGTTGCCTAAATGCTGGCTGTGAATCCAAGAGAGATGATGTACAACATGGGTCTTTACAGAAAGCCGTAGGCTGCGTGCCTTCTTCCCAGTCAACATTTGTTTGTCAGGGGGAGGTGGGCCTCTCTCTGTGGCTCCTCAGATCCTTGAATGATGCTGGTCATGAGGTGGGTTCTGCTGGGAGGGTGAACGCTGCCAGCCCTGTCCGGCTGCTCTTCTCCGTAGGTGACATCACCATGGAAGGGCTGGACAAAGACAGGCAACTGCAGACAGGAGAGATCATCATCATCGTGGCCGTGCTGCTCATGTGGGCAGGTGAGTGCCACTAACAGCATTGTGGCAGTCTGGGACAGAGGCACAGTCTTGGGTCCACAGAGAGGATGGGGCTCAGAGAGTGCAGAGGAGTGCTGGCACAGTCCTGGCATCCTCCTTCCTTGCAAGTCCATTGGGACTGGTTCTTCTAGGTGCCTCTGGCTCCATTTTCATAGAATTGTTAAGGCTGGAAAAGACCTCTAAGGTCATCAAGTCCAACCATCGCCCCCACCCCTGGGTCTGGCTGCTCTCCCGCTGTAACAATGGGGAGGGGAGCAGGGGGCAGCTGGCATGAGGGAGTCCTTCATCCCTCCTCTTTCTGCAGCGGTGATCGCCCTCTTCTGCAGACAGTATGACATCATCAAGGACAACGACTCCAATAACAACAAGGAGAAGACGAAGCCATCCTCGGAGCACAGCACTCCAGAGCGACCCACTGGAGGACTGCTGCGGAGCAAGGTGAGGGGGAGGGCTGACAGGAGGGCTGGCACGTGACATCTGCTGTGCCTTAGTGGCTGGACAGGTTCTTGCTCTCTCCAGAAATAGAAAACACTCCGGTTTGTGTCCTCGCCCCAAAAGCTGAGGACTTGCAGTGAGCCCTGGGGTAGTCTGTGTGCCCCATGTGTGAGTGCAGGAGAAACACCCATAGTGATGGCAGGACACCTCTGCTGGGATGGCTCCCACGTTGCAGGATGGTAGCTGTCCTCTAGCTGCAACAGCCAGTGCTTGCCCCATTACCGTGCCCCATCACCACCCCACATTGAGGCTACACCTCTTCTGCATCTCAGAGAGGTCAGCACCCGACTTGTTCCTCATTACTCAACAAAGACTGATTTATAACTCTCATGGCACATGCTCTAATGGGACGTTGCAGTAGTTTTTTCTCTTGGATCTCACCTGCCTTCTCTATCCATGGTGCAAACTCCATTCACATGTTGCCCCCTGGCCTGTTTCTCTGTCCCCTTGGTTTCCCGGACTTTGAGGGCCAAGTTCTCTTTTATCCTCCAGATTTTCCATTCCAAGGTCTCCATAAAGCATAGCCTTAAAGCATTTTTTTTTTCCCTCCCGTAGAAGAAGTCTCCCTCTGTCAACATAATCGAGGTGTAAGTGCAGCACCAGCTCTGCATCTGGGCTCCTGGGCATCGTGTCAGAGCCAAAACAGGCCTTGGAAGAGGAGGCAGCACCAGGCAGCCAGCCTGGAACTCTGCATGCGAAGATCCACGTATCCGAACTTACGCTTTCCCAAGGGCACCTGTCTGGGGATGTGCATGGAGTTGGCTCCCGGCCGTGCATGCATGCCTGGCCCCGCTTCCCTGCCGCTACGGAGCGTGGAGCTGAGCGATGGAGTGTGGGTATGCCACCAGCCTGTGGGGGAGCGGAGGGGCTGCTGCCCTGTCCTGTACACAGCCCTGGGGGGGAGGCAGCATCCCAGAGCCCAGGCTTGGCCAGTGGCTGGGGTGCAGCTGTGTGGCACCAGACTCCTGCCCAGGAGGTGTTCTGGGGCAGATCTGGCTCTCTCTGCTGTGCTGCAGGGGAAGGATCTGCACCCTTTTGGCCCCAAGGCTGAGGGGAGGGTGCGGTGCAGGCGCTGGCCGCAGTGCTGCCAGCGAGGTCATGGCAAAGCGGCAGGGGGGTCTGCAGGGCTGGGCTCTGAGAGCGGGTCCCTGCTGGAGGATGGGGCCCACTGCACCCCCTCATTGCAGGCTTCCCACGCCTCGCCCTGCTGCAGGGGACAAAAACACAAATGAGAGCTTGAGGAGTTAGTGCTGCTGCAGTGCCTGGCTGGGCTGCAGCAGGGCAGGGAGCGTCAGTCCCGTGGGTGAGGCGAGGCTCACAGAGCCATGGGAACGGGTCTGGCCGGCGCACTGCTGTGGCTCTGCCACTTCTCCGTCAGGGCTCAGTGTGCGTGCACTGCATGCATAATGCAGCCAGCCTGGCTGGATTGGGGGGATGCGTGCTGTATCCGAGGCTGAGGTCTGGCCCAGCCATGCTCTCTTGCCAGAGGCAGGGGATGCAGGGTGACACGAGGAGCCCCGCTGCCACAGAGGCCGTGCCAGGTGCCCTGGCTGCTGCTCTTCCCTCCGTGCTCTGCTCTGTGGCTGGTCACCGAGCCGGGCGCTGGCTCTGCAGCCCTGGACTCAAGCATCACAGGATCCAGCGTCTTCCAGGAATAAACCTCCCAGCAAAGCACTTTCAGGACTCTCACTTCCAGGTGCTGTTCAGCTCCTGCTGCAGGACTGGATTGGGAAGGGACAGGGTAAGCAACTCCCTGTGGCGGGGTCTTTTCAATAAAAGCATCCTGGCTCAAAAGCAGCGTTGTCCCTGTAGTACTGCAGGTGTGGGAGGGGAGGGGGGCACATGCATACAATCGCTTCTTGCACTTATGTGTATGGCCCTGTTCTTGATAGCACATGCTCTGCGGCAGGTCCTCTAAGGCCATCTTGCACTTCTTTCTGGCCTTTGAGAAAGCACCAGTGCTGCAGGCTGGCCTGTCATGCTGTAGGACACGCAGCTGCTGAAGGAAGATGATGCCAGGGCTCAGCAGGCTGCTGGCAGGAGGCCGTGCTGCTCCCCATCAGGTGAGGACAGCAGAGTACAAAAACTGTGGCCAAATAAAAAAGAAACACAATGTCTCTCACGTTATACATAGTAGGCACAGCAACTGTTCCAGGCTCACACAAGGAGCTAGAAGATGTTCACTGCAGCAGCAGCTGGTAAAACCTAGGATTAACTGCAGACCTGACACCCACCAAGTCCTGCAA
This sequence comes from Gallus gallus, assembly GCF_016699485.2. Classification (NCBI taxonomy): domain Eukaryota; kingdom Metazoa; phylum Chordata; class Aves; order Galliformes; family Phasianidae; genus Gallus; species Gallus gallus. The sequence goes on from NC_052534.1 coordinate 104,174,159, forward strand.
GAAGTCACACAGGGCTGCAGTGTGAGCACAGGCACACTGCAGCAACCTCATGTCTCAGGGAGACAGAGGCAGTTAACACTGCCTCGAGTCTGACAGCTCCCAGGCAACAGGTACAGCCCACTGCCTTCCCCAGTGGCAGGAGATGGTGAAGCAGAATTATTCACAGTGAGAACAGCCTGCAAACCTGGCTGGAGAAATTAGGCATGCTGCTGGCCATACCTCCACACCACAGACCAAGTGCAGCAGGACAGCAGCAGAGGAAAGCAGGCACAAGGTTGGAATGAGTGGAGAGCTGCTGATACATGGGGTATTATGCTATCTCCAGCCTCTGCAGGGTCCACTGTCAGCTCCTGCTGTGCAAACATTCACTGGTGCACGTGGAGCCCCCAAGGCTCCTTGACATCCCTCTGACACAGCACCAGCCATGCCTTCCTGCAGGTAGGGCAGTGGTCACAGTACTTCACGTGCTTGCACAAGACCCCTACTGAGCACTACAAAGCAAATGGACAACTGTAAAAAAAGAAAAAAAACAACCCTCAGTTTATTTCCCTACAAATGCAGAGCTTTCCTTTCAAAAAACAGCTCGCTTCACTTGTGGGAAAGTGCAGGGCTGAACTGCAGGGGCAAGGCCCCTCCAGGCCAAGAGCTATGGCTTCCCAAGGGTCATATGCACCTTCAATTTGCTGAGCAAGCCCCGTGCCCAGCGGGCTGCTCTGCCTCACCTGCTCCCTGCTGCCACTACAAGAAGCAAAGTTAGATCAGCACAACCCCGGGTGCACCGCCTACATCCTGCAGGCTCAGGGCACGCGGGGTGGCTATGCCTGTACCAGGAGCAGGCAGATCAATGAACGCCAGTCCAACAGCCTTAAAGGGGAGCAGGGAGCAACTGCAGTTTGAGGCGGTTCATGCAGGTGGGCAGCAGAACAAGGAGTGGGCATCAAAGTCCATGCGCTGCACGGCAGCAGTGCTGACAGCCCCTGCCTGGGGGCAGGGCAGGCACTGACCGGCCTGGGTGCAGGCACAGGGTGAATCCTGAGTGGCTGCTCCGTTGCTGCAGAGACGTGGCTTAGCTCAGGGGATTCTTGGGGTGATCAGCCCCAGGGCCAGCTGCGGGGGGGTCTCCAGCTCCTCCCGGCTCCTTCCGGCTGCCTGGGGGCTGCCCCAGGCGGGGCCAGCTCAGCGGCAGCTGTGCAGTAGATGAGCTCGTTCTGGGCACAGGAGGTGCCAACTCTGAAAAGCAAGAGGGAGGGAGATCTGGTCCATAACATTTGTGGTTGGAAACCCAATATGGACAGGGAGGGGAAGCAGACCTCCCCAAGAGAGCCATCAACCTCCTCCCTCTGCAGAGGCCATGCTGGAGGAGGTAGAAAAGCAATATAGAGGGAGAGAGCTTACCTGTTGGTCCATGGGCTCCCTTCCCCAGCTCCTCCATGCAGCTTTGGAAGAGAACAGAGCACCCATCATCTCCAAGCAAGCACCTGCTGAGAGACCCATGCTCATGACCCTGCCAAAGTAGGCCCAGCAGTACTAGGCTCTCAGACTGCAGAAGGCCCTAGCCTACTTGCTACCAAACCCTTTCCCCAGGTCATCCTGTCCTAATGCTGCAAAGCCACATCTCCTCCCATCAAGAATCCCCCAAGAACAAGTGGCCACATCAAAGGACACATACACACCTTCACTCTTTGCATGTGCTGATCCCCAGATGTCACCTGCTTAGAGCAGTCTCAGCCTGCTGGCATTGCCAGACCCATCAGGCACTGGCTTGACAGGTGCATGAGAACAGCCATAATGGAACAGGCTCAGCAAGCCCACCACTACACGAACCTCTGCAAAGACCTATGGGTTACTCCTCCACTTCTGGCCCCCTCCCAAGCTCAGTCCCAGCTCCTAGTCCACACCATCAGCATAACTGGGCATCCAACCTGGCCTAAGCCCACAGAAACCAGGGGAACGAGAGGGCCAGCTCTTGGTTCAAGCACATCTGGATGGGTTGTCCTCAGCAAAGAGTGGCAGAAACATACCCAGAGATGTCTCTCGTTCTGGCCTGAGGGTAAGTATCAATCCCTCACTGCAAGAGCTGAACTGCAAAATATCTGTCCTTCCACAACTCAGCCCCCTATACATTCAACCTCAGCTGACAGAGACAGAGAAAGCAGCAGAAAGCTCCCCCACAGATTTAATCTGAGCTCCCACAAAGCTCAAGGCTTCAGTAGTACCCCTTGCTTGGGAAACAAAGAAGGAAACAAGACAAGGTGCACCAGAGCATTCCTTACACACAGGCAGCAGCTCACCACCTACCCAGATAAAGTTTCATCGAGGTTTTCATCTTCCTCCTCCTCTTCCTCCTCCTTGCAAGCAAGCAAACAAACAAACAGAAAAGTAGGTCTCTACCAGGATCCAGTCTGGGATGCCCAGAGCCTCTTCTGGGGCAGCAGGGCTGTCCCCAGCACCTTCACAAGACAGTCACCCACCAGGCATGACAAGGACAAGACTCATCTGCAAGCAGGAAGGGGAAAAATGGCACCTGCAGTACTGGGCTGATGAAATCCTTGGAGCTCAGACACAGCCACACAAGGGAAGAGACAGACCAAGGTTCTCCTCACATTCCCCAAGCCAGCAGAGCACCAAACACAGGGCGTGAACTGGGGATGAGCCACCAAGCTGAGATAGCTGCTGCACACAGCACACCTTTGCCTAGAGACTGGAGCAGGGCGAGCATGTCCCAGCTGGAGGGCCAGGCAGAGAACCACCTGGAGCACGCTGCAAGCAATGATAGCCCCAACCACTGCCAGGCTGGGCCAATGCTGGAAGCACGAAGTCAAGAAGCAAGCATTCAGAGGCTCCTGGGCAGGGACACAATGACAACAGAGACTTGCAACACTAGAAATGCTGTGACTGGCTCTGGGCATTCAGAGAATGCTGTGCAGGTGGGCAGGGCTGAGCCTTATCCCAGGCTGGCAAGAGGACGACCAGACAAAGGTTCCTCTCCTTGAGAGAGGCTGTCTCACCCGAAACCATGGCACCAAGTACGCAGAGCAGGTCCCAGCTCCCTGTGCAACAGGGCTGGCTGCTGCAACACTGAGCCTGACAGGAGAGCTCCTGGAGCAAAGATCACCTGAAGCTCCTGCCTTGTGAACCAGACAGAGCACAGAGTGCTCCTTGTCACGTCAGGCCCGCACGTACAAGGGGGGCTGTGCAGACACCAACAGGAGCCTGAAAGGCCAGGAGGAGGGAGCTGCATAAGGGTTACTCTTCTCCTGCCCTAATGCGTGACAGCCCTGGGCATGGGCCAGACTTGCACATACTGTACCCCAAATTGGTGTCTGAAGGGAGGGCTCCCCGGGGGAGCTGGCTCACTTGCTCTGCTGGGCTCACTGCGCTCCAAGACACATGGAGGGTGAAGGGGCTGTTCCTGCCTAGAGCCTGGGACAGGGCAAAAGCAGCAGAGTTAGCGCCTGGAACTTGAACAAGGCTCAGCAGGGGATGTGCAGGCAGGACTGTGGGCAAGAGACAGATGCCCCAGTTGTGCTTGGGGAACGGTGCAAACAAACATGGGAGCAGGGTGGGGGGGACACTGCTCAGGGCAGGTCCCACAGAGCCCTGAGCTGTGCAATAGCTCAGCAGTGCAGAGGAGGTCAGCATGGATAGCAGGGACACCCCCAGCCAGAGACAGGGCAGGCTCCCCTCATGGGGAAGCAGCAGAGAGCACAACAGCAAGGACAGTGCCCTGGCTGGTGCATTTCACCACCCAAGCAGCAAGCCGTCTCTCCTCCATACAGCCCAAAACAGGATGTGGCAATGTAGACCCCAATCCCACGACTAGGCAGAGGGAAATGTCAGAGAAATTCCTCCTACCTGCATTTGCTGCTTCCCAGAGATCCAGTGCCATTTGGAAGGCCTGGGCCACTGTCAGAGTCACAGCCTGGGCCTGTGTACAAGAAAGAGGGGAAGAGTCTACTTCCATCTCTGCCCCCAAGCCATGGCAATAGCACTGCCCAAGAACAGAGGTGCAATGCTTGTGTGGAAGGCCAGGGCTCAGTGCTCTGCCAGTCTGTGCCTATGGGCCAATCCTTCCCAACAGGAGATCCCAAAGGAGCTGGGACAGAAGAACCTCCTGTTGCTCATCATCCACCTCTGCACAATGTGAGGAAACGTGCATTCCCTGGCTCTATTTCCAGGTAGGGTCACAGAAGTAAGGGCCTGCTCTCTCTGAAGGGGAAGAAGAAAGGGCTTCATACCCACCCTCAAAGAGCCAAAGAGAAGTGCTTACAATCTTCTTCTTGGGTGACAGGAAGGCATGGCACTCCAGCGCCCCACTCTCCTGGCTCTGCGCAACGTAAGCAAAGACTTTGTTCTGCAGCTTGTCTGTTGTGCAGTAGGAGATCCTATGGGCAGAGAGGAGCTGCTCAGAGCAACAAGGGAACCCAGCACAGGTCTGCTGTGCTCCCAGTACACCAACAAACAGAAGAGACAGCCTGAGACTTTCACCTGCCCTGGATAACCAGAAGCCCAGCTCCCCTGAAAGGACAAAGGCTGCCTTGCACCTACAGTGTGCTCTTCAGCCTTCTGATGCCTTATTCAAGCCTAGGTGTGAACTCAAGCACTGAACCAAAAGGAGCATAGGAAAGCAAGAGCACAACTAGAGGCCAGGCAATGCGATGCTCTGCTTTGGTGTATGAGCTCTTGTGCTGAGTCCCAACTTTTGCACCAAGGACACATCCTGACTCTGCTTCTCAACTAGCGGTCAGCCTTCAGCCATGCTCCCCTCCCACAAACACACAGCCAAAGTACAACTGGCAGTGGTAAGGAGGGTACAAACAAACAGTAAAGCAGCTCTTTAAACTGCCTTTAGCTAGCTCAAGTGAGCTGCAGGCCAAGGCACACTCAGGCCATTGCAGCTAGAAGGCAGAAGGGTGGTCCTCTGGTTCTTCATCAGCAAAATAAAGGTAGGAGTGCAGTCTTGCCCTACTTGTGGAGGTCTTCTATTCATCAGCCCCAGTCTGACATCCTGCTGAACACAGGACACAGAAGAGACAAGCAGGGTCCACAGAAAAGGCCAGATACCAATGGAGAACACAGGTTGCCCAGGTTCCTGCATGCCTTCAGATCCAGGCAGTGCTGTGGGGGTCAGCACAAGGCCCAGCCCCCCCCTTGCTGCTCAAGATCCCACCAGTCTCCTGCTGGTTGCTCAGGAACACCCAGAATCATAGGATCATCTAGGATCACCTCCCTTACCCAGGCCCTCCTGCATGCCATGCCCACCTGTAGATAGAGATGTTCTCAACCATCTCCTTTGTGTCGGCATCCTGCAGTGAGATGCCCCTTGGAGACACTGTCAGAATCACCTTCTGGAACTTGCGAGCTCCCACCCGTGCCTGGAAGTGGAGAGACACCAGACATCTTTGAAGACCCAGCGAGGGCCCTCACCCCAGAAACCCCCCCCATACACTGCACAGAATGTCACTCACTTGGACCCATGCTGCAGAGGTTCCTGCCAAAGGGACAGGAAAGCAAGAGCCTGGAGATCAGGCACATCCTGTGTAGGATACCTCAGGAGTCCCTTCATGCTATTGCCATGCACATGGGAAAGGACAGACCACATCTTCCCCATTTCTCACCCTTCTCTCTGTGAGAAGAGGGACAAAGTCCTGCTCCCAGCTGCTTGGAAGTGGGCAACAGTGGCTGTCCTGCAGAAAAACAGCTTCCTCCAAAGCACTGAGATGGAGATCAGCCTGTCACTTGCAAGCTACCCTCCCCTTGGGAACAGCACAGTCCCTAGATGGAGCTCAGGACTGTGATGTCAATGCTTCCCAAGTCTACTTGCCAGCTCCAAACTGGCACTTCTCTACCCCAGCACAGAGCTGACTCTCACCGTGGCGACGATCCGGCGGATGGCAGCAGCTGCCATGTCTTCCCCTTTGGGTTTCTCCACGAGAGTCATGCCTAGATACTTCAGAGTGAAGCACATTCCCTCGAGCAATGGTTCCTGCATGTCAGCCCAGCTCTCGGGAAGCTCTGTGAAGACAAAATGATTTAGAAGCAGAAGCCACGTACCAGCAGCCCCGTGGCTAATCCCAGCAAAGCCACCTCACCTCGTTATAGCTTCAGTGCTCCCAGCAGCAGTGCTGCTACCTGCACTCACCACAGCATTCTCCTGGTTCTGTGACAATCTTGGAAGAACACAATGGGAGGAGAGCTCACCCTCGAAGCCCTTAGCCCCTAGCCCTGGAGGGCTAAGCTCTGCCAGCAAAGACTAAGCTCCTGCATATCTGCACAGGACCTCAGATCTGCATAGTGTTCAGTGCTATCCATCAAAACCTAAACATTTCCAGGCCTCAGCTCCTTCACTCAAGCAGTGTGTGCTATGAACTGCATTCACCTCATTCGCTTCAGGTGCTGCCACACCTCAGGAACAGCAGTATTTGCTGCCCCACTCAGATCAAAATGCCCAAGCTGTCTCAGTGCAAGCAAAGCCAAACTATTACCTGCTGTTATCCGTAGCAGCAGGCTGCCAGGAGAGGGGCAGAATGGCCAGCACTTACAGCTGAAGCAGAGGTGACTGGGAAGCAATCATCCTATATAGGCTCTGTGTTAGAGAACAGCTTAGATTGGCATTTAAAGAGTGCAAGCTAGCTTCCAGAAGAATGTGCTTTATGGATGAATTCCAACGAATAGAGGGAAGAGAACAACATGTGCATTACTGGTCTATTAAAAAAAAATAAAGGACAAAGAGCATCTGTTCAAAAACTACCCTCATTAGTGAGGAATTTCTTCCTCGTGTCTAATCTAAATCTCCCTTTTTAGTTTAGAGTTGTTATCCCCTGTCCTATCATTGCACCCTCTGACAAAGGATCATGGAACTGTTTGAGCTGGAAGGGATCTTTTAAAGTCATCTGGCCCAACTCCCTGCACTGAACAGGGACACCCACAGCTCCATCAGGTGCTCAGAGCCCCATCCAGCCTGACCTTGGGTGTCTGCAGGGACATCCACCACCTCTTTAGGCAACCTGTATCAGTGCTTCACTAAAAGAGTCCCTCCTCAGCTGTCCCATAGGCCTCTGGGTACAGGAAGGCAACAAAGAGGTCTCCCCAGAGCCTTCCCTTCTCCAGGCTGAACACCCCAGCTCCCTCAGCCTGTTCTCACAGGAAGGTGTTCCAGCCCCCTCAGCATCCTCATGGTCTTCTCTGAACCCATTCCAACAGATCCACGTCTTTCTTATGTTGGAGTTCTCAGCACTTTTGGTGGGGTCTCAAGAGAGCAGAGCAGAGGTGGACAATTACCTCCTCAGTCTCCTCAGATTCCCTGGGGAGGGCCCTCAGCACGTTCAGCTTCCTTCAGAAGCTGATTTACTTCACATTCTGGATGTGCTGGTAGAAGAAGGAGCTCTCGCACCACTGTTACTAACAGAGGACACAAAAAACAAGCACTGTAAAAGCATCCATTCGAGCTCTGCTCCCAACAGATAAAGCCAACAAAAAGCTCACTCTCATCAAAGACAAAACCCGTTTATGAGATCAGTGCTATACACAAAGGAACACCTCTTTCATACCAAGTGCTTCCTCTGGGGATGCTTTTCAAGGACAGATGAAGCAGAATTGAGCACGCATTTACCTCCTCAGACCTCAGAAAGCAGAAGGATGCTGACAAAGAAGATCGCAGAATCACCATAGAATCACTGAGGTTGGAAAAGAGCTCTAAGATCATCTAGTCCACTCATCCAACCCACCTCCCCATGCCCACTGCCCACGTCCCTCAGCGCCACATCTACCCACTTCTGGAACACCACCATGGACAGTGACCCCACCACCTCCCTGGGCAGCTGTGCCACTGCAGCACTGCTCTTTCTGAGAAGAAATGCTTCCTAATACCCAACCTGAACCTCCCCAGGCACACGAGGTGATCACCTCTTGTCATACAGCAGTTACCTAGGAGAAGAAGCCAATCCCCACCTCATTACAACACCTTTTCAGATATAGAGAACCATGAGATCTCCCCTGAGCCTCCTCCTCAGCTGCCCCCCATTAACACTTGTGCTCCACACCCCTCACAGTTTCACTGGCATTCTCTCCACATAACGCCTCTCTCCAGGGCCTCAATGTCTTTCTTGGAGCCAGGAGCCCAAAACTGAACACAGCACAAGGTGCAGCCTCACCTGTGTTGCATAGGATGAGAAGGGTTAAGGTACTGGGAGTCTGTCTGGATTCACCCAGAGGAGGAGGGACAAGGACCAAAGAATTCTATACACCATTAGAAGCACTAGATTCAAATGCCTCCCTGGGAATTACCTATGCACCTGCTGTTCACACTCAGATAATACTTCTCAGGGTTATTTTTCACCTCTTTCCTGGGATTAGCTCCCAGAACGTCACTGCTACGCTTATAGAACGCTCTGACCCATAATTGAAGCAACCTGAATCCACGGGGAAATCAGACGACCTCATCGCCATAGCACATAAGGCTGCAGCTACCAGGAAGCCCTCCTCAAGGCCACGTCAGGACCTCGCTCCAAGTTCTAAGCACCACTTCAGCCCCACACGGGCCGCAGCCCACCCGCAGCCGCAGCCACAGCCCGGCTCCGGGCCCACGGACCCCACTTTGTCCCAGGGCCAGCCGGGCCCATACCAGTGCTTCCCTCCCCACGGCCCTGCACCGACCCTCGGGCCCCCTCCGCCCCCGGCCCGCACTCACTGCGCCGCCGGCAGAGCCCCAGACCGTGCCGGGCGAGACGCGGACTCCGCAACACAGCGCGACCCGCCGCCCGCAGCGCCTCCATAACTGCGCCGATGCTGAGCGCTGCCGGAACTAGGACGGGGCGGGACCGGAAGTGGAGTGCTGAGAACGGAAGGGGCGGGGCACCGTAGAGCACCGGCGCGCCTGGATGACGTCATCAGCAGTGCAGGCTCAGTGGTTGCTAAGCAACGGGTGTGGGTTGTAGCGGGGTACGGCGGCTGTGCGATCGGGTGCTGCTACCGCTCTCCGTCCCGCACGATGCAGCTGCGGCACGTGAGGACCCTGCTGGCCCCGCAGGTCTAGTCGAGTCGGGTCGTTTCGGGTCGGGGGGAGCCAGGGGGAACCGGGGGGGGGGCCGGGCGCTGAGGCTGTGTGTGTGTCCCGCAGGACGGCACCGCGCGTGTGACCTGCATGGCCTGGTCGGCCAACAGCGGCCGCTTCGCCGTGTGCACCGCGGAGCGTGTGGTGCTGCTGTACGATGAGCACGGCGAGCGGCGTGACAAGTTCTCCACCAAGCCTGCCGACGCCAAGGTGAGGGTCCTGGGCCCAGGCTGTTGCCCGTGGCTGTGGGCTGTGTGGGTGGGACGTGGTGGCCTTCCTCTGGGGCTCAGTCTGTCCTCTGCCCACAGTACGGCAGGAAGAGCTACGTGGTGAAAGGCATGGCGTTCTCCCCGGACTCCACTAAAATCGCCATTGGCCAAACAGACAACATCGTCTACGTCTACAGGATCGGAGAGGAGTGGTGAGTGTGGTGGCAGTGTGCAGTGCTTCACCCACGGGAAGGACTTAGGGGTCCTGATGTGAGAAGGCCTGGCCCGAGAAGGTCAGCGGTGTCCTGGCTGATCAACAGTTGGCCACAAGTTGGCCGTGAGCCAACGGTGTGCCCCTGTGGCCAAGAAGGCCAGTGGGCCAATGGTACTTTGAGGTGTGATGCAGAGAGCACGGCCAGCAAGGTGAGGGAGGTGATCTTCTCCCTCTGGTCCACCCTGATGAGGCCACATCTGGAGCACTGTGTCCAGTTCTGGGCTCCCCACTTCAAAAAAGAGAGGGATCTCGTAGAGGGAGTCCAGCAGAGGGCCACAAAGATGATCAGATCCTGGAGCATCTCCTGTACGAGGAAAGGCTGGGAGTTCCTGGGACTCTTCAGCCTGGAGAAGAGAAGACAGAGGAGATCTCATCATTGTTTATAAATATCTGAAGTGTCAGATTCAAGTGAATGAGGCCAAGTTCTTTTCAGTGGTGTGCAACAACTGAGCAAGGGACAAAAGGCAGATATGGGAATGCAGGAAGTACCATACAAACATAAGGAAGAACTTTACTGTGAGGGTGACAGAGCACTGGAACTGGCTGCCCAGAGAAGTTGTGGGGTCTCCTCTGGAGATATTCAAGACCCATCTGGATGGGTGCCTCTGTTCTTGTGCAACTACTATAGGAAACTTTGTTTAGAAGAAGTTTGACTAAACAGTCTCCAGGGGTCCCTTCCAACCTCTACAATTCTGTGTGATTCTGTGTGTGAAGGGAGTGTTGCTGTCCATGCAGCACACTTTCTGGGTGCTGCTGTGGGTTCCTGTCCAAGCCTGATCATCAGCATAGAACATGCAGTGATACAGATCATCTAAGCTGCAGTGATTCACTCAGATCTTTCCATGGTGAGCAGCAGATAGGGTTTCCTTGAACACAGTGGAACCTGGTGGGAGCATGTGCCAACTTCTGTGGAGCTGTAGTTGTAAAGCTGACACTGCTGACCCCTGTTTGATAGGTGTGGAACGGAGACACACATCTGCCTCACCTCACACCTGTTTGCTGTTGTGTGTTGTGCTAGTGCTGATGAGAAAGGCACATCACCAAGGTTTTGGAAGCTCAGAGAATTCCCACATTTTCCCATCACCTTGGTCTTGCAAAATACATAAACTGTTTTGTTTTTTTTTTTTCCCTGAAAATTTTCTGCCTAAAATTGGCTCTTGGTAGAACATCAGCATATGGAACTTAAACAACCTGTGTTCAGCAATATTAAAATAGGTAAATATAAAGGGTGGGGTAGCCGGAATAGGCAGTTTTACCAGCTTCACCAATAGTCATTTTTGTCTGCCTTTTTCTGCAGGGGTGACAAGAAGGTGATATGCAACAAGTTCATCCAAATGGTGAGACCCAGACTCCCGTTTAACTCAATTTTCTCCCACAGATGTAGGATAGAGGCAACAGTTGGATGTCTCTCTGCTCATACTCAGAGACATATGTGGGCAAACTGTGATATTTGATTACTCAAAGACATGGATAGAAGCTAAGATAATCTCTACATTTTGAGGTATGTCTCCAAGCTTGAGAGGCCTCATAATGCTGTGATGTGACACAGTAATTAACTGACCAATGCAGTCAGTTACAAAACTTCAGGGATGACTCTTGGCTTCAGTGGACAGAATGTTTTTTTTTTGTGAGTTGAAATGGAGAAACAGAAGAGAATCTGAACCTGTTTTTTCACAGATCAGCAGAACTACATGTTTCTGCAGCTGATCAAAGATCAGACATTTGCTGTCATCCATCCATTGCTTCCTGCAGCAGAGCAATACTGGTGCCTGACTGAGACCAGAACTGGATGAAAAACTGTCAATTGATTCCCAACCAGATACCATTGCTTACTCATATCTCCTTCCATCTTTGAAGCTCAATGCATGGGCCCTTTCAGTTGGAAAAGCAATTGCACTGCCTGTAGTTGTGCCGCTGACATTTACGTTATTCCTGCAGCTCTTCCCAGTAGCAATTCTTGTGCTGACACTCAGAGAAAATCAGTTATCTGAAACGATGACAAATTAATAAAGGGCTGGAGGAGGCTGTCTAGCAATGTAATACAGAGTGGGAAGAACAGAGGATGGTGATTGGATAGAACTATAGAATATCCCAAGGTGGAAGGGACTGACAAGAATAAAGTCCAACTCCTGGCTCCACACAGGACCACTCAAAAGTTAAACCATATCTCTTAGACCGTAGTTCAAATACTTCTTGAAGTCCAGCTGGCTCGATTCTGTGACCACTCCCCTCTGAAACCTGTTCCAGAAATGCAGTGCCATTGCTTCAGGGCAGACATCCCATCTCCCCCTTTGCTCGGTATCCTGACTGACTGGATCTCTGTCCTGAACAATGCTGTTCCACTCAAATTCACCTGGATATCCTGTATATCTTCATATAGCCAAGAAGCTCCAAGAACATTCACAGTTTCACATTACCCTTTGCCTTTTGCCTGCTTTTGCACATAGACTAATTGCACGGCAGTCGCTGTATTCCACTTCTACAAAAACTGTTAATGGGCATTTTCTCTCTGTTTCTGATGGCATTTCCCCTAACCCCTTTCAACTACAAGACCCAGATAACCTCTCTTGAAAAGCATGGAAATCTAAGAAAGTTTACTGCCTCATAGAAGACCAACTATGGATCTGCATGAGCAGTTTGTTGTTCCCCAGCCACCATTTCCATTCTGCAGACAGTAGCAGAGGGGATAGATTGGTAGCCAAGTTTTGCACTGTCACAGGACTGCAGATGGAATGCTGATAGCCTGTGCATGGAGTTTTGGGCTCTTGGACTCAAGACTCACCCAGTTTAACTTGCAGTTCTGCAGGCAGCAGTATGTTCCTACACTGACGTGTTAAAAAGCCTTGTAGCTGTGACCTGATTATGTTATAGCATGTCACACTCAGACTGGATTTACATTACCAGCCAAATGTGCTTTGCTTTTTCCATATGGTTCATAATTTTAGAGTGCATCGTTACCCCAAGATTCCCCATTAACCAAAATGTAAAACATGCAGAATTCAGTTAAAATGCAGTTTCCACATGTTCTAATACTACTTAGGTTTGTAATTTCACTCAGGCTACGTCCTTGGCCTTTTTAGTGTTCTTGCTTCTCTAGTTCTACCTGCATGTGTCCCAGAGCACTCTACCCAAACACACTGAATTTTTTCAGTTCAAATGTGAAGCAGTTGAACTCTCTTTGGCCCTCTCTTACAATTAGATTTCATGGCTGGATTTATTCACCTGATCCCCACACCTTGGATTTTGAGGATTCCTTTGATTTGGATTTAGTGAACCCATTTCTGCCTGGCCTACTTGGTAGCATCTGATTACTATCTTGCTTGTAAATGAATAAAAAATAAATGAACACTATTTGATGCTCAGCTTTAGCTTTTCTTGGCCACTTACTATACCCTAGCTCACCATTACCTGATTCAGACATCAGTATGGAGTGCCTTAATCCCACACTAAGGTTCATTCCAACACTCACATCGCTTCTCTTTCTTGGTCTGGATGGTCTTACTTTTCATGAGCTGCCTTATGTAGCAGTGGGACGAGAGGCTTTTTGAGTAGGGTGGAACTTTTACTTCTTTCTTCTTCCTCTTTGGCAGAGTGCCGTGACCTGCTTATTGTGGCCAGCGGAGAATACCATTGTCTTTGGTCTTGCTGAAGGAAAGGTAGAGAAACTTGTTACGTATCTGATTTTCTTTTCCATGCAAGGTCTATGAAAACCTGCAAGCACCTGTGCTTCAGAGTAGAAAACATTACTGTGTGGGCTTAGGACACTGATCAGCAATGAAGGGATTACACCACTGGCTAAAATTTCCTGGTTTTGGTTCCCGGTTAGTTATAGAATGGCCTGGGTTGAAAAGGACCACAATGACATCTGGTTTCAACCCCCCTGCTATGTGCAGGGTCGCCAACCAGCAGACCAGGCTGCCCAGAGCCACATCCAGCCTGGCCTTGAATGCCTCCAGGGATGGGGCATCCACAGCCTCCTTGGGCAACCTGTTCCAGTGCGTCACCACCCTCAGAGTGAAAAGTCCTTGGAGGTTCTCCTGAATCCTTGGGTCCTTTTCCTGAGCTGTCCTAGAAATGTGAAAGTGTGACTGTAGCGCTAACTTTTCCGCTTGTTCTCTAACTTACCAGAAACAAATGAGCTTCCTATTATTTCTGGTGCTTATAAACTGGGAATGCTCTGGGGATATTACAGTGCAGGAAGACCACGGTTCTGTATGGGGCCGGGAGCAACACTGACCCTTCTCTTTTTCAGGTTCGTTTAGCAAATACAAAGAACAACAAGTCTTCCACCATTTATGGGACAGATTCGTATGTGGTCTCGCTAGCTTCCAAGTGAGTATGGATTGCTTTAGCTACACTGCTTTGGCTCATTCTCCTGCCCAGCCATTGGCCCTAGCAGAACTTGTAGCAATATGGGAGGTTGGCAGAGCGTCTTTATGCTGTTGGTTCTTATCAAGTTGATAGAGTTCAGTGCTTTCCAGAAGAAGTCACCTTCTAAAATGTGATACCTGGCCTCTCCACACCCTCCTCTTCCCCTTCTTTCCTCCCCAGTCTCCCCCCCCACCCTCTTTTCCTCATATTTCTAAACAGAGCTCATGCTGGTATTGATAGATGTTAATGACAAATGTGGGACTGAAATAGACAGAAGGCAACATTCATAGAATTTGTATTCCATAAATGAGTTGTCATTAAAAGTATTCATTCTGTGTACATCACATTAAGCCTGTTTCCTCTTCCTTACTCCTCCCTGTTTGCATAGAGAAGTATACAATATAATAATGCTATAGATAATGGCTTTAGTCTTGGAGTTTTTGTCCAGATGTTTTTTCTTCCAGCTGTTGTTGCTTTTAGGGATTACTGGTCTTGTAATACCCAGCCTCATTTCCAGAGGAGTTTCAATGAAAAGCTTGTTTGAAACACCTTGTTACAAAAAAAATTTATTATTATTTCACTTAAGTTTCCTTAGCCTCTACGTGTTTTAGTAACAGAGTATGTTACAGTAAATCAGTTATTGTGCTTTTATGTGATGAAGATATTTATTTGCCCACTATCCTCGCTCTATACCATTGTCAGCTTTCTTTTTACAGACACTGGTACAGTACTACATTTTCTTGTGTTCACCACCCAACTTGTGTTTGGTGAAGGTTCCCTTAATGAGGAACCACAGCCCTGTCCCTGGGACTGGCTTCTGTAGGGAGGGATAGAAAAACAAAGATGCAAGTCTTACTGCAACTTTACATCACCCTGTCTGTTTCTTTACAGTGTGTCAGGGAAGGGAATCCTGTCTGGCCATGCAGATGGAACCATAGTACGCTTCTTCTTTGATGATGAGGGCTCAGGTGAATCACAGGTATCAAAGATCCTTATTCAGTGAGCAAAATTCCTGCCTACAAAAGTTAATCCCCAGCTAAAGAACTCTGTAAAGTGATCAGGTTGTAGAGGAAGTGCAAGTCTGGAGAGAAGCAGTCTGTGTTTGCTGGAATAGATTTTGTGCAGCACTGATGTAGATGGAGCAGTAATGAGGTACTTGAAACTACTCTTGAGTGTAGTGGTAAGAAAGGAATTTATTTTGTGTGGGAGACATGAGGTTTTTCGGGTGTCTGGGAAGATCTCTGTCTTGGAAAATGATACTTTAATGGGTAGGGCTTTCAGGGAACAGTCCCAAGTTCACATTGTGTCTGTGGACGGGATGCTGTGGGCACCCAGCATTTCTCCCAAGCCTTCTGTTTCTCTCCAGAAGTCTCACTGTTTTAAGCTGTGGTGAAGAAATGCTATTCCTACTCAGATCTTTTCTTTTTAACTGAAGCAATTTGAGCACATCTGCCCTCTAGCGTGATAAACTGAAGGGCCCAAAATGTACTCTGCCAGGTTAATAATGCATCCCAGTTTAGTTAATAGTATTGGTCTTCTTACTGACATCAGCAATCTTCTCTCCCAGTTGTGAGTGGGATAGTTCTTATATCTCAGCTCTGGTTTCTGTCTGCCTTCCTACAGCCTAGGGCATGCAGACAAAGCAACACCCATGAACTGGTCTTTATGGAAAGGTATCATACTGGTCTCATTCTGATAGACTACAGAGCTCAACTGAGGGCTGAATCCAATGGTGTGTTCAAGATCTTATCTCCTGTCTTATGTAGGGTAAGCTGGTGATGCATCCTTGTCCTCCTTATGCCCTTGCCTGGGCTTTGAACAGCATTGTGGCTGCAGGATGTGATAAGAAGATTGTGGCTTATGGGAAGGAGGGCAACGTGATTCAAACCTTTGACTATAGCCGAGACTCCTCAGAGAAGGAATTCACCACAGCAGCTGCCAGTCCTGGTGGCCAGGCTGTTGTCATTGGAAGCTATGATAGGTGCGATGGCTGATGGTAAAGTCTTCCCTTTTCAGTGCTTTCTCCTTCAACTGTGTTCATTTCTTCATTGTTTTTCATCTGTTCTTATAGGCTGAGGGTTTTGAACTGGAGCCCACGCCGTGGTGCTTGGGAGGAAGCCAAACCCAAAGAAATACCTCACCTCTACACCATCACATCTCTAGCATGGAAGAGGGATGGTTCAAGGATCTGTGCGGTTTGTATCATGAGTTAGCAACCTTGAGTCAAATGCCGGGTGTAGTCTCAGGCATTCCCCTGAGATCAGAGTTACGTGGTGCAGAGAGGGCTCATCACAATAGTCATCATCACCTAGAAGTGTGATGCAGGATATCTAGGCCCCCTTGTGCAGGGGACACCACTAAAGTCAGGTGCACAATATGCCCAGTGAGAGGACAAGAGGCAGTGGGCACAAACCAAAACACAAGAAGTTCCGTCAGGAAATGCTTCTTCACTGTGCAGGAGGCTGAGCCATGAAACAGGTCGGTCTAGAGGGTTTTGGAATCTTCCTCCTTGGAGATCTTCAAAAGCCATCTGGATGTGGTCCTGGGCAACCTGCTCGAGATGACTCTTGCTTTAGCAGGGGATTTAGACCAGGTGACCTCCAGAGTTCTCTGCCAGCCCTAACCATTCTGTGATTCTGTGATATTTTCAACGAACCTGGAAGATATCATGAATTGTTGTATAATGACTCAGAGGTAGCAACCCCTTTTTTGACAAAAGCTCAATAAGGTCAGCATAGCTTCTCTAGGGCAGTCTCATGAGCACCAGTTCCAGACAAACTGAACTGTTTCTTATACTCTGTGTGCTGTTTTCAGTTCAGAGCTGTCTTTTTTCTACTTCCAGCCTATGGGCTCTGGTCTGCCTTTCTCTATTAAGTAATTCTTTAAAGCTCTTATTGTTGAGTTTTCAGTTGAATTGGACTCAGTGAGCTTTAGGGGTCCCTTCCAGCTCAGAATATTCTATTATTCTAAATTAATATTTCTTTTAACATTTCTTTGTGAAGTTAAATATCTCCCTACATAATTTAATGAGTTTTAAAGAGATTGCTATTTACAACTTCTCTTTGGTAGTTTATGCATCTTTTTATGTTTGACAAAGTCAAGAACCCTTAAAATCTTTTCAGAGAATTAGTTGAATAAGAACAAATATTTGCAGAGGAGGAGAAGGAAATAAGGGATAGGTGAGTGCTGGAAGGAATAGACTGACTAAGAAGTGTGTTTGGTTCCCCAGGGCACTCTGTGTGGAGGTGTTGAACAGTTTGACTGCTGCCTTCGTAGAAGCATTTACAAAAATAAATTTGAAATGACTTATGTGGGACCGAGCCAGGTAAGAGGATGTCCAATAAGATAATGTCTCCTGGTGAAAATGAGACCTTCACTAAAACTAAACATGTTTTAAGTTCTTTGTGCCATCAGCTTCTTTCCTGCCCATAAACTGTCTCCAGTCCTTGTCCCAGCTGTTCAGATTCCTCATAATCTGCAAAGTTAATTCTGTAAATTCTGTAGTAGTTAGCATCAGCCCCAGTACAACTACACAGCTATACTTAAAAGAGTTAAGAGTAATGGTGTATTTCTCTAAAACCATCTACCTCATCCCCTCCTCCCTTTAAAGCAGTTACGCCTCCTTGAAAAATATGCACCAAAATCATCACAGCAAGTTACAAAAGCATTTTAGGTGTACGTTTACATCTACGTTTTGTTCATAGCAGCTTGTTGGGAGGGACATAGGGAATATTCCAGGAACAGGTCAAGTCTGGGTGGAAATTTGATAGGAGTAGAAGACAACGGAGTTTATTTCCTAGCTTGTGAATTTGTTTGAGGTACCTCTGAGTAAAATACAGGCTTCTTAAGTGGTTTGATTTCATTCAACTTTACCTGGTTCGAAGTCAGGTAGTAAAGATGCACAAACAATCCAGGCATCCCTCTGTAGTTCATGATGAGCGAGTAGGACTCCTAAGGGATGACTTATCCTTGAGAGTGTGAGTAGTCCTCCAATTAGTCCAGAAACTTCCAAGTGGTGGAAGTGAGAATCCCACACTTCTACTACAGTCATCATCCCATACAAAATAAACTGTAAGATTTCTTTTAAAAACAGGGTGAAATGATATGAGGGGATGTCTAAACAACCAAATACTATATGTTATATAATCTTTCATAGGGCAGGGATAGTATTCCTCTGTGCATGGAAAGCAGGCCTCATATTTTTCCTACTTTTTGTAGGTCATTGTGAAAAACCTCTCAACAGGAACTCGTGTTGTATTGAAATCCCACTATGGTTATGAGATTGATGAGGTGAAGATCTTAGGGAAAGACAGATATCTGGTGGCCCATACATCAAACACATTACTGCTGGGTGACATCAACTCCAATAAGCTCAGTGAGGTAATGCAAAATCTATGATGTTTCATGAATGTCAAATGTGTAACTTTGCAGCTCACACAATACGTTGTCTGCATGGAAAAAATAAGTTTATTTTCAAAGAATCATAGAATAATTCAGGTTGGAAGGGATTTTGGGAGGTATCTTATCGAACCACTTATGCAAAGAAGGACATCTTCATAGATGTCTCCTAAGGTTTCCCTTCTCCAAGCTGAAAAAGCCCAATTCCTTTAGCTTCTACTCGTAGTGCAAGTGTCCCAGCCCCAAATATCTTGATGGCTTTCTGCTCAATTTGCTCCAGTTTACTCTTAGTAAAGAGAAAATTCAAGACGAGCTGATGGGACTGAATGTGTCCAAATCTATGGGACCCAATGACACGCATCCCACGGACCTGAAGGAACTGGCTGATGTGGTTGCCAGGCTACACCCTGTCATACTTAAGAAGTCATGGCTGTAAGGTGAAGTCTAGATTAAACGTTAGGAGGAAATTCTTTGCTATGAGGGTGGTGAGGCCCTGGCACAGCTGCCCAGAGAAGTGTGGGTGCCCCATCCCTGGAAGTACTCAAGGCCAGGCTGGATGGGGCCCTGGGCAGCCTGAGCTGGTGGGGGACACCAAGCCCAGGCAGGGAGGTCAGGACTAGATAATCTTTAAGGTCCCTTCCAACCCAATCCATTCTATGATTCTATGATTTGTCAGTGTTCTCACTGTCTAATACTGGGAGAGTGGAGGGCAGTACTGGATGCACTTCTGCACATTCCAGATGTCAGTGTATGAATTCTATTGTGCTTTTTCTTAAAAAAATAAAAAATATATATTAAAAATGCATTCATGATCACAGCACCACAGCTTGTGACAGTACCATTTCCAGTACAGAACAATCCAGACAAAACTGCCCAATGCCTTGAACCTATGTGCAGAGTGATGAGACTATATGCCAAGCCTGGAAAAGGTAGGCAGTAGGTTAAATGTCTGGCAAAAGTATTAACAACACCCCAGGACAGTTTTGCTTTGTTTGCCCAGGTGTATGATTTTATTCAGACCAATGGTATGCTCACAAATCTATCTGGGAGCAGTAGTTCCTGATTATAGATGTGAGTTGGAAGATACTGCTGAAAGCTTAGTCAGACTAAATCTCTGTATCAGTTTTCTGCCTAACTGACCTCTTGCCTGTTGTAATCACAGCAACTATTGTATTACCTCGTACTCTTCTCAAATTCCAGGTGAACAGCAGTGTTGACAGCTGGAGGACTGGAATGTGATCACTTGTGTAGTTCTACTTATGTGTCCTGGGAGATTAGAGCTTACCACAGACCACAATGGTTCCCTCCAAAAGCTGTCAGCCTGGACTGCTCACTCTGTGTCATTGCATTGTAGGTAGCCTGGCAAGGATCTGGAGGGAATGAGAAGTTCTTCTTCGACAATGAGAATGTAAGTTGGATAAAGAAGTGTGTGCTCTGGCAGAAAAAATGACAACCACATTACTGAAAAGTAGTATTTTTCATCTGTTTCCTGGGTTTATCCTCTCCGTGTGCATCCCAGTCTGCTTCTTCCCCATGCTTTCCTTTTCCACGCTTTTCCACATTTGCCAGGTACAGAGCAAATCCACTGTGAAGACTGTGTAAGCAATAACCACGTAGGAGAGAGAAGAAATAAAGGGAAAATAGCCAGAGAGGATGTTAGAGGTACAGAAAACAGCATGTGTTAACTGTCTGGAATTCTATGCTGTCTGGCAAGGCAGGAAGATATGGACGAGTTTAGATTTATTGTCTGATAGCTCTCAGAATGACATCTTGGCTCCTCCTGCAGGAGCGATAGGCCCTTGAGACAGTCACAACAAGAAGATAAGAATAGTTCCTTGCTCATCCTAGTGGGTTTGAATTTATACTTGTCTGCAGCAGCCCTTTTCTCCTCACCTCACTGGTAGGTATTTGAGCTTATCTGGCTTTTCTGTGTGAGTGCATTCCCCTCTCTCTTACAGGTCTGCATGATCTTTAATGCAGGGGAGCTGACACTGGTGGAATATGGAAGCAATGACATCTTAGGGTCTGTCCGCACAGAGTTTGTGAATCCCCATCTGGTCAGGTAAATGTAATACCTGCCTGTGTAGCCCGTACTGACATTTTGTGGGAGTGACCTCAGATATTTACACTTAGAAGTGTACCACTCTGTAGAATGTAGCTCACGGGCACTGTGACCTGACCACACATTGCTGCATGTCTTCTGGGTAGTCATCTGGCAGCGACCAACGGTGGGGTTTAATTGCTGTGTTGTGATTAAGGGTTGTAACGTTTTAGAAGCACTTCTAGAGCCTATTTTCCTTTTTGTTTATTCAAGCCTGACTTGGTTATTGCCTGAAAAGGAATCTGTGCATGTACTCAGGCATCTCTATATCCAGCTGATCCTAGTACAACATCGCTGGGGACTTCAGGTGCAAGTGGGAGCTCCTCTGTCTCTCTAAAATATCATACACCCTTTACTAATTCAGGAGGAGAGAAGGGAAAATCACAGGCTGCTCAGAGGTGGAAGCATCATAACTAGTTTGCTATTGGGAAACATAGGTCCAAAGGGGCAGCTTCTGGAATGAAGCCACGAATCAGAGGCATTGTTCTTGTTTGAGGCAGCCATAGGTATTGTACAAGAGTTACAGGTCAAAGAACTACAAGAGGCTCCATGTGTTGAGGGTAACTGCAAGTAAGTCTTGCAGGGGGAGGATGGGATTGGATCCTTGGAATTTAGAGTGCAGTAAAGGTAACAGTTATCATTCTTTTCAAATAATAGTGTCCGTATCAATGAGAGACAACAGAGAGGCGTGGAGGAGAACAAGAGGCTGGCTTATTTGATAGACATCAAGACTATAGCAACAGGTGAATGTAAACATCACTCACTCCCCTGTGTTTTGCTGGCCTTCCCAATTCCTTTGCATGCACCATGCCAGACAGCATATCCCTGGAGGCCCTCTTTGCATTCACATTATCAGGCAGCAGATTCCTGAAGGCTCATTTCACGTTCACTCTGCCTGTCACTGACCTGTTGCCACTAAACACCAGGTTTGGAAGGTTAGCTGCCTTGTGTGGGCACAGCTGTGGAGTGGCTGTCACTGTGTCCAGGACCCAAGGTTCTGTACTGCCTGTGATCTGTGCATGCTTATAGGAGGACGGAGGGAATTACTGTTGTTGATAAGGCTCCAAGAGAAATGTCACTGCAGTATGCTTTTCATGTTGAAGTGTGTTTGCTAGGGGGTCCTGCAGTATTTAAGTCCCAAATACCTGATCCCTGAAGGGCAACACTGAGTGTTTGACACTCTGGGGCACATTAGGTACTTAACACTGTTCTTTCTTTTTCTTTCCCAAGTGGACCTTGTTGGTAACTACAGTGTTGGCACTGTCAGCCACGACAGCAAGATTGATTGGCTGGAGCTGAATGAAACAGGCCACAAACTACTCTTCAGGGATAAGAAGATGAGGGTAAGGCCAGGCAGGGAAGTGTGGTGAGGTAGCACACTTTGGGAGAAAACAGGTAAGTCTGAGTGCAGGGAGAGAAATGAGAAACATATGAAGTACTCATGACTTTTTGACCACTCCTTAGAAAAAACAGACCATGTTCAGATTGCATGAGCTGGCAGCATCATATGTTTGGATTTTAATCATATCTAAACTTTGAAGTTAGTTACTTGACATCTTCCTTCATCTCATTACTCCTTAAAATACAGATCATAGACTCTTGTTGGGAGAGGGAGGCAAGTGAGTGAATCTCAGGATGAGGACTGCAGTGTTGTACTTACACATCAGTTTAAAAAGGCATTCTCTGCTTGAGTTACATCTGTAAGATGAACTCTGATTCTCTAAAACAGCTTAGTCACAACCAAATAGCATATCCATTATGACCTTTGGCTTGTGCTAATTCTCAGACTGAGACTGAACGTAGCCTGGGAGAGTATTAGTAAGCCCAGGACAAAGCTATGCCCAAAATGATGGTAAGAATTTCACAAGCAAACACCCTCTCAGCTTGTTGGCAGCAGTTCTTGCAATAAGATTTTACCTAGGATGGACAGTTAAGCACAGAATTGCAGGCTAAGGCTTTCTTGGTCCCCTAGCCTGTCTGCATGAATGATTTAGAAGACCATTCTCCTGTTAGAGCTCTATACAAGGTATATTCTGATTTGCTTATTTATGAGCTTATTAATAAGGCAGGCAGGATCTGAGCATGCTGCTTAAAATATGCAAGTATTAAAAAAGATCTTAAGTCTTGAACAGTAATATGTACAAATAAAACAGTGTGGAAGTTCAAGCAACATATCTTGGAAAATGTTTAACTCTTGTTTGGTGAAGTCTATTTACAATATGCTTGCTCAGATGTTCCTACCAAGTTCATGTGAGCTAGCAACCCAGCCATGAGCCATACTGAGCCTTTTTCTCCACTTTCCCCATCTAGTTGCAGCTGTATGATATTGGAAGCAGCACCAAGACTACCATTTTGAACTATTGCTCCTATGTGCAATGGGTCCCAGGCAGCGACGTGGTGGTGGCTCAGAGCAGAAACAACCTCTGCATTTGGTATAACATAGATGCTCCTGAGCGAGTCACCATGTTTCCTCTGAAGGTAAAACTATGGAGTCTTTGATTTCCTCCACCAGTTTCTGTTGTATCCTGCTTACATGTGTGAGAATAGGCAAGGTGGTATTGTGGAAAGTGGACAGAAGGGGACTACTGGTTTCTCCTGGACAAAATAGGAGCTCATCTGTCTCGTATTGCTCTGCCAGAAATGCTCTGGTAGAGCTTTCACAGCTGGTAGAACTGTCCTCATGTCATTACTACCCTACATACCCCCAGACAACACGGGAATGTTGATAGCTGGTACTCTTTTTAGGGAGATGTTGTAAACTTGGAACGGAACGATGGAAAGACTGAAGTGATCGTGTCTGAAGGGGTGAACACTGTGTCCTACACATTAGATGAAGGTCTCATAGAGTTTGGAACTGCCATTGATGATGAGGATTATCACAGGTAAGTGCTAGATAAGCCGTGTGGTTGTGGCAGGTACTCCACATCACTTAACAGACATCTGAAGGTCTGTAATTCATGAGTTACACCAGCACAACTTTCCATGCTGAGTTGAGGTTCAGGTACAGAGCGTGATTTTGATGCAGAGTGTGGCTGTAACACACAGTGGAGTCCTTCAGCAGTGAGTACTCAGCTTTGTCAGCTTCACTGATTTTTTTTTTCCCCTATGTGTCAAGCCTTGTTTTATACAGTTTTCTTCAGAGCTCATCATACCTATCTGTTTTCAGTGCAACTCTTGTTAGGGAGGTCTGTTCTCAGCTTAAAGAGCTCTTCTGTTCTGTCACTAAAAGTCTGCAAATCTCTTTGTCTCAAGGGCTACTGCATTTTTGGAGACACTGGAAATGTCAGCAGAGACTGAAGCCATGTGGAAGACCCTAAGCAAGCTAGCTTTGGAAGCTAGACAGCTGCATATAGCAGAGAGGTAGGGAAAAAAGCTAAATCATCTTCCTGGTGCGAACGCTCTCTTTGTTGAATCACTCACAGAATCCAGGGCCTGGATTGCGTGACCTGGAAAGTTTACTTCATCAAAGAATGAAGTGTTCTCATTCCAGGCAATGACTTTGCCCTTTAATCCTGTACAGTAACAATAGCACTGGGGAGAAGAGGATATCACTTTAGCATAAACTTTTGTTGATGGCAACCCAAGTGTACAGCTGGAAGAGAAACACAGTTAGGAGGGTACTTTACAGGTGTTACAGTTGGAAAGATTATCATGGTGGAAAAGAAACAATCAAGGAACACCCATATCCTAGACTCACAGTGGAAAACTCTAAAAAGGAGGGATCTCCAAAAAGAAAACCTTCTCCTGTGGTAGTCAGCCCTTAAATGGGGGGGGTCTAGGAGAGTCACACAAATGAATTGCCTTCACCTGTGCTCCCACAGCTGATCCAGTCCTTGTCTCAGGTGATCAGTCAGTGGTTCAGACTGTGACTCAACAGTTCTCATACACCAAGGTATGCAGTAACAAGGTTTTAGGGACCTTGTAGACATAGACAAACCCTGCACATGTCTCAAGCTTAGAGGATTGAAGCTTGGACACTGGTCATGTTCATGGCTTCTCTACAAACCAGGGCTAGAGGGCATATCTGAACGTGGACCTTAGCAAAATCTTTCTATTGAGGTGAGGCTACTCATTTCTACACCTTGCACTGCATGGTTTTGCTGCTGAGGTTCTGATTTTGTTGCCTTAAACTGAAGGCGCTGACAAACCCAGTAGTGAGTAACTGCTTTGTTTTTTCAAAGGTGCTTTGCAGCTCTGGGCAATGTGGCAAAGGCTCGATTTCTGCATGAAACCAACGCTATTGCTGACCAGGCAGCTCAAGAGCATGTAAGTCAAACCTTCTCTGCTGTTTGGTAGTCACATCCCTGTAAATACTTGCATACATATTATCTGGTGTCCAAGTCCTGCAGTATACTGCTACAGACTAGGATGTGGTCTTGTAGAATCTGCTGACATAATTCTTCATCCAGGCCTGCCAGAACTCTCTTCTGGCTGGCCATTGCATGCCGTGCTGCTCCTGACTTCTCACTTTTGTGATTCACATCTGTCTTTTTCAGTTTTTGTAGTGACGCAGACCCTACCTGCATTCCCTTCCCTTGTACAGTATCCAGAGCCTTTTCTTTCACCTAGTACAAACAACTGAGCTAACTGTAACTGCCTGCAGGGTGGGGATGGTACAGACCATTACCTGGTGCGTGCCCGCTTGGCCATGCTAGACAAGAACTACAAGCTGGCAGAGATGATCTTCCTGGAACAGGTGAGTAAAGGAACAAGGAGCAGAAGAGATCTCACTTATTTCTGAGCAGGATGATTTGTGATCTGAGAGTGATCTCTGAGAAGAAAGACACTGCTTGTTCCTGGGAGAAAACTTTTTGCCCTGGAATAGAAGGAGACGTTCTGTCTTCCAAGGTGTAGAGTGTAGGATTGCTGGAAGAGAGCAAGGAAGGATCAATATCCATGTAAAGGGCATGGTTCACGTGTTCAAGTGTTTCCTACATTTCTAACCCTACCTGCTGTGAGAGTTCAATGGCAATATGTCTGCTAATGGATCCTTCAGCTTGACACTTTGCTCTTTAACACAGAATGCCACGGAAGAAGCCATGGACATGTACCAGGAGCTGCACATGTGGGATGAATGCATTGTAGTCGCTGAGGCCAAGGTACAGAATATAGTTTCATTGGACTGTGGTCTGTGCTTATTTGACAAGTCTCCTGGTTCAGAGTCCAGTCAGGGTCTAGGTGCACTTCACCTGGCCTCTCAGGACCTCACATCTGCTTGGAGAGGCTCCCAAAGAGACTCTGAGCTTGCCTTGGAGATCCTCCATCTGATTCAACTCCAGATGGTGGCGTTGTTGTACGAAGGAGCCTTGACTGCTAAAGAAATGAGGAATTCATGCCATCAGAAAGAGAGTCCGGAGCAGGTCATAGAACTGGGAGAACAAGGCACAAGTGTGGAGGCTTGGATGTAGAGAGAACTAATTATAGTGCTAGATAGGAAGTGATGTCTCTAAGTCACAGCGAGTGCAGAAATCAGCAAGATAGCTGTGAATGGCAGAAAGACAAGGTTTGGGGATGGATAGATCTTTGTTCCAACGCCAAACGTGCTTTTATTTTCCAGAGTACAGCGTTACATGGCTAGAGGGCCGGGGTGCATTAGAGATGTGGTTTAGGCAAGGTTATGCAAGCCCAATTTGTCCACAAGAAAGAACACAAGAATAAAATCAGTGGGTTCCTCATGATCGTGCAACTACAGTCAAGGAATAAAATATCAAGGAATGTCTCAGTATGATAAAAGAGGAATGTAAGGGAAGGCTGCTTTGATGGAATTAAAAACTTGGTGCATAGTGAGGAAGAAAGGACAATGAGATGGATTTAGGACTAGCTGGGGCTTTGCAAAAGAATGAGTAATGCAGTGGTACACTGGGCTTGTCTTTGGTTTCTGCTAACTGCAAGTTGCTTAGTTTAACTGGGCAGCAAGATTTCTGATGCCATGAGCTATTCAGAGCCTGCAGGAGGAGCAAGACAACATCTTGCCTTTGTTCAGATCAACCAATGATGCATTTTTCAACAGGGACACCCGATGCTGGATAAGCTACGTCGGGGTTACTACCAATGGCTGCTGGATACCCAACAGGAAGAGAAGGCTGGCGAGGTCCAGGAGGGACAGGGAGATTATCTGGCAGCTGTCAGCTTGTACCTGCGAGCAGGGCTGCCAGCTAAGGCAGCACGGCTGGCCATGAACAGAGATGAGCTCATGACCAATGGGGATGTCATCAATAGGATTTCCACAGCACTGATCAGAGGAGAACTGTTTGAGCAGGTATGTGGTCCCCCCCACTGGGCCTTCTTCTTACTTAGTAGTATGAAAGCTCTTACCCCGTCCTCTGCATCTGTGAGATAGAGAAGACTGTAGCAGATGCAATTCTGTGTTGATAAATTCGCATTTGACATTTAGTAGGAAATCCTAACTGCATCCATCGTACACAGATGAAGCCTACAAGTGCTGTTATTAGTCAGGAAAAAGATCACTACTCACTGATGGCATGTCTCCAAAGCTGAGCATTCAGTAACAGTCACGGAGGACTCTGGGAAACCAGGAGCCAACTGGGAAAGGAGTTGCCAATGAAACAGAGAACTTGATACCACTGCAGAAATGTACAGTGCTTTATCACAGCAGATTAAAAAAAATGATGGTACAGCTTTCATATAAAGACTGTCTAAATGAAAAAACTAAAGAAGAAAACCAAAGGAGGTCATGAAGACACTCCAACACTATGAATGTCAGAGAAGGGTAGTGATTATATCTAATAACACAAATTGGTAACTACTTATCATTAGGTGACACTTTTAAAACAGAAGGATGTATTTCATATAGCTCATGATTATATTCATATAAGAAAGGAGTGCTGTGTCTGACCCATACACAGCTTGGTATCCTGGCCAGAAGTAGCCTCTTGCAGATGCTTGAGAAGGAAGTACAAAGAGCGAGGAAGACAAATATGTGCTGATGCTTTCTACAGAGTACATTTCTGACCATTTTGACCCAAGAAAAATGTATGCTTCTCATGGAATCATAGAATCTCTTGAGTTGGAAGGGACCCTTAAAAACCATCTAGTCCAACTCCCCTGCAATGAACAGGAACATCTACAACTAGATTAGGTTGCTCAGAGCTCTGTCCTGCCTGACTTAGAATTTCTCCAGGGATGGGACATCCACTATGTCTCATCGGTATGTAGAGAGAACTTGTCTCACAAAAATGATCTTATTGATAGGTGATACTCCAAAAAAATAATTGGAGCGTGTGGGTCCACAGAGAGGATGAGGATCTCAGCATGTGCAATCTTTCCTCAAAGTTCCCTTTGTCTAGGTTAGTCTTGGTTAGTGAGATTAACCATGGTCTTAGTTAGTGAGGGAGGCACAACTGATGGATAAGTCTGTATGGCAAGGTTTATCATAGAATCACAGAATTACTCAGGTTGGAAAGGACCTCAAAGATCATCGAGTCCAACCGCAGCCCAACCACAGTACCCCAACTAACAGCCCTCTGCTAAATCATATCTCTGAGCACCGCATCCAAACGGCTCTTAAACACATCCAGGGATGGTGACTCAGCCACCTCCCTGGGAGCCCATTCCAGTGCTTAACCACCGTTTCTGTAAAGAAGTGTTTCCTAAAGTCCAACCTGAACTTGCCTTGGCGCAACTGGAGGCCATTTCCCCTCGTCCTGTCAGCTGTCAGCAGTGAGAAGAGACCAACCCCGCTCTCTCTGTAAGCACCTTTCAGGTACTGGAAGAGAGCAATAAGGTCTCCCCTCAGCCTCCTCTTCCCCAGACTAAACAGCCCCAGCTCCCTCAGCCTCTCCTCACAGGGCTGACTTTCCAAGCCCTTCACAAGCCTCACTGCCCTTCTCTGGACCTGCTTCGGTACCTCCACGTCCTTCTTGTACTGAGGTGCCCAAAACTGAACACAGCACTCGAGGTGAGGCCTCACCAATGCCGAGTACAGGGCAGGATGACTTCCCCAGTGCTGCTCACCACACCATTCCTGATCCAAGCCAGGATGCCATTGGCCTTCTTGGCCACCTGGGCACACTGCTGGCTCACATTCAGCCGACTGTCCATCAGTACACCAAGGTCCCTTTCCATCAGGCAGCTTTCCAGCCACATCTCCCCAAGCCTGTAGGGTTGCCTGGGGTTGTTGTGACCAAAATGCAGGACCCGACACTCGGCCCTATTGAAACTCATGCCGTTAACCTCGGCCCATCGATCCAGTCTGTGATCTATCCAGTTTATTAAGACTGACAGCTCTGTACATGGGAGTGGTCGGGTGGAGACTGTGGGGAGACAGGAGCTCTGGAAACTGGCAACCTGTGTTTATCATTAGTGTGTTTGTCATTAGGCAGGAGATCTGTTCGAGAAGGTTGGGAACGCACGGAAGGCTCTGGAGTGCTATTGCAAGGGCAATGCCTTCCTGAAAGGTACTGTGCTAACTACGTTCTACCCCCAGCCCCACCTTTTCCCAGCAGGATCCTGGGTATTCTGGCCTGGTGGCAGAATGAGCTATTACCCTGGAGCTCAGAGTTGCCTAGTTGCTCTGAAACTTCCATGTATCACCTCATTCAGTGCATGTATTTTCGCATAGTCACACACACAGTTCAACAAGAGCCTCTTCCCAAGGCCTTGATCAGGCCGATTGCACCAGCATAGATCCAGATCCAGCCTTCTATAGGGTCCAGATTGCTGGGTAGCCCATTGAAGCTGGACTGGTCTAGGGAGTCACCATCCCCCTACCCCCTATCCAAGGCCAAGTTTGCCTCACAGTTCTGCTTCCTTGCTGGTTTCAGCATTATCAGCTTTCATGTCCCCTTACAGCAGTGGAGCTGGCTCGCCTGGCATTTCCTGCAGAGGTTGTGAAGCTGGAGGAGGCATGGGGAGACCATCTGGTGCAGCAGAAACAGCTGGATGCTGCCATTAACCATTATATCGAAGCCAGGTGAGAGCAGGTGATGGCTATGTAACTAGCAGCAGCATAACCTGCTGGGTTGTGTAATTGATATGATTTGCTTAAACCAGTAGGGCTTTTTTTCTGGGTAAGCCCTCAACTTGGCTTTGCCAGTGCTCCTGGTACTTTTGTGCAGTCTCTGCTGGCCCAGCCATGGATTCCTCACCACTTTTCTTTCAAGATCTCTCATCCCTAATTAGTCTTCTCTGCTGTCCTAATTCTTAATTATTTCCCCTAGCTTTGCTAGTATTCCAGACCGTTGTTCTCATGCGTCCTGAAGGCTACTTTCTTCTCTGCTGATACTGTGAAGTTATTCAGGTCTTTCTTGCTGCTCTAACCCTGGGAGAAGAATCAAGCAGCAGACTGCTTTGGTCTCCCTGACTCAGCTATAGGATATGACTGCTGGCTGACTGTAAAAAGTAATGTTTCTGTTGCTAGGTGCTCCATTAAGGCCATAGAGGCAGCTTTGGGAGCCCGGCAGTGGAAGAAAGCCATCTACATTTTGGATTTGCAGGACAAACAGACAGCAGCTAAATATTATCCCAAGATTGCCCAGCACTATGCAGCCCTGCAGGAGTATCAGGTGAGGCCACAGAACGCAATCGTTGCTGCTCTGTATACATTGAGACTGCTGACTGTAGTCATCTCACTACAGATCGCAGAGGAGCTGTACATCAAAGGAGACCAGACCAAAGATGCCATTGACATGTACACGCAGGCTGGGCTCTGGGAACAGGCTCACAAGGTAAAATCAGAAGCCAGAGTTTCTAGGGACCTCATCCTGCTTATTGAATTGTCCTTCATCAGCAAGTGGCCTCGTTTGCCAGCATCAGCAAGCACCGTTTCTAACAGATTGGTGTAGGGGCATCTGAAAGCGAGAAAGAATTCAGTCCCTTGTATCCACAATTCATTTTACTTCAGCAGCCCCATGGTGGGTGCACTTGTGACAGATAGGGCTCTCCAAAGGGCCTGGCCCTGTGCACTTCGATCACAGTGACAAATGACAACCAATTCTCACAGAGCTTGTAGTGTACACACCTGTTTGAAGTGGGAAGGAGGTTCATTTTCAGCTTCTACTTCATTACTATGTACCAAGACATTGCTTGTCCCATGTGTGTTTGTTTTGGCAGCTGGCAATCAAGTGTATGAGCCAGGAAGATGTGTCTGTGCTCTACATAACCCAAGCCCAAGAGATGGAGAAGCAGGGCAAGTACAAAGAAGCGGAGAGGTGAGCATTATAATCAGTGCTGGTCCAAGATAGAGCTCTGAAAGTTTGGCTACAGTAAGAAGGAGCCCTTTCCTTGAATAGGAGCAGAGTTTGGGACTGAGATTTGGAAAGATCCCATGTACTATCACCACATTTGGAGCCCTAGAACTGATACTTCAGAGGTCATAGGAAGAGAAGTCAGGGAATCATGGAATCATACAATGGCCTGGGTTGAAACGGACCACACTGATCATCTGGTTTCAACCCCCTGCTATGTGCAGGGTCGCCAACCAGCAGACCAGGCTGCCCAGAGCCACATCCAGCCTGGCCTTGAATGCCTCCAGGGATGGGGCATCCAAAACCTCTTTGGACAACCTGTTCAGTGCGTCACCACCCTCTGGGTGGAAAACTTCCTCCTAATATTTTTGTCCGCCAGGACAGAAAGGAGACTAAGGTGTCTCGTGTAGCAGAAATAGGGCAAGGCTTTTCCCCGGGTGCCACATGTGGTCTGTCATGGCCATGGAAGTGTTTTTCAGCCAGGTTACTATTTTTGTCAGTTCTAGATTAAGAATGACATGATAAGGTTAGTAGGTCCAGGGACAAACACAGCTATCTGATGCCATGGCACTTTATCTCAAGGATGCCAGTACATGAAAAGAAGTACTACAACTGGAAAGGTTGCACAGAGTTTAATCCTTTTAGTGGCATATATAAGTAAGTTGAGCTGACGTTGTCGCTTTGCCATTCCACCAGAACTGACAACCTAAAGTTGGAGGCTGAGATGAAGGCAGGTCACAGAAGCCCAGAGGGTCCCTCCAAGTCAGGACAGAGGGTGACCAGTGAGGACAGAGGAAATAACATTACCCTTCAGCAGATGATGGTGACATAAACAGAGGGGCCCTGTCTAAGCAGTGCTCAGCCGTGCGTTCTACAACAGTCACGCTGTATACCAGTGCTGTATATCAGCTATATACCATGCTCTATACCAACTAACAGTGCTGGGCCTGATGTACCCCAACGTACAGTTGGCCCTTTTGGCTGTCAAGAGCACACTGCTGACATATTCAGCTTGCTGTTAACCAGAACCCTTAGATCTCTTTTTGCAGGGCCACTCTCTAGCCTCTCACCCCATAGTCTGTACATATACCCAGGGTTGCCTCATCTTGTTAAATTTCATGTGATTGGTGATTGCTCAGCCCTCCAATTTGCCAGTATCTCTGCAAGAGGACACTACCCCCAGCAGCTCCTCCCAGTTTAGTATTGTCCACAAACTTACCCAGCATATACCTTCAAGTCCTGTACCTAAGTTATTGATGAAAACATTAAAGAGAACTGGCCTTAAAATGGAGCTCTGAGAAGCCCCACTGATGACTGCCTGCCAATCTGATTGTAATCATTTGAGCCCAACCAGTCAGCCAATTGTTCACCCATCTGATTATGTATCTGTCTAAATGTATGCTGGACATTTTGTCCAGAAGGATACCGTGAGAGGCAGTGCAGAAAGCTTTGCTGAAATCCAAAAGGTGTGCATCAGCTGGCTTCCCTTAGTCAATTAGATGGGTAACCTTTACATAAAAGTTCATAAAACAAGACTTTTTCCCCATGAACCCATGTTGACTATGACTTGTGACTGTATTGTCTTTCAAGCCTCTTCAGTGACTTCCAGAGTAATCTTCCATGATTTTACTAGACACCAAAGTGAGGCTGACAGGCATGTAATTAGCAGGTTCTTCTTTCTTGCCCTTCTTGAAAACTGGCACAACGTTTGCTACCCTTCAGTCAACCAAGATCTCTCCAGATTCCCAAAACTGTTGAAAAATAATTGAGAAAGGTCTCACAATAACATCACCCTGGGATGATTCCCATCAGGCCGTGTAGATTTACATGCATCTAATTGGAGCAGCAAATCCCACACAAGTTTGGTGTTGGCTGTGAGTTTATTGCTCCTGCAGTCATGGCCCTCCAGTAATGCCTTCTGACAGTGGGCCTATGATGTGGTCCCTGCTGGATGCAGAGTGAATACAGGGACTGAGTATGTCCTCAGCTGAGTCTTGTGAATGTGCTTGTGTTCCCAGGCTGTACATCACTGTGGATGAACCTGATTTGGCCATCACTATGTACAAGAAGTGTAAGATGTATGACGAGATGGTTCGCTTGGTAGCCAAGTACCACAAGGACTTACTCAGTGACACCCATCTACACCTGGGCAAGGTGAATGCATCTCGTGGCCAGGGATCAGGTAGGGCAAGCAAGGATAAGTGTCACTAATTCATTGCTTCTAATTGCAGGAGCTGGAGGTAGAGGGACGTTTACAGGAGGCTGAGTACCACTACCTACAAGCTAAGGACTGGAAAGCCACAGTAAACATGTACAGAATGAATGACATGTGGGAGGAAGCCTACAGGGTAATGATCACAGCTATCCTGCCACGCAGGGTTGCAGGATCCCAGTAGGAATTACCCTGTCCATATTCCCCACAAAATGTGCAGGCTTGATGCGGGCTGTCTAACTTAAGCATGTGGCACAGCAATGAAGGCCCTTGTGCCACTGCTCTGCCTCTAACTGCTCTCCAAAAGCAGGCCTGGACTCCTAGCCACTGTGCAGCACTGCCATTTAAGCCTTTGTCTCATTCTCCCTGGCCCAGTGGTAGCTACTGAAGGGCTCCTCAAGAGAGTTGGTGCAAGAGGGTAAGTCCTGAGTCAGCCTGCTGAAGTAGAAATTGATCCATGGTGTTTTTTCTGCTTTCTTTGCTTTGGATAGGTGGCCAAGGCACATGGTGGGGCAAACTCCTATAAGCACGTGGCCTATATGTGGGCAAAGAGCCTGGGTGGAGAGGCAGCTGTGAAACTCCTCAGTAAATTCGGACTTCTGGAGATGGCCATTGACCATGCAGCTGACAGTGGGTAAGCAGGTCCTTCAGCCCAACACTTCTACCCTCATGACCTGAGAAAGATGGAATGGCCCAAGATAAATCATTGTATGTGTGTGACACACACAAGGATACGGCATATCTTCCCATGCTCCTCCCCTCATGTTCTCCCCTGCCCATACCTTGTGCTTCCTCACACTCTGTCCTTGGCACGGAGGACTTAACAAATAAGTCTCGCCCACTTGTTAGTCTCATAGATGTGAAGTCTGAGGTGGGCAGACAAAAGAAATTCTCCCTTTAACTTGAACAGAGAGATCTTGTGAGAGCCTCTGAACACAGGGGAAGGTATTCCTCGTGCCACCGTAAGTAACTGCTTTCCAGAAGAGTTTTGGCCCCACTCTGCACCTGCCCAGGCATGTGTCTGCACTGCCATCCACAGTGCTGCTCTGCCTCAGTTCTCCCACTTTTCTGGGCTCCTGGGAGCTTTGTGACCCCCCCCTCTTTAGGGCTGAACAAAGGGCCTCTGGCACTTAGAACCAGTGTGAAGGAGCTGAACCCCTTTAGTGGGAGCCAAAAAAAAGTTCCTAGGTTTTGATCAAGAAGAGGAGTAGTGGCCATTCACTTGAAATCCCCCATCCTCCCCCCTCTCCTCTCCCTATCTCTTGTGCTCTGTTTGATGTCTCACTCCTGATGAAAGCGTGCCCTTGCAGCACACAGTCCTGCTGTGACCCCATTTTCTCTTTCATTCCAGTGTCTTTGAATTTGCTTTTGAACTGGCTCGCCTCTCCATGAAGCAGAAGATGCCGGAGATCCACTTAAAATACGCCATGTTCCTAGAAGATGAGGTAATTTTACCCCTTGGAATAGGTAGAAGCTCCCTGGCAGCTCAGGTGATCGAAGAGCTCTCATGAATGGCTGCTGCAGAAGGCACTTCTGTGGCTGCAGACACTGCTCACCTCCACAGCTGTAGCCCCAGGCTTCCACACACACCTCTCTGTTTCATAAATCCAGGCTGCCTCGTGGTAAGTAGAGGAAGTCATGTGTTGTTATCATGAGAGAAAAGCATGCACGTAAACTCCTCCTTCTTTCCTAGGGCAAATTTGAAGAGGCTGAAGCAGAATTTATTAAAGCTGGAAAACCCAAGGAGGCAGTGCTAATGTATGTCGTCTTCCTGTTTTTGGACTGTTGCATCTCCCTGTGTGGTGCCAGCCTGATTGCTTCTCCAGCACTGCTCTGCCTCCTACTGTGTCTCTTATTACATCTCCTGTCGATCCTCCTAGGTTTGTGCATAACCAGAACTGGGATGCTGCACAGCGTGTGGCTGAGGCTCACGACCCAGACAGTGTGGCTGATGTGCTTGTGGGCCAGGCACGTTTTGCTTTTGAGCATCGAGAGTTCCAGAAAGCAGAGGCCTTCCTCCTGCGAGCACAGAGACCTGAGCTGGCAATAAAGTACTACAAGGTGAGCGTTGACTGTGGCAGAATCACTGTCTTTGTCACTGGTTGATAGCCCAGTTTCTATGGAGGAGTAAAATCCAGCTCCTATCAGCTTAGGAGCCAAAGAGAAATGTTTCCACAGGTGGCTGCTAGTATAACTTAAAGCTGGCCTTTTCTTAGAAGGCTAATCTGGCAAGAATTTCACAGCATATCTTAGCTGTCCCACAGTTCTGGGAGAAAGTACCTTGCCAGAAAGGTATGGATAGGCCTCAGGGATGGTGTGAGTAGGTGAGTTTGAGGACTGTAAGAGCCTATTCCATAGAGTTTGCTAGGATGAATGCAGAACCTTCCCCCTGACACTGCCTGGGTGAGTGGTGCCGTTTCAGCTGGCAGAAGAATTGGATGACATTGCCGTGGTTGTTCCTCCCAGTGGATCCTCTGGCAAGATGACACGAGAGACGTTGTCGTGTCAGGAGAGCAGTGGACCCTGGTGAACTGGTGAAAGTTTCTCCTCTCTGGTGTGCTGCTGCAGGAGGCTGACATGTGGAGCGAAGCCCTGCGGATCTGCAAGGAATATGTGCCTGGTCGGCTGGAGGAGTTACAGAAGGAGTGTGGCAGAGAGGCTGCCAAGAAGGGCTCTGGGTAAGTATTGTGCTCATGCTTCAAGGAGCAGACTGCTCTGAGGTCTCTGACTTACCTCTGCTTGCACCTCCCTGCCAACGCACTACACGCTGTCTGCAGGATTTCCGTGGCAGCATCACGGTCTTGTTCACAGCCTGTGTTTCTCCCTGCAGAGGAACAGAAGGGCTGCTGGAGCAGGCACGGGAGTGGGAACAGGCAGGGGAATATGCCAGGGCAGTGGACTGCTATCTGAAGGTGCAGGATTCCAGCAACAGTGTCCTGATGGAGAAATGTTTGCTGAAGGTGCGATTCCCCTCATCTGCTCTACTATCTAGGAGGCTTCCTAGGACCCATAGTGCATCCCCCAGATATCTCAGTCACTTCAGGGCACAAGAGACCATTCTCTTGAGCACGAATGAGCTGTCCTCTTACCCCGTGCTGTGCTGACATCTTTGCTGTGGCACTACTTTCAGCAGCACGCCATAATCTTTGTGCCTGTATCTCCCTGCACAACGAAGCTAGACTTGATGACATAGACCTTAGCTAACTGAGCACCCTCTCTTGGCACACATCCACCAGCCTTTGAGTTATGTTCTTGTTCATACTTTTCACTAGTACCTATGTCCTCGTATCCACTTCAATGACAATTTTGCCCTTGTCTGAGCTTCTCTGAATCACTAAAGTGGGCTATCGTTTCTCCTCCTCCTCTTCTGCATAGTTCAAGTGCAACTGACTATATCAGCTGGGACTGAGCTCTTCCCAGCTTCATCCCTTTCTCAAACAGCTCCTATTGCTGCTGACGATTTCTCTTCACAGGCTGCTGAATTGGCCATTAAGTTCCTGAGTCAGTCACAGAGCATGGAGGTCACACGGACTGTGGCTCCTCAGCTGGTGGCCATGAAGAAATACAGTTCGGTGAGGGCTGGTGCCTGACACTGCAGAAACAGTGACATAGGAAAGGAGAGCTGTATCCGAGGGGAGGAGGGCAAGTCGCATCCTGGGGTGATGGGTGGGTGGCCCACTTCAGAGTCAGGCAGTGCTGAGCCATCAGAAAGGGGAAGGGATCAAGTCCTGGAATGGTGTGAGAGACTCAGGCCTTGGGAGGAGACAGAGAAGGGGGTTATCTTTTGGGAAGAGACTTTGTGTTGCTGCTGTGTGGTAGGCATTTCTGACAGTGCCAGCTCCAGCCTGGGCTGCAGGCTGCCTCTGGAGTTCTGTTCCTCATGAGACTATCTCTGCCTTTGCAGGCAGCAGAGCTCTACCTCAACATGGACCTCATCCGAGAAGCTATTGATGCTTTCATTGAAGGGGAAGAGTGGAGCAAAGCTAAACGTGTGGCCAAGGAGTTGGACCCCAGGTATGGTGTTGGACTCTTTGAACTTCCTCTCCCACACCAGCATGTGTGGTCCCATGCCCTGTCCTGCCCTGCTGCCCCTGGGTATTCTGGATTCTCCCCACAGTGATATTCCCAACCTTGACAGGGGACGTTTCCCACCTCTGCCCTTCCATCTCCACCATCCATTTACCATCCTGACTCTTTTCTGTTGCTCCATTGCCACACACCTCATGGAAATCTTCATTCTCTTTTGTCGTATCCCTATCTTCCCTCTTCTTGTTATATTCCTGTGCACATACTTCCTTCTGAAAGGCCTGTCGTCCCTTTCTCTCCTCACACAGATTAGAAAGAGCTGTCCAGACTCTTTCTTCCCCCTTCTACCTACGTATCCAGTAGCAGACCTGAAAGATGTGAAAATCCTCTTTATCTCAAAGCAGACAAAGTTGAACCCAGCCTCTGCACTGATCCAAAGCACTGTTAATCCTGCTGCCTGCTAAGATTCTTTCTACCCTGCAGGTCAGAGGAGTACGTGGACCAGCGTTACAAGGAGTATTTAAAGAACCAAGGAAAGGTAGATTCGGTATGTATTTGGGATGTCCCCCAGGACAGGGACAGAGCTCCCCAGGGCCTTCCTTATAGGGCTTTTGCCTAAATATCCGTGGGAGAGGGTTCTGTATATGCCTGAGTCATGGCTTCTGCTTACCAGATGGGTCACACTGGATCTCTGCTTCCAGAAAGAGGGAGGGACTGTGTGTATGTGAAGAAAAGATGGAGGTGGATAGGAAACCTGGCCTTCACAGTGAATTTATGCTGTTTCCATCCTCAGCTGGTGGGAGTCGACGTCATGGCTGCTTTGGATATGTATGCAGAGCAGGAGCAATGGGAGAAGTGTCTGGAGGTTGCAGCTAAGCAGGTGAGTACCTGTGTGAGCCCTCAGCAGGCAGGCTGGGGGTGCTGGCTCTCTGAAGCAGGGCCAGCAGGAATGAATGGGCAGAGGCAAATCAGCCTTCTCTGTGGGGAGCACAGGGAGTCACTGCAGCAGCTCAAAAACCACCTCTCTGCTGCCCCCATCCTGGCACGCCACACCTAATAAGGAAGCATGAGAAACCAGAAACATATTGCGTTTAATTTTTGTGATTGATGGAACTCTGGAAAAGCTAAATGAGTTGTTTGGGCTCAAAGTAATTGGCACCACGGAAACGGAGAGCTCTCTCTCTACGTGTTCTTCAGAAGCCTGGTGTCAGTTGAAATTAGGCATCTTTGTCATGAAAGCAAATTGGTCATTTTTTGCATTTTTACTGACTGGAAGCCAACAAAAATGACTCCAGCAGAGTAATATAAACAGAGAAAGGCAAAATGAAACTGTTTTAGAGCTGTTCCAGGATCTACTTTGGGGATTTGTTTGTGTTCGGTGGCTACTGATAAATGAGCTACGCAAAGGACAGGTGCTGATTCTCTGAAGTTGAGGCATTGCTTCAGACTGAATAACAGTAGAGCAGCCCCTGGGAGAAGTCTGCAGTAACTGCAGTTATCATAGTTAATCCCTCAGGCAAACGCTGGCAATTTGGGCAAACAGTGTTGTGCTGTTGGTTTTGTTGTTCTTTCTAATGCAGTAAGCAGTAACCTGAGTTTGGTCTCCACTACAGTAAAGTCAATTTCTTTCTGACTCAGACTTCCCTGTTGATGTGAATGGCTTTTGTTGTAGCAGCTGTTACCTTGGAGAGTCCTGTGATGGTGCTCCAATTATTCAGGAGGCAGCAGTGTTGTTTTTCAGGCTCGGTTTATGTACAGGCATCTGCAACTGTCACTACCAAGTGACAAGTGTTCGGCTCATTAATCTTATGCTTTCAGTTTTTATGTTTTCTGTGTGCCTTCTCCAGAACTATAAAGTCTTGCACAAGTATGTAGCTCTGTATGCAACCCACCTGATCCGGGAGGGCAGCTGGGACAAAGCCCTGAGCCTGTATGTGCAGCATGGAGCCCCTGTCAACCCGCAGGTAATGAAGACAGCATAACATCCCTTCACCTGTGCTTAGCAGCAGAAGGGCTCCAAACTTCTGCCGCTGAGATTTCACCCCTTTGTCCTGCAGAACTTCAACATTTACAAGCGTCTGTTTGTGGAGATGGTGAATGCACCTGGCATGAACTGTGCCGAGGCGTACTCCAGCTGGGCTGACCTGCGTGACGTCCTCTTCAGTCTGGTGAGTGTGGGCCACGGCCACCACTGCCTGTTAAAGTCTGAACTGCCCACTTCTCATCCTCTACCTACACTGAGCAGCCCAGGTGAGGGAAGGACCCAGAAAAAGCACAGGGTTGCTGAGCCTGGAAACTTTCTTCCCATCTCCCCAGAACTGCTTCATAGAATCATAGGATGGCCTGGGTTGAAAAGAACCACAAAGATCATCTAGTTTCAACTCCCTGCTGTGTGCAGAGTCGCCAACCACCAGACCAGGCATAGGACTTAAAGCCCTATGCTCCTTCTCTCCTGTCCCCAAGCCAGAGCACATGATGGCCCTTGCTATTTGTTCATCCAAACTCCCCTCCTTGCAGTGCTGCCTGTTGCTCTCCCCTTTTCCCACAGCCTCCTCACTTCAGCCCTCTGCAGGCCCTGGAGCACTCAGATCCAGACCTCTCCCAATCCCTCGAGGTGTCTGGGATATTTCAGATCATTCTTTCTCCCAGTTTTTCCACAGTCTCAAGCAGATGAAAAGCGCCCCTGTGCTCACATGCTCCCTATTATTCTCTTCTTCAGTGTGAAAATTTAGTAAAGTCAAGTGAGGTGAACACTCCAGCACATGCAGAGTTTGAGACTATGCTGCTGATATCTCACTACTACGCCACCCGCTCCGCTGCTCAGGGTGTGAAGCAACTGGTAAGGGTCTTGAAGTTCCTTTATCAAGTCAACGCTGTAAGTGCAGAGCTCCATGGGGACATACAGGTTTGGGGCAGGATGACCCAGAGGTGGTTCACAGGGAGCAGGAATTGGTCCCCAACTCTGTGAGGCTTCAGCTAATGTGTTCTGTACCCGGAATGAAAAAAGAAAGGCAGCCAGAAGGAGGCCAGAGAACAGCAAAGATGAGAAGGATAGGCCTGGAGGTACACAGTCAATGGGAAAAGACTGAAGGAAGAGATAACAAAAAATAACTGCTGGAACAGGAAAGTGTTTTCCAAATCTTTGTACGCGTTGGATAATTAAGGAATCTAATTACTGCAAGGGAGAAGTAGATTAGATAGAAGGAAATGCTTTCTAGCAGATTTCCAGCTTGGAATGGCCATGGACAAAAACTCAAAGAGCTCCTTCAATGAAAGCTTTTAGGATAGACAAATATGTCAGGAAAGGTGGGTACAGAGCTCTGCTACGAGGCCGTGGTTGTACCATCTCAGGAGATCTCTTCCAGCCTGGTTCTTCTCCATGCTGACCGTTGTGGCTTTACTGTCCCTTGTGTCTCCAGGACACCGTGGCTGCCAGGTTGTCCATTTCTCTGCTGCGCCACACCGATCTCCTTCCTGCAGACAAAGCCTTCTACGAAGCTGGGATAGCAGCCAAGGTGAGAGCTGTCTGCCACCAGAGCAGCTCAGGGATTCCAAACTTTGTCTTCTGTGGTCTCCCCCGGCTGTGTTGGCATGTGAGCAGCCAGATGCTGGCTTTGGAGGCCTTTCCTCAAACATTTCGTGTTTTATCGTGATGTGGTGGAAGAGCAAACCTGAAGTAGTAAGGGGACATGAAATGCGAACCCAGGGGGTAGGCCAGAGTTCTGTTTTGTGGCTCTGCTATTGCAGATGCAGGATTCTTCACTGGCCCACCTTGCTCTGGGTCACCTAATTGTTACCACCTAACTGTTATCTGATGACTACAGGCTCTGACCTCCTGCCCAGACGTAATGACACACAGCAAGCATAGCAGCATGTTCTTTCTGTTTGGTGCTGGCTTTCCAGCCCATCACTCACGTGGGAGAGTTCTGGCTGGGAAGGTAAACCATCGGCTGCCTGGTCTCACTTGTGGTTTCTCTCAATGCTAGGCAGTCAACTGGGAGAACATGGCCTTCATCTTCCTGAACCGCTTCCTGGACTTCTCAGATGTGCGTATCTTCTGCTGGGGGAGAGGTTGTGGATGCCCCATCCCTGGAGGCACCCAAGGCCAGGCTGGATGTGGCTCTGGGCAGCCTGGTCTGCTGGTTGGCGACCCTGCACGTAGCAGGGGGTTGAAACCAGATGATCATTGTGGTCCTTTTCAACCCAGGCCACTCTATGATTCTGTGATTCTTTGACTCTTGTGCTTAAAAATGACAGTGGGCTGTAGGGCTGTGCAGACCCAGCATATGTGCAGCCTGGCCAGGGGATGCCTGAGGCTGAATGGGGCTGCACACCTGAGCTGGTATTGATGGATAATGCAGGACTTTGCTGAGTGTGTGCATGCATGGGGCTATAAAATGCCACCTCCCAGCAGGGCTCAGTCCTCACAGCACTAATAGACAGCGGCATCGATAACACCACCTTTACGATACAGACTGTAGTGTGAATGCCAAGAATGGTACTGCCTCGAGATCCACCACTTCTCCTTTCTCAGGCCATTGAAGAAGGGAACCTGGATGCTCTGGACCACTCAGATTTCCAAGGCACAGACATTCCCTTTGAAGTGCCACTCCCAGCCCATCAGCACGTGCCTGTGAGTATCATCCCCCACTGTTAGCTCCCTAGAAATGCTGCCTGAAGGCCCTCTCTGAAGAGGGACTTGTATGTGGGTGGCACTACAGAAGATGGAAAAGCAGCCAGCACCATCCACCACAAACACAGCTGCAGCCCCTTTACGTGCACTCGTGCACTCTCACGCTCCCTCTGCCATACACACTCACTTGTGCACGCATGCATGCACTCACTCCCCACTTCTTGCACACACACAGCATACAGTACCCCTGTCCTCTGCCCTGCAGGAGGAGAAGAGGGAGGAGGTCAGGGATTGGGTGCTCACCATGTCCATGGACCAGCGGCTGGAGCAGGTGCTGCCACAGGACGAGCGTGACACATACGAAGCCTCCTTGGTGGCTGCAAGCACAGGGGTGCACTCCCTGCCCTGTGTGCTTACAGGTAAGCTCGGGGCCAGCTCACAGCCACGCAGGCAGTTGGAGCATTTTGCACATTGGTTTGAGAGGGGTCAGGCAGCACTGTAAGAGGAGCGGGGCAGTTGTGTGGCTGTGTTCTGCAAAAGCTGCCCTGCTGCAAGGAAGTGCCCATGGCAGGGAGGAATACGTAAGGCAGGAGGGTTGCTGTGGGGCTTGGCTAATTGGTGAGGGTGTCACTGTGTGGCCAGGGTACCCTGTGTTAAGGAGCAAGATTGAGTTCAAGCGGCCGGGACGAGAAGCCAACAAGGACACGTGGAACAAGTTCCTGATGGCTGTCAAGGTGAGCCAGGCACTCATTCCCCCATGTTGGTAATTAATCATTGTCCCACTGGTGGAGCTACACCAACCCAGGGCCATTTCACTGCACCTCCATTGAATTAATCTCACGGTACCGGGCCACAACACGCCCTGCAGGTGCAGCTCTGCCAGCTCCCAGGTGCCACTGGGGAGAAGGCAGACGCCCCGCTCTGGTGCCAGGGACACCTCTTTTACTCTGCAGACATCACACAGCCCTGCGTGCCAAGATGTGCTCAAGTTCCTCAGCCAGTGGTGTGGGGGGCTCCCAAGCACCAGCTTCTCCTTCCAGTGAGCCGGACCGTCCTGTTCCTCAGCCCCCTCTGCTTCTACCCTCCAATAAACACCTCTCAACCCTTCTGTGCTCCTGTTTGTCAGGGGATGCAGTGCCCAGGGGCACGTAGCTCCTGGAGGACAGAGCCATAGCCCTTCCTCTCACTTCCTTGCCCTTGACATGACTGCTAACCACGCAGCCTCCATGCTGAGAGGTGAAGCATCACACTGCAGCCTGTGCTGGGAGGGTGGGAGGAAGGGCTGACACACACCTTGCACTGTCCTTTGAGGAGCAGACCCAGCTCCCTGCAAGCATCCAGCATGGGGAAACTGCAGCCAGTGTAAAAATGAAAACTTTTATTTACTCAAGGAAACAACAGAGGTTTACCACCAGCTCTGCGGGTGGAGCACCAGCACCAAGGCCAACTCCAGCTATTGCCAGGCCTCAGCACTTCTTCCTGCCCCCACCCAGTCCCTCTACCTTCCCCCCAGCTCTGCATGTAAGAGACTGACACAGCTTTCGGAGCATCAGGAGGAGCCTTGTGGCCCAGGGAGGGTTAGGGAGGGGGTTCATGAAACACAGCACCTGCTGGGTGAAGGCTGGTAGTGCTGCTGGGTAGTTCATGTCTGGGACCAGCAGGGTTTGTCCCAGGGAGGGTGGTGGTGTCATGGGAAGGAGCACAGCCCCGTGCCTACACCTGCAGCAGGCGCAGCATCACCCCACTGTATGACAGCACTCGTGCAGCACCACCTGCAGGGAGAGAGAGGGTGTGAGCCCAGCGCTGCGCTGCAGGGCCGTGCCCACACCACTGCACTCACCTCTCCTGCTACGCGCACGTCTCAGCCATCCCCACCAGCAGCTGCCTCTCCTTCACCGTACCCGGCCTGGCCACCTAGAAGAAAAGAGGTGGAGGACTGCAGGGCCCTACAGGGGGCAGAGGGAGTTGCTGGGGTGGGGCAAGGAGCCCCAGGCCTGGCCCGCAGCAGTGGTAACCAGACGGGGACAGCTGTGTGTGAGGTTAGGACATACCTGGTCCTTGCTGTATCTGCGTGCACAAGGGCCAATGCCCTGCATGACCAGGGCTGCCAAAGAGCACCTTCCAGACAGCACAGCTTCCGTGGCCGCCAGCAGCATGGAGGGGAACCAGAGCGCCAGGGCCGTGTCCTGCAGAGCAGGAGGTTATGGGGGGGGGGTTCTTGGGGGGCACAGACCGCAGCGCCCACCCGCACAGAGCTGAGAGGGGCCCATGCGGACCAACGGAGGCCGGGATGGAGAAAGGGGAAAGAGAAAAAATAGGGAAAGCAGAAGCAAAGGGCACCAGGCGCACGCATACTCACATAGATGCGCGTGGTGTTGAAGGGGCAGTCGTTGGTGGCTATGGCTGCGCGGGCATCGGCCGGCAGTGCGGGGCTGCTGCAGCCCGTCACCAGGCGCATCCCACGGCTGTGGATGGTGAGCCCGATGGCCAACGCCAACCCCACACTGCACGCTGTGGACAGCAGGCAGTTCAGCAGGGACACGCTCAGCAGGGCCCAGTGCTGCCAGCATAAGGAGAGCGTGTGAGAGCGGGACTGGCCAGAGCCGGGGAAAGACATGGGGTTGGGCATGCCATGGCTCTGCGCAGGGTCACTGGGAACCCTGCAGAGGTTTCTGCCACGTAGATACGTGCTGTGCACATCCCCAGCTCTTGGTGTGCTTCAGCCATCCTCTGGGCTGTGCCTCACACTGCTTCACCTCACCCATGGAATCATAGAATGGCCTGGGTTGAAAAGGACCACAATGATCATCTGGTTTCAACCCCCCCCTGCTATGTGTAGGGTCGCCAACCAGCAGACCAGGCTGCCTAGAGCCTCATCCAGCCTGGCCTTGAATGCCTCCAGGGATGGGGCACCCACAGCCTCCTTGGGCAACCTGTTCAGTGCATCACCACCCTCTGGGTGGAAAACTTCCTCCTAATATCCAACCTAAACCTCCCCTGTCTCAGTTTAAAACCATTCCCCCTATCCTACAGACACAGAGCCACAAACCACAGAGGCTCCCCCCCAGCAGCAACGCCCCACACGCCCCCTCCCTGTGACCACAGTGTGAGATGTCAGCCGAGGGCTGCAGCTTTACCCATAGTTGGAACATTTCTGCCCCGAAAAGCCGC
Source organism: Gallus gallus (assembly GCF_016699485.2). Classification (NCBI taxonomy): domain Eukaryota; kingdom Metazoa; phylum Chordata; class Aves; order Galliformes; family Phasianidae; genus Gallus; species Gallus gallus. The sequence goes on from NC_052534.1 coordinate 104,218,811, forward strand.
CCAGGGCCTGGGCTGCTGCCCACCCTTCTCCAGCACCTGCAGCCTCAGGAGATGCCACGGCCCCAGCGGCAGCAGAGGCGGAAGGAGCTGCCGGGTCCAAGGTCCAAAGGAGCGGCTGCCAGCAGGCCCCAGAGGGCACTGAGCCACGCTGAGGCCCCCGCACAGCTCCATCCCCCCCACCTCTCATCCCAACAGCCCCGCACTCACCAGGGCAGCCCGGGTCAGGTTGCGCGACACCAGGATGGCAACAATGCCCACAGTGATGCTCTGCAGGGAAGAGATCCTCACTCAGCACAACCCCACGGCCTTGCAGACTCCCACCCCCTACGACCCAACACATGGGCTCCATCCCCACTGCACGGCTCTCACCAGCAGCCCGGACACCACAGACACGACGTTGGCCACGGCGTACTCAGGGGTGACGGCGCCCTTGGCCCCAGCGACGTGCCGCAGGACGGAGCCATGCACGATGGCCCCCAGCACCAGGTTGCTGTGGCCCAACACGATGAGGCCCAGCCCGGCACGCATCAGGCGCTGCGGCTCAGCCAGGGGCCCCGGCCACCATCGCCCCGCACGCCCGCCCGCCATGGCCGCCCGCAGCAGCAGCAGGCCGCCCGCGGCTGGAGCCGCCCCGAGGCGGAGCCCCACTCCTCCCCACCCCGGAAAGAGGCAGCACTCAGGTATTTACAAAACGGTTTATTAAAAATAGGAAATGATAGAAATGAGATGCGGGAGCAGCGCCGCGCTCAGCCCCAAAGACGCATGCAGGGCCGCGGGCTCAGCCCCTCCGAGCACCCCCGGATAGAAAGGAGATGCAGAGGGAGCCGAGCGCTGGAGCACGCGGTGGCCCAGCAGAGCCCAGGCTGACACCACGGGGCTCCAGGCTGCCCGCAGAGGCCCGGAGCACAGCCGGGGCCCGCAGCAGCACGCAGCAGCAGGGCAGGAGGGCCAAGCTCGGCTCCAGGATGCTGCAGCAGGGGACAGAGCCCAGGGGAGCACACACCACAGCCCTGCACCTGCAGCACAGGCCAATGTGCAGAGCTGCAGGGCTGTGCAAAACAAGTAAACAAAGTGCAGCCAAAGGGGAGCGAAGAGGCGAAGGGCCAGGCTGGTGCTGGATCCCTCTGCCCAGGGACGAGGCTCGTGACTGCTGCCACAGGCGGTTGCAGAGTTGGGGGGTACAGAGAGGGAACAGGGCTTAAGGGCTCCCCTCTGCTTACCTTTAAATTAAAAAAAAAAAAAAAAAGAAAACGAAAAAAAAAACCATTTCTGTGCTGTGCAAAAAGACACTTTGTACAATCCAAACAGAACAAATTCCATGCACATGAACGGGGCTACAGAACACCCCGAGCCAGGACCTGGCTCCCCAGCACCACCTGGCAAAATCCCAACAAAAACAGGGCTGGAAATAATACTGATGCTCAAAGTCCCCTTTAATAGGCGGGCGGGGAGGATTGTTGCTGGGCCCAGCCACAGCACATGCAGGATGAGCTTCCAAGCACTGCAGCTGGGGGCTTGCTGATGCCCTATGGTGATGGACAGACACAGAAGGGGTCACAGGCAACAAAGCTGCACCGGCCGCCCTGGAGCCAAGGGATGCTACGATGACACCGTCACTGCCGTCAGAGCTCCGTTCCGGGTGTAGTAGAACTTGCTGAACGCCTCTTCAAGTAAACAGGTAAGTCTGCTCTGGTCAGCCTGGGGGGAACAAGTCAGAGTGAGGGGTGGTGCGAAGCCAAGAGCTGGGTTAAAGCCTGCCCGGGTACGTGGGCAGGAACACGTGCTGCTGCTTCTGCCTCTCCAGGCAGACAAGGACAACTAAGTTTGAGAAAGGAACGCAGAGCTACGTCCCTGCTTGAGACTCAAGGCCGCTCACCTCACTGATGAATCCAAGCTGGACCAATTCGGCTGCCAGTTCCTGGATATTATCATCTGCAACACAGGGAAGCGTGTAAATCCCAGGTCCAGACTGCACTGCTGACTCCAGTGCACGAGAGTACAGGAGGAGAGGCACTTACTGGGCTGCAGGTCACAACTCAAGTGTCGATTCAACTTGTCTTCCAGTTTCAGCAGCAGTGTTAACTGCGGGGTAGAGAAGTTCTCGTGAGCAATGTGTACGTGCAATTTTACAGGCTGCCACACCACAGGCAGCAGCCAGCACGGCCAGGAACGCTCCCCCAGACCCCCACTGGGATAGGAATCACCCTCTCCCCTGCCCCTGCCAAGCTCCCATTGGAGTCTAAGAGGAAGAAACACACCCAGTTCCATTATTCCAACCCTCCCCAGCAGCACAACCACGTGGAAGGAGTGCCCTAAGGCTGGATCTGGAGGATAAGCCGTAAATGCTAGCTCAGCAGCAGGCCATCCATAGGCACAGGCTGTAGATGTCACTGTTCATCGCGGGACTACATAACCTTTAAAGGACCCTTTCAGCCTACGATGGGCCTCAATCTGGCTCTGTGTCCCAAGGACTGCAGCTCTGGCAGCAGCACAGCACACCAGGCCCCAGCAGCACATCAGCACCCCCCACACATGCAGCATTGCTCAGCCAGAAAGCGGGACCGTACGTGGTGCTTCACTCCCTCCTCTACTGACTCAATGTTGCACTGCATCAGCACCACCTGCAAGAGAAGCAGAGACACCCCGTGACCCACTGCTGCTCACAGCACAGCTGCGTGGGGAGGAATGGAGGTGCCGTGTCTCACCTTGCGGGTTTCCACCTCCGCTGGCTCCGGAGTTGGGGTTTTCACTGACGGTGGAGCAATGGGAGACTTCACCACCACCTGCTGGGGCTGCTGAGGTCGTGGCATCCCAAAAGCTGTGAGTGGGTAGATACCATTCCTACAAAGAATCCGGATCTGAGGTTATGCCTCTCCTAGAAGTCACTCCAGTCTCACACACAGTTAGAGGTACTTAAAAACAAACACACGCTATTCCAAAAATCAAACAAAAACACCAAGAAATGATCTCTCTCACCTTACGTCCTCCAGGAACTTGTCCAGCTCCAGTGCTGGGGACTGTGAGAAGCTGGAGGGAAAGAAGTACTGCAGTGAGAAGCCATTAACTGAACCACATTAACATCCACTCGGGTCTCTTTGGATGCAGTTTCAAATCCCCATATCTGAGATGGCAGCTACATAAGCAGGCGGGGTAAGTACAGTGAAAGTGAGATGTACTCCACTCTCCCTACACCAGCTTACAGAAGCTAACAGCAAGGCAACATTTGCATGGTGGCACAAACAGGCAGCACTTTCCTTTAGAGAGCCGTCCAGTGCAAATAATTATTTGGAAGCTGCTTCCCCAAATTGTTCTGGCCAGATTTTACTACAGATTGCTGTAGCTACACTGTGCCCATTTCCCTCCCCTCAGCCTAGGAGGGAGGCACGTCTCAGCTGTGTGGGATCTGTTTGTGCAAGTTCTTCTCCCACCAGGCAGATAGCAGCAAGAGATCCTCCAGCACTCACCCACTGCCCAGAGCAGACCCCTCTGTGCACACCAAGGGGGTACTCACATCATTTTGACTCCTTCCCTATCCGCATGGTTGATCTCTGCCAGCACTGCACTCATGTCAAGGTTTTTGGTCATCTCTTCTAAAGCGTTTTCAGGAATCATATCTATTAAAAAAAGCAAAAAAAAAAGTTAGACCTGAACAACTGCATTTCTTTTCTATGCTAAGAAGAGCACGAAAAAAAAACTTAGAGAGTTGCAGTGGGAACTCAGCAAAGCTTTATGCAACACAACGTGGCACCCTGGGACTCTGTACTCACGCTGATGCCCAACAATGCAGTGAGCAGCGAGCAGCTTTAGTGATGGCACCTCAAACAATGCCTGATGAAAAAGGAGCTCCCGGGCCGTAGGACGTTTGCCTGGGTCCTGTTCTAGACACTTCTGAATGAACTCCTGCAGGACAAAGACAGTATGAGACCATGCACATGGCCCACAGGTCCGCGTGGGCGCCGACCCCTCCGCACTCACCCTCTGCAAGGGGTCCTCCAGCAGCTGGATGGCACTGTTAATGGCCTCCTGGGGCACGTAAGATGACTCTCCATTACCCTGTATTTCCAGCACTGCCATCTGCAAGCACAGAGCAGCACGTTGGACTTCACTAAGAAGTGATTAAGATCACCGCTGGCAAGCGTGGGATCGTAACAACGAAGTTGATTGGTGTTATTTGAGGTGACGGTTTGTGAAGGCAGAGAGAACTGCTTCATTATGATAGCTTGGTTCCAGCACCTTGACAGATTGCCAAGAAGTCCTTAAAACTATGCCAGCACCTCCTTAGACAGTTAGTCTCTCTATTTTGAATTTCACGCTCCATTGGCCTCTAGTTCTGCTTGACAATTCCCATCCTCTAATGAAGCAGTAAATGGATCGCTGCCAGAACCTGGCAGTGCCCTCCCGGCTGCCTGAACAGCTCTGTTTTATGAGCAGAAAAGCAAGCACACAATGCCACCCAGAACTCAGTGCAGCCAACACATCCACAAGTTTCCAATAGGGAAAGGCTGGCAGAAGATTCCAGAGGATGTCTGAAGATTCAGCAAGGCAAAGTGCCTTTGGCTCAGAAAGTAAGAAGCCCCTGTTACCAAACTAACACCCATAAACCACAGCAACTCCATACAGCCACGTCCCTCCCTTGAATTTATTCTCCCTGTCCCAGCATCAGAGCGTTCCCAACTCACCTCCAGGGCACACATCCCAAAGGAATAAATATCCACAGCTGTGGTAACATTGGCAACTTCTGTAACACAGAAACAACGCTGCTGTCAGTCCCTTCCCTGCACCCAGCAGCAGGACAGCCTTTGTATCAGGCTATGACAACCTGCAGCCTTCTCTCCCTCCTGTGCTATCAGAAGGCAAAGGAGTTGGAGCAATGAAACTGGCAAATAACACAGAAACTGATAGTGGGACAGCACTCATAAGAGTGCAGCTGAAAACAAGGTGGACAACAGCCTGGGAGCCTCAGTGAGAGAGGACAACCAATGGGACACCTTACCTCCATATTCCGGAGCAAAGAAGTGCAGGTTCTTCTGCTCCTCCCGACACGTCTTCACGTGGTTGTTTATTGTGTCTGGTGCCACTAGAAGAAAGTAATGGATGCTTAGGATACAAGAAACCTTAGCCCATCCTCAGCCACGTCCTAAGGAATGCCCTGTTGAAATGCAAGCCCCGAAAGCGCCTCGCTTCTATCAGATTTGTAGTATTTGTTGCAAGCAACCCAGCTGTAACAGAAGCCCTATGAACAGCCAGGATCACTGCAGTTACAGTCATTACCTCAGGGCTCCAGGAAAGGAACAGGTCTACGAGGCAGCTTTTCCTAGCTGACCCTTCCACATGTCAGCAGGACACGAGTGCCAAGGTTCCTCAAGAGGAAAGGCATGCAGAGCTGCTGAATGAGACCCGAGCACCCTGACAGCACAGCACTCCAGCAGTCAGCCCCTGCACGGCCTGGACTACCAACCACTCGGAGGTGAAGGGAGGGAGTAACTCCCAGCAACAAGAAAGGGGAGCAGAACACAGGAATGGACCCTCATTTTTGCTTACAGTCTACTCTGCTTTACAGATACCAACGGGTATCAGCTTCACAGGATTAAGAAAAGCGGGTTCAATTCTTGGTCTTCCTTTAAAAACCTGCTCTGCATTTTCTCAGCAACACTGACTGCTCTAGATGAGCAGGGCCACAGAGCCCACGTCCTCTTTAACTCCCAGATGATGAGCTCTGGGCTTCTGTATTTTAAACTACTGACCTACCTGGCCCTGCAACCAGCCCAGTCATAGAATGAATCACAGAATCATAGAGTGGCCTGGGTTGAAAAGGACCACAATGATCATCTGGTTCCAACCCCCTGCTATGTGCAGGGTCGCCAACCAGCAGACCAGGCTGCCCAGAGCCACATCCAGCCTGGCCTTGGGTGCCTCCATGGATGGGGCATCCACAGCCTCCTTGGCCAAAGTCCTCTAAACTGTGGTCAGAAATGTGATCTTGCTGCAGAGGCACAGCCAGCTGAGTGCTGTGAAATGCTGGAGTGAAGAATAAAAGTTTTCCACCAAGTCAGAGTGGCAGTGCCAGGGAAATTCTGGGATTGCCCTGAGGCTCGGGCTGTAACCAAGTCATAGCACCTCAGAGACCCCCTAACACACTCTCTGTATAGAAGAGCTCTTCCTTTGTCTCAGTTCTCATACAACCCTACTGCAAGGAAGCTGTTTTAGCAGGAGGTTGGACTTGAGAGACCCCAGAGATCCCCTCCAGCCCCTACAACTCTGTGACGGCGTTGCAGGAATTCAGCACATAGAATCATTCAGGTCATCTCAAGGGTCTTTTCCAGCCAACCCCAACCATCAGCCAGACCCACTGAGCGCACAACCTAAACCTTCCTTGGCACAACCTGAGGCCACTTCACATCCTAACCCTTGTTAACCGAGAAAAAGAGACCGACACCTCCTTGTTGCAACCATCTTTCAGGTCAGCACTGAGCACAGCGAGGTCTCCCCTCAGCCTCCCTTTCTCCAGCCTGAACAACCCCACTTTCCTTCCATCAAGCAGACGAGCCATCAAGCATTGGACCCATGTCCTCAGAGGACCCATGTCCTCAGACGAGAAATGTGGTGTGTTACTACCCCAGGGAACACTTCCCTGTCAAAAGCAGAGCACAATCAGCCACGTACAAAGCATTTTTTCCAAACAATCCTCAGATTAGCTTCGTTTTCCTGTTTGTCTTGCCTGGATGGAAAGGGGCAGTCATCCATCCAGCCATCCCATCCCATCCCTTGTTCCATATGGTTCCTCGGCCATACGTAAGAGGGAGGAAGAGGCAGGGATCGATCACCAAAAAAGGCATTAACAACAGAAAACCTCTCCAACGACGTCAGGTAGACACTCTCATATGAGAAAAGAAAATCCCTATGGAATCCTAGCCCAACCTGTACCAATAATCACAGAATCACTCAGGTTGGAAGAGACCTTCAAGATCCTCAAGCCCAACCATCCACCGAACGTTACAAGCCCACCACTAAACCATGTCCTTAAGCCCCACTATACAAGAGGTATTCCCAGGAACCATGGTTCCATGGGTCAGTATAGTAAAGTTTGGGGAGAAAAAGGTAGTGGCTGTCTGTTAATACAGCTTCTGATAGCATTTCAGAAGCTGGGGCAATGAAATGGGGTTTCATTTAGCCCAGTCATTACTGCATGACCATCACCTTGCTATATAAGTAACTCAGCACAGACCAAAATGCTTGAGAAGAGCTTCACCTGTATAAAACACTCATCGCCGTAGAAGGTAAGAGTACAGACCTTAAGATACCTCTGATACGAGCTCTTCTGAATGATTTCCACATCATTTCTACTGCCATCCAATGCATACCAAGTGACGACTTAATTATGTCAAGAATCAGATGCACGATGGCTGGGGAAAAATCACACTAAGGAAGCCAAACAGATAAGGAAGGTCAAAAATGAAAGTCAGGTTGTGTGGCTTTCTCAGTCACAAAGAAAGGAAAGGCAGTGAAGGACAGACTGTACGACAGTGCCACACAGAACTAATCAGCGTGGCGGGGAAGCCGTGAAGCAGAAAATTGATTTTAGAGAAGGATTCAGCCAAATGTGTCCATGAAGAGCAGGTGGTAAGAAGACACATCAAGTGCAGCAGAAAGTAGAACAAGGGACTTGTCTTTGGCGAGCTGAGATCAATCTGACAAGAAAAATGGACTAATATGCATTACTCCAGGGACACACAGAGCTTGCTAGACTAGTCAGACCCTCAAGGATAAGCTATTGTGAACGCCTCTTCACAGGCAGCTCATCAGAAAGCCAGTCATAAGGAGTGCCAGCCAACAACTCACTTGGTGCTATTACTTCCCAGCTGCCACCAATGTCAAGCTGTAGCAGATGGCCAGTCTCCCAGTGACCTGCCTTTTTAAGCACTACACGCTGCAGAAGACATTTTCTTCTGGCCAGGCATATAGTTCACACCCACTTGTCCTGCATTCACCCCTTCCTTCTTGAATCGAGGAAAGAATCTGCTCAGCTGCCCTTCTTTTCCCTTTCAAGAATACAGGGGTTGGAGGAGGAACTGAACCGCTCAGATGTCAGCTGCATACATCTAAGTATCCTGTGAAGCAAGCATGTTATCCCACTGTTCCAGTCGAGTGCTCAAGTACACAGCACTCCAGATTTCAGCAGGCTTAGGAAGCAAAAGAAAACAAGATGATATCCAGAAGGACCAAGTACTAACCTTTCAGATTAGGCACAGGCTTGCTAAGCAACCCAGTGACAGAGGATACGACCTTACCTTCGTCACACTGTATCAGCATCACAGGGACTCAAAGTCTTCAACTGACCACAAGAGCATCTGTTTGCAACTATAAGGGATGGCAATAGGGCCAGGATGGGAATCAGAACGCGTTATCTTCTCCTTCACTGCTGCAAAAAGCTACCAGGCTACAGAAAACTGCACTTCACCTTTCACTTCAGTGGTACACTAAGACGACAAATGTGTTTTTATTAGGGAGGACACAACCCAGAGCACATGGGAACGATGGCATCCCCTGACCTGCTGGTAGCAGTCCTCTTAACGCAGCCCAGGATACCACGTGCAACTGTTGTACCCATACTAAGATGGGTCAAAGACCTGACTGACTATAAGATATATAAGCCTATTTGACAGGCCTTCCCTTTCCACCACTGCTGACTGATGGTTGATATGCTCCCAACCATTCAGCACAAACTAGTTCTAACAACCCTGAAGGCAAAAATAATACTTACTTGGAATTTAAGTACAGGTATCTATTCAACGGGGTTATACATTTCAGCACTCCAATCCTTCTCTAGTCTCTGCAGCCCAACACCCTCCTCACACACCCAAGTTTCTCCAAGAATCTCTGGAGAGATTCTCTCTCTGGGGAAACCAATAGGGAACCTCGTGTCACAACCAGGGGCTCGTTTGGGTGGCAGGTCTCTGGCCCCCAGAAGCCAGGCATCTCAGTGAAACATTTGTCTCAAAAACAAAACAGCTAAGGAGTTAGAACTACAAGCAAGCAATTGGATATCCAAGCACAAAGCAAAGGCTAGCCCAGGTTGGGTGCTCAGCCATGTCTAGCAGAGCAGTAGCAGGAAACAGCCTAATGTTGGTGGCAAGTTCAGCCAGGAGAGCTCAGAAGAATGCATCCCATTGGCTTGACATGCAGGAGCCAGCATGCACTAGGGTCCATCGACTAGCAGCTAAGAACAAGGAGAGGAAGAGAACTAACAACCAGGAGACTTCACAAAGGGCAGTGCTCCCTCTCTGTAAGGCTCGGGGTGAGAGGAACCGTTTCCATCCCAGCACAAAGCACGTGGTCTCCAAGTAGGAGACACCTAAGCCAAACAGTTTTACACGTCAGCCTTATAGCAAGGGAACACTGTATAAAGTATAAGGTGTGTGCACGCGTGTGTAGTACAAATATATATATACATATATACACACATATATAAATATATATATACACACACACACATACACACAAGTAATGTACGTTACATATAGAGTGGCAGTCACATCACAGGAGCGGAGAAGTTTGCTCACCATTAGCAAATATCCTATGAAAGACTGTTGGTAACAGAGCAGCCCGTGAGCGGGGAGTAAAACAAGATAGAAGTCAATGAGTTGATGAAACAGCAAGCACTTCACATTGATACAGACAGCTAGGTCAGAGTCATTGCAAAACACAGACAGCTTCTGTCAAGTAGGAAATCGCTGCTAAGGTAAAGAAGTTACAAGTTCTGTTGTTTCTGGGGGTGCTCTCCTGTCCCTGTTCACCTGCTGCTGGCTCTTACACTCCCAGTGATAAGAGATGTGGCTCAGCACCAGTAACACGAGCAAAAAGCACCATCAGCCATCGTGCCCAAACGCACAGTTGTTCCCTGGCACTCAATGCTTTTCACCCTGCAGCGTGTTCCCTTCACAGGTGCAGTGGCTGGGCTAGCAAGGTTTGCACAGATGCAATACGGCCCTTCACATGGATCTCATGGGAGAGTGCAGAGAAAGCAACGCATCTCACGAGGAGTATTTTCATCTGACCACAACTCGAGAATCATAAAATCAGAGAATGGTTGGGTTGGAAGGGACCTCAAGGATCACGAAGCTCCAACCTCCCTGCCACTTGCACGGCTGCCAACCTCCACATTTAATAGCAGACCAGGCTGCCCAGGGCCCCATCCAACCTGGCCTTGAACACTTCCAGGGATGGGGCATCCACAGCCTCTCTGGGCAGCTGTTCCAGCACCTCACCACTCTCATAGTAAAGAACTTCCCCTGATATCCAAACTAAAGCTTCCCTCCAACTTCAAACCAGTTCCCCTTGTCCTGCTGTTATCTACCCTTGTAAAGAGTTGACTCCCCTCCTGTGTATAGGCTCCCTTTAGGTACTGGAAGGCTACAATGAGGTCACCCACAGCCTTCTCTTCTCCAGACTGAACAAGCCCAGCTCCCTCAGCCTGTCTTTGTAGGGGAGGTGCTGCAGCCCCCTGACCATCTTTGTGGCCTCTGGACCCTCTTCAACACCTTCCTGTCTTTCTTGCATTGGGAGCCCCAGCAAGCATTCCTATCCCCAGAACAGCAGTGACAAGGTCTTCCCCATCCCCACCACAAGCTCTCAAAGACACTCTGCTCATTTGAGGTTTCCTCCTTAAATCTACTAACCTTGCACTTCGGGCTGCTGAGATAAAGTAGTCTGTAAACAAATGGCTCATCGATGGCTTTGCATTAAGCAGTCTGAGACATCCTCTCTCTTTCCAACTCTTTTTATTCCACAGATGACGACTCCCAGCTCGATGATGACTCCCAGCTCATAAAGATTTCAGCCCTATTCCCAAAACTCCATGTGCCTCACTCCTAAAATCGATCTTTTTTTCCGCTTTACAAGGCACAGGTGGGAAAAAAAGGGCTAATCCAGAACTACACACATGGTCCTAATAGTAACACATGCTTCTGCAATCTGATATAGCAGCAGGATGTGACAGAAGGGCTGCTGCAGCACCTAAAGAAGTGCTACAGGAGCAAGTAGCACGCGTTCATAAGGCACCAACTTGCTGCCACCACTCTTCTAGTACTCCTTCATCTAGCAGAGGGATGAGCAGTCTGTGGGATTCACCTAGCAGCTGCCTTGCCCCAGATTTCTGCCCACAGCCAGCAATATTTCTCTTGTTAAAAGCATAGGGAAGGAGAAGAAGCACAGTCCTCAATGGTGCTGGGGACAGAGACAGCACTGAAGAGCAGATCACAGTGCACTGAATCACTGTTTCCCTTAAATCTATGAGGATTACTGCCCCACTTCTTATAAGTGCCCATAGAACTCTTCAGACATCAACCAGTTCTGAGAAGTAATTACACGAAGCAATAAAGATGGGCTTCATATTGTCAGTGATCCCACAGCAACACTCTCTAAGGTCTTAATGTGGAAACAGCCTGCCTGGTTACTCCACGGCCAGCAGGGATAGAGCCTCTGATAGGGTCACAAGCATCTGATGACAAGAGTTCTGACTTTTGAAGCTCAGTGTGTACTGCAGGAATGGGAATACATTCTGCAACACTGCCAACTTCAGCTCCAGCCTATGCTGGAAGTGTAGTTGTTACACCTTGAGGATTGTCTTCTGATCACAAGACCACGTGTGCTCGCTTCATTTATTTTTTCTCAAGTGTAAGAAAGGATCGAATCTCCCACATAATTCACTTCATTTCTGACCACAGAATGAATAGGGCAGTCTACAGCTGTGAAGTTATACCAGCTGGGGATGGGACAGTTGATTTTCTTCAGAGTAACTGACACAGCACTGTGCCTGGGATTTGAGGCTGCAACAGAACTGACAACACAATGTTTTAGCTATTAGTGGAAAGCACAAACAGAGAGACAAGGCCTTTTCTCTCTCTCCTGCTACCCCATCAGCAAATGGCTGGAGTACCTCAGAAGTTGAGGTGGGCACAGCGAGAACAGCTGATCCCAACTGACCAAAGGGATATTTCATGCCATATGACATCATGCTGAGTAACAAAAGCTGAGACGAGGAAGGTGAGCATAGGAGACACTCAGAGCTATGGCATTTGTCTTCCCAAGCAGCTGTTACGTGGGTCAAAGCCCTTCTTTCCTGCAAGTGGCTGAGCATCTGCCTGCTGGTAAGTAGCGAATCACACAATCAGTTGAGTTGGAAGGGACCTTCAAAGGCCACCTGGTCCGAGTCCCCTGCACTGAGCAGGGACACCTAACAGCTCCACCAAGAGCCCCAGAGCCCCATCCAGCCTGACCTTGGGTGCCTGCAGGGCCACCCACCACCTCTTTGAGCAACCTCTGCCAGCACTTCACAACCCTTGCTGTAAAGAATGTTTTCCTTCTACCCAGTCTACTACTAGTCCAGTAGTGAATGAATTCCTTGTTTTTGCTTCCTGAGGAGTAACAAGGAGTCCTGCTGAGGATACAGCTGCTACAGCACACAGACACCCCCTGCTCCTTGAAAGAGGCACATCAATCCCACTGCCTCTATTCCTTCCACCATGAACCAAAGCTGAGAAGTTGAGAGAGTAGGCAACTGAGTCACTGCTGAGGCAACTGTGTGTGACTTACATTCAAAGAACCACCTTTCTAGACAGCCTCTCAGTGGCACTGCTGACAGTCGGAGTGCTCCTGAGAATACCACGCTTGGTGATCCGCAGAACTACCCTCTGCTAAAGCCTCAGCTCCACATACCAATTTAATGTGGTTTGCTTTTATGAACGAAGCGTTGGCTACCAGTCAGAAAGATCCTAGCTGTATAACATTTTCAAACACAAGCAGAAAGAGAAGGATCTCTTACACGCTCCTTGAGTAGAACCTGCAATAGTCTTCCCATAGGTGGCCTGAATCTAATGCCAGAGAGCCAGCTGTCTGCCAGCAGACACGTATGAGATACGTGCAACTCTTGGAAACTCCTACTCAGACAACATCAGAAAAAGATAAAGTGAACCCCATAACGAGATCGGTCTGCATGAAGAGCAAGGTGTTAACCAGCTTACAGGCAGATAGCTGAGTGTTCTTCCTGTCCTGGCTCCCCCTCCCTGGGTACAAGTACACATCAGAGAACAGAGACCTCAATTCTCTAACAAAGAGACAACATAAGAGCTCTTTGATGGAAAGAAAAAGCTACAGAAAGGTCTACAGTTTATGAAGAGAGTACTTTTAGATGACAGGTAAAGCACTGCATTCTTTCCTGTACATTGCCTGCATCAAACCAAGGATTCACACAGACAAAAGCCTAAAGGATGTAAGTGCCCACTCCTCAGGGTTAAGAGCACTCACAGCAGCCAGATTGCTGTCGCTTGGAAAGGTATGTCAAGGTACCAGAGGATGCATCTGAACTGCAAGCATTTTGGAGACACAGGAATAGCAACAAATGGAAAAAATAAAAATGAGTAAGCAAGGATGCACTGCACTGCTAGCAAAACCACATCTCAGGTCTGCAATGAAGCACTTTGGCACAAGCAGATGCCTGAACAGGACATGTCTTTGCCACACAGGCACAATGCAAGCTAGCATCTTCAAGTCCAAGCTAAAGCAAGTGATGTTGGGTGAGGATGCCAAGACTAGCAGCTTGCTGGAGCCAGAGCCTATAGCTTTGATACACTGGTTGGTACAAGAAGCTCTCACTGGACACAGCTCTCCAGACAGCTCTCAGTGCTTCCCAACACAAACTCCAAACATCCATGCTGATGAATCCAAGAGTAACGCACGTACAAAACTTGGCAGCTGCAACATCTTTTCTGAGATGAGTCCCTTGAGATCGAAAACTGAGTGGGGGGCAGACATGGGAAACTGTACTCAGTATCGGCCCTTCCTGTGCCTAAAGGTGGTCCAGCCAAGGGTGAATTTGACTTCCAGTCCCTGGCCCAAATGATGCAGAGGTGGAAGAACGTATACACACATGCCTATCGTGCCAGATGGACTTGAAAGGATTAGATGCCCTGTTCTGATTGAGCAGTTTGCCTCGCAGGCAAGGGGTACCTCCAAAAAGCCTTACCTGACCCAATTTTGATCAATCCGTTGTGCTGAATGAAGATGGTGTCGCAGGTCAGGTTGCCATGGATGATTGGAGGGTCACAGGAGTGGAGGTAGCTGGATATTTAGAAAGAACAGTGGTCAGGAAACAATCCCAGATTGAGGTAAGAATCCCCCCCCCCATCCCTTCCCCGGAATACATGAGAGGAAAACAGGAATGTAGGGGGTATGTGCCAAGGATAGCAGGGAGGTACAATTCTGTGATGGTACATCAGTATTTAAGCCAGGATAGAACAAGAACCTCCAAAACTGGGGGCAGAGGGGGAAGAAAGCAAACTTCTTCTGACCAGTTCTTACAAAATCCAGGATGCCAGATCTGCATTATCCACCTGATTGCTGCTAAGTGAGTGCTAAAAGGGATTTTATACCAAAAGATCAAAGTTTTATTCTGTCCTTCTTCACAGGGCATCACAAAAGCACACGGTGCTGTACAAACACGATCAGTCACGTTTTCCACCATGCACAGATAGAACTTATCAGTGCTGGGGCTCCAGGTACAGTTGAGGATGGTCTCATATTTCACTCTGCACAATTAAAGACTGTCAGCTCCCAAAAGTTTATTAAAATGCCAGATATTCCTCAGCAGCTATACTTAGCTACATGAAAAGAGAATTTTCTCTATGGAGGGGGAGTCTGACATCAGAGTTATCATTTATTCCAAGGCTGTTTTTAGCCACACACCAAATCTGGCTCACATAGGGAAGACACTTTAAGACATAACAAACCCTCTCCGTGTTTTATTCAACCAGATTGCATCAGGATGGCTGCAGATCTGCGTCACCGAGATGTGCACAGATTCACCTATACTCCTAACAATATGACACCACGATAATTACGAATACATTGCATGGCTGTAGGGCTGCAGGCTGCCAAGTTGAAGAAAATTTTCCATGTTTCATTCACATAGCATTTAATTTCTTTAAGACTTCTTAGCAGCATCTTCTTGACAATGGTATGGGGCCAGGTTATAAAGCTGGATACTTGGGAAAGCTCCCTGATGCCTAGCTTGCACACTCACCATCACATCAGTCACAATTGTTGGGGTCCAAAACTTACATTGCACTTGTTTCTTTATCATAGAAGCTTTAGTATTATCTAACTGACCAGGCTGGATGGAGCTCTGGGCAGCCTGATCTAGTGGGTGGCAACCCTGCCCACAGCAGGGCTTGGAATTGGCTTTATGGGCCATTCCAGCCTAAGCCATTCTATGAACTGCACATACTCTGGGATGTCTCTGATCGTCCTCTGTTGTGGGAAGTGCAGTTGACCCTCTGCAGAGTATGACTGGGATAAGAATCAGGCTGAATGACCAAAAGTGCTCTCCTGGCTCCATTCAGTGAAGTTTGCTTGCATTGAACAGCATGCATATTTAGCTTTTACTATCCTAGCACAAGAAATGCTACAGTTGAACAGATGGCTAGACCTTGTTGAGATCAGCAACTCACATACCTGAGGGCAGAAAGGATCTGGGTACACCATCGCTTCCAGGCCTGCAGACAGGAGCAAAGAGGATAGAAGTCATTCAAGGAAGAAGAACTAATCCATACTTCTTGTGATTCAGAGCCCACTCACACGGCAGATTATACCCTCCATTCAATGATAGCTTCTAACCTTTCTATCCTAAAGGAACCTTTGCTGAAAGGCCTTTTGGAAGCTGAAGGCACTAAGTGAAAAGATACACAGAGGAAAAAACAAAGTTACCTTTTCATTCATCGTTTTGTGGTTTTTCTTTGTCTTCTTCAGAAACTGTTTCAAGCTCCCTGAAGACATATATTCAGTGATGAAAATTACCTGTGGGGCAGTATAAGATATTATCCTCTGCTTCACTAGTTGCTTACAGAATATACAGCAAGAAAACCCAACAGGTTGCTTGTTTTACTTACTCTGGCTTTATTCTCCTTCACGTCAGCCCAGTATTTGTGAAACTTTACAATGTTCAGATGTTCCAACTGAATTAAGTTGTCAAACACTGCTTTAACTTTCTCCTGTGACATAAAGAGAAAGCCATGTTACACTAGTGACCAGGTTGGCCCACACCTTACTTTCTTCTTGGGTCTGGGACCTCAGAAACAAGGCAGTACACTTTAAGCTTCTATACCAAGAACCAGCAGCATCTGAGTTCATCTTATACTGCCTTGTTTGATCACCGAGATTAAGCCAAGAGTTCTCAGTCACATTTTCTGTAGAGGTCAGACTTAAGCTGAATGTGTTACATTTAAGCAGCACAGCACTCCAAACTGGAGGAGTTACTGATCCAGCCAACAACCCACATGAACCAATGTCCAAAACTCCACGCTGATAGAAAGCACGTCACCCTGATGCAACGTATGTTAACTGTACAGGAGATGGAGCACTGGAATAGGCTGCCAAGAGAGGCAGTTCACTGCTCCTCCTCAGAGATCTAGAGAAGCCACATGGACACGGTCCTGGGCAATCAGCTGTAGGTATTCCTGCTGGAGCAGTGGGGTGCAACCACACGACCTCCAGAGATTTCTTCCAACCTCAACCACTCCGTGATTCTGGAGTGTTTCCCACATCATGTTGGGATATACATCAACGTACCTCCTGAAGTTTAAAGTTCTTCCGTTCAGAAAACTGAACCTCATTCCAAACAACTTCCACGCCTTCCTCTGTATCCATAGCCAGGTAGGCACTGTCAATGCCCGGCACATTGCGCTGATTCACCTGAATGGGAAGGAGGGAGACAGATACAAGTTAGCAGATTACATCATCGTTTCACATCCTTCATTTGAAGCATTACAAACTTGGTTGATTAACTTTTAATTAAATGAGCAATACACCATCAGCTGGCTTACCTCACTTCCAGCTGATCTGACCCTCCCCTTGAGGGGAAAGTCAATACAGAGATATGGTTTGTTTCCAGACTCAAACTAGAGTTTGAGTCAAACTCAAACTCCAGACTAGGGATCCTACCACCAACCATTTGCTGGAAACTTCTCACAATATACAAAGGCTTCTTCACAAACCCATCCCTCCTGGCAGCCACTTTTCCATGATCCAATTTCCAATTTACTTTCAATCAGTGAGCTGATCCATCAGCTGATGTTGAGCTCCTAATACAATCCATGATCAGAAGGACTAACACACCAACAGACCACGTGCACACAAGAACTGTGAGCAAAGAAAGGAGTCCATTGAAGCATTAAGCTTGCTTTTGTGCAAACCTTTTAAGCTGATGGTGTCATTGGACAACTTCAACAGCCAATCAATATAGGTTGGCTTCTTTGGAGATCTTCCAAGGGAATCAGACGAGGCCTAACAACGTTCAACACTCTCAAACTACAGATGACATCCGGGAGCAATAAATGACCACAAGTACAGTACAGTTGGAACAACACAGATTGCTCAGTAAACTGAGCCATAAATCGTGATGCAATGGCATGATGTAGATAGGAATAAAGAATACAGTTCATAATTGCAGAAAGACACCCTGAGCTACAGAAAGTAACTGTTGAAAACAATGAGAAAAGAAGCAGCTTAGCATCAATGATCCCATTCCTCTCCTACCTCTCACTCACTGAGTAACTGAGCAGTGAAAGGTCTGGCGTTATATTCAGATAAATACAACATTTGTTGTATTTATTGTAAGAAAGTAATTTTCTCTGTATATACACACTGATACTGACACTAAAATACTACATCAGGCCTGTTACGTTCCATTGTCAAATAAAACTTGGGGTCATGCGTGACACGGTTAGTGGGCACAGTGGTGATGGACTCACAGTTGGACCTGACAATCTTAGAGGTCTTTTCCAACTTTAATGATTCCACAAATGCTGAAAGATTGAAGACTGTAAGGATAAAACATTTATCCATTCAATATTTAGTGGGAGAAAACTCTCAGGCATGACGATAGTATATCAATTGTACTACGTGTTCCAACATAGTTGAATGCCCAAAGGCTTTAACTTCAGGAAGTTTAAGTAATACCCCAGTCAATACAAAATTGCAGCAACAAGATACTGCCATGACTCCAACACCAAATGCCCATTCATCCCTCAGTATTCTCCGATTTTGATACATTCACTGCCTACACAGAGCTTCTGACTACTGGATTAATTAGTGCAACCCTCAAGTATTGACAGCTACTCAAAACCTGCCTCAATAACAGCGCAGGCGGTGGAACTTAATGTAACTTCTGTTCTGGGCACCTTATCTAAAGCAAATCATGTTTATGACTCATAGACAACATTCTAGGGCATCACCTATGACTCACAACACCAAACCCATATGACATCACTGAGGATAATCCTCAGTGCGAGCTTAACAAGTTAGAAGCAATGAGGCAGTTAATAATGTTGTAGACAGATGTAGCTGTAGGAATATAAAGTTCAACTTCTCTACAAACTTGACCAAGGAAGCAGAAATAAAAAGGGCAAATCCAAGATGGTGCCTTCCACGCATTGCTCTGAAGGGTAAGGAGTGCGTGGGCATTACCACTGCATGAAGGGGATGGAAGTTCTTTTCCTGCAAGACCTATCAAGTAACTGACAACTACTTTAACCTGTTCAATTTTCAGCAGTCTTCTGATGACCCAAACCAAAGACAAGTGCTTGTGAAATACGCTGGTGAAACAACAGGAGCTGCTCAAATGCAATATCCTGTGTTCTTAACGACAACACGTTATTTGGAAGGGTCAACATTGACTCTCACTGAACAGCTCTTTAATATGACCCACTCCTTCACATCGCTGACCAGTCACCTCACTAGTCAAAGAAAAGAAAACCATGCCCAGTAATAGCTCATACATTTTTTTTTTTAGTTTTGTTTTGAAGAAATCTACCTTCTCTACCTTAAAGGAGCTCCTATAAGCAGCTAATTTCATCAAGCCTATCCTTAAATTCTCTATGTCCTATCAGATCTTAAAGGCTGATATGAGAAGAAAGCAGTAACATGCTGTCTTTGGGCACAGGAGGTGTGATGTGCTCCCTACCTTCTCTCAACTACGCTGAATCAGCTATCTATCCTAAGTGACCCAGAGCCTGGGTTCCCTTGCCCTACAGGTGGGAAAGGTGAAAAACAGCACAATTGTTACCATTGGTTTTAAGAGAGCAAAGCCCAGTCTGCTCAAGGAATGAGTTAGCAGGGTCCCCTGTGAATCTGCCTCTGAGAGGTCCACAAGAGTTGGTTACTTCTTCAGAATCACCTTATAAAAGCACAGGGGCACACAACCCCACTGTGTCCTGAGTCAAGCATGAGCAGCATAAGATCAGCCTGTCTGAAAAGGGAAAGGAGGAGGCATTTAATGTCTCTTTTGCTTCAGTCTTTAATATTACCGATAAGCCTTGGGTTGCCCAGTCCTGCAACAAATTGAAGGACCGCAACACGGGGAGCAACGACTTTCCAATCATTGACATCAAATTGTAAGGACACAGCTGTATCAGTTGAGCATTTTTATATAAGTCCATCGGTCCTGAAAGTATTCATCTGAGAGTGCTGAGGTAAGCAGATGTCATAGCAGGACTCCTCTCAGTGATCTACTAAAGGTCTTGGGAGCACACATTGATTGGAAACTAGCCAACAATACCCCAGTTTACAAGAAGGGCAGAGGAGAAAATCTTGGCAATTAAAGACCTGCTAGTTTAACTTCAGTACTTGGAGAAGGCAAACCTGAGCTCCACTGAGAGGCACGTGAAGGATGGTGCAATCCATGTGGATTCACAAGAAGAAACTCCTGCCTCACGAATCCTCCCATGGTAAGACCACCTGCTCAGTGGACAAAGGCAAGATGATGGGTGTAGTTTCCCTTGATTTCAGCAAGGCTTTTGATCACTGTCCTGAAGGTATTCATTTGCACAAACCATCCCGTGGTTGTCAGATGAACAGGTACAATGAGGGAAGAACTGGCTGAACAGTAGGGCTCAAAGGGCAGAAATGGCAGCGCTGGGCCTCAATTTTGGGGGGAGTTCTGCTCAGTATTTTTATTAAAGTTCTGTACCAACAAATTTCTGCAGCAGAATTCAGAACTGTAACCACTGATTTCAAATTTTGAGGGCATAAACTCCAAGCTATTCAAAATATAAACAACTACATCAATGATCAGAACCACCGTAACAGAGGGAGGAACCCAGACAACCTAGTCAATGGTGAGTGCAACACTGAACCCAAGGCCTTGCATGGCCAGAAAGGTGAGCAATGAAGTCATCACCCATCAGCAAATCCACCTAAGCAGTCCAGTGGGAGAAACACCTTTAGCAACATTACTCAAACCAAGTGGAGATGCTGTGTGAAGGAACGAGACTTAGAAGGTCAGGGATAGGCAATTTGGGCATGGAAGAGGAAAATTTGGGTGCAGTACTTCTTATGAGACGTTTGAGGGAAGCCAAAAGTGTGGAAAGAGGGGTTAGGATGAAACACTGTGCATGTCCTGTGCCTGATTATCACTGAGCTCTTCCTTGAACGACTGTTTTCTGTGCAAGCATGCTCCCTATTCTCTCTGCAGCACAAAGATCTGAACAGAGTAAGGCTCTGGTGCTGCCAATAAGCTACATGGAATGCATTTTATTCTTTTACAACAGCTCTTTCAAGAACGTAAAGCAAACCCTACACCTTAGTAATGGACAGCTGGAGTGTAACCGGCACCCCTAACCACCCAGGAAAGCTGGGAAAGCAGCAGACAGCTGCTCTGGCTGTGCCTGCTCCCCCACTGAGGCAGCATAAAGGCTGACAGGTGCTGCTGGCTGATGAGGCACTCAGAAAGCTGCCAGCTGTCAGTTACAGTCAATAAGCAAGAACACAATGGCCCTATAGACCGCAGGCCCCAGACAAAGGCTCAGTTCCCTCTACTTTCTGCAGTGCCTCTGTTCTCATTCAAGCATATCGCAAAGGTTCACTCCTTCCAGGACATCCTTAAACAAGCCAATAAAAGTGTTAAAGGGCTGCACAATACATATGTTCCCAATGGTCGAGTAAAACCATAAGAACTACAGCATGGCATTTGTGGTTTTTTTTCCATCAGCTGGAAAAAGGATCCACTGCCAAAGTCAATCAAAAAACTGGCAGCCTTCCTCATATCAAATTGAAGATCTCTACTACCTCTCCTCTCTCCAATAACAAAGGTAAAGCTCAGAGCACCTGAAATGCCACCTTTCCGAGGATGGTGTCTCACTTTCCAGTATAAAGAAACTCAGTATAGTGGGCACAGCAGCGATGAGCTGATGGTTGGACTCGATGATCTTACAGGGCTTTTCCAACCTCAACGATACTACGACAGTAAAGACGCTGTTGTTGCCTATATTAACTTTCAGCAATAAGATACAATGAAGAAGAGCAAGAATCAAACATTAATCTCACAGCTACCCACAGGAACAACCTACACTGCCTCAAATATTGGTCCTCAAGTTCTGCAGATGATCTGACATCCACATGGAATTCCTTCAACCCATGGAATCTGCACACTGCAGTAAAGGAAGCTATGAAAGACTGCACTGTTCAGCCAGCTTACCTGACTGCAGAAAATACTAGAAAGAGGAAAACAAGAATCAACCAACACAGCAACCACTGTAGGCACACTTATAAACAGGAGATCTCCCTCGGGGATAAGGCAGAGAAGAACCTGTGGATCTCAGAAGACTCTCCCCCCACATGCACTTACCAAGCTCAACACTGATACCATGCTGAAAATGCCAACAAACAGACAAGCTAAAGAATATTCTGCTGGAGCAGAGCACGAGTCTTCCTACAGCTGCATCTGTGACACTTCTTGCTTGGTCTGTGTAGCTCTTGGGCACAGTACTGAGTTGAATGAAGCTCCAACATTTCAGGTTTAACACCTACCAGCAGCAAGTGTAAAAACATACCCTATGTACTTTCCTACCATCCACCTCTATAAGAAGCTCCAGGTCCCAAGACGCATAGTTCAAACAGCAGATAATTCTGAAGATATTTGGACAACCACGAAAAAGATTATTTATGTGAGCTGACAGAAGAACGTAGTGTGACATAGGGACAGCAGAAAAAAAGATCAAAGGAACCAAAAACAGCACAAGCTTAGAAAGGCAGAGCCTGGAGAACCCGTCAGCCTCTGCTGCTCCCTCCTACGACCCCATTAACCACTCCATCCCTGGAAGCATCCAAGGTGAGACTGGATGGGATCCTGGGCAGCCTGAGCTGGAAGGGGCACCCGGCCTACAGCAGGAGGTTGGAACTGGATGATCAAAAACGTCCCTTCCAACCCAAGCCATTCTATGACTGTGTGCAGTTCTGAGCTCCGCAACACAGAAAGGCCCTTAAGGTCTCACAGTGAGCCCGCAGGAGGGCGCAGAGCTGGCAGCAGGGCTGGGAGGAGTGGGGTCTGTCTGAAGGAAAGGAGGCCCTGAGGCGGCTGTGCAGGAGGGGAAGTGCAGAAGGTACACAGAAGCAGGACCACACCATCCTTCATTTAGCATTCCTTGAGGAAGATGAGCATTCTCTATCTAGTTACAATAGCACCTTTGGGATTTCATGGTGGTGTGTGAAAGCCTTATTTTAAGTGTTTTCTCCAGGCTTTGGTGCTAATAGCACGAAGTGTGCAACAGAAGCTCCCCGTCTCTAGGACGAACAGCCCCCCATCCTCACAGCCTCGTTTGCTCACCCTGGACGCAAACCCAGGGCACCAGAAGCCCTGAACGGCCATGTGATTTCACCATTGTCATAAAACAAAGACGGAATGAATAGAGGGAGATCTGGGAAAGCTTCCAGCGGAGAACAGGCGGTATTCTAACAACTTCTGCCTGACCGCTTGGGTACGAGGCCTCGTTCCGCCGGGACCGCACCGCCCCCACCGCCCGGCCCGGCGCAGGCCGCGGGGACATCGAGCAGCGCCAAGCGGAAGCGGCTTGGCAGGGGGTGGGACCGCACGCAGCCAATGGGAGCGCCAAACAGCGCCAACCGGAAGCAGCTGGGGAGGGGGCGGGGCAGCACGCAGCCAATGGGAGCTCCTGCAGATGATGTAATGCTCCTACTCCACGAGCCATTGGCTGGACGAGCTGTCACTCCGGGGCCGCTCCCGGCACCGAAGGCCGCGGCCCGGCGGGAGGGGCTCCTTCCACGCGCGAGGGACTGGGAGAGCCCGAAGAGAGCTTTCCTGAAGGAAGGAACGGCTCCGAGGGAGTTTGAAGGACGTCGTAGGAAACCAAGCAAACAGAGACATCCCTGAAGGCCTCTTGGTCCGCCTGCGCCCATGTGGCGCCTCGAGGCACACGCGCAGCGCAGGAGCGCACAGGGATGGGGACCCACCCCTGTGCTGTTAACAAACGAACGCGGTCATAACGCTCCTGATCCGTGCCTCAAGCTGAGAAGCGAAGAGCTGAAGACCCGGGAGCCCACACGTTGCACACAGGCTCTCCCCGGCCATACGGGCCGCCTTCTGCGTGTGCTGTCACGTTACTCTGCTCCTGGCAGCACCCAGAGAGGACACTGCTGGGATCACGAACCAGCATTGCATCACGGCGGGAGGGGAGGCCACAGCATTCCTTCCCCATGGAGTAACCCCGCTGCCCAGGGGCAGTGAGTAAGAGCCGTCTGCATGGGCACACAGACTGGAATAACCAGAGCTGGCTGCTCCGTCCCACTGAGGGCCCTCACAGGGACACCGCTGCTTCACAGCACTGCACCTGGGCACGCTGGGATGTTCAGAAAGTAAAGGTGTCGTTCTACATCTACTCCGTGGTACACATTGATCCAGGGGTATCTGGATCAGCGGGGGTAGGAGGTGTCATACGGGCTTAGATCTAATTAAGCCACATCTCACATGCAACTGCAGCCTGTATCAGACAGGCACATAAGCGCTCAGCATCTCTGCAAGAGAACAGTACCGCCTCGACAACGAAGGGCTGAGGATCAGAGGCCTCATTTCTACCCCAAATCAACCAACAATTCCTTTTGTGGCCTCCAACAATCGTTCTGTTGTTACTTCAGTATCTGTCAAGTTGAAACGAAGCTCAGACATCCGGTAAACAGAGGGGATGTGCAATCGGACCAACCGGTCACCCTCATTCCCGAGCATGAGGCGTTCCTGCCCACGGCAGGGGTTGGAATCAGGTGGTCTTTAAGGTCCCTTCCAACCAAGACCATTCGGGGATTCTGTGATTCATTCATTCCCGAGCCTCTCTGGTGCCCTGAGTCAGCACTGATCATAGAGGGGGAGGAAAACAGTACTTCTAACAATAGTTTCAGGTTGTCATAAGGAACGTATTCCAGAGAACAGAATTAGAGTCTTACGTAGAAGTCTCCCCTTACAGCGATCCAGATTTTACAGCTGCACCACTGGAGGCACATTCTTAATACACACTGGAATACATTAATAAATACAGGACAGCCTTCAAATCAGTAAAGGAAAGGAGGTGCAGGGAATCCTTGACCTTATTTCGACCTCCAAATTTACATCAGAACAAGTGACTCTCACCACCACCCGAGTTTGCATTGCTCTATGAGTGTATCTGTTAACGCAGACATCTCTCTGCTTGTTTTGAGTCGGCTGAGTAAGGCAACATCAGCACCCGCCTTGCAGCACCAGAGGTAAGATTTCCTCAGCCACACAGCTTGCCCAACCACAGCAGGTTTCACTGAGGCAACCCGAAGCAGAAACCGATCTCTGGAGGAAGCCCCGTGAGACGATAAGGAGAACGCAGAGAGAAGTGGAAAGAGCTCTGAAAGAGTGAGATCTAATCTACTCGTGCCATCGGACAGGATGGTCCCAATACACGCACCGAGAAACGGATGCAAATCAGACAAGCCCAGAAGTCTGTGAGAACCAGCCCTGCTTTGTCCTAATTGAAGGCTTCGAAGCAAACCCAACCGTCTAACTCAGAAAGCTGATGAGTCTGCACAACCGGGCAGCCCCACAGCAGGTCCCGCTCCGTGCAATCAGTGCGCTTTGTTATTCCCCGAGCACGAGAGCCGGGAAACAAGACAGGCGAACAAACGCTACCAAGAGCCCTTCCTCAACGCAGCAGCAAAGCCGGCCTCGATCCCAACCGTTCGGAAGGGCCTCCAACGCGTAGGGAGGAGAGCAGGCGGACCTCGGGCCGCCGCACAGCCCAGAGAGGCCGCTCCCGGCCCCCCACGGACGGCTGCGGGGAGAGCAGCGCCCGGTGCCCGCCCCGCCGCGCCGCAGAGGCCCAGCCCCGGACGCCGGCACCGACCTCCTCACGCCGCTTCTGCCAGCGGCCGCACGGGGACTCCTCGAGGATCTCGGACTCGTCCTCGCTCTCTTCCTCCTCCTCCTCCTCCTCCGGGGGCGCCGCGGAAGTCACGGGCGCAGACACCGAGGTCATCCCCGGTCCCGACGAGGCGGACTCCGGCTTCGGGTCGGAGCCGCCGCTCGGCGCCTGTTTGGCCTCGCCCTCCGACATGCTGCGTCGCACCACCTGCGGGCGGGACGCGGCGTCAGGCGGCTCTCGGTCAGAGCAGGCCCTCGCAGCAGGCCCAGGGGCCGGACCGGGCCGCACCCGTCAACTAAAGCCGTACCCCAAACCCACAGGAGGTACCCGATCCTCGCCGGGCACAGCCCGAGCCGGAGAATGCCGCTAACGGCGAGTACGGACTGCGCTTGCCGGGCTCGCCCGGCACCTCCCGTCCCCCAAACGCGGAGCTGCTCCGCCGACGGCCACCGCCAACCGCCGCGCTGCGTAACGCGCCGTCAGGGGCGGGGCCTCCTGCTCGCCAGCCAATCAGAACACAGATACTCACCTTCACCCTGTGCGGATTGGTCGGTGGGCGGGGTTCGGGGTACAAGGCGCGATAGAGGGCGCCCGCGCACCTGTGAGGCAAGATGGGGCGGGAGCGGGGAGCCCAGCGACCAATGAAAGCAACAGAGAGGGCTGCCGGCATCCGCTGATTGGTCGGCGGCGGGGGCCTGGGCTATATAGGGCAGGGGAAGCGAGTGCGGCGGGTGGTAGTCCCGTGCAAAGGCGGTATTGCGTTGTGTTCGTTTTTGTTTCTGCGGCGTGTTCTCGTGGGGGTTTCAGGCGTTCCAAGTGATAATTCGCTCCCTGCAGCAGGCCCAAGAGCTCCCCATTAACAGTGCAGTGCCATCGGTTCTGAGTCCCTAGTTCTTCCTTCCCCGCGCGCGTACGAACGAAGCACCGCCTCTGAGGGGCTGCTGCAGCCGAGCAGCGTCACGGCGGGCACCCCCAGGGCTGCGCCTGTTCGCTACTGCTAAGCGCTGGGCGACCTCCGGGGGGCCCGAGGTCGCCGAGAGGAGCGCTTAACCGATCGCGCCGCTCTAGGGGCCGCCCGTCTCTATGGTCCGCACTTCCGGTCCCCGTGCCTCGGCCGCGCGGGTTGAGCGCCCCCTCCCCCCACCCCCGTGGCGACTCTCTAGCCCGCGCTTCCGGCCGCGCTACTTCCGCTCGGCGGCTCGTTGGTGGGTGGTTCCGCCGCCCTCGCTGCCTCGCCGCCCGCTCCGGGCCGCCCGCGCCCCTCAGGTGCTGCCCGCTCCGCTTCGGCCGCCTCAGCGTCCGCCGCCACTGTCCCTCCGCGCACGGCCGCCGCGCCGAGGGCTGGCACCGCGGCGGCCTCCGCCATGGGCGCGTACCTTTCGCAGCCCAACACGGTGAAGAGCTCCGGGGATGGGGCCGGGCTCGGGCCGCGCCCGCTGCACTTCGGTTTCAGCGCTATGCAGGGTTGGCGCGTCTCCATGGAGGTGAGCGGGGCCCGGCGGAGGGTCTGGGCCTGGCGGGAGCGGGCGCTGCTCCTCCCTCCCTCCCCCTCCCCCTGTGCCACCCCCGGCCCTGCGCCGTGCTGGGGGGGACCCCGGCCGGTAGGAGACGGCTCTCGGGGATAAGGAGGGATATCAACTTTTCACCCAGGTGGAGAGCGATAGGGCAAGAGGGTACGGTTTTAAACTGATAGAGGTTTGCGGGAGGTGTCGCGGAGAATCTTCCCTCAGAGGGCAGGGAGGCACTGGCGCTGCTGTCCGGAGAGCTGAGGGCGCCCCGTCGCTGTGGGTGTTCAGGGCCACGGGTGGGCCCTGGGCTGCTGCCTGATGTGGTGGCTGGCAAGCCAGCCTGCAGCAGCAGGTTAGAACCAGATGGTGTTGGAGGTCCCTTCCAACCCAAGCCGTTCTGTGAGTCTCTGAATACCATTCATGTCCCGGTTAATTGTCCCTTACACGCAGCTAGCAAACAAGGGGAACCAAGGAAAGAGCAACACTGGGCCCTGCAGTCCTAAGGGTGCATCTCTTCTGAATGTGGAAAAGCACCTTCTTGTCTGCAGCCCTTTGGCTTGGTCCGGATGGCCCATTCACAGCATGAGGGATTGGGTTCTGCCGGTACGATTCCACAAGGCGCAGTGGGACGCTTCATCACTTCTGAAATGCTTCAGTGGTTTCACTGGTGACAAAGCAGTGACTGAGTTTTTCCTTCTTTCTGTGCACACCAGAGCTTTGTGAAGCTGCAGGGTATGGTTTTTAGAGTAGAAGAGGCAGAAAGGAGAGTTGGTGCCTGCGCTCCTAAGGTGAACTCAGTGCTTTTGTGCTCAGTTGGCTGTGACCAGTAGCATCTCCGTTGCTCCGTCGTGTTGACCTTTGCATGGTTGGAATGGTGGCACAGATACACAACTGGAGCACTGGGGTGACATGCAGCCATCAGCTTGTAGCAAAAGGCTGAATGTGGGCAGTGTTCTGCTGCACAGAGGCTGAAAGCATCTTGAGGATGTGGGCTCGGATGGGGGAGAGCACAGAGCCTACAACACTGGTGGGTCACCATAGTCCTCCCCCAGGTGGGAAGCTGGCTCAATTTTGCTATTTTGAAGCCTGTTCTCACTGGTGTTGACCTTTCTGGAAATTGGATGAGGGCCAGAGCTTGCAGCTGTGTCTTTTGCCCTAACCAACATCTTTGGCGTATCTCCCCAGTGGGAAAAGCAATGCTGAGGGCATTGATGTGGACGTGGTTCAGCTGCGTTATCACAAGAAATGAGATGGTGGGAGTGCTGGTGTTACAAACTGAACCTGCTGCAGGTTTCTCCCAAGTGTTTGGCGGGGTTGTTTTTTTATGAGGTGGATTTTTACCCCTTTTTTTCCCCATTTAATTGTACTTGCACTTTTCCATTAAGCTTGGGAAAAGTTCTGAGCAAAAGTGTGTTCTTTTGGTTAATACCAAAGATTTTAGGTATGGTTTTTGTTAGTGAAGCTTAGCAGCACGTGTGGAAGTGGTAGGAGGATACGGACATTTTTAGTTAGTAACAGAACCTGCTGAAGTTGTCTGTTGCCCGTGGGTCACATTTTAGGAGCCTCCAAGTGAGACAGGTATAAGGAGTTCTAAAGAAACCTACTACAAAAATCCATTTTTAATCCACAAGGGGTGGTTTTATGCATGAGGAAATGCTTTGGGCTGAAGGGCTGATAGGGGAAGGGTTGCTGGCAGCAGGGCTTTGTGAGCTCCACTGCTCATTCTGGAGCATGAGATCCTTTACCTGTTTGTCTGCTTCCTCGACAGCGCTGCCCTGGTTCGGGATCAGGACGTGTTGCAGTTGTACAAATGGAATATAAAGATCACTTTTTGCTGCCAGCACTGGGTTTCCTCCCATTTGCGTTACTTGCTCTAATTAAGCTGCTGCTTAGTCACCAGGGGCTTATCCCAGTTACTTTATTGTGGTTTTGCTATCTCTCAGGCTTCTGTAAATGCTGTGAGAAGTGAGGATAAGGGCAGAAAAGCTCGTCGGTTGCTCAGCTGTGCAGCAATCCAGCGTGGCTGAATGTATGTCTAGAACTGTTTGGGGATGGCTGACAGTGTGAGCACAGCCAAACCCGGAGCCAGCTGACTTGGAGTAAGTGCTTTTCTTCTGGGGTATCTGTAGCACAGTGAGCTTCAAGGTGAAGAGCTTCAACCACACCAAGGAGGCAAGGTCACATTACTTAAACTATCCCATGCATGTTTGCTAGCAGAAGTTTGCTTTGCTTACAGGGTGAAAGAGGTCACACTGGCTGTAAGGTCTGGGCACTGTCTTCTTCCAGGTCTGCTGCTCCTGTGACCACGTGGAGATAGAAGGTTCTCTGTGTATCCACTCTGTGTATTGGTCGTCTGTGTGGTCTGGGAGTACAGGCTGGTAGGATTCTGACACTCATACCCCAAAAGCCCCTGGGACAAACTTTCCCTCCTGTTTGTCCGTGGAGTGCCAGGGTTTCTGGTTGGCTGGCAGAACACAGATGTCTGTCTTACCTTAGGAAGTGATACCTGGTTCTGTACTTTTGGTTTGCACAATGCTAGTTGCATCTCCTTTGCTTTGCTGCTGTAAAGATGCTTGGCAGATGCCTGGCTCCTTGCCTTGCTGTCAGAAGCATCTCGTGTGATGGAAGCAGGAAGGAGCTTGTGTGCCAAGAGGAGGTTTTCCAGCCCAGTTCTTTGTTCTTGGTGGGTGCAGTAATCCTCCTGTGTGTAGCAAGGCTGCCTTTCCTTGGCCTGCTGGGATACACAGCTGCTGTCATCTGTGGTCGCATTCACAGGACGAGTTAAGGCAAAGCCTGTGGTTGTGTGAAAGGCATAAGCTCGGGAGGTTCCATGTGTGACCTTCTGGGTTCACCCATGTATCAGAGCAGCATTTCACTTTGCACAGAACTTGTTTGGCAAGAGCAGGGGAAGAGGGCTACTACAACAACACGGCCCTTACAGATACCTCGAAAAGAGGGAACTGATTCTGGTTTGAACATGGTAATATCTAGAGCCATATTGAGGAATTAAAGCAGTATACAGCATGATTTCATTGTAAAGAGGCTGAGCTGCTTTAGCACAGAGAACAGCACAATGTTAAAGATCTGTGTTCCTTCTCTGAAGATGAGTTCTCACCAGGTGAGCTCTTGGGAACATGTTCTTGTTCTTCCTCCAGCTTTGAGACTCCCTGCATCAGCGCTCACAGCCTCTCTGCTCCTTTCTATACACGTGCCTAGTGCAACCCATCTCATCCCAGACATCTGCTCTCTCTTTCAGGATGCACACAACTGCATACCAGAGCTGGACAGCGAAACAGCCATGTTCTCAGTCTACGATGGACACGGAGGTAACTGCACCCCTGCTCTCCCCACAGTTCTTCATGTGGCTGCTTGGTAAAAGTGGCTTCTGGCATGGCAGCTGGAGCCAGCATCTGCCTAGCTTTAGAAATCCTGCTCCTTCTTGGGAAGCACTTTCTTACCTGGATTGACTAAGGCTCTGAAAGTCTCTTGGGGTTTCTAGAAGGAAGGTCATGGGTTGACAAAAAACTGCGAGGAGATTTACATTCCATCTTCTCAACCTCTTTTCAGAATGCCTGTTGTATTTTCTTGTTGGGTAAGTTAGGGCAATCACAGAGATTGCAGCTCTGTAAGTTCAGTGGTTATTTGCATGGGATGTATTGCATGTAAGTAAATTATTTGTTGTGTTTGAACAAGTAATTTGATGTAGCTCTGCTACCCAATAACTTCACTGCCATATCGTACACTTCAATTGCAAGAAATTGGTAAATAATCACTGTTACCAATTTCCACTTTCATAATTTTGGACTCTGTTCTTTCTTTTAGTAGGAAGAGTCCTAAATCTGTACTGTTGAATAAAATAAAGGCTGCCCCCATTTTCTGGGCCCTAAGGCCCGCTGATACAGTGTGGACCCACCGATGCTATCAACCTGACTTAGAATAGTGTGGCTGCATCCAATCTGGCTGTTAGTCCGGTTCCTTCTTGCTCCAGAACTGTATCCAGAAGTCACTTGAGTGCTAACTGGCTTATGCTAGAAGTGCATCAGGAATTATTCCAGTCATTTTTAGCCTAGGTGATGAAACGCCTGGGCCACAGCAGTCATTACATTGCTGTAATGCACACGTTATATTTTGTTGGGCATAACCACACGTTCCAGGCATTATATTGTTCCACAGCTTTGATCATGATTATTGTTTTTGGATGTATTCTAGCTCTACAGTGTGCTTTTAGGTGGGCAGATAAGCATTGCCTATAGCTTTGAAGATACAGATGTACCATTGATTCATTGTGACATAAGTGTTGTCTGCTTTGATCTCAGTTCCTCTCCTAACAAATCCTAAAAGCATATTAGCTGCTTTGATACAACTGAACTGCAAGCTGACACTTTGTAGAACTCCATGCAGAGCTTCTCACTGATCTTTCTTAAGTGGTAATAGATGGTTTTGTGTCCATCCAATGTGTATATGTAGGCTGGTTGCCTTTTCTGTTCACAGAATGGTTTGATTTGGAAGGGACCACAAAGATCACCTCATTTCGACCTCTGCCATGAGGTGGGACACATCCCAGTAGCCCAGGCTGCCCAGGGTCCCATCCAGCCTGGCTTTGGGCACTGCCAAGGACGGAGCACCCACAGCTTCTTTGGGCATTCTGTGCCACCACCTCAT
Source organism: Gallus gallus (assembly GCF_016699485.2). Lineage (NCBI taxonomy): Eukaryota > Metazoa > Chordata > Aves > Galliformes > Phasianidae > Gallus > Gallus gallus. The sequence goes on from NC_052534.1 coordinate 104,250,201, forward strand.
CACCTTCATTGTGAAGAATTTCTTCCTAATATCTAATCTAAATCTCTCCTCTTTGACTTTAAAGCTGTTACCCCTTGTTCTGTCACTATAATTCCTGACAAGGAGCCCTTCCCCAGCTTTCCTGTAGGCCTTTGGGTACGGGAAGGCATAAAGGTCTCCCCAGAGCCTTCCCAGCTCTCTCAGCCCGTCGTATACTTTTCATAAGTTCGGGTGGATAACATCAATTGCTCTTCCCTTATCTACTGATGCTGTTACCCTGTTATAGAAGGCATCCAAACTTCTCAGGGACTGTTTGCCCTTATTGAAGCCATCTTGGCTTTCCCCAGTCACCTCTCTGTTCTCTGTGTGCCTTAGCATAGTTCCCAGGAGGATCTGATCCACGAATTATTATTATTGATGTCTATCAGTGAAGAATTTCATCTGCCAATATCATGTACTTGCAGGGTTCAGATACCAGATGTGCTGGTCCATACTTCTGCAAACCCAGTTTCCTCTACATGCTGCAGCTCTTTAATAGATGTTTTTTGTATCATGTATGTGCCTTGCATGTCTTTGATAGTGGAGCGAATGGAGGAGGAGGTTAACCTGCTCCCCTACTTGGCATCTCACTGTCGTGTGTGATTGCATTTAGAATCAAGTTATCTAAATCTGACAGTTTGTAAATAAGAGCTTAAGTCTTATCTGTAGTGTAGTTCTTCTTACAGAGGTTGGTCTGAGTCAGTAACTGACAGATAGTTACCCAGAAGAGATGGTATCAGTCTGAAGAGTTTGATTGAATGTTTTGAAACTCTTCTCCTCTTGAACTTGATTCCAGAGCATGCAGAGAACTGGGTAGGGCACCTGCTTGTCCCCCGAGATTATCTTTGAGAGCATCTGAGTGATGGATTGGTTCTGAAGGGCAGAGAAGGACAAAGAAGAAGAGGACTTAGCAACTGTAAAGTTTAATGGCTTTTCTTACATAAGTTCAGAAACCATTTGTAAGCATCTAACAAGTAAGAAGATGAAGTAAGAGCTGGCAAAAACTGGTGAGGAACAAATAACATCGAACCAGTGTGTTTTTTTTCGAGATCAGTGTGATCTTGTTAGCTGAAAGCATTTATTTCATGTGTTGGTTGGCAAAAGGACTTCTTTACAGTGTTCACATTTGTGTAGGATAGGAAGTAATGTGTGTTTTTGTTTCTTCTGTTTTTGTGGAGGTTTTTTGTTTCATTTTTTTAATACAATATAATCATAGAATCGCTAAGGTTGGAAAAGACCCACAGGATCATCCACTCCAACCATTCGCCCTTCACCAATGGTTCTCGCTAAACCATGTCCCTCAACACAACATCCAAATGCTCTTTGAACACCACCAGGGTCAGTGACTCCACCACCTCTCTGGGCAGCCCATTCCAGCGCCTGACCACCCTTTCAGAGAAGTAGAAAATAGAGAAATAGAAAAGATTTGTGATAGACACTGGGGAAGCCATTAATCGGGATGGCAAAGCAGTGGCATAGATTTCTACCTTGTATTTTACATCTCTGGGGATTGAATTTCTCCTTGGCAAACCTTATCAGAACAGACACAGACAAACTGAACTTGACTTAGAAGACCAACATTTGTCCATTTCTACTTTTGTATGGTTCTATTGATGCTTTACTTCTTCAGTTCAAAACAATTTCTCAGGTTCATTCCACTTAGAGCAGTTTTTAAGGCAGTAACCTCTCCAACATTTATCTGCTGTCAGTGGGAAGAGTTCATTTAGCTTTTCTTTTATACCTCACTCAGATACCTGGTACCTGTAAGCTAGTTAAGCCTTAAGTCTCTATTAATCTCCCAGCTTCACGTGGGAGAAGTTTTATTACTGTGTTCCTTGTGAAGTTTTTTCATAAGTAGCTTTCCATTTTACTCCACAGTTCATGTTTTCCCAATAAGTGATCTCATTTACATGCAGCTCCATGTCTTTGGGATGCCAACGTTGTCATAGGATCACCAATGTTGGAAAGGATCTCTAAGATCACCGAGTCCAACCACCAATCCATCACCACCTTGCCCACTGGTCCCTAGGGGTTCCATGGTGCTCGTTGATAGCCAGCTGATTTGTTACTTGATTCTAAGCTTTCTTTATTACAAATTCAAATTGAATGTGTCTAAATAAAGATCAGATCTTACAGTCAGATCTACTTTCAGTCTTACGAAGGCGAGAGGGGATGGGTTTGTGCACGTCCATGTACTGACAATGATTTCATCTAGGAACCTTGATCTCCAGAGGCGTTTGCCTTGCCTGGGCTTCCATGTTCCTGCCTTGAGGCTGCTGCCTGCTCCTGTCTTCACATGTCCTGTTTGGGCCCATGATCCTGGAGATGGAGCAATCATACTGCAGCACGGTTCTTGCTGGCTCTTGAGTACCTGACCTGCCAGGATAAATGGGGTTTGCTCCATATTTTGTCTGAGTGAGACTTAGCTGGATGCTTCTCAGTTAGAAAACAGCAATAAAATGATTAATGGAGACTTTGAGAGTTGTGCCGCAGACATGGAAGATGTGATCCTGGATTCAGTGTTGGCTTATATATGAATAATTCTGTTCTCCACGTGTTCAGCCCCTGAAGGCTTTTGAAGATGCATCCAGATGAAGGCACTCCACACGAGATCCTGTGTGATGACAGTGATAAAGAGCACCCAGCAGGACAGAGGTTTCTGTATCAGCTTTCTCACCTGGTTCTTTCGCTCTGCTCTTGCTGCCCTCACCCCTTCACGGGCCTGAGTATTCAGAGGGAAAGTGCTTGATAGTTAGTGAGGGTGAGATGTTGATAAAATGTGGTGAGTGGGCTGATTTTTGACATGTAACCGAAGCCAGGAGTGCAATACCCAATGAACTGGAAGGAGCCATTAACAGCCAGTAGGATAATGCTGCTGACTGCACCTCAGCACAACTGTGGGAAGGTTCCCTTGGCACAGCTTGGTACCTAATGCCAACTAAGTGCAGGATCTAGCTTCTTGATTGCACTCTCACAAAGGCTTTTTTGATGAGAAAAATCTGATGAGTTTCTTGCTGTTGACAGGTCCAGAAATGCTGAGACAGAGTATTTGAGTACATGTGTCTGCATCTAAAAGATGAGTTCCTTGAGCCAGCTCAGTTTTTCTGACCACGTTGGCAGCACTGTGCTTTGAGGTACTGATTCAGCTTATAAAAACCATTAGACCTCCCTCGGCCTGCTGTGTAAACAACTGGATCTGTAGTCTGCGTGCTGGGCTGCTGGCTGCGTCCTGTGCACCTAGGGGACGCGCAGCTTTTGGATTGAGGGACTTGTTTTGTTAAATCATCGTCCACAGATGGAAGACCCCAAAGAAGAATCTTGTTTTTCTGGGCATTTTGGTTAAAACACTTCAAGTGAGCACCTTTTTCCTACAGGCTGGGCACCAGCCCGTGCCTCATCTGCTTACGGAGGCAGTAAGGAAGCACTGAGCCCATGACTGTAAAGCTGTTGTGACTTAACTCAGATCAGACTACCTGTTACTTTGAAAAAAATTCCTTGTCCGTAGCTCTGGTGCAAAGATTGCACTGTTGAAACATCTCCATCTGGCAGAGGATCAGATGTCCATGCTGGTATTATTAGATCTGTCAGCTGCTTCCAGCAGCACACACCCCAGAGTACTGGGCAGGAATGGAGCTTCACCGGAGTACCCAAACAAGATTAGAACGTAGATAAGTCAGATGTCAGGGCTGTCGTGCTGATTGAGTTGGAAGAGAAACTGGAGGAGACTGTATTGATGTCTGGAAATCATGTCAGTAGCCCCATGCTGTTGTTTCTGGCTTTTGACAAGGTGTTCCTGCAGTTCACTTGGGTTTTCTTCTCGTTCTGCTGAGGGATGCACAATGCAGTACTTTGCTTACTGGTCAGAATGTGTAATGGGAGCACATACATATAATGTCTAAGTCTAAGCCAAAGTATCAGCCAAGTTCTGGAACTCACCTCCCCATGGCACGAGCTCTGCATTCTCACAAATGTCTTTGGGCCTGGCTGTTCAGCTGCCGATGTCACTGCCATGATTCACTGCTGTCTCCATGGATGTCCACTAGAAATTGGTTTGGCTCAGATAGAAATGTGACTGTATCATCTGTAACAGTCCTCCATCATCACATGTAAACACATTCAGGTGTGATTCTTTGCTCAGTTTCTCTCGTGGCCGTTCTTTAACCTATTTGGTGTGTGACATCTTGAAAGTTTAACTTTTTAAGCAAAGTCCTTCTATACCTTACCTAAATTGCTCTGGGCAGCCTGGTCTAGTGGTTGACGACCCTGCCCATGGCAGGGGGGTTGAAACTAGATGGTCTTCGAGGTCCTTTTCAACCCAGGCCATTCTATGAAATCATAGAATCATTCAGGTTGGAAAAGACCTCCAAGTCCAACCATCAGCGCGTCCCCACCATGACCACTAAATCTTGTCCCTCAGTAGACACATAGAATCATTAAGGTTGGAGAACACCCTAAGAATATCTAGTCCAATCATCCACCTATCACCACCGTGCCCACTGAACTAAACTAAATCATGCTTGGTTTTGTCAACAAAAGTCGTAGAATCTTTAAGAGCAGATGTTGAGTTGGATCCACAAGTTCTGCTTTCCAATAAGCCTAGCTTGATGGACATTAATTGCCTGTCCTTTCCATGTAGATCCTGTGAGCCCCAGCCAATCTTTTATTTCCCTGCCAGGTCTGTTGTTGTCAGGTTGCCTTGGTTTTCCTTCCAAGTTCTCATTAAAAGCACTGAGGTCATTTCTCGCATCGTTTATTTTGCTGTGACCTTCCAGCTTTTTCTCCCCTCTTCCTTCCACCACGTTTCTGAGAGTACGATCAGAATAGAGCTCAGTCTCTTTGTTGTGGTGCTCCACAGCGTTGAACTTTTCAGTGCTATTTTAACAACAGCTGTTTTGCAAGGTTTCTGTTCTTTGTCAATGGCCACTTAATCCCTTTTCAGCAAGCACATTCAAAAAGTCCCTTGTCTGCTGTTTCTTTTTTCCTCCAATCTCACCCCCTCTTTACTTCTCGCTATTTTCCCTCTGCACAACTTCCCTCTGCATAGAATGGGCCTACGTGGAACAGTTGTCCTGTGGTCGGAATAGGCCCACGGTCCCTTCCTGGGAGCTTACAGCGTTGCCCAGCTCTGAGGGGTGAGGACTTATTAAGGTTTCCCAAAGATCATCAGCAAATGGAAGCGTACATGAGAAGCACGGCGGTCTGCTCTGTGTGATTTCTTTCTCCACATCTGGGTTGGTTGTTTGCGTCCCGAGATCTGCCTCAGGAATTCGGTTGCTTAAGTGTACCGCTTCTGCTTCTGGGAGGACCAGCATCTTTAAGTGATTTCTGCTGTCTTTCAGGAGAAGAAGTTGCCCTATACTGTGCCAAGTATCTTCCCGAGATCATCAAGGATCAGAAGGCCTACAAGGAAGGCAAATTGCAAAAGGTATGAGTGAAGCACTGCCCTGGAGCAAGCATGAATACCAGTGAAGCAGAATGCCCTTGTGTGGTACCTATGGCTTACACAGTGCCCTGTCCCTCCAGGACCTGTCTGCCCCACCTTCCTCTGTTGTAATTCTCTCTGGTGGTGCTGATCTGCCATTGGGTATCCCCAGGGTTCATACTGGGATCTGGTTTGGACCAGATGGACCCAGAGATACCACCTGCCTTGACCAGTTTGGTCTCCACTTCTGTGTGGTGTGTTCTGGAAGAGGTTTGATCACAGCAGGTATCCTATTGGGAAGACAAAACTGTACATCCTCATTATGTCTGTGTTCATATTTAGGCCCTGGAAGATGCTTTCTTAGCCATAGATGCTAAGCTCACCACTGAGGAGGTGATTAAAGAGCTCTCTCAGATGGCTGGGCGACCCCAAGATGATGAAGATGAGAAGGAGAAAGTTGCTGACGAAGATGATGGTAAGTCAGGTGCCACTGACAAGACATGAACTGCAGCTCCGGGCCAGGGACTGAGAGCAGCTGGACCAGGTCTCTGTTAGCAGAAGGTTTGCTTGTCCAAATCACCCAGTTCAGTTTCAGGTGAATGAAGCTGTCACCTCTCTCCATTGCTTTGAGCTGGTTCTAGGAGAATGCTGATTCATTTGGTAGCTTAATCCTCTGGACAGCAAAGCAACCTGTAGCAGTTTTCCATAGGATATCCTACGTGTGCAGACTTCTAGGACGTGGCAGAAATCATTGAGCTGGGAAGTGAGCTAAGTTGTAAAAGTGAAATGTGTGGTGCTTATCTCTGCCGGGTTGCTGTCATACAAACTTAGGCAGGACTGAATGAGATTCTTGTCTCTTTTCAGCAATTCTTTCTTGCCAAGAAGTGAGTGTGCTTTTCTGTGAGCAAGTAGTTGCCAGATCATGAAGCCAGCTTAGAAGGTGAATCCCAGGGTTGGAATCCTGTGCTGCTCTTGGCTGAATAGCTTGTGGTTAGCCTTGAAGCAGATGTGAAGGGATGCCATCACCCTGAACAGTGTGTTGATCTGTAATTGCTGAGTTTGTTGGCCCTCATTCTCCAGCCAACAAAGAGTTTTGTTGTGAGGTTTTTTTTCTTTTGTTGTCATATATTTTTCAGAAGCATTTGGGATATGGCTGTTTCTTTTCATTTTGACATTAAGTAGCAAAGAGAAGGATAACCAAGGGGTTGTCAGTAGGGAAATGATGAAGGTTACCTGATACCAGTGGAGTTTCTGGTCCTGGGCTCCCAGTTCAGGAAAAGCCATCCTATTTTCTGTCTAGTGTCCTTTATACCTAAAGCTATTTTACGATCTGATTTTAAATGTTTAGATCCCAAATGCTTGGGATCTCTGTGCATAAGCCCTGTGCAGCAAGTGCTGTAACAAAAACTTGTTCACAGTCGCAGTGTTAATGAGCGAATCTGCACATGAAAGTGGTCTGTCTGCTTTACCCCACAGCTTCATTTGAGCTCACGCTGGTGTAATACGAGGCTCTTTACCCCACAACCTTTACATGTAATTTAAACACTTCTGTGCTGCCTACAAGCCAGCCAGATAGCATCAGCAGCCCGAGGCGGTACGATAACTTGCAGACTGCTTGCCTCGGCCGTGGGTAGGAGCCCTTCCCCTGCCATCTGCATATTGTTCATCAGCAGTGCCTGGAAGCAGTGGGACGGTGCAGACCTGGCTGCATTTGTCTGTGCCTGCTGGTGAGCAGCAAGCATGCTGAGCATTGCTGAAACACGTTTGCAAATAGCAACCTCCAGTCACGGCAACTCGCTGCTGAGCACAGTGTGTTGCACAGCTGCTGCTATGGTGATGTGTCCTGCTTTTTGACCCTCTTTGTCCTCACCCCCTCCCCCTTTCCGTTTCTAGTGGATAATGAGGAAGCTGCTCTTCTGCACGAAGAAGCCACAATGACCATTGAGGAACTTCTCACACGTTATGGACAAAACTGCACCAAGAACCTCAAACACAAGTCCTTAGCTTCGGCTGGGGAGAATGCTGCGGAGGGGACAGGCAAGCAGCATGATGGGGAGTCAAATATGAACGGAGAGGCTGACCCAGGGGACCTTATCGACCACAAGGAGAGGAAGAATGGGAAGCCAGATGAAGAATTCACGGGTATTTCCTCCACCTCAGACAAAGCCAGCACTGGAGGCAACAGCCCTGCTCTGCAGAAGCCTGAACTAGGCAAAGGTGACGAGGCCGTCACCTCTTCTACTGGGGAGGCCGGGCCCTCCTGCTCCTCCACGGGAAAGCCCCAGCGCACAACCAAATCCAAATTTTTTGAGGACAGTGAGGATGAGTCAGATGAGGTTGAGGAAGAGGAGGAAGACAGTGAGGTAGGAAACAGCACTGGGACAGAGTGGCCTTCTGGCTGGGCAGAATGCATTGCTTGCTGTGGTACTTGAGCGACGAGGCTCACCCTAGGTGTGCCCTAGGAGTAGGTTTTTCAGGTTGATACTATGAGGCCATCTCATTGGGGATTGTTTAGATAATTCTGAGGGCAGCATTCCCTCACCTGCACAGCAGCCATAGTGGATACTCATCGGTCTTGCTGCATGCACCATCCCTCCATTCACCGTGGTAGTTGAAACTAGCTGCTCTGTTTGTAGACATCAGGTCTGGGGAACACTGACCAGGTCATTTCACTCTTGTGGGGCAAAGTGATCCTCTGTCCCTGGGGTGGAAGGACCAGCTATCTGGGGAGGGCACTGAGGGTGTCCTGCGTGACTCCTGGTGGTATCTCTTGTTTCTTGTAGGAATGCAGTGAAGATGAGGATGGTTACAGTAGTGAAGAGGCAGAGAACGAAGATGATGAAGATGACACTGAAGAAGCAGAGGAGGATGAGGACGAAGAGGAAGAAATGTTGTTACCAGGCATGGAGGGGAAAGAGGAGGTGCACACCTTGTTCCTGTGTTCTGCAGCATAGCGTGGAGCCAAGGGGACGTGGCAAGGGGTGGGGGGGAGAGTGGGAAATGAGACTCAGCCAGGGGGCTTTCCATTCACCTAAGAATATTCCTTCTGTTCTCCTAAGGCTGAACACAGCTACTGACAGCCTGACTCAAGGCAAAAGATGGAGGGGTAGGCCACGTATCTGGGCAGCAGGTTGAGACCTCATTGCAGGGTTTGCTGTGCTTAGAAATGCTGTGGGAGCTGGCATGGAAGGGGCACGTGTGACAGTAGCAGGACAGCTGCTCTCGGGCAGAGCGTTGCCCTTGGCCAGGCCAAGGCTGTGGCTCCTCAGCCTGTGGCAGATGGCCGGGGACCCAGGATCTCAAGGAAAGGGAGTTACAGCTTCCAAGGTGCCAGCTTTCTCTCTTTGGAGAGGTATCCTGGCTTGCTGCAAGTCTTCTGCTTGCGTTGGGTGGGAGCTGGAGCTGCTGCATTAGAGTTGAGGGCACAGCAGGATGTGTTGAACACTGGAGAATCATGGGCAATTGTGAGGCTGCAGAGGAGGTGTGGTTTGATTTGTGCCTCTTGATGAGCACACTACTGCCATTTTTCATGCTTCCCTCACACTTTTCTCCATTGTTCTGTGTGCTTATGGGAAGAAGGGTTGAGATGAGCTTGGGGCAGTGCTGAGCCTGTGGTGGTTAGTGCTGCTTATGATCTGATCTAGAGCAATAGGAAGAAATCTGAGCAAAAATGGTTTTCTTGCAGCCTGGCTCTGACAGTGGGACGACTGCCGTCGTGGCCCTCATCCGAGGCAAGCAGCTGATTGTGGCTAATGCTGGAGACTCTCGCTGCGTGGTGTCGGAAGGTGGCAAAGCTGTCGACATGTCGTATGACCACAAGCCAGAGGACGAGGTAGAACTGGCCAGGATAAAGAACGCCGGCGGCAAGGTCACCATGGATGGGAGAGTGAATGGTGGCCTCAACCTCTCCAGGGCAATTGGTGAGCAGAACTGGGGGTGAACAGTGGTGTGCCTGGCCTCAGGACATCCGTTCTTCCAGCACTTGCCAACCACTAAGTTTAAGGGGCACTTTTCAATGCGATGATGTTTAAAATCTGTTTGGTGTTTCATCTGGTGAGATTTCAGCCTAATAAGAGAAAACAACCATGAAATGGGATGTCAGTGGAGAGCATGCCCAGCTCCTGCCAGGCTGTGGCGCAGGATGCAGTATGTGAGGCCTTCAAGGCTTTTGTGCCTGCAGCTGGGTTGTCAGAAACCACCCCACATAAACTATCTCAAAAAAATAACTTGACTTTCCAATAGGAAAGACTTTTTCTGCTGCTCGTTAGGATGCTGTTGAAGTATCTTGGTATGGTGCTTACTACAGACCTAACTTCATACCAGTTTGAGCCCATTTGTTCTTCAGCCAGACATGTCTTTTAATTGTACAAGCTCCATTCCCCTTGTGTAGCGCTTCAGGCAGCACCTGACTGCTGCTTCCTCTCATCTTTTGGTCTCTTACGAGCAGCATGGGAGTCATTAATAACTCAGGAGATTGGACATGTCTGTTAGCAGCCCAACAGTCTGAGCAGATGAGAGGCTTGGAGGCATTAGGGAAAGCGTAGGCAGCGACACTGATAATGTACTAGGAAATGCACAGAGAAGGGAGAGAAATGTCAGCGGGTAAGGGTTGAAGTGAAGAGCTCTTGTGTGGAAAGACCCAAACCACAGAAATGAATACCCAGGGGTAAACAGATGAAAACACACGTAGGATGAAATCTAGGGGTCTGTTCATCTAAGGAAACTACTGGCTACCATTCTGTGCTTGCCATAGAAGTGTATTCCTGCAGTGTAATGCAAGATAAGCCCCTTAGTCAGAGCTGAGGATTGATTTTTCTCAAGTGAGCTTTAGCTTACTGAAGGTTGAGAAGACCCAAACCCAGCAGTGCAATGTGGGCTGTCAGGCAGGGCATTGTACTGTCATATCTGGCCCTGAGCGTCTGGAAAATGAGCATCTAACATTATCACAGCAGAGCCAGGCTAGCACTCCTCTTTCCTATTGTATGCTAACAGTGTGGTGGACTCACCTCATGCCCTGAATATGGCAGATTTCTCTGTCTGATGTCCCCAAAGTCAAATCTGCTCTGGTAATGGGAGCACCGGTGTCAATTCTGTTAGGGCTGGGTAGTGTTCCTCATTGCTCAGGGGTAGGCAGGGTTGCCAGTGCCCAGCAGCTGCATAAATTGATCCTCCTCTCCTCTACAGGTGATCACTTCTACAAGCGGAACAAGAATCTGCCTCCAGAAGAACAGATGATCTCTGCCTTGCCTGACATCAAAGTGCTGACAATAAATGATGATCATGACTTCATGGTCATTGCCTGTGATGGAATCTGGTAGGTAGTGAGGGAGCAGTCGTGCCTCTTGGGCCATCACTGCCCTGATCTTTCTCTCTTGGGACAGTGTGGTGTGATCACTGCCTTAGCCTTAGTGCTGATGGGGACCTGACCAGTGGCATTGCCATCAGGGCCCTGGCCCAAAACCGAGGAAGTTCGGCACACAACCCTTCTGACCTTCCCATTCTGCAGGAATGTGATGAGCAGCCAGGAAGTGGTGGATTTCATCCAGTCCAAGATCACTCAAAAGGATGAGAATGGAGTCCTGAGGCCGCTCTCCTCCATTGTAGAAGAGGTAAAGTCCAGAGCTCACCCCATCAGTTCCTTCACCCTCCCGTCAGCACACAGTGATTCTGTGCCTCAGCTCCATGAGGACAGTTTGTTCAGAGCTTGAGGTATCTGGCAGCATGTCAGTTGCAATGCCGGCTGTTACAGGAGCAGAGTCACATCTGAATTAGGGTCCACTTCCTTTGGCACCTTGATTAATGTCTTTGACCCCTAAGTTGCTGTCAAGCCAAAGGAGTTTCTGTCCACTTTCAGGAAGCCAGGGGTGCTGAGGGCTGGTTCTGTCCCTTGTCTGGCTGTAAACAACATCTGAGCCCAGCCCACGCTATTCTGGGCTGGCAGCCCCTACCTATCCTGCTATCAGAAGGGGCTCAATGTCTCAGAATATTCGGATTGCTGTGTCTCTGCTATCTGCTAACCTGTCCTGTCCCTCCTCAGCTGCTGGATCAGTGTTTGGCTCCAGACACCTCAGGGGATGGCACTGGCTGCGATAACATGACCTGCATCATTATCAGTTTTAAACCCCGCAATACACACCCACCTGCTGAAAGTGGGAAGAGGAAACTGGAGGACGTGGCAGCACTGGCAGCACCAGCAGAGGAGAACGGCAGCGATAAGAAGAAGGCCAAGCTGGAATAGCAAGCCTCGCACAGGGACTGTGCTGTGCGCTCACTAGACTCTCGTTTCTTAAACATGCTGAACTCAAGACTCCAAAGTCTTGTCCTTTTTTTAGCCTTAGCAGAGGCCTTGTTTGTCCGTGTCCTGGTTGGGGGGTGGGGGGCGGGTCTGGTTAGCAAGGGCATGTGGCACTGTTCATCTGTAACCATTCCAAAGAGAGAGCCAAGGGCAGAGCTGCGCGCGGGAGCAGCCACCGGCCGCGGCGTGGGAGCCCACCATCGGTGGCAACCTCTTAGCACAGAGCCCTGTGGTTAGAAGGATGTCCCCCCCATTGTCTCCATGTGGTTGTTGCCATTTCTGTGCCTGTGACTTTCTGTTCGGAGGGAAAGAAACTTTTTCACTGTTGAGGTTTTTTAAATCTGCACCCAATTATTTAAGGCCCTTTCTGTTTTTATTTGTGAAACAATCCGGCTGTGGTGCCGCTGCCACACCTCATTCTGTTGTACACTTTCAATCAATACTTTTTTCAAACTAAAAGCCTGGAAAACAGTTGTACTTCTGGTCGTTGGTCCTTTCCTGGAAGGGGGGGGAGGGGACAAGGAAGGTGGGAAGGGAGAAGAGAACGTCTCTGCCTGTGTCTCAAGGCAGCATGAGGGTCGCTGGGTTGTGGGCAGCTTTGTATGGCTTGTGTTAATCCTGCTGCTGCTCCTGTGGGAGTGAACTGTGCTGTTCCTTGCTGCTGTGTCCCTTCACCTTGCACCCATGCTTCACCAGCCCAGAGAACTCATCTTTGTGACAAGGTAAGCCCCTTCCCAAGCGGCCCTGCCCCAAAGTCCCTCTGTTAAGTGCCCGGTAATGACATGCCCAGAGCTGGAACTGCTTCTGTCCCCTTACTATCAAAGCAGGCTCCTGCAGCCCCGCTCAGGGTCTGTTGTCGTCTTTCTGGTTCCTGCAGTGAGGTTTCGGTTTCAGGAGGGTCAATTTTCAGTTTTGGTGCTGGTTAGTAAAGAGACTCCACGGAGTCTGGTTGGCAGTGATCTCACATTGGAAATCTGCATTGAGATGTAACTGGTTTTCGAGTGCTTACTGTGTGCTGTCGACGTTTCATCTTGAGAACTTCGAATCAAAACGCTTTGTGGTATGTCACATGCCATAGCCAAGGCCTTTGGCTCTAATAATGAGTCTGCTATCAGGATAGAATCAAGAGTTTTGCTAAGGCTGCTTAGGGGTCAGAAGCACAGAACGCAAACAGGCACCACCCAGCCTGTGCCCATTGTCCCTTGGCTGTGGTGGGGTCTGGCAACCCTAAGCCCTGCCCGGCCTCCGAGGGCACCACAGATCAGAGCCTGCTGTGACACTTGGAGTGTTTTATTTCTCAGCAGTGCCAATGCTCAAGCCTGCCTTTGGGGAAGAGGTGCAATGGGATGGATACAACAGGGAGCAGGCAGTGCTGAGTATGGGGGGGGTGAGGGCCTGCCGAGTCTGGGGATGGCCAGATCCAGGCCCTAAGGCTGCTGATGCCATGCGGAGGGCATCCAGGGCTGCCAAAGGAAGGTGTGGGCTCTTCACGTCGGTGGGAGCTGAAGTGGGTGCTCTGCAGCTCAGGGATCTCCCAGCTCACTGCTGTGCTGTCCTCTGCACTCCGCTGGGACGCCTGTGACGCTGCACCTATCGCTGGTGCCCTCCAGGGAGTCCCCTGAGAGAGACTGCCCTGACTGTGGGCTGCACAGGCTCTGCTCTCGGGTGGGATGTGGTACTGATTCAATCGCCACTTCCACCTCGATGTTGATGCCTTCTCTGCAGACAAACACGTTAGGGCAGCAGCCCAACAGGAGAACACTGCTGAGTCCCCATCCAGCGGTACGGTAAGCATGGGGAAGGCTGTTAGGAAAGGGGACTTGCCGTGCCAACCTCCCTCCTCCCCACGTCTCCTTCAGCTCACCGGTAGGACGTATCACTCAGTGTGCTCCCTGCGAGGACCATGGTGCTGGCTGAGTGGCTGTCCTGCTCTTTCCACATCACCCTGGGGCGTGGGCTGTGGCTGCTGCTGGGGAAAGAGGTGGCTGTGTCCGGGACTCCGTCCTCAGCGCCCTTGGGGCTGGGCAGCACTGACCACAGCTCATTCACTAGCAGAGAGAGAGAGAGATGGTGCTGAACGCCCTGTGCATGAGGAGCACTTCAACATCAGGTGCAGAACAGACCTCAGAGCTCTTTGCAGCGAGGCACATGAACGGGACCCAGGCTGTGGGTGCTTTGGACAACACTCACAGCCCCCTCCATGACACCAACCTGCAGCCTCCCTGCTGCCCCAGGCCAACAGGAAGCCCCAGGCCGTGGAGCTGCCACAGCTGCAGGATCACAGCCCGTGCAGCACCACGCAGGGGTCCCCACCAAGGGACAGCTGGCAGTGCAGGACTCACACTTGGTCAGGTTCTCCAGCTCCACCACACCGAGGTCCCCAGGTTGGCTGCGGCCACAGCTACTGCGGCTCCGGCACAGAGACAGCACTACCACTCCATAGACGTAGGTGAGCATCAGGGGCACACCAATGCCTGTGGGCAGAAACATAGCTACTACCAGCCTGCACTGGCAGCCACCACCCCTGCCAAAGGTCTCCTGCCACAGGTCTCTGATATCCCCCTAAAGCTGCTCCATCAGTGGCCCCGCGCCACCAGCCCCCAGGTGCACTTACCCACCGTGACAGCTGTTATGATGGGGGACACAAAGAGAGAGAGGAGGACGCCGCTGGTGACAGAGAAGCACTGCTGGCAAGGTGACAAGCTGCTCCTCCGGCTCTGGCCCAGCACCTGGAGAAGAAGCAAGACGGGTGAATCGGCTCTTCAGATATGTGCCCCCCAGGCCTGAGGCCAGGGGCTGTCAGGCTCAATGCAGAGCGAGAATACAGAGACCCCAGGACCAGTACCTTCCTACCCGTGTAGATGGGAAGCCCAATGATAATGACAGGCACAGCAATGCCTGCGACAAGGGAGATCACCATAGGTGCCCCCAGCACCATGCCCAGCTGCCACAGGATCTTCCGGGTCCTTGACCAGGGCCTCTTACCCCAGAAGGTGCATCCAGATGGGCTGCAAGGACAGTAAGAGCCTGGGCCAACAGCAAGTGCACAGGGACAGGCAGACAATGGCACCTGTTGCACTCCAGAGCAGCAGAAAGCCCGGTTCCCCCACCCCACCATGGACCCCTGGCAGGTCCTGCAGCAGTGCTACACCCCTGCTACCTAGCAGAACATGGCCATGGTTTCCTGCAGGACCCCACAGCCTCCACAACTCCTGATGGCACCCCCAAGCCCCAGCACAACCCACAGCCCCACACTGACCTCAGGAAGTGCACATCAGAGATCTCCTGCAGGCAGAGCCAGCAAAACAGGCAGCCGCACACCGTGCAGTTCATGCGGTTGCAGCTCCCATCGTTGATCTTCATAATGAAGGCACTGCAGCGGGGACAGACCTTGATGTCCTCAGCCTCAACTGGCAGGGGGAAGGCAGATGGACTGGGATTGAGGACAGGACAGGACACTGCAGCTCTCCCCCAGCCCCTGCCATAGGGCTGCAACCCACCCCGTGGGTGTCTGTGTGAGCTGGGCGCTGCCAGCACGAGGTCCTGCTCCACAACCCCAGCCCAGGGGATGCACGCCTCCATGCAGAGGCAGCAGAAGGGTACCACTGGCTCACGGCAGGAAGAGCGTTTGACTCAGATGTGTCAAATCCCCACGTTCCCATCCGGGACCAGGGTCTCACCATTGGCAGGCTCCTCAGTGTGAACCAGCTGTGCAGAGGGGCTGGCTAGGCTGGAGGCCAGCGGTGCTGCTGCACAGGGCCCATCAGGGTGCCAGAGCTGCCGGCAGTGGTAGCAGAACTCGGTGCCGCAGCCCTCACGCCCGCAGGTGAGGCGAGGACACTCAGCAAAGCCATAGGCAATGACAGCATAGCTGTGGGGAGAAAGAAGGTAGTTTGCTGGTGTCCATGGCCTCCCCCTGCATCCCAGCACAGCTGCCAGGCTGCGCATCGAGAGGTCCCAGCTCTGTGCTGTGGCAGAGCAGCAGCCAGCATTCAAGAGCCAGGTGCTACTCTCGTCAGCTCAGTGACCGTAGCAAAGCCTCCCCCATTGAGCACTTACAAAATCCCCTAAGGTCCCCACAGCCAAACGCTCCACCCCTAACCGACACACACAGCTGCCCAGGCTCTGCAGCCACCATCAGGACATGTCTCTGAACAGACCCAATCGAGTCACAAGCCTGTAAAAGGCTCACAGCATGCAGGCACGCCAGCCTGCCAGGAAGAAGAGATCCACACCAGGGGCCGACGGTCACCTGCAGTCCGGTGCGGGACACCAGCGGGTGCCGGGGTCAGCTGCCAGCAGCCTCCGCAGGAGGAACTCCTCATACTTGTCACGGAGGGCAGGCTCTGGCAGGAGGCTGTGGACGTCAGCAGGCTGCAGCACGGTGGGGCAGTGTGGGCAGGCCACCCGCACACGGCTCTCGCTGACGGCGATGCGCAGGTACTGCTGCAGGCAGGCCCGGCATGAGAGGTGGGAGCAGGAGGCAAGGCTGGGAAAGGCCTCGGGTGGCTGGGGAAGCAGGCAGAGGGGACACTCCACCAGCTCCCCATCCTCTCCCTGGGGCAGGGCAATGCGCAGCTCCTCGGGGTCCCCTGGCTCTTGCACCGGGTCTGGCGGCATCTCCCCTATAGCCTCTGCCTTCTGCCCACAGGAGCCTGGGATGCGTGGGGGCTGAGGCACCCACGGGGGCTGCTCCATGGTGGCACGTTGGGGCAGCAATCTGCTTCTGGCAGGCTACGGAGGACAGCGGAGCGGTGGTAGCCCCAGCACAGCAGCCATGGCAGGGCAGACACGTCCTACCTGTGCCTTGGAGCTAGCATCTCCAAAATCAGTGGCCAAACCATCTCCAGCTGCAGCCCACACTGCTCAGCCTGTGAAGGAAGTGCATGTGATAAGCACGGAGTTCCCGGGGGTGGGAAGGAGTTCTCAGCATCCGTGAGACCCCGCTACACTGCTACACTTTGGGCCCAGAAACTGAGCAGCAGCCTCAGTCTCCCTGCCTTGCCAGCCCTGGAGAGTCCATAGGGCTGCACTAAAGAGGACATCCGAGGAGGACGTGAGCTAAAGGGGACCCGCAGAGCCCCTCTGCCTCCAGACTGGCCAGAAACTGGCACCCATTCCTGCAGGCCAGGTGAATCTCCCCAGTACAAGCCTTGCAGAACAGAGCCCTCAGCCTCCCCTCTGTATGTAAAATAGACAACAGAGCTTGGAGACCCAAAAGGCAAATCATCAGCTGAACAGGGATCGAGGGATGAGAGCAGGGATGAGGTAGATCTGTCACAGTTTTCCCTTACTTAGAGCTCACGTTAACCTGAAGCCACAACATAACCCCCCTGACCCCAGTGTCAGTGGATCCACCATACCCCATTCTCTCCTTCTCCCCAAGAAGTCACACCAAATGCTTTACACTCCCATGGTACTGCTGCAGCCTTCTGCTTTTATTTACTTTAGAATCATAGAATGGCCTGGGTTGAAAAGGACCACAATGATCATGTAGTTTCAACCCCCCCCACCCTGCTATGTGCAGGGTCGCCAACCAGCAGACCAGACTGCCCAGAGCCACATCCAGCCTGGCCTTGAATGCCTCCAGGGATGGGGCATCCACAGCCTCCTTGGGCAACCTGTTCCAATCTGTCACCACCCTCTGCACCACCACCCTTCCTCCAGCAGCCTCCGCTGTTTTTTCCCCTTTGAGTACAGCTAGACCAGCCAAACCCCATCGCTGGAAGGGGCAGCTATTGGTGATGACTCAGGTTA
This sequence comes from Gallus gallus, assembly GCF_016699485.2. Classification (NCBI taxonomy): domain Eukaryota; kingdom Metazoa; phylum Chordata; class Aves; order Galliformes; family Phasianidae; genus Gallus; species Gallus gallus. The sequence continues at coordinate 104,267,693 of NC_052534.1, forward strand.
AGACCGAGGCGTCTGATGACGTTGCTCTGCTGGGGGTGTGCACGACACTGCATTGTGCCACTCTGGGTAACAAACCCCCTTGGTCAGGTGGGAACTGAACAGCCAATGGAAACCTGACTCTCCATCTCGGGCCACTGCTGCCATCACCACAGACTTTTATAGAATCACAGAATCATTAAGGCTGGGAAAGGCCTCTCAGACCACTCAGATCCAACACACCCACTAAATACTATTTCTGTTTGAAGTTTGTCTGCAGGGCTGGTGCAGCAGGAGCGAGAAGTGCCCACACTGTGGCCCCTGTGCTGCCCCACTCCCTGGGAAGAATGCTATTGTTTTAAGGAGAGGACATGGCCTCGAGCTGTGCCAGAGGAGATTCAGGTCGGACGTGAGGAAAAACTTCTCTGAAAAAGCAGTGCTGCAGTGGCACAGCTGCCCATGGAGGTGGTGGGGTCACCATCCCGGGAGGTGCTCCGGAACCGTGGGGATGTGGCACTGAGGGCCGTGGGCAGTGGGCGCGGTGATCTCGGAGTGCCGCTCCGACCCGAATGACTCCACGGTTCCACCACCCCGCCCGGACCGCCCTGAGCCGTACCTCAGTGACCTCTCAGCTCCGGATCACCGCCGACGGCGCCGCACACCGAGGATCGCTCAGACGTCCAGCGGAGCCCCGGAGCGAGCGGCACAGCTCCTGCAGGCGGGGACCGGGCCTGGGGCCGGGCCCGAAGCCTCAGAGCGACGGGGACACGCGCACGGCCTCGCTCACGTCCAGCGCAGGGCCCGGCCCCGGGGACCCGCTCGATCCCCACCTGCCTCCCCCGCTGCCCGGCCGGGCCCCCCCCGCCGCATACCGAAGCCGCGGCCCCAACGGCCGCCGCCCGCGTCCCTCCGGCACCGGCACTGAGGCGGCGGGGCGGGCGGGCGACGGACCGAGAGCACACTTCCGGGTTCGCGATCTACTTCCGGCGCGTGGCGCCAGCTTCCGGCGCCGGCCCTGTCCCGCGGCGGCCGGAAGCGGAAGTGCCCGGTCGAGGCGGGGCGGCGGTGGCCGCCCCGGGCTGGCGGGGGCGGCTGGCGGGCCGCGGGCGGGACGGAGGGCGGCGGAGCCGGGACCGACCACGATGCCCCGGCGGAAGCAGAGCCACCCGCAGCCGGTGAAGGGTGAGTGCGCGGCGGGGCCGGGGGGCGACGGCGGAGGCGGCGGCCGGAGCCCGGCGGTGACCCGCGGCGCTCGGTGTGTTGCAGCGGAAGCGGAGGACGGCCCCGAGGAGACGGCGGGAGCGGCGCTGGTGCTGCCCGGCGACCTGCTGCTGGGCCGCGGCCTGGCCTGCGAGAAGGGACCGCCAGGTGCGTGCCGCCGCCCCGCACGGCCCCGCCGCGACCCCCGGCGGCGTCCCCCCGTCGGTGGCCTCCATCCCCATCCGCCGGGAGAGCCGCCTCCCCGGTAACGCGGGGACCCGCGGGGCGCGCCGTGCCCCCGCGGGGCCTCTACCTCCCGTTAACGCCCCCGGGCTCTGGGGCTGGCGGGGACCGCCACCGACCCCCACCAGGTGTCCTCAGAGCGGCACCGCTCCGCCCCGGGAGTCCCGGGGCCTCCCGAGCCGCGGCTGCAGCCGTGTGGCCCGCAGGCAGAGCCGCTTCGTCAGCCGCTGCTCTCGCAGGGCTGTGCGGGTCCTACCCGGGACGTGGGGCAATGCCGCCGCCCCCTGCGTGGCCCCGGGGTGGGGGAGCAGCGCTGCCTTTCCTCCAGCGGCTGTTCCTCACGGCGCTGCTGCCCCGCGCTCCTGTGCCGTTTGCAGCCGTTGGCTGCAGCCCCAGTGCTTCAGGGCAACCAGATAGAGGAGGTAACACTTCTGCTCGGCTCCGGTGCCTCGCAGGGAGCAGTGAGAGTGGCTCACCTCCCTCGGATGCCGGGCGGGGAATAAGATGGGGACGTGTCCGACACAGAGCACCACGCGCCACCCAGCTCCTGCACCCCATCTGCTCCCCTGAGGGCCGTGCTTTGGGTGCAGATGCCACGCTCTGTGCTGAGGATCGGCCCCAGCTGCCTGGCAGATGGGCTCTGCTCCAAGGGCTGCACCTCCCTGCAGTGCGTGCACGCAGCCCTGTGTTGGGACAAAGCTGGCTCCGCGGTGCCGGATGCTGCCCGTGCTGCAAAAAGCTGTTCTCTGCAGCAGCTCTTTGCAACTAGAAAAACATCCCTTTCTGCCCCCAGCTCCAGCCTAGCTGGGGAGCAGTGTCTGGCAGGTCTGGATTCCTGAAGAGCCAACACTGGTTATGTTCTCAGCCCCACGGGCGGTGCTGTCCCAGCGGGGCAGTGCTTCAGGGATGCTGGGCTGTGCCACCAAGCTTGGAGGGAGGACCCTTGGCATGGGGCTTAGGATCAAGATGTTCCCCTAGCAATAGCAAGGCTGTAGCGGGATGCTCTGGTTTGGCATCAGATCTTCCCAGTGTTTATGAATCTGGGACTAGGAAACACGAGGGAGCATGGAGCGGCCTCACCGTGCCCAGGGACCCTGGGACACAGACCCTGCAGGGTGAGTGGCAGCAAAGGGGACAATCCAGGGCGACAGCCAACTGCTGGGTCTTGCAACCTCTTGCGTGGACTCCAGGTTGGGCACAACACAGGAATGGATGGAGGTGGCTTGAGGCTGACTGTGGCAAGGCTTTGCTGTGTGCCACTACCCTTCTGTCCTGAGCAGCATCCTGTGGATGCACCCAAGGGCTCCAGGTGTCCCAGATGTGGGTCCTAGATGTGGGTGGCTGCAGGTCAGTGGCTCTGCTTCTGCCATCCCATGCTGGCGCATTGGTGTTACACATCCATGTCCAGCTGGCAAGCAGAAATGCCCTCCAAGAGCCTCCCTGTGGGGCAACAGCACTGCGTGGGGCCGGAGGACGTCTTTTCCGCTGCCTGTTGCTGGCCATGGGACCAGGACCAGCAGCCTGGTGAGCTGTGCCCACCAACACCTGGCACAACTGGCTGAGGCCCTGCAGCAGGGCCTGGGGGCAGCTTGGGCTGCCTCGGCCTGCTGTCTGAGCGCTGGGGCTGCAGCAGGCTCCCGGGTGCCACCGGGGCGAGCGCAGCTGCCTGATGCCTCCTGGCTGCGGTCCCCCATCCTGGGATCAGTGGCAGCAAAATGGGGCCAGGCATGAACCAAACCGAGCTCCCTCTGCTATCCCATCCCCATGCTCTTCTCAGCAGAGGCACTGGTGGGGAAGATCGCCATCCCAGCGTACACGCTGAGCGACGACGACTGCTCCTCCGGGTACCAGCAGCTGAGCGTGGACAGCGACCCCGAGGAGGGCGGCGAGCCCGGCCCCGCAGCGCTGCCCTGCCGCCAGTGTGGGCTGCAGCTGGCTGCCAGCCTGGGCCAGAGCTGCCTGCAGTGCGCCGGCACTGAGGGCGGCCGCAACCAGCGCATCGTGTACACCTGCCAGCTCTGTCCCTTCGCCTCCCACTACTCCAGCCACCTCAAGCGCCACATGAAGACACACAACGGGGAGAAGCCGTTTGCGTGCCCGCAGTGTGCCTACGCCTCGGCCCAGCTGGTGAACCTGACCCGCCACCTGCGCACGCACACCGGGGAGAAGCCCTACCGCTGCACGGGCTGCAGCTTCGCCTGCAGCAGCCTGGGCAACCTCAAACGCCACGAACGGGTCCACAGCCAGGACAAGCCCTTCCAGTGTGCTGCTTGCGACTACCGCTGCAACCAGAGCCGCAACCTGAAGCGGCACATGCTCAGCCACCGCCTGCCTGAAGGCGAGGGGCAGCACCAGCAAGACAAGGACCCGGGTAAGGCGGGGCTGGGAGGGAAACCGCGGCGGGAGGGAGAGCCCCAGGGCGCAGTCCGGAGATGGGCAAGGAGCGCATCCCGCCATCTTCTGTTGTGCCGATCCCGGTGCGCGTCCTCGGGTGGCTCCCGGCCCCGTGTCGGGGCGCCATCACCACTGCGCTCTGCCAGCGCTGTGCTGCCCGCTCACATCCCTGCTTCTCTTTGTCTCGCAGAGCCGCTGCTGCCGGAGCTGAACCTGCACATGGGCAGCGGCAGCGGCCCCTTCCTGCCCGGCTGCGCGCGGCTGCGGGGCGAGGAGACGGCCGTGCTGCCCGAGCTGCTCTTCCCCTTTACGTGCCGCATGTGTGGGCTGGTGCTGGACGATGGGTTCGCACAGGACGAGGGCCTGGCCGAGCAGGTCTGTGGGCGCTGCAGCCTGGCGGTGCTGGGCACCGAGCCGGGCGCCAGCCCTCGTAAAGGCACCGGGGACAAAGGCTTCGCTTGCAGCCTCTGCCCCTTTGTCACCCACTACCCCAACCACTTGGCACGGCACATGAAGACGCACAGCGGGGAGAAGCCGTTCGCCTGCCCGCTCTGCCCCTACGCCTCCGCCCACCTCGACAACCTGAAGCGGCACCAGCGCGTGCACACGGGTGAGAAGCCCTACAAGTGCCAGCTGTGTGACTACGCCTGCGGCAACCTGGCCAACCTCAAGCGCCACGGGCGCATCCACTCGGGCGACAAGCCCTTCCAGTGCAGCCTGTGCAGTTACAGCTGCAACCAGAGCATGAACCTGAAGCGGCACATGCTGCGACACACGGGCGAGAAGCCCTTCCAGTGCCGGGACTGCACCTACACCACTGGCCACTGGGACAACTACAAGCGCCACCAGAAAATCCACGGCCACACGGCTGAGAATTGGGTCAACCCACGCAACGCCAAAGCCCTCCTGGCTCCTCCTGCCGTGGACACGGCCCTGCCCTGAACAGCACTTAGTCCGGCTGCGGGGGCTCGGCCCCACGCCGGGCCCTGGGGGGGCCACAGGGCACCCCAACCCCTCGCCAGCTGCGGCCCCTGCCCTCCCTGGGGGAGGGATGGGCAACAAGCTCCCCTGGGCTCAGGGCTGCCTTAAGCAGGGCCCACCGCCCTGGGAGGGGTCTCTCACAGCCCTGCGCTGCCCGTGGTGGGGCTGTATCCTTGGCACCACGCTGGGTGGCACCGGCCTGTTCCTCCTGCCCGTCAGAGCCTTCCTCCGCCAGCATATGGGAAAAGGGAGGAAGGGGAGAACAGGACTGGTTCTGTGGCTGCTGCCGTACCGGTCAGTGTAATTTATATTGTGTATAAAAGCATTAAACAGTCAGTTTTGTTATCCGGTATTCTCCCTAGGGACCTTGGTCTGCTTCGGGAGAGGACACGGGGCTACCGAGGTGGGAGGGGAGCGATGGCTACCACCCCACAAGAGACAGCCCGGGTACCAATCAGGATCCATTTTAATCATCATCGCAGTATGTAAACATCGGTTACTGTCCATTAATGCTCTGGTCGGTCTGAGCAGCAGGAGATAGGTGGTTACAAGCCTAGATTACACTGGAGTCTACGAGCGGGTTAGAGACAGGGCTCTGCACAGAGCCCCACCAGAGACAGCTTACTGCACTCTGTCTCTGAGCAGAAACCTAAAGGCTAATTTGGCATTATGGAGCCTCGCGAGGGCCGCTCGGTGCCACCGGGCTGCTGCCAACACCCCCTGGGGCGGCCGCCTGCCCACGCAGTGGGCCAGGCCTGATGTAGGCCCAGGTCCTCCCAGGGTGAGAGAAGGGGGGGCTCTGCCCCTCCGGAGCTGGGCTGGGCTCCGCGACACCTGCTCCAGGGCTCGGCACCGGCACAGGCTGCCCCGTGGGAAGCCGGCAGCAGGAGGAGCTCAGCTGCCCCCAGCCTTGAAGGCAATGGTGGGTTGGGGATGCACTCCCCAGCCCTTGGGGAGCAGGGGAAGGTGGATGGTAGCAGGTGAGAGGCACGTTGATTGCAACCTGTCTGCAGGTCGTACATTCCTCGGCGAAGGCCCTGGGGCCCTCAGGCCAGTGCTGTCCTAGGAGGGGGGAGCGACTACAGATCTTCATCACCAATGCCCTCGAAGGCGTAATTGCCATGGAAGTCGTTAGCGCCCACATCATTAGCAGAGCTGGAGTGGCTGATCCCTCGCAGACTGACAGAGGTGAGTTTGCTCTGCGGAAGGAGGAGATGTGTTAGGGAGGATCCCCTACGTGCTCCAGCTCAGTCTCAGGGTGACCCACTGCACACACACACACACACACCCACAACTCACCGAGAGTTTGGCCATCGGCTCCCGGGAGGCGTCAGGCGAGTCCTGCAGGGACAGCACAGTCAGGCAGCATTATGTGTCACCCCCCCGTGCTCACTGCTCTTCTGTGCACCAGTCCTTGGCCAGTGCTGCCAACCCTCAAGGTGAGGCCTTGGGGTGCCCAGCCGCAATCGCCTATCTCCCTCAGGGACGGCGCCAGGGCCAACGTTTTCTCATCCCAAGGCTACAGGAGCGAGGCAACAGCCCTGCTGGTGGAACCTCTCTGGCTCTTGTACCTGACCCACAGCTAAGCATGCTGCAATCATCTCCCCACAGGGGCAGACTCGCACTCACCAGCAGTGGGGGTGACTTCACGGCTTGCTGGCTGTCCGAGCGCCGCAGGGCCCCATTCGCCCGCCGGCGGAACATCTGCAGGGGAGAAGCTGGACTCGTTAGCAGGGTCCCCATGGGTAGGTAGCTCCAAGAGCTGAGTTTCCCCCTGGGGATCCTTTAGCTGGCCCCATGCTGAGGAGGGCGAGCGAGGCCAAGCCTAGACCTCACAAAGTCACAGGGACAAGACGAGACCCGCCTAGACAATATGCTTACCCAACCCTTACCTTGCGGATGCTGCCACCTGACTTTTTCACCATCAGTTCATCCACCATGGATTGCAGGCAGATGCTCAGCATGATGGCCTACAAGAGAGAAGTGTTGTCAGACAGCGGCCTCACGCACCCCACGGCCTTCCCAACGCACCACGCTGAGCCCAGACCTGCGCTCTCCCTCAAACTGCCCCTCATTCTCACCCTTTTCTAATGCTGGTGTGCAGGCAGCCCTACCTGTGGACTGGTGATGGTGACCCACTGCAGCCGGTCCTTGCTCATGAGATACTCAAAAGCTAGCTCCAGCTTCACCTCCGACTTCCCTGGGCTGCTCCCTGAGGGACCATTGCTCATCGGCACCTGCACAGACACAAGCTGAGCCACGTGGGCCTTTCACCACTGCCAGTTCCCATGCCCCAAAAGGCTGAGACCATCCCCAGGCTTCCAGCCCAGCCAGCAGCCTTCCCGCTGGGTCCCAGCAGCCCTCCTCGTGCCCAGGAGCCAGGCACTCACCGAGGACGTGACCCGCCAGCACCGCATGCGCGTAACCTTGAAGCTGCCTTCCTTGATCTGCTCGCTCGGCAGCCGCACTTGGAAGTTGAGCTCGTTGTTGCCAGCGCTGACGACGACGTGGCATCCCTTCTCGGGGAAGTCCGTGACGCAGGGATCGAACTTGAGATAGCCGTAGTATTTCAGGGTCTGAGCCAGTCGGATGAACTGTGGGCAGAGCAGGGAAAATCAGCACCCACAGGCAGCTCCGTCGGTTGGAAAGCGGGCGCCAAGCTCAGCCCTGGGGCTCTTACGGGGCAGTGGGACCGGTCTGGAGCCCAGGACTACTCCAACCACAGCATCATGCCCTCCCCTACCTCCTTCTTGGAGACTTTTTCCTGCAGAGACTTGAGCTGCCGGTGCTGCTCCTTGTTGACAAGGATCCATCCATGCTCGATATCTGACACCGTCTATCGAGAAGCAGAGGCTGGTGAGCAGCTGGGCCCAAAGCCCTGAGAGCCGCAGAGCAGTCACTGGGGCTGCGTTGCCCCCTCCTCACCCCGCTGGGCCACACAGACCCTCACCTGTGCATACAACAAGTTGAGTCCCACATGATGCTCCATTACATCATCATCGTAGGAGGAGTCCCAGTAGCTGGAAGGGAACCACACGAGTCAGCTTCTTCCCCAGCTCCTGACAGCAGTGGGGAGAACACCGTCCTGCAGGCAGGGACGTGGAGCTGGGCTGCCCCCACAGCCCGCTCCCTTTCGCAGCCTTCAGCAGCCACATCCCGCTCACAGAACCGTGGGGGGGTCAGAAGGGACCTCTGGAGATCATCCAGTCCAACTCCCTGCTCAAGCAGGTTCCCTACAGCACGTCGCACAGGAAAGCATCCAGGGTAGTTTTGAACTGGGGAGCCCAGAACTGAGCCCAATGCTCCAGATGCCCAGGGCAGAACAGAGAGGAGGAGAACTCCTGTTGGCTCACGGTCAACCTTTGGTCAACTGTTGGTCAACCAGGACACCATCGACCTTCTGGGCCACAAAGGCACACTGCTGGCTCACAACGACCTACAGGCCACCAGCATGCCCAGGTCCTACTCTGCAGGGCTGCAACAGGCAGGCAGCACCATGTCTGGGAAAACGGACACGAGGACCAACCCCAGTGGGGCAGTCGAGTCCCAGCATCACGGGGGACACGCAGTGCATTTCCAGGTGGGTCAAAGCACCACATGGGTAGCAATGTCAGAAGTGGAAGGGTCCTTTTGCACCGCGGGGAGTCCTGGACACCACCCCCAGGTGCTGAGTGGCTGCAGCTCACCTCTTGCGCAGGATGATCCTGAACTCAGGGTTGTGTAGGCTGGTGACAGACACATATGGCAGCTCAAACTCCTGCAGCTTCCGCACGACTGCAGGGAAATGGCAGCTCAGCAGAGGCTCAGGGCTGGGGGAACCCACCAGGCCCTTGTGGGACTGCCCATAGCGTGCTCAACTCACATGAGAAAGCTCCATCCTTGGTCTCTCGCACCAGGAAGAGACTGAAGTAGCCAACCAGGTCATCGGGCAGATCCAGCTTGGAGGCCACAGCCTATGAGCGAGAGCAGGAGGTCACCACTGAGAGCTACAGTACCTCTGTACGTCACCCTGCAGCCTCCTGGAAGGATCCAGCCCAGGCACTTTGTGGGGAGCCAGGACCTCTGCCAAATGGGGGACAGGACAGGGGGGAACAAACGGAGAAGCCAAGGGATCGTGGCATCACAGAGCCCCACCGCTCCCCAGACCCCTCCCAAGGACAACCCTGCTCTGGAGCAAGGACAAAGCACAAGAGCTCTGGCACCTCAAGGACATCCTCCGTCTGGTCTGAGGTGAGGATGGTGACCTTGACCTTCTGGCCATTGGAAAGCAGCACTTCCAGCACCACCTCCTCTGTAGGGATCTGCTGCGTCTCCTGCAGAGAGAAGGGATTGGCAGCCGGGATTGGCAGCCCGGCCCCATCTGCCACCCACTCTGGGTCTGGGGGCCCATCACGTATCATCCCGGCCCGGCAGCTCCTTCCCACCTGCTGGGCCTTGCGCAGAAAGCTGTTGAAGGTCTCGCTGCCTCCCAGCGTCGGGTCCTGCCGCACTGGGATGGAAGCCGAGCAAGGAGAAGAGTTAGTTGGGAAAGCACGGGGCCCCACATCAACTTTCACCTGCTCTGCAGCCCCTCAGTGTTTGCACCCAGACAGAGCACCGTGCGCACACGGATGGCTGTGGTTTCCCTGCGGATGGGGGAGTCAGGGGGTGCACCTTTGCTGGAGTAGGGAAAGGGAAGGGGCTGGGGACAGAGGAGCAGCACTGGCGGCGCTGTGTATTGCGGGCCGACGTTCAGGGAACGACGCCAGCTATTATCAGAGCGCAGCCAGGAACACTGAGACGGAGTGCTGCAAGCTCAGCACTGCGGGAGGAAGGGGCCAACGTTGGGCCCGGGTGGCCGCAGGAAGGCAACCTGGGCAGTGCCACCGAGGCACCAAGCAGGGGAAGCGGCCCCGGGCTGCAGCACCCCGCTTACCAGCCTGCATGTACTTCTCCAGCTGTTCCCTGCGCTGCTCTACCTCCGCCGGGGTGAGCGTGAAGATCTTCTTCGGGGGGAAGGCCGGTACCACGTTCGTGCCATATTCTTTCCTTAGCTGGGAAGAAAGCGGAGCGCTGTGAGAGCCCTTGGAGAGACGGGGACGGCCCGGACACCCAACCGCAGCGACCCTCAGGGCTCTGCTGAGCGGAAGGGAGCCAAGACGGGGTGTCACGCAGCAGGCAGGGCCTGGCACAGCAGCTCCGCAGTGCCGCTTTCTGCCCTCCTCCCTACCTGCTCGTGCAGCCCCAGCAGCTGGCTGTAGCGCACCCGGCAGTGCAGCACCCCGTTCACGTGGATGTTGTAGGCCTGCGGCGGGGAGAGGAGCGGGTCAGAGCCGAACTGCGGCGTTCCCGGAGTCGCTCAGGTCGGAGAAGACCTCTCCGATCGCCCGGCCCATCCCAACGCCACCCCGTCGGTGCCCCCACCGCCTCCCCGGGCAGCCGTGCCGCCGCAGCGCCGCTCTTTCGGAGTCGAAACGGTCCTTAAGATCCAACCCGGAGCCCCTCCCGGCCGCGCCCCCCCGGCTCTCAGCCACCCGCGGTCCTCCAGCAGCGCGGCTCCGAGGCGCCGAGCCGGGGGCAAAGTCTGAAGGAAGCGCCGGGCCCGCACCGACGGCCGGGCGGCTCCGGGCGGCTCCGGGCCCCGCAGCGGGGCGGGAGGGCGTTCACCCCGCACGGAGCACGGCGGGAAGCGGGGACGGCCGGGCCGCGGCTCCCCGGTCCTCCCCGCTCTCGGCCGCCCCCCCCCCAACCCCGGGCGGGGCCGAACGGCGCCGCGCGGCGCCCCCGAGGGCCGCGAACCGCCCCCCCCCCCGGCCCCGCGGCAGCCGCCCCGCTCACCACGTAGGCGGCGCCGCCGTCGCCGGCGCGGGTCTCGGTCTCGGGGATGGAGAAGTGCATGGCGGGGTCGGGGCCGCGGAACCGGGGAGCGGGGCGGGGTGTGCGCCCGCCGCTACCGGCCGCGCTCCGCCGCCATCTCGGGCCCGGCGCTCCGCGGCACCGCCCCGCGGGGCCCACGCGATGGCGCTGCCCGGGAACCGCCCCGCTCCGCCCCGCGGTCGGACGGCCCGCCCCGCTCCGCGGCCGCTCGGCGCCCTCCGGCCGGCAGGGGGCGCTGTGAGCGGGCGGAGGGAGGGGGGCGGGGTCGGTGGGTGTCATGGCGGAGCGGGAGGCGCCGGGCGGTGAGCGCGAGCCGTGCCGGGCGAGCGGGGCGGCCCCGGGCCGGGGAGTCTCTCACGTCGCCCCCGTTCCAGGTGCGGGCCCCGGAGCGGCCCCGTCGGTGCCGGTGGTAGTGCAGGTGAGCGGGGCTTGAGGCGTCGGGCGGGGGAACGGCGAGGGGCCGGGGTTGCTTCACCGTGCGCCCTCAGGGCCCCGAGCTGTCCCGAGAGGAGAAGCTGCAGCTGAGGAAGGAGAAGAAACAGCAGAAGAAGAAGAAGAGGAACGAGAAGGGAACGGCGGCGGAGCCCCCGGAGCCGGGCACGGCGGCGGACCCCGCGCAGCCCCGCGGTGAGGGCCGTCCCCGGGGGGAGACTCGGGCAGCGCTGCGGTACGGCACAGCCGGGTGGGAGCGGCCCTCGGGGCGGGTGGGACCGCAGGGCGTCCCGTAGGGCCGTTCGCGGGGCCTTCTCCCCCTCCTCCTCGCAGGGATGCGGATACAGAGAGGCCTCGGCCCTCCTCCCCTGGAAACGGGGCTGTGCTGAGGGGCCCCGTGTCGCTGCACGGGGCTTCGTTCACCCCCACGTTGCCCGAGGAGGCTGTGGATGCCCCATCCCCGGAGGCATTCAAGGCCAGGCTGGATGTGGCTCTGGGCAGCCCGGTCTGCTGGTTGGCAGCCGTGCACGTAGTAGGGGGTTTGAAACTATGATCACTGTGGGCCATTTCACCCCAGGCCATTCTATGATTCCCAAAGGCAGGCTCTCACCCAAAGGAGCATCTCCCCACCGAGCCGCCCCACGCGCCGGGCCGTGTCTCCCAGCGATGGAGGCTGGGCACAGGCCTTCCCTTTCTGTCTCCTACAGTTACTCCTCACCCCGCGTCCCCTCCAGCCTCAGCCAATGCTCCCAACGACGGCGAGAAGCCCCCGGGGGGCAAAAGCAAAGCGGAGCTGCGAGCGGAGCGCCGGGCCAAGCAGGAGGCCGAGCGGGCCCAGAAGCAGGCCAAGAAAGCAGAGCTGGGGCAGGGAGCTGCGCCGGCCAAGCCCAGGCTGACCCCCACCGAGGCTCCGTCTGGTAAAGATGTCACTGCTGGGGTGCAGGGAGCTGCCGGGTGAGCGGGTCGGGGTCCTGGCACCGTTTCTGTGCCGTCCTGGCTACTGCCGTGCCTTGCGATTGGGGCGGCCTGGCTGGGATGTGGGCTACAACAGTTCGCTGCTGCCTCGTGCCACCTTCTCTGCTATCCTCGCAGTGGTAAAGCGGTTGCCAGAGCACGTGCAGGTGGATGACCCTGCTGCCCAGAGGAAGTTGGCCAAGAAACTGGAGCGCCAGCAGGTAGGAGGAGGGTTGGGCAGCAGGAGACGAGCTGCAGGGCTGTTCTGCCTCAGGCCCGTGTGCTGGGCGTCAGGTTCAGGCAGGGTGGGGAGTAGGGTTTGCCCTCTGCTGGGCACAGGGAACCTTTGATGTAAGCCAGGGTTGGGTGAGATCGGTGGTGTTGGAACAAGCAGGGCCGGATGGCAGCCTTGAACGAGTCGTCATTGCTGCTGTTTGGCGTTAGGTACCTCTGAGGCAGGACTATGGCACCAAGGTCAACCTGTTCTCCCACTTGCACCAGTACAGCCGGAAGAAGCCGCTGACACAGCAGATGAGGTATGTGGCCTCCTCAGCTCTGCTTCAGCCAGCCTGCCTGTTAAATGGTCACGGAGCAATGGGCTGACAGATCTTTTCTGTCAGCCCATCCCTCAGATTGCTTGTGGAGGGGCCTGAGCGTGCCTTAGCCTTTCCTGGGCTCTGAGCAGCAGAGCTGACAGCTCTCTCACCTCTGTCCCCTCAGCATCCCCTCCACAGTCATTCACCCAGCTGTGGTGCGCCTCGGCCTCCAGTACTCCCAGGGTATCATCAATGGTTCCAATGCCCGTTGCATCGCTCTGCTGGAAGTCTTCAAACAGGTATGGGGGCTGCCTACGCCCACCAGGCAGTAGGGATGTTACACCAGGTGCCAGCATCTCTTCCTCTCCCCCAGCTACTGGGGCTGTGGTTCTGCTCAGTCCTCTCCACACCTCTTTTCTCTGGCCTCAAGCATCCATCCTGCTAAGGCTCCTGTTCCAGTTGTGCAGATTTGAGTCCCAGAGCACCTTATTTCCCCCTCTGCAAAAATTCATCAAGCTGCGCAGCACACGCAGTGAGACAAGACACAGTGCCTGGTCTGCAAGCTCCTGGGGGAGGCTGGGCACGTGCAATGCCCGGCCAAACTCACTCTTGCTCTTCTTGTTTCAGCTGATTCGGGATTACTCCACTCCTCCTAATGAGGAGCTATCAAGGGACTTAGTGGCCAAGCTAAAGCCACACATCAGGTGAGGGGAATCAGTGCCAGAGTAGAGAGACTGATGTGGTCCGTCAGCCATCTCTCCGGGTTTTTGTTCCACTGGAGCTTTTCTGGGGCTTCGGTTCTGCCTCTCCAGCTGCCATCCCCAGCCCAGCTGCATCTTCCCTTTTTCTATTCTTGTCCTCCAGGCTACTCTGGAGCTAAGCACATTTCCTCTCTGCAGCTTCCTGAACCAGTGCCGGCCCCTCTCAGTCAGCATGGGCAATGCCATTAAGTTCCTCAAGAAGGAGATTTCATGTCTCCCTGACACCCTGAGAGAGGAGGAGGTGAGTGGCTGCACACGGACCGCTGGCTTCAGCCAAGCTGCTAGCATCTGTAGGCTGATGGGCTGGGGTTTGTCAGGAGCAAGGGTGTAAAATGGGGGAAGCTGAGCAGTCAGAGGGTGGTGATGCACTGAACAGGTTGCCCAAGGAGGCTGTGGATGCCTCGTTCCTGGAGGCATTCAAGGCCAGGCTGGATGTGGCTCTGGGCAGCCTGGTCTGCTGGTTGGCGACCCTGCACATAGCAGGGGGTTGAAACCAGATGATCATTGTGGTCCTTTTCAATCCAGGCCATTCTGTGATTCTATGAGGCTGCTGCAGAAAGAGCACGTGCAGTGCATAGCGAGGCACCGTGTTGTGCTGTTAGCCCTGTGCTGGGACAGGAGCTGGCCCTGCATGTTCTGCAGAGCCCCCGCTTGGGAGCAGAGCAGCACTCAGCAAACAGGCTGGGAGCAGGATGGGGCTCACGGGCAGTGCTGAGCTCACAGTCATCCCAGGTGGCAAAGGTCCAAATGATGCTGTTTGTCACGGTGCCGTCTCCCCAGGCAAAGGAGAAGCTGCAGGGCACAATTGACAACTACCTGCGGGAGAAGATTGTTCTGGCAGCTGAAGCCATTTCGAAATCCGCCTTTGAGAAGATAAACGACAACGATGTGATCCTGGTGTACGGATGGTAAGGGGCGACACCGCTCACGGTGAGGGCAGACCGCAGCTCTACCCCCATCGGGGCGGATAGGGGGGGCGGGTAGGCCTGGGAGGTTGGGGAGGGGGAAGCTGAGGCCAGGCAGAGCAGCCCCTTGAGGTCCCCAACAGCTCATCCCTGGTGAACCGCACGCTGTGCGACGCGCACACGCAGACGGACCGGACCTTCCGTGTCATCGTGGTGGACAGCCGGCCGCGGCTGGAGGGCAGGGAGACTCTGCGGCGCCTGGTGCGCCACGGCATCCACTGCACCTACGTGATGATCAACGCCATCTCTTACGTGCTGCCCGAGGTGAGGAGCGAGCTGGGTCGGCACGGGAGGCTGCAACGCCATCCTCTCGGCGCTGATGGCTCCCCGGTGCTTCCCCCTGCAGGTGTCCAAAGTGCTGCTGGGAGCCCACGCTCTGCTGGCCAACGGCTCCGTCATGTCTCGCGTGGGGACGTCGCAGATCGCGTTGGTCTCCAAGGCTTACAACGTGCCTGTGCTGGTGTGCTGCGAGACCTACAAGTTCTGCGAGCGGGTGCAGACGGACTCCTTCGTCTCCAACGAGCTGGGTATGGCTCTACCCCCTTTTTCCCACATAGGAGGGCGCAGACCCCCTCCCTCCCATCCTCCTGCTGGTCGGGATGGGCTGAAGTGTTGGGCCGTTCCCCTGCCCGGAGGTTCTGATCCCCCTCTCCCCGCAGATGACCCCGACGATCTGATCGTGCAGCGCAAGGGGCAGGCCCAGCTGGGAGGCTGGGCAGAGAACAAATCCTTGCGGCTCCTCAACCTGGTGTACGATGTGACGCCGCCTGACCTGGTGGATCTGGTGATCACAGACCTTGGCATGATCCCCTGCACCTCTGTGCCTGTCGTCCTGCGCGTCAAGAACGTGGATCAGCAGTAGGGGGGCAGCTGCACGGACCCCAATAAACCGAGCCCCGTGGTCGTAACCTGTGTCGTTGGTGTGGGTGTGGCAGAAGCCCAGGGACGTGGCGGCAGCCTGCGGCACCCTGGGCTCAGTTGTGCACCATCCTGGGCTGTGCAGCCCTGGGAGCTGCTGGCACACTGCATGCATGGAGTTCCTCCCAGCCTGCAGCTGCTGCAGGGGTACCCCAACCCCACTGCTGCCAGGACAGTTAGGGGGGTGGGGAGCCTGGGGCAGGAGCTGTAGGGGAGCTAGCATCTCTGGTCACACGGAGCCAGGAGGAGGGCTGGGAGGGCATAAATAAGTGGGGATGGGGTCACGGAATGATGCTGAGCCGGGTAGGGGTACAGCGGAGAGCGGCGGCACAGATGCACCGCAGCGTGAGCCGAGCGTGCGGAGGGGGCAGCGAAGGGGGCGTGGCCATGCAAATGAGGCAGCTGAACGCAGAGCAGCCCGGGCGGGGAGACTGCTGGATGTGGGTGGGGATATGCAAATTAAACAGCGCGCTGCATGACGGGAGCACCACATAGCAATAGTGGGAGCCTCACGTGGGCTGTCGTGGGTGCAGTGCGGGTCTCAGTGAGGGGATTAGAAGGGGCGGGCAGTGGGGCGGAGGTGACATCGGAGGATGGGAGTCGCCGTGAGGTGCGGGCTGGTGGCGGAGCGTGGGGAGCGGGGCGGGGCGAGAGCAAAGCATACTTACCTGGCAGGGGAGACACCATGATCAGGCAGGTGGTTTTCCCAGGGCGAGGCTCATCCCCTGCACTCCGGGTGTGCTGACCCCTGCGATTTCCCCAAATGCGGGAAACTCGACTGCATAATTTGTGGTAGTGGGGGACTGCGTTCGCGCTCTCCCCTGATTTTCACGGTGTAATAATAGAACAAGAAAGGGAACGTAAAGAAGGGGCTGCGAACGTGGCTTTACCAGAGTTGAGTTGTGCCCCACACACGTGGTGGCCTTGCTGATGGAGCTGCGGCGTCAGTGGATGAAGGAAGAGCAACCGATGTTACCTACCTGGACTTGTGCAAAGCGTTTGACACTGGAGAAGAATGGATCTGATGGATGGACTGCTTGCTGGGTAGGAATTGGCTGCAGGGCTGCACTGAGAGCTGTCAGCGGCTCAGCGTCCAATGGAGACTGCTGACCAGAAGCGTTCCTCGGGGATTGGTGCCGGGACCGGCGCTGTTTCACGTCCCTGTAGGCGACGTGGGCAGTGGGATCGAGTGCGCCCTCAGCAGTCTGCAGGTGACACCGAGCTGAGCGGTGCAGCTGACACGCGAGGGGGAAGGGATGCCATCCAGAGGGCCCTGGGATGGCTGGAGGGGTGGGCCCATGCCAACCTCATGGAGTTCAACAAGGCCAGGGGCAAGGTCCGGTGTCTGGGTTGCAGAGACTCCACGTGAGCCGGCAGTGTGCGATTGCAGCCCAGAAGGCCAACTGTATCCTGGGCTGCATCAAGAGAAGTGTGACCAGCAGGGCGAGGGAGGGGATTCTGCCCCTCTGCTCCGCTCTCCTGAGACCTCACCTGCAGTACTGCGTCCAGTTCTGGAGCCGTCAGCACAAGGAGGACACGGAGCTGTTGGAGAGGGTCCAGAGGAGGGCCGCGAAGATGATCAGAGGGCTGCAGCACCTCCACTACAGAGACGGGCTGAGGGAGCTGGGGCTGTGCTATGTGGAGAAAAGAAGGCCCTGAAGAGACCTCACAGCAGCCTTGCAGTACCTGGAGGGGCCTACAGGAAAGCTGGGGAGGGACTTTTTATAAGGGCAGGATGAGGGGAAATGGCTTTAAACTGGAAGAGGGCAGATTTAGACCAGATATCAGGAAGAAATTCTTTGCTGTGAGGGTGGTGAGACACTGAACAGGTTGCCCGGTGAGGCTGTGGATGCCCCCCTGCATGGAAGCATTCCAGGCCAGGCTGTATGGCTGTGAGCAACCTGGGCTAGAGGGAGGTGACCCTGCCTGCAGCAGGGGGTTGGAACTACATGAGCTTAAAGGTCCCTTCCAACCCAAACCATTCAACGGTACGGCGTTCTGAGAACACCGATCTGCATAGCGATCTGCACGGCCCCGCCCCATCCCGCCCCGTGCCGAGGCCCCGCCCCGCAGCCCCTCCACCCGAGCGGTACCGCCGGGCCCGCGGCCTTCGGGACGGCGGTACCGGAAGTGGGGATCAGCCGCGGCACGGAGACGCTGCAGTGCGATTGGCTGCCGCCGGAGGGGCGGGGCCATGCAAAGCAGCGAGCGCCGAGGCACCGTTGTGAGCGGGGCTGCGGCGGGGGGGCGTGGCCATGCAGATCGCTATGCAGATCGGGGTGCAGAGCGCTCCCCGCGCGGCATGCCGGGAGCGCTACGCCACGAACGGAACCCGCGTGGACAGCCGTGGGCAGCGCGTGGGCTGCGGCGTGGGGATCCGGGATGGGTGCGGAGTGGGGCGGGGCGGAACAGCGCTTTGGGGCGCAGGTCGCCGTGCGGTACGGGCTGGTGGCGGGGCGTGGGGGGCGGGGCGGGGCGAGAGCAAAGCATACTTACCTGGCAGGGGAGACACCATGATCAGGCAGGTGGTTTTCCCAGGGCGAGGCTCATCCCCTGCACTCCGGGTGTGCTGACCCCTGCGATTTCCCCAAATGCGGGAAACTCGACTGCATAATTTGTGGTAGTGGGGGACTGCGTTCGCGCTCTCCCCTGACTTATGTTGTCCAATAACAGATGAAGTTCTTATCCATTTCCCACCCCGCGCTCCCCGCACACCTCGGCTGGGCCGGCAGATCAGAGAATCGGAGAACTGCTCGGGTTGGAAAGGACCTCAGAGATCACTGCAGCCCAACCACAGTACCCCAACTCTTAACAGCCCTCCGCTAAATCATATCTCTGAGCACCGCATCCAAACGGCTCTTAAACACATCCAGGGATGGTGACTCAGCCACCTCCCTGGGAGCCCATTCCGGTGCTTAACCACCCTTTCTGTAAAGAAGTGTTTCCTGATATCCAACCTAAACTGACCCTGGTGCAACTGGAGGCCATTTCCCCTCGTCCTGTCAGCTGTCAGCAGTGAGAAGAGACCAACCCCGCTCTCGCTGTAAGCACCTTTCAGGTACTGGAAGAGAGCAATAAGGTCTCCCCTCAGCCTCCTCTTCCCCACACTAAACAGCCCCAGCTCCCTCAGCCTCTCCTCACAGGGCTGACTTTCCAAGCCCTTCACTGGCCTCGCTGCCCTTCTCTGGACCTGCTTCGGTACCTCCACGTCCTTCTTGTACTGAGGTGCCCAAAACTGAACACAGCACTCGAGGTGAGGCCTCACCGATGCCGAGTACAGGGCAGGATGACTTCCCCAGTGCTGCTCACCACACCGTTCCTGATCCAAGCCAGGATGCCATTGGCCTTCTTGGCCACCTGGGCACACTGCTGGCTCGCATTCAGCCCACTGTCCAACAGTACCCCAAGGTCCCTTTCCATCAGGCAGCTTTCCAGCCACACCTCCCCAAGCCTGTAGGGTTGCCTGGGGTTGCTGTGACCAAAATGCAGGACCCAACACGTGGCCCTATTGAAACTCACGCAGTTTACCTCGGCCCATCGATCAGTCTATCCAGGCCCCTCTGCAGTGCCCTTCTCCCCTCTGGCAGATCAACTCTCCCTCCCAGCGTGGCGTCGTCTGCAAACGTACTGAGGGTGCACTCAATCCCCTCGTCAACGTCATCAACGAAGACGTTAAACAGAAGCGGCCCCAGCACTGAGCCCTGGGGGACACCGCTCGTGACCGGCCGCCAACTGCATTCAGCTCCACCGAGCGCGACTCTTTGGGCCCGGCCATCCAGCCCGCGCTTCACCCAGCGCAGCGTACGCCCATCCAGGCCGTGGGCAGCCGGCTGCTGCACGAGATGTCGTGGGGGACAGCGCCAAAGGCCTTCCTGAAGTGCAGGTAGACCTCACCGACAGCCCGACCCCCACCCACTAAGCGGGTCACCTTGTCACAGAATGACATCAGGTTTGTCAGACGGGATCTACCGTTGGTAAAGCCACGCTGACTGGGCCCGATCCCCTGCTTGACCTTTGACTGGTCCACGATGGTTCCCGAGATGGTTCCTTCCATAACCTCCCCGGACACCGAGGTGAGAGCGATCGATAGGCCCGGAGCTCCCAGGATCGGCTTTCCGGCCCTCTTTGCGGACGGGCGGCGCATTCGCCGCATCCGCGCGGGGCGGCCGCGTTCCCCCACACAGCGCGCAGAGCGGGCGCGGAACGGAGCGAGGCGGGAACCGCACAGCGCTGTGAGGGGGCAGCGGGAGCGCTGTGCGACGGCGGCGGGGGGGAGAAATTATTACCTTTCTCTGCTGTTACACCACGCAAATCAGGGGAGAGCGCGAACGCAGTCCCCCACTACCACAAATTATGCAGTCGAGTTTCCCGCATTTGGGGAAATCGCAGGGGTCAGCACACCCGGAGTGCAGGGGATGAGCCTCGCCCTGGGAAAACCACCTGCCTGATCATGGTGTCTCCCCTGCCAGGTAAGTATGCTTTGCTCTCGCCCCGCCCCGCTCCCCACGCCCCGACACCAGCCCGTACCGCACGGCGACCCGCACCCCGTGGCACCGTCCCCCTCGGCTCCCCTCCCCGCTCCTTCCGTACCCACGCCGAAGCTACGCTTCGCTCAGGGGAGATCGAGGGGCGGACATTGGCAGCGCGGGGTGGTGCTCCCGTCATGCAGCGCGCGGTTTAATTTGCATATCCCCGCCCCCTACCATAGCCGGTACCATAGCCTTACCACCGCTTCTTTAGCACGCCCTTTTCGCGCTCATCCCTTCAATGTGGGGCGGGGCGCGCCGGCGGCTCACGTGACCCGGCAGAGGGGGCGGGCGCAGACGTGGCGAGCGGCGCGCGGGGCACGTGTCCTCGGGCTCGACCAATCGGAGGGCGCGGTGTGCGCTTGCGCAGTGCCGCCCCGGCGCCGTGCGCTCCGCTCCCTCCGGCGGCGATGGCGGCGGTGAGCCCGGCCTCGGCGGGCGGCGGCCGCTGGGAGGTGGTGCGCAGGGGGCGGCGCCCCGCGGGACGGCCTCGGGATCCCCCCACGGCCCCCGGAGCGCCCATCGCCACCACCGAGACCCTTTTCGAGCTCGGCTTCGAGCGCGCCCCGCGCCGCGCGGCCCGGGAGGCGGCGGCCGAACCGCAGCAGCAACAACAACAGCAGCAGCAGCAGCGGCGACAGCAGTCCGGGAAGGGCGCTCGGAAGGCGGCCGGGGATGGCGGCTCCAGGCCTGGGCGGTTCCGCTCCCTGGAGGAGGCGCTCAGAGCTGTGAGTGGGGCGGGGGGGGGCGGCTGCAGTGCGGGAGGGGCGGCCCAGCAGAGCAGCCCAGCATACCAACCCAGTATAGAGACAGCGCTGCCGTGATGGTGTTTCCATTGCTGCTGTGTCATGGAATCATAGAATGGCCTGGGTTGAAAAGGACCACAATGACATCTGGTTTCAACCCCCTGCTATGTGCAGGGTCGCCAACCAGCAGCCCAGGCTGCCCAGAGCCACATCCAGCCTGGCCTTGAATACCTCCAGGGATGGGGCATCCACAGCCTCCTTGGGCAGCCTGTTCCTGTGTGTCCCGAGGTCAGAGCTGTCATGTAGGTGATAGGCACAATGCTTGTGTTCCTCAGTGACCCTCCTTAACTTAAAGAAAGCACATTTGGAGCACAGAACGCAGCACGTGGGGTGGGAAAGGGGCCACAGTCTCGGCCCCACACATCTCAGAGCTGCCTCTCGTCACAGCTCAACGTGGCTGACCTGCAGAAGGAGCTGGACAAGAGCCAGAGCATGTTCCCAGAGAACCCCTCAGTCTGGGTGAAGGACCTGGCCGGCTGCCTCAACTACAAACTGCAGGCTCCCAAGAGTGACCCGACGCTCAGCCAGTACGCCCACGGTCAGTGTTGCAATGGGGGGAGGTTGTTGGGGCTCTGTGTGCTGCGTGGCTTCTCCGTGGTGCTGCAGGAATATAGTATAGAGATGAATTGCTCCTGATATTTGTCTTGCTGGGTCTTCCTTTTACGCATCACCCAGTGGTACACCCTGTCCAGTCTGCTCTCGCTCAGTTCCTCTTTACCTGTTGTGTTGCCTGCAGATTATCCTTACTGTCTCGTGAGTAAAGAGCTGAAGAACGCCATCAGATCCCTGCTGGGAAAGTCTTCTGGTGTGCTGGAGCTTTTCTTTGATCACTGCATTTACACCATGCTGCAGGAGCTGGACAAGACCCCCGGTGAGCACCCATTCTGCAGAGTGGCCTGGTGCTGGTGGGGGTTCTGATGTGGGAATGCTTTTGCTGCTTGCTGCCTGTGCTGGGAGCAGCACTCCGTGTGGGGTGAGGAAGGAAGCTGTGGGCCAGGCTTGTTGGCTCTGGCACAGCGTCAGCCCTACAGCGTTGCTGTGGAGAACTTGGTGCAGACACATCCTGAAGGTGCTTTGGGGCAGTGGCACCACAGTCACCATCCCAGTGCCCAGTGGGATTCACCCGGTGCCTGGAGCAGCTGCAGCATTCCTAGCAGCACAGTGGGGCTGTGGATGACTAGCAGAAAGTAGCTTAACCTCATCCATTTGCTGTTCCAGGGGAGTCCCTACACGGGTACAGGATCTGCATCCAGGCCGTGCTGCTGGAACGGCCTAAAATTGCTACCACCAACCTGGGCAAGGTGAGCTGGCTGCACGCTGCCCACCTGAGATCCCGGGCAGTTCAGCTCTGCCTGCTTCCCTGAGTCCCTGTGACCCCGTCCCCACATGTCACAGCATGGTGCTGGGGTGGGACAGATGGACACCCGGCCCCTCTGAGCCACCCCTCTTTGCTTCCCCAGTATCTGGAGCTGCTGCGCTCGCACCAGAACCGGCCGGCCAAATGCCTGACCATCCTGTGGGCTCTGGGGCAAGCTGGCTTCACCGACCTGGCTGAGGGCCTGAGAGGTGAGAGCCTGTGTGCCCTGATCGGGTCCCGTCTGCCTGGAGAGGCTCCCGTGAACTGCTCATCCCTTGTGTGTTGTGTCTGTGTCTGTGCCTGGGCCATATACGTCAAACATTAGCTGCTACTGCCATCAGAGAGGGAGTGTGTTTATAGATGTGTAAACACACCAGGGCTATTCAGTGTCCCCACTGTAAACACTGGGAAGTGCTTTATTATTTTCCCCGCTGCTGGAGCTCAGCCAGCAGAACCCATTGCTGACAGTGAAGCACGCGTGGCTCTCATGCTGGCCGCGGTCCCGGCGCTGCCAGCACCAGGCTGATGCTTCCCTCCACAGTGTGGCTCGGTGTGATGCTCCCCGTGCTCGGCATCAAGGCTCTCTCCCCATACGCTGTCTCCTACCTGGACCGCCTGCTGACGTGAGTTACCCTTTGGGTTTATGTCTGGACAAGGGCAGAGCCTGCTGGGCTGCGGCGGCCCTCCGTCCGTGTCATGCACATGGAGAGTGTTTGTGCTCCCTCTGCTTTGCAGGGTGCACCCAAACCTGACCAAAGGCTTTGGCATGATTGGACCCAAGGATTTCTTTCCCCTCCTGGATTTTGCCTTCATGCCCAACAATTCGCTGTCACCCAGGTAGGGCTGTGCCACCCAGCAACGTGCAGAGCCCCGTGTGGTGTGGGGGCAGCGTTCCAATCCCGGTGCTTCTCTGTACTGTGTGGGACATGCAGCTCCTGGTGCCCCTGGGGGGGGGCTGTGAGATGGTAGTGGGGAGATCAGAGGGCTGGGAGAAACCCAATGGCAGCAGGGAGGGAGGAGCTGGCAGTTAGCTGTACGTGGTGGAGGCAGCTGTCCCCAGGCAACCCTTAGTGTGTCTCCGGAGCTGTTTGGGGAGCTCAGAGCAGGGTGAGCTGGGAACGTTGCCCTCTTCTGTCACACTGTGGGCTCAGGGACAGCTGAGCCGAGTCGCGCTGCGGGGAGCACGAGGGGCGATGTGGGGGTGCACAGGCAGCACCTTTCTCAGCCTGCAGGAGCAGCTGCGGCGGCTGTACCCACGCCTGAAGGTGCTGGCTCTGGGCGCGAGGCCGGAGACGACGCTGCACACTTACTTCCCCTCCTTCCTGTCCCGAGCCACGCCGAGCTGCCCGCCTGCCATGAGGAAGGAGGTGAGAGGGGGGGCTGAGGGCTGACGGGTCTTTGTGCATCCTGGGGGCAGTGCGGCGGCAGCAGGCGTGGTTCTCCCTGCAGCTCCTCACCTCTATGAGCCAATGCCTGAGCGTGGACCCGCTGAGCTTCAGCGTCTGGAGGCAGCTCTACACCAAGCACCTCTCCCAGTCCAGGTGGATGCAGCGGGCAGTGCTCCAGGCTCTCGCCGTGTCTGGCCTGGCTGCCCAGTGTGCTTTGGCACAGCACTGGGGAGCACACGCGTTGCTGCTGAGTGCCAACTGCACCCTGCTTTCCTTCTGCCCCGCAGTTTGCTCCTCAACCATCTGCTGGAGTCCTGGGACAGCGGCAGCAGGAAGGTAGGAGCGAGCCGTGAGGGGCTGGGTGCCCAATGCCCAGCTCCCACCGACCACTGCAGCTCTGCTGTCCCCAGGCACGCCAGGCCCTGCAGGAGACCGTTCGCTCCTTCAAGGTGACCAACGAGGAGCTGGTTGCGAAGGGACCTGGCAGCCAGCAGGACGTGGCTGCGTGTGACACTGCCTGCAAGGTGAGCGGTGCCTCCGTGCCGGGCTGGGGCCGCTCTCTCCCTCCCGAGGCCGTGGGCACGGTGTGAAGGGGCCGTTTTGCTACTTGCCAGCTGCTGCTGCAGAAGCTGAAGGGCCGGGGCTTCCCCTGGTCCCGGCTGCTTCTCGTCCTCCTGGTGTTCGCCGCCGGTTTCCTCATACACGACATCCGGACACACGGCTCTCTGCAGGGTACGGGAGCCTCTGAGTCCCCTCTGAGTCCCCCCCAGGGAGAAACCACCCGGGGGCAGAGCTCGTGCTCAGCTTGCTGCTCTCTCCTTGCAGCCTCCGCCTCTGCCCACGCGCTCCGTTCCTCCGGCCTCCTCCCCGCCTGGCAGCACGCGTGGCACAAAGCGGCCCACTTCTCCCTGGAGGGCTACAGGTCAGTGTCCCCGGCGCTCGGCAGCGCTGCGGCTGAGAGCTGTGAAGTGGCTCACGCAGCACAAAGTGATTTCTGTAGGGAGCCCTTTATGCTCGGGAAGCGTTCCCCGGGTGCTCCTGGAAGTGCTTTTCAGCTCAGCTCTTGAGTTCTCCCGTTCCCTTGGCTGCGCCAACGGTCTCCAGGTACACGTGTGCTCCCGTGGCTTTGCCGTCGGTGCCGGCGCGCCCGGCGCGGCCTCAGCCTGCGTTCCCTTGCAGGTGGTTGGAGAGGACGCTGCCCGCCTGCTGCTCCCGTGCCGCGGCTCTCCTGCAGCCCACCCTGCAGCCGCTGTGGGCCAAGGCGGCCGAGCTGGCCGTGCACGTCAGCAAGCAGTGCTCCACGTACCTCTCCTGGGCCGGGGAGCATCTGCCCTGGCTGCTGGAATGGGTGAGGATGAGCGGTGCCCGAGGCTGAGGGCGTGCGAGGCTGCTCTGCTCCCACTGCGAGCCTCCGACCTCTTCTCTCTCCCCCCAGTTGCAGTCCCGGCTCCCCGACGCTGTCCTGCACGTGGCCGAGTGCATGCGGGAGCTGCTGCTCTTCCTGCTGCGCAGCTGCCTGCTGCCGCTCCTGGAGCACGTGGCCGCCGCCCTGCAGCGCGGATGGAAGAGCTGTGTGGATGCCTGCAAGTGAGCAGCGCCCTTTGGGCCCGGCCGTGGGGCCGTGCTGCTGCCCCCCTCCTACGCCTGTGGGGCTCGGTGGGGATGCTGCCATGCACGTAACCGTTCTCTCTTTGGCAGCGGCGAAGCGTTGTGGGACTGCGTGAGGGAGCACCTGAGCAGCTTTACCTATTCGTCCTGGATCTACCTGCACAACACAACCGTCGCCCTCAAGAACTGGGCCCTGGCTATGATTTCTGGACACTGAGCTGCCCCCGGGCCGGGGGGACACGCTGTGCAGCCGCCCCTGCTGCTGCCACCGGGGCTCGTCTGCCCCCTGTCCCCGTGGGGTCGCTGTGGCCGTCGTGGCGGCACGCAGTCGGCTGTCGCTGGGTGTCCTCATCCTGGGGGCTGAGCGGTGTCGGGACGTTTCCCTCCCGCCCCGAGGCAATGAATGGGCTCTGCACCTCCCGTCTCTGTGTGCCTTTGTCCGGCGTCGCTGCTGGGGGAGAGAAGGGAGGGGGTGGCTGGAGGGGAAGGGCCGATGGGTGGAGGGATGGGTTGGCGCCCCCGGGACCGCGCTCGCTGCCCCGTTCCCTTTCCCGGCACTGTTGTGGGTGGCGCAGTTAATAACGGTGGTGTCGGATCCGCCCCGCCCTCGGCAGCGCAGGGATAAGGGCGGTGACTCAAACCTGAGCTTCCAGAGTGGGGGATTAGCTCAAATGGTAGAGCGCTCGCTTAGCATGCGAGAGGTAGCGGGATCGATGCCCGCATCCTCCAGTTTTGCTCCAGCCGTGCGCGCGTCCACGTCTGCGTGGGCACACACTGCGCCCGTGGGCTCCGCCGTGTGTACGCGTGTGGGTGCGTGCCGAGTGTGCGCGGCGGGCGGCGGCAGAGCCGGGGGGCGGCGGGGCCGCGATCTGCCGGAGGGGGCGTGGCCAGCGGCGGGCGGCCAGGCTCGCGCGTTGCCGTTGCCGTGGCGCCGTCCAATGGGCGGGCGCGTTGCTGGCGGGCGGCGTCCAACGGGCGGGCGCGTTGCTGCGGGGCGGCGGCGGCGGCGCGGCCATGGAGGTGCGTTGCGGCGGGCTGCTCTTCAGCTCCCGCTTCGACTCGGGCAACCTGGCGCGGGTGGAGCAGGTGGGGCCGCCCGAGGGCCGCGCCGCTCCCGGCAGCGCCGCGCTGCCGGCCGCCGACTACGAGTTCAACGTGTGGACGCGGCCCGACTGCGCGCACACCGAGTACGAGAACGGCAACAGGTAACGGAGAACGGGCGGGCGGGGCGGGCCGCGGCGGGACACCGCTGCGCCTCAACCGCACCGCTCCGTGCCCGCCCTCCGCAGGTCGTGGTTCTACTTCAGCGTGCGCGGCGGCGCGCCCGGGAAGCTGATCAAGCTGCACATCCTCAACATGAACCGGCAGAGCCGGCTGTACGCGCACGGCATGGCGCCCTTCGTGCGCACCGTGCCCGGGAGGCCCCGCTGGGAGCGCGTCCGCGAGCGGCCCTGCTTCCAGGTGCGGGGAAGGCCCGGCCGCCGCGCGCGGGGCTGCGGCTGTGCATGGCTGCGCGCTGCCCGCCCAGCTCCGCCCCGTGTCTCTCCCAGATGGTGGAGACCCAGTTTGTGCTGTCCTTTGTGCACCGCTTCCTGGAGCACCGCGGCACCACCACCTACTTTGCCTTCTGCTACCCTTTCTCCTACACGGAGTGCCAGGAGATGCTGGCGCAGCTGGACAGCCGCTTTGAGGAGTGCCGGCACATGGCTCCCAGCAGGTGCACGGGTGGGGCACGGCGCTCCCCGCTCCCGGCTGCCGCCCTGCATGCGCTCGCAGGGGGGGGGGCTGCAGGGCCGGGGAGGGGGGGCTGTAGGGCCGGGGGCCGATCCTGCGGCTTCAGGGAGGGGCTGGGACGGAACCGCTTCCCTTGTCGTAAGGAGAAGGGGTTCCCGGAGGGCTGAGCGCTCTGGCAGGCAAAGCCTCGCTTCCTCTCCGCTTCCTCTCCGCTTCCTCTCCGCTTCCTCTCTGCTTCCTGGCTGTGGGAAGGTTCGGTTGTCTCCATTTCACCGCTCCTCCGTGATTCTGATTCCCGTCCCAGCGGGGCTCGGCTGGAAGCTGTGACCGTCAGCCCCGAGAGCCCCGGCGGTGAGGATGTGGGGCGACGTCCCCTGAGCTCCCCTCTCCCCCCGCAGCCCCCTGGACTCGGTCTATTACCACCGGGAGCTGCTGTGCCACTCCCTGGACAAGCTGCGCGTCGACCTGCTGACCGTCACCTCCTGCCACGGCATGCAGGAGCGGCGCGAGCCCCGGCTCGACAAGCTCTTCCCGGACACGGCCACACCACGGCCACACCGCTTCACAGGGAAGAGGGTGAGCGGCTGCACGGGGACCTCAGAGCTGCCCCGAATGGGGGCTCAGCATTGGATCTGCACGGGGCCCGGGTGGGAGCGCTGCCCTTCAGCCCTCTGCTCACCCCCCCCCCGCCCTCCAGGTGTTCTTCCTGAGCAGCCGCGTGCACCCCGGCGAGACGCCCTCCAGCTTCGTCTTTAACGGCTTCCTGCGCTTCATCCTGCGTGAGGAGGACCCCCGTGCCCAGATGCTGCGCCGCATGTTCGTCTTTAAGCTCATTCCCATGCTCAACCCGGACGGAGTGGTGCGAGGCCACTATCGGTGAGCGGCTCCCTCCCGCCGCGGGGTTCGTACAGCCCCGCTGTGTGCGGGAGGAGCTGCGCTGATGGGCTTGGGGCTCAGCGGTGACCTCCAGGTGAGCGCAGCGTGGCCCTTTGCAGGACTGACTCGCGCGGGGTCAACCTGAACCGGCAGTACCTCGACCCCGACGCCGAGCTGCACCCCGCCGTGTACGGGGCCAAAGCAGTGCTGCTCTACCACCACGTGCACAGCCGTGTGCTGCCGGGCAGCCCCGACTGGAGGACCTACGTGTCGCCGCTCAGCACCAGCGTGCTCAGCACCAGATCTTCCAACCATTCCGTCCCAGAGGCGGCGCTGTCGGAGCTGGAGAAAACCAACAACCTCCGCAACGCGCCCAGCACGTGGAGTCGGGGCCTCGGCCCCTCTCGGGAACCCCCAGTGGACCTGATCCTCCCGGCGCAGCGCTGCGAGGAGGAAGCTGGGCAGCCGCCTCCGCTTCCCGAAGCCATCCTGCCCCAGCACAGCGGGCTGGCCTACTACGTCGACCTGCACGGGCATGCGTCCAAGCGGGGCTGCTTCATGTATGGCAACAGCTTCAGTGATGAGAATGATCAGGTGAGGGCGGGAGCGCTGCCTCGGGGCTTTGGTGTCCCTGCTGTGTGCTCGTGGCGCTGGGACCTGTCGTTGGTCCTGGCTCTGGCGTGGGAAGGATGGGAGCTGCCCCTGTGCCCCATAAAGGACAAGGGTAGTGTGGTGAGCCGTGCCTGCTGCTGGCTGTGGGCAGGGGCCACGTGCCCTGCGGGGATACCGCATCCCTGGGGCGCTGCTGGGGCACAGCATCACCTCTTGCCCTCTGCGCCGCAGGTGGAGAACATGCTGTTCCCTAAGCTCATCTCCTTGAACTCACCTCACTTTGACTTCACGGGCTGCAACTTCTCAGAGAAGAACATGTACGCCAAAGACAAGCGGGACGGGCAGTCCAAGGAGGGCAGCGGGCGTGTGGCCATCTACAAAGCACTGGGGATCATCCACAGGTAGGCAGAGCTCCACATCCCTGAGCCAGCCAGGCTGACATCCAGCAAATGGATCTGGTCCCAGGCCCAGGCAAGGAGCTGGGCGTGCTGGAGGCAGACGTGGGGGCGCCGACACAGTGCAGGTGCATCCTGCCTGCAGCCTCCCTGCTTTTTCTCCTTGCCTCTGTGTCCCTCCTGCAGCTCTTCTGACTTTGTACAGTATGGCTTCAGCTGGGAAGAACCACAGAGGTTACCCAGTTCTTGTCCAAGCACTTGTGTATGTTTGCTGCTTTCTAGACTGAGAGCTCTTTCCCAAATAGACGTGTTTGCATTTAGCCGTGATTAAAACTTATTATAGAGGTTAAGTTTAGCGTATCTCACGCACGAGATTGCTGTGGTATGCAAGCTGAGGGCATTCTTCTGCTCTGTGGCAGCCGCACGCATGCCTCTGTTCAGCAGCAATGTGGTATTTTTGGACTGTTTTTGCTGTGGTTGCTGGGAACAGAAGGAGGGCTGCTGGGAGCCACCAGGGAAGGGCAGTAAGAGGTCGGGTGTGCAACACTTCCTCTGCAGATCCCCCACTCCCCAGGTTTTACAGCTAATGAGCCTCTCCTTGTTAGTGCATCACCTGGGGTGGCCCACCAAACCTCTGCAGCTGTCCCGGGAAGGTGTTCCCCAGCACCCTTAGAGAGCAGTGACTTCTCCTGGGACAGAAGCAGCGCTCGCTGAGCGTTCTTATCACAGTTATATTTCTCAGTCACTCCAGAGCACAAATTAATTTCCTGTAGCCATAGCAGAGATGCAAAGAGTGCTGCCTGTGGCCATGTTAATCATTGATCTGAAAAGCCATTACTTCTACATGCAGCTTGGAAACGCTGAGGGCAGAGAAAGGTCGAGTGTTGAAACAAAGAACAATAACATGGCAAATGGAAAAGCTCTTGCAGACTTCTTGAGAATATAGAGTGAGGCAGAGGATGAAGGAAAGCACTCTGAAGAAAGGTTCAGGGAACTGGACTTGTTTGGCTGGGAGAAGAGAAGGCTCCAGGGAGACCTCATTGTGGCCTTCCAGTACTTGAAGGGAGTGTATAAACGGGAGGGGGAATGGCTGTTTACAAGGATGAATAGTGATAGAACATGGGGGAATGGTTTTAAACTGAGACAGGGGAGGTTTAGGTTGGATGTTAGGAGAAGTTTTTCATACAGAGGGTGGTGACGCACTGAACAGGCTGCCCAAGGAGGCTGTGGATGCCCCATCCCTGGAGGCATTCAAGGCCAGGCTGGATGTGGCTCTGGGCAGCCTGGTCTGCTGGTTGGTGACCCTGCATATAGCAGGGGGTTGAAACCCAATGATCATTGTGGTCCTTTTCAACCCAGGCCATTCTCTGTTTCTATGATTCACTGGGAGCCTCACCATCAAGTCATCCATTTTATTCCCTGCTCTGAGAAGCGCCACGCTCATTCCTCTGTATCTGCTCGAAAGGGAAGCAAAACCATGACCTTCTTATAGCAGAGATTGGAGCAGGAGACAGTGGCACAACAGCACTGGTGCAGGGGGATGTGGCATAATGGTGGCACATGGGAGGTCAGGCTGATGGTCCTTGATCTTGCAGCTCTTTTCCAACCCAAACAGGTGTATGATTCTGTCAGGGGAGGCCTCACGTGCTGCCCCTGGGGCACAGAGGAGGAGGAAGTGCCCCGATCCCCAGACCAAACCACCTCCTGGACCCCTCCTGTCCTGGCTGAGCTCTGAGGTGTCCTCAGTACAGATGCTGAAGTCTCTCCCCTCCCCAGGGCCGTGCTCGTGCCGTCTGCTCTGCTCCCTTCTGTCAGGACGCCTGGTTGTGGCTGTCATTACTATAACGGCTGCCTTTCCTTCTGCCCCGCAGCTACACACTGGAGTGCAACTACAACACGGGCCGATCGGTGAACAGCATCCCTCTGGCCTGCCACGACAACGGGCGCGCCAGCCCCCCGCCACCACCCACCTTCCCTTCCAAATACACCGTGGAGCTGTTCGAGCAGGTAAGAGCCGCCTGGGCAGGGCAGCGGGGCCGCACCACGGGGCCACGTCTCACGGCCGCCCCCTCACCCCGCAGGTGGGCAGAGCTCTGGCCGTGGCTGCCCTGGACATGGCGGAGTGCAACCCGTGGCCACGCATCGTGCTGTCGGAGCACAGCTGCCTCAGCAACCTGCGGGCCTGGATGCTGAAGCACGTGCGCGGCACGCGGGGCAACGGAGCCTGCGCGCAGAGGAGAGGAGGCCGCAGCCCCCCCAGGAGTGCCGGGTGAGGGCTGGGGGGGTCGTGCTATGAGGGCAGGGCTGAGCCATCGGCGTCACACTGACGTCCGCTTCTCCTCCCCTGGCAGCGGGCTGCCAAGCTCAGCCTCAGAGAGCGCCCTGTCCCGCGTGCGCAGCTTCAGCCACGGCAGCCAGCAGGACTCGCCCCGCGTCAGAGCCTCGCCCAGCTTCCCCGGTGCTGCTGTGGATGCTCCGGGCCCGCAGAAGGGTGGCATGCAACCCCCGGCACCGCTGCGAGGTAAGCCGGGCTGGGGGCCGCTCGCACACATGCTGCAGTGCCTGCCGAGCTGCTGCGCCGAGCCACAGCCCTGACCCGAGGAGCGCTCGGTGCCAGCGTAACGATTTGGTTTGATGTGACAAAAGTGGGTTTGTGTGGAAGAAGTGAGTGTGAGAGCGGCCGCCCCGTCCTTTCAGAAGGGCCCCGGACACGTGGCAGGAGAGCCCTGACGGCAGCATCCTATGGGGCTGCAGGGCCGGCACAGTGCCCAGCCCCACATGCGGGCCGTCCTCGCTGCCCACTGCCACAGCCCTGCCGTGTCCTGGGCTTGAAGCATCACTGTGTGGAGGGCAGAGCGGTATGAAAACCTCTTACCCCGCAGCCTCTGCCACCCAGATTGTCTCTGGGGATACACCAAAGTGCCTTTCTGCACCCCAGGCAGCGGCTGAGGGTGCTGCAGGCACGTGCCAAGCTACCCGCACACCCGGGAGGCACAGCCACAGCCCTGCCATGGGGTGACAAAGCAAGGCGGTGGCCGTAGCCCTCGCTGCAGGGCACTGCCCAGAGGTGGGCACAGCCACGGTGCTGCAGGAAGGCTGCAGCGGCGCACAGCACAGCCCCGGGCTGCTGCAGGGCTCCCGGCCCCGCAGGCATTGCGCTCTGAATGCACGGCAGTGGGGCTCCGAGCGGAGGGCTGTGGGTGCTGCTGGGTGTGCGTGGAGCTGTGCTCGGGTCCAGGCTTTGTGCTGCCGTGTTTCTGACTGTCAGTGTGTCCCTGTGCTTTGCGTGTGTTGCACGCGTCGTTTCCTCCTCCGTGGTTCCTTCCTGGTGTTTTGTAGTTGTTCTCCTCTGCCTTGAGAGCACAGCAGGGAGGAAATAAAAGGTTTGTGTTCCCGTGGGCACGTTGTGGCGTCTGTTCCTTCTGCCGTGCGCACGCTGCCCACCCGCAGCAGCCTGCAGGGCTCCAGAGCCAGCACGGTGGCAGTGGGGGGAGGCTGAGGGGGGCCCAGCTGCACTGCTGTTGGGGCAGGGATGGTGGCATCGTGTGGCAGCTCCAGCACGGTGGCAGCAGGGCACCATCCCAGCCACGGTGCAGCTTCGCTGTTTGTTCAGCGTCTGTTGGAAGCGTGGCTGTAGGCTGCCTGACCCCCCCGGCTGTGCTGTTGCCAAACCCCCACCACCACCACCCACCCTCCTTTGCTGCTGCAGTCCCCTTTTGGGACCTGGATGGTGCTGCTCCCTCTTCCTTCCCCGTGCGGCTGGAAAAGGGAAGCAGCGAGATGCAGTGGTGTGGGGCAGCGCAGGATGAGGGTGCTGCCCTGGCAGATCCCCTTCCTGTGCACGTGGCTGCGTGCTGTGCGGAAAGGGGCCAGACGCTGCCGCCTGCACAGGATGTGGGGGTCAGGGCTCGGGCCTGGCTCTGCTGCCCGTCCTGTGCCACAGCATACGGGGACATCCTGCACCGCCGGCTCTGACCCTCAGCAGGCTCATCTCCTCCTCAGCTGCTCTGAGGAACAGAGCCAGACGCGGAGCTCCCGCTCTGGTCCGGCCGGACTCGAGGGGACCTCATTTCAGAGCAATCTGGTGCTGCGATGAGCCCAAGGTTGAGTACTGCTGCTTGCTGCCGTTGCTTCTGAGCACCAGCACGTGGGGTTTGGCTGCTGCACACCCAGAACGCCCCTCTAGCTACACCGAGACCCCCCCAGCACGGGGCCTACTCTTGCTCATGCTTCCCGCACGCCTTCAGCTTGTGCTGTCTTCGCAGTCCCCACGCTGCTTCCTTTTCCCCGGCTCCCAGGGCCAGCCCAGCCCTTCCCTCAGGAGCTGCGTCCTACAGACCTCAGCGCTGCCGAGCACACCCCGCAGGCACTCATTAGCAGCCCTCCTCCATCACGGCTGCCGACATGCAGTGCAGGCTCAGGGCTTTGTCTGCGGCCACAGGCTGTCCCTGCGGTGCGGGGCCGCGTGGCTGTAGCTCTTTCTTCTCACTCCAGCATCCTGTTTCCCATTAGCTGCGCCGTGCTGGTTACCGCCCTCCCGCTGCCAGCGTTCCAGCAGCTGCTAAAGCTTTGGCAGCAGCCAGTCGGGCTCTGCTGCCAAAAAGTCCTCCAGGCACAGGGGCTGATCCTGTGCCAAAGCCCTGCCTGTGCCTCGTGCCGGGGGGGGGGAGGGGGATCCGTGCTCGCCCCGTGCTCTCCGTGCGGTGGGGAGATTTGGCCTCAGTGCTGTGCAGCACCATGTGCAGCTCTCTGCAATGAGCCGTCTCCTTTGTCCCACAGGGTCCCTGCCAGCAGGCGCCTGTGCAGGGTCGGTGCTGGGTGCCGGCTACAGACTGCAGGAGGCTCCGCACGGTGGTGGCAGCAAGGCAGGGGCCGCGCACGGCACCATGCTGCTGCAGGTAGGGCTGTGCAAAGGGGGAGCGAGGGGCCTGGCCGCTTCCCCAGGGGACTGAGGAATGTGGGGCTGGGGCACGGCGCAGCCACAGTTGCACCGGGAAGGCACGGGCCCTAACGTTGTGCGCTCTTCCCTGCAGGTGTTCCCAAGGAAGCTGAATGCCAGGAGGGCCCTGGAGCAGCCCGGGTAGGTGCTGGCGTGGCCACGGCGCTGACCCAACCCATGGGAACCCCATCCCCGCCCCAGGCCCGGTGCACCGCTGAGCCCCTCACTACCCTGTGCGGTTCCCTGCAGCCCGAGGGGGCTCACCACCCGCCCCAGCAGGATCCCAGTGCGGAGGAAGGCGGCGGCAGCCCTGAGCTTGCCAACGCTCAGCTCCAGCAGCACCGCAGCCCTCCAAGCCCCGACGCCCAGCTGCGCTGCGCTCTGCACCACGCAGTCTACCCCAGGCGGATCCGTCCCAACTGTCCTGGTACAGGAAGACAGCAACGCAGCACCAGCCCCGACCCCACTCCCTGTACCCCCAGCACCCTGCCCGGAGCCGCCAATCCCTGGCACCGGGGCACCCAGCGTGGAGCAGCTGCTGGGCGAGGGTCTGCGCCCCCAGGTACAGCCCAGGGCACGGCGGGGGAACGTGGCACGTGTGGGAGGCTCCGTATCTGGCCTCCCCCCACCCGCTGTCCTGCTTTGCAGTGCCCACCCAGCCTCGCCACCGCCCGCCCCGTGCTGCGCTCCTACCGGCAGCTCCTCTCCTTCTGTGCCGAGGCCTGACCGTGGCCACAGGCGCCGGACCCGCGCGTGCCACAGCTGCGTGCCCAACCTGGGAGCCACCGGACGGCGAAGCCGTAGCCGCCGTCGGCGCTGTATTCGGTGCCACGTGAGGGGCTGGGGGCCGCCCCGCTCAGCCCGGAGACCCCGAGGCATTTTTACATAACACGGTTTTGTCTCATATCGTGTTTCTGTCAAAGCCCGCTCAGAGCCGGCACGGCGGTGAGGGGTGGCACGGGGTGAGGGTATGGGGGGGCTTCCGCAGCCGCCATGGTGTGGTGCTGCTCCGGGTGGTGCGGCTCTGTGCAGCGCAGCCCTGGGGGGAGAGAGCACTGTGAGCAGGGGGGGCACAGGGACAAGGATGGGGGTGGCATGGGGATGGGGATGAGGACAAGATGGGGGCGCGTGTGACAGGAATAGGGACGGGGATGGGGACAGAGGGAGGGTCAGGAGGGGAATGGGGATGAAGACGGTGATAAAGAAAGGGGGTGTGATTGGAATGGGGATATAACAGAGGCAGGGATGGGGATAGGGACAGGAGGGAGACAAGGCCAAGACGGGGGCGTGTGACAGGGATGGGAAGGAAGATGAGGAAGGGTCAGGATGAAGGCGGCGACCACGATGGGGATGGGAGCGGGGCACGGCGCTGGGGACCAACGCGGGGCCGAGGGTGGCAGCGAGGATCGAGACAGGGCCAGAGACGGGGAAAAGGCCGAGGGGAAGGCCGGGGATCGGGGACGGGCCGGGCCGGGGCCGGGGCGGCGCAGTACCGGTGCCTCTCGGGGCTCACTCCCGCCTCACTCCTGCCGCTTGGGGTTGTTAACGGCCACGTAGTGGTAGAGCACGACGAGCAGGAAGAGCGACACGCCCAGCATGTTGGCGAAGATGGCGAGCTGCACGTCCGTCACCATCCTGCGGGCGGCGGCAATGGGCGCCGGGATCCCACCTCGGGACCGGGACCGGACCCGGACCCCGACCCCCCCCACCCAATACCGGAGCCCGCGGCCCACCCCCCGGGCCTTCCCCTCCCGCCGCTCACGCGATGCCGCTCCGTTCCCTCCGCCGCCGCCGCCTCCGCGCGCTCTACGCCACTTCCGGCCGCCGCTTCCGGCCGCGGGGCACGGCGGGAGAGCGGGGGGCGGGGCAGCGCTGCTCTCGTGACGTCACGCCCCAGCCGTGACGTCACGGGCGCGGGCACGCCGCCAGCGGCGTCCCACGTGGGCCGCGCCCCGACGGGCGACGGCCAAATATAGCGCGGGGCGGGGCGGGGCCGGGGAGGGGGCACCTCCGCCCGCGGGGCTCCGCGCCCCCGCGCCGTGACGTCACCGCGGGGCCGGGGGCCGAGGCGTGACGTCACGGGCAGCCGGCGCCCAGGGGCAGCGCGGTGTCACGGCGGGGCCGGGGCTGCCCGTGACGTCACCGCGGGGGTCACCGCGGGGACGTGGCACGGCGCGGCGCGGAAGGGGGGGGGCGGGGGGAGGGGGGGGCGAGGCGGAGTGCCCGCCGAGCGGTGCCACGTCCCCGAGGTGCGGGACACCCCCGCGGGGCGACGCGGTGCGGCGCGGGGCCGCCCGGAGCCGAGCGCCGCGCGCTGCCCCCTGCCCGGCCCCTCGCATCCCCCCCCGGCGGGCCCTAACGAGGAGCAGATGTGCGGCGGCGGCGGCGGCGGCGGCGGCGGCGGGGGCGGGGGCGGCGCGCGGTGCCCGGCGGAGCGGCGGCGCGGGGCGGGCAGGAAGCGGGGGGCCCCGGGGACGCCGTCGGGCGGCTGCGGCGGGGCGGCCCCGCGGCGGGGGTTGGCCGAGGGGAGGGGAGCGCCGAGCGGAGCCGGGGGCAGAGCCGAGGGACGGGACGGGACCGGACGGGACGGGACGGCATGGCCCCGTGGCTGTGGCCGTGGCTCGTGGCCGCCCAGGCCCTGGCCGCCAACTTCCCCCCGCGCTACAGCCTCTACACCGGGGGGGCCGCCCCGCACGGCCCCGCGCGGGCCGCCAGCAGGCACAGGTAGGAGCCGTCCCGCGCGGCGCCGCTCCGACGACGGCTGCGGGGCGGTGCGGGGCTCGGCGCGGTCCTCCAGCGGCGGAGGAGCACGTGGAGGGCGCGGGGCGGGGGCTGCGTGCGGGCCGAGGGGAGCGGGGTGCGGGAGCGCGGCGGGGTCGGCCCGGCGCCGGGTGCGGGGCGCCGGGAGGTCCCAAACCTCGCGCGGCGCCGCGGGGTCCCCGTGCGGGCGCGGGGCTGCCGCGGGGTCCGGCGGTGCGGAGCTGCGGTCCTCCGCTCGCC
Organism: Gallus gallus; assembly: GCF_016699485.2. Taxonomy (NCBI): domain Eukaryota; kingdom Metazoa; phylum Chordata; class Aves; order Galliformes; family Phasianidae; genus Gallus; species Gallus gallus. The sequence continues at coordinate 104,304,150 of NC_052534.1, forward strand.
GCGGCCACATCAGCACCGCGGCAGCGGGGCCGTGCGGGAGCGGGCGGGGGGGCCGCGCCGCGCGTCCGGCGCCGGCCCCTCGGATGAGCGGGGACACGCGGGACCGCGCTCCACGCGGGATGTCGCCGCGGGGCCGGGGGGGAACGCGGACTCGGCCTCTCCGGTCCCGCACCGCACCGGGGGGCGTTCACCTGCGGCTGCGAGGCCGCGGCGGGGGGGTCCCGGGGGTGCACCGCGCCCCGTGCCCGCGGCTGCGGGATGCGGAGCCCCGTCCCCGCCGTGCGGGTGCCGCGCCCGTCCCCACCGCTGCGGGGTGCGGGCGCAGCCCCGCGGGCGGCGTCGGCCCGGGATGAGGGGGAGGTGCGGGGGAAGCGGGGGGGGGCCCTCGGCGCAGGAATTCCCGGCGGCCCCCGGGGAGGAGCTGGAATCCGGCCGCGGGCTGAGGGGAACCAGCCGGGCTGCCGGGAACGGCCGCGGGGCTGTGGGGCGGCCCGGAGGGAGGGGGGGCGGGGGGGCCGCGCAGGGCTCGGACCATATATGGCTGTGCGCAGCGCGGGGCCGGGCCGGGGTCTTGCGGCGGGGGGCGGGCGGGGGGCCCTGCCCGGAGCCGGGGCGGGGGAGGGGGTGGGGGGCCGAGCCCCGCCTCACCGCTCGAGTGGGATGGGACGGGGGCCGCGGGTCTCATCCCGGCTCCGTGCCGTCGGGGGTGGATGGGGCGGGGGCTGTGCCCCCCGTTCGTGTGCTCCGGGGTGGGGTGAGCCCCTGAGAGACGGGCGCGGGGCGGCAGAACCCCGATGCGGGATGGCACCGGGGGATGTCCGCACCGCGCGGCTGTGCGTTCCGTCAGCGGGGTCCCCGCAGCGCCGCGGCCTCACCTGGGGGCACGTCGGGGTCGGACCGCTCCGCCTCCCCATCCCCGACCCCGCACGAGGCCGCCAGCGCGGCTGCGGTGCGCCCTCGGGGCTGCGGGGCTGGCACCGGCGGGAGAGGGCGTCGGCGGGGCGGGATGCGGCCCATTAACCCGCAGCACCGGGCCGTGACGGCGCTACCGGGCGGAGGGGGAGGAAACGGGAGACGCGGAGGGGGGGTGGTGCGGAGGGAGCCCGGGGGTGCCGTTACGCTGCCGACCCCCTCCCCGCAGGAACTGGTGCGCCTTCGTGGTGACGCGCACGGTGAGCTGCGTGGTGGAGGACGGCGTGGAGAGCTTCGTTAAGGCCGACTTCCAGCCGTGCGCCTGGGGGCAGCTGCAGTGTCCCCGCGTCCTGGCGTGAGTGCCGCGGGGCTGGGAGAGGGGAGGGGGGGGCTCGGGGCCGGCCGCCGTGTTTATCCGCTCTGGGAACGCTGTTTACTTTTTCGCAAGAATGCGGTCGCAGCGGCGCCTGACCTGCCCCGACCCGGCTCTTCTCGCACCGCACCGCTGCGGGGGTTCGGGGAGCGCCGCCCGCCTCTACGGGGCGGCCCTGGGGGTGTGAGGGGGGGTGTCCGGACCGCAAAGTGGGAGGCGGTGGCGGCGGCGACCCGTCCGGCTGCGTGACAGCCCCGTAGCCTCCCGTAGCTTCGCGTTCCTCCCAGCCCGGTGCCGCAGAGCGGCGCTGGGTTGGGGTGGCACGCGCGGCCGCAGGACCCCCTCCTCACCCCCCCAACACGGCTGTGCCCGCAGGTACCGCAGCTTCCTGCGGCCCCGTTACAAAGTGGCCCAGAAGACGGTGTCGGACCTGGAGTGGCGGTGCTGCCAGGGCTACTCGGGGGAGGACTGCTCCGAAGGGCCGCTGCAGGGCCCCCCCCAACCCACCGCCCACCCCCGGCCCCGGCCCGGCCGCCCCACGCTCTCCGGTTTCGGCAGCGCGCTGAGCGGGCTGGGGGGCGAGGGCGGCGCCGGCGGGGGAGGGGGGGGCCGAGGGGGGGCGGCGACCCCGCGGAGCCCGGACGAGGCCGAGAAGGTGCGGCGGCTGGAGGAGGCGGTGCAGCGGCTGAGCCGGCAGCTGGAGGAGCAGCAGAAGCAGCTGCGGGACGCGCGCCCCGGGGCCGACGGCGGGACCCCCCCCGGCCGACGCCGCTCCCCCCGACGTGCGGGAGGCTCTCGTCCACATCCAGCAGCGGCTGCAGCGCCTGGAGGCGGCGCGGGACGGCGCCGGCGGAGAGGGGGTCCCGGGGGGAGTCGCCTCGCCGGAGGAGGAGGAGCGGCTGCGGGAGGCGTGCGCGGCGTGCGCGACCGGCACCGAGGGGCTGCGGCGGCAGCAGGCGGAGGACCGCGAGCGCATGCGGGCGCTGGAGAAGCTGGTGGGCTCGGTGGACCAGCGCAACCGCGAGGCGGTGGAGACGGTGCAGCGGCACGTCAGCGCCCTGAGCGCCCGCCTGGCCCCCCCCGCGCCCCCCGACGAGCTGCTCCGGCGCACGGCCGAGCTGGAGCGCCGCGTGGGAGCGCTGGAGACGGCACGAGGAGCGGGGCAGGGCCCGGGCCCGGCGCTGGCGCGGCGGCTGACGGAGCTGGAGGGGCGGCTGAACGCGTCCCGCGCCGCCGGGCCGCCCGACGGGGACGCGTCGCTGCGGGGCCGCGTGGCCAACCTGAGCCGGGCGCTGGAGGGGCTGGAGGGGCGGCTGCGGGAGCACGAAGCGCGGCTGCGGGAGCCCGCCGACCTCGGCGACGAGGAGGAGCCGCTGGAGGGCTTCAGCGTGTTCGGCAACGGCGCCGCGCCCTGGGAGCTGCGGGAGCTGCGGGCGGAGTTGGCGGACGCGCTGCTGGCCTTCGGGGCGCTGAACGGCACCGTGCGGGGCCTGCAGGACGCCGCCGAGCAGCACGACGCGAGGCTGCGGGACCTGAGCGCCGCCCGGCAGAGCCTCACCGCGGAGCTGGACCGCCTCGTGGCCGAAGCGGCGGAACGCGCGGCGCGGAGCGAGGAACGCGGGGAGAGCGCGGCGGAGTGCGGGGAGGCGCTGGAACCGCGCGTGGCCAAACTGGAGGGAGTCTGCGAGCAGTTGGAGGCGGTGGCCGGGGGGCTGCGGGCCGTGCGGGAGGGGCTGAGCCGGCACGTGGCGGGGCTGTGGGGGGCGGTGCGGGAGCTGAACGGCACCGGCCGCACCCACGAGGCGCTGCTGGAGAAGCTGCAGGCGCAGCTCCCGCGTCGGTTCGCGGCTCTCGACGGCAGCGTGCAGCAGCTGCGCAACGAGGTGCTCGGCGGAGGGAGGCAGCAGGCGGCCGGTGGGTGCGGGGGGGTGCGGTACGGGGGGGCAGCGGGAAGGGGGGGGGGGAGGGGGCGGCGGTGGGGGAGGGAGGAAAAGGGGTGCGGGGATGGGGGAGTGGGGATGGAGGGAGGGGAGAGGTAGGCGCCGGGATGGGGCGAAGGAGGTGAAGGAGGCGGGTTTGGGGGAAGCCGGTGGGAGTTCATGTTTCCGAGGGCAGAGCGTGGAGACGGTCGCGGAGCTTGTGGGTATGGGGCTGAGGGGCGGGGGGATGTGAGAGCACGGGGGTGGGAAGCTGAGGCTTGTGGGGGTGGGAGGTGTGGGACACGAGGGGTGGGGACAAGGGGTGTGGGGACGCCAAATGGGAACGAAGGGCCCTAACTCTCCCCGTTTTCCTCAGGTCCCCCGGGGCCCCCCGGCCCCGTGGGCCCCCCAGGGGAGATGGGCCCTTCCGGCCCCTCCGGGCCCCCTGGCAAGGATGGGGAGCAGGGCCCCGTGGGCCCCCCAGGTAGGAAGCAGCCCCCGTGCCCCTGCAGCCTGGTGCCGGTGTGGCTGTGCCCACAGTGTCGTTCTATCCCTTCTCTCACAGGTCTGCCAGGAGAGAGAGGTATGGGGGTGTGGGTTGGGGGGTGGGGGGGGGATGGAGGGCACCGAGGGCCCCGTGCTAACACAGTGCCCAGGCCCGGTGGGGGAGCCGGGCTCTGTGCCCCACATCGCCTTCTCGGCCGCCCTGAGCACGCAGCGCACGGAGCCGGGCACCGTGCCCTTCGACAGGGTGCTGCTCAACGACGGCGGAGCCTACGACCCCGAGACGGGTGAGTGGGGCAAGGAGGGGGAGGAAGGGCTGGCGAGGGGGGGTTTAGGAGCGTATTAAGGCCGCGGGGCTGAGCCCCTCCCTGGGGCACCGTGGAGACCGCCACGCGCTGCCGTTGCCCCCCCAGGGACCTTCACGGCACCGGTGAGCGGGCGCTACCTGGTGAGCGCGGTGCTGACGGGGCACAAGGGCGAGAAGCTGGAGGCGGTGCTGTCGCGTTCCAACCAGGGTATAGCGCGCCTGGACTCGGGGGGCTTCCAGCCCGAGGGCCTGGAGAACCAGCCCATAGCCGAGCTGCAGCCCAGCCCCGGAGCGCTGGGGGTCTTCAGCCTCATCGTGCCGCTGGAGGCGGGCGAGACGCTGTGCGTCGATCTGGTGGCGGGGCGGTTGGCCCACGCGCCCGACGAACCCCTCACCGTGTTCAGCGCTGCGCTGCTCTACGACACCCTGTAGGGACCCCCGCCACGCAGACCCCCCCACGCCCCGTTATTTATCGGCACCCCCCGTCCTTGCGCCCACGCTGCCACGTGCCCCGCGCCTCCCCCTCCCCGCCCCCCCCCACGCCCCCTCCCACCCAATAAAGACGCGACACCGGGTTTTGTACCCCCTGTCTCCCGCCTCCTTCCTGCCCCGTCGCTTTATTGCCCTTCCGGATTGGGTCCCACCGCCGTCCCGTTGCCGTCAGAACTCCTCATCCCATCCCGAAAGCTCATCCTCCACCGGCGTCGAATCGACCGAGAACCGCTTGAAGTTGGCGTAGGGGGGGCCCTGCGGGGTGCGGTCAGCGCCAGGCCCCCGGGCCCCCCCAGTGCCTCCCACCCTCACACCCCGTCCCCACCTCCTTCAGTAGTTGCACAGTGGGCGCCTCCATCTGCCGCAGCGCGAGTCGCTTCCATCGGATGGCTCCGAACCACCTGGGGACGGGGGGGGGCTGCAGGAAGGGCCACGGAGGGGGGAGCATGGGATAACCCCCTCTACCTCCGTGTCCCCTCACCTGTGCTTCTTAATGCCACGGATGCCACTGGCTGTGTTCCCCAGGCGCTGCCCTGGGCGCCTCCTGTGAAGGGATGGGATGGGATGGGATGGGATGGGATGGGGTGGGATGGGATGGGATGGGAGTGGGGATGAGAATGTAGGTGGGGGGAGGGGATGGGGATTGAGCCAGACCTGCAGAGCTTGGCAATGAGAGAGCAGGCAGCCTCACTGAGGAAGGCGGGGAAGGAGAAGATGCCGTCCAGGATGCGGCTGTAGATCTTCTGGGGGTCAGCACTGTGGAAAGGGGGCCTGCACGGCACGGGGGAGTCACAGCTGGCCAGGGGAGTGGGTCAGGCTCGGCCCTGAGGCACACGCTCACCTGCCCACCAGCATCTCGAACACGAGGATGCCCAGCATCCAGAAGTCGACTGCGAAGTCGTGGCCTTCGTGGCGCAGCATCTCAGGCGCCAGGTACTCGGGCGTCCCGCAGAAGGAGAACGTCTTCTCCCCGCGCTCCAACTCCTTGGCGAAGCCAAAGTCCACCTACGGCACGGCAGCCCTCAGCCCTCCAAGCCCAGATCCCATCACAAATATCAGGGCTCATAGCGCTGCCCCCACGCCTTGGTACCAGCTTGACGTAACCCAGCTGGTCCAGCATCAGGTTCTCGGGCTTCAGGTCCCGGTAGACGATGCCGTGGCCGTGCAGGTACTCCAGTCCCTCCACCACACATGCAGAGCAGAACACGGCCAGCGGTTCCTCAAAGCAGCGCCTGCAGAGCGAGACCAGCATTCGGTCCGGCATTGCCTGGCGCTGCAGCACGCGGCCGCCCACCCCGTGCCCCAGCCCCGTACACCTCACGCAGCTTGGTCCACAGCTCTCCGCCCTGGCAGAACTCCAGCAGCAGGTAGATGTGCTGCGCGTCACGGAAGGAGCCAAAGAACCTGCGGGTGGGAGCAGCTCAGTGCCCCGCACAGCCCCCCTGGCCCCGCACAGCCCCCCCGGCCCCGCACAGCCCCCAGCCCCACGCTCACCCCACAATGAAGGGGCAGTGGCTGCGGGCCAGCACCCTCCTCTCCGTACACATGTGCTCCTGCTGCCGTGTCCGCACCACCCAGTCCTTGCGGATCCGTTTCAGCGCAAAGAGCTGCTCACGGCACCGCACCTGGCAGAGGGCACCGGGATGGGGATGGGGATGGCACGGCGGGGAGCCCACGGGACGGGCACGGCTCTCACCAGCTCCACCCTGCCGAAGCCGCCGGTGCCCAGCACGACGCGCTGCCCCTGCTTCTGTCCCTCCTCATAGTACACAGCCGCCAGCTCCTCCAGCTGCACTGCTGGGCAGGGCTGCGGCAAGTGGGAGGACCCCCAGCTCCTGTGGGGAGAGCACTGCCCTGCAGAGCCTGAACCCAGAGTGCCTGTCCCCATCCCCGTCACTACCCCATTCCATTCCATTCCATTCCATTCCATTCCATTCCATTCCATTCCATTCCCACCCCAATCCTCGTCTCTGTTTCCATCCCCATCTCATTACGATGCCATCCACATCCCCATCCCCATCCCATTTCCATTCTCATTCCATCCCATCCCCATCCCTGTTCCTATCCCCATCTCCATCCCCATCCCCATCCCCATCTCTATCTCCATCCCCATCCCCGTTCCCATTCCCATTCCCATCCCATCCCATCCCATCCCATCCCATCCCATCCCATCCCTGTCCCCATCCCCATCCCACCCCCATCGCATCCCTATTCCTGCCCCCAGCCCATCCCACCCCCATCCCATCCATCCCACACTGACCGCCTGGGTTCCTTCGGGGTGGGCACCTCTGGTGCAGACGCATTTCTGCAAATGGAAGCAGCCCCAGCTCAGCCTCCCCAGCCCCCAGAGCCACACAGTGTGGTTGGGATGGGCACAGGGTGGGTTCTGGGATCCGGAGTTCTGGACCCGTCACACAGGGCAGCACACAGGCCATGCTGAGCACGCGCCGGGGCCGTGCTGTGTTCCCAGGGCAGAGTCCAGGACCCGCTGCTGGTGCCACGTCACCGTGCCCAGCACCCACCCGTGCAGCGATGTGCATGGGGACCTTGGGGCCAAAGCGTGCCCACGGGGACACTCACACATCTGAATCGTGACGGGGGCAGAAGGGGATGATCTCCAGGAAGTCCCTGTGGGGCAGAGCAAGCGTCAGTGCCATGCAGGGACACGGGGACGTGGGGACACGGGGACACGGCAGTCTGAGGACACGGGTACATAGGGACACAAGGACACGGGGATGTGAGAACACAGGGACACCCACTCCTTGGCCACGGTGATGCAGGTGACATGTCCCTGTGCTTGGCATGACGCTGTGCGGCGGATGTTCCTGTGCGGAGGAGTGGGTGTGCAAGAGCTCTGTGCACGTGAGAGCCGGTGCATGCATGTGCACGAGAGCTGCATGCATGCGGCGCTGCCCCGCGGCCCTGCAGGGCACCTACTGCAGCAGTGAGAGCTCCCCAAAGTGCTCGCCCGTGCCCAGCACCCGCAGCAGCTTCTCCTGCCCATCCTCACGCCGGCTGACCCGCACCTGCAGGGATGTGGGGCTGAGTAGGGTGGGAGAGACCCAGTGCTGCCCCACGGCGCTGCCCCACCGCATAGCACCCACCTCGCCCTTCAGAATGATGTAGAAGCTCTGCCCCTCGTCACCCTCGCGGATGATGACGTGGCCGGGTGCGAAGGAGCACTACGGGCACAGAGGAGCTCAGGGCTGTGCTGAGCGGGGGGCTCTGTCCCATAGCCCCCACATGCATCTGTACCTCCTCCATGGCGTCAAGCAGCTTGGATAGGTGGCTGTCCGACAGCTCCTCCAGCCAGTGCACCCTGTGTGAGGGCACAGCTCCTGTGCGTGCTGCAGCCCACCCACATCCCCCTGCATCCCCCCCTGCACCCCTCCTGCATCCCACCTGCATCTCACCTGCATCCCTCCTGCACCCCCCTGCATCTCCCTCCTGCAACCCTCCTGTATCTTCCCTGCATCCTCCCTGCATCCTCCTGCATCCCTCCTGCACCCCACCTGCATCTCCCTCCTGCATCTCCCTCCTGCATCTCCCTCCTGCATCTCCCTCCTGCATCCCTCCTGCATCTCCCTCCTGCAACCCTCCTGTATCTTCCCTGCATCCCACCTGCATCCCACCTGCATCCCTCCTGCATCCCCCTCGCATCCCTCCTGCATCTCACCTGCATCCCTCCTGCATCCCCCCTGCATCTCCCTCCTGCAACCCTCCTGTACCTTCCCTGCATCCTCCCTGCATCCTCCTGCATCCCCCCTGCATCCCTCCTGCATTCCCCCTGCATCTCCCCCTACACCCCTCCTACATCCCTCCCGCATCCCTCTCGCACCGCTCCCTCACTCGGCGCCCCTCCCCACCGCCCGAGGCCGGACTCACGTTCTCAGGACCCGCAGCACATCGGCTCTCCTCTGCCGGGCGTTGCCGGTTGTGATGGCACGGAACCGCTGCCGGTCAATGGCCCAGAGGCGCACGGGGCCGAGCGCTGGGGCAGAGCAGAGTGAGCGCGGTACCGGAGAGAGCGGGGCCGGCCGCAGGGAGCGGGAGGGCAGGAGCGCGCTTACCTCGCACGGTGGCGGTGCGCCGGCAGTGATACAGGATGGCCAACTCGCCGAAAACGTCCCCGGGCCCCAAAGTGCGGAGCTGCCGGCCCCGCTGGGTCACGCTCAGACGTCCCTCTGCGGGGTGCGGGCGGCCTCGTGCACCGCGGCGGACGCGCACACGCACGCGCACACGCACACGCGCGCCCGGGGTTGCGGGGCTGCGGGCGAGCGGGCGGCGGCCTCGCACGTGGGCGCGCACACGGCGACGCGCCCGGCTCTCTCGGCCCTCCCTCACCTGCCACGATGTACATGGCGTTCCCCTCGTCGCCCTCGGCCACCACCGTGTCGCCGGCCTCGTGTCGCACGGTCACGAAGCTCCTCGCCAGAGCCTCGGGGCAGCCCTCTCCCAAACGCCGCAGGAAGTCGCTGCGCTGCACGGCCTCCGCTATCAGGGCCAGGTCCCTGCGGGCGCGGGGACGGCGGTGGGGCGGCTCCGACCCTCGGCTCCCCCCCGCAACCCCCGCTTCCCCCCCCCGGGTACCTCTGCGAGTTGGTTCCGGGGGGCGGCGGGGGCGCGGCGGCGTCGCCCGGGAGGGGCTCGGGCACGATGGCGGGGGCGCGGCGGTGCGGGGAGGAGGGGGGCGGCTCGGCGTCCGGGAGGCCCCCGCCGTCGTCCGGTCCCCGCGCCGCGCGTTGCAGGAAGGCGCGCTCCTCCTCCAGCCTCAGGTCACGCAGCCACCGCTCCATCGCGTATCCCTGCGGGAGTGGGACGGCGGAGATGCGGGGTCAACCGGCGCCACCGGGAGGGTGCGGGACGGCCCCGCGGCACGGCGAACGGTAGCTCAGGGCACGGGGCCACCTGGCACCGGCGGTGTCTGCACAGCTCCGCGGCACGGGGAGGGCTCTAAGGGCGCTCTGCGCCCGAGCAAAGGTCGCCCCGGCGGGACGGGGACGGGACGCGATGGGACGGGAATAGACCGGTTGCCTACCGCCCCTTCGCGGCCACCAACGCCACCACCCCCCGGCGGACCCGGCGGCGGACACGGCCCCGCGCCCCCCGCCCGCGCGGCCCTTACCCACCTCCGTCCCCGCGTTGAGCGCCGTCTCCTCCCATCCGCGGGACACCGCACCGCCCCGCACCCCGCGCGGTGACACATTAACCCGCCCCGCCTCTCCCCGGCCACGTGCTGACCCGTGCCCCCGGCCACCGCGCACCGATCCTGCCCCGAGCCCCGCGCGTCCGTCCCGCACCCACCGCGCACCCGCCCCGCACGCCCCGCGCACCCATCCCGCGAGCAGCGCGCTCCCGGCGGGGCCGTGCGGGTGGGAGCCGCGGGCGAGCGGCGGCGGCGGCGCGAGGCGCCGGGGCTGCGTGAGGCCACCGGGGCGGAGCCTGCGGGGTGCCACCCCCCGTCCCCCCCATCCCGCGGGGCAGAGCGGAGCGGATCGGTGCGCTGCGAGGATCGCGGCATGGCGGCGGGGGCGGGAGGCGAGAAGCGGATCCTGTGCGTGGGGCTGGTGTGCCTCGACGTGATCAGCGTGGTGGACGCGTACCCGGCCGAGGACAGCGACACGAGGTACCGCCCCGCGCGGCGCCCCGCACGGCGTCCCGCTCGGCGCCCCGCACGCTGACCCCGCGCCCCGCAGGTGCCTGACGCAGCGGTGGCAGCGCGGGGGGAACGCCTCCAACTCGTGCACGGTGCTGGCGCTGCTGGGCGCTCCCTGCGCCTTCATGGGCTCCCTGACGCCCGGGCACGCGGCCGAGTGAGTGGGGACGACGGGGCGGCCGGGGGGAGGGGGGACGCGGTGCCGGGCGCCCGCAGCCCCGCCGCGCCCCGTCGCCCCCCCGACCCCGCGTGCGCCCCCAGCTTCATCGTGGCGGATTTTCGACGCCGCGGCGTGGACGTGACGCACGTCGCCTGGCAGCCCCGCGGGGACGTGCCCTGCGCCTGCTGCGTGGTCAGCGCCGCCAGCGGCTCGCGGACCATCGTGCTGCACGACACGTGGGTCCCCTCCCCCCCCCCGGGATCCCCGGCCCCGCCGTGATCGGCGGAGCTCCCGCAGCGCCGCGGGACGGCCGGCGGGCGGCCCCCGTTAATCGCTCCCCGCCCTCCCGGGGCTCCTCGCCCGGTGCCCGGGGCAGAGGCGAGGCGCCGGGCTGCCCTTCGCCCGCAGGAACCTGCCCGACGTCACCGAGCGCGACTTCGCGCGGGTCGACCTGGCTCAGTACAAGTGGATCCACTGGGAGGTGCGGGGCGGCGCGGGGCGGGCTCCGAGGGAGGGGGGCGTGGCTCGCCGTGACCACGGCCCCCCTTTCCCCTCAGGCCCGCAACGCGGCGGAGCAGGAGCGGATGATGCTCCGCGTGGAGCGCCACAACAGCGCGCTGCCGCCCGCGCAGCGCATCCGCACGTCGGTGGAGGTGGAGAAGCCGCGGGACGATCTGCTGCCGCTCCTGGCGCACGGCGACGTGGTACGGCCCGGACACGCCCACCCCGCCACGCCCCGCCGGCGATTGGTCCGTCGGGGGTGGTGGGCGGGGCCAGACGGGGAATGGGGCGGGGCCACGCGCGGGTGTGGCTCGAAAGGGGGCGTGGCCTGAGCGAGTCGGGGCGGGGCCCGGTGGGCCCGGAGGAACGCCGGCCCGCCGCCCCCCGCAGGTGTTCATCAGCAAGGACCTGGCCAAGCACTTCGGCTACGGGACGGCGGCCGAGGCGCTGCGGGGGCTGCGGGGCCGCGTGCGGCCGGGGTAAGGCGTGGGGACGGGACGGGGACGGAGCGGGGTGGGTTGCGGGTGGAGCGCGGCTGCGGGTGGGGCTCCGCCCGCCCCCGGCCCAGCTGTAGCCCCGCAGCGCGACCATGATCTGCGCGTGGGCCGAGGAGGGCGCCGACGCGCTGGAGCCGGACGGGACCCTGGTGCACGCCGACGCCTTCCCACCGGAGCGGCTGGTGGACACGTTGGGGGCCGGAGACACCTTCAACGCCGCCGTCATCTTCGCGCTGTCAGGAGGTGGGCACGGACCCGGCGGTTCGGTTCGGCCCGGCCCGGCCCCGCAGCTCCTCACGGCTCCCCCCCCGTGTCCGTCACTCCTCCCCTTCCCCCAGGGCAGAGCCTGCGGGACGCGCTCACCTTCGGCTGTCGCATCGCGGGGAAGAAGTGCGGGATCCACGGCTACGACGGCATCGTCTGAGCCGCGCGGTGCCCCCCGCCCCGCGCCCAATAAAGCTCGCGGATCCCCACCGCCGCCTCCTGCCGGAGCCCCCGCGTGTCCCCCCTGCTCTGTTCACACTGTGGGCGGCAGCGGCTGTATTCCTCGCCCCCGCGTTACAGCGTGAACCCGCGCGTCCTGAACCCTCCCCCCCCGCCGGGCCCGCTGCGGCGGGGGAGGAGCGTGGGGAAGCCCTCAGCCCCCCCCCCCCCCCCCCCAGCCGTGGGGCAGGAACCGCCCGCAGCTCCTTGCCTCGTCTACATCTCCCCGGGATCCCCCCAGGCTGGGGATGGCGGCGCCTCGGGGGGCTCAACCCGGGGCGATCTGTCCTCCATGGCCGTCTCCAATTCCGCCGTCTCGTCCTTTTCCAGAGGGGTTCTGGCCTCGGGGATTCCCTGCCCCTCTGCCTCGATACCGCCACCCCCCCGCAGACCCTCCCCCTCTGGGGGGCTGCTCGCCCCCTCGTCCCCCCCCGGCGTCTCCTCCCCCACCGCGGGCGTCCCCTCCTGCTCCCCGACGTTCCCCTCCGCCGTCCCCTCGGGGGCAGCGCCGCCTCCTCGCGGGGGTCCCCGTGCCGGGGCGGGCAGCAGCAGCTCCGGTGGGTCCAGCAGTCCGTCCCCGCTGCGGTCCCGCTGCTCCAAAGCTCGGTCCACCAGCGCGGCCACCTGCGGGGACGGGAATGGACGGGGAGGCGGTGAGAACGGAGCTCGGCGCAGGGACCCCGCTGGGCACGAACCCCCCGCACGCACCGCCTCGGGGCTGGGCCGCCCCGCGCCCCCCTGGCTCAGCACCGCCCCCAGCAGCTGCAGCAGCTCCAATCCGTCCAGCTGCCCGCTCCGGTCGTGGTCGTGCATCGCGAAGAGGAAGAGAAGAGCTGCGGGCACGAGGCGAGGGCCGTGGGGCTGACACTCACTCCTCCCCCCCCCCCAAAAAAAACGGCCGCCCTCCTCTCCCCTCTCCCTTCTCACGGCCTTACCCCGCTCCCGTGTCATCTCGTCCGCGTCCCGCTGCGGCGGTCCCAAACTCCGCACGGCGCTACGCAGCAACCTGAGGACAGCGGGGCCGGGCGGGGTGACACGCACCGCTCCCACCCCACGGGCAGACCCCGGTCTCCCACCCCGCAGCCACCCAACCCCGCATCCCCACTGCCCCGCAGCCACTCACGGGATCCCCAAGCGCCCCGGGTGTCGCCCACCCCCTCCTCCCGGCATCTCCGTGTCCCCCCAGCCGCAGGGTCGGGGACTCACTGCAGAGCGGGGGGCTCCGGGCTCAGCGGGTCGAGGCCGGGATCCGTCCCCACGGCCGCGGGGAGCTCAGGTCTGGACGGGGAATAGGGGAGGGGGGGTTACAGCGGCTCCTCCTACCCCCGCCCGGCTCGTTGTGCAATTCCGCACCCGCGTGCAACCTGTTTGACCCCCGCAACCAGTGTGACCCCCGCACCTGTGTGACCCCCGCACCTCGTCATCCCGCACCACAGCACCCTTCACCCGCACAGCCCCGCCTGTGCCCGCCCACGGCTCGGGGCCCCCACTCCCCTCTCCCTCGCCCCGTACCGCAGCACCCCGTCCCTGGGAGCCGCCCGCGCCGCGGGGCCGAGCAGCAGCAGCAGCAGCAGCGGCGGCGGCGGCGGTAGGGCCGCCCTCGGGGCTCTCATCCCGCAGCCGGCGCGGACCCACGCGTGGGGCTGCCACGCACGCACAATCGGGGAGGTATTCCGGGCCACAGCGACACTCCCACCCGCACACGGACGCCCCGGGGCACGCACACACGGCGGTGTCCCCCCCCGCCCCGCCCCGGGCCACGTCGCTGGCCCCGCCTCGCCGCTCCCGGACACTTCACGTCTGCCGGCAGCGCAAGGGTTAACCGGCGTCCGCCGCTCTGCCCGGCACAAAGATGGCCGCCGGCGCCACGCCCGCCAGGCTGTGGGCGTGGCCGCGTCGGGTGGGCGTGGCCACGTCAGAGGGCGGGGCGGTGGGCGGGGCCGGGGCGCTCCCGGCAGCGGCGGCGATGGGCGCGGAGGGGCCGAGGAGCGCCGCGCTGCTCCCGGTGCAGCCGCCGCTGTTGCTGCTGTTGGCGGCCGCCGCCGCGCTGCTCGGCTGCCTCTGGGCGCGATCCGCGCGCCGTTCCCCGCAGCCGCCCCTGCTGGCCGGCGGCCCGCGGCTCCGCTCCTTCCTGCGGCGGCACTGCCCGGCCGTGGGGGAGCCGTTCCGTCCCACGGCGTGGTGCTGCGGGGGGCGGCTGCAGACCGTGAGCCGAGCGCTGCTGCAAAGCCGACCCCGCGTCGGGTACCGCAGGTGGGGGGGGATGGGGTCGGGTTGGGTTGGGTTGGGTCGGGTCGGGTCGGGTCGGGTCGGATTAGGAGCGGGGACGGGACGGGGGGAGACGGGGACTGGGGTTGTGACGGGTGGGAACAGGGCCGGGGGGTGAAGATGGGATAGGGCGGATAGGGATTGGCCTGGGGTGGGACGGAGGAGGACGGGACGGGTGGCACCGCGGCCGGTGCACCCCTGTCCGCATCCCCGCCCCCCGCAGCGAGGCCATCCGCACCCCCGATGGCGGGCAGCTCATCCTGGATTGGGCCGACGACGGCAGCACCGCCGAATGCCCCACGGTGCTGCTGCTGCCGGGGCTGACGGGGAACAGCCAGGCCGCCTACATGCTCCAACTGGTGCGAGAGGCGTGCGGCGCCGGCTACAGGTGAGCGCTGGGGGCGGGGGGACGTTCAGCCCAAGCACCGCCCCTGCTGACGCCGCTCTCCTCCCTTCAGGGCCGTCGTGCTCAACAACCGGGGTTGCCGTGGCGAGGAGCTGCTGGTGAGATCCCCCCCACCCCCTCCCCCAGCCCTTCACCCGGGTCTCTGCCCCATAGCTGGGCACTGCGGGGCTCCAGACGGCTCTGCCTCCCCCAGACTCCCAGGACCTTCTGTGCCAGCAACACCGAGGACCTGGAGACGGCCATCACGCACATCCACAGCCGGTACCCGCACGCCCCGCTGCTGGCCGCCGGTGTATCCCTGGGAGGGTATGGCACTAAAGGGGGGGGGGGAAAGCCGGGGGGTGGCACAGGAGAGCCCCCCCCAATCCCTGCCCCCTCCCCTGCAGGATGCAGGTGCTGAACTACCTGGCGCGGGTGGGACACGCAGCGGGGCTGGTGGCTGCCATGGCCATTTCCCCGAGCTGGGACCCCATGGAGACAACGGCGTCGCTGGAGCAGCCCCTCAACACGTGGCTCTTCAACCGCCGCCTGGCTGCCGGGCTGCGGCACCTCGTCCGCAGGTAGGGGCATATCTGGTTTGGTGGGGGGGTGGGGGGGGTGGGGGGTCTGCAGGTCGGGGGGGGGGGCATTGCCCTGCCCTGACTCGGGGTCCTCGCAGGCACCGCGCGGTGATCGGGGACACGGTGAACGTGGAGCACATCCTGAAGGTAGCACCCACCCCCGCGCCCCACCCCCTGCACCGAGTGCCACCCACCACCACCCCCCCCCCGCTCCTCCCCTCGCCCCCAGGCGCGCACCATCCGCGAGTTCGACGAGCGTTACACCGCGCCCGCCTTTGGCTACGGCTCCTGCACGGAGTACTACCGCGCCGCCAGCCCCTCCGGCAGCCTGCACCGCATCCGCGTGCCCACGCTGTGCCTCAACGCCGCCGACGACCCCTTCTCCCCCCTGCACGGTGAGCGGGGCTGGGAGGGGCCGTGCCCACCCCCCTCCGTCGTGGGCCGGGCTGACCCTCGTGTCCCCCCCGCAGCCATCCCCGTGGCGGCCGCCTGGCACCTCCCCCACGTGGCGCTGCTGGTGACATCGCGCGGCGGCCACATCGGATTCCTGGAGGGGCTGCTGCCGTTGCACGGCGGCCTCATGGAGCGCCTCTTCCTGCAGTTTGTCACCGCCGTGTTCCAGCACGGAGAGGAGCTGCGGGGGCTGCAGGACGAGGGGGCTGCGCAGGGGGTCAGCGCCTGATGTCCGCTGTGAACGCCCTCCAAATCCCAATAAACCCGTTCCCATCCCCACTGATCCCTCTCCCACCCCTATAGCCCCGTTCCCATCCCCTTCCCACCCCAGCAGTGGGGCACGGAGGGTAAAGTATGCGGACAGAGAGGCCAGAGCCTTACAGCCCCAGCACAGACAACGCCTTCACGCTCTGGGTTTAATGGTGGGGCCGAGGAGCAGCTCCAGCCCAGCCCCGGGCACGCTGCGTCCCATCGCTATGCTGGCACTGCATCCCACGGCGGTCCCACTCCTGCAGCGTGCCCGGGGCTGGGTCCATCCCCCCCCCACCCACCCAGTGCAGGGGGGTGGGTGCCTAGAGGAAGCCAGGGAAGGCCATCTGCAGCAGCACGATGCTGCCCACGATGAGCGCGGCGCACAGCAGCAGCAGCAGCCAGACGGGCAGCGATCCTGGGGTGGGGGGAGAGGAGGCTGAGAGGTGGGGTCCCGGGGGGTGTCCCGGCCCCATGGCCCCACGCACGTACGGCGGGCAGGGAGCAGGTGCAGCTTGCAACGGCTGTCCACGGCCACGCTGAGCAGCGCTGCCTCGTTCCCCGCCAGCAGCTCCCGGCCGTGCTCGCTCTCAGGCACGAAGGCCACATCGGTGACGACGATGCCGTGTGCCTCCTTCACGTAGTACAGCCTCTGAAGGGGGACACGCGTGAGGTGGGGTGGACCCCGCGCCCACCCTGCGAGGGGCCCTCCCCCTCTGCCACGCTCACCTGCAGCGAGAAGGCGATGTGCACAGCGACGGAGCCGGTGACGGTGCCCAGCCCCAGGAAGGTGCCCGAATCACTGCAGGGAGGAGGGCGGTGAGCGGGGCTGGGGGCGGATGGGGGGGGCGGGGAGCCCTCCCCACGTACCTGACGGAGAGGCAGGAGATGACCTCGGAGCCGCAGGGCCGCGTCAGCAGCGGCAGGAAGGTGCCCCCGTCCCACTTGGTCAGGTAGCAGGGGGGCGGGCGGCGCTCCCGCTTGTGGGGCACCTGCACCGTGTAGAGCCGCAGCGCCCCGCAGCCGTCCTGCACCGCCCCGAAGCTGGCACGGGGCAGCAAAGGTGAGCCGAGGGCGTTGCTAACGAGGGACAGCCCCGCGGGGTCACCACCACCACCACCACCGTCCCAAGGCACGGCCTCGGGGCCGCCCCCCGGCCCCGCACCCACCGGCAGGCCTGATAGCGGTACGCTGTGCTGGGGGTGCCGGGCAGGTTCTCGTTCCATTGCAGCCCGGTCACCAGCTGGTCGCGCTGCCACACGCGGCACTGCAGGTCCCGGCCCGCCGTCACCACCTGCAGGGCACGAGACGGCCGCGGTTCACGGGGCTGCTCGGGGCTGCGTGCCCCCATCCCGTGCCCCCCACCCACCTTATTGTCGGGGCCCAGCGTGATGTCCTCGATCTCGCCGTCGTGCGCCTTGAACTCCAGCGCCTTCTTCATGCTGGGGAACTGCGGCGGCCGTCAGCGGATCCCCGATAGGTGACCCCCCCCCCCCCCTTCCTCCTCCTCGAGCCCTCCCGCCCCGCTCCCACCTCCCAGAGCCGCAGGAATCCGTCGGCACCGCCGGTGACGAGCAGAGTGCCGTCGGCGCTGAAGCGGACGGCCTTCTGCAGCGCGTCGGGGCTGAAGTCGGTGCGCACGCGGTGCAGGCTCTCCACCGTCACCTCTCCGCCGCCGCTCCGCGTCTCGCCGCGCTCCGCCGGGCCGGCGCCCTTCCGCCTGCGCGGGCCCTTCTCCTCCGCGGCTGCGGGGCCGGAGAGCCGCCGGCTGAGCGCCCCGCGCCCGGCGCCCGCCTCCCTTCGCCCCGCAGCCCCGCTCACCGTCTTCGCCTCCCGCGTCGCCCTCCCGCACGCTGAGCCGCAGGATGTGGCAGCTGTGGTCCTGCCCCGCCGCGATGAAGTCCCCGCTCAGCGCCATGCTCATGGTGGCGCGGGTCTCGGTGTCGTGGCAGTGCAGCAGCGACGCGCTCAGCCGCCCCCCGATCTGCTCCAGCTGCAGGAAGTGCTGCGGGGACACCGCCGCTCAGCCCCGCGCCCCCGGGAGCCCCGCCACCCCCCTCCCCCAAGAGCGGAGCCGAGCCGCGCCGCACCACTCCATTGCCGATCCCGGTTTTGGCCGCTCCTCCGCCTCCAGCGGTGATGGCGAGGCCGCGGCGCGGGTGCAGCCGCACGGTGTAGAGCGGGAAGGGCGCCCGGTACAGCTCGGTCGGGCGCGGCGCCATTGCGGGAACGGCGCGCCGCGTCACTGCCCCGCCCACCGCTGGCCCCGCCCCCCTCGCGACAAGCCCCGCCCACCGCCGGCCCCGCCCCCCGCGGCAAGCCCCGCCCACCACTGCCCCCCTCTCGCGATAAGCCCCGCCCCCTTCGCCTATCGCCCCGCCCCCTTCGCCGCACCGTCCCCACATGCGCCCCGCGGCCCCACGTGCGCGGTCCCCTACCGCAGAACGCCGCAGCCCCGTGGGTGCCCCCACCTCCCCCCCGGCCCCGCACGACCCCGATGCTCTCCAGAACGGTTTATTGAGGTGCGGGTAGGGGGAGATAACAGCGTGGCGCCGCTCCTCATCGTGGTCCCACGGCACCCCCGGGCAGCACCGGTCCCGCGGCGGTCCCGTGCCCCCCCCTGCCGCGCTCAGAAGGCCGTCTCCTGCAGCGCATAGGCGGGCGGCCCGTAGCCCTGCTCCTCGGCCTCGTCCCTTGGCACGGCGCCCACCCCGTTGGGAACGCGCTTCTCGGCTGTGGGTGACGGGTGGGGGGCATCCTGCGGGCACACGGCGGGGGGTCGGTGGCAGCGCCATGCGCACGGCCCCTCCCCTCCACCTCCCCTTTTCCCCCCCCAGCGCCCCCCCGTCCCGCTGCGAGGTGCTCACCTGCGTGGGGAAGCGCACCCCGCAGCACAGCCGCTGCCGGTAGCGGGCGGGCAGGCAGCACAGCAGCCGTGGCAGCACCGGGAAAATGGTGCGGGGGTCCACAGCAGAGGGAGGTGTGGGGCCTGAGGGGGAGGGGTCATAGGGGTGAGAGGGATGCGGGTGGAGGGGGGGAGAGGTACCCGGCCCCGCATCCCGCACCCACCGGTGAGCAGGCTGACCAGGAGCCCCACCGCGATGACGGTGGTGGAGTTGTGGGCGCTGTACCACATGTAGGAGAGGTTGTAGAACTTCTGCAGGCCTGTGGGGCTGGGGGAGGGAGGGGGGGAGGCGGTGAGGGGGGGGGGACCGAGCCAGACCCCCGCAGATCACCCCCATCAGCCCCACGGCGCTCACCTCGGGGGGGGTGTCGTGGTGGTGAGCAGCGTGGTGGCGAGCACGGCCGGTGTGGTCAGGTTGATGGGGGGGGGCACGGTGCTGTTGGCCAGGGGGGTGGCCCTCCCCATGTTGGACACCAGGCTGCCGATGCCCACCCAGAAGGCCATGGCCAGCCCGGCCAGCAGCCCCACCACCGCGCCCTGCGGGGGGGAGAGGCACTCAGCGCCTTGGTGGCACCCACGGGGTAGCTGTGGTGGGGGGCGGAGGGGTCCGGGGTACTCACCGTAGGGTTGGCACAGGGGAAGAACATCCCCAGGCAGAAGAGCCCCAGCAGCGGCCCCCCCACCATGCCGAAGATACTGATGGCCGCCTGTGGGGAGATGGCACCGTTTTGGGGCCGAGAGGGGGAAATAGGGACCGCGAGGCCGGGGGTGTCCCCAGCACCCCATCCCTTACCTGCAGCACGGGGCCCAGCATAGAGGACACGTAGGCCATCCCCAGGCACAGCAGCCCGTAGCCGAAAGCTGGGAATGGATGGATGGATGGATGGATGGATGGATGGGCGGATAGATGGATGGATGGATGGATGGATGGATGGATGGAGGGGGTTCAAGGCGCTGCCAGGACCCCGCTGCCCACCCTCCTCGATGCCCCCCACTCACCCAGGAGCTTGGAGAGCAGCGTGGCACGTGACTCTGACAGCCCAGGGAAGTGCGGCCGCACCAGGTCCTCCATCGTCACCGTCGCCAGCGAGTTGAAGGCAGAGGAGATGGTGCTGGGGGGAGGAAGAGGGAGTGGAGCAGCAAGGGGGGAGGGGGGGCTCAGCCATGCCCTCATCCCACCGTCCCCCGTTATGGCACCCACCTGAGGGAGCCGCTGAAGAGACAGGCGACAAAGAGGCCAGGCAGCCCTGGCAGGTCCTGCAGCACATCCATCACAAAGTACAACACGAGCTGCGGGGGGATGTGGGGTAAGCGTGGCACTGGCGGGGGGGGGGGGGGGGGAGGGAGGGGGAGAGAGGGCTGTGGGGTGGAGGGGAGCTCCGCAGCCACCTGGTCGGGGGTTCTGTGGGTGCCGCTGGGGGCCAGCGGGTGCTCGCGGTCGTAGACGAACATGACGAGGCCGGTGAGGCAGCTGAGGCACAATACAATCTGCTGGCAGGGGAAGACAGCGTAGCAGGAGCTGCGGGCACAACGGGAAGGTCAGAGGTGGGCAGAGATGGGGGGGGGAGGTCCCCACACGCCCCCCCAGCCCCACTCACAGCACCGCCTGCCTCTCGCTGCGGGAGCTCAGGTAGCGCTGCACCTGCGCCTGGTTCACGCCGTACAGCGACAGCATCATGAAGACCCCCCCGAAAGCCAGCGTCCAGAAGGTGTACCGCACGTAGGGGTCGGGGTTCAGGCTGCGGGGTCACATACAGTCACGGCCGTGCCAGCATCCCATCCCCCTCCCCTGCGCGTGTCCCAGCGGGGCTGCCGTCCCCATCCCCAACCCCGCAGCGAGGCTCACTCGATGCCGGAGATCTTGCCCTGCTGCTCGGCCAGGTGCCACACTCTGGCCATGCCTCCCATGCGCTGTGCGCCCACCACGATGACGGCCAGCTGCCCCGCGAACATGACCAGCGTCTGGAACACGTCGGTCCAGATGACGGCCTTCAGCCCTCCCTGCAGGGGGACACAGCTGTCACCGTTGCTCTTTTAGGGGGTGGGCACGCACGACGAGCGGCCACGTGGCGCGGTGACAGCACTCACCAGCGTAGTGTACAGCGTGCAGACCAGCCCGATGGTGAGCACCGCGCTCCAGAGGTCAAAGCCTGTCACTGGGTGCCGTTAAGGAGGGATGAGGACGGCGGCTGCCACGCCACGGGGGCCCCTTGCCACCCTCCCGAGCCCTTACCTGCATTGAGTGCCAGCGCGGGCGCGTAGAGCACCACTCCCATGTAGATGACCTGCGGGGACAGAGCGTTGCAGCCCCCCCGGCGCGTCCCCCTCCTCCCCAAGGACCCCGAACTTGGGGTCCCCAAGGACCCCAAGGACCCCGAACCCAGCCCTCACCATCTGGAAGATGAAGGTGACGGTGCCGAAGATGCGCACGGTCTTGTTGAAGCGCAGCTCCAAGTACTGCGGGGAGGGGGAAGAAATGGATGGGGGTCAGGGACGCGTCCCCACCCCGACGCGGTGCGCGAGGAGGGGCAGAGGACCCCCCTCTCCTCTCACCTCGTAGGTGCTGGTGATCTGCAGGCGGTAGAAGACGGGGATGAAGACGTGAGCGGGGATGAGCAGCCCGAGGAAATAGGAGCAGCCCAGGAACCAGTACTCGGTGCCGAAGCGATAGATCTCGGACGGGACGCCCAGGATGGCCACGGCAGACTGGAAGGTGGCCAGCAGGGACAGGGCGACGGGTAGGAAGCCCATGCTGCGGTTGGCCAGCAGGAATTCCTGCACCGTGCGCTGCCGCCCGCCGCTCAGCGCGTAGAACAGCCCGATGGCCGCCGACAGCACCAGCAGCAGCACGAAGATGCTGTAGTCCGCCGTCGAGAACTCCATGGCGAGTGTCCGCCGCCGCCCCGCCGCCGCCCCCACTTTTCCGGTTCATGGGCGGAGGGGCCCGGCCGGCAGCGCCCGGCGCTGCGGGAGGTGGCGACGGTGGATCCGGCCCCGCTCGTCCTCGCGGGGACCTTCGCTCCGGAGCTCTCGGCCCGCCTCAAGGACCTGGGGGGGGGGGGGGGACGCAGACGAGGGGGGGGTCACCGCAGCCTTCAGCCTCCGCTCCCCCGCGGCTCGTCCCCGGGCCGAGGCGAACGCGGCAGCCCCGCCCGGCGCCGACTCCGCAGCCGGCGAGACCGGCACGGCCGGAGCCGGCCGGACGGGCTCTGCGTGAGACGGGCGGGCTCCGCGCGGGCCGAACCCGCCTCTCTTCCCGCGTTCGGGCGAGCGCACCCCCGGATGGGGCCGCGCGATGACGGGGCGGGCGGCGCCGATCCCCGCAGGAATGCGGTTGGATTTGGATTAGCCCCGCGCTGCCGTGCCCGGAGCGGGGGGTTGGCGGTGCTGAAAGGAGGCGAGAGGGCAGCGCCGCCCGCCCCGCCCGCACAGCGGGCATGGTCCAAGGTCACCCACCGCGCGCCGAGACACAACACGGGGCAATCCCCCCCTCCTTCCCCCGCCGCATTCCTGGCCCGACGCCCCGGCGTTCCCCCCCGGTGCGCTGCCCCCGGGCTCCGGGTCCCCCGCCCGCGTCCCGTTGCGGGCGGCAGCGTCCCGCGGCGTCCCCGCACCGCCTGCCGGTGTCCCCGCGTCCCCGCAGCGCTCCCCGTGTCCCGGTGCCCCCGTGACCCCGGGCCACGGCTCCGCTCCCGGTGCCGCTATGTTCCCGCGGCGCCTCGCCTCCTCCCCGCGTTCCCACGTCCCGGCGCTGCTCCCCGCGTCCCGGCGTCCCCCGCTACCCCAGGCCAATGCCCCGCTCCCCTCATCGCTCCCTCGCCCCCGCCGTCCGCAGCCTGAAGGTCCCCACCGACTCCCGCCACGCCTCCGATCCCGCCGCCCGGTCCTCATCCCCTGCCTCGTCCCCGGTGACCCCCGCCCGAGCCCCGCTTTCCCGATCTCCCGGTTCCGCGGAGCATTACGGCCCCGCACGCCCCCCTCGCCGCGCTCCGGCGCCGCGTGCCGCGCACGGCCCCGCAAAGCGCCGCCGCCACTCACCGGGCGGTTGCCGGACTCGGCCCACGTGCACCTGACAGAGCCGCGGCGCACGCTGATGACGTCACGACGCCGGGCATCTCCCTCACCTCCAGCCCTGCTCCCCGCGCGCTCGGATGCCGTCGGCTCCCTTTCGTCCAATCCCGTGCGTGGGACTCGTCACGTGACGCAGCTGGGATCGGGTCGCCGCGCCTCGGCGCCTGCAGGCCGCGGCGAGCCCGGCGGGCGCGCTCCGTTAATGGCTGAGCTATTGGCCGCCTCGCGCGGTCGTTCCGCCCCGCCGCCGGGAAGAGCCCATCCGGGGGCGGCCTCGGGGCGGGGCGGGGCCGCCGGAAGCGGGACCGTGGGTTCCCTCCTGCCGCCGCTGCTGCTGCTGCTGTCGCTGTCGCCCGGGGCCGAGGGGACCCCGCCGCGGCTGTGCGGGAGCTGTGCGGGGCCGCCGAGCAACGGCTCCGTCGTGGCCCAGTACTGCGCCTCCAGGGCCGGCACGGAGCTGTGGGGCCGCTGCTGCGTGGGGCGGGGATCCGGGGGGCAGCGCCTGCTGGGGTACGGGCAGAGGGACGGGGGGCGGCACGGGGGTAACGGGGTGCGGGTAACGGGTACGGGTGTGGGGTGTGCTGCGGGTATCGGGTACGGCGCGGGGCGTGGGCGACGGCCACGGGGCGTGAGTGTGGCCGTGGGGGGCGGGAGGGGAGAAGGGCAACACGGGGCTCCCGGTGCCGCCCCCCCCAGGTTGGACCTCAGCAACTGTTCCCTGCAGAGCCTCCCCAGCGCCTTCAACGAGGCCGCCGCTGCCGTCGTGCTGTGAGTGCTGAGGGAAGGGGGAGGTGTGCGGCGGGGCGCGGCCGCCCGGCCCACCCTGGGGCTGTCGGTGCCATCCCCGGGGCGCAGTGGGTGTGATGCGTTGATAGGGACTTGACGGAGAACCCGCTGCCGGCAATCCCCGATGGCTCCTTCTCGGGCTTCACGCGGCTGCAGCAACTGTGAGTACGGGGGTTGGGTGGGGGAGCCCCGGGGCCGTGCCCGGTGCTGAGCTCCGCTTTGCAGTGCGGTGCCGTTGGCGGTGCCGTGCCCGGGTGGCAGCGGAGCGTGGGAGGAGGTGACGACGTATGGCAGCAGCCGCCTGTGCCACAACCAGAGGAACCCCTGCAACGGCTCCGAGGAGCTCGGTAGGTGGGGGGGTGGGGGGGAGGGCTCTCCCTGCCCCGGCCACGGCCCTACGTGGGGGCACCGCGTGGCACTGGGCAGGGCTGCCCGTGACCCCTATGCTGCCCAGCAGTCCCGCTGTGCCCTGAGAACGCAGCCTGTGCCCCAGACGGCCCCGGCATGTCGCAGTGCCTCTGTGCCAGCCCTTCCCACGGCTACAAGTGTCTGCGGCAGGTGGGTGCGGGGGGCTGGAGGTGCACGGGGGGGGGGCTGAGACGGGGGCGGTGACCTCACCGTGTTCACCTTACAGGGCGCCTTCCCCGTGCCGCTCTTCTGCAGCGTGCTGGGGGCGGTGACGGCAGCGCTGAGCATCGCGCTGTGGGGCACCCAGCGGCGGCACGCTGCGGGGCCGTGACCGCGACCGGGAGCGGAGGTGCGGGATGCGGCCGGACTGCGGGGCACGGGGTGAATAAAGCGTGTGGTTGTGACGCCGTGTGTCCGCTCTGCCGCTGGGGCTGCGCGGGGTGCAGGGATGGGTGGGTTGGCTGCGGGCCGCCCGGGCTGTGCGGGAGCGGCGGGGGCCGAAAGGAGAGCGCGGGGATGGAGGTGAGGCGGGGGCGGGGCTATGCAAATCGCGCTCGGCCCGGAGCGGGCACGCGGATGGTACCACTGTGTGCGTGCGGGTGGGGCTGAGATGGGGGCGTGGCTATGTAAATCAAGAAGCGCGCGGCATGCCGGGAGCGCTACGCCACGAACGGAACGCGCGTGGACAGCCGCGGGCAGCGCGTGGGCCGCGGAACGGCGATCCGAGAGGGGTGCGGAGTGGGGCGGGGCGGAGCAGCGCTTTGGGGCGCGGGTCGCCGTGCGGTGCGGGCTGGTGGCGGGGCGTGGGGAGCGGGGCGGGGCGAGAGCAAAGCATACTTACCTGGCAGGGGAGACACCATGATCAGGCAGGTGGTTTTCCCAGGGCGAGGCTCATCCCCTGCACTCCGGGTGTGCTGACCCCTGCGATTTCCCCAAATGCGGGAAACTCGACTGCATAATTTGTGGTAGTGGGGGACTGCGTTCGCGCTCTCCCCTGATTTGCGTGGTTTAACAGCAGAGAAAGTTGTTAATTTCTCCCCCCCGCCGCCGTCGCACAGCGCTCCCGCTGCCCCTCACAGCGCTGTGCGGTTCCCGCCTCGCTCCGTTCCGCGCCCGCTCTGCGCGCTGTGTGGGGGAACGCGGCCGCCCCGCGCGGATGCGGCGAATGCGCCGCCCGTCCGCAAAGAGGGCCGGAAAGCCGATCCTGGGAGCTCCGGGCCTATCGATCGCTCTCACCTCGGTGTCCGGGGAGGTTATGGAACGAATCATCTCGGGAACCATCGTGGACCAGTCAAAGGTCAAGCAGGGGATCGGGCCCAGTCAGCGTGGCTTTACCAACGGTAGATCCTGTCTGACAAACCTGATGTCATTCTGTGACAAGGTGACCCGCTTAGTGGGTGGGGGTCGGGCTGTCGGTGTGGTCTACCTGCACTTCAGGAAGGCCTTTGGCGCTGTCCCCCACGACATCTCGTGCAGCAGCCGGCTGCCCACGGCCTGGATGGGCGTACGCTGCGCTGGGTGAAGCGCGGGCTGGATGGCCGGGCCCAAAGAGTCGTGCTCGGTGGAGCTGAACGCAGTTGGCGGCCGGTCACGAGCGGTGTCCCCCAGGGCTCAGTGCTGGGGCCGCTTCTGTTTAACGTCTTCATTGACGACGTTGACGAGGGGATTGAGTGCACCCTCAGTACGTTTGCAGACGACGCCACGCTGGGAGGGAGAGTTGATCTGCCAGAGGGGAGAAGGGCACTGCAGAGGGACCTGGATAGACTGATCGATGGGCCGAGGTAAACTGTGTGAGTTTCAATAGGGCCACGTGTCGGGTCCTGCATTTTGGTCACAGCAACCCCAGGCAACCCTACAGGCTTGGGGAGATGTGGCTGGAAAGCTGCCTGATGGAAACGGACCTTGGGGTACTGATGGACAGTCGGCTGAATATGAGCCAGCAGTGTGCCCAGGTGGCCAAGAAGGCCAATGGCATCCTGGCTTGGATCAGGAACGGTGTGGTGAGCAGCACTGGGGAAGTCATCCTGCCCTGTACTCGGCATCGGTGAGGCCTCACCTCGAGTGCTGTGTTCAGTTTTGGGCACCTCAGTACAAGAAGGACGTGGAGGTACCGAAGCAGGTCCAGAGAAGGGCAGCGAGGCTTGTGAAGGGCTTGGAAAGTCAGCCCTGTGAGGAGAGGCTGAGGGATCTGGGGCTGTTTAGTGTGGGGAAGAGGAGGCTGAGGGGAGACCTTATTGCTCTCTTCCAGTACCTGAAAGGTGCTTACAGTGAGAGCGGGGTTGGTCTCTTCTCACTGCTGACAGCTGACAGGACGAGGGGAAATGGCCTCCAGTTGCACCAGGGTCAGTTTAGGTTGGATATCAGGAAACACTTCTTTACAGAAAGGGTGGTTAAGCACCGGAATGGGCTCCCAGGGAGGTGGCTGAGTCACCATCCCTGGATGTGTTTAAGAGCCGTTTGGATGCGGTGCTCAGAGAGATGATTTAGCGGAGGGCTGTTAGAGTTGGGGTACTATGGTTGGGCTGCTGTGATCTCTGAGGTCCTTTCCAACCCGAGCAGTTCTCCGATTCTCTGATCTGCCGACCCAGCCGAGGTGTGCAAGGAGCACAGGGTGGGAAATGGATAAGAACTTAATCTGTTATTGGACAACATAAGTCAGGGGAGAGCGCGAACGCAGTCCCCCACTACCACAAATTATGCAGTCGAGTTTCCCGCATTTGGGGAAATCGCAGGGGTCAGCACACCCGGAGTGCAGGGGATGAGCCTCGCCCTGGGAAAACCACCTGCCTGATCATGGTGTCTCCCCTGCCAGGTAAGTATGCTTTGCTCTCGCCCCGCCCCGCTCCCCACGCCCCGACACCAGCCCGCACCGCACGGCGACCCGCACCCCAAAGCGCTGCTCCGCCCCGCCCCACTCCGCACCCCTCCGGGATCGCCGTTCCGCGGCCCACGCGCTGCCCGCGGCTGTCCACGCGGGTTCCGTTCGTGGCGTAGCGCTCTCCCGGCATGCCGCGCGCGGAGCGCTCTGCACCGCGATCTGCATAGCGATCTGCATGGCCACGCCCACCCCGCTCCCCGCCCCTCACACGCTCTCACGGCGCGCGGCTTTGCTTGGCCACGCCCCCACTGTCCGCACGGCCCCGCCCCCGGCAGCCGGAAGCCAGTCGCCTCGCGCCACCTCTGTGGTACTGCCCCACTTCCGGTACGCTCTCACTTCCGCCGCGTCCCGCTTGTGGCTTTACCGCGCACGGCGGGTGGGGGCGCTGCGGGCCGGGTGTCATCGCGAGACCTCTCCCTCTCGACCAACGTTTCGGGGCGGCGCTGTTGGGCAGTCCGGCCGGAGAGGGCGTGGCCATGCAAATGAGGCAGCTAAACGCAGAGCAGCCCGGGCGGGGAGACTGCTGGATGGGGGTGGGGATATGCAAATAGTTAAAGCGCGCAGCATGCCGGGAGCACCACGTAGCAATAGCGGGAGCCTCACGTGGGCTCCCTTGGGTGCAGTGCGGGTCTCAGTGAGCGGATTAGAAGGGGCGGGCAGTGGGGCGGAGGTAACATCGGGGGATGGGAGTCGCCGTGCCGTACGGGCTGGTGTCGGGGCGTGGGGAGCGGGGCGGGGCGAGAGCAAAGCATACTTACCTGGCAGGGGAGACACCATGATCAGGCAGGTGGTTTTCCCAGGGCGAGGCTCATCCCCTGCACTCCGGGTGTGCTGACCCCTGCGATTTCCCCAAATGCGGGAAACTCGACTGCATAATTTGTGGTAGTGGGGGACTGCGTTCGCGCTCTCCCCTGATTTGCGTGGTTTAACAGCAGATGAAGTTGTTATTGAGATGAAGTTGTTATTCAGGTTAAGTTGTTATTCCTTCCCCCCGCCGCACCCCTCACCGCTCCCCACCCATCGCAGTATCCGCTCCCCGTCCCGTCCCGCGCTACTCGCTGCTTCCCGCGCCCTTTCCCCGCCCAGCCGCGCGCTGATTGGCCCCCTCTCTCCGGACGCCACGCCCCCTTCCTTTCTGGCCCCGCCCCCCCGCGCATCTCCCTCTCTCGGTACCCCGCCCCGCCCCTCCCGCACTCCCCGCCGCCTCCCGCAGCGCCCCGCACGTGGCACCGCCATGGGCCGCCTGGTGCTTCAGGACGGCTCCGTGCTGCGCGGCCGCGCCTTCGGGGCTACGGGCGCTGCCGCCAGCGGGGAAGTGGGTGAGTGCCGCAGGGCCGGGGGCGGGAAGGCTGCGGGACGCGCGGGGATCCCCCGCTCCGCGTTTTTCTCCCCGCAGTGTTCCAGACGGGCGTCGTGGGGTACCCCGAGGCGCTCACCGACCCGTCGTACGCGGCGCAGATCCTGGTGCTCACCTACCCGTTGGTGGGCAACTACGGCGTGCCCCGGGAGCGGCGGGGACCCTTCGGCCTGGGCACGGTGAGCGCGGGGCCCCCGGAGCCGCGGGGCAGAGTCCTCCTCCCCCGCCCCCCGACGCGGCTCTCGGGTGGGAGCGCGCCGCGATGGGGCCGCGGGTGGGGGCGGGGCCGCCGTGCGCCGCGCCGCGGGGCCGCCGGGGCTTCGGCTTCGCCCGGGCTCCCCTCGGCGCCGGGGGTCGGCGTGGGGATGGGGGGGGGGGGGCGCGGGGCGGCGGTGCCGCTCTTGTGCTGGGGGGGGTCCCGCCCGGAGGCTCCCCCCTCCCGGAGGTCCCCCCGCCCGGCCCCGCGGCCCCGAAGGGAATCTCCGGGCTTTCGGCCACGTTCGCGCCCCGTCTCCCCGCAGTGGTTCGAGTCGGATAAGATCCACGTGGCCGCGCTGGTGGTGGGAGAGTGCTCGGAGACCCCCAGCCATTGGAGCACCGCCCGATCCCTCGACCGATGGCTCAAGGAGCACAACGTCCCCGGGCTGGAAGGTGGGGCTGAGGGGCGGTGCCGGGGCTGGGGGGCACCCGGGGGCGGCGGGCTTGGAGCGGAGCTAAACGTGCGTTGGGATCTGTGGGGCCGTGCCCTCCCTGGGGGGGGTGCTGAAGGTGCCGTGGGACCGCACGGCTCCGTGTCGCCGTAGGGGTGGACACCCGCGCCCTCACCAAGAAGATCCGCGAGAAGGGCACGCTGCTGGGCAAGCTGCTGCCGGACGAGGCCCCGGAGGAGAGCATCCCCTTCCAGGACCCAAACGAGCGGCACTTGGTGCAGGAGGTGTCCCTGAAGGTATGGAGGCAGCTGGTCGCGGGCTATGGGGTGGCGATGGGCCGGACCCCCACTCATCCTCTCCGTAGGAGCCGCGTGTCTTTAACCCTGGTGGATCCCCGCGCATCACCGCTGTGGACTGCGGCCTGAAGCACAACCAGCTGCGGTGCCTCTGCGAGCGGGGGGCGGCCGTCAGCGTGGTGCCGTGGGACCATCCGCTGGACCCCGCCGGTAGGGGGGCTGTGGGGTTGGAGAGGGGGTGTGGGGGAGGATCGGTGCGGGGGGCCTCGGGGAGCCTCATGCCGGGGGTCTGGGGTCCTCGGGGAGCCCCATCCTGCCCCATTCTGGGGGTTCGGGGCGTTGCGGTGTTACTCTTGCTGGGGTTTGTAAGGGAGGTGTGATGTGGGGATGCTCACTGTAAGCTGACGTGGAATATCATGGCGTGCTGTGAGCAGTGGGGTCGGTGACCCCCGTGCGACCCCATTTGGGAGCTGTGGGGCTGCGGTTCCCGCTATGACTCCCTAAAGTAGGGGGCACTATGGGGTCCCCAGCCTAACGCTGCTGTCTGTGCACAGACTTCGATGGGCTCTTCCTCAGCAACGGCCCCGGGGACCCGCGGCTGTGCCAGCAGACAGTGGCCAACCTGCGCGCCGTGCTGGCTGCTGACCACCCCAAGCCCATCTTCGGGGTGTGCCTGGGCCACCAGCTGCTGGCCCTGGCCCTGGGCGCCCGCACCTATAAGATGAAGTGAGCAGGGTTCCAGCTCCGGGGGGGTCCTCGTGTTCGGTTGGGTGAGTGATGTTCTGTGCCCACCTCCCCCCCCCAGGTACGGGAACCGTGGGCACAACCAGCCGTGCGTGCACGAGGACACGCAGCGCTGCTTCATCACGGCACAGAACCACGGCTTTGCAGTGGAGGCGGGCAGTCTGCCCCCCGGTTGGGCACCGCTCTTCACCAACGCCAACGATGGCTCCAATGAGGGGCTGGTGCATGAGCACAAACCCTTCTTCAGGTGGGCGCGGGGTCACCCTGGTGTGGGGCTGGGGGCGTGGGGCTGAGCCTCACCTGATGGCCCTGCAGTGTGCAGTTCCACCCCGAGCACCGCGCTGGCCCCACGGACCTGGAGGGGCTCTTTGATGTCTTTGTGGAGGCGGCGCGGGATCTGCAGGGAGGGAACAATGACAGAACAGGTGGGCATGGGGCTGGGGGAGAGGTGAGCCCCCCAGGGCTGGGGACAGGGCTGTGTGCGGGGTGCTGTGCCTGATGTCAAGGCTTGGGGCTGGGGCTGTGCGTGGGATTCTGTACTCACGGTCATGGGGCAGGGGGAGATGCTGGGGGGTCAGGGTTGGTGATCGCTCAGGGCTGTGGTTGATAGGGTTTGGGGCTGGGGTTGGTGCTTAGGGTCTGGGCTGTGATTGGTGCTCAGGGCTACGGTTGTGCATGAGTGGCTGTAGGACTACATTTGGTGATGGGGCACTGTGTTGTGTTTCAAGCCACTGTGCTGGGTGCTGTGTGGGGCTGTGGGGCTGTGCACAGGGCCACAGCATCCCTTCCCCATCCCGTCCCATCCCTACAGTGCGGCAGCGTCTGCGGGATCTCCTGGCGTACAAGGAGGTGCCAGCAGCGGGGCAGGAGGCAGCACGACCCCGCAAGGTGCTGATCCTGGGCTCCGGCGGACTCTCCATCGGGCAGGCGGGCGAGTTTGATTACTCAGGGTCACAGGTGAGCATCCCTCAGAGAGTTGGCAAACAGAGGCCTCCACGTGGAGCTGATATCGCTGCCCCCCTGACCTCCAGGCCATCAAAGCGCTGAAAGAAGAAAACATTCAGACGGTGCTCATCAACCCCAACATCGCCACGGTGCAGACCTCCAAGGGGCTGGCAGACAAGGTGTACTTCCTGCCCATCACCCCTGAGTATGTCACCCAGGTGAGTGCTGCAGGGATGGCGGGGGGCGCTGTGGGGCCGCTGTGGATCTGCACCCCACTGCCCCGTCCCCCGTCCCCATCCTGTAGGTAATCCGCAACGAGCGCCCCGACGGCGTGCTGCTGACCTTCGGTGGGCAGACAGCCCTCAACTGCGGCGTGGAGCTGACCAAGGGCGGCGTGCTGCAGCGATACCGCGTGCGTGTGCTGGGCACCCCCGTCGCTTCCATCGAGATGACAGAGGACCGCAAGGTCTTCGTGGAGAAGATGGAGGAGATCGGCGAGCACGTGGCACCCAGCGAGGCCGCTGCTTCCCTGGAGCAGGTCTGGGGCCGCAGCATGGCGTGCGGCAGGATGGGGGCTGTCCCCAGGGGGTGCCACCCCCGTGCTCACTCTGTCCTCTCTGCAGGCGCAGGCGGCGGCTGAGCGGTTGGGGTACCCGGTGCTGGTGCGCTCGGCGTACGCCCTGGGGGGCCTGGGCTCCGGCTTTGCCTCCAACCGGGAGGAGCTGGCGGCCCTGGTGAGCCAGGCCTTCACCCACACCTCCCAGGTGCTGGTGGACAAGTCGCTGAAGGGCTGGAAGGAGATTGAGTACGAGGTGGTGCGCGACGCCTACAACAACTGCGTCACGGTACAGCAGCGGTGCTCGGGGGGAGCGGGGGATCCCTAAGCACTTTCCTTGTGCCAGCACGACTGCTATATGCTGGCACCAAGACCATAGTGTGCCCTCTATGGGCACGGTGCCGCGCTCAGGTTGTGGTGGTGCAGGGAGGCCCGGCGGTCTCTTGGGCAGGGGAGGAGGTGGGCACCCCCAGTGAGGTCGTTATAGTGGAATGGGGAGTATAGGTGATGGACAGCCAGTGCCCCCCTGCCCCAGGTGTGCAACATGGAGAACCTGGACCCGTTGGGCATCCACACGGGCGAGTCCATCGTGGTGGCACCCAGCCAGACGCTCAATGACACCGAGTACTTCATGCTGCGCCACACGGCCATCAAGGTGGTGCAGCACCTGGGCATCGTGGGCGAGTGCAACATCCAGTTCGCCCTGAACCCCGAGTCGGAGCAGGTGGGCGCAGTGTCCCCCCCGTGTGCTCCCCTGTGGTGGTGGTGGGACCCTATCCGTGCTCACGGCGCACTGCTCCTTGCAGTACTACATCATCGAGGTGAACGCGCGGCTCTCCCGCAGCTCGGCACTGGCCAGCAAAGCCACAGGTTACCCGCTAGCCTACGTGGCAGCCAAGCTGGCACTGGGCATCCCGCTGCCCGTCCTCAGGTAACAACGTCACCACGGGGGCACGGGGCACACCTCAGCTGTGTTGTGGGTTCCGTGTGCCAACGCTGTCCTGTGTGCTGCCCAGAAACTCCGTCACCAACTCCACCACCGCCAACTTCGAGCCCAGCCTGGACTACTGCGTGGTGAAGATCCCGCGCTGGGACCTCAGCAAGTTCCTGCGTGTCAGCACCAAGATCGGCAGCTCCATGAAGAGCGTGGGTGAGCGCAGCGGGGCAGCGTGGCGTAGCGTGGCGTGGGGTGGCCTGTGGGGCTCCGTCCACTCACGGCCTCCCACAGGGGAGGTGATGGCCATCGGCAGGAACTTCGAGGAGGCCTTCCAGAAGGCGCTGCGGATGGTGGATGAGAACTGCGTGGGCTTTGACCACACGGTGAAGCCGGCGTCAGACGTGGTGAGCGCTGGGGCTCGGCACGGCGCGTGGGTCAGGCGTGGGAGGCTGTGCCCCGCTCACCCCTCTGCCCCCCAGGAGCTGGAGACACCGACAGACAAGCGCATCTTCGTGCTGGCGGCGGCGCTGCGTGCTGGCTATTCCATTGAGCGCCTCTACGAGCTGACCAAGATCGACCGCTGGTTCCTGCACAAGATGAAGAACATCACGGACCACGCGGCGCGGCTGGAGGCGTTCCGCGGAGAGCAGAGCGCCATGCCGCCCGCCGTGCTGCGCCGTGCCAAGCAGCTCGGCTTCTCCGACAAGCAGGTGGCCCTGGCCGTGCTCAGGTGAGGTGGGGGGCGGCCCCCACCTTGCTGCTGCCCCACGGCCTGGCGCTCACCCTGCCCCCTGCAGCACCGAGCTGGCCGTGCGGAAGATGCGGCGCGACCTGGGCATCCTGCCGGTGGTGAAGCAGATCGACACGGTGGCGGCCGAGTGGCCGGCGCAGACCAACTACCTCTACCTGACCTACAATGGTGCCGAGCATGACCTGCCCTTCCGCCAGCCCCACGTCATGGTCATCGGTTCTGGTGTTTACCGCATCGGCAGCTCCGTCGAGTTCGACTGGTGCGCTGTCGGCTGCATCCAGGAGCTGCGCAAGGTGGGCTGGGGTCGGTGGGACGCAGGGATGTGGGGAGGAGTGGGGCCGGGGCTGTCCCTGGCCTCACCGCGTTGCTCTGCCCTACAGATGGGCTTCAAGACCATCATGGTGAATTACAACCCTGAGACTGTGAGCACTGACTATGACATGTGTGACCGCCTCTACTTTGATGAGATCTCCTTTGAGGTGAGTGAGTGAGGGCTGCATGCTGCAGGGCAGGGAGTCTCAGAAGCTGCCCCAAAGGAATGGGGGCTGCGTGGCCCTCTCCTAGCCGGCCCGTGCCGCAGGTGGTGATGGACATCTACGAGCTGGAGAACCCCGAGGGTGTCATCCTGTCAATGGGCGGCCAGCTGCCCAACAACATCGCCATGGCGCTGCACCGGCAGCAGTGCCGCATCCTGGGCACCTCCCCCGAGGCCATCGACTCAGCCGAGAACCGCTTCAAGTTCTCTCGCCTGCTGGACACCATCGGCATCAGCCAGCCACTCTGGAAGGAGCTCTCCGACATGGAGGTGGGTGCAAGGCTGCCTGGGGCTGTGCCTCCCCCACCTACCACCCACTGAGCTGTGTGTCTCCCTGCAGTCGGCCAAGCACTTCTGCTGCACAGTGGGCTACCCCTGCGTGGTGCGGCCCTCCTACGTGCTGAGCGGTGCTGCCATGAACGTCGCCTACTCGGACAGTGACCTGGAGAAGTTTCTCAGCAACGCCGTGGCCGTGTCCAAGGAGCAGCCCGTTGTCATCTCCAAGTTTATCCAGGAGGCCAAGGTTGGACGTGGCTCCTGCGCTGCGCTGGAGCTGTGGCAGGATGGAGCTGTGACCGTGTGCCTGCTCACAGGAGATCGACGTGGATGCGGTGGCCTGTGACGGCGTGGTGGTGGCCATTGCCATCTCTGAGCACGTGGAGAACGCTGGAGTGCACTCGGGCGATGCCACGCTGGTGACCCCCCCGCAGGACATCACGCCCAAGACTCTGGAGCGCATCAAGGCCATCGTGCACGCCATTGGGCAGGAGCTGCAGGTCACCGGGCCCTTCAACCTGCAGCTTATCGCCAAGGTACTGGGGAGGGCAGAGCCACGGTGGGGGGCACTGAGCACCCTGCAGCCTCAGGATGTGCCTCACACCGTCCCTTCTCTGCAGGATGACCAGCTGAAGGTGATCGAGTGCAACGTGCGCGTGTCGCGCTCCTTCCCTTTCGTCTCCAAGACGTTGGGGGTGGACCTGGTGGCCTTGGCCAGCCAGGTGATCATGGGTGAGGATGTGCAGCCCGTAGGGCTGATGACGGGCACGGGCATCGTCGGTGTCAAGGTGAGCTGGGGCCAGCAGCGGGGTGGGGGCTGCGTTGGGCGGCTGCTGACCCCCTGTGCCCGCAGGTGCCGCAGTTCTCCTTCTCACGGCTGGCGGGTGCTGACGTTGTGCTGGGTGTGGAGATGACGAGCACGGGTGAGGTGGCCTGCTTTGGGGAGAACCGCTGCGAGGCGTACCTCAAGGCCATGCTCAGCACCGGCTTCAAGATCCCCAAGAAGAACATCCTACTGACCATCGGCAGCTACAAGGTGCGTGGGGTGCCGGGGTTGGCTTGGGTACCCCAAATGCACTTTGACCACTGCCGTGCTGTTGCAGAACAAGAGCGAGCTGCTGCCCACCGTGCGGACCCTGGAGAGCCTTGGCTACAATCTGTATGCCAGCCTTGGCACTGCTGACTTCTACACCGAGCACGGCATCAAGGTGGGGGCTCAGGGTTTGGTGGGGAGGTTGGTGGTGCCGGCACAGAGTGGTGACGGTGGCGCTGCTGCAGGTGATGGCAGTGGATTGGCACTTTGAGGAGGCAGACAGCACTGAAGCGGGTGCCCGTGAGACGCAGCGCAGCATCCTGGACTACTTGGCAGAGAACCACTTTGAGATGGTCATCAACCTCTCCATGCGCAACTCTGGGGGCCGCCGGCTTTCCTCCTTTGTCACCAAGGGGTACCGCACGCGGCGCCTGGCCGTCGACTACTCCGTGCCTCTCATCATTGACATCAAGTGCACCAAGCTCTTCGTGGAGGTGGGATGGGCACGGCGTGGAGAGCTCTACTGGGTGATGCTGTGGGGTCTGGGCAGGCATCCTCCTGGCCCTGCCTCGTGCGCCCGTGGTGGATGTGCCCAGCCTGATGATTGCTGTGCCCACAGGCACTGGGCCAGATTGGGGCCGCCCCGCCACTCAAGATGCACGTGGACTGCATGACATCCCAGAAGCTGATCCGCCTGCCAGGTTTGAGAGCTGGGGGTGATGTGGTTCTGGGGTTGTGCCCAGAGTAGCTGTGGGGTCAGAGACGTTCCGCTCCACTGTCTCTTCTCCGTGTCTGCCATATCCCCATGCCCCAGACGCTTCCCCAGTGCTCCCACGCTGATGCTCGCTCTCCGCAGGGCTGATCGATGTCCACGTGCACCTGCGTGAGCCAGGTGCCACACACAAGGAGGACTTCTCCTCGGGCACTGCAGCCGCCCTGGCCGGGGGTGTCACCATGGTGTGTGCCATGCCCAACACCAGCCCCGCCATCACCGACGCTGCATCCTTCGCCCTGGCACAGAAGGTGAGTGTGGAGCTGGTGTGGCCATGTCCCCTCCCCACGAGGCGTGATGCCCTCTGCCCTGCTGAGCCTGCTGTATCCCCCTCCCCGCAGCTGGCCGAGGCCGGGGCGCGCTGTGACTTCGCCCTGTTCCTGGGTGCATCGGCGGAGAACGTGGGCTCACTGGGTGCACTGGCTGCGGCAGCGGCAGGGCTGAAGCTGTACCTCAACGACACCTTCTCCAGCCTGCGCATGGATGACGTGTCGCTGTGGATGGAAGTGAGCTGCTGCCGTGGGGGGTGGGAGCTGCAGGGGGGCTTGGCCCAGTGCTTGCCTCAGCACACATCTCTTCGTTTCCTTGCAGCACTTCCAGCAGTGGCCACGGCATTTGCCCATCGTGGCCCACGCGGAGGGGCAGACGGTGGCTGCCGTCCTGATGGTGGCACAGTTGCACCAGCGCCCCGTGCACATCTGCCACGTGGCACGCAGGGAGGAGGTGAGCAGAGGGCTGAGACCCCCTCCTGTGGCTGGTGAGGCGTGCTGGAGGGCTTCCCCTCACTGTGCCTCCTCCAGATCCTCCTCATCAAGGCGGCCAAGCAGAAGGGGATCCCGGTGACGTGCGAGGTGGCCCCACACCACCTCTTCCTGTGCCAAGATGACCTGGGGCGCCTTGGGGAGGGCTGTGGGACCGTGCGCCCAGCACTGGGCACCTCCCAGGACCTGGAGGCCCTCTGGGAGAACATGGACACCATCGACTGCTTTGCCACTGACCACGGTGAGCTCTTGGGGGCACAGAGCGGAGATGAGTGGGGCCAAGCATTGTGGTAACATTCCCCACCCTGCAGCCCCCCACACACTGGAGGAGAAGCGGGGCCCCAAGCCGCCCCCTGGCTTCCCTGGGCTGGAGACCATGCTGCCTCTGCTGCTGACCGCCGTCTCTGAGGGGCGGCTGACGGTGGAGGATATCATCCTGCGCCTCTACGAGAACCCCCGCAAGATCTTTGGACTGCCGGCACAGGAGGACACCTACGTGGAGGTGGGTCACTGCCCCACCACCCACCGCACAGCCAGCCCCGGACTCTGACCGCTCTCCCCGCAGGTGGACTTGGAGCAAGAGTGGGTCATCCCTGAGCGCACTGCATTCTCCAAGGCGCAATGGACGCCCTTTGAGGGCAGGAATGTGAAGGGGACAGTGCGCAGGGTGGTGCTGCGTGGGGAGGTCGCCTACATCGATGGGCAGGTGGGAACCAAGTGCCGCTCCCTGTGCTGCTCCCCCACATCCAGGGGTCCACGAGCACCGACCCCCCCTCAGCTAGGGGTCTCTGAGCACTGATCACCCTCTGTCTGTGGCCACAGGTCCTGGTGCCCCCCGGCTACGGGCAGGATGTGAGGAAGTGGCCCATGGGAGCTGTGCTGGCACCGCTCGTGGCCCCCACCAAGGAGATTGTGAAGGTAATGGGGTGCAGGGCACCGGGGGGGGCACAACCTGTGCCCTGCTCCAGCTCATCCTCTCTCTGCAGACCCCCGAGCGGCCCCGGCACGCAGCGGTGGGTGAGACGCTGCGCAGCCGAGCCTCCAGCCCGCGCCGCGCCGGCCCCGTGCCCGAGGGCCGCTTCCACCTCCCGCCCCGCATCCACCGTGCCTCTGACCCTGGTCTGCCAGGTGAGGGGGGCACAGCGCGGCGCAGGGGGACAGCGTGCATGTGGCCGTGCGGGAGCCGTGTCGGGGCTGGGCGCCGCGCTGACCCTGCCCTTGTGTCCCGTTCAGCGTTCCGGAGGCTGGGAGCCGCGCACCGCCCGGGCGCCCGAGGCACCGGTAATGTTGGGGGGGACTCACTCAGCCCCGCGTTATGGCACTATAAGCGCAGCCGATGAGTGCAGCCCCCCCCAGGTGCCGCGCCAGCCCCGGGCCTCTGTGCTGCCCCTGAGAGGGGCTGAGTCCTTGGGACGGGGCACAGCGGTGCTCCCCTCCCGCTCAGCCCCAGCCTGCCCGGCACCTCGGGGCCCTGTGCCTCCCAGGATCAGGGCTGCGTCCCGTTGGGTTCCATGGGGTGCATGTGGG
Source organism: Gallus gallus (assembly GCF_016699485.2). Classification (NCBI taxonomy): domain Eukaryota; kingdom Metazoa; phylum Chordata; class Aves; order Galliformes; family Phasianidae; genus Gallus; species Gallus gallus. The sequence continues at coordinate 104,342,078 of NC_052534.1, forward strand.
GCACAGCGCGGGGGCTTGACCCAGCTCATTTTGGGGCAAGCGTCACTGTAGCGTCGCGTCTGCGGTGCTGAGGGTGCCGGGAGCGCTGTGCTCTAACACTGCATTCCTCTCTCATGCTCAGCTGAGGACACGCGGGAGAAGGCTGGCAGGAGGGCGGCAGAGGCAGGTGAGTACTGGGGGCTGGGAGCTCTGCGTGCTTCCCACCTGGGCTCACCGTGCGCTCCTGGTGCCACAGATGCGACGGCCGCTCAGGACAGCCACCCCCACCTGTCGGGCCCCTTCCCACGCCAGGCGTCCCCCCAAGGCGTGCCCCACTTCCCCACCTCACCGCTGCTGCACCCCCTGGTCGGGCAGCACATCCTCTCTGTGCGACAGTTCTCCAAGGAGCAGGTGGGTGCCAGGTGGGCACTGGGGGGGAGGTCTGGGTGCCGGGTGCCTCCCCTGAGCCGCGTCTCCCCGCAGATGTCCCATCTCTTCAACGTGGCGCACACCCTGCGCATGCTGGTGCAGAAGGAGCGCAGTTTGGACATCCTCAAGGTGAGCAAGGGAGCAAACGCTGCGTGCCCCACGCCTCTCCCCCCGCCTGACGCCACGTCCTGCAGGGCAAAGTGATGGCATCCATGTTCTACGAGGCAAGCACGCGCACCAGCAGCTCCTTTGCGGCCGCCATGTGCCGGCTGGGCGGCTCCGTGGTGTCGTTCTGCGAGGCCACCTCCTCGGTGCAGAAGGGCGAGTCGCTGGCTGACTCCGTGCAGACCATGTGCTGCTACGCCGACGTCCTGGTGCTGCGGCACCCCCAGCCTGGAGCTGTGGAGGTGAGCGGGAGGGCCGCGTCCTGCCACATGCCCTGGTGCCGTCGGGATACGTGTGGGGGTCTCACTCTCGGCCCGCTGTGTGCCCAGCTGGCCGCCACGCACTGCCGCAAGCCCGTGATCAATGCTGGTGACGGGGTGGGCGAGCACCCGACGCAGGCACTGCTGGACATCTTCACCATCCGCGAGGAGCTGGGCACTGTCAACGGCATGACGGTGAGACGCTGTATGCCGTGCCGTGGGGTGGCGGGGGCCGTGCCGTGGGTTGTGCTCACGGCGCTCCCCGCAGATCACCATGGTGGGCGACCTGAAGCACGGGCGCACGGTGCACTCGCTGGCCCGCCTGCTCACGCAGTACCGCGTCCACCTGCGCTACGTCACGCCCCGCGGCCTCGGCATGCCGCCCGACATCGCCGCCTTCGTGGCTTCCAAGGGCATCTCGCAGGTGAGGAATGAGGCTGGGGCTGTGGGGCTGTGCGGCTGTGCCCAGCCCGTGGCCCTGCTGACGGTGCTGCCCCAGGAGGAGTTTGGGAGCATCGAGGAGGCGCTGCCCGACACCGACGTGCTCTATATGACCCGCATCCAGCGGGAGCGATTCGAGAGTGCTGAGGAGTACGAGGCCGTGAGTACAGGCCGGGTGGAGGGCCGGGCGGAGGGCTGGGAGGGTCCCCACACCCCATTGCTCAGGGCTGTGGCCCCGCAGTGCTTCGGGCAGTTCATCCTCACACCGCACATCATGACGAGGGCCAAGGAGAAGATGGTGGTGATGCACCCCATGCCCCGCGTCAACGAGATCAGGTGGGGTTGGGGTGGGCAGTCTCTGGAGGGGGGATGTGGGGGGAGTGGTAGGGTTATGGAGTCGAGGTATGGAGTCCTGGAGGGAAGAGGAATGGTGGGAAGGGAGATAAGGGCTTTGAGGGGGAGAATAGGGGATGCGAGGGTGGGGTGCTGTCCAGGTGAGGAGGAATGGGTTCCTGGGGGGGGGGCTGCAACCACGTGGTGGGGTCCTTGGGGCAGAGGGGGGAGCAGGGCGGGGTCGGGGGCGGAATCTGAGATGATGGGGTAAATGGGGTCTGAATGTGGGGGCCTGGGGAGAAAGGATCGCACACAGCTGGGGTCCTGCGGGCGGGCGGTGGGAACGGGGGCTGTGGAGGGGGGGGGGGGGGGTGGGGGGGGGAAGAGGGGGGTGGTCCCCGGTACTGACGTCACATCCGCAGCGTGGAGGTGGACTCGGACCCGCGCGCCGCGTACTTCCGGCAGGCAGAGCAGGGCATGTACGTGCGGATGGCGCTGCTGGCTACCGTGCTGGGTCGCTACTGACGCCAATAAACTGCGACGGGGCGTCGCATCGCTTCAGCCAATCGCGTGCCGCGCTGGGTGTGCGTCATCATTCTGCGCCGTGTCACGTGGCCATGCGGACGGCATGGCGGCGTTGCGGCGGTTCCTGGCGCGGCGGCCCTGGGCCGTGCAGGCGCTGACCGCCGGTAAGGGCCCGGCCCGCCCCCCTCTGCACCGCACGACGAGTCCGTGGGCCGGGGGGTGGTGGTGGGGCCTGGGGGATGGGAGGCGCTGTATGGGCCTTGGGCCTGATCGGCCCCGGCGCCTGGGCCTGCAGAGGGCTTTCCCCGTCTGCCGCGCTGGGCTCCGTGTGCCGCTCCTTGGTCCGTTCCGTGTCCTTTGGGGCCCCTCCGTGTCCGGGACGGGCGATGCCACGAGCCCAGAGGGCCCTCCCCCTCTCCGGGTGGATCCCCGCATGTAGCCCGGAGCCCACTGAAACGCACCTCCCCGGAAAGGGGGAGTTGGGGGATGGGAGCGCCTCCACCCTTTGCTACCCATCCCCCCTCCCCCCCCCCTTGTTTCCCGTGGGGTGACGGCACCGTCTCTGCTGCCAGCCCCTGCTGAGGGTGGTGCCAAGCGCTGGGGCTGTGCCAGGCCACCTCACCGTTCCCTTTGTTATTTTTATCTCCCTTGATGGAATTCACTGCCTGGCACCCGCTGTGGGACTGTGCCGCCACGATGTTCCTCCGTGTCCTGGAGGGGGGCCAGGCAGAGCCGGGGGGGGGGGGGGGGGGGCCTCACACCGGGTACACACTGCAGTTCGAGACTTGCTCTGGGTTCCTCCTCACCATTGCTTCTCCCCACCAGAGCTGACTTCTGTGGTGTGGGGCAACCCCTGGGCCGACCGTGGGACCGAGCAGCCCTCGGTGCTGAATGGCATTGGGTGGCTGAGGAGGGGCTCTGTCCTTGCGCCTGGGCACACTTGAAGGACTGCAGCCCCCCACGCTCCAGCCCTGAGCTCCAGTCCCGCTGTGCAGCTGCAATGTTCCCCCGACACAGAGCTGCAGCCGGGGCCAGGCCAGGGACAATTCCTGGCAGCTGCTCGCACTGGGGGCAGCCAGCAGCGGTGAGAGCTGCGGGGCAGCACTTTACCTCCCGCAGGCCGGGCTGGGGGCCAGGATGCCAGCAGAGCCTGAGTCCGGCAGCAGCAGCACGTGCCCACAACGGTGACCTGGTGGCCTCTGCCTGCAGTGAGCGGCCCCGCAGCCAACGAGGCCCGCGGGGGCTGCCTACACTGTGCCCTACTTAGGCTTGAGTGCGCTCCAGGGCCCTTGGCTGCAGCGCGTGGGAGCAGCAGACTCAGCAAGCAGGGCCTGGGGGATCAGCTTAGGGCTGGGGGACGCAGCGGTGAGTTCCAGTCCTGGGTTATGGGTTAGCATTGGGGTCACCTGACCCTCCTGGGCCACCCCAGCTGCACAGTCTGGCCATTGCCCGTCAGAGTGGGTGCGCGTGCTGGGGGTTGCATCTCCCTGTGGGTGAATTCAGGCTGTGGGGTGCTGGGTGTGCAGTGCTGTGGCTGTGCCTTTAGGCTGGAGTCTGCCCTGTGAGGGGCTGCAGGAGCTGATGCGGGGGGTGCTCCAAGTTCTCAAGAAGGGGGCAGAAGTGTGGGGGCTGGAGCACTGCCTTGGGAACCAGAGTGCTGGGAGCGAGCATGGAGCCCGCGAGGGTTGGGGCACAGAGCGCCGAGCCAAGGGAGTTGCGTCGAAGAGGTCGGGAGGGCAGGACGGGGCGGGGGCTGCCAGAGACCTGCTGAGCTGCACCCCACCGAGAGCGTGGGCACGCAGCTCAATCCTGCACACTGATATGGAAACACTGCTCCGAGCTGTGCCAACGGCCAGGAGGAACCGGGAGCGGTCCTGGCACCGAGCGAGGAACGGCACAACTGGGGATCAGCTGCTCGTGGGGCTCGGGCAGGACCCCCACCCTGTGCCCGCCGCCCTCCTGAGCTCCGTGCTGGTTGCAGGGGCACTGATGGGAGCCGGTGATGTGATCGCACAGCAGCTGGTGGAGCAGCGCGGGCTGCGCGGGCACCACAGCCAACGCACCCTGAAAATGATGGCCATAGGCTTCTGCTTTGTGGTGGGTGCTGATGCGGGGGGCACCCGTGCTGAGCTGCGGGGTGGGCGGGTGGCTGCCCGGCTCCTGTGGGCACCCCACGGCCCCAGCACCGCGCTCAGCACGCAGCTCTTGCAGGGCCCCGTTGTGGGCGGGTGGTACAGGATCCTGGACCGGCTCATCCCAGGGGCCACAAAAGCAGTGGCCGTGAAGAAGATGGTGCTGGATCAGGTCAGTGCCCGTGGGTGTGGGGATGGGGCGGCACGACGGTGCTGCCTCCCTCCTGCTGCCGCTCTCGGGTGCTCCCAGATTTGCAGGCCCCGTGCCTGCAGCTGTGTGCTGGGGGCTCCCCGGGCGCTGCAGGGCCTCAGCCAGGCTCCTGCTGCTCTCTTGCAGGGTGCCTTTGCACCGTGTTTTCTCGGCTGCTTCCTCGCCATCACCGGGGCGGTGAACGGGCTGTCGGTGGAGCAGAACTGGGCCAAGATCCAGCAGGTGCGTGCCTGCCCCGAGCGCTGTGGGGCTGTTGGGGCTGGGATGCCCGCTTGGCTCTAACATCCGCAGTGCTGCCCTGGTGCTGGGTTTGCCCCTGACCTCCCTGCTCCCTCCTGTCCTCGTGGCTGTTGTGTCCCCAACCCAGAGCCGGCTGCTGCTGCCGCCCCACTGCTGGGGTGGGGTGATGACGGCTATGGGACACAGAGCAGCCACTGCGGGGCCAGACCCAGGTCAGTGCTTGGTGCAGCGTCTTACAGGAGGTGATGAGCGCGGGAGTGGGACACGCTGTGGAGTCCCACATGGGCCGGATGTGGTGCCCCCAGCTCCCCGTGTGCCATCTGTCCCCTCTCCTGGCCACGTCTCAGAGCCATTACGGAGATGGTTCCCATTAGCAGCGATTGCTGGAACCCAGCGCAGGCGCTGAGTCAGCGCGGCCGGAGGGTGACTCACCGGGGAGCGGGTGCCCACCCGCCGTGGGACACGGCACAGGGGGATGAGGGGTGTTCACCCATCTGTCGGGGTGCAGCACGCGGTACCTGCAGGTGTGTACCTGTAGGTTACCACCCTGCGGGCTGTAACTGGAGCCGGCTGCACCAGGTGGGCTGAGAGCTCTGCTCTGGGGACACCTTCACCCCCACTTGGGGCACATCCGCCTCTCCCCACGTAGAGGGAGCGTCACAGCGCATCCATCACCCCAGTGCTCGCTCTTCCCGTTCTGGGCCGCCGGCCAGTGCCGGGAGGAGGCCGGATCCCGGCTGAGTCACAGCCAGGCTGGGCAAGGGGATGGGAGGCGTGCTGCACTCCCCCCTTGTCCCTGACATCTGTGACCCCGGGGGGCTGCAACAGAAGCTGTGCCCCAGAGCTGCCACAGCACTCCTGGCCGCCTCCTGCTCTCACGCTGCCACCACTCCCGGCCCTACATGGGCACATCCCCAGGCAGGGGAAGGAGGACCTACCTTTGCCCAGCTTGGGGGGGACTACAGTCCCTGCCTGCTGCATGCTGGGTCACAGCTGTCCCTGCACTGCTCCTCTGCCCTCAGCTGTGCCGGGCTGTGTGGGGTGGTGTGGTTGCAGGGCTGCTCCCTCCGCTCATGGCCTCCACCTTCCCCAGGACTACGTGGACGCTCTGCTCACCAACTACTGTGTAAGTGCTGAGGATGGAATCCTGGGTTGGATTCCCTGATCCCGTGGCACAGAGCTGCCTGCGGCCCCTCATATCGCTCCTCCCCTCTGCCCAGATTTGGCCGCCGGTGCAGATCGCCAACTTCTACTTCGTCCCTCTGGCCCACAGGTAGCAACACGGCCCCATGGCCCCACAGCTCCCGCCGCCTATGGCTGTGTCTGCTGACCCATCCACCCCTCTGTTCCCAGGTTGGCCGTCGTGCAGTGTGTTGCCATTGTCTGGAACTGCTACCTGTCCTGGAAAGCAAACAGGCTGTGAGGGGGGAGCCGTGCTCCAGGTGCCCCCACCCACCGCCTCTGGGGCCTCGGCCAGGGAGCGTGTGTGGGGCTGGAGCGCCGTGCGGTCCCCCATGGGGATGCCGTGGCAGCGATGACCCCGTGTGGCCGTGGGACCTCTCTGCCCGTGCTCTGTGCCCTGCCCAGCATGGGGGGTGCTCCGTCCTTCCCCAGCCTCGCTGCTGGCTCGCACCCCACGTGCGACAGTGCACGACAGTACCTCCACTCGGCCTTGATTCGGGCCCTTCAGGAGCACCCAATAAATGCACCTCTCTGCCGCCCCCGACGACGTGTGAATTATCGGCCCCCCGCCACCCTGTGGCCTTTTGGGGTCGGGGGTTCAGCCCTCGGCCCGTCGTCCCCCATCCTCGCCGGGCGCGGTGCCGCGGTTCCGTACCCCCGAGCCTCATGGCACCGCGCTCGCCGCTATGAGTCACGCCGTTGGCCACCGCCGCTTCCTCGGGGCCGTCTGCAGCGCTTGGCCGCGGCGTGCGGGACCGGCGCGGTGCCAGGGGGGGTGCACCGGGAGGGGGGGTGGGGTGGGGGGAGGAAGGGTCGGGGGGATGTCGAGTCGTTGCGGGGGTCCGGCACCCCATCTCCGACGGGAAACGCGGCCCCGACGGCCGCCTCGCCCCGCGCCGCCCCTTCAGCACCACGGAGAGCGGAACCGGGAGAGGGGCGCGGGGTGCGGGCGGGGGCGGTGCGGGGCGCCGGGAGAGGTGCGGGGGGTGAGCGGCCACCGGAGCGATGCGAGTTCCGGAGGGACCGCTCCCGGTTCCGGTGCGGTCCGGACCCGCCGCCCCCCGCAGCCCCGCACCCCCCGCCCCCGCCCGGTGCGTGCCCGCCGCTGACGTCAACCCCGCTCCGGGCCCCATATAAAGCCCCGAGCGCGGCTCCGGCTCAGCCCCGCGGGGACGGACGGAGCTCCGCGCAGCGCACGGCGCCCAGAGCTCAGCGCAGCGGTACGGGCGGGACGGGACGGGGCGGTGCGGGGCGGTGCGGGACGGGCCGGGGGGGCGCTCGGCCTCGGGGAAGCCCCGTCGGGTGCGGACTCCGCGCTGACCCGCGGCCCCGCAGGTGCGGACGAGCCGAGATGCGGCGGGCGCTGCTCACCGTTCTGCTGCTGCTGTGCCGCCCGTTCCCCGCCGCCCCCCGCCCCGCCCGCCCCGACGGCCCCGACGGCCCCGGCTCGGGGGTCCCCGCGGCGGAGGGGAGATCCGAAGCGCCGTGGCCGCCGCTGCCCGCGGAGCCGTGGAGGACTCGGAGGGACGACCCGCCGCTCTCCATCGACCTCACGTTCCATCTCCTGCGGCACCTCCTGCTGCTCGCCCGCGCCCAGAGCCAGCGCGCCCGCGCCGACACCAACCGCCGCATCCTCGACGCCGTGGGGCGCTGAGCCTCGCGCCGGCACCGCACCGCGCCGGGACCGCTCCGACGGGTGCGCGGCTCCGGGACTGCCCTCCGGGCCGGCCCCGAGCCCGTTTTGTAATAAAACGCTGTAGAAAAGCCGTAGTGTGGAGCTGCGTGCGGGGCGCCGCCTCCGTCTCCGCTCCGTCCCCACCTTCGGATACTTGCAGCCCACGGTAAGACCCTCCCCGAGCCCCCCCCAGTTCCAGGCTGAGTGTCCCCGTTGCGCCCCCGTCCCCGGCCGGCAGCCGTCACTGCCCCCCATCCCCTTCTGCCGCTGAGGGCCCACCAGCTTTGGGGACGGCACTCGGGCCGCAGACTGAGCTGGGACCCACGGGGCGCAGAGACACCCCGTCCCCGTCCCCGTGCATCAGCGGTGACGTGGGGCGGCTGACGCGGCGCCGGGGTGGGGGCACGGGCCGTGACCCACCGGTAATTGCAGCGCTGTGTGCTCAGCCCGGTGCTGTTTGCTCGGCACACCCAGGGGACGGTGCTGCCAGACGGAGCTGCGGGGGTGGCAGACGTGGGTGCTCCCCCCAGACGTGGGGCTGCGGGCGGAACGCAAAGCCCCACTGCGAGGCGACCCCGCAGCCACCTCATCCCCACACAACACACCTCACAGCGTCCTCTCGCTCGGTTTAATGAGGGGTGGGGGCAGCCCCGCCGTGTGGGGCTTCATAGCAGTCATAGGGCTGTAGGGTTTGCTGGTGTCAATGCTGTGCCGTGAGTCTGGCTCAGTGCTGACCTGCACCGGATATTGGCCTCAGCGCTGTGCCCAGCACAAAGTCCCCATCCCATCCCATCCCCATCTCATCCCCATCTCATCCCTATCTTATCCCCATCCCATCTTCATCCCCATCCTATCCCCATCCCCATCCCCATGCTATCCCCATTCCCATCCCTATCCTATCCTTATCCCCATCCCATCTTCATCCCCATCCTATCCCCATCCCCATCCCCATCCTATCCCCATTCCCATCCCTATCCTATCCTTATCCCCATCCTATCCCCATCCCATCTCATCCCCATCCCATCCACCTCTTAAACCCATCCCCATCCTATCCCATCCCCATCCCCATCCTATCCTGATTCCCATCCCTATCCTATCCCTATCCCTATCTCCATCCTATCCCCATCCCATCCTCATCGTCATCATATCCCCATCCCATCCCCATCCCCATCCCCATTCTCATCCCCATTCCCATCCCATCCCCATCCCCATCCCCATCCCCATCCCCATCCCCATCCTATCCCCATTCCCATCTCTATCCCCATCCTATCCCCATCCCATCCCTCTCCTATCCCCATCCTCACTCCATCCCTCTCCCCATCCCATCCACAGCCACCCTCACCCCATTCCCTTCCACCGCATCTCCATCCCATCCCCATCCCTCTCCCCATCCCATCCTCATTCCTCTCCCCACAACCCGGCTCATCCCCACAGAGCATCTCACCATGGGGAGAGCTCAATGGCTTCTGCCTTGGCCCCACATCTGCGGAGAAAAAGCAGTGGACACACAGAGGGAGGGACACGTGGTGCAGTGTGAGACCATGCACCATACATGGCCACGCTGCAGCCACAGAAGCACCATGGTGGCTGCAGCACAGCATAGCACGGCACGGCACAGCGCACGCTCACCCTCAGCAGCCTCGGGTGCCTCCAGGCTCTCCTCATCCCCCACACCCTCACTGCTGTCTGTGGGTCCGTCCCCATCGTCCTCACCCAGCGCTTCTGTGGGGCAGAGGCACACTTCAGTGTGAGGACATCCCCGCAGCAGCCCCCCCCCCCTCCCCCCCCCCCCCCCCCCGAGGCAGCTCCCTCCCCATGTTGGCACCTGGCTGGAAGTCGATGGTGCGCAGCATCTCAGCAACGTGGTCCACATTGATGGAGAAGTGGTCCATGCTCTCATAGCCGGGCTCAGGGCGGCTGCTCATCGACACCTTGGACATGTCTGTGATCCTGGGGGTAGAGCAAGCAGCATGAGCCCCCCCCACCTTCCCCCCCCCCATGCCATCCCCATCTCGTCCCCTCCCACCCCCACTCACTTCTTCAGGAGCTCCTTGGAGTGCTGTGGGGGAAAGCAGAGTGCCGTCAGCATCCCAGGAGCAACGCACCGAGCCGCGGGGCACAGGGCACAGCCCCCCGCACACAGCCCCCCCAGACACCTGCAGGTACACGGCCATCTGGGGCTCCTCCATGGCCTGGATGGCCGTCTCCACCAGCTTGGAGGAGGCCTCCAGGTGGTCCCCGTACTGCCGGATGAGGCCGCGCACGCGCTGCACCTTGGCCTCCTGCTCGCGGGCGATGCTCTGCAGCAGCTCCTTCTTGCGCTCCTCCAGGATGCTGCAGAGCGAGTCGAAGCGCAGCCCCACGTGCTGCTTCTGCCGGCGGCCGTTCTCCTACGGGACCCCCCCCAAACCGACCCCGGGGCTCAGGGGGCTGCCGTGCTCCCACCCCACAGCCCCACTGACGGCACCGCCCCGGGGACGCCCGCACTGCGTGGCTGCGGTGGGGATTTCCCACCCAGAAACGTCCCTCCGTGTGGACGCACAGCCCGCAGGGTGGGGTCCCAATCCACGCACAGGGCGTGGGGGGCGGGGGGGGAGGCACGCATAGGGTCAGCCCCACCTCGATGGTGCGGCAGATCTCCTCCATCTGCGTGATGATGGCCTGGATGCGGTCGTTGCCCGCCACCAGCATGGCGATGCCGTCGCTCAGCTCGCTCTGGGGGCGGAGCAGCGTTGGGGTCGCACTGGGGGACCCCCCCACTCCGTGCCCATTCCCCCACCCCTGGGGGTCACCCACCTTTTGGCGCTGGTACACGGCGGGCAGCGGGGCGACCTCGCAGTCCTTGTGAGCGCCGAACACCTTGCAGAGGGAGCAGGTGGGCGCCTCGCAGCGCAGGCAGTAGATGTTGATGCGCTCGTCCTCGTGCTCCTCGCACATCAGCTGCTGCTCCGCCTTGGCGTGCAGGGGGCTGCGGGGGGAGGGCGGAGAGGGCGCTGCGCCCCACGGCACGGCCCCACGGCCCCCTTCTGCCCCATAGCATCCCTCTGCCCCGTGGCACTCCCTCCCCCGCGGCACCCCTCTGCCCCACATCACCCCCAGCCCCACAGGAGCCCCTTTAGCCCAAATTCCCCCCCACCCAGGCTCATACCCCCTCGTGTCCCCCCTGCGCAACCCTCCATACCCCACACACCACGGCACCCCCCCGCCCCACCTCACCCCACGGTGCCCCCAAGCCCCCTCAGGAGCCCCTTTATCCCCAATCCATCCCCCCCACCCCACGGGCTCCCTCCCACTCGTGTCCCGCCTGGAGCCGCCCCGCACCGCGCCGATTCCTGCTTGTAGATGTCGATGATGTTCTCCACCAGCAGGTTCCGCTGCAGCCCGTACACCCCGTGCCGGTCCAGCACCACCTCGTGGCGGCACGACGGGCACCGGAACCGCCCCCCGGACGGCCCCGCGCCGGAACCCCGCGACTGCCACAGCGGGTTGGAGGCCTGAGGGGTGGACGGGGGGGGGGTATAAGGGGAGAGCAGGGCGGGGGGGGTCAGCGCGCCGCTCCGGGAGAGAGAACCCCCCCGCTCCTCCCGTGCACGGAGCTCCCAAGCCCGGGCGCAGCTCCCAGGTCCCGGCTCCCCGCCCCGCAACGCCCCGCAGCGCCCCGCACCTGGAAGACGTCGTTGGCGCACTTGCGGCAGAGGTTGTGCTGGCAGGGCAGGATGACCACGGGTTTGGTGAACATCTCCAGGCAGATGGGGCAGATGAGCTGTTTCTCCAAGCTCTCCATGCTCCGCGCTTCCGCCAGCAGCGGCTTCAGCCCCACCGCGAAGTTCATCTCCGCGGTCCCGGTACCTCTCCGGTACCTCTCCGGCCCCGCACTGCCCCGCTCCGGCCCCGCGGCTCTAATTTTAGCCGCCCCCGCCCCGTCGGGGCCGCGCAGCTGTCGGCGGCGTCGGGTGACACTGAGTCACGGCGGGCGGCCGTCCCACCGCCGGGGTCACTCCGTCCCGACGCCCCCCGGGAGCGGTACGGCGCTGCCATCCCAGCCCGGCTCCACCGCTGCCCCCCCCCCCCACCCCCCCGTTCTCCGAGACAAGAGACCACACGGCTGAGCTCCCCCCCCATCAGCCTTTAATGGTGCCCGTAAAATCTATACAAACCCACGGAAAGTGCCTGAAGGGTCCCAGCCCCATAAGCGAGCGCGGTGCGGTCCCGCGGTGGGGCAGAGAGGGGCGCGGCGGGCAGCCCCTCCTCCATCCCTCCCTCCCTCCCCTCCCCCCCCCCCCCCACACCCCGGTCAGCCCCACAGCAGCGTATGGCACACAGCGCCCGTCAGGGGGGTCCGGCCCCGGGGTTACAGTGCTACCGGTCTCGGTCACAGCGCTGCAGGACGGTTTCACCTGAGATTGTGGCCCCTCCCCAGAGGGGGGCCCGGGGAGTAGCAGTGGTCAGGGAGGAGGTTCTACCACCCCCCCCTCCCCCCCCAACCCGGCACATAGGCGGCCCTACGCCTCGCTCCTGGCTTCGGCAGCAGGCAGGGGCTGAGCGCTGCTTGGGGGGGGCTGCGCTTCCACCGGGACCTGCGGGTCTGGAAAGAAAACGTGTGGGTCAGCGGAGCCGGGGAGGGGATCCTGGGGGTCCCGGCAGCGATATGGGGCTGCCCGTTGGCACCAGCACGGCCCTCACGTTGTACACACCCCAAAGAAACCAAGGGAACCTCCAGCCCCATGGGTCCCACCAGCCCCCAGCCCCACATGAGCCGGATGCAGACCCCCCCCCCCCCAACCCCCCCTTGCAGGACTCTGTGAGCCGGGAGCATCGGACCCCGACTCACCTCCCCCATCGTCCGCCTCCAGGTCCTTGGGGTCGACGTACTTATAGGACTCGTCCTCGCGGGGCGGGCAGCACTTCCCGCAGCAGAAGAAGCAGCAGCAGAAACAGCAGCAGCAGGTCAGCACGCCGCAGCACAGCGCCAGGGCCTGCGGGATGGCATGGCACCCTGAGAACCACGGGGCTGCTCTGACACCCCCAAGATGGCTTAAGAGACCGGGGTTGCCACGAGACCCATGGGGCTGCTCTGAGAGCCCGTGGCCCGACTGCCATGAGAGCCACAGGGCCAGGTGAGACCCCAGACCCAGGCACTGTGACATCCCAGGGCTGCCTTGAGAGCCCTGGGGCTGCACACTGAGACCCCTGGGGTCACCCTGAGACCCCAATGTCCAGCTGCTATGAGAGTCCCAGGGCCACTGCAGGACATCTGGAGCCACCCTAAGACCTTGGGGCCCTCCTGAGACCCCAGACCCAGGCACTGTGAGACCCCAGGGCTGCCCTGAGAGCCCTGGGGCTGCATTGAGAGCCCTGGGCCTGCACTGAGACCTCAGTGTCCAACTGCCCTGAGATCCCCAAAGGCCACTGTAGGACACCTGGAGCCACCCTAGGACCTTGGGGCTCTCCTGAGCCCCCATACCCAAGCACTCTGAGACCCCAGGGCTGTCTTGAGACCTCTGAGGCTGCACACTGAGACCCCTGGGGCCACCCTGAGACCCCAGTGTCCAGCTGCCCTGAGATCCACATGGGCACTATAAGACACCGGGAGCCACTGTGAGACCCCAGGACCCTCCTGAGACCCCAGACCCAGGCACTGTGAGACCCCAGGGCTGCCTTGAGACCCCTGGGGCCACCCTGAGCCCTCAGCGTCCAGCTGCCCTGAGATCCCCATAGGCCATTGTGAGACCCCAGAGCCACCTGAAACCCCAGACCCAGACACTGTGAGACCCCAGGGCTCCCTTGAGACCCCTAGAGCCTCATTGAGACCTCAGTGTCCAGCTGCCCTGAGATCACCAAAGGCCACCGTAGGACACCTGGAGCCACCCAAAGACCTTGGGGCCCTCCTGAGCCCCAAACCCAAGCACTGTGAGACCCCAGGGCTGCCTTGAGACCCCAGGGGCTGCACACTGAGACCCCTGGAGCCGATCTGAGACCTCCAGGGCCACGCTCAGACTCCAGCATCCAGCTGCCATGAAATCCTAGGGCCATTGTGAGACCCCAGAGCCACCTGAGACCCCAGACCCAGGCACTGTGAGATCCCAGGGCTGCATTGAGACCCCTGGGGCCACCCTGAGCCTCAGCATCCAGCAGCCCTGAGATCCCCATAGGCCATTGTGAGACCCCAGAGCCACCTGAAACCCCAGACCCAGACACTGTGAGACCCCAGGGCTGCCTTGAGACCCATAGAGCCTCATTGAGACTTCAGTGTCTAGCTGCCCTGAGATCCCCAGGACCATTGTAAGACCCCACGGCCACCTGAGACCCCAGACCCAGACACTGCGAGACCCCAGGGCTGCATTGAGACCCCAGAGTCCAACTGCCCTGTGAATCCCTGGGCCACTGTAAGACTCCAGGAGCCACCGTGAGACCCCAGAGCCACCCTGAGACTCCAGACCCAGACACTGTGAGACCCCAGGGCTGCCTTGAGAGCCCTGGAGCCTCATTAAGACCTCAGTGTCCAGCTGCCCTGAGTTCCCAGGTCCACTGTAGGACACCTGGAGCACCCTAAGACCTTGGGGCTCTCTTGAGCCCCCAGACCCAAGCACTCTGAGACCCCAGGGCTGCCTTGAGACGCCGGGGGCTGCACAATGAGATACCTGGAGCCGATCTGAGACCTCCAGGGCCATCCTGAGACTCCAGCATCCAGCTGCCATGAAATCCTAGGGCCACTGTAAGACCCCACGGCCACCTGAGACCCCAGACCCAGGCACTGTGAGACCCCAGGGCTGCCTTGAGACCCGTGGGGCCACCCTGAGCCCTCAGCATCCAGCAGCCCTGAGATCCCCATTGGCCATTGTGAGACCCCAGAGCCACCTGAAACGCCAGACCCAGACACTGTGAGACCCCAGGGCTGTCTTGAGAGCCCTGGAGCCTCATTGAGACCTCAGTGTCCAACTGCCCTGAGATCCCAGGGCCACTGTAGGACACCTGGAGCACCCTAAGACCTTGGGGCTCTCTTGAGCCCCCAGACCCAAGCACTCTGAGACCCCAGGGCTGCCTTGAGACCCCAGGGGCTGCACACTGAGACCCCTGGAGCCGATCTGAGACCTCCAGGGCCATCCTGAGACTCCAGCATCCAGCTGCCATGAAATCCTAGGGCCACTGTAAGACCCCACGGCCACCTGAGACCCCAGACCCAGACACTGTGACACCCCTGGGGCTGCCTTGAGACCCGTAGAGCCTCATTGAGCCCTCAGCGTCCAGCTGCCCTGAGATCCCCAGGACCACTGTAAGACCCCAGTAGGCACCATGATACCCCAGAGCCACCCTGAGACCCCAGACCCAGACACTGTGAGACCCCAGGGCTCCCTTGAGACCCCTGGGGCCACCCTGAGCCCTCAGCATCCAGCAGTCCTGAGATCCCCATAGGCCATTGTGAGACCCCAGAGCCACCTGAGACCCCAGACCCAGACACTGTGAGACCCCAGGGCTGCCTTGAGACGCCGGGGGCTGCACAATGAGACCCCTGGAGCCGATCTGAGACCTCCAGGGCCACCCTAAGACTCCAGCATCCAGCTGGTATGAAATCCTAGGGCCACTTTAAGGCCCCACGGCCACCTGAGACCTCAGACCCAGACACTGTGACACCCCTGGGGCTGTCTTGAGACACGTAGAGCCTCATTGAGTCCTCAGCGTCCAGCTGCCCTGAGATCCCCAGGACCATTGTAAGACCCCAGGAGGCACCATGAGACCCCAGACCCAGTCACTGCAAGACCCCAGGGCTGCCTTGAGACCCCAGGGGCTGCACACTGAGACACCTGGAGCCGATCTGAGACCTCCAGGGCCACCCTCAGACTCCAGCATCCAGCTGCCATGAAATCCTAGGGCCATTGTGAGACCCCACGGCCACCTGAGACCCCAGACCCAGACACTGCGAGACCCCAGGGATGCATTGAGACCCCTGGGGCCACCCTGAGCCCTCAGCATCCAGCAGCCCTGAGATCCCCATAGGCCATTGTGAGACCCCAGAGCCACCTGAAACCCCAGACCCAGACACTGCGAGACCCCAGGGCTGTCTTGAGAGCCCTGGAGCCTCATTGAGACCTCAATGTCCAACTGCCCTGAGATCCCAGGGCCACTGTAGGACACCTGGAGCCACCCTACGACCTTGGGGCTCTCTTGAGCCCCCAGACCCAAGCACTCTGAGACCCCAGGGCTGCCTTGAGACCCCAGGGGCTGCACACTGCGACCCCTGGAGCGGATCTGAGACCTCCAGGGCCACCCTGAGACTCCAGCATCCAGCTGCCATGAAATCCTAGGGCCACTGTAAGACCCCACGGCCACCTGAGACCTCAGACCCAGGCACTGTGAGACCCCAGGGCTGCCTTGAGACACGTAGAGCCTCATTGAGCCCTCAGCGTCCAGCTGCCCTGAGATCCCCAGGACCATTGTAAGACCCCAGTAGGCACCATGATACCCCAGAGCCACCCTGAGACCCCAGACCCAGACACTGCGAGACCCCAGGGCTGCATTGAGACCCCTGGGGCCACCCTGAGCCCTCAGCATCCAGCAGCCCTGAGATCCCCATAGGCCATTGTGAGACCCCAGAGCCACCTGAAACCCCAGACCCAGACACTGTGAGACCCCAGGGCTGTCTTGAGAGCCCTGGAGCCTCATTGAGACCTCAGTGTCCAGCTGCCCTAAGATCCCAGGGCCACTGTAGGACATCTGGAGCCACCCTACGACCTTGGGGCCCTCCTGAGCCCCCAGACCCAGACACTGTGAGACCCCAGGGCTGCCTTGAGACCCCTGGAGCCTCATTGAGTCCCCTGGGGCCGCCCTGAGCCCCCCACTGTCCAGCTGCCCTGAGATCCCCAAAGGCCACTGTAGGACCCCCGAGGCCACCGCGCCCCCCCCTCCCGTTCCCCTCCCGACCCCCCCGGAGCCCCGCGGTGCCCGACGCCCACCTGGAACCACCATTGGGACATGAGGAAGTAATGCCGGACGGCATCGTCTCCGAACTGCTCGGCCACGTAGAGGCCCAGAGACCCGTACTGATCGTACAGCCGCCTCCGGTCGGCGTCGCTGAGCGTGGCGTGAGCGCTGTTGATCTCCTTGAAGCGTTCGGCCGCCGCCGGATCGTCGGGGTTCTTATCGGGGTGGTAGCGCAGCGCCAGCTTCCTGCGGGCACACGGGGACGCGGGGCGCTACGGCACGGCCCGTTACCGGGCGCTACGGCCGCCCCGCTACGGAGCGGTACGGAGCAGCGCGGCCCGTAGCCGCCCCGCGCCCGCCCTACCGGTACGCCCGTTTGATCTCCTCGGGCGAGCTGCCCTTCTCCAGCCCCAGGACGCGGTAAAGGCTCTCTCCGACCCTCGACAGCTTCCGCTGCGGCCTGCCCGGCTCCGCCATGGCCGCGGCAACCGCCGGGTGGCAGCGGGCGCGGGGCAGAGCCCGGCCGGGCCGGCAGGGAGCGCGGAACCGCCGCCGCTTCCGTCCGTCCGTCCGTCCGACCGACCGACCGACCGACACCGCCCCGAGCGGGCGGAGCCTGCGATGCGGGGCAGAGCCCGGCGGAGGGCTGCGAGCGCCGGGCGACGGCCCCGGGGTCAGCCAGCAGCGCCAGCCTCACACACCAGCCCTCAGCCCCCAGCACTGACCCCCAGTTCTAATCCCCAGGCACCAGTCTCCCCTCCCCATTAGCCCCCCCCCCCCCATTAGCCCCCAGCCCCTAGGACCAGCCCCCCCCCATTAGCTTCCCCCTCCCCATTAACCCCCCCAATTAGCCCCCAGCCCCTAGGTCTAGCCCCTCCATTAGCCCCCAGCCCCTAGGACCAGCCCCCCCCATTAGCCCCCAGCCCCTAGGACCAGTCCCCCCCATTAGCCCCCAGCCCCTAGGTCTAGCCCCCCCATTAGCCCCCCCCCCCCCATTAGCCCCCAGCCCCTAGGACCAGCCCCCCCCCCCCCATTAACCCCTCCAATTAGCCCCCAGCCCCTAGGTCTAGCCCCTCCATTAGCCCCCAGCCCCTAGGACCAGCCCCCTCCATTAGCCCCCCCCCCCCATTAGCCCCCAGCCCCTAGGACCAGCCCCCCCCCCATTAACCCCCCCAATTAGCCCCCAGCCCCTAGATCTAGCCCCCCCCCCATTAGCCCCCAGCCCCTAGGACCAGCCACCCCCATTAGTCCCCCCCATTAGCCCCCAGCCCCTAGGACCAGCCCCCCCCTTGGCCCCCAGCCCCTAGGACCAGCCCCCCCATTAGCCCCCAGCTCCCAGGACCAGCCTCCCCATTAACCCCCCCATTAGCCCCCAGCCCCTAGGACTAGCCCCCCCCGTTAGCCCCCAGCCCCTAGGACCAGCCCCCCCATTAGTCCCCCCCATTAGCCCCCAGCCCCTAGGTCTAGCTCCCCACCCCACTTGCTCCCAGCCCCGAGCACTAAGCCACAACCGGCAGGCTCCAGGTGGTGCCCTTCCCATTGGGGACACCCTGGAACAGCCCCCCACCCCACACACCCGCTGCCACCCGCCCCCCCCTCGCTCTGAGCCATCGGCTGTGGCCGCGCTGCTCCTTTATTCCAGTACAAAACGAAGGCGGCCACGTACAGTACGGAGTGGGAGGCAAAGCGGAGGGGGGGGGGCCCCACTGCCCCCGTGGCCCCCGGCCCGAAGAACCTGAGCAAGAAGCATGGCACGGCCCAGCCCTGGAGGGATGGGGGGGCCGAGGAGCAGCCCCTGCGCCAGCGTGGTCCCCTCCCCCCAAAAAGGGATCTTGGGGGGGAGGGGGGGTGGGAGGGGGGGGGAACAGTATGGCCCCACCGCCATGGGGCTGGAATGCAAAGGAGTGTTTGAATATCAAACCCTCCCCCACCCCCCCGTGCCACGACGGAGGGCAAGGAGGAGCCCCCCCCCCCCCCAACCCCCCCATCCCTGATGGTCTGCAGCAGCACCGAGGGGGCGGCTGCTCAGAATAAATACAAATAAATACAGATTCCAGCAACGCAGGACCCGACCCGGGACCCCGCTGAGTGGGTGGGGGGGAATGGTGGCGCTGTGCCCCCCCCCCGGGGGGCCGGCAGGCTCAGCAGTCCATGGCTTCGCTGTCGGTGCAGGCGGGCGGCGCATCGGTGCCAAAGTACCTGTCCCCAAAGTTCCCTGCAAGACGTAGGGAGGGGTTGAGGGGGGGTGAGCAACAGGAGCGGCCACCCCCATCCCCTCCTCGCCCCCTCCTGCCCTCACCGATGCCGGGGATGATGTGGAACTCCTCGTTGATCCTCTTGTCCACGGCCGTGGTGATGATGCGGACGCGGGGGAAGGCGTAAGCCACCGAGTGCACCCCCATCTCGGCCATCAGCAGAGACAGCAGGAAGATGCGCTCCTCCGGCACGTCGTGGTCCTGCAGCACGGCACCATCAGAGCCCGGCCTGTGCCCCCCTCCCGTGGGCTGCGAGCCCCCCACCCTGCCCTGCCCCTCACCAGCAGCACACGCACGGCCATCATGGCAGCGGCGCCGGTGGACACGGTGCTGTCCATGAGGATGACGTAGTCCTCGCTGATCTCCTTGGGCAGGCGCAGGTAGTGCAGCTGGGGGAGGACAGGCGGTCAGGCATGAAGGCGGCGTGCTGGGGGCTCAGCTTGGGGCCTGCAGGTGCTGCTCACCTCGGGCTCCCCCGTGTCGTGGTTGGTCTGGATCAGGATCTTGCCCAGGCGGATGTCCTTGCAGACGGCGGTCAGTGCTTGCTCCATGGTCTCCCCGGCTCTCAGGATGGACACGCCGGTGATCTGGGATGGGACAGGAGCCCTGCATCACGGCCACATCCTCTACACTCATTGCCCTCCTGCCCAGTCCTGCTGAGCCTCTGCCCCCCTCGCTCTGAACCCAGCTGCTCTCTGGGGGCTCCCGCAGGACCTGGTGGGACCCACAACCACCCCACAGGACAAGGGACAGCCCTGCGGCTGACCAACGGTTGGCCAACAGCTGACTGACAGTTGACTAATGGCTGACAAAACAATGGCTGACCAGCAGTTGACGAACAGTTGATGAATGGTTGGCCAACGGTTGGTCAACAGTTGACTGACAGTTGACCAATGGTTGGCCAAGAAATGGATGACCAGTGGTTGACCAACGGTTGGCCAACAGTTGACTGACAGTTGTCCGACGGTTGGCCAACGGTTGACCGATGGTTGGCCAACAGTTGACCGACGGCTGGCCAACAGTTGACTGACATTTGACTACTAGTTGCCCAATGGTTGGCCACTGCACTGTCCCCGTTGGTGCCCAGTGGATAAGAGGACCAGTACATCTCACCCGCTGCCTATGGAACCGCTTCCCCTCATAGGTTGTCCCCTGCGGCGTCTCCACTGTGACTGACTGTAGAAAGGAAAGGCAAAGAGAGTGTGGGCAAAGCCAGCCCCACGTGGCCCCACTGCCTCTGGGGCGATGGGGATGGAGGGCCAGGGCTGTACCTTCAGTGGGAGGAAGGAGAGTGCGTGCTCAATCAGCAGCCGCATCAGGCGCTTGGAGTAGAAGATGAACTCGTCCCTCGTGGTGTCCTTGTTCCTGTGGGAGGATGGGTGCTCAGCAGCCGTGTGGCCAACAAGGGACGTGAGCACGGAGCAGCCCTTGCGGCTGGAGCCTGGGGACATGCTGACAATGTGGGAGGAAGCCTACAGAGGTGGCGGGGGCTTGGAGCATCCCAACGGGGAACGGCTGACAGCCCTGAGACCATTCAGCCCGGGGGAGAGAAGGCACAGAGCTGTGGGATTCTGTGAAATTCTGAGAGGTGCGGCGAGACTGCGCCAACGCTGCAGTGCTGAGGGAGGCGAGAGGGAAAGTAAATAAACACCCCACAGCACGTTACTTTCTTGAGAACACAAGGGAGACAAAAGGAGCCCTAACAGCTCTCAGCTGGTCAGCAGATGGAAGTGGTGGCGTTGGCAGCGGTCCCCGAGAGGCAGAAGGATATTGGATATTTTTATTCTGTATTTTGGGACATCATCTCCCACTTCTCGCGTCGCACGGCGCAGATGACAGACAGCCCACCGACAGCAGCGTCGGAGAAGGGCGAAGCGATTGATTCTATCTCAGGGGTATTTCTGTGCTCAGACCTGGGTACCTTGCAGCCAGGAGCTCTGTGAGGACCAGGAAAGCCCAACAAGCCTTAGCACAAATCAGGCAGCGCATCCTGCCAGGGCACAAAGTCCAGGAGCTCAGGGCAGAGCTGACCCAAGCCCTGCAGCCTCAGCTGCCAGCACGCATACTGGAACCCTTCCACGTGTACAAAGGGACTGGCGTGCAAACAACGGCAGGGAAACGCCGTTCTGTGTCCACACAGGACTACTTCCTGCTCCCCAGCTCTGCACAAGAGCTGAGGATAGCCCTGGAATCCCCTTCTCCCCGAGATGCCAAGCCTGGATTTGCAATGACGCAGCGAGCTGCTCGTCTGCTGCCAGCTTGTGGTGCTCACAGACGGCTGCGGCATGGGGAGCCCCGGCACCATGCAACAGGGCTGCCAGCACCCACCGAGTGGGAAGGCAGACCCAAAAGAGGAAGGCTCACCTATGAGCACCAAAGCCAAAGCCACTGAGCCGCCCCCAAACACAGCGCCCTTCCACCACAAGAGTTTCTCAGCCCAGGTTCCTACAAACTGCGTTGCTTCGCTTTTCCTCCCTTCCCGTGGGCTGCGGTAAGATGTGAGGGGGTGGCTGACGGGCCAAGCCAACGCCCCTCATAAATGTGGTGTTTTTCCATTTACCATCTGGAAGAGGCAAAGTCCGCCTCCCCACAGCCCGGGCTGCAATGCACGGCGCTGCCGGTGAAGGCAGATTAGTGGGGCTGATCCCCTCCCCCCGGGCAGCTGAGCCAGCAGCCAGCTCTGAGCAGATTAAGGTTATCAGACACTTGTGGCCTGGGAACAGGAGTGCAAAACAACAGCATGTCGCAGGTCCCACAGGATTAGGTCTCAACCTTACGAGCGTGCTATTGCCACCTAGAGAAAGCAGAGCGTCGGTGGGGAACGAAAACCAGAGTGAGGGCAAAGCCACGGGGCAGCAGCTGGGTCCTGCTGGAAGCACTAAGGGGTGGGATGGGCAAAGCGACACCAGCCTTTGTAGGGTCACGCTACAGAACAGCCCTCGTGGGGGGGACTCACCTGATGATGGTGTGCATGCCCCGCACCTGCGGTGTGTTCTCCAGCACGCTCAGCGTCGCCGGCAGTGGTTGCCCCTGGTGGGCTGAGGCCAGAGCTGCCCTGCAGCAGAGAGCAGCGGTCAGAGCCACGCGGTGCACACGTACGTGCAAACTTCTGCCAGCACGCGGGCAGTGGGGAAGCAGCTCTGCACGGGCAAGGTGTGCTGGGGACACTGGGTGGTGCTCTGGGACACTGCATTGCAGCGTGAGGATTGCCCTGCTGCAGGTGCCCACGTGACAGGGCAAAAATGAGAAAGGAGCAGCGGGTTCCCCTATGGGAGCAACCTCCAACCTTCAGGGCATGGACTGTGCTCCAGAGGGGGACAGCAGCAGTACGTGGAGGCAGTCCCACGAACGCAGCGCAGCTGCATGCACCCCAAATGAGCCGCACGCACAGCATTCACCCCTGAAGCTGAGGAACAGCACCTGCACTCAGACAACTCAGCAGAGCTTCAGCCAGCAGGGATGGGGAAGAAGCAGAACAAGAGGACGGCGGGGGCCGGCAGCCACCCCCCCCCCAGAGCTGGCCGTAGCCCAGCCAGCAGGTCCCCAACGTACCTGACAGTGATTTCTCGCTGGGTGGGACAGCAGACGTTCAGCGTGGCAAAAGGGGAAAAGAAAAAGAAGGGACATTTGGGTCACCGTGCCAACAGCGCTGGCTCAGCTCCTACGGCTGGACAGGGAAGGGGAAAACCCCACTGCAACCAAGAATGGAGCACGAGCTGCTCGGGACTGAGGGGTGTGCCAGGAGGATGAGGGCACAGCACAAGCGGGGTGCTGCCCCATCCCCGCTTCCCAGCCCTCATCTGCCTCGAGTCACGTAAAGGGGCGACACCGAGATCCAGGGGGAGCGGAGCGGTGAGCAGCCCCCTCCTCACCCCTCTGCCAGCCCCTCACCTTCTCCAGCTGGCTGTGCACGTGCTGCACGATGAGGTCCAACGCCACCGAGTTCTCCCCGCCTGCCCGCAGAGCAGAGAATACGGGGTGAGGATGCGCTCCCAACCGCCGCGGCGGGATGGGGTCGGGTGCCAACGGCCGCGTCTCACCCCGGGGCACCACGATGTCCGCCACCTGCACGCTGGGCTCGATGTACTGCTCGAAGGCCGGCTTCACAAACTTGTGGTACTGCTTGATGACGCCCACGATGTCGCGCCCGCGCTCCATGATGTCCCTCTGCAGCCTCCGCACCAACCGGATGTCCGAGTCCGTGTCCACAAACACCTTCATGTCCAGGAGCTGGAACACTGGGAGGGGTGAGCACCCCCCTCTGCAGCCTCCCCCCTCTCCCCCCTCGCCCCGACGCCCCTCGCTGCGCCAGCAGGACCCCTCACGCGGCGATACCTTCAGCAGCTCCTTGTTGGCGAAGGCCAGGATGCCCTCAAACACGATCACGTTGGCCCCGTAGACCGTTTTCTGCGGGGAGAAAAGCGCTGCTCTCCCCACCCCCTCTGTGGCAGCCCCCAGAGCCGGCCTGGCTGCTTCCTGCGCCCACCCCGCAGCACGCGGGGGTCCCGCATCAGGGACCTTAGGGCCGCCCCGTATCTCAGCCCTCACCCCGAAGGTGAGGGTGCCCCGCGCGCACCCACCCACTCTCGGCGCCGGCTGTGCGTGGTGAAGTCGTACACGGGCACTTTCACGCTCTTGCCCTTCTTCAGCTTGCGGAGGACGCTGACGAGCAGCTCGAAGTCGAAGGCGTCCGGGTGGTCGAAGTTGTAATCGCTGCGGGCCGCCAACGCCTGCTGCCCCTCGTCCAGCACCTGGGAACGGCGCCGCTCAGCACCGCGCCGTGCAGCGCCTCCCCGCGGCGCTCGGCCCTCACCTTGTAGAACGAATCCATGGACAGCAGCACGACCCAGGGCACGTCCAGCGCCTCGATGATCCGCGTGGCCACCGTCGTCTTCCCCGACGCGCTGCCGCCGCACAGCCCTGAGGCGAGCGGGCACCGTCGGCGCGGCCCGGCCCCGGACTGAGGCCGCCGAGCCCAGCCCCGGGCTGCGGCCCGCAGCCAGGCCCGGATGGAGGCTGAAAGCCCGGCCCCGGTCCCCCACGCCCATCCCAACCTCAAATCCCAGCTCCCGAAGCGGAGCTCGACCCCGGGCCCGAGCCGAGCCCCGGCCCCGCTCCACGTCCCAGCCCTCGCACCTCAACCCCGTCCCACTCCCAACCCCCGCTCCCGCCCCCATCCCCCGAGCCGGGCCGCAGACCCCCGCCCCGCCCCGCCCGCCCCGCACCGATGACGAAGGCCTCTCCCACGGGCGCCCCGGTCTCGCTGTACCAGGGCGGCCGCCCGGCCGTGTAGATGGTCCGCTTGCTGGTGCGCAGCAGCGGCGGCTCGGGCGGGCCCTGGCCTTGGCTGGCGGTGCGGCGGCGCGGCGGGGCCAGCGGGAGGCGGCTGAGCAGCGAGCCCAGGGAGCCGGGACCGGGACCGGGACCGCGCTCGGGCCCCGCCGCGCCCCACTGCCCGCACCGCTCCCCCGCCTCCAACGCCGCCATCACCGCGCGGCGGCCGCGGGGCCTGGCGGGAAGGGGCGGGGCGATCGGCGGAACCACGCCCACGCTCGAGGCCACGCCCACGGCGGCTCTTGTAGGCCACGCCCCCTTTCGCTAGGACTGCGTGGGCGGGGTCAGGCGAGGGGGCGTGGCCTGCAGGCGGAGCGGCGCCCCCGAGGCGGGGATGGGGGCGTGGCCATCGGGAGGGGCGGGGCCTCGGGGTCCCGGCGCCGCGCGGTGCTGCCCGGCATGGAGCGCCCGTCCGCGTCCGGCACCGAGAGCGCCAGGCTGCTGGGAGCGCGGGGACACAGGTACCGCCGGGCTGGCACCACGGCACCGCTTCGTCAGCATCCCCATACTGGCGTCGGCACCCCCAGCACCGCATCACCGGCACCCCGTCATTGGCATCGGCACCCCATCACCGGCACCGCATCACCGGCATCCCCATACCGACATCGGCAATCTCAGCACCGGCACTCCGGCACCGGCACCCCCTCACCGGCGTCGGCACTCCATCACCTGCATCACAACACCGGCATCCCCATACCGGCGTCGGCACCCCCAGCACCGGCACCGCATCGCTGCCATCGGCACCCCATCACCTCCACCCCCATCCCAGCACTCCAGCCCCGGCACGTCCATACCGACCGCACTCCAAACAGCACCTCCATACCGACACTTCCACCCCCAGCCCCACCACCCACCACCCCAATACCCCCATCACCCCCTGCCCCCCCTCCCCCCGCCGCCCGCGGGACCCGCAGACCCCCCTCCTCCGTTTCATGCCGTTCCCATTCCGCTGTCACCCCCACCTCCGTGCCACCCTCGGGTCCCTCCTCAGCCGTCCATCCGACACCGCACTGCCGTCCCCCGCACCGCTACCATCCATCCATCCATCACCCCACGCCGGTACCACCCCCCACCCCCACACCGGTACTGCCCCCCTCCCCAGTCTGTTCCCAGGCCCCCGGGACGCCCCAGCCCTGCTGCCCCCCAGGAAGGACACGCAGGAGCCGGGGGGGGGCCCGCTGTGCCCCTGCGGCCCGGCTCCCCCCCCCGGCCCCATCCCAGAGAGGCTCCAAGCACGGAGGCAGCTGAGCATCGCCTGCAGCGTCTGCTGTGTCTTCATGGTTGGGGAGGTGATAGGTAAGGGGATGGGGGGGTGGGATGGGAGGGGATGGGGAGTTGGGATGGGAAAGAATAGGACATAATGGGGTGAGATGAGATTTGATAGGATGAAGCAGAATGGGACAGAATGGGAAAGGACATAATGAGGCAGAATGGGACATGATGGGATGGGGTGGGACATGGTGGGATGGGACGGGATGAGATAGGATGGGACAGGGTGGGATGGGACAGGGTGGGATGGGACATGGAATGGGACAGGGTGGGATGGGACAGGATGAGATAGGATGGGACATGGTGGGATGGGATAGGGTGGGATGGGACATGGTGGAATGGGACAGGGTGGGATGGGACATGGTGGAATGGGACAGGGTGGGATGGGATAGGGTGGGATGGGACAGGATGGGACATAATGGGATGGGACAGGACAGGATAGGAGAGGATGGGATGGGATGGGACATGGTGGGATGGGACAGGACATGGTGGGATGGGTCAGGATGAGATAGGATGGGACATGGTAGGATGGGACAGGGTGGGATGGGACAGGACATGGTGGGATGGGACAGGATGGGACATAATGGGATGGGACATGGTGGGATGGGACATGATGGGACATAATGGGATGGGACAGGACGGGATAGGAGAGGATGGGATGGGATGGGACATGGTGGGATGGGACATGATGGGATGAGGAGGGACAGGGTGGGATGGGACATGGTGGGATAGGACATGCTGGGATGGGACAAGATGGGACATAACAGGATGAGACGTGATGAGATGGAGAGTTGGGATGAAACGGGAATGGGGTGGGGGATGAAATGGGAATGGGGTGGGGCATAACGGGATGTGATGGGGTGAGATGAGATGTGATAGAATGGGGAGTTGGACTGGGACAGAATGGGACGTGATGGGACGGGGAGCTGGGTCAAAATGGAATATGATGGGATGGGGAGCTGGGATGGAGCAGGATGAAAGATAATGGGGCAGGATGGGATGGGGCAAAATGGGAAAGGACATAATGGGACAGGATGCAACATGATGGGATGGGACAAGGAGTTGCACTGGGACATAAGAAGACACAATGGGACGGAGGGTTGGGATGGGACGGAAACGGGATGGGACACAATGGGATGAGATACAGTGGGATGAGGAGTTGGATTGGGACGAGGTGGGCGCAGTGGGATGGGACGCCGTGCCAGAGCCCGGTGCCACCCACAGGCGGGTACCTGGCGCATAGCCTGGCCATCATGACGGACGCAGCCCACCTGCTGACAGACGTGGGCAGCATGGCCGTCAGCCTCTTCTCGCTCTGGGTGTCCACCCGCCCACCCACCACCACCATGACCTTCGGCTGGCACCGCTCAGGTGAGGGGGGGGGGGGCTCAGCCTTAGGGCTGCCCACGGTGAGGGGTCCCGCTGACCCCCCTCTTCGCCCCGCAGAGACGTTGGGAGCGCTGGCCTCCGTGCTGTCCATCTGGGTGGTGACCGCAGTGCTGCTCTACCTGGCGGCCGCCCGCATCCTCAGCGCCGATTACGAGATCGAGGCGCGCACCATGCTGGCCACCTCCGCCTGCGCCGTGGGTGCCAACCTGGTGTACGTCCCCCCTTCCCCTTCCCCCTTCCACCCCCAGCCCCAGATGCGCCCCACGGCCCCGGTGCTGAGCGATGCCCTCCCCGCAGCATGGCCTACGTCCTGCACCAGGGCCACGGGCACGGCGTGGGGGGCTATGAGCAGCTGGAGGGGGGCTGCCTGCCCGGCCGTGCCCCCCTGCCCGGCAGCACCAGCGTCCGCGCCGCCTTCGTGCACGTGGTGGGGGACCTGCTGCAGAGCGTGGGCGTCCTGCTGGCGGCCACCATCATCTACTTCAAGGTGTGGGGCTGAGCTCTGCCCTCCCTGGGGGGGCACCGCAGCCCCGCAGCCTCACACCATTGCCCCTCTCCCCCCCACTCCGCAGCCCCAGTGCAAGATCGCAGACCCCATCAGCACCCTCTTCTTCTCCGTCTTCGTCCTGGGCTCCACCGTCACCATCCTCAGGGACGTCTTCAGGGTTCTCATGGAAGGTGAGGGGGACGTGGGGGTTCCTCGGGGCTGCAGCCCCCACCCTACAGCCCTTCCCTGTCCCTCCCAGCCCTATGGGGAGCAGCTGCCCCCATTCCCCAGCCCCAAATGGAGGAAGGGGCTGGGGGTGACCCCTTGGCGCAGGAGCCCCGCGGGGAATGGCAGTGAGCGCAGTGACGGAGGAGCTGCTGGCAGTCAGTGGGGTGAGGGCCATCCACGACCTACACGTGTGGGCGTTGACGCCGAGCCACCCCCTGGTGTCGGTGCACGTGGCTGTGGGTGAGTGCCCCGCTCATTGCACGCGCCCCACAACACAGCCAGGGCCCCGTGGGGCTGAGCCACGGTGCCCACCGCCTGCAGATGCCACCGCCGACCCCGAGACGGTGCTGCGGGACGCCACGGGGCGGCTGCAGCAGAAGTTTGGCTTCGCTGCGTGCACAGTGCAGGTGGAGCGGTACGTGGAGGCGGCAGGGGGCTGCCCACACGGCCACAACCCTCTGGCATGAGCCCCCCCCACCTGCTGCGGGGCTGCAGCAGTGCCTGGGGGCCACAGCTGCGCCCTCCCCTCCTGCTGCCCCCGCCGGAGGGCAGGGAGCGGGGCAGCGTGGGGCTGGAGCTCGGCCCCTTCCCCTCTTTGTGTGTCAGTGTCTGTGTCTGTCTGTGTTCGTCCCGTCGCGCGGGGCTGCGGCCCCAATAAAGGTGTTGGAGAGCAGCCGAGGGCTCAGAGTAGGGGAACTCCGGACGACACCGCCATTACAAAACGCACCACTTTACTGCACTGCTGCCACCACGGCTCAATGTGAGCGATTCCAGAGCCCCCGGCACCGGGGGGTGGGGAGCACAAGCACAGCCCCACGCACGGCCTCAGCCCAGGGCAGGGACACAGCAGCCGTCCCACCGCCCGCCCCGCACCAGCACAAAGCGCAGAGCACAGCACAGAGCCCTCCGGGCCCCGAGGGGACAGCGGGAGCACCGGGTCCCCGGGGAAGGAGCACCAAGGGGGGGGGCACGCAGCCCCCACAGCCACAGCGAGGGGCCAGGGTTACTCGGAGGGGGGGCTCACAGGAGGGCCGGGGTGGGAGCTGTAGCGGGCACGGCTCTGCGGCAGCAGCTGCGGGTCCACAGCAGCTGCCAGCCCCGCCAGGCAATGCAGGCGCACGATGCCCGCCTGTCCCCCCGACACCAGCCAGCCACACGCCTCCAGGTTGGGGCTGAAACGCACCTGGAAGAAGGGGGGGTGTCAGGAGGGTCCCACACCCTGGAGATGGCACAGGGAGCTGGGCTGGGGGGGGAGGGGGGCTGTCTCACCTTGTGCAGGGCTTCCAGCTGCAGGCGGTCAAGGCTCAGCTCTGCCTTCCCCTCCTGTTTGTGCATGCGGCGCATGGGCTCACGGCTGGGGAAGTTCTTGAAGCTGCGCTGTGAGGGAGGGGTAAAGGGGAGGCAGGGGGTGGGCACACTGTGAGGTGCAGAGGGTGGCACCCCCACACCCTGCCACAGCCCCCAGGTTCTGTGCTGGTGCTGGGTGAGCTGAGCTGTCCCCGTCCCACACCTCGCTCCTCAGAGGTGTGTTCTGCCCCGTACTCACAGCTCTGAGGCTGAGCGAGGGGTGGGGGGAGTCACACCGTCACCCCCAGTCCCGCTGCTCCCAGCCAGGAGAGCCCAGCTGCCCCCCAACCCTCATACCAGATCGGTGTCCCGGAACCGCACGTAGGCTGTGGCCACCATCTCACTGTAGTGCCGGGTCCTGGGCAGCACTGGCTCACCGCTCCCTGGCACTGCAGGGCTGCAGGGCAGCAGGTCAGCTTTGTACACCGGCTGGGGGAGAGAGGAAGCTGAGGGGGAGGGGTCCACATCCCTCTGAAGGGACTACGCCCCAAAGTCCCATTGTAGTGCCCGGATGGGAACACAGAGCAGCACTTTTCCATTGGCACAGCCGCCCCCCAGCCCAGCCCAGCCCCTTACAAATCTGCGGTCCGAGGAGCGCTTGACATTGAGCGGGTTAACAGCCAGGTCGGGCAGCACGGCAGCCACCAGCTCGCCTGTGATGTCCCCAGCGGCCACCGTGTTCAGCCAGTCCGAGCCCGAGATGCTCTGTGGGAACAGAGGAGCTGGGGAGCAGCTCCCAGCAGTGACGGTGCCGTGCCCCAGCGATCCGTGGGCCTGGGACTGCTCCACGGGACGGAGCCGTGTCTGCCCCTTACCCACACGGTCCCCTTGCGAGGAGCCACAAAGTACGCCTTGTAGCCCAGGTACCCAGCATCGATGTAGTGGATCCCACAGAGACCGTAACTGCAACAGGAAAAGGCCAGGGCTGAGCTCAGAGCAGAGCTGCGTCCCAGCCCTCCTGCCCCCATTGCTATCTACGCATGGCCTCTTGGAGGGCAGGAGCCCACCCTTCCCCGGAGACCTCCCGGCACTCACGAGGCATAGCAGTTGTCCTGGGCCACGGTGACACCATTGTAAGGCAGCAGCCAGGCCACCTCAGTGCTGAGGAAACGCTTGATGCTGTTGATGGGTTCGTAGAGGCGTCGCAGGTCCCAGAATTTGATCTTTCGGTCGTTCCCTACCGTGACCAGGAAGTTGCTGAGAACCAGGAGAGAGGCGGCACTGAGACCCCAGGGCTGAGCTGTGCCACCGGCTGCAAGCTACAGAGCCCTCCCCCTAAAACCACCCAGCGTCTCAGGCACCGTCAGCACTGAGCTGGCCCATAGCAGCCCCACGCTCTCACCTGTTGGCTTTGCACCACTCGATGCTCCGCACGGCGTGGTCGTGGGCCAGGAAGCACTGGAAAGGGTACAGCTGGAGAGAGCCGTCGGGGTGGGACACGCGCTGCAGCGGGGACGCGGTCAGCAGGTTCCAGACGGCCACCGTGCCTGCGGGCAGAGGCGTGCTGCTGTGGTGAGCCGCCCCAGAACCACAGCTTGGAGCACGAAGGGCAAGAGCCGCTCCCTGAGAACAGGGGCTCACCATCATAAAACCCCGCCGCCAGGTGCTGGTGGGGCCGGGAGGGCATCCAGGAGAGGCTGAAGCACTGCCCGCACTCGGCCGCGCTCCCCGCCTGGATGGAACCCACGTGCAGTGCGGTGGTGTGCCTCACCTGCAGGGAGAAAGGACACAGGTAAGGCCACCCTCCGACACCGCCCGTCCTGGGAGCGGGAGATGCGTGGGGGTGGGAGCGTGGTGCTGGGGGCAGCGAGCTCTGAGAGCTTCCCGGTGCCCCCCCCAGCTCCCCCCGCCTGCAGCAGGCAGGATGCACGGTGGGGCAGCAGCAGGGACACTGACCTTGCAGATCACGTGCTTGGGGGGGGACCCATCTGGAAGAGAGCGGAGGAAGGTCAGGGCAGGAGCTGCTGGCCACCTCCAGCTTGGCACAGAGCTCCCACATCCCCACCCACCCCGCTCAGAGCGGCGCCCCCACTGCAGCCCAGCACTGCTCTCCCGCACCCCAACGTCCCACACGCACACACCCCGAGGCGCCCGCGGCACCCCCGGCACCAGCTCAGAGCTGCGGGGAGGACGACGAGCTCCGTGCCCCGCGCTCAGCAGGAATCCAGGCACGTCAGCACCCCTCGCAGCTCAGCGGAGGCGGTGAGACGCAGAGAGCCATGCATCATCCCCGGCACCGCAATCACTGCGGGGTCGCAGAGCCGGGAGCGCCGAGGCCCCGCACTGCAGCGAATCGACGCCGGCACCGGCGGCGACGCGCAGGGATGGGACGTGATGCCGCAGCATGGCCGCGCCCGGCTGCTCCGAGGGAGCGTCGCAGGCTGGGGAAGGATCCAACCCGGCCCACGTGGGGCTGCGGCAGCAGAGCAACCCATCCGGAACCGGAGCGCGGATTGGGGCTGGAGAAAAGGGCGACCCGTTTCCCGTCGGCGGAGGCGAGCGGATGGATGGGGGCTGTCAGCTGCGGCTGAGCGGCCGCGGACGGCTCATCAATCTCAGGCGGCCGCCGGCAGATGGGAGCATTACAGGGAGCATTACAAGGACCATTGGGCAGCGCCAGACCCGATCGGAGCTCCGATCCCAGCCACGGCGTACAGCTACCGGCCACGAGGAGGCAACCCTCGGCACAGCTGCGGCCCCGCTGCAGCTCTGGGCTTCCCGGATCTCTGGGCACAAAGGGATGAGGGCGGCGTGGCTCTTCCTACCTTTTACCTGGGTTCTCGTGCAGCTCTGCAGCGCGCCAGGGTGCGGGAGGGCGTACAGCACCACGCTGCCATCTGAGAAAGCAGCAGCCAGGAGGCCGAGCCGGCTCATCCGCGGGTGCTGTAGGACAGGCAAAGGCTCTCAGCCTCCCCCTGGTTTTTGAAAGGAGCCTCGGGATCACCGCGCTCTGTCCAGGGAAGGCAGCGCTTTGGCGCAGCCACAAGCGGGGAAAAGCCACATCCAGCCTGCACACCCACCTTTGAGGAGCCTCCAGGAGGCTCCCAAGCGCCGCTGGGGCAGAACTTCATGTCCCAGACGCAGCCGTGGTCAGCAGCGATGGCGTACGCCAGCCCAGCTCTGTCAGCAGAGCTGTGGGCGGAACCGCGATGAAACGTTGGAGCCGGAGAGCGGCAGCCCCACGATTGGGACACAAACAGCCCCATACTGTCCCCTCTTCTCCGCCACTCACCCCTCCTGCAGCGTGCCCAGGCCCCAGAGCTGCAGCAGCGCGGGGCCCCGGTGCAGCCCCACCACGCTGTGCGTCTCCTCCATGGTTCTGTGGCAGTACAGAGCCACGTACTGCGCGGCCGCTGCACCCTCCGGCGTCGGGCACCACTCCATGGCCCAGATGGGGCCACCCACAAAGAAGGCCGCGTCCCGGCGCTCCTCGTGGGGCTGCAGGGAGCTGAATCTGTGGCGAGGAGGGGGTCAGGGCACCAGGCAACCGGGGCTGCACGTGGCAGGACCCCACGATCGCCCACTGACCTGTTCAATCTGTATAAAGCGCCGCCATCCTCAAGGCCCTCCCGCTGGACGCAGAAGAGCGGAGACTTCTCCTCCACCGGCAGGTATGGGGCAGCTTCGCTGGGGAGGAATGAGCGTGAAAAGTGTCATCCTGTCCCTAACAGGGGGTGACCTACGCATGCCACAGCCGCCCTCCAGCACTGTGTCCCCACACGCAGCCCCTCCCCTCCCGGCGCTGCCCACAGTACCTTTCAGACAGATGCATCCAGTTGTGTGCCAAGGGGATCCAGTCAGGGAATTCCCACTGCGAGTGCACCTGCTCCCGCCTGCAGGGGATGCCACGGACATCAGCACTGACTCTGCTGGGCCCAGCAGCCGGGTCCTGCCCCACATGTGGCCACCGGGAGGGACCGCCCGGATGCGGGGACGTCCCCATGCTGCGCAGATGCCCCACGGCCCTCCACCCCCACTCACAGGCTGTAGGTGAGGCTGGAGCACTTCTCCACCGGGGCCATGATGGAATTGTGGAAGCCATTGGGAGCAACACCGCGGCACAAGGGCTTGGATCTCTGGGAATGAGAGTGGAGTCAGGGCAGGAGCTAGCCAAAGGGCTGCCCCCACGTCCCAGGATGAATCTCTCTGTAGTCATCCAACACCGTGTCACTGTGCTAAGAAGCCTAACATCGGCTCCAGCAGCAGCCCAGGAGCACACTCACTCCCTTCCCACCCCCTCTCACTCCCTGCTGCCCCTCCAGGAGCTCACACCCACCCTCACGCTGTACACAGCGCTATATTACCCCTACACGATCCTGTTGCAGGGCAGATCTGCCATAAAGAGCTGGACTGAGAGGGACACACACACACACACACAGCCAGCGACAGCTCACTTTGATGCTTATAGCGCGCAAAGCAAGCAGCAGTAAAGGAAAAGCTCTCCTCCTTACCCCTCCCGACGACGTCCTCACGCTGTGCCCCCGGAGCGGCTCCAGTTCAGACTCCTCACTGAGCGCTGCATCGCTTTCCTCCTCCTCCTCTGCCTGCAGCAGTACATCCTTAGAGGGCACAAAGTCGGCGTCCTGGGTGGGGTCATCGCTGTTGGCATCCTCCTCCTCCTTCTTCCTCCGACGCTTCCTCTGGACACGCTGGGGCTCCTGGGGGCCCTCAGTGGGAGCTGGGGGCTGGCACACAGACGTCAGCTCTTCCGCCAGCTCCTGGAGGTACAGCAGTGCCCTGCGACAGAGAGGCAGCGCCCGGCAGTAAGCGGAGGTGCACCGTAGCACTGTGTAACACGGTGGCACCCGGCCCAGCCCCACGCTCTGCGGGAACCATTGGAAAGGACCCACACGGCCACACGGCTCCCTGCAGGCTCAGCATCCCCCACGGCACCAAGAGGCCCCACGGGGCTGCGTGGCTCCAACTCTCTATCTGTACGCAGAGTGCTGCCGGATACACCGCCCACAGCCCCCCAGGACGCCTCAGGGCCCACCCACATCTCTGCGAGGCCCACAGAGGTCTCTCCCCACTCAGCCGGGGTTGATATCCCCGCAGCTCTCAGCTCCAGGAGCCCCACACGCTCCCCTGAAGAGGGATGAAAGCCCTCCGGGAACGGCACCCCAAAGCCGCCCGCCCGCAGCCCCGGCCCCGCTCACACTTTGGCCGCCCGCCGCCGGGGCCGTCCTCCCGGGGGGGTGTCGGGGCCATCCCGGCCGTCCCGCAGCCCCCCGGGACCCTGCAGGCCCCGGGACAGCCGCAGCAGCACCTCGGCCTCGGGGCTCCGCGAGGCCTCCCCACGCCCGTCCGCCTCCTCCGGGCGCGGGCCCTGAGGGCCGCTCGGCGCCTTCGGGCTGCGGACGGGCCTTTGCCGGGGCTTCACTGCCACCTCCCCCGGAGCCGCGGGCGATGACAGCTCCCGGGGAGCGCCGCGACCGCGGCCCCGGCGGCTCCGCTCGCGGCAGCGCGGCCCGCGCGCCCCGGCGGCGCTGGACGCCATACGGGGGAGTCCCGGAGGCGCTCCCGGGCCGCTCAGGCCGGAGCCGCCCGCATGGCCCCCGCCCCTCCGCCGTCGGCCACGGCCGCGCTCAACGCCGGGCCCGGAGCCCGCAACATGGCGGCGCGCGGCGCGCGGAGATGACGTCATGACGCCGAGGTGTCCCGTCACGTGACAGGAGGCGGCAAGACTCGAGCCGTCATTGGGAGACAGAGAGATTGGGGCGGGGACAGCGCAAAGACGGGGCGGGGCTATGCAAACCAGGTCGCACTGCATGCCGGGAGCACATCGCCCCACACAACGACTCCGCGTGGAGTCCCGTGGGCCTCGGCTTGTGAGCCGACGTGCGGGAATAGCGGTGCAGGGAGCGGTGCGGGTTAGCAGGGGAACAGCGGTTTGATGTGCGGGTCGCCGTGCGGTGCGGGCTGGTGTCGGGGCGTGGGGAGCGGGGCGGGGCGAGAGCAAAGCATACTTACCTGGCAGGGGAGGCACCATGATCAGGCAGGTGGTTTTCCCAGGGCGAGGCTCATCCCCTGCACTCCGGGTGTGCTGACCCCTGCGATTTCCCCAAATGCGGGAAACTCGACTGCATAATTTGTGGTAGTGGGGGACTGCGTTCGCGCTCTCCCCTGACTTACGCGGTGCAAAGACAGAACGCTGCTCTTCCCCTGTGTTCCTCGCAGCTCTCCGTGCCGCGGTGCCGCCACAACCGCGGCTTTCGCCCACCGCCGGAGCGCGGCGCTGCTGTAAAGGAGCGGCTCTGCTCTCCGCTTCCGTCTCCACGGCCGTTCCCGGCTCTCCCGTTCCCCGCCGCACGCCCCCACGAGCCCACCGCGGAGCGGAGCGGAGCGGCCCGTCGGTTCTGCCGGCACGCGTCGCGTCCGCTGCGCGACGAACTCAGCGCGGCTCTCTCTGCGGTCGGATCGCTGCCGCAGCTCCGCACGGCGTGCGCTGCGCTGAACGCGCCGGGAGCGCCCGGCTGCAGCTCCGCGCCCCGCACCGGCACCGCTCGCAGCCCTTCGCAGCGCGGGGCGAGCAGAGAGAAGGCGGCGGGGAGATGCAAACACCGCACCGCGCGGGGCGGCACCGCAACACAGCCCGCCCCGCACTGCTGCAGCACAGGCGCTGCGCTCCACACGACCACCACTCTCGTCTGTCTTTGAACCACGCAAATCAGGGGAGAGCGCGAACGCAGTCCCCCACTACCACAAATTATGCAGTCGAGTTTCCCGCATTTGGGGAAATCGCAGGGGTCAGCACACCCGGAGTGCAGGGGATGAGCCTCGCCCTGGGAAAACCACCTGCCTGATCATGGTGTCTCCCCTGCCAGGTAAGTATGCTTTGCTCTCGCCCCGCCCCGCTCCCCACGCCCCGACACCAGCCCGCACCGCACGGCGACCCGCGCTCCAAAGCGCTGTTCCGCCCCGCCCCACTCCGCACCCATTCCGGATCGCCGTTCCGCACCCCACGCGCTGCCCGCGGCTGTCCACGCGGGATCCGTTGGTGGCGTAGTGCTCCCGGCATGCCGCGCGCGGAGCGCCCTGCACTCCGATCTGCATAGCGGTCTGTATGGCCACGCCCACTGCCGAGGCCCCGCCCCGCAGCCCCTCCACCCGCGCGGTCACGCCGGGCCCGCGGCCTTCGTGGGGCTGCAGGCGGCGGGTCGCGTCGTCACGGCGTCGAATCGGGTCCGTCACCCGGGATCCGCTGCTCGGAACCCCGTGCTGGCTGGGCCTGTAGCAGACTCCAACGATAGCATCAGTCTTACTGGCCTTGGCTTTTATTCTGACCCATAAGCTCCCGACCCTATCATCACCATCATTAATTTCCATACATTCACATTCTTTCTTAACACAGAGGGCTACACCACCACCGGTAGCCATCCATCACAGCACTCAGCTGTGCGACTCATTCCACCACGTTTCCATGATGGCAACTATATCATAGCTTTCTGACCACACGATGGCCTCCAGCTCCTCCTGTTTATTACCCATGCTGCGTGCACTGGTGTCAAAGCACCTGAGCTGGGCCTCCTTTGGAGCGGCAGTAGCCCTAATACCCTCACGACCATACTCAGGTGTTTCCATAGCCACCAACCTCACCGCAACCCTCGTGTTCTTACTAAAAAAGGGCGAGTCATCCTCCTTCTCCACCAAGACACTAGACTGTGGGATCTTACCAGCACATCCCTCTCCTACAAGCACTGGGACGTTACATACAGGCCTCATATTAGTGACCCCAGTTACACTCCCACCCCACTTTGTACCCAGTTTAAAGCTCTATCAATGAACCTTCCCAACTCCCATTGAGAGACCCCATTCTGCCAGTGGGAGAGGCTGCTCCTCTTTGTCTCCTGAGATCACGGAACCATAGAAAGGCCTGGGTTGAAAAGGACCACAATGATCATCGGGTTCCAACCCCCTGCTATGTGCAGGGTCGCCAACCAGCAGACCAGGCTGCCCAGAGCCACATCCAGCCTGGCCTTGAATGCCTCCAGGGATGGGGCACCCACAGCCTCCTTGGGCAACCTGTTCAGTGCGTCACCACCCTCTGGGTGAAAAACTTCCTCCTCATATCCAACCTAAACCTCCCCTTCTGCTCCCTGCAGCAGTCAGCAGTCACAGTGCTTTTGCTTTGCTGAGGAGGTTTTAATGTTAAGTGCGGTCGGGCTGCAAAGCAGCGCGCGCCGAGGCGCTGTTGTGAGCGGGGAGGGGCCTCGGCAGGGGGCGTGGCCATGCAGATCGCTATGCAGATCGCGGTGCAGGGCGCTCCGCGCGCGGCATGCCGGGAGCGCTACGCCACCAACGGAACCCGCGTGGACAGCCGCGGGCAGCGCGTGGGCCGCGGAACGGCGATCCGGAAGGGGTGCGGAGTGGGGCGGGGCGGAACAGCGCTTTGGGATGCGGGTCGCCGTGCGGTGCGGGCTGGTGTCGGGGCGTGGGGAGCGGGGCGGGGCGAGAGCAAAGCATACTTACCTGGCAGGGGAGACACCATGATCAGGCAGGTGGTTTTCCCAGGGCGAGGCTCATCCCCTGCACTCCGGGTGTGCTGACCCCTGCGATTTCCCCAAATGCGGGAAACTCGACTGCATAATTTGTGGTAGTGGGGGACTGCGTTCGCGCTCTCCCCTGATTTGCGCGGTTCAAAGACAGATGAGAGTGGTGGCCGTGCGGAGCGCAGTGTGGGGCGGGCTGTGTGGCGGTGCCACCCCGCGCGGTGCGGTGTTCGCATCTCCCCGCCGCCTTCTCTCTGCTCGCCCCGCGCTGCGAAGGGCTGCGAGCGGTGCCGGTGCGGGGCGCGGAGCTGCAGCCGGGCGCTCCCGGCGCGTTCAGCGCAGCGCACGCCGTGCGGAGCTGCGGCAGCGATCCGACCGCAGAGAGAGAGAGAGCCGCGCTGAGTTCGTCACGCAGCGGACGCGACGCGTGCCGGCAGAACCGACGGGCCGCGCCGCTCCGCTCCGCGGTGGGCTCGTGGGGGCGTGCGGCGGGGAACGGGAGAGCCGGGAACGGCCGTGGAGACGGAAGCGGAGAGCAGCGCCGCTCCTTTACAGCAGCGCCGCGCTTCGGCGGTGGGCGAAAGCCGCGGTTGTGGCGGCACCGCGGCACGGAGAGCTGCGAGGAGCACAGGGGAAGAGCAGCGTTCTGTCTTTGAACCACGCAAATCAGGGGAGAGCGCGAACGCAGTCCCCCACTACCACAAATTATGCAGTCGAGTTTCCCGCATTTGGGGAAATCGCAGGGGTCAGCACACCCGGAGTGCAGGGGATGAGCCTCGCCCTGGGAAAACCACCTGCCTGATCATGGTGTCTCCCCTGCCAGGTAAGTATGCTTTGCTCTCGCCCCGCCCCGCTCCCCACGCCCCGACACCAGCCCGCACCGCACGGCGACCCGCACACCAAACCGCTGTTCCTCTCCTAACCCGCACCGCTCCCCGCACCGCTATTCCCGCACGGCGGCTCACAAGCCGAGGCCCACGGGACTCCACGCGGAGTCGTTGTGTGGGGCGGTGTGCTCCCGGCATGCAGCGCGCTCAGCTCTATTTGCATATCCCCACCCACTAGCAACCGTTTCCCGCGTAGCGTCTCCGCTCCGTATAGCCCCGCTCCACTTCCGCCTCGGCTACTTCCGCCCTGCCCCACTTCCGCTCTGTCTCCCGCAGTAGGCGGTGCTGCGCTGCGCCGCGCCGCGCTCGGAGGGCGGTCCGGCCCCGTGACGGTAGGCGGGCGCACAGCGTTGTACCACGCGAAGT
Organism: Gallus gallus; assembly: GCF_016699485.2. NCBI lineage: Eukaryota > Metazoa > Chordata > Aves > Galliformes > Phasianidae > Gallus > Gallus gallus. Next base: position 104,380,620 of record NC_052534.1, read on the forward strand.
TTATTTTAAATAAAACCGAACACAGATGCGCGCTGTGCAACCGCGGTGACGGCGCTGAAAGCGATGCAGCGAGGGGGAAGGCCGGGCCGGGCCGCTCTCGGTACCCCCCCCTCCCCCCCACCCTCCCCAGCGCCCGGACCCGCGCTGCCCCCACCGGGCCGGGGCCTTCATCCTCCTCCTCCTCCTCCTCCTCCTCTCTCAGGGCTGCGGGCCCCGCGCGGACCCCCCGGCTCAGGGTGGGGGCACCGGGGCACCCCCCACCCCCCCCCCCCCTCCCAAAGCCATGGCACAGTGGGGGCGGAGAGGAACTGAAATAAATATGGGGTGAAAGGGGCGAGGGTGGGGCCGGGGCGCGTCCCCCCCGGCAGACGCACGGCCCCGCTCCGCTGTGCGGTGACATCGGTTTATTGTGGAGACCGGCGCTGTCCCACGGAGCTGCGATGGCGGTGGGGTGCGGGGGCTCAGACCTCAATGTCTATGGAGGGGTCGGACGTGGGGTGAGGCGCGGCGGGTCAGTACTCGTCCTGCTCCTCCGTCTGCTGCTCCTCCAGCTCGTCGTCCTCCGGCGGGGCGAAGCCCTCCTGCGTGGGGGACACGGCACCATCAGCACCGGGACGGCGGCGACCCCGGGGAGCGGTTCCCAGCCCCGGGGCAGCGGTGCTGGCCAACGCACCTCGGTGGCGTAGAGCACGCTGACGATGCCGTTGATGATGGGGCTGTTCTCGTTCTCGTGCTCCTGGCAGATGAGTTCGATGTCCCGCAGTTTGCTGAAGTAGAAATCCCTCTCCTTCTCCAGGCCGTCCACCGTCAGCTTCAGGTCCATCAGCTGCGGGTGGATGGGGATGTCAGCGCTGGGGAAGGTGGGGGGGGGGAGGTTGGGGTGTGGGGGGGGTTCCCCCCTCGTTCCACGCTCCCCGTGCCCCCAGCGTACCTGCTGGTTGAGCTCCAGGATCTGTGCGTCAGCCTCGGAGCCCCCGTTGCGGGTGGCAGGGGAGTTTTTCCGCAGGATGCCGCTGGGGACGTTGCCCAGGCGTGCCGGGTGCTGCGTGTTCTTGGGGCCCGTGGGGGAGGTCCTCTGTGGGACTTGGGGGGAGGGGGGGGTGGGGGCCGGAGAGCAGCGTTAATGCCGGAGAATCCCCACCCAGCGGCAGCGGGCCGAGGGGCTGAGCCGCCCCCGTGCCTCAGTTTCCCCAGGCAGAGCCCTCCCCGCGCCCCTCGCAGCCCCTGTGCGGGTGGTGCTTGTGACCGGGGTGGGGGGGGGCTTTGCCATGCAGGCAGCCAGCAGGCGTTCATCCGTGGGTCACGGCACCGTCCCGGGTCGTGGCACTGTCCCTAAGTTGCGGCGCCGCCCCCGGGTTAGCGGGTTACCCACGGGTTACTGCACAGCCCTGGGTTGTGGCACCGTCCCCTGCCCGTCCCTGATGGCTGCAGGCAGCAGAGCGCAGGCAGGGCAGGGTGGGGGCACGCTGGGGGTGCACGCGCTGAGCGCAGCGAGAGCGATGTGGGGCGCGGGAGGCGGGGGTCCCGGGCATTACCTGCAGTGCCAATGAGTTTCTTGGGTTTGTTGAAGCTGTGATCACCTGGGTTAGGGGCGGGCGCCACGTCCTGGCCCTGCCGTGCCAGCAGCGGGTTGTATTCCTTCCCGTCGTAGTTGGCGTCAAAGAACTTCTTGAACCATTGGATGAACTCAAAGTTGTCCTGGAACTTTCCCTTCACCAGCCTCTCCACTGCGATGATCTGCGGGGACGTACGGGCTGGGGGCCGCCCTCCCCGCCCAGCACCCCCTGCTGTGCCCCCCGACCCGCGCCACGACCTACCTTATCCACTCCCATCTTCTTGAAGGCGGCCTGCAGCACCTTGAAGTTGTGGATGTATTCGTGCTCCAGCTTGGCCTGGAACTTCACCTTGCGCAGGTGCACGCAGCCGGGGAACAGCATGTCCATGAACTGGCAGTAGGCAGCCCCTGGGAGGGGGGGGAAAAGGGGAGGGAAGGACGCGTGTCGGGCGGCTGTGACACCCCCAGGGGGACACTACGGGGTGGTGGCACGTCCCCACCTGAGCAGAGCTGCTCGATCTTGGTGTAGTTGAGCTGCAGGGAGTCGTTGACCCAGGCCAGCATGTCATGGCGGCTCAGGTTCTCGCTGGTCACCGAGGTGGAGTACACATTGACGGCCATGCCCCAGCTGCAGAAACACAGGGCATCACGTGGGATCCCCCCAGCCTTCTATAGGGCACGGCTGTGGGGCAGGAAGCAGCCTTCCCCATCAGGAACCCCCCCTCTGCGGGGCACGACGGCGGGGTGGGATGCGGTCCTCCCCATGGGGGGATCCCCCTCTGTGGGGCAGGAGGTTACCCTCCCTGCTGAGTACTGAGCCGCTGCCGTTGGGACCTCTGTCCTCTGGGGGCACAGCTGTGGGGCAGGATGCAGCCCGGTGCCATTGGGACCCCCCACTACGAGGGCAGAGCTGTGGGAGAGGGGGAGCACGATGCGACCCTCCCCATTGGGATGTCCCACCCCCGGGGCACGGCTGTGGGGCAGAAGGTACATTATGCAGCCGGGTACCATCACGACGCCCCAACCACAGGCACGGTGCTGGGGGGCTGTGGGTGTGCCGCCAACCCCCATAAGCAGCTTACAGCCCCCCCCCCCAGCCCGGCCCAGCCCTCGATTGCATCCTAATCTGCCCGGGGTACACTGGAGCAGGGCTTAGAGGGGCAACATCTGCCAAGAGATCCCGTGCCCAGATGGCGAGGGGATGTGGGGCAGCCCCCAGCCCCACAGCACATCACTGGGAGGGGGGGGGGGGGAGACAGGGGGGGAGGTGGCCACGGTGCTGCACTCTCACCCCACACCCAATGCTGGGGATTGGGCACACGGCGCTCATCCCGCCGGCTGTGGCTAAAAGCTTTGGGAAGCGACCCTACTGCCCCGAGAGTGTGGTGGGGGTCCCCCCCGCAGCCCCCAAGCCCCCATCCGTAGGCATTAATCCGCTTTCACTGTGCGGCGCAGATCAGAGATCACGGCTTAGGGGCCGGCTGCGAGCCGTGGGGGGGGGGGGGGGGCAGAGCCACCTCCTCCCCATCAGCCGGGGTGAGGCCGCCCCTTTGGGTCCCCCCCGGCCCGGAGCTGTCGACGCGGGGGGAGCGGAGCAGAGCGGAGCGGAGCGGAGCTGAGTCATGCGCGGCTCTGAGCCACGCACTGCGGTGCCGCCGCGCTGCTGTTGGCGCACGGTGCGCGATGGGGACAGCCCTGTGGGCACCGCGGCTCCGGGATGCACGGCGCGGGGCTCACACAGCATCCATAGGGGGGGAGGGGGGGAGGGAGGGATGGGGAGGGCGGGGGGAAGAGCGGCGTTTCCTTCTGGCTGTAGTGAGAGAAGGAGTTCGTTCGCAACCGCGGTGGCGAATCCAGGTCAACCCAGCGCCAGACGCGGTGCCACGCGTGGGCAACCAAATCGAGCGGCATCCTCAGGGCGTTGGGATTCGGAGGCACCAAAATGGGGGGGGGGGGGGGGTTGGGAAAGGGGAAACCCTGCGGCTGGGGGAGGAGTGGGGATCCCGAGAGCGGAGACCCCAAAAGCGGAGCGGGGGACCCCCGGGATTGGACGGAGTTGAGGATTGGAGGGACGTCAGGATTGGAGGGAGCTGAGGAGGAGGACCCCGGGAGGAGGGAGCCCGTGAGCAGGGGATCGCAGCGGCAAAGGAGCCGGGAGTTGGGGGGGGGGGGGGGACCCCAGGAACAGAGGGGACCCCCGGGACCCCAGAAGCAAAGATCCCGGCAGCGGAGGGACTTCGGGATCTGAGACCCCACAGTCGGGGGGGACCTCAGGAGCTGCGGGTGGGGGGGAGGAGGAGGAGAACAGCCGACACCTCGGGATCGGGAACAGGGAGGGATCGGTGGGACCCCACAAGGCGGAAGACCGCAGGAACGGGGACTGCGGGGACCGGGGGGGGTGGGGGGGGGGAAGGAGCAGAAGGAGCTCAGAATCGACGCCGACCTCAGAGCGGACCTCCCGTCCCGCCGCCCCCCATCGCCGTGGCCGCGCTTACCTCTGCATTTCGGCCTCGGCCGCAGCACGGCGCGGGGAGAGCGGCGGGGCGGACGGGAATGGAGGGTGAAGGGGGGGGGGGGGGGGGGGGGGGGGATGCGGGATGGATGCGGGGTGGGATGCGGTGGCACCGCCCGCCCCGGGGAAGGCGCGGCGCTATTTTGGGAGCCGCGTCCCGTCGGCTGCCGGCGACCAACAGCCGTGCGGGGATACGGCGCGGCTCTGCGCTGCCGGCGGCCCCCCGGGGGAGGCGGCGGAGGGGCCGCGTCCCCACAGCGGGCACGGAGCTGTGCCGCCCACACACACACAGCCCCGGGGGCCGACCGGGCCGCGTCCCCCGTGCGCCGCCACCCCGAGCCGTATCACCGCCGTGTCAGCGCCGTATCACCGCCGTATCACCGCCGTGTCAGCGCCGTATCACCGCCGTGTCAGCGCCGTATCACCGCCGTGTCAGCGCCGTATCACCGCCGTAGCGCCGCCCGGACCGCCGCCCCCCCCCGCCCCGCAGCGCCACAACGGCCGCCCCCCCCCTTCCCTCAGGGCCGCTCCATTCCGGAGGGCCGTTCGGAGCCCTCCCGGTACCCCCCGACAGGGCCGTGTCGGCCGTCCCCCGCCTCGGCGCGGCGCTGTCCCCCCTTCCCGTCCCGTCCCGTCCCGTCCCGTCCCGTCCCGTCCCGCCCCGCTCACCGCTCGGGCCGCCCCCGCCGCTCTCCGCTGCCCGCAGCGCTCTGGGGACCGGGCCGGCACCGGGCGGGCACTGCGCATGCGCCGCCGCCGCTTCCCCGCTGCGGGGTGGGGCCGCGCTGACCGCGCCCTCGTCTCCACGGCAACGGCCGGAGGGATCGCCCCCTTCTCTCCGGCGCCGCTTCCGGCACAGCGCCCCCTGGCGGCCGGCGGCGGTGGAGGACTGACGGAGCCCCGCGTCCCGCTGCCCCCGGCTCCACGTCCGCAGGGCACGGCTCCCCGCACCCCCATGTCCCCATTGCTGTGTCCCCATGTCCCCGTGTCCCCACATCCCCACGTCCCCATCCCCATCACTCCATTGTCCCCGTGTCCCATTCCCATTCGGGTCCCCCTTGCTCTGTGTCCCCACATCCCCGTGTCCCCATCTCCATGTCCCCATGGCCCCATTTCTAAGTCCCCATATCCCCACCTCCCTGTGTCCCCATGTCATGTCCCTATGTCCCTATATCCCCACACTCCCATGTCCCCACCTCCATGTCCTCATGTCCCTATATCCCCATGTCCCTACATCCCCACGTCCCTATATCCCCACAGTCCCATGTCCCCATCTCCATGTCCCCATGTCCCTATATCCCCATGTCCCTATGTCCCTATATCCCCACATCCGTGTCCCCATGTCCTTATTTCTGCCCCCCTATCCCCATCTCCCTGTGTCCCCATGCCCCGTGTCCCCATGTCCCTATATCCCCACATCCCTGTGTCCCCATGTCATGTCCCCATGTCCCTATATCCCCACACTCCCATGTCCCCACCTCCGTGTCCCCATGTCCCTATATCCCCACGTCCATGTCCCCATGTCCTTATTTCTGCCCCCTATCCCCACCTCCCTGTGTCCCCATGTCATGTCCCCACATCCCTATATCCCCACGTCCGTGTCCCCATCTCCATGTCCCCATGTCCTTATTTCTGCCCCCCTATCCCCATATCCCCACCTCCCTGTGTCCCCATGTCATGTCCCCATGTCCCTATATCCCCACATCCCTGTGTCCCCACCTCCATGTCCCCATGTCCCTATATCCCCACACTCCCATGTCCCCACCTCCATGTCCTCATGTCCCTATATCCCCACCGTCCCATGTCCCCATCTCCATGTCCCCATGTCCTTATTTCTGCCCCCCTATCCCCATATCCCCACATCCCTGTGTCCCCACCTCCATGTCCCCATATCTCCATGTCCCTGTCCTCACCTCCATGTCCCCATGTCCCTATATCCCCACATCCCTGTATCCCCACGTCCCCATCCCCGTGTCTCTACTGTCCCCAGGCCATGTCCCCATTTGCGCCCCCATATCCCCCCTCCCCCCCGTGCCGACGCTGCCATTGCAGTGCAGTGTTGGTGCCGCCCCTCCGTTCCCCCCCCCGACCCCAAATCAGACAGCGCTGCCGTGAGAACAGTTTTAATGCGCGACGGGAGCGGCCCCCCCTCGCCTACGGGGACATCTATAGGGACAAAGTGCACGAAGCCACATTTCACATCTCACACTACCCCGGGGGGGGGGACGGGGACGGGGGCAGGGGCGGCCCCATAGCACCATGGTGTGTGTGTGTGGGGGGATGGGTATGTGGAGGGGGGGGGGGGGGTGGGTGGGGTGTGGGGGGGGTCCCTGCGGTGTCGTCCCCTCCCGCTATCGACACGAACCATTATTGGGGGCATTTCCACGCGATGCACAAAGGAGGCAAAAAAATGCTCACTGATCCAAACCCGACGTGCAAACAGAAAAGGGATGGGGGGGGGGCTCTGCTCCTGTCCCCCCCCCCACCGCTCCCCCCCCCCCCCCTTCCTGCAGACCCCCGCTCCCATCGCTGGGGCTCGGAGCTGCGGCCCTACAGCACAGCTCCGGGGGGTCCCCCCCATCCACCGGGGTACCCCTCGGGAAGGAGGGGCCACATCTCGGCTGAGCTGGGGGGGAGGAGGGGGGGGGTGGGCGCGGGGGGGGCCCCGCCGGAGGGCTGCCTGCATCCTCACTTGGGGGGCAGCCCCTCGGCGTTACCAAATGCCGCTCGATCGCCCTCCGGGGGGGGCGAGGATCCGGGCCGAGGCGCGTTTGGGGACGTGATCATCGATCTGCGAACCTGGGGTGGGGGGGGGGGGGGACGGATGGATACGTGGATGGCTGCACGGGACCCATAGCGCAGCCCTCCGCCCCCCCCCCCCCCCTTCCAGCACCACTCCCACCACCCGCTCCGACACCATGGGAACGTGGGATGGGGATGGGAATGGGGATGGGATGAGGGGGGGGGGTCAGCCCAGGAGCTGCGGGTGCTGCATAAAGGTGAATGGGGGGGGGGGGGATATAAGGGGTGTATGGGGGGTACGCTGGGGCTGCCCAGGATGCCCTGGGATGCTCAGGGCTGTACTGGGTTGTACTGGGATGCTCCAGGTTGGTGGCGTGGGGTGGCCGGGGAGGCATCGGGAAGCCCAGGTTGCCCCTGGGGTACATTGGGGTGGCCCTGGGGGTGCCCTGGGGGTGCCCTGGGGGTGCCGGGCCCCTCTTACCGGACAGGCTGAAGCTGGACTCGTGCAGGTCCCTCATGCCCCCGTGGCGCGTGGCGGGCCGGGTGGGCGTATCGGCCAGGGGTGTCCCCGTCTCTTTTTTCCCCGCGTGGACCACTGCTGCCACGTCCCCCAGGTACGGGCTGCGGTCCACGGCCCTCGGCTTTAAGCTCTGCCGGGAGATGGGGTTGGAGGGGGAGAAGCACAGAGCGGGGATGGGGGGTGGAGCTGTGAGCTGAGCCCATCTAGGGGGCTACGGGGTGGGTGCGGGGTTATGGGGTGGGCGTAGGGCTGGGGGTGGGCGTGGGGATGGGGGGTCTCGCTGCAGCCATGGGGCGGGTATGGGGTGCCCCTCGGCGTGGGATAGAGATGGGGGGGGTGGTGGTCTGTGGTTTATGAGGAGGAGATGGATGGCCCCAGTGGTGCTGCCCGGTGCCCCCCTGCAATGCCATCCCCCAGAGCAACACCAACCCGTGCCCCCCCAGCAATGGGCCCGGTGCCACGGTGTGGGGACACACTGGGGATGGGGATGGAATTGGGGATGGGATGGAGATGGGGATAGGGATGATGGGGATGGAGATGGGGATGGAGATGGTGGGGATGGGGATGATGGGGATGGGGATGGTGGGGACGGGGATGGTGGGGACGGGGATGGTGGGGACGGGGATGGTGGGGACGGGGATGGTGGGGACGGGGACAGGGATGGGGATAGGGATGATGGAGAAGGGGATGGGGATGGAGATGGGGATGGGGATGATGGAGATAGGGATGAAGATGGAGATGATGGGGATGATGGGGATGGAGATGATGGGGATGGAGATGATGGGGATGATGGCGATGATGGGGATGATGGGGATGATGGGGATGGAGATGGGGATGATGGAGATAGGGATGGAGATGGAGATGATGGGAATGGGGATGATGGGGATGATGGGAATGGGGATGATGGAGATGATGGGGATGGGGATGATGGGGATGATGGGGATGACGGGGATGATGGAGATGGGGATGGGAATGATGGGGATGGGGATAGGGATGATGGGGATGGAGATGATGGGAATGGAGATGATGGAGATGATGGAGATGGGGATGGGGATACGGATGATGGAGATGGGGATGGAGATGGTGGGGATGGGGATGGAGATGGTGGGGATGGGGATGATGGGGATGGTGGGGACGGGGATGGGGATAGGGATGATGGAGAAGGGGATGGGGATGGAGATGGGGATGGGGATGATGGAGATAGGGATGGAGATGGAGATGATGGGGATGATGGGGATGGAGATGATGGGGATGGAGATGGAGATGGGGATAGATATGATGGGGATGGAGATGATGGGGATGGAGATGATGGGGATGATGGGGATGGAGATGGGGATGATGGAGATGATGGGGATGGGGACGATGGGGATGATGGGGATGGGGATGATGGGGATGGGGATGACGGGGATGGGGATGATGGGGATGATGGGGACGACGGGGATGACGGGGACGACGGGGATGACGGAGATGATGGGGATGATGGGGATGGGGATGATGGGGATGATGGGGATGATGGGGATGGAGATGGAGATGATGGGGATGGAGATGGAGGGGATGGAGATGGAGGGGATGGAGATGGAGGGGATGGGGATGGGGATGATGGGGATGATGGGGATGATGGGGATGATGGGGATGATGGGGATGATGGAGATGATGGAGATAGGGATGGAGATGGAGGGGATGGGGATGGGGATGATGGGGATGATGGGGATGATGGGGATGATGGGGATGATGGGGATGATGGGGATGATGGAGATAGGGATGGAGATGGAGATGATGGGAATGGGGATGATGGGGATGATGGGAATGGGGATGATGGAGATGATGGGGATGATGGGGATGGGGATGATGGGGATGATGGGGATGGGGATGATGGGGATGATGGGGATGATGGGGATGGAGATGGAGATGATGGGGATGGAGATGGAGGGGATGGAGATGGAGGGGATGGAGATGGAGGGGATGGAGATGGAGGGGATGGGGATGGGGATGATGGGGATGATGGGGATGATGGGGATGATGGGGATGATGGAGATAGGGATGGAGATGGAGATGATGGGAATGGGGATGATGGGGATGATGGGAATGGGGATGATGGAGATGATGGGGATGGGGATGATGGGGATGATGGGGATGGAGATGGAGATGATGGGGATGGGGATGATGGGGATGATGGGGATGACGGGGATGATGGGGATGATGGAGATGATGGAGATAGGGATGGAGATGGAGATGATGGGAATGGGGATGATGGGGATGATGGGAATGGGGATGATGGGGATGATGGGAATGGGGATGATGGAGATGATGGGGATGGGGATGATGGGGATGATGGGGATGGGGATGGGAATGATGGGGATGGGGATAGGGATGATGGGGATGGAGATGATGGGAATGGAGATGATGGAGATGATGGAGATGGGGATGGGGATACGGATGATGGGGATGGAGATGATGGGGATGGAGATGATGGGGATGGAGATGATGGGGATGGAGATGATGGGGATGGGTCTGCGCCACCCAGACCACGGCACAGCGTCAGGGTGCCACTGCTGCCTGCACGTCCCCGCGCCCCGCACCTTCTCGCGCTGCACCAGCTTCTTGTAGACGCAGTCAGGGAAGGAGCGCAGTGGGCAGAAGCGCCCGGTGCCCTCGGCGCACATGAAGACTCCGTTCTCGTAGACCACGCGCCCGCGGCTGATGGTGACCAGCGGCACGCCGTGGCACCGCATGTTCTCGTACAGGTTGACATCCCCTCCCTGCACCTGGGTGCTGGCTGAGATGGTCCTGGAGGCGGGCGAGAAGCGGGGCGCTGAGCGTTGCCCCGCGGCGCCGACCCCGTCGCCCCGCGCCCCGCGCCCACCTGGTGGCCTCGGGGTCCCACACCACCACATCGGCGTCGGCGCCGGGCACGATGCGGCCCTTGCGGGGGTACAGGTTGTGCAGCTTGGCCGCGTTGGAGCTGGTGACGGCCACGAAACGGTTCTCGTCCATTTTGCCCCCCACCTGCGGGGTGGGAGCGCGGTGAGGACGCGGCTCCGCTGACGGATGGGGCCGCGCGCCACCCGTAGGGCTGCAGCCCCCGCACGCACCACGCCGCGCTCCCAGATGATGTTCATGCGGTCCTGCACCCCGCTGACGCCGTGCGGGATCTTGGTGAAGTCCTCGCGGCCCATCGCCTTCTGCTTGGCGCTGAACGGGCGGTGGTCCGAGGCCACCACGTTCAGGGTGTCACTGAGGGCAATGGGGACGGAGGGGCTGGGGGTCATCGCTGGTGGGGGGGCGTGGGGAGAGGGGTTCCGTGCCACGGGGAGCTCAGGAGCGGTGCAGAGGGGTGCCTGGGGGGGCTGAGGGCTCAGGGAGGGGGGCATCCTTGCATTGAGGTGCTCAGGGAGTGGGGTTTCCGTGCAGTGGGGTGCTCAGGGCCCACGGAGGGGGGATCTTGGGGAGCTGGGCATCCATGCAATGGGGTTCTTGGGGAGTTGGACACCCATGCAATGGGGTTCTTGGGGAGCAAGGTGCTTGGGGAGTGGGGCGCTCAAGGATTCAGACATCCATGCATTGAGGTGTTCAGGGAATGGGGCTTCCGCGCAGTAGAGTGCTCAGGACTCACGGAGTGGGGTGCTTGGGGAGCTGGGCACCCACGCAGTGGGACTCTTGGGAGTGGGACGCTCATGCAATGGAGCTCTTGGGGAGGGGGACACTCATGGAGTGGGGTGCTTGGGGTGCAGGGTGCTTGGGGAGCTGGGTACCTGCGCAATGGGGTGGGGAGGGAGTGGGGTGCTCGTCGATCGGGACACCCGTGCATTGAGGTAGACAGGGAATGGGGCTCAGCGGGGTGCTCGGGAGCCATGGAGCAGGGTGCTGGGGGAGCTGTGCACCCACACAGCGGGGTCCTTGGGGAGGGGGACACTCATCCAGTGGGGTGCTTGGAGAGTTGGGTGCTTGGGGAGCAGGGCACCCAGGGGCTGGGGATGGGGCCGGGGCGCCCCGAGGTGCCCTGGTGGGGGGTACCTGGCGAGCAGGCTGAGGAGGTGGGCGGAGGTGTTGGTGTCGAGGCGCAGGGGGGGCACGGTGACGTAGGCGGCGGCGTGGAACCAGTCCTGGTGGTAGTAGTGCAGCCCCGTCAGCGTGGCGTGCGCCGTCGTCGTCTCCGCGTACACCGCCTTCCCTGCGGGAGGGCCACGGCGTGGGGTCGGGGCTGCGGACCACGTGCCCACCCACGTGCCCACCCACGTGCCCACCCACGTGCCCACCCACGTGCCCGTGTCCCCACGCGCGGCCCCCCCCCGGCGTACCCTGCATCTTGGCGGCCGCGATGACGTCCCCCGCCGCCATGCTGGAGACGTTCACCAGGTACACGGGGCAGTGCGTCTGCGGGCAGAGCCACCACGGGGTGACACGGGGTGACACGGGGTGACACGGGGTGACACGGGGACCCCCGGGTCGGGGGCACCGCCTGCAGACCTCACAGCACACGGGGCACTCACCCTGTTGGCGATGGTGATGGCGCGGTGCGTGGCCTCCGCCTCCAGCTGTGGGGAGAGGGAGCGGGGTATGGCACCAGGAGGGGGGCAATGGGGGCAGGGCACGGAGTGGGGACAGCGTCCACCCCCCCTCTCCCCACACCCACCTCCTCAGGCCGGCTGATCTCGATGCCCTCAGGCCCGGTGATGCCCAGCTCCAGTGCTTCCTTCGCTCCCTGCGGGGCACGGCACAGCATTGAGGCGTCCCCATTGCTGTGTCACCTCGTCCCCGTGGCCCCTCACCCACCTCGGCCACCAGGTCCCCGTTCTCGGCGTGCACGCGGGCGATGGCCCCGATGTCCCGGCAGGCACGCAGGGCCTGGTACAGCTCCCCATCCCGCAGCATGTACAGCTCCTTGTAGGCCAGGAACATCTGGAAGGAGTTCACCCCCTTCTCCCGCACCAGAGTCTCCATCTCCGCCTTCACCTGCAGTGGGGGCACAGCGGCTGCGGGCACCGCCGTATGGGGCAGGGCCCACGCGTCACCCCGTGGGATGGGGGATGAGTGGCTCTGGGGCGCACGGAGCTATGGGGTGGGTGCAACGGGGACCCGTGTCATCCTCGGCACAGGGCTCACGGTGGCACTGGGGCGCGCACACCGGTGCCGTGGGGCACCCCCGCCTATGGGGTGGGCGCAGACGGGCACATGGGGGGGGGTGGTGGCTCGGGGAGGGGGGGACACCCCACCCACCCCATGGGGGGTTCACCCACCTGCGGCGCCCACCAGGTGACGCCCACGTGCAGGGCGTAGTCGCAGCACACCTGGGGGTCTGCGAGCGCGCGGCACCGCTCGAAGGCATCCACCAGCGAGCGCTCCTTGGCGGGCAGCACGTGGCCCAGCACCATCGTCGTGCCCCCCACCAGCGCCGCCTGCGGGGACAGGGTGGGGAGGTGATGGGGAGATGGCCCCGCGTCACCCCGCAGAGCTAAGCCACAAAGCCACAAAGCTGCTTTGGCGGTGGCACCGCGCCGGGTGTCACCGCTGTCATTGTGTGCGCCGCGGGGATGGGGACGGGGACAGACGGCGCTGCCCCATACAATGGAGCTCTGTGCAGGGGATGGGGCTGTGCTGGGAGGAGTGGGGCTGGGGGTGGGGGTGGGACCCACAGCATGGCTGAGATTTATGGCATGGATGCAATCTCAAGTAAGGCTGGGACCCATGGCACAACTGGGACCCATAGCATGGCAACACTGGGACCCATGGCATGGTTAGGACCTACAGCATGACTGGGACCTGTTGCATGGCACAAATGGGACCCGTAGCATGGCTGGGACCCATGGCATGGCACAAATGGGACCCATGGCATGGTTAGGACCTACAGCATGACTGGGATCTGTGGCATGGCACAATTGGGACCCATAGCATGGCTGGAATCCATAGCATGGCACAACTGGGACCCATAGCATGGCTGGGACCCATGGCATGGTTAGGACCCACGGCATGACTGGGACCTGTGGCATGGCACAATTGGGACTCATAGCATGGCTGGGACCCATGGCATGGCACGGCTGGGACCCATGGCATGGCTAGGACCTACAGCGTGACTGGGACCTGTGGCATGGCACAATTGGGACTCATAGCACGGCTGGGACCCATGGCATGGCACGACTGGGACCCATGGCATGGTTAGGACCTACAGCATGACTGGGACCTGTGGCATGGCACAATTGGGATCCGTAGCATGGCTGGGACCCATAGCATGGCACAACTGGGACCCATAGCATGGCTGGAATCCATAGCATGGCACAACTGGGACCCATAGCATGGCTGGAACCCATAGCATGGCACAACTGGGACCCATAGCATGGCTGGGACCCATGGCATGGCACGGCTGGGACCCATAGCATGGCTGGGACCCATGGCACGGCACAAATGGGACCCATGGCATGGTTAGGACCTACAGCATGACTGGGACCTGTGGCATGGCACAATTGGGACCCGTAGCATGGCTGGGACCCATAGCATGGCACAACTGGGACCCATAGCATGGCTGGAATCCATAGCATGGCACAACTGGGACCCATAGCATGGCTGGGACCCATGGCATGGCACGGCTGGGACCCATAGCATGGCTGGGACCCATGGCATGGCACGGCTGGGACCCATGGCACGGCACAAATGGGACCCATGGCATGGTTAGGACTTACAGCATGACTGGGATCTGTGGCATGGCACAATTGGGACCCATAGCATGGCTGGAATCCATAGCATGGCACAACTGGGACCCATAGCATGGCTGGGACCCATGGCACGGCACAAATGGGACCCATGGCATGGTTAGGACTTACAGCATGACTGGGACCTGTGGCACAGCTGGGACCCACGGCACTGCCAGGACACATGGCTGAGAGCCAGGGCATGACCAAGACCTACACCACGGCCAGGTGCTGGACCCAGCAGTGACCTCTACGGGGCTGCACCCCATATGGCTCCAACCCACCCCCACCTCCCCCATCCCCACCCTGCACCCTCCAGCCCCACGGCGCCGCCCACCTTCGTGCCGTGGTAGAAGTCATCGAGGCAGGTGGCGTTCATGAAGGTCTGATGGAAGTGGGTGCTGGTGTCGATGCCTCCGGGGATGACCAGCTTGCCGCTGGCGTCGATCACTTTGGCACCTCCGGGGATCATCAGCTCTCGCCCCACTTGCTGGATGATGCCGTTCTCGATGTAGACGTCGGCCTCCATCGAGCAGTCGTCGTTCACCACCTTCCCCCCCTTGATCAGGATCCGCACCGAGGCCGCGTTGGCCAGCATGGCGCTGCGGGCACGGCGTGGGGCAGAGGGGCAACCCGGGGGTCAACGGGGCGCTCCGTAGGGCCGGCACCACCCGCAGCCCCCCCCGGAACCCGCAGCCCCGCGTTCAATGGGCTTCCCCTCCTCCTGCCTCGGGGGCTCTCGCTGCGCTGCCCCGCAGCCCCACGGCCCGCAGCAGCTGAGCATCCCGGCGCCGCGGCTCGGGCAGCTGCCCGGGGTGGGGCCGCGGCTGTGACCCGTAGCACCGGGCGTGCCGTTATCCGGCCGGGGGGACGCGAAGACGCCCCGGGAGGCAGCGGCTGCCGCTGCGTCGCACCCCGCAGATGAAAGAGACGGCGGTGACGGATTTGGGGCGGCGGGGAGAGGCACCGCCCTGCAGCAGCACGGCGCGACGGGGCCGACGGGGACCTCGGGGGGGGGTGGGGGGCGGCGGTGCGGGAGGGACGCGCGTGGGACCCACGGAGCGCGGCCCCGACCGCCGCTCGGCCCCGGATCCCATCTCCCCATCGGCGGCACCCGACGGCCCCGCGCCGCCCCGAATCCCACGGCGGTACCCGACGGGCACCGCCCGCGCCCCCCCCCCCCCCCCCCACCCCTCATCCCACCGCGCACCGCCCCGAACACCTCCCGGCCCCAAATCCCACCCGGCCCCGCCCGCCCCCCCCCCCACCACCCCTCCCCGCTTTGTGCCGCGGCCCCGCTGAGGACAAAGGCGGCGGCGCTGCGGCCACGCCCGGGGGTCCCCCCCGCTCCGGTACCGCCGCCGCTCCCCTCCCCCCGATCCCCCCCCGGTACCGCCCCGCAGACAAAGCCCCATTGTTCCCCGCCCTATCGCGATACCCCGCGCCCACCCTCGGCCCCGTCGCGACGCGGCCACCCGACGGAGGGGGTGAGCGCGGAGGCGACCCCGGGGCATATCGCGACAGCCCCTCCCCGTCGCGATACGCGCACCTGTCGCGATCAGGACCCGCCTATCGCGATACGGGAGAGACAAACGGGGCCCGGCGGGAGCGGGAACGCCATTTCCCACCGAATCCCATCTTATCCCATAACAGCGCCCCGGGCATCCCATAATAACACCCCCGGCATCCCGCCGCGCCCCATCCTCCCTCCCGTACCTCCGCTCTCCGCTCCGCTCCGCTCCCGCCGCACCCTCCGCTCCGCTCCGCTATCCCCTAAGCCACGCCCCCGGGGGCGGGGCCCGACGAGGGCTCGCCCAATCGCTGCCCGCATATCCCCCTCGTGGGCGGGGCCTTCTGATGGGCAGGTGTAATGGGCGGGGCCTGGCGGGGAGCCCACGCCCACCCGGCGGCACCTGTCGTTGCCGTGGGGACGGCACCGGGGGCCCCGCCCACAGGGCCCTACGTAAAATGCCATTGGCTGATGGCAGCGCCCCGCGGCATCCTATTGGCTGGTCGCGGCTCTCCCGGCATCTCATTGGATGAGCTCAGCCCCCACTGGTCACCCCGCCCCGGAAGGCCCAGTGCCATTGTCCCATGGACAGACCTGTGCCTGTACATACCCTATAGAACCTATAGATCTCCTATAGACCCTATAGCCTCCTTTAGCCCCCCCCCCCCATAGCCCCCGATAGCCCTCTATAGTCCTCTATAGACTCCAATATACCCTATAAACACCCACTGATCCTGTAGTCTCCTATTGACCCTATAGACTCTATAGCCCCCTGTAGACTCTACAGTCCCCTATGATACCCTATACATCCCCTATAATCCCTATAGCCTCTATGTCCCTTACAGATTCTCTATAGACCCTTACAACCCCCGTCCACCTTGATAGCCCCCTACAGCTCCTCACAGACCCTGTAGCTCCCTGTAGAGTTCCCTATAGACCCTATAGAGAAAACTGAGGCAGGTGCTGCGCCCCATCTCCCATTAGGACCCCACAATCTATTGGGATCCCATCACCCACTGAGGTCCCAGTCACCCATTGGAAATACCATCACCTACAGTGACCCCCACCATCCATTGAGATTCCGTCATCTACGGAGACCTCACCACCCATTGAGAATGCCATCATCCATGGAGGTCTCCATCACCCATTGGGATCCCATAATCGGCTGGGACACCAACACCCATTGAAGACCCCATCACCCACTGAGGTCCCCACCATCCATTGGGACCCAACCACCCATTCGGACTCCACCACTCATTGGGATCTCATTACTCATTGAGATCCCAGCATCCATCGGGATCACATCACTGAGATCCCGTTATCTACTGAGATCTCACTGTCCATTGGAATCTCATCACCCATTGAGGTCTCCATCAATCAATGGGAGTTCAAAACCCGTTGAGGTCCCTGTCATCCATTGAGATCCCATCAGCAATGATAACGATACTACCCAATAGGACCCCATCACCAATTATCCACTGAGGTCTCCCTCACTCATTATGGCCTCCAACACTTACTAGGATCCTGTCACCCATTGGGACCCATCAGACATTGGGATCCCATTACCTATTGAGGTCTCTATCACCCATTGGGACCTCATCACCAGTGGGAATGCTGCTACCCAATGGGACTCCATCAGTCATTGAGAACCCATCACCCACTGTTATCCCCATCACTCACTGAGATCTCATCATCCATTGGGATCCCCCTACCCACTGGGACCTCATCACCCATCTGGACCCCATCACCCACTGAGATCCCATCACCTACTGAGATCCCACCATCCATTAGGATCTCATCACCCACTGGGACTCCATTAGCCAATGAGATCCTCTACTGGGGGATCCAGCAGGACCCCACCACCCACTGAGATATCCACCACTCATTGCGGTCCAGCCACCCACTGGGGTCCTGTCACCTATTGGGACCCCATTATTAATAGGAACACCACTACTCAATATGACCCCATCACCCATTGAGAACCCAGAACCAACTGAGGTCTCCATCACTGACTAGGATCCCATCACCAATTCAGACCCCATCACCAATGGGAGTGCCACTACCCACTGAGATCCCACCACCCCATTGGGATCCCACTATGCAATGGGATCCCATCACCCATTGGGACCCCATCACCAACAGGAACACCACAACTTATTGGGACCCCATCACCCACTGGGATCTCACCACCCACACCCACTGAGGTCTCCATCACCCATTGGGATGCCGTCACCCATTGGGACCTCACCACCCACAGAGGTCTCCATCACTCATTGAGGTCCCCCATCAGCCATTCGGACCCCATCACCAATGGGAGTACCACTACCTATTGGGACCCCATCACCCACAGGGATTGCACCATCCACATCCACTGAGGTCTCTATCACCCATTGGGACACCAACATCCATTGGGATGGTATTGCCCATTGAGATCTCCATCACCCCCTGAGATCCCATCACCCATTGAGATCCCCCTATGCATTGGGATCCTATCACCCATTGGGATCCCATTACCCATTGAGATCTTCATCAGTCATTAAGGTCCCCCATCACCCATTTGGACCCCATCATCAGTGGGAATACCACTACCCACTGGGACCTCATCACCCATTGGAATCCCACCACCCACACCCACTGAGGTCTCCATCACCCATTGGGACGCCATCATCCATTGGGATCCCATTACCTGTTGAGATCTCCATCACCCACTGAGATCCCATCATCCATTGGGATCCGACTACGCACTGAGCTCCCATCACCCATTGAGGTCTCCATCACTCATTGAAGTCCCACATCACCAACAAGGACACTACTCTTCACTGGGACCCCATCACCCGTTGGATCCCACCACCCACACTCACTGAGGTCTCCATCACCCACTGGGACCTGACCACCCACTGGGATCCCATTACCCATTCAGATCTCCATCATCCACTGAGATCCCATCACGCATTGAGATCCCACTACGCATTTGGACCCGATCACCCATTGGGATCCCATTACCCATAGAGATCTCCATCACCCACTGGGACCCCATCACCCATTGGGATCCCATTACCCATAGAGATCTCCATCACCCGCTGAGATCCCATCAGCCATTGGGATCCCATCAGCCATTGAGATCATCATCACTCATTGAGGTCTCCCCATCACCCATTGGGACCCCATCACCAACAGGAACACCACTACTCATTAGGACCCCATCACCCATTGGGATTCCATTATCCGCTGAGCTCCCATCACCCAGTGAGATCCTACTATGCCATTGGGATGCCCCACCATTGGGACCCCATCACCCATTGACGTCTCCATCATCCATTGAGGTCCCCCATCACCGACTGGGACCCCATCACCCATTGGAATCCCAACACCCACACCCACTGAGGTCTCCATCACCCTCTGAGATCCCACTATGTATTGGGACCCCATCACCCATTGGGATCCCACTATGTATTGGGACCCCATCACCCATTGGGATCCCATTACCCATTGAGATCTTCATCACTCATTGAGGTCCCCCCATCACACAGTGGGACCCCATCACCAACAGGAACACCACTACTCACTGGGACCCCATCACCCATTGGGATCTCTCCACCCACACAAACTGAGGTCTCCATCACCCACTGGAACCCAATCACCCATTGGGGCCTCATCAGCCATTGAAGTCCCCCATCACCCCTTGGTATCCCATCAGCCATTGGGATCCAACCACCCACATCCACTGAGGTCTTCATCACCCATTGGGATGGGATGCCATCACCCATTGGAATCCCATAACCCACACCGAGGTCTCCATCACCCACTGAGATCCCACTATGCGTTGGGACCCCATCACCCATTGGGATCCCATCAACCATTGAGATCTTCATCAGTCATTGAAATTCCCCCATCACCCATTGGGATTCCACCACCCACACCCACTGAGGTCTCCATCATGCATTGGATGCCATCACCCACTGGGATTGCATTACCTGTAGAGATCTCCATCACCCACTGAGATCCCACTATGTACTGGGACTCCATCACTCATTGGGATCCCATCAACCATTGAGATGTTCATGAGTCATTGAGGTCCTCCCATCGCCAACAGGAACACCACTACTCACTGAGACCCCATCACCCACTGGAATCTCACCACCCACACCCACTGAGGTCTCCATCACCCACTGGAACCCAATCATCCATTGGGGCCTCATCACCCATTGAAGTCCCCCATCACCCCTTGGTATCCCGTCAGCCATTGGGATCCAACCACCCACATCCACCGATGTCTTCATCACCCACTGGGATGCCATCACCCATTGGAATCCCACCACCCACACCCACTGAGACCCCACTACGCATTCGGACCCCATCATCCATTCGGATCCCATTACCCGTTGAGATCTCCATCACCCACTGAGATCCCATCACACAATGAGATCCCACTACGCATTTGGACCCTATCACCATTGGGATCCCATTACCCATTGAGATCTTCATCATTCATTGAGGTCCCCCATCACCCATTGGGACCCCATCACCAACAGGAACACCACTACTCATTGGGACCCCATCACCCGTTGGGATCCCACCACCCACACCCACTGCGGTCTCCATCACCCACTGGGACGCAATCACCCATTGGGACCTCATCACCCGTTGAGGTCTCCATCAATCATTGAGGTCCCCCATCACCCATTTGGACCCCATCATCAATGGGAATACCACTACCTGTTGGGACCTCATCACCCATTGGGATCCCACCACCCACATCCACCGAGGTCTCCATCACCCATTGGGATGGGATGCCATCACCCATTGGAATCCCACCACCCACACCGAGACCCCACTACGCATTCGGACCCCATCATCCGTTCGGATCCCATTACCCGTTGAGCTCTCCATCACCCACCGCGATCCCATCACCCACTGAAACCCCACCTCCTATTAAGTCCTCCATCACCAATGGGACCCCACACCCAAAGTGCCCCATCCCACTGACGCCGCACTGAACCACGTGGAGACCTATTTTTCTCTTTTTTTTTCCTCTTTTTTTTCTCCTTTTTTTTTTTTTTTTTTGCACAAAAACAGTACATTTATTCAAGTGTTCTCCAGCACAAGTACATTAGAAAGGAGCTCGTCTTTATGGTATTCTTCCGGGCACCAGAGAAAAAATAAAAAGGCGGATGGGATGGGAGCGGGACGGACAGACTTCCTACACCTGCTGCACGCATTTGACCTCTTAATTAGTTCAGAACAGCAATGTCACGAGCAATACTCACACAGATACAACAGAGCGCCGGGCAGCGGCCGCGGGCGAACCGTACGGTGAAATGTACACAGCTCCCGGCAATAAATAGAGAAGCGACCCTAAAAAATAAACCAAAAAATCCGAAAAAAAAAACCCAAAACAAAACAGAACAGAACAACAAAAAAGGAAAAAAAAAAAAAAAAAGAAAAAAAAAGGAAAAAAAAAAAACAAAACAAAAAACCCCAAAACAACGCGAAAACAAAAGGAACGAACCGAGAGAGAGAGAGAGAGAGAGAGAGGAAGAGAGAGAGAGAGGAGGATGAGGAGGAGGAGGAAGGGCGCGGGCGCGGGGCGGAATGTGGCGCGGGCGGCGGCGCCCGCCGGAGGAGCGGTCCCAACTCGACGCGGCGATCCCTCGGGGTGAGCACACGGCGTTCCCCACACTGCGGCGCTGCGGCTGCTTCCACGGCGCGGGGCGGAAACACGCGAGCGCGGCTGGCTTCAAGTACAAAGTTACAATGCCTTTTTTTTTTTTTTTTTGCCTTTTTTTTTCCTTTTTTCTTTTTTTTTTTCTTTTTTTTTCCGCATTTTTTCTTTTTTTTTTTTCATCTTTTTTCCTTTCTTCTTCTCCTTTTACTTTTTTCTGTTTTCATTTTTTTTTCTCGTTTTTTTTTCCTCCCGTTCATTTCTCCCGTTTTTGTTTTTTTCCATCTTTTTTTTTTTTTAATGATTTTTTTTTTTTGCCTTTTACTTTTTTAATAATAATATATCAGAGTAAAATTATAGTGCTCTTTGAAACTCCACTACGAGAAAACGAAACAAACAGTCATTGTCCGGACAGCAGACTTAAGTTAACAATATATATTCTTAATAAAACGTTTTAGCACCGTGTTTGTCACCTATCCCTCAGCGGATCTTAAGGAATTTAGGTTTCATTTTTTTTATTTTTTTTAAATTTTTTTTCTTTATTTTTTCTTTATTTTTCTTTTTTTTAAATCTAGGGCTGTGCAACAAAAGGTGTCTGTTTGTCTTAAAAAAAGCTGTGGGTCGGGGACGTTAAAAACGGAACTCTTTCCCCAAGCATCCCCCATAGTGGGGGCCGCTGCCGCGGGCGCCTTCCAGTTGTGCTGCAACGGAGGAGCTGCTGCTTCCCTGTGCTGCATTGCAATGTGTGCTGCAGGGCTGAGCATTGCTTGCTCTGGTGCTGCAGGGCTGTGCAGGACCTGCAAAGTTTGCACCCTATGCTGCAGGGCCGTGCACAGCTTGCATCAGGTGTTGCAGCGCCGTGTGCGACCTGTAAGCAGTGCCGCAGGGCTGTGCAAAGTGTGCACCCTCTGCTGCTGGGCCATGCAGGGCCTGCAACCTGTGCTGCAGCGCCGTGCAAAGTTTGGAGCCTATGCTGCAGGCCTACGCATTGCTCTGCACCTGCTGTTGCAGGACCACACACAACCTGCAAACAGCGCTGCAGCACCATGCAAAGTTTGCACCCTATGCTGCCGGGCTATGCCAGGTTTGCATCTGGTGCTGCAGGGCTGTGCAGGACTTGCAATCAGTTCTGCAGGACCCTGCAAAATTGGCACCCTATGCTGCAGGGCCATGCATGGCTTGCATCTGGTGCAATGTGGGATGGACAAACAGTGCTTACAGGGCCATGCAGGATTTGCATTTGGTGCTTCAGGATTTGCACCCAGCATTGCAGAGTGGCGCAGGGTTTGCACCCAGAGTCGCAGGACTTGCACCTAGTGCTGCAGGGCCATGAGGGCTTTGCAGCCATGCTGCAGCACGCACCATGCAGGCCCTGCACCCAGCACCACACAGGACCCACAGCGCTGCCCCAGCCCTGCGGCCCCCTCCTAGCACCATGGGGACCCCCTGCCCCGAGCACCTCTCCAAGCACCCCGCAACGCCGCCGGCTGGCTCGCTGCGCATTAGCCAGCACCCTGCACCGAGCTGCCGGCGGCGGTGGTGGCACGGTGGGGCCGGGGGTGTCCTGGCCCCCGCCCTGCGCACAGGACCCCCCCTTTCACAGTTACAGGAAGAGACGGCAACGGGGCCCCCCCGTGCCTTAGCACCAGTCCCTGCGCTCCCCCCGCGCACCGCAACTGAACCCCGAGCGCTGAGCACCATCCGCACCGCAGCACCGCTGAACGCACCCGGCTCCGGAACTCTGCCGCCAGGCTGTCGTCTTCGCCACTGTCACTGCCACCGTGACTGTCACCACGACCATCACCATCATCATGACCGTCACAGTCACCATCACCGTGACCATCATCACAACCGTCACGATGACCATGACCATCAGCACGATCATGACGATGACCATGACCACGACTATCACCGTCACCATCACTGTTACCATAACCATGACCCATCGCCAAGTCCATGACCATCACCATGATCGTCGTTATCACCATGACCACTACCGTGACCATCGCCTCGACTGTCACTGACATGATGACTGTCACTATGACCATCACTGCATCAGGATCACCACCATCAGCATGACCATCACTGTGACTGTTACTGTCACTATGACCATC
Source organism: Gallus gallus (assembly GCF_016699485.2). Classification (NCBI taxonomy): domain Eukaryota; kingdom Metazoa; phylum Chordata; class Aves; order Galliformes; family Phasianidae; genus Gallus; species Gallus gallus. Next base: position 104,403,918 of record NC_052534.1, read on the forward strand.
AGTCACCATGACCGTCACCATAACCATGACCGCCACCAAGACCATGACCATCACCACCAATGTCACTGTCTCTGTCATCGTGACCGTCACTGTGACCATAACCATGATCGTGGCCATGACTATCCCTGTCACGGTGACCATGATCAGCACCAATATCATGTCCATCACCACGATCGTCATTGTCTCTGCCACCGTGACTCTCATTATGACCATAACCATGATCATGACCATCACCCTGACAGTCACTGTGACCATAACCATGATCATGACCATCACTGTCACCATGACCACGACTGCCACCAAGACCATGACCACCACTGTCTCTGTCACCGTGACCATCACCATGACCATGACCCACGACCACGACGGTCACCACCACCATCACGCCACCGCAGCATCCCCACGCTCAGCACAGCACCGGCCGCCTTGCGCCCTCCTGCAGCTACTGCTGCCACGGGTGCACCATGGACGCACCGTGGTGCCCACCAAAAGGACCGCTGGAACCCATCGCTCCAAAAAAACACCGGCACGGGGTGGGCTCCAGCCCCGTCCCAACCCAGCGTTAGCACCAGGGTCCGAGCACCGCTCCGGCACCGCCTCCGCGCCGAAACCTCCGCCCGCTCGGGGCCACGTACGCAGAACAGCACCAGTACGTCGGGCGGGACGGCGCCGCTTCCTTTTGGGACAGAAAAAGGTTATTGCATGAGTCGGGGTGGGGGCTCCCCCCCGGCCCCGCCGGCCCCCTCCACGCGGCTCCGGAAAGGCGCGGCGCGTAAGGCAACGTGGAAGCTGATGTCTCGACTCCCCCCGCTGTTTAAAAGCACCATTATGAAGTCGGGTTGTACAGTAGTAACAGTACCTTTTATATATATATATATCTATATCTCATATCTATCATATATATATAAACTGTAAACAAGAGGTAACAGCGGCTTCTAGGATTTGCTTTCTTCAAGGTTTCCCGTGTGGTAGGCACCCAAAATATTGTAGAAAAGGTGTGAGTGTGGCGTGCGCGTGTCCGCCGCGTCCCCGCCGGTGCTTCTGCTCCGTGTCACCGCGCGCGGTGCTGCTGGCAAGGAGGGAGGGAGGCGCGGGCGCCGCAGCTCCGAGCAGCAGGGACCCAACGAACGGAAAAACCCAGCCAGAAAAGAGCGGAAAACGGAAAAGGTTACCCCGAAAAAAAATTAAAAACCGTTTTGGTTGGTCGTATTTTTTTGTTTCTTGGTTTGTTTGTTTGTTTTTTTTTCCTCTTTTGTTTTGTGTTTTTTTCCTTTCGTTTTTTTTTTTCCTTTTGTTTTTTGTCTTTTTCGGTTTGCTTTTTTCTTTTTTCCTTGCTTGTTTTTTTTTCTTCTTTTGCTTTGTTTTTTTTTTTTTCCCCACATTTTGTTTTTATGTGTTTTGATTTTTCCACATTGGTTTCTTTTTCCCCACGTTTTGTTTCTCTGTATTTTTCATTTCTTTTTTTCCTTTTGTTTTGTTATTCCATATTTTGTTATTTTCCCTTTAGTTTTTTTCCACATTTTATTTCCATCTTTTGTTTTTCCATCTTCTGTTTTTCCGCGTTTTGTTTTTTTTTCTGTATTTTGTTTTCTTTCCACATTTTGTTTTGCCATAATTTGGTGTTTTTCCATGTTACGTTTTTTCCTTTTGTTTTCTATTTTCGTATTTTGTTTTTTCCTTTTGTTTATTTCCGTGTTTTGATTTCCCATGTTGCGTTTTATCCGTATTTTATTTTTTCCTTTTGTTTTTTTTTTTCCTTCTGTTTTGTGGGTTTTTTGATTTTTCCTTTTGTTTTCTTTCTTTTTTTTTTTTTTTGTCCTGGTGTGATTTATTTCTTATTTTTTTTTTAATTTTTTTTTTCTCCTGGTTTTAAATAGGCTGAAAGCTGATCGTTGGGGATGGGGAGGCCCCGAGCCCTGCGCTCGGGGAGGCGCGTGCCGGCGGCCGCCGCGCCGTGCTCCCGTCTCTCTGCTGGGTGCTGGCTCTTCTCTCGCTCCGCGTTTTCTCTTCTCTTGGCATGGATGGTTCGGTTCCGACGCGCTCCGTGGCACAGTCCCCGTCCGGCTCTCCTAAACGCAGGCGAAGTACTCCTTGAGGGGCGCAAAGAGGTGGCGGATCACCGGCACGCTCCAGGATCTGCCGAGCAGTCTCTGCCGGGCCAGGCGGCTCATGTTGGACACGTCCGTGTAGTGCACCGGGAAGCCAAACACCCTGTGGGACAGGGGGACACAGGGTCAGCTGGGTGACAGCAGGGCAGAGGTGGAAGTCCCACGTGCCACGGAGGTACGGCGTATGGAGCTGTGCCATGGAGCCCTGGCATGCAGAGCTGTGCTGTGGAGATATGGCACGTGGAGCATCACCATGCAGAACTGTGCCACAGAGGTTTGGCTTGTGCCGTGGAGGCACTCAGGACACGGAGCTGTGTTGCAGAGCCACAGCGTGCAGATCTGCGCCACGGAGGCATGGCACGGCACACCACGCAACACTGTGCCACAGAGGCTCAGCTTGGCACATGGAGCTGCGCCATGAAGGTTTGGTACATGCTGTGGATGTTCGGTATGTGGAACTGCACCACGGAGGCTCAGTGTGCAGAACAGTGGCCCAGAGGCTCAGCAGTGCAGAGCTGCCTCCCACCGCCCCCCACCCACAGTACCTCTCCATCTCCGTGCACCACAGGATGTCTTCCTTCTCGTTCATGAAGACGGGGAAGTGCTGGTCTTTGCCCTGCTTGATGGAGTTGGAGCGAGTGGTGATGGTTCTCACTTTGCTGAACTGCAAGAGGCACAGGCTCATTGTCACCGGCTGTGGCACCCAAGGGCAGTGCCGTCCCCAAGGGCACAGCCGAGCACCAAAACCCCAGGGGATGTGACAGAGCCCCCATGACCCCCATGGGCTGACCTTGGCTATCCTGCCGTGCTCCAGGCACTCCTGGAGTTCCAGCTTGTCATTGACCGTGGACGCCAGCGGCCTGGGAAGGACAGAAGTTGGAATGGAGTGGCAGTAGTATGTCTCCACGTTCCCACACGGTGGCTTCCCGGAAGAGTTTGTTGGGTCCCCATGTGGTGTCACCTCAGGATGAGTTTCTTGGGTCCCCATGTGATGACCCCCCAGGACAGCTTTGTGGAGGACAGCTGCAGCCACGCGAGGAGCATCAGTGCCCATTGCACATGGGGATTTTGGAGACTCCAGGGGGCTGCAGAGCCACGTTGGCACCAGCACTGGACCCAAACCCTGCGGGCAGCCCCAAACACACACACACACACACACACACACACACAAGGGGTTGGGGGGCTCTCACCAACCTGTTCATACCGGGAAGGTTACCCCAGAAGTACCGTGCCCGGTGTGCCGCAGACACCTCTTTGGCATCAATCATGACGGGGTTGGACTGGCAGAGCACAGAGAGGCCAGGGGTCACCAGGGGCTCTGCAGGGCCCAGGGTGCCCCATAGCATGGGGACATGGGGAGGCACTGACCTCGAGGAAGCGTGAGATGTCCCTTTTGTCGCTCACCCCCATGGCCACCACGTTCTCAAAGAGCCAGAAGAAGGGTCGGTCGTCACCCTCCTTGGGCCGTGCTTCATGCAGGAGGCGGTAGAACTCAAAGAAGAGGCGCCCAGTGCCCTCTGGGCAGGAGAAAGTGGCATCAGCAGAGGGGTCAGGGGGAGTGACAGGGGCATGTGACAGGGGGATGCTGCAAGGGGGACACTGATGGAGACACACTAACAGGGAAATGGAAAAGAAATGTGGAGGGGACACGGCAAGGGGACAAGGTGATGGGGACATGGAGCAGGCATGGTGAGGGGATGCAGAGAGGATATGGTGATGGGGACGTGGTGAAGGGACATGATGAGAGGGCACAGTAAGGGCATGTAGCAAGGGACACAGCGAGGGGACATAATGAGGTGAGGAGACGTTGCAAGGGGATGTAGTGATGGTGATGCAGTGAGGAGACATGGCGAGGGGATGCGGAGAGGACGTGGCCTTACCGTACAGCCCCTTCCTGGCTGGGTTCACTATAGAGAGGTCGTTGCAGGGGCTGCCCCCGATGACCAGGTCGAAGGGGCCCCACTCCTGTATCTGGGGGAGGAAATATGTGGTGAGCTGTGGGATGCTCCACAGTGCCATGGAACAGTGGGATGGGGGCATGGACCTGGGGTCTGTACTGTGTTGGAGGGGACGTACGTGTTTCTGGGTGACATTTCGGACGTCGCCAACATACATGATCTTGCCCTGGTGCCTCACCATGCCCACAGTGATAGAGTCCTCGCACACCTCGGAGGCGATGTAGCGGTCCACCTGGATGCCCAGGTCTTTCAGCACCAGCAGGCCTGTGGGCAGTGGGGCCGGGTTGGCAAGCAGCAGGATAGGGGTCTCAACTCACCTCCCTGTCCCATGTGTCCCGCCCCATCCCTTCCCACCTTCCCATCCCAATCCATTCTGCCCCATCCCTTGTTCTATCCCATTTCATGCCAATATGTCCCATCCTGTCCCACCCTATTCTGTCACATTATGTCCCATCCAGTTCCATCCCCTCCCCATCCCATCATGTCCCATCCCATTATGTTCCATCCAGACCCAACCCAACTCATCACATTGCATTCCCTTCCACTGTGTCCCATTTCATCTCATTATGTCCTAGTCCAAGCCATAATGTCCCATCCCATCCCACCATGTTCCATTATGTCCCATTCCATAACATTACATCCAGTTTCATCCTGTCCCGTCCGATCCCACTTTGAACATAACGGGACGGGATAACCTCATCCCATTATGTACCACGCCACCCCATCCAGACCCATCTCATTCTGACCTCTCATGTCTCATCGTATCTCATCCCATCACATCCCATCCCATGTCACTTCCCCATCCCATTCTGCTTCATTCAGTCCCATTCCAACCCATGGCACTATGTCCCATCCTACCCCACCCCATTATGTCCCATCCCATGTTTTTCCATTATGTTCCATCCCAAACCACTTCCCCACCCTGTCCCATGCCAACTCCCCCCTCCATCCCATTCTCCCACGGGGTGGACGCCACCATCCAGCTGCCCCCAGCCCCATAGACCCACCGGTGGCGATGCCATCAAACAGCGACAGCACACGGATGGGCTTCCTCTTTTCAGCAGGGACAGGCGGGTACACCTTCGGCGGATCCTACAAACAATGGGGCACGGGAACATGAGGCTGGGGCAGCAGGGCCACAGGATGGGGGAGTCTGTAGGGTGATGGGGGGCACTCACAAACTCCTGGTCGTGGTTGTTGGCGAAGAACATCTGGAGGCGCGATGGCCAATCTTCGCGCCGCCGCAGGAGCCCATAGACACCCTTATGGCCGCACATGTAACAGTTCCAGGGGTCCTCCTTGATGGCTGCCTGTGCAGCCCCCGGCCCCACCAACAGGTCCACGCACTCCACACAGAAACACCTGGGGTGGGGAGCATGCGTCAGGTTGGCGGTCCCATTGCCACCCACGCACACTGTGTTGGTGACTGTCCCCGTGTGCCATCATCTCCTCCATTTCATCCCTATTGGACAGCCCCTTCCCACTGCAAGCCCCCACACTTTGTGGAGCCCCTCCAGCCCCACAGAAGCACCCCCCGGCTGCTCCCCCCACCTGCAGCAGTTGTTGTTGCCGCACATGAGCACCTCGCGCCCACCACAGCAGATGGTGCAGTAGGACTGGTATCCGTCGTCATCGTATTGGTACGCGCACTCCAGAAAGCAGTTCTGGGGATGGGGGGGGCACAGAGTCAGTGTGGACCCCCCACCCCATAGCCCTGTGTGGGGCTGTGAGACCTCCACCTCTCTGCACGTACCTTGCAGTTTTGGCACATTCCCCCGATAAACAAAGGGTGCTCCAGGGTGACGTTGAGGCTCCCACAGGAGATGCAGATATCTGGGGTGGCACACAGGGAAGGGGGGCAGTAAACCAAAGCCCCCCACCCCAGCACCCCCAGAACCCAATGGGACCACCCCACTTCTCGCCAAGGTTCAGCCATGCCCACTCTGGAGAACCCCAAGGACCCGGAGATGGCAGCTCTGGGGAGGGGTGAGTGGTGCCCCAAAGATCCCCCCTGACCATGGGTTGGAGGCTGTTCAGGGCCCTCCCAGCCCCACTGCTGTCAGGAGGTGTTGGAGGCTGTGTGCAGTGCTCACCTTCGATGTTTCTGCATTTCTGCCGCACCTCGTAGACCAGTCGCTCTGTGGGGGGGAGAGGTGCTCAGGGTTGGGGGTTGGGGGTGAGGGAGGAACCCCTCTGTGCCCCCAGCCCTGCTTGAGGGGTCCCCAGGGTGAAGGGACCCCATTATGGGCACTCCATCATGGACATCCCACTATGAGCACCCCACTTCGGGCACTTCACCAGGGGTTCTCCATTATGGACGCTCTCCATTGTGGGCACCCCACCACGGTCAGCCCCACAGACATGGGGCAGCCCCACAGCGCAGCCCATTGCAGCCCCAGGGGGGACGTGTGAGTACCTCGGGTGCGCTCATCGATGATCTCCTTGACCTTGGGTTTCTCTGTTGTGCTTTTCCGGGGTTTTTTGGCGGGTGGGGGTGGCGCGTAGGCAGCGGCTTCTGGCTCGACCCACATCTCTGTGTAAACTTCTTTGTAGGGGTTGCGCTCCTCTGTGAGGCAATGGGGGGGCTGTGAGCAGGCGGTGTGGATGGAGATGGACCCCTCGTCCCCATGCCTGTCCCACCGCTCACCCTCGGGGGGCTCCAGGCCCTTGGGGCCGGAGGGCTGGAAGCCGCCCAGCGCCCACTCGATCATCTGCTTGTTCTGGATCTCCACCACCTTGGAGGTGTCAGTCTCGTCGTTCTCGGGGCACGCCGGGAAGATCTTCCCTGCTCTGCTGCTTGCCACCTGCATGGGAGCACCCGGCGCTGTGTCACCTGTGTCCCTTCCTGCTGCCACCCCGTAGATGCCAACCCCCAGAGACACGTTCACTGACTCAATGCCATGTCCTCAAGTCCCCTCCTGCTGCCATCCCGTAGATGCTGGCCCCCAACTCTCCCCAGCCACACGTGCACCGAGTGCCATGCCCTCAGCAGTGCCATGTCCCCGATGTCCCCCTCCCAGTGCCACCAGTGCTCACCTGCAGCACCTCGTAGATGGCTTTGCGGTACATGGGCTGCTTGTTGTAGGTGGCCTGGTGGAAGGCGCTGGAGAAGGAGCTGAGGGGCAGGAGCTTCTCCACGCAGACCTGCGGGAGGGGACGTGGTGGCCATCACCCAAACAGGGACACACCAAGGTTGGTGTGCACGGAGCAGGGGTGCCACTCACCACTGAGAACTTGCCGTCCCCGAACCACATCACCCAGCGGGTGCCCTCGGCTGCCCGGCTGCGTCCCGTCATCCACCAGGACACGATGCGCCCCGGCCACCAGGAGAAGCCACGCAGCTTGCCCCACACCAGCTCGCCGATGCCGAAGCCCCGACCGTCCTGAGGATATGGAGGAGACGAGGGAGGGACAGCTTTAGGGCTGCCCTCGAGTCAGCCCTGGTCCCGCACAGTGCTCGTGGCGTGGGATGCGCTCACCTCGTACTCAGGCTCGTCGTCGGCTGACTTGGATGTGTTCTTGTCGACGGCGTCGGCCACCACAGGCTCAGGCGTGGTGGCCACGTTGGGCGAGGCAGGGTCGGTGGGCTGCTGTGAGGCAGGGGGGCTGGCCTCCTCCTCCTTCTGCGGCTCGGCCCGCGGCGTCTCCTCCACCACGTTCATCACGGCGATCACTTTTGCCTTCTTCTCCGCCTGGTGGAAGAGAGGTGTCAAAGCAGTCCAGGAAGCCTCATCGCATCCCACTGCATCCATGTCCCACTACGTCCTCATCCCATCCCACTGCATCCATGTCCCACTACGTCCTCATCCCATCCCACTGCATCCATGTCCCACTACGTCCTCATCCCATCCCACTGCATCCATGTCCCACTACGTCCTCATCCCATCCCACTGCATCCATGTCCCACTACGTCCTCATCCCATCCCACTGCATCTGTATCCCACTACGTCCTCATCCCATCCCACTGCATCTGTATCCCACTACGTCCTCATCCCATCCCACTGCATCCATGTCCCACTACGTCCTCATCCCATCCCACTGCATCCATGTCCCACTACGTCCTCATCCCATCCCACTGCATCCGTATCCCACTACGTCCTCATCCCATCCCACTGCATCCGTATCCCACTACGTCCTCATCCCATCCCATCCTCATCTCATTGCATCACATCATATCCCATTCCACTGCAGCCCCACTCAGCCCCATCGCATTCCATCCCACTGCGTCCCCATCCTATAACCCACTGCATCTGATCCTCACCCTACCATATCCTCACCCCATCGCATCCCATCCCACTGCATCTTCATCCCATCCCATCCTCACCACGTCACACTGCATCCTCATCTCCATCCCATCCCCACTCCCTGGGCACGGCTGCCCCCCAGCACCAAGCCTTGGGGGCAGTGCCATGTGCCACAAGCTGCTCCCCCTTGTTCCCGTGCCTCAGTTTCCCCCTGCACCGTTTATACCCCAATACCTGGCCAAGCTGTGCCAAACTCAGCTGAGCTGGACCAGACCTGGGCCAAACCACGCCAAACTCTGAGAAGTTGGACTGGATTGTGCCAAACTCAGCAGAACTGGACCAAACGGTGCAGAACTCAGCCAAGCTGGACTGGACCGTGCCAAACAGTGACAAAATCCACTAGGCTGGACCACACCGTGCCAAACTCAGCCAAGTTGGACCAGACTGGACCAAACCGTGCCAAACTCAGCTTGCGATGGACCAGACTGGATTAAAACACGCCGGACTCCTCCGACCTGGCCAACCCATACCAAACTCCGCCGAGCCGGCCCGGATCAGTCCAATCCGTGCCAAACTGCACCACGCGGAGTTGAGCCCAAACCGTGCCAAACTCAATCGAACCGGTCCGGGCTGCGCCGAGCCGTGCCGGGCTCAGCCGTTCCACCCCCGCGCCCACCCCACGCGGCCACCTACCCATGCGGGCTGAGCGCTGCGGCCGGACCGAACCGAGCCGAGCCGTACCGAGCCGAGCCGGGGGCACGGCCGGCGGTTCTTTGTCTGGGAACTCCGGGTCACATGGTCCCAATCGGCCCGGCTGGTTGGCTGCGGGGCACCCGGCTCGGCCCGCCCCCCCCGCACGGCTCGGTCCGGCCCGGCCCGGCCCGGAGGCTGCCCTTTGTCCCGGCGCTGCGCTCCTTTCGTGGACAAAGGGGGACGGCTCTGCAACCCGGGCGTGGGGCGGCACGGGGGGACCGGCTCGGCTCGGCTCGGCTCGGCTCGGCTCGGCGCTGCGCCCCAAAGCGGCCGCGTCCCGACAGCACCGTGTCCCATGCGTGTCCCCGGAGAGCCGCGTGTCCCCACATGCACCCAGCTCAGCAGCACCCCGGAGTAAGTCCGGGCACCTCAAAGAGCCTCACCAGACACACAGATGTCCCCTGCGTGTCCCCGAAGAGCCGCGTGTCCCCACTGCATCCAACTAAGCATCACCCCACAGTCAATCTCCCACGCACCCCGAAGCGTATCTCCCAACGGCCACGTGTCCCCCGACCGTCCCCAAGGCGCCGGGTGCCCCCAAAGGCATCCAACTGAGCAGCACTCCAAAGCACATCTGGACACCCCAAACTGCGTTCAAAACAGCCACACGTCCCACGGGCTCGCAGCCCCACACTGTGCCACCATCTCCGTCCCAAGGCATGGGGACCCCCAAAGCTGACACAGCCCCGGCACCCCGAGAGCTCCGAACCCACAGCAGCATCCCAGTGGGGCAGAGAAACCCCACAGTGGGCGCACCCACCGTGCCGCGCACCCACCGAGCTGCGCCACGCGTACCCATTCCCACCCACTCCCACTCCCACGCGTGCCACCGCCACGTTCCCATCGCCACGTGTGCCGTCTCCACGCTCCCATTCCCACCCGTGCCCGCCCCCACGCGTGCCCGTCCCCCGTCCATGCCTGCTCCCACACGAGCCCACTGGCCATGCTGCGGCCGCGCCGTCTCTGCGTGGCAGCGGGGTCTCGGCGCGGTCGCAGCGTGCGCTTGGTGGTGGCACCGCCGGGGATAGGCTTTGCCATGCGGCACCGTGCCATGCTGCCAGGAGCCGAGCCGAGCCGAGCCTCGGTCGGATGAAGGATGAGCGCGGAGATGGCGACGGCACGGCTCTGGGATGGGACTGATGCGATACGCTCGGGGTGCCAGCACCCAGCCCCACTGCCCACCCCCCAGGGTCCCCAGCGCAGGGCTGAGTCACTCAGGGCCCCTTTGTGTTGCAGATGGAGGGGACAAAGGGAATGGCCGTGGGCCCCGGGCAATGCAATGAGGGCAGAAGGGGACGGGGTGGGGGTGGCAGCAGGGCCCCTGGTCCTGTCCGCATCCTCACTGCCCATCACCTGCTACCCCCACCCTGCCCAAGCGTCTGGAACTCTGAGATCCCCACAGCACAGGAATTCCATGGTAAGGGGACCCCAATGGCACAGGGACCCCATGACATTGGGAGCCTCATGGCATGAGAATTCCACTGCGCAGAGACTACTATGGCACAGGGACCCCTATGGCATCGGGATCCCCACAACACAGAAATTCTATGTCACAAGACTCTATGGCATGGGAACCCCACGGCATGGCCACATTACAGCACAGGGACCCACATGGCATGGGGACACCATGACACAAGGACCTCCACGGCATAGGAATTCCATGGCATGAGGACATCACAGCACAAGAACCCCCGTGGCATGGGAATTCCATGGCACAAGGTCCCCCATGGCATGGGAATTCCATGGCATAGGGACATCATGACACAAGGACCCCAACTGTGCAGGGACCACTATGACACAGGAGCCCCCATGGCATTGGGATCCCCAGAGCACAGAAATTCTATGGCATGGGGACTCCATGGCATGGGGCATGGACTCTCATGGCACAGGGACCCCCATAGCATGGGAATGTAATAGTACAGGGACCCACACACATGACATTGGGATCCTCGTGTCATGGGAATTCCACAGCATGGGGAATCCAATGGCACAGGGATCCCTGTGGCATATTGCACAAGGATCCCTATGGCACAAAGACTCGCATGGCACTGAGATCCCCATGGCATGGAAATTCCATGGCATGCACACCCCATGGCACGAGGACCCCTATGGCACAGAGATGCTCACGGACACCCCCAGCACAGGGACCCATGAGGCACAGGGACCCTCTCTTGGGAAAAATCACTCAGGTCCTGCACAGCACCCAGAAAACCCAACAGAACTTGGGCAACCATGGCACGCGGCGCAGTGAGAGGATCTGCGCTGCCCATGCTGGGGTGGGGGGACCCCAGGATCCAAGAGTCACACAAAAAGTACCCTAGAAAAGCTCCTGGCAGGGGTGAGCACACTGCTAATTCTGCTCGAGGCTGTTCCTCCTTTGTCTTGGGAAGGAGCAGGGCAGGAGAGGGAGGAAATGTCCCATCCGCTGACTATTAACGCAGAGATAAGCAGAGATCGGCACGTCCCTGCCATTGGCAGACTGGTGATCATGCCTTCCTGCCCTCAGGTCACAGACATCCCGTCCCCACCCCATCCCCATGCCAAGCCATCCCATCCTATCACATCCCCATCACGATCACTGTTGCCATTGCCAACATTGCCAACACAATCTCTATATCCATCGCCATCCCATCGCAACCAAACCCAACACAACACGAGTTACCCCAACCCCATCCCCACTGCCATTCTCATGCCCATCCTCATCCCACACCATCCCATCCCTGCCCCATCTCCACCCTATCCCCATCCCATCCAAACCCAATCCAACTCATTCCATCCCCATCCTATTGCCATGTCCCACCTGCACCCTTGTCCTATCCTATCCCCGTCCCATTGTGTCTCCATCTCCACGCTACCCCTGTCCCATCACCACTGCCATTTCCATGGCCATCCTCATGGCCACCCCCACTGCCACTGCCATCCCCATCTCCACCCCTACCCCCCATCCTCGTCCTGTCCCATCCCATCTCACAGCCGGCATGGTGTTAACATGGCATACCAATGTCAGGGAGTGGTGATCCCCACCCCTGAGCTCTCTCCACACCCCAAAACAAGCAAACCCCATGGGAGTGCAGATGGGAGGGGACACTGTCCCCTTTGCCATGGGCACCTCCTGTCCCAGCTGCCCCCAGCACTGGGTGACAGTCGGCAGCCAGGCTGTGAAACCCATGGGAAGTGCACTGAGTGTGGCTCAGCCTTTCTCCCCGTAATGAAAACACTGTGTCTTGTTAGAAAAATAAAGGAATTACACGTGGCCAAAATCGGCATTGTTTGAGAAAGAGGAACTGCTGAAAAGCTGTATTTTGCCTTTTTTTTTTTTCCTTCAAGCATTTTTCCCCAATTATTTTTGGCTGTTGAGTGCTGCTGGCTGACCTGAATCCGCATTTATTTGGCGAGGGAACGGTGCGCTGGGAATGTGGTGCTTGGTGCAAGAACTGCACTGGGACAGCGCCAAGTCCCATGCAGGATGGAGAGCACGGGGAGGCACTGCCTCCTCACAGTGTCCTCACAATGCAGAGGGGCTGAGACCCCTCCAGGACGCCCGCAGGGCAACCAGCCACGGCCTGACCTTACTGTGCCTGTGGGGACACCAAGGCTGTGCCAGCTGTGCCCCATGGGGATGCAGGGACACGGGGACACGGTGGCCATGCCAGCTGTGCCCTGTGCCACTGTGCTCCATCGCACCGCCTGCAGACCCCGCTCTGGTCCCTGGAGAGCCACAGCACGGCCCCTGTACCTGCACCACGGCACCATTCCGGTGTCCCCAAGGCTGGTGTCACCTGGCTGTCACCACGTCCTCACCTCTCTCTTCCAGCGTGCCAGCCACTCGTCGCGCTTCCTCTTGCTGATGTAGTATGGGTCCCCTGCCTGGAAGGTGTGCCGCTGCATGGGGCGCTGCCGCAGGCTCGACTCCCAGCCCAGCCCGCCCCGCAGCCGCCCACGGGAGCCCTGTGGGGACAGAGAGTGGGGTCAGGGGGGAATGGGGGCTGCAGCACCATCACTCCCCCCTCCCCCATGAGCACACTCACACACGCGTGCAAACACGTACATATGACGTGCGCTCACATGTGCGCACTCACAGTTCTGCACACACATAGACGCACAAAGGGCTGCACGCACTTGTGCTCACACTCACGTGCCCACAGATGTGCACACTCAGCTGTGGGCACACACATGCACGCTCACACCGATGTGCACTCACACGTGCACACGCACAGCTACGCGCACACACACTTGCCTCCATTTTCAGGCTGTCGAAGTTGTTTTCCTCCTTCTCCTCCTTGCCTGCACACAGAGCAGAGCAGCCATCAGTGCCGTGCCATGGGGTGGGACGCGGGCAGGGCTCGGGGGGCAGCCCTGGCTGTAGGGGGGGCCCCGGGGCGCGCAGGGGAAGTGGGGCCGGGGCGGTTTCCTGCTCTCTCGGCCCCTCGCGCAGAGCTGCAGGTACGCGCAGAGCCGCTGCCGGGAAAGCAGCTAAAAATAACCCCACTGTTTCTGGGGCTGCAAAACCGCCGGGTGACGCGGCTGCGGGGAGGGGAGAGCAGTGACACCGGCTGGGCACCGGCACCGTGTCCCCGTGGCTCCTCGGCGCTGCGTGCCCAGCTCACTCGGCCTGCCTGCAGGCGGTGGGGCTGCGGGTGGGGAAACTGAGGCACGGCGTTGGGGATTTCTTGTGAGGAAAATGAGGGGACGGAGAGAAGCGAAGTCCCCCCAGGCCTGCGTCCTCAGCGTGGGGACAGAGCAAGCGCCAGCACGGGGCGGCATGGAGGGGACAGTGCGGTGGGCTTCTCGCTGCAGAGCTCGAGCCGCAGGGTATGAAAGGGCTCTTTAATGCAGAGGGGAAAGGGCGGAGGAATATGAGCCCCCGGCAGGGAGGTGAAACCCGAGCGCAGCCGCTGGCAGCCACCCCGCTCCCTGCAGAGGGTGAGTCACGGGCTGGCCCTGCAGCCAGGTGCAGCGAGGGACTGCGCGGCTCCGTGCCTCCGGAGCAGCCTGCAGGCTCAGCGGGGGACGCAGGTAGCTTCCTTGACCTGTGTGCGGATGGCTCATCCCCAACTCGCTCATCTCCATCTCGCCCAGCCCCTTCCCGATCTGCTTCGTCCCCACCTCGCTCATCTCCCTTCTCATCTCGCTCATCTCCATCCCCATCACTCACCCCCATCTGCATCCCCACTTCCATCCCCATCTCCATCTCACTCATCGCCACCCCTATCTCAATCACTTCCATTCCCATCTTGCTCATCTCCGTCCCTATCGCTCACCCCCATTTGCATCCCCACTTCCATCTCCATCCCCGTCTCCATCTCACTCCATCCCTATCTCAATCACCTCCATCCTCATCTCGCTCATCTCTGCACCCATTTCGCTCATCTCCATCCCCATCTGGCTCATCCCCATCTCCATTTTGCTTATCTCCATCCCCATCCTCAACTCCATCCCCATCTCACTGAGCCCCTTCTCCACCTCACTCATCTCCATCCCACCTTGCTCACCTCCATTCATCTCCATTTATCTCCGCCACCATCCTCAACCCCATCTTTACCTCCACTTCCATCTCCGTTTCTATTCCCATCCCATCCGCATCTCCATCCCCATCCCCACCTTGCTCAGCTCCATTTCTATTTCCATCCTCATCTCCATCTCTACCTCCACTTCCACCTCCATTTCCACCCCCATCCCCACCTCCATCCCATCTCTATCCCCATCTTGCTCATCTCCACCTCCATCTCCACCTCCATCTCCACCTTCACCTCCATCTTACTCATCTTCACCTTGATCTTCACCTCCACCTTCACCTCCACCTCCATCCCCATCTCGCTCAACTCCATTTCCACCTTGCTCACCTCTACCGTTTTTGCTTCCCTCCATCCCAATCTCACTCAGGGTGCCCAGCCCCGCATCCCAGCTTGTTGTGAGATCCCCAAGAAGACCCCCCGGCCTTGGTGTCCCCATACCCAAGTGCATCCCATCCACGTGCCTCCCACCAGCGCCAAGGGTGCAGGCACCAGCAGAGGGACCCCAGCACGGCATCCCACGGGTGCACCATGCACAACACCTCCGCGGCACATGCGGGACTGCCATGCAAAGCAGCACAAGGATGCAGCACATGCGTGGGCGCATGCAGGAGGACGTCCCTCTAACCCTCCTGTCCCTTTCCCTCCCACGAGGCACAGAGCCCTTCTTCCTCCTCCTCTTCCTCCTCTGGTGCTGCCGCCCGTACCCCAGCAGGATGGGCAAGGGCCGGGGGTGCCCGGGGGCGCAGTGGGTGCCCCTGAACGCTCAGATCTTACTTTTCTCTGTGGCCTCCAGGAGTTTCCTCCTCCCGCGTTTCTTCTGGGGGTCGGAAGGGGCCAGCTCACCCTCATCGGCCGGGGCGTCCAGGCCCTCCTTGGGGGTGCAGCGGCCGTTCTCCAGCGCCCGGCCCGTCTCGCCATCCGCCAGGCTCTCCGTCTCGTCCTCCTCGGGGCGCCCGCTTTTGGGGCTCGCGCCGCCCTCCTCCGTGCCCTTCCACTGGGCTCCGTCCGCCTCCAGGTCCCCGTTGGGCAGTGGCTCGGCAGGGCTGGCCTCTGGGCAGGGAGGGGGGCACTTGGGGACGGCCGCCGTGTCTTTGGGTGTGTCACTGCTTTCCACCTGCAAAAAGAGAAGGGAAAGGATCGGTGATGGGCACAGGGATGCCACCACCTGTCTGGGGGTTGAGGTCCCCGTCCCCTCGCTGCTGTGTCCAAAGACATGAAGCACTGCAGTGACAATCTGGGGGCAAAAAGTTGACTGTGCCAAAAAAAACCCCAAGTCCCACCTCCTGCACAAGGCTGGTAGAGGCTGATAGGGCACCACGAGGACCACGACACGTGGATATGACATAGTCAGAACCAGGATGTAGGACCACGGTACCCTGAGGACCCAGACATGCTGTCATGGAAACTTTAGGACCAGGACACACCAATATGGCACCTCCAGGACCAGGAGATGCTGCCACGGAACCATCAGGTGAAGGACACACCAATATGGTGCCTTAAGGACAATGCCATGGTGCCGTGAAACCATCAGGAGAAGGACACCACGAAGATCATGACACACAGACACTGTACCACCAAGTCCAGGACACATGGACATGGCACCACCAAGACCAGGATGCATGGAGGTGACACCACGAAGTTCAGGACATGGGGTTTAGGAGTCAGCCATCTCCGTGCTCAGGAACTGGTTGGGCACCTGTGGGAGATGGTGGGTGAGCATCTTTGCATCACTTCTTTGGTTTTCTTTCTCTTCTCTTCCACGTCTCCTCTGTTTGTTAAACAATTTCTATCTGACTCACACGATTTCTTGCTTTTACTCTTCCTTTCCTCTTTCCCCATCCCACTGTGTGGTGCTGAGCTCCTTACAGCTATCAGCCCACAACACCCTATAGGCATTATTCCACAACGCCCTACAGCCATTAACCCATGCTACCACAACACCCCCAGAACAAAGAGGAAAGGATGTGACGTAGCGGGGACCTCAATATGCTGCCATGACACCCTGAGGACCAGTTCCCCCTGCCATAGCAACCTCAGGACACTGACACACAGCCACAACACCTTGAGGAGCTGGAAACCCCTCCGTGACATCCCCTGGACCAGAAAGAACAGACCTGGCACCATGAGGACCATTCCGGCCACATGGACATGACACATGCAGGACCACAACACATGGACATGGCACCCTCAGGATCACAATACATGGACACTGAACCCTCAGAATGGCAACAGGTGGATGTGGCACCCTCAGGATCAGGACACATGGACACAACGTGTGCAGGACTGCACACATGGACATGACACCCTCAGGACAAAGGCACAGGCATATGGTCACCCAGAGGGTGGTGACGCACTGGAACAGGTTGCCCAAGGAGGCTGTGGATGCCCCATCCATGGAGGCATTCAAGGCCAGGCTGGATGTGGCTCTGGGCAGCCTGGGCTGCTGGTTGGTGACCCTGCACACAACAGGAGGTTGAAACCAGATGTCATTGTGGTCCTTTTCGACCCAGGCCGTTCTATGATTCCATGATCCTATGATTCTATGGTCCCCTCAGGACACACCAGGATGGCACCCCCAGTCCCAGTCCCAGGACAACTGAGGGCAACCTGAGCAGAGGGGACACCGTCCTGCCTGGCTGGGCACTGCCAGGACCCTCCGGACTGTCACAGTGGGGTCAGTGTGCGTGCTTGTGCAAGAGACAGATGGAATCAGGGGCACACACGTGTGTGTGACAGGCAGAGACAGTGACTGGTGTGTGTGTGTGTGTGTGTGCGCATGTGACAGGAAGAGACAGGGCATGTGACAACAGGACGTGTGACAACCGCGCGTGTGTGTGCATGATGGTCTGAAACCGCCCGTGACGCCTGTGTGTGGGTGTTCATACGTGTGCGTGCACACAGGACAGGCAGAACCCCGCGACAACCCGACGTGCACACGTGTGTCACGCTAAGCAGGCGCAGCCGGAGCGTGCAACACGGGCCAGCGTCAGGGTGACAGCGCCAACACCTCCGGCGGGGTCTGCATGTGAGTCAGCTGCTGCTGAGTGCAACACCCGCGTGCCAGCGTCAAGGTGACAGCGCCAACACCTCCGGCGGGGTGTGCGTGCACATCAGGCAGCGCGGAGCACGGTGCACGGTCGGCGAGCGGGGCCGTAGGGGTCCGAAGCGGCCACGGCGACAGTCAGAGCGAAAGGGCCGTGCCCGGCTCGGCGGTTTCCGTGGCGAAGGAGAGTGAAAGTGCCGCTGCGTCACCGCGCCATCGCGGCGGTGCGCCGGGCTCGCCGCCCCCCCCCGCCCCCCCAGCTCAGCGCACCGCCACTGCCGTAAGCCCGGTGCCCACGGGACGGCCCGAAACGCGGATCCCCGGCCGTCCCCCGTGCCACCGCTCGTGCGCTCCCTCCCCCGTCCCCGGCGGACTACACGTCCCAGGATGCACCGTACGGTGGCACGGAGCCAGCGACCGCCGCGCTGCCAGCGGGGCTCGGCGTGAGTGGGGGTCCGCGGAGGGGGAGGGCGATCCGTCCCAGCCTCACCCCGCGGGCACCGGCGGGGCCACCGGGTGCTGGGGGACCCTCTGCCCTCCTCCGCTCGCCTCATTTTCCCATCCGTTCGCCCGCTCACCCGCAAGAGCCCCCTCTCCGGGCGTGCCGGGGGGGGTCCCGCTGCCGCTTACCATGGCGCATCCCCCGCGGGTGGGCACGCGGACCCCGGAGCCCTTACGGGGCCGTCTCCTCCCGGTGCTGCTGCAGTGTCCCCACGGCGCTTCCTGCTCGCCCGACCGCGCTCACTTCCTCCGCTGGCGGCTGGGGAAGGCCGGGGCAGGCGGGCAGCAGCTGCGCACGGGGCCGGGAAGGAGGGGACGCGACGCACGGGGGGAGGAACGGGGCTGGAGAGGGGAGGGACGTTGGGTGACGGATGGGGGTCCGGCGGTGCCAACCCAACCGTGGCACGGGGACGTGGAGCACCGAGCCCCAGCTCCATCCCGTGGGCGCCCGACGCCACCCTCGTCTGCACCCAACGCCGTCCCGCTGGCGGCGCGCAGCCCCGCGCCCCCCGCTCTCCTGGGGACGGTGTCACGCTGTGGATGCGCGCACCGGGGACACGCGCGCTGCCACCACCCCGGTGGCCTCTCCCCGTGCCCACAGTGCTGGGGGAAACCTGGAGGCTACCTCCCGGCCTCCCCCGTTGCAGGAAAGCGGCGTCACCGTGCGCCAACCTCCCCCGACACGGCAGGGCACGGGCCGGGGCTCCGCGGGCTGCGTGGGGCGGGTGGACAATGCCAGGAAACTGGGGTGGGTGTGGGACACGCACTGAGTCCACGATGGCCTGCCTTGCACGACAACTTCTCTTGCACAACAGCTCTCCGCTGCACGCTGGACTGCCCTGCACGACATCTGTCCCCTGCAGAATGGCGTCCCCTGCATGACGACCTTCCTTGCGTGACAACCTCCCTTGCACAGCTCTCTGCTGCATGCTGGGCTGCCTTGCCTTGCATGATGTCCTCCCTTACACAACTGCCTTCCTTTGCACGACGGCCTTCTTTACACGACAACCTCCCTCCCACGACAACCTCCCTTCCACAGCGGCTCTCTGTTGCACGCCGGGCTGTCTCGCAGGGTGGCCTCCGTTGCACGACATCTGTCCCTCGCATATCCATCCCTTGCACACCAACAGGGAAGGGGCCGTGAATCCACCCTGGAGCCCATCCCTGTCCCAGGGGAAGGCCTGGCTCGCCTGCTGCTGCCTTCCTTCCCACCCACCCTCTTCCTCTGCACTGCCGGCTCTGGGAACAAGCGCTGCCTTTTTCCGCACTCCCCTCCCCGCAGGGCCCCCGCCAAGGACTCTGCTCCACAGCTGTGTGCCCGCAGGGGGACCAGGGTGCACCACGACCAGGATGGTGCTGGCCTCCTGCCTGCTCCATTGTGGCGAAGCGTCATAGGGGAGAATCACCGCCGTGCATGGCACCAACTGCGAGGTCACTGGCTGGGGGTGGCCTCAGGGCCACAGCATGGCACAGCTTGGCGTGGCACAGCACGGCTTAAGGTGACTTGGCATGGCACGGCACGGCTCGTGGTGACTTGGTGGCCCTGCGGGTACTGGTCTCAGGGCCATGGCATGGCACAGCTCGGCATGGCATGGCTCGAGGTCACTTGGCACGGCACGGCTCAGCACAGCGTGGCACGGTGCTGCCACCAACACCCTGCAGCTCCTCGTCCCCACAGGGTCCCCAGGTGCAGGGGCAGAGCCGCCCCGCCCCAGGCCCTGCTCACCTGGCTGACGTCACCCCTCGGGATACATACCTTGGAACACCTGGAAAAACAAATGGTCCTGTTACAGCCGCGCCGGAGGGCTGCCCGCCCCCTCCCCAGCTGGGGGTCCCCATCTCTGCGCCCACATCCCCTCCAAACCCTGGGGCTGGAGAAAAGTTCCTTGCCCCACGGGTCCCCAACACCTTCACGTGTCCCCATGCTGAGAGGACAGAGCTGCCACCTCTGCAGCACGAGCCCTTGGTGGCACACTCCTGGTGTCCCCATGCCACGTGTCCTCCTCTCCACCTGGGTCCTGTCCCTCCTGCACCTGGAGGCACAGGGTGAGCAAGGTACATGGTGCCTAGGAAGGATGGGGGTCACACTTCTCTGTGCCCCCTCCAGCACCAGGAGGTGCCACCACTGCCACCACTGCATTCCAGCCCCAGTGCAGGGACCCCAGAGCTGCCCCTCAGAGGGTCAGAGCCCTCCAGGCTTCCCAGCTTGCTCCGTTCCTGGATAACTTCTCCCCACTTGTTCCTGTGCCAGCATTGTTCTCTCATCGAAATAGCTCCCGCCCTCTGCGCTCACCTCCCATCCCGCTGTATTTATAGCCCCACTGTGCTCCACGGCTGCTCCCCTCATCACCAGTGTCCCCTTGTCCCAATGCCATCCCATCACACAATGCCACTGCCACAGCGTCCCCGTCCCACCGAGACATGTCCAAGTGCAGAATTAACCCTTACTGCAGCCACAAACTTTTGCAGAGTTAACCCTTATTTCAGCTGTAAACTTCTGCAAAAAGGTTGCTTGGTGTCCCACGGAGCAGACGGCGCCAATGCTTATTGCAGCCACAAACTTTTGCAAAAAGGTTTCTGGTGTCCCATGAAGAAGATGGTGCCAACGTGCCCGACCGTGGCCATGTGCCCAACCTTGGCAATGGCCAGTGCTGCTGGGGGTCCCCTCCTGCTCAGCACTGTCCCCACTGTCACCGTGTGTCCCCATGCCAGGAGGATGAATCCACCACCACTGAAAGCTTTGCCAGAAACAGTGCCCAAAGTCAAATACCACGTCCCCAAAGCTAGTGCCACACCGGGGTTTGTGCTTTCCTACGTCATGCCCTGTGCCAGCAGCACCGGGGCTGCTCCTTGGGGGAACCATTTCCACCACCTGTGAGCAGCAGAGCAGGGATACCCCCACTTTGGGTGGCAGTGGGCTGCGGTTCCAGCTTGGGAAAGCCACGGAAAGGGGACTTTGGGGATGGCCGTCCCCCTGGGCCCCACTGCTCACCTGGGCGTGTTTGCGCTTCCGCCCGGGCCGCCCGGCCTTCCTCATGGGCGTCCCTGGCTCCTGCTTCTCCTCCTTGCTCGGGTGCTCCTCCTGCTCCTCTTCCCCCTGTGGGATGGAGGCAGAGCATGGTTACGGCAGTTATGGGGCCACAGCCTAGGCACGGCTCCCGCTCAGCACCTGTGGGGCAGCACAGTGGCACCCCACGCCGCCCCACACCCCCCTATTTCCATAGGACAGGTGGCGGTAGGCACTCACCCCAAATCCCCACACTCCAGGGGGCTCCGAGGCCGAGCGCGGCCTACTGCAAGGCCTGAAGCCTGCGGTTGCCATGGCGACGCCACACTGCCACCACCGCGCGTGGGGCTGAGGCCTACACCTCCGCACTCCCCACAGGGCTGGGGCCTGTGCCTCCGTGCCCCAAACACAGGGCTGGGGCCTACACCTCCATGCCCCCCCCTGCAGGGCCGGGCCCCCCCAGTGCCGCCTGCCCCCCGGCGGGGACGGGACCGGCTCCGGTCCTACGGGCAGAAGGGCTGAGCCTACAGCCGAGGCCTACGGCGTCGGGGAGCGCTCCACCTGAGCCCCAGAAGATCGCGGTGGTGGCGGCAGCAGAGGCCCAAGGCAGGAAGAGGCCGCGGAGGGGGGAGCGGGGAAGGCGGGGAGGCCGGCGGGGGGGCGGCGAGGGAGAGGCCGGGGAGGGGACGGGAGCTGGCAGGCAGACAGCACTGGGCCCAGCCGCCATAGCCAGCGTGGGTCTGGCCTGTGGGGAGTTTCGTGCCATGGCTGGGGGTGCCATGCTCCTAGGGTGGTTGTGCAGGGGGGGGACGTGGCCAGGAAACCAGGGCTGAGAATTAGGGGCACGGCATGGCCTTATGGCATCGGGGCTTGGCCTTCATGAGGCCCCAGTTTCGGGTGGGTGTTTGGGAGGAGAGCTCTGCAGATGTGCTGCCCGCTCCCCCCGCACTGGTAGAGGGCATGTTGGCACCATGCTGACCCCAAATGCCCCACAGTGCTTGAGGAGGG
Source organism: Gallus gallus (assembly GCF_016699485.2). Lineage (NCBI taxonomy): Eukaryota > Metazoa > Chordata > Aves > Galliformes > Phasianidae > Gallus > Gallus gallus. The sequence continues at coordinate 104,426,056 of NC_052534.1, forward strand.
GGTCTTTGTGCCTCCTCCACTCCAAGCACCTCCTCCACTCCAACCACTCCAACTACTGCGATCCCTCCCGTGTCCCGGCTGAGTGTGGCCCTGGGGGCACTCGTCTCAGGTCCACAGCATGGCATGGCTTGGGATAGCATGGCATGGCTCGAGGTGACATGGTAGCCCTGGAGGCACTGATGTCAGGGGCACAATGTGGCACAGCATGTCATGGCTCAAGGTCACTTGATGTAGCATGGTATGACATGGCTCGAGGTGACTTGGTGGCCCTGAGGGCACTGGTCTCAGGGCCACAGAATGCCACGGCTTGGCATAACGTGATGTGGGACCACGAAGGCTGTGTAGAACAGGGAGGAGGTGGAATGGCACTGGAATGCACTGGAGAGCTGGGGGATATTCTGAGATGCCTAGAGCTCCACACAACCCCCAGAGCTCCACATAAACCCAGAGCTCCAGGCAACCGCTGGAGCTCCATGTAACCCCTGGAGCTCCACACAAACCCCCAGAGCTCTATACAGCCCCCAGAGCTCCATGCAGTCCCTGGAGCTCCATGCAGCCCCGGGAGCTCTCTGCAATCCCCGCACTGAGCCCCAGGTTGTGCCGCACCCACATGCATCCCACGTGCAGAATGGAGCTGGGGGCACTTTGCAGGGTGATGCTCCCCATGTGCACCCCTCAGAGCACTTCCATGGGGCTCAGCACCTCCCTGCAGTGCAGAGCAGGGGCACACCACCAGGAACCCCCAAAACGTGGCACAGGGAAACAGGCACAGGGCTGCAGCCACAGTTCCGAGCCCCCCCCCCGACAATGTTGCAGCCCCTTGCTGGGAGCTGAGTCACCTCCCCATAAATCACCCCGTGCCTCTGCTCCCTGGGGCTTGCCAAAGAGCCTGGCGCGTCCCCGCAGCACCACTGCTGCCAAGCAACAACCCAGAGGGAAACCACCTCCGAGGGGAGAGCTGCGAGCTGTGAGCTGCTGCTGCTGCTGCTGCATGACGCAGTGCCGGCGCCGCGCCCGATGCCAGGTCCTTACTCCTGACTGCAGCAGGGCTGTGGGCATGGGGCTGGGTGCTGGGACCCCCGTGTTCAGCTGTTGTCATCAGTGTGACCCGCAGTGAAGGGAGCATATTTCCCTTCTGCAGGGGTGACTCGGTGTGTAATGACACGTCCCAGTGGGGTCAGGCTGGGACAGCGCAGTGTGGTGAGGTGATGTCCAGACCCAGGCACCAGGACCCCAGGCACTGAGACTCCAAGCACCATACCGCAGGCACTGGCAATGGGCACGGGACCCCAGGCACCAGGACCCCAGGCACTGCACCCCAGGCAGTGGGACCCTGCTGGGGATCCCAGGCACTGGAGCCCCTGTGGGGTCCAGCTCATGAGACAGAGTCCTGTTGCACCTCTGCCATCCCTATGGGATGAGAGACAGCTGTGGGCACAGCAAGGCGTGTGCCGTGGAGCACCACACCATATATGTCCCAGAAGGGGATAGAGACCCCAGTGTGCCCCCTGTGCCGTGTCCTGCACTGGCGTGGCCCCCAGCTGATGGGCACAGGGACTGACATGGCCTGGAGAAACCTGCATGACCCCATCCCCGTGCTGCCCATGGTGGGCTGGCATCCAGCTGGCAGCATCCCCGGTCCCCACGCCGTGACCGGGCCATGCCGTGTCCCCTGCATGCCAGGGACAATCCTCCCCAAGGAAAGGGTGATGCCTTCTAGTTAAGAGAGTGGGCACTTGGCTTTGGGTTTGTCCTCACGTCATGAGGACACGAAGAGGCTGGTGGGGGGCAACCCAGGACTGCCACTGAGCTCAGGGGCTGTGTGTGCCACGCTGGGATGGGGACAGCTGTTGGGTTGTCACTGTGACCCACCGTGAAGAGGCTGGTGGGGGATACCCCTTCCCATCCCATACCCCCAACCCAGCCCCACGGCAGGGGTCACCCCGTGTCCCCGCAGCAGCAGCCGGCGCGATGCCCCCTCCCCACTGCCCCCACTGCCAGAAATAGCTCAATCCCTACTAATCCCTGTGCAGCTCAGCCTCGCTCCCCCCTCCCTGCTGCCACTGTGCTCCGGGGGGGAGCGCAGCTATGGGGTCCCCCCAATCCCAGAACGGGGCCGTACCTTGTGCGTGTCATGCGCCTCGCGGTCCGGCGCAGGGCTGCTGGCGTCGAGGGCTCCGCTGGAGGGCATGGTGCCGAGGGGGGGGCACGGGGGGGGGGGGGCTTGGCACCGTGAGGGGCCCCGCTGCCACCACCACCACCGCCGCCGCTGCGCTCCGGCTCCGAGGAGGGCTCCGGGAGGGGTCAGCCAGCCCCCGTGTGGGTCCCTGTGGGATGCAATGGGATGGGGTGAGGGGGGAGCAGCGGCCCCCAGCCCCCCGCCGCGCCCCCGAGCGTGGCAATGATTAACATGGCACAGCCTTGACTCGGCTGCGCTGTGCCCTGCCTGTGCCCCGGCACGTGGGGTGCACGGTGTGGGGTGTTGCAGCATGCACGGTGTGGGGTGCGGGTTGCGCAGCGTGGGGTGTGTGGGGTGCAGGATGCGTGGTGTGGGGTGCGGGACACACATCATGGGGTGTAGGATGCACGGTGTGGGGTGCGGGGTGCACATCATGGGGTGTAGGATGCGCGGTGTGGGGTGCGGGATGCACATCATGGGGTGTAGGATGCATGGTGTAGGGTGTGGGATGCACAGCGTGGGGTGTGTGGGGTGCAGGATGCATAGCATGGGGTGCGTGGGGTGCAGAGCGTACAGTGCAGGGGGCACAGTGCGCAATGTGGGGGCACACAGCGTGGCACGGGGTGCGCAGAGCACAAAGTGGGGTGCACAGCGCAAAGCGTGGGGTACGCAGGGCACGATGCGGGGCGCACAGAGCACAACGTGGGGCGCACTGTGCTCTACCCGGCAGGGTGCAGGGCGCACGACGTGGGGTGGGCAGAGCGTGGCACGAGCTGCGCGGCGCACAGCGTGGGGGGGGTGCACGGAGCACCATGTGGGGCGCACACGCTGCGCTAGGCGGGGTGCACGGCACGCAGCGCGGGGTGCAGGGTGCAGGAGGCGGGGTGCGCGGCGCAGGCAGGGCCCCGCGGGGCTGCGGAGGAGGCGTCAGCCCCAGCACCTGTTGCTATGGAAAACGCTGCCTGCATTAGCCATGGCCGAGGCTGCTGTTGCCTTTGGCACCGGCGCTGCAATTTGTTTCTAGAGCTTTCCAGCCGCAGCTCGTTCCCAGCCGGCGGGGTGGGGGGCTGCCGGGCGGGCAGGGCCCTGCTTCTAGGAACACAAACTCAGAGCCCGGCACGTTCCTCCCGTCCCCTTGGCCGCCTGCGGCACGGGGCTGCTGCGGGGGGAGAGGGGGCCCCAACTGCTGCCGCGGCTGCAGCGATCCCCGGGGCCGCGGTGCGCGGTGCATGGGGTGGGGGTCGGTGGGGGTCGGCAGAGGGTGCTGGGGGCTTCCACCCCTCCTTGGTGCTGTTTGCAAAGTGAGGGGGGGGGAGGGGAAGGAGGGGGTGCAGGATGCAAGCTGGGGGTGCAGGATGGGGACCAAGGCACAGGATTGGGGACCGTGGGGTGCAAGCTGGGGGTGCAGAATGCAACGAGGGGACGGGGGGTGTGGGATGTGGGTGCAAGCCGGGGGTGCAGGATACAGGTGCAGGGTGCGGGACGCAGACCGAGGCACAGAACTGGGGAGCAGGGCTGCAGGCTGGGGGTGCGGCACACAACCTGGGGCTGTGGGCTCTGGGGTGGTGATGGCATAGGGCTGTGCGATGGCACAAGGCTGTGCGTACGGGACGTGGGCTGGGGTGCAGTGCCCCCCCCCCCCCCACTCCCCCACTGCCTGCACACAGCGCAAGGTCTTTCCCCGGCCCCTCCCTCGCCAGCTGCCAGGGAGTCTCCATGGGGAACCCCGTCCCCATCCCTGTCCCTGCAGCACAGAGTCTGCCATGCCCCATGCCTGCAGCTCTGGGGGATCCCACACCAGCGCCAGGACCAGGCATGGCCACACGTCACCGCTGCGGGTGCACGTCCCTAAGATGCCACACGGACAGCACCACGGCACAGCATGGCACACATTTTGGCACATGGGCACGGTCAGCCCCACAGCCCCAAGCGGGCGGTGCACCCCATTGCCCCCCCATAGCCACATCCGCTGTCACAGGAGGCCACGTGCTGCTGGGGGACATCTGGGGACACCTGGGGACACCCTGTGCCCCCCCCACTCTGCATCCCCAGTGTCCCCAACGTCCCCTTGACGCAGCACCTCCGAAATAACAGACTGCCCCCCAAGCCCCCATAGCCCCCCCCAGTGCACACATGTGGGGCCACGGACCCCCCCGTGCCCGCCACCACACTCAGCCCCGCGCCGAACCCCCCCCGGCTGCTGGAGCCCTTTGATTCCCTTCCAGCCAACATGGTCTCCAAACGCACTAAAAATAGTTGGGCTGCGTACAAAACCCTCCGCACCCGCAGGGCTGCGGGGAAAGGAGGAGGAGGGGTAGGGGGGGGGGGGGGGGGGGGACACGGAATGAACAAAGCCTGGAGGTGGGGGGGGAGGGGGGGAGGGAGGGGGGGGTAACCCGGCAGCACCCCAAAAACACTCCCCCCCCCACCTCCCGGCCCCACGGCACGCTCTTACCCCGCGCTTAGGCCACCGTCACCGCTCTCCTCCAGCACGGCACCGGGGCATTCCCTCTGCGGGGAGAACCGCGTCCCCTTCTCCCTCCCTAATTCCCTCCTTCCCTCCCTTCTTCCCTTCTGCTTTTCCCCTATTTAACCGCCGGCGCTGACCTTACCCGGTGACGGCGGCGGCGAAGCGGGGGGAACGCGTCCGCCCCAAACCTCTCCGCTGCACGGAGTCACGCTCGGCGGCGGCGGCGGAGGCGGTGGAAGTAGGTTACCTGCGATGATGCACGGCGAGAAAAAAAGGGAAAATCATATAGCTCATCTCCATCCATCCATCCATCCATCCACCCTCCTCGTATTTCGGGATGCCGACGGCCAGCCCCCCCCTCCCCCCCCCCCCCCCCCCCCCACCCCAGAGCTACCCAACAGCCATTTTAGGTGACGGCAGCAGGGGATGGTTTTTTGGGTTCCCGCAGCCGTGGAAGGATGCGGGGAGGGAGGGAGGGACCTCCCCGGCTCCCCCCGCCCCGGTGTGCTCTGCTCTGTCCTAAGGTGACCCGGGGACTGCAGCGTCCCCAGCGCAGGGACGGCTGCTGCGTTGGGAGGGGGTCCCTCTGTGCGGACACAGCGCCTTCGCCGCGCTCCAGGAGGCACTGCACTGCACGCTGCACCCCAGGGAGCAATGCACTGCGCCGTGCTGCACCCCCAGGAGCGATGCGGCGTGCTGTGCTGCACCCCCAGGAGCAATGCACCACGCCGTGCTGCACCTCGGGGAGCAATGCGCTGCCCAGCGCTGCAACGGACTCCACAGCACCCCGGGGGGCAACGCGCCGCACCACGATGCACCGTGGGGAGCAATGCAATGCACTGCCTTGCACCCAAGGGAGCGATGCGCTGCGTTGTTGCTGCACAGCAGGGAGCAGTGCACTGCTCAGCGCTGCAGGGAGCAACGTACTGTGCCACGCTGCAACAGACTGCACTGCACCCCAGGGGGCACTGCGCTGTGCTGCATCCTGGGGACCAATGCACTGCACTGCACTGTGCTCCAGGGGGCAACGCACTGCACTGTGCAGCGCTGCACCTCACTGAGCAACGCGCTGCATTGTGCTGCACCTCGGGGAGCAATGCACTTCCCAGCACTGCACCCCGGGGAGCAATGCACTGCCCAGCACTGCACCCCAGGGAGCAATGCACTGCCCAGCACTGCACCCGGGGAGCAATGCACTGCCCAGCACTGCAACACACTTCACTGCCCCCCAGGGAGCGATGCACTGCCCAGCACTGCACTGCCATGTGCAGCGCTCCAAGGAGCAAGGCGATGCCCTGAGCTGCACCCAAGGCAATGATGCACTGCACCACACGTGCTGGCGAGCAGATGTGCTGTCCTGCACTGCGCTGCACCGTAATGCATCCTGAAGAGCAACACACTGCACACCACGGAGCACTGCGCTGCGCCACGCTGCACTGCACTGCAAGGAGAGATGCGCTGCTTGTGCTGCACACTGGAGAGTGCTGCGCAGCCCAGCCCTGCACTGCACCGCACCCCAGGGAGCGACGTGCTGTCCTGCACAGCACTGTGCAGCGAGAAGTGCTGCACTGCATCCTGAGCATCAATGCACTGCCCAGAGCTGCACCCAAGGGAGCGCTGCACTGCACTGCGCTGCGCTGCAGCCCAGAGAGCAACGCACTGTCCCGCACTGCACGACACTGCACCCTGAGGAGCAACGCACTGCACTGTGCTGTGCTTCACCCCAGGGAGTGATGCACCGCCCCGCACTGCACCCAGGGGCACAATGCACTGCGCAGTGCTGCACCCTGGACAGCGATGCACTGCACCGCACTGCACCGCGAAGCCACACCGCAAGCAAAACGAAACCCAAGGCGCAGGCCTAAGCAGAGCCTGCAAAGCAGCGACACTGCCAAGGGCACACACAGGATGCCAACAGGATGGGGACACCGGGATGGCGACGGGGACACCGGGAGGGCAATGGGGACACCGGGAGGGCAATGGGGACACCGGGAGGGGAAGGCCGGCGCTTTGGGGGCACCCCCTTATTTGCTGGGGGGGATCCTGGGGGCGATGGGGGCTGACCCAGCGTGGTGCCACCCCTTGGTGCCCGTCCCCACCGTGCGCCCCACGGGGCCGCGCTCACCCCGCGGTGACACCGCCGACGTCACCCGGAGGGAAGGGACGGACAGAAAGAGGAACTGAGCCGGAGGAACGTTTCCTCGGCCCGCGTGGAAAGAAAACGATAGCAAATAAATAGGAAAAGAAAAATCAAAGGGGGTCGGGTTTTGGTTGGGTCGGGGGGCGCCGAGTGCGGCACGGCGCTGGGTGACATCGGGGCCGCTCCCCCCTGTGCCACCTGCGGCCCCGTGCTGGGGGGGGGGCGCTGCTTTAGCCGCAGTTTCGACCGGGTTGGGGGTTTGTCTGTGGGGTTCGTTTGGGTTTATTTTTCCTTTCTTTTTCCATTTTTTAGGGGTATTTTTATTTCCTCGGAAAGAAACTTTCCGCGGGCGGTGAGCTGCGGGGTGAAGTTCGCTGCGGGGCCGCTGGGGGAGGGCGGGGGGGGGGCGATGGGGGGCGAGCAGGGCGAGGGGGCGCGGGCAGGCAGGGATCGTGGGGCGGGCAGGGGGCACAGGGGGCGAGCAGAGGACGGGCTGAGGGCGGCCGGGGGTGCGGGCAGGACGCCGGGAGGGGGCAGAGGGTGCAGGAGGGGGGCACAGCGGGCAGGGTGCGGGCAGGAGGGGGCACGGGGCGCAGGCAGGGCACAGGGCTCAGCGCTCCCGCACCCGCAGCCCCTCCCGCACCCCCCGCACCCCGCATCCCCCCCCCACCCTGACACAGAACCCCTTAAGCACCCCCCCCCCCCACCCCCCCCACCCCCGGAAGCCCTCCCCCTCCCGCACGCAGCCGCCCCCCCCCAACCCGCTGCCCTTCAGCCGCCGTCGGGCGCTCAAGGACGCGGGGGGGGGTGGGGGGGTGGTGAGGGCCGCTGCCATCTTTTCCTGCCCCGGGCGGGGGGGGACGGGGGGGGGTGCGGGGTTACCTGGGGCGCTGCGGGGCCCGGCGGAGCGCTGCGGGGCGGTGCGGGGCGGTGCGGGGCCGAGCGGGGCCGAGCGGAGCCGAGCGGAGCCGGGCCGAGCCGAGCGGAGCCGAACCGCCCGGCGGGGCCCCTCCCGCAGCGCTCCGCCGCCACCGCCTCCACTGCCGCAAAGCGGAGCTGAACCGCCCGGCGGCCGCGTGCGGTCCTAATGCCCGTCCGCACCTATGGGGTGGGGTGGGGACGGGACGGGGACGGGGACGGGGGTGGGGATGGAGCGGCCCCGAGGCGCTGCCGATGCGGTTGGAGCCTGGAGGCGCCCAGCCGTGCCGGGCCGTGCCGAGCCGCGCCGTGCTCGCTCCGAGCGCCGGGTTGTTGATGCGGGGCCAAACCGAGCTGAGCCGTGCCAGGCTGGACCGCATCGGGTCGGGGCAACGCAGGACGCACAGCGCCCAGCCAGGCTGGGCTAAAGCGAGTCAAGGTGTGCGGGGCCGCGCCGAGCCGTGCCCAGCCGTGCCATGTTGTATTGGGCTGAGCTGGGCCAGGCCAAACTGGGCTGAATCCAAGTGTGCCATGCGGTGCTGGGCCGAAGCCACGCTGAGCCGTGCTGCTGCCCCTGACCCTATCCCTGCCTGAGACCTGAGCAGTGCCCGGAGGAACGTCCTCAGGGAAGGCCCGGTGCTGGAAGGCACTCAGTGCACATGGGGGCACTGTAAAATAAGGCATTAATTAATAATCATAATTAATGTTACATTCCCCTGGCTTCATACCAGTGTCTCACTCAGTGCTGCAGGGGAAACCACTCCCACTCTGATGGTGTTCTTCAATGTGGGGCTGGGCAGGGCTGGTCCCTATCTCATCCCATCCCGTCCCACCTTGTCCCCATCCCATCCCATCCCATCCCATCCCATCCCATCTCCATCCCCATCCCATCCCATCCCATCCCATCCCATCCCATCCCATCCCATCCCATCCCATCCCATCCCCATCCCCATCCCCATCCGTATTCTATCTCCATCCTATCTCCATCCCATCCCATCTCCATCCCATTCCATCCCACCCCATCCCATCCCATCCCACCCCATCCCATCCCATCCCATCCCATCCCATCCCCATCCCCATCCCCATCCCCATCCCATCCCATCCCATCCCATCCCATCCCATCCCATCCCATCCCATCCCCATCCCCATCCCCATCCGTATTCTATCTCCATCCTATCTCCATCCCATCCCATCTCCATCCCATTCCATCCCACCCCACCCCATCCCACCCCACCCCATCCCATCCCATCCCATCCCATCCCATCCCATCTCCATCCCCATCCCCATCCCCATCCCCATCCCCATCCCCATCCCCATCCCCATCCCATCCCCATCCCCATCCCCATCCCATCCCATCTCCATCCCCATCCCCATCCCCATCCCCATCCCCATCCCCATCCCCATCCCCATCCCCATCCCATCCCATCTCCATCCCCATCCCCATCCCATCCCATCCCATCCCATCCCATCCCATCCCATCCCATCCCATCCCATCCCATCCCATCCCATCCCATTCCACCCCACCCCACCCCATCCCATCCCACCCCATCCCATCCCATCCCATCCCATCCCATCCCATCCCATCCCCACTGAACCACTGTTTGCATTCCCCATCCCAAAACAGCACTCGAGGCGCAGCCCTATTTTTCATCACTCATTCTTGCTGAGCCTGCTTGCAGTGGGAGCGCTTTCCCATATCCTGAAGCCATCCCCTAATTGCTCTCTCCTTGGCACACCCTTCCTCCCCTGAACACGGGCCCTGCGGCTTTTCCTCGTGTTGTGTTGCAAAAGTGCAGGTGGGTGCCCTGGAGGTGCGCGGAGACGTGGCTGCACGGCTGTATTTACACATAGATTTACACAAGGGCACATTTGCACACGGGTGCATTTGCACAATGGCGGATCTGCCCACACCCATTTGTTGTAAGGCCTTTCCCCCCCCCCAACCCCCCCCCCCCCCCGGGTTCCCGGAGGAGCAGCAGTGGGGTGGGGGCATCTGGGCTGCAGCTGCCGCACATCTGGCGCTGCTCCCTGGCCGTGGTGCAGCTCTGTCTGCAACGGCGTTGGCTGCTCCTCATCAAAATGCTTCCTGAGGCGCTCCCCTCCTCGTCAGAAGGCCTCACCCCTCGGCGCTGCTTTGCTGACAGTTTTCGGGATGGAAAACATGACTCGTGCCACAGACAGAGCCTTTTCCACCCGGTTTGAAACCCCCGTACGAAAGGAAACGTTGATGCAAAGAGAGCTGGTTGGGTTTTGACTCCTCTTCCCATCACCCATTGGCTGTGGTGTTGGCAATGGGGACAGGGACAGGGACACAGCCAAGGAACCATCCTGGTTGGGTGAGACCTTGCAATCATGGAGTCACAGAACCGTGAAGGTTTGCCCATCCCCGTTGTGGTTTCCCACCTCCATTGGGGTTTCCAGCCTTCCCCATCTCCAACGAGGTTCCCCATCCCATTGGGATTCCTGCCTTTCCCCATCCCCATTGGTGTTCCCCATCCCCACTGGGATTCCTGTCTTGCCCTGTCCCCACTGGGGTTCCCAGCACTCCCCATCCCCATTGGGATTCCTGTAATTCCTCATCCCATTGGGGTGCCCAGTCCCATTGGGATTTCTGCCTTTCCCCACTGGGGTTACCAGCATTCCCTATCCCCACTGGGGTTCCCCATCCCATTGGGGTCTGTACCACTGTGCTCCTTGGGCAGCCACGGGCACTCCCAGCCCAGCGGCTCCCTTTAGGTTAATGGATGCAATTATCCTGGGCTTAAATCTCTGCATGACAGGAGAGGTCAATGTGGGCTGTGGGAGGGCAGCGGGCTCCTGGCAAGACGTTTCCTATGGCCATAAATCTCCCACCCCACAGCACAGAGCAGCATCATGGATGGGATGGGCAGCTCCATCCTCACTCCATCCCCATCCCCATCTCCATCCCATCCCCATCTCCATCTCCATCCCATCCCCATCCTCATCCCATCTCCATCTCATCCCCATCCCCATCCCCATCCCCCTTTCCCCTTCCCATCCCCATCTCTATCTATCCTATCCTATCCTATCCCATCTCTATCCTTGTCCCCACCCCATCCCCATCCCCACCCCTGTCCCCACCCCACCCCATCCCCATCCCCATCCCATCCCACTGACAGGTGCCAATTTGGAGGCAGCTCTCTGGGGGTTTGGGGATGGATTAATGCATCTCACCGAGCGGGTGGGAGCCAAATTAAGCCGGTGACACACGGTCAGCCGCTGACTCAGCCTTCGTCACGCTCCGGTGCAGCTGCAGCGTGTGGGGCCGTGGGCACCGGGCGTCCCCCGTGGGGTGTGTCAGCCCCAAAGCCTCCGCAGCTCCCTGAGTGCTGAGCGTCTCTGCAGGAAGGGGGAAGGCGGGGAGGGGCATAGCTGTAGACCCCCACGGTCCTGGTGGGTACCGTGCCATGCCCCTGTGCTGTGCTACTTCTTTGTGCCGTGTCACACCCCAGCGCTGTGCCGCATCCCGGTGCCATGCCACATCCCATTAACATGCCCTGTCCCAGTGCCGTTCCCTATCCCGGTGCAATGCCATGTCCCCACGGTGGGGGCCGAGGACCGGGACCCCCACACCCTGGGGCTGATCCTGTGCCCATGGCTGCTGTTGTGGTGTTTGCACTTCGATCATCCCGATAACCCCACGGGCGCTCCCCATTCCTTCGCCATCAATCATTAATGCCGGGTGGGTGTGGGGCAGAGGAGGAGGAGGAGGAGGGCTGGAGGAAGGCCACAGCTCCCAGCTCGTGGCAGAGGAATTAATTTTACAGTGATGGATGAGAGTGGGAGCGGATAATGCAGCCCTGGGTGGTCATTAAATGCTGCAAACGAGCACAAATCCCATCCCTGTTGCCCCAGGGTCAGAGCGCTTACACAAAGGTCACCCAACCCTGCAATGAGGGGAGGCCAGGACCCCCCCTTGCTCTGCTCCTGGGTCTCCATCGGGTGCATGGGGTCTTAATGGGGTGCACGGGGTCTTCATGGGGCACATGGGAGTCCCTTGGTCTCCGTGGAATACATGGGATCTTCATAGGGTGCACGGGATCTTCACGGGGCACATGGGGTCCTTGTATCCCCATGGAGCACGTGGGGGTCCCTGAGTCTCCATGGGGTGCATGGGCTCTCCATGGAGCACACGGGCTCTTCACGGAATACGTGGGGTTTCCAAGAAACACGTGGTGGTCCCTGGGTCTCTATGGGTTGCACGGGGTCTCCATGGGGCACACGGGGTGGGAGCGCAGCCTGGAACAGTGCGAAGCCCCCGAGCTGTGGCCCACCCCAGCCCCATCCAGATGTGCGGTGCGGCGGGCCAACACCTGGTGGGGCCGTGGCTCTGAACACAGGCTGCTCTGTCTGCTCCCAGCGACCCGTGCCCATGACCAACGCGGATAATCCCCAGCTCTACCATTCCATATGAACACGCAGCGAAGCACCGGCAGCTGCTTCCATGCTATGCAGTGATTTCCTACTAAAACCCCTTTTTAAAATGTATTTTGCTCTTCCAGGAATATCCTTGCTTTTTTTCTCGCACGGCTGAGGGACGAGACACCCCGTAGGGATGAGATGAATTTATTCAGTGTTTGGCAGATGACAGAACATGGCTTCCAGTTCACAGGTTCCTACCAATGGCACTCCCATCTCCCCACCATGCGCTCCGGGCACTGGTACCGATCGAGCCACCAAACCCCATGGTGTGCACAAGAAATGAACCCCAAACTTGAAAGGAAAGACGCACACGTGCTGGAGCCATGATGGCACAGCTCTCAGCTTGGGGAAAGCACGGTCTGCAGTGTTCTTCCTGCAGGGGTTAAGGCGGTGATTGTGAAGGCAAGCAGAAGGTTTGCAATGTTCCCAGTTAAGCACAAGCAAGCTGTAGGGTTTGCTTCCCAACATGGAGAAAGGTTGTAAAAGCTGAGTCATCACGTCCAACTGTCAACCCAGCACCACCACGGCTGCCTACAGAGCCACAGGATCATTCCGGTTGGGAAAGACCTCCACCATCACTGTGTCCAGCTGCCAACCCATCGCCACCGTGCCCGCTAACCACATCCCTAAACAGAATCATAGAATCATTCCAGTTGGAAAAGACCTCAAAGGTCACCAAATCCAACCCCAACCCCACCCCACCGTGCCCACTGACCCATGTCCCCCAGAGCAAGAAGGGGAAGTCATGGAGTGAGCAATAATACAAAAAAAAAAGAGTAGTCATGAGGGCGCCCTGTGGATCTGCGTTTCACGCGCCGTGCACGTGCTGAGTCGGGTTCTCATCACTCCTCTCCCCTCCCTGACAGCTCGCTCACAATATTTACACTTGGCTCAGGCTGTGGCCACCACGTCTGTTTATTTCTGCTCTCCCAAAGGGCTGCAGGTACCCAACGAGCGCTCTCCGTGGTGCATTGGCTGCCGTTGGCTTCGGGCTTTATCGCTCCTTCCCATTCATCACCCCTGATAAATATTTATGGCTGCATTAGGGCACTCAGCTCCTTCCACTAAAAATAACATTCCAAAGCACCGAGGGGAAAAAAAAAAACCCCGAAATGGTGTGATTGGAACTGATTGCGATGTTTCCTAAGCACCCAGACGGCGGTGAGCTCCCAGCCTCAGACTACACAACTCTTCCTCTTAATTTAACTCTTTCTCTTAATTTTACACAAAACCCAACTCGGCTCTCGAGAATGAACACAGAGACGCTGATGCCAACCCAGAGCTGCTCATCCCCAAATTCCCTGCCTGGAAGGGGACATTTGGTAACAGTTTAAAGAAGAGGCACTGGTCCGGGGCCCTCCAACTGCTCGTTTCTCCCCAACACGCCATCACTTACGGAGGACAATGCAATATGCAATACAATAGCAACCTGACAGCGGAGCAGTGCTTCTAGGTGGGTCTAAAGGGTCCGCACTCAGAGTCCCCCCTGCTTTACAAGCAAAGAGTCCCCAGTGGAGCAAACCTCATTTTTGTCATGCACAGCAAAGGGCAGGAGCCAAGAGGAAACAGCCAGCGTGAGATGGTGATGGTGATGCTGTTGGGTGGGAAATCCAACAGATCGGAACGCGTAGCGGGAGCGGGGAGTATTGCCTTTTTCTTGGACCTCCCGCAAATGGCAGAGTTCGATGGGGCACTGTCTGATTATCGTTAGTAAACACATTGAGGATAGCAGTACATGCAATGGCCTAAGAGGCAAATGCCCATGGGGAAAGCCCTCGGTCAGTTGGGAGAACGCCGGCGCCGGTGGGAGGTCAACGTCGGTCACAGCCGCGCGATGGTGATGGGTCAGCTGGAACGTGCCTCTCCCAGCGGCGCGGGGACGTCTTCGGGGCACGAGCTCACTGAGAGCCCCTGCACCTGCACCATAGGAAACAGACACTGAGCCCATTGGCATCGAACCGTGGAATCACAGAGTCATAGACTGGCTTGGACCCTCAAGGACACCCATAGAGTGATTTGGGTTGGAGGGACGCTAAAGAACACCCACAGAATAGTTTGGGTTGGAGGGACCCTAAAGAACATCCATAGAGTGGTTTGGGTTAGAAGGACCCCAAAGAACACCCAGAATCATAGAGTGGCTTGGGTTGGTTTGGGTTGGAAGGGTCCCTAAAGACCGTCCAGTTCCAACGTCCCCCCCATTCTTCGTCCCTTCTTTCTGGACTCTTTCTGACTCTTTCTGGAGGATAACGAAGCCCTGAAATACTTTCTTGCCTTTATTATTTCACTTTTCTCCATTTTGTGCTTCTCAGCACCACCCCTGGTGCTTCAGCCCCTGTTCCGTGGCAAGGGACAGCCATGTCCCAGCTGCCCCCCATACAGTAAAGTGCAGCGCAGCCATTAGAGTCCAAGGGGCACAAAGGGACTGCCACGCACAGACAGCACAAAGAGCTCTGTGCTGCCAACGTCTCCTCTAATGGCATCATTTCGCTCCTTCTTCAGTTACCAGATTGTTTCCCAGCCGAGACAGGACTTGAATTTCTAATGTAAAAACTATCAGAGGAACTCTGAAGCTGCTTTCAGGTTATCTCTATCCATTACTAAAATGGCAGGGAGGCAGAAAGGGCAAAAGCTTTGTTTTTCTGCTTTGCAAATTACCTTCAGAGCGCAACGGTGCCAGTTTTATCATGCAGAATCGTGTTTTGCAGCGGTTGCACCTAATTCTATTTGGCCAACATGGGCTGGATCCCAATGGACAATGTGAAGGTGGGATCCTTGTTCTGTTCTTTGGGTTCCAAGCAACGTACAAGCTTCCAGCACAGTGGAAGAAGACCCAGTAATGGGATCCCCACTGACCTCTGTGAACCCACGTGTGTGCCCACGCTGCGTGTTTTGGCTGCAGGAACCCTCCTTCTTCCCACCGCCAGTGCTCAGAGATCAGCACTGTGCATCAGGCAAATACTATGCGGCGTGGAAACCCAACCCGGTGCCCTCCTACGTTTCTCAGTGGGGAGATGATAGGGATCTGCCCCAGGTGCCTCGGAGGCATTGTGAGCGCGGGGCTCAGCCTTTCTCTGCCGACACTGTCTCATGCTCCCCAGCACCTGTTTGTCTGTCCATCTGCTGTGCCTTATTATAACGCAAAGTGCCGGCTCTTTGAGGGTAGAGATTGTATTTTTAGTACATCTGGATAGCGTCCGTCGCAATAGACTCCGATTTCCTGGCGGAGGCCTCTCAGTGTAAAAGTAATGCTAATAAAAGAAGAGATAACAGCGGTAATTCTGCTTTCACTGAAGTTAATGATGTTTTCCCACTGTCTGTAGCAGGAGCTGAATTAGGTCATAACTGGGAAAACCCAGCATCCTTTGGAATAGGTGTGGAGTGGTGGGAGGGAAATGCTCCTCTTGTACAGAAGAAGAAAAGGAAGGAGAAAGGCAGAAGGTTGGCAGAGAAATGTCCAGGCTCACCTGAATTGCTGTACAGCCTGTGGTTGTCCATCTAACCTGCAACACAGGAAGAAGATACATCCATAAAACAGGCAATTGTATTTCCTGTAAAATGAAAAACACTGAATCATAGAATCACGAAGGTTGGAAAAACATCCAAGATCATCCAGTCCAACCATCACCACCACCATGCCTACTAACCATGTCCCTGAATAGAATCACAGAATCATTCAGGTTGGAAAAGACCTCTGAGATCCCAAAGTCCAACCCCAACCCACCCCACCGTGCCCACTGCCCACGTCCCTCAGGGCCACATCCCCATGGTTTTGCAACACCCCCAGGGATGGTGACCCCACCACCTCCCTGGGCAGCTGTGCCACAGCAGCACTGCTCTTTTGGAGAAGAAATTTTTCCAATTCCCAACACAGACCTCTTGTGGTGCTACCTGAACACACTATCTCTTGTCCTAAACCTAACCTCTCCATTTCTCATTGCTCTACTGAGCAGCTCTACAGCTGCAAACAGCTCTGAAGTCACTGGGGTCAATCTCCAGCTCTCTGGAATACAGGAGATGAGCCCCAGTTGAACCCCTAGGCACATTCCCCACGGCAACCCAAGAAAACCCAGAGAGGGGCTCCCCATGGCCACCACACCAGCACTTGGAGTCTGGAGGTGCCTCCATCACCTCCTGGGCTGCAGGAGGACTGAGCCTTCAATATCGATCATTCCTTGATTTCTTGGCCAGCTTTTCATCTTGCTATCTCTGTGATGTTAAAAAATCACTTAATTTCTGGCAGAGATAATATTTACATTCCACACACAATGGCTTTTGGGCCAAGTCCTGCTTTGGGTTATGTCTCTGTTCCCCAGTGCTGCTGCAGTGAGTAATAGGATTTGTCCTACTATGCCTCCACCACACATCCCATCTCAAAACCCACTTCCATTTTTTCCCATGCAAGACGTGATGCACATTTGGGGGAAAATAAATAAATAAATTAATAAAAGCAGAAGGGTCATCTGCTAAGCATCTCAGCTATTCAGCCTAAGAGGAATGTTCTAGGGCACAGAGAGTCCTGTGATTTAGAGCCAATGCCATACTGCTTTGAAAGCTGAGATCAGACTCGGTGCATTTCTTCACACATGCTGACAATGCCGAACGCCGATGGACAAAGCATCAGGAAGCTGAGCATTCCCAGGCACCTGAAAGCACTGGACTGGAAGACTCAGGAAAACGAGGAATTTTAGTGTGAAATGTGAGCCCCTTTGCTTCGTCTCAGCCAGAAGGAAAATATGCATAGAACAACAGCAGCAAAAAAAAAAGGATAAAAAGTCCAAGTTTGTCACTGCTGGAATGAGGCCTGGCTCAACGAGACAGATAAACCTCCGGGGATGGTGGAGATGAAAGGGAGCCATGAGCAGCCCTGTGCTGCCCACATGGGATCATTGCCTGTGGGCGATGCTCAGCACCCGTCCGGCCAAGGTCATATGAGGCAGTGCTGCGCCGGTACCCACGCATGGGGCTGTTGTTTCTGTCTGTATTCATCCACGGCAGAGCTCCTGCAGCACTTGGAGCAGCTCTTCCTCCTCCTCTTACACATTTCAAATATCTGTGCAGGGCTTTGTTAAAGAAAAACATTCCCTAAAGCTGGATGCACACTGTACAGACGTGGTGGCACTGTGGCACCGAAAGTCATCTTTGGGGAACTGGAATGGAGAACGCAAACTGACCCCTGGGGATGAGCAGATCCGAAAATGTGCAGCAGGAGGATCAGAACTAGACAGTCTTCAAGGTCCCTTCCAACCCAACCATTCTATGGCTCTGTGACCTTTAAGGTCCCATCCAACCCAACCATTCTATGGCTCTGTGATCTTTAAGGTCCCGTCCAACCCAACCATTCTATGGCTCTGTGACCTTTAAGGTTCCTTCCAACCCAACCATTCTATCATTCTGTGATTCACAGCTTAGAGACATGATTTCTTCCCTTACCTCGATCCTTTCCGTTC
Source organism: Gallus gallus (assembly GCF_016699485.2). Taxonomy (NCBI): domain Eukaryota; kingdom Metazoa; phylum Chordata; class Aves; order Galliformes; family Phasianidae; genus Gallus; species Gallus gallus. The sequence goes on from NC_052534.1 coordinate 104,443,653, forward strand.
TGCATTTTTTCCATTTCTTCTTCATCTTCTTCCTCTGCTTCAAGAAGAAAGGAAACAAGCTTAGATGAGACACGTACATGAGAGAACTGAGACGTATGGAAATCACAAGTTTTAGGTTAAAATCAAATCTAACAAGTGGAAGTATTTTTATGGAAAAAGGAAATGATTTTATGGAAAAAGGAAATGGTTTTATGAAAGAAGGAAATGGTTTCATGTTGATCTGAGGTGGAAGCCCTGAGGTGCTTTCCTGGAACTGCTGTTCGCCTGCTTGTGCTCTCAGGACCCCGGGGCCAGGCTGTGCCCAAGGCTGGGTTTTCGCTTCATACCCATTCCACTGAGCTCTGTTTCAGCTGAAGAGGATTTATGACAAAGCTCATATTTATATTGCAGAGCATAGGAACAGAAGGTCACGTTCTTCTGTAGATGGCAGCTTGTATCTGTGTGCAACACCTTCCTGAGCCCTGGGCAAACAGGTGACAGTTGTCATGCGCAGTGCTATCACTCCTGACCACCTCACACACTGCTGAGTGCAAAGAGAGGCAGAAAGCTCCACAACAAAGGGCACAATTTGAAGACCTTCAGATCAAGGTGGATCTTGACCAGCACGCTGACATTTGCCTTACTTGCAAAGCACGAGGAGCATCAGCAGGAGCACCAGGACCCATAAAGTCTCAAACCAGAGCCACACAGCATTCTACGATTCCATTTAGGGACATGGCTTAGTGGGCACGGTGGTGGATGCGTTGATGGTTGGACTTGATCACCTTACAAGTCTTCTTCAACCTCAGTGATTCTATGATTCCATTAAGGTAAATGGTTTAGTGGTATGGTGGGGGTGGGTTGATGGTTGGGCTTGATGATCTTGGCTTTTCTAACCTTAATGATTCTATGAGTCTATGATTCTATATCATCAAGCAAGAGCATGTAATTAATTTCCTTTTCACTCCCTCGTGCCCCGCAGCTGCATTGCATGACACAACTGCTGTCAGCACTGCCATTGCTCAGCAGCTCATGCCCTGCTCAGGAGACCTGACCTTCAGGAGCTCAGCATTTCCGAGCAGAGCCCAAGCCATGGGGAGCTCCTGCTATTGCACACACACAGATCAATAGCAGCAGGAGCACAGCAGCTAGGTGTTAGTCTGCTCCAAGAATCAGCAGCCAGGCTTCTATCTGCAGAATGTGACCTTAACCATCAGTGATAAAATCAATGGAAATTCTATTTGGATGGCATTTGGAGTTCTCAACGATGTTAGCCATAAAAAATGATTTTTCATTTTATTGTTGAAGAAATGAACGCGTAATCTTGTGTTACTCCTTAAATGGAATTTTTATAAAAAATAAATCTGAAGACAAATCTCTCTCCTCTTACCTGAGTGCAGCTCCTTCACCAGCGACGACATTGTGTTGGTGATGGAGTCGGCGGCCACCAGCAGGTCGTTGCGCAGGTTCCTCCTTGTACCTCGGAGCAGAGCAAACACACAGCGGGTACAGCAGCTGCACGCAGCCTCCCTGCCTCACGGACCCCAGACCCATGGAGCTCAGCCCCACGGAGCAGAGCCCCGCCAGGGACTCCTGCTCAGGAGGGCAGTAGTGCTGCACCCAGCTGCACCACAGGGACCCAAGAAGAGACATGGATTTGCTCTGGAATGCTCCCACTCTGCCTGGCTGCCTGATTGTCTGCTTGGCTAATTAGTTACTGCATTGCTTTTCTCCTTGATGAGGGCAGTGCTCCTACGTCAGCTCAGGGATAGATGTTTTTCTGCTCAAGACACTTGAAGTTGAGTGCCTGTCTTGTTCCAGATATTTCCCATCTTGTTCATCTCCCAAATGCTGCACTGGCTTTGAGTCCTCTGTGCAATTCTGTCATTAGCTGTGGTGCTGTGAAGCTGCCAGCTGCTATGCTCTGTGTTGGCTATCAGCATGGTCCATGGATACCAACGTGGCCTGTGAATGTCGGCATAGCCCATAGAAGTTAACATGGCCCGTGGATGGATGCCAACACAATCCATGGATATCAATACAATCCATGGATATCCATACAACTCATGGATGGATGCCAACACAACCCATGGATATCAACACAACCCATGGATATCAACACAACCCATGGATATCAACACAACTCATGGATGGATGCCAATACAACCCATGGATATCAACACAACCCATGGATATCAACACAACTCATGGATGGATGTCAACACAACTCATGGATATCAACACAACCCATGGATATCAACACAACTCATGGACGGATGTCAACACCACCCATGGATATTAACATGAACCATGGATGTCAGCATGGTCAGCACGTATCTTGGAGCCCATGAGCTTTCCATCAACACATCTCTGTCCTCTGGGTTGGGCTGCCAAGTGACCAGCACTGTGCCCATGGCGTGATGCTCTGGTAGCTACGCAAACAAACAAACACCAACTTTAAGGAGCTCATCTGGACACCCACTGCCACTGGAGGCCCTCCTGGCTGGTGGCACTAAATTATTTTATTATGTGAACACACAGAAATTTTATCCTGCTTCCTGCATTCTCCACTTGCTTAGAATTTGTCTGATTTTGCATGATTGATATGAAATAGCACTAATTGGGCAGATTGCCTTCCCGGAAGGATCGTTCTCGGAAACTTATTACAGAGCCTGCTGACCACGTTCTCTCGCAAAAGGTTTTCCAGCTGTTGGGCTTTATTCTACTGCTGCATTACTGTGTTCTCCCAGTGGCCAAGTGGAAGACCAAGAGGGCACCGTCGAAGGAAACGTGTCCCATTAGGGTCCCTAAGATTTGGTTCTGCAAACATTTCCTGCTGATTTCCCCTCCGGCACAGAGTGGGAGCGATGATGTTGGCAGTCCTGGGTATGGCAATGAGAAAGTGAGCAGGAATGAGATCCCCACCCACTTTTTCTCTTCTCTCTCATTTTATAAGATATGCAAGAGTTCACAGAGATAATTTAAATGCTTTTGTTAAAAAAAAAAATTAAAATAAATGGAACCTTTCAAGAGGTTTTGTCCTGAAAGCATTGCCTGTGGATAATTTGCTCCTGTGAGCCACAACCACCACCACCATACTGTGTTGGGATGTGGGTGCTACCCAAGCCCTTAGCACTACAACAGCCCTATACAATACCTGCCATACATTGTGTAGAGATGCTAAGGTGTTAAAAACCTGGAAAAAAAAGAAAATTCTTCACTTTGGGCAATATTGACAGGACCTAGTGAAGACTGTGCTCCTATGAAGCAGGAATGAGCCCCGGTTCATTCCATGAGCTTGTACCAGAGCCAGGAGCTTGAAGCCTGCACACTGTGCAGAGGGAACATCGCTTCTTCTGTGTCTCCAAAAGCAGATGGATAGAAAGCACATTTTGATGCCAAAGCACTACTGTAAAATAAAAAGAATCAAATAGGGCAGTTACTGTACTACAACAATCTTGTGTTCATTACTCGTAGCTGCAGAAAGGAGATCATTTCGTCTCTTTGTGCTTTCCTCATTAAAAAACCAAAGGGGAAAATGATGAACCAGATACAGCAGATTTTCCCAGTGCCTGGTAGGACTCACTGCACCGCTGCGTGCAGCCTGGAGAACAGAAAGCTGATCTGCAGGGGAAGGACGGGCAGCTGTTGAAGGAGTGGGATGAAGCTCTTGACTCGTTGGGGGGATGAAGAGGAGGCGCCAGGGCCACCCACAGCAGCAGATGGAGCCGTGCCGCTGGTGTTTGGCACTGCGCCTCCTGGAACGCGGCTCCTGCTTCGTCTCTGGAAGCGCTTAGAGAGATCAGAGAATCATAGAATGGTTGGGTTGGAAGGGACCTTACAGATCACAGAACCATAGAATGGTTGGCTTGGAAGGGTCCTTTCAGCCCATCCTGTTCCAACTCCCTGCAGGGGGCTGGTTGCTGCCGAGCAGATCAGGCTGCCCACGGCCTTGGGCACCCCCAGGGATGGGGCACCCACAGCTTCTCCGAGCTGATGGAGTCAGAAAAAGGCATTTCCTTCTCCCAGACGAGTAGTGATGGGTTGATGGTTGGACTGGATGATTTTAGTGGTCTTTTCCAGTCTTAATGATTTTGTGATTCTATGAGCTGTAGATGCTTTGCGCTTTCATACTGGACTTCTTCCACCATCTGACCTACTCACCAGCTGAAATTTTGGAGAACAACCAACAGAGTCTTTCTTTTCACCCTTTCACACCGAGGGCTGAAGGCTTGTGGTCCTCACTGCAGTGTGCTGAGGATTCGACATCCATTAAGGTTGGAAAAGATCACTAAGATCATCAAATTCAGACAACCCACCACCACCATGAACAGAAGAACATCTCTCTGACAAAATATCTGACATAAATATTCACCATCTCCCCTACTCAGTTAGAAATATGCACATGAATGGGAAAATTCCACCTCCAGATAACGAAAGCATGAGATACAAGTTGTCATCTTTTATGGAACTGAACAGCTTAGCCTCTGGGAGATGTAGAGGGATCTTGGAGAAGGCAGGACTGAAGAACTTACTCCCTCATTCTTTGCAGTGTGATGGCTCCCTAAAGGTAGAAAACCTCTTCTTTGCCAGCCTTCTTGACATTATACCCAAGTAATGCCTTTGCTTGCCTTTTCCCAACATCTTGAGAGTGGAACCTCCATTTTTCTCCCTCTCCCCTCTATGAGGAAGAGGCAGAGGTCTGGACTGAGTGCACAAGGTTTCTGTTTCATCTGGTTGTCTTCAAATCCTGAAGCACTTCCTGAGCCCACAGTGACGTCTGCAATGCATGACTGCAGAAGTTTATTTTTTTTTAAACCAATAGCAGCTATGTATGAACTCACGCTACCTACAGAAGCTGGGGAGTAAAAATATCTATGTCAACTGCTGTCCTGGTGCTCTTCAAAGCACTCTAAGCTGAATTATTCAGAAATGGACAGCTAACCCATTTGATCCAACCGTTTTGGTTTTACCAAAGGATTAGGGGATGAGGTGTACATGGGGAAATGCAGTTGAAACTACCCAATAACCTCGTACTTCTTGTAGAATCACAGAATTGTTTGAGATGGAAGGGACCTTGAGTTGGAAGATTACCCAGTCCAACTCCCTTGCAATGAGCAGGGACACCTGCAGCTCCATCAGGTTGCCCAGATCAGGTTGTACCCATTCAGATTGGCACCAATGAGCTTAGGTCAAAAACTGGTGTTTTTTTTCAAACACAAGTGGTGTAACATCTAGAGAAGGTGCAAAGGAAGTGACAAGGAGCTCTGATCCTTGGCAAGAGCTGGAGAAAGGGAGCAAGAAAACGTTCAGTCCCATAACCAGAGTCAGCTAGGTTGGAAAGGACCTTCAAGTCCAGTATTATTTATACAAAGTATGTGTCCTTCTGCTTCTTTGCTATAATCCTCCCATCTTTCCTTCCCTGTTGGCATTAGTCTGATTGTGAGAGGACAAGGAGGGATGGCTTTAAACTAGAGGAGGAAAGACAGGCTAGATGTTAGGGGGAAATTCTTTACATAGGGGCAGTGAGGCCCTGGCACAGAGGATCTGTGGGTGCCCCATCCCTGCCAGTACCCAAGGCCAGACTGGATGGGGCTTTGGGCACCTGGTCAATAGGATGTGTCCCCCTGGCAGTGGCTGGGTTGGGTGGATTTTAAAGTGCCTTCCAACCCAAACCACTCCATTCTATGACTCTACAATTATAGGATAACTTTCTAGGATGGGAGAACCCTTCAAGTTGGAAAGAATAACAACATGCCGCAGTCCCTTTGGTCTGGAGCACAGCAAAGGGGCCGGCGCTGGGCTGCCCCATTCCCTGCTCCACGAGATGCTCACCTTGTGTGAAAGCTTCTTGCATGTCCCCGATGTCCTGGGGGCCGTGTGTTGGTGTGGAGCCGGCGGAGGTGGATCTGACGGGCATGGGCAGCGGGCGGCCGGCTCCGTGGGTGGGTGACGAGTGCGCCGAGCCCGCTGCTTGTGCCTGCATGGAGACACAGTGTGCACATCTTACACTTGTTTTGGGTCAGCGTCTAAAAATAATGCTGTAAAGCATGCAACTGCGCTCTGCAACCTGCTTTGCACAGAGCTAACCACTGCTGGACAGAGATGTGAGGTTAGGAAACCAAAAGCTTAGCTTTGCAGGATCCAGAAAGCAAACAGCAAATGCATGATGAGGGGCTGAGCAAGCCCACAGGCGCCATGCAAGAGATTTATTAATACTTGTCTCTAAAAAAGGCATTAAAAACAAACAAACAAAAAAGACAACTTCTTCTGGTTGGTCTTTAAATATCCAGAGCTGCCCTGAACATCCCAGTGCTCTGCAATCCTACAACCCAGGCATTCTCTGCAGCGATTTCTATCTCTCAGCACACTCTACACCCTCTTGCTCAGTTCACGACCAGCTCTGCCATGCTTTGCTAGCCATGATTGACGACCTGAGCCTGTATTTATATTTAAGCTGTGCTACCATGGATGAGGGGAAAACTACTCATAAAAAAAAAATCACATGAAAGCCACACAACCCCTGACCAAACTCATTCTGTTTGTGCCATTCTGTTTGCTTCCCTTCCTCCGACCCGTGCATCCTTTGCTCCCTTTGACGTGCACCAGTTACCAGGGCAACCCTGCAACACCGCTGCACTGTGCCCAGCGCTCCGGGCACTAAAAACCCACCAGCATGCAAAACTGTTGGTTTGAAACTGCATTGATAACACAGGGAGTGAAAGAAGCGAGCGAAATATTCTCATGGTGCTGGCAGGGGAGACGGCTGCTGCAGGAGAGAAATGGTCTTACAAAGATAAAATGGTTTGCAAATAAAAGAAATACACAGGAGACGTCATCAGCTCCATCGAGTGAATAAGGCTGTGCCACTGCCCAAGCTGCCAGCTGCAGGGCCAGCTCCACACGTCTCCACATCTGGCCCAGATGTGTGCTCACTGGGACTGCAATCATAGAACGATACAACTGTTGGGTTGGAAGGGACCTTAAAGATCATAGAACCATAAAATGGGTTGGGTTGGAAAGACCTTAAAGATCAAAAAATCATGGAATAGGTTGGGTTGGAAGGGACCTTAAAGATCACAGAACCATAGAATGGTTGGGCTGGAAGGGACCTTAAAGATCATAGAACCATAGAATGGTTGGGTTGGAAGGGACTTCACAGTCCCCCCAGCCCCACTCCCGGCCACGGGTCGGGTGCTCCCTACCAGCTCAGGCTGGACAGAGCCTTGAGGAACAACATGGATGGGGCACCCACAGTTCACCGGGCATCAGCAGCTGGGCAACACCAACCTCAGAGTAAAGAGTTTCCTCCTCACATCTAATCTAAATATCCCCTGAAGGACTCCCCAAACTCCATGCCCCCAGCCCGGCCTCCAGCCCTGGGGACACCTGTATTCTACTGCCACGTGTCTTTGAGACACGTCAACTAAATCTGCGTTCTTAGAATAAGTGCCCAAGGAACTGAAATTGTTTTTCTCAATTGCTGGGCACGAAGATGGGCTGTGCCAATTTGCATAGGGCAACAACTAGAGCAGAGGGGCTGGGAACGTCCCTCACTCTCGCAATGACGCAGTTCCTGGAAATCTGAGTGATTTTGAGAAAAGCTGGTGACGGCACGCAGCCAACGTGGCATGGAGAGCAGCTTGGGGGCAGCACCGTGCTTCCTGCTGCGCAGCGGCCCCAGTTGATGTGCCTTGCAGCACCTGTTGGCCAAAAGAGGATCTGAAAGCTCTTGGGTGCAAATCGCCTTCGTGGGGCTCTCAGGCAGTGAATCACAGAATTGTGGAATCACTGAGCTTGGAGAAGACCTCTAAAGTCTCCAAGTCCAACCCCAGCCCATCCCACCGTGCCCACTGCCCACGTCCCTCAGTGCCACATCCCCACGGCTCTGGAACCCTTCCAGGGATGGTGACCCCATCACTCCCTGGGCAGCTGTGCCACTGCAGCACTGCTCTTCATGAGAAGAAATTGTTCCTAATATCCAACCTGAAATTCCCTAATTCCAGATAAAATAAAACTATTCTAAATATCGATCTCACTCTTGTACTTTATACAGATAATGTAGTCTCATGCATGCTTGGGTGTTTCCACTCCCGTGGAAGAATTACGTGTGTGGAAAAATGGTGCATGACCTTTAGGCAACATTTGTGATGCATACAGCAAGGGGAAAGGAGAACAAGTGAGCTGTCTGTACGCCGCTGTTGTTTGCTAACCGTGAGCATGATTTGGGAAAACCAGAAACCCAGTGATGGGACCGTACAGCTCGGTGTCCTAGAAAGCAGATTATTGACTGAGAAAGCAAGAAAGACATCTGGTGCACGCAGACACATGCAGAAGCGGAAGGGAAGAGCGGAGGAGTCCCCCCAGCACAGGCGGTCGTAACGTGAACCGCAGGTGCCGGGCTGGGCCCCATAGGAGGAAGCGGTGGGCGGACGCGTGGGCAGGGGATGGGGATGGAGGAGGCACGGACAGATAATGGATGAGCTCAGGAGCTGTTCCCGAGGCGGAATGGGAAAGCAATAAATCACTCCTACAGCCTTCCTCCTCCTCCAAAGGCTGAAGGAAGGAACAGGGCAGGTCGTAAATACTGAGCTGAGGCTGCTCTGAGGTTGTCGAAGCGAACCCAATGCAGGGCTGCTCTGAGCACAGCCATGTGTGAACAGGAAGCTCTGGGGTTCGTTGCAGCAGAACTGTGAACAGGTTTTTAAGTTCCTCCCTAATGCAGTTGGGTTATGGGAAGAAGGTCATGGTTGGACTCGATGATCTTTAAGGTCTTTTCCAACCTGAGTGATTCTACATTTCTAGGATTCTATGTTAAGCATTCTGGAATGCTTCTGGAAATGGGATGCAGGAGATGGATTTCCATTGATAAAAACAGCCAAGGAAAGCCCTGACCCATCTCCTGAAATGTTTGGGAGCTGACTCGGATGGACCGGTCCCGGTTTATCAAGACTTGCATACAGCAGCTCTGAGGTTTAACCTGAAAAACCCTAAATATCTCCTGAAAAAAAAAAACAAAACAGCTCCAGGATTTGTATCAGAACAAGAGGTGTGGAAAGAAGGGATGGTAACATCTCTCACTGAATGGAAAAGGGCCTCCGGAGGTGTCCGCCCCAACCGCCATACCCATCAGCGGTTCTGCTTCCAGGGAAGCTGGGGTGGGCGACCCCAGAAGGACCCACGTTTGTTTGTATGATCCTGTGATGCTACTGAGAAACTAAGAACATTTGCTTTGCAAGGAATTTACGTTGACTTTAATGTGCTTTATCGTCTAACATACTCCCGTGAATAGATTAAAATAAGAGAGACCTCGTGTACCTATAAAAAGCTAACATTTTCTTAGAGAAGCGATTTAGACAAGTAAACAACTCATCATGCCCCAAATAACTAACTCCAGAAAACGCTGCAGAAATGGATCAAAAATGAAAAGAACATAAATGCATGGCCTACAACACTCATTTTTTGTTCTCTATCTTCGCTGCAGGAAATTAAGGAAATGAGACAATGTCAAATGGCATCCGAGAAAAAGCGGGAATCTTCATTAGAAAGTGAAATGGGAACAGGCTTTTCATCTGCATAGCATGCATGTTCACTTTCTAACTTGCATTTACTATAAAAGAGGGGAGATTTAGGATAGATGTTATAGAGAAATTCCTCACTCAGAGGGTGGTGAGGCCCTGGCACTGCCCGGAGCTGTGGGTGCCCCATCCCTGGAGGTGCCTGAGGTGGTGGGGGTGACCCAGGCGGTGAGCCTGAGCTGCCGGGGGGCACCCAGCCCACGGCAGGGGTGGGGCTGGGAGGGGCTGTAAGGTCCCTTCCAACTCAACCAGTCTATGGCTCTATGATCTTTAAGTCCCTTCCAACCCAACTATTTAATGGCTCTATGATCTTTAAGTCCCCTCCAATCCAATCCATTCTGTGGTTCTATGATCTCTGGGGTCCCTTCCAACCCAACCATTCTTCTGTTCTATGATACCCCCCTCTCCTCTGCCCTTATCTAAGAACTACACAGCAGCTCTTGAGACTGATCTTCTCAGGATAGTTCCCAAGGCCCACACTGAGTGACATCTACCACAGCCCTATGGCTTGCCCTGCACCGGATTTCCACTGCCCGTAGCCTGCAGGCCCCATCCATCCCCTTCACTTCACCAAAAAGCTGTCAAGTCGGAAATCAAGTTGCACTCTCCACGGATGTATAGGTCACCCGCCTAGCCTACATCATCTGTGTTTAGAATTTCACACATATACAATCCAAACACTGCAGCGCCCTTGCATTCCTCTGCTCATTTTGGGGCCGAGCCAACGCAATAAATAGTGTCGGAAAGCCTGAAAGCAACGAGCTGAGACGCTCTCTGCGCCGGGGTTAATTTTGTTTAGAAACGCCCTGAAATATTGGGGAAATTTATGAGTGCTGAAGAGTGCAAATATTTTACTGAAGTGAATATTATGGACTACCACAGGCAGGTTAGTGAGTAATCCTTGACAAAACAATCAAGCTCACTCATAAAAGTCGTTCTTTTTGTTTTGTTTTGTTTTGTTTTGTTTTGTTTTAAAGTTTTTATCCTGTGAGTGGCTGCCAGACAACTGACTTGCTGCAAACAGGCCCTGCCATGTAAGTTCAGGTGTTCAGGGATCGGTGGGACGGGCTAGGGATGGACTTGTGATCTCAGACATCTTCTCCAACCTGAATGATTCTGTGGTTCTTTGAGTGGGCATGGTCATCATGATGGGTTGATGACCACAGAGGTCTCTATGATTCTATGATTTGACTTCTGTCCTTGAGAAGATGATGAATTTTACAGACAAGGCTCAGTAAAAAGGTAACAGAAATGATCCGTCCAAAGGGCACTGATTGATGCTTCCCATCCTTAGACAAGAATCCCTCATAATTGTGAACTTGTTAACGAGCTTCTGTGGGGTTGGTGGTGGCCTGGGCTCAGCCTGGGGCTGCCTGGGCCCTTCCAGTTGCCCCACTCCTGCATCAATAAGCAAAGTGTGATGTCAGGCACTTTTGTACAGTTTAGAACTAATGAAAGCTGCTATTTACAAAGGTGAGGTGCTGAGATAGGAGGTTACTTGCTGACGCAGGCCTGACATGAACAGAATCACAAAAAACACAGCTGTAAGGCGACAACCCACTCACCATTCACTCTACAGCTGGACTGGCTCTCCAAAATCCCTTCCTGACAGATGTTTATCCAACATGCTCTCACAAACCTCTTCATTCACATTTTCCTAAGGCCTAAATGAAATTCCTAAATGAAATTTTCAGCTCTGAAACCTCTGCCCCGTGGGATGAGGACAGTGGTGCTTCCTTTCTCCTTGGGTTGATCTCCTGTGTACTCAAAGATGTCCAAAACCTGCTCTCAGTCCCCTCTCCTCTGGAGTAAAAACACAATTTCTTCCTTTTTTTTTCCTTCTCCAAATATTCCTGCAATTTTTCAGGATCATTTTGAATTCTCAACACGCTCTCTGAAGCCCTTGCAATCTTCTCCTGCTTGATGCCATGAGCAAACCCAAGTCCCTTGCAGGAAGACTGAACAGTAATTAATTCAGGGCAGAAATAATGAACTATAGAGGAATTTCAATTTACACGTCTCTCTATTCTAACAGGAAAACCTTGACAAGTGACCTTGGAGTAAACTTCTGCAACCAAAGCTGTAGCTGCTGTTGCATGAGGCTCACCAGCTCCGTACTGCTTCGATGCTACAGAAGAAGGATTTGTTCCAGAGTTACCTGCAGCACTGCAGAGGAGAACTACAACAGCAATGATTTATTCTAACACAGATGTACCTGAATTGCTTTAACCTGTGATGAAAACTAGAATCCCATCAAGCTAATTTAGCACAGGGCCTTGTCCTCACTACTTTTGCAGAATCACAGATTCAAAGAACCATTTAGGTTGGAGAAGACCACTAAGATCCCCAAACCCAACCCCAAGACACCCCACCATGTCCACTGACCACGTCCCTCAGTGCCACATCCCCACGGTCCCTGAACACCCCCAGGGATGGTGACCCCACCACCTCCCTGGGCAGCTGTGCCACTGCAGCACTGCTCTTTCAGAGAAAAAAATTCTGGACGTGTTGGCTCAGCACATTGATGCAGCCTATCCAGATCTCCCTGTAGAACTTTCCTACCTTCAAACAGATCAGCACGTCCTCCCAGCTTTGTGTCACCTGCAAACTTACCGAGGATGCAATCAATCCCCTTGTCCAGATGGACGTTAATAATACTCCCCATGGGGAACACCACCAGAGAAACCAAGTGATGCGAGTGGGGACTGCTCTGTTTTGCCATTTCTGGTTTGCTTTCTTGCTACTACTTGAAAAACTGCTGAAGTTAACCAGAAGTGGAGAAAAAAAACTCCTTTGGTGCTACAGGTGAAACCTGTGGTTGAGTTTTAACGCCACCCAGATCAAAATGTACACCAGAGGTAATTCACCCCTTTTTTCTGCAAATATTCTTTTAGAGAATAAAAAAAAAAACCCAGAAAATAATACTGCTAAGCTCAGACACCCCACCAATACGTCTTGTTAACCTTATTGGTGTAGGGAAATTCAATTCTACTGTCCTCTGTGGCACATTAGCCCAGGCGATCTGCTCGCGCACACTTCCTGCCTCCATTTTATGCATTACAGTGAAATTGACACACACATAGAGGCACACTACAAAGCTCGTTAGCGCAGCCAGCCATAACGCATGCACAAATATATATAGGAATATAGACACATGTCTACAGAGGGCTCACGGGGAGGGGGAACGCACTGCAAACCCTCCGCCACAGCCCCCAGCCGGCACTGCGTCGGACCCCCGCGTTGCAGCAATGCGCAACCATTGCCCATGGAATTAGATCAGATGCACACAGACACAGCAACGCCTCACGGAGCACGGACCCGGCAGTGAAGCATTGCACCCGGCCTTAATTAACAACGGTGGAACGCCCCGCAGCAGCAAATGCTGCAGTACAGGGCAGGACTCATCGCGTCCTGCTGCCAAGCTGGTAGATCTCCAGCCTCAGCGTTATTTCCACTGCTGTTCTGGCAACCTGATTGCATTACTCAGCTCTTTTTCCCATTTGCCTTGTCAGCGTTAATTGTAACGCACAGATAACCCGTTGCTTCAGGGCAACTGCTGTATGCAGCTTCCCCGCTGCCGGGGGATGTGAATATTTGGTGCTGAGCGTGGCAACAAGAGCACTGCATCCCATGGAACCGCAGCACCATTGGATGGAAAAGTCCCTCAGGGTCAAGTCCAACGCTACCAACAAGTTCAACCAACACTACCGAGGGCTTTGGGAGGTGAAGAGCAGCAAGGATGATCCTTGCTGTATCACAATAGAAGGAAGGGGGGAGGAGGAAGAGGAAACTCCATTCGTTTTTTTTTTCCATGGGTCAGTAGGAAAACCCTCATTTTCTCCAGTCCCAGAGCACCGTCTGAGCTCCTCCATTCACGGAACGCTGTTTGTTTTCATTCCTCCCGATCCCCCCAGCTGTGGGATAGAGAGCAGGGATCAGGAAACAATAAAATCTTGGTTACCACACAGAATGCCTTCTTTCTCCTCGCTTCTTTCAAAGCCTGACATTTTTGCTTTCATCCACCATTTCCACAGTCGTGGGGCATGTGCTGTCCCCCCTTCCAGCAGGGCCTCACGCGGGGATTCAGTCCCTGCACTCAATATGTACCAGATTGTTCCCTTCACCGGCCTCGAGTGCTTCCCCACTCCCGCCTGGCTCGCTCTCTCCTTGCAGCGTTCCCAGGGCTCTTACAGTTTCAGTTCCCATACAATCCCGCGGCGGACTTGCATTACAAAGACTAAAAGCAAGTGTTATCTTTCAAAATTATCCGTGCCGTGTTTTCAGCCATCTCAGCTGGCACTTTTACCCCGTTAACTCATCTGCAACCTAACACGGATGGAAGGATTTCCACCTCAGCTCTGCTCCAGTGCGCTCCTCTTGCAGAAGCCTGCTGGGGCCTCACCCCACAGCCCCAGCCCTGGGCTGTGCCTCAGGAGAGGTTGTGGCTCTGTTTTGGGGGCATCCAGAGAGCTCGGAGTAAGTGGGGGCTGCCAGCAATGCCTGTTCATCACAGAGTCGTAGAATTGTTTAAGTTGGAGAAGACCTCTTTTAAGGAAAAGCCAAGATCATCAAGATCAACCATCAATCCACCCCACCATGCTCACTAACCATGTCCCTAAATAAAATCATAGAATCATTCTGGTTGGAAAGGACCCCTACAATCATCTAGTCCAGCCTCCAAGCCAACCCCACCATGCCCACTGACCATATCCCTTGATGTCACATTGACATGTTTGTCGAACACCTCCAAGGAGACAGACATTCCTCAAGTATACACAAAGAGCCCCAGGTCCAATTTCCCAACCATTAAAATACCCAGGAATGCTCACCCGAGATGAGCATGATAAGAGGGTGGCCTGCAGCTCTGCTTGATTTCCAGCACAATTACACCATGGCAGCAGAGCGCTGAGAGCTGTGCTGATCACTGCAGGTCGGACACAGGGGAGAAGCTGCCTGCCCTTAGAAAACTTCCAGGATGTGAATGGAACCAGTCCTCAGCATAGCTGCTGTGGGCTCACCTCGATGAGCAGCAGGAGGGTGATGTGGTAGCACGATGCCTCCAGGACCATAGAATCATAGAATAGTTTGAGTTGGAGGGGACCTTTAAAGGTCATCTAGTCCAACTCCCCTGCAACGAAGAGTGACTCGGTGATCTTAGAGGTCTTTTCCAATCTTAATGATTCTATGATTCTATGCTGTGTGTCAGGAAACAAATCTAGAGGCTACAACAACCGACACATTGTAGGTGCCCCTGTTCATTGCAGGGGAGTCGGACTGGGTGACCTTTAAAGGTCCCCTCCAACTCAAATGGTTCTATGACTCTGAGAAAGCACATTAAAACACAAAACTCATCCCCTGACATTTTGCTTGTGGAGATCCATTTCTCCCTCCACACAGGCAGCCTATGGCTTAAGAGAAGAGACGTGCTGGTAGCTGTTGGCCAGGAAATATGGGCTACGATGATGGATGCCACCCAATTAAGGAGCTTAGGGGATAAGTACCAGAACTAATGGGGCTCTGAATACATCCAGCTTTTAAAGTCACTGATTAAATTCTTGGTAGCAAGAATATGAAGCTAAAAATACAGCATATAAACAAGTTTGCACATGAGCTTCTAAGCAGGCAAGGGCATGTGTCTTACAAGAAAGTTGTACACAAACCACAGCTCTGCCTAAATACTTGACAGACGTTGACAACAAAGAAGTACCTTTGTAATCCTGCACGAGCAGGGAAAAAGCTTCCAAAGCCTGCAACTTCCAACAAGATACACATCTCGAAGCACCAGCTTAATGCATCCAAAGAACAACGTCATGCTGGTCAGCCTGATGTGATAACCACTGCCGAAATACAACAAAAATACTGGAAGAAAGCACATGAGATGCTGAAAAAATGACCAGTCCATTTGTGACCGTGAGACAGACACCCGGAATCTCCCAGCTCGGAGCACAGAGTCGTTACGTGATACTCAGGATCAAGGAATCTGCCCGAGGCATTGCACAATAACAGGTTACAGGAGATAAACGTGGTGTTTGGTTTTGCTCTCTGTAACAGTTGTCAGCACGGGTCAGCCAGCAAGGCAGAGCCATGATTTGTGGTTATCTGTTGCCATGAAAGAGAGAGAAGAGAAAGGGTTCTGCTGAAAGACGATCTGCAGGCTGGAGGATGCAAGTGATATGCAATAGATGAATCCTCAAGGATTCGTCTATTTAATATTCTAATTATGCGCACAAAAATAACCACGCTCTAATGGAACTTCCTGGTGACATAAAGGTTAGGATGAATCATTAATACTGAGGAAGATCAGAACACTGCAGATCAGGAGTGGCTCAGAACAGCAGTGGCATGGAGAAGCCCCGGGAATGCAGATGGGAACTGGAGCTGGGTACCAGGTACATACTTGCCATAAATCACAATGCTGCTTCCTCCTCTGTCAGAAAGAGGAATTCATGGCATAAAGGAGAAAAGAGGCAGGGGACACACACGTTATGTTTTCCAATTCTGAAAAAGAGAAAATAATATTGCTACCTAATCACAGAATATCCTGAGATGGAAGGCACTCATAAGGATCACGGAGACCAACTAAGGACAGTGGTGCTGTGAAAACCCAAACAGAAAGACACCAAAAGTTCTTTGGGTACGTATCCCAAAGTAGGGGTCCAAAGAAGAAGCAAAAGAAAAAGAAATGATGGTTAATAATAAAAACTGGTTGCACCGGCGCTTTGATTGCAGAAATCTTGATGGTTGGACTTTGTGATCGTGGAGGTCTTGTCCAACCTGAATGAGTCTATGAGTGGTCGTGGTGGGAATGGGTTGATGGTTGGACTTGGTGATCTTGGATGTCTTTTGCGGTCTTAATGATTCCATGGCTCTATGTTATGTGCTTGGAATCATAAATCCAACTTTTTCCCACTTAGGAAAAGTGAAGAGCATAAAGAAGAAAAGATGTGTGTGGATAGTAGTGCTTCTCCTTATGTATTTTTCCTGCAGAATACAGAACTCCAGGATCCTGACTACAAAGGATCAGTGAGATAACTGATACAAAGAGTGATAACGCAATCAAGTATCACAGCAAATAAGGGCTCAGAATGAGATGTTCTTTAAGCAACTGCTTGCCAGGCACAGAAGTGAAGTTGCATGGTTTTGTTAGATTTGAATTGGAGATGGCTCTGTGAGGGTTCCGTAAGGAACACTGTGCCTAGAAGGGTTAAAAATGATAATTCTCTTCTACAAACAAACCATGCTTCATCGTAGCGCACCAAGACAAAATGACTGATGCTGGGAAGGTTGGTGCTTGTTGTGGGACCAGGTTTTATAACTTGATTCTGTACAGCGTTTTTGCTATTCAGCACATTGCTCTCTGAAGATACTTATCTTAAAGGCAGCAGGTTGGATGACTTGAACCCAAGAGTCCCCAAAGAGCTGCTTGAAGAGGTTTTAGGCCTGCTGATATCCATTTTAATAAATCCTGAAGTGAGAGGGAAGCTCCAAGTGATGTATTAGCATTTTCCTCAATAGTACTAACAGGGAAGAGCAGAATGACTGAGTAGTTAAGAGCAGTTAGCCTTGGAGTCAATAAGTGGGTGTCAATGGTGATAGTAGTGAAATATTTGAGCAAAATAATTCTGTACAACAAAGAGTGAGAAGGAGAAGGTGCTGTGAAGAGAAAAGCCAAACAGAGGCATTATTGCAAGATTTGTAAAGATCACTGATGGCAGCAAGCTGGGATGCATTCCCCTTCCCAGCGTATCCTAAAGGTAATTAAGAGCTCACTTTGGGCGCGTGTATTTCCCAGATGAAAAATACAGAACACCAGAGGTGTTTAATCTAGTCAGGAGAGGGAAAATCAAAGCCAGCTGGAATCTGAAGGCATGTACATTTATCCTGGAATGGAGACAATGTGTTTTTCATGGAGTGTGATGTACCGTGGGGATAACCCACGATGGACATCAATGGACGCTTCATATCATTGTGTTTTATCATAGAACCATAGAATCAAGATTGGAAAAGACCTCAAGAACATGAAGTCCAACTTTAGAGACATTTCTGGCTAAACAAACTACCAAATTTTATCCAGGAAATAGTCTATCAGCTCATCCTTAGAAGCAGGTGTCAAACATCAATGTATTGGCACCATGACATTCATACGTGCAACATTTCCTAATAGCTGAGAATCTTTTGCTATGCAAATGTATTCCAAACACAAAAGTATTCACTGAGAGGTGAACTTCCAAGTCTTGGAGACTTTTTATTTTTAAACAAAAATAATTTTCTACATTTAGACAACACAACCTTAGAGTGTATAAACAACAGACGTAGGGGAACAGTAGCATTCCTCAGCAATTCAAATGTTTCAGTCTTTTCAAATAGGCTGCTCTGAGGAAAAAGCACCTGCTTCAAGGAATAGGTAAATGACTGAAATACATTAACAGAGAAAACTGTTTCTTGCAGCACCATGCTATTACTGAAAAATCTGATTTCTCTGTGCTTGAAACACTTGTGTTATTCAATAGAGTTTGCGGGAATCCAACCAGAGAGAGTTAGAATCATAGAATCATAGAATGGTTTGAGTTGGAAGGGACCTTTAAAGGCCATCTGGTCCAACTCCCTGCACTGAACAGGGATGCCCATCAGGTGCTCAGAGCCCTGTCCAGTGTGATCTTTGGTGTCTCCTGAGATGGGGCACTCATCACCTCTCCAGGCAATCTCAACCTGGCAGTTCTCAAGCCAGAAATCCTGCAGACTCAACAAACACCTGAATTTGCATCACGATGTGGATCATACTTTATCTGACCACTTCTGATGCCAAATCCATGGTGGCAACCAGGTGAAGGAAGAGAAGAGCAATCCTGAGCCCCGGAGATTGGGCTGACGCATGTGGAGAGAGAAAAGAATAGAGCAGTCCCAAGGGGAGAGTGATGTCAGGGTGGTGATGGAAACAGTTACTCACTGGATGTGAGAATTAATCATTAATTAATGACACTCTGAAAAAGGAGAAAACCCCGGGTGGATTTACAAGGTCGCTCCTCTGTTGTTTAAACGTGCGACCGTCATGTTGGAGAGAAGTGTAAAAGCAACCGAGCACTCAGGGCTTCTCCAGGACCATAAAAATGTGGCTCGAGGTTTGAATTTGTTGGCAAAAAAAAAGGGGGAAAGCCAATGAAGACCAAATGTGAGCGAGGACAGAAAACTCGGGAAAATACTTAAATTCTTCATGGCTTCCATAATTTCCTGGAATGCTCTCCAAGTATTTTATGAGGTCCTCAAGGATACCAGCGACTGTGCTCGGGAAGCTGCACTGGTGACAGCAGCCAACACAGGTGTTGCCAGCCTGACCTGCTGCCAGAACCCAGTGCTGTGCCATGCAAGGGGTTGGAACAGGCACGGTTAGCTCAGAAACACAGACCCTAGGCTCTCCCATATGTATTCCAGTACTGGCTTTGGGACAGAGGCACAGAGCACATTTGAGCCAGTGCAGTATGCAGCCTGCAGTGCAAAAGCAAAGAGCAGCCTGGAATGTGGAAAAATAATGCATTATTCACGAGAGGGATCGGCATTCAGCCTGGAACCAGCAGGGCTGACAAACTGTAGAGATGTTCCAGCAGCTGAACGAGGAAGGTTGCTGCCTACTTGCGCTTGAAAAGTTGAGACGTGCAATGACTAAATGTGAGCCCTCTGGCATGCTGTTCTAAGTAAGATCCCAGCTCAAATCTCACCTTTTTGGGGTGTTGCACGAAACTTTCTACCATAGCAGTGGTGGAGCTGCTGTGTGATGGCAGTGCAGCCACTGACACCAGGGGCTAGGGACTTCCAGAGGGCACCAGTGGTGAGCAATGACTCACGTGCTCCTCTGGTGCTCCCAGGAATGGGCAGCAGCAGCAAAGGAACAGAGGCTCCAGAAAGGGCTTAAAATAGGAGGTAACCTTAGGAGCACAAGCTGCAGGAAAACACAAGCACCAGCTCTACCAGCTGAACTTGGATGTTCTGGTTTATCTAAGGTTGACCAACGGTTGACCAACAGTTGATCAATGGTTGACAAATGGTTGGCCATAAGCCAGCAGTGCACCTTTATAGCCAGGAAAGCCAATGGTTTTCTGGTTGACCAACGGTTGGCCAACAGTTGACCAACAGTTGACCATGAGCCAGCAATGTGTCCCTAATGGCCAAGAAGGCCAATGGGACCCTGGGGTGCATCGCACAGAGCGTGGCCAGTGGGGCGAGGGAGGTTCTCCTCCATTCTGCTCTTCCCTGCGGAGGCCACATCTGGAGCACCAGCTTGCCCGTCTCTCAGATCCACCCAAATGAAATGCAGAACAATTCTGTGGATGCTTGGGGAATGGCACATCATGCACAGCCTGGTCACAAGGCTGTTGATGGAACATTATGTATATAAATTCCTGCAGTGAGTGAACAATGTACACTTTTAAAACCCATTTCAGAAATAGGAACGAATAGTTATATTGGGTCTGAGAAACACTGCTGTGCTATGATGAGAGCTGAGTTTCTCTGGATAAATCTATCTGTGCTTTTGCAGAAAATGCAAGTCTTGAGTCCTGCCCTTCACTAGTCATTTTCACACTCTCTGAAGCCACACTTTTATCAATTTTCAGAGTTAAGTAGCAACGGGTAACTTAGCAACTTTCACTACTCTGAAGTGTGCAACCTACAAAATATTCAAGGATTTGTCAACTTTTTTTAACATGCTTGGCTCTTAAAAAAAACCAATAATGAATGCAGATGAGTCGTCTACAAAGCTGGTGGTAGTCCAAGGATTCTGCAAGCACTTTCAAACAAATAGCCTCACCCCACGTGAGTAATGACATTATCTGCATCTGAGGGTGCCCTTGGTGAGAGCTTTGTAGATGATGGCCTACATGCGGATCAAAGAAGTCAAGGCCAGATTTTAGTCCAGTGGTTGCACTGGTGATGACCAAGGGCCCTAGCAATAGAGCACCCAAAACTTTAAGGTATGAAGTAGTACAGAGCTAGAAAGGACATTCATAGAATCACAGAATCATTAACATTGGAAAAGACCTCTTAGACCATCTAGTCCAACGGTCAACCCATCCCCATCAAGCCTACCTTGGAGGATGCCAAAGTCAAAGCTTTCTGGACAATCAGGCCTGATTTCTTATCACAAATACACCCAGTAATTGTACTGTAAACCTTGCTGTAAACCTATCACTTTGGCAGTGGCTTCCCAAGTAGGGAGGTTGGACACAGTGGTGCTCAGAGCTCCTCTTGGTTCCTTTACTGTAAGGGTGACAGAGCACTGGAACAGGCTGCCCAGAGAAGTTGTGGAGTTTCCTTCTATGAACATATTAAAGACCCATCTGGATGCCTACCTGTGCGACCTACTGTAGGGTACCTGCTTTAGCAGGGGGGTTGGACTCAATGATCTCTTGAGGTTCCTTCCAACTCCTGTGATTTTTTGATTCTGTGGTTCTTCAGCCTTTGCCAGAGGCCACTCCCCTGCTGAAGGGAGATGATGATACCATAAGGAGCCTCCTTACACCACCAGGGATGTGTGGTCTGCTGCCATTCTTGATGACAACAGTAAGTCTTGGGATTGGACATTCACAGTGAAGAGTCTTCTATTGGGTCATAGGATTGTCTGTGGTATCACAGATATGGAAATCAGAGGCTTTAGGTCTTCCACACTGAGGAGAAGGAATGCGTGCAGGGATATAACCTACTGTAGGGAAACTGCTTTAGCAGGGGGTTGGACTGGATCATTTCTGAAGTCCAAGTCCTACAGTTCTGGGATCCTGCGATATCTGTAATTTGGGCTAGACTGAACCCGACCATTGACATCCATCTCAAAGAGGCCATATGGAGCCCTGAGGCTGATCATTAATGGGGGAAAAAATACAGAAATCTTTAAGAGAAATGATTGTATCAGAGAACTCCACGCTCTTCTATCATCAGGAGAGAGCTGTTCCCCAGTCCTGTCTGTACGTGTGCCAGTAGCACTGGCGCAACCCAACCAACGCTATGTGGATCTAGAATTCTGCAGTTTATTTAATCTGATGAACTCACTAATGCTGTCAGAAACACAGAGTTGAACTGTCAGAGTTCTGGAGCACCATATTTTTCTTAAGCTGCATCAGTCAAAATACTGAGATTTTCTCCTTCTCTGCTACTTTAATTTATTGCGGGTTTGAGCACATCTGCTTTGGGCTTGCAGAATTGGAGAGGTATTTGCAGGAGTGACTAAATCACAAATACAAAACAAGCATTTCTCCCCAGAACCAATTTGAGTTACACAACAATGTTAGTAGTTGGAACCACTTTCACTTCGCTTTGATAAATAAAACCTCCAAAAGGTTTCAGTTTGAATGCATCATGAAAGGCAAAGTGTGCAGCTGGAATGGATAATTCCTACCATCGGGCTCCAAGGTAAGGCTATTTTGATCGAGCACTATGGACAAATTGATTCCAGGCCCGGTGTTTCATTTCTGCAGCATGGTGTACATTGACTATATTGATGCATTGTGATTTTTTTGATAGGGGTGCTGTAAATATGTGTTGTCGCAGCACAGAAGCCATCACTCTAATGGCCAACATCACATCTGAGCAAGTAAATATCAAACCTCATCATTTCCGAGGTCTTGAATTCATAGTGTTTCCCTAATACCAA
This sequence comes from Gallus gallus, assembly GCF_016699485.2. Taxonomy (NCBI): domain Eukaryota; kingdom Metazoa; phylum Chordata; class Aves; order Galliformes; family Phasianidae; genus Gallus; species Gallus gallus. The sequence goes on from NC_052534.1 coordinate 104,465,847, forward strand.
ACAGCACTACACCTGTAATTTTGAGGTTTATCTTTTAGCATGCTTTGAATCAGCTCCAACTACTAAAAAAAATAAAGGAAAATAAGGGTCACCCGATAAAGGTGACAACAGGGAGGCAGACGCCGAGCACTGAAGGCAAAAACCCTTCCTCTGGATGCTCTGTGCTCTTCAAAAGCTGCTCACTTGCACACAACTCATTGGGGTGCATCATTAAATGAGACTTTGGTGACACCAATGCTGGTTTGAGATGGCGCTTTATGCCGACGATGATGCGGCTGTGTCTCCTCATCTCTCTTTAATTTGCTCAGAGACAGAGTGCAAAAGTGTATTTGTAGGCTGGGGAAATAGAGAACAAATTGGAGAAGGGCCAATCACCCAGAAGAAAATACCAACTTCAAAAAGATGGAAGTTTACAACACAGTGAGCAAAAGAGTGATTTATGCTCGGAGGGATTATTTTGTTGTATCAGTCCGTACCTAAACGCTCGTGCTGCATATGACATGCTTTAACAAGATGTTTCGGGACTCCCTTTGAAAAAAGACAACTCTTAAAAAGAGAGGAGGTAGAAAAAGGGGTAGCTCCTTACAAAGGAAAGGGGCAAAACGAAGCCATAAAGTCTGTGTAACAGATGATGAAATGAGCCCCAATTGCTGCCATCTGCTAGCAACCTTTGCCCGGCGAAATGAATTTCATGTGAGGTCAAGAAATCCCAAACTGCTATTTCCTCATTACTATTAATAAGGGCCAGGTGCCACATAAACCAGTGCTGGATCCAGATGTCCTTCATGTGGCTTTGATTACCCTCCTGTGCTTGCATAATGATAGAAGGGAAAGCATAGCAAATGCACGCACAGAAACATATTTAATATTAATTTCTCTGCAATTGAATTACAGGAGATTAACACCACCATACACCTTTCCCTCCACTAAGTGTCCAGAGTTCAGCTCTGTGGACATAACTCCTGCAAGGTGCAGTTCTTAAGCACCAAGCTACAGCCTGTGCAGCTGCTCTATGGGCTTCTCCCATGCTTTTCATGCCTGCGTACAAGAACCAATTCCTTATACAAGTGACAGACAAGATGCAAGCAACCCTTCTTATTTGAATTTCATCAACAGCTTGTTGGGTAGCCTTGAGTGTCTAAAGAAGGATCAGTTTTCCCTGTCTCTGAAATGGGTGCACTCATGTTGATCCAGAAAGACACGAAGACGTATAGTTGTGTATTTTCATGGAATCACTTGAGTTGGAAGGGACTCTTAAAGGTCATCTGTTCTAACTCTCCTTTTGGTTAAGATCAGAATTCTACAGATAGGTATATCCACAACATGTGGTATTGGTTGTTGTTTTGGGTGCCAACCCAATGCACACACTGAGGCGGTATGCAGGCACTGTCTGCATATCTACAAACGTAAGTAGTTTGTAGATAAATAAGCTTATCTACAAACTAGATCAAGTCTTTGACTATAACATCAATCAAGATTTGTTGTAGAACCATCAGCATAGCTGTGAAATTCAGCTGGGGAGCACAGAGGCATTTCACATCCTGGACTCTACACAGATATCATTTAACCAGTTGCAATCTATGCTTGAATAAACTATGGGAAGATAAATTATTCCTGAATTCTGCCTTCCGACTTTCAGTCTTGCCAAACCCATCATCAGCATCATATTTCCTACGGACAAAACAAGCAGCGCGTGAAACTCAATCTTGCCAAACAAATGCAAATCCTCGCAGTGTATCTCTGCAGTCATCTCAATGATCGCTCCACAACAAAAACACAACCTCGAGAAGCTCATGAATAACCACCCCAAATTGTGGCAACAAATGCTTTGGTGGAGACATGCATGCGAAATGAAAAATCCCACTGATGCACCACAATGAATCCTCATGAACAAGCAGCACAGGATGGAATCACTCATTAGAGGGAGAGTATGTCTCTAAAAAAAACCAGTCTGACTTTGCATATGAGATGCTTCATGATGACCTATGAAACATTCCTGCAGAATGAGCCTAAGCACTGAATGCACACTTCCACATCATTGCTGACTCTGCGGGGACTCTGCGTATCATCTTAGCAACCTCTCTGATCTGCTGCAGAGCCTCTCCCAGCCTCTTTCAGCCCAGATCTGTACTTGTTGAAGATCTGACGCGAGGCCAACGAAGGTGTAGGTGCAAGAATTTCCCGTTTCATCTCTTTTTCTAGGAAGACTGTCTTTAATTAGAACGATGTCAGTGCTCCCATTTGGAGCACGGCCCCTCAGAAACTGCAAGAACATAACTGCTGGAGCAGGGAATGTTGGCACGGGAAAAGGAGTGTCTCAAGCTGGCTTTGCTGTCGAAGTCAGCTCATTGTGCAGCCGAACCCTCCAACCAAGGCTCTGCTTTATCCAACTGCATCAGCCCAGTAAGGCAGTATGGCCTCTCCCTTTGCTTGCTTAGCAAAATAGAAAGCCCTAGGAAGGAGGGAGCAGTGCCCTGAGTGCAGGAACAAGTTCCTGGGTCTCCTGGAGCCCCTCTGGCCACACGTGAGCAAGAGTTGGCTCTCCTTGTCCACCCACGGTACACCCAAAGGAACTGCTCTGTGCACAAGGCTGTTCCAATTCTAAACCTCTTTTTGCAAATAATGCATATTTCTGATCACCCTGATCAAGCTGTGGACGTCCCTGCTCATTGCAGTTGGACTTGACGACCTCTGAAGGTCCCTTCCAACTCAAAACGATTCCGTGATTCTAAAAAAGCAAGTAAGCAGACAAACAGAAACCTTGAGCAGAGCAAAACTGAAAATGCTCACGCTGGGCAGCCTCTCGACAGAGGATCTGTTTAGAAAATAGAAAACCCTTCAGCTGTTCCTGAAGTGCATTAGAATGAATAAGCATATTTTTTCCCCGAAGTCAAAAGCAAGTGCAGCCACAATGCTTTTGTGCGAAGCTTTGTTAGAAATGGTAGCGGCGAAAAGTTCAGACTTGGCATACGTGTCTTTCTCAGCTTGGAAAACATTAAACCGAACAAACTCCTGCCTGTTCCTGGCTGTGCAGTCCAAGATGTGATTAAGTACAGAGGAATGCGATTCAGGGAAGACATGAATGGAGTGAGTGCTGTGCATAAATGGTTCTACGCTATGGCTGTTCCCTCCTAATGGGGCAGCAGGAGCACAGGAAAAATTGCACATCCCCGTGACGATTTTCTCAACTGCTATTTTTGAAAGTATCTATTTACTACGAGTCAGAAATAACCAAAAAAATATCCAAGTACTGTCCGCTGTCTTAGTTTGTCTCGCACATCTGACAGCACCCTGTAGTCGCAGAATTGTTTGAGTTGGAAGGGACCTTTAAAGGTCATCTTGTCCAACCCCCTGGCAATGAACAGGGATGCCCACAGCTCCACCAGATGCTCAGAGCCCCATCCAGCCTGACCTTGGGTGTTCTCAGGGACATCCCCCACCTCTTGAGGTAACCTATTCCAATACTTCATAGAATCATCGAATCATTAAGGTTGGAAAAGACCTCCAAGATCATCAAGCCCAATAATCAACTCATCATCATCATGTCTACTCATAGAATTATTAAGACTGGGAAAGACCTCACTCCCAATACAGCATTAAATGCTCAACATTTAAGTGGCTCTTCTGGAGTCTTTCTGGGCTTGACATCCTTTAGGAGGCCCATAAACATGGCTTGTGGCATGGAAGCACAAACTCAAAGCTTACTCTGAAGCTAAATCTGTCTATAAGAGTGAATTGAATCATGCCCAGGAGTGCTTCTGGCACTGCAACAAGGTAATTTACAGCAGTGAAGTGTGAGAACGCTCCTTGGCACAGCTTTGACACATTTCAGCCATCACATTCCCCAGCACTCCCAAGCACGCTGCGGGGACCATCCCCAGTGCTGCATGCAGCCACCAGGTCCTGCAGACCAAGGTGTTCCCGTGCCAGCTGGCTTCAGCATCACAGAACTTTTCCATGCACACAGACTTAGCCTGTGAGACTCAGGAACTGCTGCAATTCTTTTCAGCTTAACTGGGCAGGCAGAGCTGCTAGTGTGGTAGGCAACCAGATGTGCTCTGCTAAATTTCATAGAGTCATGAAGGTTGGAAAAGACCACTAAGGTCTTTTAGTCCAATAGCCAACCCATCACCACCATGCCCACTGACTGTGTCCCTAAATAGAGTCATAGAATCATTAAGGTTGGAGAAGACCTCTAAGATCATCAAGTCCAACCATCACCCACCCCCACTGTGCCCACTTTGGAGGATGCCAAAACATACAAAGCAGTCTCAGATCCAGATATCAGCACAATGAGGCTTCTCCAGAGCTCTTCAAGGTTAGGAATTTCCCTTTCCCAGCTTTCTGCAGGCAAACTGGGGCTTCCAAGAGCCCATCTGTGGGGCTGAGGAACAACCCTCCCACGATGTTCATGACCTCATGAGCGTGGCTCGGTGACAGTGTGCCCACTTTTTCCATTTGGTAACACAACCTCGACATTCATCAGCCTCATCTGATCTGCAACGCTGTATGGTTCCCACCATCTTCTGAAAGGAAAAGATTTCCATTCCAGTCTTTAAACACTCCCATGTGAGCTCCTCTGCTGTGAGGCTGTTTCTGTGCCTGTTTGGCACCAGATCAGTTCTCTTGACGGTCTTCTGGATTTGTTGTATGTATTGTACTACATGCCAGAGACATGATACATGTGATGTACATCTCCGTGAATTCCTTTAACGTTCCTCTGAATATCGAACAGTACAGCTCCAATGGCTGTTCGTTTGACAATAAAACAAAGGTTTTAATATTTAGCAGATTATTTAAGTCTCTCACCAGCTGCGACATGAACATGGTCCTGTTGTAAATTAGGATCTATGCTGGAAAAGAACTTTATTAGCTAGAACACAACAATCTTAGCAGTGGGAGAGAATAGTGTGATGGGTTATGTGGCTTAATACTCCGTTACTGAAATAATCTCTCTATACGGTATTTTTTCCTTCAGGATGTGACCAGGACTGGACCAACTCATTTGAAAGAGTCCCTCAATGCCATATTTCCACATTTCTTGAATACCTCCAGCGAGTGAGCCCACCACCACCCTATGCAGCCTGTTCCAGTGCCTGACCACTCTTTTGAAGAAGGAATTGTTCCTAATATCCAGCCTGTCCACGCTAACCTGGGCACGTTCAGCCCTTAGAATGCATATGTTGTTTGGGGAGGTGGTGGAGTCACTATCTCTGCAGGTGTTCAAGAAACGTGGAGAAATGGCCCTTAAGGACATGGTTCGTGGGCATGGTGGGGATGGGTTGGACTTGGTGACCTGAGAGGTGTCCTCCAACCTGAATGATTCCATGATTCTGCGTTGTCTTTAGAATGAACAAGATGGCATTTTCTTCAGGAAGTCTCTTTTTGCTGGTCATGAAACTTGCTTGAATACATCCAGGAAAACTGATCCTCTTTTACTCATCCCTGTAATTGTTGTTCGCAATACTGAGAAGACGGGATGAGATTTGCTGCTCTAGCAGAGAAGGGAAACCAGAAATTCCTGAAGCGGATGCTGCTGCTGCTGCTTTTGATGTGCGGCCAGTCCTGAACCAGAGACTGCTCCATTGATTTGTCTCTTACTTACCTTAATCCTTCATGTAAATGGATGTCGTCACCACGTAATCAATCCATCTCATCAGGGGGTGAGAGGATCATCCCTTCAGATCGCTGAGGCCTTCTCTTCCAGGAGTCCCAGACAGTGCTTCACATTTCTCCCCATCTGTGGTTCAGCTGTTTCTGGACTAGACTGTAGCCCTTTGTGAAGTACCAACCAGACCAGGCTTTTCTTCCACGCGTGATGGGCAGGGGAAGGGCTGGCTGAGCACATGTTAGACTGGGACCCTTTTCAAGATATTCTTACACAGAGGGAAGATGCAACTCTATAACCACTAAAACTGGCAGAGGTTGTAAAGGGCAGTGAGATGCCTGATAATATTTTTAAAATTCTTCAGTTGGCTTTAAGGCAAACTGTCACAGACAGTTCAGGTACATCTGCTACTGGAGAATATACATGACATGAAGTCCTGAAGACATCTGGAAGCTGGGGTATGGTTCAATGAATCCTTCTGGACTTCAAACTGGAGATGTTCCATTGTTGAACAGTGCTGACACCAATTCACAGTGTGATGTGTAGAGCTGCTAGTGGTGACACAAGTCCAGCTGGAGGACACTCACTGGTGGCGTGCCTCAAGGGTTGACACTGGGGACAGAACTATTTAGGATCTCTAGTAATGATTTAGATGAAAGGAAAGCACTCGCCCCCAATGAGTGCAAAACTGTGAGAGCAGCTGATACACCAGATGGTTGGAGTGCCATTAGAGGGGCCTGATCAAACTGTTCAGCGTCCTATCCCTGGAGACAGCCAAGGTGGGGCTAGGCAGAGCTCTGAGCACCTGATCCAGCTGTAGGTGTCCCTGCTCACTGCAGGGAGTTGGACTAGATGGCCTCTAAAGGTCCCTTCCAACTCAAACAATTCCCAATCTTTCTCAGTGCCATACCACCCAGAGGATGAGGGAAAGGCTGCGGATACAATCTGCCTAGATTTTAGTACAGCCTTTGTCTCTGTCTCCCACGGTATTCCTGTGAAGAAGTCGGTGAATGGGAGTCACCATCCCTGGAGGTGTTCCAGAACCACAGAGATGTGGCCCTGAGGGACATGGTGGGATGGGCTGGGGTTGGACTTGGTGATGTCAGAGGTCTTTTCCAACCTGAAAGATTCTATGATTCTATCCAGTGAAAGGGCCAGCTGCACTTTTCTAGTTAGGAGAACAATTTTGGTCTATTTCAGCCTACATAAACATAAGGATGTAAATTTTCCACTCCTACCGATTAGCAGTGTGCCCTTTGGCTGGCCAAAATCTGCTTTCCTGAGTTTCAAATCCTTTTTGGCTCATTCGTCATCGATTCCAACAGAACGGGACTGGCAGCCTAACAATGTACTGACATTATTTTAGTACTCAGTTTTGGCTCTCTTATCCTCTTACTAACACGCTGCTCCAGGAATTGAGGGGAAGTAAAATTGGGCAAGTTATTCACTTGATCTCCTATTTATCCTTCTTCTATATTCATAATCAGGATGAACATTACAGCGGAGGAAAAACAAGCTAATAACATGCAGCACTTCCACATGGAGCATTATTCCTAGCAAAGATGGTGGGTAAGAAAATGACATACGATACAGTATGAAGTAGGAGGACAGGGACTGAGGCATGTTGGCTCTTTCCTTTCTCCAGACAATTCCCTAAGATTGGTGCCACGTGCTGCAATCTGTCCCCTTCCCTAAGCCAAGGGATTTCTGCAAGGTGCCTTAGCAAACCTAGGGATAAATCTTTACTGGAAGCATCACCTAAAGATGAACCAGGCTCCAACAGGAGATGCACACTTACCTCAATCTTATTTTTAAGTTGATGGTAGAATTTTAATAAAAGGCCACCCCAAAATTACCAAAAGCAAATTTCAGCACACGTAGCACTGAAGCGTTTTCAGCAATCAGAGTTACCCAGAAATATAGATTTAACTACAAAAAAAAAAGAAGTCACAAGAATTTCCAAGTTGTGCATCTGATAAGATGTAAAAGAAATCCCAACAATTGGAAACACGGGATTGATCGCCATTAGTGCTCTGTGTACAAGGAAGAACATGCTCAAAAATGCTGGAAATTTGTTCTGTTGGAGGGAGACGCTGAACATCTGGCTGTTTCTGAGAAAAGCAAAAGGGCTCCCTCTGGAGTGGATTCCGAAATCAACACAGTCCTCAGATTTTAATAGGTGGGCAGCAGAAATGAAAATCAGTAACAAAGCGAACGCGTTCTTGCCTCTTTTTGGTTTGCTCATCCTGTGCACAATGAGCACACTGGGACTAATTCAAGGAGACTGTATCATGATTGAGTGATATGGATCCATGCCTAGAATATTAAGTCATTAATTAGTTTTCATGCATGGGCTTGTATGTGGCAAAGAGGCAAATTAAGGATACCTGAAGAGACAAGAAAGCTTTCTTAGCAAGGAAAACACTCCAAGGAGTTGCCAAGAAAACACATTACAAAGCCAGCTGAGAATCCAAATTTTCAACCCTGGATGGTCATGCACAATTCTATAAAAACTGAACAACACGGCTACCGCTTGCGTGCTCACTGCAATCAACTTAATTTGAAAGGGATAGAGGAAGAGCTTTATGGATATGTACAAAACATGCTCTGCTGAATAATCACGGGGGCTGCTTTCAAACTCACCCGTGAGGAAGACCCCTTCATTCCCATGGCTTATTTGCATACAAGCCAGTGAACAGAAATTTGTATTTTCATGCAGAAAGAAGAAAAGAGATCACCTACAAACTGAAGTCAACTTACTGCCTGTTTTTGCTCTTCTTCCTATAATGGTTGGCAAAAGATAAAGGTGAAGAGAGAAACAGGATAGATTAATTACCATGTTACAAGGAAACACACATACACATAATATACAACAGATCCAATGAAGGAAGGGAACGTGGCAAACTGTAGGAACATCTGTGGTCACAAACAGAAACAATGAAGTTGGGTTAACAGCTGTGGTGGGAACATAAAGGTGTAATTTGTCCCATTTTAAAAGATGACTCTTGTCTAAAATGGCCATCAGCGTTTGGGAACATTGAAAACATGGAATGGATATCACTGTGGTCTTTGAAGCAGAACCTCTACTGGACCCTCTTCCTGTCCCAGACTCAGGAATGACTCTCCAGATGTCTTCAAGACAATCTTGCTTTCAGACTGAAAAGTCTGTCACACCACCTGAGGCGTGCGATCAGTGCACTGCTTTTGGTTCCCTGCCAACACAAAGACTGAAAGTGTCATAACCTGAGAGGCAAAATATCACCTCTTTGATCATGGAGTGAGCACTGGGCCTGTAGTGAGCTCTGCAGATTGGGTTTCAAAAGGGCAAATTTATGAGAGGTGGGCTCTTTGAGTTTTTGAACTAAATCGTACCTACAATGGGAGAAGAGAAACTGGGAGACACAAGAATCAAAGACGTGGAGTAGGTACAAAGATGGAGAGAATAATATCACTGCTACAATTCAACTTTGATCAGTACAGACCATGCTAACTGGAAAGACCAAAAATGGTGGAATATGGACGAATTTATCCTCTTTGAATCAGAGCAATGCATACTATGATCCTTCTGGGCCAGTGGGATCACACTCCAACGTCAACTAAACAAGCATTTCTCGTGTCACAGTGCAAAATCATAGCAATCACTGAAATATCACATAGTCGAGAGTTACTTTCTAAGGCAAATGCTCTCACAGATTTTGTCCATGCCTTTATAACAACAGGCTCCATAACAGTGGGCATACTGTGTCTGTTACACAAGTTCGCTTCCACAGAGGAAGGCAGCAGCTGTGGTGGGGAGCAGCAGTGTGCATTAGAAGGAAAGGTTGGCAGTGTGGTTTTATTTTTGCGCAGAATTAGCAGTTCCAGCTTTTTTGGAGGGTAGCAGCATGCATTCTCCCCAGTGGTGTCTTTGCACAAAGTGCAGAGAGCAGCAGGACTACTCCCCAGTGCATCTCCCCAGAAAGTAGTTCATGGAATTGAAGTTCATGGAATTAAAATTAATGGAATAGAAGTTGCTTCTGACCTTAAAAGCTGGGATCCCTTCATCTACCTCCTCTCATTTATGTCCTGTCTGAGGAGGACCACCCAGAGCCTGACCTCAAATTTAGATTGGGTTGTTCTCATCAACCACTACCCCAAAAGATAGTGATGTGTCCCTGAGGGCGCTGCAGAGATGTATGGTAACACATAATCACATAATTCCTCAATTCTGAGTGGATACTTTTGTTTTTTCTCCCTAGCTTTGGGGTTCAGGTGCACATTTAGGTACTGATGCAGCACAACTTGGTGCCCATGAACCATGAACCCCACCAGCTGCCGGTGCCTTTCCCTCACTCCCACCTTTTCAGTTGTTCCTATTCCCACTGCAAGGACTCACAGGACCAGATGGGGAGCCAGGTCAGGGAAAAGATCTTAAAAAAGTTGTTAGTTTGAAAAATGAGGCTTTAGCATTAACTACAGATGTGAAAAAAAAAATAACAAACCAAGAAAACTCCTCAAGACACGCAGTGCTTTGCAAGAAGAACCAAGCGCTTGTGAGATAAATCATCAAATCAGCCAGTGAGGAAATTACTACTGAGGAAATAGAAAAAAGTGAAATGGGATCTGTCTGCTGAACATCCTCCTAGCTTAAGGCAAAATCCCTGCAAGAAGGCAGACAGTCAGCACCGCTGACTGCTTATTAGAGGAGTGCAGGCTAATGGCACTAGGTGATTACGTGAGACTTCAGGATAAAAATGGACAGATAGGCTAACAGCCTGGATGAGGAAAAGAAGAGAAAAATGATTTCAACAGGGCAGCTGAAGGCACTGCGGGCAGATGAGAGGCAGGGAGGCTGCTGAAGAGTTGGACTCGATGATCCTTATAGGTCCCTTCCAATTTGGGACAGAATCATAGTATCATAAACTCACCAAATCATTGAGGTTAGAAAAGACCTCCAAGATCACCAAGTCCAATCCCAACCCATTCCCACCACGCTCACTGACCATGTCCCTCAGTGCCACATCCACCTTTTTCTTGAACACCTCCCTTGGCAGCCTGTTCCAATGCCTGAACACTCCTTTGGATAATAAGATTTTCCTAATACCCAACTTGGATACTCTATGATTCTATGAAACTAGTGCTGGCTGACATCTGGATGGAGCTTGGTGGTCATCTGGTGATGAGTGTCAATTTGAGGAACACAACCTTGCCCTAAGGAACTCACAGTGTGCTTCAAGAGGCATTGGACAGTGCAGCAAAATACCACTGCCAGCACTTAGAGAAGAGCTGAGTGCAACCAGAGCCTCTCCTCCAGGACAAATTCCAGTACATGCCCACCATGGCGGAACCAAGCGCTGATGATGATGCCAAGTCACTGTCTGCAGCACATGTAGGCAGAAGAACAAGGAAAGATGTGGAGCTCTGTGTGAAGAACAATCTGAACAGCAGGCTGTAGCAGTGTGGGAAGATGGCTTTCAGGTTGGACATTAGGAAACATTTCTTCTCCAAAAGAGCAGTGTTGCAGTGGCACAGCTGCCCAGGGAGGTTGTGGGGTCACCATCCCAGGAGGTGTTCAAGGAACGTGGAGATGTGGCACTGAGGAACGTGGGCAGTGGGCACAGGGGGGTGGGTTAACAGCTAGCCCATTCTGAGCATTACACTGAGTCAATTTTCAGTGTATAGAGGTCATAAGTGAGAACGAACAAAATTGTAGAGATAAAAGAAATTCAGAAAAGGGGTAAAGGAATTCTGCTACAAACAACACTGGATAAATCATCATGGTAGAGAGAAGACTTCTCATCTTCATCGTAACTAACAGCACCCAGCGAAAAGAAAGATGCCCAATATCAGTTAATCACCTTGTCTCCTCTGTATTTAATGAAAATAACAGATGAACCTCCCTTCCCTTCCCATTTACAGAGGGAGCTGGGATACCGGACATTCAGATAACCAAAGTTAAGATCAATCCAACTCTAAATGGTGAACTGAAGGCATTAAAAATGCAGAAAATACTGTATAAGAAAATGGAAAAAACATAAAAGCTTAACAGCTGATCTAAATTATAAATGAAAACTTTTAAGTGCAGCGAATGACAAGAGAAGATAAAACTTGAACTAAAAATTCATGTCTGACAGGGCTAAAACCACCAAAAAGGAGACTTTGAAATGAACACATACCAGAAACAACACAACACTTTGAGGTGGTGTGCATTGCTTCTTGATAGCAAAGATGGTAAAATTCTTAATATAGGAACAGGAATTACTGTTTCTTCTCTGTGAGTAATGGGAGGATGAACTTCCCCTTGGAGTCAGATAAATGCTTTCCACCAGTATTGAGAAAAGGTGTTACAGAGGATCTGCTAGAATTTTTAGATCAACAGGGCAGTAATTACATGAGGGGTTATCTGGTCCAGCCAAGGTAATTCTTAACAGACCCCAGAATACCAAGGATTGGGATGTGCTGTACTACTGATATTCAAAAAGGAAGATAAGACAACTCATGAAGTGTAAACATCTTGCCCTGTCATTAATTCACTGAAGTGCTGATGTAGGGCTTGAGTCATAAGCAATATATGAAGCTTTATGGCTTCACAGAAAACAGATCTTGCCAAATAAGTCGGATTTTGTTATTTGGTTGTATTACAAGTTTGGCTTCTACAGGAGCTGCACAGATGTAACGTATTTCACTATGAGAGAGCTTACTGGTGACATCCCATTAACCAGTTAGCACCATACACAACAAGCAAAGCACATCAAGTGCAATATGAACAGGCCAACTACGGATTTTGGAGAAAAGATTGAAAAGTGCCATCGATGAGATGAGTATCTGCAAAGGGAAAAGCCAGGGACGCTAAGAACTCCTTCATTTAATGGAGGGAGAGCCACATGGAATCACAGAATTATTAAGGTTGGAAAAGACCTCTAAGATCATCAAGTCCAACCGTAATGCAACATGTAAAACCAAGCAATGACAAAATAGTCACAGGCTCTCGGGATAACTCAGGTTGGAGGGGACTTCAGGAGGCCGCCAGTCCAACCTCCTCCCAGGACAGGGTCAACTTCATGCCAGGGCAGGTTGCTCAGGGCTCTGTCCAGTTGGGTCTCAGAAGGATGGAGATGGCACAGACCCTCAGGATACCCCTCCACTGCCCCAGCATCCTCCTGGGGAAGCTCTTCCTCATCCCTCTCCCATTTCTCCCATTGCATATTGCATGTCTTCGATCAAAAACACTTTGAGTGAGGACAATGTTGTCCCATTCGCTTTATAGAATGGGACCCCTGTCCAGTTTAAAGAATGGAAAGAAGAAGTGCACAACAATATTTCAGAGTCTGGTGATCAACTGTGAGCTCAACTCTGAAAAGAATAATCAGAAATCCAAAGAATAATGCATGCTACAGATCAGAACACCACCGAGTGATGAAACAGAGAGATCCAACCAACACTGGGTTGGTGCACTACTGCTTTGTGAAACACACTGCCATGCTTTGCCATGACAAGCTGTACTCTGTATACAACGTATTTTCCAATTATGCTCAGAAGAATGGAAATGTTACCCAGAACACCATACAGATTGTTACCAAATCTAACAGTTCTCCAAAACCTTCCAATGTTCTTGGCATTTTAGCCCCAAAAGCAGCATCTGAATCTGAAATATCATCTGCACCCATGTGCAGAGCCCACAACGAAACGACTGTTTGCAAATTCCTTCCATTCCCTATAAAGTATTTAAAAGGGTAAGACCAGCAATGCAGGAGTGTCAGAACAGTGAACCCCAGACTGTGGAGAGGATGCACTGCATTTTGACCCCCAGTGCCTTACTTTGAGTAGCTTCATCAGCCCTTCGAGCTGCACCATCAGTTCTCTTCTGCTTTCTTGAAGTGCAGACATCCTCTGTTCCAGCTCATCCTTTCTCTGCCTGTTCAGGTGACGGGAAAGAATTCAGAAAAGAAACTCTGAGTATTTATAAATTCAGGAAATTCACAGATATAACCTCTTTTTTTGTCACTCCCTCCTGCTTTCAGTTCATAAAAATACAGCAAAATGCTGTACAACGGCCCCAAATCCTACCCATAACAATCTTTCCACTTACAATCTAAAAATCCACAGTTAACATCTTGGTAGTAGGAAGCCCTTTTATTTATATTTTTTTCTTTTCAGAGGGCTGTATTTTGAGAAAAAAGCCAGCTTCCTTTTCAGAACACTCCGCACATCAGAGCCAGGCATCCTGCAGAGCCTTCAGAATGAGCTACGGGAGGAAAGAAAGAAAGGAAGAGAGCAGAGAAGAGCAGAAAAGGCTGCAGATGTTTGGATCTATCACCTCTCCGGAAGGAGTATTGGCAGAGCTATTTCTGCCCAGCAATGTGACGCGCAGTCTTCGAGCCCAAAACCCATGGACAAGAATAGGAGGCAATAAGTGTCTTTTTCCCTCTCCTTGGCATCAAAAAACCACTGCACTTCTGCAGATGCCTATCTGGGGGAGTGTAAGGAAACGTGGCCATATGGTTCTGTTTTATACGTAAAAAAATGGTGGCTAATATAAAGGGAAATTCAAAGACAAACTGTCAACATGTGTCAGAAGTTCATTCTCTGATAGGATTTAAGAAATGCCGGACCCCACAAATCACAGCCATAGGTATTAATAAATAACGGTAAGGAAAAACAGATGGGGAAGGCTTATCCATTCACTCACGGTTATTTTTGTGAATACAATAATGTCTCACTCCAGAGCTAAAGGCACCACATACTGCAGACTGAATTTTTGGATGGTATCTGTGTTCTTCCACGATGCGCAATGGATACAGCATTCTGGAAATGCTGGAAATCAGACTGCATCAATCCAATGGGTGCAGCAAGCTTTTGCTATGGTGGCTGCGAATGTGACATAAAGCAAGCACTCACCCAGCCAGAAAACTGTTCAGATGATCACATTTTAGAATTCTTTCTATACTGGTTCTTAAAAGTACAGAACACTATGAAGTATTTGCTATTTTAGGTATTTCTTAAGAAAATATTTTGAAGAATGTGGTTACTAAATGCCCACACCTATCACAAAAATAAGGCAATAAGGAGATCATAGAACCACAGAATATCCCAAGCTGGAGGGGCCCCATAAAGGTTGTTGAGCCCAACTCCTCCATGATGGTACATGTATTGTCACCTGGAATAGGAGCACCTGATGGAGCTGTGGGTGTCCCTGTTCACTGCAGGAGAGTGGGTCCAGAGGGCCCTTAAAGGTCCCTTCCAACTCAAGCCATTCTGTGACTCCACAAATAATGTAAAAATCAAGATATCGAATATGTACAGCTCTCTCAATGTAGTCGTTAATGAAGAATCAACACCAACATGTCCATCTGACTTTGGCTGACACGACCTGCTTTCTCTTTTGATGGCTCTTGGTGAAGAAAGAAGAGGAACTGTTTATCAATGACAAAAGATGATCAGGGATATAAAATGACAGGTCAGCCCCCAGAGACATAAATGGAGAGATGCAGTCTGAGGCTCATGCCTGGAACAAACTGGTCGTGGCACCTGTGTATAAATCAGCATCCTGAGTGCTCGCAGGCAGAAGAAACAAAGAACATCGGGGCACTCATCCAAGGTTACATCTGCCAACAGTGTGGTAGAGCTGACTCATGCCTATGGGCTGTGCTGTCTGCAGATTTTTCAACATGGGACAAGTTGATTTTCCACGGATTAACATTTTCATGCTTTCGTAGCCTAAATTCTACACAGCAACTGAGATGATTTGGTAACGAGCTTAGATGAAATCAGGGGCAAGGTCAGCCCAGAAAAGGAGACATAATGTTTGGAAACAGCACTGGGCATGGGAAAGTCAGAAATAACACACAGACTTTTAGTCCTCTGAGCACAGACAGAGCACAGACACCAACTGGCAATCACATTAAGGGTATCAAGGGATGTAGTATTTCCTTCATCTCTCAAACGGTAAACATGGCACTGAGGGATGTGGTTGGTGGGCATGGTGGGATGGGGTGGGATTGGACTTGGTGATCTTGGAGGTCTTTTCTAACCTCAATGATTTGGTGAATTTATGATACTATGATTCTGTCCCAAACTGGAAGGGACCTATAAGGATCATCGAGTCCAACTCTTCAGCAGCCTCCCTGCCTCTCATCTGCCCGCAGTGCCTTCAGCTGCCCTATTGAAATCATTTTTCTCTTCTTTTCCTCATCCAGGCTGTTAGCCTATCTGTCCATTTTTATCCTGAAGTCTCACGTAATCACCTAGTGCCAGTAGGACTTGGTGATCTTAGAGGTCTTTTCTCACATTAATGATTCCATTACTCTAAAATAAAAGCTTGAGTGTCTGTCTGACATGGATGCTTCAGCCCAGTCAGAGAGGGTCTGGCAGGAGCACTGCAGGGAAAAAATTCTTACTCCATGTGATGCAGAAGGCCAGACTGAAAATCACGATGGCTCTTGGCCATTTGTGTATGCTTTTTTCTATACATTCAGCCTTCTGTTCTTTAGTGCATCTCCCGTGTGACGATTGCATTTATGAACTTGAAGGCCAGACGTGGCTGCAATGACCATTCAGGTTTTTCAGTTAACAAAATACAAGTCTAATTCCTCCCAGTTAGCTTTATTTTTGAAGAATACCCATAGAAGACTAAAAACTCACTGCTCTTGTGATTACTGCCTCGCTTTAGAAAACACGTGCTTTTATTGTGTTCTGAATGTGCCTTGTTTCCTATTTAAGCTCTTGGTTCTTATTGCATCTTCATCTGCTGGAGCAAACACACACCAAGCTGCCTCACAATATCCCTTTTTGCAGCTCTTGCTTAACATCTGTTGACATCTTCTGCATCCTCTCCAGTTTTTAAACACTTAAAAGATATACGCATAGCTACAGGAAGCACATAGCTGGAAAATCTCTGTGCTGCTGTCATTAGCTAAGAGAATGAAAATATCAGCAAGATATGAAAAGTACTAAAATATATCAGGATCTGTATGAAAAACTAATGAAAGAAGCTGAAAGCTTTGTGTTTTTCAGCACAGGACTAGAATATACCATGCAGAAACTGCCTTCAGTTGCAGTGGCTCCATTCCAAAAGCATTACATTTTATGGAAAACCTACAATTGCGCCATTTCATAAATGGACAGAAAAAAAAAAAACCAACACAAAACAGCAAATGGAATACAGTGTAGTTTTCAAAGAGCTGCTGCTGCCAAGAGCTTGAATTTTAGAACCTACTTTAGATTACAAACACAGTTTTTGAAGGTTCGGCTCTGAATTAACTCGCAGCAGAAGATGAAATAAAATACAGCTAGAGAACACCCTTGTGACTACCCAAACTATGAAACACTTTATTCTATAAATACCGTCAATTTCTCCCTGTCACTTAAAAATGTGAACTTAAAGAGGCTTTGAAGATTGTTCACCAACTGTGGGTGTATGTCTGAATATTTGTAGGCAGGAACGTTCAGAGTTTCACTGATTAATCTCACATTCATCTTCAACGCGACCCTTCTGAGCAACACATAATGAGCAGTTAATACCATTTTTCTTCCCAGTTATTCTTTGCAAACAGCTTTCTGAACTGCACAAAGAGAACTTGTGTTTTTATTTACTTATAAATCCATTTTTGAAAGGGAAAACTGCAATACGCCATCACTCTTTGGAATTCAGCAGCTCAAAGCAAAGCTTTGAGGTCACTGAAGACATGCTGATATTGTAGAATCACAGAATCAATACGGTTGGAAAAGACCTCCAGGATCCCCAGGTCCAACCCCAACCCACCCCCACGCTGCCCACTGCCCACGTCCCTCATTGCCACATCCCCACATCTCTTGAATGCCTCTGGTGACAATGACTATGCCACCTGCCTTATGATGTCCCTGATAAGAGCCAGCACTATTTGTGCTGCAGAGCAGACCAACCAGCCAAGAGCACACCACCTTTCAGCCACTTCTATTACCGTAGGAGCCGGAGCTCAGCCAGTAGCGTTGGGTTCTGCTGGGCTTTCTCTGGTGTGGGCTGTGATGCTTGCTCGTGCTCCAGTCTCAGCCGCTGGATTTCCTGCAGTATCTCTCTATACAAATGAAAAGGGAAGATTACAGAGGAATAGTGACCCTTCACACAGCTCTTAAGGCACTGTTATAGCCCTTCAAGCACTCTTGCCATCACTCTTCAGTCTAAGTACAGCAATTTTGTTCATATATGACTGGCACAGATCTGAATCCAGGACAGGTACATTAGCACAGTCTTATGAATTGCTGTAATACACACTGAAAATTTACTACTTAAGTTATAAGAAGTAGGAAATTGCTTGTGTGCTGTACGCTGGCAATGACTCTTCAAAACCCTTCAAGTAGAATGGGTATAAGAGGCAGCCAAGCTGCTCTCCTTACACAGCTCCTTAACAGCACGGATTGAGATCTCCCTTATCTGGGATCTTGGTGAATAATTTCAAATACCTGCAGGCTCTCTTGGAAGTACAGCATTTACTTCCTACCAACCCTCCAGGACTAGGACTCCTCTAAATGAACCCTATTACATTCACTGGCAGCTCCCAAGACCATGGACAGGGTCACCTGAGCACAGCTATGAGGCCAACGTGGCATCAGGACCCAACACAGCACATTATCTGCAGCTGCTGAGCAGCTTGCTTTTTAGAGCAGTACCCTTTTGGTTTCCCTCAGGCAGAGAAACATGAACCCAACATAGGGGTGCAGAAGAAGCAAGGAAGGGCAAATGTCCCACGTCCCTCAGTGCCACATCACATCTCAAACACCTCCAGAGATAGTGACTCCACCACTTCCCTGGGCAGACTGTTCTAGATTCTTTCGTCTTCCAGGGAAAACAGAATATATGAAACAAATCCTCATTCCTCTCAAGTTACATTCATCCACCCTACCTGCTCCACCACTTATACCTGGTTGGTTCTCCTGCTGCCATGTGAACTTATCCAGCCGTGGGGCTTGCTGGGCTGGAGGGCAGCAACACAGAGCTCCTGGTAATCAGTACTGATATGTTTAAGGGGATTATTTAAGATCAGTTCAGAAGAACAACTTGCTTCCCAGGGAATAAAGGCACTGCAGCTGCATCAGCACTGAGCTCACTGGTTAATGAGGCAGCTGCACCTTCCAACAAAATATTAGGAAAACAATCTGGTTGATATAATACAAAAGGTTAACCACTACAAAGCAAAAGCCCAAATGTTGTTCCTAAAACACCACCAATCAAAGCTTGGTTTTTACCTGTTTTTGTTTTCCAGCTCTGCTATCAGCTGTCTTTGCTGTTTGTTGGCATCGAAGTTAAAACCCAGGTCTGTGGGTGGGCGAGGCTGGTGGATGGAGAACAAAGGAAAATCAGTCACAGTACCCGTTACCTGCTAACCACATATGACACTGCTTAGATCCAGTCCCATATTTCCTGACTGACACAGTGCAATACCAACAGCCCTGATGCAAAGCTGTGCTGGGAGGGAACATTTGACCACGGTGCTTTTGGTGCTTTCCCTACATCCCATTTCTCCCCTTCTTCCAATTCATCATCTGAGTGGAGATACTGGGGTTAAATTAAGTCTTTCAGTGCCTTTATCTTTGGTGATTCTCATGCTTCACTGTCTCGGTGTGCTTGGCACACTTTTCACCAGCAGCTATCACCACCACCAAGAAAAGTATTGGGCATTTAGAAAGGAATCTGTGGTTTCTGGGAGAACCTACTGGCAGATGGGCTGTGAGATGATGAAGCCAGATGCTCTGAATCACAGAATCATTCAAGTTGGAAAAGACCTCTGAGAACACCAAATTCAACCCTAACCCATCCCCACCATGCCCACTGACCATGTCCCTCAGTGCCACATCCCCACAGTTCTTGAACACCTGCTTAGGAGATCTCATATGACTCAAAGCTGTCTTGGCCATCACACATAAAAGGTTCTCCTTGGGAGAACTTGGAGCTAGGGAGATGGCTTCCATCATGGTAGATATACAACAGATGGATGTAAGAGCTGGGTATCGACCTCTGCTCCTGGGGAATGAGTGGGAGGAGAGTGACTGAATGAGGACAAAGGAGAGAGACACGCCTCAAACAGTCTCAAAGCTGATGCCCATGGTCTCTCCATGTCCTGCTGCCATCAAGACAAGCATGGGCCTGATCCATTTGTAGCCTCTTGGCCTTCCCCTGAAGCACTTGGTTCCACTGCAAACTAGGTGGCTGCCTATAATTAAACAATCCCATCCTCAACCTCTTCAGGAATCCTGTACAAAGCCTGAAATCATCCTCATGACCTGAAGTGCTCAAGTCCTCAGGAGAAAAGGCAGCACTGCAGAGGAACTAAGCCCATGTTGCTCACTCAATCATCAGATGTTGAAAGGTCATTTGGAAACCTCACAGTGAATATTTTGCATGACAGTTCAATGCTTTCTTGTTTGTTCTGTTGCTTCCAAGGGTCAATTCAAAGTTTAAAGGTAACTCCAAATTGCAGAGCTGTTGAGATTCAAAAGGACCTTTTGAGAGGGAATCATAGATTCATAGAATTGTTAAAGTTGGAAGAGACCTCTACGATCATCAAGCCCAACCATCAACTTGTTACTATTCCCACTAAATCTAAGTATCCCACTCGCTAGTTTTAGGTTTTTATTGCTGAGACAGTTAATGTGGAGCTTGTAAGAATAAATCATGTTAAAGTTACTTTCCTTACACCGTGACAATCAAATCCTATGCATAGGAGAGAAACCATTAACATCCTGCACTTTCACTTCAATGCTGCTGACATTCCCTTTACTCTTGAATTCAGTACAGCATTTGCTTCAGATCTGCAGACTGTACCTCACTGTGACAAGCAGGCAGTACTCTTGAGGACAAGACTAAAATACCAAATTATGTGAGAAATTCTAGAAATGGTTGGAAAAAAATAGGCTGCATTCTATTAAGAAGTGTGTAACTGCTCGTATTTACTTTAAATGTGTCAACTGCACTGACACCTGAAGGCAGCACTTTTGCAAAAAAAGGACCTGCAAGTATAAGTGGTTTGCAAACCATACAGAGTCAGTAATGTCACACTTTTGCAGAGCCACAGAGTCCTGAGAGAATTGGCTGATGTAGCCTCCAAGCCACTCTCAACAATATCCGAAAAGTTGTGGCAGTCAGGTAAAGCCCCCGCTGACTGGAGAAAAGGCAACATCACACCCATTTTTAAGACAGGTAGAAAGGATGACGCAGGGAACTACAGACCTGTCAGCCTCACCTCGGTGCCAGGCAAGATAATGGAGCAGATGCTCCTGGAGCTGTGCTAAGGCACATGGAAGGTAGCGAGCTGGTACAGGAGAATCAGCATGGCTTCACCAAGGGAAAGTCCTGCTTGATCAACCAAGTGGCCTTCTATGATGGTGTCACTGTGTCAGTGGAAAAGGAAAGAGCTGCTGACATCATCTGTCTGGACTTCATTAAGACCTCTGACACAGTGCCCCACAACATCCTTCTCTCCAAATTAGAAAGATATGGATTTGATGGGTAGACTGTTCAATGCATGAGGAACTGGTAGTGAAATTGTTCCCAGAGAGCAGTGCTCAATGGCTCCATGTCCAGATAGAAATCAGTGAGGAGTGGTGTCCCTCAGGGGTCAGTAATGGGACTGGTGCTCTTTGGTATGTTCATCAGTGACATCGACAGTGGGGTTGAGTGCACCCTCAGCAAGTTTACGGATGACACCACCTGTGGGGTGCAGTCAATACACCAGAGGTATGGAACGCCATCTAGAGAGACCTAGACAGACTGAACAGTGGGCCCAGGAAGACCTCATGAGGTTCAACGAAGCCAAGTGCAATGTCTGCACCTGGGTCGCAACAACCCCCACTATCAGTGCAAGCTGGGGTGCAAAAGGATTAAGCACAGCACTGGAACAGGTTGCCCAGAGATGCGGCAGATGCCCCATCGCCAGAGACAGTCAAAGACAATATGCAAGGACTGAAAGACAGAAGAGAATAAACGAATAAGAGGAGACAACATAAAAAATCTGAAATACGCAACGCTTACTGCCAAGAGGAAAGCCGTATATTATTCTTGACGTCCCCGGAGGCAGGAGAATGCAAACCAAGCAAGGAGTAATTAAGTTAGGATTCAGGAAAATCGTTTTATCAGTAGATGAATTTACAGATTGGCACAAATTGCCTCGATGTACTCTATCTGGAGTGGACTTCAATGCGTTGTGGTTTTTGTAAAGTTACATGGCTAAATGTCCGCCCAGAGCTGAACTGACCTGCAGTGGAACATACCTGTTACTTCAAACAGAGGGGTGTTGCAAACAGGAATGTCTCAGAACATTTTTTTCCCTAAAAATAAGTCAACCTTCCGCTAAAACACCCTCAGATATCCTGTAACTCATCTTTCTATCATATCTAAAAAGACTAGAGACCTTCTCTATTTTCAGGCATGTGAACTTAATGGATGCAGTTTGAATAAACAACTTCCTTCCTCTCCTGTTTTGATTCATCTCTAACTTCATCCTTTCAAGGCAGAAAAACCTGACTCCCAGACACTTTTCTGCTCCCATCACTTCTCAGGCTCTTTGATGAGGTTTTCTCTTCACCCTCCCTTTTTTCTCTTTGATTTATAAACCTCCAAACACCTGTGTGGAAGACACATTATTTCACAGAAACTGAAGAAATCCCTGACTATCACAGTGTCATTAACACAGAACTAATTTAAGCCACGACCTTCAATTTTTTCCCCCATTTCTTTCTATGGTGGGAAGAAGTATTTGTGTTCAGGTTGCATTTTTGGGTGACTCTTCCAGCAGTAGCTCAAGAATTGAAAATATCTGAATTGAAAATGTCTTATCAGTTACTCTGCTTGCAGGATGAGCAGTCTGAATCTTTCCTTGAGTCATCTTTCCTTGAGTCATCATTGATCAATAATCCTCCAAACTGTTTTACAACCTACTCGAGACTTGCAACTATCTCCTCTGTAACAGGCAAGTATCCTGCTGCTACAGCCC
This sequence comes from Gallus gallus, assembly GCF_016699485.2. NCBI lineage: Eukaryota > Metazoa > Chordata > Aves > Galliformes > Phasianidae > Gallus > Gallus gallus. The sequence continues at coordinate 104,488,398 of NC_052534.1, forward strand.
GTAAAGAAAAATACAGTGTCATAAGGAAGGGAGGGAACAGCTTAATGAAGCTTGGCTCATCTTCTGCAGAAATCCCAGGATGCTGTTGCTCTTCTGAAAGCAGCAGATCGCACAGGGAGAGAAAACTTTCTAATTGGTAGGAGATAATATGAAAGTATGAGATATCACAGAATCATGAAATCATTAAGGTTGGAAAACCTTCAAGCTATCCCCACCAGCCCACTGTCTCACAGTATCACGGAATCACTAAGGTTGGAAAAGACTTCCAAGGTCACCAGGTTCAGCCATCAACCCATCCCCCCCATGCCCACTCACAGAATCACCAAGGTTGGAAAAGACCTCCAAGACCATCAAGTCCAATTGCTGACCCACCACACTACCATGGCCACCACCATCCAAAGGTGCAGATACCCTTTTGGGTTTCATCTTGGACAGCCTGTACTTCTTCAGTGAGTGAATTCCTACAGAGCACAGGGAAGGAAACCTGTCCTTTGTGGCTTTCCTTGTCGGTGAGGAGTGAAAATCTCATAAAGATAATAACCCCAACTATTACGGCACTGAAGCAATATGGAGATCTTTTCCTGGACCTGATGGACATGGCTTATCATTTCTGAACACAGGTTCCTAAGGCAATAATACAATATGGCCAAACACTGATCCCTGCAGATCTATGCAGAAACAATCTGCAGAGTTCATTCAGGGTAAGAGGACTCACAAGTATGGTGGGGCTTGAAAAGTAAGAAGTCCTTTGATACACTGAATCATAACCCAGGTCTCCAGTTTCATACCAAACAGCAGCAAGACCAAAGCCAGAGCTTTTCAAGCTGAAGACTGCTATTATTAAAAGGAAAATGTTTAATAAAAAAAAAAACTTTCAAAGCTACACAAACTCTCTTAAATGGCTGAAAGTACAACTGCCTTTATTTTCTGCTTTTCTGCTGCTCAGCACGAGCGCTGAAACCTTGAAAGTTCTGAGGATCACCCAGATGGCAAGCTCTATCCTCTCCCAGCAATGAAATCTGTAAGAGGATGGTTATAAAATCTACTCCAAATCCTTCGTATCATGTAAGAACAGTGAAACCTTCTAGTACTGTGCTTCGGTTTTTCTATGGCGGAGCATTAAGCTTGAGAGATGCCATGGTGGATCTCAAAGCTGGATTAGGATTCACCATAAGGAACTACAGTATACTTTTTGGGGTGGAAGCAGAGGATTTAATTACACTTTTTAAATCAAGTTCCAAAAAAAGGCGGTTTGGTGAGCAGTTGCACTCCTCCATCAGCTGGATTTGGAAGAGCCTGTCAAAACCCACTAAAGCTTCCTGTGGGCACCAGCTTCCCATTTCCCTGCTGTAAGGACTGCACTGCATGATGGAAGTCTGGAGCAGTATTTCACCTCTTCACCACTGCAGTGTCACAGTGTTCTTTATAATCGAGACAGAGAAGAAGAAACAACAAAAAATGGTTCATTTAACTCCTGTGTGCAGGAGAAGATCCAAGAATGAAGCTGCAGATCTACCCTGAAAAGATGTATGACAGCAAATCTGATTTACTTGTTCTTTACTTATTTAAAAAAACATGTATGAAATATTACCTAATGCCTGAAAGAAGAAGAATTAGTTAAGAATATTACAAACGTTATTTAGGTTGTAGGTACAGTAGCTTTAATGAGATGAGATGATGACAGGCTTTCAGTAGTGCTTAACGTTGAGGGAAGAAGGCAACCACACACTGTTTTCAAAAAAGAGCAGCGTGGGCAGGAACCTAATTATTGCTAACTCATCCACATAACTCAACCTAGTTAGCCACTCATCCATAATTGAGTATTTTCTCCTATTTATTAGGTGCTCGTGCTTTTCTTAGTAGCGAGGTCAGCAGAGCCCTGCCAGGAGCATGCTGGTGATCCCCCAAGAACCATCGAGCCCAACTGTGTCCTCACACAGCACCACCCAAACCCAAACCTCTATGTCTAAGAGCGATGTCCCAATGCTCTCTGAGCTCTGGCAGCATGGAGCCATGCCTGCTGTCCTGAGAGCTGTTCCACACCCACCATCCTCTGGGGAGGAATCTTTCCTTAACTCCCATCTGAGCTCGGAAAAAGTGATTTAAGTGAAGTTTGGTATTCTTTTTGTTGATTTCTTCACTTTACTCCCCATGTCACCTTTTGCTTTTCTCTCTTTTGCTTTCCACCTCCTGAGCCTGTGGACAGACAACAGCTACCTCAACACACAGCGCTCTGCTTGACCAAACTGGAAAGCCCAAGCATAGCCCTGAGCAACTTGAACTCAATAAAAAGGAATCCGTCCTCTGAAGACTGGCTTGAAGAAAACAAGAGCAACCCAGTCAAAGCTTCTTCTGAGTGGACTCAGACTGGACTGCTGCCTACTGGGGTGTAATTGCACTGGTTGCATGCCATGAGCCTCCGCTGCACTAGTGAGTAAGTAAATTACATGTATCGGGTGACAGATGATGCATTCTCCTCTATTCTCCTCTCTGCCCATTCATTTTTCTTCTTTAAGAAGAAACAGACTTGGATTTCAAGAATTAACTCTGAAGTCCTCCTCAAATTATTTGGCCCAGTAAGACTTTAAGCAAAGATGGTTCGCCTAAAAAACATTAATGGAATGTATTTGTATTCATATTACAAGTGACATTTATTATAGTAACTAGCCTTCAGAAGGCAGCTTTAACATTTTATCTAATTTGAGAAAAAGCAGAAGCTGATGGTCTGGGTCAGATCCATCACCACGTCGTCCACAGTACAATTTCCAGAAGCGATCACTGTCAGCCACTTCAAAGAGGAGAATAAGCAACCGTGCCTCAGGCTGTTGCAGTATGAACAGCCTCTGCATCTGGAGCCCTCTTAATTTCTAGCAGTCAGTGTAAAAAAATAAAGAGTATTGTGTCAGAGAAGGAGTGCCGGAGAGGACATCAAGGAACGCTTTTGTTCACATCAGTGTATCTCCAGTATTCCCAGCAGATACTGGTCTGTCTTGGTTTTAAAGTCTACAAGCACTCCAGAGCTCCTTTATGACACTTTGGTCCCATCCCCTACTTTCATTAAGATTCACATTCATACAAAAATTCAGGTGAGGAAGGACCTCTGGAGGTTTCTAGCCCAATTCATAGCACGTTGCTGGAGAGCTCTTCCAGATGAGCTCTGAGCATCTCCAAGGATAAGATTCCACTTCTCCAATGGACAGCCTCTTCCAGTATCTGACCATCATCGTGGTGAAATGTTTTTCTAAAATACATGATTAGAATTTCCTTCTTGCAACTTCTGTCTGTTGCTTTTTGTCATGATCAATGGTTATGTTTCTTTCACTGGATCTCTGAATGAGTGATGGATTTGGGCTGTCCTCTGACTACTCTGGCAAACTTGTCTGTTACAGAGAACATCTTACAGCTTTAAAGACTGACGCAAACAACTCTTTGCTTTCGTCTTACCATCCCTCACTACTCTGAAATATCTTGGTCTTCAAAGAGCCTTGTTGACTCCCTGGTTAGTATCCTGCCTTTGATGGTACTGAAAATCTTTTTGCTATGGATTTCAGCCACCTTTGGAAAGTGCTCTTCCAGTTCCCCTCTTGTCTCTGAGTTTCTGGTTAACATTTAACCAGCCACGTTTATGGGCTTCTTGTTCTTTTCATTTGGGACAGTTCTCTATTTCCTAAATGCCAACCTTAGGACAACCCCTTAGCTTTCTTATTAACCCAGAAAGAGAACTTCTTATATAGTTTTGTTTTCTTTTTGCTGCTTTCCTGGGCTTCTAATAGAGCATTTTGAATGGTTTCCACACAGCCTATAGGTTTCCTGTTTATCAGACTACTCATTTCAGGACTTTTTTTTCTGATCGTTTCATTTCTATATAGCTCCCCTTATTGAAATGGAGTATCTACATCCAGGATTTACTCGGTAATCTCCCTCCTGCTGCTAAACACACACGTGTGATGGTTGCTCCTACTGACCTATGGACACTGCCAACACCGCATGAGTTCATCCTGGTGCACCACTTGGGAACAAATCCCAGAGAGATTATTTTTGCAGACTGTAAAACAAGTTGTTTGTGGAAATGCCATTTACTGCACCCAAATGAGCTTTTGCATCTCCCTCTGAAAAGGCCCTGATTTAGTCTCTACGTGGGTAGCTGAAATCTCCCACTGTTACTTACCTATCTTACATTATCACAATGTAATCAGGGGTCAGAACTTCTTTTCCATCATTAAGAATCTGCAATTTCAGCAAGAATTCTGCAGCTCCTCTCTTTTTCTGAGGTACTTTTGAGCTGTCATACTGTTTCTTTCCTCTATGTATAACATCAGTCCCTTGCCTGCATGTCCTACCTGTAAAGCTGGCAGCCGTAAAATCAATGAATGGATGTTGGACTGGGGTTGTCATTATTTCTCAGCCTCTGAGTTGCTCCCATCTCTTTGCTTTGATGTTATAAGAGGAATCTTAAAAGAACGGAGTGCAGAAGGAAAATTTCAGCCATTCCATGTCCCACACCACGAACCTTCCTCAGGATGCTCCTCCAGGGAGATCTCCCATTGGCAAGAAATGATCAGAAGCTGTCATGATGCAGAGAGCATTTGAAAGAGGACCTAAAAATCTGATTTCCTCAGATAATGAAAAGTATGTCCCTTTTGGATGTTTAGTAGCTTTTGACTGTGAATACACAACACCAGACTCAGTAAAGAACCCTAGGTTCCTTGCTATTAAGCTCTGGGCACAAAGTGAACACCGTACCATTACTCTTACATCCTTCTTTCACCTCCACGCTTCAGACCCCAGCGGTGCTTTGTCATCACTCTACTAGATAACGTAGGGAATGACAGAACAGATTGATGGAATGATGGAATGAAGGAGTAGTTTTTCAAAGGCCTTTGAAAAATTCTAAATGTTGCTTCCTTTTACATCCAAAGGAGCAGCCTCATTTTTGATCTATGAAATACACACCAACAGGTTGAGGTGATCCACAGATTTTTAAATGATTGGGATCTTTCAGACCCATATTGTGACACTTTAGTTTTCATTAGTATGACCACAAAAAATCAAGAGTAAGAATTCTTCCACCACTGGCTAGAGTGAAAGCAATTCAGCACAGATTTCCAGCAAGATATATTGAAAAGATGAAGAAGACACTGACTTAGCATATTTATAAACATACAAATGCTTCCCTTCCTCTCTTTCAGGCTGTCTCTATGCATAAACACAGTCCATGACATTTGCTCCACTATTTCTTTTCCTTGAGTACCTGCATAGCTCTCTGTTCTGTAGACAGGGAGGACTGCCCTGTGCACTCTTTCATCTCCCCTAACCTGGCTTGTGGTGGTCAACCAGGTCAACCATTGGTCCACCATTGGTCAACTGCTGGCCAACCACCGGTCAACTGTTGGTCAACCACGACCCCCAGGTCCTTTTCTGAAGAGCTCCTCTACAGTAGCTCAGCCCCTAACCTGTATTGATGCATGTGGCTATTCCTCCCCAGGTGTAGGACACGACACTTACCCTTGCTGAACCTCATCAAGCTCCTCTCCGCCCAACTCTCAGCCTGTTTAGGTCGCACTGGATGGCAGCACAGCCTTCTGGTGTGTCAGCCACTCCTCCGAGCTTTGAATCATTAGCAAACTCACTAAGGGTACATTCTATTCCTTCATACAGGTCATTGATGAAGATGTTGAACAAGCTACTAATTAAGCTCTGACAAACACCTCCTGCACTGCACACCAAGCAAAGCAGAGGAACACAGAGAGTGGGGCTGGCGTGTCTACTCACCGTGTTGCTGGCCTCAGCGGCCAGCCTGGCTGCGTAGCGGGCGATCAGGCGGTGCTCCTCGTCCAGCCGGCCTGGGCTGTCCAGCACACTGTGGGGACAAGGACAACCGTCAGCCCCGTGGGGACAGGCCACTGCTGGGACGTGCTCACAGCAAAGAGAGAGGTGATGTGAACAGCCTACAGCACGCTCTTTGTCATCCCCCTTCCAAGCGGGGTCTGCTCTCGAGACTTTGAGTCTCATAGCATTTCCTCCATGATTCATATACTCTGATTTTCAGTGATAAAAATAATTAATCTTTACTAATTAATAAGCTAAAATAATCATAATCATAGAGTCATATAATTGTTAAGGTTGGAGAAGATCTCTGAGATCATCAAGTCCAACCATCAACCCCTTCACCACCACACCTACTAAACCACGTCCCTAAATAGAATCACAGAATTGTTAGCGTTGGAAAAGACCTCTAAGGTCATCATGTCCAGAAGGAAGCTCCTGGCCTCAGGACAGCCAGTCACCAAACAATGGGAACTGAATGCCAGCACTATGATCAGGCTTACACCCAGCCGTGCAGGACACGGCCGTGCAAGATGTGGTCCTCACACCTTGGACAGCATCAGGCTGAACAACTCAGCAGCCGTTCGCTGCCTTACTGCTGCACAAAGGTTTTCAGTACAGTCTCCCTTTAACAGGGAGCCAGCCAATTAGTTATGTAAACCAAAACATGGTTAGCTGAAAACCAGCATTAGCATGGAAATGAGCAATGCGTTTCGTGCTGCAGCACAGCCTTCCCAAAGCTGCTCCCGGTGTTTGATGTGGGATTCACCAACACCTCGTGGGCAGCTGTAAATAACGTGCAGCCCTACCTGGGTGCAATTGTAACCACACAGCAGAAAACAGAGCACATAGATGCATATCTAATGCACAACAACAACTCCTTTCAGTCCCCATTTACTGCTTTATGAGATAATTTACATTTGTTTAAGCTCAATTTCACAGATTTATGTTGACGTTTAAAGAACCACATCTATGCTGTATAAATCACATTCATATAAAAACACAGATTTATTTTTATAATGCCAAATTGAACAAATTGAACTCTTCTGAGACTTGGAGTCTCAGAATTAAGGGAAGGAAAACAGACCCTCCACTCCAGGCTTGATGATCTCCTTACATGTCCTCACACTCATTTTCTGACTTTTTTTTGGTTAAGGAAGAACATTTTTTCCCATTCCACTTTCTGAATTTCATACCGGTTTTGGTCAGATTTCCTCTGTAATTTAGCCTGGTTGAGTCTTCCTGATTTACAGGAACGCAGGCCATTCCATCCCTTCCACCTTTTCCATCATCTGCTAATTACTCTCCTAATTACTCTCTCAGTTCCTGGAACAATTATTTGTTCATACCTAAGTGAATTAGGAAATAACTACTGACAATTTCTTACTTTCTTGGAGAAAAGTTGTAATTAAAAAAAAAAAAAAAAAGCATTTTGCATTTGCTTTTAGACCAGAAGCACCGGTGCAGATTGGGAACACTGATGCAGCAGAATTTTGGAAAGGTAATGCTGGAGATTTCTGTGTCCTAAAAGCGTTGTGCCAAACTGGCAGCTTTGTGGTAGTTGCAGAGCACTGACAGTCAAACTGTGAGATCTCCCACCAATCCTTTGGAGACTCAGCCCGTTGATGACATCCTGGCAAAGCAGATGGAGAGGTCCAGTGAAGGCATACCCATGCTCTGCTGCCAAACACTAACACAGAAATGAGCCCAGACATCCAAATTATTGGCTAGGGCTGAGGGATGGGTAAAGGATGTAAGAGAAGACGACAGGGCATGGTGCCAGCTTGGCGATCTCAGGAATTCATGATGCAGAGACGTGGCAGAGGGCAGCACACAAGGCTTGGTTTATTCTTCCAGCACTGAGTTGAAGGTGCAGGGAGTCAACCACGATGAACTAGGTCCCAAGTCATACTAGAGGAGGTTTAGGTTGGATTTATGGAGAATTTCTTCATGCAGAGGGCGGTGAGTTGGAGCTGCCTAGGGCAGTGGTGGGGTCCCCACCCTCAGAGGAACCAAAAAAACGTGTGGACATGGCACTAAGGGATGTGGTTTCACAGAATCACAGAATGGCTTGGGTTGGGATCATCAAGTTTCAAACGCCCTGCCACAGGCAGAGCCAACCTCCAGATCTGGTACTAAACCAGGCTGCCCAGGGCCTCATCCAGCCTGGTCTTGAACACCTCCATGGATGGAGCATCCACAGCCTCTCTGGACAGCCTGTTCTAGCACCTCACCACTCTCTTGGTAAAGAACTTCCTTCTGATATCCAATCTAAACCTTTCCTCTTTGAGCTTAAAACCATCCCCTTGTCCTGTCACTGTCTACCCTTGCAAAAAATCGATTCCCCTCCTTTTTATAATCCCCTTTTAAATACTGGAAAGCTGCAATGAAGTTTCCTTGCAGCATTCTCTTCTCCAGGCTGAACAAGCCCAACTCCCTCAGCCTGTCTTTGCAGGAGAGGTGTTCCAGCCCTCTGATCACCTTTGTGGCCCTCCTCTGGACCCTCTCTAACAGCCCCCCATCTTTCTTGTACTGGGGGCTTCAGACCTGGATGCAGTACTCCAGATGGGGCCTCATGAGGGCAGAGTAGAGAGGTCCCTGCTGGCTACCCCTCTTCTGATGGAGCCCAGGATACCATTTGCTTCCCAAGCTGCAAGAGCACACTGCTTGCTCATATTGAGTTCTTCGTCCACCGGGATCCCCAGGCCCTTCTCTGCAGGGCTACTCTCAAGGAGTTCTTTTCCCAGTCTGTATACATATCTGGAGTTACTCTGACCCAAGTGGTGGTGGCACCTGGTGCATCGGGCTGATGGTTACATTCGCGATCTTGAAGGTCTCTTCCATGGTGAATGGATGTATCTATTCTAAGATTCCAATGGTGACTGAAGAGTAAAGATCTTGGGGACAGAATATCCTTAGGGAGAGTGATTTTCTCCTTGCACTCTGCCTTAAAGTCAGCAGCGCTGCAGACAATTGTAGTTTCAGGGTCAGGATTTTAAAGGAAATGAAATCAAACCATCTGAGCAGCTAACCAGCCATCTGTCCACCTAGGTCAACTGACCACAGGTGAAACACACAGATCTGGTGGCCAGCTACTCTGCAGGAAATGCAGAATACAGGATGCATAAAAATAACGAAACAGTAGGTTAAAAAAAAAAAAAAGGAAAAATATATTATTGTAAAATAAATGAAACCCACTGAGCTCTGTTTGCTCTAAGCCTTATGCAGCACGGGTAGATTTTTTGGTTGGAGGACATCGGTGAATTATTCCTAATAAGATGAGAGAAGGTGAGTGATGGTCACTGCAGCCTGTCAGGACTGCTACACTTGCACTTGAGCTCTTTTAGCCAAAAAAGGGGAAATAAAAGATCAAAAGAAGTGACAATGGAGTACAGATTTCATCAGGAATGTGGGGAAGCATTCTCTCGTGCTGACTTGGAACACTCCCTTGCACAAAGAGAGTGGGATTTAAATTATTTTCTTCGCATTTGGCTCCTTCCAGGAGTGCACTGTTACTCTGGTAACCATACCAAAGGCATTTTTTAATTTAAAGACATAAATGAGGGAAAACCTCTACTGCAATGGGTTGCAACACGGCAGCTATTAGCCATGTCCAATATTTCACTGCCGTATTCTGCAAGATGCAGTAACTTCTTTGTATCTTAAATCTGGTGATTGCAGTAATTCCTTCAGTTTATTGTCATGTGAACAATATTATGGGCTTTCAGTTCAGCAGACAACAGTGACTCACTGTCAAGAAACAAACTGACTTTCTCTGGAGATCTGGAAAGCCAGAATGCACTCCATAAATACGGCAGTGGAATACAAATTTCTACATGGCAGAGTGGCGAAATAAGGCTCTAAAAATGTTATCCATAGGATAACAACATGGAGAGAGCCCCGAATCACTAAACCTCCTATTCCCTCCCAGCACAGCAACTCTGTCTCTGCAAAGGCAAAATTTAATTATGCCCAAAAGTGGAATATGGAAGCCCTCTGGCTATGTCCTGTGATGAAATGGGAGAACTTTGCTTTGGGGCTTCAGGGTAAAACTTTTCTACACAGATTTGAAATACGAATGTGCACAAACACTAAAGTTGAAAGAAAATGAAATGAATTCTTCAAAGCGTTAGCTTTCATTGGAAGGGCACAAAAAGAATCGTAGAGTCACAGAATGGTTGGGTTGGAGGGGAACTCAAAGATCACCCAGTTTCAATCCGCCTGCTGTTGGCTGGGTGCCCCTACCAGACTAGGCTGCCCAGGATCCCATCTAGCCTGGCCTTGGGCACCTCCAGGGACGGGGTTCATGTGTGCCCATTTTTTGAGCCTGTCCAGGTCCCTCTGGATGGGCTCCCCCCTTCTCTTGTGTCAGCAGCACCACTCTGCCAGGTGTCATCTGCAAACTGCTGAGGGTACACTCGATCCCATCGTCTATGCCACTGATAAAGATGTTGAAGAGCACCAGTCCCAAGATGGACACCTGGGGGACAGCACTCATCACTGCCTCCACCTGGACATAAAGCCATTGACAGCAACACTCTGGCTGCAACCTTCCAATCAATTCTTTATCCAAATAGTCCAGCCTTCAAATCTGCATCTCCCCTAGGTAGAGATAAGGATGTGTTGCAGGATCATGTTAAAGGCCATGCACAAGTCTGGGTAGAAAACACCAGTTGTCCTTCCTTTGTCCACCGATGATGTCACTCCATCACAGAAGGCTACCAGGTGGGTCAGGCATGACCTTCTTTTGGTGAAGCCATGAAGCTGTTGTATTATGCAGCTTGCATTGATGAGATTGACAGAGGTTTAGCCCAGGTCAACAAAAGGTGCAACAGGCTGGGACATTATCTATGGTTGCACAAGGGATGAAGAGGGATAACCAACAGGGAGAAGGAAGAGCAATTCGAGTTACAGAACAAGGTGGGCACAATGGCCATGAGCTAGCTATGAAAAACCTGAGGGTGGAAATGAGAAGCTCTCCTAGCACTAACCGTGCCCCGTGCTGCAGCCGGCTCACATAGGTTGCAATCAGTGCATGCTCATCAGCCAATCGGCCAGCAGCGTCCGCCTTGCACTGCAACCTGGTGATGGTGGAGGCAAAAAGAGCAAACAAAACACAAGGTGAATACAAAGCAAATAATTAATGGGTTTTAACGAAACAAACAGTTAAACATTGAAACAAACAGTTAAAAATTAAAACAGTTAAAAATTAAAACAAATAGATGAGTAATTAAAAGGGTAAATATGAGTCACATGAAAAGGATACCTTGTGCAGTTAGAGATTAGAACAGGGAACTATTTGGGTGCCCCAGTTTGCAGCACACATGGTCACTGGTGATGCTTTCACCAGCACTGTGGTCTTCATGGAGACACTCTGGAACTTGCTGTGGAACCCAAACTGGGCGAGATGTTGCCTCCTGAGCTATAAGCAGAACTCATCCTACCGACTTGCTGCCAGCCCCAGGATAAGCCCAACCCCGCAGGGCTGCAGCTCCACTAGTGTCTGGAATGGGAACTGGAAGTGCCCAGCTTCTCTTTCTCTCGTGCAACAAGAGGGCCAGCAAAGAGATAAGGAGTGTGATAGAAAACAAAAAGATGCAGTGGCTGGTACCATGAAAACTACCACCTGTCAGGGGTTCCTTACATAACACTGTGTTCTTCTTTGTTGTGAGTACATGAATAAATAAACTTATTACACTTCTGAATAATTTTACAAATAGAGATTGAGCGCAAGGAATATTTGTTGGAAGTACTCCCGCATGGAGAACTGTATGCAGCCCAATGAGTACGTAATGCTTTCCACCGTAACAGCGGCATCTCAGAACCTCTGACAGAATACAGCAAAATGGTTATTTCTTTAGTCACAGGCATTGCACACAAAGTCAGCAGCAATTTTCCTCCACCGGAGCTTCCCCACAGGCAGGTGAGCAATGCCTGCAGACCCAACCTGCTGTCCCACCAATGTGTCGCTGTTATCTGAACATAACAGGCATTTCTTCCCAAAATAGAAGTGAACGAGACATTCCATTCTTCACTTCTGTGTCAGGTATTCAAGCTGCTCTTTCAGCTTACAAACCACAGTTAATTCCTTCTCCGCACATGTACAGGAAGCATTTGTCTCTAAGCTTTATAAACGTGGTATTTATTGCTTTCAGCATCAATATTCAGATGCTATGAAAGCACAATTCTCGTTTTCCAGACATACAGACTCTTTTCTTCTCTGCTACGTGCAGCAACGTGTCAGAGGAGTCTGCCAGAAGCGGAGTGAGACCTCGTAAAAAGGAGGAAAGTTGAATTACCTACATCACCCCCTCTGGGCAACGAGCAACCTCTGTAATAATGGGTTTGTAACAAGAAAGAGACTTCACATCAACCGCTGCACAGAGGAATTCTTAAGCAATCCACACTTTGTGAGGGCTGACTACAGCCAAGTGCTGAAAAGCTTTATTTTAGATGTGCACTATGGCTGGCACATTGCTGCAGCCACGAGAATTGAGATTCCGAGACCTCATTCATTACAACTCCATGCACGTGCTCCTGTGAAAAGAAAAAGCCCGGCAGAAATGACCACATTTTGAACTCCAAACAGCTCTAGCGTTAATGATGATTAGCATTTCTGCTTTTGAAAGGAGGAAAAAAGGAAGAGAGTTAAATTAACATGAGACTGAACAGTGTTCCTAGCATATCTCTGATTTTTTTCATTTGCATTTAGAAGATTCATAGAATCAATAAGCTTGGAAAAGACCTCTGAGATCACCAGGTCCAACCCCAACCCACCCCACCATGCCCACTGCCCACGTCCCTCGGTGCCACATCCCCATGGTTCTGGAACACCTCCACACCTCCAGGGATGGTGACCCCACCACCTCCCTGGGCAGCTGTGCCACTGCGTTGCCAGTCTTCCAGAGAAATACTTCCTTATATACAACCCTAATCTCCCCTGGTGCTCCAGCCCCTTCCCCAGCTTTGTTGCCCAACAAATACATCACCACAATAAACAGATGCACCCTGGGAAGAATTTTTCACTGTGTTGGCAGGTGGTGCCAACTCCAGCACACAGATATCTTCTCGTCGAGGAGAACATCAACACGCAGTGGGCAGGAGGAAGCGCAGGGCTTAATGGCATCCTGTGGGTGGTGGTGATGGGTTGACAGTTGGACTTGATGATCCTAGCAATCCTGTTCAGCCTTTATGATTCTGTGATTCTCTGAGTGTGCATGATGGGGATGGGCTGATGGCTGGTCTCAGTGACCTTGGAGGTCTCACCCAATGTTAACAATCTTAAGATTCTATGACTGTAAAATGTTGTAGGTATGCATGTTGCTTTCAGAGAGCAGAAGTACTAAAATACAGAGCCAGTGCAGGTAATTCTGCGCTACAAAATGCACATACTTCAGATCTGGTTCAAACAAAATGCACACAGCTTGTGCCCTCTCTCCTAGCACCTCACACTAAACGATGCCCTGTTTGCAGAGGGCACTCTGTGTTATCTCTCAGAGCAGAGCCCTCGCGACTGCACCAAGAAAGCAAATTTCAGTTCTGCTGATGTGCATCTTCCACTCTTGTTTCTGCAGAGCTTGCCTCTTCCTGAATTCAGCTCCTCAGGGAAAGCCTGAGATAGCTACAGACGAGCTTAATTCTTTGTAAACTTCATCAGTGTATCATCTCCTGAACGTCTGCACAGCAATCAGTGCCCATTCAGAGCAGCTGCAGCACAGTGGCTTGCAGCAAGGCAGCAGTGTGCAGAGCAGAGAGCAGCAGTGACACGTGACGGTGCTGCTGACACACAGCACAATCAAGGCACATATATTTCTCAAAAACCGACTTCGTGCTGGCCTTGGTTAAGGTGTAGCATCATTGCTAAGCCCTGGGCTGCCCCATGCTCCCAGCAGTGCTGCCGTGTGTAGGCAGGCTCAACAGTGCTGATATCACTGGCGTTCAGGTGGGTGAGTGAACATAACCCTCTGCCTCTGCATTTCTGCTGTTTTGAGGCTGAACTCATCATAGAATCATTTAGGTGAGAAAAGACCGTTAACCTTATCAAATCCAACCACCAGCCTAACACTACCCAGCCCACCTTGGAAGCCTATATGGTACTGACAGTGAATGAGCACCATGCCACAAATGCTCCAAGGAGTTTCATTCCTTCAGACGACAAAGAGCAGAGCAATCTCTGCTCATCTTGGCCCAGCTCTGTCCCTCTCCATCACCTCTGCCTCGCCATGTCCCTGCAGCCCCATGGAGCCACGGCACAGATCCTGGTCACCACTAGTGGAACCCCAAGGAACTCCCATGGGTGCTGACTACGTCCTGGCAAATTAGGGCAATTAGGGTTTTGTTGAGGTCTCTGGCCTTGATAAATGCAGTCTTGCTCCTTGTTTGTCTCATCTCTGTTTTCAGTGAATCACTCATATGTCAAAAGGCAGCTCTGCAATAGCCTGAGATCATAATGAATTTGAACAGAAGTTGCTAAATAAATTTAAGCAAAAAATGGGGAAATCAGGAAAATTAGGAAGGTGCTCCAGTCCTGCAAAGCCAGACTGGATGAGCTTTGGATAGCCTGCGCTGGTGGAAGTAGGCCCTCGATGGGCCTGGATGGACATTAGGGTCCCTTCCAACCCAAACCACTCTGGGATTCTGCTGCTAATGAACATGAGGTGAATGTTTGCTGTCTTGCTGAAGTTGTTTCACATAAAACACCAAGTTATTACTTATACTGAATAAGATCACAATGACTCTACAGCTTGGTGTTGCTCCCTTCCACAAACAAGCACCTCACCAAGCCCTCACCCTGGCTCTCCTACTGCTACAAACCCCAGTCACATTATTAGCTCCCATTTTTTGTGGTAATTTTGTTCATTTGCATTTGGCTGCTAATCCACCATAATTCCCCAGATACTTCTCAACAATAGGCCTGTCTCGTCAGCCATTCTCTTCTTATTCATGCATCTTATTTCATTTTCTGTCGCTTGAAGCTGTCTTTATCCATTTCACTCCACTGATTTACAGGGCCGTTCTGAATTAGAAGCTTGCCCTCTGAAGAATTTCCATAGTGTCAGTGGGAAATTTACGTACATGTGCTCCCTATTTCATCATGCGAGCTGTCAAGAAATACACCGAGTAACTCCAAACATGGCACAGACCCCGTGGGATCCTTCCCAACACGTGCTCCCTCTTCGGTAGGAAAATATTGATATTTTCTTTCCCTGACTGATTTTCCAACTGGTGTTGCACCCACTTAACAGTGGTTTCAACCAGTCCGCATTTACCTAGTTTATTTATGAAAATACCATATGGGATAGTGTCAAAAGCTTTATGAGTCAATGCATTTCAAATTAATGCTTCCCCCTCCTTCCTGAGGCCACCCACCCACCCAGAGCCATCCAATTTCCATTCTCTGACATGATTTGTTCCCAATATAGATGTGCCAACTATTTTTATTCCCCGGCTACGTGAGTACGAGATGATTGTTTTATAATGTATTCAGAAACCCAAAGGTATTCCTTCTATCTTCAGCCATGCATTTCAACAAAAATACTTATTTACTTTATACAGCCCGAGTGCAAAGAAGCAGCAATGCCACCCCTTGGCACCACCAGGCCGCCACTCCCCTTCTTTCACATTTTAATCATTAAAAGAATGGAATTGGATCAGCTCGTGTTGGCACAGCAGCCTCACTGTGAGCTCCTTTAAGGCCTGGTGTCAACTTTTTCAGAAAAAAACTCCTTTAAGAATTAACTTTCTGTTGATTATACCCTTTGATTCACACCTACCAGATGTGGGTATCTACCATATCTACATCTTTCATGGCAACTTTTTGGTATCTCCCAGGACTACATCCATCGTTAACTGGGCCTGAGTTCAGACAGCAGTCAGACACCACTGAGGGCTATTCTTGCTCTACTTTTGTAAAAAAAATTAATATAAATCCAGTAGTAGAAACTCAAAATTATGCTATAAGCATAGAATCAATAAGGTTGGAAAAGACTTCTAAGATCCCCAACCCCAACTCATCCCCACCATGCCCACTGACCACATCTCCACGGCTCCCTCCAGGGACGGTGACCCCA
Organism: Gallus gallus; assembly: GCF_016699485.2. Taxonomy (NCBI): domain Eukaryota; kingdom Metazoa; phylum Chordata; class Aves; order Galliformes; family Phasianidae; genus Gallus; species Gallus gallus. The sequence goes on from NC_052534.1 coordinate 104,504,294, forward strand.
CCACCTCCCTGGGCAGCTTAATCTGCTAGCTTTCAGAAGATGGTATCAAGGATAAAATATCACCTGTTTGTCCCTAAATTAACCACATGCTGTGACCGAATTCTTCAAAGTAGCATTAAGATGTAATCTCGCCGTCTGTTTTCTCATGTTTTTCCTATAATGACAGCCACCAGACACAACAATGGCTGACACTATGCAGAACAGTAGTCAAAGGCAGCAAGAAATAGAGTTAACTGGGCTACAAATAGAGTGAGCTGAGCTCCTTCTGGGGAAGAAGTGTAGCGTTTGATGACTGGAGTGCTGCTCTGCAGCTTTATAAGGGACTCCATAAATTACTGCAGTATTTAAATGGCATCTTAAATTCATTTCTGTTCTGAAAACCTACAAGGAAATCCATGTTAAATAGATGATCTGTTAGAAATCCTGACGTTTGCCTCAAGAAATCCCTGCAAATTTCTAATATGATGGTTCACAAATTTGAAAATCCTTACAAAATTGCTCAGTGCTGCTCTGGTCGCTCTGTAGGGAAAGAGCTTTGAGAAAGGGCTGCCAGGACATGATCTAGAGGGATCTCTTGTTTTCTGTCACATTACTTTCCCCCATGATTGATTTAAATAGATGCTAAGGTCAAAAAGGATAATTATCACCACTCTGCATAATAGAGAAATGAAATTTAGCACAGCAATTTCTGAATCAAAGCCATATTTCCGACTGACCTACAGCATGCTGTTCAGACAGTGATGTCATCTGTCTTAAAGTCGGGGGGAACCACCATGCTGCCTGAAAACTGCAAACAACCTTTTAACTTCTTCATACTACCTCCAGCTCTTGTAGGCAGGAGAGACAATGGGATGTATATCTGAGGTGAAAATCGCACAATGTTAATACACAGGGAAACAACACAGCCCAGCACCAGCAGCATGCTGGATGCTCATCATTAAGGCAGAGAATAGAGGGGGAAAAATAAAAGCATTATCTGGTAACATTTGAATTTAAAGCAAATGAAGAAAGGGATGAATAAACTGCCAGCAAAGTGGTTTCAGAAAGACAGTGGTGACAAAAGCTGTTTGAATATGGATGCTGCTGCTAAGTTACTAAAGAAAAAAGAAGTCAAAATCTTAATGGGCCCAAGTGTGGAAGTGTAAAAACCAGGGACTGGAAGAAAAATGAAAGCATCAGTATGACTTGGACAAGGACCCAGAGAGCTGTGGGATCTCCTCCTTGGGATCTCCCACAGTCCCTGGCCGTGGTGCTGAGCCAATGGGGGACCAGAGGGACCCATGGTCATTGTGCCTAAAAATTAAGTGCAGTCAAAATGGAGGAAAAAAAGAAGTGAGGAGAAATGATGGCTTTGAATGTGATGAGAAAGGTGATGGAGAACAAATGTGAATCTTCAGCTGGAGTGCAGTGCTCTGGATCTGCTCTGCCTGCTGGGTGCCCCCAGTTCCCTTCCTTTCAGCACAGCACTGCTGTGTGGCAGCACTCAGACTGCAGTAACGTTATTGGAAAACCCATCATGGGCTGCAGGGGGGAAGAACTGAGTGAGAAATATGACTTCAGCAGCAGCATACACGATAAGCTGAAAAATACTACTTGAGAAAGGAGAAAAGATGAAAGTAGCTGAGGTGAGAAGCGGTATAAATGAAGACTAAAGGTTTCACAAAAGAAGTAGGTTAGCAGGCACCATAAAGCAGCACCAGGATTAAGCACGGCTGTCTTCCAGCAGGTCTCAGTGCCCGTTCCCACACAACAGTGCTTCCAGGTCCTGAGTTCTGCCCTAGTTGTGTACCAACAGTAAGAAACAACCTTCATAGATTGGGTCCACCACTAGGATTTCTTTTATATTTTATGCACACACTTTCCTCTTGATCTTGAATTTTATATTATACTCACTTATGTGTAGTGAATGTATCTTCCAGTTATGTCTTTGCTGTTGCCTTTGGACCATTTCTTCCTTCCCATCAAACTTCCCAGACTCAACTAACACATCTTCCTCATAACCCATGCCCCACAGACTTCCAGTGGCACCCAAAGGATTTTAAACCATGGGTTAAAGATAAATACATATAGGCACCTAGATGTCAGTGCAAGTTTGAAATGCAGGACTTCTTGCTTGAAACTGTTGGACCAATTAGTTATGACAGCTCTTAGAATCACAGAATCATCCAGGTTGGAAAAGACCTGTAACCAAGATAACCAAGACCAACTCCAACCCATCCTACCATGCCCACTGACCACATTCCTCAGTGCCACACCTCCATCATTCCTGAACATCTCCAGGGATGTTGATCCCACCACCACCCTGGGCAGCCTGTACCAATGCCTAATCACTCTTTTAGAGAAGAATTTCTTTCTAATATCTATCTGAACCTCCCCTGGTGCAATGTGAGGCCATGACCCCTCATTCCTCTCATGAGGTAATGTCAAACCTTCATTGGGCAAGGTTTCAAGTGAGCTAGGACCTCCCTGGTCTCTGGACAAAGAGATATTTTTAGTCCTTTTCTAGAAAGAAAACCTATTTTGGTATTATGTAGGTACACAGAAGGTGTCATGGGATGCATTACGAAGCATGGTGCATGACTACCTGCACCTACCATGATCTGTTCATGATGCTGAACTCTGAAAAGTGTGGCCACATGCACAGTGCCTACTGGAGAAGATCTGAATGACTTCTAGCCCATGCTAGTTCACAAAATACACCCAGAGATTGCTAGTGGCAGTCAGACAGGGTCAAGGTCAAGTCAGGAACCATGATCAAGCTCCAGGACACCGGCTCCTGCCCCAGCGCTACCCCAGCCCCAGCAGTGCCTGCAGACTGTGAACTTCCTGAGGATGGAACTATGGCTAAAGTGGCTCTAGGATCTCTAGATGTCACACACATCTAAGAAGCACGATATAGGAAAATGAATGTACTACACCTGTGTCAAAGAAAAATGGCAGAACGGACAAGAACAGTGGTCAGTCACTTTCAGGTGGAATTGGTGACTGGACAGCTAGAAGGAAATGTTGGAGAGATAAATGTGGACATGGCAACAAAGGAGAAAAAAGGCACATTGGAAGTTGTCAGAAGATAAATTAAGCTAGCCAAGCAAATAAACATCACTCTGGGTTACAGAACTAAAAAACACAAACAACAAGGGATAACGTCAATGACACAGATAGAAAATACATCAATGCAGAGCTGACGGCAGAGGAAGGTTTCTGGAGGTCTGACCAAAAAGCTGGAAAGTGCCCAGTCATGCACGCATCGAAGGACAGGATAATCAGTGGCACTGGAGACAGTGAAGATAAACAAGGACAAACAAAATAAAGGCAGGAAGAGAGAGAGAGAGACCACAAATTGCAGATAATCAGTGATCCTATGAGAAGAGACTGCAGAACATCCAATGCACATCGTTAAATGGGCTGAGGGCTGGAGGCCTCTGCGAAGGGAATTGCTGATGGAAGAATGGTGCACATGGACCACAACAGAAAGAATCTATTCCTAAAGTAACAGGAAATAAACCAGCTAAAAAGACATAACATATTTTGTAGGCTTGGCCTCATCTTACACAGAAGGCAAAATCCTTTCCATTTATTTATAAAGGTTCACCGGATGTAAGGATCAGAGTAACACTGACTTTTGTTGTATCATAGGTCACAAATACAGACAAGGTTGCATTCAAATTTTCCCTCTGTAAATGTTTCACTTGATAAATGCATGGAACGTTTCCCTCCCACATTTAAGACAATGCTATCAAATGTAAACATGCCATTAAACCGCCGATTTGAATTTGGAAATTTACGTTCTGAGAGATGAAAAATAGCAAAATGGTAATATTAAATATTACATACCTAAACGTGAGAATGATCCAAAGCTGCAAGTGACCATCGCTACGATTCTGTTCCCAGAACTTCCCTCTTATTAGGACAAACTTTCTCTGACCTCATTCTGTCTGCAGTATTTTACTGACTACAGAAAGCTCCTTGCAAAATACAGATACAGAAATCCTGGGATCCGCAGAGTTCACTGCCCCTCTGGATGCTTTCCCATTGAAAGCAGAGGATGAGGAGGGTGGAAAAGATAAAGGCTCCCTGAGATGTGCGCAGGGTGAGAGCAGCATTTGAGAAGGGCTGCTTTGGTTTGTTTGCTTTTCAATTTTTAGTTCATAAAAAAGTGAGCTCAGGCAGTAAAATCCTGCTCTTTCAGTTCAGCCTTCTTCCCAACAAAGCAGCTGTCACACTGAGGTTATTTCCATGAAATAACAAAAGGACATTTCTATTTCCATTCTGCCACGGTGACATCTGCCACAAGTGGATTAAAATTCGAATGAGGCAGTTTTTCACTAATAATTTAGTACAAATCACTATTATGACTAAGCTCTTATTAGGAATATTAGTAGGAAGCACAGGAAAAAGGCTTTTAAAACTATATACATACATTTATCAGCATGGACTTCCACTGAGATTCAGTGGCAGCTACAGCTGAGATTACCAGAGATTCAGGAACAGCAGCATGCAAATGTGGGCACAGTGCAGGCAAACTGACAGATGGGACTTGATGATCTTAGAGGTCTTTCCAACCTTCAAGATTCTATGATTCTAATGGATATGATCAGGAATGTGGATGTGATTACAAAATTGCAAAAGTAGTTGTCTTTTTCTAATAAAATCATCCGTATGTATCCATTTAGTATTACTTCTGACTTAACCTTCAAATAAATGGATCCACTTTTGCTCCATCTTTTGGGGAAAGAAAGCAAAGCAAAAAAAAATACCATATATACATGTAAGACATTAGGATAGGATATAAGGATAGGGGAAGAGCATGGAGCATATCCTCCTGGAAGAGATGTCAAGGCACATATGACATGAGGAGGTGACCCAAGACAGCTTCATGGCTTCACCAAGGACAGATCGTGTCTGACCCATCTGGTGGCCTTCCATGATGGAGTGATGGCACTGGTGGACAAAGGGAAGGGCAACTGATGTTGTCTGCCTGGACTTGTGTGAGGGCTTGGACATGGTCCCCAACTACATTCTATCCGTACATGGGAGAGATGTAGGTTCAAAGGCTGGACTATTCGGTTGATAAAGAATTGGTTGGAAGGTCACAGCCAGATGGTTGAGGTCAATGGCTCTATGTCCAGATGGAGGTGGTGATGAGTGGTATACCCCACGGGTCTGTCTGGGGACTGGTGCTCTTCATCATCTTTATCAATGGCACAGGCAGTGGGATTGAGGGACCTGGACAAGCTCAAAAAGCGGGCACACAAAAAACTAGGGAAGTTTAACAAGGCCAAGTTGATGCATTTGGGTTGGGGCAATGCCTGATATGGGTACAGAATGGGAGAAGAACTCACTGAGAGCAGTCCTGCAGAGATGGACTTGGGGGTTCTGATGGACAAAAAGCTGGACATGAGTCAGCTGTGTGTGCTTGCAGCCCGGAAGGCCAACAGCATCCTGGGCAGCATCAACACAGGGGTGGCAGCGGGGTAGGGAGGGGGTTGTGTCCCTCTACTATGCCAGGATTACTGCAGCACATTAAAACGCAGCTAAGAACGGCAATCAGCTTGCACCAAGCAGTCTCAGTGTCCCGATGTGTTCACTTCATGCTGCCAAGATGTGACAGTGTCTGCAGCTGGAGAAACGAGACCCTGAATTCGGTCGGTGATGTAGTCTCACATCAGGGATTAATCTAAGCAACAGGAACTGTAATAAATCCTAGGAAAAACATTCACAGAATCACGAAGGTTGGAAAAGACCTCCAAGATCATCAAGTCCAACCGCCAACTCATCACCACCATGCCCACATTGGAATCAGACATGTGTGAACTACAAAACAGAAATAGAAGAAATTTCCAAAGGGGAAAAAAACATTTTTCCTGCCTTCGCTCACTCTGTTACTAACTGCAAACACCTATACATGTTCCAGGTTTAAAGAAATGGAGAATACAAAGATAACACAGAGACGCGCTGCTTTATGTCCCTGACTAACCACATGATAAATGAATGGATGCTCCAACGTACTCTGTGGTTCACTCAGTGCATTGGAACTCCCAAATACTTAGAAATATTATACCATATATGGATGGGCATATGCTGAGATGAGCACAGAGTCTTTTTCAAGCTGAGGCAAGAGGCAAGTGTTTCAGCTGGGATGCTAAAGCCCCCAGATCTGCAGCCATCTAGTTTAACTGGCTGCATGCCAAGGTTATGCAGAAGCCTTGCAGAGATAGAAATAGTCTGCATACAATTCAGATACAGTCTGAATTGGCTTCCACTGATCATTCCTCATAAAGCCTCATCTGAACAACCAGAGAAGCTCTGGTGAAGACCTTTTTTCCTCATTACAGTGTGATGAAAACCAACCCAACCCTGATTAGGCTTGGACAGGCGTACACAACCACCACAATTTTGCAAAGAACAAAGGCACAGCAGCGGCTGAATGTCAATACCTGATGTGAGATGGATTCCACTGCAAGTCTCAGGTAGATCCCCAGGGGTTGTGGTTACGGAGCAGTGTGCTGAGGACTTGAAAAGCTGAAATGATGGAGGCAAACATTGCTACTGCCTTTCCCCCCAGGTTCAGGAAAAGATAAATACCTCCACTCATTCTTTGGAATAAGTAGATAGAGGGAGAAGAAGCCTCTTCCCATGAACTCTTGCAGAACCTGCTAGATGAAGTAACCCATAATTCTGAAAGTGAGAATCCTTGAAGAAGGGTGAGCCGGGATCTTGGTAGAAAGGAAGGTACTGAAATAGCTATGGCAATCACAGAAGATGGCAGCTACCAAATATTTGCTGCCTGTGAGCTCTCACAGTACCTGACAGAAGATGATGCTTGAAAGTAAGGTGATTTATGGTTTTCTCACAATTGCCTCTGTATGGGCATAATGCCCTTCTGCGCTTCAGCAAATGCCTTGCCTCTCAGAAAAAGCAAGCTGTGGACAAAGAATGACAATAACCATCATTCCATGGAATCTGGGAGTTCCTCTGGTGTTAATTCCAATTTCTTTTCTTAGCCTTTCCTGGGCATGGGATATGTAAGGGATATGTGCTACAGAAGTCTTCATCTTGGAAGGTCTCAGTGCAACCCTTGAATCACAAAGGGATTTATATCTATTTTTACTGGGGAAAAGCTCCACACCTTTAAATGGGAAGTCAGCTACAGTTACTTGTGTGTTTTTCAAAATACCAACTGTGTTCAATCAACTAGTCTGTTGTAATAACAGCAACAACTGTGCCAAGGACCTGTCCCAAGAGCTGTTACCTATTGGCCATGTTTTTGTTAACATCCACCTTGGTGCCTCACTCACTGTGCTACGAACATTCAAGGCCCAAGTCAGCAAATACCAATTCTCATGAGGAACACTTTAAGCAAGTCCTGGCAGTTGGTGATTGCAGGGCGTGTAGAGGCAGATGACATGCTGTCTATGTTCGAACTGTTCTGATTCTCAAAGCTTTTATTTCTGAATTATCTTTGGTCTGCCTGACCTTGGACACCAGGCAGCAACAGAGAACTGGCTCCATTATAAACACAAAAATGTCCAAAGCTGAAGTGTGTCAGAGTCCTCTGCTGATGATGCTAGCATGTCATAGAGTTACAGAACAATTAAGGTTGGAAAAGGCCTCCAAGATCACCAAGTCTAATTGCCACCCCATCCCCACCACGCTCACTGAACCGTGTCCCCATCGAGGGGGTCACACAGGAACAAATGGTTAATGGGACTGAAGGCTTCCATGAGAAGAAATGGCATCTGCAGTGCCCACAGACCAGCACAGAAAACAGCCATGTACTGGGAAGAGGCGAAGCCCAAATAGAGGCTAAACGCAAGCACTGAAGGCCTTGACCAGGAGGTTGCTTACAACCCAATAAACGAGAAAGTGTCATTACTTGTGTTGTTTAAAGGCAGCCTACATTAATATTCAGACTCAGCCTCTTCACTTTTAATTCAGCAAAAAGCAAATTTCAATTCTCAGAACGTACCACACACTGTACAGAGTTTGTAGTCACTCAACTGAGGGACTCAACAGACAGTTTTGGAATTTTAACACAGCCAGTTCAGAACTGCACATACAACTCACTTCTTCTGCCTTGGAAACTGGAAGGAAATTATGTGGATCTGTGCTTAAGCCTTTTTGGGAGACTGCTGCTGAAAGTGAGGGGTTTGGCTTGTCTCTTCAGTGCCATTTTGTCACTGAAATGTGAGAACGTTTTTTCCAGTTTTGTTTCTCATTCCCTTAAGGGAACAGTAATTCATTTACAGCTTTGGGCCAGTGAAATCTTCAGCAGAACACCTTGCTATTTTCCCCTGTGTAACTTAACAAGAAAGAAAAGTGCAGTGCAAACCGTGATTCAACGTTTTTGCATGTTTACAAGTGAGCATTCATGCAATAATTTACATACATAGAGATAAGTTTATTTAGCTCTACCTAAATGCTTTCCGTCGATATGGATAACTCAAAAGAGCTTGGGTTGGTGCAGAGAATGTGTGTTAACAAAGGAAATAAAGTAAACTTATTACGTGGAATGTCTCCAGCAGAATCACTCTGCTTTGTGAGCAGTGCAGCCTATGATACAAGACCAGTCCTTCTCAGAACAGCTTTGAAAGCAATGTTCTATTTAATAACAAGAAAAATTTCTTTAGCAATGTTTGGGTATTGCTTCAGTCACACTCATGTAATGGCATCTATTTCAACAGAAGAAAATCACTCCGTAGAGGAAAAAAAAAAAAGCAGCATTGCAAACTGTTCCTCTTTTAATGGACGCTGTATACACACTTTGAAGTAGAAGTGTTATTCAAAACACATTAGAAGAGCTCTGGTGATACAAAACCCATGCTCTGTGTTTTTCACCTCTCTGAGAAGCAAACGATAAATGCTGCAGGGTACGCCTACCTCTTTGTTGGTGTTGGTGCTCCAGAGGACATGTGGGTCACCATGGCGTCATTCATGTTAGTCAGAGGTCGAGGGGGACTGAAATAGAAAGAGGAATTTGTTCCAGTTACTGATTAAAAGAAATAAATTAGAAAACAAAAGCAATAGTGGGAAAAAGGGCATCACTGTTTCCAGTGACACTGTTCGGGCAAAGAGCAGCAGGATTTGCTTTGCACAAAGGTACTTAAAGAGCTTGGACTGCACTTCTCTAATTAGTTTTTGTGATTTCTGCACTGCTTGAAAATGAAGGTGAAACATTTGTGATTACATAACTGACCTTTGGCACTGTCCAATTCTTCAAAGAGATGTAGGAGACATTCAAGTTGGGGGAAATATCCGAAATGCCCACAGAGGTGAGGCACTGACTGGTTGCAGTAAACCTTCATTCTAACAATGACTGCGTACACCTCCCAGTTGGGTTTTATTTCTAGTGAGTTAAATCTAAGTTAGCTGGAGAAATCATGGAATCATTCAGGTTGGAAAAGACCTCTCGGATCCCCAAGTCCAGCCCCAGCCCACCCCACCGTGCCCACTGCCCACGTCCCTCAGTGCCACGTCCCCACGGTTCTGGAACACCTCCAGGGATGGTGACCCACCACCTCCATGGGCAGCTGTGCCACAGCAGCACCACCCTTCATGAGAATAAGTCTTCCCTAACATCCAGCCCGAGCCTCCCTTGGAGCAACTTAAAGTCATTACCACTTCTCCTATATCTAACAGTTGTTTAACTATCAACTAGTAATGCCTGGACTCAGGTCACTCTTTTAATAGGGATGGAATTAATACAGATTACTGCATGACAGCTGTCACTCTTTTTTTGCTGAATCCTTCGGATTGCATTTACTGCACTTACACACATACAAACTCAACATAAATGGAGTCTTGAATACCTTTGCTAACCTTACAGCTGAGTTTTGTTTTATAACCTGGACAGTCCTACACTATTAAGATTTGTAAGGGATACTGTGAGCCCTTCTGGCACTGCTCAGGGCCCCCCTTGCAGCCCAGGCTGTATTTCTTTGTGGAGAGAGAATTACAGAGAATTACAATGAAAACACAACCAACGCAGCCAAGCAGGCACAAACCAAAGGTATACATTAGATGCACAAAACTGTAAAAACATACTGATATTAACTCACTTTACACTACAGAGAGTGGCTGACCTCTACCTATTATTATTCCATTTTACAGGCATGCTGACAGAAACTTAAAGGGACTTGAAAATAAACAGTTCTGTGGCTGCCTACCTACATATATTTATGTAGGCAAAGGTTAACATAAAGCATTTCTAGGAGCGCAGCCAGCAGACGCTGTGGTCAAGTTTGTGATCCAAGAGAAATTTGCATGAGGTTAAACAGAGAGCTTGTAACAAAGGAGTAGTACCCGAATCCATATGGAAACCTGGTTCAGTTTACTAATTAAAACAAAACACCACCGTACGCAATAAATAAGAGTCGAATATCCTGAGTTGGAAGGCACCCACAAGGATTGACTCCAATTCCTGATGGAACGCGGTTGTACATAACTGTAAAAATAAAACCATCCCAGCTGGCACGTGAATCCTTCCACTTCCCTCTATAAGGTGTCAGCAGGAAAAAGCAGTAAAACAAGGCAGATTCCTTTTCCTGGGAACTTTACTATTTCTCATACAGCAGGCTAGGAAAGCACAACTCATCATAACTCATTAGAACAAACAAGTATTAACTCTGCTTTCTTAATTCTTCCTATGCTACTTCACACTTTTTTTTTTCTGAGATAAGAAAGACATCACTGACTATAAAATGCAATTTGATTTACTGAAATTCCTACTTTCTATTGCAGGATGTATCCACAGAAGCAAAGAAATAGCATTCCTTTGCTTAACAGCCATCAGAAGCCCTCTGGGACACTTCCACGAATAGCGCTGTGCAAACTAATCTCTTTCTATTACAACCTATCAGGAAGGATTCAAAGCAAAAGCAGCACGACTTGCTTTCCTCATATCTCATTCTTGGAAGAACTGTGTCAATACAATATGATAATAGCACAATAACGCACCCACTCAGCTTTGTTTCTCAGGGAAGACCAAAGAGAATTTCTCCGAAGAACAGACATGGCTGAGGTTACCTACAGCAGGCACAACCCCAGCCCCCCATAAACACAAATGCTGTGATGGTTGAAGCGACACAAGCAAGGTTGTGCCCCCAGTACAGATTTCTTCTTTCCCACTGCTGCAGCTTTTGCTTCACTTGCATGTCTTGGCCACCTGCACATCACACTCTAATTGCCCAGTTTACCATGCTAACAAGGGGCAAGGCTGCATTTCAACAGAACCATAGAACCATTCAGGTTGGAAAAGACCTCTCCGATCCCCGAGTCCAACCCCAACCCACCCCACCATGCCCACTGCCCACACCCCTCAGTGCCACATCTCCACATCTCAAACACCTCCAGGGATGGCGACCCCACCACCTCCCTGGGCAGCTGTGCCACTGCATCACCACTCTTCCAGAGAAGAAATTTTTCCTACCATCCAACCTGCATCAACCCATTCCCACCATGCCCTCTCATAGAATCACTGAGGTTGGAAACGACCTCAAGGATCACTGATAATTGATGATAATTCAAAAACCAAAGGAGGTCATACTCTTCCAGGCTAGTGTATAAAGTAAGATTGTTGGCTGGTGCTCCTAGTTGACTGAAATCTCAACCAAGCAGTAGGAAAGAAGACAGGAACACACACTGGCATTTGCCTGCAAATCTTCCATCTGTATGGAACTTTTGCTGCAAAGCTGGTTGTACTCAGTGCAGCAAGGACAGCGGGCTGCAGGAGAGCTGGATGCCTCCCCAGCAGGCACCATGCCAGGCACTGCAATGGGACAGGAGGGACAGCAAACAGATCGCTCTGCTCACTCCAGAAACCATCACCAGACCTCAGCAACTGAACGGAAGAGTGGAGGGGGGGGAGCAGAAAAGGAGCATCCTTCATCAGTGGGGGGGGGATAATGCAATTTTACTATAGACGCAGCATTCTGTAAGGATGACATGAGCAATGATATCTTTCCCTGTCATATTGCAAATTCTCCAACAACTGTAATAACAACACGAGTTGCCAAAAATGTGAAACATGGTCCCAAGCACATGGAAACTAACAGTATATGCAGCACTGTGGTTTGATCTAAAGCTGATTCCTTTATCTTCATTTATTCTTTGATATAACAGCTCTATGGCTTTTCGTCATAAACCTGCTTGAGGATGGAAGTTTGCTGATGATACCAAATGGTGTGGAGTGGCAGATACAACAGAGGACTGCACTGCCATTCAGAGACCTCGACAGGCTAGAGAGATGGGCAAAGAATATCATGAAGTTCAACGAGGGCAAGTGTTGAGTCCTGCATCCTGGGGAGGAATAACGTCAGCCATCAGTACAGGTTAACCTGCTGGAAAGAAGCTCTACAGAGAAGGACCTGGGTGCTCTGCTTGACCAATGGCTGATCAATGGCTGACCAATGGTTGAATAAAAGATGACCAAAGGTTGGCCATGAGCCAGCGGTGTGTCCTTATGGCCAAGAAGGCCAATGGGACCCTGGAGTGCAGTGCACAGAGCGAGGCCAGCGGGGTGAGGGAGGTGATCTTCCCCTCTGCTCTGCCCTGGGGAGGTCACATCAGGAGCACTGCACCCAGTGCTGGTCCCTTCGATTCTGTGATTCTGTATGAATCTGTGAAAGTGGTTCCAGACTCCTTCCTTAGACATAGCCTTACTAATCCTCTTTGTGTCTGAAGAATGCAACAATAACCTGAGAAACTTCTGGAAATTAATTGTGCCAGGCCTATACTTGTTTCACAGTCTGTCAGCCAGGACGTTAGTGGGTCACATCACACATCTGAGGACAGCACCTGACGGGAGAAATTTTCTCTCCAGCATTCCCTTTACTGAGCAAATTTGTTCTTCTATCTAAGAGGACAATTCTTTTAGTGTTATTTGCTATATAAAGTCTTATCCTCTAATTACTCAGTAAGAAGGAAGAAATAAAGAATGACTTCTTTTGAGCCATGTATTATATGCAGCAAAGACCATAAAAAAGGCCTGTTATTTATTATTCAAATCCAAATAATGATCTCCTGCTGCCTTCCGACTCTGCCTACGTGCTTGGCTAAGTAGAGTATAAGATCGATACGACCAATTCAATAACAAGCACTGAAGGCAGGCCAGTGAAGAAAAGGAAAACCTATTTAAAGATGCAATAGCTGGTAGCGACAAGTGAAACTTCACAACAGAAAGCAAGGAAGAAAAACAGGAACAACTAAAAGCTAGAAAACGTGTTTTTCACAGAGGTATCTCCAAACCTCCTACTTGAAGACAAATCTGTGGTGATTTGATGGTAACCTATGCATAAATGTGATTTATCTCTAATAAAACCAAGCAGCAGTACTCAAGCACAGATATATCAAAATCCAAGGGACAGACAGCAAATGAACAAATCCTGCTTGGAAGCATCCTTGCAGATTTTAAATAATGAGGGCAATAAAGCACACAAACCAATCTCATGGCTGCAGCAAGTTCTTCCTGTTGGAAACATGAGTGCTTTTTACAAAATGCATGATTTCTTGTATTTTCTACTTTGCACAGGAAATAATTCAGAGAAATCTCCCAATCTTGGTTGCATTTGTGGTTCTGGTTAGAGGACCGTGATGACTCATTGGGAAGTCACAAACTCTGAATTAGCAAATAATCGCAGTAGCATCTGTGCGTTTGTTTTCAGCTCTTTTGCCCCAAAATGTGAGGGGTAAAACTTCACAGCAGGATGAGTTTTGGCAACTTTTGGTTGCTGTATATACATATATGTGATTTCTTAGAATGCTTGGAGACGAATCCATCATCCATAAGGAAAAGTTTTAAGGAGCTGCTCTGGAAGCCAGGATATTTAAAACATGACCCCACAGTGAGAAAATGTTAAAAAGAGTTGAATTGTTGAAGTTCTATTCTTATTCCAGAACTCTTTCAGATTAGATTTCTTCAATTTGAAGTGAAAAGGACAATGTGAGTGCAACAGCTACATCAAGCTAAAGGGGGGAAAAAGATTAAAGAAGTGATCAAATGCAGCTGGAACTGCACTGGGGCTGTGGAACACAAAAGAGCAGCAAAGCTGAAGGCATGGGGTTGAGATGCATAAGATGAGCACAGGACATGCCACAAGCAATAGCCACAGTAGCAATCCATTCAAAAGGAGTTTGCTCATGTGCACTTCCCCTGCAGCTGTAGGCACGGGCAGAGGGCAACTGAATCTCAGTCACTGCTCACCTCACCTTGACTCCAATCCAGTGCTCATTCGTCACAAAACTGTTTGAGTTGGAAAGGACCCTTCAAGGTCATCTGGTCCCTGCAATGAACAGGGACACCTACAACTCCATCAGGTGCTCACAGCCTCGTCCAGCCTGACCTTGGGTGTCTGCAGGGACATCCACCACCTCTCTGGGCAACCTGTGCTACTGGCACAGAATAACAGCAGAATTATGAAGGTTGGAAAAGACCTCCAAGATCCCCAAGTCCAACCCCAGCCCACCCCACCGTGCCCACTGCCCACGTCCCTCAGTGCCACATCCCGACGGTTCTGGAGCACCTCCAGGGACGGTGACCCCACCACCTCCCTGGGCAGCTGTGCCACTGCAGCACTGCTCTTTTGGAGGAGAGTTTTCTCCTGATATCCAACCTGAACCTCCCTGGCACTACTTAAGTCCATTACCTCTTGCTCTACCTTTATCATGAAAAACCTTTTCCTTATATCCAATATAAATCTTTCCTCTTTTAGTTTGAAACCATTTCCCCTTGTCCTGTCACAACAGATCCTGCTAAAGAGTCAGTGTCTTTCTTTTTTATCTCACCTGGGAGGCAGGAGGGCAAGCACGGGCTTCAGTTCTGACCTTACCTTCTGACCTTATCTATTCTTATCTTCAGATTGGATACTAGGAAACATTTCTCCTCTGAAAGAGCAGTGATGCAATGGCACAGCTGCCCAGGGAGGTGGTGGGGTCACCGTCCATGGAGGTGTTCCAGAACCACTGTGGCACTGAGGGATGTGAGCAGTGGGCACGGTGGGGTGGGTTAGGCTTGGTGAACTTAGAGGTCTTTTCCAAACTTCATGATTCAGTGATTCCATTCTACGATTTGAGATCCCCAATAAATTGAGCAAACGCCTCCAGCAGAAAGTTACTTGTTATTTCCATTGTAAAATAAAAGAAAGAGCTGATTATTGAAGTGCACCTCGCTTGCAGCAAAGAACGGGGATGATCTACTTGTTCCATTTGTTTTCTGCACAGGTAACAGAGGCAAACAGACAGAGGAAACCTGCATTTATGGGGCAAAGCAGCTCTCTGCACAGCCAAACCAAACTTGGGGATGGAAGCACACCTGTGGTTACCCCAAAAGGCAAAGAAATTTCTCTGCAACCCTCTACCAGTTCCCCAAGGGGTTCAGAAATATGGAAATAATCTTTCTAATGATTATGATGTAATGAAAACAACAGAATGACAGCTCTCGGGTAGGCACCGAGCACTGCCTTTGCACTTGGGATTGTGGGGAAGGCTGCGAGATGACTGTCAGCAGCTCCTCACTGCACCGTGCCACGTTCTGACGGTGCATTTGGATGGGGAAAAAAAAGAAGAGGAATTGTTTAAAAATAGCTGCCAACACTCCTGCAATGAGAGCACCAAGGGCACAGGCACCCGCGGGTGTGCTGAGCCAACGCTTTTCCTATAGGAAGAGAAGGAACCCGTAGGATGGCATCGGGTCTCACCGCTCCATCCCAGTGCAAATTAATGACTTTCGAAACAACAACAAAATGTCCTGTATAGGTGACAGATCGATGGCTGCTTTGTTCTCTTTGTTATTTTCAACAGAAAATGGCCAAGTGCTGTTCTGACGTTATTCAAAGTGTTGGGTTTTTTTTTTTGTTGTTGTTGTTTATTTGTGGTGAGGAATATGTTTTAAGCTAAGTTTCCTACATCATCATAAGAACCTTTTATGTCTCTTTAACTCATTTTGCACCGTGCACCGAGCAGCGATCCAGCCGAAAGCTGTCTTGTGGCAAAGCACAAAACACAACAGAACTCCCTATAACACAGCAACAATTCAAGTTAAAGATGTATAATACCCCCCAAATAGCAGTGCTGCCCTCAGGATACACTGTGTGTCCGTTGTGTAGACAATGCGATATACACATAAACAGTGCAATGTATGCATCTACAGCACAGTATAGACATACGCAATGCAATATAGACACCTATAATGTAACATATACATTAACGACCCCGAGCTCATCGCTGCACCCATTCATTGCCTCTAATTAGGAATATGCAAACTACTCACCGCAACAAAGCATCGCTCTTAATTGTGCCGTTCGCTTCTCCGACGCCACGTTTTAGGCATTCTTGTCAGTGTGCCACATTTTAGGACGGGTCCGTCTGTGCCAGCTGTCACCCGGCGCTGCTCCCGGCCCCGCCCCGCGCACCACCTCCGCTCCCCGTTCCACTCCCCCCGGTCCCAGCGCTGCCGCCGGGGTCGGGATTCGAACCCGCGGCCCCGGATGCGCCGCACGGCGGCGGTTACCGCGGCAACCGCAGACCGGGACGCATTCAGGCTCACGAGGCGGTCTCGGATTTGCTCTTCCCTTACAGTGAAGAACTACGGTGGCGACTGCGTTGAGAAATAGCGTTTTGTAGCTGGGAAGGTGCTCTGTCAAAGAGGGATGTCGTGCTCTTTGTTGTCGTTTTCACGGAAATTAAATAGGAGGCATTACTTTTGGAGCAGCCCAAGACAATTCCTCTTCACTCGGTGTGGCCCAGGCAAGCCAAAAGGTTGGACACCCACGACCATTGATAGAGATGGTGAAGAGCACCAGTCCCAAGAGGGACCTCTGGGGGACACCACTCATCACCGCCTCCACCCGGACATAGCGCCGTTGACCACAACCCTCTGGCTGTGATCTTCCAACCAAGTCTTTACCCACCAGTAATCCATCCAGCTCTCAAATCCACACCTCTTCTACAGAGAGATAAGGATGCGGTGCGGCACCGTGCCCAAGACCTCACACAAGTCGGGGCAGATGACAGCAGCTGCCCTTCCTTTGTCTGCTGATGTCATCATGTCACCTTCCATCATAGAAGGCCACCAGGCAGGTCAGGCGCGATCCGCCCTCGGTGAAGCTGTGCAGGCTGTCCCTGACCAACTGCTCATCCCTCATGTGTCCTAACATGTCTTCCAGGAGGATATGCTCCGTGACCTTCCCAGCACAGAGGTGAGGGTCACCACCTTGTAATGCCGTGGGTTCTCCTTTCTCCCTTTCTTAAACATGGCAGTGATGTTTCCCTTTTTCCAGTCATAGATTCATAGGACCACAGAATGGTTTGGGTTGGAAGGGACCTTTAAGCTCATGTAGTTCCAACCCCCTGCTGTAGGCAGGGTCACTTCCCTCTAGCCCAGGTTGCTCACAGCCATCCAGCCTGGCCTGGAATGCTTCCATGCAGGGGGGCATCCACAGCCTCACCGGGCAACCTGTTCAGTGTCTCACCACCCTCACAGCAAAGAATTTCTTCCTGATATCTGGTCTAAATCTGCCCTCTTCCAGTTGAAAGCCATTTCCCTTCATCCTGCCCTTATAAAAAGTCCCTCCCCAGCTTTCCTGTAGGCCCCTCCAGGTACTGCAAGGCTGCTGTGAGGTCTCTTCAGGGCCTTCTTTTCTCCACATAACACAGCCCCAGCTCCCTCAGCCCGTCTCTGTAGTGGAGGTGCTGCAGCCCTCTGATCATCTTCGCGGCCCTCCTCTGGACCCTCTCCAACAGCTCCCTGTCCTCCTTGTGCTGACGGCTCCAGAACTGGACGTAGTACTGCAGGTGAGGTCTCAGGAGAGCAGAGCAGAGGGGCAGAATCCCCTCCCTCGCCCTGCTGGTCACACTTCTCTTGATGCAGCCCAGGATACAGTTGGCCTTCTGGGCTGCAATCGCACACTGCCAGATCACGTTGAGTCTCTGCAACCCAGACACCGGACCTTGCCCCCGGCCTTGTTGAACTCCATGAGGTTGGCATGGGCCCACCCCTCCAGCCATCCCAGGGCCCTCAGGATGGCATCCCTTCCCCCTCGCGTGTCACCTGCAGACTGCTGAGGGTGCACTCGATCCCACTGCCCACGTCGCCTACAGGGACGTGAAACAGCGCCGGTCCCGGCACCAATCCCCGAGGAACGCTTCTGGTCAGCAGTCTCCATTGGACGCTGAGCCGCCGACAGCTCTCAGTGCAGCCCTCCAGCCAATTCCTACCCAGCAAGCAGTCCATCCATCAGATCCATTCTTCTCCAGTGTCAAACGCTTTGCACAAGTCCAGGTAGATGACATCGGTTGCTCTTCCTTTATCCACTGATGCTGCAGCTCCATCAGTCAGGCACAACTTGCCCTTGGCAAAGCCATGTTGGTTTACCACCAATCACCTCATCTTTATTCTCTATGTGCCTCATTAGGGCCTGCAGGAGGATCTGCTCCGTGACCTTGCCAGGCACAGAGGTGAGACTGACCAGCCTGATGTACCTTGGATCTTCTTTTTTTCCCTTCTTGAAAATGGGGGTTAAGTTTCCCCTTTTCCAATCAGTGACAGCTTCACCAAACTGCCATAACCTTTCACATACAATGGATGGTGGCTTGGCAACCTCATCCGTCAGTTCCCTCAGAACCCAGGGATGGATCTCGTTGGGTCGCGTGGACTCATGCACCTTCAGGTTCTTTAGGTGTTCTCAAACCTGATCTTTACTTACAGTGGGCAGATCTGCCTTCTCCAGGTTCTTACCATTGCTTTCTGTAATTTGGGCAGTGTGGCCAGAGCCCTTGCTGGTGAAGACCGAGGCAAAGAAGTCATTGAGCACCTCAGCTTTCTCTGTATCTTTTGTGACCAAGTCTCCAGTTTCCTTCTGGAGGGCTTACATCCTCCCTGACCTTTTTATCACCGATACATCTGTAGAATTCCTTCTTGTTCTCCTTTATATCCCTGGCTAGAATTAATTCTGTCAGGGTTTTAGCTTTCCTAATCTGACTCCTGGCTGCTTGGACAACTTCTTTGTAGTCCTCCCAGGTAACCTGCTCCTGCTTCCAATCCTTATGGACTTTCTTTTTGAGCTTAAGTGAGTCCAGGAGCTCCTTGGTGATCCACGGAGGCCTCCTGGCATTCTTGCCTGCCTTCCTTTTCTCAGGATGATCTTAGATGTCTTTTCCAATCTAAGCCATTCTACGGCTCTATGAAAACATGAGCTATGTATCAACAAAGTCTTTTTGAATGCATTAAGGTCCTTCAGATACCAAAAACACCTGTCAGTTCACAATTTTTGAAATCAAGTGGTCTTAGTGGATTTTTACAGCTACCATAGAAGATTTAAGACTTTTCATTATGAAGTATATACAAATTTAGTCTTGATAAACATTGTGGATGAAGAAGATTCATTAAGTAGTAAGTAATGCTGGAATGGTGATCACAAACAGTAATCCAGATCAACAAGCTAAGGTTGTTAAAACAAACTATTTGAATAGACCAAATACTAAGTGACCTCTCTATGACATCTCTGGTGTCACAGTTGGATGGGCTATGGGCCATGGGCCACCTGATCTAGTGTTGGCAATCAGCCCATGGCAGGGGATTGGAACTATGACATCTCTGATGTCGCAGATGCAGAGAACAGAGCTGTGTTTCAGAAGGCAGTGGTTACAAAAAGGATCAGGGATTGTAGCAGGCGTGTAAGGCAATCTGCGGGCAGCAGAGCTAACCTGATCCTGCAGCACAGACATGGAGATGTACTAGTGCTTGGATCAGCAGAGAAGGGAAAAAAGAATAAGTGTTGGAAATGAAACATCGCTTAGGTGAAAAATCTGAAATAAGACACAAATATTAAGCAGGAATGATGAGCACTCCCTCAAACAATTACTCCAGAACTGGCACTTTTGTAACCTCTCAAAACCAAGAAGGTGTGCCTTTGTGTTAGATAACCTTTCCTGGACACAAATTACTGGGCTTGGAAGGGAAGGAATGTGGTGACATTTAATGATCAATGAGTACCAGGTGGTCAGAGAGGCTGGTTTAATATTTTCTGATCTTAACTTCTATGAAAAGTCATCTTTGATGTATGTTTGCAATAAATACCAGCAACCAAAGCATATCTCTGGTTCCTTTGCTTTGTGTTGATGGGAATTTTATTTAAGCTGATTTGGATCAGCAAGCCCCACTTTTAGAAGAGACTTGTACTGTCTTGGAGTTTTTTTGCAGTCCTTACATGAGGGTTTTCCTGGAAGCTTCCCTACACAGAAGGAAACCTGTGATTTGTTTGCAACTGTCACTGAAATTCAGCAGCCTGATGAGGAAGCCTCAGCTGGATGATGAAGGAGCACAACAATGCTGTATCAGATCTGCTGCTGTCCCCACCCAAAGCAAGGCAGTTTCGGCAGCAAAGCACTCTGTAATATTTTAGAGAAGTGTAAAATGATACCCTGATAAGCAGGTTTATCAGCACCACGCTGCACACCACCCTCGTCCTCCTGGCAGGAGAGAGGAGCTTTTCTTCCTTATCTAATCCTCAGAGCTTTTTGGCAACTGCAAGATAAAGATTTTTACCAAAAGCAGACTTACTAACTTATCTGAGGAGGTTTTAGGTCCCCCCCAGTCACACTGCAAAAGCAATAGGAATCTGGGTCAAGAAAAAGACAGGTTTGTAGGCATTTTCAGGGCAATGCTGTACCCCTGGAGGCTAACATGAGTGCAAGGAGAAGACCTCACCCTTGGTGCTGGGTGGTGGAGAGGTCCCAGTCAGCTTGATTTCTGTTCATTTTTCAAGCCTTATAGCAGCAGTAGATAAGGGGATCTGACCTCTGGGAGATCATTGCTCCCTCCAGGGCTTTAAGTTGAAGCAATGGCAGATACCCAACTCATTGATGCCTGGGGAAATGTTCACGGGGAAAAGAAGGGAACAGTCAACAAAGTTTTTGAATTGTCAAACAAGATAAAATTCCTGGGCATGTATATCTGATGGACTGGAAACGTTTGTAACCCACAGACTGGCATTCTTACTGTAACACCTTCACAAAGACCTTACAAACTATGTTTAGCACTATCAGTCAATAGCACCAACACGAATGCATGGAGGAAAAAGGATCTGGAGGTGGGTAGTCAGTAGATGGCTGAACATGAGCCAGTAGTGTGTCCAGTTGGCCAAGAAGACCAAGCCTTGTATCAGAATTAGTGTAGCCAGACTGCCTTATGGAGCAGATCCCTGGTGCTCCTTCAGTAGATTCCGTGAAGTTCGCACATGGAAACTGCTGTATGTGTTTTCCATAGATCATAAGGGCAGAAGGAAATACTACAGTAAGAGAACTTCTGTCAAGCACAGAACAAAACCAGACTGGCATTTGTATTTGATTAAAAAATACTCTCCTCTTGGTTTTCAAGTTTCAGTACTCCACCACTTTCAATTTTGCTAATCTATTCTAACCACTACTTACACTTACTATTAAAATCCATTTTTTATTTTCATTCTGAATTTGTCTAGCTTCGTCTCCAGGTCAGTCCATGCAGAAGCCTGTCTGATAAAGGTCCCTGGATGACACTTCCTCTTCCTAGGACAGATATTTCTAAAACTATCAAATCATTCCAATACCGATGCATTAAATACCGTATGACTTGAGCTGCTGGAGTCTTTGAACTCCTGCTTGTGCAACTTCCAGTATCTCTTCCCAGGCCTCGAATTCTTTTCACTGACCTTTTCAACCTTTCCATCTTTTTGGTCTTGCAGTATCTGCCTGTTTGTGGGTGCTCTCATCAGTTTGCTGACCAGGACCACTCCACCACCCAACACCAAGGGTGAGGTCTTCTCCTTGCACTCAGGTTAGCCCCTGGGGCTACAACATTGCCCTGAAAATGCATATTCAACCAATTATGTGCCATGACCTCCACAACTTTTGGAGTCATTTTTCTTAGCATTCTGTCCTTTTAATCTTCTTCATACCTCCAATAGTTTTCTAATTTCATAGAATCATAGAATCATTCAGGTTGGAAAAAAGACCTCTAAGATCCCCAAGTCCAACCCCGACCCACCCCACCATGCCTACTGACCACGTCCTTCGGTGTCACATCCACACTTTTCTTGAATACCTGCAGGGATGGTGACCCCACCACCTCCCTGGGCAGCTGTGCCGCTGCATCACTGCTCTTTATGAGAAGAAATGCTTCCTAATATCCAACCTGAATCTCCCCTGGTGCAACTTAAGGCCATTACCTCTCATCCTACTACTAGATACCAGGGAGAAGACACCAGCCCTCACCTCAGTGCCTAGCAGTGATTTCATATTTTTCCTCCTGGCCATTAAAACATGAATTAACAGCACAGAGGCCAGGTCTGCAGGACTTAGTTTCTAACCAAGCAATTCAGCTATAATTCAGCAATCTTCCTGTTCAGTTACATCAAGGACAACTAGCTCAGCATTTGGTTTTCAACCGGCTGTGTATCTGTTGATGATTGTTTTCTAAATCATGCAATGCTCATCCTAAGTGCATTACTTCAACACTATCACTTCACTAATCAAAACTAATCTGATCAAGAAGATACAAACTGTGTCTGACTACCTTACGCTGCCAAAAGCCCCTGTATGCTGATTGGCACGAGTTAGGTTTCTATTTACTGATCAACAAATTAGCTTCTATACTGCTCCATTAGTTTATTTGCCATCAAAGTCATGTTGGTAAACTCAACGTGTCAGATACTGCCCTGTGCGATTTCAATCTCTCTCCCTCCCTGGAAAAAGAAAGAACAGGCATTTTCCTCCTGCACTCTGGGAACTTTCCCATTGCTCCGAGACATCAACAGCCATCAGCAAGTGTCCAAATTAAGGAATTTTGCACCTATTTCAGTTGGGACTGAAAACATAGAAGGTGCAATTCCAGATCCTTCTGGATTACCTCTGAAAGGGACCAACAGCACACCGTACAGCTGCTCACCAGCCAAGCCACAGCCTGGAAACTGCTCTGGAAACTCTCATCAGTGCTGATCAATTTTATTATTTTAAGGCAGCAACAGGACAATTTCATTCTGTTCTTTATTATCTACACTAACAACGTATGCCCATTTCTCTGTCCCCTCAGCAATCCTTTTTTTCAAGTCCCTCTCCCATACTGCATAACTCACAGTTTGCATTCTTTCTACCGATCTTTTCTTGCTCCCTGGAGCAGTGCAGCTTCCTTCCTGCCACCCTTCCAAACCTCTCCTGCAAGGTGACACTTGGCCAAGTGTTCTTAGACAGCTCCTAGTTATTAATATCTTTATGTTCGCATTATTTACTCAGCTGACATTGATTCCAGCTTTGTGAGACAGACTGCTGAGTGCTGTTAGATGCTGATGTGCACCTCATTTACATGCAAGAACTGTAATCAGGTCATGATCACTTGCACCTAAATAATGACTCATTGTAGCCCTGAGCAATTTCTCTTTGTAGGCTGAATTCTAGCAAAGAATTCACCCTGGATATGTCCCTTTTCATGCTTAAAAACTCTTTTCTCTATTTTTGTTTTCTATTCCTTTTAAGAAATTCCCATGGTGTCACTCATACAGGAAACCCAAAAACCAGAACCATCACTGTAATCACTTTCATGCACTGCACTTACGGAACTGCATATTCTTTTATTTCCTATAGAAGTATTATATGTTGTATGCTCCGAATTGTGAATGCTGGTGAGCTCCAGCTGGGCAGCAGCACAGACAATCTTAGCAGAAAAATGTGAACAGATTCAGGATGATTCACCATTTGAGAAAGTTTTAAGCACAAAATCCTTTTCTATGAGTCTGAGCAGGACCTCACAACAGAAAATCCACGTTTAAAGCTTAATAACAAACTGCACAGCACATCCAAACCACAGCACAGAGGTAGGCAGTCTAACTCTGGGGACAACGAGCAGCCTTGTCCTTGTACATCCAATATGTCCTTCGTTAAGGAGAGCTCTGAACTGAACAGCAGCATAACAGACATTTCTTTTTTAATCTACGAGTTGAATTACACAGTGAACATTACAGCGATATCCCATTGCATCACGTCCAACTCCACTCACTGCACAGGACTGAAGAAGGTATAAATGTTGGGAAATATTTGGTGATGCAAGAAAAAGAGAAAACAATCACACGGCTAATTATGAATTGGTAAAGCTCAAAACTATGTTTTTAAGGAGTTTAGCACTGTAACTACTTTTTCAGATCAAGTTATGGATCTTCCATGCTCAATACAAAAGAAAACCACACCACGCTAAGCCTCACTGTTCCACCTTTCTGATACCTCAACGAGCCACCTGCCAGCTTTCTCTTATTGAAAGGAGTATATAAACAGCCCATAAAAATCATCCAGCACCAGGAAAGGTCACGGCAGCACATGCTCATGTTGAACTTTCTATGACATTCAGATTTGAGTCATTTGTTTTTCCATACAGATATTGTAACAACAGACACCAGTTCAAGAAGAACCTAATATTTATGACAACATCCAGAGGAAAACAGATGAGCATCAACTCTGCTTACTCTCAGAACTGCAAACTGTTGAATATTCCTGAACATAGGAGTCCTCCATCTTACATAAATTATACCTCTTTGCTCCTCCTTCCTCCCTCTTCTCTGTACCATGTGCTTAAATTTATCCATGTGAGAAGACTGAGACTTTTCCCAAAGTCCTACAGATACTAAAATCATAGAATCACAGGATGGCCTGGGTTGAAAAGGACCATAGTGATCATCTGGTTTCAACCCCCTGCTATGTCGCCAACCAGCAGACCAGGCTGCCTAGAGCCACATCCAGCCTGGCCTTGAATGCCTCCAGGGATGGGGCATCCACAACCTCCTTGGGCAACCTGTTCCAGTGTGTCAACCTGTTCCAACCCACGGCCTCTTTCCAGAGTCCCATACAACCACACAGCCTTTGGTTCATACCGTTGATTATTCTATATTGCTGATGTGGAAGCTCGATTACAACAACAGATACTCACACTATATGTGCAAGATCAAGTGGCTTCTCTGGCTGCTCAGGAAACACGGGACGAGGTGGTTCTCTGCTTGGTACACAGCCAAGTGATTTACTGATTGCATGGCTCAGCTTCTTCGCAGGCGATTTCTGGTTTGGAAAAGAGTGATCAAAATGAGTCCACTGTTACAAAGAGCAGGGTGATGTGTGCAATCAGATAACAGAGAAACATGAAAAAGAGAGCTTCCAGAAATATTCACACTACACCACAGCAAGGAATTGTAGAATTATACAATCGTTGAGTTGGATTGAACCTCTAAAGGTCATCTATTAGTACAGAAACTGCACAGATGAGCAAGCTGGGTCTTGTTGGCTTCTTTTTTTTCTTTGCTGGTGGTTTGTTAGTTGCTTTTTGTGTCATAACTGAGAACCAGTGCAGGGATTTCCTACCCACTCTGACAAGGACTTTCTGGACACAGGTGTTGTATTTTGGGGAGGGGCAAAGGAAGAAATAAAGACCTGATGCAGGAGGAAGTCCATCACCTATCTTAAAATGTTGTTAACTCCATGGAGTTCAAGTTCATGATGTGGGGTCCAGAAAACTCTTTTTTCAGAAGTAACCCACCCAGTGCTGTGCTTCTGATCAAACTCCCCATACAGATGCTGCAACCCTGTGGCTGATTGCTACTCCCTCCCAGATCCTATTTCTGTAAGATGCTCCAGTGGGAAATTTGGTTCAATTCTGAATGCACTTTTAATCATAGAATCAATAAAGCTGGAAAAGACATCTAAGATCAAGAACAACTGTCAAGCCAAACCCATCATAGAATCATAGAATTGCTCAGGTTGGGAAAGACCTTTAAGATCATTGAGTCCAACCACAACCTAACCAAACTATCCTAACTCTAACAACCCTCCGCTAAATCATGCCCACTGACCACGTCCTTTAGTGCCACATGTACACTTTTCTTGAACACCTCCAGGGATGGTGACCCCACCACCTCCCTGGGCAGCTGTGCCACTGCATCACTGCTCTTTCAGAGCAGAAATTGTTCCTCATATCCAACCTGAAATTACAATTCAACTTAACATTGATTTAAAGAGAAGGCAAGGCCACCCAGAACAGAGTTACACACACACTTGCAGTTAATATGAACGAGTACCTGGCAATTACTAACAATTACTAACAATGGATTACACAGTTAATAATTACCAACCAGTGAGCTTCTTCATCTCTGGGCCTCTTGGCTTTAGCAAAACACAACAGGCAATGAAGGCTTTTAGAGTAGGGAATCTGTGTGTGAGAATATTGTTCCCTTTCTGAGTTTACGTGGTTTGTAGCAGATCACAATGCATCTTAAGTAAAACACTCAACAAAATTGGAAAATAACAAAAGAAGATAAAATGTCCTTTCAAATTAGAAAAGAAATACGAGTTGGATGCCTATAAGAATATATTAAGATTTCTGGTTCTTAACTGAAGTTTTATTACCTTCTCCCCTTCTCTTACAATTCAAGACAGTGCTAAGTGAGAACTGTGAAAGGCATGACTTATAGGTCCTTACATCTTAAGGTCCTATTACATCTTATAGGTCCTTTCCAACCTTGTGATTCTATGATTCTATGACTGGAGGCTGTCTCTTGGAACTCGTGATGAACATTGGTTTGGAAATAAAACCACCGAACCATAGAATCACTAAGGTTGGAAAAGACCTCCAAGATCAGCAAGTGCAACCATCACCACCACACCCACTAAAATTTCTTATGGTAATTTCTTCCTGTTAGTACAGGTGGGTGAGGATTACACTGGTGGACACAGTGGCTTGGGACATAGCTGAAAAGGGCCACTTGCCCCTTCAGTGTGTAGCTCTGGGCTCTGCAGACAGATCTTAGCCCCATCCAAGCACCAATGCAAAACTCCTTGGTTGGATGTACAGATTCTTATGGTTGAAGTGCACAGCGCTCTCGCCACGGAGGGGTTCTACAGAGGAGCATCTGCCTTTAATTATAGTGAAAACTAATGAAAAAATCACAATTCATGCTTTATGTTATTTCCTACCAAACCCACAGTAAAATTCAAATGATCAGCTTTCATTTTGCTCTCACGTGCAATGATAGTAAAAAATTCTGGGTTTCCTTAATTCACCCTGCATGTTGAAAATTCCCACATACATTTATCTCTAAATGTTCTCTGCTTCTAGTCTTGGTGTATTTCTGTCCTTACCCTTTATCGTGTTCATCTTCTGGTTTCTGCACATACCATCTATCTCACAGTGCCTTTTCTGTGACCTCTTTGCAGCACTTTAGCCTATTTTAGAAGTGTTTTTCCATTGTGGTAACAAACACTACATCCTGTCGTGCTACACCACCATTTATATTGTCGAGCAAACGCGGTGCTGCTTAGAATGCAGAAATAGCGCAGCTTCACTTTGTGAAAATGATAGAGGAGAGATAATTTCTATCAATTCCAACTTCTGGATAATGATTCTCAGTGTAGAGCACTGAAGAAGTGCTTCATGGGCAAGTGTACCTCATAGGGATAGCTGGTTTCTCTGAGAAATAGCATTTTATTTTTTTCCCCAATGAGCTGAGTTCTACTTTTCTGTCTGTTTGACATCTTCATTAAGCATTTTTGAATCACAGAACCATTACGGTTGAAAAAGACCGCTAAGATCCCCAAGCCCAACCCCAGCCCACCCCACCATGCTCACTGCCCCCATCCCTCAGTGCCACATTCCCACGGTTCGGTGATCACCATGTCTATTTCAGGGAACAAGTATTTCCTAATATCCAGCCTTGCACTCCCTACCTCCCAGAAAAGCAAAAAGAAGCCCTCCAGTTCCATGATACTCTCCTCCACCACTGACACCATCACAAACCCCCCCAGCACTACTGCCTACTTGCCCACCTCTAGCACCACCAAAGTTTTACCACCATCTTCCCCAGCTGTTCCTTCTTGACTTCAATCTATATCTGTAAATAGCTGGGAGCAAACTATGTTTTATGAACTATTTGCAACTTTCCATCACAGTGGGATCTCAGTCAGCTGGGTACTTGGACATGCCACTGTGGTATCCCTAGTAGCCTCCAGGTTTCACACATCCTACAATCCAACTTATGCTTTTCAAGTTTAGATAGAAACACAGTCTGTGTGCCTTTAGTTTCAAATACTTTCAGCCATCACCTATTTCCTTGGGACCCAATGCAACTTCTCTTCACTCAATGCGGCCCAAGCAAGCCAAAAGGTTGGATACCTATGGTTTAAGGAACCAAGAAGGCTTCTCAATAATTAAAATTTCAGTGTCTGGTTGCTGAACGTCCCAGAGGTCCTTTCATTCTTCTTTTCAGAATGGTTACTTAAGATGTACTGTTCTGGGTTCCCTGCCCTCTGAACACCTCTGCAGTTCCTCATCTGAGATGGGCAACTGAATTATGGATAAACCAACTACCAGCTCCAGAAGTGTTTCTCTAACACCACTTACAACACTACTTTTTAGATTATTTGAACGTGTTTTTCAGTTTAAGGACTGAACTGAGCAGGTAAATATTATCAAACCCTTCTTTCTGCAGGCACAGCACCAGCTGGCCTCAGGCTTTGTGCAGCTCCAGCAGCAGGAAGCAGCAAAACCATATTCCTCAGTGTCGTAGAGCTGAAGGTGGAGACTCTGAAGTGAGGTTTTTTCTTCTCCCCTGTTGGGCTCACAAGCCCTGCACTGTGGTGTGCCCTCAGTTAGTACTGTGTCCCCTTAGCCCCTGAGGACAGAATGGAACATGCTCCAGATGTTGTATTACTTTAAGGCAGTCTAAGTGGAAAATTAAACGAACAGAAATATAGGAGAAGCAATTTTGCAAACCAAATCTTATTAACAACTACTTACAGTATTGCTAAACCATAACGTCGTAGACAACAGGGTCTGCCTGTTATCCTCCATTTGATTAGTGCTAACTGTAATGGCTTCCCAATGGAAGTCAAGATTTTATCCCTGCCGACACCGAATGTTTGCTGGGTTTATTGATAAGTCTTCCAAAGCCACTCATTGAAGGGTGTTTGTAACTAGCAAAGCACTATTATTTATAGAAGATCATGAAGTGGATCCTCCTGGATGTTAAGCACACGAGGGATGAGCAGTTGGTCAGAGACAGGCAGCACAGCTTCACCAAGAGCAGGCTGTTCCTGACCTACCTGGTGGCCTTCTGTGATGGAGTGATGGCACCAGTGGACAAAGGAAGGGCAGCTGATGTTGTCTGCCTGGACTTGTGTGAAGCCTTGGACATGGTCCCCCACCACATCCTATCTCTACATTGGAGAGATGTGGGTTCGAAGGCTGGACTATTCGGTGTGTAAAGAATTGGTTGGATGGTCACAGCCAGAGGGTTGTAGTTAAGGGCTCTATGTCCAGATGGAGGCAGTGACAAGTCGAGTCCCCCAGCAGTTATTCATCTTGGGTCTGCTGCACTTCAACAGCTTTATCAATGACAAGGACAGTGGGATCAATTGTATTCTAGGTGAGTTTGTTGATGGCACCAAGCTGAGTGGTGCAGTTGACACGAGAGGAAGGGGAGATGCCATCCAGAGGGACCTGGACAGGCTCGAAAAGTGGGCACATGTGAACCTGATGAGGTCTAGCAAGGCCAAGTGCAGGATGTTGCATTTGGGCCAGGGCAATCCCAGATTTGAGTACAGAGTGGGAGAACTCCTTGAGCCCTGTGGAGAAGGAACTGGGGGTCCTGGTGGATGAAAAACTGGATATGAGCCAGCAGTGTGAGCTTGCAGCCTGGAACGCCAGCAGCAGCCTGGGCTGCATCCACAGAGGGGTGGGAGTGGGGCAGGGAGGGGACTGTGCCCCTCTACTCTGCCCTCATGAAGCCCTACCTACAGTACTGTGCCCAGGCCTGTGGCTCCCAGTACAGATAGATAAATAGATGGGTAGATAGAAAAAAATGGAAGATATTGCTCCTCTTTTAGAAGATCCCCCTTCCATACTCATTTTACAGGGGACTACTAAGTCTGAAGTAGTATTTTATGCATCACTGAACTTCTTAGTCCATTCAGAATGCTTTGTTGCTTAAGAACCAACCAGTCAAAAAAGAAAAAAGCCACAGCAAATCATTGGAAAGGTTCAGAAATATGTTTCTAGAGAAAGAACAAGAAATATTGTTTTAGATTACAGGAACATAAATGCTTGTTATGATTGCCTTACTGTTCACTGAAATCTCTTGAATTTCCCCATTTTGTCCTTGATTTCTACCTACTGCCTTTGCTTCACCTGTAGGTAACCTTTGGTCTCTTGACTGAATCTTGCTTTGATTTGGATTCTGACTACACCAAACTCCTCCTACCTTTTATTCCTTTAGCTCATGTCCCCCCATATCTTCATATTTGTTCTACCTAATCCTCCTACAAACATAGCATATGTACATAAGAACACCTTTTAAAAATGTTTCTTCCATTTCAGCTGCTGCTGCAATTTCTTACTAAGACAAGCTAACTCTTGTTTCTGAACAATAAAACAACATTTTCTGCTGTTGAAATTCCTTTCTTTCTACAGATTTCTGAGCAAATTGCCTTCAAATATCAAAGTCTTTTTTAGACAATAGTTTAACTACTGCCTGGTATTAAGCCCCAGCTTTCTAAATTAAGCAGTCATACCATAATGATTCTTCCTCATGGAGATAATTACTAATTATAATCCAGCCATCATCTGAACTTCCCATTGAAAAAGTAAAAAATTAGACATAAATCTTTTGGCAGAAAATAAGTTTTTATATCTAGAATTGTCTATTATTACTTTAGATGAGATAATCACGTAGTCCTTTTCTTTTAAAGAAATACTGTGTTTAAAGATGCCACTTGGATACAGGTCCTTCCTGAGAATAGCATTCATGCCAATTGGTTTACCTTTCTGAGGAGGAAAGGAATTGCAAACTTTAAGACTTGTTAAGCTGGAATAGAAGAGAAATAATAATAGTAATAATAATATATAAAAAAGTAGAACTGTGGTGAAGTGGGGAAGAAAACAACGTGTTAGGGCTTTGAAAAGGACTGTATCGTGTACTTTAAACACCGGTGAATACAGTGACAACCACTGGTAAAGGAGTAACGTTATTTATAATAAAAATAATGCAATTTACCTATTTACACACTTCGACTATTTGAAAACCTTTAAGAGTCCTACTGTGCAGTTCTGCTACAGAAACAACTTTAGCTTTCATCAGTACAGAAGAGGCTGTGTCTGCAAGATAAAGAAAGGCAAGTTACCCAAGAGGAATGCTCCTTCATCTGGTGCTGGTTGCTGTGAGGCCCACTGGCATGGCCACGCCAAAAGCAGTTTTGGCAGAGCTGGTAGTTGTGGCACTGTTGGCACCGATATCGGAACCCCATCATGCTCTCACACCGGCAATAGGAACACTCCACAGGATGGAAGACTTGGTGAAGATGGGGAAGGAAACAGAAAAAATGAAAAGTAATAAGCAAACCTTAAGAAAACTGTAATCATCACATTTCATGGAAGCTTCCAAAAAAAAAAAAAACCCAAACAACCCATAACCCAGGTTCTTAATCACTAAAAGAAATTATTACTCTGGCCATGCCATGGCTTCCGAGTGCAGAAGAGATTATTTTGGAAGAATAACTACATATATGAGTTGACGATAACATATCAGCACCATCCAACAAGTTCAATATTTCCTCTCCAGCTTTTTTCCTCTTTGGATTTCCTCGGAACCAGAAGGCTCAATGCAAATTCAACAACAGAGAGAACACGAGTGGACAGGGAAAGCAATAGCCTCATATTCATATAATCATAGCTTGGAAAGACAAAGGTCATCAAGTCCAGCCCAACCCATTCCCACCATGTCCCTAGATAGAATGACAGGATCATGAATATTGAAAAAGACCTCTAAAAAAGTCCAGAAATGTTGACTTCTACCTAAGGGACCTGAGTCAGCCAAGATCTTCTTGCTCAAATTCAGAGCACTGTATTTCTGCTTTAAAGCCCCTTGCTAGAGGATGCTTCCCATAGACCAGGGGTTTGCCCAGCTGGACAATGCAGAAACACTATGCAAAGAAAGGATGGGTATGCCCAAGCTGTTGAAAACAACAGGGTAATAACTACAGGGAAGACCACTTGAGCATAAACCTGGACAGAATCAGGGGGATGATGCTCTCACTGCTACACAGAAATGTAAAGAAAATGATGTGTAGAAGACAGTCAACTTCAATGGTACAAATGCCCATTGGAAATGGAAGCTGCTGTAGAGGAACTGCTGACCATATCTTTCTTTACTCAAAAGGTAAAGAAAACAATGAAAAGGAAGTTCTGCATTTATTTCAAATATAAGAAAAGAACTGGTTGGAAAAAAAATTAAAAGGATGACAAGCAACCTTCAGTTAACACAGCAGCAAAGTAATTTTCTGAGTCTTAGGAAGCAGAGAACATGATTTCAGCGACTTCAGTAAATTCATATGAGAATCAGTAAGTATACTACAAGAAGATACAATTCAACAGGAAAAGTGAGTTCAGAGAACTGTCTGTTCCTTAAAGAAACAATGCTAAAAAAACAAGTATAAATAACCCTGGGCAGAGGAAGGAGCTGACTGTTGTAAAAAAAAGCAACTCGACTAAAATGATGAGCTCAATAACTTCAAATTCAAAAAGAAACCTATAGAAGTAAATACTGGAACAAATCAACAGTGACAGTTAAAAGAATGATGCAGTATCCTGGGACAAAGACAGAAACAAAAGAATGAGAGAAAATTAGCGAGTGATTTAAAAGAGATATCACAAAATTTGTAATTATTTCTGATCCTTAAGAAAAGATGAAATTATACATATGTAACCATGGCCTTCCCACGTTATCTTAACTTGTAGAGTACTTGAACAAATACTAAAGCAATTTAAGCACCCGAAGAACATAAGCCACAAAGAACATTTCCCAACTCAGCTTGGTGTCTTTCCATGCCAGGCTAACTGACCTTGGAAATAGAAAAAGGGCATTAAATGTCATCAATTTCCCATTTTACTTCAGTAATTCTTCCAAAACTGGCATGCCGTGGTATGTGCCTAACAGAGGGAAATACTCAGTAGATGAAAGGACTGTACCTGTGATGTGAGTTTCATCAGAAAAGACCAGAAAATTATCAAAGCAGAACAATCTAATGAGCAGGGCTCCAAAGGGCTTTATTCCAGGTCAAGTATTGCCCACTGTTTTCATAAAAATATTGAAAAACTGACAAAATGCCCAATTTGGGGTTTCACATTTCAACAAACAAGACCTAGGAGACAGCTTAGCTAAGAGGTGACTGTGAGAAGGCACCAAACATGCAAGAGGTACTTACAAAAATACCAATGCACTCTGCAGAGCCAGCAGCCAAAACGCAGGGACCTGAGGATTTAAACTGCAGGAAGAAAAACCCATGCTAGAAATATTAGGAAAAACTTTCTCACCCTAAGAATATTTAACACTGATCTCAGCCCAGCTTCTCATCCACACCGACGCTGAAGCCTTTGGACTGAACATTTTAAGCAGCAGCAAAGCAGATCTCTTGAGAACTTTTACATACATCCAAGTTTGTCTCTGGAAAGGGAAATGGATGATGTCATGGGCTCCCACAGCTTTTTGGTATCCATCTCCAAGAACCTTTCTGTCCATGGAGAGCTTCTGTCTCCTGCTGGGACCAAACATGGGGCCACTGCCTTAACACGGAGCTCTGAACCAAAGAATCAAAAACTTGAAGCTGATACACTTGACGTAAGGAAAGCTGTAACAGCATTCTGATGAACTAAACACCAGACAAAATAACAATGGTGACAAGGTTCTGAGCATACTGCAAAAACAAGCTCGAAAAATGATGAGGAAAAAGACTGGAACAGTTGTTATCAGAGGTTGTGAGGTCTTCCTTACCTGGTTACTGCCACATGCACAATCAGAGGCAGATGCTTTTTTTCCAACTTTTGGGAATATGTCAATGTGCCAATAAAATATGGTGTTGCAGACTTTAGTTCTCTCCTGTTCAGACTGCCTTCCATGCTTCTATCCACACTAATCCATTCAAGACTGAGGTTGCCATGAAGAGGTCCACTGATGACGTTTCTAACACCACTGATGTGCCTGACCACATCATGCTTGAACCACAAGGACCCCATCCCATCTCATTCTTCCTCTCCAGCTTGCCTCTGAAACATTCACTGGTGTCATTGCTTATGCTTTATTTTCCCTGCCTCGGTGATCCGAACGAGTTCTTGCTATTGACACTTTCTCTCAGGAAGGTGTCCCTTTACTCAAGGCTTCCAGTCACATATGGGAGTGGGAGTTTTAAGCTTCTTTCTACTTTTCGCTGCTTCCAAGACTTCAGTCATTCCCTTTCCTGGTTGTCAGCGCTCCAAATGCAAGATTCCTCCTGGGTCCTTTTTGACAGAGACAACTCCCTCCTTCCTTCCTCCACTGGACCTGATGATCTCAGATGTCTTTTCCATTTCTCTTTCTGTGATTCTTGCCAGCAGACCCTTTGAGACATCACAAAACTTACCTCACCCACTCCCAGCTGTGTCTTCTTCTTCCAACTCTGCCAGCCTCCAAAATTCTTCTCTTCTAGTTAACTGTCGGCAGCAGACTATTTTGGCCATCAGTGTACAAAACTGCCATCATCAATCGTCCAGTCAGTATTCAAATTCCTCTTTTCATTCACATTCCTTCTCTGATCGGGACATGTTAAATTCTTCCAAGTGAAAATGTGATGTGACCATTCTCCTCCTCCTTTTCTTCCCTCCTCTGTCTCAAAGCCATCTCTCATTTGCTTTCTTCTACAAAACTGTAATTTATTCAAAGATCTTCTTGTGCCATCTTGTGATTTACCTGAGACTCTATTTTTTTTCCCCCCATCTCAGTGGTCTGCTTTTCTGACTCTCCAATATCAAAATATATGTAAGAATGGTGATGCAGTGGCACAGCTGCCCATGGAGGTGGTGGGGCCACCATCCCTGGAGGTGTTTCAGAACTGGGGAGGGTCATGGTCAGTGGACATGGTGGGATGGGTTTGGGTTCTAACCACGGTGGTTGGAATATATTGAATTACGTTTTCAGATTATAAGGACACAAAAATTTGTCCTTATTTTCTTCTCTAACTCCCGGAGAAGAGGACATAAGTCCCTCTGCCTCATGACCACAGAAGCCATTCCTGTCAAAATTCCTCATTACTGTTTCCCACCCAAATGGGAAATGTTACTCCACCATCAGTCTTTGAGCTCCAACCCCCAAATCCCTGCCTTGAAATCTCTGTTTGCTGCCCTCCTTCTGTGCATCCATCTTTCACCTCACGCTTTCACTGCTAATGCCAAAACCACTGCTCTATCTGAACAATGCATTTTCCACTGGGACATATGATAAGGGCTTCCAAAATACAGTAGTAATATACACATTAGATTACTTGAAATAATGAGGAGAAGTTTTAGAGTAATTGTGGATCCGCATTTCAGATATATTATTTCAAATTACTATAAGCATAAAGATACACGAGACAGGTAAGAAATATGCAGACTGGAGATTGGTCTGGAACTGAGAAGCATAGAAAAGTTGTCTACATAGAGATGACAGAGTATTTCCATGGGAAGGATATCAAGAACAAAACACAGACAGAAATAAGTAGGAGAAAAGAACAGAGCCTTTATAAAAGTGCGTAGGAGTAATCAAGAAAGATGTGAAAAAAAAACTAGCAGCTAAAGGAAAATGAAAATATGCGAACTTTAAAATACAAGAAAAGAAATCAAAGAGGAGATAATGAAAGTAGAAAGCTAAAGCAGGATGCAGATGAAGTAATATTTTTGTATGAGAGTGTTGCAGGGAAGACCCGGAAAAACACACTGTTCAAAAACTCTGGCTAAGACAGGATTAGTGTTGGAAGAGAAATGCTTTGAAGAACTTGCCATGACTATAAATACAAACCTTTATTTAAACATCTGTCTTTATACTACTCTTTTTCATCTGGTACTAATAGCTACATCTGTAAGCTGACATACTGCTACATGACTGTGCTTTGTCCTGGTGGACCCAGGCCAGGAATACTGATGTGCACATCCAGAACATCTAAATTCTACTACTCCAAGGCATACTACTCCAATACTTACCAATTATGATGTTAGCTATGAAATAAAAAAGTAATCGTCTGCTTAATTAAGCCATACATACCACAAAAATCCTACTGCTCCAAACTCATGCAAAATTACCACAAAAAGCATGACCAGTGTATAAAGCATAAGCCAAGCTCCAGGTTCCAACTCTAGAGATTTTCGTTTTTCCATGGAAACTATTCTAATGAGCAGAAAGAGAAGTCTTGAAGCCTTCCAGCAGATTAACATCCCCAGCCCAGCCCAATGGAAAGAGGTCTGCTCAAGTGGCAGCTCATCGCAGGAACCCAAACACTTCTATTGATTAAACAAGGAAACTGACCTCCTGACTCAATTAAGTTGTGAATACACCCAAATTGGTTCTGTATTCTTCTGCTAGAACTCAGTTTTCCTGTAGAAAGCACTACTAAGTATTAAAAACATAATTTCTGGCAACTATAATGATGAAGTCCCATGATATATTAGATGTATAAAAAGCATCAAAACAGGACGCAAATCACCTTCCAAGATAAGTTCTGACAAGTTACCAGGCATGCACAGACATATCCTGAGTACTACGGATGGAAGAAGAGGAAAAGCTTGTAAGGAGAGAATAAGGTACTGGCAGATTCTGGAGGTAGCAGGGAGGGTGTTGGTTGGTTGGGGTTTGTTATGTTGGTTTGTCTTTCTCCTCCTCTCCCGAGTTGTATAAAACTCTTAACAAAAACTAGCTGGGAAAAACCTGTGAAATTAAAGTCTGAGTGCAAGCTATGAGAGGAATGATAAAAATTCTCAAGTTTTGCCAAACCTTTAAATAATGCCTTCTCTTTGGATCTGCTTTCCACCTGACCCTGCAGATCAGATGGGTTCCTTGCACAGGATCAGCAGCTCCAGATGGACAGCAGCAGTCTGGCACGTGCCATGCAGCAGGCTATGAAGGATGGCCTTTTGCAGAAATCTACATTCCACAGGAAAGCTTGGGGACCAGCAAGAGGGAAGACTGAAAAGTATTACAGAATTTTTATCCAGGAAAGAAATGATGGGTTTAAAACCTCCTGGAATATTACTTCTTTCTGAAATGTGCTTCTGTATGTTCATCACTGGTACGTGTTAAGTGACACTATGCCTCTCAGAGGAGGATCAGACCAAAATGAAAGCATGGAGTTGCCACTGGAACTCCTTGGCCACTGTTAGGATATTTCTGAGGGGTTTTATGGGACATCTGTGAGCTTATGGAAAGATTTCTTAATGGAAACTAGAATTCCCAGGAGCCTGGGGAAGCACAGAGGCATGTCTGGCATATTTTCCAAGGAAATAACCTTCTTCCTTTCAAAATATGTGGAGAACAAAAAGAAGAAAAAATGGCATGAGCACTGCAGTTTCCTGGATTTTCTAGCTTTTTATTATTTTTATCTGTTTATTTCCAGAGGAAAGCTGAAAATGGATTCCACTGTCAGGTTCTATCCTTTCTTGTTTGAATAAGATGATTTACTAGAGGCAAGGCTGCTTAGCAGTTGCTAAACACGAATTGGGTCATTTCAGGAAAAGAGCAAGTAGCAATTCTCAATCCCTTCCAGAAATTATTGCAGTGATTCTGAGCCTCTGGGAAAGCTAAAGATTGATTTGCCACAAGGCAGCCAAAACCCCCGAAGAATGACCTGATACTATGAAAAAATGCAATGGATTATTTTTTAACTGGGAACTCCTGAACACAAACTGTATTGTCCCTACCCACACCTACACTTGTTTTTCTGAATCACTGTACAGTCCTTACCCTAGAGAGCAAATGAGCTAGCAAAGTATTTCTACCAGTGATAATGAGAGCTTAAGACAGCACAAAGGGCAAATTCAAGAGTTGGATATTCTTCTCAATATTTTCCTTTTTACAGAGGAGGAAAGAGAGCACAGCCTGAAGACCCCTTCCATTTGCATTTCTCCAGGAGCAAAACTAAAGGGATTAGAATGCCTACACAAAAAAAATGCTGCATGTTGGCAGTCAAACTGAACCGATGGCTCTCCTAAATAAGGTGCTGGCCCATTTGTACAGAGCAGTACTACCAACCAAAGGCATTTGTCTGATGTGTTGAGAAAGAAGACAAGACTCAAAGGTAACAAAGAAAAACTATTTCTCCAATGGAACAAACTCAGTTCACAGCCTAGTTGCCTTTTGCTTGAATCAGAGCAGCTGGAAAGACAGCCACAGAAACAGGAGGATTTTTTTCTTCAGGTTGTCTGCTAAGGTGT
Organism: Gallus gallus; assembly: GCF_016699485.2. Taxonomy (NCBI): domain Eukaryota; kingdom Metazoa; phylum Chordata; class Aves; order Galliformes; family Phasianidae; genus Gallus; species Gallus gallus. The sequence goes on from NC_052534.1 coordinate 104,542,554, forward strand.
TCAGGTGCCTCCGCAGTAACTTTGCAATGACTGCCACAGTAATTAATGAGAATGTTGACAAACTGTGAAGGAGACAAGCATCTGCTGGGAAGGAAAGATCAGGAAACAAAAGCACTGACAAGGCATAATTCAGACAAAACTGGAAAGAAGCAAGAGACTGCAGAACAAGACTACCACTGCTCAGGTAATGTCAGGAAACATGACCAAGATGGCAGCAGGAAAGACACAGAATTAAGGATGGATCTTTAAGGACTGAGACCATTCTATCAGGGAAACATCATTTAATGACCGGAGCCGAAAGATGAGAAGGCTACTTCCTTAATGAAGAACTTCAGGGAATGACTTAATGGAATTTCCACTGTGAACACATATAAAATCACAGAATCATGGAGTAACTGAGACTGGATGGAACCTCAGGGACATCTGCTCAAGTAGGGCCAGCTGGAGCTTGCTGCTGCATTACTGCCAGGTTGGGTTTTGAGTATCTCCAAGGATGGAGACTCCACAGCCTGGACAACCTACAACCTGATGGCACGGGGCATTGATCACCTCCCTCTTCCAACCCAATGGCAAAGGGGCACTGACCACCTCTTGCAACCCAACAACAGAAGGCACTGACCACCTCCTCCAACCTGATGGCAAAGGGCATTGTTCAGGACATCATTGTTCTGGTTACCTAGTAATTTCTTCCAGGTACTTTCAAGAAAAAAGCTCAAACTATTGGATTATCTCCAGATCTTTCCACCATTTCCCTTGTAGTTGGACCAGATGGTCCGTGAAAGTTCCTTCCAACTGAACTATTCCATTATGTTTCAGCATTTTACCCTTGCCTGAGCTCTGTGAAATTTTACCCTGACCTATAATTCATATTAACTTTTTACTGCTTGTTCCCTTACTGTATTTATTCCAGTCTATGTGCTTTACTTGAAGTAAAAGCTTATGAAGATAAGAGGATAAAGGAAAAAGAGCAAACAGTAGCCCATGCCATTTCAACCTGTTACATAAGGGTGGGAAAGAGATTGGCAGTACTACAGTCTGCCTAACACTTCAGCTAAATCAACCTTTTCAGCTCTTTCAGAAGTTTTCCCCTTCAGATCTGTTTCCATTACATTACTCCCCCCCAAAAGTCTTCGATAAATCACTTTTTTTCTTTTCAATCATACACACAATTGCCAGAAAACGTCTGTAAACATACAGAGCAATTGGGAAATTAACCATCTCTTCTGTTGCAATAAACAAGAAAAAGCCCATTGAGCATTGCAGCTCTGCTCTTATTCAGTGCTGTACAAACGCAGATTAAAATCATAACCAGATATGCTTTGCAAGAAGGCTCAAGAAAAGACAATAAAACAAATGCCACAAAAGAGCACATCACAGCAATATTGAACCACTTCACAGACATCAGGAAGCAGGGAATGGAATAAATCCTGAACACTTAGCTAGAGACACACAGACTGCTGGAGTTTTAAAGCTTTGCCTGGGTAATGACAAGAGGGACTTCATCTATGTCCTAGATGGAAGAAATTTACACCCTCGAGATGTGTATAAACACACTTAGCTGAAGAAGAGGTAACACCTGGTAGGGCAGAGGTGTTGAAGAATGATAGGAGGATTTTACTGTGTGGTGAAGAAAACAGAAAATGACATTTAGTTTTTCCATCCCTTATTGCTCCTTAAATACATTCTGTTAGTAATAAAAACGGGAATTTTAGAAGAGGTCTGGAAGTGAGAGGAACTCAGCATTCATAGTGAATGAATGAAGTGACCAGATGGAGTTGCACTCGATGATCCTTATGGGTCATGATACTCGGTGATTCTATGACTCATGTGCTCAAATGCTGCTCAAGACAGACATTTAAACTGTACCAGCATCTTTGGAAGTTCGCACTTGAAAGCATATGTTAAACCATTATTCAAGAGAAGATTTACTTTAAAAAGTTTCAGAATAATAACCAATTGTTGTTGGTTCCATCAGTTACTCATTTTCCTCCTAGAAGTGCTGAACATGTGTCAGTCCAACAGAATCCTTAAAGCCTAAGTGTTCTGGGACCTGGAGCGTTACAGTGGGAACACATTCACTGAGAAAGGACAGCATACCAATGTACTTGATCAACAGACAACCCTGCTCTGACAGATGTTTTGAACAAAATATTCCATTTACCATTTTCAACATGGGCAAGTCTGTGCATGAGAGGCAGCCACACAAGGCACTGAGGAGGTGGATCAGCCATCAATGTGTCTAAAAACATGTTTAGCGTGATCTTTTTCTGCAAAGGAAAAAGAAACACAACTTAAGAAAATCGTCCATTTCATTTCAAAAATTACATTAGTCTTAACATTTCTCTACTATTCAGCTTCCATCTACCAATAATAAAGCAAATGCTATAAAGATAAAATCGACGTTTTGCTCAGGGAGCTTCCATCTACACTGAGCAAACAGCAACAACACAAAGAGGGTATCAGTACAGATACAGCATCATCACAGAGAAATTAAAGATTCACAGATGATTAGAAAATTCCAAGAAACGGAGGACAAGTCAGTCTGGATTAGATCCTGAATTGTAGTTCAAGAGGGATACCATGCCCACTGATCGCATCCCTCAGTGCCACATCCCCACAGTTCTATAGCACCCCCAGGAACGGTGACCTCACCACTTTCCTGGTGAACCACAGTGCCAATGGTGTTGAATGCTATCATTGCCCAATGTGTGAGTGGCACGTTAGACGTTAACTAATTGTTTACTTGTATGGGTAGAGGAGGTGCTCAATGCCAGGTTGGATGGGGCTTTGGGCAACCTGATCTGATGGGTGGTAACCAGCCCATGGCAGGTGTTGAAACTGGATGGGCTTAAGGATCCCTTCCAACCCAAGTCATTCTATGATTCGATGATTCCAAGACCGTATAGCATTACACACATACTCCTCTAAGGCTCCCAGTTTTGCCTGACTCCCATCTCTCACCCTGTCTCATACATGGCAGCACATGAAACGTGTTCTGGCTGTAGTTCTTTGCCAGAGCTGAAGAAGGGCATGCAGCACCTGGGCCATACCAAGACGGCCTAGAGGCACTTTGGTTTTGATACGTTGCTTCCAACATGGAAAACAGTAGAATCTTCACAGAATGGTTGGGTTGGAAGGGTCTTTAAAGATCAAAGAACCATAGAATGGTTGGGTTGGAAAGGACCTTAAAAATCACAGAGACACAGAATGATAGAATGGCTTGGGTTGGAAGGGACCTGAAAGCACCCCTGCCCCAGTCCCTGCCATGGGCTGGTTGCCACCCACCAGATCAGGCTGCCCAGGGTCTCATGCAGCCTGGCCTGGAGCAAATCCAGAGATAAGGCATTCAGAATGCATGTCAACATTCTGGGTCACTGCAATCCAACTAAGTTCAAAGGTAAGTTTGGGGGTTATTGCAACAGCAGGAGAACAGAACAGAATAGTTTCACTTGGAAGGGACCTACTGTGTCCTACTGTCATGTTACTTTGGGGTTGACTCCAAATTCAAACATCACTAAGAGCGTTATCCAGGTGCCTTTAACATGACCTGTAGATCTCACATAGGTACCAGACTGCTGAAGGCCATTATGAACTTGCAACAAGAGAATTCACTGTGGCCATATGGGTTATAGGGAGGAGAGGAAACCAGACAGAGCTGAGTACCAATGCATGCTACAAGGTCAGAAGTATGTTATTTTTTGTTAAACTCAGAAACCTTGTATCTCAGAGGAGCCCTAGGTTCTTCCTCCTCCTGTGGGTGGGTCACTCCAAGTCATAAACCAATGTTCTCTGGTGACAAAGATCTCTGTGTACAATATGCACAACTCACATTAGAGCCAAAATGTAATAGAACAGCTTTCCTGCTGGAAATTTTTCCCTCAGGCAAATTAAACCTTCCAGCCCCTGCTGGAGCAATGTGACTTCTCTGCAGTTCACCAGAGGGCAGCAAGGACTCAGGCCCTGGATTTTTTGCACTGATACAGGTGGGAAATGCTGCAAGCACCAACCTAACAAATGCACACAGCTTTGTTGCCTCTGCAAGCATTCCTGGTAATGCAGCAAGCAGCAGCCTGCTGCCCCTGAAGCTAGAGTGCAGGGAAGGAGACTCAAAGTGGCTTTTTTGGAGCTGGGCTCTGAGCCTCACCATGAAGCAAACACAAAAACCTCATTCACCCAGCATTTGTGATGCGACAAAATCAGATAACCTGCCAACAGAGACCCAGCTCCAAGAACACAAACTGAAAATTAGCAAATTTTCACAGCACAGCCAGCCAAGAGGGTCAAACACCTCCCAGCATTTGCTACATTGGTGTTTTCTGCAATGGGTGATACTACATCCTTATGAGAAACACACTGATCACAGCCAAGCAAACAGAAGCTTTAAGAAAAGTATGACTGTGGCAGCACCCACTTGACCTTGAATAGTAAATTATGGCTGGAAGCTCTGTATGAATCTGGAAACCATCATAAACAATTCAGCTCTTGCTGAAGTGCCCCAATAAAATCTATTTCCTGTGGACAACAAGACTGAATTAATCCAACTGTGACTCTATGGGGTTTAAGTAACACAGAGCAATGTTCCCGGCCCTAAGCTCAATAATGCATGGATTTACATTATTGCAACTGTGCCCAGTTTAACCACTCAGTCTCCCAAATGATTTCAGCATCCAGATATACTCTTAACATCAGCTAGGAATCACTTCCAATAAACAGTTTCCACGTAACTACCCTGCTTGAGGAAGGTCGAAGAAGATACTGTGAAGAAGAGAGCTTCCACTGGATGCACTCCAACAGCTCCATGTCTCTCCTGTACTGAGGACTCCACATCTGGATGCAGTACTGCAGGTGAGGTCTCACAGCACAGAGCAGAGGGACAGGATCACCTCCCTCACCCTGCTGGTCACACTGCTTTTGGTGCAGCTCAGGGTACAGTTGACTTTCTGGGCTGTGAGGGCACGTTGCTGGCTCATGGCCAGCTGCCATCCACTAGTACTTTCAAGTCCTTTTTGTAGGGCTGTGCTCAATTCTTCTGCCCCCCAGCTTGTAGTGATAGTGGGGGTTGCCTCAACCCAGGTGCAGACCTTGGACTTGGCTTTGTTGAACCTCATGAGTTCTTCCTGGGCGTACTGCTCAGCTCTCATCCTGTCCCTTGGGTGTGTCAACTGCACTCAACAGCTTGGTGTCATCCACAAACTGTTGAGGATGCACTCAATCCCACTGTTGATGTCATTGATGAAGATATTGAAGAGCACCAATCCCAGTCCCTGAGGGACACCACTCATCACTGATCTCTATCTGGACATGGAGCCACTGAGCACTGCTCTCTAGGAACGATTTCACAGCCTCTTCCTCATCCACTGAACAGTCTACCCATCAAATCCATATCTTTCCCATTTGAAGAGTAGGATGTTGTGGGGGACTGTGCCAGTGGCCTCACTGAAGTCCAGATAGACAACATCAGTGGCTCTTCCCTTTCCACTGACACAGTTATGTCATCATAAAAGGACACAAGGTTGGTCAGGCAGCAATCATGACAAATCTCAGGCAAGTCTCGCATCTCTCTTTGCAGACAGAGCATGTACAGCTTAGAATATGATGTCTGACTTGGTAGCTCTCAAATGAGTCCATGGTTTACCCCTTAAATGCAGTATCCCCACATGCAGGAGTGGCTCGCATGGCCTGAGAAGAAGGATGGTATGATGTTGGATTACCCACAAATGCCTCAGCAATTACAGACAGAAAGCAAAAAAATCATTTTTTAATTACAACATCTGTAAGACAATTCTGTCCTCAGTAACTTACAGATGAGCAGGAGCTCTTGTCATTTCCTAAACCAAAGGCCCTTTCCTTTTGTGTTCTATTTCAAATGTATGAATTCCCAATCAACATAAAGTCATCAAAAAGTGACTACAAATTCTAAATCTAAACACTTTGAGAAATATTTATAATACAGTCACAATCACAGCCTAAACATTTACGTTTAGGTCTAGGTTTATTTAGGCTTATGCTTACATTAGAATTAAGGCTTCATTATGCTATTGTACATCTCAAATTAGAAGCAATTTCTCAGAACAATCAAATAATAACAGAAACATTGATATCGCAGAAGCTTCTGCAGTTATCTATTCCAATAATTACATGAAATGCATTTATTTTGTGCAGACCAAACCAACCAACAATTGATTTGTTGCAAATAATACTCTTACTGCTGGTAAGCCTAAAAATAACTCCAAGGTAGAAATGCTGTGCTTCCTGTTTCAGACAAGAATAGGTTACCCTCGATGTTCTTCCCATGTGTTCAAAGGTGCTCCTTGGAGAAGGAGAACAAACTAAAAGTGTGCAAAATCCTTTATATCCTTAAGACCTAGGTGGGCTATTTTAAATTATTCAGGCTTAAATCTGCTTAGATAACACACTCTGTATGTCACCAAATCCCCCTTCCTGCAAACCCCATGCAAGCTATACCCAAAGTAGCCAGGACTTCATGACTGCAGTAACAAGAAATAAAACTCGGTTTTGAATTAACTCTTACTTGTTGTGGGAAGCACGTCCGTACAGAATGCTCTGTGTATCCAAAAGAAGGTCCCTCAAACACAGCAGTTGGAAGTTTCAGAACTTCTTTCAAAAACTGATCAAACTTGGAGAATATCATTAGTCCGTTTGAATCTGATATTTGAGAGAAAATATCTGTAAGAAAATGTAATAAAACATTTGGGTAAATACATGCTTGCTACAGAAAAGTCTAATAATTTCAGTTCATTTAAACTCCAAAGCATTATTCCTTTTGTTTAATTCTAAATGCAATTTCTTCTTAGTTGACATCAAGATAAAACTGATGAATGACCAAGTTTCAATGTGCTCTGACGTAAAGCCCTCTATTCCCTCCATCCCATATCAAAAAGCACTGAGAAGAAAGATACAGAGGCACTGAGGGACATGGTTAGGGGGCAGGATGGGATGGGTTGGTGGTCGGACGTGGTGATTTTAGCAATCTGTTCCAACCTTAAGGATTCTATGATTTCTTAACCTCTTCATCCCCTCTGTCCCACCCATCCCACGCTGCTAACCCAGAGCTCGTGAGAAACACTAAGACTGCTGCACACAGATAGAACAGAACTGTCCGGGGGGCAAAAACCTCTCTGGAAATACACACTCTTGAACAGGAAAGCTTGGTCTCTGCTATAACTGCAGTCAGGTTACACTATAAAGAACTATTTCTCTAATATTAGTAAGACCTAAAATGTTTGAAGATAAGACAGATACCAAAATGCTTCACTAAGCAGCTTCTGAATCATCTATGAGGTTATCTAAGGCACCATAAGTAATTAAACATCAAAAAGGATGCGCTGACAGAAAGTAAGCTTAGTTTAAGTGATCAAAGCCACGTCTGTAAAAAAGACTATTTCAGAAAGGTGTATCTCCAGTAAGCTAGAGAAATGAATGAATGAGCTCATGAAGAAGTCTACAGTACTTGAGCTGAGTGCTGGATATTAGGAAAAGTTTCTTCTCTGAAGAGTGGCCAAGTATTGGGATAGGCTACCCTGGGAAGAGTTGGAGTCACCACCCCTGGAGGTGTTCAAAGAATGTGGAGATGTGGCACTGAGGGACATGGTCAGCAGGCATGGTGGGATGGGTTGGGGATCTTGGAGGTCTTTTCCAACCTGAATGATTCTGTGGTACAAGTGCCTGGGGTTTTGTATCAGGCAAAATGTACTGGCTTGATGGGAAGGTCTGAAGTCCTTGCTAAGCAGTCTTACGAGGCATATAAGAAATAAGGACTGGAAAAAAAAACAAGCAAGAAAGGGAGAAGGTGGATGATTAAAGAACGCTATATTTTAAAGGATTAATCCAAGCAGAAAAATCGAATTTCACTGGAAAATTTAACATGGAAGAGAAGTCATGGAAATAACTGGAACTAATTAGAGAGCAAAACCTTCACAATCCTAAAATGCTGAAGACCAGATTCGCCCCAGAAGTGGCACATGAACTTGGTCCAGTAATCAGTCTATTAAGGTGGGACTGGTAGAACATGACTGCAACATGACAGTACTTGTATTTAAAAAAAGTACAAGAATCATTTGGGTAAATACAATCTATTAATCTAATTTCAACAGCACACAGGAGTTAAATGGTTTTAAGGAGAAGGTAATTAAAGCTATGAAAGAAATGAAAAATGAGATAAAAATGAACAAGCTGTATCAAGAATAAATTAAAAGAAACCCAAGTGGTTTCATAGTCAAAATGAAGTTGAAGTCATCTATGTGGGGAAACTTTCACATGGGAAATTAGCGGTTGAAATTGGAAAAGATAAAGATTCATAGGATTTAATTAAATAGTCATCTTCCCTTCCAAAGGGCACTAAGTTACCTTAAAAGAGAAAACCTCAAGCTAAACAGGAGCTAACAGGGTAATTTCTCAAGATTCCACCTTAAGGTCACATCATGCATGTGCTAATTAAGTTTCCTGATGACAAGGTATTATACTTGAATTATCATCCAAAGTTTCAGTTCAGTGCAACTACACTATAAACAGGTTTCTGTGCTTTTTGTTTTTACCACAGAAAATAAAAAATGAACACCAAAACACTGCTCAATTCCAAAGATACCAATGTAAAATGGAGTAGAACTTGATGAACACTGTGAACAAAGCTCCTATCGTATTGTAGAATCATAGAAAGGCCTGGGTTGAAAAGGACCACAATGATCATCTGGTTTCAACCCCCTGCTACGTGCAGGGTCGCCAACCAGCAGACCAGGCTGCCCAGAGCCACATCCAGCCTGGCCTTGAATGCCTCCAGGGATGGGGCATCCACAATCTCCTTGGGCAACCTGTTCCAGTGCGTCACCACCCTCTGGGGGAAAAAAACTTCCTCCTAATATCCAACCTAAACCTCCCCTGTCTCAGTTTAAAACCATTCCCCCTTGTCCTATCACTGTCCACCCTTGTAAACAGCCGTTCCCCCTCCTGTTTATACGCTCCCTTCAAGTACTGGAAGGCCACAATGAGGTCTCCCTGGAGCCTTCTCTTCTCCAAGCTAAACAAGTCCAGTTCCCTCAACCTTTCTTCACAGCAGAGGTGCTCCAGCTTTCTGACCATCAAACCTGTCCAGTATTTCCCTTGAGAGCCTTCTTTCAACTGCTTATAACTTTGCCAGAATTGACCGGTCTGCATTTTCTATTGGGCATTTGCCTGATGCTTTACAGCTTCAGCTCAAGACCCAACCGCTTCTCTGCATGAGTTAAAAACAAAGGAAAAAACCAAATAGATCAAAAACCCTGGCACCCTCATTTCCTAAGGAGTTGATTGCAAGACTTTCCTGTGCCTCAATTCCCTCAAAGCCGACAAATTTAATTACACAAATTCGAAAAATATTTCTTAAAAACTATGGCATAATAGTTTAAAAGCCACGAAAATCAATCTACAACAGACACACATTAATTTGTGCTCCTTAAGGGATTTTTCCTGGTCTTAATCTAAAACAAAGAATCAAAGGACAAACCTAGGAAATACAAACCAGTCCAACCCAGTTTGGCTCCTGGGAAAATCATGGAACAAATTCTCTTGGAGCACTTTTCTGAGCACCCAAAAGTTGACTGAAGCAGTTGGTAGGGATCTGCTAAGGAGAAATCCCACCTGACCAGCACAGCTTGCTCTTGTTTCCCACAGTCTTCTAACATTCAAACTGGGGCATCATAGTCTGGAGGGGTGAAAAAACAGGTGGGTAAGGAGCACGTTGGATGATTGGTCTTAGAGGGCAGTAGAAAATGGTCACACTGCATGGGGACCACGAACAAGGGGACTGGTGCTGGGCTCTGTGCTGGGAAACATCCCGCTCAACATCTCTGCTAGTGAGCTGCAGGGTGCACTCTTCTCAGGTTTGCTGGTAAAAGCTGGGGAGGCCCAGGTGCCCAAGTGGCCATAATGACCAAGGGCTTATATCAGAAGTAGTGCAGCCAGCAGGACAAGGAGGTGACTGTCCCTCTGTACTCAGCTCTGGTGAGACCACTCCTCAAATACTGTGTTCAGTTTTGGGCCCTTCTCTACAAGAAAGACAGTGAAGCACTGGAGTGTGTCCAGAGAAAGGCAACGATGCTGTGAAGGGTCTGGAGCACAGGAGTTATGAGGAGTGGCTGAGGGAGCAGGGATGGGTCAGCGTGGAGCAGAGGAGGCTCAGGGGAGACCTTACAGCTCTCTACAACTGCCTGAAAGGAGGTTGTGATGAGGTGGGGGTTGGCCTCTGCTCCCAGCTAACAGTAATAGGATGAGAGGTGGTGGCCTCAAGTTGCACCAGGGGAAGTTCTGTCTGGATATTAGAAAAAATGTATTCTCTTGAAAGAAAGGTCAAGCTTTGGCAAGGCTGCCCAGGAAGGTGGTGGAGTCACCATCTCCAGAAGCACTGAAGAACCAGAGAGATGTGGCACTGAGGAACACGGTCAGTGAGCGTGGTGGAGGTGGGTTAGGGGTTGGACTTGGTGACTTCAGAGGCCTTTTCAACCTTAATGATTCCATGAAATTCTACAATAACCCCAAAAGCAAGGGCTGCCATCTAGTGAGACCCAGGCAAGCTGGAGGAATGAGCCAAAAGGAACTGTATGAAACAAAAAAAGGACAAATGCAAATTCCAAAAGGAAGAGACTCTGGCAGGCTAAGGACCGGCTGGCTGGCACAGATCTGCGGGAAATGTCCTTGGGAAATTTGGGGTCCCAAGTTGAAGATGAGCCAGCAGCATGGCACAGCAGCAAGGAAGGCCAACAGCACCCTGAGCTGCATGAGCAGGAACTCATCCACTATTGAGGGAAGTGATTCTCTTCCTCCCCTCAAAAATTGTTGCACCTCCTCCAAGCACTGTGTCCAGCTTTGACACCACCAGAATCACAGAATATCTGAGAACCACAGAATGTGAAGGACGTACTGAAGTGCAGAGGGCTACAAGGATGCCCAGCAGGTTGGAGCACTTATCCTGAGAGGATAGGCTGAGGAAACAGCACTTGTTCAGCCTGGAAAAGACTGAGATATTGGGAAGGCATAATAACAGTACATGAAAACCTACAAGGAGGCTGTGAAGGACACAGAGGAAGGTGCTTTTTGAGGAAGATGCAGTGATTTGCATTTGAGAACTTGGCACTGGAGAGGCCATAAGTCTGGGAGGTGCAGATAATGCACCATAGGATCTAAGAGGACAGACACAGGATAGACTACAGCCATTCGCTGCAGGCATCCATATGGCACAGGTATATCCATGCATTTTTGCCATTAACAGGCTTTCATCATGGTCACTCAGAGAGGGAAACAAACCCAGGTCACAGTACTGTCCATGTGGGCGCTCTCTGGTCCTGTTGTTCCGTGGGGTCATTATGACCCTACTGGGATGCAGGCCCTTAAAATGAGCAAGGTTGAAATTTGCTTGAAGTCAGGTTCTGTTTGCAATTTACTTGCAGAAAGGACATGGAAGGAAACACTAATGACTTCACTATGGATCCGCTTGAATGCCAAAATGAAGTCACTCAAATCCACAAACTTCATCATCTTTATATGGTATTTCTCTAGCTTAAAAAAATGTGATGCTAAAAACTAAGCCCATAGCAACAGGCTGAGCTTATAACTCCTTCCTTGCACATCGTGTAAAGCAGCTCCTTCACAAGGAACGTCAGTCACTGGAAATAATCTTTCCCACTGAAAGCAAAGTGGTATCATTGAACAACTCCATTCATATGTACTGTCAGACACTGTATGGTCTGGAAAAAAAACCCCACAATTTGTTCACATTTTCAGGATGTCGAAAGAAAGCCTGTCTGTATATGCGAGTACAGAGAGACCAAGTGACTGCCACTCAAATTCTGAGATGAGAAAAAGAAATATTTACAACTTCCTGGATTTCCAGAAAGCCTCATGGTGCAGCTGAGCTGACAGCCTGCTCACTTAGTGCCTTTAGTCCTTGTCTTGGAAGGGTAACGGAGCAGTTGTTTTCTATTTACCACAAACATGTTGTTCATGATTTTACAGAACACTGTCCCTTCACCACCATTTTGCTTCCCATCCAGGTTGAAGATTCCTGTTCTACGTCTAGTTGTTCCTTGTACAGAAAGCTTGCTCTGACTTTGGTGACTGCTGTTCTTCTCAGGAAAGACAGAGCAGATCTGGAAAGGGAGAGTGAGTGCAAGGTACCACAGCAGTGTTTGTACAAAGCATAAACATACCATGGATTTATACAGTGTCTTTGTCTTCCTGTTTTGTTCTTCATGTCCTTCCCTCTTGGTCACAACACTTCATTACTTTTTTAACCACTACTAAATAGAGCATCAGTCTTCCAGGAGAAACTCCAAGATCTGTCTTAGCAGTAACAACTTCCTGAGCTCACCTTTCTGTGCATGACATTAGGATGACACCTCACTCCTCCAGCACACACCACTTCACATAAATTCACACTGAATTTCAGCTATCATTTCATTCACAGTTACTCAGCGCTGTCAGATGATGCTACAACTCTTCACAGTCTATTTTGGCTTTTACTCCACCAATGTACTTTATAAAAGACTTATCTTCCACTGTATTTTTCCAGATCATTTATGACACGTTAAAAACAGTTTAAGTCCAGCACTATTCACCCACCTTTTTACTGCTCTTTTTTGGGCTCCTTTCAGCTAATATCTTACACATGGAAAGTACCTTCCTTTCATCCCTTTCAGACTTCAATGTTTTTATCTGTTTGGTAAGAGATACTTGAAGTCCTTTCAGAAACTCAAGAAGTCTGTATCAGTCAGAAATCCTTTGCATTTTTCTACTTTTTTTGCCCCACTTCAAAGAACTCCTAGAGGTTTCTAAGACATTCCTTCCAAAAGCCATTCCTCCTCCCTACCCGAGAAATTATTTACCCATTAATCAACTAATTCTATTCTTCATTAATACCAGTTTGCCCAGAAGTGCATCAGGACTACAGGTGAAAGGTGACTGAAGAGAAAGTGGGGTTGGTCTCTTCTCACTGGTGACAGTTGACAGGACCAGGCAAAATGGCCTCAAGTTGCACCAGGGTCAGTTTAGGTTGGATATCAGGAAACACTTCTTTATAGAAAGGGTTGTTAAGCACTGGAATGGGCTCCCCAGGGAGGTGGTTGAGTGGTTGAGTCCCTGAATGTGTTTAAAATCCTTTTGGATGCGGTGCTCAGGGACATGATTTAGCGGAGGGTTGTTAGTTAGGGTAGTACGGTCAGGTTGTAATTGGACTTGACGAATCTTTAAGGTCTTTTCCAACAAGAAAGGAAAGAGAGAGAGAGAGTTCTCCACATGGCTCTTTCTAAACTTCACATTACATTTTCTTTCACCTCCTCCCTTGGTCCTTACAAGTTTTTCACAAAGGTAATCAGCAGTAATTTAGATACTCTATGACTTGAATTCTAGCGTTACCCAACCTTTTCTGGTAACAATAACACTTTCTTTCTCCTTCCATAAGAAGGTCTACAAGATCCTACTATCCTGCATCTCACCCTACTGAGTTTCTCTCATCTTCCACAAAAACAGTTGACCCATTATCTTGTTTGAAGAGCCAACAGCCTGATTTTAGAATCATAGCATCATTAACATAGGAAAAAATTACTAAGATCACCTAGTCCAACCACCAACCCATCAGTCCACCAATCAACCCATTAGAGAACAGCCTGGTTGAAAGAAAACTATTTCCTCTCACACAGGTTTGCTCTGCTCCTCTTTCTGAATTCCTGGATAAAAGAAATTCATTTTTCACAGTTGGTCGATAGCATATTATAGAGATTTCAAATAGGTGTTGTCAACAGTTAGTACTGTCATCACCATAAAAAGCAGCCAACATCATGGTGGAAGCAGCATGAGCGATATACCAAGAAGGATAAGGAAAGAAACTGAGTTTAAAACTGAATTTAAAAAGGTGGAAGCGCTGCTTCCCAGAACACATGTCAAATATGGAGGTCACATGCTCTTTGGAAAATAAAGCTCCATATCCAACCATGGAACCATCCAACCATGGTTGCCCAAGCCACTGGAGTAGGTTGCCCAAGGAGGCTGTGGATGCCCCATCCCTGGAGGCATTCAAGGCCAGGCTGGATGTGGCTCTGGGCAGCCTGGTCCGCTGGTTGGCGACCCTGCACGTAGCAGGGGGGTTGAAACTGGATGATCATTGTGGTCCTTTTCAACCCAGGCCATTCTATGATTCTATCCAGAGAGCACACAGAAAAAATAGGGAGTGCAGATTCTGGAGGACAGATCCCAGCTGATAGAGTGCAAGAAAGAAGGAAAGACATGACAACCAGAATATAAAAAAGGAGCATTCAGTGAGAGTAGTCAAAAGCCTTTCCTCCAACCTCAGCTGATCCTCAGTTAAGAATGTTTATAAAGAAGAAAATTACCGTAGTAAAGGAAATAGGTCTCAACAGGATTAGCAGAAAGAAAAAGAAAGTTCCACATGCTATGAAAAAAGCTGGGGTGGAGAAGAGAACATTAAATGCACAACTGTCAAGTTTTAAGACAAATTTGTGAAGCAGGACTACGAAATAAGGTGTCTTTCAGGTGAAGGCATCTCAATCAGCCACCTTCTGATTCAGCAACTTGCAGCCTAGCGTAACCTCCAGGATGGTGTCTGGGCTTTGTTTGAAAGCATCAATTCCTTCAACATCTAATTCCATGGTTAATTGCCTTTTCCATTAAAAGGTCACTTCTTACCATTTCCTTGACATGTTTTGGTGTGGTCCTACTTATGCATAAAAATAGATCTCCTTTTCCGTGCCAAGTTTATACCAAACTATTTATCTATTGTAACCTCTTCAAATCTTGAGGTAATGGGATCCAAAACTGTGTAGTTTAATAGATCACACTGGTATTTTGTATCATTTTTAAAGAAAATACATTTCAGAAGTTTAATGCTGTGGAAAAGTGAAAAGAATTATTTAGGGTGGATAATATCCACAGAGGTCAGAAGGAATGAATTATTACAAAATAACTTTCATAAAGGGAATTTAGGGGGGAGATGAAAACCAATGACACCAGAACAGCAAAATCTGGCGCTAGCAGTAAGGCCAGCTTCTAATCCTTTCAGGACAGAAAAGGAAAGAAAATCCCATAAACCACACTATGGTTCACCACTGAGAAGGATGGAAGAATTACAAGTAAGTGCCAAAGCTTTTTAAAATAAACAGACAGACTCATAAAAGCAACTCAGTAACACACTCAGTATGTTTGTTGTGTGACCAGCAGATGGCATGTGTTACAAAAAAAACCACGAATGTGACAACACTGCCCATTCAGCAAAAAATTGGAAATACTTACATCTTAGTTTGTCCAGTATTTTGCCACCACACATTGTTGCTAACATTGCTTTCACTGAAAACACTGTCAGCTTCCCATGGCCCTCACTGTGGAAAAAAAGGTACATGGTAAGTAATTGCTGCAGAGCGAGAAGGAACACAAACACTGAAGATGCAGGTAGGGAATGCATAACTGTTAACAACTAAGATCGAGCACAGCTACTTAATATAACATTAAATCAGTGCTAATATCTTGAATATACCACATAGGACAGGAATAACGTGATCAGTCTTTTATTACAGTTTAAACTGATGGTATGTATGGGGAATCGTGTCTAGCATCAGCAAGAGAAAGTGAATTTTTCCATGTGGAAAGGACGAGAAAGTCCACTGAGCACAGTATGGTATGCAGAAACAGCAAGGTGTGTTACCCCTATTAGGAAAAGAGGATGAAATTAGGGGGGAGCAAGTCACCAGCCCAAGACAGGCTGAGTGAAACACACTGCAGTTAATACTGGCAACAGATTCCAGTTGCAGCAGCCTGGCCCAAGGCACAGACCCTGCCTCTCTGCTTCCCAGTTTCTGGATGTGCTTCCATAGTAATAAAGATGGAAGTCAGAGAACCTTCACTGTGCTGTACTGGACAACCACATTTGCACTTGGAGGACCAGTACTTGGAAAATATTAGGAGGGAGTAAAACCACTGAAAGTAATTCTGCCTCATGGCACCAAAATAGTGACACAATCTTTATTTTAAGCTGTATAAAAAGTTAACAAAACAGTAAAGATAGCAGTTATCCTACTTCATTTCTGTCTTTTAGTTTCCTCAAAGGAAAAAGTTGGCACTTCTGCTATGCCAAACCACCAAACCACAGAAATAACAACACCCAAAACCCAACAAGAAAGACTTTACTACGTCTGAAATCTGAAGCCTGAAAAGATCCATTCTCTTCAAACCCTGGTCTCTGCTCTTGTCTCAGTAAATCTCAATCACCATTTCACGCTTCTTTAAAGCAGAGTCTCAACCACTCTCTCCATTTGCTCTGTTGTAGCCATTCTTCTCTCAGCTCTGAATTATTTTTGGACTAATTAAAAGAAAGAACAAGCGACTGGAACCATCCGTGTCTCCTCACGTGACACAATCTTATCCTGGAAAGATATCTCATGGTGCCTTCAGATACAGGCCTGCTTCTACTGGCATTCTCTTCATTAATCAAGAAAACAATTATAAAAAGAAAAATCCATCTTCTGCAATCTGGTAAGAGAGGTGTAGTTAAGCAACTTGCCAATGTCTACGTCGATTTTTGGACCCATGTGACTCAATCTGCTGAATTCCCTACCAAAAGGAAAAAGGGCAGAACCTTCTGTACAGTTCTGAAGCTTCTGTAACGCTCACGAGTTCTCAGGATAGGAAATAAGACTGTGGGACTTGTTTAAAACAGATGGCACCTGTGCTGATAGCCAACAAGGTGATCATGAGCCAGCAGCGCGCCCTTGTGGCCACAAAGGCCAGCGGTGTCCTGGTTGACCAACTGTAGGCCAACAGTTCACCAAAGGTTGACTATGAGCCAGAAGCATGCCCCTAATGGCCAAGAAGGCCAATGGGAGTCTGGGGTGCATTGCATAGAGTGTGACTAGCAGGGCAAAGGAGGTGCCGCTCCCTTCTGCCCTGGAAAGGCCACACCTGGAGCACTGAGCCCAGTGCTGGGCTCTCCAGTTCAAGGGGGACAGGGAACTGCCGGAGAGAGCCCAGCGAAGGGCTACGGAGATGGTGGGGGCCTGGAGCATCTCCTGATGGGGAGAGGCTGAGAGCACTGGGGCTGTTCAGCCCGGGGAAGAGAAGGGGAAAAGGGATCTGATCACCAGTATCTGAAGGGTGGAGGTCAGGAGGATGGGGCTCTTTTTGGTGGTGCCCAGCAACAGGACACGGGGCAACAGGCACAAACTGGAACTCAGGGAGTTCCATCTGGATGTGAGAAAGAATTTCTTTGCTGTGAAGGTGACAGAGCTCTGAAACAGACTGCCCATAGAGGTAGTGAGGTCTCCTTCTTCAGAAATATTCAAAATCCATCTGGACACTTTCTGGCACAACCTACAATAAGGAACTTGATTTAGCAGGAGGTTGGACTGGGGGGGATCTCCAGAGGTCCCTTCCAACCCTTCCAGTTCTGGGATTCTGGAGGGGAAGAGGTGTGAGGGGCAGCTGAGGTCCCCGACTTTGCTCAGCTCAGAGCAGAGGAGCTGAGAAAAGGCCTCATGGCAACCTACATGGGGTGAAGGGGCAGCTCTGAGCTCTGCTCTCTGTTGACAGTGACAGGGACTGAGGGAACAGCATGGAGCTGTGTCAGGGGAAGGTCAGGTGGGGGTTAGGGAAAGATTCTGCCCCAGAGGGCACTGGGCACAGAACAGACTGCACAGGGCAGCGGGCACAGCCCCGAGCTGCCAGAGCTCAAGGAGTGCTTGGACAGTGCTCTCAGCCATAGGGTCTGGGTGGTCCTGTGCAGAGCCAGGAGTTGGACTCAATGATTGTTGGGGGTCCATTCAAACATGGGCTATTCTATGACTTCAGACCTGCAATTCCTCCTTTTTGTTCCCCATTCTGTGTGCAATAGAAGGCTGTTACTTCACAGAGACACTCTGTCATAGAATCATAGAATGGCTTGGGTTGGAAGGGACCTCAAAGATCATCAAGTTCCAACCGCCCTGTCACAGGCAGGGCTGCCAACCTCCACATTTAATACTAGATCAAGTCATATCAATTTCCCAAAAGAGCCATCACAGCTTTCCTCATAATGCTTCTCTGTGGGCACTTCCCAATACACTGTGTGAGTTCCTTCCAGCTTTGCCAACTATGGGGTCCTCCTGATCACGCTGCTTGCCAGCTCATTTCCTCACCTGACTGTTGGTCATCCTCTCCCTCCTCCTTACTGCGTGCTGCTGTTACAATATAAAAATAAAAAAGAAGTTGAAGCAACTAAACCTGCTGCTAAATCAAATGCATTTCTAGAAAAGGTGAAAGAAAGGACCATCACTCTGTGGTGCCAATAGTGGGCGAGGGATTTCAGAATACTGTATAAGGCTACTGAGAAAAACAGGCTCTGGAACAAGCCACTACCACTGTCAAACATCCACATGCAGAGCTTCATGGGAGAAAGCAGCAAAGAATATCGTAACACAGCTACTCCTCCTCCCAGCTCACCACTGTACACCGTATGAACCACCAGTTCTGTACCACAACCAGTGCTGTTCTACAAGTCTCAGGGATGAGCCCAGCTCTCCTCTCATTGTTGGCTCTCCCTCAGCACAACGCAGTGCAGCATCACAGCTTCTCTCTCAACACCATGTGACAGATAGAGGAAGCTCCACAGAAGCTGTTGTGGTGTGCTGGAAGCAAGGAGGCTGCTTGTGCTGAAGACAAGAGGCAGAATTTGCAGGTTTGGGACAGGGGAAGACAAACATATCTCTAACTAAAGCCTCAACCTCTTGAGCCAGTCCCCCAAAACATAACCACTTCTATTTTAAATTCTACATCTTCTAGTGTGACCTGACTCAGAATAAGGAAACTCAGTTACCCTTTACAACAGCTCTCACAATATCATATCAGACTAAAGAGAAAAATATAGAGGTTTGATTCTGATGTCATAGCAGTATTGCTGTTCTGAGCTCTGCACTGTTTTTAACTGTCCTGAGTGAGACTGGGATTGTTCTGGATTTTTGGGAAGGATAAATCTAGCTGCTCTCTGGTGATCTTAAGAAGAGGCCTCGTTAAGAATGACTAAAACTTGGATATTACAAGCACAGCAACTATTTGGCATAGCCAGTGGTCCAGGTTGCTTTAGGTAAAACTCCTTCATCTCTATGTCAATATCCTGGCCACAAGCAGATTTCTGCTGCTCAGAGGGAAGGCAAAAGCAGAAGAAAGACAAAACAGATAATAGCTGATTGTGAGAAAGATAAGAAAAAAAGATTAACAACAGTGAAAGATTTCCATTTGCTACTCAAAGAACCCAGAGATAACTTTTACTCAGGATTAGCAGATTAACCCCTGAAGAAAGAGGCTGTGAAGAAAGCTTATTAAAGCTGGACATAAGGAAGTGTCTGGCAGTATTCTGAATAAGAAAACAAACTTCTTCCAGTGAACAAATGAGAATTAGACTTTATGTGGTCACAACGTGTTCTAGTAGGGTCCGAGCTGAACGTTGAAACAAGGCAGCCTTATAAAATGGTCTTGTTGATCAAGATTCAACAAAAAAACCTTTCACATTTTAAAACATTGCTACAGCACCACGAGTTTAACATGATGTCCTAGCACAGCCTGCAGAACACTTCAGTCCAGACAGGCAGCTCACAGCAGGCTGCAATTTCCAGAAGGCACCAACTCATCTTCCTCAAGAAAGCAATTTTTAACAAAAAGCATTGCTGCTGTGGCAGTGTAGATCTGTAAATCTCTGCAGGCACTACTATGATATTAAGTGTGCGTGCAACACACAACTCCACGAAATTGAGAAACAGCATGCAGACACTTTGCCAGACACTCATGCAGTTGCTGGCTGCATTCATCTAACTAAAAGAGAAAATTAGTTTAAGAGTATAACTAGAGGAGTTACTAGCCTGTCATATGCTGCTATCATGAAGTTGAGGAGAAGGCTGATGGACTGCTCTACGCTGATTTGGTGAGTAGAAGGAAGGCGTTTGTTGAGCTGGTAGTAGATGGATGAAATGATTGTTTCTAGTCGAGACACGTTGATCTCTGTGTTATGATCCAAAGTGTTAAGGCCATTATCTCGGAAGGCTTCAATCATATTCCAGATATCAACAAGATGAACTAAAAATAAAGGAAAAAAAAAATTTGACTTCTATTCTGTAATGCACACAATCTTACTTTTAAGGCACTACATCCAAATACAACATTAGCTTTCATGTTGGAATTAACCACTACTTACTCATCTTCTAAGTGAGAGACAGTGTTGATACTCAGCTCACACCAGCTACTGTAAAGTAACAGCAGTGCCCTGAGTCCCCGTGGGCCTTTCATTCTGCCCCTCAATGGAGGGCTCTGAAGCAAAGCCACATAAAGGAGAAACATGCTCCTCCATTATCACATTGTGCTGCAGCCAAATTAGGTATTTTCTTCTGAGAAAGACATCAGCCACATTCAACATCCACTACAAACTGGTTACTGTGATGTTGAACATCCCTGTAATAACTAAAAGCTCAGTGCTGGAGGAGGAACTTGACGTTCCAGTTTAAACTGTGACTGCTTCCAGCTGGTGCCAAGAGAAAAATACTCTGTAAACATACGTCTTGAACTCCAAAGCCTGTCCCTAAATTATCCCACTGTATCTGTTCAGCTATCTAACTGTTAACAACTAGTGAAAGCGTTCCATGACCACACTAAGTGATCTGCAGAACCTCATTAAACTATGTTTGAAAATGTTTCAGCGTTTGAAAAGCATGCAGGGCAGTGGGTAAGACATCTAAGGACCACCAGGAACCCATCAGTCTAGTAAATGGGGAGGTTGATGGCCCTGCCTGGCAGGGGGGTTGGAGATTCATGATCCTTGAGGTCCCTTCCAACCCAGGCCATTCTGTGATTCTGTGATCGGTCCAAACCACCAATTCACACCAAACATTCATCCCTGGATCACCACCTGGTGCAGCCAAAGATCACAAAAGCACTCCGGTTTATGCATATATGTAAATTCAAGGTTACTCAAGGCATTTGTATGGCACCAGTGAGTTAGGCCCTAAGCGTGTGTGGCACTATAATTAGCGTATCTTAATACCTTGCTACTGATTAAGAGATCTTTTTAATTCAAAAGCATGGTTGGTTTTTTTTTGTTTAGGGAAAGCATAGCACTTTTCCTAAGGCATGAAGAAGGTGTGGAGCTGCAGTTTGCATCTGCACACATCTGCAGGACTCCTCAGCTGCTCTCCTGTTCTCTCCCACACCAGTTTCACACCACTGGGAGGAGGCAGCTGCTTCATTAGTCTGCCAAGCATTTTGTTTGGTCCAATTTAATAAAGGAAACAGAACCCCTGGGTTCAGCCTTACTTTGGTGAGCTATTTAACGTGGAAAACTACAGAAGAGAGTGAGAAAACATACAGTGAGTAGTGTGGCATAAACTTCAAGCACTCTCTGAGGTTGCTATGTATATGCCACGATGGTGAAATGCAGACACCGTCATGCTGGTGATTATCACCAAGGTCACAGCTGCATCCAGCTGTCTGCTGGCTTCTGTTCCACCATGGTGGAAAGGAGCTAAAACAGTCTGAGGCTGCCTGCAGGCAGCACTGGCTGCACTGAAGTATGTCAGTCTAGCCCCGGCACTTCAGCTTTTCCTTGAAGCATTAGAAACTAAAACTGAAGACACTATAAACACTGGTCAAAAATCACTGCCTCTTTAATTATAATCTCCATTTTTAAGTACCGGCTCCCACTGTTGATTATTGCTGCTATATTTCAAGTTCACATGGGTAGAATATTTGCATGAGAAATTGACAAAGAGTGATTATAACTTACGGTTACATCGTTTCTGCACAAAGCGCAGCTTACAGGCTGTTCGATACGTTGAAAGTCTGATGACATCAAAGTTCTGGGCCCCTACGAATAAAAAAGAAGCTTGTGTTGTTCTTGCCTCTATGACACTCAGTTTGCTTGTTTGCTTTAAAAGTGGTGTTGATTTCTCTTCACACACATCATCCCCGTTATGGGACGATGACCAAGATTTCCATGCAGTATTTCATGAGGAAATGGGACCAGTGTATTACAAAGCAATGGAAGCAACAGACTGACATGAGAACTATATCAGTCTTACTACTTTGAAAGGGTAGTCAGGCACTGGAATGGGCTGCCCAGAGAGGTGGTAGAGTCACCGACCCTGGAGGTGTCCAAGGAACTTTTGGACGTTGTGTTGAGGGACATGGTTTAATGAGAACCATTGGTGATGGGTGGATGGTTGGACTGGACAATCCTGTGGGTCTTTTCCAATCTTAGCGATTCCATGATTCTATGAACTCTGGAGTCTCAAAATGGAAACAAGAATTGGATTGAGTTGTAAGTTTGGACAAAGAGGAGCTCACTGCTGCAGCGTGGTGGGTACACAAAAGATAGAAGAAAAGGGGGGTGATGCTCCTACCACTGTCTGCATTGTAACCCCCCAGGAGCATGCCTTCCTTCTCCCAAGCAGATCCACACCAGGTAAGAAGCAGAAGAAAAAGCACAGAGGAGAGAAGCCCAATCTCACCAACAACCTCCCACTTCAAGATGCTTAAAACTTTTATTGTACCTTTAACCAATCCCACATCATGAAAGATGTAAACGCTGTTATCTGTTGCCCGTCTGCACCACATCTACCAGCTCCAGCCAGCACTGCAATTACTTTGAACATTACAAACCTGAGCAATCCCTGAAAGCTGTATTAATCCTCTGCCAAAAGCCAAACAGATCTGCGCATCTCCTGGGGTGATCAGATGAGATGATAAATGATGTGGGGATGATAAATGACACCGCTCTTAAGTCTGGTATCGATCATTTCAGACCTGGAAGAAGCCAACAACTGGTCCAAGCCTTGAAAATCTCATTAATCATAAACAGAAATGTCTTTTAACTGACTCATGTTTCAACAGCGTGTGTGGCTACGCCCTGTAATCAGTTGAGTTCTAAGGAGGAGCGTGACCAATCTGGCCGCACAGCAGTGGGTGCCCATGGACCCTGCACATCCCATGGTCTCACAGGAGTGCACAAAAGTAACATCTATGCAGTCGTTCAGACTTCTGAAATGTCACTGACTCCATGAGGACTGAACTGAGAAGCAGGGAAAACTGACTCATAGAATGCAGACCGCTAAAAGACACACACACCAAAAAACAAAAAACCCCAAAAGCAACAAACCCACATCCTGCTGTGTGGCTGCTGTATTGGGGTCGTGCTCAAAGGTGTGTCAAAACTTTTTTTTTCCTCCTACAGCATTCTGAATTCAGAAAGCAATCTGCAAACCTTGGAGTCCACGCTCACCAACTCACAGCTGCAAATTTCAAAAGCCACCTTATGCGATCAGTACAGGAGACGTGCAGATCTGTTTGGTCTTTTTGTCTTTTGGGTATTCTGTAAGAAATTAGCAAACACAACGCCAAGTCATCTGCTTAGGCTCACACAGCTCACTACAGACCTGTAGGCTGTCTTGAAACCAAAGAACACGAGGTGAGAAGCATCTCCTAAGAGCAGTGAGAGCACTGACCAACGCTCCAATGCGGAGCTCCCCAAAGCTCACCCAGGAGTGGTGATGAGCCAACCTGGGGAGCATCCTGCTGGGCAGGCTGGCACAGCACACATTCCCAGGTTATTTCCCAGAACCATCTTTAGAAAACTTACCTCAGATTAAGTACCCGATTTAGTGGTTGGCAACCCTACCTGTGGCAGGAGGTTGGACCTGGATGATCCTTGAAGTCCCTTCCAAACCAAGCCCTTCTATGATTCATGATTTGGCCAAATAATGTAAGCTGAAGTATTCGGATCCAAGGCTAGACTAAAATAACTCATTTTGTGCTTCTTATGCAATATTCTTTCAAAACTCTTCATTAGAGTGCCTAGGTCTACCTTCCAACACATGAAAAAAACTTGAACAGATGATGAATCTTCTCAAACTTTGTCAATCAGAAACTTTTGTATGGCTAGCCAAGGACCAGCTACTGCACCTCATTTTTAGACCTTTTTAGCAGGGTCTGTTTTATAGGACAATGAGAAATGGTTCCAAACTAAAAGAGGGGATATTTAGCATCGATACAGGGAAAAAGTTTTTATTATGGTAAGCGTGGCAAAGCACTGGAACAGGCTGCCCAAAGAGGTGGTGGATGTCCCTGCAGAAACCCAAGGTCAGGCTGGACCTTGGGTGGATAGTGATAGGACAAGGGGGAATGGTTTTAAACTGAGACAGGGGAGGTTTAGGTTGGATATTAGGAGGAAGTTTTTTTCCCCCCAGAGGGTGGTGACGCACTGAACAGGTTGCCCAAGGAGGCTGTGGATGCCCCATCCCTGGAGGCATTCAAGGCCAGGCTGGATGTGGCTCTGGGCAGCCTGGTCTGCTGGTTGGCGACCCTGCACGTAGCAGGGGGGTTGAAACCAGATGATCATTGTGGTCCTTTTCAACCCAGGCCATTCTATGACAGGGCTCTTAGCACCCAGTTGAGCTATAAATGTCCCTGTTCACTGCAGGGGAGTTGGATCAAATGGCCTTTAAAGGTCCCTTCTAACTCAAACAATTCTACGATATCACAGAAATATATGCAGTAAAGCTTGATCAGCTTCCACCTTCACTTCCAGCCCTGACAGCTTTGCTTGCAGCTGGGACTAGAGCACATAAACACACTTGAAGGCTTATCACTACCTCAAGATACACATGTATAAAAGAATGTCATTTAACAGCTACATGCAAAGCCAAAGTCCATTTTCTATTCCTCCTCCTGGGTCAGACCACTACATAAGCTTCAATGAGGTCGCTCTTCTACGGCATGGGTGTCCAACCTTTTGGCTTGCCTGGGCAGGACTGAGTGAAAAGGAGTTATCTTCATCCGCATATAAAATACTTAATACAGTTCATGTAGATAAATAACGAAGAAAAAAGTAACAAGACTTCTTTTCTTGTTCATCCAAGTTCTGTCCATCTGCAAGGTGAAGAGCCCACAGCTTCCTTGGGCAGCCTCCGCCAGGGCTCAACCACGCTTGCAGTAAAAATGTTTTTTCTCACATTCAGCTGGAATTTGCCATGCTGCACTGTGTGCCCACTGCTTTGTGCCTGCCACTGGACAGCCTGACTCCACTCTCTTCACACCCTGGCAACAAGAAACTTCAAATTGCCCATGGAGGTGGTGGGGTCACCGTCCCTGGAGCTGTTCCAGAACCGTGGGGATGTGGCACTGAGGGACGTGGGCAGTGGGCACGGTGGGGTGGGCTGGGGTTGGACTGGGTGATCTCAGAGGTCTTCTCCAACCTGAATGATTCTACGACTTCATATATTCTGCTGGTCAGAAAATTAGTACAGCTTACACAGATTTCTTGCCAGCTCCACAAACAGTACAAAAAAAAAAAAATCAACAAACACACCTTTGGGTGGTGTGTTCAATGTGGATGAATGTGATAAAATCTACTTTTGCCTCATAAGAGGAATCCTCTAAATACCAATGAACATGTCTGTAGGAAGACCTCCTTCTGCATTCATCTTCACAAGGAAATATGTTGTCCTTCTTGAGACAGATGAAGGCCTTCAATCGGCCATCCAACATGTTAGAGTGCCTTAGAGAGAAAAGCAGCTCAAAGAGTCCACACACCACCACTTCCACTGATAAAAACCAGCAAGAACCACAGCTGCAAAACCCAACGGAACACATTCCATAAACAGATGATGGAAGAATTATCCATTCCATTAGATAATTACAGGAATTTCAAATATTTTTTTAGTAATTTAGCCAAAACTAAAAACAAGCAAGTAGATTCCAGCTCCCCTTGCCTTGGGTGGCAGACTCAAATACTGCCAGCAGAACTCTTTGAAGGCAACACTATAATCAAACATGGGTGCTTCAGAAGAAATCTTTTGCTAAAGTAGCTTTAAAGGTACCACCAATATGCAATGTAATTAGAACATCAAAGCAGGAATTAGGTGACTCTGAGAATCTTCATCAAATTAATACTGAAGAGAAACTGTATGGCTGCACACGGCTACTGATGAGATGCCAGCTACCTGTAGAAACACACCTAGCTGTACCAAATGATCACCAGATGACTACTGGAGATACAGTACACATGTAATCTGATGTATCAGACAAAGCTCTTCTAATGGAGTAGTGCTACTGTCATTTCACAAGATCCCAATGAGATTCAATTTGGGATTTCATACACAGATCCAACCACCTTTGCTTAAGCAGAGCAGAGGCACAGATAGAGATGAGGTGTGTAGAATGGAGAGTGCAGGTGTTGGCTTGTGCCACATGCTGACCACACAGGAAGGGATCTCACTATAACCTCAGACACAAACCAAGCTGGGAAGACAGGGAGGAATACAACCCAGACAGCTCTCACATGAAAGGAAACAGACATAAATTGTCCAGGAACGAAAGTGTTCTTGAAATTACAAGATGATTATAACCACTAAGAGTGATGCTCTGGAAGTCCTCCAGCAAAGCAGCAGCACTGATACGTTACCTGTTTAAGAAAGACATTCACCAGCCTAAATTCTGGATTATAGGATATGCTGGCCTAACCCAAGGGTTTCATTCAGTCCTGTGTTTCAGTAGGAAAGTAGAGGAACATGAAGACATGCAAACACACACACACACACACACACACACACACAATCTTTTATTTCTAACTGCTCACATATTTTCAAAAGGCTGTGTGTTATTCTTTAAATGAGATTACCTCCAGACAGGCACTTGATTTATACTAACAATTACAGCCTTTCTTTGGGCATCACGGTGCACCTTAAGGTGAAATACGCCCTTTCTGACTTTATTTATTTTAGTAGCTATCTACAAACCTCCTAAGTCCCAATATTTGGGAACATGAATGCTTCTTATAAAAGGAGCTTGGCAAATGGTAGCACTGCATGACTCCTCAGGCACTGTTACCCATCTCCTGTACTCTCCTCCTGACCAGCACCCAGGATGCTTTTCACCAGCTCAAGCAATGGTCTTGAGAAAACCAGATGTAAATGATTGGGTGAAATCCTAAGAACAAAGCTCTGTGTAAAGAATAAATGATGTTACCTTCCAATCTCTTACTTACTCATTTCCATGAACAGCTGTCTCTTCTCCGCCATTGTCCTCCTCCTCTTCCCACTCTCCTCAATCATTCTGAAGACAAAAATGGCAATGAGTGTTTGCGCCAGAATTCCTGTTACAAGAGCAACTTACTGTGAACAATATCATTATATTCCTCAACCAAAATAGTTTGGTTAGATTTGGAATATGAAAAGAAGAGCCAAGAGTTGGACTCGATGAACCTTATGGGTCCCTTTCAATTTGGGATATTCTGTGATTAAGAGAAGAAAGAAACAGGCACTTCCCCACATCTACAGCATTCCATAGCAGAGAGAACTGTGTAACACTCCTTAAAGCTGTGCATACTATAGGAAAGAGTAATTCTGACATTTTAGTTTCTAACCTAATGTTTGTAAAACTCAGAACTCCTTACAAGCACACTGTTGGGTTCAGGGGTGCAGCAGGGGGTTGTCTTTAAACAAAAGTTGTAAGAATATCCCCCAACTTTGAAACAAGCTGCCCATTTTGTCCTAGGGAAACAGATGAAAGAAGTGGCACAGAAATAGTGGGACTGATACCCTGAGCTAAGGAGCCACAGGGCAATGTAGTGCTTCCTACAGCTTACCTCGTAAGGGAGTCTCAAAAGACAACTACTAAATCTCAGTCAACGGCAGCACAACAATAAGCAGCTAAGTTCAATATCAGTGTAAAAGTATCAGTTCAAACTGCTCCATGATATTATTCTGTTGTTATTCACCAACTAATTAGACATGTTTTCTAAATGACTTAAACAATGAAACCAACCAACAAACAACGAAACAAGAGAATGCCTAACAGTCATTCTACAATCTCACCAGAAACCAACTCCAAGGGAGCTGGCCAGCTCATCCTCATGCAGCACAATGGCAAGACAGATTTCATTAGGCTTAAATGTCACCCAAGAAAAAGAAGCTGTGTCTTGGCACTTAACATGTGCTCTGATTAACAGCATCCCTCAGCAGTCCTCCACTCTCTGTTAATTATTCTCCGATAAAGATCCGAACATACACTCATCCTGGAAGCCAACGAGACCTTTACACTGAGAAGCTCATAAAATGAAAATAACTGCACGGTTGTACCTGGAAATACACTTTGTTTCCTACTTCAGACAATCATAGATTTGAAGCAACGTGCTTCTTGCTATCTTCAGACGCTGCCCCAAGCTTAGGAGCTATTTGTCAGTGCTAACATCCCCTTTATCTCCATAGGCACGTCACCTTGAAGAATGCCAGTTGCTGTACCAGCCAGCAGCTTTATTTCAAATGCCAGCACCTCTCTAAATTCCACAACAGATGGACCCCACGCCTTGGGTTAATTACTTGGTCTTCTAAACAGCTTTAATAGAGACCATTTTATCAAGACACGAGGCACAACACCACTGCATTTTCTGCAGCATCGAACCCCACCAGGATGACATTACAACACTTTGGGTGCATGTCTCTCCTTCCACCTCCCCAACACCCTGCTCCCATCTGCAGTTTCCTGAAGTGCTGGGACTGGTCCTGCAGAACCTTCCTCACGTCACAGCTGCATAGAATCATAGAATGGTTGGGTTGGAAGGGACCTCAAGGATCACGAAGCACCACCCCCTGTGCTGCAGGCAGGGCCACCAACCTCCACATCTAATACCAGCCCAGGCTGCCCAGGGCCCCATCCAAACTGGCCTTGAACACCTCCAGGGATGGACGGGGCATCCACAGCCTCTCTGGGCAGCTGTTCCAGCACCTCACCACTCTTATAGTAAAGAACTTCCCCCTGATATCCAACCTAAAGCTGCAATGCAGAGCATTTAAAGTCATAATATCACCCTGACATCAGCCTCTTCCCCTATAGAGGCTTCATCACTTTGCTTGTACCAGGATTTGAGATTTTTAGAGGCCGTTCACCTACCACTGCTATGGAACACTATCACATAATTCACAGCCAGAAGGCTGACCAAAATACAGGCTTCTAGGGGAGCTACCACTACCCCTTGTACTCTCTGCAAGCAACGAGTGATCCATCTGCTCAGTGACACTCTTGAACTGAGATTTGAGTATGCAAACCAGCCTCTCCATGCTATAAGAGCAGAGACACATGAATGCAGCCTGATCAACCAAAACTGAGGACCTTGTGCCAGGAAAGGTTCAGGATGGGTATTAGGAAACACTTCTCTGAAAGAGGCACAGCTGCCCAGGGAGGTGGTGGGGTCACCATCCCTGGAGGTGTTCCAGAACCGTGGGGATGTGGCACTGAGGGACGTGGGCAGTGGGCATGGGGGGCGGGGGGTTAGACTTGGGGATCTTAAAGGTCTTTTCCAACCTGAATGATATTCTATAATGCATAATCTTCTGTCTTTCTTGAGGGAGCAAAACACTTGAAACATTCAGCAGGTGAAGAGTTCAGCAATCACAGAACCAAACAGGTTGGAAAAGGCCTCCAAGATCATTAAGTCCAATGGTCAACCCATGCCCACCATGTCCACTAAACCAAGTCCCTCAGTGCTACATCTCCTGCACTTGCTCACTGAAAAAAAACCAACCAATAGCCAACAAAGCCTGCTTGTAAAGCTGGAACAAAGAGGTACAGAAGGACCTGTGAGCCTCAGCAGAACCACAAACAGCCAGGTCCCTAGAAAGGTCTTACAGCAAAGCCTCACTTGCCAGCAGAGGAAAGGTACTTCAACCTCTTGAAAACCAGTGACTGAGAAACAGGCAATGCTTCTTGCTACTTGCATAAGGCCAGAAGCCAAAACTCTGCAAATGTTACAGATCACAAGGTTAAGAACATTGCTAAGTGCATTTAGAGAGGTTATGCTTTAATTATTCTGAAAAAGCTGAATTTCACTTTAAAAGCTTGGGTTAAAACTGTAGTACTGAGTCCTGTCTTCAATACGGCTCCTCTGTATGATTAGGAAACCTGCTAAGGACCACCAGGAGCTGATCTCTAACCCCCTTGTTGTATTTCACTTCTGCCCAAGAATGTAACCTCACTCTTACAGTAAAGAGACTGTTTTCTTACTTCTGCTCTATACTGATGTGTGCTTTGCAGTGAGACAACGTATTTAATCTGGTTTTGTGTTGCTTTCCCTTTCCCTGCCCCAGTGCTTTCCCAATTAAAGATCTGTATCCTATGAGATAAAACAAACCTGTTTCATTTTTTCCTCTTGCTACTAAAAAGACACAGAAGTCCTGGCCACAGTAAATACTGAAGACACAAATGAAACAAAAAGGAAATTGGAGGTCTGCAAATTGCTTCAGGTGTTAAGTGAGACCAGCAAGTTTTCAGAACTTATAGTATGGGTGCACAAAGAGCAATGCTGGCCTTAATTTCATGAGTTTAAATAACACTCAATGCAACCAAAGGCCAAAATGTCAGTGTTTGCAGAAACATGCTTGGACACAAACCACCCACACTACCATCAGCCCTTTAAACATCATGGAAAACCTAAAAGGTGATAAAGATCTGAATTTCACACCCAGATATGCTGCACGATGAGCATCCGCTTTAGCTGTTCTTGCAAAATGTTCCCTTTTCCCTTAAAGCAGAAAAGCAGTATGACTACATAACCCACCCTGCTCCTAGTGATGGTGATGGGACAGTAAATCCTGGATGGTTTCCACTGGCATTTCTTCCTCAACAAGCTGCTCTGTCACCTGTAGCAATCTGGAGAGGACACTTGCAGTATGATAGCTTCCTGCTTCACTTAGCAAAAAGGACTGTGAGGAGGTTGGACTGGGTGGCCTCCAGAGGTCCCCTCCAACCCTAAGGATTCTATGAGGTTCAACCCAATGCATTTTTTTCCCTTAAAGGCTTTTACAATCAAATGTAGCTGAATCTGCAGCCAATCCTTCTGGCTGGACAGCTCCCAGAGTTTCAAGGCTTCTGCTCTGCATGGAAAGCTGCAAGCTTAAGTATGTTCTACAGGTTTTAGTCTTTGTATTGGTTCTTGCTCTGAAAGCACGGGCTCAATTTACACTCCATACCAGTGGTAGAAGACTTAACATTTGCAAAAGAGCACGCAGGTGCTCTGTTCAAGTCTAACTCAATGAAATAGAGAATATTCTCCCAGCAGCAGCAGAGCCAGTGCTGCCTCTACTGTAAGAACGGTGCTGGTTCAACACAGTACAGCTCTGTTTTATGTCAAGACGCAGTAACTTTGCTCAAGGAGGCAGATATGACATCAGTAAGACGAACACATTGCTGTCAAAGAGTTTACCTTCCACCTGGCAGAGAAGCCAGCAGAGGTACTGAATGTGCTCTACACGTCTTAAAATCAAGCATGCTCAGGCATGCAAAGAGATATGATAGTGACAATTATTTTTACTTTATATATACATATATATATATAAGCTATATTTTATACTGCGATGGAAGGAGCAGCCCCACATCCTATGGGATATTTCAGCTCTTCAGATTTCTCCCTTTTTCCTTACCTTTGAAAATTCTCTCCCATGCCCACAATACATACAAGCATTATTTAAGCCTGGCTGGATAAAAAAACTAATGACATAATAAAAAGCAAAGCCTCAGTGCTGTCCTCCCCCAGATGTGCTGCAATGGGCTCAGCCACTGATGGCACCACAGTGCTTCTTGATCACTCACAGCTCAAGCACAGAAGGAGCTCATCAGGCCAATACTACAGGACCTATTTTACAAGGTTTCGCTCTTCTTGGAGCTCATCAGCTGTAGGTAACGGCCCAGACAAACGGCATTGCCTTTTCTGTGGATGCCCCATCCCTGGAGGCATTCAAGGCCAGGCTGGATGTGGCTCTGGGCAGCCTGGTCTGCTGGTTGGCAACCCTGCACATAGCAGGGGGTTGAAACCAGATGATCATTGTGGTCCTTTTCAACCCTGGACATTCTATGATTCATTCTATGATTCTTTACTTCACTATGCCTCTTACCAGGAAAAAAGAAGAGCACTAGAAGTTATTTCAGGGGCATATATTTAACACATTTAAGGTCCCTTCCAACCCAAGCCATTCAATGGAAACCCAAGGAGAGAAAAAGAAGAGCCACTCACACTAATAGACCACCAATGCCTTCTTTCAAAGCGTATTTTACACACTTCTGATCATTCTTCTAGTTCAAATACAATTTCAAACTCAGTTCCCAACCCTGAATGGAATTCATTAAAGCGTAAGTAATGGTGCATGGAAGTATTAAGAACGCTTTGATACGTTACCTCAGTATCTACATTGACACAACCAACAGAGCATCCATGAAGAACCACACACACCTCCTGGTACTACAGATCCCTAACAAAGCTCAAATGCTTGCTTAAGATCTTCATAAGCCATAATGGATGGCAGTTTAGAAGATCATAATCAAGAAACTCCAGACCAAGACCAAGATCGTATTGAATTTCATTGTGAAGTTACAAGTAAGTGGTTTTTTGGTGTTGCTTTTACGTTCTGGGGGCTTTCCTGTGTGTTTATTAATTTTCTTTTAAATACGGTGGATCAGGAGCTACTTCTAAAGAAGGTTTTGCAAAAAGCACACAGATACGATACAGTACCTTTCCTTTCAGTTAATGGGTAATTGAGTGGTTTGGAAAGAAAAGCAGTGCTAAGAAAGGCCCACTGCCCCACTCCATCTACACTCAGGCAGGGCTCCAGCCCACCTGGATGACTACAGCACTTCAGCACAGCAACGTTTCAGTGCCCGCATTGTACCTATTCGTGCACTGCCTGGAAGAGCAAGAAATCTGTGCCCTCAGGATCTGCTGGGGCAATGCCAGAGCAGGGAAAGGCAGTGACACAAAGTCAGCAAAGCTCTGCAGCTGACGTTCTCAAAGTCATAGGAGCTAAGAAAGCTGTAAGGGAATGCCACCAGGTGATACATCAGGGATGTAGCTCTGCATACAGAGTTGCAGTAGAGAGGAAACTGTTAAGCACATGGAACAGGAAACCCACAAGCTATTAAGGACAGCACTGCATGCTTCAGCACACATTGTACAGTCAGATCAGCTCCCCAACAAGTTAAGGGAAGGATGCACAGAAGTTGGGCATAGGGGCCATGAAGACAAAAATGCTTTCCTTTAATAACTTCTAAGTGTTTAATGGTGCATACTTCATATACTCAAACTATTCAAAACTGACATACGAGTGGGTATCGATCACAACTCCATTCATTTTTAAATAGGTAAGTTGGCCAGCAAAAGTTCCCCAACAGATAGCACACCACAAAGCCCCTTCCCATGCCTTCCAAATTAAGTTTACCTAAAAGCTTCATAGGCACATTTTGTTACACGTGTGTATTGCTTCAGCACAGCTGAGAGGTTCATACACTTCCATTCCTTCTGGTAAGCCTTGAAAACCCACAGGACTCCAAGAGAGCCATGAAGCTAAGCTTAGCCACAGGTTATCAGCAGGAACCTATTTAAACACTAAACCAATGAACACCTTACAATCATGATTTCTCTTCTTTGGCACTGAGAGAAAAACCTGAAAGATAACTCAACATAAATGTTACAAATTTGAGTCCTTCTCCCCAAATCTCATAATCCTGAAAGCACAAAGTTAAAAAGCAGCAGTGATTATGCTAAGAGAAGCAGGCTGTGCTCAGAGGGGAACTCTGAGAACCGTGCCAACTGGAAAACTCTCCTTTCCTACCAGGCAAAGTGTTGTGCAACAGCAATGGCAGTGCTGACCCTACAGACTGCACTAAGGGAGTTCCCTTCCCTTTTAAAAGGAGTTTTAAAAGGAAATGATATGCAAAGAGCCCTCTTTGAGAAATAAAAAGCCTGTAAGAAGAGCAGCTAGCAGTTGAGCAGAAGCATGAAGCTCCTCCCTGAAGGATCCTGGTTACAAGGAATTGTACGCTGCCACTCTTAATGCTACCCTGTGGTACTGAGTGCACAGTATATATAGGCTGATTGAAAAAGCCTGTGTTTTACCAACGATGCCACAAAAGCCCTTCTTTTTGCATCACGGCTTCTTACCTGACCTTTCTGTACCACTCACCGCTGTTATTTAGGTTAGTACTGACAAATAATGCGATGAATGAGAAGGCTGAGCCCACCACCCGCCCCATGGACAGCAGGAATTTGCTCTTCCAAACTGCCTGCAAGAGGAGCCTGCTGCAAGCAAGCAGGAGACGGGGGTAATACTGAGAGTCTACTGCTACCATGGCATCTGCATTCCCAACAACAGAGGACTGTAATGAGCAAGTTGGGCTGGGGGCTCATAGGGCTCTCACAGATCTGCAAAACGAAGACAAGAACCCTCTGCAGGAGAAGCACCAGAATCCCAAGGAAGATTTAAACAGCAGGATGGTACAGTCAAGGCAAAAGCAGCCTGGGACAGCTACCTATGGAGGAGCATCCTGGGCAGAGGAAAGCACAGCAGGACTGCAAGGCTCAGAAGAATGATGTTGGAAGCATGAAGTGAACTGGGCAGTCTGGCAAACACCTTCGGAGAAAGTCCAGCACAGGGCACAGCCAGCCTCTCTAACAGCACTCCTTCTGGTGAGAGGTTACTGCTGGAACTGCCCTACAGCGATTGATTCTTTCCATCTTCACTAGCTGCCTGTCAGTAACAGCATTTTACCCAAACTCTCCACTAATCTAAAATCCTTTGGAAACACAGAAAGCAACAGCCTCAAACAGACGCTTCTGGGTTACCTCCATTCCTTCGAGTGCACTTTACAGAATCACAGAACTGCTCAGGTTGGAAAAGACCTTAAAGATCATCAAGCCCAACCACAACCTGACCATCCTACCCTAAAAACCCGCCGCTAAATCACGCTCCTGAGCACCACATCCAAACGGCTCTTAAACACATCCAGGGATGGTGACTCAACCACCTCCCTGGGGAGCCCATTCCAGTGCTTAACAACCCTTTCTGTAAAGAAGTGTTTCCTGATATCCAACCTAAACTGGCCCTGGTGCAACTGGAGGCCATTTCCCCTCGTCCTGTCAGCTGTCAGCATGAGAAGAGACCAACCCCGCTCTCACTGTAAGCACCTTTCAGGTACTGGAAGAGAGCAATAAGGTCTCCCCTCAGCCTCCTCTTCCCCAGACTAAACAGCCCCAGCTCCTTCAGTCTCTCCTCATAGGCCATATTCTCCAAGCCCTTCACAAGCCTTGCTGCCCTTCTTTGGACCTACTCCAGCACCTCCATGTCCTTTCTGTACCGAGGTGCCCAAATATTACCTTGTAATACCATCCGGCAGCACAGGATCACATACACTTACCAAGAAAACACAGGAGGAAAAAAAAAAACAACCCGAGTAATTCTTCAGGCCAACATTTCTCAAATTTCTCAATGTGGAAATGAGATTTTTAACTTTTTTTTTTTTTTTTTTTTTTTGCCCTGACAGCCACAGCAGCCAACAGCAGAACACGGAAGCTGACGCACCGCACACTCAGTTTCAGGAACGTGAATAAGAAAACTGAAAGTGCAGAGCGTTTTAAAGGGCAGCACCGCACAGCTGTTGACCGAAGTCATGGCAGCGGCTCAGGTGCTATCAGAGGGTTCTCAAGCAGCACGGAAACCAGCGGCAAAGCACTCTGCAGCCCATCCAGGGCTCACCAATCCCCTGTGAGGAAAGGGAGCACTGCACAGCAGCGCGGCTCTCCGCATCCCTCAGATCATATGGGGAGGTGGTGGTGCCCCAGCCCTGCAGACAGCCAAGGCCAGGCTGGATGGGCTCTGAGCGCTGATGGAGCTGTGGGCGTCCCCACTCAGTGGGACGGATGGCCTTGAAGGGTCCCTCCCAGCCCTGGGGGTGTTGTGATGACGGTGAGCCCACCATCCCGGCTCTGTGCACCTCAGCCCAGCGCGGGGCATTACCTGGATGGCACACGGAGCCTCGCAGGGCAGCGCCCGCCTCAGCAAACTCTGCCAACATCGAAGGACGACCTGAAAAAGAAACAACCACCGTGAAGAGCCGCCAGAAAGCTCCGGGAGAAGCAGACGGTTGCTCTCCCCGTTCTGTTCAGGCTGAAACTCAACTTCTTGGTGCAGGAGAAGAGGGAGGCTCCGAAACGCTACGCGGAAGGGCTGCCGATGTCACGGCCGGGCGCTCCCACCCCAACCCGGCACCGACCGCGGGACGAGACGCGTTTACCAGCGGGGAAGCACCGCACCGCACCGCACCGCCCTCCCCATCCCTCAGCTCCGAGCGCCGCGAGCTCCTCCCGCTCCAATTCCGCCCGCCGCTAATTGCGCAGCCCGACCCCGACGGAGAATCCGGAGCTCCCCACAGATGCCCGCAGCCCCGCCGAGGCCACGCACCTCAACCGGGATGGCCTCCCCGCTCCGCCCGGGCCGCAGCCGCCGCCGCTCCGCCTCGGCGTCCCCGCTCCAACGGTCCCCGGCCGCCTCACGGCGCGCAGCCAATCGCGGAGCGCCTCCGCGGGGGCGCGCGCCCTCTGGCCAATCCCACCCCGCCCTCCGCCGCCGCGAGCCAATGGCTGAGCGAGTCCTCGAGCATCGCCCCGCCTCTTCGCCGCCGCGGCCAATCGCCGGGCGGACGCTTCTCCGGCGGCGGACGTGCGTGCGCTCGCACCGCCCCTCAGCCAATCAGACGAGCTCTCCGTCCTCGGGAGCGCTCGTGCTCTCCAGCCAATCAGCGGCCGGCGAAGCTTCGCGCGCTCCCGTCTCCGGCGCAGGCGCTGAGGGGGCTTAGAGATGGCGGTTCAACCTGGTGGGCTCACCGCGGGGTGCTGCTGAGGCGTTCCACCAGCGCTGTGCTGTGCAGTGCTGCGAGCCGCTGCCATCATCATCCCGCTGAAAGAACCCCCGTCATAGAATCACAGAATGGTTGGGTTGGAAGGGACCTCAAGGATCACGAGGCTCCAACCCCCTGCCTGCAGGCAGGGCCACAACCTCCACATTAATAGCAGCCCAGGCTGGCCAGGGCCCCATCCAACCTGGCCTTGAACACCTCCACGGATGGACGGGGCATCCACAGCCTCTCTGGGCAGCTGTTCCAGCACCTCGCCACTCTCATAGTAAAGAACTTCCCCTTGATATCCAACCTAAACCTTCCCTCCTTGAGCTCTCACTCAATAACACTTTAATTCTTTCTTTTCCCATAGTGATGCAAGAATATTAAAAGAACCACAACAAAACCACAGAGACCCAAGGAGATGGAGCAGCCCGAGCTCCCCAGCTGTGAGGTCTCAACAGCACTGAGGAGGCAAACTCCAACCAGAGTTGTTCCAGGTGAAAACCTTTCCTCAGACGAGTGGTGCAAAACATGGCACAGATTGGAGCTGCTGGCTGTCAGAAAGGTGAGGTGTAAGAGCACAACACTGTGTGAGCCTCAATGGAGAAGATTAACTCTGTGCCAGCAAAAACCAAAAGACAGCGGCAATGTGTGCTTAAAACTCATCTACAGCTTTTCAGGCCTGAAAATGGTCTTTCTGTTCAGCCTGAGGTGGAGTTAAATGGAGTAAAACCATTTGGAAAAGACCTCGGGTCAGGTCTTACACCACGAGAGACTTGTGCAGAAGTGGCTGCTCCAAGGGGAGCTCTTGATGGCACATTGAAGAGCCAGAGTGTGAAACTTACACAGCCATCACTTGCGTGAGCTCACTGCGCTGTGACAGCGGGTGAGCTGGACCCTCCTTCATACAACATCTCCAAATGTGAGGTGGTTCATGCGGTGATTAGAAATGTCAAACTGGAAGGAATCTCTCAGGTCATCAAAAACGTCCCCTTCGTATCACACTGCATTTCCATCTCATGTGTTTTCCGATTTTCTTCCTTTCTAGTATAGCTGGTTTTGCTCAATCCTTCACCATTACAGTACATGCACTTCTGCATTTACACATTCATGCACTTGAACTCACACAACCTCAGTGCCCAGCGTTCAGAAGTCAGAAGGCTCTGAGTCTAAATTCACTTGGCTGTAGTGAGATCAGCCCAAAAGAAGCACAAGCAAAAGGTAAAGTTGAGAATGGCCTCACCAGGACACCGGAATACCACATTTGCTATCCCGTTTTGCTTGACATCGGAACTGAAGGATTTAAAATTCTGAATGTGGATTCTTTCAGATGAGCAGCTGAGTACCAAAGGAGATCCCTGCAGCCTTTACATGTATATATGTAGGTAGATGTACCTCCAGCTGCATGTCCCAAGCTGCTCTTCCATCTCACACATATCCCCACTTAACACAGCAACTGAGA
Organism: Gallus gallus; assembly: GCF_016699485.2. Taxonomy (NCBI): domain Eukaryota; kingdom Metazoa; phylum Chordata; class Aves; order Galliformes; family Phasianidae; genus Gallus; species Gallus gallus. Next base: position 104,580,736 of record NC_052534.1, read on the forward strand.
TAAAGCAGAAGCTGAGATCAGGAGAGAGGAACAGCCTCCTTTTTGTTCCTTTCTGGTGTGACAAGATAATTACCTTGCTTGAGCCATGGGTGTGCTTCTTCTCTATATTTAGACGTTGATTCTGCAGCATTTCTTTCACTCACAAGTTTTGGGTTGTTTTTTTTTTTTTCTTCTCTTGCCATTTGGCAGAGAACAAAACAAACCAGATGAGGATTATTAAACTGAAAGCAGTCCGTTAAAACAGAGATGAAATGTCCAAATGTAACAGGATGGCCTCGGTACAGTTCCCTCGCAGGGCACTTACCACAGCAGACTCATTACTCTAAAGAGCTGTATGGAGAGCTGGAGGAAAACCAATGTAGGAAGGCATGGAGAGCTTAGGAAACAGGCACTCATTGGTGATAACCAGATAGGAGCAATAGCATTTCTAGGGATAAACTTTGATACTTAGATTTTGGCTTCACTGCTTCCTAACTGTGGGTTGCATCCATCCCTTCCGTTCCTGAGTGGGGCTAACAAAGGCTTACAGATTTATTTATTCTTCTAATAAAAAGATACAACAACTGATTGGTTACATGAAGTAAAGCAGAGAAGACAAAGCTTGAGAAGCAACCTGGTGTAGTGGAAGGTGTCCCTGCCTGTAGCAGGGGGTTGGAACTGGATGATGCCCAAGGAGGTTGTGGCTGCTCCATCCTTGGAGGCAGTCAAGGCCAGGCTGGATGTGGCTCTGGACAGCCTGGTCTGCTGGTTGGCAACCCTGCACATAGCAGGGGGTTGAAACCAGATGATCATTGTGGTCCTTTCCAACCCAGGCCATTCTGTGATTCTATGATCTTAAAGGTCCCTTCCAACCCTGTGGGACTGAGATGGTACAGTAATAATGATATAACCGATAAAGAGTAGAACAAAACAGATGGAAAAGCGGTGCTGACAACGTGACATCGCTGCTAACACAGACAAGCCAATGAAAGGAGTAATTTAAATTGCTCATAAAAAATGCCTGGACTCTAAAAGTCTCTTCTTTAGGATAACAGGTCCATCAAATGCTTCCTAGAGCACTAAGCCCAGTGCTTTGGTAGGGATGCACTACGATACTCTTTGTAGCTTCTGTTCTTTAACCTGCACTTTTTGGCTTCTTTCTTACCTGTCAGGGATTTGTCCTTTCCTGATCACCTCCAAGTCCTTCAGCACATCTGTTCCAGTTTGAAGCAGTCATTCTTGGACACGGGGGAGCAGAGGCACACACAGTAAGTTCCTCACTGCCTTGGACAATGCACTGATTTTCTCTCTGCTGGCAGTACACAAACTGGACTTTCAGAATTGTTTTTCCTTCCCCGTGGCTAAATCACACTGACAGCTTATAATTACAGGATATGATTAATTAGTATGTCAAGGTCCTGCTCATCCCATTAGTTCCAGTTCCTGTGCACCCACTCCTGGAGCAGCAGGTTGTGTTGTCGCCCCCAGACGCCTTTGTGTGCTGTTGGGTATCACTTTGAGTTGCAGATTACCAATTTTGTCTGTGTGTGTTGCTGAGATTTCCCAAATCTGTGTTATCAGTTCGTTTTCTTGGGATGTTCCTGACTTTTGGTGCTGATGTCACTGATCAAAACCTTTCAGATTCACGGCTGGACTGAGATGCGTCAGTGGGATCTTCCATCCAAACTGATTTCCTGCTTTAGGCCTATCCGTATTAAGACCCTTTAAACCAGTTCATTTTATATTCATCTTCATAGAATCATAGAATGGCCTGGGTTGAAAAGGACCACAATGATCATCTGGTTTCAACCCCCTGCTATGTGCAGGGTCGCCAACCAGCAGACCAGGCTGCCCAGAGCCGCATCCAGCCTGGCCTTGAAAAGCTTCTCAAGCTTTGCTACCAGTTTTCCACATAGTTTCCTGTACCATTTGTATTACTGAAGATACACCTTACTTCTTCTGAGCAGAAAGCCACTTACACTGGATTCGTCTGCACAAACCTTAGGCAAGATTGTGTTGCTTTCTCTCCCAGTAGATTTTACTTCAAAACTTCCAGAGCCTTGCATAGAGAATCATAGAGTCCTTAGAGTTGGAAGGGACCTCTGAAGGCCATCCAGTCCAACTCCCCTGCAATGAACAGGGACACCACAGCTAGGTCAGGTTGCCCAGGGCCTGGTCCAGCCTTGCCTTGAAAGACTCCAGGGATGGGGCATCAAGCACAATATTAGTTATCCTGTTCCAGAACCTCTCCATCCTCACTGTAAACGACTCTCTCCTTACATCTAACCTTGTAATATTTCAGTGAGAAGCAGTCCCAGGCTTCCTACGTGCTCCCAGGCACCTCAGTCCCATTGACTGCATTGAGCCGTTAAGTGATTCCAGTTTTAAGAACCGTGGTTCACTACTGTTCATGGGGGTCCCTTAAAAAAAACAAAAGGTAAATCACTGAAAAATCAACATTAGCAGCACTAACGGCCATAAAATCATACGCCTTTTATTTAACATAAAATGAGACATTAAGATAAAATACACAGTTGCCCATGTGCTGAAGAACTACGGTATTTTACATTCATTTATAAAGCAGGTAGTTTTACATGACAAAAAGAAGTGAGAGGAAAAGGAACGGAATCTGCAGTAAGACAGAAGCCACGGGGCAGGCTTTTGCTTGTCCAAGTGCTACCTCCTATGGGCACAGATCTTCAAGTGACAGGTTAGAAACTGGCCGTTCTTAGCACTCCTCTGATCCCTCTTAATGCTGCTGGGAAGCTAAGGTGGAGGCTTACACAGCAAAATGAGTGACAACGTGTTGAGGAAACACCCTTGGCCAAGAGGCACAGCTGCAGCACGACGGACCACGTCTGTCCCTGCTGTCTTGCTCCTTTGCAGGAATGGGCCTACACAGTCTTAAATGCCTGCAGCTTACATTACCAAATCCCTTTGTTTTTTTACTCACTTGCCAGATTTGTAACTGAAATTTGACTTGTCAAGCAGACAGCAGTAGGGTGAGGGCTCACGGCTGCACAGATTTAGGGCACAGGAAGGGAGCTACCATCCGTCAGCGAGGGTGGCTGCTGGAGGCGTGTACCTTGCACACCTCCAGGCACACAATAAAGGACTGTACCCAGAACCTCTGTCCCTGCTGCTCGAGACAATGGGACAACACCTTCCACATCGCAGCCGCAGGTGGGCTAAGAGGACAGCCCTGCCCTGATGCCCTGCAGCATCTGCTAACTGAACGGTACAGGAGACCGGCTGGTAAGGTTTAAATCAGGGTAGGGAGGAACGGGAGATGCAGCAGTACCAGGGGAGTAAGGAATGTTGTTTGTTTGTCAAAGTGCAGCAGATCGAAACACGTTACTAGTATATATTTTGTCTACCCCATGTATCTTAAATATGAAAACAAATATAAAACAACCTTAATTCCATCTCACGTCTGTGGTGCTTCCCAAGGTGTAATGTCACCACAAGGCCGAGGTGGAGCTGGTCTTGCAACTTACACGTGGCCAACGCAGCTGTGCACACCTATACGGATGCACACACATCTGCACAGCCCCTATATGCACACCCACCAGTGGGGCTTCCTGATAGTGCAACTGCTCCGAGTGGAAGCCCCACCAATATGCAGACAGCAAATTTTGACAAAATACTGGGTTCCATCCTCTTGTTTTCAAGAGATCCCAATGACAACCGATGTGGTATAAAAACACCAGTTGCCCACCTTTTCAGTTCTCAGATTTGTACTTTAAAACCTGACTTGTCAATCATTCTTCTTTTCCCACATTGTTTCCTTCCCCATAACTCCCAGTGACAGAGATTTCTTTTAATCACCTCCAGTTTACATACAGGAGTTGCAGGAACAAGTGAGTATAAATGTCACTGGAGATTCATCTAACCCAAATGGGCATTGCAGAGGTGGGACAAGACAGGGATGCTCTGGAGCCATTTCTACCCTTATCTCCATAGCAAATTTGCGTGCAGAACTGGGGCCAGCAGCTGTGTGGGCTGCAGATCTCCAGCCTGCAAAACACACTGCAGTGCCCTGCTTGTCCCTGCCATAGGGGATGCCCCATAGAATGATATCATAGAATCATAGAGTGGCCTGGGTTGAAAAGGACCACAGTGATCATCTGGTTTCAACCCCCTGCTATGTGCAGGGTCGCCAACCAGCAGACCAGGCCGCCCAGAGCCACATCCAGCCTGGGTGGATGTATCCATAGGGCAGTACTGTGGCCTCTCCCATCCAGGGACATCTTGAGGATCCCATTCCAATGCAGCCAAATGGATTCATTCCGCTCCCAATAGCTGCAAGGATGTATCATCCCCTACAGCGAGACTTTCACCCCAATTCCTACAAACAGCAAGACCAATCTGCTTTGACACTGCTCCCTTGAAATCATTGGACTTTTGGTATGTTGTTTGAATTCTCCATCAGCACCCTAAGGTGCTCACACAAGAAATGGAGCTACTGATCGCCATTCCAATGGCACAGCAAAACCGAGTCACTTCGGATTCTCTTTTGGTTGAGCAGCTTCTGTGCCAGTGCGTCTCTTTGGCTATGAAGGTAGCATTGCTTATGGAAAGGATCCACCTCAACTCGTCTCCTCACCGTGGGTTCTGCTGGGTGGCAAAAGGAACGGATACCAATGGAACACACCAGGACGCAGGACTGAAAAGGTTCTGTGCACTCCATCTGAAGCTGCAAAACTCTTCCAGATTCCTTCTGTGCTGAACTCCTGCTTTCCCTGCAGCCTCCCTCCTCGTGTCCTCCCTCCCTCTTTTCTTTTTTTCCCCTTTTAACATTATTACATGCTCAAATCCAACCAGCTCAAATACTTTTTAATACACTGAAAATGTAAAATAAAGAATATATGAAGTACATACAGTATATATATACATATTTCAAATACTTAAAATTCTTACGTAAAATATGATTTTTTCTATATTATTTGTGTAAAAATACATTTTAAAATGGTGTCAACTCGATTTTTCTGTACATACCCTCTATTCCAATTTAAGTCCCTTTTAAAAAGGTAAAAGACAGACAAAGGTTCGGCATCTTCTAGCTGTGTTTACAGGCCTGTTGTCAAAACCAGAAAAGCTCGCGGTAAACAGTACTGGATTTCTTCTCTTTAAGAACTCCCACATTTATTGCATCAATGGACAAAACGGAATCTTTCCAGTTCTCCTGCTAGTGAAACTCCATGGCCTTGCTGAGGAACTGCATGCTCTCCATACCCTGTTCATCTAGTCCATAAATCATCCTTTGTCTTTATTTTTTTTATTTTTTACAGATACTAAAATATATATTACTTAAAATATATTACTGTAAGCTCTTAAAATTGATCTTCAGTTATATCAAATGTATAGCATTAAAAAAAAAACAACCCCAGTTAAGGAACAGAACTGCGGATGTTGTGATCGCAGCACGCGCCTGAGATGCTCCCCTGGTTGGACTCCGCTGCCGCGCCAATGGAACTGCCAACCCCATGGAGGGACTCCCTGCAGCCTCCTGCACACCCACAATGGGATCTGGGAAGCTGAAAGCCCTGGGCAGAGCTCAGCACGTTCCTGGGCTGACTCAGCCATGACTGCATGGTGGGGGCTTTGGACAGCTGAGCCTGAGCTAATCCCATGGAGAAGACAGGAGCCTCTCCAGGGCTTCAAGCATTCAACACAGAGCAACCACTGGCCTTCTGGGCACTTCCCTGAACAAAACCCAAGATTTCCTTCACCAGGAGGTGGCAGAGCTCTGTGCCAGCCCCCAAGCAGCTCAAAACCACCGCTGGACTGAGCATGGTTGGCACAGAAGAGCCAGGACCCAGCTTGACCACGGCAGCTCCTGTTGGGCAGGACGCAGCCCTTGGACATGAAGGTCCCCCCTCAGTCCCAACCTGAGGGCTCACCTCCCAGCTGTGACCCAACACCGTGCACTACACAACTCCACTGACCATGCAGCTGCTCAGCATGTTGGTCTTTCCTTTTGATTTAAGAAGGGCATCAGAATTCCAAACAGATTTCCTTCCCTGTGCTACCAACCCATACCCCACAGCCTTCGCTCGTCTGTGGAGTTGCATTCGCTCCTCCATTAAAACAGCTTGAACTAGGTGGGTGGTTTTCTTTGCGCTGGAAAGTTAAATTCCATTGCTCAGTTTATATTTCTAGTTATCGTGCTGCAGGACTTGGATTGTGGCTCAAGAGGGAAAGTATAAACCTGAACATCTCTTCCTACTCAAGCTGCTTCTACTGCCACAAAGAGTCCAACATTAGACTCTGTAAAATATTTAGTATCAGATCTTATTTGTTACAGAATCATAAAATCATTACGGTTGGAAAAGACCTCTAATGATATCAAATCCAACCATCAACCCATCAGCACCATACCCAGCAAAACGATGGCATTTCCTGTAGAATGCCATTATTTAATACCTGGGCTCCAAAGTCTGTTGTTTTAAACTATGTTTAACACAGCTGACGCCAGCAGGGAGCACTGCTACATGGGCTGCAGGATGGTCCCCTTCAAGAACACATTACTCAACAACCAGCACTGTGAAACACGCAAAGCTTTCAAGGCTTCAGGCAGACCTGTGCTTCTGTTGGTTATTATACTGAGCTCTTTTATTCCTAATGATTTCCTGACTACTTAATGCCCTCTTGCAAACCTGTGGATGTCACTCCGTCGGGTTCCACCTAGTAGCTCATAGCATATGGTAAAACCAAAGACATGCGGTTAAAAGAATTTACTATCTGAAAAAGGAATAGAGTAGAAGTAGCCCAGGAAAAGTGCTCATCTGTTAAAATAGAACTAAGGCACTGAACAGTTGTAAACTTCCAAGTCGTGGCATGAGATGCCCGCATTTCCCATCCAGCCTGGCAGCCCTGCACATCTCAGTGGTCACCCTGTGTCCAAACCTGGCCCAGCTCCACCCGGTTCCTATTGCCACTTGTGTTGAAGAAACCAAACCGTGTGCTGCAGAGGGACGCCTGCAAAAGGTAAAGGCAGCGAGGAGGTGGAGCTGCAGGGGGAGTCGGGGGTGGCTTTGGGAAATGCTGAGAGCTGTTGTGTGGATGCTCAAACACAAGGCAGCAATGCGTGCTGCTCCCTCAGCACCTCCCCTTCCCAGCCTGGAGCAGCCTGGCTGGCCCTGAAGAGTTACTGATGAACGTCGAGGCGTGAACAGAATCGATCCACTTTTGCCAGCAAAACCTCCTGGCTTTTATTTGAGGCAGAACTGACTTTTTCAGTTTCTTTTGTAACCAGCTACAGCCTTCAGGCTGGGTTACGCTGGGGGATCTGCATTAGAAGGGAATCAATGTGTCACACGGAGGATCACATTGCCGTAATGCTTCCCTTCAGGGCTCTTGTTAACAAGGCAAGGGAAGATCCTGCTCTGCCTGGGGTACCACGTGGACCCCCCCTTCACAGCGCCCTACGAATTCTAACAATGGCAGAGATGCCCTTTGGAGAAGGATGGAGGGATGTGGGCAGCAACGTGGCCAAGTCAGAGCTTCCATAGCAGGGAAGCAGCCGTCCCTCTGGTGGGCATCCAAAGCCATGGGGCCACATGCTTGTGCAGCACAACAGAACAACCAGGGGCAATTATTTTTGAGATTTAAGTGGTTTCAAAGAACCCCTGACTGTACTTCTCATAGTTCAATCCTTTCTGCCACCGGACGCCTAAGGAGAGATGCGTAGTTAGAAAGCAGGGGTCCCCAGTCTACGTATGGTGAGCAAATCAAATGCCAGGACGTGCTGATCCTGCGTTGGAGGATACCACGCTCTGTTGGACAGGGAAGGAAATATTTCTCTGCCAAGTGATTAAGCCTGCAACTCTCTTTATCATTACGCTTCCTGCAGAAACACTCAGTGCTCCCACGTGTGGGAAACGGGGAAAGCAGCAGTGCAGTCCAATGGAAAGAAGGAAAAAGGCTTTAGGACCCCAGCTCATAAAACAGCCGTCACCTCTTTCGTTAATATTGCTTCATCTTAAAAAGGCCTTTGGATTCAAAGTGAATTCAGTGCTTTTCCATCAAAAAGATTTGTTACCTGACCGAGATCTCGTATGGCCCCCCTCCCTCCCCCAACAGTGACAACATGGGACTGGATGCAAACCTGACGTTTTCTGGTTAGAGAAGTAACCTACAGCTCCTCCATGCGATGCACGCTCGTTGCACTACATCAGAATGCAGACTGGAGTATGATCTATCAGCCAGCCTGTCAAAAATTATTGTCGTTGAGTACCATATAGTACCTTTTTGTAACTGTTAATTTGGATTAATTGGAAAGAATGGATTAAGAACACCGGCACCGGGCCACAACTGAGTGCAACCAGCAGTCAGGGCAATTTGGTTTTCAAAAGACATGGAGATGCCCAGACACCAGTGAGGCCCAACAAGAGGCTTGTTTTCCACACTTAGCTTAATATAAAATCTTCTGTAGAAATGAGAGAAGTCTGACTACATGGAGTTTTTAATGAGCCACAGTAAGCTTCCTAGAAAACAGTAGGACAGAGGGTGACATTTAGTGCACTTCACTTGCATAATGTGCTGTGATGGTTCTCAATGGCGGGGATGGCACCTTCCAGCTCACTTGAAATAATGCCTAATAAAGCAGGTTTCTGCCGAGTCCTGACAGTCCGGAAATGAAATGCAGTTCAGCACATCTTTGTGATCTCTGCTTTAAATGGTTCCTGGGATTACCAATCATCACAGTTACTGAGTTGGTTTAGTGATTTAAATTCTGGTATCCTATGGTTAGTATAGTTGCCTTTTTCAGCAGCAAACCAAGATACTACCGTCCTTACAACAAGGTTACTGCAACTGACTCCTTGGAGAGGAGAGGATATGCAATCAAAACCACCAGCCAATATTGCACAACCCAGCATGCCTTCTGGGAACGGCCACGCCACGGGTGATGGGCGATTCTTGAAGGCTGGTGTAACGTCAGCACCTTCCAGTTCTGACCAATTTGAACTGAAGTTCAGAGCAACACAGCAGCCCACTGAGGGGCTGTGGGGCTCTGTCAGCACAGACATGTTGTGCCTTGATTGCCTGGCTCCTCTCCTTGCCAAGAGAAGACCAACAGCTGAGGTTTTGCTGGGGGATTATTACCCCATCTAGAGCAGAGCTCAGCAAACATGCTGGATAGCAGGCTACGGTTAATGGAACTGCAGTACAAGTCAAACACTATCTCCTAAAAGATTGAAAAAATATTTTTAAACAAAATAATGTGACATATTTACATAATTCCTTAAGTGCAAACTCTTGTCACAATTCACGTAGTTGAGCTCAATTTAGACTCACTGTACAAGAAGGTGCTCTTTCTTTAATGAAAGAAGAACTCTACTCTGTATTCCTGATTCAGTAACGTGTCTCTTGTGCAAGGCAGTAAATTTCCTGTTTCTTCCCAATGTACTTCCAAAGCAAACCCAACACGGAGCCTTCCTCTTCCCACGTCACGTCTTGGTTACCGCACAACCAGGCAGGAGACACAGAGCTTAGAGGGGCCAATGCAGTCATCATGGCAGAAGGCACCGCAGCCCTTGCACATGATCATGGCTTTCAACCTGCAGTAACACTTGGAAGGGGAGTCCTCCATGCTGCTGTCTTCAGCAAAGGCCTGAACCGGGATGGTCTGGCTGTGGTTGCCGGAGTTCATGGCTTGGCTGGTGGGAATGGTGGTCACAGTCACAGAGAAGGACATGACGTTCCCCATGCTACTGGACAACTGATTGCACTCAGAGAGCCCGCTCATGAGAGAGCCCTGGTTCACGTCTGGGGAGGTGGAGACGTTTATTGTGCCGCTGTAGCTGGGCCCGATGAGCTGTGCTGCTGCAGCATCTCCTCCCAGCTTCGGAGGGTGGGGGTGAGAAAGCTGGGGAAGCTGCGGCTGTGCAGAGTCTGAGGACGGTGTGGAAGAGCTGAAGAGCTCAGGGCTGCTGTGCGTTTTTCCCTTCACTGCGTGCACCGTTTGCTCTTGAGCCGCCTGAATAAAATCTCGTGCTAACGCTGTTCCGTCCAACGCCTGACTGTTCTCCCTGCTGCCAGCTGCCTGCTGAGACACGGCTGCTTCCGTCTTCACGCCCTTTTTAGCAAGGATGCCGTAATCTGAGGAATTTGCACCATGTGATACCTGTTCTTTTTCACATGGAGCAGCCACCTGGGAAGCCTGGGGCTCCTCTTTTACGCTGACATGCTCGTGTTCATCACCGGTGCTCTCATTGTCTGCATCTTCTTCCTCGCTGCTGCTGCCATGGTCAGGCATCTCCTCACATTCCCCACATTCTGCTTTTGGACCACCGGCTGGGCTGTTCAGACACGAGCGGGTTTCAGGGTTCAAGGAGAAGCCTCTCCTCAAACTCTCCGAACCACGACCGTAGGTGGAAATGTTGAGCAGATAATGACCAGACATAGCAGGTTTGGATGTCCTTCTGCCCATAAAACCCAGCACAAATCTCTGGCTGGTGGAGCTGTTTTCTAGCTGGAAACCTGAGTGCGCGACGTTCACTTGGGAAGGCTGAAGGACCGGGAGCAAATTTTGCCTCTGGACCCTCTTGATGAGCGTCTGAAGGATCTGCTCCTGCGTTGTTTTACTGAGCGCCTCTGGGTGCTGGTCAGCACCGGGCTCCTTTCCTGCGGGGAGCACAAATGTCCTTGGAATGTGAGGCAGAGGCCTGCTCTGGCAAAAGATCTTCCCGAGCTGCTGCGGGGATAACGCTGACTGCCTTTCACCACCCTCAGCTCCAGCACCACTGCCTGCTACACCGGGTACTGCTGCCCCTTTCTCTTCATTAGAAGCTAATGGGACAGTTTTCATTTCCGCTTTGGTGAGAGGCTTCGGCAGGATTTGCTCCAGAGGGACGCTCTTGCCTTGAAGAAGTTGGGTGACCAAAGGGTTGTTGGCAGGAATACTGGAGTTTGCTTTTGGGAGGGCCCCACTTGAACTCGGATGGGTTTTAAGGCTAGGTGCTGCTGACAAGGTGTTGGAGCATGGGGCAGATGGAGCTGACACCACCGCACCTCCAGCCTGCGCTTCCGAGCTAGTAGGGGTCAGCGAAGGCATGAGAGGGGAAGGAGATGTGCCTTTGGGGACATCCGAGCTGGTCCCTCCTAAGGCTGCAGGTGCTACCCTGGTGATGTTGGCGTTGCTATCTGCTGAGGACACAGTGACACAAGTTGTTCCATCCCTGACAGTTGATGCCCCGCAGGCCTGGCCGAGACCTGCTGGAGCAGAAGGTGCTTTCTCTTGTTTGTCACAGCCACCAGCACACGAGGAGCCCGAAACCTGATTTATAGCCACGTTTGGGGGGCTCTGTTTGATTCCACTGATTTGCTCTATCGCCGATACCGCTGGGGAGGAGCAGTTGGTACCTGTATTGCCAGCTGCACTTCTGGATTGCAATATGGAAGTTTGCTGTAGTTGTGCTCTAGAAAGACTGGGGGTTGCTGGCTGCTCCTGGGTCTCCATTGGGGAATGGGTCCCTGGGCAGCGTGGAAGAAACCTTCTCGAACTTCCCCCGCTTCCAGTTCCTGCCAGTTCCAGTGCGTTTCCTCGCGTTCCAGTTTCGCCGGCTCCACTCGTCGCTGCGTTACCCGTCCCTCCACCGCCCGCTGGGCCCCCACCGGGACCCGGCCCTGGGACTGCTCCCCCCGAAGAAGCGGCGGCGGCGGCTGCGGCGGCCGCTGCCCTCTGAGCCCTGACCTGCTGGGCTTTGGCCTTGATGTCCGCCAAGGTTCTGGCCCCTGTTCTGGCCGGACTGATGAGTGAGGCTGGGAAACGTACCCTGGGAGAGACCTGGCCCGCAGGAAATGGCATGGGGGAGATTCGGGAAACAGGAATCTGAAAGAGAGGAGAAAAGTGCCAATTGATACACAGGGAATGTTTAACCCACATCATTAAAGACAGAAGTGTTTATGGTTGAAGTTTTACATAAATGCTTTTGGAGTTCTCACTTGAGAAGAATACAAAGAAGAACTTCTACATCCTTTTGATGTCTGGCACACCTATTTTGGATCTGTTATCACCTCATTAACTCAGGCTAGAAGCTCTTACCTTGCAGGTATAGGCTGTTCCACCACGCCCCACCATTACAAAGCCTACTGAGCTCTCAAAAGCGACCAAAACTCAACACCTCTCATCCCTTGGTGCAGGTTTCAAGCTTAACATTACACATATGCAACTTACATCCATTTGTACATCGGTGAATTACTCTTCTACCCCTGCATGTCTACATTTCACTCCTTGGTGTCCTTCTATAAACCATTAATACTCTACTGTGTATCTTCACAAAAAATGCTGAGCTTTAGTCCAGTCTTCTAACATATTTTCTCCACTCCCCTCACCTTTGCAGTTTACCTTATGTGTGATCGCCCTTTCTCTCCCATCATGGAAATGATGAGATCAGTGCATTCATAGTAGTGCTTTTCTCTCATCTGCAACAACTTAAGCTCGTATCATTTAAAGTCACACTTGTTTTCATAGATCCGCAATACTTCGCTGACTCCCCGTTACCTTCTAATCTTAATAAGAGATTAGAATTCTTAGAACATACAGAAATAGAGCAATTGAATCATTTTCCATGCACAGTTTCTGCCTAAGGCCCCCGAACAACGGAGCTGAGCTGGGAATTTCCTGGAAGCTCAACAGCAGGTGTGTTTCCTATGGCCTACGTCTGAAGTACAAGAGAACAGCATTGTTCAGGCCAAAGTCGAACCCTTCTGTCACTGTCATGTTTCGTTTCTGTTTTCCTTTCGGGTAATTTATTGCTTAATTCACAGAATCATAGAATCATAAAGGTTCAAAAGACCAATAAGATAACCTGTTCCAACCATCAATCCACGCCTGTGCCCACTCAAGACCAATCAAGACCATGTCATCTTTTCATATGTAGATTCCTGCTAAGATTCAGCAGATAAAGGGCTTTTGGAATTGAGACGTTCCCTAAAATAGTCCTCTGCTACACAGTCTAATACTTCACTGCATTCAGTATTAATGATAACTGCATCATTTTTGGATTTATTTTTAACACAGGCAAATAATTTACTTTCTGGACTTGATATATTAGAGCAAACTGCTGACAGCATTCTTTCTAGACCTATTCTTGTACCAGTGGGGATAGCACACAAAGTTCTTCATGCTCTTGGGCTGCAGCTCCCTTTATGATTTTGGTCCTGCAATTGCTGGAGCTTTTGGCTGAGCAGGTCTTGCAACAGATATGCGTGCACAGGAGACTTCACTGAACTCAATTCCCTTTAGCAAACAGCTAAGCTTTGCATTTTTGGATCAAACATTTCCATCGCGGTAATAAGCAGGCAACATAACTTGCATGCAGAACCAGAACTGGGCTGACCCAGCAGCGCTGACCAACACGAACCCACTCTGTGGATCTGCCTTCCTTTCTCCTTACCTTGAGCGGGGGCACTCGTGGCACCGGGGGCCCGGCAGCAGGAAAGGACTGCGTTTGGCTGCGAAATGCCGGCTGCTGCTGCTGGCACTTCTCCGCAATGCGCGGCTTCTTCTCAGGAGTGGTCAGTGCTTCTTCACTGCTCTCTGACTTCCTCTTATGGCCTTCAACACTGACCTCCATTTCTTCGTTTACAGGGGGTTTCTTTTCTGGGGTCGGTGGGGCGACCACTGGACTCGTCACCTTTGCCGCTGCTTCACCTGCTTCAGGGCTCTTTGGTTTGCTTGGGGCCAAGACCGGGGCACGCACAGTCTCCTTCACTTCCTTTGATGCAGTATGCTTCCTCTCTTCTTCCAGCTTTTGGCTCACAGCAGGCTGTGGATTCTCTTGGATGGGTTCTCCTTGGATTCTCTCTTGGATTTGGGGGTCGCTGGGCTTCACTGCACACCCAGCTGGGGAAACTGAGGCCTCGGCAGGCTTGGCTGCTTTGGGCTGCATCTCTTCTCTCCTCTCTTCTACTCTTCTCTCCTCTCCTTTTTTCACCGCAGGTGCTTCCTGGACCACTTGTGCTTTAGACTCTGATGGAGAAGTAATCTCCTCTTTGACTTGCATGCATTTTGGCTGCTCTGCTGCTGGCTTTTCAGCCTCTCCATCATCAGCGCTGGTGTTGGCTGTCAGTCTCTCGGACTCTTCAGGACTTAATCCAGAACTAATAAGAAAAGCAGAAGTTTTGTTTTGTGAAACATTCTTGCAAAAAGCACGCTATTATTACAAAAACAAAGAGGGCTGTCCAAATACCATACCCGAAGTAAATGTAACTCTTACTGATTTTATGCCATGATCTTTGAAATCCTTCACTACTGTTAGTGCTTCCAAATGAAACAGAACTTAATAGCAATGTTTAAAACCAACTAAACAAAATATGTGGAGCACGCATTAGATCTAGTCCTCTGCCCAGATAGTCATTTTCCAAGCAGTAAACCAAAAGAATTTGGCCAACAGTAAACATTTCCTTTCCTCATTCCCGCAGGCCTATCTCTGCCATATGCAAAATGCCCCACACAGCCTGCATCTGACTTCAGCTCATACGCTGACATTTGCTGAAAGGGACTCTGGGCTCCTGAAAAGCACCCCCTGATTTTCTCCAGAAGAAGATGGCCAGCAGCAAAACCACTGATGTACCCTTAGCTTAGAACCAACACTGCCTGTCCTGTTCATCCATCCTTATTTACAAAAGAAATGAACAAGTTGGGAATCTAATGAAGCTAGACCTCGTTGAGGTTTGATGAAAGATAATGTCTACTGGTGGATAGCACACGAAATCCACAGGAATAAGTGTGTCCAGAAAGGCAGTGGTGGGGGTAAAAAAGATACTGAAGGTCCTTACCTTTGGCCGTAGTAGCTCTCAAAAAAATGTTCCTTCCACAGCTCAACCTTCTTTTCCTTTTCTATCTCTTGACGTATTCTTAGCTGCATTTCTGGTGTGAACTCGCCTGCAAAATGCAATAAGGGTCATGTGCAAAACAAGCTATGGATAAAGTGACTTAGGATAACCAAAGGAGCCCTCATGCTTGCAGATGCAGTCCTGTCTCACAGAAGCCCTCTACAGCTTTCGACACTGTACCCCTACACTTCTCCTGAGCTGCAAGGTGTTCCTCTACTGCCAGCTCCTTGCTGGATTCTGCTGTATGGCACCTGGCCTCAAGCACATCAACTGGTGCCCACTATCTGGTGTCCTCTGCAAACTGCCCCAGGGTCACTGGCAGATAGGAAATGCGTGGGGTGCTAAGACAGACACATGTGCTCCATTGCTACCAGCATCCAGGTGTGAACCATGAGGCAGAACACCCCACAAGCTGCTCTCCCAGGTGGCTATGAAGCCACCCACACCCTAACATCTCAGGCTGGATACAAGAATACTGTGGGAGACAGATATAGAATCAGGGAATCATTCAGGTTGGAAAAGACCTCTGAGATCCCCACGTCCAACCCCAGCCCACCTCACCGTGCCCACTGCCCACATCCCTCAGTGCCACATCCCTACAGTTCTGGAACACCTCCAGGGATGGTGACCCCACCACCTCCCTGCGCAGCCTGTGCCAAAAAGCTTTGCTTATGTTGATGTGAATGACACCTACTGATCTCTGCTTGTTCACAAATTCAGGGTTTTTTAGGCAGCCATGCCATGCAGGTAAGAAATAGATCCTTGCTGACTGTTCCCAATCACCTTCTCCTCCACACACCCAGAAACATCCTCCAAGAGGGCTTGCACCACAATGAAGCCGAGACTGACCAAATTTGCATTTTCTCAGATGATCTTTTTGGTGCTTTTTGGAAGTGGGTGCAACATTTGCCTTTCTTAGTTGTGGGAAATTTCTGCCAGTCTTCACTTCCTTTTCAGGATGATGGGCAGGGGCCTCTCAGGCACTGGAAGTTCCCTTAGCTCCCTGAAATGCAGCCCATCTGCTATGAAGTCACTTGATGGTTCTGAAAATTTTTACCCACGGTGACAAACTATTTCTGTCGTTTCTACCATCCTCTGCCTTGCAGAATCTTACTATCATGAAGGTTGGAAAAGCTGTCCAAGATCCCCAAGTCCAACTGCTGACCCAACCCCACCGTGCCCACTGCCCACGTCCCTCAGTGCCACATCCCCACGGTTCTGGAACACCTCCATGGACGGTGACCCCACCACCTCCCTGGGCAGCTGTGCCACTGCAGCACTGCTCTTTTGGAGAAGTTGTTCTTAATATCCTACCTGGACTTCCTCTACAAACAAATCATGCTGCTGTATGGATGAAGACATCCTAAGCTTCTGACCTCAGCTTGGAAGGACAACTGACCTGTATCTCTCCTCAGGTACTGATGTCAATCTGGCAGGCTGTGCTGCTTCTACCTACAGTAATGATGTCTGACTATACATTCACACTTGTTTGCACACTCTGTCAGGGACTAAGAGCACTAGCTGCAGCCAAAGAAAACCTACAGGACTGTTCTTCCTGCAGTGGCATCAAGCTTTGAGACCTGAGCAGTGATATGCTGCTTAGTGAGAGTGTCAGTGGACACCTCCAGACTTCAGCCTGACTGCTGCAAGCTCTATCAGCTTAGAAGGTTCTATAGCTGTTGTGTTTTTAATCTGGTGATTAGACATTGTTGTACCCTTTAGATGTGGAGTCATGAAAGGATGGAAGGTCTTCAGTAAAGCTTTAAAGGGAAAACCAAAGGATGAGGGCCAAAATTACAGATGGTTCCAACAATTACAAAGTATAGACAGCTGAATTCTGTTCCTTGTCTGCTTACTGTCATAAGTACACCCACAAAACTTAAATGGTGATCCAGAATAGGATGCATTTTCTATGGAAACACCTCCTAAGAATCGATTATCTGGACATGAGTAAGTGGTATTCCCTTCTTAAAGTGAGTCATGGCTGTGCTGCTGCCTTTATAAAAACGCTGGTGAGAGGCTGCGTGGCTGAGCTCTGCAGAGGGAACAGTCCCTAGAAGAAATGAGTGCACTTCTGATAATACAGCTTGATTAAATTAAAGAATTCAGCACTTCTGAGTTTGAGATGTTGTTGAAGGTACAGGCATAAGTTCATAAGATCGCAGAATCACCAAGGTTGGAAAAGACCTCCAAAGATCGTCTAGTTCAACCGTCAACCAACCACCAATATTTCCCCACTAAGTGGAAATACATCCAGGCTTGCACTCGCTCTTATGGGCTACGTTGCCTACAGCTGTCTTTACCTAGGAACTTATACAGCCTTTCAGTTCATAGAATCATAGAATGGCCTGGGTTGAAAAGGACCACAATGCTCATCTGGTTCCAACCCCCTGCTATGTGTAGGGTCGCCAATCAGCAGACCAGGCTGCCCAGAGCCACATCCAGCCTGGCCTTGAATGCCTCCAGGGATGGGGCATCCACAGCCTCCTTGGGCAACCTGTTCAGTGCGTCACCACCCTCTGGGTGGAAAACTTCCTCCTAATATCCAACCTAAACCTCCCCGTCTCAGTTTAAAACCATTCCCCCTTGTCCTATCACTGTCCACCCTCGTAAACAATTGTTCCCACCTCCTGTTTTGATGCTCCCTTCAAGCACTGGAAGGCTGCAATGAGGCCTTCTGTTTCTCCATCAAATTTATTGTACACGTTCCCCAAAACATTGGTGAGCTGAAAGCCTTGTAACACTTTACTTCTTTGCTAGGGGAAGTCTTACCTTCTGACAACCTCTCCTTCCAGCCCTGGGCAGCTGAAGTGAAGAACTCGTTGTTCAACGCTGAACCACTCAGCTTCATCAAACCATCTGCCCCAACCTGGAATACATCACAAAGCAAATAGTGATAATGAGCTGAAAAGGCAAATG
The DNA here is from genome assembly GCF_016699485.2 of Gallus gallus. NCBI lineage: Eukaryota > Metazoa > Chordata > Aves > Galliformes > Phasianidae > Gallus > Gallus gallus. The sequence continues at coordinate 104,598,478 of NC_052534.1, forward strand.
TCACAGGTTGTGTTGTCCGAAGACAGAGCAAGAGTTGCAGTGTTGCCATAAATCTCTCTAGAATCGGTCTTTATTTCATTCAGTAGAAAAGAAACCAAGTCTGAGATCCAGGAGATTGTGGCAAATTTTCATCTTCTTTGCTTCAGCCCAACGCTCTCCAGCTCTGCTACTGAACAAACACACACAAACAGCACAAGATACAGGTGGCAAGGAGAAATGCAAAGAAACAGGACGGCACAGCCTATGACAGCTTCTTCAGATGCATTCTGCCCTGCAAAATTAATGCAGTATATTGCCTTGAATCGTTGTCCAGAGCAATAGCTCTGCTGTCTTCTGGGAAAAGCATGGATATAAAAGTTATCAGGTTAAAGTAACTCTGAAATGCCTATAAACATAATCATAGCTGCCTCTGGAAAAACAGGGACAAGAGGAGCTCAAAACTCATTCAGCCTTCAAAATACAGTTAACCAAATAGGACAGTCAAGTTACAGCATAGGACATAAATGCAAAAGCATAAGGCTAAGACTGGAACACAGCATGGTGGGAAATGATCAACGCACAGAAATAAATGTAGACTTCTCTGTTAGAAACACAAGAAAACACATTCAGTAACTTCCAGCTGCAGAGCCACTACAGAGACGTAGAACAGGAGAGGTTCCTTTTCTAATCCAAATCCATATTGATCAGCCACAGAACAGAACTCTAACAGAAAGCAGCCACCTTGTTTGACAGAGGCACTAGGCCACCTCTACACCTATAACACATAAAGGACCTTTTGTATTTGGCACATCCAACGTCTTCACCTCTTCTGTTTACTACAGGAAAGTCAGACATTGCTATGGAGTGCGTCACTGTGGGGTGGGAGATTTACTGCAGTGAAATGCAAAATGTGCCCTCTCAGGAGCTAAGCAGCATTATTTGGATAATCAAAATTCGTTCTTGGTCAAATTCTAATTGAATTTAAGGATAATTAAACTTAAAAGCTGGGAGAGGATTGTCTTGCCATCTGCTGTGAGCTTCTTGCCAGTAAATTCCAGCTGCAAACTCCATCACATCATACTTTGACACATACCTCACTATTGCAAAGGCAACGAGACTTAGAAAACAAGTACTCCAATTAAGCCCCTGATGAGTGCTGATTGAAGATTAGAATTTATGACACAACATTACAACTCCTCCTCACTCCTAACGGATCAGCTCAAGACGGTATCCTCTGCAAAGCAGACCTCAATGCAGCTGTGTGACCCATATGCATTATTAATGCTCCGTGAGCTGCAGAAGAGCAGCACAGACACAAAGGCTTCGTCCTGAAGCAGCTGGTTTGGCTGCACGCTGCTGACTGTACCAACTGGATTTCCACTTTCTATAGGAGCCTGGAGTAACTACAGCTGAGATGTAGACCCCTTGGGAGCGACTCAGGTGAGTCTGAACTGGCATCTAGCAATAAACAGACACAGTAAAATATCTTCAAGGGACTCCCAGATCTGATACAGGATGTCCCAAAGCCAGCCTTGGTGTCTGTAGGATGTTCAGGATGACTCTAGGCCATATGTGAATGCATATGAATTAACATCCCTACAACTGAAGTGGAAGGACAGTGTGGAATCCTGTGGAAGCACAGTGCAGAATTCCATGTTGCTTGGAAGCTCCCAGGCCCATTGAGGGAGGAATGCTGATGGTCAACATATCATATGATGAAGGTAAAAGGAAGTATCCTCGTTCTAGCTCTAACCTACCTGGTACTCAGCATGAACAGACTGAACTTCACTCCCTGAACTCACACTGTATTTTCATCCTTTTACAAGCAAGGGTAACATTTGGTCTTATCTCTATCACCCCTGGATCCACAAGCTGCTGAAGAAAAACTGCTGTGATGTTAAGACTGCTTCAAACAGGTTGTTTTGTATCCCTCAGGATGGAATTCATCAGATCCACCTGATGTGGATCCCATTCCTTCCCATCAAGTACTTTTCTGGGTTTTCAAGCCCTTCTCTTCCCACACACAGAGGTCTCAAGCACATCATCTGCAAAAAACAAACTGCCTCCACAGCTGCCTCCTGTTGTGTGCCCGGTGCCTTTAACCTGCTGCATGTTTCAGATCAGGACACCAACTCTTTGGAGTTTACTCTGCAATCTGGACAGCGTAAAAATGCAATTGAAAACTCACTCCATTTTTAATTTACCAAATCCAGGATTTGACAGCGGCAACACAAGATAATGAGAAACAGAAGAAGATGGAACTGAATTCCAGTGTCTGTTTTAGGTATTGGGAAGGAACCTGTCCAGAAAGCTGCAGGGTTAATCCTGTACCAAAAAGGATAGGAGAGGAAAATGCTGAGACCACTGTGCTCCTATCACTTCTGGCTCCCGTGGAGTCTGATTTACCAGAAACACTTCTCTCACTGCAGCTGGGAACACAGAGTTGACTGAATGGAACCAAGCCACTGATTTATCAAACTTGAATTCTTTTATCTGGTAGCAACAAATACCGAAGGAAACATAGAAGAATCTCCTAATATTTTGCACGGTACGCAGAATAAAAAGTCTACTCCAGTAGAGATTAATGTAGTATTTGGATGTCTCATCAGATTTACTCCTGCTGACACCAAGGGCCTTCCCTCTGCCCCCAAACCACGACCCACCTGCCTGTCCACCTCTGGCAGCAGCAGCAGCAGGCGCTGCTGGCACTCTGTGGGCAGAACGGAGAACGTGTGCTTGTTGATCAGCGCCCGCAGGTTGGTGTTCACCAGGATGGAGTCGGGAGTTTCCACGTCAATTTCAGCACACTTCGTTCTCTTCAGCTGCCCTGCAAAGAACCAGAGAGAACCGAGTAGCATCTTATCTGTGAGAGGATTAAAGGCTCCCGAAGAGCACTTCAATGGTCCATTTCAAACCTTAACCTTTATAGAAGGGTACACATATAGTTCAAAACAAGATGTGGGAGGTCCTTTCTGTCACTGAGTGCTTCCTACTGCATCATACCCTGGGTCAGTTCCTCTGACTTTCCTAGGAAGCCTGGGTGTCCGTTCGGGGGCTGGCAAGGACTCTTCTGAAAGAAGGGTTTCTGCACTAGCTTTCAGCCACACCAGCTGTCTATTTTAAGCCTCCAGTTAAGGTCACTTTGTTCTTCGGGATTTCTTCTTGGACTTTCTTACGTTATTCTTAGTAAAAGCAGCTCATTCTGCTTGCGTTGAAACCACAAGACTGGACAGAGCAGCAAACATGAGCAATCCTCTTTCCTTTTCTGTGTTTGAAAGCCAACAAATGCGGCATTAACTCCTGTGGTACAGCCAGCTTCACGTATGTGCTGCAAACTCAGAAAACAAAAGCAAAGGAAGCATTTGTATCACGTACACGACTCCCCCAGGAAATGCAGGTTTCTAATTTATCAGGAGCTGCAGTTTCCTGATTACAGTGTGAGCTGAAGCTGGGCTGGAAAGCAGCATCTCAACCCGGCCGCGTGGTTCCCATCTGATTGAGAGTTCATATACAGAAGTGGCACCTGAGCATTACTCTGCCTTATGTTTTTTTCCAGTATTTCATTTGTATGAACTTGTGAACCTGGAAATTCTTCCACATCAGTGGATCACAATCCTTTTTAAACGGCCAGGGTAATAACTGTAAAAGCAACCTTGTCCCATGTGGCTCTGTAAATGGGACTGAGCCTTCAGGTGGTGGTGTGGGAGACGGAATAGGGAAAGAGAGAAGCCTCAAAGGATTTGTGGGTGAATAGAATTCTGAACTGATGGGATTTGGGTCCAGTATGTAATGAGAACACACCGTTCTCCTTTCCTTGTGACTTCTAGAGGCAGGGCAAGGTGCCACTCGCATAACAACAACATATCTTATTCCACCAAACCTACACAGATGTCTAACATGCAGGGACTGGCACTTCAGCTAGCTGCCTAGGCTCCCTAAGTCAGACCTCCAGGGCGCAAATCATCCTGCAGTAAAGCAGAATCTAATGGAGGGCAAATGAAACATGCCCTCAAACTGCCTGTTCTTCACCAGTGATAAAGGAAACCTGGGATGGTTAGCATGGATGGAGCAGTGTTACCCAATGTCGATCCCATCCTTGGTACACACACAAGAAGCTACAAAAGTTGAGAAAAGTTGAGAAAGATGAATGGGAAGGAAGCTAAGTGACACCAGGGCATGAAGGATCTGGGAAGGAGTACTTTTTCCTCTTTATATGTTACAAAAGTGTCTTAAGTACATATGAAAAGCCTTCAAAATAATGCAAATCCTTCTTTGCTTCTCAAACTGAGCTCCAAATTCACAGGTAGAAACCCTTGATTGAAATGAACAAAGGCTTATTTGTATACAAAAGGTTTGAATTATTTATCTCGGTTCACGCAGAATACTGGGAGTGCCTTCCACAAATCACAGTAGAAATGGAATTAATGGCATGTTTTAGTCAACGCTGCTATTTTGGCTTTTGTTCTGCCATCAGAACAACGAAACCTCCGTAATTAGAAAAAATAAATGTCTTACTTGCATGGAGCCTGTCAGATCTCTGGAACGGCTTCTTGCCCAGCCCTGGCAAGGAGTTGTCGAGCTTAACAGAGGCAGAGGAACTGAAGGTGGAGTTCTGAGAGCTGTTTGAGTGTCCATCGGACTGCTTTCCTATCCAAGCTGCACAGGAAATTGAAACAGTAAAACACAGGGATATACAAAGAAATATTATGCAAGACATCTGTTTGGACTGAAATAAAGATCCTTTAACACGCTCGCTGCAATCCCAGCAGCTCTGGGACAAGCACTTCTATGATATTTAGACTCTTTTACTCTTGTAGCACTTATTTCCCAGCAGGCTGAGAGCAGAACAGCCCTCTGTAGCTCTCACATTATCACAAAACAAAGACAAAATAAAGAGATGGACACCCATTTTTCGGTTATGGTTTGAGTCTGTTTTCCTGCCAGTCCCGTTTTACTTCCCATCTATATTCAGTCCAGTAATTATCTTGTTAATGCAGCTTTAATTTCTACCAGAGTTCACCGTCACAAAAAATCTTGTCATACGTTGTGTGTGCTTTCTAATTTTTTACCTTTTATTCTGAATGTTATTATTTTAGACCAACCTCAGTAATTCCTCCTCCCCTTTCAGATACTCAGGAGATATTTTCATGTCCTCCCCCAGAGTCACTACTTAACTGGTGATTTCACCACTATGATTTTGCCTTACAAAGCAGTACCACCCACATTCCTTTTTGCACAGCAGTATTATTTTCTGCTGGTGGGAAGGATTCCTTCCTCAGATTCTCCCTGCCTGCCTCTCTCTCCTCTTTCTAAGTGAGACGAGTTAAGAACACGACCAGGTCTTCTCTCCTCTCTTTCGGTTTACAGATAACAACGGGTCTCCACTCAGGAGCTCAACTGGGGGGTGCATGAATGTACACTGTTCCTACTAAACAAGTCCAATTATATATGGACTACAGCAAAAGCTGGGAAATTCGGCTTCCAGGGAGCTTCAGGCTGGGTGTTAGGAACAATTTCTTCTCCTAAAGAGCAGTGCTGCAGTGGCACAGCTGCCCATGGAAGTGGTGGAGTCGCCATCCCTGGAGGTGTTCCAGAACTGTGGGGATGTGGCACTGAGGGACGTGGGCAGTGGGCACGGTGGGGTGGGCTGGGGTTGGGCTTGGGGATCTGAGAGAGCTTTTCCAAACCTAGTTTTTCTGTGATTTTCTTGAGGCAACGTGTGAAAGGAGTTTGATCCTTAACTTCAAAGCAAATGTTGCACCCGCTGTCAAAAAGGGTGAAAACTACAAACTGAGAAAATACAGGCCAGTCACATCCACCCTGTGAATGCCACAGAGTGAGCCCTCCGGGAGCACATTTCTGTGCACACGGAGGAGATAGAAGCAGTCAGTGTGGATTTAGAAGGGGTAAATCATGCCTGAATGGCTTGATTACCTTCTGCCATCAAATGACTGGATTTGTGGATGAGAGAAGACAGGTGGATGCCAATTACCTCAATTTCTGCAAGACATTTGACACTGTGTCCTGAAATGCTGCAGGCAAGCTGAGACATTAGGTTTGGATGGATGGACAAATGGAAGGGAAAAACCATGGAATGACAGAACTGAAGCTGGCTGGCTGGTGAGACTTGGGGAGCAGTGCATGACAGAATCACTGAAACGAACACTGAGGCTGGAAAAGACCATCAAGTCCAACCATCAACCCATCACCACCACGCCAACCAAAGGTAACTGCATCCCAGGCTGCACGAGCAGGACCACAGCTTAGCACAAGCACAAGATTAATGGTTTTCCCCTTAGCCTTTTAGAAACGGTCTGAACAACAAAGCTGCCTGGGAACAACAGAAAACATCATCAACTATTCAATACCCACATCACTTACTCTGCCATTCAATGATGCATGAAGTACAGCTGATAAGTATGCCCATTTCTTTCAAATGGATGTACAGCGCATGGCTGCAACCTTGCATATGTCTGAACAGATGTTCAAGAAACATTCTGGCAGTATATAACCAGCAAGCCAAGACAGACTGGTCTAGTTTTGGGTTGGATTTCTTTAGGGCTATTTGGAAAGGGAGAATAAACAAACACACTAAAACACAGGAAGAACTTTATACTAAAGAAAATGAGCAAGAGATGAGACAGCATTTCCAGTTATGTGAAAGACTGTAGAGAGAAGATATCAAATAACCAAACGATCAAATAACCTTCTATTTCTACAGTGGACAGGACAGGAAATCTTGGTTTTAAACCAAACCAAGGAAAGATTCCGAATGGAGACCGATAAAAACAATTTAAGGACAGAGTTAACAAAGCAGGAAGGTCAAGACTTGCTGGGAGTTTCTGGCCTTTGCAACAGTGTCTCTGAGAACAGAGTGAAGAAAACATCTGTTGGGAAAGCACAGCAGATCCTGCCCTGAGGAAAGGATGTGGACAAGATGAGCTCTCAGGGGTACTCCTAGTGTTAGTGTCTGATGGCTGGGGAATTTTTAACCTGACCACTGAATTGCAGCATAGTTCATAGAATTACACCAAGAAGATCCAACAGCAAACAGCAAAGTGTTCACGTGACTACTGCATTACTGCTATCTGGGTCACCATCCCTGGAGGTGCTCCAGAACCGTGGGGATGTGGCACTGAGGGACGTGGGCAGTGGGCACGGTGGGGTGGGCTGGGGTTGGACTTGAGGATCTCAGAGGTCTTTTCCAATCTGAATTGGAACCTATGAGTCATGACTGCCAGTCTCAGTCACTTCACCTGCGACAGAAGCCTTTTACAGTGAGCGCTCTTGCTGTGTCTTTCTCAGTGGTTACATTTTCATGGCCATCGTCTTTCTGAGATGAATCAAGGTCAGCCACGTAAATCAAGGCTTAACGATGGATAAACGGGGCCATTATTAAGAAGGAGGGAATTTCCCACTCACGGAAGTGTTTGAGTTTGAAAGAAAGCACAGCATTTTACTCATAGTAATGGGTAAACTGCGGGATTAAGAGTGGGGCTAAGTGCTGGGACTTCAGACAGGACATGAGTATGTGCTGCAGGATCAGAATCAGCAGGACTGAACAATCTCCAAGGTCCCTTCCAATCTAAGCCATTCTGTGATGATTCGATGACCACATTCATTTCGAATGTAGTGTTATTTCAGGAAAGCACTTCAGAATCTTGCAGGTAAAAACATACATCTTTGGAAGACGACATGAAAGCCACGCTACAGAATGAAAAGGCAGTCTGGAAAGGAATGAATACTAGAAGAAACTCTGCTTAATTCGCTTAGCCATGAGAAAGACCTGACTACAGTGCATAGGCAACTAAGGGGGATGACATTTGTCACGGAAAGAAGATGCTGAACAGGACAGTAAAACCCATTCAAGATCTGTTCTTAACAGAAAGCACTCCTAATAAAATCCAAGTCAGGGAGAAAGGAACTAGAACATTTCAGAAAAAAAACCATTTGAAAAGAGGACTTTATTCTCTCCTCCCCTAAGAGAAAGAAAAAGCAAGTTACAGACGATGACAGCGACAGTGACCATGACAGGAGTGCTGCTGCCACGTACCAGGCTTTGTAGGTGTGGAGGCGCTGGCTGCCTTGACGGCCTTCAGCAGGGTGTGCTGATTAGAGGACACCGGCATGCCTGCTCTGCATTGCTGCTGCTGCTGCTTCTGCTGCTGCTGTTTCAAGGCCTGGGGAAGAGGAAATTCAAAATGCTCTCAGAAATCATTAATACGTAGTACAAGCGTCTTGATTTACAGTAGGTGACAGCTGGATTCTAACTGTGAGCACATAAGAAGTTTTCATTCATTGTGCATGGGACACCCACAGTGTCTATTTAAACACAGTACTACAGGTACACACATGTCCTACCTTTGCACCTACAGCCAAAAGCTGATGGTTGCAGAACGCCCTAGGTTGTGTTGTTACATTGAAGAAAGATATCTCTAGAGGGCACAACGAGAAGGAATCCCAAATCTGGAGTTGGTTCAAGTAGTAATTATATAACTAACTTCAAAGATCCATAATGTAATTCATTTTCACCTCCTGGAGAAGCAAGTAGCAGCTTACTAAAAACAGTTGACAGAGACAACATCCAGTAGGAAAGATTTTTTTTTTAATTAGGGAAGTAATAAAGAATAGAATCCTTCGCTACAATAAAGGCTGTTAAGTCAACTACAGCTTTGCCAAGGAAGCACCAGTGCCTGTGACAAGGAAGTAAGAAGGCAATTTGGTCAAACTGCAGCTGCTACCCAAACCAAAGTGTCTGCTTTCCAAAAATGAACTCAAAACTCCAATGAACAGAATACAGTGCAACAGGTAAAGCACGCACCAGAATGTAGGAATAGGAACTGAGAGAAAACAGTATGCTGCATATATACCAATGAGCGGGGCTGTCAATGAGACACCACCACTATCTTACACAATAATAATAAAATAGAGTTATAAGCAGGAGAGGGAATATAAATACCCAGGAGCCCCCAGAACCTGCCAGATAAGGGAAATGGAAGACAGACCTGCAGTTTGGAAAGGCACCACTCGAAGAAGACTGACAACGGGAGGATACAAAGAACCAAGTGACATGGCAGACTCCCGTTTTCCTGTCTATTAAGTAGTTCCTAAATAGTCACTTGCACTGCAGGGCAAAAAAAAATATTCAGTGGAACTGAAAAACAACAAAATTGAAAATCAGGGAGAGTAAATATTCTCTGCTATGCTCCATTAATCTCCTGTTATTGAGGTCAGAAGCTTGGAAAAAAAAAAAGATAGGGAGATATTCAATACAAATTCAATTCCCATGTAATAGTTTTGTCATCGAGATTGTAACATCTCGACTTGCACATATGGATGGTGTGGGAGAGCCTGAGAAAAGCCTTGGTACAGGCAAGGACTACAGCACCCTGTTCTCCCCTCATCCACACATTCCTTTTCATCACAGGTCTGCGGGTCGCTGCCTGCCTTCCCTGCAGAACAGAGCAACAGCCACACACACCAGGGGTGACTGCTGGGTGTCTGTGCTCTGCTCAGGCCCAACCAGCTCTGAAGCCTTGTAAAAAGGAGTTTGTTCACCCTCCTTGGCCATCAAAGCATGGTTTTGGCTGTGGGTTCAGAACTCAACCAGAGAACATAGCTCACGTTCAGACTGGATATTAGGAAAAATATCACCTCGTAAGGAGAGGTGCTGCAGTGGCACAGCTGCCCATGGAGGTGGTGGGGTCACCGTCCCTGGAGGTGTTTCAGAACTGTGGGGATGTGGCACTGAGGGACGTGGGCAGTGGGCACGGTGGGGTGGGCTGGGGTTGGACCTGTGGATCTCAGAGGTCTTTTCCAACCTGAATGATTCCATGATTCTGTGGGTGTTTGATTTACCAACCCAAGAGCTTCTGTAGGGTGCAGCCCAACTCAGCTCGTGGCCTTACTCCTTCCATGTGTGTGTGGCAACAACAGGTAACAAAAATGGATTAAGATGAAGGCCAGCAGCATAAACAATATTAAAACAGAGGGTGTGACTCCTAATCTCTGAAAACTCCAACGAGATCTGAATTCTGATGGCTTTGCGATGGCTGCTTGAGCTATGTGAGGAGAAGTCAAAGAACTGGAGAGGAGAAGAAGAATTGGGGCAGTACCTACATTTTCCAGCAAAGGGTGAGAAACTGCCCATCTTTCTGAATCTGGATTATGAATTTCAGAATCTGAATGCCTTTTTTTTTCTGTATCGCCACACAATCACTATAACCAAGGAGGATTCTCCCTGTGTGTTTCATCATCCTACCAGGATGAGCGCTGACATGCCTCTGTCAATTCAGATCGAGGTAATGCAAATCTCCGACTCACAACTCTTCCAAAAGACTGCAAGGAACACGTGGCTTATGCAGCAATATGGTGTTCAAGGGTTAAACATCCTCACTTCGAAATCTGCTCTCTCTTCCCTCCAGTGATGTTATAATTACCCAGCACTGAGTCCAGCCAGCTGTCTCCTCCACTGCACGCTAGCAAATAATCCGGGCATAATTAAAAATATGAAAGCTTTCTTTAGGATTATGAGTGAAACAAGAATGATGTTTTTTTCTAGTATAACACCTTTGTCTCCTTCTTGCTATTAATGCTTGCTCATTCTATCTAATTTTCACGATTATTCCTGTCTACAGCAGGAATTGTGTTTAGGAAGAGGTGGCTGGTGTGACAGTTGGACAAAATGGCAGAATTCCACTGGAACTAAAATTAAGCAATGGATGGGCACACAATGTTCTTCATTTGATCCAAAGCTAAAGTGAGTTTTAGGGAGGTGGGTTAGAATGGTTGAATGGTTACAGCACTCTTCAGCAAAACCTTTTTTTCCAGTGTGCCCAGAAGACAATCACAGAATTGAACACAGAATCACCGAATGGTTGGATCGAAAGGGACCTCGAGGATCATGAAGCTCCAACCCCCCAACACAGGCAGGGCCACCAACCTCCCCATTTAATACCAGCCCAGGCTGCCCAGGGCCCCATCCAACCTGGCCTTGAACACCTCCAAGGATGGGGCATCCACAGCCTCTCTGGGCAGCTGTTCCAGCACCTCACCACTCTCATAGTAAAGAACTTCTCCCTGATATCCAACCTCAATCTTCCCTCCTTCAGCTTAAAACCATTTCCTTGTCCTGCTATTATCTCCCCTTTCAAAGAGTTGACTACCCTCCTGTTTATGGGCTCCCTTTAGGTACTGAAAGGCTGCCATGAGGTCACCCCGCAGCCTTCTCTTCTCCAGGCTGAACAAGCCCAGCTCCCTCAGCCTGTCTTCGTAGGGGAGGTGCTCCAGCCCTCTCATCATCTTTGTGGCCTTTCTCTGGACCCTCTCCAACAGCTCCCTGTCTTTCTAATCTGGGAAGAAAATTCAGGGAGAAATGCTGCTGTGATGGAAGACAGTGACCATCAGGAACAGCTTCTGGCCTTATGGACAGCTGCAGAATGGTGCAGTATGATCAAGGTATGCCATGTGTCAAGGCCAACATGTGTTTCCCCATTTCTCTTTCTTTCTGGCTTTTTTTTCCCCAGCCCAAGAAGACTGAGAACAGTGAAATTGAGAAGACTGTCTACATTTTGGACCTCACCAGTTCTGACATATTTCACTACACACGGAGTCAGCGTTGGAACAAGAATGCTCCAGAGGTAAACACTGCAGGAAGAAAGGTGGGGTGAAGTGTGGGGAGAGAGCAGAGACGCAAGGGGTGGATGCAGAGGTGGGGAAGGCTGGTGGCAAGAGGAGCAGAGGGAATTCAGAGATGAAAAGTGGGAAACTATTAGGCAAGAATTAGAAAGAAGAGAGATTTGACATCCATCTAACTCCTGCTGGAAACAAAGCTCCAGTTTATTCCATTTCTTTATCTTCACCTGCAATATTTTCCTCAACAGTATGTTCTAATTGAATCCTCATCTCTCACTGCGAATCCTTTTCCAAACACCACAGGCATCTCTAAGAGCTGAATACCATCCTGAGCGTTGTTTCTCAGCTGGGAAAAGCTGGGAAAACAGGCTGGGAAAAGGTAAACCCTATCCAGAACACATCAGGATTTCATCTGTCTGTGACAAGCTTCCGTAATCCCTCGACCAGCACCTCCTCTGCAGCTTGATTCATAACTCCTTGCAGATTTTTGCTTGACTAAGGACTAAGTCTAACCCTGTTAAAGCACTTCCTTTCTAAAGATCACGGAAAACTAAACAATGCAGTTGGGGAAACACCTGCAAATAAGATGCTCGAGGGAATAATTCATCCTGCATTTTTTCATTAAAAGAACCAGACTGTGTGAGGTACAGTTATCTGTTCCATCCTGAGAGCAAGCAATAAGTTCTACATATGAGCACACAAAACAACCAGCCCTGCTCCTTCTCTCCTAATGCCCACTAGAGGAGCCGTGCAAAGCCAGCATGCTCTGATTCCCCTTTGTCAGCTCCATAAATACACACTGCACCACGGAATTGCTTGGAAGGGAAAGTATGCCCCTAATGAGGGGAAGAAGGTAGAGGACTTAATTCTTCTCTCAGAAAAACCTTCCATTTTCTAAAACAGACTGTAGAAAGCTGAGCACATTCATCAAAAAGTTTGGGTGAAAATCAGAATCTCATATTTATTCTCTAAAATAACAGTGATAAAATTTCCAGGAGCTTTTTCAAGCAAGATGGTATTCTGAATCTCCTTTAAGAGAGATGGATGATTTTCAGGACAAGAGGTGATGGCCTTACGTTGTGCCAGAGGAGATTCAGGTTGGGTATTTGGAACAATTTCTTCTCATAAGGAGCAGTGCTGCAGTGGCACAGCTGCCCAGGGAGGTGGTGGGGTCACCGTCCACGGAGGTGTTCCAGAACCGTGGGGATGTGGCACTGAGGGATGTGGGCAGTGGGCACGGTGGGGTGGGCTGGGGTTGGACGTGGGGATCTCAGAGGTCTTTTCCAACCTGAATGATTCTATAATCTAGCAAAGCCCTGTTTTATGCAACAAGCAGGAAGCCTTGACTGTCCCACAGAGTGGAGTTTCCCTCAGATGGTCTACCAGAGAAATGAAATTACTGCAGCAATACCCAAACTCAGTTCCAGACTAGGGCGCTTACCTGTTTGAGTGCCTTCTTGCTGTGCTTCTGGGATGAGGAGATGACTTTGCCTGTCTGGATGGAAGGTGACTGGCAGCTTGTCTGAGGGGAGGATGTCTGTGACAGTCTTGATGACACTGCAAGAAAAAAAAAGTATGGAAAATTGAATCTTTATGCATTTGCCAGCAGTGCATTATCCAGGTCTCACCACTCCAGATCATCTCATGAGGCTCAGGAAAATTGCACCTCTAGCAAGTGTTACTTTTTGTGTAAGAGAAGAATCATTTCTGTTTCCCATTTGTATAGCAACAAGGCAGCTGTCTTCCTTGGAGACCCAATTGCAGTTCTTCTGACTTCAGATGTTCCATCTCTTGTCTATTTCTTTTTTATCGTGGAAGTAGCTTGAGAAGAAGTTCCACAGAAGTCTAAATGGAAATGCAGACATGGGCAATGGTCTCCATCTGGGATGACCTATGGTCAGGCACCTACCTGACAGCAGCTTCTCATCACATTAAATCTGCATCCCAAGCAAGAGTTGGAAGACAAATGACATGGAAACAGAGTGGACTGTGACTACTGTTTGGTCCTTTTTAAAAAAGGTATGTGAGAGTATAGAGGATATACCAGTACATGAACATACACGGTCACTGAATGATCCCAGACAGACCTGAAATAAATCTGGTCCTAGCTATGTGGAGTCCTAAAGCAAAGTTTCTCATTCCACATGACTGAGACTTTTGGACAGTCCCTTCACAACCAGCAAATCAGGGAAGGCAATTAAACCACAGCTGCTCACATGGCTCAAATATACCTATTTGGCACAGGATACTCAAGATATTTTGCTGTGGCCGCAGTGGTGATGCTGTGTGGCCAACCAGGGAACCCATTTGGCATCAGTCTCTCACAATCATGGTTTTCCTTCCATCGTCTTGGCAAATTTGTACTGTGTTGGCCAGCAGCTATTGTTAACCCACTACATGCATAACATGCCAGGTAAATCAGTGCCATTGAGCTACTCGAAGCTGGTCATCTGCTGAGAATGAAACAGTGCAACAAAAGAGACCAAAAAAGCACAGTGACATTAATTGGAATGTCTTGCATTGCATGATGGCGTAAAAGAACAGACACTACGTATGTGTAGGCAAGATCAGTGAGATGCTTCATATGCAACACACTCTAAAGCTGAGAGACTGACTATATATGGAAGTATGGCTGAAAATATGGCTGAAAAGAGAGAAAGTTAGCAAATTCAGGGTCTGTATATATATCTGCAGAGGAATCAGTACAGATAATAGTACCAGGCTGTACAATCAAGGGAGAAAAACAAAGTACAGAAGAGTGTTTGAGCCCAGGGAGAAGGATGATCCCTACTATAAAGAATAACCAGCCCTGCATGTTGACTATTTCAACTATTGCTTCCTGCAGCAATTAACTGCAGATTAGATGAGGCTAAGCTAATCCTTTCTTAGCAGAAAGGAGTCAAGAGATAATAACACTCCTCATTAATGATTGCTGCGGTGTGACTCTGCTCAGTGCCACCAGAGAAGGGAAATTCCCACAGATTTCCAGAGATTTTCAACATGCTCCATGAGGAAGGGTTCTGAAAATCATTAGGCAATTATCATAGAATTATTCAGATTGGAAAAGACCTCTCAGATCTCCAAGTCCAACCCCAGCCCACCCCACCGTGCCCACTGCCCACGTCCCTCAGTGCCACATCCCCACGGTTCTGGAACACCTCCATGGATGGTGACCCCACCACCTCCCTGGGCAGCTGTGCCATTAAAGCACTGCTCTTTATGAGAAGAAATTGCTCCTAATATCCAACCCGAACCTCCCCTGGCACACTTGTTTCAAGAAACAAATTTACACTGGCTGTCTCACTTGCATGCAATACTCTTGATCACACATCATCAAAAAGATTTATTACAGAATGTGACAGGATTCAGGAAAGCAAAGAAAATGGTGATGGACATGGAAAAAATGAGGGATATTCTGCATAGAAGGACCATGACTGAAATACACAGACCCAGTTAAGCATCCTCACGTCCAGGTGAGAGTCCTATGGGGAAGCACCATGCTTGTGGCCACCGACACTGTTCAGCATGAAGCAAACACAAATGCAGCTTAACATCTGAAACCCATGCACAGCAACAGGCTGACTTACTGGCTTTGAGACATTTGAATAGCAGGAACACAAACCACATCCTCTCTAAAGCCCATCAATGCAGAAACTAAAGGTTCTGCATGAAGCAGAAAATTAACTCAAATACAGGCTCCTCTGTTCTACTCTTACATTCAATCCACGCTTTAATTTTCATGCTGTCTTGCAACTAAGAAAACAAATCTTTCATGACCAGTAATGGCAGAACAAACTAAAATACAGCCCTGGGAGGAAGACTCAACCCGTGAGCTGATGCCATAAAGAAACACTACAGCAATTTGTGCATGCAAGCCCTTGGTGCTACAACGGCTGCAGACTGACAGCTGTAACCACAACAGCTTCTCAAGAACAAAAGGAGAGCTCCAAAAGCTGAGCAAGGCATGGCTGCTTGAACTCAGCTGCGGGCGCCACAGTGAAGCGGTATGGATGGGGATAGAATCCTAGAAGCAATTCAGGTTGGAAAAGACCTGTAAGATCTGCAAGCCCAAGCCCAACCCATCCCACCGTGCCCAATGACCGCGTCCCTCAGTGCCACATCTCTGTGGTTCTCAAGTTCCACGCTCATTCACAGGTCAAAAAGCAAAGACAGATGCAAAATGTGATGGAAAGGGATAAGCAAAAAATGTTAAATTATTAGAAAATCCAAGAGAAGACATCATTCTGTGTATCCGCAGAACGTGAATGTTTCAAACTGTATGTTTCTACCCACTGGTCTCGGAAAAAGACATGGGAAAACTGAAAAAGATTCAGCAAATGAAATAGTTGGAGGCTCCCTGTAAGGGCTAAGGCAAAAAAAGCAACAAAACTTGGTCCCAAACACACCCCTGGGTCCTTGGACCTGAAAACTCTCAGAGAGTTCACAGCCCTTTAAGGACTTAGCATGCAGCCAAGAGCAGGTATAAGGCAGGGACGTGCATGTACAGAGGAATATTCTGAGTCCCACAGGACAAGGCTTGAGGAGCTGAGCTTGTTTCCTTTAGATTTGAAAAGAAATACAGCAAAGTGAGTTCTCTCTTCACTTCAGGCTTTCTTAATTGGAAAAATATGTGGAGCAAAGATTATACCTCTTGATGCCGTTAAATCCTAAGAGCACTGTTGGAGGGAAGCTGCAGAAATAATTACAGAATGCAAAGCGACACCTGGGAAAGCAATGAACCGAGCAAGGCACTGCTGTTAAAATACTCCGTGAGCTGCTCTGCATTGTTTCTGCATAACCAAAGATATTCTTCATCATCAGCTGAAGGTTCCGGAAGATGGGGACGGGATCTGACCAAAAAGAATTTCAGTGGATTCAGGGATTCTTCTCATCCCAAAGAGGAACGGGAGATAAGAGATGGAGATGTCACCTTGACAACAGGCGGTGAGGACAGAGACATGACTGCATGGCAGTGCCAAAGGATCCCACAGGTACTGGAGAGTTCCGCCTTAGAGCAGTTAAACCCAAGCATACATAGCCCGGAGAGCTCCAAAACTAATAATTCCGCACGCTTGGCCCCAGGTTTTAGGCCAGCTGGTTCTTCCACAAGGTTTCAGGACTTCCTGCTGTTGGTTTGGCTGGGAGAGGAGTTTGCCAGGTGAAGTTGTAACAGCTCTCTTAGATTAAAGTTGAGGAGACAAAGTGGAACATGTGTCAGCCAAACCTCATGAAACCCAATTTGTTAGATAAACTGAGATTGGACCCAGCACAGCCCCATGTCCCAGCTGCAAGAATACTGGAGAAGATACATCTGCAGTCAATTACCTCTGCAATCTGTGGAATAGAGGCTCCTTACACTGTTGTCTGCTTCTTTAAATGTAATTGACACAGAAGTATTTCTTCTGAGAAACTAAGCTGCAACAGAAGTTTAATTGTGCCAAAGGCCAAACTGAATAAGAAATTCCATTCTGGCAGGATCTGATGACACTTTGCAAGGTATCAGGATCCTTCAAGATTTGCAAACCCTAAAATATTGATCAATCTTAGAATAATCTGAGATGGAAGGGACCCATAAGGATCAAGGTTGCCCAAGGAGGCTGTGGATGCCCCATCCCTGGAGGCATTCAAGGCCAGGCTGGATGTGGCTCTGGGCAGCCTGGTCTGCTGGTTGGCGACCCTGCACATAGCAGGGGGTTGAAACCCAATGATCATTGTGGTACTTTTCAACCCAGGCCATGCTATGATTCTATGATCACCGAGTCCAACTCTGATGCTGCCTTGTGTCTTCCCTTTGTAGAGTTCCAGCTCAGGCAGGACTAAGAGCTCCGCCTGAGGCCCTGGGACAGAGGAACACACTGATTAACCACAGCTACAGACAATGCAACAGAAGGGTAATTTGATGACGTGTCCATTCTGACACCATACCATGCCATTTGCTTTTCCAGCATTGCCAAAGGCACTGGTGGGAGGAATACCACATCCTGCTGACACCATGGTGCTTAGGGCACTCCGTGATCTCCGCCGTCACCACATAGCATGAGACTGAGCTCTGCCAACAGGCCATCCAGTTACCCAACAAGCACCATCAAGGCTCACAGTTGTCATCCGGTGCCAGATATTAGCACATAAAAGTGAAACCAGCAGAAAGGTGAAGACATTTGAATTATTTTGACTTCTTCTTTTGCCTTTTCCTGGATATCTCCTCTTAGACAAGTTATTTACACTGTAGGGTGTGAATTCAGCAGGATATTTGTCTGTTTGAAATCACAAACTCATAGAACCATAGGATGGTTTGGGTGGGAAATCCCTCTGGCTTCCAGCAAACATCTGCTCCCTTTTCTAAAAGAAAAATTAGTAATAATCCTCCAGCTATGTTTCTCTTTCTCAACTAGTGCCGAATAAACAAGAAAACAGATGGATGTTGCTGATCCTGCTTTGGGAGAGCAAGATTAACTGCTTGGCTGCAACATCCCTTTAAGCTCAGTAGTTGTGTATAACAGAACTACACAAGTCTCGGCTCATTCAGGCAGTAGTTTACTTTCTGATTTATTGCCTTACCTTCCCTCGATACTGCATGAAGTGCAGGACTGCACTATTAGAGCACGATGGTTTAAACCTATGCAGGGAAACACCTGGAGAATCACTGAGCTGGAAAGGAGGAAACAGGAAAGCATTGGGAGATCTTACAGGGAAACAATGGGGATGATGGCAGAAATCATACTTTGTTGGCTGGCTCTCAAGTAATTCTTAAATCAAGATCAAGATGAAGGTTTTCTTAAATTGATGATGCAGAAAGAGCTGGATGCCTTCCTCAGGCTTAGCAGAAGAAACTGAAGCACACTGAGTTACCTCACATCATGCAACCACTTTGATTCTGTGGCTCCAAAGGAAAATTACTCTTGGGGTCACTCAGCTCAAGGTCAACCCTGGCAGCTCACTTTACCAAATGCACGGATACTGTGACTGAAGTGTTAATCAGCAAATCATAGAATCATTGAAGTTGGAAAAGAACACTAAGATCATCCAGTCCAACTGCCAACTCATTGCCACCGTGCCCACAAGATGAAACAAAACTACTGGAAATGAACAAGAAATACAGGAAAACTACATCTGCAGTCGTCAGAGAATTTGGCAGGCGAAATGCTCTCAAATCAGAAGGAAAAAACATTTGCTGAAGTTTGCTGAACTTTGTGAAACCAAAATGATTCAGAAGACAATTTGCATGAGTGAGGAGGACAACCAGAACATCCCCCCCAATTTTAGTAGTGTAAAACCAGTAAAGGATCCTGCATCTTGGTACTGCAACAGGTTCAGTGGCGTAAGCAGAGGGCTGCAGCCTTCTGAGCCATTCACATCACTGATAACTGGGAATTCAGGCTCTTACTGAACGTCTCGTGCTTCTTTTAAAGATCAGAGCAAATTAGTTTCAAACATACCGTGCCATAAAAGAAACTCTCAGCTTTGGTAAGGGGAATCAAACTATTCTGGAACAATAACTCTGTCTACAAGCACTGCAGCAATCAGTGCCATCCTATGAATGGGCCGCAGATCCCAATCATTGATTCCATCCAATAGGAATCCGCAATCTGTAATGTACTGACAGGGTAAATTTGATTTATTACTTGGCACAAAAGAAGCACTCTTCTGTATGGTCTCCAGGTACGAGACGCTCATTCTTTGCCTCTAAAAGGACCCAAATGCAGCACAGACAGAGTACGAGATGCATCCCAGTACACAGATCAAGTACTCACCTCTCTTCCTGGCTGGAGCTCAGCTGTAGGAACTGCACTGTAGGAACTCTACTGGGGTTTTGTCTCTGCTTTTGTTTAGGCTTGGGAGAGTCTAACGTGAAAATAAATTGAAAGAGTAGAACCAGAGTTCCTGCTCAAGATTTGCATGTGTTTCCATGGGGTTTTCTGCCTTGAAATCAACACGTTCAGAAAGAAAAGGCTGAACTTTACTAATTTGGAAAGAAATTACAGTCGAGATGAACTAAAAATACAGTACTCCCCCCCTTTCAACTATGTGCAGTCACAAGCTTAAAATAACCCAATTTTAAACAGCTAATGGGATCCAGATGTACGGCACGAAAAAGTCCTAGTGAAAGTCATCAGACACATTCTGAGAAGCACATAAATGCCTCCTGTTCGTCCAATGCCTTCTCTGTTTTACAGGTATGCAGTTTGTCAGAAAGAGAACGGGAGCTCAAGCCGGAATTCAGAGCAAACCATGACCAAACGTAGAAGGAAGGCGGCCATTTCACGAGAGTTCTCCACCACACAACAGCTCCTGGCTACAATCAAGGAGCAAAAAATGACCAAAAATAGCTTCCAATCGCAACTTTGCCGAACTCCCACTCCTGCACTTTGCCCTGGGTGAAGTTGAGACTCTCACTGCTGTCATGAGGGTGACACGTTCCTAAAATCACATTCGGATTTTACCAACATAATCAAGATGTGCCATCTGCTTCATACAGACACTGGAGGGTATTTGGCACTGGCAGCTCTGAGAAAACAAACTGAAGTTCTAAACAAGTGTCGGATCACTCACACATCCCCATGCTCCATTGATCTCACTGCACCCACTGTATCATCTTTTGGTCCCGACTCAAAGCTTTCTTAGATCTCCGTGGGATGGCAGTGGTATTCCCCAGCACAGGAGCATCCACCAGCACTACCCAAGTGTCATACGCCTCTGTCACAAGGCCACACCGACTATGGAGATCTCCCAGTTAAACCAACCCTAGGCTTACCTAAATGACACAGAAGCAGCTCTGTTTTTGGGAGGTGTAGCCATAGGGAGGGCACACAACTACATTTCTCATTTAGTTCAGGCTGGATATTAGGAACTGTTTCTTCTCCAAAAGAGCAGTGCTGCAGTGGCACAGCTGCCCAGGGAGGTGGTGGAGTCATCATCTCTGGAGGTGTTCCAGAACCGTGGGGATGTGGCACTGAGGGATGCGAGCAATGAGCATGGTGGGGTGGGCTGGGGTTGGACTTGGGGTTCCCGGTGGTCTTCTCCAACCTGAATGGTTCCGTGATTCTGAGCATGGAGCACACGTAGGAGCACCAGCCATGCACTGGGACACCCCGCTGCAGGTGGTACGTACAAAAGGAATGAGAAGTCCTCAACCCAACACGCTGAGAATCTACGTATAAAACAAAGGAAATGAGGCAGTAAAAAAAGAATGCTTGGCAATCCACATCCTTATCGCTTCTGAAATCGATGCAGCATTGAGTTTTCTGGAGGATGCACAGCAACAACAGAGTCACAGCTCCCTGTGTCTTTGTAAAAATAAAATCATGAACAGCAGAATGCTCTAAATTTGGAGATATTCTACTGATCCAAACAGCACTTTTTCAGCTGTTGAAATGTAAGGCAACTATTTCACATAAACACATTAGGAAATTACATCCGTAAGAGCTAATTACCTCAAATGACACCAAATTAGCCAACACCAATAAGTTGTTCTATTTTTTTAATAATACAGTAGATGTGTGCCTCTAGGAAAAAGTGAAGACCGTAAGAGTGATAAATCTAAGACTAATACATCTAAGTTACTCATGAGATGCACTCTGGTAGCCCAGGTATTTGATAGAAGCTGTCATCACTGATACATTTCACTATTTGATAACTGATCTTGGTAGCTGCCAGTGCCTAATCCAAGTTAGACAAAGTTTTGCAACACTGTACAACTGCCCAGCTGCATTCGTCTTGCAGCTTGAACACGTTGCACCATCAAGTAGCACGTGGTACATCACTGCAAACATTTTTGTTTCCATGACAAGGATACTTCCCTCTTCCCTAAAAAAGAGCTCTAAGAATTTAGCAGTATATCTTCTCTCCCTTTGGACTCTGCAGAGCCTCTAAAATCATAGAATCCTTAGAGTTGGAAGGGATTCTATGGAATCTTCCTAGAGTTGGAATCTCTTCCTAGAGTTGGAAGGACTTCAGAGGTCCTCTGAAGTCTACCTAGTCCATCTCCCCTGCAATGAACAGTTAACAGGTTGCCCAGGGCCTTATCCAGCCTGGCCTTGAAAGTCCCCAGGGCTGGAGCATCCACATCTCTGGGCAAATCTACTCCCTCAAAGCTTGAAACCGTTTCCCCTTGTTCTATCACCACAGACCCTGCTGAAGTCTGCCCCCTTCTTTCCTGCAGCTCCCCTTCAGATGCTGACAGATCACTCTGCAGCCTTCTCTTCTGCAGGCTGCACAACGCCAGCTCTCTTAGTTGTCCTCGCAGGACAGGCAGGACTGTGTGATGCATCTCATCAGAACCCATAGACTTGTGGATGTTCAGGTTCCTCAGGTGGTCACAAACCTGGTCTTTGCTTACAGTGGGAGGGATGCTGCTTCCCCAGTTCCCTCCTATCAAACCAAATGTTTGAGGACTGTGTGGTGAGCAGTTATCAGGGAAGACCGAGGCAAAAAAAAGTTGTTAAGAATCTCAGCCTTCTCCCTGTCTGCTGTTACCAGCCTGCCTGTGTCACTCACTAAAGAGTGTGCGTCCTCCTGGACTTTTCAATCTCCGCAGGTATTTTCTCTCTCTGGATCATGGCTGATGTGCAATAACCATAGAAGAGATGTCTTATCCTACTTTGCAGCATCATTCAGCAACATATTGACTGTTTTGAGAATTACTTGCTACTGCCTACTAATACCACAGCATACTGAGGACAGGTGGGTTCATGAGCTGGAACAATGTATCTGGAGTACAGCAGGTCTGTTAAAATACATCAGCAACTGATCTGAGCTAATGGTCTGTTGCCATCGTAAGGAAGCTTCACATCTCCCACCCACGAGTCTGACATCCGTCTATACATGAGATCTTACACCTCCCACCCATTAGTCTGACATCCATCCAAACACACGAGGTCTTACATCTGCCACCCATGAGTCTGACATCCATTCATACACACAAGGTCCCACCTACGCATACATACATCGTCTCTCACCTACAAGCCTGATATCCATCCATACATATGAGGTCTTAGGCCTCCCATCCATGAGTCTTCCATCCAGCCATACAGCCAAGGTTCTACATCTCCCACCTACAAGCCTGACATCCATCCATACATACAAGGCTCTACATTTCCCACCCACAAACCTTACATCCATCTATCCATATGAGGTCTTACCTCTCCCTCCCCAGGGGTAGCCCCATCCCCTGCCTCCAATCATCCTGGCATGCATCAGGCCCTTGGCTGAGCTGATTCAATCTGCTGGTCAGGCACAAAGCTACCAGCCTTTTTGTCACTAGCTCTGTTTCTGTAGGACCACTGAGGTGCCATGGCTCACAGCGGGGTCCCCACGACTGTCCCAGTCCACCCCAGGTCTATAAAGGGAGCACACAGCTTAAAGCTGTGGGAGAATATCTCTGAGCAGCTCTGCTGACCCTGTGCATCTCTGCAGCAGATGCTTAGAGGACAGCGCAAGCGGGACCGCACACTTCACATGTTTTGTTATGGGGTGCCAGAACACGTTTCTAGGTTGCTGACTCAAACAGAGCAGATGAGAGGTGGCCAAACATGAACTGTGTAGGAAGCTACCGTAGGCGTTCAGAGAAGGGAAGATGTGGTCACGTTTCTTTGAACTCCCCTCCAGGTTCGTGCATCGTGTATCACCACAGTGCATAAGGCAGGCAGCACAGCTACCCTCTTCCTTGCATATGAAGAGCTGTGTTACAGACAGATAACAATTAATTCACCACCTCTCAGGTCTCTTGATGACTTTTACTGCAGCTTGTCTCTGCCAGTACACATTCTAATAGAAAAATAGCAGTTTTAAAATCCTGTATCTTGACTATAGAGCATCTCCAGCTCTTTTTTAAACTAAAAGAGGGACGATTTAGGTTAGATGTTAGGAAGAAATTCTTTACTTAGAGGGTGATGAGGCACTGGCACTGCTGCTCAGAGGCCAGGCTACATGGAGCCCTGGGCAGCCTGATCTGGTGTGGGGCACTCAAAGAAGATCCTTAAGGACCCTTCCAACCCAACCATTCTATGGCTCTATGATCTTTAAGAACCCTACCAACCCAACCATTCTATGGCTCTAAGATCTTTAAGTACCCTTCCAACCCAACCATTCTATGGTTCTATGATCTTTAAGGATCCTTCCAACCCAACCATTCTATGGCTCTATGATCTTTAAGGGCCCTTCCAACCCAACCATTCTGAAGTTCTGTGATTCTATGACTTGACCATGAGCCCCCAGGGGAAGCAATCCATTGTGCAGATCCAACCCAATGGTGCTCCAATCCAGTCCTATGACAGGGTTGTAATATGTCCATGTTCTCTAATAAAGAGCAGAAAACTTAGCTCAGATTAAATTTAGTTTCTTCTCTGCTACTGAGAGATCAGTTCCTAGAGACCACTATCAAAAACATCAAAATAAAGCTATTAGGGCTCTTCCTCTTACAGTTGTTCACGATTAACTCCTCTTCCTGATTCTCTCCAGATGTGAACAATCACTCAGGAAAGATCCACATATAGAATTAACTGGGAATAGAAATTCCAGCTCACACCCCAAACTCATTTTCAATGGAGATCAAGCGGTGTTTAAAAGCCCATCTCTGCTGACCCCAAGATTACACTCACTGTTCCTGCTGATGACCTGTGCCACTGCTTGTTTCTGCAAACCAGCCTAAAAATGCAGGTGTAGTGTCATGGAAATAGAAAATCGTTCTGCATTTACAGCAGGAATGTAAAGTCCTGGGCTGAGGCACTGCCTGGGCAGCATATTACATTGTAAAATAAGGGCTTTTAAGTGGACAGAAAATCAATTTCCCTATACTATATTCTCAGCAGCGGCTGAAGTGATTTCGTTGCTATTAAAAGATTCTCCCTGTTCCCCAGACAGACACTGAAAATGGAGAAACCGAGCCCCAAAAGTAATGTTTGTTAAGTAAAAAAAGTCTTAAAAAGGTCACCTGAACTACCAGCACTGCCACTTCAGTGCCTGCCATGAGAACCACAGAGAAAATACCGCATGCTGAGAAACAGAAATCACCCCAAAGCCAAACTGCTACAGGCCCTGTTAGGATGAGTGCAAGGAGATGAGGCACAGGAAGCATTTGCAGCATGGGTGCGTTTTTATTCTGAGTTATCAGCTGTTCATGCATCAGGCTAAATCTTTTTTATGCATCGGTCTACAATGTTTGGAAAGAATCCATGAAGTCACGAAGACGTCAGCTCAGGCAGCCCTCTGCGACCATCAGCAAAAGAGCATGAGCCGTGTTCTGAGGTGAAAAGAACTAACTCCTGGACTAGAATGATGTCAACAGCTGAGAATTAGGGAGTGTGGCTGTATTGGTCTCAAAAAGAGGCAGTCTGTGCAATTATGTGTGTACTTCATTTTTAAAAGGTTTCATCTCCCACAAGTGATGAAAACAATAACAAATCTGACTGGCAAGAACAGTGATGAAAATGAAAACTGCAGATTGTTACAGAGACATTCATCAGACCACCAAAAAGTCATGTGTAACCACACCACGCATCAGAAATATGGAACAGAGGAGCAGTGAAGGAAAGAGTTAAAAATTAAAAATGTATTGGACATTGCAATGACTCCTTCCCAGCTGAAGATGATGACAAAGCTGGTAGTAATCAGTGTTATGACAGGACTTGGCTACTCTTGACACTGAACATATAGAGAGGCAGTTCTATGGCAAACACTTGGCTGAAAATCGGAGCAGTGTAGGAGAAATGTCAGCTCCTCTGCGGTGAGCACAGGGCACTGCTATCTAGACAGTATTTTTAGAATGCACATCACCCTTTTCTTAAATTTTAGTGAGGCAAAAAAACATTTTTATCCTCTATAGGTGAAGCAAGATGCTTTCGGTCACTGGGAGCAAAGCTGCGCAACATCCAACATTTATGAAGCCTCCTCACATCCCTACAGCTCAATATGTAGGTATATATAATCTGCACGTAATTTAAGTATTGGTGGAACATACAATCAGAGGATTATTCAGGTTGGAAAGACCCCTGAGATCCACAAGCTCAACCCACCCCAACGTGCCCACTGCCCACATCCCTCAGTGCCACATCCCCACGGTTCTGGAATACCTCCATGGACGGTGACCCCACCACCTCCCTGGGCAGCTGTGCCACTGCATTGCTACTCTTTCAGAGAAGAAATGTTTCCTAATACCCAACCTGAACTTCCCCTGGTGCAACGTGAGGCCATCACCGCTTGCTTTATCACTGATTACCTGGGAGAAAAGGACAACCCCTACCTTGCTTGGTCCTCTCATCAGTATTACACCATTAACCTGGCTTCTCTCTAGCATTTCTGAGATACACAGTGACCCATCTCAGCATGGCTTTTGGGACACGATTCTGTTGACGGCCTGGTGATTTCTGCAACAGGGAAAGGAGGAGGGAGCTTGCAATGGCCACTGAGTGCCAACACTCCCAATGTTTCCTCCTGACAGGGCCTCTGTGGCAGGTTGGAGCGCAGTAATAGCATCTGTGGTGGCAAAGAAGGCCAGAAGTTGTTCAGATGCTAAAGTCATGAATTCATAAAACATACTCACAAGCCGTGTGTGAAAACTGGCAAAGAGTGGTGAGGTCTGATAATATCAGGTTACTTGGAGGAGCATACAGGCTGATTGAAAATTCATACGACTTGTATTATGATGACCTCAGTAATGTGGTATTTTCATAGAATTATAGAATGGTTGGGTTGGAAGGGACCTTAGCATCCACTGAGCTCCACCCCCTGCCACAGGCTGGGTGCCCCCCACCAGCTCAGGTCTTGAACAATGTGTGCTGTTTTCATCCTGAGTCTAAATACAACCAGGTGTGCTGGGAAAGCACGATGAGGATGTAATGGTCTGAGATGGAGCTTTCATTTCTAAGAGTGCCACTAACCACGGCCCATCAGACTGCAGCTGCTGAAGATGACAATTAGTCTTCAAAAAACCCCTATTTAAGCAAGGTGTGCATGTGGACATGGAAAACACACAACCTCAGTATCAGAGCACACATGGCTCAGTACTGATTCAACATGGAACAGCAAGCCTTAGCTTAAAGGCATAAGGAAAAACAGATGTAGAGAGGTTAAAGGAGGAACCCGTCAAGCTGGTGAAATGGGAAGGACAGCCTATACTCAGAAACAGCTTCATATATGTGGAAATCAAACCTCTAAAATATCATGGGGAAGGAATTTCATATAATCACAAAACTGTCAGTGTTCAAAAGATCTTGATGATCAACTCCAACCATCAACCCATTACCACCGTGCCCACTCACAGAATCATTCAGGTTGGAATAGATACCTATGACCCCCAAGTCCAACCCCAGCCCACCCCACCATGCCCACTGCCCACGTCCCTCAGTGCCACATCCCCACATTCCTTGAACACCTCCAGGGATGGTGACCCCACCACCTCCCTGGGCAGCTGTGCCATTGCGTCACCACTCTCAGAAAAGAAATGTTTCCTAATATCCAACCTGAACCCTGCAATTTAAGGCCATTACTTCTCGTCTTAAATTTCAAACAGATCCTTTAAAGCACGAGCATTTCCACTGGTTTTAGTGCAGGCAGCAGCCTGTGCCCCGTAGTTTTGAATCGGCTTTCCCTCAAAACCTGTATTTGCCTCTTGTCAGCTGGAAACTGATTGAATGAGTGCTGTGCCACTGCCTACACAGCCCCTTCCTGCAGAGCCTGTGCTCAGCTCAGCAGAAAAACAGCTCCGACTGCAACACAGTGGAGCTGCAAGGTCTGGATGAGATGGAACAATACATCAATTTCCAGTGACTCTCAACAACTGCACATGCAACAATTGTTTCAGCCTTTAGCTGAGGGAAACCATGTGAGTGCAGGCAGAGCATATCCAGGCACGAGGGCTCAGCAAGGAGCAGTGTCACTGCTTGCCTCGCGCAGCTGCAGACGCATGCAGCAGCTTTCAGTTCCCCCTTGCTATGAGTGCTGCAACACGCTCCTCATGTGAAATCCATGCAAAATTCACACGCAAAATCCTCAGCTGTAAAGTTTTGACTCATAACCCATCTCTCCATGCACCTGAACGCCCACCAAGCACGGAGCCAGGTGTAGGTGCTTGAGATCTCTGCCAATAGCTCCTACAACCACAACGTCTACAGAAATAAGAGCTGTTGGAGAATGAGCCTTGGATGTCTTACAGCTTGTTATGTGGCATAAAGCAAAGGATACACCAACCTAAAAAAAAAAAAAATAGGGAAAAGGGACATTCTGGGTGCTGCAGACTGCTTGGTAAGTTGTATGTGACACTTGGGAAACAGCTTCCTCCTGAGTCACGAGCACAAACAGGAACTGGCTGCATTCAGAAAAGCTGAGATACTTCAACCAAATCTTTAACAGGAAGAAACGAAATGACATAACCCAAACAGAGTTCTTTTGAATTCTTGTTGTTTTTTTTTTCTTTTTTCCTTTCCTTTGCATTTGTTGTGGGCTGGTGGCGGCAAAGCACCTGGTGAAGGCACTGCTGTGATCAGTGTTAATTACAGAAGCTGCCAGCAAAGCGTGCGCACGGCCTCCAATGCTCTGGTGTCAGACATTCCTTCAGATTGAAAGATAACGCACCGAATCCCAGGCAGGGAACAGTGCTTTATTTCATAGAATCACAGCATCATTAAGCACCATCGTTAAGGCTGGGAGAGACTGCTAACATCTCTTTTTTTTCCCTTCTTTTCCCCTTTATGCTACAGCTAACTCGGGCTGTGATCTGCTGCAGAGAGCTGAGAGCACAATGATCTCAGAAGGTGACACACAGAAACTACACAAAATCCTCCCCCTTCTCCCTCAGGATGACTCTGAGTAGAAGGGGTACACCAGGAACATCCAGCATGGCACAAACGACAGGAAAATCCAATGTTGAATGCTGTTTTTTAACTGATAGAAGCCATGAAAGTCTGGGCAGATCTACAGTGAAATGAGATAGCTTTATATGGGGTTGGAACTAAATGATCCTTAAGGTCCTTTCTAATCTAAGCCATCCTGGGATTCTATTTGCACCAGCATGCAAAACCAGGTCGATGCGCTGTTCAAGTTGCACTTAAGTCAGTTGAAGTTTTGCAGCTGGCTGCAGAAACAACACTCAGTTACACGTTTTATTTCCAGACTCCATAAGCACAGACTACATTAGTACAGCAGAGCTCACAAACAGCCCCAGATGTACAAATGAGGTGTAGCGCGCAGACAGTAACACTGAGCTCACTGCGCTTCTTGTTCATGGAGTGCATTACAACAACAAATTGCAAGTTGCCCCAAAACCATAGTGAAAAGATGATGAAAGCAACTGGAAGTGAGGTATTTACACTTTAAGTTTCAGGATGATTTAAAAGAATGTGAAACCCAAGTGTTTTGGCAGCAGCCCTTTACGAGCGCTGCACCGCATCCCAAAGAGCTGCGCTTTTATTGTCAGTCTCGAAAGGCGACAGCTGAGAAACCGTTTCCCATCAGGGCCAAAGGAAAGATATTCTGTGTCTCACCGCCCGTCGTCACAGAGCCAGAAAAGCACCCACTCCATCCCCTACAGTGCATATCTGCAGCAGCAGCTGCCCGCTGGAGCAGCATCCCCTTACCTTCCAGTGGAACTGCACGGAGCTGCTCCATGAACATGATTTCTTCCGCCTAAAATCTGCAATCTCGTGGCTTCCTCCAGCCTTCTGCTTATGCACAGATGTACAGACAATCATGCAGGAGGGTTGTTTTAAATTTTTTCCTCTGTGCTCCTGATTGGCTCAGCGCAATGCCCATGTGGGTCTACAAATGCGAGGTTTCTACCCTTTTTAAAATCAAAGTGTCAGTTTTGCTGCTGTCAGAGCACTTTATTTTTGTACATATAAGGAAGTGGCTGTTGATGTTATCTGAAGGTGCTTCCTGTTTTATATGTATATGAGCAAAAATAATGGCACGTAAAGCTGAGCCGCAGTTTCAGAGAGCTCAAGTTGGAGCCTCCGAGCAAAAGGCAATAATGGGAGCACACCTCATCTGCTCACTGTCTACCACGGTTTGCACTCACTTCACTGATTCCCAACAGAGATCCGTGCTCTCCCAACAACACCCCTCCTCCCCTTGCAATAAGCTGCATGAGCATCGCTTCCTAACGAGGTTCTGGGATGCTTCCAATCGCAAAGGGCTCACCGTACCTCAACTAGCGCCCAGGTGATAAAGCAGCCAGCAGCCAGGCAATGCCACCAGAGCACTCTGTCTGAATTTGGGATATTAGTTTAGGTTTTCAAACCAGGAAGGAGTCCTCCAAGTGTTTCATGTGAGCATCCAGGAAGCAGCCGAGTAGGAGTGCTGCGTTCCAGAGCTGATGCTGCGGAGCAAAACGCAACGGGGACCTAATTGGAACTTCATGTCTTTTTGGTTATTTCAAAGCAGAGCAAACAAACGTACGACTAAAAACTTGCTTCTGTGCGGAAATTCTTCCACTCTATCTCTTGGATATTAAATGCGAGTTATTTTTTTGTACGTCTCAATGCAATTAAACTGCAGGTTTCGCTAAATGAAGCCAGGAAGAAAAGCCTTCCAGATGCATGCAGTGGGTGAACCCTATGAGCTGAAAGTTATAGAATAAAACACCACTAGGAACACAAGAATCATAGAATGGCTTGGGTTGGAAGGGACCTCAAGGATCACAAAGCTCCAATCCCCCCCTACTGCAGGCAGGGCCACCAACCTCCACATTTAATCCTAGAGCAGGCTGCCCAAGCCTTGTTTCCAAATCTGAACTGCAAAGTATTGAAGGTGCATCCAGACCCGGACCTCGCTTTGATCACCACTGCATGGTATACACAGCATTCCAACCCCTCTACTCACAGTCTGGAAGGAAAACCAGCATTGAAATTCTGGGGTGAGTGGAAAGCTGGTGGATGTTCTGACAGTTTGTATTTTTAAAGATACCATTTGTAATGAAGTTACCTTTATATTCTGGACCATCACTGCACATCTCTAAAACCCCTCATGAAACACACGGATTGACACAGATCGATATTATCTACTGAAGGTCTCATGGAAGAGCTGTCAGGATACAATTTATTTCACATGAACACCAGAAATCTGATTATTTCCCCAACCCAAGAGGGTGGTGGGGTCACCATCCCTGGAGGTGTTCCAGAACCACGGGGATGCGGCACTGAGGGACGCGGGCAGTGGGTATAGTGGGATGGGTTGGGGTTAGACTAGAGGATCTTAGAGCTCCTTTCCAATCTGAATGGTTCTGGGATTCTATGAACAAGGTCCCCTGCGGTGTCTGAGAGCATCCAAAGGAGCAGGGCCATGTTGATGCACGTCTGCTCGGTGGTAATGAGACGAGAGAGGGGAGAGGGAGATCATAGAGAAAGCAAACATGCCCTGCAAAATAAAAGGTACAGAGGTCACCAGCAAAGCCAAAAGTGCTCAGGGGAAGCCCCCACTGTGGTTGCTGACTTCCTACTGCTTATCACTGACACAGTAGCACAAAAAGTCACCAAAAATGGTAAATTTGTCTGGAAGGCTGAATTTGTCCCTGTGTAGAAGAATAGAGGAATATAACATGTGGCCAGGCAATATGAATCTGTTTTCACACTGTGCCACAGGAAGGAGCTTACTGAGAGCCCACACTCTTATAACAAGGCCTTTGAAAGAAGAAAGTACCAGGGACTTGTTTATGACTTTGAATGTTCTTTTGTGTAACGTAAGCTTGGAAAATGTTATTTTTGCATGGAATTTCTGACTTCTGGTTGAGCAAAGTACAGGTTTTTGTGTTTTAATAAAGAAAATCTTCAGAGAGAAATCTCTAAAAGAATTTCACACACCACAGCACAGTAATTCTAAGCTTCATAAAAAGGGGAACCATACTGAAACACGGAAACGACCTACAAAGGAATTAAGCAGCGCATCTAAGAGGACAAAGCAAAAGCCAATGGCAAAGACATCACTTAAATTAACCGTAATAGCTTCCTGGAGAAAATGTTTATCAAATGTGACTCCAGAGTTAGAAATGTGCTTGTCTGCTTTAGCACCAGGGCGAAAGAGATTACTGCAGGGTGCCCAAGGAAGCATGCTCAACCCACACCATTCAACGTACACAAAATGAAAATTGGGCACACGCAGCTTGTTGGCATAAAATGCTCTTCTGCAGCACAGACTGAACTGCAAAGAACTGCAGAAGGAGCTCAGAACACCATGGGAAGAGGCAGTGAAATGAGGGATAATTCTGAGAGGATAAAAGGCAACCCAAGGGCCAAAGAGAAGAAGAACGGAGCCACGCAGCCCACACAATGAGCTCAGAAATTTATTTTGCTGTTAAGGAATGGATTCCAGACTACCAGACGTGTAACACCAACTGCAGTGAATCATGGGATCATTTAGATTGGAAAAGACCTCTGAGATCCCCACGTCCAACTCCATCCCATCCCGCCATGCCCACTGCCCACGTCCCTCAGTGCCACATCCCCACAGTTTTGGAACACCTCCAGGGATGGTGACCCCACCACCTCCCTGGGCAGCTGTGCCACTGCAGCACTGCTCTTTCAGAGAAGAATATTTCCTAATATCCAATCTGACCTGGACAGTCTTGAGAAGAGGGCCCACGGGAACCTAACGAGGTTCAACAAGGCCGAGTGCAAGGTGCTGCACTTGGTGTGGGGCAATCTGAAGTACGTGCACTGTTGTGAGTTGCTCCATCCCTGGAGGAGCCCAAGGTTGGGCTGGTTGGGGTCCTAGGCAGAAGCCAGACCACACCAAGGGCTTCACCTGAATGGTCTTTAAGGTCCCTTCCAACCCAACCATACTGTAATTCTATGATGTACTGCCTCATATTGCTTTTCCACCTGTTCCCTGCACAGAGGTCCAGCACTTGCAGCCAGAACAGGATTTATAGGACTTACACCAAGCTGTAAATACAGAGGCTGCGCTTCCATTTTCACTCCTGCAGTGCCCTGCTGGCGTGGGGCAACTCAGGCTGCACCGAGCTCTGCTGGGCCTGGCAGCAATCCCACACATCTGCAGCCCCAACAACTCATTGCACAGCAATGCCATCCCTGCTCCAGCACAGTGGTGTACAGAGATTTTCTTAAAGGGAAGCTCAAGGAGAACACCATTTCCGCTCAGAACCTGTGAATGCCTTTGTGTGACACTAAGAGGTGAACTCATTAACAATTAAGAGCTATTCAAACAAAGGAAAACAAACCTCAGGGGAACAGGAGGAAAATACTCGGTGACACCACTGACCATAGCCACGCTTTTAATAATGAGGTTGTTGGCTTCGAGTGCATGAAAGCACTGCGATTCCTAGAAAGAAAAATAATCAGTATCTGCCCACAAAAGAAGTGCAAAATTCCCTTTTTTATTTGTACTGGAACTGCTAACTTCAAATCTTCTGCTTTTGAGCTCGGGGTAACCTTTGCCACCTCTTTCAGACTGCAGATTCCCTTCCTTCTTCCTCTGGTTCCCAAACCACTCAGGGCTCTGCTTGCTATGACAGTGGTGACATCGTATGTAAAACCTCTATATAAAATACATGCACGTATTGCTAGGCAAACAATCTCTCTGTAAGGTTTTTGCACCTCCTTGCAAGCTTTTTACATAACATCCCAATATTGGAGGTGAAGACAATGCAGCCCTCAGAAATCCCCTTACTGGCCAAACACTTTGAGGCTTTGTTAGAAATGAAGGTATTTTAGCCAGACTACTCATACTTTTCCTTTCAAAGGATTAACTTGGAGTCAAGTCTTACTTCTAAATTTTTATCAATGCCTATTTCTATAGTGTTTTAAATGCTCATGATTCTACCTAATTATTTTCTCTGGTTTTGTTTGCTTGCACTACAGGGAAAACCCCCCACACAGTCGGGTCCACACAACCCCAGCCGACCCGAATGCTCTGTTGCATGGCTCCAGTAGTGGTAGGAAACTGCATGCGTGCCTCCACTGTGCAATGGAAATAAGCTTTTAATTTGGTTGCATGTCAGCCAGGAAATTCTGTGCATGACTGTGTAGAAAAGGAAAGGATCAGATTAAAGGGCAAAGCTGTAACATATGCAGCTATGCTGAAAGACGCAGGAATACCCACAAGAGAAAGGTGCAGCCTCTGCTTGAAAGAAAAAGCAAAGGATTTCTAGTAAATGTACACTGCATCCTCAAATTTTATTATAACTCTTTTTTTTTAATTAATTCAGCATTTAAACAGATACCTGACCAGAATTCTGAAGGAGGAATGAAGGTTCAGACACCGATCAAATGAATGGGTTCTGGAACTAGATGTGGGCAAAGGAAACAATGCAATGTGTTACTAATACATGATGCAACCACTGACAGTATCCAGCCAGACACCGTGTCAAGATACCAGGATTGAAAAGGGAGTGGAATGCATTTTCCTCTGCTTGTTCCCCCACAGCACCAAAGATATTCTTCTGCAGAACATTCAGAATTCAGGTACTCTTGAAACGTTGCTGAACTTTACTGTATTATTTAAAAGTGACTGACGTTTGAAAGCCAACTGTACAGACTACCTAAATATTGCTGAGTTTGTGAGGGAAAGAAGTCCAAAGCAGGGAAAGGGAGCCCAGACCCATAGACCCATCAGTCCCCACAACAAGCTGTAATCTCAGAGCTTCTGTGCTCACTCCTAGTCAGTGCTGCATGCAATATCACTGAGAGAGGCCACAATCAGAAGGTGCAGTGGTCTCAGGAAAGGAGGGTTAGAGTCAGGCCTAGGGTTCAATATATAGCCCAGGGTTCAATATAAGACCCAGGGTAAAGAGAAAACCTGGAAAAAAACAATGCTGCTGTTCCTAGGTCATGAAGTACAGTATGTTTGTATCAAGGACTTATACACACACATTTAATTGCAAATACTTTTTCTTCAGTTTCAAGTTATGTTGTACTTATAAGTTTAAGTCAGGAGCATAAACTGTAAATGAGACTTCAGGCTCCTGTAAATGTCCTGTCTTTATATGGCAACAGATGGGATTGGCAAAAAGCTGAAAGTCCTTCACAGAGACCGTGTTATCATCTCTCCCGAACAGGAAAATTACCTTTCCTTTTCCACCTGCTTTTCCTCCCATCCTTGTTCGTGCATCCATCGCTGCTGCTGCTGCTGCTGCTGTTCTCAGAGCTCTGTGAGTCGGACTGTGCATCGCTGCTTTCCTCTGAGCCATCTGAGAGCTCCTTCAGCCCATCCGGAACGTCCTTCTGCAAATGGAGCCAGCAGGTCAGTAAACCCATTCAGCAAGAAACTCCTCACTTAGTAAAATATTTTTCAGTTGCAGTTTCCTTCATTTAGCCAGTGCCTATCATTGACTTTTTATGCTGCAGAGATGTGTCAGAACAGCTCAGCTTCAGGCCTTTCAGTGCTTTCTGCTAGCCAACATAATAAAACACATACCCCTGGCGTGGCTCTTGCACTTCCCTGTCAGCATCTCACATCTCCCTCCCTGCATACCCACTATAGTTGTCTATCCCCAGTCACCACCTGTAACGCACTACAACACACTGTAAGGCACCTGCAGGTTCACCATTCCCACACACAGCATTTCAGGCTGATAACAGCCAGCCCTTGCTGCCCGTCCACATGTAAGCCCAGGCTGCCCTCTAGCGATCACCACCACTCAGATTTTAGCCTACACTGCCATATTAGTGATAATTAGCAACAACGCCTTGACTTCTGCAAGGAAGAATTCTGCTGGAATGACAGCTCTGTATTCTATACAAGCAGGACGGGGCTCAGGACAGCTGCACATATTAAGGGTGTGCGTGTATGTGTGTCAGCATCCTTTTGTCAGCCATCAGCTGGACACTGGATGCTCAACATCCCAGGCATAGCTGGAAGAAGTCACAGCATCTCTCCCTTCTCCTGGAGGCAATTCACATACTGCCCTTTCTCTGAAGTTACAGCTGTGATTGGTCTTTGCTTGTAAGTGCAAAAAGTAATTCAGATGACACCAGCTCCACCAATTTCAATAATTCCTGACTTTTTCCCACCAGAGAGGTGACTGCTGATTGGGTCAGATACTGAATGCTTTCATCCTTCACTGCACAAATGCAGTTCTTCTAACCGCACATAAAAAATTACTTGCAAGTCACGAGGGAAGAGAAAGCATAATGAGAAGCATGGAAAAATCTGTTTCTACCAAGTGTCACTTAAGCTGGTGAAGATTACATTTGCGTGTTCATAATGCTCATAATAATTCTTTAAAGCATAGCTTTTGGGGAGATAACATTAACTTGGCACACAGCAATTATACAGTTCCTCATTTCAGATTGTTTCAGGAAGTCTCCTCAGTGATGTGCCACAGCTGACCTTGCTTTGACAGGAGGTTGGACTCTCCAAGGGTCCTTCCCAATACCCGCAGACAACCTCCAGTGCTCTCCTTCCAGCTCTGCCCCTTCCTCAAGACCTGCTATCGCCATGCCCTGTCTGCACTGACGATCTGGCCTTCTCTCAGTATTTCACAGAACCATAGAATCATTAAGGTTGGAAAAGATCGTTTAGTTCAACTGCAAACCCACCCCCACCGTGCCCACATCCCTCAGTGCCATATCTCCACCATTCCTGAACACCTCCAGGGATGGTGATCCCACCACCTCCCTGAGCAGCCTGTTCAAATGCTTCACCACCACTCTTTTGAAGGAGAGATGTTTCCTAAAATTCAACCTGAATCTCCCCATGTGCAACTTGAGGCCAACACTTCTCATCCTTCTCACTGTTATGTGGGAGAAGAGGCCAACCCCCACCTTGCTACAACGTCGTTTCAGGTAGTTGTAGAGGGTGATAAGGTCTGCCCTGAGCCTCCTCTGCTCCGAGAAAACAATCCCAGCTCCCTCAGCTGCTCTCCATAACATCTGTGCTCCAAGCAAGATGTCAATGTGCGATCTTCCTTAACGTGAAGGCACCTCTAGGCACCTTCACCTCTCCCTATTGCATGTTTTGTTTTCAAAGCAGAAGTGCACTCTAAACTATAGAAGCATCTCCTCATTATAACTGTTCTTCTCTTAATAATTAAGCTTCCTCCATTTAGTGAGCCATATGGAATAATCAAATAAAACCTGGTCTTCCAGCCAGCACTCCTATAAATAATTCTGCGAGACGATGTGCTCCGTTTTTATCACCTGTGGTAAAAATGGAGCTTGCTGGACTTCTCCAAACGTCAGGCTAGAAATATTCCTACAGACTGAAATCTTTCAGGCTACCGGTGAACAGGAAATCCAGTTGTGGGTCTTTCTGCTGCAAAGGGGATAATAAGTACAGGGGAAGCGACAAGTACAAGCACACGGGGACATGAGCCAAATGGACAGAGGTACGGGGCAGTGCCAATCACCAGAAGGCTCCAGCCACTAAGTGGGGGAAAAGTAGGATGCTCCAGCACTAACTTTACAAGTAATAAGACGGGAAAATGGAGGAACACGAGGGTTCCACTCATTTACCTTGGTCTGGATTTCCAAGAAGAAGAAAGATGGAGACGTGGCACTTAAGGACATGGTTGAGTGGGCTTGCTGGTGATGGGTTGGACTACGCGATCTGAGAGATCTTTTCCAATTTTAATGATTCAAATATTACAGGATAAGAGAAATATTACCTCAGACGTTACTACTGCTCTCTCTGGAACATGGAATGAGAAGACGAATGTGGCTACAGCAGACACAACCCACACTGTTGAAGTCTACATTAGTGAGAGGAATCTTACAGCAAAGACTCCAGTTTCAAATACATGGAAAACCAAGATTAGTGCAAGCAGGCCTCATCTCATAGGTTAATTGGAAAAAAGAAACCACAGAGAGATTACTTTTAGGAGTACAAATCAGCTATATCAAGGAATCTATACTTTTTTTCCTAGAAATGCTTCCTGTCTGCTATTAATAGATTAAGGACAAGGGACTACTTCCTTTTTAGATAAGAGCTGAGTGGTGATAACGTTACTTTTTTGTGGTTATAATTTTATTCTGATTTCATTACTGGATGATAATTAATACCAGCAAACTACATCACTGTGAACAAAAACGAGCACTATTTTGGTTGTATTTTCTGCACACAGATGATCACCAGCAAGAAGGAAGAGTCCAGTGTTTGTGTTTGGATGGACAGTTCAACTACAAATTCAACTACAATCCATGCTACTGAGGAACAGTTCCCTCTTCCCTATGTTGGATTACCCTAATCCAAAACATCTGTAAAGGAACAAAAGCCACTGAGCACTCAAACAAGGCTGCCCAGCTGAGAAACTTACCTTCAGAGTGTACACTCCCATCCGCCCTGGGACCTTATAGAAAATGCCCTCTTCCCCTCGGGAGTTTGTATGTAACATAGCATTCAGGCATGCAAGAGGAGAAGTCCCACTGAAAATAAAAGCACAGGATTAATTTTTGCATTTGTATGGACAGAATTAATCTTCTGCCTGGAGTCACAACCCCTCACCCAACGAACAAGCATGCAAAGAGCACAGACCCAATGGATATTCCCATTGATACGAGTTGAATCAGCCACAACAAGCAATGGTGAAACCAGCCCGATGTACCCACGTTCCAGGAAGGAAAAGCAAACAACAAGCCCCCATGCTCAGGCCCTCCACCTCTTCTTTGCAGGATGTCAAAATGGACACTTATTTGTACAGCTCTGAGCGCAAAAAGTTGCATCTCTGAAACTCAGAGCAGATCTGTTGCAAGCTAACTACAGGCTGCAGGGGTAATTAGAATTCCCTCCCTGCTGTTCTTACGTGGCAGAACTGAGTTTCACCCAGTTCCTCCAACGCCTAATGACAGCCGTGGCTGCAGCAGACAGACAGCTGAGAGTCAGAACACCAGCACCTCTGCTGAGAGCTTGTGTTCATCTCCAGACTGCTCCAACAACAGCCAGCATCCCCATCCCTGGATAGAAGTGCTTCTGAGCACATTTACACTAAGTGAGAACATCATCCCACACCTAACCCAGCCCTGAGCTCTGCTTCTATTCCCACAGTGGTCAGAACCAGAAGCATTACTGCACATTAGGCTGACTTCACTACAGCCACGTAGAAGCTTTGCAACGCTATTCCTCATCTCTTGAAAGCCATAGGGTCACCCTGGAAGCTACAACCCAGTACTGTTTCCTACAGCAGCCTCATATTCTTTTCAAAGGCATCGCTTTTCAGCACAGAGCCTTTCCTTTCCTTATGCAAAACCCATTTCTGCATTTAACTGCATGCACCTGCACCACCGTGCACCTGACCTTGAGCTCATTCCTCCTAAAAACTTGAGCAGGGCAGCAGATCAGAGCTAAGCCAGGCATTCCACAATAGTCTAGGCAAAGCCATGCCCTGGGAGCTCAACATGGAACCGAGTTTTGGCAGGCCCCAGCTTTACAAAAGCTGGAATAGTCTGTCATTCATACTATTCAGATAACTAGTGATAGAATGAGGTGTGATGGCCTCAAGCTGCACATGGGGAGGTTCAGGTTGGGTATAAGGAAACACTTCTTCTCTGAAAGAGTGGCAATGCAGTGGCACAGCTGCCCAGGGAGGTGGTGGGGTCACTGTCCCTGGAGGTGTGTGAGACATGGAGATGTGGCACTGAGGGATGTGTAATAGTGGCGATGGGTTCCTGTCTATCATTACCTGCCTTCCTCTATAGGCTCCTTAGAAACCTGGCACAAAGCTACCACCACTCTAACCTTTCACACATCTAAATGAAAATTTTACAGGTTAAAATCCACTCAAAAAATCTCATATAACTTTCAGAAAGCTGAGTCCAGTCTGGCTACGAGGTGCACGTCCCCCTTGTGGCATTTGCTTTGAGCCCTTCCTGCCACAGCCCTACTCAGGTCCCATACCAGCAGACCCACAGACCCTGCTGGGACACCCAAACCTCCCACCTGGAAAACACATCTCCAGCACACTGGCACAACTTAAGGCCATTACCACTTGTTCCTGTTGTTACGTCCCCAAAGCAGCAGTTAGAAGCACTTGAAGGAAAAGATGGGTTCCCGCATGCTTCAGATGTGCCATTAACAACTATGGGACTTCACCCACACCTGCAGTGCTGCCATATGGGGCCGTGGTTGGTTGGGCACTGCTGACCACGAGGTCCTTGTAATGTGCAAGGTACTTCATAGACCTCAAACCAGGACTCAGCCTTTAGAATCATATCACTGAGCTGGAAGGGACCTTTAAAAGGCCACCCAGACCAACTCCCTGCAATGACTGGGGATACCTACAGCTCCGTCAGGTGCTCAGAGCTCCATCCAGCCTGACCTCGGGTGCCTGCAGGGATGTAGCATCCAGCACCTCTGTGGGCAACCTGTGCCAGCTCATGGATCACAATGACCTCTTCTTTGGTAAGGACGTTTGCAAATGGAACTAATCTGGTGTGTGATGTCAACTGTTTAACAGCAGTAGGTACAAACTTAAGCCAGTTTTATGGCATGCAACTGAAAGTTTTCTGTTTTGGTTTTTCTTTTGCAGTAAATTTCAGCTTGGGAAGCACTAGGGAGTTACACACCCACCCACCTAAAGCTACCTCTGTGAAAGGCAAAAGGCATGTTTCAGTGGACCATCAGGAATCCTCGCAGCCACAGGTGGTCTGAGCATACAAGCAAGCACTCACCTATACTTACCAGGTGACCACCCAGCACAGCGAGGGCTGAGCACATGCACATTCTTGAACTCTGTTTTACCAGAGTAGGCACCAACTTGTTAGCTGCACACCTATATGTAGTGTTTATAGTTGGCCAAAGGGGTGGTCCTTTGTGAGCCTTTAGAACCATTCCATCTATGCTGTGCTGTGTGTTAATGACCTGGAAGGTGTCTGCTCTGTCACCCTGTTCCCAACAACTCTCCCACTATTGCTGTACACAGCACTGCTTGCCACTGTGACAGCTTGAAGGTAGCTGGCTATGAAACCAACAGCATAAGAAATGCACACTTGGAGCTCTCACCCCCCAGAGCATTTATCTAAGCTACTTCCCAGCAGGTGCATACATACCAAGCTCCCTTTCTGAGAACTGTCAAATTTCAGCCTTCATTAAATCATGGCATCTTACATTCCATGTTAAATTCAAAGCTTCTTCAGACTGGAGCTTGAAAAGGAGCTTGAAAATGGTGAATGTGCACCAGGTAAGGGTGAGATATCTCTATGGTGAACATGCTCAGTGGGAAGAAGGACGTGGAACACTTCTTCCCAGGCTTTCCAATTCCACCACTGAGCCCTTCCCAACCAGCCCTGCCCTGAGACCTCAAGGACTGAGCAGATTTGTTCTGATTCAAAAACAAAGTGCTACAGAATCA
This sequence comes from Gallus gallus, assembly GCF_016699485.2. Taxonomy (NCBI): domain Eukaryota; kingdom Metazoa; phylum Chordata; class Aves; order Galliformes; family Phasianidae; genus Gallus; species Gallus gallus. Next base: position 104,639,318 of record NC_052534.1, read on the forward strand.
CTTCTGTTCAACCACCTGTGATGGGATGCTGGCCTGACGCTGTGAAGAGCTCTCATATGTGCAGCGCTGGAACTCAAACTTGCACTCAGAACACGATACAAGGCATACTTATCCATCAGAAGGCCCCTTTATATTAAAGCTCCAGTAGTAATTTGTTAGCAGAGCGCATGGCCAGCAGCTCCCTGCCTTGGAGCAGAAGCACCACAGCTCCAGTGGGTCCTGCAGGCAGGATGTGCACCAGTGCTTGGCACAGAAATGCTGCTCAGAACCCACTTCTGCACAGCTCGGGGCACTGCAGAAGAGTTAATGGCTGTTTTGCTGTAAATGGAAGTTGATATAAAGGGCACCCAGAAGTGAGCATCCACCTTTCACGTCTTCACTGCAATTCATGGAACTTGCCAAAAAGGCCCCAACAGACCCAGCTATATTTAAGGGTGAGAGTTTTCCCCATTTCTATCTTTCGAACATCCCTTCTTCCCCACATTCCCTTTCAATCAGACATTCATACAAAAAGCTTTCGGTTCATTAGCAAATTAAAATAGGCTTTAAAACCCAACAGATTCAGATCAAGCGCCAGAGCAGAGAGGCATGGTAAGCAGATGCCACAGCACCAACTCAAAGCTTGTTAAAACAAATCTGACTCAGAAGCAGCTCATTCTACGAATAAAGCAGATTCTACGCACAGACAAAGATGCACAAAGCCATCATGCAAACCAAGGGCAAACTCAAGACTGCACAGCGATGTTAATTTGGTGAGACACTGAGCATTCTGTGCCATCAGCCTGATACTTCTTGCAATCAGGCTTCATGGTTGCATTATAGCCAAACACTAATGCAAACAGCATACAGTGAAGGCAGGTTAGTGCAGCAAGCATTGACACTAGTTACACTGCTACAGCTTTGTTTCTATGCCTGCGTGAAACAAGCAGGGCTCTCTAATTGAGGCTTGTGCAGCTTGCGTTAATACAGAACAGCTTCACAACAATCAGCAGTGGTTCTTACCTTCTGGAGTTGGAGTGCAACCCAAAAAAAGGAGAGAAACACCCCTTTAAAAACTTCAGCAAAACAACTTCTAATCATTAATATGAACCCTCCTCCCCATCCACCAGAAACAATCTTTACTTATAAAAGGTTCTGGGCAAATATGCAGCAGTAGTAAGACTAGATTATAGCATCAACACAAGCAGAGAAAGGAACACATCTATCTGCTGGGCTTCTCAGTTCATTTTCTACAAATCCAGACAGGAGATACTGGCTTTGGAGGGCTTTTTTGGTGGTGTACATTTAGCTACAAGCTTTTCATGCTATAAAGTCAATTTTAAATCATCAGTGCTTGAAAGTCCTATGGATTTGTGCATGACGCTATTAGGAAATATTTCTTCTGTGGAAGAGTGGTGATGCATTGGCACAGCTGCCCAGGGAGGCAGTGGGGTCACTGCCCATGTGAGGTGTTTGAGAACTGAGGGGACGTGGCAGTGGGGACGTGGTGGGGATGGGCTGACACCTGGACTTGATGATTTTTCAAGATCTCTTCCAACCTTCATGATTCTATGATTCCAAGACCAAAGCATTGCTCCAGCAACACAAGCAGGGCCCGTATGGAGCTGCACCGGTACAAACCCTTAGGTCATCATCAGCTCAGAGGATGCTACAAAGCTCTTCAGCCCACAACCAATTTGAAGTTTACTTATAGCTTTAATTAATGGCCTATTAAGACTGGCGTGACAACTGAACGTGACCTACAGGGGCACAAGGATATTCCCATACCCCCTGCTGAGTCCTGACTAAGAACAAAAAGCCCTGCAGAAGCTCACTGATTTTCTTAAATATTGTTTTCAGGCAAAAAGCTTTAAGTTCATGGCACTGAAATAGCCTCACTTTAGCACAGTGTCCATACGTAAGGTACTTGTTTGCGTGCTGCTCTCACTCACCCTTTAGGGCCTATGCAGAAAGGCTTAGCATTTTCTGATCTGAAAGGAAGAATCCAGACAAAACCATCCTCTGAGGCTTTTGGGGCACACAATGAAGACTTGCAGATCTTCGGCATGCCCCCACCCTTTGCATTTCTGCTACAGAACTATCAGCTGCTTCCAACCAAAAATAAATCCTACTTCTGTCTGTCTTCTGAGATCCCCACTACAGTGTTTTCCATTGAAAAGAACACCAACCTGCTGCATTCCTGCAGCATTCATCACTGCACAGTTGCACCCCACATCTCCTTTTGCACTAGGGAACGTATGCCATCATGGGAACCTATGTTCCCTATATGTGCTTTTGATGCCATCTACCAACCCACTTCCATCCTTCTGCACAGATACAGGGTGCTACAGAAACTGATGGCTACTTCAACTTTTGTTTAAATGCTCATCAAGCAAAGAAAGAGCCCACTGAGGGTTTGCTAGACCCAGAGTGGTTTTAAGAGGCATCGGTACTGGGTCTGATCTTTTGTTTTTAACATCTTCATTAATGAACTGGATGAAGGGACAGAGGGCACTCTCAGCAAGCTTGCTGATGATACAAAGCTGGGAGGAGTGGCTGATGCACCTGAAGGTCATGCTGCTATCCAGTGAAACCTGGATAGGGTAAGAGCTGGGCAAAGAAGAACAAGGGCAAGTGTAGAGTCCTACACCTGGGGAGAAATAACTACGTGCACTAGTACAGGTTAGGGGCTGAGCTGCTGGAGAGGAGCTCAACAGTGAAGGATCTGGGTGCCCTGATTGACCAATAGTTGACCAAAGGTTGACTATGTGCCTCTCATGGCCAAGAAGGCCAAAAGAACCCTGGGGTACACCGCATAGATCACAGCCAGCAGGGCAAGGGTACAAAGCTCTTCCCCTCTGCTCTGCCATGGAGAGGCCACATCTGGAGCACTGAGCTCAGTGCTGGGCTCTCCAGTTCAAGGGGACAGGGAACTGCTGGAGAGAGCCCAGCAAAGGGCTGCAGAGATGGTGGGGGCCTGGAGCATCTCCTGATGGGGAGAGTCTGAGATCCCTGGGGTTGTTCAGCCTGGGGAAGAGAAGAATAAGAGGGGATGTCATCATCAGTATCTGAAGGGTGGGAGTCAGGAGGCTGGGGCTCTTTTTAGTGGTGCCCAGCAACAGGACACGGGGCAACAGGCACTAATTGGAACCCAGGGAGTTCAGTATAAACATGAGAGTGTCTTTACTGGGAGGGTGGCAGAGCAGCAGAGCACTGGAAGAAGCTGCCCTGAGAAGTGGTGGGGTCTCCTGTGGAGATACTCAGAACCCACCTGGATGCTTTCCTGCATGACCTGCTCTAGAGAACCTACTTTAGCCCCTGGCCACAGATACCACCAAAAAGCTCCCTGAGAGCCACAACCTGCCTCCCCCAAACACCGACCCACAGCCTTCACACTGCTCCAAACAGCTTCAGCCTGTACTTTACAGCTGGGACTTATCCAAATTCCCCTTTGCTGCAGAGACATGAATGCCTCAAACAACAGAATGCGACATTCTGGTGACTGATAGTTGGTTATTTTCTCCAGAAAAAGCCAAATCCAACTTTTTAACCAAAGGGAAGAAACACAAGAATTTACTGTATCAGCATTATTGCTCCGTTTCTGCCAGCCTTTCTTTTGAGCTTTTACAGTAATTGATGGAAGAAAGCTGAAGATGAGCCTGCCTGTGAGGCTGTCTCAAGGGCACCTTCCTCCAGCAAATGACCCTTTCCCATTGGAAAAGATCCCCCATTTCTAACTGAGAGTAAGAAGTTCTGCATGCAGTAACCCCAATGGGTCAAGTAAAATCCTGATGGGCATTTCAGAATCTCAATCTTCCATCAGAACGGAAGTAATTAACTGGGAACAGCAGAGAGATGCAGGGGTAACCCAACCCTGACAGTTCTAAAGCACAACCTGCACAAGCTGAAAGGGAGAAAAAACGAGAGCTGTCTGTACTAACTTTGGAGCACTGCATCTCTGGTTGTATACAGAAGAAGCAACCCTTAAGTCCAGTCTTTCCATAAAGCCTGGGAAGCCTTTGAAGCACTGCAATGACTCAATCTCACAGGAGGCACAGAAGCCAAAAACCACTTCACCTCCAGGGCATGAGGCTGGGAACCAGGAATTGAGCAACTGGGATGGGAGGAGCTTTAGGAGATCAGAGCCCAGCCTTCAGCAAAAGCCAACACCAGGGCTTTGCCCAGCCCTCTCTGAGCAGCCTCTCTGGACCTGCTCTAGTGGTCTATCACCTTGAGAGTGGCATTCTTCCTCTCTCGTGGGAATTCACATCTAGCAGTGTGCTCACTGCCTCTCAGCCTAGCAGTGGGCACTTCCCTTCACAGCATCTAGCTCTGTGCAGTGTGACCTACCTATAGAAGGGAGCACTCACCAGAAATACAAACCAGAAGTTCCTGAAAAGCAGCTTTGGTTAGACCAGTCTACAACAGAAGCTGCTGCCACCAGTGTAATAACACGCTAGTCCTCCCTCAGATGTGCACGTGAAGGTGTTCACACAACAGGAATGGGTCGCCACTGGAAAAATTGGCTGTCAGGTTGCATTTAAGAAGCTGTATTGTTAGCAGAGATCAGATGGCTGTACAAACCAGTGAGGCATGGTCACTATGAGCAGGTCTGGAAGCCCTCTAGGTATGTCCTTCCCATCTCATCCACTCCATCTCAGCTGCAGCAGGAAAATACAATTTAAATTAGCTTGCTAGCTTCAGCACATTATTTTCCAGTTTCCCAGCTTCCTGCTGTCACAAGGAATCAAGTGGAAGATGCACTGCTTCAAGGTTCCTTCCTGTCTATGCTTCAAGGACCTTTCCCATCTCACGTATACAGGGCATTTCTCAGCCACCTGCTCAGACCAGTGGACACTGAAGCTAAAAATGAGCTCACCAACACCACAATGAGCACCACTGCTCATTTTAAGAGCAATGCAGCGAAAATTGCTGTTATGTGCTAATATCCTTCATCAAAATTCGAGCTTCCTAATGGCTCATCAGTAAAAACGTGCACACAAAATATAAATAAAACTTCAAGTTGCCAGTGTGCTGATATTCATTAAAAGGAGACAGCAAGTAGAATACAAAGCAATTTCCTTTAGTATTTAGACTACAGACATCAAGGTTGAAGACAAATTTGCAGTAACACCTCTTTTGCAGATGCATCTATAACCAAAAGCCACTTCCAACCTTAGATGACTGTCTAAAGGTCATACAACCCTAAAGCTGGTGGTCATTTGGAGCATCCCTCTTCGGGGATCTCCCCAACCTCCAGCTGTGGCACTGGGCACTCTGCTCTGCATGTCCCTGCTGCGGTGGGGGGGGCCAGAGGGGCCTCCAGCCCCAAGCAGCCTGGAATTGGTTGGGCTGCCAAATGATTGCCAATTACCAAAGGCAAGGACATCATCTACCACATGCAAATTGGCCACGCTCCTCATTCTGACCAGATGGCCTCCAGAAGTCCCTCCCAAACTCAGCCATTCTGAGTTGCAGCCGTGGCTTGACGCAACTGAAAAATATCAACAGTGATTTTCATGAGAGCTTGCTCAGAAAGACATCCACATGCTCAGCATTCTGGTTCTCCCCAGAGAACTTAATTAGTTGTTTATAGCATGCACTATAATGGCCACACCTCTAAGCTTAGAGCTGAGGTACTTCTAAACTTGAAACAGCAACTGCTATTTCTGTCTGCTTCCTCCGTAAGAAGCCACCCAATGAAGTGCTGGATGCTCTGCCATGACAAGTTTACACATTAACACGCTGTGTCTAAAGGGTGTGTAGTGGGCTATAAATGTTCCTCAGCTGTAAGGTCATTTTGACAAGATTCAGAGCTGATGAAAGGTAAAAATAAACAACTAAAGTCATTATGGAATGGCTTGAAGGATGCAGACTACACTCGATACCCCAGGACTTGTGAAAACTCTGAAGAACTTCAGAACCTGCAGATGAAATAAGGTACGAGATCTGCTATTCAGGGGCTAAAACAAACTATCACAGGACTCAGAACCAAGATTTATATTCTCACAACAGGTCTTGGAACAGCCCAGCTTTGCAGAGCTCTCCTCCTGGGCAGGGAGAAGCTCCCTCTCCAGCAGGGCAAGGCACAGCTCCACATGCAGCACATCCAGCCAGCAGCCAAGAACAAAGCTACTGGCCAGACACAGGATGCACATTTCTTCTGTTTTTGGGTAGTTTCAGTTTCAAAGGGCTTTTTGCAAAGATTCCTTTCCTTGTTATAATTTGTCCCTACACTGAACCTCAGCGGGCTCCAATAGGAACTTCAGCTCTTACAAAAATCATTTAAGAACCTTGCAACCATTTCAAAGTCCCTTCCCACGGCTGAACTGTGATAAGGTGCTTTTGTGTGCAGGTTTAGATTTAGGAAAGCATTACTGAGTAGGATGAGAAGTAATGGTCTCAAGTTGTAACAGAGAGGTTCAGGTCAGATATTAGGAGAAATTTCTTCTGCAGAGGAAGCAGTGGCACAGCTGCCCAGGGAGGTGGTGGGGTCACACCATCCCTAGGGGTGTTCATGAAGAATGGAGATGTGGCACTGAGGGATGCGGTCAGTGGGCATGGTGTGGGTGGGCTGGGGTTGGACTGGATGAGGTCCTTTCCAACCTCTACAATTCTACTGGAGGAAGACCTTCCCAGAACGAAGCTGTGAAGGAAGAACTGCCCCAAGACCACAGAATGAAGGTACGTGCCACTCAGCTCACCCAACCATGCCTTATTTCTTAGCCCTGCAACAGAAGGAAATCAACAAAGCACTGAAGAATAGCTGTGAAGTGTTTCAGTGGCAAAGTGTTCTGCCAAGAATGAAGAGAGCCGCTTTGTTGGCCCTACATTCTGAGGTGCAAGAATATCCCGCAGGAGTACAAACAGCATTCTGACTCCTGCTCACTTGTTTTCTGTGAGAGTTCTATAAGAGCTGGTGATTTGCATCCTCTCGAGTTCTCCTCTTCCAAGAGTGACCAGGAAGGGGAATCTTTTCCCAGGCAGGCAAGATGCCCATTTCACAGCACACAGGCTGCTGGGGAAGTCTCACAAATATGGATGGCACTGCTCTAAACTGCAGAGAACTCTCCAGCTTTTCTTTCCCTTTGAAGGCAATCAGTATTACTGTCCTCCTTATCAGTCAGGAGGAGGCACCATTCCCATACCCACAGAGGACAACCTACCCACGGCTTCTGATTTTCATCTAGCAAAAACAGGAGGGAAAAAAAAAAAAGTAGTAAGAAACCTTATGGAAGTCTAAAATTAGAGCTGGCAGCTCATTCCTACAAACATCAGACTGAGCAGCTCCAGCCCTGCTCACACAACCACCCCCTTGTCAGGAAGGGAATCACCTCCCCAAGGCTGCCTGGAGCCAAACCTGCACAGCATCTTGCAAGGAATTTGGGAGGAGAGACTTGTCAATGAGGCACAGATGATCCACCCACAGAAGGGCAGGTGAAAGCCCTGAAGCCAAGCCACGATGACACACTCCTCTCTAATCTAAACAGGACCAGAGAAAAGTAAAACTTGGCTTTTATACTTTCTTCCCCCCCCCAGAAGTGGTTTTAGAAGCTTTTTGGGTTTCTTCATAGAAGAAATTCAATGGATACTCAAAAGCAGCAGCTGGAGTACCATGTTTTTATTTACGCTGAGATTAGACATATTTCCTTGTTCAAACACTGACTCAATCAGCATTTGGGCAAAAGCATTACCATACATGGACTGAGACCCACAGACTAGTCTTTTCACAGAACCACCCCTATAAAACTTGAGAAAACAAAACATTCATGGCTATGGAGAAAAGGCCATGGAAGATATCCTCCTCCAAAGAAGCTAGCTCCTTGGGTGCTCTTACAGTGACCGTTTCTAACAGACCCAAAGGGACTAAAGAGATTTAGTGACTTTTTTTTCCCCCCTAATCAGCTACTCATGTTCAAACAAATGTGGTTCCCTGCTGCTGCCATCTAGCCTACGTATTCAGATTTAGGGAGCACTCACAGCTAGTGCTGTGTGAGTTAGCACTGATTCCAGGCATCTTCAAAGCCCTGTCTGAAAGCGTGGCAGCACGCTCAGACTTGTCCACACTACACTGCCAATGGAGATAAGGCAAGTGGGATTCATTCATAAGGACGAAGCCTAGAGCCACGTATGGTTATGGTGCTGATTCACAGAGTGCTTTTTCCACATAGATTTTACTTCTGCAGCGTGCAAGCAGTGACCTGTAGGAAAGGATCTCATGGGATTCAGGCAGCCTGTCAAAATAGGCAAATAAAGAAAATCAGGATGACAGATCATGTGAGAAGTATAGATCTGGCTTAAGGATGCCTCACATCTCCGAAACTGACAGTACTGGTCCTAGGCTGACCTTTAACATCACACAAATGAATGGCTGGTTTGAGTACTAGAATGAAATGACAAATACAGGAAAGATGATCAGCCAGAATCACTCCAGGTACCGACACCATTACAGAACATCTGACAAAATATCTAGCCTCTTCCACTAAAAAAGAAACAGCCACAACAACACCAGCCAAATTGTTCTAAAAAGCAGCGTAAGTCACTTTTTCTACACCCACTTCAACTGGCACCTGCAATCTTCCCTGCAATTCCAAATTCCCTATAACAGGACCAGCACGTCCTCTGAGCTACATCGATGTGCTGTGAAGCTTCCTCCCACACAGCAGCCAAGTGGCAGCTCAATGTGAATCAAAGCCAGAGGGGGATGGCTGGTTGGGCCAAACAAGTGACTGCTGAACATTAATTGGGCTCCCCGTTCTCTCTGCCTCATTCCAGGAAACCTACAGTAACTCATCACTTCTCAACCTATTTCCTATCTGGAACTGGAGATTCTGAGAAGGATGTATCTCATACAATCACAGAATCATAGAATGGCCTGGATTGAAGAAGACCTCAAAGATCATCTAGTTTCAACCCCCTGCCATGGGTAGGGTCGCCAACCACTAGACCAAAACAATGTATCTAAGAATATAAGGAATAGATGCTGAAATAAAAAGCCTTACAGTCAAAAGTGGCAGAGTTTAAGAGACTGTGGTTTACATACGTAGTTCACCATCAGAAAAACAACCTGTTTTTATTAATTGAAAACAATTTGTACTGAAAGACAACTCAAAACTTGAATGCTTTGGTACACATGAACAGGAGACTCTACGTCCTGCCTGCAAACTTGTACCAAGTTTTACCAGCCTGAGAGTCTTGCAGCGTACTGCTATCTCAGTACAACCAAGAATAGGGAAATTGCTATGATGTGCTCTCAAAGGCTTTGTCATGGTTTCCTGCCAGGACTTCCATAAAAAAAAAAAAAGACTAAGGATCTGGCGAGCTACATGAGCTCATCTGACGAGCTGGAAACCTCCAGCTGGAAACACATCATCTTGAAGGTCCCTTCCAACCCAAGCCAGCCTGTGATTTAAGTTTCACATCTCATGTAACATGATTTTTCCTTTAATGGACTCAACACAAATCAGCATCTATCCGTCAAAAGCTGTGACTTGTCAGAATCCCAATGATCCCAAATGTAGGTACCAACACCTATACTAATGGCACAAATTGAAATGGAATTGCTTAAGAACCAGTAATATTTTATGTCTTAACCTAAATAAAGCTATATTATATCATTTTAACATTTAAGAGGAAAGACTACGACATGGTATCCAAATGAGGATGAGTCAGTAGGATGGACAGCTAAACTAGAGAAACTGAGTCTGGCATCTGACTGCTCCTACCATCATCTTTTGGGATTTGGGTCACTGAGGAGTTTGTGGTCTCCTGATACCCATCAGCAGCTTTTAGAGAGGGGAAACAACTTACTATCAGCTCAGGCTAAACTCCCCAATCAACTGCAGGAGAACCAGAGGTTCAGACTGAGTACATGCATGGCATTTCTGCCCTTTGCCCCACTCGCTGAACTCTTTCCCTTTTTTTTTTTTGGCATTTCACTCCAAACCACAGCCTTGTCAAACTGGATGTTTTGCACTACATCAGATTTCCTTCCCAAGGCTCTGCCCAAAAGCAGATTGAATTGCTAGAAGGGTTCATGGCTGTTAAGTACCTAATGTTGGATATCAGGAGAAATCAGGAAGGAGTGGTGACACACTGGCACGGGCTGCCTGGGGAAGTGATATACCATCCCTGGAGGTATTCAAGAAACGTACAGCTGTGGCACTAAGGGACATGGTTAGCAGGCATGGTGGGGATATGGGTGGGGTTTGGTGACCTTAGAGGTCTTTTCCAATCTGAATGATTGTAACATTTCCTGGACTCCATGTTGTCACCAGCAAGGTCACCAATACAGACCACCTCATTTCCAGTTTTCATAGAATCAAAGAATCGCTAAGGTTGGAAAAGACCCACAGGATCATCCAAGTCCAACCATTCACCCATCACCAGTGGTTCTCACTAAACCATGTCCCTCAACACAACATCCAAACACTCTTTGAACACCACCAGGCTCAGTGACTCCACCACCTCTCTGGGCAGCCCATTCCAGTGCCTGACCACCCTTTCAGAGAAGTAGTATTCCCTAACGTCCAGCCTGAACCTTCCCTGGCACAGCTTGAAGCCATTCCCTCTAGTCCTATCACTAGTCACCCGAGAGAAGAGGCTGACCCCCAGCTCACTGCAACCTCCCTTCAGGTGGTTATAGAGAGCAATAAGGTCTCCCCTGAGCCTCCTCTTCTCTAGACTGAACAACCCCAGCTCCTTCAGCCGCTCCTCATAAGGCCTGTGCTCCAGACCCCTCACCAGCTTTGTTGCCCTCCTCTGGACACACTCCAGGGCCTCGATGCCTTTCTTACAGTGAGGGGCCCCAAACTGAACATAGTACCTGAGGTGCAGCCTCACCAGTGCTGAGTACAGAGGGATAATTACTTCCCTGTTCCTGCTGGCCACATTATTTCTGATACAAGCCAGGATGCCATTGGCCTTCTTGGCCACCTGGGCACACTGCTGGCTCATGTTCAGTCTAGCATCAATCAACATCCCCAGGTCCATTTCCTCTACACAGTCTTCCAGCCACTCTGCCCCAAGCCTGTAGCGTTGCCTGGGGTTGTTGTGGCCAAAGTGCAGGACCCGGCATTTGGTCTTGTTGAATCTCATCCCATTGGCTTCAGCCCAGCTATCCAGCCTATCCAGATCACTCTGTAGGGCCTCGCTACCCTCAGGCAGATCAACACTTCCAGCCAACTTGGTGTCACCTGCAAACTTACTGAGGGTGCACTCAATGCCCTCATGCAGATCATCAATAAAGATATTAAACAGGACAGGCCCCAGTACCGACCCCTGGGGAACACCACTCGTGACCAGTTGCCAGCTGGATTTAACTCCATTCACCACCACTCTCTGGGCCCGGCCCTCCAGCCACTTCCTTACCCAGCCAAGAGTATATCTGTCCAAGCCACGGACTGCCAGCTTCTGCAGGAGAATACTGTGGAAGACAGTGTCAAAGGCTTTGCTGAAGTCTAGGTAGACTACATCAACAGCCTTTCCCTCATCCACCAGACGGGTCACTAGATCATAGAAGGAGATCAGGTTGGTCAAGCAGGACTTGCCTTTTGTGAACCCATGCTGGCTAGGCCTGATCCCCCGGTTGTCCTGCACGTGCCGCGTGATCTCCCTCAAGACAATCTGCTCCATAACCTTCCCCAGCACCGAGGCCAGGCTAACAGGCCTGTAGTTCCCCGGATCCTCCCTGCAGCCCTTCTTGTAGATGAGAGTCACACTGGCAAGCCTCCAGTCTTCTGGGACCTCACCCGTCAACAAGGAGCGCTGATAGATGATGGAAAGCGGGTCGGCTATCACCTCCGCCAGTTCCCTCAGCACTCTTGGGTGAATCTCATCTGGTCCCATGGACTTGTGGCAGTCCAGCTGGAGTAGCAGGTCTCTGACTGTGTCCTCCTGAATCGTGGGGGGTTTAGTCTGCTCCCCAGCCAAGAGGAAAGGTCGAAGGTGAAATGTGATTACCGTTTGTAGGTACACCTCCAACAGATTACCAACACTTAATTTGTTTGGTGTCAAAGCAGACCTGAGGCTGATAAGCCTCTGACAAACCAAACATTGTACTGCACCCAAACGAAGCGTGCTGCCAAGGCAGGAATTCAACCCCACTTTCGTCACCTCCTGAAGAGCTGAATGAGGATATTTCCTTACTCTTAGATAAACCAACATTTCCTTCCAGAAAGCAAAACACCTTTCTGTTATCTACAACTTGAGCAGAAGATCTTGTTATCAGCAGAATTTTTACACTTGGGCCCTTCTGTACTTCCTACAAAGCATATGTTGCTGTATTAAATGGACAACATAGAGAAGGGGACATAATGAAGTCAAATCTAGGATGACTATTTCCTTCCAAAATAGATGAACTGGCATGCAGTCCTCTTTCCCTGCTTCCTCTTTACTATTAGAAGATAGATATACTTTTTACTTCATAGCAAGTTCTTATATTAGCAGATAAACCTGTCCACCTCAGGGGCCATATGCAAGCAAAGACTCAAGAATTAAGCTATGGTAACAGCATACAGTTCCAGATTTGACATCAGAGCTACTCTTTGTGAAGCAGATCAGGAGCATCTACACACTCATTATGCTCTTTATATGGAACAGGAAGATCTCTAAAGCTACTGTGGGCAATACTAAAGAAAATAGCATGAGACAGTGTTCTAGATTAAGATTTGTAAGTGATGCTGCTTTTTTTTTTTTTTTAATTATTTCCTGAAGTGCTTTAAGTTTTGTTTTGGATCATTTCCATTGAGCTACAGTCACTTTTCTCTCAAAATAAGATTAAAAAAAAAGTAACTAAGTTTACCTATGTGATTGGAGTCTGAACTACCTGATCAGATCCAGTTCATGTCATTTGAGCGCTGCAGATGAGGTGCATGTAGCATATATTTGGAAGTTATGACCCTCGCCTACCTTTCTTGGTGAGAAATAACAGAAACCTCAGGGATTTATACATTTCTATTTTAGCAACTGGGATCTAGACTCCAGTTCCATAGGCATTTAACATTTCAGTCCCAAAGACACATGAGTAAGGAGTTAACAGTAAACTAAGTTGGAACCAAGATGTTATCTTGTTTTACTGCAATGGAAACTTAACTCACCTGATTTCTTTAAGTCCTTCTTTCTGGATAACTTGAAGAATTTCTTTATGGCTCATAGGTGTATTAGGATATTTCTCCAGGACCTGGCAAACAAAGTAGATTGAGAGTATGTTACTCATTTGTATTTTCATTTTAGTTTTCTACTGCACAGAAAACCATGTTTAGAGATTTAGACCTTGAGACACAACCAAGGAAGAACTAATGACTTGCATCTTGTGACCAGCTCTCCCAGAAGACTTGCTTTAGAGTGATTTCCAAACATTATTTCCATGGCATTACATCTAGATCTCACTTCCTAAAGAGAACAAAGCCCATGCCCTGCAATAACAGCGTGGCTTCACCACCATCCCCTTCACACGGGGATTTTTGAGGACCCATTGAAGTACCACATATATGGAGTTTGTGAGAAACAAATCCTTAATGCATACACATATCTGAGCTACCAAAAGCTGCTGAATTTCCAACAGTTAAGATCATGTAGTGCAGGCTCTCTTTGTCTTACATCAGTTAATGTCCCCCTAAAAAAGGTTCAGATGAAGTTGAAACAACTCATAATCAAACTGATTATTATTTAGGGAAGTACGGTGTTCAATACCGGTAGGGTTCTTTGAACATTTTTCCCATACAATTCAGGCTTAAGTTTCGGAAATACAGGCTCAGAAATCTCCTGCATTAAAAAAGTCAAATATATTCAGTCCCTCTCCTGGCCCACAGTAGGCACTGAGGTGTGCTTATGTGTCACTCACTGCCCTCAAGACGCAAACAGTACTTCTGTCTTCTGCTCAGCAGTGGACAGACAGATGCTTCTGGGGGAAGATATCTGCTACTACACAGGATTTGGATATTTTAAGCAACATTTGCATTGGGGAGGAGCAGGAAATGCCTCATTTCCTTCTTAATCATCCACTTTTGACCTGAACCCAGCATACCAACCCTTGAATCCGGACATATCTTTGACCAGAATCAGAAACACTGCAAATATGCACCAGCATGTTTGCTCGTCATTGCTAAGGATTCAGTACTCTGAGTGTACAGTGGCATAAAATGGTATTTTTTCACCATTCACTTGGAAAAAGCTCATTCTGCATAGCATGCTGAAAGTGCTTGAAAGACAAGAAGAGTTTAGGCAGTCTTAAGTTTTACACGCAGAACCAACTCCTTTATGGCAGCAAAACAGGAGAAAAAAGCCACGGTATAGCTCTTAACAAGGACATTCACCATTTCACACAGACAAGAGCAAGAATTTGCAAGCTCCAGTTAACTGTTAACATTGACTTTGAAATAGTGCCCATCTCAATACAGCCAGGATTAAACAAGTAGCAAGAAGGCCGTCTTTCTGTTTGTAGGATAGTTTACAATATTGAGACCATCTGCTGACTCCTGACAAGGGATGCTCAGTAGAAGGATGGCAATCTTTACTTGGCTTCTTTCCCCTCCCCACATATACCAATGAAGATATTAACCTGCATGAAATGCAAGCTGCCAGCAAGATGGCTTGAGTACTGCTACAAAAAACAGAACCAAGTCTTCAGAGACATGACTGTGTGATAGCACTCAGTTCAAAGGAGAAAGGAACACTTTAAGCCACTAGGAGAGGAGGAGACAGCAAAACAGGTTGTTATGGTGCTGTGGCAGCACAGCAGGACATGGTTGGAGAACATGACCAGAGAAATGAAGTTGTAGGACCACAGTGGCAGTCCATGTAATCAGCTACATAGCAAGAAGGGAGGAGATCAGGTCTCAGATTTTCACGTAGGATGGATGGATGGAGAGAAGGATGCAGAAGCATGCAGAAATGGAGGAGGAGATCTTGGCATTCTCAAGTTGCCTCCGCCATCACAATATACCACATGAAGTTGCAAGACTAACAGAACAAAGTTCTAATTGGGAAGTGAAGGACAAACTAGAAGCGTTAGGATTTTAGGCTCACATGAGCCTAAGGCACAACCCAAGAGAATGTTCCTCGATCGTTATTCCTGTGCCAGAAATTCAGCACTGAAGACCATTCATGAACTGCAAGTTCAAGACGCCATCTACCAAGGGAAACAAAACACTGCCTTATTGTGAAAAGGCAGGAACAGGAATGAAGTCCATTGTAAAAAAAAGACTTTTGGATGACTGAAAATGCTTTATCCCACGAGTACTACGCAATTAGGTACGGTAAAAGAAAACAAAAAAAATAACAAGGGTTGAAGATTCAGGAAACAAGCCCAATTAAACTCGGTCTAGACAAGCTCATCTGGAAAAACTACTCTGCTGGCTGAGCAGCCACAGCTCCTCAGAGCAGCAGAAAGTTCACACGAAAATTCGTGTGGACTTGTTTATAGCAGTCAGATGTTTCCCAGAAGCCTCCAAGCATGTCTCGTGCACAGCCTGATCTCTGCCAGATCTAAGGACAAGCCAGCAAGGAAGAGTTCAAGCAACCCATGCTGAAGGTGGCCACCAGTCCAGTCCAGTCTTTCACAGAATCATTCAGGCTGGAAAAGACAGTCATGATCCCTAATCCCAACTCATCCCATCGTGCCCACATCCCTCAGTGCCACATCTCCACGTTCCTTGAACACCACCAGGGACAGTGACCCCCCCCACCTCCCTGGGCAGCTGTGCGACTGCAGCACTGCTCTTCTGGAGAAGAAATGTTTCCTCTTATCCAACCTGAGCCTCCCCTGGTACAACCTGAGGCCAACTTATCCTAAGGACAAGCAGCCCCATAAAATAACCTCAAGCAGCATGCCAAATTGCAAGTGTTCCTAGTCTCAGCCTACTTAGATAAGCAGAGCAGTCTGCATCTTGATATACATAACTACTAGATGCCACTTTACAGGCTGATCAAGAAGAACCAGGTACAGGGAGATGGAAGAGACTTTAGGATACAGATACACCTCAAATTGCTTCTCTCCTTTGCCCTTTTAATGCTATAGTGGATTAAGGCCTTTCTGATTACTGTGTAAATAAATGAAAAGGTAGCCACTGCCATCTGCCCCACATGCATTTTAAAAGGAAGAGTCAGGATCTACACAGGCTGGATGTGGCTCTGGGCAGCCTGGTCTGCTGGTTGGCGACCCTGCACATAGCAGGGGGGGGTTGAAACTGGATGATCACTGTGGTCCTTCTCAACCCAGGCCATTCTATGATTCTATGATTCATGAACTGCCTTTCTACTAAGCACCATCTAAAGAACAAACCAACAAATGCCAACAACTAGTTATTAAAAAGCTGCCTCATTACTTGAGTCTAGCTAATAAATGGTTGAACGTGTCAATGTTCCATGTAGGTGAAGCTGTACGTTAGAGACTGTCACCAATGCTCAGATCACATTGCCTTGGCTGTTGAAACAGAGTAATTGGCTCATTGTTAACAAAAGCACTTGAGTTCTTTTTTTTTGCATTGTCTGCTGCTTTGACCCCTGAAGCTGTCCTTTCTGCAAAGAAAATAGGAAAGAAAAGATCTCTTAATTCTACATGTTGGAAGGAAGGCGACTTTCTAACTCTTATGGCAATTATGCTGCAAAATATTTATTCATAATAACTGAAATTGAACTTAAAGGACAAGATTTGAGAAGCTAGGTATCTGCATCAATTAGACCTGGAAAAAAGAGAGACAATGACACATCCCCGTCACACCATCCTACCATACAAAGTCCAACAAAATACACAACAAGGCTTTGCTCCTCCTCGGGACAGCTGCTTTTTCAGGTTCCCCAGATTTATGAGCACCAGGAAGAAGACAACTGCATCAGATTCCTGGAGGTGTTCCACAACTGGGGGATGTGGCACTGAGGGATGCGGTCAGTGGGCACGGTGGGGGTGGGTTGAGGTCAGATTTGGTGATCTTGGAGGTCTTTTCCAACCGGAATGATTCTATGGAAGCGGAAGGCCAGTTCAGCAGTGGGCTGCGTGATAAGAACAGGATAACACCTCACTAGAAGATGTTTTAAGAGATACTACAAAAGGAAAGTAAACCTGACGATGGAAATTACTTCAAGACTTCTCTCTTATCACAGTTTTACTGAACTCAGGTTCGAAGTCCACATCCTACTCCCAGGTTAAGCTATCACCACCCAACCCAGAGTGATACTTCTGCACCTCTTGGCTGCCCAAGGGTGTTGCCAGCTGAGACAAGCTGCAAAACCCTGAAGCATTCCTGACAAAGTAAGCTGCATTTCCAGCATCAACCTGCACAAGGGCTTACCCATAAGCAATGATCCTCTTAAGCATGTCAGAGACACAGGGCTGTCCAGTGGCAACCCCACCAGAGGAAGAGCAGGAAGGATGGGGCTGGAAACAACACAATGGACACCATCAGGTCTGGGGCCCCCAATACAAGAAAGACAGGGAGCTGTTGGAGAGGGTCCAGAGGAGGGCCACAAAGGTGATCAGAGGGCTGGAACACCTCTCCTACAAAGACAGACTGAGGGAGCTGGGCTTGTTCAGCCTGGAGAAGAGAAGGCTGTGGGTGACCTCACTGCAGCCTTCCAGTACCTAAAGGGAGCCCATTAACAGGAGGGGAATCAACTCTTATCTACAAGGGTAAATAACAGCAGGACAAGGGGAACTGGTTTTTAGCTGAAGGAGGGAAGACTTAGGTTGGATATCAGGGGGATGTTCTTTACAGAGAGAATGGTGAGGTGCTGGAACAGCTGCCCAGAGAGGCTGCGGATGCCCCATCCTTGGAGGTGTTCAAGGCCAGGTTGGATGGGGCCCTGGGCAGCTTGGTCTAGTATTAGATGCGGAGGTTGGCAGCCCTGCACGTGGCAGGGGGTTGAAGCTCTGTGATCCTTGAAGTGCCTTGCAACCCAAGCCATTCTGTGATTCATCACAACCACAGAACTCACGCAGCAAGAGCTCACAAGAAGCACCGTGTTGAAGCACAAACATCAAGCGCAAGCAGGAGGGATTTAAAAGCTGAAAGGCAAACAGGCACAACTCTAAACATGGTCATTCAGGGTTTGCTGCTTTGGGAGAAGTATGGCATGCATCTGTCAGCACTGCTAACCCCACAGCCAACACAAATCTCATCTTTACATAGAATCATATGATCATTAAGGTTGGGAAAGACCTCTAAGATCCTCTAGTCCAACTGCCAACTCAGGCCCACTGCGTCTCTCAGTGCCACAACTACCCTTTTCTTCAACACCTCCAGGGATGGTGACGCCATAACCCCCCTGGGCAGCTGTGCCACTGCATCACCATTCTTGGAGAAGAAATTTTTCCTAATACCCAACCTGAACGTCCCCCACAAAGCTTTCATCTCATTTTCAGATGAAATCAATACACTTCCTATTTCAAACCTAGCGATAAAGCATCCTGTTCTTAATAGAAACCCTCAAAAAAGCTCCAGCCATTCCTCTGTGCTATACTGGACCAGCTATAACACACTTATGAGACCTTCTATTGAGACTGAAGGCTGCACACACGCAGTGAAGCTCTTTGGTACAGTCAAGTTGTTCTGTAGACATACTGAACAATTATCTGCATGCCACTGAAGCGAACACAAGTGCTACCATTGCTATTGACATGAATGCAACACAGACGTTAAGTGACGTGCTGCTGCATCTGCAAGATGGGGGATATTTAACTCCTCTGCCTTCCTTCAAAGTCTCAAAGTGCATGGCAACCTCTGGTTAGAGGTGAGTTTTGTATCTCCTCATTTTAGATTTTATGACTTCATTCAATTCTTTGACAAGGAGGAGGAGGAGCAGTAGAAACCACAAGAAGAACATCCTTACAGACAAAGCTATTATGATATTGACTGATAATTAATTTGAGAAAAAAAGCCTAGGAATAAAGCAATGATGACCTCAACTGCTGTACCTTTGTGTTTAGTGAACAGACAAGAACAGTGAGTAAGGGCATTACATTTGGAAATGTCACAGTCAAAGATCCAGTCCTCACTTTGGAGAGATTTCTACACATTTAAACTTCAACTAGATTCTTTCTAAAGAGATGCAGCTTAGATTTGTTTCCTTAATTTGTTTTACTACAGCTTTTTAGTAGGAAAAGTAAAATTACTGCTCCTCCAGAGCTTAGCATTGCAATGAACCCTGCAACTCACAGAACATGGAGTTAACTCTGCACATCCCTACTGCTCCTCTTTGCAGTGCCACCTGGCTGCTCCAGCTCTTCCAGCCCTGGCTGCTCAGCCTGAACAAAGCTCTTGGCACAGACTTCCATCCAGGAAAGCGGAACCATCAGAGCCACGGACTCTGCTCCTGACATGTCAGCATGCTACCTAACAGTCCTAATAGCGAGCTGTGGGGATCAGGGACCTCCTTCCAGCAAGATAAGGGAATACAGCACTAAGCTATATATCCCTGAGTATCGACTGTTAGTGAATGCTTCTCAAACTGAACCGGCCAGAGGACAAGCCCCTGGTACCAACTGCCCACCCACTCTTCTTCAAAGCCAGCAGACTGCACATTACATTGGAAAAATAGCTCTTTCCTGTTAGATCTGACTCCAGGGCTTCAGGAAACTCAGCAATGTCCACCAAACCCAATGTTTACTGCTGACTGCTGGGCAGATGCAGGGAAGCTCCTCCACTCACCACAGGAAGTGAATTTGCACACACATTCGCAGGTGCCAAAGTTCAAGGCTGGGTGAAATCTCCAGTGCACCAAATTAGCATTCACCTCACTAAAGTGCATTACACCACGAGCAGGCAAAGTCCTTAAAAGGCTGCAATGAATCATTCATGAATGAGGGAGCTAAAACCCTCGTTAAGGGAATTAAGAACAGGCCTCCCCTCCCCCAGGAGCTGCCCAGCACAAGCAGCTCTCTGGACCAAACCATTAAGTTCTCTTCTGTAGTTTATTCCCTGCCAGAAGACTTAGCCAGAACTCTCAGTTTAGCAGGCTCTAAATGATTAGAGGAAGCTCTCCTCAAATAACTATGACAGCATCATGCCCTGCCAGCATTGGAAGGTAAGGTAAAAGCTTCATGGCAACTTGTCAAGCAATGGCTTGACTTTTTTTTTTCCCCTTCAGCAGTGAATTATCCATCACTCTCCAAGATCAGATAAGAAGGAACACCTCAATCCATCCATATTTTCAGCAACTTCTCATAAAAATGCACTTTTGAGTTTTGCTGTTGATGATCTTTTAGATAAAAGAACTAGAATTGCCCAACCTAATGCCACAAATGTCATCGGCTCTTACAACTGCACAATGTCCAGAGCTGAAAGGGACAACCAAGGATCACAGAATATCCCAAGCTGGAAGGGACCCTTAAGGGTCGCTGAGGGAACCCCTGGCTCCACACAGCACCACCCCAAATCCAAGCCCTATGGCTGAGAGTGGTGTCCCTACACTCCTTGAGCTCCAGCACTGGGGCTATGCCCGCTGCCCTCTGGGGCAGAACCTCTTCCTCATGTGTCTTACCCTTCAGACCTCTCCCCACCTTTGTAGGCCTATGATGAGCAAAACATGGCTTGAGGAGTCTGCTGGGATTTAGATGCCTTCTAAATGTTGAGAACAACACACAGCTGCCTGGAGGGGAATTGAGTCTTCCCCCCCAGCTCCAGCCACCTGTGGATCAGGCCCTCTTCAACCCAGGAGCTGATGCCTACATGAAAGCTTCTGGTAGCTTCTCCAATGAATCCACCCAGCCACTTCTTGAACTCAAGCTTTTAGCCTTGGTAAACAGTTTCCAAACTCAACTGTGGGCTGAAGAAATCAGCGTCTCCCTTGGTTTGTTCTGGCTCCATCTTCCAGCTTAATCTTAAGCTCCTCAACACATTGCAAATAACACACCAAAAGATTCTTCTTCCTGGCAGATGCTTCTTCCTGCTACTTCCAGAAAGAGAGTTTTAGAAGTGTTGAAGGGTCCCCAGAGTAAAACCTAACCTAACGTTGGTACCTTGGGCTAGAACCCAAACTCACCTCTACCCAGCAGCCCTCACCTCCCTTCCTACAAGGGCTCCAGCCACAGGAGCAGCAGTGGCAATGTCCTTTTACACCCCTGCAGTGGGAAAACACTGCTATGCAAGGTGAACTTCTCAGCTCAATGAGCACGCGGATCCTTCCCAGGTGGTCAGGGGCAGAGGCAGCATGCAGAGACAGAGGGACTTGACCTATATTGCAGCGTCTCTCCTGCTCATCCAATTAGCCAAATGCTATTCATGGCTTGAACCAGAACCGAGGCCAAGAAGGTATGGGCAATTCTATGCCATTAAATACACCAGCAAATGTGGCCACTTCCTGCAGCATACCAGAATTGTATCTGGAGATGTTTCATTTTAAGGATACCACACAGTGGAAACCAAAGCACCGCTCCTAATAAACCATTTCTGGATCTGTGACCAACTTTTCTATCAACAAGACAGCTGCACTTCTCTTCAGTGCCCACACTGCAGGCTGCCAGAGCTCCCACCTGGATGCAGCTCCAAGAGAGGAAACAGCACTGGCAGCATTACATCAGCCTCACACAGCCCGAAGTCTGGGACAGATTTCTGTGGGTAAAGCCAAAAGCAATCACCTCTACAAAAAAAAAGGTCTTAGAGCTTTCAGACCCAGTGCATACATAACTTAGAAAGCAGCAAACACACGAGGGGGGTTAGAAGGGACAGAAGTCCACCAATGGGGACTAAAAGAGCAACACTTTCAAATAATCTACTCTATGATACCTCAAGGCTTGAGAAGGCTGAAGAGTTACACAGCAGTCATGCAGCAGTCAGAGAAGGTCACATTATTAGCAAGGGAATTATTATGCAATAGACTTGCTGAACTGCACCTGGCTGTGCGTTCTGGCTGCTCCACACAGCACAAAAATTCAGAATTTGGATGAAAAACACTATGAAGCTGTCAACTTTACACATATATACACTTTGAAATATAAATGATCTCAGGCTCCCAGTATTTGTGGAAACAAAATATTTGAGCTTAAGCTCAAGGCACGTTGCAAAAGGAAGACCCTGAGCAGGCAGTGAGGCTCCCTCAGCATGGATCAATGGTGCCCAATATAACCTAAAGCACAAAGCAAACAGCAGACAGGGCAGAGGGCCAGAAACTGCGTGCAGCAGCCATGGAAGGAAGCCTCAAACCAAACAGACTTCAGAGGTCTGAGCTGCCTGGAGCAAAGAGCTGAGCACAGCTATGTCCAGTGGCATCCAGCCTGCCAGGGGAGCCCCCAGCGCTGGCGTGAGAGCATGGACATGCTACAACCAACATGACCAGCTACCAAACTTAGATGAGTTATTTTACTTTGCTTACTGCCAAGAAACTGTGCCTCAAGTGACCAAATGTGCTATTAACACACAGAGCTGCTGTGCTGCTGCTGACCCACTGTCCCGCGCCACAGCTCCCCTCCTTCTGCCAGAGCATGTGTTCATGCAGGCTAAGTGGTAAACAAGATTGGGGACCTAATCCAAGCTAAAAATACCTTTTTAAAGACCAAATCAGTTTTATCATTCCGTTTGCCAAGCGGCTTCAAATCAAGGGGCTCCGCAGGAAAAGAAAAGGCAGGGCAAGGACACACAGTGCCCCACAGCAGCAGCAGCTCGAGGTGCTGGTGAAGCAGCAACTGCTGTACACCTAGCAAAGGTCACAGGAGCCACAGGAAGCAGGGTCCTTCTCTGACAATAGGGCACGGGAGGAAAGGGAAGCATTCACACCAACGCATTACAGCCAGAATATAATCAAGTTGCATAGTGCAGCGTCACGGATTTGTCAGCCATGATCTGCAATACCATCCTTCTCTTTAAGGCTTGCTGTTGGATGCAGAACCTCAATGCATGCTCTCAGGCTGTTCATGCAGAGCACCCTCCCAGCCACAGCAGCTCTTCTCACCCTGCTGTTAGGTCCTGGTGCTCGTGCTGAGCCAACAGCAAAGAACTGTCTGAGATAGAAGGGACCATTAAAGGCCATCTGGTCCCATTCCCCTGCAGTGAGCAGGGACACCCACAGCTCCATCAGGTGCTCAGAGCCCCACCCAGCCTGACTTGGAACATCTCCAGTAAAACAGTTATCATCTTTATGCTCTTTTATATGGGTTCTCATCCCTATTTTAGCTTTCACACCAGGTAGAAAGCTGAAGCAGAGGTACCTCAGGAAACCCATTGCCACTGACCTGAAGTGAGAACTAACACCAAGAGCCTTCCCTTGAGTTTGAAGAGCTGCTGACGAGACTGTTTGCTTGGCTGTAACGAACAGAAATATCTCAGAACAAACTCCTACAGCTCCTCAGTCTCACTCAAATGCAGCTGAGCAGACCCTGAAATGCAAGAATCTCGTTACCATAAGAGAGTAGCTGGGTGTTGGCAGGAGGCTCACTCTGCCTGCCAGAAAACCTCAATAGCTGTTCCGAAGTCGCTGCTCAGGCATGCCTGTCTTACCCAAACCACTGCGTGCCTTCCATCTGGCTGGGACAACCAGCAGTGAGAGCAGGAAGGTTGCTGGGCTCTGCTGGCGTAAGTGGTTCTATTTAGTTTTAAACACCGCAAGCAAGGCTTCGCATCTCATCCTATCCATTCTGCCTCCAGTAGAAAGAGCAGGAGCAGTTTTCATCAAATCCTGTGCATTGAAGTTGGCGAGCACGCTCTGAAAACAGGTCGGAGGTTTGATGACAGCCAAAAAGACAGCTGGAAAAAAGTGACAAAAGTGACAGAACTGCAGAGAAAGCAAATACAAGATGACACCAGTATCTCAAGATTCCTCTGTGAAATTGGAGAAACCCCTCAAGGGGACAGAAAGCAGAAGGCGAGCTCACTCCTGTGCAGACCCAGCAGGAGACAGCAAAGCTTCTGCAGCTTTTGAGATACCCATAGGATAAAGATACAGCCCTGACAGTCAGTGCTGGAGCACGCAGACTCCACATCCAAACAGCCATGGAATATACAGGTAAGGAACTTGAAGCAGGGAACTTCTCTTGCAGGATATTATTTTTCCACATTCCTTCCCCTGCAGCAAAGAGGAAACCTTAACACTCATTCTTTCCTTTCAGGACTGGAAAACATTTAGCAGCACACAGCTCTAGAGCAGACGTTAGGTCGAAGAGACAGGAAGCCCCAGCAGCCTGAAACATCAAAATAAAGGCGTCTGAGGTACGTTCACTGCTTGCTTAAGGGAAGTGTGATATTTGCAGGGAGCTGTGTAAATAAAGATTGTTTACTTTTGTTAACAGAGTTTGGAGCTCAACTTCAATTCCAAACCTTTGTCAGAAGAATAGCAGTTGGCTGCGGAATCCCCATCTCCCCAGCATAGAGCTGAAAGCCCTATGAAGTGAGGCTCTGCTAACACGCTCAGTGGAGGACAAGCACAGAAGAGGTTTTATAAACAAGTGGTACTCAAGGACTTAAGAGAGATGGGTGAGCTGGGGTTGCATGTGGGCCTTGCCATGTGGTTTTCAGGTTGTTAAGGACCTGCTTGAAGTAAGCAAGAAGGTCCAAATGCAAAGATGCGAGCGTTAAATTGACATGGTTTTCAGAAGCACGTTTGTTTACTTAGGGAACAGGAACCTATCCAAGCTCAGGCATCAGCAAAGCCTTCCTGATGAAGGATAAACTCATTACTGCCATTCCAGACACACCTCTGAAACGTGACAGTTTTCTTAACCTGTCTGGTGCTCAGCTTTTAAGGACTGGGATTTGCAGGGTTAGCTGGAAACAAGGGAGGCAAGCAGGGCACTTCGGGGTCCCTTCAAACCCAAATCATACACACGATCCTCAAGAACCTACATGGAAGAAATAAAGCAGATCTGAAACGATGGTTCACACAAACACCTCAAAACAGATACTCAAGCTCAGCAAGACTTGAATCTCAGCCAAAACCTATACGCTATGCTATTCCAATGAGCAAACAACCTGCACCACGTTCCATGCTTTCCTGCTCGCCACCTATGGAAAGATGGTGGAAGTGAGGTTATGACCGTACCAGGAAACAAACACCGACTTCGTGACAACAAGAATGGGATTTATGCCTCAGTGGAGGATTTGAGAGAGCTCAAGTAATCCCAGCTGATGCAGCAAAGGACATGCTTGGGAGAGGGCGAAGACTGCCACAGAAATAAAATGGCACAGACCACAAGAGAAGGCGTTGCTGACCCTTCAGCACCAGAAAAAGCCATGTCCGCGTCGTACCAACAGACTGAACTTCACTTTCAGCATTTCCAAAGGTCCATTGGCTTTTCATAAGATGGTACGTGGAGAAAGCAGAACTCACCACTCAACTTGAAGTCTTTGTACGTCGTAAAAGCCACAGCTGCCAGGAACACAAGCCTACTGCAGCCTCTCAGCTGACACAGATCCCTCGAAACGCTTGGTTTGTGCATCGCATGCCAGAAAGCACGAGGGAAAAAAGGAGTAAGAGAGCTTTCTGGATCTCAGGGGGATGACATATTGGGACAGAGTAGAGAGGGAGCTCAAAAAGAGCTTCTGAACAGCAAAACTGCGAGCCGTAAGAGTGAATGTTTATTGCTGTGGCTTGTAAGAGGTTTGACAGCTAGCTCAAGTTTCCCCACATGGAATGGGAGAGAAAACAGAATTTGTCCTAGCAGAATTTGGGTTGCATAACTTGTCAGAGAAAGAACAGGGAAATTTTTAAGGAGTGATCTTATCAAATCAGTTTCTATTCAGAATCCAGCAAAACATGAGCAAGCACACTCAGACTGCAGCACAGTCAGCACACTTATCGGAAAGGGAGACGGTGTTTAGTGTGCATAGACCCAGTGCAAGGAGTTGGAGGAGGACACGTGGCTACCAACAGTGGCACGGGATTATTTTGTGCTCTTGAAAATGAAGTTTTCATCTGGAAGTTCAGCTCTACCCAACAGGAGATGCATCAAAGTACACCTGTAGGACCTCTTGGCTGGAAGTAAACTGTTGTCACAGCAGTTTCACTATTAACAAAAACTGAAATCCTCGGGTTTTAAATACAGCAAGAACCAGGGAAACATTACGGAACCTAGCTGGCTCAATAATCACATGCACGTCTTCTGATGCTGCAGAGTCTATAGGCACATACCTGGTTTTTAATCAGGCAAATAAGAACTTCAGGGAGGTGGTGGAGTCACCGAGCCTGGTGGCGTTCAAAGAGCGTTTGGATGTTGTGTTGAGGGACATGGTTTAGTGAGAACCATTGGTGAAGGGCAAATGGTTGGACTGGATGATCCTGTGGGTCTTTTCCAACCTTAGCGATTCTATGATTCTATGATTTGAGGAGGAGCAGGAATTCTACCATGCATGTTCATAGTCCCATCACGTTCTACTTCAGAAGAACCAAACGTTCCATTTCAGTATCAATAAAATACCGAGCTCCTGAACAACTGACTTGAGGGCTGTCACCATACAAAGCCAGGATGAGGATTTGAACACGTTATGTCAACCACATGCAACGCAAACACAATCGCAGAATCATTCAGGTTGGAAAAGACCTCTGAGATCAGCAGGGCCAACTGCTGACCCACCCCACCGTGCCCACTGACCATTTCCTTCAGTGCCACATCTCCACAGGACGTGAACACCTCCAAGGACGGTGACCCCACCACCTCCCTGGGCAGCTGTGCCAATTCTTGACCACCCTTTTGGCTCATCTAATTCCTACTGCCACAGCTACTGAGCGATAAGCTTACATGGCTGCCCCCTGAACTTTCTTCTCTACTCTGCTCCACCCACCCCATTCATACTTCACTGCTTCTGTCCACAGCGATTCACGTTATCAGCAGACTATAAGCAATGGGTGTAATTCATTATCTAGTTTCTCACATTTTATTTGAAAGGCCATCGGAAACGACAAGGAGGATATTTCCAGTACTTCTCATGAAGCTGCCTCATTCAGGGGCTGAATTTGGACCTGACCTTTGAGAAGATCCCACGGCAGGGATATTACAGAAACAGGAAAATAAGACCAAGGGCTCTATGTCTTTATTCCTCCCAACACACCAAACTATCCGTATATGTAGAGAACCCAACAGTCACACAACAGAACAGATCAAGCACCCACTTTTAATGCAACTGTTAGATTTTAATATAATTGCAGGCAATCGATGCACAAACAGACCCTCCCTCCCCCCTCCAAGGACGAAGCACAGAGGAGCAAGTCCAGTGCACAGCTCTGCAGTGTATGCGAACTACTGAGAGCTATTGGCGATGGGTGGATGGTTGGACTGGGTGATCCTGTAGGTCTTTTCCAACCTTGGTGATTCTATGTGCAGTATACTGAAGTTAAAGAGACCAAACATGTATCTGAGCTCCTCTTAATATTAGTACCTTGATTGCATCTATTGCTTTAAATAAGAACAGAACCTTGTCGGTTTTCCTCTGGACCAGCTTTGTGGTGTTTTTATAGTCTTCCCCCAGTCTGATTTTGTACAGAAGTCCTGAGGGTTTGTGCCAGCTCATACCATAGGGTACCAGGAGCACAAGGGCATGCAGCTTCAGTAGGGGATTCCCCACAACACAGGTGCAGCTTCCTCTGCCTGGGGTTCCAGGAAGATGCTTTGGGACGGACAGACAGCACCGATGTCAAGGCCAGGGTCAGCTGCACTGCTGCCATCAAACTAACCACATCCCAGCACTGCGTTGTCATCTCCAACCATTGGCTGCAAAGCCAAACAAACTGAGGTCACATGTGAAGCAGCAGCAGGCAGGGCCCTGTGCTCAGGGGTTTGAAGCATGCATGGGTTGACATTCCCTGCAGGATCAACATTTGCACAGCTTGGGAGTTAGTTTGTAGAAAGGCAGGCAAGTAACTGGATGGCTGAGTGGGATAAGGCCACGTTCTGTAACCTGCCTGCTTTCTAGAGGAATGAAGGGTTCCTCTTCCACCTCATCCCTTCCCAGCTCTACTGCCGTATCAGCATCAACTTGAAGCCTCCACATGGGAAAAGCCGTCTCTCCTGAGGATTCTCAAGAAGAGCCGAAAGCACCGCCAGCTGAGGCAACCAACAGAGCACAACCTACACCAAGTTACAACACTTCGTATTTGCAGAGCAGTGGCTGACCTTACAGGAAGTGCCTTTAAAAAAAAAACTGCCAAAACAGGAGGAAAATACATCTATGTGCTCTGGTCAACAAGAGATGCAAAGCAAGCTGCAGTTCTGCACTAACACCTGATAAAGTTGGCACATTTCAGCTCAGTCTCGTGCAGCTACGCAAGTTTTGCAGCCCTGCAGTTCAACAGGAAGGGCCGCCGTGCTCCATACCCTCCTCTTGTTTTCCCCTGATTGATTTCTGCACTTCACCAGAGGACTCATCACTCAACCTCAGGCATCATGTGCATCTTGGACCCGAGTACTACTTCTCTCTGAAAAACAATCTGTGAGCACAATTCAGCTCTGCTGACCTATAAATTGAAAAGCTGCAGCCGAGCATCTGAAATAAGCAGCAGGAAAAAAAAAAAACACAACAGCATTGTCTGCCAGGCTGTCAGTCCCTTCCCATCAAATTAATGTTTCACAGAATCCTCTGAACTTCTGTATATTTTTGCAGCAGTCTTTGAACCTTAGCAGATTTTCACTTTGTGAATAGGAGTGAGCAAATGGGCCCAAGCACTTGCAGACAAGGGGCAGCCCCGACAGCCTGGATCCATCTCTTCTGAGCAGAAAGCGGCAAAGGATGGCATCCAGACTCCTCATCTTAAGGAAAACTGCACCTTAATGAAGAGGGCAGCCTTAATGAAGTCCACCTGAGAAAGCTTGCCATTTGTATCCCTAGGAATGAAGCTTTCTGAGTTGGTCTTTTGACCAAGAGGTCACTCAAGAGGGGGGTGACGCACTGGAACAGGTTGCCCAAGGAGGCTGCGGATGCCCCATCCCTGGTGGCATTCAAGGCCAGGCTGGATGTGGCTCTGGGCAGCCTGGTCTGCTGGTTGGTGACCCTGCACATAGCAGGGGGTTGAAACCAGATGATCATTGTGGTCCTTTTCAACCCAGGCCATTCTATGATTCTATAACCCTACTATATCCCCTCCTGGGAGGGCTGCATCAGGCTGTGTGCTCCATGCTACCCATGTCTGCGCCAGCATGCTGTCTCATTGTGTTCCTTCCTTAAGTTGATACCAGTAATCCAAGCAGACCATGGGTTCCCATCGTAGAGCTGACAGCATTGCCCAGAACTCCTACTCTGACATCTTTGCCTTCAGTGTGGTTACGCTTAGGTGAGGACACTGCATTTCCACCCTCCGAAGCCAACAGGAGTCCATGTGACTCAATAGGAAAAGCAAGAAAACACATTGTTGTAAGCAGCTTGAGCTCATGAAATATGGCATTTTGTGTTCACGATGGCCCGGCCAAAGGGCATTTAGGAGGGACAAAGAGACAGCCTGGAGCACCAGCACTCAGCCCCTGTTCACAGCACCCAGCCCACGCAGCAGAAAACAGTTTTGTCAGGTCACACGAGGGGTGAACTCCCCATCAGAAAACAAACACCACATTTCTTTCAGCTTGGCACGCGTCAGCATACACTTCCCTGCACACAAACAAAGCACTGAGATGACCTGCACGTGGCTCCTGTCCAGCACCAGGATTCCTTGCCTGGATTTCAGCAGGGCACTGACAGCACAGCAACTGAGGGCCTGCTGGTGCAGCACAGCAGAAAGATACACAGAGCATTCCACTGCTTGTGGATCTTTGCTGGTTTATAAAGCTGTGTCACAGGATGGTGCTCAACATAAGCAAGGGGAATAGCAACTTGGATACCTCCACCATAGTGCAGGACTTCTTTACTGCACAGCCGAAGTCCTGCTGCCTCACATAACATCATACCTGTACTCATGAATATACTGGTGTGTCTGCAGTGCTGCTGTTTTACCACGGGGCTGTAGGAGAGTATACTCCAAGTTAGAGCCTTATTCACTGCATTTACCTTCCACCTGGGGTACCATGCAGCACTGGCTGCCTACTTTAACAAAGCTTTATACCTTAATAATAGGGACTTCATATAGTCACACAGCCACTGTCCCAAGTTAACAGTCATCTGCAGCTGCAAGGTTACTGAATGAGCCAGGAAGTAAGAAAGAAGTTGTTTATCAACAGTGACTTCCTCCCTGAGCACTGCCCTCATGGGGCACCCTTCCCTCCCCTCATACTGTACTGCTGCTCCCATTAATAGCCCAAAACACATGAGAATCAGCACAGTTTAAGCCCCACTGAGTTAAGCTCATCTGTACACCCACTGCCCACACTATGTCTCCCAAGCAAGCAAAAAGGCCGTGCTCCTGCTGCTTATCACCTTATTTCAAGCAAACCCTGAAGTACTGCAACAGATGCAGCTAGGTCAGCACCCTCCCCACATCCCCAGCCTGTCTTGCATGGCAGCCACTCGATTCCAAGCAGCTCGTTAGGAGGACTAAGCTGGCACAGAGCCACATCAGCACCATAAGAACAGCAGCTTCCTGCTGCTTCAGCTCCCTGAACTGCCAGCACCAGTGGTGATGCAAGAGCCGGAGCAAGGAGACAGAGCTTGGACATGCACCACAAACACCAGCATCCGTGACACCATGCTGCCATCAGAGCCTGCAGCCCTAGCGCTCTGCCCCACCAGCTGTGACCATCAGGACCCCTTCCACCCCCACCTGGAGCCAACTCAGAGAATTAAACCTGCCAAAAATTCAGCTCCGTGCACAAGCATGGAGAGGAGGACCACTACAGAATGGAAAGGAGAAGGTTACCCAAGTTTTATACCTTCCAGGAGCAGAGCAGCATATGTGAGAGCTGCAGCATTTCTCAGAGCAGTTGCAGAACACCCCCTACGAGCTTCAGCCACGAGCAGCTCAAAACCTAATGTGACTACACAAGCTTGGACAAGAACTAAAAGGCATCATTTCAAGCCGAAAATGCAGGGGAACGTTTTGAAGACTGGGATTGGAGTTCGACCAGAATATTTTAACATTCCCGCTGAATACACAAATAGAAACATTTGCCAAAAAGGGAGGTTTTGGCAAACACTTGCTCATTTTGGCTCTCCCTGCCATGAGGCTGGCTAAGTGACCCAGGATAACACGTAACCTTCGGTGCTGAGAGCTCTCTGAGCAGCTTTTCTATACGCACGTTCAGCTTTTAAGTGGGTTCTGGAAGAGATCGTTGGATAGAATACCAACAGCAGTGCACATAGGCTGGAAAAGATCTGCTTACACTTCCAGCCTGGACTGGAAATTCTGCCATCCTTATTTGGAAAGAAAAAATTGAAATACATAAATTTGTATATACATATATATATATATATACTG
The DNA here is from genome assembly GCF_016699485.2 of Gallus gallus. Lineage (NCBI taxonomy): Eukaryota > Metazoa > Chordata > Aves > Galliformes > Phasianidae > Gallus > Gallus gallus. The sequence continues at coordinate 104,670,551 of NC_052534.1, forward strand.
TGTATACACACACACAAAAGAAACATAAGCAGAGAAACCAACACCTGTGGGACACATCCTGCATTCTTAAAATAGTTATCTGCATCATATCTCCTGACCAAAGAACAACTGTTCTGATGTCTTTCAAGCTGTAAATACAAGCTCCAAATAAATTACTATTTATGAAGAGTTTGTGCTTGCAAGTCTCAACCACAGAGGCCTATTTATATTTGCTCTCTAGCCAGACTTTAAGTCTTGTTTTAACAGATACCTGCCAGGATGCTTGTGATTTAACCCAACTCCTTGCTCTCTCCAATCTAAGCTGCACACGCAGATAGCTCCCAAGTGTACACCATGCTGTTACCACGCAGCCCTCCTGTCCAGCTCCCACAGATCCCACTTATTCAGTTTCCCCACTGCTCAAGATCCCTTTCTCTGCACCCAACTCAACAGGCTCAGAGAAGATACACCAAAGCCAACCCCAAAGCAGACTGAAACAAAGAGCATCAGAGCAGGAAATCAGCAGGCAGGGATCCCAGAACTGCACGGACCTCTGAAGATCCCTCAGTCCCATCCTCTTAAGCAGGTTTCCTACAGCAGGTTGCCCAGGAAAGAGTCCAGCTGAGTTTGAATATCTCCAGAGATTCCACCACCTCTCTGGGCAGCCTGTCCAGGGCTGTCACCCTCAAGTTCTCCTTCTGGGGTCAGTGACTCACTTACACAACACAAGGCAACCTGCTTGTCCCTTCCACAACTGAGGAAAGGCATTAACACACCGTAAACACAGAGAAAAAATCATCACGCATCACTTGTTTGGAAACACTTCCAGCCTCACAGTACTCCGTGAATAGGAATCATACAATCATTCAGGTTGAAAAAGACATTTAAGGTCATCAAGTCCAATTGGCAGCCAATTCTCACCATGCCCACATCCCTCAGTGCCACATCCCCACAGTTCTGGATCACCTCCAGGAACGGTGACCCCACCCACCTCCCTGGGCAGCCGTGCCACTGCAGCACTGCTCTTTAGGAGAATTTTCTCATAATATCCAACCTGACCATTCCCTGGCACAACTTGATGCCATCACCTCTTGTCCTATCGCTGTTACCCAGGAGCAGAGGCTGAACCCCCACCTTCCTACAACCTCCCTTCAGGGTCTTCTAGAGAGCAATAAGGTCTTCCCTGAGCCTCCTCTTCTCCAGACCGAATGAACCCAGTTCCCTTAAGGCACTCCTCATAAGACTTGTGCTCCAGACCCCTTCACCACTTTTCTTGTCCTTTTTTGGGCACACTCCATGAAACCGCTAAGGTTGGAAAAGACCTCAGAGACCTTTAAGCTGAACCACCAACCCCACCGCCACCACCTCCCTCATTAAACCATGCTCCTAAGCGCCCCAGGAAGAAGCAAGCTGACGAACCTCCCACCTGGACTTGCAGCACTCAACCACAGCCAGCTGCAATCACCTCCTGTCCACCCCAAACGGCTTGAAGCCCGAGGTGGAAGGCTCAGCTGAACTTCAGTTGAGCAAAGGACGAGAAGTAACAGCATTAGCGCCAGGGGAGGTTCAAGTTGGGTACCGGGAACAATTTCTTCTCCTAAAGAGCAATGCTGCAGTGGCACAGCTGCCCAGGGAGGCGGTGGGGTCACCGTCCATGGAGGTGCTCCAGAACCGTGGGGATGCGGCCCTGAGGGACACAGCGGGCATGGTGGGGTGGGCTGGGGTTTGACTGGGTGGTCTGAGGGGTCTTTCGCAAGCTCAGTGACCCTACGACTCTAAGGGGACTGAGAGAACACTAGCGTTCACACCAATATACGTGACTATATAACACACGTAAACACAGACGCGCAGACGCACGGAGTTTACAGACACGCGTACACGTGCAGCTGTTTTCACCCGCAGAAGCCCCTTTCCGGCAGCGCTCCAGCCAACAACAGCAACAAACGCGCCGCTGCCCCCTCAGCCACACCGCCTATCCACCCCTCCGCGCCGCTCACGCTTCCATACCACCCAGCGACCCCCAGCAGCCGCCCCGCCGCCCAGACGGACGCGCGGCCGCAGCGCCGGACGGTCCGGGCCGCCTCCCGCCTCAGCCCCCCCCTCAGGGCCGGGCCGCCGCCCTCCCGCCGCCAGGCCCCGCGTACCGTCCGGGCGGCCTCGGCCCAGGTCCTGCCCTTCTTCCTGCGCCCTTTTTCCCTCATGTCGTTGGCGTTGGGGGGTGGGAAGCCGCGACTCTTTCGCTTTTTCTTTCCTTCCACCCGCCCGGCGATGAGCGGCGGCGGCCTCAAGGGAGAGCGCTCCCAACCCCGGCAGCCCCCGCGCCCGCCGCCGCTGCCATATTGGGACCCGCTGCACCGCGCCACGGTCATGTGACCCCGCCGCGTGACCCCTCCTACGGCCCGGGGGGGCGGGGCTCGGCGGAGGGAAGCCACGCCCCTTTGCGCCGCGCATGCGCGCTGCCCCGCCCCTCGGCGCCACCAACCGCCTGCGGCTCCCCTCCCCCCGCCGTCGCACAGTGCCACCCGTGGTCCCCGTCCTTCCCCCAACTTCCCTCCCCCACTGCCATCAACGGCTTCCGGCTCCCCGCCGCCCCCGCTGCCTTCAGTTGCCACCATCTGATCTGCGCTGCTACCGTCTGTCCCAGCTACCCCCCCACTTTGGCCACCAACCCTTCATCATGGTGGCCACCGCCACCCCACCCAGTCACTATCTGTGTGGAAAGCCACCGAGTTCCCCTTCTTGTTGCCACCGCCATCCTCCAAGGCCTCCTGGTGCTGACCAACACTCTCCATTCTCCAGTGGCCACCATAGCCACCTTCCTCCCACAGCCAAGCCATGCAATCATAGTCAACAAAACCATAGAGTCATTCAGGTTGGAAAAGACCTCTAGGGTCATCAAGTCCACCCATTGCCCATTCCCCTCCTACTCCCTGCACTCACAGCCTTGTTTTCCACTGAACGGTGCCCCCATCCCACCTCTTCCCCTACAGAGGCAACCCACCACCATCCACCCAACAGCACTGTCTTGACAGGACAAGGGGGAACAGTTTTAAGTTGGAGGGAAGATTTAGGTTGGATATCAGGGGGAAGTTCATTACCAAGAGAGTGGTGAGGTGCTGGAACAGCTGCCCAGAGAGGCTGTGGATGCCCCGTCCATCCCTGGAGGTGTTCAAGGCCAGATTGGATAGGGCCCTGGGCAGCCTGGGCTGCTGTTAGATATGGAGGTTGGAGGCCCTGCCTGTAGCAGGAGAGTTGGAGATTCATGATCCTTAAGGTCCCTTCCAACCTAAGCCATTCTGTGATTCTATGATCTCTCCACCACCATCACCTCTCCACCACCATTGTCACCACCATCATCGCTCTACCACCATCATAATCACCATCGTCTCTCCAACACCATCATCTTTCTACCACCATCATAATCACCATCATCTCTCCAACACCATCATCTCTCTACCACCATCATAATCAGCATCGTCTCTCCAACACCATCATCTTTCTACCACCATCATAATCACCATCTTCTCTCCAATACCATCACCTCTCTACCACCATCGGCTCTACCACCATTGGCTCTCCACCACCATTGTCACCGCCATCATCTTTCCACCACCATTATAATCACCACCGTCTCTCCACCACTGTCACCTCCCCATCATCACCTCCACCATCTCTCCACCACAGTCATCTCTCCACCACCATCGTCTCCACCATCATCATCTCCACACAAAGTCATTTCTGCCTCTAGGAGCTCCAGGTGGCATTCCTATCCCACCAGGCTTCTGAGTCCCTCCTATTTCACAGTAGCATCTGAGGTTTTAAAGAAGAGAAACCTTGCATTTGGGGTAAAATGAAAACAAGTCATTCACCAGTGAGCTAAGGAGGTAGTTCTGTGTGCAGCGGTGTTACCATGCATCAATTCTTTCAACGTGAGGATGTGATCCATCATGCTCTTTCACTGAGTATTTATACAAAGCCTGGAGTTCTGAATCTTAAGTTACCATCAGAAGGTCATATTATTTCCAAATGGGAAGTCAGTCAGCCTGGAAGATATTCATCACTGGGTTTTGACTGACAAATGGCAGAGCCATCTCCGTGATGCCTCAGCTTTGAAAACTCCTTTAAACACAGGGCAGTCCAGTCCAATGTCTGTTACAAGTCAGCCTGCCATCATAAAAGATCTTTCGAAAGCAGAACAAGGGCACAAACTGACATGTATGCGAGATACAGCTGAGCAGGTTGAGTCTATGTCACAAAAGAACATGATGACTTAGCCTGAATTCTCCTCTCTGCATCTGAAGCCTGCTCAGGGTTTAAAAGAGGTAACCGTTTAGGAGGTAAAAAATGACTTCTGCTAGAGCAGAGTGGAGTTTAATTTGCAGCTTTATAAGAACCCACCAATGCAGAGACCTTACATCAGAACATCACAAGCATGGCAGGATTGTACCGTGGGATAGGTCACTTTTGCCAGGAAGGATGGCAGAGGGCAGGGTGAGTTGGCTCCAGACGTACTGGGGCTGTTACATCTCCATGGCTGGATTTCTCTTGCTGCAGTGCAGCTCCTTTGACATTGCAGATATCTGGCTTTGAGTTGCATTGGGGAGGTTTAGCTTGAGTGCTGGGAAAATTTCTTCTCCAAAAGAGTGATCCAGACATTGGGATGGGCTGCCCGGGGAGGTGGTGGGGTCACCATCCCTGGAGCTGATCAAGAACCTTGGAGAGGTGACACTGAGGGACGTGGTCAGTGGGCATGGTGGGGATAGGTTGGAGTTGGACTTGATGATCTTTGTAGTCTTTTCTAGCCTTAATGGTTCTATGGTTCCATGCCATTGGCTTTCTTGGCCACCTGGGCACACTGCTGGCTCACGTTCAGCCAGTTGTCGATCAGCGCTCCCAATTCCTTCTCCCTGCAGCTTGCCAGCCACTCTGCCCCAAGGCTGTAGTGTTGCATGGGGTTGTTGTGACTAAAGTGCAGGACCCAGCACTTGATCTTGCTAAAGCTTATCCCATGGCCTCATCCCAGCGATCCAGCCTGTCCAGATTGCTCCATAGGGCCCTCCTACCCCCAGGCAGATCCACACTTCCCCCCAGCTTCCTCACCTGCAGACATACTGAGGATGCACTCAATGCCCTCATTCAGATCAGCAAATAAATAGATTACACAGGACAGGCCCCAGCACTGACCCCTGGGGACCACCACCCATGGCTGGCCACCAAATGAATGGAGCTCCTTTCATCACCACAATGCTTCCCAGTTGGCACTTTCTGAACCCAGAAAACAGCCCTGTGCAGTGCAGGGGCTCTCCTGTCCTCCTTCAAAAGGTGCAAAGCCCTGAGATCAGGCAGGAACTGCACCCACCTGGGTGCTCTCTGAGAGGATGCTGCTTCACACCAGCACCTCCACAACTCACGCTCTGCGCTGCTCCGTCTTCTAAAGCAGCTGCACAAGCCACAGAATCGAGCTGTTGGTGTTTATTTCAAAACAGCATTGCTCCATTTTCTTCTAATTCAGTCCTTATCGAGCCACTACTGCGGCAGGAAGCGTCGCAGCTGAAGTGCACACTGCAGCTTGTTAGAGATGTTCCCCAGCAAGGAGCTGGGCTGGCCAGCTGCTCTCAGAGGTCACTGTCCTCAGAGCTAATTTTATCTTAGAGCTGTACATGAGGAAGCAAAGCAGAGTTCACTGTGAGTGCATCGCTTCGTTGCTGATGGAGAAAGGAAAGACCGGCCTCGGTGTACATGAACCCAGCAGCATCCTGCTTTGGCAAAATGAGAAGCAAGGTTGTTATAATCGTTAAGCTTTAAGCTTTAGTAATTCGCATGTATTAAGCAGGAATTAATATTGAAGTACTGAATTGAGAGGACTGATTAAATCCTATTTCTGAACTCAGGTTCAAAGCAGGCAGTCGGCTGATTTCAGGTTGATGCTTCCAGCCAGGAAAATGAACATGCAAATGTCAGACTGCTGCTAAGCCCAAACAAGGAGCAGATGGCTTCTTTAGGTGGGGGGTGGTTATGTGGCTACTGCACGGCTTTGCAATGAGTATTTTAAGTTGTGAAAGCGATACAAAAACCAGGAACCCAAATCTTTGTGCAAAGCTGTGACTGCAATCTTGAACGGACATGAGAAAAGTGACACAGGCAATTTACAACAGTGTGGTGCTGTCTTCTCAGAATCATGGAATCAGTGAGGTTGGAAAAGACCTCTGAGATCCCCAAGTCCAACCCCAGCCCACCCCACCGTGCCCACTGCCCACGTCCCTCAGTGCCACATCCCCACGGTTCTGGAACACCTCCAAGGACGGTGACCCCACCACCTCCCTGGGCAGCCCATCCCAATGTCTGACCACTCTTTTGGAGAAGATGTTTTGCCAACATCCGACCTTCTTGACTCCTCTTACCAGAGGCAGGATGGCTGGGTTGCCCAACATGTGGTTCTACAGAGGATCCCTTGGGTTAGGCAAAGTGTTATCCTTAGGGAATCCAAGCATACACAGTGCAGAATCAGCTCAGAACCCTCTGTGCACTCCTCAGTGGTTGAGTTTTCAGCAAGGCTTGTTGAGTCTGGTACAATGCTGGATGAACCACGTTGCTCCTAACCATGCACTTCTGGATATGGGCTGATGCTTGATGTATGATTTATATACTCTGGAAAGGAAACAGTAAGGAATATGGTGTAGGAACAATTAGGCTAAGTATTTAGGGGACAGTGGTGTGCAGACAAAACCCTTGGTCTTTCCGACAGCCCAAGCCCCAGTCATATCCATAAACCAGTTGGAGAGAGGCTCTTCAGAGCTCTGAACTACGGATGGGCATATTACAGCCCATCTGCCATCTGCAGGGCAAAAGACAGAAGCATGGTCCTTCATTATGCCATTTGGTTTGCCCAGTGAGCCTCAGACTATCATCTTGGCATGCATGACATCTCCTCTGCTGTTTGTTACTGCCCGTGCTCAGTGCAATAGCAGCTCATGGGTTGCCTGGAAGTACCCTTTGAGGCCCCTTTACCACTTTTTTCCTTGCGGATACCCATCCTTTCTTTGAGGTGAGTCACTAGGGAGGCTCTGGTGTCCTCAATGCATCATTCACCACTGAGACTTGCAATCCTGGCAGGGTGATCAGGAAAAAGAAAGTGTAAGCATAAAGCCAGCAGGAGAAGCCTTCCATTTTCCATCATTCTTCAGCCTCAGCAGACTTACAGCCAGATGTTCTGTCGCCCTCATGAGTGCCTACAGAGGGTAATCATACAAAGAAAAGGAAAGCATTCCTTTGGAAGGAAGGACTTTGTTTAGTACTGATAAGAGAGTTTGTTCATTCAGCTTTGAAGTCTCAAGCTATCTGAGGATCTCCTGGGCTCCTCCTTTTACCCTGCAGACATCTCAGCATTGCTCACAGACCTTCCTACACCTCTCCCTGGCTGCCTCTTGGCGCGTACCAGGAGCTCCCATTGCCACGGACAGGGGATGCAATGACAAGCTGACCGTGCTTTTGGTACTACAGGTCATTGGAGAGCAGTTGGAGATTGACATTGGCGTTAGGATGGATGAAAACTGTTTAGAAATTCAAGCAGCAGAAAAAAAGAGGAGCGAGAAGCAAGGAACGGTGGAAAGAAACACGATTATGGTAGATTGACGGTCAGGCTGGATGACTTTGGAGGACTTTTCCAACCCTGTTGATTCTATGATTCTGTGATTGGCGTGCTGGTGGTGGGTTGACAGTTGAACCTGATGATCTCAATGGCCTTTTCCAACCTTAATGACTCTGTGTTTGTATGAAACCATTTAGCACCGGCCTCAGTGCTGCCTGTTGCCTCACCAAACACTGCAGTCTGTCATGGAAAGGCACAGAGCTGAAAGGAGCAGGGACTAAAGAGACTGAATTGAATTTCAGCCTCAGGAAAGGGGGAGAGAAATTATTTCCCTAAGTGCTGGTTGAATTACCTGTCTTACAGCTTTTCTAAGTCCCCACATCAGTAGTGAAAAGTATCTGCTGGTTGGCAAAAAATTAAACTAAGGGAAATTCCCAGCTGAGAGAGCTTTGCCCTTGGCAACCTCTTGACCTTGCTCCCTCCATAGGGATTTATCTCCCCTTCGCCGTGTGGTTGGTACAATGTCCTGCCATTCCGGTTGTTGGCAGAGCCAAGGATTTTCACAAAACTCATAGAATCCTACGTAGGTTGGAAAAGACCTCTGAGATCCCAAAGTCCAACCCCAGCTCACCCCACCGTGCCCACTGCCCACATCCCTCAGTGCCACATCCCCACGGTTCTGGAACACCTCCAGGGACGGTGACCCCACCACCTCCCTGGGCAGCTGTGCCACTGCAGCACTGCTCTTTCAGAGAAGAATATTTCCTAATATCCAATCTGAAGTCATGGAATTGGGAAAGAAAAAGGGGATTTCCCAGCAATGGGAAAGTCTGTGCATGGCCCAGCCCCATGCAGAGCATAAAAACTGGGCAACCAACAAGAGTTTTGAGGAGACCAGAGGGCCTGAGATGGTTTCAACCTTAGTATCCCTTTGCAGGAACCATGGATGCTTAATGCTGTGGTGGTGAGTGTATTCTTGAGGTTGGTAATGGAGATCACATCTGTATTGTCATGCAGTGGTAAACTGCGACTGCTGCATGCTGCTGTCACTCGTGTTGGGGTTTCAGTTCATTGCTGCAGCACTCTGTTTAGTCAAAATCCCATCTAACATGAAATACCTTCCAATAGCTCAACTTGGTATTAAACATTAAGCCTTCCATGCATGGAATGTCTGTAAGAATCTGTTCAGAGAGGCTGTTCTGGCAGGCTGTAAGTGGAAAAATCTTCACTACGAGAGTGGTGAGGTGCTGGAACAGCTGCCCAGAGAGGCTGTGGATGCCCCATCCCTGGAGGTGTTCAAGGCCAGGTTGGATGGGGCCCTGGGCAGCCTGGGCTGGTATTAGATGTGGAGGTTGGTTTCCCTGCCCGTAGCAGGAGGGTTGGAGATTCATGATCCTTAAGGTCCCTTCCAACGCAATCATTCTGTGATTCTGTGAAAAGTCCTCCTGGAAGCCCTGGGTCATTGAGCTGTAATCATAGAGAGAACCTGTAATCTGCCAGGTTCACTCTGTTTAGTATAATTTTCTAAATATCCATCCAATAACCACATACTCCTCTCAACAACCACTGCCATTTCCACTGGGCACAAGTCCAGAACAAGATGAGAGATGGAATGACTTCAGATTGGCTTCCACTATCCACAGCGATAGGCTGGGAGTTCACTTCCAGCGATGTGGAAGCTCAGAGCTGGTGGGTGACCTCACCTGTCACACGGTTTGCATCAGCACCCTACAAATCAGGGAGTGATGAGAGCAGGTCTGGCGTTTCGCTCATGCATACAAGATTGTCACGCATGACGAAGACAAACAATAAGACTGCTTTGTTCTATTTCCATGAAAAGGATGCAAGCTCTGTTTCCGTTTCCTTGGGAAATGATGCACAAAGCACCAGGTGCTCTCAGTCTGGATTTTGGGGCATGTTAGCAAGTCGGTCAGTGCACTGTGGTGTCTCCTGCAGCCAAAGTTCTCCTCCTGCACAGGAGGAAGGGCCCTTCATGTGATTGCTTCTCCCTTTGCAGGGGAAGTTGCTAGGCTGCTTTTCCCCTCTGCTCCAAACTTAGCTGGAGGATACAGCAGTGAGCGTCGTGAGTCATCCCATTGGGCTCCATGGCTCTGAAATCACCGCTGGCTTTTGTTGCGGAGCTCTGAGATGGCTCAGCTCAGCCCATCACGCTCCGTTGGGTTACATCTTATGGCAGCTCGCAGCGGGGCGCCGCACGCTCTCCAGTGCACAAAACATTCCAGCGGACACGTAACCATGGGGGCTGGGCTCCGTTCCTGATGAGCGTCCACCCCATTCGGTTCACTCCGTTCACTTATGTCCCATCCCTGGAGGTGCCCAAGGCCAGGCTGGATGGGGCCTTTGGCAACTTGAACTGGTGAGAGGCAACCAGCCCATAGCAGGGGGTTGGAACTCCATGATCTTTGTGATCCCTTCCAACCCAAGCCATTCTGTGGTTCTATGATTCCGACAAACATATCAGATCTCTGGGGCTGAAGCACTCTTGGGTTTCTTGCCGTGCTTTCAGGAGCTCTATTTGCCTCCAGCCCATGGAAGAGTGCCCACCTGTTTTATTTTCTTTATGCCTTCCAAGGTTTCTCCTCCTTACGTGAAATATTTCCCGGTGCTGTTTCAGCCCACGTGCACTTGGAGCTGTCATGCAAACCTTTGGCTGCCCAATGTCCCCATCGTTCAGTAAGGAGAGGCTTTTTGGTGGTCATTGCCACCAGGGGATAACCCAAATCTGCGACTGACTCCTTTTCAGGAGCTGTGCTTTGAGACAACAAAATTCAACCTAAGTTTTAAACCAAGATTTTGTCCCAATATCTCAATAATCAATAGAATATTGACCACTGACCACGTCTTTTCCCCCTCAAGTCTTATGCTTTCCCCTTAAGCTATGCAGGTGCTGTCTCTGTTCTATAGCACTGCCACCTCAAACTCCGTCCTACTGTTAACCAAACCTAATACTGCCATGGGGTCTCCAGGCATGCAGAACAGCCCAATACTTTGCCTCTGAAATCACCAGTGCTCTCTTCCAGTTGTTCTGCTTGGTGAATTCAAATGGAGGAAAGCACTCAGAGCACGCAGAGGAGGAAGAATGTTTACATCCTGCTTTCTTCCTTCCTTTCATGAGCCAGCACTTCTTTGGAGGATGGGATGTAAATCACAGAATCATAGAATGGCCTGGGTTGAAAAGGACCGTAATGATCAAAGCGCTTCCCATCTGTAGCATGGAATGCCATGGGAAGTTGGTGGCTGGCAACACCCAGTGCTTGCTTATGGGTACATCCCCGAAGTGGAGGATACATGGGCAGCAAATTTAGAGGCAGAACAGTTCCGAGTAATCGGCGTATCCTTCTGCTGGCACAGAAATTCGCACTGAAGGGAGGAAGGAGAGGCACAGCAGTACAGGGAAAAGTCCACAGGGTGTCCCCAGAGCGTCAAGGAACAGGAAAAAATACGCAGAAACAAGAAAACCCAAACCTTCCTGATGTAAAGGCTCGGTGCTTTTGGATGAGAAGTCCACGTGCCATGTTTAGAGCAGCTGGAGTCACCTCTGTGCCGACATGCTTCGAAATCTTCTAAATAGTAAAAACATTTAGCTCCTGCAACCTTAAGAGAAAGTAAATCTCGGGGTGCTTTACAAAGATGCTAATAGCTGTTTGCACTGCTTTGGTGGTAGGAAAGCTGGGGCAGGGAGCGGCTCAGCACAGCGACTCAGGAGCAGCTCAGGAGCAATCCTGAGGGCCCCAAAGGTCTTCATGCCCTCTCTGTTTGCTCTTGGGAGAACCTCTGACCATCACTCGCAAGTGGTAGGGGAGGGCGGGAGGGATTTGCTGTGGCTCTTTAATCAATTATCCCTGTCCCACAGCTGATTCTTATGCCTTTGGTCAGGGTCTGGGTCCAGGATGCTAAAACCATCTTGCAACAGCCTGAAAGCAGCGGCGGATGCTCCCCAGGGAGCTGTAATTGCTGGTAGCTGCTGCAGGATGTGCAGCTCTCCTTTGGAGCCATCTGCTCCATCACACCACGCTCCCCCTCTGCTCTGGCCCTTGGGACACATGAGCTGCCCGTGGTTCCTCTGCAGCTGGTCCAACCCGTGTGTTTGAAGGGATTTCCACCCGTAGGGGAATCTGAATACCAAAGGCTATGCTGGGATTTAATGTAAGTGCAAGCTGAATGAGCAGAGATAGATCTTCCGTGCGCTGCTGAGTGGCTTCTTGGTTGTGGTGAAGACCAGGGACTCACAGAAGTGCAGGAGCTGCTTCTAACTTAAATGAGGAGATTCTCTTCGCTGCCAAATCCACTGCATGTTGTCACTGCAGCAGGCAACTGTAAAAACACCGAACCAACTCCAGGCAACGAGCAGACGAATCACTAAGCAAAATTAATCAGAGCTATTATGGAGAACATACACACTCATTGCAAATGTTATAGAACCATAGGATTATTCAGGTTGGAAAAGAACTTCAGGATCCCCAAGTCCAACCATCAGCCTGACCTACTGAGTCCCATAGTACCATGTCCACATCTCCAGAGATGAGGACTCCAACACTGTGCTTCACCTCCCCTTCCATGAGTAAATTCCTCCAACATCTTATCTAGATCTCCCCTGGTGCAACTGGAGATCCACCCATCAACCCTACCCATCATCCATCCACCCACCCCATCCAATCAAATGAAGACCACCAATAAAGCCATTTAGGATTCTGCACTGTGATTTCCACTCGGTCTTGCCAACGCTGCACAGAGCACTACGCCCTGATATGCCCTTCACCTGGAAATTCACCCAGAATTTCTTTGTAAATGTATAACACCCTCGAATCCTCAAACCATTGGTGTCCATGAAGTGCAATAGCTGAGGGCATCCATGGCTTTAATCAGACCCAGTGATCTGGAAACACGCAACCTAGACGAGTAGTCCTTGACCTACCATTTTCTAGCCGGGGTTCACAGCCCTTTATCAGTGACATTTATCATGGGCCATCTGATCACAGCTGACCTTTTCAATGAAGACTGAAGGAAAAAAATCATTACTTTGCTTGTTGTTGTTGTTTTTTTTTTTTTCCCTCTGATATGTGTTCCCTGGTGTGGAATGAATCATCTGTCCTTCATCTTTCACCCAGAGGGTGGTGACGCACTGAACAGGTTGCCCAAGGAGGCTGTGGATGCCCCATCCCTGGAGGCATTCAAGGCCAGGCTGGATGTGGCTCTGGGCAGCCTGGTCTGCTGGTTGGCGACCCTGCACATAGCAGGGGGGGTTGAAACCGGATGATCATTGTGGTCCTTTTCAACCCAGGCCAGCCTATGATTCTATCTTTCTCTTATGGTCATGCACCTACGGATTGCCTTCCTGCTCCCTGTTCTCAGTGTGTGCCTCGTCACCGGTTTGCCCAGGGGCACATAAGCAAAGAACTCATGGCAGTCTGTGAGGAAGAGCTGTTGGTAGGTAAAGCACGTGTCCACTCCCAGTGCCATCAGCATGAAGCTGGAGGGAACTGGGTGAACGTGTGAAAAATCAGTGTACCATTCCTTATGTCATTGTCACAAAGTTAGAAGGAACTGGGAGGGCCCGTAAAATGAAATCCCAAACAACCAACGTACCATTCTTGACGCCATCATCAATGAGCTGGAAGGAACCCGGTGAGCGCATCAACTGAAATCCCCCAAAATCAGTGTACTGACCTTACATGGGCCTCTCTGTACCCACAGAGCTCATACTTAGACCTTCATAAAGCCCTCTTGCATAGCAAAGCCATAATTTCCCCAAGTTGGAAGGGACCCACGAGGAGAATGGAGCCCAATGCCTACACACGTCGTGGTGGTGCAGAGCTGGGGACGAAGGATGCGACAGACACCCTGTGCAATGATGCTCATTCTTTTATTGGTGTCATTGCCAGTTTCTGGAGGAGTGCTGGAGCTTTCTGGTCGCGTCCAGCACCGAGTCAAAGCTACATTACAGAATATTGAAGAGGTGTCCATCCAAAGCCAGAGGGGGGTGAGATTCATGACCTCTCTCCATACGGTATGTATAATATATATATATTTATAATATGTCCTGTATATTCATATGTATAGAGTGACAAGGATGGGCCACCGTACAGTCAACTTTTGATTCCTAAATAGATCACCATAGCAACAGGCACAAAAAATTTGGTCCAAATCAAGGCCCTCACCTTGTCAATCAATCCGAGACAGACCCCCCCCCACCCCCACCCACCCTCTGCCAAAAAAAATAAGAACCTGAAACCAAAAATAACTAAAAAAAAAAAAAGCCCACCAACCCCCCCTGTACAGTCACTCACATCGAAGGTAAATAGATCCCTTGGCTACACACACACACACACACACACACGCGTGCGCGCACACCCACACACACCTACACACATTCATATGTAAATACACACGCACCAACATACAAAGAACAAAGAACATTACAAATATACATCTGAGGTTGCTGCAGCGACGTGGTGAGGCTGCGGGGTGGGGGAAGTGCCACAAGCACTCTCTCACCCCTTCCCATCTCCGAGCCCTCCCTGGGGCTTTGTGTTGGAAGGCTGAGGTCGGAGCAATGCATGAAGACACAGAGTGAGGTCCTGGACCTACACATGCAACGGAGGCATCGAAGCAGCGCTTGGACGTGGGCAGAATAAGACAAAGCTGGAGCAGGGCAGCCCACAGCCCACTGGAAAGTCTCCAGGTGGGAACCCATAGCGTCCTCTGGGGGAGCACCGTGGGGGGCCCTGGTGTGCATCCCCCAAGATGTGAGCAGGTTCCCACGGGCTTCCTTCCACCCAGTGCTCTATGGTTTGGGGTCAGCATGGCGGAAAGAGAACAGACGGCTCCTGAGCTCTTCTGGTTCCTCATCCCCAGGCTCAGTGAGCCCCTGGCCTGGCTGTCAATGGAACTTGGGGCAACTGGAAAATGAGGAGGAAGGGAGGAAATCCTCCTGCAGGCTGCCATAGAATGACAGAATCATTAAGGTTGGAAAAGATCCCTAAGATCATCTAGTCCAATCGCCAACCCATCCCTGCCATGCCACCATGCCATGCAGACAGCTTCTCCCCTTTCTTAGAGCTCTGCTTTCCGATCTTCAATCCCAGAGGCCATCCTGAAATAAAAGGAAGGAGCTGGATCTCCCATCCACTTGTTTCACAATTCCAGGGACACCACCCAACTACGGATGTGTCTGCAGGCAGAAGGAACTCACCACCAGCCGTGGAGGAGACCCAGCTTCCTCAACCTGCTTCCTTGTGTGCCCTGCTCACCAAGTGGGGAAGGATGGGCAGAAGGATGGACAGGGATGGGAAGCAGGCTGGACAGAAGGTTGGGCAGAAAGACAGGCAGAAGGATGGGCAGAAGGTTGGACAGAAGGACAGGCATAAGGATGACCAGAAGGTTGGACAGAAGGATAGTGCTGGATGTTTGACCATCCTTCCCTGGAATTTCTTCCCCTACCCAACTGGCAGCCTTCACTACTGAGTTCCTATCCACACACAGGATTTCAGGGCAAGCTCAGGAGACGTTTCACCACTCTGCCCCAGACAGTATCCCATGGTTCATCTAACAGCAAACTTCTGCAAGAACCCAGCTGGCCACTCAAAGGGAACACACCAAGTACTATCAGCAACCCACAGCCCCTCAACTTGGCTGCTGTATTCTGGGCTGGGGGAC
Source organism: Gallus gallus (assembly GCF_016699485.2). NCBI lineage: Eukaryota > Metazoa > Chordata > Aves > Galliformes > Phasianidae > Gallus > Gallus gallus. The sequence continues at coordinate 104,685,795 of NC_052534.1, forward strand.
CAGACTTCAGCTATGGGATATAGGCAGGGAAGGGATGATGGCAGCAGAAACAAAGATCAGAAAACAGACAGCGGGGCAACCTCGGGGCAAAGGGAGAAGACCTCAGTAGAATAGGAGATGGGTCAGGAGAGGAGCACACCCCAGGCTGGCCTCGTTAGGTGGCACTTGGTCCAAAGCAGCTGCCCCCAGTGCTTCCTTCACATCAGTGCAAGTTCCCCTCCCACCCTCCCTGGGAATTAGATGAGGTCCTGCATGCAGAAAACACTGCCCCCACCTGTAATCCCTTAGCTTGCCCACCCAGTGACTAGCTCCACCACCCACCCCTTTACAGACCCATGTCTTCCCTCCTGGCCCAGGAGGCCGCTCCCTCATTCATCAGGATGCTGCAGCACAACTCAATCTCTTAGCAACTGCAGATGCTGCTTTTGATGGGTTTCAAACTGCTCTGTGCCAGACAGAGGAGCCTCACTGCTCACCCCCCTCCTATCCATTACCCGTTTCACGTTCATTTAGCTCTCCCTCCGCAACCCATAAAATCACCAAATGTCCCCCAGACCCCAAGTGACCTCGGTGCAGCACTATCCAGAGGAGAGCTGCACTGGGCTGACTTGGCTGGTGAATCTGTCAGCCCAGCTGGTGCACAGAGCTGGCACTTGTGGAGCGACAGCCGTGCCCAGACGTCAGCGAGACATCACTGCCACCAACGCCGATGCAGTCCAGAGTGTTCCTTATGGTCTTGGACAAGCTCAGCACGAGGGTCTGCCATTGGGAAGTCTCCAAAGTCTTGTAGGAGTTGCCACAAGCATGAATTATATGGCAAACTTGGTGGGATCCAATGAACACAGCGAGGAGTGTCCGGAGCCAACTCTTCTTGTGTCAAAGCCAATGGGGACCCGGGGGGCTCAGAGCACCGGAGCTGACCCAGCTCGGTGTCCTGCGAGAGCACATCCCAGTTGCTCGCCAACCACTCCATAAATAAATACATTAAATAAATAAAGTGACAGATCCAGACTTGGGAGGGGGTGTGTTGGGGAAAGAGGATGAAGAGGGCAGCTCCCATCGTCTCGGAGCTGCTGGGAGCATCTCACACACATACAGTGCACATAAGTAGCCGAAGGCGGTGGGACGCTGCCGCTGGGGACAGAGGTGGCCGCAGTCCTGGGGCCAGAAGGTCTTGGGGTCGGGGGGTCCTGGGGTCGGGGATCCTGGGGTTGGGGGTCCTGGGGCCGTCACTCCTGGGCCGGTGTCGCAGAGGTGCGTGGGGAGCTGGCAGCGAGGGACACGTGTGTGGTGGAGGATGGCAGCGACCGTGGAGTCTGGCACCTGGGGGTGGCACAAGCAGGAAAAAAATAAAGCTTTCCTCCTGCTTCCTCTTCCTTCATCTCCACCCCCGAATCCTGCTGCCTTCTCAGTGATTCGCTACGTAGGCAGCACTGATGGAAAACCAGTGCTGAGCAGCACTGGATGTTGTGTATGACCATCCCGGGCGTATGTACACGGTGATATACTGTACGTATCATCATCCTGTTTTTCAGAGAATCGTTCAGGTTGGAAAAGACGACCAAGATCATCAAGTCCAACCCCAACCCACCCCACTGTGTCACTGCCCTCTTAGTGCCACATCTCCACAGCTCTGGAACAGCTCCAGGGATGGTGACTCCTCCACCTCCCTGGGCAGCTGTGCCAGTAGAACAGAATCCCAGAGTCCCTGAGTGGTTTGAGTTGGAAGGGACCTTAAGGCCCACCCAGCCTCAACCCCTACCTTGGACTCCAAACCTGTCTCCAAATAGAGACAGGGAACACTTCCACTCCTGCAGCTTCCCCTCGGCTGCAGTGTCCTCAACCCAGCACTGTCCCAGACACGGTGTCCCATCCCCAGTGCCCAAACGTCCACACGATCACTCACCAGGAGCGGGACTTCCTCACCCGGGAGGCTGCCGGCCGCTCCAGGATGCTGTCCAGGTGCATCAGCCTCTCCAGGTGCAGAGCCCGTGGGTCCTGCTCGGCGGGGTCCCGGCTCCGCTCAAACTCAAACACTGCCGGAGGGGAGAGGTCCAGCTCCAGGAACATGATGTTCTCAGCCTGCAGCAGGATGGGGCGAAGGGAAAGTCAACACAGGGAGTTACTGCACAGCGAAGCACGGCACCATCTTGTGTAGGTCCACATGGCTGAGATGCTGAATACCCTGAGGGACAGAGACCTTCTGGCTGCAGCTGCATCCTGCTCTGCTCGGGCTGCTGTGGTCTTTCACAGCACCAGCAAGTAAGACTGAATGCTTTCAGCCCTCAGACAAGCAGCAGGAGATGGCAGAGGCAGCAAGCCCACAACTAAGTCAGGGCTGGCTGATAAGACAGTGCTACTGACCTGGCCAAATGAGGCCAAGGCTCACAAAGCCTGGAGCTTTATCTAAATTATCTCTTCATGAGCTTATTTACCCCATATTCTCTCCAGCTGCCTGGAGCTGTCACCCATCCACCCATCCACCCATCCATTAACCTCACTCATCCATTTACTCCATCCATCTGTACACACCGTCCATCCATCTACCCTATCCATTCATCCATTCATCCATCCATCCACACAACCCAACCACTCACCCATCCACTCCCCACATCCAACCATTCCACTCATCCACCCCATACTATCCATCCATCCATCCATCCATCCACTCATCCGCCTACCCACCCCATTCATCCACTCACTCCATCCACCTAGCCCAGTCATTCATACAGAATCACAGAATGGTTTCGGTTGGAAAGGACCTTTAAGATCATCTCGTATGCCAGCCATCCATCTACGCTACCCACACATCCATCCACACATCCATCCACCCTTCCATCCACCCATCCATCCACACATCCATCCACCTATCCCATCCATGCATTTATCCCACCCCACCATTCACCCATCCCGTCCACCCCATTCATCCCTTGAATCCCATCCTTCCATGCATCCCAACCACCCATATCCCTCCATCCACTCACCCATCCATCTGTTCATCCACCCATCCACCCATCCTGTCCACCCCATCATCCCACGAACCCCATCCTTTCACGCATCCCAACCATCCATCTATCCACTCATACATCCACCCACCAACCCATCCATCCATCCATCCATCCATCCATCCATCCATCCATCCATCCATCCATCCAACCACCCATTCCATCCACCCCATCATCCCACAAACCCCATCCTTCCATGCATCCCAACCACCCATCCACTCATCCATTCACCCACCGACCCATCCATCCATCCATTCATCCACCCATTCCATCCACTCCATCCATCGATCCCATGAACCCCATCCCTCCACGCACCCCTTCATTCATCTCATCCATCCTCCCCGCTGACCCAACACCCCCTTGTCCCCCAGCACACACCAGCAGTGTCCTCTCCCTTACCCGATAGCGCGGATGCGATCCCATGGCCATGGCCACGCGGGCGTACTGGCTGATGGGTCTCTTGTACCCCACTGCAGACGTCGGCCTCTTCTTCATTTGGTTGCTGTTCCTGAAAAGGAAATTAAGAGAGCAACGCCCTTTAGACAACATGAATGACAGCACCGAGCCCCCCAAGCACAGGCTGGGACCCAATAGGCCACCCTGGTGCCCTCCATGGGCACCTCCATCATTTCCCCCTGTCCCTATGGATGGTGGCACTGCGCTGCCCAACCCAGTGATGTCCCCAGCCCTTGCCCGTGCCCGCACGCACCCGCCGGCCGGCACCAATGGCTGGAACTTCCACTGGTCCTCCTCGCAGTCGAAGTAGAGGCGGTTCATGATCTTGTTCTTCTCCTCTGGTGGGATGAAGTTCTCGATGATCAGGTACCTGAGTGAGGGACAGGCCAGGAGAGAGGAGTGGCAGGTGGGACAGAGAGGAAAGGAGAGGAGAGGAGAGGAGAGAGAGGAGAGGAGAGGAGAGGAGAGGAGAGGAGAGGAGAGGAGAGGAGAGGAGAGGAGAGGAGAGGAGAGGAGAGGAGAGGAGAGGAGAGGAGAGGAGAGGAGAGGAGAGGAGAGGAGAGGAGAGGAGAGGAGAGGAGAGGAGAGGAGAGGAGAGGAGAGGAGAGAGGTTACAGGAGAGGGCACAGCGAGTGGAGCAAAAGGAGCGGGGAGGAGAGGTCAGGAGAGGAGCCAGGACATGGAGAGCAGATGGGGGGTGAAAACATGAGTGGGGAGGAGAGGAAGACGGAGTGGGCGGATAGGGGCCAGGGATCCAGCAGAGGCAGGAGAGAAAGGGCAGAGGAAGACTGTCATTCAGAGAGGAGCAGAAGAAACATCATCAGCTCTGCATGCTGCCTTCAGGGTGTAACCCCACGGTCCTCTCCTTAGCAGTCCCCAGGCAGTGTCTGCAATGCATGGTCTGCAATGCAACCTGCAATTGCTCGAAATACGTGGTCTGAAATGAAGCTGAAATACAACGCACAGCCTGCAATGTACGGCCTACAAGGCACAGTTTGCAATGCACAGTTCACAATGCATTTGGAAATACAGACTGCAAGACACAACTTGCAGTGCAGCTTGCACCATTCCGTTTGCAACCTTGCCTGCAATGCACAACTTGCAATGCATTTTGCACTGACTCACCCAGGACCCCTCGGGAGCACCCCAAACCCAACCCCATGCATTTGCTCAGTGCCCCTTTGGAGGATGGAAATCCAAACTGGCCCAGCTGTTGCAGCAGCAAAGTACAGGAGGGACTGCACGATCTCAGCCCACTGCAGAGCAATTGCTGACTGAGGTTTGCACCCTCTTAAAGCATTTTAATTATGTTCCAAAGGGTGTGGAGCAAAACTTGACACGAAATTGTGCTTCGAGCAGGATTTTAAATATTTTATCATGAAAATGTTAAAATATTTATATATGTCTGGGTTGGTTTTGTATGATAGTGGATAGAATGACTGCCTCCTCCATGGGGATCTCCTACAGCCCCTGGGGGTGTGGGGGTGGCTGCTCTGAGTGGCACTGCTGGGGCTGGGGGGGGGAGGGGGCAAAGGGACTCTCTGTGTGGCCTCACTGCCCACCTGAGGGGACACTGATGTCACCTACTTGAGCTTCAGCTCCCGTGTCTGCTCGTTCTGTGCCTCCTCCAGGTCCTGCCGCACACGGATGTACTCGTCGTGCTGGTCCTGGATCTCCGCCTTCACAGCCTGCAGCTTGGCATACAGCTGTCCCCAGAGAGACTGCATCAGCCCCGGTGGCATGGGTGTCCCCAGGGAGTGGTGGCATGGGTGGCCCCGGTGGCACTGCTGTCCTCAGGACATGGTGATATGGCTGTTCCCAGTGGCACAAGTGTCCTTGGGGACACAGGTGTTCCCAGGGGATGGTGGCACAAGTGTCCCCTGAGGAACGGATGCCTCCAGAACACGGTGGTATGAGTGTTCCTTATGGCACACGTGTCCCCACAATGTGGTGGCATGGCTGTCCCCTCGGTATGGTGGCACTGGTGTCCTCAGGGCATGGTGGCATAGGTGTCCCTGGTGGCACAGGTGACCCCAGGGCACGATGACATGAGTGTCTGCAGGGCACAGTGGCACAGGTGTCCCCAGTACCATGGGACCATCCTCCATGGGAGCATCCTCCAGGGCATCAGGTCCCCATGGATAGTGGGCAGGACACATGCCCCCAACTTTGAGACATGAACCAAAGGCAAACCCATGTCCTTCCCCACCCAAGTGAAGCCACCCTGGCTCTCTCACCTTCTTCAGCTTCTTGGTCTTGATCTCTACCTCCTGTTGCAGGGATGTGTAGGTCTCCCGCAGCTCCATGGTCTCCTCGTCCCGCAGCAGCATCTCCTGCTGCATCTCCCTCTCGCGGCGTTTCTGCGACCAAAGTGGGGGTTGCTCAGAGCTGGGATGGGCACCGACCACCCCACGGACTCCCTAACCCCACCATGGACATTCTGGCCCCACGGATGCTCCCAATCCATTGGGACTGGGATGGATGGGGTGGTACCTGCTCAGCTATCTCTTGCCGCTTCAGCTCCAGCATCTTCTGCTGCTCGTTGGTGTGGTCCACGATGGTCCTGCCGCCAATCAGCAGCTTGCTCTCCATGGCCTGGGGAGGGCAGAAAGGGGGATGGGGGGGTCAGTGCATCTCATAGAATCGTAGAATCATAGAATGGCTTGGGTTGGAAGGGACCTCAAGGATCACAGAGCTCCAACCCCTCTGCAGCATGCAGGGCCACCAACCTTCATATCTAATAGCAGACCAGGCTGCCCAGGGCCCCATCCAACCTGGCCTTGAACACCTCCAAGGATGGAGCATCCACAGCCTCTCTGGGCAGCTGTTCCAGCACCTCACCGCTCTCATAGTAAAGAACTTCCCCTGATATCCAAACTAAAGCTTCCCTCCTTCAACTTAAAACAATTTCCCCTTGTTGTTATTACCCACCCTTGTAAAGAGTTGACTGCCCTCCTGTTTGTAGGCTCCCTTTAGGCACTGGAAGGCTGCAGTGAGGTCACCCCACAGCCTTCTCTTCTCCAGGCTGAACAAGCCCAGCTCCCTTAGCCTGTCTTTGTAGGAGAGGTGCTTCAGCCCTCTGATCACCTTTGTGGCCCTCCTCTGGAACCCTCTCCGACAGCTCTCTGTCTTTCTTGTATTGGGGACTCCAGATCTGGACGCAGTACTCCAGATGAGGCCTCATGAGGGCAGAGTAGAGGGGGACAATCACCTCCCTGTCCCTGCTGGCCACCCCTCTTGTGATGGAGCCCAGGATACCAATTGCTTTCCAAGCTGCAAGAGCACACTGCTGTCTCACATTCAGTTTTTCACCCACCAGGACCCCCAGGTCCTTCTCTGCAGGGCTACCCTCAAAGACTGCTCCTTCCAGTCTGCATATATTCCTGGGATTCCTCCAGCATCTCCACCACGTACAACCCAAGGGGTCAAAAACACCACTCTGAGGCATAGGGTTCGAGTGGTTCTGGTAGAGCCAGGTGTTGTGTTTGATGGTCCTCGGGTGTCCCATCCAACTTGGGATATCGCACAGATTGGAGATCCTGAGCCCCCCCGGCCCCATCCTGCTCGCTGTACGGATGGATGCGGCGCCGCGGGGACGTGGCCGGGGCTGCTGGCACAAACCCAGGGCTGCCTCACTCCCACTTCCTTCCGCACAGCTGTGAGCCCGCGGGGCGCTGCGGATGTGCAGCAGCTGCCGGCAGCGGGGAACGGCGCCGGGCCATCCGCCCCGGCTGAGCTGAGCCGAGCTGAGCTGTGCCAAGTCGAGCTGAGCAGTGCATCCCAAGCACACTTTGGGTCCCACGCTGCTCCTGATTGGAGCTCCCCACTCTGCCAGGATGCCCGAAGGATGGCACTGAAGGCTGCCATTGCTTTCCTCATGACCATCCCACCCTGACCCCACAGCCCACCCCATTCCATCTCATCCCACCCCAACTCAATCCATCTTGTCCCATCCCATCCCATTCCATCCCATCTCACCCTGCCCCACCCCAGTCCATCCCATTCAACTCCATCTCATACCATCTCATCCCATCCCACTCCACTCAGCCCTATCCCATCTCATCCCACCCCAATCTCATCTCATCCCAACCCCCCCATCCAACTCCATCTCGTGCCATCTCATCCCATCTCACCCCATCCCACTCCACCTAGTCCTATCCTATCCCATTCCACCCCAATCTCATTCCATCTCATCCTGCCCCACCCCAGTCCATCCCATCCAACTTCATCACATGCCATCCCATCCCATCTCACCCCATCCCACTCCACTCAGTCCTATCCCATCCCATCCCACCCCAATCCCATCTCATCCCAACCTCCCCTCCCATTCCACCCCATCCCATCCAACTTCATCTCACCTCATCCCATCCCATCTCACCCCTCCCCATCCCATCCCATCCCATCCCATCCCACCCCACCCCTCCAGTTGCATTTCCCTTCCCCTCCCCAGAGCAAATGTGCTCCCCATCTCACAGCTGTGCACACACATCTCTGAGCACACACACATACACACACACACACGCATGCTCACATGCACACGCATTTCTGCATGTCCACATTTGTGCACACGTGAGCGCACGCTCATTTACACCAATGCACACACACATCTGCACGCCCGTGCATGCTGGCATTTGTGTGCATCCACACACTCATTTACACCCACACATGCACACACCCTTGGATCATGGGATGTGACAAAGGCTGTGCCCCCCCGGGACCCCCTCGCTGCCGTCTCCAAGCAACCAGGAGACACGCGGGCGGTGACGTGGTGCAAAGGGAGGACAGCATCTCCTGGGCACGGAGGTTTCTGGGGCAAACCCACAGAGCTGCACGCAAATTATCTGGGGCAATGTTGCATTTTCCCTCTTTTTCTCCTCTTTTTTTCCCCTTCCCAGCCATTGCATGGGTACTTTTGGCATGCAGCGCCTGCGGTACGTGATGGCAAGCTGCTATGGGGTCGAAAGGGGCCATAAACCCCATAGCAGCTCTGCCCCACCCTGCTGCTGCAGAAACGGTCTTTTGGTCCTGTTGTTTTCTCCCTGCAGAAGTGTTTATTTACTGTGACGAAGACGGCGCTCAATCTTCCTTAATGCAGCTGAACCTTTAAGCCTCTCACTGCAACCCATTTCCTGCCTCCAGATAACTCCTCCAGCGCTCGCCCGTGCCCTGAGCTCCCCAGATTGCGGTGCTGACATTACAGCCGATGGCACCGTCCCCCCACGGCCACGGGATGCATGTGGCAGATGCTGGGAGCTCTGCTTCGAGATGGAGGCTGCTGCCTCCTCTGGATGGAGCGCATCTGTCTGAGCAGGACAGCTCACATCTGCCTGCCTGCAGTGGTGCACATCTGTCCGAGCAGGATGGTGCAACAGACCCCATGTACACACGGATGTGGATGGGTCCTGCATGTATCACCCATGCACGGGCAGCCCCTCTGCAGTGCTCCTGTCCTGCACCCATCAGGGTTTTGTCCCCTGGGTGATGCCCTCTCCCTCCCCCCCCCCCCCCAGGGTGGCCCCCTACAGCTGGAAGCTCCGGAGGCCAGGGAAGGGGATGCAGAGTCATCCTGCCTCCATCCCTGCCTCATTACTCAGCAATTACAGGACACACCGTGGCCCTGAGCCAGACCCACTGTGCTGTGCCGGACAAGGAGACACTGCAGGACGGCTGCCAGGGGTGCAGCACCGTGGTGGGAGGGTGTCACGCACCCCTGGGCACAGCCACACATCCCTGGGCACAGCCACATGTCCCCAGGGCTGCTGGTCCCTGTCTCTGTGCTGTCACCACCCCTGTATGGCAGGGACCCCTCCCTGTAGCCAGGGCACAGCAGGGAGCCCAGCAGCGGTTCAGAGCCCTGCCCCAGCATCCCTTCCTCCAATCCCCCAAATCCTGGCAATGTAATCCAAAGCATGACACTGTTGGTGGCAGGGCTGCGATGCTGTGGGTTGGGACACCCAGGCTTCCTTCCCATCTCAGCACTGGAGACCCATCCCTGCAGCCAGGCTCATCCCCGAGCATCCCTGAGCCCTGGGCGTGTTCCCGGGGCTGCTTGGAGGCAGCAGTCCCAGCGTGCAGCATCACTCCCTCTCTCTGCCGTGAGCTGCTTTGTTGTGCCGAGCGGCTGGAGCACAGCACAGCACGCCGGTGCCATCAGTGGGCATGGCTGGGTGGCCCTGCCTGCCCCACATAAGCAGCCCCCACGTAAGGTCCCCCCACAATGTTGGGATGTGTCTGTGGGCAACCTCAGTCCAACACTACCCAGGGGGATGGGGCTCCCCCTGAGCACTCTGTTTGTGTACCTCACTTGGGCACCCTGACTGGGGATCTCACTCTGTCACCTTGCTTTGGGACCCTGCTTGGGTACCACGCTTGGGGACCCTGCTAGACACCTCACTTGGCTACCCTCCTTGGCCACCTTGCTTGGTCATCCTGCTTGGCCACCTTCCCTGGGGACACTACTTGGGCACCTTGAGTGCAGACCCTTCCTGGGGACCCTGCTAACCACCTCACCTGGCTACCCTACTTGACCACCTGGCTACCCTACTCGACCACCTTGCTCTGCCACCTTGCTTGGTCACTTTGCTTGGTCATCCTGCTTCATCACCCCACCTGGCCAGCTCTCAAGAACAGTACTCAGGGATCCTGTAAGCCATCTCACTTAACTACCCTACTTCATCACTCATCTTGGCCCCCTTTCTTGGGGACATTGCTTGGTCACCTCATCTGGGGACCCTGCTAGCCACCCCACCCCTGTCTACCCTATTTGGCCAGCCTACTTGGCCAATCCATTTGGCCACCTCACCTGATCACCCTACTTGGTTACTTTACTTGGCCACCTTGCTCGGTGACCCTGCTTGGCCACCTCGCTCAGTCATCCTGCTTGATCACTCTGCTTGGTCATCCTGCATCATCACCCTACTTGGTCATCCTGCTTGGTCACCGCCATCCCACTTGGCCACCCACTCAAGCACTCCGCAGGTGTCCCCAGTCAAACCAGGTCCCACCCAGCAGCACCCACCGCCACCGGCACGTCACAGCACGTACCTTGTACTTGGTGGCCAGCAGCTCCGTGGCCTCCTGCTCCTTCCGCAGGTCCTCGATCATCTTCTCCTTCTCCTCCAGCAGCTTCTGCTTCTCCTCGCTCACCAGGCTGTGGTCGTCGCGGATAGCGGCCTTCTCCTCTTCCAGCCTCTCCTTCTGCTCCTGCAGGTAGTTCTCCATGTTCTTCTCCAGCCCATCCTCGTTGTCGTCCTCCCCTTCGTTCTCCGGCGCCGTCTCCCCATCCGCCGCCTTCTTCCTCCGGCTGCTCCTCCTCCTCTTCTTGCCCAGCATGCCGCGCCTCTCCAGCTGCGCCTTCAGCCTCACAATCTCCTCCTGGAACTCCCTCAGCAACGTGTCCTTGGGGTCCTCGTTCACGCGGGGCTTGTTCTTGATGTTCTTGGCCCTGTTGGCGAAGCGGAGGGTGGAGAGGCTCTCCTCGTAACTGTGCGACGCCGGGCCCAAGGTGGCCACCATGATGGTCTTGGCGTTGCCACCCAGCGAGTCCTGCAGCAAGCGGGTCAGCTTGGAGTCCCGGTACGGGACGTGGGTGCTTTTGCCATCCACCAACGCCGAGATGACGTTGCCCAGAGCGGAGAGGGACAGGTTGATCTTGGAGGCCTCTTTGGGCCGCTCTCCGGGGCCGCCCGTTTTGCTCTGCCTCTCGCTGCCCGCCAGGTCCACCAGGTTGAGCTTCCCGACGCGGATGTGCTCGTGGCCATCCGGCCCCGTCTCGCTGCACTCCACCGTGATGAGGAAGATGGCGTGCGAGCGGGAGCTGCGCTCGTTCATGTTGGTGCTGCCCACCGAACGCGCCTGGCTGCCCAGGTTCATCACGTGCTCGATCTCCTTCACGTTCTTGGTGACGAAGGACGAGAGGTCCTTGATGTAGACGCCCGTCTCGGGGTTCTCCTTCAGCTCCAACTTCTTGCTCTGGTCCTTGGCCAGCAGATCGCGGATCTCCTCCTGGTAGATCTCCAGGTAGGAGGCGCGCACCAGGTACTGCTGGTTCTGCGAGCGCGAGATGTGCGTGAAGATGTGCTCGAAGGAGCTGGGGATGATGCCGCGCGTCTCGGGGTCCCCCCACGCTCCCTGCATGGTGTAGGTCTTGCCGGTGCCCGTCTGCCCGTAGGCCAGCACGGTGCCGTTGAACCCTCGCAGCACCGAGTCCACCAGCGGCCGCACCGTCTCGTCGTACAGGTCCGCCTGCTTGGAGCTGGCGTCGTAGACGGCGTCGAAGGTGAAAGTCTTGGGCAGCTCTCCGGGCGCGGCGCGGGGGTTGCGGATGGTCACCCGGCCCAGCTTCACCTCCAGCTCCAGGACGCGCTCGCAGCCCGCAGCCTCCTCCCGCCGGCTCATGGGGCGGCAGCGGGCCACCACCCGCAGCGCTTCGCCGCTGCGCGTCCTCCCGGCCATGGTGGCCGCACCCCGGCTGCCCGCTGCCCGCTGCCCACCGCGGCCCCGGGAGGAGGCGGCGGCGGCGGCGGCGGCGGCGGCGGCGGCGGCGGCGGCGGCGGGGCGCGGGTTCGCGGCGGCTGCGCGGGGCGGGCGGGTGGGTGATTGGCTGCGCGGGGGCGCGGGCGCGCGTCCGCACGCGCACACGAGCGCGCGCGCGCGGAGAGACGGCCGCGGTTCTGGTCGGGGCTGAGCACGTCGGGAGCTGTAGTTCTGTGCGGGGGGGGGAGGAGGGGGGGGTGAGGGAATGGCATGCGGGATGCTGAACGGGATGTGGGATTGGGATGCAGGAACGGGATGCGGGACTGGGATGGAGGAAGGGGATGAGGGACTGGGATGGAGGAAGGGGATGCGGGATGCTGAACGTGATGCAGGGTTGGGATGCAGGATTGGGATGCAGGAATGGGATGTGGGAACGGGATGCAGGAATAGGATGAGGGAATGGGATGTGGGATGCTGAACACCGTGTGGGAATGGGATGCAGGAAAGGGATGTGGGATGCTGAACACGATGCAGGAATGGGATGTGAGAATGGGATGCAGGAATAGGATGAGGGAATGGGATGTGGGATGCTGAACACAGTGTGGGAATGGGATGCAGGAATGGGATGTGGGAATGGGATGTGGGATGGTGAACACAATGAAGGATTGGGATGCAGGAATGGGATGTGGGAATGGGATGCAGGATGCTAAACGATGTGGGATTGGGATGCAGGAAAGGGTTATGGGATGCTGAACATGATGCAGGATTGGGATGCAGGAAAGGGATGTGAGAATGGGATGCAGGAATAGGATGAGGGAATGGGATGTGGGATTCTGAGCACAATGTGGGAACGGGATGCAGGAATGGGATGTGGGAATGGGAAGTGGGAATGGGATGTAGGATGCTGAACACAATGTGGGAATGGGATGCAGGATGCTGAACGTGATGTGGGAATGGGATGCAGGAATGGGATATGGGAATGGGAAGTGGGATGCTAAACATGATGTGGGAATGGGATGCAGGAATGGGATGTGGGAATGGGATGCAGAATGCTGAACACAATATGGGAATGGGATGCAGGAATGGGGTGTGGGATGCGGGCTATGGGATGTAGGGTGCTGGATGCGGGATACAGGACATGAAGCAGGACTGAGATGTGAGATGCAGGACTGGGATGTGGGATTCAGAATATGGGATGCAGGAATGGGATGTGGGATACAGAACATGGTGCAGGAGTAGGATGCAGGGTTGGGATGTGGGTTGCAAGATGTGGGATTTGGGATATGGGAGGCAGGGTAAAGGATGCAGCTTGTGGGATGGAGGATACAAGACTTGATGCAGCACGCGGATGTGAGATGAAGGACTGGGATGCAGAGTTGGGATTTAAAAACAGGGTGCAGGATAGAGGATGAAGAGTATGGCCTGCAGGATGCAGCGTGCAAGAATGGGATGCAGGGTATGGGATACAGGCTGTGGGATATGGAATGCAGGACATGATGCAGGATTGCGATACAAGCTGGAAGACAGGATATGGGATGCAAGATGTGGGATGCAGCCTGGGGGATGCATGATGCGGGGTGGAGGAATGGGATGTAGGAATGGGACGCAGGGTATGGGATGCAGGCATGGGATGCAGGCTGTGGGTTGCAGGATGCAGGATTGGGATGTGGAGTGCAGGATACAGGATTTGGGATATGGGATGCAGCTTGTGGCATGCAGGATACAGGACACGATGCGGGATGGGGATGTGGGACGCGGGATACCTTATGTGGGATGGGACGTTTGGGGTGTGGGATGTAAGCTGCCCTCATCCCCCAGCTCTGTGTATTCAGGAATCATCCCTGGCACCTCTGGGAGAGGCAGCCAGCAGCTTGGGGTGGGGATTAAACATTCTTGTGACTAATCAAGTCTCGGCAGCCTCCTGTTCCCTGGAAGCAGAGATGATCCCTTAATTAATTAATGAGGGTATTGGCTCCCAAAGGCAGAGCTGCCCGGTGTAATCCCAGTGCTTGTCTTCCTTCCTCAGGGCACAGCCCCAGTGGGGAAGAGGGGATGGAGGGGGGAATGGGGGGATGTGGAGGAGGGAGGGTGGAGGAGGGGTGGAGGGGACGATGGAGGGATTCAGAGGAGATTCAGGGCCCTTGTGCACAGGCACAGCAGTGCTGGGGGTCCTGATGGGGTTGGGGTCCCAGAGGATATGTAAGAGGGGCATGATGTAAGGGCAAAGCGACACAGAGGGACAGGGTGACATGCCAGGAGGGATGACACGTAGTGAGGTGATGGGCAGGGACGGAATGACACGTTCAGATGGGGCGGTCTGTTGGGACAAAGTGTCATGTAGGGGCAAAGTGACGTGAAGGGACGTGGTGACATGCAGAGGCAGGGTGACACTGTGGGACACGGTGACATGCAGGGGCACGGTGACACTGTGGGACACGGTGACATGCAGGGACGCCTGCTCACCCGCAGGTGTCAGCAGGGGACCAGGGTGCACTGCTGGTGGCTGAGGCCGGTGTCCTGGCCATAGGGCTGTCCCCAGGGCGGTGGGACCAAGGGACAGAGCCGGGGCTCGCTGCGGGCACGGGGCCACCCTGAGAGCAGAAATGTCACTGGGGGGACGTGGTGATGGTGGCACCTCTCCATGGCCATCCTGGGACATCACAGTCTCATGGCTGCTGCTGGGGCGGCGCAAACGTCCTTGGGGACCATACCCAGCCCTTAGAAAACGGATTGACGTTGGGTACCACCGTCAGCCCCGAGACACCTCTGCCATCCCTAGGACACCACGGTCACATCCGAGCCACCACCGTCATCTCTGGGATGATGTGCTCAACCCTAGGACCCCAAGGATGATCCTGGGACACTACATCTTCCCCAGCATTGAGCTGGGTGGTTGGGTGTGATGGGCCGTGGCCTTGGCTATGGATGAACCCTTCAGACTGAGGTCAGAGGGGGCTTTTTTGGGTGACTTTTCACCCACGGTTTTGCAGACGGGCTGCACTGCTGGGCTCGAGTTGGGAACTGAGAGCAGAGCTCCCACAGCACACCACAGGGGCAAAAGGGGAATCGCTTGGATGGATTTACACCGTATCACAAGCAGGGGGCTAGGGGGACAAGTACAGCTTAAACTAAGCCTGGATTTGGGATGGATCGTTTTGCTGGCAGCTGACTCTTCTATTATTAGACTTGGCTTCAGTAAAGGAGCCAACTTGGAACGCCGAGCTCCAACCTCTTCCAGCCTTTAGATGTATAATTAAAGGAAACTTCTCATTTCAGAATGACCCTTGGATGCTGACAGCAGTGGGATGAATAATGGGTGCATCTCCAGGTGGAGGGGAGAGGAGGAGAGCCTGCAATGAATGCACAGCTCCTTCACAAAGGCCTCGGGATGCCCTCAGAAGAGAAGCCCTCAGTGGTAACACAGCACCTCTACATGGGATGAATCAGTTTAGATATTAGGAAACATTTCTTCTCATGAAGAGCAGTGCTGCAGTGGCACAGCTGCCCAGGGAGGTGGTGGGGTCACCGTCCCTGGAGGTGTTCCAGAACCGTGGGGATGTGGCACTGAGGGACGTGGGCAGTGGGCACAGTGGGGTGGGCTGGGGTTGGATTTGGGGATTTCAGAGGTCTTTTCCAACCTGATTCTGTGATCCCATGGCTGGACAGCCACCAGGACATGGGGTTTGGGGCTGCATCCCCTGTTCCCTTCACGTCTCTGCTGCTACCCCAGGGGAGCGGGGACAGGGGAGGAGGAGCTGCTGACAGTCATGTGGGAGGCTCTGGGCTTTTATCTTGGGTTGGGGTTTCAACAGATGTGGTGTGAGCAACGTCTGTAAGGCAACCAGATTGGCGTCGTTGCTCAGAGATTAAAGGATTTAATAATCTGCCAGCAAGATGTAGTTTAAAGAGGCAGAGCTCTGGTTTTACAGCACCAAGTGTGCGCTGAGGATTTCCCACTCTTTCCTGAGATCCAGCCAAACTTTCCTTTAAACTGAATAAACGCCCTCAATGGAAGGAGCCACTTCTATCCAGCCCCGGGGAGTACCATTTTATCCTCATCTTAGATAACCACCGATGAATTGCTAACATGCTTCTGCACAGCCCTTCATTCACTGATCTCAAACCACCCTTCAAGCAACACCGACCCCACTGCCTGCGTTGTGCGGGTTGCACTTGATGATCTTAGGGGTCTTTCTCAGCCTAAAGAAACCAGTGATTCTATGATTGCATGATTCTATGCTGTCCATCGCCCCACGCAGCTTCTTGTTCTGATTTCTGTGTCCCTCCCTGGTGGAAAGCTCAGAAAACAAGGCGGTGACTGGCTCTGCAAAGCACTGCTGACAACAATGCCGAGCTGTTTGCTCCGGGAGAGGGATCATGACCCAGCATTGCTGCAGAGGAGAGCTGCAGTGAGGGCAGAAGCTTTGCCTCTCCCAGCAGACGGCATCTCAGGGAGGGAGGGATGTCTGGAATTGGTTGGGTGCGCAGAGAGCACAAAGCTCAGCGTGTCCCTGGCAGTCTGTGCCCCTCTGCTGCATGCTGGCCGGGCCCTGTGTGACCTCTGCATCCTTCCTGCTGCCTTCAAGTGCTGAGGAAGCACTTCTGTACTTCTGCTCTTGATGCCAGGGGTGGCTGTGGGGACAGAATTTGGGAAGAGATGGTCTCTTTTCAGAGGCATGGAGCTGGCTTTCTTGTTCCTCTTCTTCTCTGGCTTTCCGCTACAGCTGGGCTGGGGCACAGATGTGGGAAGAGGCAGGAAAACAGGAACCCAGCTGGTGAAACCCCGACCCCACCAGCAGCTGTGGCAGCAGCCACACTGAGCACCAGCCCATCCTCCAAACACTGGCACAATGCTGCGTGGCAGCAGGTAGAGCCATTTCAGTTCCTTTCTGCTCCTCCTCGGGCAACGTGCTGAACATCTGGGGCTGTTACTGCCTGCCCCAAGGAGGATCCTTGTCCTCGCTGAGTCACAGAAAACCAGAATGATCTGGAAGAGATCTAAAAGCCCACTCAGCCCCAACCATTGCCATAGGGACACCTCCCACCAAACCAGGCTGCCCAAAGCCCCATTCTAGCCTGGCCCTGTGCACTGCCCGGGATTGGGCATCCACAGCTTCTCTTTGTGGCTTCCCACTGTAGCAGTTCCCAAATCTGTGGGAGCTGCAGGCCATTCTGGGGGGCCAGAAACTACATGCCCTGGCTGCAGAAAACAAAGCCGTGTGCTGAGGCCATGGGGCTGGTGGTGTCTCCTGGATGGCAAAGATCCTTCCCATCCCTGCGTACATGCAGGGCCGGGTCCAGCTTTGTGAGAGGATTTACTCACCGGCAAACCCAGAGTGTCGCAGCTCTATTCGAGCAAACCTCCCCGAACACAAATACTGTTGCACAACTTGTGATTCACTTTTCCCCTCCCCACAGCAAGATCTCATGGGCATGAACCTTCAGCGCAGTGTTGCAACCTCGGGTGTTCAGCTGAGGAGAGGCTGCTGAATCGTGTTGGCTCTTGCTTTCTCAAAGAATCATGGAGGTTGGAAAAGGCCTCCGAGATGCCCAAATCCAAGTCCGTCCCACCCCAACATGCCCATGGATCGCGTCCCTCAGTGCCACATCTCCTCAGTTCTGGAACCCCTCCGTGGACGGTGACCCCACCGCCTCCATGGGCAGCTGTGCCACTGCAGCACCGCTCTTTCTGAGAGGAAACATTTCCTAATATCCAACCTGAACATCCCCAAGTGCAACTTGTGGCCATCGCCTCTCATCCTCCCTGCTCCTCAGTTCTCTCCGTCCTTGACAGAGTATCTTCTAATGAGTTATAGGACTTTTCCTCCTCAGAAGGAGTGGTCAGGTATTGGAACAAGGTGCTCGGAGCTGTGGTGGAGTCACCACCCCTGGAGGTGTTCATTTCTTGATGTGGCCCTTAAGGACGTGGTCAGTGGGCAGGGTGGGGGTGGGTTGGTGGCTGGACACGATGATCTTAGAGGTCTTTCCAATTCAAGAGCCATCTGGGCGTTTTCCTCTGCAACCTACTGTAGGGAACGTGCTTTAGCAGGGCGGTGGACTTGATGATCCCTTCCAACCCTGCCATTCTGCGCCTCTGTGATAAAAAAATCATGGAATCGTTCAGGTTCTCCACACGGCAAACAGCTCCGTAGTGGGAGAGGAGCCACGGGCTGCGCTGCGCTGAGGGGGCGCTGAGGGGGCCCTGAGGAGACCCAGGGAGGAGACCCAGGCAGCGCTGAGTCCGCCTCGCCCCTCCCCGCCACCAGGGGGCGCACTCCGCCCCGCCCACTCCCCTGTCGCAGGGTCGCCCCGCTTACGTCACCCCGTGAGGTGCGAGCGAAGAGATACAGGACCTGCAACCAATCACGTGAAGGGGGAGGCGGGACTTCCGCCTCGCGAGAGCGACTTCGCCCCTCCCCCGTGACGTCATGGGCTTGCAGCCCGTGGCCTGACACAGGGAAGGTGGGGCTCGTGTGCGTCCGGACGTCCGTGCGTGCATGCATGCTGACGTCACGGCCTCGCCTGGCGGCCTGCGCGGTTACCGAGCGCCGCTGAGGAGCCGCCGCCGTGCAAAGGCCGGGCCGCAGCGAGCAGAGCCGGGCCGCGGGGTTATGAGGCCGAGCGCCGCCGCCTCCCCGTGAGGAGAAGCAGCAGCGGGCGCGAGGAGCGCGGCAGGAAGCCATTTTGTGGGCCTCCTTCCTCCTCCTCCCTCCTCCTCCTCGTCGTCGTCGTCGTCGTCGTCGTTCGCCGCCGCCGCCCTCAGCGAGCGGCGCGGGCCGTGCTGCTGCCGGCAGGGGGGGGGCCGGGGCGGCCGCTGGGTGCGGGGGGGGGCGAGCGGGAGGAGGCCGCAGCCGCTCCCCATGGCGAAGAAAACCTACGACCTGCTCTTCAAGCTGCTGCTGATCGGGGACTCGGGGGTCGGCAAGACCTGCGTGCTCTTCCGCTTCTCCGACGATGCCTTCAACACCACCTTCATTTCCACCATCGGTCAGTGCCGTCCTGTCCCCCCCCCCCCCCCACCCCGGTCCCCTGCGGGTGTGCGGTGCCGTGCAGTTCGGCGCTGGGGTTTCCTTGGGAAATAAGGCCGTTCGGGAGGCCTTGTGCCTAAAGGGCCTTTCCGCCTGTTGTTTGTGGTTTTTCTTAGCGTGGCGTTTCGGTTTTGTTCTCCTGGATGCTGTTGGGTGCTTGAAGGGAAGGGGTTTTTACGTGGCTTCGTAGCGATAGGGTAAGGATTGGTGGGTTTAGACTGAAGGAAGGGTTGAATATTAGCTGGCCGTTCTTTACTCAGAGGGCAGCGAGGCTCTGTCATAGGCTGCCCTGAGCTGTGGGTGCCCCATCTCTGGCAGAGCCCAGAGCCACGGATGGGGCTTTGGGCAGCCCCAGAAGGAGGTGTCTGTATGGCATGGGTTGGGGCTAAGTGAGCTTTTAGAGCCTTTTCCACCTAAAACCACGCTGGGGTCCCCTGGCACCATCTTGTTTTGCAGATCGGACGAGATGAGCAGCTTCAGTTCTTGGTGAATGCTTTTTGGGGGGCGGTCAAAGAGAATTAAAGCCCCCACGGTATCCTGTGGGGGTGTGATGGGTGTAGGCACCAACCACGTGTCAGAAGTAAAAGGAATGTTTCTGTTGGTTTGAATTGGATCCGGCTTTGTGTGGTTGATATAAAGCCCATCAATGATTGGCAATGCAGCTGTTGTCCAAGTAGTACACACAATGCCAATGCATCCCGGTGTGCTTCCCTGTTGGTGCCCAAATGTCACCGTGAGAACCGTAGCTGGGATTACAGAGTGTAAAAAGGCAATCATAGACAAAACTTGAGTAGTTTGAAGTGAAATAAAGCATATTTGGGTTTCAAGGGCAACAGAGTGCCAAGAAACAGTTGTCTAAAGACTCTTCAGGCTTCAGTTTGCGGTTTTGCTGAGGAGTTGTTTTGGTGGGGTCATGAAAGTGGCTTCATCTTGTCTCTTAACATCCTATACTTTGACTGTTGAAGGCTGTTCTTCTTTTGCTGCCAGGGCCATAGTGTAATTCTGTGTTGCTTGTCGAGTTCTGGCCCAGCTCACGTGGTGTGTGTTTGCTTTTGGAGCTCTCTGGGAAGGTTCGTTGCCATTCTCAGTTAAAAATAGTTGGTGTCTTGGGTTGAGAAGTCAGCAGAAGCTGTTGCTCCAGTGATCTGTTATAGTGGCCAGTGATTTTAATAATTAGTCCTTGGGCTTAACCACTGCAATTTCTGAGCTTTCAGGCAGAATATCACCAGGTTGATAGGCAAATGTGCACCAGTAGACTTTGAAAGCGTTTCTAAGCAGATTGAGACCCATTGGTATTTCTGGAGTGGGTAACTGTCTGTGGTACGTGTATGCTAAAAATGAGTTTGATTTCCTAAACTTTGAACTAGAAGTCCAGGTATGGTGGCTGTAGACGTGAGATGGGTCACGCTTCCATCTTCATAGTGGAATTGAGCAGATTTTGGGGAGACAAATAGGTTTTCCATGTGGTACTTAGCTGTATGAAGGTAACTTAAATAGATTGTTTCCTGAGTTCTCCTGTATGCAGTTGCTTAATGAGGAAACCTGATGGGAAGGTGTGCGTGCAAGCAATGCCAGTTGAAATGGAGACTGTACATGAATCATAGAATCGCTCAGGTTGGAAAAGACCTTGAAGATCATTGAGTCCAACCACCACCTGACCATCCTACCCTAACTAACAACCCTCCACTCAATCATGTCCCTGAGCACCACATCCAAATGGTTTTAAAACACAACCAGGGATGGTGACTCAACCACCTCTCTTGGGAGCCCATTCCAGTGCTTAACAACCCTTTCTGTAAAGAAGTTTTTCCTGATATCCAACCTAAACTTCCCCTGGTGCAACTGGAGGCCATTTCCCCTCGTCCTGTCACCAGTGAGAAGAGACCAACCCCGCTCAAAGAGTTGATTGATGAACGCCTTTAAAAGGCAGCCCCACTAATGAAGGAAGGATCACAAAGTCTTACAGTGGGTTGAATCACCTCTCCAAGCAGCTGTTCTTTGTTACAGCGAAGTGATTGAGTAATCTGTCTGAAAACAGGTTCTCTCATACTGCTGCTGGTAGCTCTGGTTTTCAGGCTTTCTCAGGGTTTCCTCTGGTGGTGGTGCAGGAATGCAAAGGCGCTGTGTGGAGGTGACTGCTGTGACAGCTCCTGGTGCAATAGATGCACAGGGCTGGTTTTGCAGGAGTCTTTGACCTGTAGCAACAAGGAAATAGCACTTCCATATTGCTTCTGCACACAGTAGGTGACGTTGAAGGTGAGTGGCTTATTGGTGAATCCTTCCTCGTGTTAGCTTGTTAGCTCTGATTCATGCTTTGGTGTTTTCAGAGAGCTCCACCAAGAGCCTGAGATAGGGAGGTGTGTAAAATGCATGCAGTACCTATGGCTGTGAGCAGGGGTGAGTTCAGCCTTTACAGGAGAAGGCAGATGTCAAAGAATAATGAAACCTGCTTGTGTATATAAAGACTGTAGCCTGTGTGCAGGGAGGGAATGCTTAATTCTATAAAAGGCTTGTCTGTACTTACAATGAGAGACAATAATATGCATTTCCACTTCACTTTGGCAACTTACATACGCTTTCTTTCATCTGTGCACATCTATAGAACTGTTTGGGCATGATGCTGGGTGGCAGTTTGGGTATCATTTCCTAGAGCTGGGATTTGGTACGCTGCAACGTTTGACTTTGAATCACTTCAGCCTAATATTTCCTGCAAAAAAACAACAGCAGTTATGCTTCTGGGTGTGATGAGGTGTGTGTGTGTGTGAATGATTGCATTGCCCTGTCTAGTGGCACTATAAATAATCCAGATAGCTCTTCAGCAAGAATCCCTAAGTCATTGTAACCTCCTTGACGAGAGCAGGGGCCTTGCCTCCGGTGCTGCCTTGCTGTTTTCAGGTAGAAAGCAAGTAAATTAGAGGAGCCTTTGCCTATCACACGCTGTGTTTGTTTTTAAGGGCTCTTCAGTAATTCTGCGGTGCAAAAGTCTTTTTCAGTGTTTGTTTGTAAGAAAGTGACTGTCGGGTTCTGCGTTTGGGTGCTCTGCAACTGGGTTGGGTCGGTGAGAGCTGCTTCCATGGCTGTGCTGTTGCTCCCACCTATCCCCAAACAGTACTTAACGCCGTGCTTGCACTCTTGCCTCTTTGCTTTCAATTGAAAAGAGGTCAGTATAAGTACCTCCCGATCGATATATGCTTGAGATCTAGTTTCTTTTGTCAGTTTGATAGGATGAGAGGCGGTGGCCTCATGTTGTGCCAGAGGAAGTTCAGGCTGGATAGTAGGAAACGTTTCTTCTCATGAAGAGCAGTGCTGCAATGGCACAGCTGCCCAGGGAGGTGGTGGGGTCACCATCCCTGGAGGTGTTCAAGGACCATGGGGATGTGGCACTGAGGGACGTGGGCAGTGGGCATGGTGGGGTGGGCTGGGGTTGGACTTGGGGATCTGAGAGATCTTTTCCAGCCTGAACGACTCTGTGGTTTTATCAGCCTTCAACGTGTCAGCTTGATGACAGTTGGAAGTGAGCCATTGCCAAGTGACCTGTCAGCTCTGCAGGAACACACTGGGAAATGCTTCAGGGGCAGCAGGTGAAACATTGCCCTTCGGTTCTGTGATATAAGCAGGTGGAAAGGGCTCTTCTTTCAGGGATGCCAGTCTGAAGATTTGAATGTCAAAATTGAACTCGGGCGCATAATTGCAATTGTTTGATGAAGTAAAATGCAAATTGAGGTGAGTCACAAGCTATGTTTTCCCCTGAAGCCTGACTACTTCTAGTAAGGTACTCAAGAGGACAAAGAATATGTAGTCATTTTGAGGTTTCCCCACCTCAAATACTATTGATTTAAGTAAAACTTTCACGGATCATAACCCACACTGAATGTATGGTAGGTAAAGAACAGAAACAGTGAACAGTAATTGCAACATGTGGGGTGTAAATGATCCTACAGATCCAAGGAGATTGATTAAAAGCAGTGTGAAGTTGAGATTCGATCACTGTGTATCTTATTCTGAACAGGGGTAAGTCTCGATGCCAAGAATGTGCAAACCTGCGTTGTTTGATACGCCCATTACACAATTAATATTAGCAAAAAAGGAGTTACTGATAATAAACAGGGGGGATAGATCTTGCTGTCCTGGCTGCTGTGCTCTCTTGCTGCCCCGGGATGGAAACCCTGGGTGAAGGCTGAGAACGCTGCCGAGCTCCTTGTTGATGCACACCTCCTCTTGCTGCCCGTCCTTGCACTGATGTGCTTGCCTGCAGCCTAAAGGTGTGAAGTGCAATGAGAAGACGTGCAGAGGTTGAGTTGTGGTTTCAGCAGGAAGGGCACGTAGCAAATATTAGTGCTTTCACTCTGGGGTGAAGCGTGCTTCAGATTTGGAGCCTCTTGTGAGTCTGTGTGCGTAATCCATGGTCATTGGGTCGTGAAATGGCTGTGGATGTTGGTAGAAAAGTTGCTCAGGGCCAGGCAAGGAGGGATGGAGCTGCTTTTAATTTAGAGACCAAGGAGGGTTTTGTAGTGCCTTTCTGAGCAGTGAGCACAGCTTGTGGGGAGCAGTGGAGTGCTTGCCTTGTGACTTCTCCATTGCATCCAGAGAAGGGCAAGGGAGCTGTGGAGGATCTGGAATGCAAATCTTATGGGAAGGGAACTGGGATTGCTCAGTCTGGAGAAGAGGAGGGTCAGGAGGAACCTTATTGCTCTTAACATCTCCTGGAAAGGTTTCAAGTTCTGGGTCACTCTCTTCTCACAGATGACTACAGGTAGGACAAGAGGTGATGGCTTTAAGTTGTGCCAGGAGACGTTGGGGTTGGATATTGAGAAACATTTCTTGCCTAAAAGAGTGGTGCTGCAGTGGCACAGCTGCCCGGGGAGGTGGTGGGGTCACTGTCCATGGAGGTGTTCAAGGACTGTGGGGATGTGGCACTGAGGGATGTGGGCAGTGGGCACGGTGGGTTTGGAGTGTTAGATGTGGTGATCTTGGAGGTCTTTTCCAACCTCAGTGATTCTGTGATCTGCCTCTTTCAAAAGTAAGTCTGTTAGACCCCTCCTCTTTATCCCATGGGTGCAGAAGTGCTTCATCTTTTCTCTCCTTGAAGATAATATTGATATTTCATTAAAGAACCAATTGAGAGCCCATTGATAAACGCCTGAAGGGTTTCCTCTGCTCCCTCTTTAACAGTGGGGAAGCTGGAGAGGGGCCAGAGCTGCTGCAAGGCTTCCTCAGTGTTCGGTGCTTTGGTACAGCTTAAGTGTGGGGCATTTTCTTCTCCATGTGGGTGTTAACTAGAAGCCTTGTGTGGGTTTAACTAGAAGTCTTGTCGTGTTTTTGTTACTTTCTGTAGTTCAAACGACTTGAGGCTTTTTCCCACTGGGATGGTGACTGTTTCGTACTGTGAGGCATGGAGAAATGCCTGCTTTTGTCTTGCATTTCCTAAGTAGACTTAACACTCCCTGAGTGAGGCCTGCTGCTGCTAAGGACGGAATACCCACGCTCACATCCGTACTCACACAACTCTTTCCTTCAGGATGCTGCTCAGACTGCTGTCTTACTCATCTTCAGGCTCATGACCACTTCTGCAGCCCCCAGGCCTGCTGAAGCACTTGGAAGAGATGTTTCCATTCTACCAGGTGTTTTGATCCTGGCAAGGCACGCTGCTGTGCTGGGAGCACTGCAGTCTTTAGCTTTAGCTCGAGGTACCCTTGGCCCAGAACCTGAGCTCCAGAGCCCTTACAACATGTGACTGCAAATCAAGTGAGACCACTTACTCACCTATCCTTTGCTTTATGAGGTTATTGGGAAGTTGATTTAAACTGTCAAGGATTTGTCTCAAACTCTTGTTTTTGTTCTGCTGCAGCTGAATTCACTCAGCAGTTTGCACCTTGTCCTGAAGGAAGAGTTTTGTCTGTGCTTGGGTGGCTGTGGCTTCACCTGACCTCACCAGCATCTTGGTCTTCTAGAGGAAGGGCAATTCATTTTACTTCAGATGCTGAGTTACCAACTTCCAGGTATCTGGATTTTAAGACAAGGGAAAGTGGATCCAAGCTAAAAGAGAGGAGATTTAGCCTGGGTATAAGGAGATTTTCTTTTTTGATGGTAAGGGTGGTGAAGCAGTGGCACAGCTTGCCCAGAGAGATGGTGGTTGCCCCATCCCTGGAGACATTCAAAGTCAGGCTGGATGTGGCTGTGAGCACTGGTGGAGCTGTTGGACTAGATGGCCTTTGAATTACCGTCCTGGTGTCTGGCAGTGGCTGGGGTGCCAAGTGGCATCTTTCTGCTTCCTGTTCAACTGTTGTGGTCTTGTCCCTGGGTCTTCTGCCCACCAAACCTCAGTGGCAGCTGGCTTCCTTGTAGTTAACAAACGCATTTGTTCTGGGGCTACTTCACTACTGCAGGTCTATAGTAAATGTCTGAACTTTGATAATTAAGAAGCAAGTTGACTGTGCTGGCAGCAATATCTAGTTAGCAGCTCCTTAGGTAGCCATCTTAATTTCACGTGCTCCTAATGCTTGTTACAAGCAGAGCTGTCAGCACAGGCTAACTGTCTGGGCTCCCTCCTCCTGTAACTGGGGCAAAGAAATGAGGACTCCCATCCAAGCGTGGCACTGCGTGTGCCTCTGTCACTTTAGAGGAGGTAGAGATGTGTAGCTTAAATATAGCTGTCTAATTGTTGGCTAAATGAGTCCCACCAATGCCTGTTTGATTAAGCATGCTGTGAAGAGCTTTCATCTCAACCGAAGTTTTTGATCTTGCCAGTAAACAACAGAGCAGATTTTATTGTATTTTTTTAAGCTGCTCAGATTTCTGGCAAAAGCTAAGATTGTGCTGGCTAGCTGGTTGGGCTTTGTACTTGGCATTGGTATGCGTGGGACAGCATGCACCAGCACTGTGTTCAGTATTGCAGTGAGGTGCCTGTTTGCAGACTAGGTGTGGACTATGGGAGCTGCAATAATAGGCTTAGTGCAGGTGAGGTGTAACCAGCCTTGTTGCTGCACGCAGCAAGCTGCAGTACCCGAGGGAGTCTCATGGAATCACAGAATCACAGAATGGCCTGGGTTGAAAAGGACCACGATGATCATCTGGTTCCAACCCCCTGCTATGTGCAGGGTCGCCAACCAGCAGACCAGGCTGCCCAGAGCCACATCCAGCCTGGCCTTGAATGCCTCCAGGGATGGGGCATCCACAGCTCCTTGGGCAACCTGTTCAGTGCGTCACCACCCTCTGGGTGAAAAACTTCCTCCTAATATCCATCCTAAACCTCCCCTGTCTCAGTTTAAAACCGTTCCCCCTTGTCCTATCACTGTCCACCCTCGTAAACAGCCGTTCCCTCTCCTGTTTATATGCTCCCTTCAAGGCCACAATGAGGTCTCCTTGGAGCCTTCTCTTCTCCAAGCTAAACAAGCCCAGTTCCCTCAACCTTTCCTCAAAAGAGAGTCTCATGGCCTCTGGTCTGCCTTGGGAGAGCTTTGGTGATTCTATGGGTAGAACAAATGTATAAGCTGATACTCAGCGACTGGGAACATCCTAAATCCTGTGGTGGCTATGTCAGTCACATCCTTGCTGACTGGTGCTGCTGCAGTACCAGCAGTGAAACTTCAGTTTTTACATACTATATTTAACAATAAACACAATGCTATTCTTTGCAGGCTGGGTAGGAAATGATAGGCGTGTCCTCAAGCAGCGATCCTGCATTGAAAACTCATGCAGAAAGGTCTGGGTCACAGCTTATTTCCCACCCGGGCCTGTGGGACCGGTGCTTGTAGGCTGCAGTGCTTCCTGCTGTAGGGATGGTAGTGTGCATCGCATGCCAATTATTGCAGGCTTCCCGTTCTGAAATATTGATGATTTGTGCCAACGAAGATCACAATTGGATTGGGAATCACAGCGGAGTTTCTGGCTCAGTTTCGCTGTTGAGAGTTGGAAGGGCTGGCACAGTACCTGTACTTTGCTGCCGTGTGTTTTGTGACTTTCAGCGGCTGGCATGGCTGAAAGCAGGCAAATGTAGGTCAGTGGGTTCAGCTGGGATGGTCTCATTGCTTCATTCGTTAGGCCTAGCAGTGGGGGGTTCTTAATTATTGAAACAAAAAGGAACCCGTCTTAGTTCCTGCCTTCAATGAGTCACACTTACAGAAGCTGGGAAGGCAGGGAGCTTCTGCTCCCTTCTTGAGCTCCCGCTGCATTCACTGGCTGGATCTTCTCATGACCTCCGAGCCCTGAAACACTGCTTTGGCAAAGCTGGGACTCTTCCTGTAGCAGGCAAGACAAATTCACTTGCCTTTGTTTGTGTATTAACTTTCTTGTCAATCTGGTGAGCATAAATGAGCCACAGTAAGTGTTAACTTGAATTTTGTTTGTAAGTCACTTGAGGATAGCGTTACCATTATAGCAAGTAGTGACAAATCTGCTGGTTCATAAATGGAAGCAGTGGACAGGAAAGCAGATTTGCATACTCTATTTATTTTTGAGCTAACCAATATAGCATAAGCAGGCTGAGACACACATGAAAAACAATTCAATACAACGTCATCAAACTTGCCCACACTTACTACCCGTGCTTGGCTTTTCAGAGTAGAATTCCAATGAACTGCTGATTTCTTTCTTTGCTGGAGCCCTGCTGTGAACTCAGGTATGGCACCCAATGGGATTTGCTGGGGAGATGTGGCAGCTTCTGTGATGAGAGCCCTGCTGCCTGCACCCTGCCTTGGTGGAGTGTGTCAGCAAGTGAAGGATGTCATGGCAGGGAATTAAATCAGCCCATGCGAATGACTGACACCGAGAGGTTATTCCTGCATGGGAACAGCTCTGAAGGAAGTGCTATTTGTTGCTAGAGCTTTGTTTCCTTTATTCCTTACTACCTTGTGAATAAAAACCTTATTGTCTCTTTTGTCCCTCGGTATGCATAAAACATCACTAAAAGAGGTCCTTTGTTCATTTTTCTTTGGTTTTGTTTGTGGGAGCCCTGTGTATGGTTTAGCCTCTGCAATAACAAAATGATAAAGTTTCTTTCTTCTGGAAGAAGTAACTGCTTGTTGAAGCTGTACGTGGTTTCACTGACTGAAGCAGCAGTGTAGGTGGTGTCAGCAGGAAGCTTTGCTCGTCTCTCCAAGCAGGGATGTGTTTTCCATGGCCGTTGGAGATGTGCTTGCATGTGACTCCCAGGAGGAATGTGCTGAGGTGAGTGGCTGTCCCCTTGCCATCGTTCTATCTTTATGGCCACTGCAGGTTTTCCTACTCAACGTGCTCTGCCAGCACTGAGTGCTGCAGACTTCACCAAGCAAAACTTGAATGAACGCTTACAGGTGAGGTGAAGGCAGGAGGAGCGGATGAGAGGGCTTCATAACTGGTTCTGCCTTGGCTTCTGTCCTTGTCTTATCTGACAAGATGCTTACATCAAGGTGAGACAGAACTTTTGTCTGGGATCTCAAGGTTAGTGTACTTAGTATGAGTGTAGCCTTACTGCACCTGAAATTGGTGGCTGTCATCCTTTGAACAGGTGAACTGTTTGCATCCTGCTCTAAGGAACGTGCTTCGAGAGGGGCAAGCTGTGTAGGGTCTCCACAACTCTGGGGTTCTGTAACTGGATTGATTTAAGTGCTGGGAACAGCTGTTGCTTGATGTCCACGACCTGGCGTCTACATCCATTTTACTGGAAAGTGCTCCTTGCTCTGGTTATCTCCTGAACTTTGCCCAAGCCCTGATATGGAGTGTGGCAGCTCTCAGATCAAACTCATGGGATCAAATCTGTGCCACGAGCACCCAGTCTACTGGTTGCAGTTTTCACCTTCCCCTTTGGACATGGTGGGCATCACACTTTGCATCCAGAGCTTGCTAGGATCCAGGTTGTTCTGAGCTCCTGTAGATACAGCTTCACTTCAGTAAGAGATCTTTCCTTCCGGACCCACAGTGAGGCACCTCTTATGATGTTTTTAAGCTCAGAAATCTTAGTTCTTCCCTTTGCAGTGTCATTGTCCTTAGTTCACAGGAACATTGTGTTTAGCACTAATCTTTGCAAATAGAGACTCTCTGTTTGCTGGGCAGTATTTGGTCAAGCGTTGGCACAGCTGCCCAGGGAAGTGGTGGGGTCACCATCCCTGGAGGTGTTCCAGAGCCATGGGGATGTGGCACCTGGGGACATGGGCAGTGGGCACGGTGGGTTGGGTTGGGGTTGGACTGGGTGGTCTAAGAGACCTTTTCAAACTGGAATGATTCCATAATTTAAATGAATGCATTGAATGAAATCAGGGAGCTGAAGTCTGGGATGTGTAAAGCTCCTGCTAAGTCACCGTCCTTCTATTATTGAATGTGGCAGTGACATTTTAGAATATCTTGATGTGCATCTATTGGGACGTCAACTACAGCAGTGTGCTGTGCATAATGACAAGGCCAAGGGCCTCTCTGTTGGAGGGGAGCAGACCTCATGTTCTGCTTCTGAAGAAAGTCAATTATTTTAGTGGGGTGATGAAGCAGTGGTGGGTTGGAAGGTCACAGTTGCTGTGTAGGCACAGCATAAAGGTGTATGGAAAACAGACAGTTCACAGCACCTCTATCCTCCATCACTTGATGTTTTTCACTTGAATATTGCACTCAGGTGCTCTTAAAGAGTTTCTGATAGCGATGTTGACTTTTGTTATGATCTTCAGAATTACCATGTAGGTGTTAACTTATGGTTTTTGTGTGTATCTCTGATCGTTGAGCAGAGGGAGAAGGTTTTGGTGCACTCAAAGGCTGTAGTCTTGACCTAGTTTTAATATTCAGCCTTGAAACTGATGCACAAAGGAAGCTTGCATGCTTGCAACTTGTCTGCCTGTTTGAAGGGAAACGGGAGCACTTCAAAGGGAATTTCAAGTTAGGGAAGTGTCATTGATTCTTGTAGCTCTGAATTGTGTGATGCTGAACTTGGCTGCCTGTGTCTGAACTGCCCAGTGATTGTGGCCAGAACAAGAGGCAGACTGCTCTGAATGCTCCGCACAGTTGGATGAATGCATCCCAACTGTGGATGGGAAACAGCACTAAGCGAAGATCCCCTCTCCCTGATAACTATGAAGGTGTGAATGAATTCAGAGACTGGGACCTTTTTCAGATAAGAGGTCAAGCTGGATAACAATGGCCTTTCCATCATTTTGGGGCGTTGTAAGCCATTTGGGTGGATTTGTCACCTGAATGAATACTCAGCTGGGTCCCACTTACCAGTAGGTCAAGGCTGGCTTTCATTAATTTATTTCACAGGATCGTGGAGGTTGGAGAAGACTTAAGATCAACAAGTCCAACTGTCAGCTCATCCCTGCCATGCCCACCAACCACCACCCTCTGTTCAGTTACTTATTTGTTCATAATGTTGACAGCATTTGAAAGCACAACAAATGCAGGCATCTAGGTTGGAAGAATGTAGGTCACACTGAAGTTGTCTTGCAGGGCTGTCATCTGCTTTTTTAAGAGTATGTCATTGGTAGAAGATGGTCTGGCAATAGTGCTCCTGCCCATGTCCTGCAGTCTCCTTCACAGACAAATTCCAAAGCCAACAGTATGAGTTAGCAAGGTAAAATATTAGTTACCAATATCAGCTACCAGGGTGTTGTGGATTGGAACTGGTGACCTCATGATAAGGGAGTGAATGTTTGCTTAAGTGAGGGAACTGAAATGAGGTGTTTAATTGGTTATGTAAGCACTTAAGTAAGGTCCTTCCTGGAAGGAGAAGTCTCAAGTGGTAGATCCAATGTGAAGGTGGAAGGATTGCTGGCACGTGTGGGAAAGAGGAGCAAAAAAAATGGAAAACTAATCACATCATCATTTGTGGCTGGTGGAGTTAATCTAATTAAATCACTTGTTTCTGTTGTTCTCACATATCTAACCTGATTGAATCTAAGCTCTCAAACAGGACTCTGCCTTCATGGATATTTTCCTATACAGGGTTGTTGTGGAACTGTTTCAGTGCTAGAATGAATGAAGTGTACGTTTCCGAAGACTTCATGTAAGATATTGCTCATTTAGATGTGGCTTTTGGTAAATGCTAAATTGTCATGACTTGAAACCTTGCAGAGCAGGAAGAGTGAGTTCTTGCTGCTGTTCCAGTTTGCACGCTCTGCGCTGGCAAAAGCTCAGTGCAGGAAAGACGAAACAAATGAATTCACTGAATGTTTTACTACCGCATAAAGCCTTCACCTGCTAATATGCTTAGTGCTGAGTTACATTTCTGGTCAGTGAATATAAAAAATGATGGAATTAGATTTAGGAAGGAACTGACAAGTGGTACAGCAAGTCATTTGTCTTGGAGCACGGTGGTCTTTGACTTAGAATCATAGAATTGTAGAATGGTTTGGGTTGGAAGGGACCTTTAAGCCCATGTAGTTCCAACCTCCTGCTGTAGGCAGAGACACCTCCCTCGAGACCAGGTTGCTCACAGCCATCCAGCCTGGCCTGGAA
This sequence comes from Gallus gallus, assembly GCF_016699485.2. NCBI lineage: Eukaryota > Metazoa > Chordata > Aves > Galliformes > Phasianidae > Gallus > Gallus gallus. Next base: position 104,717,170 of record NC_052534.1, read on the forward strand.
TGCTTCCAGGGAGGGGGCATCCACAGCCTCACTGGGCAACCTGTTCAGTGTCTCACCACCCTCACAGTAAAGAATTACTTTCTGATATCTACCCTCTTCTGGATTAAAGCCATTTCCCCTTATTCTGGCTTGATCATCTTCGAGTTCTTGTCCAACTTTAATGATTCCATGAGAAGTGAGTCATTGTGGAAGCCATCTGTGAGCATGAAAGTAGTTGGGAATACTTAACATGGATTTACCAGAGGCAAAATATGCTTGGCTGTCCTCGTCTTCTCTGCTGAAGTTGCTGGATTGGAAGTTGCAGGAGAGGAGAGTAATGGGCATTGACCTGACTGAGCATTTGATGTGATCTGGAAGAGCATAGCTGTAAGCCAACTGGGACATCACAGTGGCACTGGGTTGCTGGGCTCACAGCACTAGTTGGAGCTCTGGACTTGACCCGCGAGCTTCATCTCACCAAGGAGTGCTCCCTCCTCCATCTCCTTGGTGGCCTTCTGCTGGAAACACCATAACTTGTCGCTGTCCTATACTGGAGGGGCTCCACTGGACACTGTTCAATACCTGGTCTTGTGATCCCTGAGTTAGGGTTCAGTCACACTTGTTTTCTGGGGACCCTTTGCTCAGCCTGCTCTGGCTCTCCCCTTCTTCTGGGGCACTGAGCTCCTGGAGACTCTTGCATTTAGCAAATCATACAGGATTTTTCTTCAGTTATTGAATGCTTCTGTCCTAACAGTGAGTGTGCAGTGGGTACAGTAAGTTATTTATAGCTCACTTTGTTTTGCAGCAGTTTGTTTGGAGTTATCTTAGGCCAACAGTAGAAATCAGACTGCTTGGCTCCAGGTATTTAGCGGTAAGAGATACGTGTCTGCCTCCTCTGTTCTCCATCTGCCTCTGTTGTTCTGATTGCACTTAATTGTTTGGAAAGCAACAAATGAACTTCTTGCAATTTTACAATTCCAAAATCTCTCTGCAAAAAGAGAAGGCAGTAACTGACTGATGGGTGCTACCTGGTGCCATTTCCTTCTCCCTTCCTCTTTTCCTCCCCTCTTGTTCCCTTCCCTGAACCAAAGCAGTCTGGTTCAGAAACTTTCTTTTATATAGGTACCTCATTTTAGTTTCGTCTTACAGCAGTGAGTGCTTGTAGTGCATGATGACCCTTCAGCTTCTGGAGTTGCCTGCAGTGGTTGGTGCACTTGCAGGCTTTCTCTGCAGGTTGGGTCTGTTTTTTTTTGCACAACTTGCATTCAGTGATCTTGGTTTCCACCTTTCCAAGACAAAGAGGGAGCTGCTTGTGCTATTGGTAGGCTTGTGTTAATGCTCTAGTTTCTATTTCTCCAAGGAATTCATTGCCACACGGGTGCAGAAAAGGTGCAGCCTCCTGTATATGCGTACAACACACGCAATTCCACATATATGCTCACAGAGGAAGCTAACAAGTAAACCTGCCAATGAAATAAGCACTGTTAGTCTTATTTACTTAGCTACCAGCTTATTTGCTCCTGAGATTAAACCTGTTTGAAAGCTGGAGAGGAGAGTAGCTTCAGTCCTGTAAAACAGGAGGTGTGGAGCTGTCACGGCTCTTTGTGCCTCTTCCTATGGAGGTATGAGCGAAATTGCCTGCTAAGTTTTGACTGTGAGCACTGTGTGTTTGCTCCTTGTCAGGCTCTGATATGCTTCTGATGGCTTTGATTTCATCACTTGTTCTCTGTTGTGGTTGTGTTGCCTTTCCATCTTCCCACCTCGTTCCTTACCCGTGTAGCTGAGCATGCTAGGCATGATCGGGGCTAAAGACAAGCATGAGTTTAAATGCAGCATAGGCCTTGCCTGCTGCTAAGTCTTCAGGTTAGAGAAAATAGTCATGACCTAAAGTGCCAGCTCCTCACATGGATCTGCAGTTTCTCAGTATTGCCTAAAAGTAACCAAGTCATCTAGGTATTCAAGTTTCCTCTGATGATCTCATTCAGAATCAACTGAGTGAGCAAGAGTTTGAGACTTTGTCTAGTGAATCCTTTTATTGTTCTATTGCAATTATTCCCTGGGAAAGAAGACTTGATCGTTTGATGATAGAGTTACTACGTTTGGAAGAGACCTCTGAGATCATCAAGTCCAACTGTCAACCCATCCCCGCCGTGCCTGCTGAACGTGTCCCTCTGTGCCACGTCTACTGAAAGGAATTAATAGCCAGAGAGATTTACCTGCTGGCCAGATAGAAAAGCCCATGTGAGATCTGAGCTACAAGGAGGAGGACGTGGTTCCAGCCCACTCGTAGACTGACTATTGAGTTTTGTCTCCTCTGTAGGTGAATGCATGGCACATCTGTGTTTCAGAAGGAATCGCCGTGGGGCTGAGGAGACCTGTCTCAGCTCGCTGGGAGCTGCCTGCTGCTTCCTTTGTCAGCTGAATTTTGCTCTCGATGATAAAACTGATGCTTTTGCCAAAGGATGAGCCTGAACAACTTAAGTTTCTTGTCCAGTGTGCTCTGAATCACAATAAGTTTGTACACTCACTAATTCCTAAATACTTTATTAACAGAGTAATACTCTTTATGTTCCTAGTAGTCTGTTAAAAAGATCACAGAATCCCAGAATGGTAGGAGTTGGAAGGGACCTCTGGAGATCATCGACTTCAACCCTCTGCTAAAGCAGGTTCCCTAGAGAAGGTTACAGAGGCAAATCTTAAACTGGCACACTGTTGTGGTTGCTTGTTCCTTGTCCATCACTTGGACCAAGTGAAGGGGAGCATGCCAAGGAACTTCAGGAAGGTTGCAAGAATTGCTGTCTATCAGACAAAGGGAGAAGCCCTGCTGGGAAAGGCTGCCCCATTCCTTTCCACCTGGGAAAAAGCCATTCTTTGGGCTCCCCTCTATGGAATCAGAATTGAGATTATTACCAGATAATCAAACTTGGAAGTTTGTCAGCTATAAATGTGCTGCTTTGGAGAAGCCATTGCAGTATCAAAGTAGGGTTCAGTGTAAGTTTTATTAAGAAACGTGGTTGTTGGTTTTTTGTATGTTTATAATAATTCTTTAAAGATAAGATCCTTTAAAAGAGATTATACTCTTGTGCAATCTGCATGTACTTGCACCCATCTGTTGAGATGGATTCCAGTAGTGCCAGTGTACCTGGGCAGAAAGTGATCATTGACTGGTTTGGGGTGGAAGGGACTTCAAAGATCATGTAGTCCAACCCCCTTGCCCTGGGCAGGGCTGCTATCCCCTGGATCAGGTTGCTCAAAGCTCTGTCCAACATGACTTTGAAATGTCTATATCTACTTGACACATCTTGACCCAGCAACATCCTGAAGCTGATACTCGGCAGAGATCAGGTCACTTTCAAATCACAGCACTCCAGGGTTTTTATGCCAAGAATATTACCAAGGCATCCCATAATAAGGAATTAGACAGACGAGAGTCCATGTCCTGGGGTCACATGTGCCCCATACTGGTTGTCCCAGTATTCCATCTATAATCACTTCTGAAAATAAGGAACATGATAGGGAGGATACGTTCTAAGGCTTCATGTGTCTTCGCTTCCAGGAGAGGTGTAATGAAGTAGGCAGAAGATACCATGAATGAGATGCCTGACTTCAGCTGCTTAAATAAAAGATGTCTTCTTTCTTTTGACACTTAAGAAATGTGGTTTAGTGGGCATGGTGGTGAGGGGTTGAAGGTTGGGCTTGATCGTAGAGGTCTTTTCCCAACCTGAATGATTTTTGCTTGTCTGAACCAGGTATCTGTGCTCCTTCCATAGAAAGAGAGGAAGCTTTGAGATATTCCCTGGAGATCTCTCTCTCTCTGTGCCGTTTTTGAGGAGGAAAGGAGCTGCTGATATAGAGGAACACCTTCTTAGGCAACGTCAAGTCAGTTGAACCTTACCCTGTATTAATATGTTAAAGATTATAATGCTTATAAATCGAATGTAGATCAGACGGCTTCTATTGGGCCGTATTCTTCACAGCACGGAGTTTGCTGCCATTGCACTAAACTAACTGTAAAGGACTGTAACTCATTTAGTTAAAGCCTCTGAAAAATAGTGTTTGCACTTACAATGCTGAGCGTGGTTGGGAATGTTGTATATTCATCCCGTGTAGGTATGAGTACCTCGTAAATATTTTGAAAGACCTAAGTAATAACTGGGATCACAAAGAGTTTAATTAAAACCAGAACTCCATCTCTTGTCTGATCCTCTTTTGTATCACACCAGTGGGTGGCTTGCAGATGGCTGCAGTGTGAGTCACTACACTTTTCCTTTCCTGCATTGCAAATGCACGGTGCAGCTGCAGTTGCAAAGCAATTACTAACCAAGGAAACGCAAAATGCACCAAGTGCTGCTCGTGGTGGGATGCTGAGAGCACTATGCTACGGGTTGGCTGTCAGCATCCTCAGGGCTGCCCACTGGGGCTCAATGGTGGCTTTGTTGGGGAAGAATGCAGGCACAGTTTGTGCTGCCTGCAAGGGGCCAGCTTATTGCTTGCAGCTCTGACAGGGAGTGCAGAATGAATGTCTCCTTCCCTCATGCTGATGGCATCCTGCCTTTCAGTTTTGGTTTGTGATTTAACGACAGTGGAGGGATCTCCACAAAACCTTGTTGAGGCTGGGAGACGTATAAGGTGATATATAGCTGCATGCAGTGGTTATGCATTTAAAGTACTCTGTTCTGCTGTCACAACTCCCGGGTCTTCGTTAGTGTCTTTCATCTGGGAGCAATAGAAGCCCCAAACTGCTGAGCAAACAGTTCTACATTCACCAGGACCATCAGGTATGTAACCCTACACAAGTACCATTGGAATGCTTTGTCCACAGTAGTGGCAGCAATGACCTCTGCTGATGCTCAGATATAGGAGCTTCCTTGCAGTGGCCTGGTGCACGAGTCTGACATCCTGGCTTCCAAAACCCCTCCTGGCCTGCAGCTTTCTAAACCTTGAGTTTGGTTCCTGGTGAGTCCGAGGCCTGAGAATGAGCTGGGAGGCCTGGATGAACTGCCTGAGGCTTCCTTATTAAACTGGGTGAGCAGTATTAAAATAGAAACGTTTGCACATTCTTAATTGAAAAGGCAGCATTGCCTTGAATGTGCAATAGGCTTGCCATGGGCCTCTAGGTTTTTCTGTGAATTCCAGCATGCCCTGCTGAAACTGATGAACATCTTAACAACACTTAATGAGGGAATCATGCTCATCTTTAATTCATTAGCTCTGTCATTATCCCTCTGTGACATCAGTGTGTCTGTTCAGTGTCCTATTCAGTTTTTGTGCCCCTTACTGCCTTAAAACTCCTTCCTGACCTACATGCTGCTGCTGTAACCTGGCTGCTTGAAGTGAGTGGGCAGAGCAGCCCATAGCAGCTAGGCAAAAATCTCATTTTTTCAGCCTGCTAAAACTACTTTGAAAGCAGTTGGAGGCAAATAGTCACTGCTATTTATAACATTTGTTACGAAGGCTGAGCTAGTATTACAGTGTAATTGGAGTGGAAGCTGAGTATAACATGGAATTAGAGATTTGTTTTATCCCCGAATACTGGAGTTAGCTAAATCCCTCTCAGGGAGGAGAATTAATTTGTTTGGGTAGGTTAACAGCTCACTTTATCTCAACGCATGTGCAGAGTGGCTGTCAAACATCCCGCATTATCTGGGCAGAGCTCGCAAGCAAGTGGCTCTGGGTGAAATGCCCTTAAATAAGATCTCTTGGCAAATGCCAGGGGCGTTTGTCTGATGGTAGAGATAGCATTGCTCTGGTGTGCTGCATCACAGCCAGCAGCTTGGCCATAGGCACGGTGATGTGGATGTCATTAACCTTGACTAAGCCCTGCTTGGGGCAGCTCTATTCGTTGCCTTTTGGTCAGTCAGCAGGTTGGTTTATCAATAACACCGGTTGTATTGCTTCCCAAATTTAGCTTAGTTAGCAGTTCCTTCCTCCTGATAGGTTGGAACTGCCAGCTCCCCAGTTGGCTAACTAGGAAACATGGCACGCTTACCTGCAATTAGAGTCCATCCCAAGCTGCCGTTGTAGCATGGGGCAACAACTACTGCATTTAATCACAGAACTGCTTAAAATCCTTGGGAATGGGGACTTCTGCCCCTTTATACTCATCTTGGTGCTGGTGGAAGACTTGCTGAGTGTTCTCACAACCTCACTAAGAAGAGCTGCGTTGGGTGTTTGTTTGGGGCTCATTCTCCCTTATTGCTCCATGGCTGCTGTCTGTCCCTCAAGCACAGCCCTCCTGGTATGGGGAGGCTTTGATGTCCTTGCTGAGAGGTAAAAAACATTTCCTAGCTAATATTTTGATGTTACAGTGAAAGACAGTGTATTGGAGTGAAAGGGGTTGAGCTGGGCAGAGTTGGAAGCAGGCTTCCCATGTAGACCCATTGCGTAACGGTGCATTGCATAAACTCTGCTTAACTTTCCTTGGTGCAAAATAACCTTGTAGAGCTGGGAGGGAATTCTGTGCTTGCAAAAAGGTCCAAATGCAAGCAGATTCGGGGGAATTATGAGAAGTTAGCTTTGGATGGAAAACCAGACCTTGGCATCTGGCTACTGTTAGGACACGGTGCTCCTGCTCTGCTGCCTGCAGTCTATGCAGGTTCCTATGAAGGGATGGATCCACGTGTTGTGTGTGGAGCTGCTGGGTGTCCCTCCACTTGGTGTGCTTTGTGTTGAAACCCAGTTGGTCTGGGGAAGAACGAATGGTCTGGGCATGCTGCAGAAGTGAGGTTTCACCCAGTTCTTGTGCAATGGTGTCTCCATTTCTCTTTCTCTAATGGAGATTTCATACTGGGTGCACTTGGCATTGCGTTCACTTGTCTTAGCACATCTCTCTTGATCCATAGTTCTCTGTGAATGGTCACACCTGAGCTGTGGGCCTTTCTTTTCTTCATTATGTAGGAGTAGCTTCTGGTTCTCAGGATTGATAGCTAACGTACAGGTGACATTACAAGGGCACGGTAGGATGGGTTGGGCTTGGGGATCTCAGTGGTCTTTTCCAACCTGAATGCTTCTGTGGTTCAAAGAGGATGTGGGGCTCCGTGTGAGGTCCCAGCAGAGTGGCTATTTCTGATGGTCGGGTCCTGTTACGTGCTCTGCATTAGCTCTGACTGCTCTGAGCAGTGCCAAGCAGGCTGCAGGCAGGGAGATTGCTGTGATTAGTGTTATTTCGACAAGTGGATTACTTGGAGGAGATTAATAGGCAAAAAAGAAATAAAGAAAAAAAGAAAGCTTGCTGTTTTGGTTAGGATCTTCGAATCTGTACCTGTGTTCCAACATTTCTTCCTTTAGGAAGTTCTCAAAAAAAAAAAAAAAAAAGGCAAAAATTTGATTTTCTTCTTAGCTTTAAGTGAGAAAATATAAAGGCTTTTGCTAACTGGTTTGTCATAAAAGTATTACCTGGGGGTGTCAGTGGGCTGATGATGAGAGGCTCTTTGAATGCTGGTTGTGTTTGTAGGCACTCGCACTCTACCTTCCTTGTTTATCCCTGGTGCTGCAAAAGAAGAGCTGTTTGTGTGTCTGAACGTGGAATTGCTTTCCGTGATCAAATACCAATGGCTTGTTTATGTTTTTGTTTATTTTAGGGATAGACTTCAAGATTAAAACTGTTGAATTACAAGGAAAGAAGATCAAGCTACAGATATGGTGAGTAGTCAAGCCAAGAAGCTGCATGGTGCCATCCTCTGGGTGGTTTCCTTCAGCAGTGGATCCTCTTTCCAAGATTACATTGGGGAATCTAATTCTGTTGGAGCTGTGTATTTTCAGAAGTGGTGAAGCTCCAAATGTAAAGTTCCCTTCTTTTTTTCAGTAAAGAGGGAGGAGATCAGGTGCTGCGTTGATAGTTGCTGTTGCTGGGCTGCTCTTTGGGACGGGCTGTTGGCACAACTCCTGCCTGGGATGACACAATCCTTGTAGTCTGCGATGTAGTGGGAAGTGTTTTAAAATGGGAATCCTTAAATTAAGAGTCGCCTCAAATCTCAGACTTTGCATTGTCAGGGGGCCTTCCCTCGCCTCAGCAGTCCACCTCCGTGCTCACTTTGTATTCTTCCATAGTAAACTAGAGAGTTTCTCAGCTGGTTGTTCTATAGGAAAGTCTAACATGAAGCTGGATGTGCACTGTTTTCCCTCTATTTGTTCTGCGTGTGTAACTTGCATAACTTTTTCCCCGTTTTTTCTCCATTTAATAGCCCTGTAACAAGTCAGGTCAGGAAAGCTAATGGCTTCTAGCCTGTGTTTTTGCTTGAACTCCCCCTTCAGCCAATTGTGTGTACTGCTGATGTGTTCTCGAGCTGTGCTGTTCACAGCTTGAATTCGCCCCTTTTTGTCGCCAGTAATTAAAAAATCCACCTTATTATTGCTCCTTAGAGCGTGCATCCCATCTCTCAGTTGTTTCTGGTATTGCAGTCCTGCCAGCAACTCCTTAGCAGAACTGGGGCAACTTAGTTACTTTGGTTTGTGTTCTGCAAGGGAAAGATTTCCTGAAGTTGATTTTCCTGTGTAAACTGGTCGATAATGAAGCACTTGGATGGAGTAGCTCTGTGCACTGGAATGCTCCATCAGGGAGCCACAAAGGGTAACCATCTTCATAAGGGCAACGTTTTAGATTGAGATATCTGCAGTAAGATGGGTATAGATCAGCTGGGAGCTGAAAGCAGAGCAGTGAGGGAAGGCACTGAGAGCATTAGCTAAAGAGGCATTCAGGTGTAATAGCTTCATCGATTGACATGCTTAGCATCTCTTGCTATGCTATCAGTTCATTAGAGTGCATTCAGGTTTTCAACGAGATCAAGTCACGTCTTCTAACAATCATTGTGTGTCTTTTTTACCACAGCAGTCTAGGTGCTGTGAGTTACATGGCTTTGCTGTGGACAGAGCAAAATGTTGGTCTGGCTTAAAGGCAGTCTTAAACTGAGTGCTGGAAAATGGCATCGTGAAATGTGAAAACAGCAAATATGGAATGTGTGTAGACAGAGAAGCAAGCCATAATGAAGCTGTAAGTGCTGTGGGTTTTAGAGGCTTAGAGAAAGGAAAAAAAGAGGGGTTTCAATGAACTGAGCTTGGTCAAATTGCAACCTTTAGATGAGGTTGTCTGAATCTACAGAGACTTGCTGCCTGTTCCTGCTAGTTTAAAGTTTCACATTTGAAATGAAACTTGGAAAGCAGAAAATAAAGTTCCCATGGCATGCAGTCCTGATGCCACAACAAAACAAACCACCTCGCCTCTAAGATGCTGCATTTTCCAGCTTTGCCTGTACAAGGAGTTTAGCTCAGCAGTGGTTTGGCTTAGAACAGCAGTAACTTTGGGTGAAGATGCTTTGTGCAATTCATCTATATTTAACTACCACTTCCTGTGTTTAAACTCAACCTGCACTTCTAGTAGTTGTGTAACACATTTCCAGCACTGCACTTCACTACTGCTGCAGTAATTTAGTAAGCAAGGGGTGCTTTGAGTGGAACATTTCCCATAGAAGCTCAAGGCTGTACTGATACCTTTTCCTTGTGTCCAGAGTATGGGTTGTGTTTTACACAGGTTTTAACGCAGCTGAATCAGAATAAATTTGTCTTCCGAGCTGTAGGAAGAACTTCCACTGGGACACAGCTCCATGCTTGAATAAGCTCAGCAGAGGAGAAGGAAAGACTGGCAAATAGAAGACAGAAGATTTCAGTTAAGGGCAGGAGAAAAGACTCTGGGTACCTTTATATTTTCAGTTAATGTTTAGTTGCAGACATGCTTCTGAGTTGTGTATCCAGCAGCATATGATGCAGCATATCCATCCTCAGAATTTATAGCAGTAATGAATGCTACTTCACCTGTGCTTTCTGCCCTCCTCTCTGAAAACTATTGACCTATTGTGAGGCTGTGTCCCACTGGATGTCCAGCCATGGCTCTCCAAAGTGCCACCATGCCCAGTTCCAGCCCTCCATAGTGCAGTTTTCCTGCTTGCTGAATACCTGTTTTATCCTTAAACGTCTTGAGGAGTAAAGGCAGGATTTGTCCTCTCATTTTCTTATTACTGTTTTCATCATCAGAGGACAGAACGAGGTGTCTGCATCATTGGGAGTGATTGACGGTTTGGTTTGTAGCATTTGTTTATAACATAAGGGAGGAGAACTACGCTTTCCACTTAGAGGAAACAGCAGAAATAAGTTCCTTAGTTTTAAGTTACAATTTTGACCTGTTTCTCACTGCTGCACGTAATTCTCCATCACCCATGTATTAAATGTCTCTCTGCCTACCTGCAGAGCTGTATCACTGGGTCCCATTACTCTATAGTGTCTCCAAAGTGTCAGTGATTTGGAGTACAAGTGGCTAGCACTGGCTTTGCACTGCTTGGGGCAGAGCTGCAGTCTCAGTGGGCAAACAGATAAAAATGGCACTTTCTAATACAGCTCTGTTCCTTTTCTACAAAGCAGGGTAGCTGCCTTCCTCAGGCATGGAAAATGAGCAGACGTGGCAGTACCTCAGTCATGCCTTGACCTCTGAAATATATATATAGCAAGAATATCAAGGTCGAGCTGAGTTAAACCTTGCCAGAGGTGATAAGCAACTCGATACCTCATTGCTATTAAAAAGTGGGGTTGCTGTTCAGTAAGGATCAAGCAAGGATTAGTGTGTTCACATTACATTTGGAACAAATGTGCCAAGCATTGAAGTGGGAAGCTTGGGAATAGAGGAAACAGAGTGGTGGGCCTGGTAGTAAGTGGGGCTGTGTTGGTGTGCAGGGAGCTCCTGGGTGGGCTGAGCAAGCCCTGAGGAGTACTTGGGCTGCAAGCCAGGAGGATGGGGCAGAGCTCAGGGCTGGCTTTGTGAAGGAGCAACAGCAGGAGTCAAGGTATGGCAACTCCTGGGTGGTGGCAAGTGATGGAGGGATCAGTGGTCTCCTTGGCTGGGCTGTTGAACTGCTAACTTCTACGCTCATCTGCTTAGAAATGCTGCTAGCTTAAAGAATATGGTGGAATGTCATATGGAAAGCCACCAGTAGTGGTTCTATTACAGAATGAGAGTAGAAATACTTAAGTTGGGTGGCGTCTGGGAGGCATGACACTGAGGAATGCCTTGAAAAATGTTCATATTTTCAGTGATTGTCATGAGTACATAAAAGGGGAGGGAAAACAAAGGTGCCAGAATAAGAGAGAGAATTGCTCTGGGGAAAGTTGTTATTATTTCAGAAGAGATGAAATGCTTTTGAGGAATAGAGAAGCGGGGCTCAAAATTCAGCTGTTAAAACTAATAGCATGCTCTCCAGGACTTGGGAAGAATTGCTTTGAAATGGAAACCACAATGCTTAGGCATCCTGTAATTCAGTCGCCTTATTAGGGTAGTGTAACAATTGAAAGATTGAATGTGATTTTTCTGATAGAGTGGGTGAAATGGTTTCCAGTGGACAAGGAATTGTCACCGCTCAACGATGTGCAGTTTAGATGAGTACGTGTTAGAAAGGGCAAGTAGGATTGCAGAGCGGTGTAATAGCTGTGCTAAAATGAACTGGGAAACATAGGATTCTTAGGGTTGTGAGGAGAAAAAAAGCAAAGCATACTTCTAAAATAGTGGGTATGGTGGAGAACGTGGGCAGAGGTGGATTTAACTCATGGCCTTTTGTAATACAAAGGCATTACAAGGGCATTCGTTGTAGCATAAGGCTGGAAGCTGGCACGTGCAAGGCATGAGGAAATGAGGTTAAGCTGTGGAACTCCCCATCACAAGATGCTGTGGTGGCTGTAAGTGGGAATTCACAAAAGAACAGCTTGTTTTCCACCGTTAAATATGCAGATGTGATCTCTAGCTGCAGAAGTCCTGGAACTGCAAAGGACTGAGGCTGTGGAACCTCTGGCCTGACCAGGTATGCACCTATGTGTTAGAAGAACACACACAGATCAGATCTGCCTTTTTCATCCTGTGAAATGAAGGAAATGAAGGCCGAAAGGAAATGCTGCTGTCATTCAGAAGTACAGAGCGGTAACAGATGCCAAAAAGGTGGGGAGGACTCATTAAGGTCAAGGACAGTGGAAATCAGAGTTGCTGGAAACCCACCAGCAGGAGTGAGAGGCTTGAAGGAGATCCTGTTCAGCGTAATGGAAATAAGGCAGAGAGGGGAAAATGTAGAGGAAAAAACACCCGGATCCAGCAGGTATTTGGGAATAGAACTTGAAAAATAAGAGGTTTGTGATGCACCCTGTATTGCTATGGCAGAAGAATTTTGCCAGGAGCCTTCTTTCCAGTTAGTCAAGAATACTCTGTGCAAATTGCTTGCAGAAAGCACAACTGCTTTCTGCTCTCTGTTCACAGACTCTGAAGTGTGGGAAAACAACAAGGAGTTGTAAGAGCTAATCTGAAATGCGGATTTACAGGATGTTGATGTTGGGAAAGTGAACTAAAAACTCAACAAACCAAAGACACTGATGCTGGGAGGAAGAAAACAGCGTACACAGAGAACTGAAGACATCTAATTTCTTCTTTTTCCACTGCTTAGCTGGCACTCTGATCTTCCCTACGTAGAACTTGTATGCCTGTGCGCTTTCCTACCATCTTCTTGACTAATTAGGAATTTTAGGAATAGCTTCACTTCTTTAATACGCAATTCTTAATTGTTTAGAAGCGCATGAAGTCAAATTCTTCTTCACCAGGGAGCACATCTATGTGGCTGGAGAGGTTTGTGCAGAATTTTTGGTTCAACGGAGAGCTCATGCCTAAGAGAGCCATCCTCAAGTGAAGGAAGTTGTAGCTGTAGATGTCCCTGTTCATTGCAGGGGAATTGAACCGGATGACCTTTAAAGGTCCCTTCCAACTCACACGACTGTTATTCTATGAAGTGTTTACCACCATAGCAAACTGAAGTGGTTACGTGTGGGAATTCCCTACGAAATGCAGGAATTTGTATGTAACAAGGACAGTGGAGTCCAGCCAGAGCTGCAGACAGCTCCACTAACGAGAGTGCAGTTGGTCTCATTAGTGCTTGCAATTATCCTGGGGGGATGTTGAAAGGTTCATTTTTTGCTGCTGACAACGTTGGAGACCATCCACCATGTACATAGCTCAAGGTGAAAGAGCGCATCTTGGTGTTTTCTGACTTCCTATAAAATGATTTCATGCTTTTCTAATTATAGATCCCTATGATATATTTTTTTCTGGTGGAATATCTCAGCAGAAAACCCGAAATTTCCAATAGCAAAGTGTCTGCCAGACGTGGAACATTTGGAATGTGTCCAGAGGAGCACTGGAGTACCTCTCCTATGAGGAAAGGCTGAGGACACTGGGCTTGTTTAGCTTGGAGAAGAGAAGGTTGCGGGGAGACCTCATTGTGGCCTTCCAGTACTTGAAGGGAGAGTATAAACAGGAAGGGGAACGGCTGTTTACGAGGGTGGACAGTGATAGGACAAGAGGGAATGGTTTTATACTGAGACGGGAGGTTTAGGTTGGATATTAGGAGGAAATTTTTCACCCAGAGGGTGGTGACGCACTGAACAGGTTGCCCAAGGAGGCTGTGGATGCCCCATCCCTGGAGGCATTGAAGGCCAGGCTGGATGTGGCTCTGGGCAGCCTGGTCTGCTGGTTGGTGACCCTGCACATAGCACGGGGGTTGAAATTCGACGGTCATCGTGGTCCTTTTCAACCCAGGCCATTCTGTGATTCCGTGATTATTCCTGTGTGAAGGAACATCTTTGATCCAATTCCTAAGGTTCTGAAGTGTACCCAATACCAGCGGTCCAGTTTCTTCAAAGCAGAATTCTGCTGTGTAGTTTGAAGAACATTACAAGAAGAAGCAATGGGACGCTCGTGAAATACTTTGGGTTATTTTTTGGAGATGTTTTGGCTCAGTGGGCTGGAGACCATCATTTCAAGCTGTGCCGACAAGACGGATCTTCACAGGTCATCAGATACAATCTCCTCTTGTTGCATCCATGTCAACCTCTCGTAAACAAATCATGGTACATTTTAAGGTTTCTTTAGTCTCTGCTCGGTCAGCTGGAAAGCTGTCCCAGAAATTCCTTTCTCTGTTGGTTGGATTCTAATATGATATAGTTTATGCATACTTTAATGTCAGCATGAGAATAATTTACATAGATTTTTTCATTTTCCTTCTGTTTCTCCTTCCCCGATTCCCACAGGACAACCTTCTTTGTCTTCATTTTGCAGCTAAACAAACCAAGTTCTGTCTCCTCTCACACAGCAAGGCCTCATTTTCCTTGGCTATCTTTGTAGACTTGTCTATGTTTATTTTAGCTTGGAGAGCTAGCTAGCTTCCACAAATATTTTACCTACATCAAGGATTTAATGCACACTCACAGTTTCAGAGCGTGTTCTTCCACCCTAGAGGTCTGAACAAAAGAATGGGAACCCAGGGCAGAGAGCAAGACACACGGCCTGCCATTGTGCTCTGCCATTTACTTAGGGTGGATTCATCAGTCTTGGGCAGTTAGGAAACCATAACTCACTTCCTCTGTTTGCTCCAGTCAGTTCTCTAATCTCACATCCATTAAGAGTTATCTTTGAATAATGAATGGAGAGATCCATTAAGGAGGAGAAAGGGCAAATAATGCTTAAAAATTAAAACCAACACAAAACAGGTTCTTTGCATTTTCCCTCCCCATCTTGCTTTTTGTCCATTATCTTAGCTTCAGTTGCCTGAGAAAATACTGGAGGAGTAAGTGAAGCAAGTAGGTGGTAGGTGTGTGGGACTTGACAAGCAGTGAGTAACAGCTACATATTGCCAAAGCCAAGCTGTAAAAATCAACCTAAATTCTTACCATGGTGGTTGTTGGCCTCATCAGGAAGGGAGAAGTTGTGTGTGCCATACATCTCAGTGGTTTTGGTGAGGCTTTAATGAGACTGTCCTGCCTAGTAGAAGCAAGTTAGGGGGAAATGAATTAGGTGAAGGTGCTGTCAAGTGTGTACAAAGCTCATGAGGAGAGAAATTACATGTGAGTAGCAGCTCTGTTGAGATATTTTGCAAGAGGCTCTCCCGAGTTTTGTGTTAGGAAAGGAAGGAAGAAAGAACATTGTTATTGTGTTAAAGCTAAGCAGGAAAAGATGAAGTTGCAAAGTATATATGGAAATATTGGCGATAGACAGACAGTTGGACTGGATGATCTCACGGGTCTTTTCCAACCTTGGTGGTTCTGTGGTTATAATTCAGATTGCTGCTGACTGGTTGGAGAAATGCCATTGGAAAAAGCCCTGTGAAATTCAGTAGAGACAAATGCAGAGTTGTATGGTTTGGTACGTATACCAGCTTATTCAGGTGTCAGAGCAGACTGCTTAATCACAAGGGAAAGGGAGTGGGTATGCCAAAATCTTCGAGAAGCTTTTCTTTTATGATGCTGGAGCATGGTGTTGGGTCTTGCACCTCAGTGAGACATGGATAAGTGTGAGGTAGTCCAGAGAGCAGGAAGTGAGGCTGTGTGGGTGAGACCTTCAGCCAGGGAATAAAGTCCGCAGAGCTTGGGGTGGCTTGAGGGAATTCAGGGGAGGTGCAAGAGCTGTGTTTGTTCTGTAATTGAGGCCAGAAGGGCAATGAACTTCTCTGCTTACCTGTGAAAAGTAAGATGAGGATTGAGCCTTCAACTTTGGGAGGGGAAACCTAAGTATGCCATGGGGAGAGCCTTCCAAATGGGACAGAAAGGAGAAGAGAGGGGGAGGGAGTTGTTGCCATTTAAGCCAGAGGTCTTCAGCAAAACCTCAGTCATCTTTTAACCCCACGTGGGCACCCTGTGGTGGTTTTAAGGGCCAGGGAATGGACTGGATTGCTGAGGTTACTGTTTTCCAAGCAAGGGAATGTGTGTCTGTGGGTCAGCTGGGGAGTGTGGTGACTGCCTGGAGTGGTTGGGCATCATTTCAACTTAGGTCAGATTGGGAAACACCTTTTATTCTGGCTTGTGTAAATAGCATCGCTGAAAACTCTGTAATAGTATAATCTGTAAGGTTTGTGTCCTCTGAAAGACGTGCAGTTAAAGCCAAACTCTGAACATAATGTTATGCAAGTTTGATTAACCAGCTCTCACATGTCTCATTCAAAGACACCAAAATGAGATGGGGAAATAGATGCCTTCATTAATCTTTCATGATCAGTTTTCTTCCTCACAGAAACGGACAGTTTATTGTTACAATTGTTGTACATCTCCTCGATGTCCAATTTCAGGGACAGAAATTTGTTAGATCGAGTTAAAGCTTTATAAAACTGATCAGCAAACAAGGTCTGAGTTCTACCAGGAAGATGTTGCATGCTTATCTTCATGGCTGGAGGTGGAAAGGGACTTTTGCTGGTGCTGTTGGGTGAAGTCATCACTTCTCCCCGTTCCATCCTGCCTCCCAATTGCTTCGTTCCACTGAGGCTCAGAAGTCTTTGGGATGCAGCCCTGAGATGAGGAGCTTGGAAAGGAAAGTTTCTTCTTTCGGGAGGAAGTTTGAAGTTGTCAATAAAAAGTATGAAGTATGAAATTAACAGTTTTCTACTGTGACTCGATACCAGGTTTGTTGATTGTGGTGAGACACCAGATGACCTGCCACTTTGCTCAGCAGCTAACTAAGAAGGCAGGAAATGAAGCTATGTAAGCCCAGCTAAGCTGTCCAGTGTCTTTTGTTCAGTTGAACCTGAAATGTGTTCTTCAAAAACAAAAAAAACTCCACTCCCCATCCGTAGTGGTATAATAATGCACATAGTGTGCCATGCACTCTTGTCTTTACAGGTAAACGCTGTTGGTTTCTTTATGGCTTGCTTCTGATGCTCACTCTTATCTGTTCTTTTTGCAGGGACACAGCAGGGCAGGAGCGATTTCACACCATCACCACCTCCTATTACAGAGGTGCCATGGGAATCATGCTAGTATATGACATCACCAATGCCAAGAGCTTTGAAAACATCAGCAAGTGGCTCAGAAACATAGACGAGGTGTGTAACATCTGTAAGATCCCAGGACGAGCAGTCTGCTAGCTTGTGATGTCCCACAGAGCCCAGCTTCTGGTGTAACTTAGCACAGGGCTTTGGTGCTGTTCTTACCCTGACTTATCTCTTGCACGAGCTCAGCTCTCCCTTCAATGCCATGGAGGGTTGCAATAGGACTAGTGGTGTCCTGAAATGTCATGTTCATGCACAAACAGACTTTTTCTCTGCAGCGAAGCATGCTTGGAGGTAAGGAATACATTTTTGGTAACTGGGAATTGCTGTTTTCAGGAGGAGCTACCACCACAAGGTAGCGTGCAGGGGAACAACATGAAGCAGTAAGCTGTGGAGTAGCTATAGAATGTAACACCTGTGTTACTAAGCTGTTTTATTAGGCTGTGTAGGCCTCAAGGATAGTTAAATATGCTCACCTCTGCTCCCTCTAAACTGATGTCATGATGAAAGGTTCTTCCAGAGCACAAATATTACGTTGGGCCTTTAGTTATGGCAAGGCAGAGATTGAAGTGGGTACAGAAGTAGAAGATGGGGAAAAGAGCAGGCTAGGACAGGAAGAAACTCAGCAAAGAACCAAAGGTAAACTTCAAATCAAGGCCTTTGTGTTCAGCAGTTGCTGTGTTTGAAACACTCAGTAGTATCCAGGAAATGGAGCAATGAGTGTAATTCATGCCATTGTGTCTGAGATAGTGAGGTTTTTTTTTTTATCTGACCTTATGGTTTCAGATCCGTTGCGCAGAGCTTTGCAGCTGATTTCGGGTGCATGGTGAGGGCTGCACGATTGCTGCAGTTTTATAAGGGATGTTTGACACCTTAGGAAGCTTTTTTGATTATGGAGGAAGCCCCCAACTGGAGTGCATGTACAGAAGTGATGGGTGAATTCCTCCTCTGAGTTGCCAGCTCCAGCATTCAGGCTTCTTGCTAAAACACGTGGTGGATGTTATCTCCTCACCTACAGAATTACTGTGAAGAATAGTTGCAAACGAAACACTTAATTGCTTCTGTTTTACAAGGAGTTCATATTTCCAAGGGTATTCTCTCAATAATGAGGATTGTAGATAAGGAAGCTGGTGCCAATTGCTGCCCTGTGTGAAGGGGCTCTTCCATATGATCAATAAACCCTGATTTAGAAATAACCAGACAAGCTACAGATACGTAATGATGTTGCACCTTCCTCCTTGCTAAATAGGTAATTATTTAAAGCTCACATGCTGCAGGGTTACATCACACCGTGCACTTCTACTGTGGGGCATTAAGGTTAGTTGAGTTGTTCCGAGTGCTGAGCAGTTTTATCCACGGAGCCTGGCTGTTTTTGCCTGCTGTGGAAGCAGTTCTGTGTGCATGAAAAATGAACGTTTTTGGTGTCATGTCCTACACAACATCTTAAGCTTTGCTGTTTGATGGTTCCTTCTCCTCATGATCCAAAGGAGAAAGTTGGAGGTGGTTCACTTCAGGAACGTGGAATGGGTTGTTATTGCAAGCAGGAGTATTGGATACACGAATCTCTTAGTAGTTCTGTTAGTAATGCTGCAAAGAAGCATTAAGACTGCTGGAGTGAAAGTAAATGGAGATTAGGCTTCCCAAGAAGCTTCTCATGTCAGGCCTCAAAGCACTTCAGTTATCCACTTAAGCGATGCTTTGTACCGTGGCTGCTGGAACTTCTCTGCTAGTCTGATGGATGTCCTTGGTATATTCTTTCTTTATTATGATGACTATTGGCAATCTTTCAATAATAGACCAGCCAAGGTATTTTTGGCTCCTGCAGCATTCCTGGAGAAGTCCTTGCTGCTCTGTTTTGCCTTGCAGGGATGATTCCCTGCATATGGGGTCCCACTTTTTGCTGGTTCTTGAGCATGGTGCTCACTCAGCTTCTCCCTTTATGATGTTTTTCTGTTGTTAGGGAGACTTACCTGTCTACAGTAAAGCTGTGTAGGGGGATCCTTCAAACACCAAAAAAAGTAACAGTGTCAGCTGGAGCCATTGCAGTGCATGGAGCTCAATTGTTGGCAGCTATAGTGTGGGGATTTGTTTTGTCCTCCAATGTTCAGTCCTTTGCAGCATTGTTTCTATAAACGCGTTAATGCTGACATCTCCAAGCACCAGGCAGGAAGTCATTTATTTTCCCCCATCTCTGAATGCAACCCAGCCAAGGTTTGACGTGAAGGCAACTGGAAGAATCTGGGTTGGGAAACAGTGCTTAGTTCTTTTTGGAAAGGAAAACATCACACTTAAGACTGTACAAACAAAAAGGAAAGGGAAAAATAACTGATATTGGGATGGTGAGTTCCATCTTGATGCTATTGCTATTGTTTCGTTCTGCTTCCTGGATATGAGCTCTTTAGTCTGAAGGTAGAATGATGTCTAGCAATCTTTGTTAGAATTCAGGAAAGCATAGGTCCTGTAAGTGTTAGCCTGCACTTCAGACAGTCTGGAAGTACAAAAGTGCAATAGATGCTTGCTGCTTGTTGGGGGAGATGTGTCAACCTGGCTCTTGTCTCATTTTAGCATGCCAATGAAGACGTGGAGAGGATGCTGTTAGGAAACAAGTGTGACATGGAAGATAAAAGAGTTGTTCCTAAAGCAAAAGGTGAACAGGTAGGTGCTGGACGCAAACTTGCTTTTCCAAGTAAGCAGATCAGTGCCAAGAGTTCCACTGTTGTTGGGTGGTTTGGATTCCACGGTGGGGTATGAGACAGCTGGATTTGCTGATAGTGTGTAAGCCTAAGCAGTGTGTTCTTAGAAGCTGCATTGTGTTCAACTACCATGAATGGCATGAGCTCAGCTACAGTTTCTTCTTTTTGGATAGCCCAAATTCTTTGATTATCCTTTGTGAGGTTGCTTGTCCTGTGACTGGTTTGTGTGATGTCTGTCCTCGTATGCCCACACATTTACCTGTGGTTTAACACACTTGAAATTCTGATTCTGATGGTTGCATTCCAAATTGTTTTTGTGACAGTTTGACTGGTACTGCTTCTTCTATGCTGAGGGAATGTTACATGCTTATCGTTGTGAGCAGCACCAGCTGAATAACCCCACAGGGATAATAACCTTTCTTTTTCTTCTATTTTTTTGGTTTAGATTGCTAGGGAGCACGGTATTAGGTTTTTCGAAACTAGTGCAAAAGCAAATATAAACATTGAGAAGGCATTCCTCACATTAGCAGAAGACATTCTTCGAAAGGTAGGTGATGGTGGGATCTGCTTGGGGGAAAATTGAAATCCTAAGATGTCAGCTCCTGTTGTTTTGGATGTTCACCGGAATTGTTGTGGCTTTTTACTTTGGTATGCTAAGGCAAACAAGTCACCAAAGAAGGACTGTTGTACTCTTAAAGCTTCAGAGCTTCTAAAGCCTGTTTGATGTTTCATTGTTGTGCAGGTGCTATCTAGAGGGAGTAGTATACATCAAAGAGCCAAGGAATTTAGATTCAGCCCTTAAACTCATTTGATTCACACTTAGTGCTTGAAGTTAAAAACATTAGAATGGATTTGGAGGAGAATTGGCCCTTCCCTGCCACCTTCATTTGTTCCTGCTTTGTGAACATGACTCTTCACTGCTTCCTGTCTTGGATGACTGAAGCTTTTTTTAATCCTGAGGAGACCCAAAGTCACTGGAACCTGTAGGGATGGAACCTGGGCTTGCTTTCCTGTCTTCCTGTGTCAGTGTGTCCTCAGATTTCTGTTCTGACCAGACTGTAAAACTACAGCTAAAAGATTTTAACCATTTGCAGTGACAGAGAATCCAGTGGAAGCCCAATCATTCTTCTGATGGCCACACTTCAAAACTTACTGCTTTAAAACTTGATTTCTGATGTGCCAGAAAACATTTCACTGTAGAGATCAAATTCTCACATAAGGGAATCCTCTGCCTTTTACTGTATTTTTCCCTGCCATATCATTACCTTTTCTTTAGTTATACCTTTTTTTTTTTCAGTTTAATCATTTTTATCAATACACAACATTGTCTAAAAGCTCTTAAGTATCTGCCAGGAAGAGTTTTGATGTGATTGGTGGAACTGGATCTGTCCCTTCATAGTACCATAGAACGGCTTGGGTTGGAAGGGACCTCAAGGATCATGAATCTCCAACCCCCCTGCCACAGGCAGGGCCACCAACCTCCACATTTAATACTAGGCCAGGCTGCCCAGGGCTCCATCCAACCTGGCCTTGAACACCTCCAGGGATGGGGCATCCACAGCCTCTCTGGGCAGCTGTTCCAGCACCTCAGCACTCTCATAGTAAAGAACTTCCCCTTGATATCCAACGTAAATCTTCCCTCCTTCGACTTAAAACCATTTCCTTCCTACCTTGGTTCAGTGGTTGGTCTGTTCTGCCCTCTGCATTTGGTGGGAAGTCTTGCTCAGGAGGTTAAATTGCAGCTGAGAGAGGAAGACGGCTCACCAGGTCTCCCTGGTGGTTGGTTCTCCCTCCTGAATTGCACCACATGCCGTCAAGAGGGCTGTCTTTCCAACACTGTTGTGTTGCTGGATTGAGCTGGATATGGATCTGCGAGTGGCTCGGGGGTTGATTTTCAGTCAGCTTATGTTCTCCCATAGCTAAAGACTTGATTAGCACCTTCCTGTTTACCATCAGCTCCATCTCCAGCACTGCTGACCCTCCTGGCCTTTGCATTTTTACTTTGACCTCAGTACATTTCTCTGAATAACAATGTAGGATGGGCAACAACTCTGTTGCAAGGCTGTGAGGTAGAGAACAAGAACAAAGGGACTTAACTGCTGTAATGCCATGAATGTATCGTTTCTAATCATCTGAAAACAGACACTATCATCTGATCAAAACCACCAGGCCAAAGTTGTGCTTTGGTCTAACCAAGTTTACATGCCGTGACGCAGACGAGCCTGTTGTGTGCACGGCCTTGACGTCCTGACGGGTGGAAGGCAGATGCTTTTGAGCAGCCCTTCTTTATCCGTATCCTCCTTTATCCATACGTTACTCTGTCACTTTTAAGGTCATCAGTTTGCATAACTCAACCTGCGTTTGCTGTGCGCTGATTTACTTACTCTGAGTGTCAGTTCTGAAGGCAGTCTGGAAATCATTTCTATCCACTTCGGAGTGGTCCGAGTTTGAAGACTTTTCCCACATTTTCAAGCGTCAATTTGGAATGACAATGACCAAAACCCATAGATTAGTTATGCACAGCCGTGCTGGCAAAGGGAGGGAGCATTCCTTGTGTTCTTCAGAGCATTTTGCCCATCACTTACTCGGTCTCGATGTAAGCCCCTACCTCTTCTGCTCTGAACACTTGGACTTCCAAACATCTCAGGAGCTCTCTAACCTTCTCGCTTGTTTCGTTGCAGACGCCTGTAAAAGAGCCCAACAGTGAAAATGTAGATATCAGCAGTGGAGGTGGGGTGACAGGCTGGAAGAGCAAGTGTTGCTGAACGTTCTCCTATATCACCAATCGCCATCCACCGCCTCTTTTTTCTCGCTGCAAAACAAACCACTCTGTCCGTTTTTAACCTTAAACCAATGTTTTGTTCCTCATCTTAACGAGCTCCTGTCTCCCTTTGTTCTCCCGTGTAGGACAGCTTGCGTACTATAATTTCCTCAACGTGTATAGGAAAATCATCTCCGTGACTTCATTTTTTAATGTACCTGCTCCACTTACCACTACGTTTTGGTTGTATTATAGTCCCGCTCCTCCCGACATTAAAACATAGAGCAATCGTATTCAACTCTCTTCTGCAAATTGTATAAGAATAAAAGTTAGAATTAACAATTTATTTTGTACAACAGTGGAATTTTCTGTCATGGATGATGTGCTCGAGTCACCGTGTTCACTAGATGCATCAGCAAAAGAGCCAGGAAAACACTCATGTTCGCCTTGAGTATGTGAATGGGGTTTCTTTTGTCCTGTGCCTTACGTGGAAAGGAACTTTTATTTTCACTTTAATTTCTCTTCTGGTGGAAGCATGTGCAGGAGACATACCATCCATCCCCGACCATTTCCGAGTACCCGACTCTTTTGTGATTGCTTTCTGTAACTGTTGGTGTCATGCATCGAGGACAAAGGGTGGTGCAAAAAAAAAACAAAAATCCTACTACTACTGCTACTACTCCATTTAATCTGCTGCGTCTCCTTTTGGTGATCTCGCCATTCGGAACTGTTCCTGCTGCCGTTTTCTTTTCTCACTCGCAGCTCTTTCCTTTTGCCTGCATGCTGCTTTTATTTGCTTTCCTCCATGGTGTGATGTGTTAATTAAAAAGGATGGCAACGTGGTATGTTTGCCAAAAATTTAATACAAAGCACTGATTTAGCTTTCAAGGTAAGATGTTGACGATACCTACTAATTTCCCTCTAGCCAATGTCAGTTCACTAGTATATCCTCTCTCCTCCTGCATAGCCGTTGGGTTTTATGATATGGAAGAGTTATTTGCATGCACTAGTTTTCTATGGAGGGTGATGTGGTTGTCTACTTTATGTGTATGAATATAACATGCGATTCCCAAACTGACAGCATTTAACGCGAACTTTTTCAGTTCTCTCTCACCGTGAGCCGCTCCAACAACCAGCTGTTGGGTAGCCGAGCACGAGGCTGAGTCAAACTAGGTTAGAAAGGAATGATAGCAACAAAACGAAGACAAAAGTCGGCAGTTTAATTTATTACCTCCCCCCAAAACCTTCCACTTCCCGAGCCTCGCGTTCCTCTCCGAGCTCACTCTTGTCCGCTTGGGTTTTGGACTTTCTCCAGTAAATAACGTAGCGGGTAAACGCTGATTGAATTTTAATGAAATGACAGTGTTTGAACGTGGAAATCCTAGCTCTGAGCCACCCCCCCATGTAGGGATGTGGCCACGCAGCTCCCTGCCCCATTTGGCTCCACCTTCCGCCTAAACTGCACTTTCGAACGTGATATCAAAAAGGGAAAATGGAGAAAACAGACATCTTTTTGTTGTTGTTGTTGTTGTTGTTTTTCTTTAATATATAACCTTTCTTTGAAACGTGAGCTTTTTATTTGCTCCTGGGGCTTGGCTCCTTCTGTGTCAACCCATCAGGACCCTCTGTAGGCGCTGTGCTGGTGGCTCCCGCCCCTTCCACCCAACCTCGGCACCGCCATGACCTTGGCCAAGTCTTTAAACCCAAACATCGCTACAGGTTCTGCTTCCCTTCGTGCAAAAAACCTGAACGTTGGCCACGTAGCTTGGCTTGGCTTGGTTTTTAGTGGAGTGCAAGGCCCAGCTGAGGAGGAGCGAGCAACCAGAGAGTCAGTTCAGATGCTAAAACGTAACAAATAACGGTGTCGGTCTTTGGGTTATACAGCTCTAGCATTAACTACAGCCTGGAGGCAGGGGTAAGAGCAAAGCCAGCCTGGGGCTGCTCCTTCTGGCACTTAATTAGATTGGTCCTGACGAACTGAACCCCCAGGCTGACCCATTGCATGAGCGCCTCAAGCAGGCGGGGCCGGGGTGGAAGCCGCGCTTCGTCCGATCGCATTTGGATGGTGGAAAAAACAAAACAGCATCGACTTCAGGTCTAGGATTAACTCCCATGCCTACAATTTTTTACTTAATCTTTTAATATTTTTGCTACTCCACTCTGGCTTTTTATTTAAAACACATTCTTTTGTACCACTTAACTGTATCAAATTGTATAAAAGATCACTGTCCCATTCTTGGTCATACCAAGAGCAAATAAAAGCTTTTATAAACTTGCACTGGTTCCTTCCTGGGCCCATCGTGTCCCACCGCGTCCCCCCCCCGAGCTGTGACCGTGTGGCAATAAAGCCTTCCTGCTCTAAGGAATGGTGTTTGGATGCAGCCTTTGCTTGGTGTGCTGTACAGGATCCAGTCCTGTTTGTGTCCCCACAGCTGCCCCATGCGCTGCAACCCAATGTGCCCCACGGTGGCTGCAGTTGGTGGCTGAGGCACTGCCCTTCCCCTCCATGCAGGAGCTGTCGGCAGCAGCTTTGGGCAGTGCTATGGGATGGGGGTACGGCCACAGTTGGCCTCATTTCCTCCTCCTGCAGCTGTGGCGGTGGGAGCTGGGAGAGGGGCTTCGTGCGGAGCTGCTGCCGGGGCTATCGCAGCCAACAGTGCAGCCCTGCAGCCCAGAGGTGTCACTGTGCCACCGTCACGGTGCCGTCCGTGGGGAGGTGGTGGCTCTCGCTGCCCGCTGTGCTCCAGGTCAGAGTGCTGGGTGCTCTGAGGTGAAGCCCGGTGTGCCGGCAGAGGGGCTCCCTGCTCCATCTCCATCCCTTTCCCATCCCCATCTCCGCTCCAACCACATCCCTTCTCCTTTCGTACTCCGTCCTCTGCTCCATCCCTATTCTTTTCCCATCTCCATCCCTGCGATGTCCATCTTCTCTGCTCCAACCCCATCCCTGCTTTTTCTCCATTCCCATGCCTACTCCTTCTCTGCTCCAACCCCATCCTTGCTCCATCCTTCCCTGCTACATTCCTGCCCCTTTCCCATCCCCATCCTTACTCTTTCCTCATTCCCATCTCCATCCCCTTCCCACCCCAACGCTGATCCAACCCCAGCTGTTTCTTCCCCATCCCTCCTGCATCCCCATCCCTCCTCCTTTCCTGCTCCATCCCCATCCTTGCTCCATCCTCCTCTGCTCCATCCCTGTTCCTTTCCCATCCTTATCCTATCCCTGCTCTGTCCCCATCCCTGCTCTGGCTCCATCCTGGCTCCATCTTCTCTGCTCCATCCCTATCCCTGCTATGTTTCCGTCCCCATCCCTCCTCCTTTCCTGCTCCATCCCCATCCTTGCTCCATCCTCTGCTCCATCCCTGCTCCTTTCCCTGCCCCATCCCAACCACCGCTCCATCCCTATTCCTTCCCTCTCCCCATCTCTTCTCCATCCCTTCCCTTTCCCCGTCCCGTTTCTTACTCCAACTTTACAGTCTCATACGCTCGCTGAGTATCCCGGGCCCAACAACTCTCAGGAGGGGCTGTAACCACCCCTCCGGTTCCGGGTCTGAGTGTGGGGATAGCAGCCCCCCGGAAAGCCTTTAGGGGCCGCCCAAAGGGGGCGTCTCCCATCTCCCCCCTCCCCCCCCCCCCCCTTCTCCATCCTTACGCTCCTCCAACCCTTTCCCCACCCGGCTCCGGTCCCGGTGAACGACACCGATGGGAAACGGAGAGGTGGCGGCCGCCTCCCCCCCCCCTCACCGCGGCCTCGGGGCCTCCTGAGCCCGACGGCGGCGATGAAGCGGAGGAGATGGAGAAGCTGGCGGCGGGGCTGGCCCGGCTCCGCTGGAACCCCGCGGCTCTGCCCCTGGATGCCATCGTCAGCAAGTGCCGGCTGCCCACGTTGGTGTGCCTGGGGCAGGGTGAGAGCGGCGGGGGGGTGGAGTGGGGGGAGGGCGGGGGGGTGGTTGGGGTTGGGAACGAGGGGGGTGCGGGGGACGGGGACGTCGGAGGGACGGGGACGGAGGGATGGAGAACGTTGTGGGGGGGTTGCGGGGAGGGGGTCCAGGGATGGGGGAAGAGGGGCTGAGAGCGTGGAGGTGTGGGTGGGGACGTGGGATGGGGACGGAGGGATGAGGAGCACGGAGGGGATGCTGGGGGTGTGGACGGGGACGTGGGACACGAGGCAGGGACGGAGGGATGGGGACAGTGGGATTGAGAGCACGAGGGGGTGCAGGTGGCAGGGACAGAGGAATGGGGTCAGCAGCTGGGGTGCGCTGGGGGGGTGCAGGGGACAAAGGTGGGGATAGAGGGACAGGGACACGGGGGTGGGGACGGAGGGATGGGTGCAGAGGAATAGGAAATGTGAGGGGGGTGCGAGGGATAGGGATGAGGACGGTGGGACACGGGAAGAGGGATGGAGGACATTGAGGAGATACAGGGAGCAGGGATGGGGACAGAGGGGCATGGACAGCAATGGGGAGAATGGAGGAGATGTGGGGCATGGAGATGGGTGTGGGGACAGAAGGATGGGGAGCGTGGGGGGGTGCAGGGGACAGGGAGAGGGACGGAGGGATGGGGACAGAGGGACAGAGCAGAGGGATGGCGATGGGGACAGAGGGACAGAGCAGAGGGATGGGGACAGGAGGGATGGGGAGCAGTGGAAGGCTGTAAGAAATGGATGGGACAAAAGGGAGATGGGGAGACAGGAAGGGTGTGGAATGTAGGGACGGTGGGGACGGGGACAGAGATGGGGATACAGGGGGGATGGAGGGGCTGGAGAAGGAGAGGGACTGGGAACAAGGAAGGGATGGAGAGGATGGGACAGGAGCAGGATGGAGCTGGAGCAGCAGAGCAATGGAGGGGCAGGGGACGGGGGGGCCTGCAGGTTCGTGGCCCTTTTGGGGTGTCCCTGGGGGGGTCCCATCAATGCTGCTTGCCTGGCACAGGCGCCTGAGGACACAAAGGGGCTGAGTGTGCGGCATCACACAGCCAGAGCGGGCTTTGCCCATTGCCTGGGTAACTGTTGCTGAGATTCCGGGATGGAAGTGTATGGCACGGCCGTGTCCGCTGCCTGCCCCCGCTGCCTGCCCCACTGCCTGCCCCACTGCTGCCTGGGCATGGGTGTAGGGTGTGCACGGGGCTGTGCACGGTGATGGGTTTGTGCCCCCAGCTGCAAAAGTGTTTGTGTGGGTGCAGGAGTATGCACGGCTATGGGTTTGTGCACCGAGAGCGTGCATGAGTTTTGCACGGGTGCAGAGGTGCTGCAAGGTGTGTAGGAGCAGAGGAGGATGTGAGGGGGTGGGGTGCACCCTCAAAGCTTGGTGTGTCCCTGGAGATGCTGTGCTGGGGTGCCGGGGCCCCCCGAGCCGCCTCTCCCCGTGTCAATAAACTTGTTGTTGTTCAGCTGCTGCTGCTGCAGTCTTTCAAGAGGGACAAAGAAATTGTTTCCAGGGCAACTGGAGGCTCTTGGCAGCGGGCACCTGCTCACCCTGCACCCGGCGGCTCCCGATGTGGCTGCCCCCTGGCCCGCAGCTCAGTGCCCCATACCCACACTGTCCCCATACCCACACTGACCCCATACCTACACTGACCCCATACCCACACTGTCCCCTCACCTCCATTGTCCCCAGGGCTGGCGGTAGTTGGGGTGCGTGGCAGGGACACCAGTAGGACCGATGTGGTGGACACCTGATGGTGGGCTGTGACCACGCTGTGTCCCCACGGGTCCCATCCCATCCCCGTCCCCTTGCAGGGGAGTCGGTGGAGGGGGTGAGCGCCCAGGATGTGCTGCTGATCCACTCGTGCCGCCAATGGACGACGGTGACGGCCCACAGCCTGGAGGAGGGCCACTACGTCATCGGCCCCAAAATCGACATCCCACTGCAGTACCCAGGTGGGGGGATGGGGGTGGGGATGGGACAGGGATGGAGATGGAGACGGGGACACATGAGGATAGGGACGGGGATGGGATGGTGGTGGAGATGTGGATAGGGATGGGGACAAGGATGGGATGGGTTGGAATGGGGATGGAGGCAGGGATGGGGATGGAGAAAGGGATGTGGGTGAGGGTGGAGAGAGGGACAGGGAGGGGACACAGCTGGGGATGCAGAAAAGGATGGGATGCGGACACGTGCATGAGGGTGGAGATGGAGACAAGGATGGGATAAGGCTGCTATGGAGACTGGACACAGCTGGGGATGGGGATAGGTATTGGGGTGCAATAGGGATGGAGACAGGGATGGGATAGGATACAATGGAGATGGAGACAGGGATAGGGACAGAGGCAGAAATGGAACAAGGATGTGGATCGGGATGGGTGGCGTGAGGATGAAGACAAGGATGGGACATGGGTGGAGATCGGGATGGGAAAGGGGACAGGGACAGAGATGAAGATGGGGATTGGGATGGAGACAGACAGGAATGGGATGGGGTTGGAAACAAGGATGGGAGAGGATAGAATGGAGATGGAGACAGATAGGAACAGAGAAAGAAACAGAGCAAAAATGGGGATGGGGATAGGTATGTAGATGGAAATAGAGATGGCACAGGGAGAGGATAGAGATGGAGACAGAGATGGGACATCAGTGGAGATGTGGGTGGGAATGGGGAGAGGGTTGGGGATGTAGATATAGAGGAGATGGAGATGGGACATGGATGGGGATGGAATGGTGACAGGGAGGTGGACAGGGACAGGAAGGACAGGAATGGGATAGGGATGCGTATGGAACAGGGATGGGACAGGGATGGGGCAGGCTGGGGCCACCGTAGCGGATGAAGGTGCTGAGATCACCACGGCCGCCGTAGCAGGAGCCTTAATGACCACTCTAAGTGCTTGCCGTGGCAGTAATGAGTCCTGCTAATAAATAAATAATGGGAAATGCAGTGGGGGAGGGGCCGGACGCCCACCCCAGGGAGGGGGATGAGTTAACCAGCCGGTGGGGCCCGGCCACGTCCTGGCTCCATGCACATGGGCTCCTGTGCACCCCAAGCTTGTCCTGCAGCCCCAAACCCCTTCCCTCAGCTCAGTGCAGTATCCCCATCCTCCCTGGCTTTTCATGTCCCCTCTATGCAGCCCGGCGCTGCAGCACTGAGTTAATATTCCCGTCAGGTCCCATCCCCGCGACGCTCGTGTTAATGAAGGCGGCTTTACTCCTCAGTGCTCCCTCCGGCTGCAGCTGCGCTGAGCCCCCAGCACCCACCCTTACACCCCTGTCCTTGCGTCCCCATGAGCCATGTGTGGGGCTGGGGGGGCTGTAGGGCTGGGACGCTCACGCAGATGCCTCTGGATGTCGTTTCCTTCACCCTTGGGGCATTTCTGCGGTCGCTTTGGGGCATCCCCTTTAGCAATGGGGGATGCTGGAGGGACCCTGATGAGGTGTCCTCGGAGGATAAGGCTTGGGATGTCCCCAGAATTGGATGGGGACTCAAGGGCAGTTGCCCCAATGACTGGCCATGCCATGGGATCCCCCCAGATTGGATGGGGACTCAATGGCAGCTGCCCCGATGTCCAGCTGTGCCAATGGCTTACAAGTTCCACGGGGTCCCCACTCACTGCTGTGGGGTCGGGTATGCCCTGCAGGGAAGTTCAAGCTGCTGGACCAGGACCGGGACATCCGCGAGCCCGTGCAATATTTCAATAGTGTGGAGGAGGTGGCCAGCATCTTCCCAGACCGCGTCTTCGTTATGGAGGCCATCACATTCAGCGTGAAGGTTGGTGGGGTGGTGGGGGGGCATCAGGGGATGATGGTGGGACAGGAGGGAATGGCAGATATGCAGTAGGGGACGCCAGGGGACAGTGGTGGGACAGCAGATGAACATCGGGGAATGGTGGTACAACATGAAGAGATGGCAGCGGGACATTAAGAGGTGACGATGGGACATGATGGGGGGGTGATGAGAAGTCAGGGTTGGTGGTGGGACGTGGGATGACGGCAGTGGGACATCAAGGGATAGTGATGGGACAACAGATGAACATCAGAGCACAGCGGTGAGGCAGAAGGAGCTGGTGGTGGTGGGACAACAGCATGGTTGGTGGGACGTGATGGAATGGCAGTGGCACATCGGAGGGTGGTGGTGTGACATGAGAAGGTGATTGAGGGACGTGGTTTAGTGAGAACTGTTGGTGATGGGGGGATGGTTGGACTGGGTGGTCCCGTGGGTCTTTTCCAACCTTGGCGATTCTATGATTCTATGATTGGACAGCGGGGTTGGCGGTGGGACATCAGGGTTTGTGATGTGACATCGTGGAATGGTGATGGGACATCAGAAGTTGATGGTGGGACACGGTGGGATGACAGTGGGACATCGAGGGGTCAGTGAGTGGGACATCAGAGGGTGGTGACGGAATGTCGGGGTTGGTGATGTGACGTTATGGGATAGCGCTGGGACATCAGGGTTGGTGAAGTGACATTATGGGACAGTGATGGGACATAAGCAGACGGCGGTGGTATGACATCGTGAGATGGTGACGGGCAGGTGGTGTCGGGGGAGTTCAGCGAGGACAGCGAGGTGTACAACTTCACACTGCACGCTGGGGATGAGCTGACGCTGATGGGGCAGGCGGAGATCCTGTGCGCCAAGACGGTGAAGGAGAAGTCGCGCCTCAACACCCTCCTGCGGAAGCTGGGCAAGGCGGCGCCGGCGGCCGGGGCCAGGCAGGTGAAGGGCAAAATGCCGTGCCTGATCTGCATGAACCACCGCACCAACGAGAGCCTCAGCCTCCCCTTCCAGTGCAAGGGCCGCTTCAGCACCCGCAGCCCGCTGGAGCTGCGCCTGCAGGAGGGTGAGCACACGATCCGCAGCATCATCGAGAAGGTCCGGCTGCCCGTCAACGTGGCCGTGCCCAGCCGCCCGGCGCGCAACCCTTACGACCTGCACTCCATCCGCGAGGGACACTGCTACAAGCTGGTGGGCATCATCTCCAAGACGGTGGTGCTGTGCTGCATCCTCCGGCGCGAGCGCCTCGTGCCCTTCCACTTCTTGCTGCTGGCCGACATGCCGCGCTTCCAGCTGCCCGAGGGGCTGCTCGGCGGGGACCCTCAGCTGGAGAAGCTGCTGCGGGACAGCGCGGCGTATTGCCACGAGCGCTTCAACCCCGACGAGTACTCGCGGGCCGTGCGGGAGGCCAAGCCGGACTTCTCGGAGGAGTGCGCCAGCCCCCGGCGCCTGCGGCTCTGCTTGCCGAGCTGCGGCCGCGAGGAGCTCAGCCAACCCCTGCAGAGGCTCTCGCTCTGCTTCTACGGTGGGGGGCTGCCCCGCGCACCCCCGGATTCGGCCACCCGCTGCCAGGACCCCCCCGATTTTACCGAGCCTGAGAGGGAGTACGTGACGCCCGACTGGGCTGAGCCCGAATTCAGGACTCAGGAGCCACTGGAGATCCCCTACGAAGAGCTCTGGAGCAACCAGGGCCTGGAGAGCTGCTCTTCCTCACAGCCCGGCACTGCGGGGCGGCCGGACCTCATCGCCTTCGGGGCCACATCCCCGCTGGGCTCTCCGCGACGCCCCAGGGATGAGCCACTGGGGGACGCACCACCCCCGGTGCCACCCAAGTCCGAGGCGGTAAGGGGGACCCCGGGGTGGCACGTATCAGCCCAGCCACCTTGGCTCCATGGTGGAGTGCCATTGGGTTGCCCCAATCCCCTGGGATCCATGGGGTGCTCACATCCTTTTACCCAGGTTCTTTGGTCTTCATAGGGACATCCATGCCATTGGGTATGTTCAATGGGATGCCCATGCCACAGGGTCCCTCCCTGCTCAGTGAGGTGTCTGTGGCTCTGTGAATTGCGTTGTATTGCGTGGCTCCATCCTCAGGAGAGCCCTGAAGCCCACAGGCTGCACCATCAGCACCAGAATCTCCAGGGTTGTGGGTACCCAAATCGTTTGGGATCCCTACACCAAACCTTGCAGGATGACCTGCACCAAGGGGCACCCAAATGCCTTGGGATCCCTGCACCAAACCCTTTGGGCTCCCTGCAGCACACCTTGCCAAGTCTTTAGGGCACCATTGGGTAACCAGAATTTTCAGGCTCCTCTGCACCATGGGGTACCCTACATCTCCCCAACCCTATATCCTCATGTCTTGATAACTGAGGACCAGAGGGGCACCCCAGCACCCCAGGGGGGTCCTAGGGCAGATCCCTGATGTCACTCACCCCATTGCAGGTGAAGGAGGAGTGCCGGCTGCTGAATGCACCCCCTGTGCCACCCCGGGGTGGCCGCCCCACGGCCCCCTGCAGCCCCCCGGCCCTGCTGCGCTTCCCGAAGCTGACACCGGTTCCCTCACCCAGCCCCAGCCTGTCCTACTACTCCTCGGGGCTGCACGATGGGTGAGTGGCTCGGGGACAAGGGGTAGCCAAGGCTTGGGGGCAGGCTTTGGGGTGACACTCACCTTCTCCCTGCAGGTCAGCCCCGCGGAGCGGCAGCGGCTCGCCCTCGCCCGACGTCTACTCCCTCTATTGCTACCCCTGTGCCTGGGGAGACTGCAAAGCCGGGGACCCCCCTGTCTGCCCGCTGCCCCCCGCTGCCCCCCCGGCCCCCACCGCCTGGTCCGATCCCTGGGCCTACACCGAGGCAGGGGCCGGGGGGAACAGCGGCCGCTCCACCCCACTGCCAGCGACTGAGCCCCCTCTGAAGCCTTTCCGGAGCTGCCCCCGCCTCAAACCCCCGCACCCCCAAAAACGCTTTGCACCCTTTGGGGCGCTCAACCCTTTCGCCGGTGCAACTGAGTGGCCCGAGAGCCCCGAGTGGCCCAAACCGCCTTCAGCCCCGGCTGCGCCCTCCTCCTCCTCTTCACCAGAGCCCTTCGAGGGGCCGGAGCCGGTGGCCCCCCCGCGCCCACCCAAGGGCTTCGATGGGGATGGCATCGTCATCCGTGGCACGGCCCCGCTCTCACCCGCCATGCTGAGAGGCGCTGAGGGCGGCGTCACCCATCTCTACCTGGCACAGGGCGTCATCGAGGTGCCACCGGGGACGTGGGGTGAAGGGGGGGCCCCGCCGGCTGCCCCCAGACCCAGCGGGGACGGCTCACCCTGGCTGCCCCCCGCCGACCTCTCGGCCCTGTCGGTGGAGGAGGTCTCCAAGTGCCTACGTTTCATTGGTCTCTCCGAGGACGTCGTCAGCTTCTTCGCACGGGAGCGCATCGACGGCAGCATCTTCGTGCAGCTCAGCGAAGAGATCCTGGCTGACGATTTCCACCTCACCAAGCTCCAGGTGAAGAAAATCATGCAGTTCATCAAGGGCTGGCGCCCCAAAATCTAGCCTGATGACGGGGGTACCCATGGGCACCCCAACCCAGCAGTGCCTCTCCCCGGCCCAGTGTGGGGTTTCCTCCTTCCTGAGCCTCTCCTTTTCCCGTTGTAACACTGGACAGTTCATTTTGGCCTGAAAGGGCTGGAAAATATTGGAGTTTGCATTGACTGGTTTAACTTAATCCTTGTGGATTAGCGTAATAAAACACATGGGAGAAAACAAGCTGCTGCAAGAGCCCCTTGCTTGGGGAGGAGGAGGACAGGGACCCTCAGTGCAGAGGATGGAAGGGTGCCATAGCACACCCCATCCCCAGGGCAGGGGAAAGCAGCAGGGAGCTCCCTTGGGGGCTGCCACCTCCCCAGCCTCACGGCAGAGGCCACATCTCAACTCAGTTCTCCAGTGCTGTCTGTGAGCAAAGAGCACAAACTCAGCATGGAAAGAGCAGCGAGTGCCCTGCTTGGCTCTGCTCGGGCTGGGAGACAGACCTGGCACCACAGCGAGGTGGAGGCCAGCAGGGCTCTGAAATCAGTGACAGGTGCAGAGATTTAAAGCCTTTTAGTTTAAATTGAGCTCTCCCCACGGGGGGACCCTTCTGGCCTTTGGCTGCTTGATTCGCAATTACAGGCGGGTCCATCTGCCAAGATAACACTGGCAGCAGCGCTCGGGGCCAGACAAAAGAGCCGGAGGCTCCTCACAGGCACTGATGGATGGCAGAGGTGACAGAGCAGGGCTTTGTTCTGCACTGCCGGCCTTTTTCCACTCCCCCCCGCCCTCCCCTTGGTTGGTCTCACAGCTCAGCAGGCTGCCAGCAAGCGTGGGCGGCCCACGACATACCGAGAGGACCCCAGAGGATTGCCTGAACGCTTTATTTCCACCCCAGAGTGGTTCTGTTCCTCGGTGCCAAGCGGGTGAGCCCCAGCGAGAGGGGATGAGAAGCAGGCATGGAGTCCAAACCCAGGAGATGGGGATTTATTGGTGGAGGTTCATGGAAAGGCAAGGCCCCAGGGCCAGTCGTGCAGAGGATGGTGCCTGCCAGGGCCCAGGAGCACTGGTGGGTGCAGCATGGAGGTAAATGTAGAAGGAATTCTCTCCCTCAGCCCCCAGGCTCACACAGGCACAGGACGGATGTGCCCAACGCACAGTAGCTGATAAGGCACTTGAAATGAATACAAGCCACAAGGCAACCTGCTGCCACCCTCCTTCCTTCCCTGCCTCCCCAGGGCGCCTTGCAGATTAACCTTGAAGAGAATTGGTGTCGGTGGAGCACCGGTGCCCCCGGGGCTCAGGCTGATGGTGTATCACAGATGGGCGTCGTGGGCCACGCTCACTGGTGGAACTTCTTGCCTGGGCTGTTGGCATAGTCCAGCAGCAGCTGGCACGGTGTGAACTGGCTGCCATAGACGGCCTCGTACTTCCGCAGCTTGTCCACCAGCTGCTTGGCACCATAGGAGTCCGCATACCTGAAGGGACCTGGTGGGACAGGGGGACACGTGCTGAAGAAGGAAGGAGCACCAAAGCTCCTGGAAAGGTGACAGCACTGGATTTGGCCGATATGCCATAGAATCACAGAATCCTTAGAGTTGGAGGGGACCTTTAAAGGCCATCTAGACCAACTCCCCTGCAATGAACAGGGACACCACAGATAGATCGGGTTGCCCAGGGCCTGGTCCAGCCTCATTTTGCAAGTCTCCAGGGCATCAACCACATCTCTGGGCAACCTATGCCAGCGCCTCACCACTCTCACTGTAAAAGGCTTTTTCCTTATATCCAACCTAAATTTACCCTCTTTGAGCTTGAAACCATCTCCCCCTGTTCTATCACCACAGACCCTGCTCAAGTTTGTCCCTCCTTTCCTGTCGCTCCCCTTTAGATACTGACAGGTTGCTCTCAGGTCACCTCACAGCCTTCTCTCCTCCAGGCTGCACAGCCCCAGCCCTCTCAGCCTGTCCTCGTAGGAGAGCTGTTCCATCCCTGGAATCATTTTTGTGGCCCTCCTCTGGATGCACTCCAACAGCTCCATGTCTCTCCTGTGCTGAGGACTCTACATCTGGATGCAGTACTCCAGGTGAGGCCTCACAGCACAGAGCAGAGGGGCAGGATCACCTCCCTCGCCACGCTGGCCACGCTGCTTTTGGTGCAGCTCAGGATGCCTTTCTGGGCTGTGAGCCAGCAATGTGCCCTCACATCCAGCTTCCCATCCACCAGTACCCCCAGGTCTTTTTCAGCAGGGCTGTGCTCAATCCTTTCATCCTCCAGCTTGTATTGGTAATGGGGGTTGCCTTGACCCAGGTGCAAGACCTTGCATTTGGATTTGTTGAACCTCATGAGGTTCTCCTGGGCCCATTGCTCAGCCTGTCTAGGTCCTTCTGGATGGTATTCTGTCTCTCAGGTGTGTCAACTGCACCCCACAGCTTGGTGTCATCAGCAAACTTGCTAAGGGTGCACTCAACCCCACTGTCAATGTCACTGAGGAAGATACTAAAGTGTATCCGTCCCAGACAGGACATCCTCCAAAGGAGAACCCCATCTGCTGACACAGGGAAGCCAGCACCTCATCCTGTGTGTGAATCCAGCCCAGAGGGGAGCAGCAGCATGCTGTCATCTTTGTGCAGCCCTTCATGTCAGCCTCAACCATTGCTTTTGTTTGGTCTGAATTGGTCTAAGATTGGTAGCAAAGCTTTGAGTGTCCCTGGATGCCAGAGAACACCCTGGGGGTACCAGGCTGCCTGTAAGGAAGACGACAAGCTGAGACATATTATTTTGATTCCACTCCTAGTCTGAGCTTGTGAGGAGGAATGTACCAGGTACCTGACACTTACCTCCCAAGCAAGGTGGGAAGCCCAAACCAAACACAGCACCAATGTCTCCCTCCACAGGGTTGCTGAGGATCCCTTCCTGCAGGCACATGGCTGCCTCATTCACAAACCTCGTCACCAAGCGCATCTGGATGTCCTCATCAGTGCAGCTGCAAGGAAAGAAATCTTTCAGGGCTGTGCAGCTTAAAACAGTAGTTTAACAGAGGAGTAGGTGAAGAAAGAAGAGAAGGGACAGGGAAAGGACTGGGGAGAGGAGGAATCTTTTCTCATTGGAGTCATCCCCAGCCATGTGAGGTTAAGGACTGCCAAGTTCTGTGCTGTGACTCGGGGCAGAATGCAAGGAGTTGATCTGGTCAGATGGGAGCTTCTCCAGGAAACATTTCAGTGTCAGGCTGCACTGAAGGTCTGACACATGAAGGCCACGGTAACCCACCTGGCTCTGACAAACCCAGCCACCATAGGAAACCTTTCTGTAAAGGTGCTCAAGCAAGGGATGATGAATTCAAGGATGCTCTACTACAAGCACAGGTTCTCCAGAGCCAACAGCCTGCTTCCACCACGTGGTAGCTGGTAACAGCCAACTGGCATCCACAGTGACCCCGTGTTCAATGCTATCCTTCAAGTCTCCTGGTGCAGACATTGTGCTCGGAGCCAGGAGGAGCTGGGCAGTGCATGAACCAGACCACAGCATCACTCAGCGCTGCAGGTACTTACACTTCAGGTTTAGCTGGCAACTTGAACTGCGCCAAGATCTCATCCATGCCAGAGTTCAAGCTCCTGTTTTTCACCCCCTCCTGGTAAATGTAGAAGCCCTTCCCTGCCTTGCGGCCTGCCAGGGGGAAAAAAAAAGACAGTCACATCCTGCCACTTGTCTCACATGCTCACAACACCTTTGCCTCTGACCTCGTGACTCCCACTTCTGTTTGTGTGAGCAGATTCAGCACAGGCAGCCTCTCTGCTCTTCACAGCAAGTCTGCTTGCTGCCTCACCAAGGAGGGAGGGAAAGGGCTCATGTCCAGCTGGCTGCTTGGCAAAATGCTGCCACCTGTTCCAGGCCCCAGTACCTTCTCTAGGTCCAGAGGACAGCCAAATAATGTCACCATTTGCATGGTTTTGGCAATAAAAAAGATGCAGTCCTTGACCGTAGGAGCAATGGACAGAGATGACAAGATCTGAGTAACTAACTGCCAGGTTCTGGTCACAGCAAGGGTTGTGTGGAAGGTGAGAGCTGCCATGGCCCAAATGCAGGTCCCACTGCTGCATAGCTCCATCCTGGCATGCTCAGAGGCACAGCTGCCTCTTAAATCCACTGGGAAACAGCTTCTACCATACGGACAGAGCCATCACCTTCCCTCACATATTGCTTCTAAACCTCAGGTAAGAGCTCGCTTCACTTCAGCACATTCATTTCCAGATGCTTGCTTCTCATGTCCCTGCATGTGCAGGTTCAGTGAAATAGCTAGACAGAACTTCATGGCATCCTGCTTGCTGCTTTTGCTCTGGGCAGCATCCCTTCCTGCTGAAGTCATTTCTGTGAAGGAAAGTCCCAAGGCTTACTCAGGGTACAGCTTCCCTTCCCTAGGACTGCTCTGTCTGCTCTCACCTGAAGCAGAAGAGGCTGATGGATGCAAAGTACTTTTCCTTGAAAAAAGGAGAAACGTTGGATCACAACAGCTTATCACCTCACCTAAGAAGCCCTTCTGCACCATGAGCTTGAACAAACCGATGCTGCCGCCTCCAAAGCGCTCCCCGAAGGCCTTGCCAAGATCCTCAGCCACGTGTGTGGCCACGTCCACACCAACCTCATCGATCAGTGTGGCAGCACCCACGGGAAAGCCAAAGGCTGTAGAGATGGCATCTACTTTCTTTGGGTCAATGCCCTCCTGTAGGGATAGAATGGGAAGAAGTGAGATCTCTGGAAACCCACTGCGAGGGTAGAAAGGCTCATTTGGGGGTCACAGACTGTGACAAACCCCATTAGCTGCTTGAGAACAGAAAGGAGCAGTGGAACTGTGCTCAAAGAGCTCCCAGTTCTTCCCCGACTTTGTGCAAAGAGGAAAACCCCAGGCATCAGGGCTCATCAGACCACATTACGTCCAAGAAAAGGCTGAAGATAACCAAGGCTGGTGCCTCACTTCATTCATCTACACAGTGGGATGTAAATTCCTTATAGCTGGGACCAAGTTCCACGCAGGACAGGACTCTCTTCTGCAAGATACTTTCAACAGAGCAAAAACCTGTCCAGCTCAAAGCCTGAGCAGGGCAAGGGTATGACATGGTGGCAGGGATTTGCTTGTTGCCTTTGTGTGCTGTGACATATCCTGATGAGGACAACCTGACTCCTAGCCCACAAAGACTCTCTCATGACTGCTCTGGTCAGCAGCAGAGCCAAGAGGAAGCTGTATGTACACCCTTGCCTTGCTCCCAATCACCATTTTGAATGCTGAGTGCATAACACTGCCCTCTGCTTTGCAGCCCTGGACTCAGGGAGAACTTTGGAAGGGCTGCCTTGCAGGCAATGCGTGGCACAGCACAGAGCAGACCACAGTGCAGATAAAGGGGTATCCCTGTAACTGTGATGCACACTCTGCCTCATATGTTTCTTAAGTGGTTTGAAATCTAGATCCAGCACTGCAACAATTGTCCGAATGAGCTTCCCAACCACTCTGGGTGAGAGGACACATATCTAATAAGAGTCTGAGCAGAGGAACTGGGCCAAGGGTTTGGAATCTTGTGGAAACCAATCATCGGACTTCAGTGGAATTTTATACCTGGTGAGTATTTCCAAGCCAGGATGTGGGGAGAAAACCCCTCCCTAGCAGACACCTGGGGGTCTGGTTTAGTAAGCACTAACAGTTCAATATGCAGCTCTGCAGCTTGAGCTGCATGTCAGGGGTGTAGTGAGAAGACAGCCACTTTGTGGGTTTAACTTATACCATTAGTTCCCCTGTCTTGCAGGTTTACCCAATTTCCCTTCTCAGCCAGAACTTGGGCCAGGCTGACAGGGCAAGGAAGAATTTAAGTTGCAGTTTGGTGGACACTGTAGCCAACAGGATACATACCTGGAGAACTCGCCCCACTTCTGCCAGCATTGGCCCCAGGCACCTCGTGGTGTAGAAACCAGGTCCATCCTAGGGAAGAAAAGCACAACAGGAAAGCAGGTGAGAACAACCTGCAGGAACACTGCCCCTGTCAGCAGCACAAGAACTGAGTCTAACAGCCCAGGCTGCAGTTCAGGCACTGACACGCATTGCAGAGACTCTCGCTCCACTTTAATGGAATGCAGTCAACTCCCAGATCAACTTTTATCTGTAGGCCTCATCAGCGTTTAAAGCTGTAACGGTTCACTCCCTGGAAATCCCCACAAGACTTTTTATTCAAAATAATGCCTGGAAGACCCAGGCAGGCTGCAGAAGTCCCCTGACTTCACCAAACCCAACAGGATGACGAGGAGAAACAGTGCCAAGCAAAAGCGAAACAGG
Organism: Gallus gallus; assembly: GCF_016699485.2. Classification (NCBI taxonomy): domain Eukaryota; kingdom Metazoa; phylum Chordata; class Aves; order Galliformes; family Phasianidae; genus Gallus; species Gallus gallus. Next base: position 104,756,959 of record NC_052534.1, read on the forward strand.
CGTAAACTTATTGTTCCATCTCTGACATTGCTTGCAAAGTCAAGAAGCAGGAGGTAGGCTACAAACTACCATCCTGGGAAGCATCCAATGTGGGGGAGAGGGTTACAGAAGCAGCACTGTATCTCCACTGGCCTTTAGAGATGCCTGGAGCACTTTCTGGCAGGCCACCTCTCATTTTGGAGCCACTTTGATGGCTGTGTGCTCAACAGCAGCCATCAGCCCAGTACTCCATGGTGGCTTTGACACTCTGCTGCTTCCACCTACACATCACAGCAGTTTGTTCTCAGCTCCTGCCTCTCTTCCCCCTCTGCTTTGCATAAATCTTCCTCTACACTTGCACACACATCACACAAAATTTAAATCCAGGAAGGAGATGGTTACTGCTCACAGGCCCCTCAGTCCCTGCAACTCCCCAGACAGAAGAGGTGGAGGGCTCCTGCCCACACTCTGTCCCCTCTCTGATGCCTCTACAGACCACAGCCTCCTAGAAGCTGCTTAGAGCAGGGATGCAGCTTCTTGTGCTGACCCACCAGACTTCTCCTGTGTCTCTGACCCTTCAAGGCAGCTCCAAGGGACATCTGAAGGATCAGCTAGGCAGCTACCCTCTAACCTCCATTTTTACTTCTCTGCACGAGTAGCTCATGTCATCTTATCCACAGCCATGTGAGCCCTGTTTCAGTGCACAAGCCCACTATTTTATTCACAATCCCAACTTGTATTTAGTGTAACGTTCCCTCACCTTTACCACAATGACGACTTTGCCTTGTTTGAGGCCAACAGCAACGGCAGAAGCAGCTGTGTCCTGGGATGTTTTGTCTGTAGTGATGATTTCCAGCAGCTGCATTTTGTCAACAGGGGAGAAGTAGTGCATCCCAATCACCTAGACAGGAGGAAGAGCTCAAGGTTAAGACACATTCTGTGTCACGCTGTAAACTACTGGACAAAAAGGTGAAATGCCCAGCCACAGGCTTAACTGTATCCCTTTCCAGTGGGAGGATTCCTTCTCTCTCTCCTCAGCTTTCCCAAGGAAGCAGCACGTGTCCCATAACTCTTGCCTCAGTGAGGATTTAGATACGATGATTATAGGATCAAGAGTGTGGCTCAACCCTCTGCTAATGGTCTGGCAGCAAAACTTGTCTACCTGTCTAGGAATCTCAGCTGAGCTCAGTCTCCAGGTGAAGCACAGGCACTGTGTGACCTGCAGGTGCTCTGTGACCTGATCTGGGAGAGCAGCGACATGCTTGGGTGGTGCTCCTTCTGGAGTCTGGATGTGGAGCAGCAGTGAAAGAGACATAGAGGGGGGTGGTAAAGCCTATCTAAGGACAAGAAGGCATGCTTGCAGCAGCTAATTACAGAGATAAGTGTAGCCCTCCTCCAAGAACAGCATTTAAGAGGTGATTATTCATCTGTATGCCTCATCCTCCTAACATGGCCATGTAATCAGGATGTCACCTTCGTGCCTTCTGGAAGCTACACTAAGACCTGCACAAGTCAGAGGCACCTTGAAGGACATTTGCAGCCTGCAAAACTAATTAAAGAAAATACATTCATTAGTTAACTGATTTCCTCTTCATTTCTCCATAAAGAGTCATTACACAGGCAATTTATTCATCAAGAGGATGTTATTTGCAAGTATGAACAACTAAGATGCAATTTGCATTTCCAGTGCAACTAGGGTCTGAACAACAAACCAAGATGAGGCTCATGAAGGTCACAGAATCCTCCAACAGTGGGGAGGGCACGTTGTTACTCTATGACCCTTACAGTTATCCATGGAACTTGTACAGTAAGATGAGCAGCTCAGGCAGTGCACTACCCTGGGCAGGTTTTAGACCATTGTAAGAGTTGAGGAAACCAACCAAAGGCACCTCTGCCTTTATATTTGGGGAATATTTTCCAACTGATCTCCAGAGCTTCCCTTTCCTTCTCCTCAAGATCCCACTGCCTCCATATCCTATCCTACCTACCTCAAAAAGCCTGGCTCTTACCCCTTTAGCTTCAGCACTTCTGAATTCAGCTTCCAGCCTCCAACTTTTCTTCTCTTTTTCCTGCTAGATTAATACCTTCTCCCCGAGAAGGCACATTCCCACTGTGGCAAGTCACACCTACATCTAACCAGCCATTAAAATGACTTAGGTCTCCCTGTCTGGAGCTTTTCTCAGCTTGAGTCCTTCTATAGCTGCTCTGCCTGCTGTGTGGATTAATACATTCTGGGGAAAAAGCAGAAGATCCCAATGCTTGCCTACAGTAGAACTATTTTGCCACTACAGACAACTCAGCAGAGAGCACACTCACAGGTTCTTTGGTACTGGGTACTCACCTTCTCTGGCCTCTGGCTAACAGCAGCAATTTGGTTGATTGGGAGGGCAGACGTGTTACTGGCGAAGATACAGTGAGGAGGGATCACCTGTGGCAGGGGGTAGAACAGACACTTTAAATGCACAGCCTTCAAAGTCAGATGCGACGTACAGAGTCTGAGAGAACAGTGCTACCATAGAGCACCCGCTAATAATAATTCCCAGCACCTGCTAATGCCTGAGGAATGAGGGAAACCTGATTTTCTCTGCCAGTGTTAAAGATTCGTCCTAAAGCAGCAGCCCAGCTCAGGGGCTGCCTTCCACTGGAGGTCTGCAGTATCAGACAGTCTCAGACCTCCTGTGACTCTGCCAGTCCACTGCAACCACACTGGATGCTGCAGTGAGGGACTCCAGAGAGGAGCACAGGCCACCTGCTTTAGCAAACAGTTATTTCCCCTTAGTATGCTCTTGAACAGAATAGAGCAGTGGCAGCAAGCCAGGGAGAGGTAAGAGACAATCTGTGGAGATACCAAAGGACATTACTGTCATTCTGTGCTCAGTAGAAGGGAAGTTTTTCTGGAGTAGCTCCCAGGAGTCAGAGAACGTTGGAACTGTCCCCGTTCAGCTTAGAACAAATGACTCCTTATTCACAGAATGGGAAGACTGGCCTTGACACTCACCCATGTACTGAAATGAGTAATTTGCAGCATGTGAATGAGAATAAGACCAGAAATCCATTGGGCAAGACACCCAGAGTCTCCACCATACAGTGGCCATGCGTGGTGTAGCTGCTCAAAACCAATACTCACCGCCTCCACTTCCTTCAGCACTTTGTGCTTGATGTTAATGTCCTCAAACACAGCCTCGATCACCATGTCTGCTTTCTCAAAGCCCTTGTAGTCTAGCTGAGCTGTCATATTGCTGAGAATAGAGTCCCTCTCAAACGATGTTAGACTCTTCTTCTTCACCTTGCCATTCAGCCTAGGGAAGAACATCTGTCAGAGAGCCTGCACAGGCCAGCCCAGACTGCTAGATGTACACTGTGACACCAAGGATATCCCTACCTCCTGGAACAGGGACCCAAAATACTATCTCCAATTCAGCAGGACTGTCATTGGGCTATCCTGCCATCTGGAAAAAGGAGAGCCCTGCTCACACAACTTGGTATATCAGCCAAGGCTACTCCCTCTCACCTTAGCTCTATAAGCTACTGATAAACCTAAAAGCTAAAGCAATCATCAGTTAGGTGGTTCACTTAAGGAGCTAAGGCTGAGTACTCGGGGACTATTTCATAGCAACATCTCAGCACACTGCGTAGGGAAACCTTATATGAAAGTATTTGTGACATTTTTAATAGTAGAAGCTTCCAGAGGAACAGTGGTGTCATAAGTTTCTGACTGCCAGCAAACAAAGGAATATTTTGACTAATGGAAACCCCATCCCATGCCAAGCAAACTCCTGCAAGCTCACGTACCCCTTGAAGACTTGCTGCTGTCCTCTGTCCAAGCCTTGCTGCGTTGTGTCCTTCAGAATGGTTTTCAGCCCTTTATCCACTGAAACCTGTGCAATCCCAGCTCCCATGAGCCCTGCTCCCAGCACTGCCAGGGTCCTGCAGTCAAAGTTGGGGGGGGGGGGGAAGAATTCAGAGCTAGAAATAGCTGAATTTCCATTGCTGCGGTCAGACTTACACAGATAGAGTCATAGAATCATTAAGGTTGGAAAAGACCTCCAAAATAATCAAGTCTAACCACCAACCCATCACCACCATGGCCACTAACCCATGTCCCTAAGTGCCACATGTACCCTCTTCTTGAACAGCCCCAGGGATGGTGACTCCACCACTTCCCTGGCCAGACTTCCAATGCTTGACCACTCTTTCACAGAAGAAATCTTTCCTAATATGCACCCTGAATGGTGTCCTTACAGGCACTAGTTATAAAAAAAGCAAAAAGACTTAATTTGTGGGTGAGACCTCAAAACTACACAAGATTAACATTCCCAAGGCTGGAAATCTCTCTTCTGCTTTTCAGGACTGTAGGTTTTGGTCTATCAGCAGATGTCCTCCAGCTTCTCCTTCAGACCCCCACCCCCACATTTGCACTTACTTGACCTCTCGTTGAGGGGTTCCAAACTTGTTCTTCTTGCAGCGCACCTGCCCGTGGTAAAGTCCAATCAGTGCCTTGGATTCATTGGTCATTGCAAGGTGGCCAAAACTCTGGAAGAAAGGGAAGAGAGAAGCAAAAAACTTAAGTCTTTAACGGCTGTCACATTTCCAAGCACGTACAGATCAAAAATATGGCCATGGGTCAGCACAGCCACATAGATGAGTCACCTGGGAATGGAAGCACAGGGCACGTGAGCTGTGCCAGGGAGGACACACTTTGCTCCATTACCTCCCATACAGGCCAGCAGTAAGGAACTGCTTTCTCAACTTCATTTCCCACGAACAATATAAAGAGTATATACTGCTAACACACTGAAGTGTCTACAAGAGCTGGAGTCTGCCAGGGAGCAAAAGCAGCCATCATTTTTGTGTGCCCATCTCCTTCGTTCCCCACTAACGCATTCAAAACTCATTTCCACTCATCCTGGGAACCTTCAAGCGCAGCTCTGGGGAGGGGCATTCACTGGCAGGGTAAACCAGAGGTGAAGCTGCTGCCTTGCCAGCTCTAAGGGTCTTAGAGACCAATGCAGGAGCCACTTCTGCTTCCTCCAGTGATAATAATTTACAGACATGAGACTAGAGCAAGAAGCGACCCTTTCTCTCCCACGTGCATCCTGCACTAACTAGGACCATTGTCCCAGCTGCTTCCAAGTGAAAGGGTCCTGCACTCAGACTTTGGGAACAATCTCTAAACAGGCCAATTCTCACTGACAGCAGGACTCTGATGCTATTTTCAGAGGATCACAAAGAGGCCACGAAATCAAAGGCCTGCATAATCTCTCAGCATTCAGCATGAAAGAGGAAAGGAGACAGGAAGACAAAAGACAGCATACGGCGACTGCAAACTAATGATGTTGTCTGAGCCAAATCAGCTAGGGAAAACCACTGATATAATGGAGTGTGCAGCAGGCAGTGTCTTCCCTCACTGCTGTCCTCTGAGTTAAAGGCTTGTTAAAAGATCAGAAACAAGAAGATTGGAAGAGAATCTGTGATTCTCCTATCCTAAGGGAAAGGAGGAGGCATTAGAAAAGGCACGACGTAAACTCTTATTCTTTAGGGGTTCCTGGTAAGATCTTCATCCTGCTGCTATTCTCAGGAAATAAACCTCTCATTCTTTTCTGTAAGGAACAGAGTATCCCGAGTCTTTTATTCGGCATCAGATCAAATGTGGGTGGAATGAATAACTAGAACAGACAGTTCTGGGGGTGCATCTAGGAGGTCACTGCTAAGGTACAGGGCAGGCAGCTACATCTCAGGCCAGGACTTCATCACCAGAAGAGAACAAATCAATGTACTGACAAAGCATGAGAAACTGCTGGATGTGCCAGACAGCAGCATGAAAAGCTGATGAAGGCTGCAGACAGTGCTATGTAAGAGGGCTGCATTCCAGTGGTGGTGAAGGGGCACTGATGTGACAGATGGCCCAAATACACAGACAGACAGATGGGCACGTTGTGGATCTTCTGGGGATCCACAAGCTGCAAAGCCAGCAGTGCTCAGGTAACGACATCAGAAGCACTGTGCAAGGCCAGGATTACCTCATCTGTATCAAAAATACAGAGTTTGAGTACAGATGTTGCAAAATTGAGACCGAAGAGGAAAAACTTAACAGTTATTGGTGCTGAACTCAACAAACATGGCAGGGAAATAAAGAACTGAATGGAAAGGAAGGACAAGACAGGGGTTTATTTCACAGAATCAATGAATCACAGAATGGCTGAGGTTGGAACAGACCTGTGGAGGCTGTCCCGTCCAACCCCATTGCTCAAAGCAGAGTCAACTGGAGCAGGCTGCTGCATCCAGCTGGGTTTTGAACATCACCATGGAAGGAGACTCCATAGCCTCTGTGGCTAACCCGTGCCAGTGTTCAATCACTTTCATAAGCAAAAAAGTTTCTCGTGTTTCAGTGGAATTTCTTGTGTTCTGGTTGTGCCCACGACCTCCTATCCTGCCACTGGATACTAAAGTGTGCAGCTAGTCCTTCTTTATTGCTTCTGCTATTTATACACACTGCTAAGATCCCCCCCCTGAGCATTCTCTTCTCCAGGCTGAAGAGTTGCAGCTCTCTCAGCCTCTCCTCACGTGTCAGATGCTCCAGGCCCCCAAACATTTTTGTGACCCTTTGCTGGACTCAGTCCAGACTCCTCTGCCTGTGCTGGAGACTGGGGCTGCTCCTCTCAAGGGGCACAACTTGGCACTTCCCTTTGCTGAACTTCACAAGGCTCCTGCCTGCCCAGCTCTCCAGCCTGCTGAGGTCACTCTGAATGGCCAGTACTAGCAGTACTCCCACTGGAGTGGTTGCTAAATAAGGCCAGTTCCACTGAGGGATAAGGAAAGAGAAGTCAAACAAAAGCACCACAAAAGCATCTAATGTTCACACGTACTGAAAATCATCAATGAGTGAGAAAGGATCAGCACAAAGTACTTTGAGCTAGAAAAATCAGACAAATGGCAAGAAAAGAGTAAAAAGATAACATCCTCAGTAAGATGATGGTGAAGAAAGGTGTCAGAGTAAATTGAATGTTGGTGAAAATGGAAGTTTGTTCCTGGGAGAAATTGCTTGCACCAAACTACCTGGAAACACTCCTGAGAATGACATCACCACAGCCACACCTCTAGGTTACCAGTCCCACGTGGCAAACAGAACAAACAAATATTGCTCAGAGAAACCAAACACAAAGCCCTGCTATGTGAAAGCTACATCAGTGAACTCAGCCTGGTTATTCCCAGTCCAGGAAGACTAAACAGACAGGAATGGGAAGCAGCACGAACTGTTTTCACAGATGGAGAACCTTGAACAAAAACCCCCCAAATTAAACCAGAACAACAACAACACAAAACCAGTTCTGTTGTTCAAGATAGGCTTTTTCCACAGCCCCACTTGCAGAAGAGTGGGCACCATTTTGGGCAACCTGTGAAGAATATTATCCTTCGTGTGCATGGTTAAACTCACCACACAACTATACAGCTTATTCACTGCTACCAGGGATCTCATCTTACCTGGGATTCAGTGAGGTATCCAGTGTCATGCCCCTGGTCAAGACCAGCCTTCACAACCTATTTAAAAACAACAATAAAGATTTCCCCATGATTAAAGGCATGTCCACCAACAGCTGTGCTTTAGTAATTGCTTAGCTGCACCTCCTGTTTTCACCAGTGACCCCTCTCCAGTATTCAAAGGGCACTTCAAATGCTCTGGGTCCTGTCCATGCTGTTCAAAGCAGAGTTAGGGATCACCTTGTCCTAGCACAGAGTACCACGGCAATGAGTTTTCTGCCAGGTTGGTATTTACACACACCTTACAGACTCAGGAATTGTTTCAGCAGGACTCTGCTCCTGTAAGGTCACAGCTCTCAGTCAGAGGGTGACATTAACAGGTTGTAGAGGTGAAGAGTCACTTAAAAGAAAACCAAAAATCCAACCATGGATAACATCTGCAAGTAATACAATGCCTGTGCTACTTAGAGAAGTCAGTTTTAACGTTTCGTGGGGTGAGTGCTAGGAAAACAGCACTAGTTTTATTGACAAAGTTTTACAGACAATGTATTCCAAGCTAAGCATTTCCTCACTTGGGTTTCATAGAATGGCCTGGGTTGAAAAGGACCACAATGATCATCTGGTTTCAACCCCCTGCTATGTACAGGGTCGCCAACCAGCAGACCAGGCTGCCCAGAGCCACATCCAGCCTGGCCTTGAATGCCTCAGGGATGGGGCATCCACAGCCTCCTTGGGCAACCTATTCTTCCAGTACCATGTAAATTGGCGATCGTGTTCTGGGAAGCTATTCTGAATTTTACCATGTTTGCTGTATAGACCACACAACTAGCCCCCATATTCTATAAAGATCAGTACCTATGGCTTGGCTCAGAGGAAGGAAACACCAACCCCCTACCTGTTGCCATGTTATATACCCCAAAGATCCGTCTTCACTTAGCTTTTTTTTATGTCTCACAGTGGGCATTACCTCAATAATTTTCAGTGGAGCAGGGTACAGTCCTTTGGTTTGCTTCTGAACTTTGTTCTCCACCGTCTTGTAGACTTGCTGCCTCACAAATGGAAGAGCCATTGCATAGTCTGTTATCCCTGCAAGGTGGAACAAAGCATGTCTCAGCACAGCGCTACGCCTGCAACCAGACTTAAAATAACTAAACCAACAGTTGAAGAGTAGAATCATAGAATCACTTAGGTTGGAAGGGACCTCAAGGATCATTGTACCAATGCTCCAACCACCCTTCTGTGGGCAGGATTGCCAACCACTAAATCAGGCTGCCCAGGGCCCCATGCAACCTGGATGTGTGTGAATGTTGTGTAGCTGCAATAGGAATATGCACCAGAAACTCAGCTAGTCACAGGTAGCACAATCTGCTTAGGAGGCCATCTATGGCTTTCTCCATGGACAAGTCTCTTCTAGGGCTAAGGCATCCTCATAATATAACTGCAAAGTAGAACTCAACAGAGAAATGTCATAATTTCCAAGCTCTGTTAACTGCCTAAAGGCACCACTAAAGAGGATCAGCACAAAGCAGATCAACGTGCCACTCCTCACCTGATTACACAAGCTTTGTACAGAACTTGCAACTAGAAATTTGAGGTTGGACAGTCCTCTGAAAGCAGCTGCTCCTCTCTTCCCATAAGCCTCGATCCCCTCTGGTGTGCTTCAGAAGCCACTATGCACAGCTCTGGCCATGCTACTTGAAGATCAGATCTGCAAAGCAACCTCCTAACTACCAAGCCACCGGGATCAGAAGACAATTCACAGCATCAAATAACTTTGCTTTGATGACAAAGCTAAGTAGGAGCATGACCTTATCTCTGAGAAGCAAAGCTGGATTAATATTCACTGCAGTTCCTTGGCTTGGGGTGTGGTGCCCAGACTTACTCTGTACTAGTCCTTTTGATCTCTTGGCAGACACAGTCTTGTTGGCTAACCCTCTGGCAAAGCCAATTGCGACCTCCTCCAAGTACTCAATTGTTCGTGCTTCTGGAGGCTTCACACCTGGCCCTGTGAACAAAAGAGAAGTCTTGAGGAAACGCAGCAGAATTTACCATCGATGGAAGCAGCTCATGTGGAAAAGAGACAGTGTGACAGTGACAGGGTACTCCTTTCAATTGCTACCACTCTGTCCCCCTGCCTGCTTGACTCTTCTCGATTCTGAAGGTCTCCACGATATTTAAATGTTCATAGTGTTCATAGAGAAATGCCAAAATGTCAAATCCCAATGGAAGCCAACAGCTGTACAGCAATTAAACATGAACACTAATATCAGAGAACAACGGAAAAGCTTTGGTTGGATGGGAACGCTGCCAGTCAGCCTGACCTACTGCTCAAAGCAAGCCCAAGTTCAAAGTCTGGATTTAACTTGACAATTCAATCAGGTTGCTCAGGAATGGCCTGAGGAATTTTGGTCAGGCTCTGAACATCTCCGAGAATGAAGATCCCATCACCTCTCTACATCCTTCTTTCAGTATCTGACTATAAAGACCTTTTACTAACACCTAACTATCATTTCTCCTGCTGCAGTTTGTGCCCTTTATCTCTCACTCTTTCACTCTACGTAAGTGCAGGCACCACCAAAATCTTAACAGAACTCAAGTTTTCTGTCTCTCTCTCCCTCTTGTTCCTGTGCTCCTTCTATGTCCTAATCTGGTTTGAGTCAAGGGTGGTAACATCTTCAAAAAGTTCAGTTTTCCTTTAGTAATCATTGGTTAAAAAAGAAAAAGCCACTCTAGTTAGCTCTCAAAGGCAATTCACACTTAATACATACAGTGGTAAAGCTTCATCAGCAGATTTAACTCAAGCCTGGGTACCACGGATCTATTTTATAAGTGAGATCAAACTAATAACATCTCATCCAGCTGGTCTGAGACAAGACACATGGGAGCTTCCCTTGCATTTCTCAGGGTAGACAGCAGCACTTTTAAAACGTGTACATACATTTTGTTCACATTCAGGAGCACTCGGAAGTGCAATCTGCTCTGCAACCTGCAAGGCACATCTCCATCCAACTGAAGGTCAGTTAGCAATTCAGAATGCCTAAGCCGTGGGGGTTGGCTTCTTCTCAAGATCTTGCCATTGGAATTAACATCTGCAGGCTGCACAGGCATTGATCATCCATTCTTTCATTACAGATTGCAATCTGTTCCTCTGACATGATAAATGAGGAATGCGGGTTCTCAACTATACCATCAGCTTAAGCAAGAGAGCCAACACTCCTACTGCCCTCTATGCTAACCTTCCCCTGTTCACTTAGCTTTAGCCTGACATTTCAAGATCCTTGTTCCCATGCTTCAGCAGTGGGAATGAAGATTATCCTGCAGAGAATGGCAACGACTTTGCAGTCCACGTGCTCTGCTCCACCTTGACTGTGGCATCAATGGCTTCTCCCTCCATTAAAATGGAGATGTTAATCAACAGGCAGCAGATGAGCTTCCTAGCAACTGAGAAGCACCATGTCTGACCTAATGGGTCCACCAGCTGGTCAACCAGACCCATCTTCTTTGCTCTGTCAGCATTGATGTTCCTCCCAGTCAGCATCATATCAAAGGCAGCAGGAAGTCCCACCTGGAAGCACAGAAAGGGGATTTTAGAAAAGGGATCGTATCATGCAGCAGAAGAGGCTGCAGAGGAAAGTTTTTCTCCTACTTACCATCTTTGGCAGCCTCTGAGTTGCCCCTGCCCCTGGCAGGAGTCCCAGTAATACTTCAGGTGTTCCCAAGATTGTTTTCCTGTCCTTTGTTGCTATTCTGTAGTGACAGGCAATGGCAACCTTAAAAAAAAAGGAAGAGACAACTAAAGGTTTCCCTGGGAAAGACCACAGAAGAACTGGGCATCCATCAAAAATGTCTCTTGTAGGATGTCTCATGTAGCCAATGCTTTGGCTTTCCTCCTAATTCTATCCTGAGTCCCTAACACAGCTGCTTAAATTCCTTCAGTGCTCATTCATGGCTTCTTCTAGCAAGAGAAGCACACTCAAGGCTGATGGTAACAAGGAGCTACTGATGTGAACATCAGACTAACGACCCGAAGCAAGCTATTTTCAAACCTCGTTAATTTAAACCTCATTGAGACCTTTAAGGGCTAGAGTCACACACTGCAATTTAAAGCATGGTCCCGTTTACAGATCAACCATGATATCATCACTTCATCACCAAGTCCAGATCAATCACCACTGTGCTTGTAAAAAGATGTGATTGCTTAAGAAGTATGCAAGCAACTCAAGACTTTATTCCCATGACGTTATTCCACTTTAGCAACAAGTTTGCTCTATGAGTTACTGCAGCCTTAGTTTACAATACACTGAGTGGACATTATGAAGCAGATACTGCTGAAGGGGGAAGCGAGGGCATGCAGGCCAGGGTGGAGCCTGGCCAGGTTCCCCACACTCATCCTTCCCACAAGAACCTTTAAAAGAACAGAAGCTGCTGGGATGTGAGACTCATTTCCAGCCTGGACTCCGCCAGCAGTACTTATGCAAATTCAATACCTGCTGGAAGCAGCTTATTTACCCCAGGATGCTCTCATCTACATGTTATTCTGGCCCACACACACCATATGTGACTAGCTGTCTTCTGACAGAAGCAGGAAAATTAGCATGGCAGAGCTCTGAATCTTAGAAGCTCCAAACCATTAACTTGCCACAAACTCATTTGAATGGAAGTAATGAATCCATGTCAGGTCTCAAAACCCTCACAGGGTAGACCTGCAGGCATCATGTGGATAACTTAGAGAACCAGTGCTACTGACTCCCCCTGCTGCTTAGCAGACCCAGAATTGCTCAGTACCTCCAGTCCTCCTCCCAGGCAGGAACCACTGATGGCAGCAACTATGGGCTTTGGAGACTGCTCAATCTTTTCTAGCATCTTCTGTCCTTCCTGAGAGAGCTGAGTCACTTCCTGAGAAGTCTTGCAGGCTGCAATCATGCTGCAGTGAGGCAGAAAGGCTGATCAGAACTGGAAAAGCACTGAGAAAACGGCAATAAAATGGAGAATGCTTCAAGGAGTTTGCTGCCCTTTTCCCACAAAGCTCCAGTGACTGACAGACAGGCCAGAGCTATTCAACCCCACAGTCTTAAATTAACTGACAACGCAGGAAGACTACTAAATTCAGGGGGTTAAGTCACCACACGCTGACACTGGTTTGTGCTTGCAGGCAGTGAATGAGGTTCCTTGTGTCAGGGCTTTGAAAGGCTTTGGGGGAGAAGAGGAAGGGGTCATAGGAAACCTCAAAGCACTTGCCAGAAAGGGTGCGGGGAGAATCCAGGATCACTTTTTAGAGAAGCAGATGGCCAAGGCTCTGATGCTGCATTCTGCCAATTAGAGACTCCCTCAGCCAATTATTCCCATGGAGGCTAGCACTGTTTGCCAGGCAGGCACAATTCAGCAGGCTTGCAGTGCTGAGGCCAGCAGGCACCTCTTAAATGCAGCCTGTCCTTTTGCTCTGCTCTCGCTACTCCCTCCTTCCCACTGTATCACATATCAAGTGTCTGGCCTCATTCACGGGCAGAGCAGAAGGTACTAAGTGTTTTGAAAGGCTGGTTTGTCATTTACCTTCCTGAAAGCTTAGAACTTTCTGGCTATTAATGTCTTTAAACAATAATTCTGCTCTGCCTGAGGTCAGGACTAACAGCCAATTGCACTCCAGGTCCCAGCGAGAGCACCCACACACCCTGTGAGCTCCCCACAGTGAATGGCCTGGGAGGCTGCTTGGATGCTTCACGTGGCAGAAAGCCAAGTCCTGCCTCATCGAGGGGCCGTGCTGGCAGACAACCAGGCACTCAAACCCAGCTTAAATGAAGCTCTGCATGTAAATTATCCGCTCTTGTTGTGTCCCAGCCCAAAGCACAATGCTAACCCCGGAGCCAGGAAAGGAACTTTCCTTGGCTGCACCCCAGCACGCAGGAAGGAATGACCCAGTGCTACAAACAAATTGAGTTTAAGGACTAGCCATGCTCCTTTTTATCAAGGTCCTGACTTCGTTTGAGCAAGCTGCATATCCGGTGCACAAGGACTTCACACCCAGCCTCTGCCTCACCCCTGGGGAGATGTCTGAGCAGTTTGTCACTGACTGCACAGCACACCAGGACTCTGGCCCTGGTTACCAGACTTCAGGAGAAACACCATCAGGATAACACACCCAAACTTACTCAATATCTGCTCCAGCAATGAAAGAACCTGGCTTTGAAGAGATGAGGACGGCACTTTTGACTGCTTCATTGGTCCATATCTCATTCATTACTTCAGTAAACTCTGCATTCAATTGTTTGGATAGAGTGTTCACCTGAAGGCAGCAAACAAACACTGTAAATAGGGACTGCAGGAGATGGTGGAGTTTAACCTCTGATTAAACACTGGACCAGGCCACTCAGGAATTTACCCAGACCACTGCTTGGCACAATTATAATCATAGAATCAACAAGGCTGGAAAAAACCTCCAAGATCATCGAGTCCAATTGTCAATCCACCCCCACTGTGTTCAATAAGCCACCTCCCTCAGTGCCACACCTCCGTGCTTCCTGAATGCCTGCAGGGACAGCGACCCCACCACCTCCCTGGGCAGCCTGTTCTAATGCTTCACTGCTCTTCTGGAGAAGAAATGTTTCCTCATATCCAACCTGAACCTCCCCTGGTGCAACTCGAGGCCATCACCTCTCACCCTCTCATTAAACGTCCAAAAGCTCACTGTTCAATTTGTACTTTCTTCACAACTTCAAAAGGCTGCAGGTTAGGGATGTTCTTGGTCTGAAATCACAGCATTTTCAGTGCCTCCTCTGTACTGCAGCTGAAACAGTACCTTTGAATTTGGTGTGTTGAAGCGGACAACAGCAACATCTCCTTTGATATCGTAGCTCACGTGGGTTCTAGCTGGAAACAAATGGAAACACGTTGTCAGCTTATGTTCAGTGGGTTTTAGGAAAGAAGATGAACTCGCAGAGAAAATCTTCCAGCTTACCCTGAAGAGCAGTGGAGGTGGAGACATTACGGCAAGCGTAGCCTAAAGAAAAGATGTTGCAGATGTTAAAGGAATGCTCAGTAATCTCAGCTGCAGTGTCCCTTGTTAATGTACCCTCCTGTCTCCCCTTGTGCCAAGCAATGTTACAGAAAACTCTGAACATCAGCCTGCTCCCTCTTTAAGGCTCTGTGCTACCACCAGAGTTCAGCACACTCCATGCTATGGAATTGACCTTCACACACAGCTGCCACGCCACAGCTTCCAGTACAGGAATCCCAAGCTGAGGGCAACAACCAAAGCCTCACTCCTCAAAAGCTGAGGAGAAACAACAGGGCAGCACATGGGGGTATTGTGCCATCAGGGCGCATAGTTCAACACAGTAGCATTCAGATCTTGTTGCACTTTGGGGAGTTTGAAGCCTTCAAGTTACATTCTCCATAGATCAAATAACCCTACAAGCCCTACAGTATTCCTGCAAAAATATTCCTTGTGCCTGTGACCTGTGCCAACACAAGCATTAATTCATAGACAGCAGGGGGTGCACCTGGTAAGCCAGAGCAAGAGCACACAATGTTTATTCTCTCCTCCATTCTCTATCAACTAAATACCAGATCTATCCCTACTAATTACAGGTTGGAAACACCCAGACAAACTTGTTTTGTTTCCAAGCACTCCAAAAACTCAGACCGCCATACGTACAAGTTCTGCCTGCAAGTGAAATCCCAGAGCTCCTTTTTCTGCTGAGAAACTGTATTTTGTCCAAGGACCTTTTTGCTACACAAATGAATCCCAGCTCCGTTCGAGTGACCTTGATGCTGAACAACAGGATCTTCTTCCACTGCAGACCTATGCTGAATCATTGCCAAAGCTGCTTTAAGTCTGAAATCTAGAAGCATTACTTCTTACACCACAGTGCAACACCTACCAATGGAAAACTTAGCTGGATACCAGGGGAGGTATGTTGCTTAGTGCTGACAGCACGTTCAAGAGGGAAACAATCCCTTTCCCAGCACTTAGGTAGAAAATTCAGCAGAGGTAAACTCACAACCCCTCCCTGCACCCCACCAGCAGGTGCTCTCCCCACCCCACAGCCCCATGACACGGCTCAGGGCTGCAGCTCCCCTGCACTTCGACCCTCCTTCCACCCTGCCACAGTGCTGGCAGCAGGCTGTGACCTTTGTGCTCCATTCCCCAGGTCCTGCACACACAGGGCTGTGCTGCAGGATGGAAACTGTGCGTCGCCCTGCACCCAAATGCCATCTTATAAACAACGAGTGAATGGATTTCCACTCCAAAGCTACTCCGAAGCATTTGCAGGCCACGGCGTGGCCCGGGTTGCAATGGCTGTGGCCAAAGTCAACTTCCTTAAACTTTTAGAAAGCTAAAGACAGGTATCTCTGAAACTAAGCATACATTTGAGCACAGTTTGACAACAATCTCTTCGCTGAACGATGCTCCTCAGCATCATACTCTGCACTTATAACTTAGCAGCATCTTAACCTGGCAAAAAACAACGTCGCTGTTCTGCCAAGAAGATCAGCACTGTCTGTGTTCTTTCACTTTAATCCTGCATTACTACCAGGCATATCAGGAAGGAGAATTAGATCAAACGAGTCTCAGTTGCAAAGCAGATCGTTGTGTTCTCCTTCCACACCCACAACCAGATTCTGGTAGAGCTGGGACAGCAACGTGTCTCTCCCCAGTGCTTCCCAACAGCTTCCTCCATTGTATGACCCCTATCCAAAATAATAGGAAGAAAAACCTGAATCAATGAATTAACCTTATCCTATGGCCAAACGTGCTTTCCTCTTTCAAACTCCACGCAGAACAGACTGCTTCTGAGAACAGCTGAAACCCCGAATTCTACTTTGCTTTCAGGTTTAGCAAAACAAAAGGTAGGAAGAGGGGGAAAAAAACAATCAAGAGAAAGGCTGTATAAATCTCACCGTGTTTTACATACAAACTCTTTGGGGAATGGAAGTGTCGTAAGAGTAAAAGCAGCTTAATAACAAAGTGAGGTTTCATCAGCCCGAGAGTCTTTTATATTAGATCCCAGCATACTTATGCTTTTAGTTTTGGATGTGGAAGATATTTTCCACGTTTACTTGGTCATAGCCACAGCCTGTCTGCTTCAGGAATCAAATCATTCAAGCAGCAGTGCTGGTAACTTGCCAAGATCAGAGCCAGAAACCCCTCCTTCATGATTCTGAAGGAAACAGCATCAGATCAGATGCACACTTGTGCCATTTCACTAACGAGTTGCTCCAGAATTAAAACTTTTGAATACAGACCAATGTTGCTTACTTCACTCGTGCCAACTGAAAGACTGTCTGGAGAAAGAGTGCTTCACAAAATTGCTCTCAGGACTCAGCACAGAACTTCAGATGCAGCAGAGATTGGAAAACACTGACAGCTAGCCAGGACCCATTTCTTCCCACTTTCTTTTCTACCATTTCCCTGCTGCTTCCCTACCCAGCACTTCCCCATGCTCACCCAGAGATGGCAGATCACTCGAGCTGGGAACGGGATCCATAGGTGGCTGAGAAAAGGCTCCTTGTAGTCCTGAGCTAAGCTGAGCAAAGCCAACGAGCTGCAGCACTTCCAGCCTCTCCTGTGAGCTGCAAGATGGGAAATGTCTGGCACACTGAGCCTCGCTATCCCCTCTGGGAAGCTGTCAGCACACGTAGCTGAGCAGGTAGGACTTGCTCCTGAGCTCTTCTTTAGCCTACTTACTGCCTTTTGCATGCTTTCTGGCCTGCCCTAGCTAGGTTTGCATGGTGCTTGATAAATGCTTTGTTACGGCAGAACAACACTATTAATTATGGTAAGCAACAGTAGCTCCAGGACTGTAATGAAGAACATTACTAGAAGAAACAAATCCACCAACGATGGCCCCAGAAGCCTCTGGAGTTCCCACAGTTATCAACTGTAGCACTCTGCTCCTGTAGGAACTGGGTCATGCACAAATTTGCTCCATCACCATATGAAGACAGGCATTAAGTTCCAGGAAATACTGCTAACTTTAGTTTCACATCCATAGAAGACTCCAAGGCCCTTCAGAGCACAAAAATTGGCTGCTTCCAACAGCCTGAGCTTTGTTCCCAGATCTCACTTGGGGTCCTGGTGACTTCTCTCTTTGGAACTTCTATAGGGAAGCACTGCAAACCAGGTCAGGGAGCAAATGCATAAGGGAGAAATGCTTGCACACCAGAATTAGGGCAGATTGTGGGGCACCAGAGGTACTTCCCCAGCCACCTGGGGATGCACTGCACCTCCAGGTCCGTGCAAATGGGTCCCAAAGACAAAAGTCCCCCCCACCTCCAGGGGGGAAGAAACACTGATGTGTTATGAGAGCAGTCCCAGGAGCCAGACAGACATCCAAGGACACAAGGACAGCCCTGTCAATTCAACATACACCATGGGACACCTCCAGTGCCACGCAGACACTCCTCCAAACGCACACACGTACAGAAGACGTACACAGAGCAGCTGTCGTATAGGGATACCACAGCTCCCCAGGACGTGGGACACACTGATATTCCCCACTGTGGGGATGCAGAGGCCACAGGAATGAGATCTTGGCATGGGATAGCAGCTCCCTCAAGGAGGCACACACCCAGGAGCGTTCCCCCCCCCCCCCCCACAGGGGCCCCCTCACCACGTACCTCAGCAACTCCCATCCCCACCAGCCTTCACAGTGACACATACACAGAGTCGCCTCACCCAGCGACCCCCTCACACCTCCCAGGAACACCACTTCACAGCCCCTTTGCCCCTGCTATACCCTTACCGAGGCCCTCACCCAGTGGGAACAGCGGGACACGAGGCCCTACGACCCCCCACCCCTCACAGATCCCTCTGCTGACCCCCACGCAACGCCAATTCCCCTCACAGCCCCCCCTGGCGCCACCTCCACATGTCAGCACTCCGCCCTCCACCCCTCACAAACAACTCTGGTGACATCTCCGCAGCACACTCCCCTCACAGCGCCATCCCCACCACCCTTTACCCCTCATAAACCCCCCCACTGACACCTTCACGCGTGGATACACCTCCCCACAACCCCCTCACAAATCCTCTTACGAGGCCTCCACGCCCCCCCGACCCAACCACCCGCCATTTCACCACTCCCCACCCCCCCCACCCCAATGATTCCCTCTCACACACGGCTCCCCCGGCCCGTGGCTCACCCTCAGCCGCCGGACGGCGGGGCGGGCAATACTTAGCGGCGGCCGCGAAGCGCCCCAAGCTGCCGATAGCGCGCACTGCGGCCGCCATCTTCGCTGCGCGCGAGGTCGAATGAGGGAGAGGCCGCCTGGCGAGGGGGCTTCGCGCCGCTCCCGGGGCTGCCCACATCACTGCCTGTCTCCGAGCATCGCCGGTTTTTGGTCCCCTCTCTCCTTCACGTTGTCCACGGAGCGTCGGTGGTTGTCGATCCTAAACCAGAGGTGGCATCAGTGCTGCGGAGGGGGAGGATAAACCGGGGTGTGTGTGATTTTTTGTCAGGCAGATAGTGGGGCAGCCCTGAAGGCGGGGAGGGGGCCTTCCTGAGGGCAGCCGGCGGCGGCGGCGGCACTGAGAGGGCGGCGCGGGGGGAGCGCAGACGGAGGTGGGAGAGCGTTGAGGGGGTCGTGAGGGGAAATTGTGATTTATGGGGGGAAATAGCGATTTATGAGGGGAAGTAGGGGTTCGTGTGGGGTAAGGAATGTGGAGTTTGGGGGAGGATTGGGGTTGTTGGTTGTTGGGAGTGGGTATCGGGGGTTTGTGTGTGGGTGCGGCCTAGGAATGCGTGTGGGGTGTGAGGATGGGGTGTGGGAGGACTGTGTGGGTCATGCTACGTGTGTACGTGTGGGGGTGTAGGGGCTGCTGTGCAGGCAGGGCAGGTGTTGTGGGTTCTGGGTCACTGTGAGCATTGAGGTGTCTCCTTGAGGTCCCTGAGGGTTACTGGAAAAAAAAAAAAAAAGAAGGGTGTTATGCCTTTAGGGGAGTGAAATCCATGAGGGCTGTGCTTGTATGGTGGGGAGGGTGGCTGTGTGGGGTTGGGATGGGGTATGTGGGAACTGCTGTGGGACATGGGCAAAGGAGGAGGAGGAAAGGGGACAGAGAGGGATGATAGAGAAGGGAGGAGGTCTGGTTTGGGGGTCTTTATCCATGTGAGAAGTCTGAAATTGGCTTGTGGGATGCCAGTGTAGCCAGAGGGAGTCATGGAATCGTTTGAGTTGGAAGGGATCTTTAAAGCGGAGTGCCGTGTGGGATATTGTTCTGCTTCCCGTGGGGATGCCCAATGAGAGTAATTGGGGTTAAAGTTAAAGGTAGTGGTGTGAAATTGTGCCAAGGTGAGTGCGTCAGGAGGATCACACTGGTGGTGACGTTGGCTGGGCTCTGGGACAATATTCCGGGGGGGGAAGTGGTGGAATAGTTATTGAGGGGGGAATCTAAAACTGCCAGCTGCTGACAGATCAGAGCTGGGTCCTCCAGGAGATAAGTGTTTATTTACAGGGGTATTAGCAGGCTGCAGTCACAAGCCAGTCACTAAATCTGTTAGATGCTGTTCAAGAGGTGTAACAGAAAGTCATCTCTGTGCCTTTGCTACTCTTGGATCAGCTTCTGTTTCTTCCCTTTCTTTGGCTCTGTGTGAAGCAAGCAGATTATTTCCCTTGAAATTATTCCAAATAGATCAGAGTGGACTAGTAACAGCCTTTCTCCACCTCTAGATATCAAAATGACTTCTATGCTGACCCATACCATCCGAAACCTCCCTGCTTCCTCAGCATGGGCCGTCAGGGTCTGTAAGTATGTTTACATTTATTAAAACCTTGACTTGTCAGGTTGTAATGTTCTTTTTAAGTGTTAACCTTTGAGTGGATGCTTGTAGTTGAATTTTTCTTCCGTTGTCATCTGTTTCTTAAGGAACTAATTCCACTGTTGATGTATTTCTCCTTCCCACGTATGGGAAGACTCTCATGCTAACTGGTAATATGAACTGTCATGTTTATGAACAAGGAATATCTTACTGATACTTAAGTGCAGTTGTCTCACTGTGACTGTATTTTAACATTTCTTATAGAAACCAGAAATGGTTTTGACACTTAAGATTTGACTGTTCCTTTTCCTTCCTTTTGTTTTGTTTTTCAGTTGCTCGATCACTCAGCTGCTCTTCACAGTTACAAGCTCCAGGTAAAGTGAAAGCACCAGAGATCCCATTGGATCTGTGCTAGAAGGCTGTGCTTCCCTTTTCCAGGCACACATCTCAGAAATGCAGTGCAGACAGCTGCAGATCAAGAGTGCCCTTTGAAAGTTGTAAAGAAGTAAAACTCCAAGCAAAACAACGTGGTGGAATGCTCCAAACACCTGGGTGCCTCTCATCCCTAAAAATGTGCCCATTCCAGAGCTCACAGCACACCCTCACCTGATTTTCTAGAGTCTAATCTGAGAAGCTAAGCTAGGAAGTTATAAACTGGATGTAACCAGACCTCTTTCCCTGGAGAAGAGGGAATTGTCCTCGACTAGGAGGACATTGTGGAGTTAGCTCTGAAGTCCAGTGAGACTCAGGTCTCAGCAGAGCTGCTGAGAGCACACAGTTACAGGGATTATTTAGCTGTGCTTCTCACTGAACAGTTGGAGTGCTGTGGGGCTCTAATATTGATTGCGTGCTTGCTCAAGTGACTAATACTTTCAGCTGCCTGGATTTGGGAAAAGAACCTAAGCTGTAGTTTCCTTTTACCTCCTTGGATTTGCACAGGGAGCCTTGTAAAAAACAAGCAACCAAAAGAACCCATGAACAATGCTGCAGTTTCATACTTGTGTGTTTACTCACTCAGCAGGCTATTTAGCCAGATTTAATCTGTTTTTGTCCTTTAATGGTTTGCAAATGGAGTTACCCCATGCTGCTGGATGTGCTCGTTATGATTTGCACATCTGGGTAGGTTAGGAAATTCTCATTGAACTCTGTTAATTATCATTCCAAAAGAGCTCTGACAGTGGCCTGTTGAATGGTGCTATATTGTGGCACTGCTTTGTTTTGATCCTGAAATAATTGGGTACCTTAAAGTGACAAGTTACCTGCAGCAACTGTATGCATCTTTTCTCCTGCTTTGCTATGGAAATACAAGTTAGTTATTTATTGAACTGTGTGTTGATTTATCATGACTTATGTCACCTTTACTGTGCAGTAAGAGCACAGACATAAGTAGTTACTTTGTAAGGTGGATCGTTGTCTGCTGTTTATTAGTGAGAGACTGTGAAGTCTAACTCTGGCTGCAGGGCTTTCAGGTTGCTCTGCTTCATTTGTACTGTAAGCTGTGCACCATTTTTAGATGCATCTCTTCCTGCACTGCTCTTACCAGTGATAATGGAGACTAGGAGTTGCATGCATTTATTCTCAGCAGTGCTGTTGCCTTGGCACAGCTGTCTATGATAATCTCTGTGCTGATGGGGGAAATGCTGAGCTGTCAAACCATTTCTATAGATCACCTAATTAACCAGAGACAAGATTACAACGTGGGTGTTCTTCCTGCAATGCTTTTGACTCGTGCACCAAAAGAGAATGTTTTCCCTTGTTTTCTCTTAGTTTTAACAGCTCTAAGCTTGCTTGGTAATAGTTAAGTATGCTTCCCTTTTAGCTGTTCAGCCTAAGAGTAAGAAGACCTTAGCCAAAAGTGGGGTGAAGAACATTGTTGTGGTGGAGGGCGTCCGTATTCCGTTCTTGCAGTCTGGCACCTCGTAAGTAGAGCATGAGAAAACACATGCTCACCTGGTTGGTAGTGGAATCTTTCTGTGGGAAGAGAATGGGCTTGCTTGTTCATCTTCATGTAGTTATTTCTTTAATGCCTGAAAGTGCTGAACTGGCAATGAGTGAGATTGCTGGCAGCCTATTCCATCTTATTTTCTGAAGAAGTGTGATCTGAAGATTGCCCAGGGAATGAATTCTACAGAGAATGAGAGTCAGTGCTGCACATCCAGAGGAAACCTTTGATGATGCACGTGTAGCATACAGAGCAATGCATTTCTCAAAGCCATCAGGACAGGCATAAAGAATCTACTCTTAACTCCACAAATTCAGTTAAATTTAGGAGCAGACCCACCTGAGGGTGGATGTGGGTCTCTTTGTTCTGCTTTACAGTGCTTGTAGCATAGTGAGTCTGTGCTGACCTATCCACAATTAGTTTTCACAGCTGGGGGTGTGAAGTGTTTCATTACAAATGCACTGGAGCATTTCAAATCACCTGTTCTGTGCAGCTGTGTGCTTACAGTGTTGGGTTAAGTCATTTTCTATGGCTTTCTATCACTTAAACTTTTGCTTTTCTTTTTTTACTTCCAGCTATGCAGATCTCATGCCCCATGACTTAGCCCGAGCAGCACTGCAGTAAGTAAACTGAATTTCCTTTTTATTTGGTGCTTGTAGTGCATTAAACTATGTTTGAATCCCACTGTTCTTAATCACTCCCTACAGTGGGATTTCCTGTGTTGGTATATTTGCATAATTTGTCCAAACATCATGACAATGTTTTCCTAATGAGCTCTGAAAACAGACTGCTCGTTTTCTCTGTCTCTTTATGGGAGCTTTATATGTTCCTACACCAAAGGTAATTGATTTTGTTATCTCTAAGGCGTTCTTCCATTAATTTGATGTTGGAAGGCTCAAATTGGGGAATATGCTAACAACCACTTCTGGAGGGAAATAGGAACTGGTTTCATGAAGTTATGTCATCATTTAACGGCTGTTTACGAGGGTGGACAGTGATAGGATAAGGGGGAATGGTCTTAAACTGAGACAGGGCAGGTTTAGGTTGGATATGAGGAGGAAGTTTTTCCCCCAGAGGGTGGTGACGTACTGAACAGGTTGCCCAAGGAGGCTGTGGATGCCCCATCCCTGGAGGCATTCAAGGCCAGGCTGGATGTGGCTCTGGGCAGCCTGGTCTGCTGGTTGGCGACCCTGCACATAGCAGGGGGTTGAAACCAGATGATCATTGTGGTCCTTTTCAACCCAGGCCAATCTATGACTATTTATAGTAGCATTATTGCTATGATTTTTTGCAGTCTGTACTCAATTGCACTTGTTATTAAGTATACATACAAGCAAGATTCCTTATGAATTTGGGCAGCAGATGTTGCTCCACCGTTGCCTTGTTCTCCAGGCGAGCCAGTGGAAGGTAGAAGCTTGATGGTAGAGGCAAGGCCATTGCTCACGTGCTGCAAATTCTACTTGTTTCTGTCTTCTCTTTAGGGGGTTGCTGAACAGAACCAGTGTCCCAAGGGATGTTGTTGATTACATTGTGTATGGCACAGTTATCCAGGAAGTGAAAACAAGCAATGTTGCCAGAGAGGTGGGTGATGTGCAGCTTATCTTCTTTAAGCTGGATTTCAGCAGCTAGTAAGAAGATAATAAACCCCTTACAAAAAGTTCTGGAACAGTGTGTTTGTAGTACAGGCTATTTGTGCACTGCTGTCTTAACAAATAACTGCGTGGGAATCTGCCATAGGTCAAATGCATTTTGATTCTGTGAAGCCTCTGCTTGATTCTTCCCTGAAATGACCAATTGGACTCAATTGCTGGCTTGTCAGAAGTGCTTGAGAGGAGCCGAGCGTGCTGTGATAGATTGCTTTGTATTTATTTTAGTTGGCTGATCAGATGCAGCACGGAAATGAATTGAAATGAAGCAGCTCAGTTGTTCCTTTGAGAGCAAAAAATATAGTTTGCATATGAGACACAGGAAGAAATTGATCCACTGAAGGAGTGTTATGGAGGTGGCATGTGATTTTTCAGTTGTTCTCATCAACCAGGCTAAGCCATTACATAACACATGCTGAAAACACTTAGATTGTGAGGCTCTGGGTTCTGCCAGCAGTTTTATCCTTGTATATGCAAATAGTTGCTTTGGTCACCTGCCAGTCAGATGGGACTGTGGTTTAATTTTAACTTGGAGCAACTGCTGAACTTTAAACTAGTTGGCCACGTCTCAACTAGGGAAGGTCATGGTGTGAGCAATTCTGTGCTAGGAGGTTGGGTCGAATGAGACACAGCTTTCCAAACTGTAGGAAATGTTCTCTGTTCTGTTGAAAGCAACACAGTGCCTTGTACTGAGGGTTCTAAATAATTCTTCTCACGTGCCACTTTTGCAAATAATGTGAATAAAGGACGATTCTCTGTATTTGAAAGCTCCTTTGAAATGGTGAGTTGTGTGATGAGGTTGTTCCTGGGGATTGTCTACATGGCTTGAGAGCCCTGAGAGGTGGGCAGCTGCATTCTCCTGTTCCCAGGGAGGCGAGGGGGAGGGGGGGAAGTGCTGCTGCAGTAATTGGCTGAGTAGAAACTTGGTGTACTTGTTTTCAGCTTAGTCTGCAAAGGTGTGTTACTGGGCAGAAGGCAGCTCTGGCCCTGTTGAGCAAAATATCTATGTTTTAACAGCCATTTCTTGTTACTCATAGGCTGCTTTGGGTGCTGGCTTCTCTGACAAAACTCCAGCCCATACAGTCACCATGGCTTGCATTTCTTCAAACCAGGCTATGACCACAGGTATGTTGGCTGGAGGAACAAGCTGTGGTTTGAGACTGAGCTTAGCAACTCTCCCATCCCTCATCTGGCTTGTGGTGCTTAGTGACTATAACTAAGGATCTGAAGAAGTTCTGGAGTGGAAGGAAAGATTTTGAGCCAACAAAATGCAACACAAACTGAGTATCTGCAGTAGGCCTGCCAGCAGCTTCATACTGTTTATATTCAGCCATAGTGTCCGCTCAGCATTCGTGTTTGCCTGGGAGGAAAAGACAGAATCTTGATGAGGAAGTTGCTGCCTTTCAGCTTGCTGTCAGCCTGGGCAGAATGGAAGACAAAGATTGAGTTAGTATCTTGATTTACTGGGGATGCTCTTCTTCCAGCTGCTGTGTGGGACAGAGAATTGGAAGCAAAGCATGTTTGTTCATCATCTCATTAAGCACATGCTGTATAACACGGCTGAAGCCAGTGGCTGGAGAAGGCAATAAAATTAGCTGTGTAGGCACCGATGGGTAAGCATTACTTCTGCAGCTCTCATGGGAACCTCTTATCCTGCAGGCATAGGTTTGATAGCAGCTGGACAGTGTGACGTCGTCGTAGCAGGAGGTGTGGAGCTGATGTCAGACGTTCCCATTCGTCACAGCAGAAAGATGAGGAAGACTTTGCTCACCCTGAACCGAGCCAAAACCCTGGGCCAAAAGCTTGCCCTGATTTCCAAAATTCGCCCTAACTACTTTGCTCCTGAGGTAATGTTTTCAGGCACGTAGACACTAAAGCTAAATTATTTTGCAGGGAGGTATAATGCACAGTGGCTCAGATATGTTTTTAGCCTCACTGGAGGGCATAAATAATAAGGGCTAAGGTGATTGCCTTTCACTCTCCTATATCAGCTCTCTGTACTGTGATGTGAGTTAAAACTAAGTTGATAAGTGCAGCTTATAGCACTCGTGACTCCACTTTGTTTTTACCTTGTCTCCTTATGTGTTGGTCTTCAGTAACCCAACTTATTTCAGCATTTGGGACCTCCTCCTCTTTCTGCAGCTCCTAGCAGAGCTGTGTGCTGGAGGCTACTAAGTGGAAGCCTTATTCCATCAATATGAAGATTGTGAAATGGTTGTAATGCATCGGAGGAGTTCTTATTTCCTAAATAAGAGAAGCGACATGCACAGAAAAGGGAATCCTTGGCATGTTAATATGCTTATTGTTTGATTAATGCATCTGAAATATGTGTTATGCTTGCTGTTCCCAGCCAAATCCTGCTGGACGTGTTCAGCTTCCCTAATGGGAATTAGTAGCCTGCTGGTTAATGGGACAGGAGCCACTCTGGTAGCCCTCTGAATGAGGTGAATTAAGGCACGATAGAGACAAGAAGGAGAAGCAGTTCCTTCCACCACCTCTGAATTTGTCCCAAGAAAGCTGTGCATATCCCTGCTGCTCTGGCCTCCTTTGGCTGGACTGCAGGGAAGCACGGTGTAGCACTAATGAGATCCCAAGTCCAAAATGAAAGTTGTGGACTTCAATCCACTCAGGGATTTCTTGTGTGCTTTTGGAAGAGTAAAAGCTGAGCTGAACTCACCCCATGTCTCTCATTTTGCTTGTGGGAGCGTTTGACGCGGAGTTGAATCTTGTCCCAAAAAGGGGAGTCCTTGTTCGAGTGTGTTTCATAAACCACCTGTAACCACTGTAGGGCAGCTGTACTGCGTGCTGACTTTGTGTCTTGCTTTGTAGCTACCAGCTGTGGCAGAGTTCTCCACCAGTGAGACTATGGGGCACTCTGCTGACCGCTTGGCTGCTGCTTTTGCGATCTCCCGTGTGGAGCAAGATGAGTATGCCCTCCGTTCACACACACTTGCCAAGAAAGCCCAGGATGAAGGCTTGCTCCTCGATGTGGTGCCCTTCAAAGTGCCAGGTGAAAGAGCACCTATTGCTAGCATGCACTAGTTTGGTAAAGAAATACTTCATTTAGAAGAGGAGATGAAACGCTGAGGTTTGATTCTTCACATTCAGGATAGGTTTTGTATTTTAACTCTCTGGCAGCCTGCTCTGCTGGTTGGTGACCCTGCACACAGCACGGGGGTTGAAACCAGATGATCACTGTGGTCCTTTTCAACCCAGGCCATTCTATGATTCTTTGATTCCTGTGATCTGATTATTTCCAGTGCTTTTACTTCCTCGAATCTTGACATATAAGCATATACTGATTTAGACTCAGTTCTCCAATGTAGGCATTGGAAGCTGAATGTAGTCTTTTATCAGCTGGATTTGCAGTGTGCTGATTTTTTTCCTTACAGTAAAGAGTCTGCAGCACTTCCTTGTATTTCAGTCTTTAGAGGAGAAGTAAAGTAGCTTCAGTTTTAAGTATTGTTTCTTCAGCCATGTTAAATGTCCCGATCCCACAGATTTTCCCCTTTTCTTCCTCCAATGTGTCATAAAAAGGACATTTTTGTGCTTTTATTTCTTTTTTTTCTGGAATCCTAATGTTCATATATGCTGCTTACTTATATTTCTTTTCTTAAAATTTATCCACAGGCAAAGATACAGTTACCAAAGACAATGGGATCCGTCCATCCTCCCTGGAGCAGATGAGCAAACTGAAGCCAGCTTTTGTCAAGCCCTATGGAACTGTCACAGCTGCCAACTCGTCCTTCCTGGTAAGACCTGTGTGAGCCAGCAGGGTGAAGTGGTTGTCAAGAACTGAACCCTGACATTTTGTCTGGTTTTACCTCTTTGCTTTGCTGTAGTTGTCTGTTGAAAAGCACAGAGTTGATGGTTCAAAGGCATACATAGAAGTTCTGTCCCTGATGGGATTGATTGCATTGTAAGTCTGGAAGTTAGCAGTTTTTTAGACTGAGCTTGTCACTTGAAGGCTTACCCTCTGCAGAGCAAAAGGAGAGATTTCTATAGCACATCTCTGGTGATGCTCTCTGCTGCATAACTCTTGATTTTCTAATGCTTTTTAAGACAGCCCTTTACATAGAATCATAAAATCACTTTGGCTGGAAAACACCTTCAAAATGACATCAAATCCAACCATCAGTCACACCGAAGTCCAAAGTAGTTCTTTAAATTAGGTGGGGGTGTATCTCACTCCCAGTTCCTGAGACTTCATAGGATTCAGTTAGGCAAGGCAAACGACTGGGATGCAATAGCAAAACCAGCTCTAGAGATCTTGCAGTGCTGTGACGGAGCCTGGGAGCTCTAATTACATTTGGGTACTCTTCAGGAGGGCTGTCAGGCTTGTTCTGTGTGGTGTGTGCTTGCTCTTGGGGCTGTGACCTTATGGGTTTGTCTGCTTCTTGTAGACGGACGGTGCCTCAGCGATGCTGCTCATGTCTGAAGAGAAGGCTTTGGCACTAGGGTATAAACCCAAGGCCTACCTAAGGTAAAAAAAAAAGGGACTGCTGCATGTGGGGTCCGAAGCCTGCTTTTGCTTCTTTCTCCTCTTTCTGTTACTGATAGCATTTGTTTTGTGCAGGGATTTTGTCTACGTGTCCCAGGATCCGAAGGACCAACTGCTACTGGGGTAGGTGGTGATGGTGAAGAGCATCTCCTAACAGTTCATACTAGCACACCAGCACAAAGGCCGTACTGTGCATCCTAGGGAGAAGGGATGTTAGCTGGCTTGGAAAAAGGGGAATAATCATAGGAAGAAACATATATGACTCCTATTTCTTACTTCTTCATCAGTCCAACATACGCTACTCCGAAAGTGTTAGAGAAGGCTGGTCTGACCATGGCTGATATCGACGTGTTTGAATTCCACGAAGCTTTTGCTGTAAGTGATGCTGGAACGCCAGGCTGCCTCTAACTGTAAAATGTTTTGTGGCTGTGGGCAATCTCAGGATATCTCAGGTTTGTTAGCACTGTCTGCAGGCTATTCGTAACATCTGTTCTCTCCTTTTCAGGGGCAGATACTGGCGAACATGAAAGCTATGGATTCAGACTGGTTTGCACAAAACTACATGGGCAGGAAGTCAAAGGTAAGGGCTCTGCCAGGATGTTTATATCTTTAATTTCTACTCCAGATGGTTGGATTTCATGGTGTGGCTACTGCCTCTGTCGTGCTCAACGGGGAGAAGTCATAGAATCATAGAATGGTCTGGGTTCAGAAGGTTGAAAATGACCATCTGGTTTCAACCCCCTGCTATGTGCAGAGTCACCAACCAGCAGACCAGGCTGCCCAGAGCCACATCCAGCCTGGCCTTGAATGCCTCCAGGGATGGGGCATCCACAGCCTCCTTGGGCAACCTGTTCAGTGCATCACCACTCTCTGGGTGAAAAACTTCCTCCTCATATCCAACCTAAACCTCCCCTGTCTCAGTTTAAAACCATTCCCCCTTGTCCTATCACTATCTACCCTCGTAAACAGCCATTCCCCCTCCTTGCTCCCTTCAAGTATTGGAAGGCCACAATGAGATCTCCCTGTAGCGTTTGCATTATGTTTCTTGAACTCTGGGTTAGCAAATCCCATTCTGAACAGCTTCTGTGAGAGTGGTGGCATTCCTCATGACAGCAGGAGGTAGAGACCTATACCTGCTGTAGTGACTGTTGGGAATTAAGGCAGTGGGTGATGTCATTGCCTTCCGGATGCCTTCAAACAGCACAGGCTGCAGTGAAGCAGTAAAACCCTTTGGCATAGTTTCGTGCTGTCACCAAGCACTCATGCATGCTAAGAAACACTTACCAAGCCCACGTGCTGTGTTGTTGTGGTGAGGGCAGGCTGTCTCTTTATGTGTGCGTGTCACTGTGTGTGTGTGTTCTTGTAGGTTGGAGCCCCTCCCTTGGAGAAGTTCAACACCTGGGGTGGTTCCCTCTCTCTGGGCCATCCATTCGGTGCCACCGGCTGCCGCCTGGCCATTACTGCTGCCCATAGGCTGAAGAAGGAGGGAGGGCAGTACGGCCTGATTGCTGCGTGTGCTGCAGGAGGGCAGGTAATGGTGCTGCACTGTCCTTTGCTGTACCCTCAGAACAAGGGTTGTGGTTACGTGTTACTGTTACCATCAGTGCTTCCTCTGACTTCTCTTTCCCTCTTCATTTCTAGGGGCATGCAATGTTGGTGGAGCTCTACCCTCAGTAGTGGGATGGGGGGACTGCTGAAGGAGTATTCACGTATCCTGTGCCTGGCAATGCCATTTCAATGCACTAATGAAAACATACATACAGTCCTTCTTGGGAAGGACCTTTGGTGGCCTTTGTATATACCTTTTAGCTATTCTGCTGGTAACTGTCAGCTAACGAGCGCACTCTTAAGAAATTATTCCACTTCCAGGAGAATAAAAGTGAATACATCTCTTAGTATCTCTTAGTCTCCAGTGTCGTCGTAACCACACTAATCTCAACTGTAATTCTTCAGTAATTGAGATTTGGTTTGGAGATGCATCGAGGTGCACGAAGTGCTGAACGTCAGCAGGCTGAGCTGAGAGTTAACGTGCTGCTGTTCTCAGGAATGGCTTTAAACTCAAGTGACTGACCCGGTTCCAAGCAAGAGGTTTACTGCACAGTGTCTGAAGAGCATCGGAATGAGCAAATTGCTTCTGAGAAATCAGTGTCGCCGATGTTAGCCTCAATAAACCAGAAAAACACAAGTTTGGATTGCTCTTTTTTTTTTCCCCTTATCTGTTTGCATGAAGAGGTTTTATTGGGGGTTGTTGGTGGGGGTCTCTGCTTTCTGAAATGGGAGACAATGCCCAGAAACCACACTGAGCTCCAGATGGATTTTGGATGACGGGTTCATCCAAAACAAACTGCAGAAACCTTTGGGTCCCGTGTATAAAGGAAAACCAATCCTGCAAGCCTCCTGTGGGTTGGCACAGCCTGAGAGAAGAGATGGGTGGTGACTGTTTGTTCCTGGCTGTAAATCTTACGCAATGCTGCTGCTCTGCACTGAAGGGAGCGCTGCACAGTGGTGTGGCTGGGGGTGGAAGTGAGAACACGGGGAGGAGCTCTTTGTTTTTGCATTAGTATACCTGGTGTGTTTCTTGGCCAAGCATGCACAGCAGCAGAGCTGGTGTCCCAGCAGAGGGAAGTTGTGGTGGCACACCAAGGCATCTCATGGGCAGGTGCCACGCTGTGAGCCACTATCAGACCTCACTGAGACTGAGAATCCATTCCTCTCCTCGGGTTTAGGTAATGGGGCAAGCCCAAGCCGTGGAGCTCTATGCAGACATCTCTTTGGACTTGAGATGGGGAAGAAGATAGCTGGAGAGCAGGAGCTGATCCACGCTGACTATTCTGTTCTTCTGTGCTGGATGGTGGTAGGTCAGCTCTGCAATCCCTGGTGTTCCCATGCATGTAGGAGCATGTTCCCGTGGCTGTGGCAGCATGCAAGTGCTAGAAGCTCTGCGCCCACCTGGCCACGTGTGGCATTTTTCTTCCAGCAGCTGCAAATTGCATAACTCCATGCAATCCTTCTTTGCGGGGAGAGGGGAGGGGGTGGACCGAGCACCCCGACCATCCCACCACAAGCCCTGGGGGCTGTTGCAGGCAGTGACTGGTTCCTGCAAGCTCAGTGGGGCAGGGCTGCTGCAGCCTTTGGGACATGACTCATCCCTACGGCTCATCCTGGTCTGGTGCCCGCTCCCAGTGTTGGGGTGAGGCTGCTGTGCGCGTCCCGCACTGATCTGTGCAGATACCTGAGGGCTTTTCCCCCAGATGCAGGCAGAGATGGGCCCTTTCTACAGCTGATGGGGACACGAGATGGAGGAGCCTTTGCAGTGCTCCCTCACCTGCTCACGAGTAAGGTTGGTGCCATGCTCTGACCCTAGGAAACACTGTGCTTGGGGCTGGTTAGGGTCTCACCAACCCCTGAGCTGCATGGGGAGGATGCAGCCAGGCAAAGAGGAAGGGGGGAGCACGGCGTCAGCTCACAGAGCAGCTGTGCCCCTGGCAGCCCTGTGGCGTGCCCGCAGAGGGAGTGCCCGGGCAAAGGTTATTTTGCTCTCCTGGTTTCAGTGCTGCGGGTCCGTGCTTCACCTGGGGGAGAGGTGTGAAGGGGAGTGTGGTGGGGAGGAGGGTGGGGAAGGGATCCAGGCTGGGCTGGGAGCAATGGGGCATGCTGGTGCCCTTCTTTATCCCCAGATTTGTGGAGGGGGTGGGGAGCTGGGGCTGATCTCATTTCCTGTGTGCTCCGGGATCTGCACCCCCATGTTGAGCACCAGGACTTCATCCCAGCTTTGGCATTGGGGTGGGGGAGTGGGGGGGGGGCACGGACCGGGTAGTCTACACTAGGTGAGGGAGTCTGTGTTCACTGCAGTTATCGCAGCCCTGTTGGCAGGGAGCCCCTACACCTGACTGGATCCCCCCATGGAGCCCCGGGTACAGGATGGAGCTGAGGCGCTGCAGAAGGGATGCTTACACAAAGAGGTGAGCCAAGGGCAGTAGCTGCAGTCCCCACAGTGGGTAAGTGGGGGACCGTACAGGGATGTGAATGCAGCCACTGACACAGGGCTGGCAGAAGGGCTATGTTGCAGGATAGGTGATTGTGGCACAGAGGGGCCACCCTGACCCTATAACTCCCATGGGGCTGGGGGACAAAGGGACACCCGCAGCTCAACCCTCTCCTCCTACCACAGGTGTCCCCGGCACAATGGACGGTGCCTGAGGTGTGTGCATGGCTGGGTGCACGACACGGGGACCTGGCACCTCTGGCAGCTGAGCATGAGGTCACCGGGCGAGCCCTGCTGCGCATGACGGAGGGGACACTGCAACGCATGGGGGTGGAACCGTGCAGCCGACGCTGGGAGCTGCTGCAGGAGCTGCTGGGCCTGAGGCTGCAGCAGGAGCTGGAGGAGCTGCTGTGCATCGTCGGGAGGGAGCAGCATCCACAGGGCCATGGGGATGTCCCCACAGATGGACTAAGGTCATCTCCGTGCCCAGAGTGAAGGCTGTGGATGGGGAGGTGATGCTGTGTGATGGAA
This sequence comes from Gallus gallus, assembly GCF_016699485.2. Classification (NCBI taxonomy): domain Eukaryota; kingdom Metazoa; phylum Chordata; class Aves; order Galliformes; family Phasianidae; genus Gallus; species Gallus gallus. The sequence goes on from NC_052534.1 coordinate 104,789,777, forward strand.
TTAAGCACATGACGTGGCAGCAGTGCTGGAGGGAGTCCCGTGGCCACAGTGTCCCCAGAATATCCCAAACACAGCTGGTGATGTAGGGATGCACAAGGAGAAGGTGGCTGCTGGGTACTTCTGCATCCTGCAGGGTGGGCGGAGCCTGGTGACAATAATGCAGTGAGGACTGTCCCCATCCACCAGATCCTGCTGCAAGCCCGGGGTGCAGCAACCCACATCATGGGACCTCTCTTTGTTGAGTACTGGACATCACCTGGGGTTGGCAGAATGAGTATGGCACGGGGCACGACTGTGGGCCTCAATAAATGTGGCTGGAGCTGTGAAAGTGCTGAGTGGTTGTGCCTGAGTGATATGCCACCTCCTGGGGAGCACGTGTAGGGCTATCCCTTATTTTGCCCTATTTTCCACTATTTATTTTCCCATTTTTTCACCCTATTTGCCAAGGGAAAGGAGACAGAGCGGTCTCGACCCAAGGTTGACTTGGGTGGGATGGCTGTGCTGTCATCCAGCGAGATGTGGAAAGGCTGAGAGTTGGGTGGAGAGGAGCCTGGTGATCCTCAGCAAGGGCAAGTGTGGAGTCCTACAGCAGGGGAGGAATAACTGCGTGCATCAGTAGAGGCTAAGGGCTGAGCTGCTGGAGAGGAGCTCTGCAGAGAAGGGCCTGGGGGTTGACCAGTGGTTGACCAGCAGTTGACTGATAGTTGACCAAAGGTTATCCGTGAGCCAGCAGTGTGCCCTGTGGCCAAGAAGTCCAATGGTACCCTGGGGTGCATTGCACAGAGTGTGGCCAGCAGGGCGAGGGAGGTGATTCTCGCCTCTTCTCCACCATGGAGAGGCCACATTTGGAGCACTGAGCCCAGTGCTGGGCTAACCAGTTCAAGGGGGACAAGGAACTGCTGGAGAGAGCCCAGCAAAGGGCTGCAGAGATGGTGGGGGCCTGGAGCATCTTCTGATGGGGAGAGTCTGAGAGCCCTGGGGCTGTTCAGCCTGGGGAAGAGGAGGGGAGAGGGGATGTGATCAGTGCTGATCAGAAACTAAAATGGTGGGGATAGAGTGGATGGGGCACGAGGAATAACTTCTTTAGTGTGAGGGTGGCAGAGCTCTGGAACAGACTGTCCAGAGAGGTGGTGGTGTCTTTTTTCCTGGAGATAGTGAAACCCACCGGGATGCTTTCCCGTGCGACCTGCTCTGAGGAACTTGCTTCAGAGGGAGTTGGCCTGGGGGATCCACAGAGGGCCCTTCCAACCCCGATGGATTTGATTCTGTGAACTATATAGTAAAATTATCGGTTACTACAAATGTGTTACCAGTAAAGTGGCAAATATCTTTGTGACGGATGACTTATATGCGTATGCATCTACATATACTCAACAGACTGTGGGCACCAAGTGTTACCACACTGATCCCAGATGTGGGGCACTGGGTCAAACAGACCTCCACCATGGGCTGGTAAGGAAAACCAACCTCCAAAGTGGATCAGAAATGACCTAAATCCCAACAGTGGCCCAACAGAACAGGAACCAAGTCCCGCGTCGAGGGGTTCAGAGTCAGCCAGGTGTCCCTATCTGAGCCGGGCTCGTTTGGGGAATGCTGTGAGGAAAGGAGAAGCTCAGGCAGCATGGGAAGAGGCTCCATATTGGGCACAGAATAAGTTATTTCTGTTGGGGACAAGAGAAGGTGCAGGACACTGCCACTTCCAGCAGCTCCCCCTGGGCAGCCTGATGCAGACCATACCCGTCCCAGGCAATTTTCCTTTCTTTCAGCTAAAAGAGCCAGTAACAGTTCCCAATTCCCACTTACTCAGGATTTCCTCAGAAATGCTGTTGCAGGGAGAAAAAAAATCTCCTTTAAATATTGAAAGGCCGCAGTGAGATCTCCCTGCAGCCCTCTCTTCTCCAGGCTGAACTAGCCCATCTCCTTCAGCTTTCTTCATAGCAGAGGTGCTCCAGCCCTCGGACCTTCTTCGTGGCCTTCCTCTGGGCCTGCTCCAACAGCTCCATATCTTTCCTGTGCTGGAGGCCCCACACCTGGATGAAATGCTCCACATGGGGCCTCACGAGGGTAAAGCAGAGAGGGACAATCCCCTGCCCTGCTGGCTGCACCTCCTGTGATGGAGCCCAGGATACCATTGGCCTTTAGGGATGCAAGCACATACTTGCTGGCTCATGTTCAGTTTTTGATCAACCAGGACCCCTAAGTCCTTCTCATCAGGGCTGATCTAAAGGAGATAAGGGATGTGGTATGGGACCACGTCAAAGGCCTTGCAGAATTCAAGGCAGAGACTCCTGGGCCCCGCAGTTGCTGTGAATAAATAAATACGGGTTTCAGGATAGGAGGGCTGTGCATATAGATTTTGTGGCAGTGGGTAGAGAAAGTTTGACTACAAAGAAGGGGAATGCTGTCTGGATGGAGCCCCACAGTTCCTTGGTGATGAGGGCCACAGGGATGCTCAGAAGGCTGGAGCACCTTTCCTATGCAGTTAGGTTGAAAGTTGGGCTTGTTTGACCCGGAGAAGAGAAGGCTCCGGGGAGACTTCTTTGTGGCCTTCCAGTACCTGAAGGTGCCTCTAAAGGGAAGCTGAGCAGGACGATTTGTCAGGGTCTGTAACATGGAATGGTTTTAAAGCAAATGAGGGTATACTTAGATTTAGATTTAGAAATGACCCAGAAATTCTTTAGTCAGAAGGTGCTGAGGCCCTGGCACAGGCTGCCCACAGATGCTATGGGTACCTCATCCCTGGAGGTGCTCAAGACCAGGCTGGATGGGGCTTTGGGCAGAATGACCCAGTGGGAGGTGTTCCAGTTCATAGCAGGGATTGGGACTGGGTTGGCTTTGAGGTCCTTTCCCACTTAAACCATGCTAGGATTCTACAACAATTGTGTCTTAAGTGGAAAGAAAGCACGCAGAGACCAGTCCAGTCCAACTCTACAAGTTTATTAGCAAAGAATACAGATGATTATAACAAATCACGGGGTGTCCAGGAGAATCAACAGAACTGCAGGAACTGTGCAGCAAACCTCCCTGTCCACTGTGCTGTCACATGCAGAGCTGGTGAGACGTTCTCCAGACCAGCACCCAGCTCGCACCTGCCTTCACAACACAAATGCTAACATCACACACTGCTGACGTCTACTGGGGAAGCTGCAGGGATAACTGATTCTCTACGTTGGTTATACAAGGGGCTTTTGCCCAAAATCTAAGCACATGCTAAATGTAGTTGGATTGGCTGCGAGATGGAGGGAAGTTTGCCAGGGGACCTGAGTATGAGCTCATGGAAGTGTGGGCACATCTTAACATAGGAAGGATATCCAATGAATATTGAGTTAAATCACCATCACGGAGCTGAGTACTAAGTTTAGTAAGAAAGGGTTTTCAGCTCCCCACAAATGTTTACCTGCTCTCAGACATCCTTGTCCTTTCTTTAAAGGTGTGAGAAGTATTTACTGCAGGGAAACTGTGTTTGTGCCAGAGTTATTTATTTTCACGTAGCAGCAGATAATTTGGTACTTACTATTGCTGCCTTGGTCTTACCCTTGTCTGTATGAATGGTTGCTGCAGAAATGTGGGGTTTTATTTGCTCTAAGACAAAGCTGATGCAAGCGGTTATGGCAAGAAAGGAAGAGGAGTTTGACTTTATCGTAAAGCAGGGGCGTTTCTGAGGAGTGGCAGGAGTAGCACAGCTCATTTTGCCCAGCTTTACGAGCAGTTAGATGCAGTTCTCTTGACATTGTGAAGGGCCATAATTGCTCCAACAATATTTTGTGGATATCCTCATGTCACGTTCTTCTGAAATGCAAAGCAGTTGCAGCTTTTCCTTCCTGTCAACTTAGCCTACCTCAGTTCGTCAAGTGCTTCCTGCTTTGTAATTTTGTGCCATGGAGGAGGGATTTCTCCTTTGCCACGAAATTTACCTTTGTAGAATTCTTCTAGCTGTGTCCTGAAATGAGACACAAACCATTTCCAGTATTTTTGCATGGATGAATCAGGAAGAATCTTCCAAGTGGAATATGGATGTCCTGCATCTCGGTAGTTCAGGAAGGGGATCCATTTGCCTAAACCAACCCTGAAGCTACAGTCACTGGCAACACTGCTAGAACAAATATCAATGACAAGGTGGTCTGTTTCATACCATATGCATCCACCCAAAAATTCTGGGCGATGGAAGACAAGCTGGTGATCTCCATCATGGTTTGGTATAGTGTTTGTGCAAACTGCTCCACAAAATGGACACTGCTCCTTGCACCCTGCAAACTGTTCCACTAGTATTTTGTGAGGCTGCTTTTCAAATGAGCTCAAACCAGCACGAGCAAACTCTTCCTTGAGATGATCTCTCAGGGGAGAAAGTGCCTCCATCATGGCCTTATTCAGGAACTCTATGTCTGTTATCTCCAGATGTTCAAGGCCAACCAGGTCACTCCTGGGCAATGTTAGGACCCCTCCAAGTTCTCTACAGAATTCATCCAGCCAAAGAGAGATTATCTTATTGCTGTCTCTTCTGTCTTTGACAACTGTGGTTGATGCAACTACAGCTTTCAGAATGGTTCCATAGTACTGAGTAAGAGTTTCATTTAAAAACATTACCAGCCGACCGTTCTGATCTAAACAGTATGTCTTCACGTGTGTCTGAATGTAACTCTCCAAAAAGTCTGCTGGGAAACGAATGTAATGTGTGAATTTTTCAAACTTTTCTTCTTGTGCCAGGTATTTCAGTATGCAAGCTTCCAGATTGGCTCTACTGCCACGGAAATCTGGTATTTCACTCTTCATTCGCTCAGCTATGACAAGAGCTGTCTTGTCATAGACGGCCAGGCGAAGACCTGGGGCAATCTTGCTGCACAGGAAATCAGCAAATGTTGTGATTGAAGTGGCTCCTTGGCAAGAAATCTGGAAACATTGGAAGAAATCTTCTCTCTTGCTCTCCAGGTAGATGGCTGGGTTATTTGCTTTCCTGAAGGCTGCGTGCATGTCTTTAAACCTGGCTGCTGCTGTTCTGCACAGATACACTGAAAGATCTATTCTGTAATCTGTAGTAAATGTGTATTTTTCAGAGCTAGGGACGGTTTCCATGCCTTCCTGCACTTCATTTAGTATTTCATGAATAAAAGTGCGACTGTAATCCATTTTATCCTTTTCCTTCTGGTCAATGTTTTCCTTCACACGCCTTATGATGCTGTCTGTAATGTGCTGTAAGTTGCTCACATCAGATTCACTAATCTTAGAAAATAATTTGTTCCATAATTTTTTTATGGATAAGTGTTTCTTCTCATCAAGTGTAAAGGTGGTCCGCTTGGGAAACTTTATGATTCGTTCAGCTACATTAGGCTCCTTAAAGTGTTCTATAAGGACACTTTCTATTTCCACATCAATGTCCACCTTTTCCAGAGGAGGAGCATTAGAAGACACTTCAGTAACCCAGGTCACCCAGAGGGAATTAAAGCTCCTTCTCAGTTCTTTTTCACTTAATTCCTGGCCTTTTAGAGACAGAGCCAGCTCCCTGCTCTTTTTCAGGAGCTCTTTTTCATATTCAGATTTCCTCTCATCCAGTCTACTCTGGTTCCTCTTTACTTCTAGAAGTTTCTCACACTTCCTCCTGGTTTCATCAAGAAGGGAGGCTTTCAGCTCTTTTAGCTTCAGTTCCGTGCTACTTTTCCACTGAATCAGTATCTCACAGTCTCTGTCTTCACTAAAGAACTTCTGCACCTCTTTGGTAATGGCATCGCTTGTTTCTCGCACCAGATTTTCAATCTCTTTTGTGGTGATTTTCTCCAGCTCTCCATTCCGAACCTTATTGTCCAGATGCATCTGCAAGTCTAAGATGTGCCTTCTGAGTTTCCAGGTCCACTGACTAAAGGAGGTTTCCAGTTTCTTGTATGCAGCAATCTCCACCGAGTTCTTGAAGCTAAAAATGAAGTTTTCATTCCGCAAGGCATTCCACAAGTCACTGATACGAACTTTCAAGCTGGAGAGACTCAGAACACTGCCTGGAGATTCCTTCTTGGCAGCTTGGAGAATTTTGCTCTTTAATTCCTGGACGTTCCGGCTGTAGGTGGGGTTGGGTGGTGCCATTGGTGGGTTACCCTCCCACAGGTGAGCAAAGTAATGAATGTGGGTGTTCACGTCAAAGCGGATGACATCACTGAAGCAGGTGATGTCACAGAATTCCTGCTGGGCTGCTGTCACTGTCATTTCATCCAGCTTCTCCTGCAGACGCCTTTGTCCTTCCATGTTCTGCTCCTTTGCCGTTATTTCGCCCACATTTTGATGTACAAACAGGCAGCTTGGGGAAAGCTTGACTTGCTTCATCCTCAGAAAAGCCTGCACAGCAATCTGAAGGATGTCTTGCATTTCTGAAGGATTCTCTCCAAAGATGTTGATCAGAGTCATGTTGCCAATGCCAATGACGAAGGTGGCCAGCTCGTTGTCATGATTGAGTGAGTGCTTATTGGCCATCTCTATGGCACGAAGTCCTTCAGTGTCCACCACGAGCATGTAATCAAAGTTCACCTCCCGCTGCAGGTTCTCATCCACTTTAATGAGCTGCATAAAAGCTCCCCGGGTGCATCTGCCAGCACTGACATTGAACTGGAGACCAAACATGGCATTCAGTAGGGTTGATTTCCCTGTGCTCTGGATGCCAAGCACGGACAAGACAAAGACTCGCTTGTCGCCCAGCCTCTCAATTAACCTGTCAAAGATTGCTGCAACCCATTGTAAGGGTACGTAAGAAGCATCACCATCCATCAGCTCAATGGGATACCCTGAAACCATCAGGTCAGCTGCAATTTCAGGTAGTTTGAGAATACATTCATCTTTGGAGTTTGTTGATTCAAGAGCTTCATAAATCTGCCCTACCTCTCTCAAAATATGCTCAAGGCCAACGGATGAATCATTGATTTCATTGGAAAGGGAATCTAACCTTTTAGTCATTACAGTTTTTGCTTTGTTTCCTTCCTCGTTTTTCTTTATTGCCAGGATTTGAGACCATAATTGATGATACTCTCTCTTCAGTTCATCAAGGCGATCTGAGGACAGATCATCCATGAAGACCCTCATCCACTGCAGGAAGTATTTCTTGGTACTGGCTGGCTGTGACCGGAGAAAACCAAGGACTGATTTCATCAGCTGATTGAGGGGGAACGCTTTCTGCAGTTGCTTTCTTCTTATTGCAGCTTTATCCCTTTCAATTTGGCTCCGATGATGTTCTATGCTCTTGTTTCCCTTCTCTTGTAAGCGAGTGAGTTCTCTGTCCCTTTTACACCAATTGTACCACAGTTTTCCTTGAAGAGGCAGCAGCTTTGATTTGATCTCAGACAGCTTCTCTCCCTTCAGCAGCTTCACCAGCTTGTTTGCCTTTTCTTTGGCTATCACACACTCTTCTACATCTTCATCAACTAAGAAGCCGTGCTGGCGAGCTGTGCCCAGGCACATATCAAGGCTAGAGCGTGTGCATGAGCCCTCCAGGAGATCTTGGATTGTTTCTGTCAGCTCACCTATTAATTCTGCTTCGTTTCTATTCTTGATACCTATTCTTATGTTTTGGCTGGATCGGCCAGCTGCAATGTTCTCTTTCTCAGTGAAAAGACAAACCAAAGGCCTCTGAGACTGCCACAGGTCTTGTAAAATTTTCCTGCCTTTCTTATCGCTTTGATCAGACTCAGAAATGAGAACCACGTTCACAGCAGAGATCTCCTGCAAGAAGCTCAGCTGTGGCTCGTGATCCCTGGCATCTCCGTGCAGGTTACAGAAAGCAACACAGCTGTCAAAACTGTCATCGTCGCTGCCATGGGGACAATACCAGGAGATCTCCACCACACCTTTCATCAGCAAACAGTCTTTGGTGCTGCCTTTGCAATTCCTGTGGAAAAATGTGTTATGTTTTTGTTTGCTCAGCAGAGCGTTCAGGAGCTGTGACTTGGAAGAGGAAGGAGAGCTGCCAATGCGTATGAAGGACACAATGGGTGTCTCTGCCTGATAAATGAGCTTGTTTGTGTAGCTGCTACCTGTTGTCTGCTCTCCTGATTTTGCTGCCCCTTTCCAGCTCTTTTTGATTTGGCTGAGGGACCAGAGAGGGAACTCAATCTGTGAAGTGCATGGGTTGGGAACCAGGAGGGGGAGTGCAAACTGGCAGAAGGCAAGCTTTGATGAAATGTACTGCCTCATGAAATCATTGGCACAATGAAAAATGGCCATCTGGAGGTCCATAGGGTGCACGTGGCTCTCCCTGGTTGCAGATTCAGGGGCTCTTTCATCCAGTACACTGAAAAAGTCATCAAAGGAATCAGAGGGTTCTTCCTCTGTGGCTTTTGGTGCAGGCGTGATTTCTGGCTTACTCTTGTCCTTGCAAGTCAGGTACCTCACACTGTAGTCCACACTCAGTAGCTTTTGCAGGAAGTAAAAAGGTAGTTCACTCTCTTTGCTGGGCAGGCTGTCATGTACAGATGTCTTGTGTATGATGTGGAAGTCTTCTGACCCCATTTTTCTTGGATAGTAACTTTGTAGCCCAAGGCGCTTAAGTAAGTTGAGGAACTCGGGGTTTGCACTGGCCTGATTAGTTTTGGATTTGCTGTCAACTGATTTGGGTATGGCTGGACTGGGAGGCGGTATATCTTGCAAAGTCTCTTCCATGTCTTTGATTATACTGTGTTTCTTCAGATCGACAGAGGTGTCCTCCATTTGCCCACTGATGTAGGACCGCAAGTCTCTTTCCAGCACCTCCCAGTCTTTCAACACATTCTGTTTCTTGAGGAGATTTTCTATCTCTGCAGACCATGAGTTCTTCATCTTATCTTCCATGAACGCTAAGCGGTCACTCTTCCGCTCAGGGGACACCTCATTGCTTTCAGATGTTATGGTGAGGCCTGTGAGGAGCAGGAAGGCCTCAGCTCTGTAATCATCCTGCTCCTTCAGGCTTTGATACTCATCATATGCAGTTTGCATTTCCTTGGCCATGAAGTTAATTTCTGGGCAACCAAGGAGGTACTGAAAAGTGCTGCTTTCTACTTGGTATCCTATTGTGGTTGTAACTAAGAGCACTAATAGTTCCATGTCTTTCTCTGCCCTTTCTTGCAGATACTGGAGCAAAGTATAAACAGCCAGGCTTATAGTCTGGGTGGCTTTGATCTTTGCTTCGTGAATGGCAGATACAGGGGTGGCTGGTGAGTAGGTGACTTCCTGAATGTGCTCCTTCATCTGCAGCAGTGTCTTGATGAGATCCTGAATCTCAGGAATATGGGGAATTTCGGGAAACTTGACATCAGTTTCATCAGTTTTGAAAATCCACTGCATAATGAAGGAAGCTCTGGGGAAGTCCTTAACAGAATAGATGTGAGGATCCAGCAGGACCTGCAGCAGAGATTTGATATAGGTGATGTTTTCTGGAGGTGATTTTTGGCAAAACAGGACAGTCTTCACCAGGAACTCTTGCAATGCTTTATCTGACAGGCATACGTTGATCCAGACACTGGGATTTTTTGTTTTTTCACTCAGATCCTGTTTCAAATCTATCAACATGAGCAGTTTCCTTTCATCTGCGGTCACCTCCCAGGTCTTCATGCGCTCCAGGAAAGCTCTGGCCTCTTCCACGGCACTACCCAGTTCCTCTCCAAACACTGTGCCAACACAGTGATTTGTGAGTGCTTCGTACGCTGCCCTGAGGCTGCTGCTCATCTGATGGGCGGATTTAAAATCACTGCTGTGGTTGGACAGGATTATGTCCCACACTGGGATCAGCTGAAAGCCCCTGTCTATAACAAACCAGGTTGTGTTACTGGCCACAAGCCCACACTTCCACTGGGCGAGGGAATCTGTCTCTGATGGCCCTCCTGTGTTGGTCACGGAGAGCTGAATCACAGTGTGGCTGCTGCCTTTATCGCTTCTCCCAAGGGACGCCTGTAAGCTTGATTTTGAAACATCCACATTCCCTCCCACACTGCCAGCAAAGCTCGCTCTGACAAAGCAGTTTAGTGCTTCAGATGCTCGTTGCTTCATCTCTTCCCTTTGCTCTGCCCTGAATCCTTTGGAAGATGCTTTCCACCAGAATATGCCCCCAAAGTGGAGGGGTCCCTGGTTGACGTGGGACCCAAACCTGCTGAAGAACCTGGCACACCTGCTCTTCAGCATGTTGAGCCTGTCTGCCTCCTGGGTGACGCTCAGAAGGTCTTCAGTGTACTGCAGCTCCCTCAGGGCCCCATCGGAGAGGCGAAGCTGGTCCTTTTGGAAGTAGCAGGAGGCCGTGGGGATGTAGTGGTACTTGGTGGTACAAATGTACGTTTGCTCTGAACGTGAGTGGTGAGTGTCCTCCTTGTGTGAAGAGCTGCTGTAATCTTCACCTCCTTCAACACTGAACCCCCAGAACCTGGCTTTGGCAGAAATGCTTAGGCTGAAGCCCAGCTGCTCCATGGACTTGGTGAAATTGGCTTCTGCTGCAGAGGAGGAGAACTCCTTCCTCTCTAGCAGTGACCCTTGCTCTGGACCAGCAAGCTTGAAACCACTGGGGACTCTGATGAGCTGCTCTCGTTTTGCCAGCATGTCTGCCAGACCACTGGTTTGGTAAATGCCCTGCAGAGCCAGCCCTCCTGACGCCCGTCTCAGGACCTCCTTGTCAGAGACATTCTCACTCCTGCCCAAAGACATCTCCTGCTGCTCCAGTTGCTTCTGGATACTTGCAAGCACATCTTCCAAGGCCTTCTCTGGTGGTGCCCAGTACTCCCTGGGAATGTCCATGGCTTGCCACAGTGCCTCCTCTTTCTGTCTTATCATCTCTTTGCTGTGGCTGTGGCTGTGATGCATTTCTTTCAGCTCCTGCAGGGCCCGCTTGGCTTCTTCTTGCCTCTGCTTCATCATCTCCAAGCGCTGCTTCTGCAGCTCCTCAACAGTTGCTTTGTTGTCTGTAATTTGCAGAAGCTTTCGGAGCGCCATTTTCTCCCAGGGGTACTGTACCTCACACTCCAGCTTCAGATAGTCTTCATATTGCAGATGTTTCAAGGCTTCTTTTGATTTCACACCTAATACCTTCAACAACTTGGGAAGCCAGTATTCTTCATCCAGTCCTTCCCTCTGAAATGTTTCTGCCAGCAGTTGTTTAGCCAGATTGGCCTTTTCCAAATCCTCTGCTCTCTCCTCCTGGGACTCCATGGCTGCGGAAGAGGTAAATAAACTTCAGTTAAAGGCATGTTAGAAGAGGCCATTGCCTTTTCTTAGAAGAGGCCTCTCCACAGCCCCAGGGATTCTTCCCACCTGGCTGCTGGAACCCAACCTTGGGCAACCTGGAAACAGGCAGATATGGACAGACAGACAAACACACCACAGACTTGGCTACACAACCAACCATGGACAGGGAGCTGCCTTCAGCAACACCCATGTGTATCCACCAGACTGGTCTCTCCTGTCATTGTCTCTCCTCCCTTGCAGCATACAGACATGAGGTAGAGAGTGGGACTGCACAGGGACATAAACGAAAGGGTTTAAAAAGGAGGCAGGACAGAGTGCAGTGACCGAGGGCTTGCTCAAACAAGTGATCTGCCACTGGTCTCATGACAGCAACTCCTTTCATACCCTTTTCTGCCTATTCTTCAGTTTTGGTCCCCTTCTACTTCCCTTCAGCATCATTCCACTGGCTGTCCTCAAACATCTCAAAATCTCCTGTTCCCTCTGGTTAATCCAAGTTGAGTCTCTCTGGAGTAGGGCCCAGAGTATTCTGTCACCCATGAAGCAGCCATTGAAGATTTTAGCGTTTTTTCTGCCAGCCCCTGCCCATGCAGTTGATGTCCCTGTGGGGTTTATTTTATCACTGCCCCCTTTATGTATCATTGCCTTGGCACTGGGATATTTATGCAGCGCACAAAACCTTCCTGTGCAATCAGCTCTCATCCCACCAACAACATGCTACAGCCTTTTCATCTCAGGAATTCATGCCAGGCTCCTGTTACTGTGCTCTTTTGACTCTTGCAGAGCCTCTATGCCCTCTTTTCCTTCAGGGAAAATTTAAGGAAGGGAAGATTTAAAGAAAAGCACCAAATGGATGTGCAGCCTGAGTCCTCTCACCTCCCAGCAGGTGCTCCTTGTGGTGTTGCTTGGCTTTCCAGAGGACACAGGGCACCAGGGCACCGGGCCCAAGCGAGGCAGCACACAGTCACTTGTCAGGCCTGGTAGACAAGGCAGAGCTGTGAAGAAGAGGTTGTGGGCCACTCCAAGAATTCAGGAGGAAGAACACGAGGAATGGTCCAGAATCCTAAAGGAGAAAAACAGATGCTGAGGAGAGGGCTGCTGTGAATGCAGAAGATCCATTCCAGGCAGCACTGAAGGCCAGCCCTTCTCCTGCACCAGTGGGACCTGTGCAGGGCCACAGTGGAAGCGCCCCCAGGGAGCTGTAGAAATACAAATACCACTGGGGTGGTGTTGGAGGAGCATCATGTCCAGAGGATGGAGGGCATGCTGGGGTAAGGGCGTACCAGAGGGACCCAGGAGCACTCCAACTGTCCTAAGATTCTGTGAGGGCTCTGAGGGCTCTGTGCTGGGCTCTGCTCCACTCCCCTCCCCCCAAAAAAACTCTGCCTTGGGGCTCTGCACCGCACTCCACCCTTGCATTGCCATTCCCCTCCCCATGCCGTTTGTGTTTCTATCCCTGCTGTGTGCAGCCCCTGACCTGGGTGCTGAGATCTTTGTGCTTCTCTTCCCTGCTGCTCCCTGCCCCCCAGTGCTGCCACTGCCATCACAGCCCCCACAGCACAGCCCCCTTGCCCCCTGTCACAACTCCCTATTTACTGCCAGCTCTCTCTGCCCAGCACCACAATGTGAAGCACCAAGCAGAGGACGAAGGGGCTCCTGCCTGGCCCCATACACTGAAGCCAGGCCCTACCTGCCCTTCTGGTGCTCCACAGCCCTAGTGCTTCCTGCGCCCAGCTCTGACACTGCTCTTGTATAGACCGGAGCCTCTGCAGAGGCTGCAGCTTCTAGCTGGTGGGGCGGGGGGAGGCCTTCTGCTGATTGAAGCTATAGCTGGAAGTGAAACTTGGCAGCTGCTGGAAAAATGAATCATAGAATCACAGAATGGCCTGGGTTGAAAAGGACCACAATCATCATCGAGTTTCAACCCCCTGCTATGTGCAGGGTCGCCAACCAGCAGACCAGGCTGCCCAGAGCCACATCCAGCCTGGCCTTCAATGCCTCCAGGGATGGGGCATCCACAGCCTCCTTGGGCAACCTGTTCCAGTGCATCACCACCCTCTGGGGGAAAAACTTCCTCCTCACATCCAACCTAAACCTCCCCTGTCTCAGTTTAAAACCATTCCCCCTTGTCCTATCACTGCCCACCCTCGTAAACAGCCGTTGCCCCTCCTGTTTAGATGCTCCCTTCAAGGCCACAATGAGGTCCCCCTGGAGCCTTCTCTTCTCCAAGCTAAACAAGCCCAGTTCTCTCAGCCTTTCCTCACAGGAGAGGTGCTCCAGCCCTCTCATCATCTTAGTGGCCCTCCTCTGGACCTGCTCCAAGAGTTCCACGTCCTTCCTGTACTGGGGGCCCCTTCCTGTACTGGGCCTGGACACAGTACTGCAGATGGGGCCTCACAAGAGTTGAGTAGAGGGGCACAATCATCTCCTTCTCCCTGCTGGCAGCCCCTTTTTAATGCAGCCCAGAACACAATTGGCCTTCTGGGCTGCCAGAACGCACTACTGGCTCATGTCCAGCTTTTCCTCTACCAGGTCCCCCAAGTCCTTCTCCGCAGGGCTGCTCTCAAGGAGATCTTTCCCCAGTTTGTACGAATACCTGGGAATGCCCTGGAAAATGAAGTGTTGACTTGAACTCCTTGGATATGGCCATGCAACCAATTCCTTATCCATGTGACAGTATAACTACCAATTCCACCTCTTGGGAAGACTGGGATGCCCTCCCTGTTCTGGGAGGCTTTGCTGAGGCAGGGAGGTCCAGAGGGGCCCAGAGTTATCTCGGTCCAGCCCCAAGCAACGTGGGGTTCTGTGCCCTGCAGGCTCTTTGTCACCAAGACCACAATCATGCAGGGAGCTCCCAGGTTGCTGGTTCCTGCCAAGAGGTTACAAAGGTATCACCTCTCAACATCCGCCATCCTTGGAAAAGGTCTGGAAGGCAGCTGGGCGTCCGCCAAACAGATCCTGGCCTTAGGAGATTTACTGGGCACTCTTCTCTGAGAGCATGTGAGCCCAAGAAGCACTTTCAGTTTCACAAGGGCCTGAGTTTCTTCCAAAAATGGCTCTGATTTCTGAGAAGCAGAGTAGGCAGGCACGGATCTTGAGGAAAAATGAAACAATTTTTAAGCCTGTCCCAAAGTGTATGTGAAGCAGGGCTGGGAGAGTGGGGGACAGGATGATGTTTGCTGCCTACAGCAGAGAACCATAGAGTCATAGAATTACAGAATCATAGAATGGCCTGGGTTGAAAAGGACCACAATGATCATCAAGTTTCAACCCCCTGCTATGTGCAGGGTCGCCAACCAGCAGACCAGGCTGCCCAGAGCCACATCCAGCCTGGCCTTCAATGCCTCCAGGGATGGGGCATCCACAGCCTCCTTGGGCAACCTGTTCCAGTGCATCACCACCCTCTGGGGGAAAAACTTCCTCCTCACATCCAACCTAAACCTCCCCTGTCTCAGTTTAAAACCATTCCCCCTTGTCCTATCACTGCCCACCCTCGTAAACAGCCGTTGCCCCTCCTGTTTAGATGCTCCCTTCAAGGCCACAATGAGGTCCCCCTGGAGCCTTCTCTTCTCCAAGCTAAACAAGCCCAGTTCTCTCAGCCTTTCCTCACAGGAGAGGTGCTCCAGCCCTCTCATCATCTTAGTGGCCCTCCTCTGGACCCGCTCCAAGAGCTCCACGTCCTTCCCGTACTGGGGGCCCCAGGCCTGGATGCAGTACTGCAGATGGGGCCTCACAAGAGTTGAGTAGAGAGGCACAATCACCTCCCTCTCCCTGCTGGCCACCCCTTTTTAATGCAGCCCAGAACACAGTTGACCTTCTGGGCTGCCAGAACACACTGCTGGCTCATGTCCAGCTTCTCGTCTACCAGGTCCCCCAAGTCCTTCTCCGCAGGGCTGCTCTCAAGGAGATCTTTCCCCAGTTTGTACGAATACCTGGGAATGCCCCAGCCCAAGTGCAGCACCTTGCACTTTGCTTTGTTGAACCTCACTAGGGCTCTAATGAGCCCGCTTCTCTGGCTTGTCCTGGTCCCTCTGGATGGCTCCCCATCCCCATGCTGCATTGACTGAAAGAACCTTGAACCCCATCCTGAAGGTGTGCATGGAGCAGGGGCTGGGAGAGCAGAGGATAGGACGCTGTTTGCTGCCTCAGGTGGCTGCTGAGGTCACGGTCCCAAACCCATAGCCTCCCCATCACCAATTAGTGCCGATGCTGGGGATGGCACTGACATCAGGGAGCGAGCTTGGGGAGCATTCCTGTAGGTGTGCATTCCCTGTTTATTGGCTGCCAGGCAAAGGGACGTGAGCCAGCCCCCTCTCCCTCGGCTACCGCTTGTTCACTTTATCTCCTTTCCTTCATGAGGAGCTCCCTTGGCTCCCATCATCTCCTGCTACAGATTGAGAGCAGTGTAGGGGTGCGGGGTCAGCAGGATCTGCCCCTTGCCCCTTCCTCTTTTTCCTCCTGTGCTTTTGGATGCTCCTTCAACATGTCAGCAGTGCTGCTGGTCAGTGATGAGGAGCTCAGCTCAGCATCCTGCCCTGCCCAGGGCTGGGCACTGCGATGTTCCCACTCGCTCTCCAGCCAACAGAAGCAACATTTCCCCACTTAGCACAGGTGGTTCCTCTTCTCATGGTGGAGGAAACCCAGCAAACCAGTCTTCCCTTGTTCATTCATAGAGCAGTGATTAAAGGAGGACGGAAAACATCCAAGTGGGGTGCAGGAGGGGCAGGGAGGGGAAAGCAGCACAATGCTGGGGAAGAGTAAAGGCTCAGGAAAGAAAGAAGTCCATCTATGAGGAAACCCACCGAGAGCAAAAGTACCAAGAAGGGATGTGTGCACAGCATGTTGCATAGACACAGCTGCCAACGATTGTCCCAAAGGGGTTTGCACCATGACATGCAGTCAGCACCGCTGCACCGAGCTCTTAATGCAGGAATGAGCACAGCACACCAGCATGTAGAGCGGGGCCACAGGGCTGCACGGCTCTGAGCTGAGCTCTGCACCACAGCTCCCCAAGCTCTGCTTCAGGGCTTTGCACCCCGCTCATGCTTGCACACCTTTTCCCCTCACCGTCACCTTGTGCTTCCATCCCTGCCATGCAGAGCTTCTGAACTGGGTGCCGAGTTCTTTATGCTTCCCTTCCCTGCTCCTCCTTGCCCCCCAGTGCAATCACAGCCCCCACAGCACAGCCCCTTTGCCCCCTGCCACAATCCCCTCTTTCCTGCCGGCCCTCTCAGCCCAGCACCATAACGTGAAGCACCAAGCAGAGGTCCAAGGGGCTCCCAGTGGGTGCGAGTGCCCCTGTCCCACCCCAGGCACTGCAGCCTGGCCCTACCTGCCCATTCGGTGCTCCGCAGCCCTGGTGCTTTCTGAGCCCATGCTCTTAGACAGCCTGGAGCCTCTGCACAGGCTGCAGCTTCCTGCTGGTGGGGCAGGGGAAGCCTTCTCCTCCCTCAAGCCGCAGCTGCAAATGAAACTTGGCAGCTGCTGGAAAACAGAGCTGTTGAGTGGAAATCTTTTGATATGGCCATACACACAGTTCCTTATCCATGCGACAGCGCAACTAACAAATCCAGCTCTCTGGGAGGTTGGGATGCCCAAAGCATTCCTGAAACCATCAGCAATCAGCTCATGGAGTTCCTGCAGCACAGGGAAAGCCCCAGGGCTGGAGCAGGACAAGCATAACTGCTCCTGAGAAGAGGCACTGAGTTCATTCTCTTTCCGATCCGTGGTTTCTCAACTGGACCAGCTCAGCATAGGAATTGAGATCTCTGGAATGTTTACAATGCTTTGGATAATCTGGTGATTGCCCTGAAAAGGGCCATGAAGATGCTGCGGTGCCTGGAACAGCTCTGCTGGGAGGAGAGCTGGGGCTGCTCGGCCCAAAGCAGGGGAGGCTCACGGAGATCCAAGCACGTAAATCCTCGCAGGAGGTGCAAGGGAATGAGCCAGGACCTGCTCAGGGGTGCCCAGGCAGCCCAGGAGCACAGGGCACAGCCTGGAGCCCAGGAGCTGCCCATCAGCAGCACTGCAGTGCTGGGTGGGTGCCGGAGCCCTGGCACAGGGAGCAGAGAGCGGTGGGGGCTCCTCCTGGGGGATCTCCCACTGCCCCCGGCCGTGGTGCTGGGCTGCCTGCTCTGGGTGGCCCTTCAGGGGCAGGGGGGACCAAGGGGACCCAGAGTTATCTCGGTCCAGCCCCAAGCAACGTGGGGTTCTGTGCCGTGCAGGCTCTTTGTCACCAAGACCGCAATCATGCAGGGAGCTCCCAGGTTGCTGGTTCCTGCCAAGAGGTTACAAAGGCGTTGCCTCTCAGCATCCTCCATACTCAGAAAGGTCTGGAAAGCAGCTGGGCCTTTACCAATCAAATCCCAAACTTAGGAAAATTACTGGGCACTCTTCTCTGAAAACAACTGTGCCTGAGAATCACATTCAGTTTCACAAAAGCCTGAGCCTCTTCCAGAAAAGGTTCTGATTTCTGAGAAGCAGAGAAGGCAGGCACAGATCTTGAGAAAAAATGAAAGAACCTTTAACCGCATCTGGAAGGTGTGTGTGGAGTGGGGGCTGGGGGGGAAGGGGACAGGATGCTGTTTGCTGCCTCAGAGACAAGGTGGCTCGTGAGGTCATGGCCCCAAACCCACAGCATCCCCATTGGCCATTAGTGCCGAGGCCGGGGATGGCACTGACATCAGGGAGCGAGCTCGGGGGTCGTTCCTGCAGGTGGGCATCCCCCCTTTATTGGCTGCCAGGCAAAGCGAGGTGAACCAGCCCTCTCTCCCTTGGCTGCTGCTTCTTTACATTTAGCTGCTTTCCTTCATGAGCAGCTCCCTCAGATTCCATCAGCTCCTGCCATAGAGCGAGAGCAGTGTAGGGGTGTGGGGTCAGCAGGAGCTGCCCCTTCTGCCTTCCAGCTCTTCCTCCTGTGCTTTTGGCTGCTCCTTCAGCATGTCAGCAGTGCTGCTGGTCAGTGCTGAGCTGAGCTCTGCTCAGCGTCCTGCCCTGCCCAGGGCTGGGTACAGCGAGGTTCTCACTCACTCTCCAGCCAACAGAGACATCTTTTCCCCACTTTGAACAGAGGGTTCCTCTTCTCATGGCACGAGGAAGCCCAGCAGCTAGTCTTCCCTTGGCCATTCATAGAGCAGTGGTTAATGGAGGCTGGAGTGCATCCTGGTGGGGTGCAGAATGGGCAGAAAGGAGAAAGCAGCATAGAACCAGATAAGAGTAAAGGCTCAGCAACAAGAGAAGAAATGCCACCATGAGGAGCCCCACTGAGAGTGAAGGTGGCAGGGAGAGATGCAGGCACAGCATGTTGTGCAGGCACAGCATGTTGCACAGACACAGCTGCCAACAATTGTCCCTAAGGGGTGCACACTGTGACACACAACCAGCACCGCTGCACCGAGCCCAGAACACAGGAATGAGCGCAGCATGCCAGCGTGCAGAGCTGGGCCACAGGGATACAGGGCTCTGTGCTGGGCTCTGCACCACAGCCCCCATGTCTCTATCTTGGCGCACTGCTTTCAACTCCACTCTTCCACTGCCTTTCCCCTCCACCCCATGCACTTTGCGCTTCCATCCCTGCCATGTTCAGCCCCTGATCTGGGTGCGAAATTATTCGCGCTTCCCTTCCCCGCTCCTCCTTGCCCCCCAGTGCACCCATTGCAATCACAGCCCCCACAGCACAGCCCCTTTGCCCCCTGCCACAATCCCCTCTTTCCTGCCGGCCCTCTCAGCCCAGCACCATAACGTGAAGCACCAAGCAGAGGACCAAGGGGCTCCCAGTGGGTGCGAGTGCCCCTGTCCCACCCCAGGCACTGCAGCCTGGCCCTACCTGCCCATTTGGTGCTCCGCAGCCCTGGTGCTTTCCGAGCTCGGCTCTGACTGCGCTCTTAGACAGCCTGGAGCGTCTGCACAGGCTGCAGCTTCCTGCTGGTGGGGCAGGGGAAGCCTTCTCCTCCCTCAAGCCGCAGCTGCAAATGAAACTTGGCAGCTGCTGGAAAACAGAGCTGTTGAGTGGAAATCTTTCGATATGGCCATACACACAGTTCCTTATCCATGCGACAGCGCAACCAACAAATCCAACTCTCTGGGAGGTTGGGATGCCCAAAGCATTCCTGAAACCATCAGCAATCAGCTCATGGAGTTCCTGCAGCATAGGGAAAGCCCCAGGGCTGGAGCAGGACAAGCATAACTGCTCCTGAGAAGAGGCACTGAATCCCTTCTCTTTCCAATCCGTGGCTTCTCAACTGGACCAGCTCAGCATAGGAATTGAGATCTCTGGAATGTTTACAATGCTTTGGATAATCTGGTGATTGCCCTGAAAAGGGCCATGAAGATGCTGCGGTGCCTGGAACAGCTCTGCTGGGAGGAGAGCTGGGGCTGCTCGGCCCAAAGCAGGGGAGGCTCACGGAGATCCAAGCACGTAAATCCTCGCAGGAGGTGCAAGGGAATGGAGCCAGGACCTGCTCAGGGGTGCCCAGGCAGCCCAGGAGCACAGGGCACAGCCTGGAGCCCAGGAGCTGCCCATCAGCAGCACTGCAGTGCTGGGTGGGTGCTGGAGCCCTGGCACAGGGAGCAGAGAGCGGTGGGGGCTCCTCCTGGGGGATCTCCCACTGCCCCCGGCCGTGGTGCTGGGCTGCCTGTTCTGGGTGGCCATTCAGGGGCAGGGGGGGACCAGGGGGACCCAGAGTTATCTCGGTCCAGCCCCAAGCAACGCGGGGTTCTGTGTCCTGCAGGCTCTTTGTCACCAAGACCGCAATCATGCAGGGAGCTCCCAGGTTGCTGGTTCCTGCCAAGAGGTTACAAAGGTGTTGCCTCTCAGCATCCGCCATCCTTGGGAGAGGTCAGGAAGTCAGCTGGATCTTTAATAATCCAATCCTGATCTTAGGCAATTCATTGGGTATTCTCTGAAAACAACTGTGCCCGAGAATCACTTTCAGTTTCACAGGTGCCTGAGCCTCTTCATAGAATCATAGAATCATAGAATCGCTAAGGTTGGAAAAGACCCACAGGATCATCCAGTCCAACCATTCACCCATCACCAATGGTTCTCACTAAACCATGTCCCTCAACACAATGTCCAAGTGTTCCTTAAACACCTCCAGGGTCAGTGACTCCACCACCTCTCTGGGCAGCCCATTCCAGTGCCTGACCACCCTTTCAGAGAAGTAGTATTTCCTAACGTCCAGCCTGAATCTTCCCTGGCGCAGCTTGAAGCCATTCCCTCTAGTCCTATCACTAGTCACCCGGGAGAAGAGGCTGACCCCCAGCTCACCACAACCTCCCTTCAGGTGGTTATAGAGAGCAATAAGGTCTCCCCTGAGCCTCCTCTTCTCTAGACTGAACAATCCCAGCTCCTTCAGCCGCTCTTCATAAGGCCTGTGCTCCAGACCCCTCACCAGCTTTGTTGCCCTCCTCTGGACACGCTCCAGGGCCTCGATGTCTTTCTTACAGTGAGGGGCCCAAAACTGGACACAGTACTCGAGGTGTGGCCTCACCAGTGCTGAGTACAGGGGAATAATTACTTCCCTTTTCCTGCTGGCCACACTGTTTCTGATACAAGCCAGGATGCCATTGGCCTTCTTGGCCACCTGGGCACACTGCTGGCTCATGTTCAGTCTAGAATCAATCAACACCCCCAGGTCCATTTCCTCTACACAGTCTTCCAGCCACTCTGCCCCAAGCCTGTAGCGTTGACTGGGGTTATTGTGGCCAAAGTGCAGGACCCGGCATTTGGTCTTGTTGAATCCCATCCCATTGGCTTCAGCCCAGCTATCCAGCCTATCCAGATCCCTCTGTAAGGCCTCGCTACCCTCAGGCAGATCAACACTTCCAGCTAGCTTGGTGTCATCTGCAAACTTACTGAGGGTGCACTCAATGCCCTCATCCAGGTCATCAATAAAGACACTGAAGAGGACAGGCCCCAGCACCGACCCCTGGGGAACACCACTCGTGACACTGCTGGATTTAACTCCATTCACCACCACTCTCTGGGCCCGGCCCTCCAGCCACTTCCTTACCCAGCGAAGAATGTATCTGTTGAAGCCACGATCTGCCAGCTTCTGGAGGAGAATACTGTGCGAGACAGTGTCAAAGGCTTTGCTGAAGTCTAGGTAGACCACATCAACTGCCTTTCCCTCATCCACCAGATGGGTCACTGGATCATAGAAGGAGATCAGGTTGGTCGAACAGGACCTGCCCTTCGTGAACCCATGCTGGCTAGGCCTGATCCCCCGGTTGACCTGCATGTGCCGCGTGATCTCCCTCAAGACAATCTGCTCCATAATCTTCCCCGGCACCGAGGTCAGGCTAACAGGCCTGTAGTTCGCCGGATCCTCCCTGCAGCCCTTCTTGTAGATGAGAGTCACACTGGCAAGCCTCCAGTCTTCTGGGACCTCACCCGTCAACAAGGAGCACTGATAGATGATGGAAAGCGGCTCGGCTATCACCTCCGCCAGTTCCCTCAGCACTCTCGGGTGAATCTCATCTGGTCCCATGGACTTGTGGCAGTCCAGTTGGAGTAGCAGGTCTCTAACTGTTACCTCCTGAATTGTGGGGGGTTTAGTCTGCTCCCCAGCCAAGGCTGCCAGGTCAGGGAGTAGAGAAACCTGAGGATAACCGGTCTGTCTTTTAAAGACAGATGTAAAGAAGGCATTCAGAACATCTGCCTTTTCCTTATCCTCAGTGGTTACATTGCCAGCCTCATCCAGTAGAGAATGGAGATTCTCCCTGGTCCTCCTCTTGCTGTTGATATACTTGTAAAAGAGTTTCTTGTTCCCTTTTACCCCAGCAGCCAGCTTGAGTTCAAGCTGGGCTTTAGCCTTTCTGATTTTCTCCCTGCACATCTTAACAACTTCTTTGTATTCTTTCTGGGTTGCCCGTCCCTTCTTCCAGTGGAGGTAGATTCTCTTTTTCTCCTGGAGCCTCAAGAATAGTTCCCTATTCATCCACGCCGGTCTTCTTCCGCACCGGCTCATTTTGCGGCTTAGGGGGACAGCCTGCTCCTGCGCCTTTAAGACTTCCTTCTTAAAGAGCAACCATCCATCTTGTACCCCTTTACTTTCTAATACTGAACGCCAGGGGACTCTCCCTACTAGTCTCCTGAACAATTCAAAGTCTGCCCTCCGGAAGTCCAAGGTAGCAGTTTTGCTGTTCCCCCTCCTGCCTCCACCAAGAATCAAGAACTCTACCATGTCGTGGTCACTCTGCCCAAGACAGCCCCCAACCTCTACATCTCCCACCAGACCTTCTCTGTTTCTGAACAGCAGGTCTAACGGGGCAGCTCCTCTCGTAGGTTCTCTTACCAGCTGCATCAAGAAGTTGTCCTCCATACATTCCAGAAACCTCCTAGACTGCTTCTTCTGTGCTAAATTGTATTCCCAGCATATGTCAGGAAAGTTGAAGCCCCCCATGAGGACAAGGCTTCCAGGAATGGCTCTGATTTCTGAGGAGTAGGCAGGCATGGATCTGGATGAAAAATGAAACAATTTTTAAACCCGTCCCAAAGCTGTGTGTGGAGCAGGGGCTGGGAGAACTGAGGACAGGACGCTGTTTGCTGCCTCTGACAGCAGGTGGCTCCTGAGGTCACGGCCCCAAACCCACAGCATCCATTAGTGCCAAGGCTGGGGATGGCACTCACACTGGGGAGTGAGCTTGGGGAGCGTTCCTGTACATGTGCATCCCCCCTTTATTGACTGCCAGGCAAAGGGAGTTGAGCCCTTTCCCTTGGCTACCTCCCTCTGGCATCCTCTGTTTTTGCTCACACCTCCTGCTACAGTGAGGCACCACACTGGGAAGGGCTCACATTGAGCCTACAGGGACAGGCTTAGCAACGAGGCTGTCTGAAGGACTCTACTGAGGACCAAAGTGGTGAGGAAGGCCGTGAGGACGAGGAGCTCCTTGCTCTTTGCTGTGGGTCAAACTTGGTTGATGACTAAGCACGAAGCATTTGCTTGCTCACTTCCTGCCTTTTCCAGTGGATGGGGAAGAGGACAGCATGAATCAGAGGAAGATCACGTGTGGGTCTGGACAAAAATTATTTCCCAGGTGAAGGAGAAGTGGAAAAAGAGAGAAACTAAACAAATGATGCAAAAGCAATCACTCAGCACCTCCTGTGGGGAGCCTGATGCCCAGCCCATACCTGAGCAGAACAAAGCTGTCTTCTAATCCTCCTCTTCTCGTTTTTAGTGCTGAGCTTGAAGTTATAAAGCATGGAATATCTCTTCGATTAGTTTGGGCCACCTGCCTGTTGGTGCATGAGGTTCTCCTGGGCCCACTGCTCAGTCTGTCTAGGTCCCACTGGATGGCATCCCATCCCTCTGGTGTATTGACTGCGCCCCACGCTTGGTGTCATCAGCAAACTTGCTGAGGGTGCATTCGACCCCACTGTCAATGTCACTGATGAAGACATGCAAGAATATTGGTCCCAGCACCGACCTTTGGGGGCACCACTCGTCACTGATCTCCATCCAGACATGGAGCCATTGACCACCGCACTCTGGACTCAATCCTGCAGCCAGTTCTTCATCCATCGGACAGTCCATCCACCAAATCCATATTGTTCCAATTTGGAGAGGAGGATGTTGAGGGGTACTGTCTCGAAAGCCTTACTGAAGTTGCAATAGATTATATCAGTGGCTCTTCCCTTGTCCATCGATGCAGTGACCCCATCATAGAAGACTACTGTAAGTTGTTCAAGCAGCATTTGCCCTTGGTGAAACCATGCCAGTTCTCCCATATCACCTCTTTGCCTTCCATGTGCCTTAGCACTGCTTCCATAGAATCATAGAATCACTAAAGTTGGAAAAGACCCACAGGATCATCCAAGTCCAACCATTCACCCATCACCAATGGTTCTCACTAAACCATGTCCCTCAACACAATGTCCAAGTGTTCCTTAAACACCTCCAGGGTCAGTGACTCCACCACCTCTCTGGGCAGCCCATTCCAGTGCCTGACCACCCTTTCAGAGAAGTAGTATTCCCTAACGTCCAGCCTGAACCTTCCCTGGCACAGCTTGAAGCCATTCCCTCTAGTCCTGTCACTAGTCACACGAGAGAAGAGGCCGACCCCCAGCTCACCACAACCTCCCTTCAGGTGGTTATAGAGAGCAATAAGGTCTCCCCTGAGCCTCCTCTTCTCTAGACTGAACAATCCCAGCTCCTTCAGCCGCTCCTCATAAGGCCTGTGCTCCAGACCCCTCACCAGCTTTGCTGCCCTCCTCTGGACACGCTCCAGGGCCTCGATGTCTTTCTTACAGTGAGGGGCCCAAAACTGAACACAGTACTCGAGGTGTGGCCTCACCAGTGCTGAGTACAGGGGGACAATTACTTCCCTGTTCCTGCTGGCCACACTGTTTCTGATACAAGCCAGGATGCCATTGGCCTTCTTGGCCACCTGGGCACACTGCTGGCTCATGTTCAGTCTAGCGTCAGTCAACACCCCCAGGTTCATTTCCTCTACACAGTCTTCCAGCCACTCTGCCCCAAGATTGTAGCATTGACTGGGGTTGTTGTGGCCAAAGTGCAGGAACCTGCATTTGGTCCTGTCGAATCCCATTCCATTGGCTTCAGCCCAGCTATCCAACCTATCCAGATCCCTCTGTAAGGCCTCGCTACCCTCAGGCAGATCGACACTTCCAGCCAACTTGGTGTCACCTGCAAACTTACTGAGGGTGCACTCAATGCTCTCATCCAGGTCATCAATAAAGACACTGAAGAGGACAGGCCCCAGCACCGACCCCTGGGGAACACCACTCGTGACCAGTTGCCAGCTGGATTTAACTCCATTCACTACCACTCTCTGGGCCCGGCCCTCCAGCCACTTCCTTACCCAGCCAAGAGTGTACCTGTCCAAGCCACATGGGAGACAGTGTCAAAGGCTTTGCTGAAGTCTAGGTAGACTACATCAACAGCCTTTCCCTCATCCACCAGATGGGTCACTGGATCATAGAAGGAGATCAGGTTGGTCAAGCAGGACTTGCCTTTTGTGAACCCATGCTGGCTAGGCCTGATCCCCCGGTTGACCTGCATGTGCCGCGTGATCTCCCTCAAGACAATCTGCTCCATAACCTTCCCCGGCGCTGAGGCCAGGCTAACAGGCCTGTAGTTCCCCGGATCCTCCCTGCAGCCCTTCTTGTAGATGGGAGTCACACTGGCAAGCCTCCAGTCTTCTGGGACCTCACCTGTCAACAAGGAGCACTGATAGATGATGGAAAGCGGCTCGGCTATCACCTCCGCCAGTTCCCTCAGCACTCTCGGGTGATTCTCATCCGGTCCCATGGACTTGTGGCAGTCCAGCTGGAGTAGTAGCTGCCCAAGGCCATGTGTGGGCCCTAAAGGAGGTGTCCCTATGTCACGTGTGGGCTTTAAGGTCCCTTCTAACCCAACCCCGTTCTTTGACGCGATGAGATTTCAGAGAGAGCCCTCCCGGCCGCCAGGGGGCGCTCTTGGGTAATGCGGCGCCGCGCGGTGGGAGGTGGCGCGGCGCGGTGACGTCACGGCCACGCCGGGTGGGCCGATGCGGCGGCGGGAGGCGGCCTACGGCGGCCGGTGGGGGCCGAGCGGGCGCGGCGTGGGGTGGTGTGGGGCGGCCGGGTCGGGCCGGTGCGGGCGCCATGGAGTACGTGACGGCCGAGCAGCTGGCCGGCTTCAGCAAGTATAAGGTAGTGAGGCCGAGAGTGCGGCCTGGAGGTCCGTGGGAGCCTGGAGGGGGGGAGAGATGTCGGGAATGTGTGGGGAGTGGGGATCTGGTGGTTGGGGCCCTGCTGCTGGAGGGGGGACACAATATAGGGTCTTCTGGCTGAGGGTGCGATGACGCTGTGGGGCCTTTTGGCCGTGGGGGAGGGAGGGGACACACTGTGGGGTCCTTTGGCTGAAAGGGGGAGTGGGGCACTGTGGGGTCCTTTGGCTGTGGGGTGGGGACACTGTGGGGTCTTTTGGCGGGAAGGGGAGTGGGACACTGTGGAGTCCTTTGGCGGGAAGGGGAGTGGGACACTGTGGGGTCCTTTGGCAGGAAGGGGAGTGGGGCACTGTGGGGTCCTTTGGCTGTGGGGTGGGGACACTGTGGGGTCCTTTGGCTGGGAGGGGAGTGGGACACTGTGGAGTCCTTTGGCTGGGAGGGGAGTGGGACACTGTGGGGTCCTTTGGCTGGGAGGGGAGTGGGACACTGTGGGGTCCTTTGGCTGTAGGTCTTTGTGCCCATGGAGGGGTCCTGCTGCTGCTGCTGGGGGGGGGGGGGGGCTGCTGTGAGTCTTGATGCTTTGGAGAGGGTGGGAGGTAATTTCCATGGGGCTTTGCCCCACAGAGGGGGATGCAGTGGTCATATGAAGTGTCAGTTGTGGTGCTTTTGTCCTTTTGGGGGCCGATGGGGTGTCATGTTCAGGTTGGATATTAGGGAGTATCTGTTCTCTCAAAGAGTGGGCAGTCATTGGCACAAGGAGGTAGTAGGGTCACCATCCGTGGAGGTATTCAAGGTAGGTAGAGATGTCCATGCTGCTCTGCTCTCCTCCTGGAGCAGTCTGTGTGTTCAATCATGGCTGGGGCTTGCTCATGCCCTCCTTTTCCACCCTCACTTTCCACCACTATAAGCAACGTGTGAACCTTGCTGGTACAGAGTTTCTATTCCCAGCTGGACCAAGAGGCAGAAGCCAGCAGAGCCTGTGCTCCAGGGGCAGGGCTGCGGTCTCGCTGGCAGGAGTAGCCTTGCTTGAAAGATTGTGGTTTTATTGAGTCAATAAGGACTTTGATAAAAGCAGGCACGTTCACAATTAGCACTCAAAGCGCATCATGTCTGCTGTATGATGCCTCTGTCTGCTTGGCAGGGCTCTGCTTGTCTTTGTTTGCTCTGGGAGTTTGTTTTACTATGCTATTTTAGCCTTGATGAAGCAGCACAACAACCCTGTGATACTGAGTGGCGCATTCCAGCCTTGCTGTGGGCATTGCACCTTGTCCTCCTGTGCCCTTTCCTTACCTGGTGACCCTGGGTCTGTCACTGCTGGTTTTCCTTTTGGGTACAGCCAGAAAACTTCTGCAACAGTGTAAAATGCTCCTAAGGAGAGTGCAGAGTGGGGGGTGTGTGAATGGATGTCAATACAAAATGTCAGGAGAGCAGCTTAGCTTTTGCTGCGTGGCTTTCTTTGCATCCTGTGTTAAACCTCAGCCATGTAACTTGAGTACGTACCCACAGCTGGAAAGAGGTGGGACCAGCCAAAAAGGGGATGCACAGCCAGAAGCATACCTGTGCTACAGGAGTCCCTCTGTTCCTCTTGCTGCTTTGGCCAGCATGTTATAGATTTGGAGAAAAGCCTGGAGGAGGCAACAAGGGAAGGAGCTGCGCTCCCAGCAGTGATGGTTGGTTTTCCTGGAGCAGAAGCACTTTCTGCAAGGTTGCTTCCTCCAGCTCTTGCTCCTCCTGTGGCTGCCAGGAGTGCAGATGGTGAGTCGGGAGCCAGATGGCTTCAGCTTTGCAGTGTGCACGTTTCTGGCTGGGGGAGGTGGTGTGTGCCTTCTGGCACAGGCTGGCTCGGTGCTGGTGGGGCTGACACGGAGGGATCCATCCTCCATCAGCTCCTCCGCCCTTGATCTGCTCTTGATGGGACACTGAAGTGCTCTTGTGTACAAGGGGGTTGTGCAGCAAAACGTTCAGCGTTGGCTTAACCTTTAATTGTACCTCTGTCACTTCTTCAGCAGGAGGTTGTACTGTTTGGGTATGCACCTTTGGATATAACTTAAGCCATGGGACAGAAAGGTTTCTCTGCTGTACCAAATTCACCCCCTTGCCTGACAGTGCTGAGGCTTCCCCAGGAGATGCTGCTCACAGTGGTCAGAAAGCCAAACAGATCCTAAGTGAGTCTGCCCCAACATTACCTCCTGCTCATCAGGTTGGTGCAGAGGACTGATAGCTCTGGCAGATCGGAGGGCTTGTTATCAGAAATAAAGCTTGTTTTAAGGCTGCAGAGCAATGCATGCCTTGACCTTCCTGTCTGAATGCTGAATGCCTTTGGCCAAAACCAGGTGCTCTGTTACTGTTCAGCGCTGAATGCCCTCAGCCAGGCTCTGCTGTTCGGGGCTGCAAACCTTGCAGTTGGATGCCAGAAGTCACAATCTGCTTCTTCAAAGCCAGCCTGCAAATCACTTTCTGGCGAGCTTCTATAAAACAGTGAGCAGAGGGGAAAGTGGGTCCGTTTGGAACGCTCACAGAGATGTCTGCTCCTGTTTTGCATTCTTGAGGAAAAAGACCTTTCTTCCTTCCAGACTGCCCCCAAGTCCTGTTTTTTTTTGCAGAGCAACCCAAACAACTCGCCCTTGTGCAGGCTTTGTGGTGTGTGGTGCCTGGAGCTGGATGCAGAAGAGAGGGGAAGGATGCTTCGTGTGTTGCATGCTGCGCTGGTATTGCTGCTTCTTGTGCATCTCGATGAGCTGCATGCAGTCTTTGCAGCTCCTGGGACTCATTTCTGGGGGCTGCCACAGTGCCAGGAGCAGCTGCAGAAAGGGAAACTGAATGAGGGCAGAGCGCTGCGGCTTGGTGGTGGTGCCAGCTTCCATGGCTGCTCGCAGTGTTTTGGGTTCCATTCCACCAATCCTTGGTGTCCCAAGGTTCCTGCAGGCTTTCCTGGCCCAGTGTTATCTTTGCTGGGGGTGATTTATGCCCCAGGGGCGGGGGGAGATAGGGGAAAGCAGGGCGTTGGGGCACTGCACCTGCATGGCACAGGAGCTGCGCCCCGAGAGGGGAGGTGATGACACGTGTCCTGCTTGGGTCCAAAGGTGGGATGGGATGCTTTGGGAGCAAGCTCTGTGAGAGGAAAGTGAACTGGGGCTTTGGGAAATGCTGCACCCTGAAATCCTTCCATGCCTGTGCCCATGCTTTGAGCAGGGGGCAGTGGTGACTGCAGCAACATTGCGGAGGAGGCTGGCAGCTGCCCGCTTGCCCGTGCTCTTGTGAAAGGCTTTTTGTCTCCTTACCTGCGTGGGCAGTGGCACAAAGCCCTCATAGTGTTGCTGTCATGTTTGCTGGGCTGAGGATGGCGACAGCACTGCGAGTTGTGCCATTGTCCTGGTGTTGGGTTCTCAGCAGGTCGGAGCATTGGTTGAGCACCTTGCATGTACCTGTGCATGGAGAGCTCTAATGGGTGATGTCTCTTGCATAGGAGAAGGAAGGAAAGAACCTTCTCCAGCTGTGCACTCCTGGAGGAGGAGATGTCTTGTATGGTGCAGAGCAAGCGAGCCCTGTGGCCATGTGCACATTCCCACATAGCAGATGTTTTATGCCAGGAAGTGCTGGGCAGTTACCCCAGTGAGAAAGGTGCTCTGTAAGGTGCCACTTAGTATACTATTTCTTAGAGCTGACACTGTGAGGAGAAAATTGTATGGAGAATCCTATATCTCCTTATATGATAGAATTGCCACAAGCTACTGTAGGGTTTTCATTGATTTGATTCCTGATTTCCAGAGCCAAACAGAAGAATGCTCATGTGAGAGCATCACCCAGGTAGAGGCACGAGCACACAGGTACGTGGGTGCTTTGAACATATTTGTCTTGCCCCAGGAAATCCTCTTCCCTTCAGATCCAAGTGCTGTGGAGAGCAGGGCTGCAGATGCTGCACTGCAGGAAGCAGATGACTGAAAGCTGTCCTGGCAGCCTCACACAGGCTCCTTTGGAAATACGAGCCCTGAAGAGATCTCTGCAGACACCCAGATGTGTGCCAGTGGCTCTTCAGACCAGTGGAACAACAACGCAGCTGGTAGTGAGAGCAGCAAGAGAGGCTTTTGATGTTAGCAACCTGGATGGGAGGCTTGAGGCTTGGCTTGGCTTCTCCTGCAGGGTCCTTAGCAAGGAAGGGTGTGGTGCAGGAGAAAAGAGCCCTTTGAGCCCTGTTCTTGAATCACTTAACTCCTTCCCCAACAGCTCCTTTAATTGTTCTGAGGCACTGCATGTGCCTGCCTTTAAACGACTACTTCCTAGAGTGCTGTGTTGCACAGAGTGCCCGAAGCCCCATAGTACTCCCAGATTTCACAACTGTTAAGGTGAGCAGCTAGAAGATAGAGGTGCTTTTCATCTTTCTTCTTTTCTTTTGTTAAATTCAGAATTTTCAACCTCTGCCAGATTCAATACCAAAGATACTGAAGCACGTTTTGGCTAGGGATTCCCATTTTCCCCATTTCTATCTTCAAGGAGGTCGCTGGGGTCACTGTGATCTTAGAGGTTGGCACAGGTTGCCCAGAGAGATGGTGGATACCCGTGCAGACACCCAAGGTCAGGCTGGACGGGGCTCTGAGCACCGGATTGAGCTGTAGATGTCTCTGTTCATTGCAAGGAAGTTGGACAAGATGACATTTAAAGGTCCCTTCCAACTCAAATGATTCAAGGATCTGTCTTTTACTTTGCATTTTTGCTTTGGGTGCCTTTGCACACACCTTCCTCCACTGCTGTCCTGCTTGATGTTGGGGCAGAGCCCATCCCCAGATCAATGGCTGCAGTGACACGTAAGGATGGAGCAGCTCACCTTTGGGATGCCACTTTGTGGCCCAGAGCTTTTGGCTCTCAGAGTGGCAGGGCTGGCCCATGGTGTTAAATGGCTTTAAAAATAGTGTAGGTTGCATACTGCAGAGGTGGTGGCTCTTTTAAGAGCTATTCAAACATGAAGATGAGGGATGTGGGTCAGTGGGCATGGTGGGGATGGGCTGATAGTTGGACCCGCTGATCTCAGCGGTCTTATCCAACCTTCATGCTTCTATGATTCTCCAGGAGGTAATCTGTGTGTGTTCTACCACAGCAGTCCTCTGTTGGGTGGGGAAGGGATGCTGGGCAATTAATGCAATTAACCTGGAGGGGTTGTAGCTTCCCCCTTGAGGTCTGAGAAACATTCCTGTTTGCTATGGAGTATGAGAAACCACAGGGAGGATCAGTCCACCTCAGGTCTCAGGAGTGGCACAGAAAGTCTGCTGTTGGGTGTTTTGTTGCCTGTTGAATCTCAGCTGCAAGGAACTCCACCGTGGAAGTCACTCTCTGCTAATTAACAGCGAGCTCTTGGCTGCTGGGACTGCTCGGAAGAGAACCTTGTGGAAACTGACACCTCCCTTCCCATGGCTGCCTCACGAAATGGCTTCGTTATTAGGGCTTGTGTAACTGCCCCGACTCGCTGTGCTTTGAGCCCTGCACAAAGCAGCTGCCAGGGCTTGCAAAGTAATGCGTATTTTGCTGTATTTTTGTCAATTATGGATTTCCTCTTTGCAGAAAGGAAGGAATGGAAAGAGACAGGGTAAGGTTAGGTGCTTTGGCAGGGAGGGGGGGAAAAAGTGTTTGTCTCTTTCAAAATGCCTCTGTTGAAACTTGAAGGTAGCCCTCCCCCTCCTTCCTGGCGATGCCTTGCTTCATCTGCAGTCATCTCCTGATGTGCGTGGGTTTGTGTTTTCCTTTCATAGGTATAGTTAAAAATTGGACCAACTTCTTTTTAGGGGAATCACAATGAATTCTCTTTCCACACCAACTCGCCTGCTCCCCTTTGGCACCAGGAGCAGGCTCCCACATCTGTCAGCTTGAAGTCTCATTCACTTTCGTGTACATCAGCCCTCCTGCTTTAAGCAAGAGTAAGAAGGTTTGGTGGTTGTTGCAACGGCATCATAACATTTAACGTTTCTGCTTTTTTTTCCTGCCCTGATCCCTTGATTCCCCGTTCCAGGAGCTTGTTGCTGGCTGATCCTCCTTGAGCTGCATCCCTGCCACCAGCCCGTGAGCTCTCCCACCCCGTGCTCACCATCTGTGCAGCCTTCCTGCAGCCACAGATATTTAATGCTCCCAAACACAGCGAGCTCCTGGATGTGGCTGAAATAGGCAGGATTCAGCACCCAGCGTGCGGCCAGCTCTGGGTATCAGCTCTGCCTGGATGGCTTTTACTGGTGCTGTGCATCCCACTGCTTGTTTTCTATCTCTGCATAGAGATAATGCAGTGACATAAAGCTGTTGTTTCAATGAGCGCTGCTGCTGTGCACTCCTGAGCACCTTTCCTGCCTCCTGATCTGCAGGGAAGAACGAGCCTCTCCCCACTGGCTTTGCTATGTGTATGCACCTATGGGTGTGCTTGCAGAAGGCAGGGATAGTCTCAGCAGGAACTGTGGTTCTGACCATGAGAGGCTATGGGCAGGGCAGAAATCCTGCTTGCCCAATTTAATTTGCACTGTGGGGCTTGGAGAGTGCGAGCAAGGCTTCTCAGTGTTGCAGGAAAAGAGTTCTGACTTTGCTAGAGTCCCTGTATGTCCAACCTCTACAGAATGAAGACTGAAAAATGGCCAAAGCAGGGATATGGCGCCAGCATTGAGGCTTGTAGTGTTGGGGATGCTGGCATCCCTCTGAGCCAAGCCCTCGGTTCACACGACAGTCCTGTGCTCACCACTGCCAACATACTCCATTCTTACACCGCCTGAGAACTGACCGTAGGGAAGATCAGCAGGACTCAAGTTAATAAGTACCATTAAAGCATGATGTGGCTTGTAATGCATCAGCAGAGCGTGGGCATAGTGCAAACGTGGCTTGTTTGTGCTGGCACAGCTCTACTTGATGACAGTTGCTGTGGATTGTCGAGTTCACAGCCTCCTGGATTACCTCGGGCCCCATGGGAAGAGGCTCTTAGCCCTGTGCCCCCTTTGCACTTAAGGAGATTTGTAGGAAATGGCCTTCTGGATGTGCTGGGGCTGCTTCTGCTTTCCTCTCGCCTCGGGGCTCCTCCAGCCCACCCCAAAGCTCTTTGTGTGTTTGGCACTGGGTGCCAGTATGATGGAGTGCTTTCTGCTGTTGGTGGCTGGATTACTTAAAAGCTGCATTGTTTTATTGGTCAGGAGAGCTATTAGGAGAATCAGGGCTATAAATATGCATCTCTTCCTTGGGCGTGTAATTGGATCTTCCAGAAATCACAGAATATCATAGAATTGCTTGGATTGGAAGGGACCAACCCCTGCTGTGGGTAGGGACTCCTCCCATAGACCGGGCTGCTTGAAGTCCCATCCATGGCCTTGGGCACTACCAGGGATGGGGCACCCACAGCTCTCTGTGCAGCAGTGCCAGGGCCCCACCGCCCTCAGAGTAAAGAATTTCTTCCTAACATCTAACCTCAGCCTCACCTCTTTTGGTTTATAGCCATTACCCCATGTCTTATCACTACCAGGCTGTGTCTTTTTTTATAAGCTCCCTTTAAGTGCTGAAAGACCCCGGTGACGTTGCCCCAAAGCCTTCTGTTCTCCAGGCTGAACAATCCCAGCTCTCAGCCTTTCCTTATAGGACAGAAATGTTCCATTTGCACAACTGATGCTGGTTTTAAGCTGTAAGAGCCACTCCTGTCCCTAACTCCCATAATGATAGGCACCAGCTCAGTGCTGTGCCATGGCAGCCGGGACCATTGTGGTGTCCTATGGGCCATGTTGGGGTGCTGCCTGTATTTACAGCCTTTCCTATAGCTTCCTTTGTTTGGAAATGTTGTCCTGCAGAACTGAAGATGGGATGCGGTGGATGGAGGAAGCCTCAGCCTGGAAGGGGTTTTTAGGGCAGATGATACCAGTTTACTTGGAAAAAGCCTCCCGGAGGTAAATCTCATTTCAGTACTGATGCGAAGTATCCCTGTGCTGTGTGGCCAGGGAATGTGTAGGTGAGAGAGTGGAGGGCATGTGCATAAGCTGACTGGATGCAAGGGGCTCAGCTGGCAGGGATGGAGCACAGGGAAGCTGCAAGGTGCCAAGTGTGAGACTGAAGCTGCAAAGTTGGCTGGGCTGTATTCTTGTGAAGCTTCAAACCAAAACCCCATGGGAGTGGATCCTTCCTGCCATTGTAAGGAGAAGCAGTGTCTGTGTGCACGGTGCTATTTTAGAGCAGTGTCCATTACAGCCGTCTGTCTGCTTTGAGAAGGAGCCTCTGGGGCATATAAAATTCCTTCCATTTGTCCTTCCCTCCCTGAAAATAAGGCAGAAATCTGAGTCCTGACAGCTGGCCCTGATAGAAAAATGACTCGAGGAAGGACGAATGGTGCATGTTAGTCATTAGATGGATGTGTAGAGGTTCAGAATGGAGAAGGAGATGCTGGTTTGCAGGAAGGATGAGGCAGCTGGAGGACAGCAGGTACATGTGTGGTAAGTGAAGCACTGCCGTGCTTAGAGCCTCATGGCCATTAGCCCCAACCTTCTGGAAAGGGAACCAGAGCATCGGTAAGCCTCTGCAAAACAGTTGAGCATTACCCCCCCAAAATAGGGTCATTCTGGATCTTTGAGCTCTGCGTACAAGTTGGGAGCGTGGGGAAAAGCTGCTTCTTGCTTCTTACCCCCAGTGTGTGGAGAGAGGAGAGATGTGCTGGGATGTGGCCTGGAAACCTCCCCAGGGTGCTTTCCAAACAGGAGCAGACTCCAGAATGCTCCTGGTGAGGCATCTGTTTTCTTGTTCCAGGCTGTTACGGGGGTAATGAGATTTAATCAGTCTCCAGCTCTCCTCCCCTAGTTGGTAGTTAGCCCAAATCGTGTTATCTCATAAAGTGTTTGAAATTCTGTCCTCTGAAACTGCGCTAAGCTGGGATGGAAATTCCTCATGGCTTAGCCCTCGTCTCATACGATGTCAAGCTCGGGGTTTTTGTTGCTCTGCTGCAGCTCCTGTGGGCTTGCTGGTGCTGTAGGATCAAGGCGAGCATGTTAATAGTGCTTGGTTAACTCCTAGTGAAGCAGAGTGATCCGTCATGGGGATCAGGTGGGAAGGGAAGGGCTGGGAGCAGAAATATCTGCTGAAGGTGGGATTGAGCCCACCAGGAATGTGGAACCCCAACCCACCCCACCGTGCCCACTGCCCGCGTCCCTCAGTGCCACATCCCCACAGTTCTGGAGCACCTCCAGGGGTGATGACCCCACCACCTCCTTGGACAGCCTTGTTCCAATGCCTGACCACTGAGAGAAGGTATTTTTCCTAACATCCAACCTGATTTGCAGCCAAAGAGAAGAGCTCTGAGAGGCACCAGCATGGGGAGGCGCTGGTTGGTTCAGGGCTGGGGACTGAGTGCTGCTGTGCTTCCTCTGAGCAACCAAATTCCCCTTATCTCAGAGAGAGCATAGG
Source organism: Gallus gallus (assembly GCF_016699485.2). Classification (NCBI taxonomy): domain Eukaryota; kingdom Metazoa; phylum Chordata; class Aves; order Galliformes; family Phasianidae; genus Gallus; species Gallus gallus. The sequence goes on from NC_052534.1 coordinate 104,825,015, forward strand.
TTGTGTCCCTGGTTGGGTGGAGGCTTTGTTCACTCTCCCTCCCATTGCTCTTGAGCTTTCCCCTGCCGTGGGGTGACAGCAAGCACCAATGCCTGGCGCCGTGTGGGCGCTGTCCCAGGGTTCATCGCCTGGAGCATGCCAGCTGTGCAGTGTTGTAGTATATGGAGCTGTTTTTCTTGGGACACTTATCGAAGTGATTCTTGGGGAAGAGGACTTTAGACAGTGATGTTGGCTGGGAAAAGGCTGTGAGCTGGAGAGCAGATAACAGCTTGCGGTGCTTTGAGAGCCAAACGATGGCGAAATGTAACTTTTGAGGTGGAACCTGTTCCGTTTGTTTGTTTGGGTCTTTTATTTCCATGCCCCACGTCTCCATCCAGCCCAGGTCAGCTGTGCTGGGGGCTGCCAAATGGCCCTTTGCTGCTTAAATTGTAACGGGATGTGTAGGATTTGGAGGTGATCACGGGTATGCAGTGGTGTTTGTGGCATTCAGGAAACATGGAGATGTGGCACTTAGGGATGTAGTTTAGTGGGCACGGTGCTGATGGGTTGACAGTTGGACTTATCTTAGAGGTCTTTTCCAACCTATGATTCTATGATTTAGGTCCTGCAGAGCAAGGGCGGGGGTTGGAGCTCTTGCTTATAAACATCTTCTGCCTTTCTGGAAGGAGAAGGTCTCTTCCAGGTGACTGGAGATGAGCGTGACAGCGAGAGCTGTCATCTCAATGGGTTTAATATGGCCTGAAACGTACCAGCTCTTACGCAGGACTTTTGTGATTGCTCACTGCCCTTTGTATATAACTCCATTCCTGGCTCAAGCATTCCTACAATGCAAAGACTTGGGTAGCAAGGGAAGCCTTGACATTCAGGTTCTTTGACATGCTGCAAGAGATCTTGGAGCCCTAACTATCATTTTTTGTCTCTCATTTCCCCTCTCGTTCACAGTACAGTGCCGTGGACAGCAACCCTCTGTCTCTGTACGTCATGCATCCCTTCTGGAACACCATAGTGAAGGTGAGACCTCCTCCTGCCCTGACTGGGACAGCAGAACACCACTTGCTACCAAGACTTCTGCAGCCGAAAGGCCCCGCTTGTGTGAAAAGACCTGCTTCCTTTGGGGTGTGACTAATTAAGTGGGCATGACCTTCCAGCTGGCAGCCTGCCCTGAGCTCACTGCGCTGCAGCCTGAAGCTTTGTGCTGCCCATAATGTTGAATGCAACCAAGCAGTGTTGTCTAACACCCGGATGATTGTAACGAGGTCTCTGTTGCAGCTAGGAGCAGCCTTGTTGCACATTTTAATGAGCTCATTTGTTCTTTTGCTGCTTTCCCATAGATCTTCCCTACGTGGCTGGCCCCAAATCTCATAACGTTTTCTGGCTTCCTGCTGCTTGTCTTCAACTTCTTCCTCATGGCATACTTTGACCCTGACTTTTACGCTTCTGGTAAGGCTGCCTTTTTCTGTTTGGATGTAAAGCATCAGAAGGGTGTGAGCTGTCACCTCCTTTGCTGTGACTTCCTGTGCTCGTTGCAAAGCACTTTCAGCCTGGGTGTTCCCAGGCAGATGGCAGTGTCAGGAAGGGATGGTGTTCAGGGGCTGAAGTTTCTGGGCTTTGCAGTGAGGACTTGTCCAAGCGACACCTTCCTGCTGGTGGGTGCATTTGCTCCTGGCTGGCTGTGTGCAAGTGAAAGAGGAAGGAATGGCCAAATGTGAGGAGGATTCAGCTCTGCTTTCACAGTGGACTGGAGCTAGTGCCCTCATTTTGAAATCAAAAGTGTGGGAAAAAGGTAATGTGGGAAACTCTGCTTCCCTGAAGTCAGCAAGTAGAGCCTTTTAATTCGCATCCCAGCTAATTGCCCTCTTGCAAAAACATGCTGGCCCTGCATTCAAACTAACAAAGGCCATTTCACTGTTCTGCATCGTGCAGGGTTGTTCACAGCTCTAAACGTGTAACAGAACCACTGTTAATCTGTTAATGAATTTGAAAGTTAAGTTGTCCTCTTGCTCATGGGAATGTCCCAGGGAGAGTATGAATACAGCATGATAATTCTCAGTCACTTATCAGTAGTTTTCTTTCCATATTTTAGCTCCCCTGACAGATTTGGTTTAGGTTGCTCAGAACAGTTTGTGGTGTCAATCCACAGCAGCATTCAGTGGCATTGCTGTTGCCCATAGGAGACCTCCATTCATCCTCATGGGAGGCTGTGCCAGGAAGCAGCTTCCTGCTTTTTTCAGGTGTACCTTTGGGCTCCCAGGGTTGCAAACAGCTCAGCTGGCTGTCTGCTGAGAGTGCTGGAGGAGAGAAGGAGGAGAGGCTATTAGGGAAGAACTGAGTTTCAATTGGTGGAGATGCACTCTGCAGACCGGGAGGGGATTCCCCACGTGTGGCTGCAGAGGTAGGGTGTAACCACATAGAGCCATGGAATCACATCCCCAAGAGACTCTGCTTGTTGAGCTGGCTGTGGAGGAGTGCTTGATCTGCACCCACTTCCGTGGCATGCATTTGGGCCACGTTTGCTAGCTGCCATCACAAGATTTTAGATCCTGTCACTGGACACCTGGGGACAGAGGACAAGTATGTCTTGGAAAGTGAAGTCGTAGGTTTCCTGTTGTGGAACAGCTCTGCTACCTCATCCTGAAGAGCTGCCATCTCAGTCACTGAGTTGTGTGGGTACTTTGTCCTGGTGACCTGCTGGTCTGTGCTGTGTGTGTCTTGTGCCAAAATAAACCCACTGAGCATACATGCTGAGCTCTCTACTCCTGGGTCTTTCTGATCCCTGCAGCTCCTGACCACCAGCACGTTCCAAATGGAGTATGGGTCGTTGTGGGTCTCCTCAACTTCATTGCCTACACGTTAGGTAAGACTTCATCTGGCTGTCTGGGGGGAGAAGGGGGGTTTTGTTGGTTGTGTTCTTGCTGCAGGTGCATGTTGGCTTATCTCTGAGCCCACTGAGGCGTCTTTGATTCTGAGCTTCAGCCATGCCCTGCTCTAGACCAGTTTCCAGGAAGTGTTTTGCAAAGTGGATGGGAGGAAGGTTGGCCCAGAGCAGCCGATGCTAAAGGAGGATGGTGGAACTGGCTTGGAGGTGATCCACAAAACTCACCATTTTGGAACGTATCCAGCAAAAACTCCTGTTTCTCCTTGCTCTCTTCCCAGATGGTGTTGATGGTAAACAAGCTCGCAGGACCAACTCCAGCACACCCCTAGGAGAGCTTTTTGACCATGGCCTGGACAGCTGGGCTTGTGTGTACTTCGTTGTGACTGTCTACTCCACCTTTGGCCGGGGCTCCACGGGTGTCAGTGTCTTCGTTCTCTACCTCCTCTTATGGGTGGTGTTGTTTTCATTCATCCTCTCCCATTGGGAGAAGTATAACACAGGGATTCTCTTCCTGCCCTGGGGATATGACATCAGCCAGGTGGTAAGTATGCACCACAGCCACTGCTTGCCTTCAGCAGAAGCTCAGCGGGTTGCTGACGTGCCTGGAGTGTAGTGCTGAGGTGTGAAAGGCCCAAAGCTTTGCAGTGCAGTGCTCTGGGGGGGGGTGTGTTCAGCAGGAGGCACTCAGCAGCACAAGGAGTCCTCTGTGTGCAGAAGGGAGCAGGCTGTTGGCATCACTTTGAGCTGAGGTTGCTTTCATAAATCGCTGTCATGTGACACTAGGAATACAACTTCTTCAGAATCTTAAATCCAAGGAACTCTGGTTTTGCACTTGGTGATCCTTAGGGATCCCTTCCAGCTCAGGATATTCTATGACTTTCTGCAAGAAACAAGGCTTGAAGAATGGATATTGCCTCGTGTTTCCTCTGCCCTGGTTCCTAGCTGCTCTCCATGTCCTAGCTACCTAAATAGTTGCTCTACTTTGTCACTAAGATGGCTACTTTCAAGCCTAGAAGTTCGGGCTGCCTTTTGCAGTTTGGCAAAATGGGTAAAATTCAGCCCTGCTGCTTTCAGCTGCCTGTCCTAGCCAGGCTGCAGCACCAAGCAGCACGCCGTTTGTATTCTGGCTTGCTAGATCATGGGTGGGAAATGCAGCGAGCTGGAAGAAGAGTAACCAAAGCAGCTGTGTTAATTGCAGTAATCATCTCCACTGGTAAAATGTAGCTATGACCATATTCTGAAGGGAGGGGGGGTAGAGGACTACACACAGCTTGAGGAATACCATTGCAACCGAAGGATACTTTTGTAGCCTGTTCTCAGTAATGGCTTCAGCAGATGGGTAACAGGAATCCAGAGCTGATCACTGCGACGTGTAATATGGAACACATCTCCATGTTACACTTCAAGCTGTGTGAGGGCATCTTTGCTCCAGCTGCAAGGAGCAGATCCTGGTTGTGTTGTCCTGCAGCAGCAGCAACACAAGGGATGCTTTTATATTGTTTTAAACTTCTGATCAGTGGGGATAACTGCACCTGATGTAGCTCAGAGTGCACTTGTCAAGCTGCCATTCCCCTTGAGCTACGTCCTGCTCACGCCTGCTTGTCCTCTGCTTTCTTTCAGACCATTTCAATTGTCTACATAGTGACAGCCATTGTGGGAGTAGAGGCCTGGTATGCACCTTTCCTGTTTAATTTCTTATATAGAGACCTATTCACTACAATGATTATTGGTAAGAAACTCCATGTTGAAGCCTGTCTTTTAAAAAAAAAATCAACTTGTTTTTTTTTCCCCCCCCAAACCCAATGTCTTAATTGTTTTATAACGATGTTCTGTTTGCTGTGATGAGAAAAGCTGGGGCTGCTGCAGAGTGGGAGGACATAGCTATGGAGTGGGGGAAGCAGCTCCCTTTGGGGGTGCTGCCCTCTGTGCACCCATCCAGAAGTTAAATCCAAGGGTGCATAGCCTTCCTGCAGAAGGGCTGGCTGCTCTTCCTAATGGTGTCAGAGCAAAGCAGGGAATAATGCAGGTGGAACCTGGGGAGAGCTAGCTTTGCTTAATGTAATTTGGCTTATTCAGAAATCTTCCCCCATTTAACTTTTCTCACTCTAGGCTCTTTTCTTTAGGGGCTAATTATTACTACTTAATTACAAGTCGACGTGTCTTGGGTTGTTACATTAAGAAAAGTGCAAGCATCAGATTGAAGCAAGCGGGTATTCTGAGCTTTCCTTTGGCAGCCACACACTTTCATATATGAATAATAAATGCACTTTTCCCTTGTGAAAAATAGGGCAGGATGTGTATGTGGACGGGATTTGTGTGTCTGAATAGGAGTTAGGTGATTAAAAGCAGGAAGATTTACAGCTCTGTTAAAATACCTTCTGCTGCGTAAACACGGAAGAGTTGTGATGCTCATTCATGGCTTTGACTATAGGGTCCCATCAAAGACAGTATCATAATTAAACTTTGCAACTGCTCCAAGCATAACGCCGAGCTTCTTAATGCAGCTTTTAAACGCTGAAAATTCATTTCGTTGAACTCAAAGTTTGCAGCACACCTTAGCTTGTAATTACAACTCCTGAACCAGAATCTCAAGCACCTGCTTGGAAACCTGCTTGGAGCTGCTCTTCGTGCACCTCTGAGCTGTTCTGCTTGCAAGCAGCTGAAACCAGAGCACAGCCACTGCGGGGTGCACGGGATAGATAGCCTCCTCTGCACTGTCAGTAATGTGGCTCTTTCTCTTTCAGCTTGTGCTCTCACCGTGACGCTGCCGATGAGCCTGTATAACTTCTACAAGTAAGTTCTTCCCTCCCCACGTTAGCACCTTTGCAAGAGCTTCCAGAGCCTTTCACAGTTTTTTTTTAGTTATCAGATGAATGTTTTCAGGATGACAAAGTGGCTTCTGTACATCAGAGGGTTCCGCTTTGCAGGGTGCAGGCTGTTCAGCAGCTTGCTGAAGAACCCACAGCTTCTGCAGGCTTGTCCTGTTGTTCACAGCCCACATCATTCAGGAGCTTCTTGGGTTTGGGGTTACCAATGAAGGTTTGAATCTTCCTCACGTGACTGTGCTTATTGACTGTTTGCCTTTCAGGGCCTATAAAAATAACACCTTGAAGCACCACTCTGTTTACGAGGTCATGCTGCCACTGGTCTCCCCAGTGTTGCTTTTTGCTCTCTGCACCACTTGGATCTTTGTTTCACCTATGGACATCCTGGAGGTCCATCCCAGGCTCTTCTATTTCATGGTTGGAACCGCCTTCGCTAACATTTCTGTGAGTGGCTTTGCTTTATGCTTCATTTTAGCCCCTGGGAAGCGTGTGAAACCTCCCATGACGAAGTAGAACACAGCCTGAGTGAGAGGAAGGAAGGGAGCTGTGAAGTTTTAACTTGTGGCCATTGTGCTGTTTTGCTCTGACTGAAAGAATGAGCAGCAAAACAGACAGGGCTTGGGGTCTGCAAATATCACAGGCATTGATGCTACAGCTCTCAGCTCTTGAGGATCTACAGAAATAATTGTGTGTTTATGCACACTCTTTCTGGGGGACAGAATTAAAATGGGAGGGACTGAAGCTTTTGTCCAAACCTGATCTAGCTGCATATTGCATCTGTGCCTGCTTGAGAGCTGAGCACTGCTACCTGTGCTCGTTACCTCACATCTGTGTGTCTGTACTGCCCCACGTCCACACTCTGACCCAGCAGCTCGTGCTGCTCACAGTGCAGATAACCATAGTAAGGAATTCTGGTGTGCAGGCAGATCCTGATAAAGCAACTGAGTGAAAGGTACCTTTGTGACTTTCTCCTGTGCTATGTACAGCTGTGGGTTTGCAGGGCTGGTGCTGGTGAAGGCTCTGACTGCTTTCTCTCCCTTCAGTGCCAGCTGATCGTCTGTCAGATGAGCAGCACTCGCTGCCAGCCTCTGAACTGGATGCTGCTGCCCATAGCCCTGGTGCTCTTCATGGTGATGTCTGGGTTTGCACCCAGCAGCGAAACGCTTCTCCTCTACCTGCTAACTGCATTCCTCACCCTGGCGCACATCCACTATGGAGTGGTCGTGGTAGGTGAACCTGGCACATAGACATTGGGCTGAATGTTCAGGAGCTGCTCCTCGGGGCAGAAAATGCTCTGCTTTAAAGTGGTGGCATCGGTGCACGTAGCTCTCCATGAGGAACTCGAGCTGAGTGAGAGACTTGGGCTGTAGGTTGGGTTTAAAGCAAGCTTCACACAATGTGGATGGGGGCTCCTATGCCATCCGGGAGTTTGAAACAAATCCTTGCACCTCTGCTGCTGTTTAGCACGCTGTAGGTGTGGTTTTAACTTAGGAACCAGCTCATAGGTCTGCCCATCTGGGTGACCCACACCCCGAGGCAGTGGGAAGGGCTCCCATAGATACCCACAGCAGTGGATGTGACGTCTACACGGTGGATGGGAGTGTTTAATTTGGGAGTTTTAGTATAAAAAGTTGATCTGCTGTGGGTGTCACTGTGGCTGAGCTCAATCTGGAGCCACAGGGAGGGACACATAGCTGACATGGAGCATGGTGATGCTGTGGCTGTTTAGAGATCCAGGGACCGATTCGCTCCCTTTGGTCTGAGCGAACTCTGCCTGAATTTTGATTAAGAGAGAAAGCAAATTCAGAGGAAGCCAAATCCTATTAGAAATGCCCCAGGAGGCTGCTGAGGAAGTAGGGCAAGGGCCCCCCTGGTGCTGCCATGCCACGCACCCTCCTTGGGTAGCCCTGTGCCCTCAGTGCTGCATCACTAACATAGAGCCTCCGTGAGTCAAGTTAGAGCTGTAATTACAGCAAGGAAGTAATACCCACGTTGTCTTGTCTTTCCAATTAGTGTAATGAGACTTATGTGCGAGAAGGATTTGAATAGCTAAGAAGCTTTAAATAAATTTGGTCTTGGAGTCATTGTTGGAGACGGGGCTGAGGACGGTGTAATCCCATCTGCTCAGACTTGCCCATCCCTGCAGTGAGTTTTCCAGCTCTATACTCCTCCGAGTTTGCGTTGCCCCCACTTTGAGTTTTCCAGGGGCCCATCTGTGCAGTATACTCTGAGGACAGAAGAATATTAATAGTGATGCAGAGCATTTTAGAGCAGTGACTGGGACACAATCCCAAATTACTGTGTATCTGGGAGCATCATTTTGGAATGGATGCTCTACCCTGGCTTGCTGTTTCCCGTTGGCTTTGCAATGACTGAAAGGAGAGGCTGAATGCTTTCCCTCACCCCATAAAGCAGATTCCCTGCTTTCCCACTGCAGCTCTCAGCCCTTTGTGGTGGTCTCATTTCTTAGAAGACACAGTGAAAGCTCAGGCTGGTGTAAAAGGGACCTGATGATCCAAAACTTGGTAATGGGTACCCTCCTCTCTGCAACCCTCCTGTGTTGATGCCCAGCACCTGACCCCCAGTTCTAACTGTGAATGCATTCAGGGACTGCTGAGCCTGAGAAGGGCAGGATAGAGACAAGCCTCCTCCGGGGCAGGATGGGCTATTGAATCATAGAATCAGTGGAAATGACCTCTAAGATCATCAAGCTCAAACCAACCCATCGTGTCCAATAGCTATCCACTTCCCTCAGTGCCACATCCCAGGGATGGTGACCCCACCGACTCCCTGGGCAGCTGTGCCACTGCATCACCACTCTTTCAGAGAAGAAACTTATTCCTAGTGGCATCTGTTCTTCAGCACTCATCCAGCTGCTGCAAATCTCTGCTGCCTGAAACCTTCCAGGGAAGGGCATGGGGAAATCTGGAGAATGCAGCGTGGGCAATGATGGGGAAAGCAAGCGCAGCGGGGTGGCAGGGCTCTGCCAGCCTTCCTCCTCGTGCCATGAGCTTTGCTAACTCTATCCTTGTTCCCAGGTGAGCCAACTGAGCAGGCACTTCAATATACGACCCTTCTCACTAAAGAAACCCACGCCGGATTGACTAGGAATGGAGGAAGAGAAAATCAGCTTGCGGTCTGCAGAAGTACTGTAAATATCTGCTGCAAATACCTGTATATAGTTCAACCATCACCACAGATCTAAACCTATCCTCTGGACAGACATCAGGGCAACGTACACGCGGTATCTGGTGCAGCCAAGGTGGGACTGGTATGGGGCAGCCTCTGCTGCTGTTCAACCAACACAAGCCTACGGTTTTGGGTGAAGCTGGACGAGCTTCAGGTCGCCTTCAGGTCACTACTACTGTATTTCAGACCAGCTGAATGTTCCCAGTACAACCTCAATCCCCAGCACTTGTTCAGGTAAAGCCGGTTGGGGATGCAAATGGCTTTACCTGAGCAAAGCACCTTGACCTATCACCAAACCCAGCATAACAGCTGATTTCTGCAAGGTCAGGGGGACGTCCTAGTGGTCGAGCTCCTGTCTTTCCCTAACCCTCTTAGCCTTCGTCCTGGGCTGGTACTTAAGGAGCAGATGGTGACAGTTCTCTCACATTCTGTCCTGCCTTCTTGCACTCATTTATTTGGACAAATGCTTGCACCTTTTTTTTCTTTTTAAGTTAAAACCACACAAAACTTACAGTAATGTTTTACTTAGGGGGCTTAGGAGTCGGAGCTCAAAGGAACATAAAAGTGGGAAGGCAGCTTGCTTCTCCCTTGCCCAAGTGGTGGGTACTGGGACCACATTGCAGCTGTCTTTGTGCATTCCCTGCCTGCGAGCTGGGCTTTCTGATGGCAGCAAAACGTGGCTTACATCAGCCTGTGCAACACAGAGCCAAACCCTTCCTTCCAGGGTGATGAACTTGCTGCTCAGGGTTGGCTCTGCTGGGTCCCTGAGCCTCTCCTTCCATAGCGGTGCAGCCAGGCTGCACATCGCCCTTCCACCAGATCACTGACAGCAGCAAATCCACAGCTTGGAGAAGCACCTTAATGTGTGTCGTGTTGGTTCTGTGTGCACTTTCAGGAAGCTCACAGGTGTGTGTGTGTGTGTGTGTGTGTGGTGACTTTCCAAACATCACTTTTGTTTTCAAGCTCGTTGTCCTCAGCAGCTGCATGTCTCATCCAGGGATATCTTCGTTTACTGTCCATTTGTAAAAGACATGTTTGCATTGATTTTTTTTTTTTAAGGAAAACACCATTTTTATAATTGAGTTAATTGAGTGGGGTGGTGAAGACCGAACGCTGATTTTTCTTTCCTGTTCAATTTATTTAATGAAGATCTGTGCTTGAATGAAGAGTGTAGCTTAAACCCAGGCTCTGGAAAGGCTGCATCCGGAAGCAAACAAGCACAGCAGATTGTGCATATGTAATCTATCATGGGAACAAAGTCTCTTACACACTGATCATTGTGTGGCATGGTTCGTGGACACCCAGTCACAGCATTTTTCCTTCTGCAGGTGGAGTCCCTTCTTCCTGCCTTAGGGAACCTTCAAACTGTAATTACTATTTAATGCTTTTTATTTTTTTTTTGGTGTGTTTTTTTTTGTTTTGTTTTGTTTTGTTCTGTGTGTGTGAATTTGAATCATTGTCATGCAGACTTGAAACCCCGAGGCAGCACCCGGCGGTCGGTCTGTCTGTGTGTCTGTCTGGCTCCGTGTCTGCGAAGGCGGCTCGCCTGGGAGAGGGGGGCAAACGGTTTTCAGAGTCCTTAAATAAAGTAGCATACACGGTATATCCTACTGACATTGTACAGAATTTAATAACAAACCCCAAACACCCGAAGTGCACAGAAAGAATTGGGCCGTGCTGGAATTTTTGATGGAGAATGCAACGAAATACAATCATGGAGGGAGAGCAGTGTAAGCCGTGCTCTCGCCCAAGGGATCGGTGGGATGGGCTGTGTTCAGGTAGCAGCACTGTGCTGGCAGCACGGGGCAGAAGTGGCAGTTGGATGGTTGATTTTCTGGAGCTCGTGTTACTTGGGCTCTTCTCTCGTGCTGTCGGATGTCCCACCTCACCCTTGGGATGTCACTTTGTCTCCTTAGCACCTATGCAGCGTCCGTTGGCTGTGAGCTGCTTGCAGCCCATGAGAACAACAAAATTGAAGTTACAAATACATGGGAGCAGGGCTTCCTCTCTTAAAATCCTGCAGCTGCGTGTTGTGCTGGAGGAGAAAGATGCCTCTGAAAAACTGGAACCACTTCCTATCTGCACAGGCTTTATCTTTTGGAGAGTCCTGGATTTTCGGTGCCTTAACGTGATGCACCTTGAAGCTAGAAAAAATATCTGCTCAAATCAGTGCTGGAAAGCAGGCTGGCTCATCTCTGCTGCTGCTGCCAGGCTTGTGGCAAAGCCAGGTGAGAGCAGCCCTGGTCTCAGTGTACGTCCAGTGCCGTTTCCAACTCGTGCTGCTGTGAAGCTGGGTGGGTTTCTGTCTGAGCTGTTGGAAATGATGTTGATTTGCTGATCCCAGCTTCTTGGGGGAGCGGAAACACTTGAATGGGGAAGACCAAACCATCTCCCCATGGTGGGGTGTGGCATGCGGAGAAACGAATTATTTATTAATAAGAATGGTTTTAAGTCTTAAAAATAAATTTATTCCTTGCTAAACCGCATCTGAGGGTGCTTGTGTTCTGCTGGTGGTGTCTCCTTGGGCGCTTGGGGGCTGGTCTGTGTCACTGCTTCTTCCAGAGATGCTTCTTCCATTGCTGGCGGACATGCTAAGCTGATAAAAGGAAAGTCTTTCAATCTCTTCCATCTCAATCCAGCCCGATAGCAGAAACCTGTTCAAGGTTCGTTGCAAGGGTTGGTCCAGGAGAGCAGCTGCCTTGTGCTCAAGTGGGAGCTGTGGATGAAGCTTTTGGTCGTCGTGTTTGATAGCAAAACTGTGCGTGGGGCTTTTGTTGTACGGTTTAAGATTCCTTTTTATTAAGTCATTCGCTCTTTCTACCATCCCATTCCATTGAGGGTAGCGTGGAGTGTGAAATCCCTCCTTGCATTCCCTCTTGTTTTTCCCAGTCTTGTACTTCCTTACGTGAGAAATGTGAGCAATTGTCACTTTGGATGGCGTCAGGGTAGGTAGATTTGAGAACCAAGACATTTCACCCACCAGCTTTCCAACACTTTGTCACCATAAGCAATCCAAAGGCTGCTTCCATTCCTTTGAGGATGTACTGACATCCCACAGAGGGTTTGAATGATGTCATATAATCCATTTGCCATATAAAGTTTTTCCTCATTAATAAGTAACCGTTCTCCCAACCAGCATCACCGGGGATCTAAGGTGACTTTTCTGATTTTAGATAACTCATCAATACTTGGCCAAGGAGGCTGTGGATGCCCCATCCCTGGAGGCATTCAAGGCCAGGCTGGATGTGGCTCTGGGCAGCCTGGTCTGCTGGTTGGCAACCCTGCACATAGCAGGGGGTTGAAACCAGATGGCCATTGTGGTCCTTTTCAACCCAGGCCGTTCTGTGATTCTACTTTCTGATTGCATTTTGGAGCACAATGATTATCCTTAATGTGAGCTTTTATCCATCCTGTCTTGAAAGGTGTTTCCTGCCTACCTCTAGTTATAATTACCAATCATTCTCCTAACTAACGCTCTATTTACTTCCCAACTCAAGGCTTCCCATTGGCAGAGCCACAGTATGGCAGTAGCCCGTGCAGCATAAAAGCCTACAGATAGAAACAACTACTCTTACGTCTGCTACTCATGGACTGCCATCCCCTTCTCCCCTTACTTGTTTGCTGATGGTAACACCTAATGCAAGGTCTTACATTGCCATTTACCATTTGCCCTTTTGCTGAGGCACCCATAAACCAAATGTTTGCTGTTGGTGTACCCTCAGTAAGGGGTGGTGCACTCAGGTTGTAACGCTAAAGGTTCTGTGTTTATGGCCGTCTGTAATTTGGAAACCTGAGTGTATCCTTCAGCGTGTTTTCTGCATTTCCTGTAAGGTAGGCAGACCATTAATTTCCACTCCTATTACTTGCTTTTCTACAAGAGTGAGTATAACGGGCAGGGAATGATAGAAAACCCAGCTATGTGCTTCCTGCAATATCCTGAAGTTCCCATTAACTGTTTACATTTCCTTGATTTGGACATTTCTATCAGCATTCCTGGTCAACTGGAGAGGTCCCGGAGGACTGGAGGCTGCCAGTGTGTTTCCCATCTACAAGAAGGGTCGTAAGGAGGATCCGGGGAACTACAGGCCTGTCAGCATCCTTGGGTGTACCCTCAGTAAGTTTGCAGGTGACATAGATTTGGGGGGAAGTGTGGATCTGCCCGGGGGTAGCGAGGCCCTACAGAGGGATCTGGACAGGCTGGATTGCTGGGCTGAGGTCAGTGGGATGAGGTTCAACAAGACCATGTGGCAGGTCCTGCACTTTGGCCACAACAACCCCATGCATGGCTGTAGGTTTGGGGCAGAGTGGCTGCTTGGGGCAGACTGTGTAGGGGAAATGGGCCTGGGGGTATTGATTGATGCTCAGCTGAATGTGAGCCAGCAGTGTGCCCAGGTGGCCAAGAAGGCCAAATGGCATCCTGGCTTGTATCAGAAATAGGGTAACCAGCAGGAGCAGGGAAGTGATCATCCCTCTGTACTCAGCACTGGTGAGGCCGTGCCTCGGAGAGCAATTCAGCATCTCCATCACTTTCCAGCCTTCCCAGGGCATCAGTCCAGGCTCCTCTGAGGAGAACAGCATCTGCTCAGGACTTTGTGCCCTGCTCTCGCCCAGCAGCCCCTGGTGAAGGGCAACCCTTACAATGAAGGTGTTCCCTGTGGCAGTTGGCTCTGGATCTGGCCTTGCTCCATGCAACCTGGCCTGCTCTGCTCTGCTTTGCTATGCAGCACCTGTGCCTGGATCAGCCCCGAGCCCTGCATGCGTGATTAAACCTCTAGTGAGCCTGTAACAGTTGGGATATCTTGGGCAGAGTGGGGATGTAGCCACAGGGCTGCTGCTGCTGCTGCATCTGAGGATGCTCTGGATGCAGAGAGCAGGCAGAAATGCTGCATTTCACCCAGCAGCCTTTTCCTGCTCTCTCGAATCACGGATCGTAACTGCTTCAACCGCAGCTCATCCAGTGTGGTGCTCACCCCGACTCTGCTCAGGGCTCTGAGAGAGGGAGGCAACTGGGCACGGTGGAAATGGTGTTTTCCCAGCTCTAACTCCACTGCCCAGATCCTCTTAGCAGAAGCAGGCAAGTCGGGACGCAGCTGTGCCCCAACAGAGCCTCCTGAGCTCACAGCGAGCTCTGAGCTGTTGGCTTCAGCGCTAATCGTGGTGATCCCCACCTTATCCTCATGCCAGCAGGGCTGGAGCTGTGTGCAGGGCCATAAGCTGCTCTCAGTGCTGCAGCCACCTGATTTAACCGGGGAGGTGCTGAGGCCAGGAATGAGGGAGGTGTCCTCGTGAGCCCCAGCACAGCGTTCTGCCGTCACCCAGGTTTACAGAGTCATGGAATCACAGAGGATTGGAAGGGACCTTTGGAGATCGCCAAGTCCAACCCCTTGCTAAAGCAGGTTCCCTACAGCGGGTTACACGCACAGGAAAGCGTCCAGATGGATTTGGAATATCTCCAGAGAAGGAGACCTCAGTACCTCTATGGCGGCCTGTTCCGGTGCTCCATCACCCTCACAGTAAAGAGGTTCTTTCTCATGTTTATACTGAGCTCCCCGGGTTCCAGTCTGTGCCTGTTGCCCCGTGTCCTGTTGCTGGGCACCACCAAAAAGAGCCCCGTCCTCCTGACCCCTTCCCTTTAGATATTAATCAGCACTGATCACATCCCCTCTCTCCTTCTCTTTCCCAGGCTGAACAGCCCCAGTGCTCTCAGCCTCTCCCCATCAGGAGATGCTCCAGGCCCCCACCATCTCTGCAGCCCTTTGCTGGGCTCTCTCCAGCAGCTCCCTGTCCCCCTTGAATTGGTGAGCCCAGCACTGGGCTCAGTGCTCCGGAGAGCTCAATATGAGATGATATCATTTCTTGATGCAAGTTGTGATTTCACCCCAAGGGGTTCCAATAGGTCCCCTGTTCTAGGGATGTATGGCTTCTGCTTGGGGTGACGGTTGTGAGCGCACACCTGGTGCTCTATTATGAATGAGTGCACCGAGGGCTGCTGTGGCTCACCAGTTCGAGTAAAACTTATGTCAACTGCAGGAGCTGAGCGTATCCACGCGGGGCCGCCAGATTGCACCAAAGACAAGCTTGACGCTGAGGTCTGAATCACTGCTCTGCGGTTCTTCCAGCAGGAAGGCTGACAGGAGACGTGGAGCCACGTGGGGAGAGATGTGCCGGTGGCAGCTCTGGCTGGGGCCGAGGGATGCTGCTCCCCCCACCAGTGGCTCGAGCCCATCTGTGTGCAGGATGGGACGAAGCCACGAAGGAGCCCAAGAGCCCTGTGGTCCATTCCCACGCCCTGGGCCACGCTCTTTCCATCCCGACTAACACCTGGGTGCATTTAAGTGACACCTTGCCCTTTGTCTCGAAGGCTTCCTCTAAGAGGATTGTCGCGGTAGGTGTAATATACTTAAGGGATTGTTAAGAACAATAGCATTCCAGCGGCACTCTGCAGGCAGGCAGCAAAAGCTGCCAGCCTCGGGAAGCCCAGTTTGGTGTTGGAACTGGCCGTGTGGCACATCTACCTCCTTTGGACTCTCTGACGAGGGTCCAGAGCAGGGGATCCAAGTGCTGCTGAGACCTGGGGATTGGTAATCACCTATTTTTCCCACGTGTTCCTGAATACCTTTACCAGGAGGATCGGCTCCGTGATCTTCCCAGTGCAGAGGTGAGGCTGACTGGCCCGTAGTCCCCCAGGTCCTCCTTTCTCCCTTTCTTAACAATGGGATTGATGTTTCCCCTTTCCAGCCCTCGGGGACTTTGCCCTGATGACTTTTCAAATGTGATGGAGAGATCATCATCACGATGGAGAGTCATCATCAGCAGCAGTAGCCAATGGGGATGGTGGTATGGCTGTGTGGAGGGGAATGGGGGAGAACGGCCCCTCAAATCAAACTCCTACTCATGCTCACAGTATGCCACGGTCCCCTTTATTGCTGGTGCTCCCTACACCGCAGCTGAGAACTCAAAATCAAGCAGCAGAGGGCCGGGCAGCAGCTGGTCCCTTCCCACAGTGCCATCAGATGCTGATCTCTCTGCTGCCCTCAGCTGTCCCCACTTTCTTCGGGTTCTTCACTCCGCTCTTCATCCTCCACCATAAGCACAGGAGGCACTGCGCTGTGCTGCAATGCTCCAGGCCCCTGTACTCCACCTGGGGCATGGGCTCCATCCCTGCTCTCCGCAGCCGTTCCAGGGCATCCGGAGGGATTGGCTGTGCCCACGGGGGCAGGGGCCACACGGGGGCTGTGGTGAGAAGGGACCCCCCTTGCTGCATCCCCCACTCCTTGAGACTTCTGGGCAGAGGCTCCCCACACTCCTCGCAGTGTTCCTCACTGCCACAACGTTTGGGCAGCCACACGTTTTTGCCCCACGTGTGCAGCGTCTTCCCACCGTTGGACAGCTCAAAGAGCAACCCAACCTTCAGCTTCACCTCCTCCTCCTGCACCACCACATCCAGGGAGTAGAGCAAGGCAGTCAGCGTGGCCGTGGCGGCTGAGGAGCTGCTGTGGTGTGGGCAGTTGTTGTCCAGGCACTGACAGCACTGCATGCAGATGAGGTATTCGCTCCTGTAGCCCCCGCGTGCCCTTTGAGCACCTCTGTCATTGTTTTTTCCCATTTTGGCCAGCAGGCCGAAGCAGATTTGAGTGGTGTCCAAAGACTCCATCAGGAATCTGGAGAGGTCCTCCATGCTGGAAGTGGAGGGTAGGTTCCCATGGAGCTCTGAGCTGGCGGCTGGACTCGAAGTTCCTCCTTGTCTCCCCCATGGCAAGCTTCTTCCAGAGGCTGATTTTCTTTGCAGTCTGCTTCTGTGCTGTCGCTTTTGATGTGACCTCAACCAGCTGAATTTGGAACTCCTGGTGGGACGGCGGGTTCTGCTGTTGGGCAGGAAAGGAGCAGCACCATCACTCAGGTCTTCCGTCATAATGCCCTGGCAGCGCTGGGATGCTCTGGCCCTCAGGGGCTCTTGGGGACATGGGGAGAGCCCATCCCAGGTGTGCAATGTGGGGTCAGGCCCCTTCCTGCCACTCTGCTCCGTCCTCCTGTCCATCTGCTTGCTCTTCATTGCTGATGTGCCCTGCTCCACAAAGCAGGCTTGGCTTTGTGGAGAGTGCCAGCCTTGGTGGGCACTGCTTGGGAAGCATGGACCTGGGAAGGGGAATGGAGTCACAGGGATAGGAATGTCTTCAGCCTCAGCCTGGTGCAGAGCTGAGCCCTCCACCACACCCCGCTCCATTTCATTTCATTTCATTCTACTTAATTTTAGTCCATTCCTCTCCTCTTCTCTTCCTCCTTCCATCCCATCCCCATCCCATCCCCATCCCATCCCATCACTTCATCCCATCCCCATGCCATGCCATGCCATGCCATGCCATGCCATGCCATGCCATCCCATCCCATCCCATCTCATCCCATCCCATCCCATGCCCCCGTACCAGGCTGTGCCCAGGCAGCGTTTGGATGACACCAGCTGGCTCCTACCTTGTCGTTGTTGTGATGCCTCCTGGCCATGAGGATGGCCAGCACTGCTATGCCCAGCAGAATAATGATGCAGAACACCCTGTGGCCCCAGCGACCCCAGATGCTGAGGGCTGGGAGGATTGTCATGATTGCCAGAATCCATAGCTTCATCTTCTGCTTGGAAGTCATATTAAGTGTGTGGCCACCAGCATGACCACACAGCTCTTAACAACAGCCCTGTGATGGTGGAATGGACACGACCAGCCCGAAAGGTGTCTGGGCTCTGGGATTTTGGAGGCCAACTGACGTGCACCCTGCTCCTACCCACCTCCTCCTCCCAGCTGCTCTTCTGATAGAGGGCCACAGCATGGAGCCACTCAAAACAAGGCCATGTCTGTGACGCAATGGTGACATCCCTCAGACACACAATGGCTGCTGTGGCCCTGAGTCCCAATCAGTGCACTCTGTCACCCCCCAGCAGGGGAAGCCCAGGGGCAGCTACCACCCATCTTTACCTGGCCTGATCCCTGGTGATGGTGCACAAGAAGGAGAAGGGTGCCTCATGCACGGGCCCTGTGCAGACTGACCTGCTGGGGGGCTCCCCACTTGCTCCCAGTGCTCCTCCATGCTCTGCCCCAGAAGTAGTGGCAGTGCTGCACTGTGTCACCCTGCTCCAGGCCCTTGTCCTTTTGGTGGCCCTCTTCCTCTACAGTGCTGTGCGCTGGTGACACGTTGGATATGTGTGTATCCACGTGCGTGCAAGAAATCAGTCATAAATCTATTTGCTGCTATACTAGTGGTGAGCTTGTGTTCCTTGGGAGAAGTGATGTCAGTCCTAGCTTCAAGAAGTGCAAGGAGGAGGACCTGGGGAGCTGTGGGCCAAGTCCGACCCATGACTCCTCACTGCAGGGCCCGGGGACGTGCTGGTGGCCCTGGCAGCAACCCCACATTCCCAACCTCCTCCTTTCTGCATGGCAACAGCAGAGACAAATACCATGGCAACCCCATGGCAACAGCACAGGCGATGCCACCGGTTCCCACAGCCCGGAGCCAAGTGGATGCCGGGGCATCCTGGAGCAGTTTTAGAATCACTGAATGGTTGGGTTGGAAGGGACCTCAATGGCCATGCGGGACCAACCCCCTGCTGTGGGCTGGGTGCCCCCCAGCAGCTCCTCCACCAGCAGCACAATGGGACTTCATGTCCTATCTGGCACCCAGGGAACCACTTTCCAACTGCGGGTGTTTTCCCTGGGCTGGGAGCCAGCTGTGACCAAAGGGCATCCCCCAAAAGGGCATTTGGGGTCGCTCCAAGCCCATGCAGGACCTCAGTTCGATTGAGCAGGGTGGGCCCATAGCAGCTGTCCCAAGGTACAAAGAGGAGGTGAGCTGGGCTGGGTGAGGGAGGAGAACCCAGAGTTTGTAGGCATGGGCTGAATGGGGTCGGTGAGCAGAAATAAGTCAGTGGTTACCTTGTGGGGGATGGATGAGCGTCCCTGGAGGTGTTCCAGACCCATGGAGATGTGGCACTGATGGACGTGGTCGGTGGGCATGGTGGGGTGGGCGTGGTGGGTGATCTTTGAGGTGTTTCCCAACATTAATCACAGAGCCATAGGATCACTGAACGGTTTGAGTTGGAAGGGACCCTTAAAGGCCACCTGGTCCGACTGCCTGCACTGAGCAGGGACACCCACAGCTCTATCAGTGCTCAGAGCCCCATCCAGCCTGACCTTGGCTGTCTGCAGGGACATCCACCCCCTCTCTGGGCAACCCGTGCCACCGCTTATAGCGACAGCCCCTCCACAACCACCTGGGTACCACAACCCTCCTTGGGGCACGCTGTGCCACCCCCCGTGGTATCCCCATCACCCAGCACTGCTGAGCAGCCGGCGCTGGGGGCTGCACGGAGGGCGATCTGCCTTTCCCCTGCAGCTCTCAGAGCACGGGAAAAGGGATTTTTCTCCCCCGAAAAGTCAAAAAAACACGGGGCGGGCTTTCAAAGCCCATCGATAACCGCATTCCTTGAACTCGCTGGCAGTCACCCGAAGGGTTTCGCTCCTCCAGCTGAGGTCGGCCAGCCTGCAGATGGCAGCAACCACCTGCAGCAACCGAGCCGGTGGGGACCGCTGCCACCCACCCTTCGGCTCGGAGGACACCCCCAGCACCGCTCCTGGGAGTCTCTCCCTGCTCCTTCCTCACCACTTCTCCTTCTCCATCCCAACACCGGCTGGAAGCCCCCAGAGCCCCCCCCCCCCTTTCGGCTCTCGGACCCTCCTGCCCTCGGCCAAAAGTAAGTTGGGTGCCTTCTGGCCTCCTGCAGCCGCTGCTCGAAGCCGTTTCCCAAAGCGCCGCTCGCTCCCTGGTGATGGGAGAGGTGCTATTAATAAATCCCGTCAGCTTTTATCGCTTCTCTCTGTGCCAATGAAGAGGGAGGTTTGGGGAAGGGGGGAGGCGGAGTGGGGGGGGGGGAAACCTGTTTCTCTCCGGCGTTTCGTAGCTACGAGCTCGCCTTCGGCGCGGGAGCATGGGATGGCTCAGCAGGCTGTTGAACCAGCTCTCCTGTGAGTCCGGGGCTGAAGGTGGGCAGGGGAGGGTTGAGGGGTTGCTTGCTTGCTTTTTGGTGCGTCGGGTTCATTTTTGGCTTTGGCATAAGCGAACCCCGCTCCGTGGGGCTGTGCCGTGGAGAGGCATCGCAGCGGTTGTCCAAACTTGCACCTCCTTGGGAGCGCATGGAGAGCGAAAGGTGCACGTGGAGCTGAGCGATGCCCGGAGCTGCTGTCCCCGTTCCTGCTGGTGGGGGGACACCTATTGCCCACCCGCTGCCCCCTGCCCTTTGCTGGGTGATGTTGGCCTGTGTTGGAGTGGCCCTGTGATGTTCAGCACTGGAATTGCTTGGGGTCGGGCTGCCTGGATGGCTCTGTGTGCGTGGGAGTGCTGCTGGTGGCACAGGGGGACAGCGGCGCCCTCAGTGCTCCTGGCCCCTAAGTGGGGGGGTTGCCATGCCCTGAAGCCTTCTGTTCCCTTGACTCTTTCCACCAGTTCTCAGGGTGCAAAGGGGTCCTTCAGCACCCGGCTGTGGGGTGCTTGGCTTGTGTCCGGCGGCTGCATTGCACCTCGGGGGGGGGGGTCAGCAGGGAACACTTCAGTGCCCCACTGTGGGGCTGTGCAGCGGGGTGCAGCCAGCAGGGACCCTCCAAGCACTGTGTGGGGGACCCCCAGAGGCTGCTGCTTCCAGTGATGGGGATCCATATGGGAGCAGAGGCAGCGTCACCCCTCCCCATGCCAACACCCAGCTTGCCTTCATATAGGGAAACTGCTATGGGGCAGGAGGTGGTTGGGGAGGGAAATTCCCAATAAGAACACATTCGCCCCACGGCTGCCGCCTGCAGCTGTGCCGTGCCTGCGGTCTGCAGAGCCAGAGGCTTTGGGGAACTGCGCGTCTGTGGCTTTGCCCTGCTGCTTCACCCACCGTGCTCAGTTTCCTGCATGGAAACCAGCCCATGTGGCAGTGCCCCCATAGCACCCCGCTGCTGGGACCGCGGTGCTGCGTTGTGGTGGGGAGGGGGGAAGGGAGAGCACCCCACCGCTCCCCCTTCCCTCCTTCTCCTCCTCCAGCCCTCAGTATCCAACACCCCCAATGCCATACTGTGGGGCTGGGGGCTGTGTGCTGCTGTGTGACCGCGGAGGGGCTCAGGTAGAGGGGGGTCCCCGATGCACCCCACAAACGGGGCAGTGTGCAGAGGGCGGCGGTGCTGTCAGAGCCCTCCCAGCTGCTCCGGACGTTGGCACAGCAGCTCTTGCACCATCCTCATTCCTTCCTCATCCCCTTGCACAGCGCCGGGCTCCATGGGGGCCGCTTGCCAGCTCTTCCCAGGTAGGAGAGGCCCCATACTCTGGGCCCCGTGCCCAAATTCCCAACCTGTCCCAACCCGTTACGGGGTCAAGGGAGCGAGCAGGTGAGGGGTCCTGCTGCCTTCCTCGCCTCCCTCCCTCCTCTTCCTTCCCGGCGTCGTGGCCTCATCCGGAAGCGGGCGGCGGGGAGGAGTGGTTTCGATAGCAGTTCCAGCACGGGACACGCTGCTCCAGGGCCAGTGGGGGCGAAGGCAGCGCCAAGGTGAGCAGCACTGCTCACTTTAGGGAGCACGGTGCGAAAAAAATAAGGGGGAAATATGGGGCTGAAGGCAGGAAGTGAGAGCGGGTCGTTGCGTCTCAGTGCTCGGGGCAAGCTGGGCCGCAGCGGGGCGGGAGGTGCTGCGATGTTTGCCCAAGGGTTGGGTGGTGTGTGCCAGCGTCGTCGTCACGGGGAGAACCCTGGGAATGGGAGCGCTGGGAGGGCGAGAGGGGCTGATGCAACGCTGGGTGCCTGCGGGCTGCTCTAGGTGCTGCTTGGCGGAGTTTCTCCATCGCCGTTGGCTTTGGGATGGGTCATCCGAGCAGGACGTGTTGCTCCTCCAAACCTGACCCCGTGTGGGTGGTGCTGCGGGGAACTGCCTGTATCTCCTGGTGGGGAAGGGCCTGTTGCTGGGTCCCCCAAGAGTGAGAGTGTCTGAGCGCTGGGCCAGGGCTGGGAGGACGTGTCCAGAGCAGGGGGTGGGATGGAGCACCAGGCATGGGGCTCTGGTGTTACGTGAAGGGTGGGAAGGGCTCAGCCAGGCTGGGCCGGGGGGTGTCCTAGGGCTTCCTGAGGAGGAGTGCTATGAAAGCCCTTCTGAGTGGGGCAGAGCCTTGGCGAGGAGCAGGGACACCTCAGGGATGGTCCCATTTCTACCTGTTGCACCTACAGCAGATGTGCACGGCATAGCAGTGTGTTTCACGGGACAGCATCCGGCCTGGGTGCGTGGGGATGGATGCATGGGGCAGCGGTGTCCATTTAGGAGTACCCGTATGGGATGCACAGTGTAGAGGTGTCCATGCAGGAGCACCAAAGGGGAATGGGGGCTGCAGGCCTCCCAGTCTGCAAAGGACAGGGAGGGATGCACAAGCCCATGGTGTTGTTGGTGCATCCATGCATGGGGCGCAGTGCTGCTGTCCCCAGGCTCCACATCTCCATGTCTTTGTGCTCAGCTGTTTTTCAGTGCTCTGTGCTCAGGCTCGTGCAGGCAGTGGGGGCTGGGGAAGCGCCATCTGAATCATGTTGCTTTTTCCCTGGCACACTTATTACTCACGAGGAATAGACGTGAACCTTCCGTGGGAAGTGTTGCTACGTTCCATCCTGCAGCAGCATGCCATGCTCAGGTCCCCTTCTCTGAGGAGCAGCAGAAGGCTATAACCCAGGAGGCTCAGCCCAAAACCCACAGGGATGTGTTTCCCTATGGAACTGTGGGGGGCAAAATGTGGGGTTTTTTGTTCATATAGGGACAACGCGTTGCAGGAAGGCATGGCCACAGTGCTCTGTTTGGGGAAGAGACTGCAAAGGGGAAAGAGGAACACATTGATGCACTCATAGCACGGCTCCTGTGAGCCACTGGGAAACCTCCCAGTCCCCACTGAAACTTCAGTCAGTGACCACAGCTGGGAGCTGCACAACAATGGGCCCCTGCACCGCTTCCTGAGCATCCAAACAGTGCTGCGCACCTGCACTGCGCAACCACCACAGTGTGCAACTGCCACAGGGGGCAGCCACCACAATGCAGATCTGACACAATGCACAGCGAAAGCAATGCACAACTAAGGCAGCGCACATCTAACAAACGCAGTGCATAGCTAACAAGCACAATGCACAACCACCACCCTGCACGACCACCACCATGCACAACCACCGTGCACAACTGCCACCATGCACAACCATCACCATGCACAACCACCACCGTGCACAACCATCACTGTGCACAGCCATCACCGTGCACAACCACCATGCAGACACGGCCACATTGCATCCAGCCCAGATAAGGTGAAGGGCACTGCAGGATTTGATCCTACAAATGTTGCACAAACATTTGGTGGTGCGCTGTGGCCACTGGGAAGGGGAAATGGCTTTGGGAGGGGGCTCAGGGACGAATTCTGAGCATGGGGTTTTTCCAGGGTTTGGGGCTGAGGTTTGGGCTTGAGGTGCAACTCTGGAAATGGGGGCACATCCCTTAAAATGGGGGGTCTGTCTCTGAAAATGGGGGTACATCTCTGAAAGTAGGGATGTGTCTCTGAAAATGAGTTGCATCTCTGAAAATGGGGATGAATCTCTGAAAATAGGGGTGCATCTCTGCAAATGGAGTGCATCTCTGGAAACAGAGGCGCGTCTCTGAAAATGGGGAGGTACATCTCTGGAAATAGGGGTGCATCTCTGAAAATAAGGTTGCATGTCTGGAAATAGAGATGCATCCCTGAAAATAGGGATGCGTTTCTGAAAATAGGAGTGGATCTCTGAAAATGGGAGCACGTCTCTGAACGTATGGGTACATCTGTGGAAATGGGGGTGTGCCTCAGAAAATGGAGATGCATCTCTGAAAACTCCTGGTGCCGAAGGGGAAGGGCTATGCTGCAGAACCTGCAGCTTTGCACTCTTTTGTGTGATTCCTTCCAAAAATGCCATGGCCTGCCCGGGAATTTTAAAGTTCTGGAGGAAATGAGTCTCCCTAATGAAGCTGGCATGGATATGAGCAGTGTAATTAGTGCGAGCACCCATCAGCCTGGCAGAAACAGGTACTGGGGGCTGCGTGCTTTTGTAGCAGTGCACGCAGTGGGGTGGGGCACAGGGTGGGCTCCTGCCCCATACCCCCATTCCCTGCCCACCCCAAGGATGCAGGAGCAGCATCGCGTTCCTACAGGTTGCCTGGCGACGGGGATGCCTAGCGACCGGTACCAGCCGTGCCAACCAACGATGCTTCAAAGCCCTCCGCTTCCTTCTGGCGCAGAAAGGTTACCGGGAAATACGCCCACCTTGTTCCTGGGAAGCTGCTCCCCTCCCCAAGCTTTCGGTGCTGCTCAGGGTTATTTTTAGGCTGGCGGAGCTGCGGGAGCAGTGCTGGATGGGGAAGGCTGCGGCTGAACCCTGCTGCTGCCCTGGTGCTGTTCTCAGCCCCGTCCGCCCTCATCCCCCATGGATGCTCTCATCCCCCTCCCCCAGCCTGATTCTGGGAGCTGCTGTTGTGCTCAACCCTTGAGTTCCGTGCTGCCGTGCTTTGGTTTGCTTGGGGAAATCCAAGAAGCGACCAAGTGGTAGTTGCATTATTACTTGGCCAAGTGGTAATTGCATCGTTAATTGTGAGGATGAGTGAGAGCACTGGGATTTAGTGCGGGGTTAGGGCAGACCTGCAGGGCCCTGTGAGCGTGGTCCTGCAGGTCCCATAGTCTGGGAACATTCAGCAGGGAAAATGATGGATTTTGCCCCATTTCACTCAGAGTTTTGATGGAGAACTGCAGGTTCCACGTGGTTGCTGCTGATGTTGGAGACTTGTAGAGGGGACTCTCCATAGGCACTGCAATGGGGTCAGGTTTGAGACCCCCTCAAGGGGAGAGCTGGCAGCAGCTCACTGGGGACATTTTGCCTCCAGACCCATGTCCCTGCTGTCCCCTCCCCATTGCCTTACACGAGGGGGGGGATGTTCTGGTGGGGAGCCTCGTAGGGAGCCCAGATGGCCCTGCCTTGTCCCCTTGCTTGACAGAAACACAGCGCAGACAGAACACGCAGATCTTTCCCCCGTGCCTGAGTCACCTCTTCAGCAAGCTCCGGCCGTGGGCGTGATGGCAGCACAGCGTCTCAGTTCTGATTCCTCAGCAGCGCTGCACGTATTGCCGTACCCAGCTGCTTGGTGCAGATCTGGGGCTGGGGGGGAGGGGGCTTCCTGAGCCATCCCTGCACCCAGAAACACCCGTAGCAGTGTTTTCCCACCTGGAAAATGGGATTGCATCTCTGAAAATGTGGGGACGTCTCTGAAAATGGGGTGCATCTCTGGAAATAAGAGCGCCTCTTTCAAAATAGGGGTAGTTCTCTGAAAATGAGGGTGCATCTCTGAAAATAGGAGTGCGTCTCTGAAAATGGGGATGGATCTCTGAAAATGGGTGTGCCTCTCTGAAACTGGGATACACCTTTGAAAATTGGGTGTGTCTGAAAATGGAGGCACATTTCTGAAACTGGGGTACATGTCTGGAAATGGGAGTGATTCTCCGAAAGTGGGAGTACACCTCTGAAAATATGGAGTACGTCTCTGAAAATGGGGTGTGTTTCTGAAAACGATGCGCATTTCTGAAAATGGGGGTTCACTTCTGAAAATGGGGTACATGTCTGAAAATGGAGGTTCGTCTCTGAAAATATGAGCGTGTCTCTGAAAATAGGGGTGCATCTCTGAAAATGGGGGTTCATTTCTGAAAATGATGTCTGAAAATGGGGGTGCATCTCTAAAAGTGGGGGTGATTCTCTGGAAATGAAGGTGCATCTCTGAAAATAGGAGTGCATCCTGGTGGAATGCTTAATCCCTCCATAGGAGACGCGGCGAAGGGAGTTGTAGCTGTAGTAAGCAAAGCGTCAAATGGGTGGAAATGTATTTAGGAGCTATCCTTGATGCTGAGGGTGTCCAATGGATGCTTGTTGGAGCTGGCTGAGTTTTTGGTGTTTTGGGCTGTCTGCCATCATTCTGGGGGTCTGCGAGTGGTTTTGGGATCTGCAAATGGTTTTGGGGTCTGCAAGCAGAGAGGGCAGCCCTCCAGTCCCCCCGGGGCAGCCTGTCCCACTGTTGCAGCATGTGTCACTTCCTTTGCTTTGCGAAACATGTTCTTCCTCTGATGGGGCCGTCACGTGAGGCCCAAACCCAGTACCCCAAATCCATCCAGTGGGCACCCAGCACCAACACTGCCTGTTGAAGTTGCTGCCAGGGCTCCCCTCCTCCCTACAGCACCATTACGGGGCTGGGATGGATGCAGACCCCCACATTTGGGGATTGGATGCATGAGGAGGGGGGGGGCGGGTGGTGACATCCTGCTCCCTACTGGGGACAGGGCTGAAATGATGGATGGGAGCTGGGCAGATTGAGGAAGATATGGGGAGCAGACGTTTGAGATAAGGCAGGTGTGCCCCGGAGCGTTCCTTGGTGTCCAGATTCCTCTGCCCTGGGGCTGGCAGAAGGAAGGAGCCTGTGCTGCAGGACTGCACGGTGTGGTGCAGCCCTGGTTATACAGTTCAGCTTCCAGTTGTGGGTGCTGTGGTGCAATGCTATAGGTGCCACTGCCTCAACCCCAGCAGGGGCCTCTCTGCTCCCCAGGAAACATAAAAATCCACCGTGAGTCACTGAAATACCTGCACCGATGAGGCAGGGCTGGGGCAAGGCAGGCGGCTGTAGGGTCCCCCTGTCTGTCCCACACTGTGGTGTGGAAGCTGGACCCTGCTGAAGGGACGAGGTAAATGCTGGGGGGTTCCTACTTGATCCTGTGCTTGGGGAGGAGGAAGGGGGCTTGCAGCCCCAAAGCTGGCTCTTAAGGGGTGGAAATGCAGTGGGTTGGGGGGCAACACAGTAGGTTTGGGGCAATATGGGGGGGGGGGGGGGGAGGGAGGGGCTGGGTGAGCGTACCTCAGTTTCCCCACCTACGCCGTGAGCCGCCAGTTGGGTGCTATGCAAATGCCTCCGCACACAGCAGGAAGCAGCAGCAGCTCCGTCAGCTCGGGGTGGGGACAAGGGACGGCCACCTCGCTGTAAGTGCCTCTCGCCCCCTCCTACCCCTGCCCTGGGTGCCCCATAGGGAGCAGTGGGGCGCAGACCTTCGCCCTTTTGCGCCGGCGTTGGGGTGGGCGGCGAGCTGAGAACGGGCAAACTCGTCACACCGAGCTGGGGTCCAGGGCGTGGGGGGGGGTCCAACCCATCTCCCGGTGCGTGAGGATGGGTCGCTCCATGGCGTGGCTGAGATTTGGGGTAGGGTTGGAGGGAACAGTGCCGAGCATGAAACTTTTCCGTGTCTCAGGAGTGCGTGGGAGCACACAGAGGGACTTCCTGGTATGGGGCAGAGCGCAGTGGGGACATCGGGGGTGTCCCAGACCCGAGGGGATGCGAAGGGGCTGTGGGGGCACAGGGCTGGGTGGTGGAAGCGTTGCATGGTCGTCTCTGTCCCCTTATGCCGGGTTGTCCCCAAATGCCACTGCTGCACCGGGGACAGAGCCGTGCTGCTTGTGTCACTGTGCCGATGTGAGGTGGGGGCGGGGGGTGTGGGAATGTGGTTGGGGCCCCTTCTCCACCCAAAAGGGCCGCGCGTGGTCAGGTCCTCGTGGGGGCTGTGCCACGGGGGGGTGCCCAGGGGAAGGGGACATCGGCTCAGCCCCACGCGAAGGGATGCGTTGGGTGAGGACGGTGATGCTGCGCCAACAAATTGGGTGAGGGGGAGAAGCCAGGCTTGGGGGGGAGAGACGTCTCTTTTTGTGCACCGAGCTTTTGTGGCAAACCCCAAAAGGAAAGCTGAGGGCTGGGCCGGGGGTTGCTAATTCTGCTCAACCCGATGGCTGTTTTCAGCACGGCGGGCAGGAAGCCGCCAGCCAGCACCGCAAGACCCTCCTCATGCAGTGAGAAATAACCTGGTGTGAAAACCTGTGCGAGAGCACGTGCACCCCCCCGGGTTGTGGTTGCACTGTGGCACTGCCGGAGCAAAGCCAGACCCTGGGAAATGCTGCCTGCCCCCTGCTTGTGTCCCTTGGGGCGCCACGGGATGGCTGTCACACTGTCCCCGACTGCACCAGGGAGTGGCACAACCCCACAGTGCCGTGGGGAGAGCACACACCCTGCAGGTCCATCACACCCGCCCACCTCCAGCTCCAATTGCCACCTACCTGCATGCCTCCAGGTCCCCATGTCACCCACGTGCTCGCAGGTCCCCGTCATCCACCTGCCTCCACGTCCCCATAGGACATGCTGCAGGGCAGACCCCCAGCACCGTCCCCGTCCTCTCTGTGCCTTCCCAGCCCCTCTCACCTTCTCCACATTGCCAGGACTCCCTCCCTGGGGCCATTCCCTGCAGCAGACCTGGGGTGACCGGTGGGCCACCTGTGCTCCTGTTTGCAAACAGCTCTGGTCCTGTTTAATGAGTAACTGGAGGGCTGAGCTCAGGGAGGGAGAGGCCCCCGGGCTGAGCTTCCATGCTGGCTGTTTCATGGCTGAGAAGTGCCTCTTGGCTGCTGGTGATATGTGTGCACTGAGTGTGCCCGGCCTCAGCCCAGCTGCATGCAAAGGGATGGGGCGAGTGGCACCTTTGCCATCCCTTGTGCCCAGGATGCCTCACGGCCCAGGAATCCCCACAGAATAAAGGAGGACAACTGAGGTGTGCTCGGGATCTGTTCGATCAACGCAGGCTAAATGTGGTTTCCAGTTGTTCTCAGCAAAATGAAAAGCCAAACCACTTCTGTTCCGGCCCAAGGGACGTTTCTGAGCAGGCTTCTAGGTTGTGTGCCCTCTAAAAATAAAAAGAGCCAATCAGTATAAATAACTATCGCCCTTCTGGGTGCGGATGAGTCTGCCGGGGGGGTCACGCTGCACTGTCCCACGCTGCACCGTCCCACACTGCAGAGCATGCATAGGCATGCCCCGGATTTTGGGGGTGAGTGAGGGGCTGGGTGTGGGATGCTGGAGCAGGAGGGATTAATTATTCCAGCTAATGGAGATGGGGACACATGGGCACGCTGCTCCGGAGGTGATGGGGATGAAAAGGTGTTGTTCTGGAGGGGATGGGGTCACAGAGGTGTTGCTCTGGAGGTGATGGGGACATGTGGGTGTTACTCTAGAAGTGATAGATGTGTGGGACATTGGTTCAGAGGTGATGGGGATGCAGAGCTATTGCTTCAGAGGTAACAGAGACGTGGCGGTGTTGGTCTGGAGGTGGTAGGGACACAAGGGTGTTGCTGTGGAGGTGATGGGAACACAAGTGCATTGCACCAGAAGTGCAAAGACATGCTGGGGGCACGAAGATGTTGCTCCGGAGGTGCTGGGGACATAGGGACGTTGCTCTGGTGGTGCTGGGGATGCAAAGACTTTGCACCGGTGGCGCTGGGACCACACGGGCACATTGCCATGGAGGTGCTTTACGTGTAGAGTTGCTGGTTCTGGAGGTGCTGGGGACATAGGGGCATTGCTCTGGGGGTGTCACGCTCTCAGAGACGTCTCTCTGAAAGTGACATGGACACAGAGGAGTTACTCCAGAGGTCCCCTTTGTCTCACTCCTTTGTCTCCATCATCTCCTTCCTACCCTTCCTTCCCCTCCCCCCCCTCCCCACCCACCCCAGGTATCCCCACCTGGTGACGCAGCGCTCGTCTCCCCGCAGGGAAGGGATGCTCAGCCCCTAGCACCCCCCCGGCCATGAGCATGTCAGCTCTTCCCGAGCCTTTGGGACGCCCGCGAAGCAGCTCCTTTCGCAGCCTGGCTGGGACGCTGGAGGCCAACCTGGGCATGGGGACCCTGGAGGCGGACAGGGAGGAGATGCGCATCCTCAAGGTGTGCTTCTACAGCAACAGCTTCAACATGGGCAAGAACTTCAAGCTGGTCAAGTGCCCCGTGACGACGGAGATCCGGGTATGTAGGCATTGAGCACATGGGGATGGAGAGGGTGGTGGGGACCTTTTTGTCTATCCGGAGCCTGAGGGAGCACCCATAGTCCCATGGCTCCAAAACCTGGAGGGCAAGGAATCAGAGAATCATCATAGAATGGCCTGGGTTGAAAAGGACCACAATGATCACCTGGTTTCAACCCCCTGCTATGTGCAGGGTCGCCAACCAGCAGACCAGGCTGCTCAGAGCCACATCCAGCCTGGCCTTGAATGCCTCCAGGGATGGGGCATCCACAACCTCCTTGGGCAACTGATCTAGACACGATCAGCAGCTCCGTAGGCCCCTTTCTGGCCAGCAAAGAGCAGTTCCCATGCCATGGACTAGACACAGAATCAATGAAGTTGGAAGACCTTTAGGATCATCAAGTCCAACTGTCAGCCCATCACCACCATGCCCACTCATATAGAATCATAGAAGCAGTGGGGTTGGAAAAGACCTCCGAGATCACCAAGGCCAACTGTTGGCCCACCCCCATCATGCCCACACCACATCCCTGAATAGAATCATAGAATGACTAAGGCTGGAAAAGACCTCTAAGATCATCAGGTCCAACTGTTGGCCTATCCCCACCATACCCTGTAAACCACGTCCCTAAATAGAATCACAGAATCATTAAGGTTGGAAAAGACCACCGAGATCATCAAGTGCAACTGTAGCCCCATCACCACCACACCCACTAAACCACGTCCTGGGATGGTTGGAGGCTTGGGATGGTGTCATAGCTCAGTGGGAGGCTTGGATCTGAAGCAGCCCTCGTGTTCCCTCCACCCCAAAGGCCTGGTGGAGTAGGGGTTGGAGATGTCTCAGCATCTCCCCACAGACGTGGTGTGGTGTCTTCATGTCAAGGGCCACATCCGTGGGGAGATGCTGAGACCTCCCCAGCCCCTTCTCCAGGGATGGACTCCACCACCTCCCTAGGCAGCCTCTCCCAATGCATCACCACTCTTTTGGAGAAGAATTTTTTCCTAATATCACACCTGAATCTGGTGCAAGTTGAGGCCCTCACCTCTCGTCCTAAAGTGTCCCTGCTGTCCCCACACCCTCCTGGGGACGCCCAATGCTCTGCATGCTGCAGCTGATGCTTTGCATCGGGTAGCTCTGCTGAGATGCAAGGGTGGAAATGACCTGGTCAGGCTTTTACTCCTCACTACAACACACCAGAGAGCTCAGGCGAGACGTGCAGAGACGGCTGAAGGCATCTCCGGAACCTCAAGTGGAGACTGCAGAGACTGTGGTCTTTAAAAGGGGCTGTGGGTTTGTAGCATTTCCTTCTTGTTTTTGAGATCTGTTGGCTCGTGCAGAACGTGAAGGCTTGGCATGGAGTCCCTTTCACAGGGGCAGTTTGTATTTGAGGGGGTGTGCAGGGGAGGACACAGTGCTTTGCGAGGGCGAACCCACAGCAACCAAGGGGACAGCCTTTGGCAGCTGCAGGGCTCTGAGCCCCGCTCGCCCCATCCCTGTCCCCAGGAGGTGATCAGATCCATCCTGGTGAGCGGCCGCATCGGGCCTGACATCCAGCTGGCTGAGTGCTACGGGCTGCGCCTGAAGCACGTCAAGTCAGACGAGATCCACTGGCTGCACCCCGAGCTGACGGTGGGTGAGGTGCAGGAGAAGTACGAGTGCCTGCACCTGGAGGCCGAGTGGAGGTAAGGGATGGAGACCTAGCCATGGGGCGGGGGTCCCTCTGTGCGCCCCCCACAGCTCAGCAGGACTGTGCTGTGCCCCCAAGGTACGACCTGCAGATCCGCTATCTGCCTGAGGACTACATGGAGCGCTTCTTAGAGGACAAGACCACGCTGCTCTACTTCTACCAGCAGGTTCTCCAGAGCCCCCTACCCACCCCCGGCATCGCAGAGCTTCACCTCTCCCCCAGCCCAGCGCACCGCAAGGGGGGATCCCAAAGCGCATGCACCCCTGTGAGCACCCCCACCCCCTGATCTCTGTTTCTCCCCATTAGCTCCGCAGCGAGTACATGCAGAACTACGCCAGCAAGGTGAGCGAGGGCATGGCCCTGCAGCTGGGCTGCCTCGAGCTCAGGTACGTGCTGCTGGGTGCTTGGGGAGCGGGAGCAGGAGGGGGGGTTCCAGCACCCAGCTTGGGGGGCAGAGCCCTGGGGGGGAGCACGTGGAACAGGGATGTACGAGGATGCACAAGCATTTGTCTGACATCGCTCCCTTCCTGCAGGAGGTTTTACAAGGACATGCCCCAAAACGCACTGGATAAGAAGTCCAACTTCGAGTTCCTGGAGTGAGTAGGCACGGCTCGTCCTGCAGCCCCTGTGCTGAGAGCAGTCCTGCTGCACTGTGCATCCCTTGCTTTGCTGCTGCAGTCCCCCACGCATTATCGTGGCCCTTGTGCACGTGGCCCTTGACATGTCCATGGTCTCTGCTCTGCAGGAAGGAGGTGGGCTTGGACCTGTTCTTCCCCAGCCAGATGCAGGAGAACCTGAAGGTGAGGGACGTGCACATGGGGATGGCTGATTGTCTGCGGGCAGCTCTGGATACCCGCTGGGTGTGCATGCACGTCGGTGCCTGGGGGTGGTCTTTGGTGTGTGCACACATGGTTGTGCATGCAGGTGCATGTGCATATCTGCAGCTGAGTGCATGCATGTCTGTGTGCATGGGTGCACCCCATGGCACACGCCACGTCCCTGCTCTGCCCGCAGCCCAAGCAGTTCCGCAAGATGATCCAGCAGACGTTCCAGCAATACGCGCTGCTGCGGGAGGAGGAGTGCATCCTGAAGTTCCTGCATACACTCTCCACCTTCGCCCACATTGACCAGGAGAGCTATCGCTGTGAGCTCATTGTGAGTGCACGGAGAGGGGTGCACTGGGGGCTTTTTGGGCCTGGGGGCACTGCTGCTGCACCCATGCAGTCACAGTGGGTGCGCGCTGCCTCTCCAGGGCATCACAGTGGGGAGGGGAGAGGTGGATTTGGGGAAAATCCCCTCAAAATGTGCATCCTCCCTCTGACTCACTCACAGCAAGGGTGGAACATCACAGTAGACCTGGTCATCGGGCCAAAGGGCATCCGGCAGATGACGAGCAAGGAGGCCAAGGTAGGAAGGCACAGAGGGGTGAAGACACTCCCAGGGCAAGTGCTGGGCTCTGACAGTACTTTTGCCTGCAGCCCACCTGCCTGGCCGAGTTCAAGCACATCAAATCCATCAAGTGCTCCAGCGTGGAGGAGGGACGGGCTGTGCTGCAGCTGGGGCTCAGCGGCACCCCCCAGGTGAGGCAGCCCTGGCACTTGGGGAGGACATTGGCAGGATTTTGTAGGTGGGATGGGGGTGGCCATGGGATGGTGTCTTGTCCCTGCAACAGACAGCCCCATTCCCACAGGGGGCTAGGTTGGGGTTAGTTAGGGTTAGGGTTAAGGTCAGGGTTAGGGCTCCTTCCTAGAGCCATGGCCACGGTGGTGCTTTGGCCCCAACCCAAGTGCCTGGGGTGGCCCTGCTGGTGGATGGGGTTGAGGATGGGATGCCGGCTGGGATGGTGCTGTGCGATGTGGGGAGGTGGTACCCGAATCATCCCCTGGGCTCCAGGTTTTGGAGGCCATGAGCAGCCTCTCACTCATCCCTATCACCTGCCTCAGTCCCTGGCCATCAAGACGTCATCTCTGGCCGAGGCAGAGAACATGGCTGACCTCATCGATGGCTACTGCCGGCTGCAGGGGGGCCTGGACACATCCCTCATCGTCTTCCCCAGGAGAGGTGGGTCGTCTATGGGTCCCTATATGTGCAGGCATCTCCCTGCCGTGGATGTCCCCACCAAGCCCCATTGGCAGTCCATCCATGCCCCATTCCATGCCTTCCTCCCCCGCCCCAAGGGCTTACTCCAGAGCTGTAGCATCATCCACAACTTCCCAGCCATTAGCCCAACCTGAGACCCTGCACACTGAATGCATGCTTGCACGCAGTTCACCTCTAGCCAAGTGATGGTGGCATTTCCATAACAAGGATTGGCCTAACACCTTCCCAAACATCATGGGGAGCTGCTGGGGAGCAGGGGGGTGGATACCCCTTGTCTGCATTGGAAGGGGGGAGACAAGGGAGTCCCTACCCCAGCTGAGGTGCATGGCACAGCTGGGAGGTGACTGCCTGCTGTCCTCCCACAGAGAAGGAGAAGAGGAGCAGCCTTCCACGGATCCCCATCCCGTGAGTATTGCAGGGGGTGCTGGGACCCCTACCCTGCCCGACTGTGCCCTGTTTGCTGACCCCAACCTCCCCCTGCCCTCAGGCACCTGGAGGAGCGGCACTCTGCTGTGTCCGACAGCCTCAGTGTGGGTGAGTTGGGGATCCCTTTCTTCTCCACCGACTGTGGGTGGGGAGCTCTGGGATGGGCACCTGGCCTTTCCCTGATTGCATCTCTGCCTGCTGCCTTCTTCTTGCCCCAGACTCTGAGATTTATGCTGAAATCCCCGATGAGACCTCACGCACGAGATCTGGAGGTGGGTGCCACCCAAGGGTGCCCTCCTGCCCATCTCTCTCCAGCTACCATCTCCCTATTCTTCCCTTCCTCCTGCTTGTCCCAGTTTCCCACTCCATCCCCAACAGTGCCTATGGTTGGTTGGGCCCATTCTGCCCAACTTACCCATCATCCCATCTCCCTACAACCATCATCCAATCTCCTCCCTACATCCAACTCCTCCTTGCTCCCATCATCCTTATTTTCTTCTTCCTCCTGCCCATCAAAGTTTCCCATCCCATCCTCACCAATGCCTAAACTTGAGGGCTGGGTTTTGCCCAATTTGCCCATCTTACCCATCATCTTCTCTCCCTACACCCATTATCCCATCTCCCTATGCCCGCCATCTCCCTATTTTCTCTTCCCTCCTTCCCACCCTCATTTCCCACCCCATCTCCAACAGTGCCAGAATGTGGGGGCTAGGTTCTGCCCACTCTACCCACTCTACCCATGATCTCCAATCCCTATGTCCATCATCTCCCTGTGCCATTCATCTCCTCTCCCTATGCCCACCATCTCCCTGTACCCATCATCTTTGTATTTTCTCCTTCCCCTTGCCCACCCAATTTCCCACCCCAACCCCACCAGATCTGGGGGCCAGGTTTTGCCCGCTCTGCCCACCTTACCTCCTGGAGGTACACACTACGGAGCAGTACCCACAGGGCTGTCTTGGCCAAGGGGACGATAGAGCAGATGTGCACCCAAAACCTCCCGCTTAGCACAGTTAGGGCTGCGAGCAGCTCCCCACACCCCAGCACCCACTGATGCAACCCTCTCCTCTCAGCCCAGCACTACGGGGTCTGCCGGAAGGACATCACATTGGGAAGGATCCTGGGAGAAGGCTTCTTCGGCGAGGTGTACGAGGGCACCTACACCAACCCGGTGGGTTTGCAGCACTGCTTCCTCCCCACCCACCTCCTCCGTGCCTGGGAGAAGCGGGGTTGAGCTGCTCCCATCTCTGCTTGCAGAAAGGGGAGAGGGTGAATGTGGCTGTGAAGACGTGCAAGAAGGACTGCAGCCCCGAGAATAAGGACAAGTTCCTGAGTGAAGCGAGTATGTCATTGCAATGCAGAGCAGAGCAGGATGAAGAAGGTGTCCCACACCTTCCCTGATGGGACAGGGTTTCCCCAGACACCAGTTTTTTGGGGGAAGAAATCTGCTGGAATCTTGTGTGAGGGGAGGTGGGCACCATCTGTGCGTAAACTCACTGGAACCCTACTGTGGACAGCAGGAGCTCCCTGGCAGTTCCTGCTGCTCTGGCTCTGTCTGCATGGCACAGAGCTTCCCCTGCACCCCTAATGGGGTTGAGGCTGCTGGAGGTTCACCGGTGGTAGGGAACCTGAGGCAGAGTCTCCCCACAGGGCTGATGAAGAACTTGGACCACCCCCATATCGTGAAGCTCATCGGCATTGCAGAGGAAGAACCCACCTGGATCATCATGGAGCTGTACCCCTATGGGGAGGTGCGAGGGCTGACACTACTGAGGGCTGTTCCCCCCACCTTGGTGCTGCCTTTCAGCCCCTGAGCCCCCCACATGTCCTCTTGCAGCTGGGCCAATACCTGGAGCAGAACAAGCACTGCCTCGCTGTGCCCACGCTCGTCCTGTATGCGCTGCAGATCAGCAAAGCCTTGGCATATCTGGAGGCCATCAACTGCGTGCACAGGTGGGGTGGGAGCAGCAGGGCAGCAGCAGGGGCTGGTAGCATCCCTTGCAGACTCGTTTTGCAGCCAGAGGAGCTGGTTTCTCTGGGTGTGATGGTCCAGCCCTCATTCCCAGTCAAAGTACTGTCCTTGCAGGGACATTGCGGTGAGGAATATCCTGGTGGCCTCCCCAGAGTGTGTGAAGCTGGGTGATTTTGGGCTCTCCAGGTACATCGAGGATGAGGAGTACTATAAAGGTAAAGCAGTGTGGGATGTGGGCTTGTGTCAGCCCATCTGCTGCCATGAGCATGGCATGCCACCTATCTGTCCCTCCAGCATCCGTCACCCGTCTCCCCATCAAGTGGATGTCCCCTGAGTCCATCAACTTCCGACGCTTCACAACAGCCAGTGATGTCTGGATGTTTGGTAGGCAGTGGGATGGAGATGGAAAGGGTCCTGGGCACATCTGGGGGCAGCATCATGGTGCACAAGGACATATCCTGCTCTGGTGTGGCTGTGGTAGCTCAGCCTTGGGGAAAGGCTCCTGGAGCAGAACCTTTGCAGTTCCAACTCCAGAATTTGGGATGCTCAACCATCACTGGGAGCATCCTGCATCCAAGATGTCAACTGCCTCCGGGGGCATCCCACATCCAAGATGCTCAACCATCACTGGGGACATCCCAAACTTGAGATACTCAACCATCGTTGGGAGCAACCCACACTTGAGGTGCTCAACCATCACTGGGAGCATCCCAAATTTGAGATGCTCAGCCATCACTGTGGGGGCATCCCTCATTCAAAATGCTTAACCATCACTGGGGGCATCCTGCATTCAGGATGCTCAACCATCATTGAGGGCATACTGAATTTGAGATGCTCAGGGATCTGAGTTAAACTCTACTCCCTGAAAACATTCAAAGCCTGTCTCTGTCACCAGGTCCTCAAAACCTTGGGCAAGGGGATGGTCCCTGGGGTGGTAACCCTGGCATCATCTGTGATTTATCCCCTGTACCTTGCAGCTGTGTGCATGTGGGAGATCCTGAGCTACGGCCGGCAGCCCTTCTTCTGGCTGGAGAACAAGGACGTGATCGGGGTGCTGGAGAGGGGTGACCGCCTGCCCAAGCCCGACCTCTGCCCACCCATCCTCTACACCCTGATGACGCGCTGCTGGGACTACGACCCCAACGAGAGGCCCAAGTTCAACGATCTGGTTTGCAGCTTGAGGTAATGAGAGAGATTTTGGGGCACCTTCCTCCTCCACCCACCCATCCCATTCATCTTGTACATCGGGGCATGGCACTGAGGTTCCTTCCCTCTCCCCATGCAGTGACATTTACCTGATGGAGAAGAATCTGGCCAACGAGCAGGAGCGGAACAACCGCCACCGGCCTCCCAAAATCATGGAGCCACCCACCCCCCAGGAGCCACCCCCCAAGGTGGAATGTGGGCAGGATGCTGTGGAGTGACATGGGGTGTCTCCAGGATTGCACCCCCCTCACCTTTCTCCCTCTGCTCCCACAGCCCAGCAGACCCAGGTACAAACCTCCACCCCAGAGCAACCTCCTGGCACCCAAGCTTCAGTTCCAGGTAAGGCTGTATGCCCCGAGCAACCCATGGGGGACAGGAGGGCTTGGCCCCAGGAGGTTGTGCCCAGAGCTCCAGCCCTCAGAGCCAGTGGCTTTTGGGTCTCAGAGCCACCAAGTGCCAGCAGGACAACACACTTCTTCAGGCTCAGCCTTGTCTCTGCCTCCGAGCTCCGAGAGTGGCTTTTGTCCAGGGCAAAACAGGGCAGTTTGCAAAGCTCCCCTCATCCCTTTGGCAGTGTTCCCCCCATTCTGTTAGCAATGCTCCCCCATCGTGTTGGCAATGCTCTCGCTGTCCCGTGTGCATGCACAGCTACAAGGAGAGGAGGTTTGCTGCACTCCAGTGCTGCCTGCAGCTGAATTTGGCTGCACTGCAGGAGCGCAGATCATCGCGAGTTCACACCGTTCTTTGGAGCATCCCTATATTCTTGGATGCTTTTTGGAGCCAGGCACGGGTTTGGGCAGGAGCATAGTTTTGGGAGCAAGCCTCATGATGAAGAAGGTCCTATGCTGCTCCTCTGTGATGTCGTGCTGTGAAAGCTGCTGTCCCACACTCTTTGCTCTGTCCATGTGTCTATCTGTCCGCTCGCTCCCATGGCTTTGTCCCGTGCCCGCCTTGCCACAGGTGCCCGAGGGTCTGTGTGCCAGCTCACCCACCCTCACCAGCCCTGCTGAGTACCAGTCTCCAGCCAGCTCCCTGCACACCCCTCCGCTCCACCGCCACAACGTCTTCAAGCGCCACAGCATGCGGGTAAGAGAAGAAGCCGAGGGCGTCATGAGGACCACCCCGAGGAAGGGGCTCAGCGGGGGGATGCTCTGTGCTTGGCACTGCTGCCTGTGCTGCTTCCAGCTGTGTGCCCGATCCTGCGCTGCTCTGCTTGAGGCTGGAAGGGCTGCCGTGATGTTTGCATGCATGCACACCGAAGTGGAGGTGTGGTGGTGGAGGAGATGCTGGCACGGAGTACCCAAAATCGAGCTGGGGTGCTCCGGGGGTGGGTGGCTGTAGTGTAGTTTCCTGGTGTTTGGCTCCTCAGCACCACTGCATGGCCCCAAAATCGGGGGCAGGTGTTGTCCTGCATCTGGTGATGCTCTGCTGCATGGTTTGGCACAATCCCAGCACCGTGAGCACCTGCACCGAGGGCGCAGTGCACTGCTCCGGTGCTGAGCTGCATGCCCAGGGGCCCTGTGCATGGCTTTGCATGTGCAGAGCTGTGCCAAAACCGCATGGGAAGGCTCCTGGTGCTGAGCCCCCCCCATCCCTGCCTGCATCAGGAGGAAGACTTCCTGCGTCCCAGCAGCAGGGAGGAGGCACAGAAGCTGTGGGAGATGGAGAGGCTGAAGATGCGGCAGGTGCTGGACAAACAGCAGAAGCAGATGGTGGAGGACTACCAGTGGCTGCGGCAGGAGGAGAAATCCCTGGTGGGTGACATCGGGCTGGGGACAGACTTTGGTGTGTGCTCCCAGCTCTCGCATCGCCACCACGCACCAAGCTGCAGCTTGCTTCAAGCAGCATAACCACAATTGCAGCACGCCGCAGGTCTCACAGCAGGCGTGCAGCTCCAGCAGCTTGTGCACAGCTGGAGGTGTCAGGGCAGCCCCCATCACCAACCCACTCGCACCTCTCTGTGTTCTGCACCTCGCCGAGCTGTGATGGGAAGTGAACACTTTGACACCTGCGCAAGTTTTTAAACGCAATTGCGTCTTCATGAGCTTTTATAATTCCTTTTAAAGCCGGCGTCAAGGTAGCTAATGTGTGACTAATGCGCCAGCAGCAGTGAGATGGAAGATCTTTTATTAGCACGACTGACGCAGCCATGGAGCAATGCCCAGCTCCGGTGCTGCAGCAGCATTTTGGGGAGCAGCAGCATTTTGAGGGGCAGCAGTTCAGGGTCCTGGTGCCCTATGGAAGGGACGAGGACAGGGCCAGGGCCATGAGGGGCTGTGGGGTTGTAGAGATGGGCCGTGCTCCTGGGGTGTGCACCTGGGGTTTCCTGGAGGCAGGAAAAACCATGAAGGTCTCCAGAGGTCAGAGATGGATTTTCCTGGACGATGTTGGGCAAAGTGAAGGGAGGAATGCTTCTTTTTCTGTTGGCAATTGGGTTGAAAGAGTCAGAATTTGGCAAAGTTTTGCCATGGAGGGAGTAGAGGGGAGGGAACAGTTCT
Organism: Gallus gallus; assembly: GCF_016699485.2. Lineage (NCBI taxonomy): Eukaryota > Metazoa > Chordata > Aves > Galliformes > Phasianidae > Gallus > Gallus gallus. The sequence continues at coordinate 104,864,712 of NC_052534.1, forward strand.
CTGGAGGTCCCCATCTTTCCCTTTCCCTCCCTTTTCCCTTATCTTTCCCTTTCCCCATCACCTCTCACAAACCTTCTCCCCTCTTGCAGGACCCAACGGTGTTTATGAGCAACAACACTGCTCTGGTGAGTGCTGCCAGCCCCAGGGAACCCTGTTGAGTGCATTCATCTGCAGAGGGGCCCTTTTTCTGGGGGTGGGCAGGAGATACGTACAGCTTGCAATGGTCCCTGCTGCCCTTTTTCCAGCCCTGTTGGTGGAAGCATTTAGAGACTGTTGGGGTCAAATCACTTTCAGTTGTCATGTTGGGAAATCCTTGTGCCCCAGTTGCAGAAAACTTGTCCAAAACTCTTCATAGGGTGCAATGCTTGCGGTCCAGACCTGCCCCCCAGTGCACCCTAGGATGGGGATGCCTCTACCCTGAGGCAATGCATCCTCCTCTTGCTCCTCTGAACAGGATTTCCCACCTCTCATTTGCTGCTGTTTCTTCCCCTGCAGCTGCACCCGGAGAAGGAGACAGATTACAGTGAGTGTCCCTGCTGCCTTTTGCACCAGCCCTGTTCCAGCAATCGTCACCAGGAGTGGCTCTGCCTGCCCCAGGGGCTCTGCCTGTTCCACATGTGGGGGGCTGAGCTGCAGGCATCCCCTTTTCCTTGCCCCGATGGTGGAGGGGAGGTGGCACACAGCCGGGTCAAGTTGGGGTGTCCTGAGTGGTGTTGGGGCATGAGGGACATGCACACATGTCCAGAGAGCATCCAGAGTAACTCTCCTTCCTTTCCCTTACTGATGGTGTAGCGGAGTTCACGGCCCCCCCCCAGAAGCCTCCAAGACTTGGGGCACAGGTAAGACCTCCTCAGACAGCCACTATGGTCCAAGTCTTCCCCCACGACCATTTACTTCTGTTTGTCTGCGAGATAGGACTTCTTGGACCAACTAAGCAGTGTGCAAGTCATGAGTGGGAGGTGGATGGGTCTGGGGTGCAGAGACTGGCCAGGGCTTCCCACCGATGCTGGTCTATTCCCTGCTTGCTCCCTTGCTATCCTGAGCCCACCGTGGCCCTGTTCTCCACCAGTCCATCCAGCCAGCCCCCACTGCCAACCTGGACCGCACGGATGACATGGTGTACAGCAACGTTATGGACCTGGTGAGGGCCGTCCTGCAGCTGAAGAATGAGATCAGCATCCTGCCCCCAGAGGAGTACATCCTCGTGGTGAAGGTAGGGGAAGCAAAGGGGCAGCGCCAGGCCTCCTGTGGGGGTCATGGAGGGACTTGAGAATCAGCCTGCTGAGCAGCTCCCACCAAGAATCCTTTTTGGAATGACTTAAATGTATAGGAGGGAGCATTAGCAACACACCTCGGGTCCTTGGGTCAGTGGTAGAAGCAATTCTAGGATGTCTTGTTCCTCCAGTGGATCAAGGGTCCTCCAGGGTGTATGCCCTGCTCCTTCCAGTATGAGAATATCCAGTATGCCCTGCTCCTTTCCTGTGCCCTTGTGTCAGTAGAGGAGCATTTCCAACATGTCTTGCTCCTCCAATGTGTCCTTGTGTCAATAGCGGGAAGGATTCCAACATGCCCTGCTCCCCCATTGAGTCTTTGGATCAGTGGTAGGAGCAATTCCAGCATGCTGTGCTCTTTCATTGGGTTCTTGGGTCAAGAATGGGAGCATTCCCAACATGTCTGGCTCCTCCATTGAGTCCTTGGGTGAATGCAGAGCATTTCCAATGTGTCCTCATCCTCCGTTGGATCCTTGGGTCAATGCAGAGCACTTCCAATATATCCTGCTCCTTCTCTGGGTCAATGGGAGAGCATTTCCAACATACCCCACTCTTCTTTTGAGTCCTTGGGCCAATGGTGAGAGCATTTCCAACACATCCTTGTGTCCATGTCTCAGTTCCAGTATGTCTTGTTCCTCCATTGGGTCCTTGGATCCTAGGGGAGCATTTCCCCCATTCCTCTCCCCCCACTGGGATCCTTAAATCATCATCAGGGACCGTGCACCACTGTCCTGTTCCTAGAGACATTCTAACCCTCCCACTCACCCCACAGAACGTGGGCCTGTCCCTCCGCAAGCTGATCAGCAGCGTGGATGAGATGCTGCCCCTCCTGCCCGCCACTTCCCGCACCGAGGTATGGCTGCAGCATGCCCCGTGGGGCTGGGGATGGGGGAGGGGGCTTGGGGACACCCCCGCCTATAGCCTCTGCATATCGTGGCCAGATTGAAGGCACCCAGAAGTTGCTCAACAAGGACTTGGCTGAGCTCATCAACAAGATGCGCCTGGCACAGCAGAACGCCGTCACCTCGCTGAGCGAGGAGTGCAAGAAGCAGATGCTGACGGCCTCCCATACCCTGGCTGTGGATGCCAAGAACCTGCTGGACGCTGTGGACCAAGCCAAGGTCCAGGCCAACCTGGTGAAGCTGTGCTTGGAGTGAGGGAGTGTGAAGGGGTGGGGAAGGAGAAGAGGAGGAGAGGCAACGCTGCACTGGTCGGTGGCGATGGGAGGAGAGCGGTGTGGACGAGCTGGCTTCTGTGTGTCTCCCGTGGCCTCACCACCCTGTCCTCTATGTCCCCCTCCTCCTGCTGCTTGTGTCTTTAGCATCATCTCGTCAGTCTTCTGAAGAAAGGAGGCGCCTGGTGACGCAACCCTCCAAAGGACTGGGGGTGGCTTGGCTGTCCCCAAGGGTGGATGAAGGTCCCTTTGTCTCAGTGGCCACCAGTGGGGCTGTGTGTCCATCTGGTGGGCCCAGTGGGGCTGTCCAGTGGGTCCATGTGTCTATCCAATGGGTCCCCATGTCCTTCCCATGGCCCCTCCCAGGGGCAGCACATCCAACCGGGGACCCGCGCCCCGCTGCTCGGTGCCGGGAGCTGGGGACACAGTGACCAGGGGAGCTGGCTTCCCGGGAGGGGCTCACTGGGGGGACTGTTTGCACTTCCTTGTACATTATATAGGAGAGTTTATTTAATGATGGGTGTGCGTTGGGTCGGTTCTCACAACCAGCCCCAGCCTGGGGAGTGTGGGAGGGATGGGTCCCTGTGCCCGCAGCCGTCAGTGCCACAAACCAGCCAGGAGAATGAGGCCTCTTCCAGCTGAGTTTGCTCCAAGTTGCTCTATGTAAATGACAATGGCAACAAATTCTTTGTTCAGTTTGTGCTTGAATTGGAAATCGTACGGTTCGGGCTTTTCCCCAACATCTTCCCACAACGCTGCTCGTGCTGGCTGAGATAAACCATGCACCAAATCCTGCTGTGCCTTTGCTTGCTGACGTCCCCCTCTCTTGGAAAAGAATGCAGGTTGGACTCCAGAGCCCTGCAGCAAGGGTGTCCCTTGTTCACCTCTGGTCATAAAACCATAGAATCATTCAGGTTGGAGAAGACTTCTGAGATCACCCAGTCCAACCCCAGCCCACCCCACCGTGCCCACTGCCCACATCCCTCGGTGCCACATCCCCACGGCTCTGGAACACCTCCACGGATGGTGACCCCACCACCTCCCTGGGCAGCTGTGCCACTGCAGCACCGCTCTTTTGGAGAAGAAATGTTTCCTAAGATCCAACGTGGGTCTGCCACCTCTGGAGCCCCACTGATTCCCACATCCATGCAAGGTGCCACTCTCCCTGTTCCCATCCCAGGTCTTGCTAAGCAGAATTATTTTCGGATATTTGTGCTTTGCCTTTCAAAGAGCATCAGGAAATCATGGCTAGTTCAGGGTGGAGGCAGTTGGGAGAGGCTCTAGGGGACAGTACAGCCAAGAGGATGGGTTCCCCATAAAGAAGGGTGTTTGGGGTGCTTGCTGTGTCACACTGGGGTTCACCCCAGAGCTTCTGCTCCATCCCCAGCCAGGCAGAGCTTTGCTGAAAGAGGGATTTTGGTGCTGGATGCAACCAGCAAGGGGTTTAGGAGGGCTGATGTGAAGAGGAGATGAGCACACCGGGCTCTGCAGAGTCACAAAACTGGGATGTGTTGGCTCAGACGCACACACAGACCCATGCATACATCCAGCTTGCTGCCTTGCACATCCCTTATCTCAGCCTTGTGTGCACACACCAGAGGATGCATGAGCCGCTGCAACACCCTTGGGATGTGCATTTTTCTCAGTGGCATCATTTATTCCAGCCCATTTCACTCCTGATAGCACAAAGTGTTTTCTGAAACCTGTCAGGTCACATCCAGCTCCTGGGTTGGCTCCTGGAGGAAAAACGCCGCAGGGAAAGCCCGGCTTCAGGGCACAGATGAGAGCAGATCTTTGCAAGCACGAGTCCTTTAGGGTGCATGTAAGATAGAAATTAAAGCTGGGTTGCAGCAGTCATCAGAGCGAGGGGGATTGGGGTCTGCTTGTTGTCACAGGTATGGGATGGAGAGGACGATTTGCCCAGGATCCCTGTGCTGACAAACCCACCAGCACACATGTGGGCCAGTGCATCGTGATCGCTTGTGCTATTGGGCTTTGCAGAGCAGAGCAGAGCCCCTGAGCTGTGCAGTCTGAGCAGAGACCTCTGCCCCTTCCCAAAGCACTGTGTCCTGCCCCATGTTGTGATGGCCGTGGTCCTGATGCAGGATGCATCCAGAAGCAGCTGTCATATCCTCTTGAAGTCACAACCAGACGTGTCCCTTGGGTTCCAGATGGAACCTGCAGCAGCTGGAGGAAGTGGATGCCTCTTCTAGATGCCTCCATCCCATGTTTGGTCGGTGGAGAGACTGTGCAGAGCTTTCCTTGAGGCCAGGATGGCCACCACCATGAGCAGGACAGCAAGGAGCAGTGCATTCCCAGCATACCTTTTGCTTCCCTCCCCACTGCTGCACGTCCCACCCAAGGGTCCTCCACGGTCATGATGCTGTGAGAGGTACCCCACATCACCCTTGATCCCTAAATCATCCCTGCCAGGTAGGGTGGGAGAAAGAGCCCCACGGTTCCCAGCAAGCAGACGATGATGAACATCCAGAGGAAGATACGGTCGATCACCATGGCCACGTACTTCCAGTCCTCCTTCACCTGCCGGGAGGAGAGGGGCTGTGAGCTGCGGGTGGAGGGTGAAGCCTCCAAGGGTTAGGAGATATCTCAAGCATAAGGTGTGGGGATGGATCTCTACAGGGAGGCTGTTAGAGGCATAGCAAACCCCACCCAGGTGTGCCCAAACTGTGGGTTGGGGTGCAGGCTCTGAGCTGGGTGAGGGATGCTGACTGAATGTAGGGCAGTGTGGCTGGGAGAGGGGCTTCCAGCACCCTGCAGCCTGAGGAACACTGAGCTGACCTGGTGGAACCCATATTTCATAGAATCATAGGATCATTAAGGTTGGAAAGACCACTGAGATCATCAAGCCCGACAACCAACCCATGCCTGTGACTGCTGTGACTGCTCTAGACCATGCTGCTCAGTGCAACATCTACCTTTATTTCCCAGGAGATGACCATAGATCCCCCGAACTAAGGCCCTCAGTATGCATGGATACAATTGGATATCCCCATCACTGACCTCCATGGGAGGAGCACTGGGCTGTGGAATCCCCCCCACCCCCAGCCCTCGGTTGCCCCCAACTCACCGAGAAGTCAGCATCCTCGGCTCGCAGGTGGTCCGCGATGTACTGCACACCCTCCAGGGCCCTCAGGATGCTGGGTGACAGTGTCAGCCCCTGATCCGAGCCCACCTCCTCCCCCTTGAGGGGCACCTGGGGGGCTGGGCCCCCTGATGCTTTGCCTGCTTGGCGTCCACAGCTGTAGTGGCACTGGGTGCCCTGGGATCCTCCTGAGGGCACACGGCTGGGATACGCCTTCTCCTCCTCTTCCTCTTCCTCCTCTTCCTCTTCTTCCTCCTCCTCCTCCTCCCACTTGTCATCCACGTCGGTCTCCAGCCAGCAGCGGGAGGTGCTGAGCCTGGTCCCCGGGGGGTCATATTGGCCCGTCGTCCCCTCAGCGGGGAGCAGCAGCGGGGGCCGCTTCATGAAGAGCCAACGGGGGATGAAGCCCAGGAAGAAGCTCCGCACCCAGTGGGGCATGGTGTGGGTGCTGGGGGAGCGGTAGTGCACGTTGAGGACAAAGACGGTGATGATGATGGAGAGCGTGACAAAGATCATGGTGAAGAGGAGATACTCACCGATGAGTGGGATGACCAGAGAGGTGGAGGGGATGATTTCGGTGATGAGCAGCAGGAAGACGGTGAGGGACAGAAGGACGGAGATGCAGAGTGTGATCTTCTCACCGCAGTCGGAGGGCAGGTAGAAGACCAGCACGGTGAGGCAGGAGATGAGCAGGCAGGGGATGATGAGGTTGATGGTGTAGAAGAGCGGGAGGCGGCGGATGACGAAGTAGAAGGTGATGTCGGGGTAGATCTCAGTGCAGCAGTCGTACTTCTTGGAGTTGTACCTGCCAATGGCGTTTATGATGGCCCACTCGCCACTCTCCCAGTAGTCCTTGAGGTCCACGTGGTGTTCCATGTTCTCCAGGTCGATCTTGGCCTTGTCATAAGTCCAGGAGCCAAACTTCATCTTGCAGTTCTGCTGGTCGAAGGGAAAGTAGGTGACGTCAATGCTGCATGAGCTCTTGTAGATGGCGGGTGGCACCCACTTCACTTTCCCATTGGAGAAGAGGTGGGCCTTTGTCATGTGTGTCACAGCAAACTCCCCGTCGGCACTGCAGGGACAGAGAGGGTGAAGGGTTCTCCCCAGGAAACAGGAGCAGAAGCTCCATCCATGTGGAATGGGATGAGTTTTGTTGGGATGGGATGGGATGGGATGGGATGGGATGGGATGGGATAGAAGGGGATGGAATACGATGGAATGGGAAGGGATAGGATGAGTTGGGATGGAATGTGGTGTGATGGGATGTGATATTATGGGATGGGATGGGATGGGATGGGATACTATGGAATGGGATGAGATACGGTGGGATGGGATGAATGTGATGGAGATGAGGTGGAATGGGAGGACTGGTCCCAGGGGTGCATCATCTCACTTGTTGTAGAGCACGATGTCGGGGATCCAGATCATCTCAGAGGGCACCCTGATGGAGGTGACGTTGTCAAAGTCCTCTGGGTTCCAGCGCAGCTTGTAGTCACTCCATTCCTGGAAGGAGGCAAGGAGGGCACCAGGTGACCCTGGGTCTGGTAGGACTGAGCTGCCCAATACCATCCTCCTCCTTCTTGATCTCTCCAACCCAGGCCCCATGGAGGGCATAGACTCCTACCTGCTTCAGCCAAACATTTGTGGTCATCATTTGGTTCTTCTCATCCTGCAGTGGGAAGCGGAGAGATGAGAGAAGGACAGAGAAGGCTCATCCCAACACTGCATCAGTCCCCATATCACCCTTCTGCCTATCCGGCTCATGCTGCTGAACTCCCATTCTGCCTCTGGGGTTCAGTTCCTTAAAGTAACTGATGCCAGAACAAGGTGCAGGAGAAATTGGATGTTTGCTCACTAGATGGCAGCAAACAATAGTATATTGTGACAGCAAGCTCGGAGAAGTTCTGGTGGGTAGACAAATGCACAACGCCACGGATAAATGGGCAGACGGATGGATAGAAGTATATATGGATAGATGGATGGGTAGATAGATGATGGATTTATCTAGGCTCTATGTAGCAGATAGTAGAAAGGCTATAGGTAGTAAAGAGTGGCTGGGTACCCTGCTCTGGGTGACCCCTCTGGGGCAGCGGGGTGGGGAGGGGAGACCAGAGAGACCCAGGGTTACCTTCAGTGCCAAGCACCCTGGTCTGGGGGTTCTGTGGTGGTAGGTGGATGGGTGGGTGGGTGGATGGGTGGATGGATGGATGGACAGATGGGTGTGCATGACAGTAACGAGCAAGACATGGATGTAAAAACAAGCCCAGGCATAGCCCTATAGATATAGTTGATGGGAAGATAAGAATGGGAATGGAGAGCAGTGCAGTTTTCCTTGATGCTGTCTTGCTTTCAGGGGAAGGGGAGGCTTGGGATGGAGGAGCAATGAGCAATGTCCCCTGCTCGTTGGAGGTTTTGTAGAGGCGGGTGGGTGGCTTGTCCCCTACCGGGGACAGTCAGCAGCATGGAGGGCAGAAGAAATGGCTCAGAGGTCCTAGGATGAGATCCCTATGTGGGCTCCTTACCACATCGATCAGCTGGGCTATGGACAGCCCAAACTTCACTATGACCACATCGGAGGTGTTGGGCACCGGCCGTGACCACCGGTTGTAGCCAGTGAAGAGATGCTTGAAGAGACGGTCCTCAGCAAAGCCATGGGGCTGTTTCTGCTCCCGGGTGGCTGTGGAGACATGGAGCAGGTGCAGAGCTTTCTTGCATTACCCGAAAAGGGACCACGCACATCACAGGGCACCCCAAAATAAAAGCAATTATAAATGTCACCCTCTTTCTCCCATCCCCTGCAGTGGGGCTTTCCACTCTCTGCCTCCTTACTGCTCCATCTCAGCACTGCTTGAGGGAGAGGGCAGAAATCCTCTGGATGAGGATTTGGGGTCCTCTGCTCCACTTGTGAAAGGGACATTTCTGGACATGGAGGTGGGAAGAAGGGAATTGGCCTCTGCAACTATGCCCTACAGGCGGTGCAAGGTCAGCTTGGCAATGTTAGCTTGGAAGTTGGTGAGAAAATCCTGGTCCTGAATGGCCAAGGGTCACGTCACAGCCCCCTCCAGCAGCTCTTACTGGTGTAAATTGGCTGAGCTTTGCAAGCTGGAGGCAGCAGCTGGTGCAGAGCTTGCGACCAGTGCAGACTTCCAAGAGAGCAGCCATTGGACTCAACTGGAGGATGGAGGATGGAGATGGAAGGGTAGAGGAGGGAGGTTGGAGGATGGGGATTGAAGGAAGGAGGACGGAAGATGGAGGGTGGAGGAAGGATGGAGGATGGAAGATGGATGGAAGATGAAGAATGGAGGGTGGAGGATGGGAGATAGAGGATGGAAGCTCCTTGCTATGTGGAGCAATCATTGGCATTGCTCTCTGGTGCCACCAGCCAGCCCACGTGCTTGTGCTGCATCGCTCAGCATCGCTCGCATCTGTCCTTGCTTGCTGCAGAGCCCCATAAATTTCTTCTGTGGAGCACTTTACACAGCAAAGCGCAGCCAAAAAGGCACTGTACGGGTGGCTGAGCCCAGCAGCAGGGCAGATGTGCAGCTCTACAGCTGGAACATCCCCTGTGCCCTGTGCAAGCTCTCCCCACTGCTCAGCTCGGGGCAGGCAAGCCCAGCGAGGGGCTCTGGTTTTCCCTTGCATATAGCTGGGGATTGAGCACTGAGCAGCAATGAAGGGTGTATGGGGAGGGGTGCTGCTGGATGAGGGAAGAAGCAAGGCACCCAGCTCCTTGGAGCTCTTACACCGATGGGAGATTGGGAGCCAGGGGAAGGCTGGGCCAAAGGACAGGGCATTCGGGTACCCCAGGGAAAGAAAGGAGAACCCTTACCTGCCTGGAGGGTGACAAAGCACCACACGAGGAGGGGTATGATGCTGCGGCATGGCCACCCCATGCTTCCTGCAGTGTGAGCCCAGACGTGGGCACAGCGACGGGCTCAGTAGGAAAAGCCATCACGAGGCATCTCCAGCAGGGTGTCCTGTGTGTCCCCACCAGCAGCAAGCTCCAGAGGAGCCATGGACAGAGCTGGATAGTGTGTCCAGGCCTCTTGACCAAGATTTCCTCCCTTTTTTTTTTTTTTCTGGAAAAAACAGCAGAGAGTGGCACTGTCACTGTGATGCCACCCCAGTGCAGTTCTGGGAGGCAGAGTGGTCCCACTCTTCCTGCAGCCAACAGAGAAATCAGTTTCTGACTTGTACCGGGGCCAGGGGAAAATGTCTCCAGAGCATCCTCTCCTCATTCACTGAGTGCAGTGTGGGCTGTGGGGCTCCTCTGGGGAGCTCCATCACTTTGCAGCAGCTGGACCCTGTGAATTAAAGCCATGGGAATGGGGCAAAGCCAAAACAGAATTTAAAAGAGATCCCTTGCAGGGACACTGAGAGTGTGGATGGGCTTTAGGGGAATCTGACTGTATGCCTTGCTGCAGAACTTCAGAGCACCCAGGAGGGAGCATCCCCAGGCCCCCTGCCCATGGGACAGCATGGTGGGGTGACACAGAGCCATCCCTGGATGATGCTTTGCTCCAGCAGCTTTTGGGAGGCAGCACTGGCAGCCAGGTGATGTGCTGGCAGAGTGCCCTGTGCCTCAGGGACTGCCTCAGTGACCCCGTCGGGACCTCTAGCAAAGGCACTGGGTGCTCTGGGGACACCTGGGGATTGTCTTGAAGCTGGACATCCACTCATGCACCATCCATCCATCTACACAACCACCCATCCATCCACCCATCTGTCCATCCATCCATCCATCCATCCATCCATCCATCCATCCATCCATCCATCCATCCATCCATCCACCCACCTGTCCATTCGTCCATCCACACATCCATCCATTCCTCAACCCACCCATCCATCCATCCATCCACCCACCCACCCGTCCATCCATCCATCCATCCATCCATCCACCCATCGACCCACCATCCACCCACCATCCATCCATCCATCCATCCATCCATCCGCCCATCCATCCGCCTGTCCATCCAATCAACCATCCATGTGTGTTCGTGGATTCCCTCTACCCTGCAAGTCAAACCTCTGCAATGGGGAAAATCTCTTGCACTGCAGCAATCCCAAATGCCAGCTCATGACTCCTCCATGCCCAGCTTGTGCCCCAGCAGCATCCTCCTGTACCCTGGCCAGGCAATTGCCTTCACCCCCAAAGCAGTGACGCAATGGATCTTCCCAGCCTACTGCTGACTTTAGTGAGCGAGGACATCCTTTGAATTCCCACCCAGTCAAACCAAGGAGCCTTCGTTAACTTGTCATTGCTGTTTTCTTTGCGCAGTTTTCAACTTGTGGCCATGCTGATTAATACAAGGGTGGCGGAGGGGGTGGGAAAATGGGAGGAGATAAAAATTACAGATATGGCTGAGATATCTAAAAACATGGGAGGGAACCAGACTGCTGGGGAGCTTCTCCTTGGGCTTATTGCAGAGTGTGACATAAGAGAAAGTTGAAGATTTAAGGGTTCTCCCGAGGATAAACGTTGGAGAAGGGGAAAAGGTGCCCAGGCTGATGGGCAGCAGTGCGGGGAACAGCCAATACCTGGGAGGGATGGGGGGCTCCACAGAGGGCACGAGGCTGGGGATGTGCACCCATGTCTTGTGGTTTGGTTGGGGACAGGGAAGGTGAGAAGGGGGCTGCCTGGAGGGCTGCACCCCTAAAAGTACGCTGTGTGATACCCACATCCCCTCAGCACCCCTATCTCCATTGCTGCCCCTCCTGCATCCCCATCAACGCTCCTCCTGCATCTCCATCACTGCCCCTCCTGCATCCCCACTGCTGCCCCTTCTGCATCCCCATCACTGCCTTTAATGCATCCCTATCCCATCGCTGCCCTTCCTGCATCTCCATCACTGCCCCTTCTGCATCTCCATCACTACCCTTAACGCATCCTTATCCCATCGCTGCCCCTCCTGCATCCCCATCACTGCCTTTAATGCATCCCTATCCCATCGCTGCCCCTCCTGCATCTACATCACTACCCTTAATGCATCCCTATCCCATCACTGCCCCTCCTGCATCCCCATTGCTGCTCCTCCTGCGTCTCCATCACTACCCTTAATGCATCCCCATCCCATCGCTGCCCCTTCTGCATCCCCATTGCTTCCCCTCCTGCATCCCCATCACCGCCCTTAATGCACCCCCATCCCATCGCTTCCCCTCCTCCGTCCCCACTGCTGCCCCTCCTGCTTCCCCATCACTACCCTGAATGCATTCCCATCGCATCGGTGCCCCTCCTCCGTCCCCATCCCTGTCCCTCCTGCATCCCCATCCCTCATCACCCCATGTCCAAATGATTTCCCCGGTGGATTTCCCATCTCTCCATGACACCAAGTGCACTGACCCCTCTGCAGCAGTGCCCCAGGGGACGTGAAATGCTCACTCGGACTGTGCCAGGCGCATTCCCCCAGGGCTCCAGCAGCTGCTCAAGGCTGAACCTTGGGATGCCTGCGGGCGATCCCAGCTGAGCCCTCAGCAACCAACGTGCGGTCAGGGCAGCAGCGGGAATAAATAACTTCCAGAGAGCTCATTGCTTTTGTGCTCTTCTGCTTTGTTTTAAAGGGAGAGCGTGGGGGATTTTCAGATGGGAACTTCACACGCAGATGGGAAACTTTCCCCGCTGCTCCGAGCGTGGAGTCAGCGCTCTGCATTGAAACGGGAGGATTTCCCAGGGAAAAACTGCATCTCTCCTCCCCACCCAGCCCATCTCCTTACCTGGAGAGAGGTCCTGCGCTCCGTTCCCTTCGCTGAGCCCAGGCACGGGGTGGGGATGCTGTGCCGAGGAGGCTCCGGCGTGCAATGGGCTCCAGTGGAGGATGTTCTGCTGTCCTCAGAGCGGTGACGAAAGGGGAGGAGGGAGGAGGGTGAGCCCAGAGCGCTGCAAGGAGGAGGAGGAGAGGGGAGGAAGGCTTTCTGTGCCCCCCTGCCCCTCCTTGTCCTCCTGCGTCCGGGTGGGATGTAGGGATGTGCAGCGGGGCAGTGGGGCTGCAGCACGGCATGGGGCACCGTGTTGGGCACTGCGTGGGATACTGCAATGGGCATTGCATGGGGTATTGCAAGGGATATTGCATGGGGTGCTGTGGGGGCACCGCGTAGGGTACTGCAAGGGGCATTGCATGGGGGCTTTGCAAAGGGCATATTGCATGGGGCATTGTATGGGGTATTGCAGGGAAACATTGCATGGGGGAATTGCATGGGGGTATTGAATAGGGCATTGAACGGGGTGCTCTCTGGTGTACTATGAGGGGCATCACATGGAGGTGTTATAGGTGAAATTGCATGAAGTATTTCATAGGTGGTACAGAGGGCACTGCACAGTGTTGCAAGGGATGTATGGGGTGTTCCATGCACTGCTGCACAGGAATGGGGACAGCTGCCCCCCACCATCTTAGGGTTTGCCCATTCACCCCCCTGCCCTGAGCTGGTTTTGGGACCAACCTGCTCATGGGCAGCTCCCATAAAATGATACCAAGGAGAACGTCACACAATTGGGAAAGCATCCTGCATCTCCCCTACCCTGCACGACCATTTTCCCTTGCACCTACAGGCAGACTGAGGTGTCCATAGGATGCAAACGGAGGGATGGGGACGGAGCTTTGGCAAGGGGTGGCTCTCCATCTGCAAGAGGATGGGAAACCCTGAGCTCACCCTTCTCGCCTCCCTCCTGGGCAAAGCTCAGCCCTGACCCAGACCACTCTCCCTCCTTCCTTCCTGCTAGGAAATGTACTGCACAACCTTCCTGCTACTGATGCCCAGGACTGCAATTTCCAGCCCTGGGGGACCCGGAGAACAGTTTGCATCCTTTCCCCTGGGAGGCAAACAAGAAGGCAGAGCCACGCTTGGGGGTCACCAGAATGTACTTCTCTCCCCATTCTGCAGCCCAATGTTGGACCCCAGCCCACCTGCACAGACTAAAATCAGGGCACCTCTGGGTGCTGAGCACCCAAAATACCTGAGGAGAGGAGCACAGAGGTGGTGTCACCACCCCTCTGGGTGCTGTCCTTAGCGGAGGAAGGAGGCAAAGCAGACGTGGCAATAACGCTGACGCCTGGCAGAGCGCAATGCATCTTTATTGTGCTGCCTGCGGCTCCTGGAGATGTGTCAGTGCTGCTGCCTGGGGTGTTCCTGTTGCCCAGCCCCAGGGCTGTGCAGTGCACACCTATGGTGTCCCCAGGCCCAGTGCGATTGTGTGGCCAGGACGTGTCCTCCTTGTGTTTGAACAGATCAGAGTGTTCTGCCTCCAGCTATTTTCCTAATGCCCAAGCCTCTGTAGGTTCAGTGCACTCCAGTTGCCAGCTTCAATTTACTGCTGGGTTGCTTGTACTCATCTCCCGCAGCTCCAACCCAGCACTTCTCTGCCTGTGTGTGTGCAGCCGCCCCGTTACCATCCCCATCTCTATCCCCATTCCCATCCCCATCCCCATCCTTATCCCCATCCCCATCCTTATCCCCATCCCCATCTCCATCCCCATCCCCATCCCCATCCCCATCCCCATCCCCATCCCCATCCCCATCCCCATCCCCATCCCCATCCCCATCCCCATCCCCATCCCCATCCTTATCTCCATCCCCATCCCCATCCCCATCTCCATCCCCATCCCCATCCCCATCTCCATCCCCATCCCCATCCTTATCCCCATCCCCATCCCCATCCCCATCCCCATCCCCATCCTCATCCCCACCCCCAACTCTATCCCCATCCCCATCCGAATCCTTATCCCCATCTCCATCTCTATCCCCATCCCCATCTCTATCCCCATCCCCATTCCCATCCCCATGCCCATCTCCATCTCCATGCCCATCTCATCCCATGCCCATCCCCAACCCCACCACCATCCATGCCCCAAAGGAGACGGCGACCATTTGTAGAAAGGAACAGCATGGATGAAGACAGACACTGAGTTTGGATTTTTGGGGTTGCACTCAGTGATCCTTGGGGCTCCCTTCCAGCTTGAGATGTTCCATGTTTCTCAGATTTTGGCTGATTTTGGCTGGCTGCAGATGGTTGCATGGGCATAGCATGTTCAGGGAGAAGCAAAGGGGCTCAGAGCTCTGCTGGGGAAGGAAGGAGGCTGCAGCAGGGGGCACACGCAGTGCCATGGGGCTCTGCCATTCACAGGCAGAGCTCCTACAAGACAAATGCATTAAATACTCGGGGTGATGGGCATCGTGTGGATGAGGTCTTGCACAGCAGGCTGCAGCCCCCACCCCACCCAGCACCCAGCTTGCTTTGCAAACACCCTCTGCAAAAGGACTCCTTGAAAGCAGTACAGACGATCCAGCATGGGTACAAAGCAGCATCCTACCAGCAAGCGAGGCTGTATGGATAGCAGTGGCAGAGCCCTGCCCGTGTCCTACGGCTGGGCAGCAGCAGCACGGGCGGCTGAGCGCTGCAGGCGGTGGCTCAGCTCATCCTGGAGGCGTTGGGAGGAGGCGTCGAGGACGTGGGCAAGGTGGGAGGTGAGATTCAGCACGTGGGCCACCAGGCGGAGGTCCTTGCGCAGCCTGTGGGTTCAGGGCAGGGACACGGGTGGATGTCAGTGATGTGGAGTGGATGAGCCTCCAAATCCTATGGGTTCGGGCAATGGATGTGTTTTTGGGTATCAATGACATGGGGTGTGGTTTAGGGGCATGGTGGTGATGGGTTGGGCTTAATCTCAGAGGTCTTTTCCAACCTTCGTGATTCTCTGATTCTGTATGGGAGGAAGATGGTGGCTGAGCCTCCAGACCCTATAGTGGATATCAGTGGCATGGGACGTGGTCAGTGGGCATGGTGGGGATGGGCTGGGGTTGGACTTGGTGATCTTAGAGGTCTTTTCCAACCTCAGTGATTCTATGATTCTATGTCAAATGGCAGGGGGTGGGGGAGCTCCAGATGCTATGGGTTCAAGGCAGGGACACATGTATGGATATCAATGGCATGAGACATGGTGGGGATGGATCATTGGTTGGACGTGATGATCTTGGAGGTCTTTTGAACCCCCAGTGATTCTCTGATACTGTATCAACGGTGTGGGGGTAGCGGAGCCTCCGTACCCCACCTGAGACCCACCAACCAACCACATGTGCTCACCAACGTGAGCATCCTTAGGGCCATGCAGAGCAGCCCCCTGACCTGGGTGCCCCTAACGCCCACCTGTGGAGTTTGGGGTGATGCTTCCTCCTACCCCCATCACCTGCAGGGAGCATCTCCCCTGCCTCCCCCCTGCCAGGGACCTCCAGATTTCAGCAGAACTCCCCAAGAGCCATTCATTTCTCTTGGCTCATAAGGACGGATGACTTTTGGGATGCGGGGTTCAGGGTGCTGCCCACTTACTTCTCCCTCTTCTCCACCACCTGCGGGTGATCGCTCTGGGCCACGTGAGCCTCCAGCTCCCTGCGCACGTTGTCCAGGCTCTCCCCAAATTCCTGGTTGGCCCCACGGATGGCAGGCAGAGCCTCATTGATCACATCCTGGTACCGGGATTGGGGTTCCTCCAGCACCGCCGCCGCCTCCACATCCTGCAGCGTGGCCCTGTTCTGCTGCAAGAGGCTCTGCAGGTGCTCCAGCTCTTCGCGGGAGGCAAGAGGGGATGGCACGTGGGGTGGACCGCAGGGGTTCGGGGCGTGGAAGGTGATGCCACAGCGCTCAGGGTCCCCCGGGGGGTCCTGCTGGGGGGTGGTATGGGGGAGCAGGGCGCACAGCCCCACCAGCAGGCAGCAGGCCCGCGGGACCATGGTGTCCTATGGGGAGAGGTGGGCGTCAACACCCTGCAATGGGGCCGGGATGCTCTTGGGGACCCTCCTGCATCCCACCGGGGACCCTCAGATTTCAGTTTGCATCAGCAAAATCCCCTCGGGGACATTTCTTTTCCTACAAGGGATGGAAAACTGGGATTTCGGATCCCCCAAAGCGCAAAGGGGGGGGGGGGGGGGAACTGAGGCACAAAGGGGAGCTGGAGCTGATCCTGCCCCTCCAATTCCCCTCCGTGGAGGAGAGAGGGGCCGCGGTGGGGAGCAGCAGACAGCTCGGCTCTTCCAAAACCACTACTGGAAACCGCTGGCAGAGGAGCTGGAGGGGCGGAGAGCAGAGCAAAGCGCCCTGAAGCTTTGGGGAAGGACCGGAGATGCCATTCGGAGACCGCAGAGCCGTGGCACCCAGCCCTGCCATGAGCTGGCTGGGTCTCAGCGTGGCGTCTGCTGGCACCGAGAACTGGGCTCCATCCTTGGCCAAAAGCAGCAAAATTCTTCTTTTCCTTTCCTTCCTCCCTAAAATGCTTTCGGATTTGTGCTTTTGGGGGAATTCTCTGCCCTTTCGGGGGTCCGGGCTGTGCCAGAAGCCGGGTAAGGAGCTTTCAGCCGGGTGGGGAATGGGGTGGGTGACCGAGCAAAGCAAGTTGATGCCCATAGCTGGGAAAAGCACAGCTCTTGGGGGCTCATATCCCACCCAGAGCAACACTCCCCCTCAGCCCAAAGCAATTCCCACCCCCCCAAGCTGGGAATGGCTCCTGTCCCCCCCGCGCTTTGTTTGCAATGCTGCAATAACCCCCCCCCCCCCCTCGACACACACCCTGCAACCGCCCCCTTTTTTATCCCAGCATTTCAGCCCCACTGCTCATTTTGCAGCTGGGGAAACTGAGGCACCAGGGTGGAACCGCTCCCCTCCCGCCCCCCGCAGCCCCCACCCCACTCACTGCAAGGCGAGGCGACGGTCCCACCGTGGGCACTGAGCTCTGGAGGCTGGGCCAGCCCACGCACGTGTGCACACGCATGTGCACACACACGCACGCTGTGCTCAGCACTGAGCAGGCCGGGCTTCGAGGGCTGGGGTGGGATGCATGGGGTCATGCAGCCCCCGGGGGGGCGTCATGCGTGCCGTGCACGTCAAGCTTGTGCATGCAGACCTGCATTTCTGTGTGTGCGTGCAGGTGTGCGTGTTTGTGTATGTGTGCAGGTGTGCATGCAGGTGTGCAGGTGCGCGTGAGTGTATGTGCAGGTGTGAATGCATGTGTGCATACGTGTGTAAGCCCGAGGGGTGCAGCAGGAGCCGAGGTGGCTGCAGGACCTCCTTGTTAACGCCCCCCACGATGCAACGTGGGGCAAAAGCCACCGGATTTGGGCACTTGTGAAGACCTGGGAGACCCCTACCCCAAAACCATGGGGGATCGGGGGTCCCACAGCCCCAGGAGGGAGATGGTGGGGGTGAGGAGTGTTCCCGTGTCGGGATGCCCCCCGGTAGGACGCAGCCGTGGGTGTCCCTGTGCTGAGTGCCGGAGGGAGCGGACCGGCGGCTCTAGGACCTGCGCGGCGCTGCTGGGAGGGGGCGTGGCCACGGAGTAGGGGGCGTGGCCTTGGGCGACGAGTGGGCGTGGCTACGAGAGGGGGCGTGGCCATGGAAAATGGCGTGGTTGCGGAAGGGGGCGTGGTTAAGAAAGAGGCGTGGCTGTGGATAATGGAGCGTGGCTATAAGAAGTGGCGGAGTACAGAAAGGGGCGTGGCTATGGGAAGGGGGCGTGGCCATGTCAGGGGGCGGGGCGGAGGGCGCGGCCTTCAGGCGGCTGCGTGGAGGTCACCGGTTCGAGACCGGGCGGTGGCGGAGGTCATGGCGCGGAGGTTTGCGTTGTTCGATTTAGGCGGAGTGCTCTTCGGGCCCGGCCTGCAGCACTTTCTGGGCTCCTGCGAGCGGAGCTACGCCTTGCCCAGGTACGGCTCGGCACGGCTCTGTGGGTCCCGGCTCGGAGTCCTAGGAGCCGCCCGCCCGACTGACAACGGGGCGCCTCTCGGTCAGAGACACGTGGAGACGAAGCGGCGATGTTGTGTGTGTGCGGTCGCCGCCCGCGCGGAGTTTGCGGGGACTCAGCGATAGCCCCGACGGGATGGGACGGGGGGGGGGAGGGGGTGGAGGGCGGGCTGGGGGTTAACCCCCCCCTCCCCAAAATTGGAGATTTCTATAGAGGACGTTGACACAGAGGCGGAGGAGAGCACCTGATGGCTGCTGGAGGGGAAATATATATATTCTTGTTCGTGAAGAGCCCCCCCAAACCCCAACTTGGAAGGGGGGAACCCATCAGCCCCTCCCCTGTGCCTTCAGTGGGGCTGCGCTGCCTGAGACCCGACGCAGCTCAGCGCACCCCCCGAAGGCAGCCTTCAGACTGCCCGAATCGGGGCGTTTCACCCCATTCTGATCCCAGAAACCTTTGGGAACCCTTTGCCCTATTTGACGTCGGGATCTTCACAACGCCGTCGGCTCCCGAGGCTGAGCAGAACGGGTCGGGGCTGTTTGCACCGCCCCACGCATCCGGGGGGGGCGGTGGGATTTCAGCACAGCTCTGCATTTCGGTGCGATTCGCAGAGCCGAAGCAACGAGTTAAGCAATAGAAACGCCGCGGAGCAGATGGAGCAATAAATCCCTCCATTATCGGGCGATGAAACATTTCATCCTTCACCTCATTACGAAAAAGAATCGGTGACACCGATCTCTCTGGCACGGGGAAATCGACCCGGAGGAGTTCTGTCCCGGAGCCAGCGCTGTGATTTTGTTTTATTGCCGCCTGAGAAAGCCCTTTGTGTGCTCCTGATAGGGGCAATTATTTTCCCCGAGCTGCAGCTTTGCACAATTCCTTGCTCTCGGCTGTTTTCTCTTCTCCTTGGCCGATCAGCCCTGCGTCGTACCCGAGATGCGAAGTAATTGAGCTGCCAGCGGGGATGGATGGGCGGCCGCCCCGCGCCCCTGCGATGGGGATGGAGGGGGGTTGGTGCTCAGAGCCACTTCCAGCTGATGCATCTCTCCCCCTTCAGTCTTGGGGTGCCCGCTGTACAGTCCTGGAGTGCCCCCTAACAGGTTTCGGGGTGCTCTTCCCTTCGTTTTGGGATACTCCCCTTGGGATTGAGGTCGCCCCCCAGGCTTTGGGATGCCCCCTTCTTGGCTTTGGGATGCCCTTTCTTGGCTTTGGGATACCCCCTTCTTGACTTTGGGATGCCCCCTTCTTGGCTTTGGGATGCCCTTTCTTGGCTTTGAGATGCTCCGTTCTTGGCTTTGGGACGCCCTCTTTTGGTGCAGGAGGTGACCGCCTCCAGGTTTGGGGTACACCCCCCAGTCTTTGAGGTTCCCCCCTTGGTTTTGGGTTGCCCCCGTGGTATTGGGGTACCGAACCTTTGGTTTTGAGGAGCTCCCCCAGGCTTTGGGATGCCCCCCATTGGTATTAGGGTACCAATCCTTTGGTTTTGTGGAGCTCCCTTTGGTTTTGAGGTGGCCCTCCAGGTTTTGGGATTCCCTCCTCTAGGTTTTGGGGTATCCCCCCCTCTGTTTGGTCATGGGGTATCCCACCATTTGGTTTTGCAGTGCCTACCCGTTGGTTTTGAGGTACCCCCAGGCATAGGGGTATCACCCCCAAGCTTTGGGGTTTACCCCTTGGTGTTGGTTTTCACCCCCAGGTCTTGGGGTCCCCCTGACCGCAGCACCTCCCTTCTTCCCTTTGTAGGAATTTCTTGCGGGATGTCCTGTTTGCAGGTGGCTCTGACAGCCCCCACGCCAAGGTGATGCGGGGGCAGATCACCCTGTCCCAGGTGAGTGGTGAGCACTGGGGGGGTCCATCAGCTGCCCCTATGTGGAATTGAGGGGTCATGGGTCTTGAGTTGAACCCTTTGGTTTTGGGATGGAGCTGTTGAAAGTGAGGTGCGAGTCAGCGGGTACTGCCTCGCCACGGGGCTGTCTCTGATGGAATCTGGGGGTGTTTTCCAGCTCTTCTTGGAGGTGGACGAGGGTTGCAGGCAGCACGCCTCCACTGCGGGCATCACGTTACCAACCACCTTTTCCATCGCCCATGTGTTTGAGGAGATGGCAGCCAAGGGCACCCTCAATGCCCCACTGCTGCGGGCTGCCAGCATGCTCCGGAGGAATGGTGGGTGCTGGGGAGCTGTGGGCTATCCCTACTCAATCAGGGTGGAAAAGACCTCTGAGATCCCCAAGTCCAACCCCAGCCCACCCCACCGTGCCCACTGACGACACTCAGTGCCACATCCCCATGGTCCTGGAACACCTCCATGGACGGTGACCCCACCACCTCCCTGGGCTGCTGTGACACTGCAGCACTGCTCTTTTGGAGAAGAAATGTTTCCTAACATCCAACCTGAACCTCCCCTGGTGCAAATTTGAGGCCATCACCTTTCAACCCTTGTGGACAGGAAGCACCTTTGGGTGGTTTTGGTGCTCCTGAATGGTGTTGGGGTGTGCTTGGTTTGTTACCAAGCAGAGCCTTGATGATTTTGGAGGTCTTTTTCAACCTCAGTGAATCTACGATTCAATTTAGGGACATGGCTTAGTGATTCTAGAAGTAGGCATGGTGGTAATGCATTGCCAGGTGGATTTGATGATCTTGGTGGTCTATTTCAGTCTTAACAATTCTATTATTCTATTTAGGGACACAGTTTTGTGGGCACCCTGGGGATGGGTTGATGGTTGCACTTGATGACCATACAGCTCTTTTTTAACCTTAGTGACTCTATGATTCTATGAGTGGGCGTGGTGGTGATGGGTTGATGGTTGGACTTGATGATCTTGGAGGTCTTTTCCAACCTCAGTGACTCTACAATACAATACTCAGGATTGCATCCAAACAGCTTTAAAATACCTTTGGGAGAGGAGACCCCTAGCTTCTCTGGGCAGCCTGTGTCACAGTCACGAAGCTTTCCCTCATCTCTGCCTTTCCCCAGGGTTTAAGACCTGTGTCTTCACCAACAACTGGGTAGATGACAGCATGGGGCGGCTCTTCACCTCCTCTCTGCTGACCGTGGTGCAGCGGCACTTCGACCTGCTCATTGAATCCTGCCGTGTGGGGCTGCACAAGCCGGACCCCCGCATCTACACCTACGCCCTGGAGGTGCTGCAGGCACAGCCACAGGAGGTATGGGGTCACCATCATCCCCTACAGCTTCCAAGATGCTGATGGTGATGATGCCCAGAGAGGCTGTAGGGTATCCTCCCTGCGGAGCTTCAAAGCCCCTGTCCATGGTGCTGGGCACCCTACTATGGGTGGGGATGAGGGGAACCCAGGGGTGCCTCTAGCTCCAAGCACCCTGGGGATCTCTGGATCCCTTTGTCTGGGATCTCCTCCAGGTGATCTTTCTGGATGACATTGGGGAGAACTTGAAGCCGGCCCGAGAGATGGGCATGGCCACCATACTCGTCAGGGACACTGATACCGTCCTGAAGGAGCTGCAGGAGCTGTCAGGCGTGCAGGTATGTAGTGGTGCCATGGGGACACCCTGACCCCCACTGACTCCTGACAGAGCCTACTGGGTTCTGCTGTATGGGATCTGGGAAGAGATTGGCTCGCTGTTCTCTGAGATTTGATAGAGAATCAGCAGTATCAGAGTGGGGGCACAGATGTGAGTGTCCAATGCTGATGGGAAGAGGAAGCAGGCACAGCTTCTCCATCCATGAGCAACCTGTGGAGCATCGTGCTGTGACCTTGCATCCATGGTGCCTGCATGGCACTGCTGGGTGACACTGGAAGCTCAGCACTAGTGGACGCTGTACTCCAGCTTAGGAGCTCTCCTTGCCTCATAGCTTCTCCAGCAAGAAGAACCATTGCCGACCACCTGTGATCCAGCCACCATGAGCCATGGATACGTTCCCATCCGGGTAAGGGGGACAGCAAATTCTGGTGGGGACAAATGTGCTACTGAGGGCACTGGGACATGGGCAAGGATTTGTCATCCGGCATCATGCTGTGCTGGAGAGGCTGTGCTGCACGATGCTCCCCATCCACCCCATGGCCAAATGCATGTGGCTCAGGAGCACCCAGGGGCTCTGAGGATGCCGGGTGCTGAGGGTTCTCTGTCCCCACAGCCTGGTGTGCAGCTGCATTTCGTGGAGATGGGGCACGGCCCTGCTATCTGCCTGTGCCATGGCTTCCCCGAGTCCTGGCTCTCCTGGCGCTACCAGGTAAGGAGATGGGGAAATGGGATGGTCATGTTGGCGTGGTGACACACAAGGCATTGCGCCCTGCCATGTGCCTACAGTTGGTTTTTGGAGGTTTATGTGATTTTCTGCTTTCCTTTTGGAGGTTTCCATGTTTTTTACTGTTTGCTTTCCCAGATTCCTGCCCTGGCTGATGCTGGCTTCCGTGTTATTGCTTTGGAGATGAAGGGCTATGGCGAGTCCACAGCACCGCCAGGTGAGCAGTCCCCATCCTTCCCTATGGGACCAGGATGTAGCCATGAGCATCCCAAGGTTTTTCCCACCCCTTTGCTCTGGATAAGGGGTTCAGAGCATGGTGTCTGCTGTTGCTTACCCCCAGCTGGGTGGTGTTGGGCACAGGCCTCCTTCACCCTGGGGAGACAGAGGGGCTGTTGTGATCCCTTTAGATAAATGGGAATGCTGCAATGATTGGAATTCTGTCTTTTGTGCAGAGATAGAAGAATATTCCCAGGAGCAGATCTGTAAGGTGAGGAACTGCGGTGCCAAATGGAGATGGGAGGGCTGGAGCTGGAGCCCTGGGCTTGGCCCCTGCATACAAGGGGGGAGACACATGGGAGGGACCTCAGCCTCTGCTTGACACTGGGATGTGGGACCTTCTGACCCCAGTCTCCTCCATCCTGCAGGACCTGACCATTTTCCTGGACAAACTGGTAAGAGCCACCCCCCACCTGCCGCCATGTCTCTGCAGCTCATGCCCTCCTTGTGTGCTGTGGATGTGAACTTCAGGACAGGGATGCTCATGCCCCCCAAGATCTATAGGGATATCCTTGTAGGATCTGTCAGCTCCTGTTCTGTGTTGCCACCTCCAGTCCTTGGTTGAGTATGGGGATATGGTGCCCACCTCCATGGGAGTATCACCCCATGGCAAACCCTTTGGAACCACAGCAGATCCTGAAGTGCTCAACCTGGCAGCCCCCATCCCCTTTTTGTGGGGTTTCGACTCCCATCCCCCTTTTGGGAAAGGGTTAAACCACGGCACAGAGCCTTGCCAGCCCCAGCTTCCCCCGTTGCCATCCTCGGGGAGCTCTTGCTGCTGGAAGGGAATTTTAATTATATTTCTAAACATCAGCTAATTACAGACCGTCTGCTTTGTTGTCGCGAGCTGGTGTTTTAATTGGATTTGTTTGTAAGAGCCCGTGGGGGTCAGTAAGGAGGAAGGACGTGTGGGGAGCGCAGCACTGGGTGTAGCATCTGGCTGCCCTGCAGGGTGCTGCCAGCCCCTCCCAGCCCTATATCCCACTGTCACCCGGGGGCTGGTCCCCATAGGTCCCCCTGCAGGACCCCACGCTCTACCCTCTCCTCCATCCCCATGCCACTGGTAGCGAAAGGCCCCCCAAAAGAAAGAAAAATCTTTTTTTTTTTTAATGCTTTTTGGGGAAGACAAAGCTCTCCATGCTCAGTGCTTAGGGTGCCAGTCTCTGCTTTGAGTGGGGGGTTCACTGGGCTCAGTGGCATGCTCACCTTGCGGTTGTGCTCACTGGAGTGCTCTCCTGAGGGACGTACTCAATGGGATGCTCACCTTAGGTTTGTGCTCATCGGAATGCTCTCCTTTGGGATGTAGTCACTGGGATGCTGGCCATGGGGAGGAGCTCAGTGGGATGCTCTCCTTGGGGACACGCTCACTGGGACGCTTGCCATGAGGATGAGCTCAATGGGATTTTCTCTTGCGAATGCACTCAATGAGATGCCCTCCTTGGGGATGTGCTCAGCAGGATGCTCTTTTCAGTGCTGCACTCAGTGAAATGCTCTCCATGGGGATGCACTCATGGTCCCCCTCCCTGTCCCTGTCCTGCAGGGCATCCCACAAGCCGTGTTCATCGGCCACGACTGGGGTGGTGCAGTGGTCTGGAACATGGCCCTCTTCTACCCCGAGAGAGTGAGGTGAGTTCATACCTCACTGCCCTTTTGGGACCAGCGACTATCCCTACTGGGATTACCCCATTGCCTTTCACCCTGCAGGGGGTGCCTGGCTTTGCTCCCTGTGGTGACTATGCTCCCCGCATTGTCCTAGGGCCGTGGCCTCACTGAACACCCCATACCGACCAGCAGACCCCACAGTGGACATCGTGGAGACCATGAAAAGCTTCCCTATGTTTGATTACCAGTTCTACTTCCAGGAGCCAGTGAGTCAGGGATGGGGGACCTGCCCATGTTGGGGTCCCCAGCTCGCATGGTCCTTGCCTACCCCATGGCTGGACTCCCAGTGCCATCCCAATGCCGTGGGGCACCCAAGATCACCCCACTGCCCCATCCTACACTGCAGGGCGTTGCAGAGGCTGAGCTGGAGAAGGACATTGGCCGTACCCTGAAAGCCCTTATCCGTTCCACCCGCCCAGAGGTAGGAGAGGAACTGGGAGGGAAAAGGATAGACCTGGGTGGGGGGAGCAAAAGAATCTGGGGATGGCTTTATACTGTCTACAGTGCTCTTCAGGCATGCTCCACCCACGGCTGCTGCCCTTTCTGCCTGCAGCACAGCCTGCATTGAGCTGCCATCAGTAGGGACCAGAGTGAACGCATCTCTGTGAGCAGTGCAGGGCTCACAGCCCTGTAGAGCGATGAGACCCTGCAAAGCTGGTCTTTGAGGAAGGGGGTGCAGTGAGGAAGGGGATGCATTGAGGAAGGGGATGAACTCAGGAAGGGGATGCACTGAGGGAAGGGGAACACTGAGGGAAGGGTATGTTTTCTGCATCCTTTGGGGTGCAGCAGTGCTCGGTGCTGGCTCATGGCAAGGAGGGGCTCACAGCCCCACGTTGGCCATGGGTGACCCCCCAGCACCGTGCCATCTCTTCAGGACCGCCTGCACTCGGTGCCCGGCCTGCTTGGTGTCCAGGAGCGAGGTATGGGGCTGCTGGGGGGCACAGCTCTGCAGTAGGGCTGAGCTGAAGGGTGGCCATGCTCCCATTGCCCTGCTTTGTGCTGTAGGGGGGCTGCTGGTCGGCTTCCCAGAGGACATTCCTGAGAGCCTCATCCTGCACGGTGCTGAGCTGCAGTACTACATCGAGCGCTTCCAGAGGTCTGGCTTCAGGTAGGAGCAGTGCTGTGCCCCTATAAGGCTGTGTCACGGGCTGAGCAATGGGATTGGTGGAGCTGAGCCCCAGTTCTCCATTCCCTTTCCCCAGGGGTCCTCTGAATTGGTACCGGAACATGAGACCCAACTGGCGCTGGGCACTCTCAGCCAAGGACAGGAAGGTGGGCACAGGGATCCATCCCCTTCATGGGAGCAATGTATGGGGCCACCACCACTCAGATAAGTGTCACCCGTGTCCCTGTGTGTCCCCTACAGATCCTCATGCCGGCGCTGATGGTGACAGCGGGGAAGGACGTGGTGTTGCTCCCCAGCATGAGCAAGGGCATGGAGGAGTGGGTATGCATGGCCCCATCCCAAAGTCGTTGGGTTGGAGATGCTTCCATGGGAGCTCCAATGGGCGTGGAGCTCTGGGGGTGGGAGTTGTGCTGGGATATGGGCTGGGGTGTGGGATGTGGGGTTTAAAGGGGGGTTAAAGGGGGTTGTGAAGGTGGTAAGGGGAGGAAAAAAGGGTGAGTAAGGAGGGGGAGGAATAAAGGGGGAATGAGGGAGGAATAAAGGGTATAATGGGAGGACTAAGAGGGTAATAAGGGAGGAATAAAGGGGGAATAATGAGGAATGGGGGGGAATAAGGGAAGAATAAGGAATAAAGGAGGAATAAGGGGAGAATAAGGGAGGAATAAGGAGGGAATAAGAGAGGAATAAAGGGAAGATAAGGGGAATAAGGGAGGAATAAGGGAAGAATAAAGGGGGAATAAGGGAAGTATTAAGAAGGTTAGTAAGGGAGGAATGGGGAGAACTAAAACAGGAATAAGGATGGGATAAGAGGGAAATTAGAAGGTAAATCAGGATGGAATAAGGGGGAAGGATAAGGACAGGAATAAGGGAGGATGAGGGGAATATGGGAAGAATAAAGGGGGATGAGGAGAAGACAGGGACATAAAGGGGGAAATAAGAAACAGGTAAGGGAAGGAAAAGAGGGAAATAAGGAGGGGATAAGGGGAATATGGGAAGAATAAGGGGGGATAAGGAGCGGATGGGGGGATAAGGAGAGCATCAGAAGGGGCCAAGGGAGGAGGGGGTGGCATTTCCTTCCCCAGCAGAGGCAGGAGGGGCTCTGCTCCTGGCCCGACCCCCCCCTGCCTCCCCTCAAAGATCCCACAGCTCCGCCGGGGGCACCTGGAGGCGTGTGGCCATTGGACACAGATGGAGAGGTGAGGGCTGGGAGGGGAGACCTGGGGCTGGGCCCCCACTCTACGCCAGCTCCAAACCTACTCTGTGCATCCCCCCAGGCCAGCAGCCCTGAACAGGATCCTGGTGGAGTGGTTGGAGGGGCTCCCCCCGGATGGGGCCATGCTGAGGGTATCCCGGCTGTGAGCATCCCTGCAGCTCCATCCCAGGGCTGCCCTCGCCCTGGGGTTATGCTGGGAGGGGGGATTTGGTAGGGAGG
This sequence comes from Gallus gallus, assembly GCF_016699485.2. NCBI lineage: Eukaryota > Metazoa > Chordata > Aves > Galliformes > Phasianidae > Gallus > Gallus gallus. The sequence continues at coordinate 104,891,692 of NC_052534.1, forward strand.
TCTGGATGCATCGACACTGCTGCTGCTTCGGGAATCACCTTCTGCCTTTGTAACACAGAGAAATAAAGCACCAGAGGGGTTCAGCCCCGTACTGCTTCTCCCGTGGGGTCTTCAGGACGTGGGTTGGTGCTGCATCCTTGCAGTGCCAGGGCTCATCCCATTCCTGTTTGCTGAGCTCCCGGCCCTCGCCGCGGCCTCACAAAGCTCGGAGCAGACAGCCAGGATGGTGGAAGGGCTGGGCAAACACGCCTGGTATTTCCCCTCCTTTCCTCCACCCCCCCCTTACCAACTCTTCCCCAGCCCTCAGATACTTCCAGCCTGGGATTTGCGGTTTGCCTGCCTGCAGGAAGGGTTGCACAATCGTCTGCTTCTGTCATCTGTTTTTGTTGGAGGTGGGCAGGAGTGGGAGGACCCCGTTTGCACTCCCGGCTCCTTGCAGAGCCCCAACCCGTTGTATGCACTTATGGCAGGGCTGCAAGGTGCACCGTCCCCACCACAGCTCCCCTGGGGATGGCTTTCACAGGGGGGATCCCAAGCCTCGTTGGCTTTTTCCCCTCCTTGCACACCCTATAAACCACCTGCAATGCCACAGCAGGACGTTGCTCCAGCAGGATGCTGCTCCAGCAACCCCTGGCCCCAATCCCCACCCTATGGACCCTCTCCTGCAGCCCCACTTGGCTTCTTCAACCCACAGGTGCACCCTGTGCATATGAATCCTCAGTTCCTCAGCTACGCACACATACAACCCCAAGGGTGAGTGCATCCTTCTTCACCTGGGTGCATGCATCCTTAGTTCTGTGGGCGCACGCATCCTTGGCCCCTTGGGTGCATGCATCGTGGTTCCTTTGAGTGCATGCATCCTTCTTCCCCTGGGTGCGTGAATCTTAGGATTATCATCCGGAGGAAAAATCATTACCTGGCCCTAAAGCGAGCGGGGAGTCAGCAGTTCGGTTTTGGCAAAGCATAAATCAGCGTTGATGTATTTCTGGGCTGTGTTGGCGGTGTTTAGGTGCTGGCTGGCACCCATAGCAGCAGCGGTGGGTTAATGAGTGTCGGCTGCAAAGTGCAAAGGTCTTTGTGTGCCCTACACGTGCTGCTTTGCAAACCGGATCGTGGGGCGGCTCCCTCTGCTTTTAATGGGGTCTGTATCCCCCCCTCCAATGCTGCAGGGCCGTGCGGTGAGGACGTGGGGGGCTCCCCCCCCTGCAGGCCCCATTGGCTCTGGGAATGGAAGCAATTAACAGGGCGAAGGGAAAAAAGCCCTCGGAGACTGAGAAGCAAAAGTGAAGGATAAAAGCCGCCCGTAATTAAATTCTGCCTTTTATTTTTAAACGGAGAAGAAAGGAAAGGAATTGGTTTCTGGCTGGAAGGAGCAGTGCTCAGATCATCCCGGACTCTCAGACGCTCAGAGAGCTGCAGCAAAGCGTTTCTGCCCCATATGTCTCTGTCTCCCCATTTGTTATAGGGGCTCTCATGGTCCCCTCACCTTTACCCAGCCCTGGGGAGGCAGCAACATGGGCAGACCCTGCGGGTGTGGGGCAGAGCCTGGGCTGGGATCCCTGCAGTTTGGAAGGGCGTTGCAACTTGGGTAGGCATTGCAACTGGAGAACACACTGCGACTGGGGAATGCATTGCAATTGGGGAATGCATTGCAATGGAGAAGGTGCTGCAGTGGGGGAATGCATTGCGAGTGGGGAATGCATTGCAATGGAGAACGTGCTGCAGTTGGGGAATGCATTGCGACACGACAGCGAGGAGAATGGCTGCAAAGGTGTGATGCAATGGTGTTCTCCCCTGGGTGCAGCCAAGAGCCTGCAGACACTCAGCTGACGAGTGAAGGTGGGGGGTGGAGGGGGGGGTTGCTGCACCTCTGCTGTTAATTAGTAATTTCTGGGCTATGTTTGGAGCTCTGGTGACCTTTGTGCACCCGCAGCTGTCAGCAGGGCAGGCGAGGAGGTGGCTGACCCCAATCAGCCCCATAGCTGGCTAATTACTCATTAATTCACTGTGGTGCAGTTAGGGAAACCTCAGCAGGGGTTCAGGGTGGTCAGTGGGCCGAGGAGCTTTGGAGGTGGATGGGAGGAGATGTGGAGTGCTTCGAGGGAGGTGCTGGAGAGGGAAAGGTCCATGCTCTGCAATTAACAGCAATTAGTAATTGCACTGCGTCCTGTTCCCAATGGGACAGCAGAGTGCACTGTGGGTGCAAGGCGAGTGTGCAAAAGCGTGGAGCATCCCCAATTGCATCCCAGTGCCTGTGTGCACACCCAACCCGAACTCCTTTGTGCGCGTGCAACCCCCAAACCTGGCATGGCTGTTCTCTTCAGCCTCATTCGATGTCCCCTTCAGGGACCCTTCCGACGGGAGGATCTCCTCCCCACAGCCCCAGGGTTTGCAGCATCCCCCCCTAGCCTGGGGCAAAGGGCACAGCCCCTCTGCTCCTCCTGCAGAGAGCTGTTACTCATTACCCCCCCCCCGGGCCTGGGGAGGGGCTGCTTGCTGAGCCAGGCAGCAGCAACCCCACATCACTCCACATCGTCGCCCTGCATCGATCTGCGTTGTCCTGCATCGCACCCCACATCACCCCACGTTTTCCATCCAGCAGCATGGTAAGGGGGGAAGGGGGCACCCCACTGTGGGGCAGCATTTGGGGTGGAGAGGGAACTGGGGCCGGCGGGGCTGTGTTTATTGTGACTTTCGATAAGGATCGGATAGTGAATTAAATGGTGGGGTGAGAAACCAGAAAGGTTTATCATAAGAAAGGGGGGAGGGAGGGAGCAGATTCTCTTTATGATATAGGATCATAGGCTGCTGAACGGGATTTTCTGACTCACCGAACACCTCCTTTCCTCAGTGTTGTTCTTTTTTTTCCCCCATATATTTCATAAAGTCTCCTTGTTACCCTGACTCTGCCCCTAAACTCGTCCCACCTCCCCCTCATCCCCAGGGCTGTGAGCTGTGGAATCAGCATTGCTCCTGATGGCCCTGTCCCCAGGCAGTGTCACCTTCCCAGGTGGGGTGATGGGCCATCAGGCGGTGTCCCTGCCCTGCCCGGGGGGGAAGCTGGGATGGGAGCAGTGGGGCGATGGGGATAAAGGGGTCTGGCTACCCCTGCTGCTCCCTGGAGAGGTCTGGTCAGATTTGGGGTGTCCTCTTATGGGGTCTGCTTTTTGCATGGCCCGTGCAAAGTGGGCTGGGAGATGAGCCCAGGAGAATGGGGTGAGCTGTGCTCATGGGAGATGCCTACAGCAATCCTCCCACATCTCCCCAGTGACTATAGGGACATCTCCAGCAGGGCATTGGGCTGAGATGAGCTTCTGTGCCCTCAGTAACCAACTCCTGTGGCAACCCCAGTGCTGGTATGGGGGCTTTGACTGACAAAGGATGAACAGCAGAGGAGGCATAGTCATATTTCATACAGTCATAGAAACATTCCAGTTGGAAAAGACTATAAGATCCCCAAGCCCACCCCCCCCATGCCCACTGCCCACGTCCCTCAGTGCCACATCCCTATGGTTCTGGAACACGTCCAGGAATGGTGACCCCTCCACCTCCCTGGGCAGCTGTGCCAATTCCCAACCACTACTTCAGAGGAGAAATGTCTCCTAATACCCCACCTGAACCTCCCCTGGCACAGCTTGAGGCCATCACCTCTTGTACTATCTGTTCTCCTCTGCTTTGCGTCTCGGTTTTGACCCAGGTTCACGGCCAAGGAGGATTCAAGTTCCAGAACTGGGCCAAGACGTATGGCTCTTCCCCAGAGCTGTACTTCCAGCCCACCTCGGTGGAGGAGATCCGGGAGGTAAGGAGGAGCTCCCAGAGCCTATTAGGAACCAGGGAGGAATGGCCAGTGAGGGCTGTGCCGCTCCATCGTGTTCAGATGGCTCCCAGCCATGACAGCATGGCTCCTTCCCTCAGCCCCAAGTTGTGGCCCAACCTTCTGAGCCACGGATATGGGCATCACCTCTTTTGGGGTGGAGGAGACTTGGTTCCAGGGGTGGCTTCGGGCCTGGATGGTGAATTATCTGTGTAAAGGTGGGTGAGGCTTGAGGTTGCAATGTGCCTCCGTCACCATCCATGGTGTGTTGGGTGCTCAGGGGCCGTGTGTTGACCCCACAGATCCTGGATATGGCCCGGCAGAGGAACAAGAGGGTGAAGGTGGTGGGGGGCGGCCACTCGCCCTCTGACATCGCCTGCACTGATGACTTCATGATCCAGATGGGGAAGATGAACAAGGTCCTCAAGGTGAGGCGTGGTGGCCCTGGGATATGGTGAAGAAATCCTGGCTGTAGCAGAAAATTCTGAGAGTTGTATCACTGCTGGTAATTAGGGAGCAACTCTCGCCCTGCCTGCCAGGAGCAGGATGCACAGCTCCAGCAGTGCAAGCTGTCCCATCCTTTGCAGGTGGACAAGGAGAAGCAGCAGGTGACGGTGGAAGGTGGGATCTTCCTCTCGGATCTGAACGTGGAGCTGAGCAAGCACGGGCTGGCACTGGCCAAGTGAGTGGGACACGTGTGCTGGGTCATCCCTGGGTGTCTTGCAGGTGTCCAGCCTTGCCCCACGTCAAGTGTTGGGATGTAGCGAGATGGGAATGTTTGGAGAGCTTATGCTGCAGAGCGTGGTGTTTGCTTTGGGATCTGATGGGGTGCTGAGGCTCTGCAGAGTGATCCCAGCCAGTCCAACCACCTCCTCCCTGCAGTGGTGTTCAGGAGGGGGCTTGCAAAGGGAAACGCTCATGGAGAGCTGACCTCTGCTGACTCCAGGGAAGAAATTGCTCTTTTATTCCAGGCTGGCTCAGTATAGAGTCATCGAGTGCCTTGGGTTGGAAGGGCCCCCAGGGGTCATCAAGTTCCACCCCCCCTGCCACAGGCAGGGCCACCAACCTCCAGATCTGGTAGTAGGCCAGGTTACCCAGAGCTCCATCCAACCTGGTCTTGAACAGCTCCAGTATCCTGTGTCCCTCAGTTGATATGAGTGATGGGTTTTTTGGAAGACCTCTGTGGTCAAATGGTCACTGGTGTGGGTGGGGACAGCAGGATGTTCACGGAGGATGAATCTATCAAGGGCTTTGCAGCATCCATAGAGAATGAGCCTGGTTTAGGAGGTCCCTGCATCCCAGCCGTTGGAAGCTGGAGGGGGATTTGGGAGAAATGGCAGGAACAGCACACTGTTAAGAAGTGGCTTTAGACTTCTGCCTTTTCTTTGGCTGGGGAGACAGAATGTGGGAGATTTCTCCATGCCAGCGAGTCACTGCAGGCTGATGGGGAGAGATGGGGACTTGTCAGATGGGCAGAAAACCCTGCTCAGAGGGGGCTGGGGACATGTTCTGGGGGATTCTGTGCCAACATACGGGGTCAACATACAGCTCAGTAGGTTGTACCCCATGCCGTGTCCCACATACTCAGATCCTCACCCAACTTCGTCTGCCCACAGCTTAGGAGCCGTTTCTGAGGTGGCAGCAGCTGGTGTGATTGGGACAGGGACGCACAACACTGGGATCAAGCATGGCATCCTCCCCACCCAGGTGAGTCACAGTGTCAGTGTGTGGATGTTGGGTTCTGAGGGCTACGAGGGATGTGTCCCATTGTCCCATCACTTGGTCTGGGGCTAGCATGTCCTGTGAAGGGCTCTGACCCCAAATCCCCGTGGGTCAGCCCAACTCATCCCCTGGGCACACTGAGAACTCTTCTGCCACCTAAAACATGATCTAGCCCCAGACTCCTCTATCTCCCTATGCCTTATTGTCTTGTAATCCAATGAAATCGGTGAGGATGTGTTGATGGTTGGACTTGGTGGTCTTAGTGCTCTTTTCCAATCTTTGTGATCCTCTGAAATAGGAGAAGGCATGTAGTTCTTCTCTTATTGAAGCCCACCCCCACACTGAACCTTTGCAGGGCCCAGGTGTGTTGTTAACTGTATGGTTATCCTGTATGGTCTCAAATCCTACATGGTGATCCCACCAGTGGTTGTGGAGATGAGAAATCATTTGTGGGGGGTTTATTTCTTTAATTGATGGCTTTTCCTAGTGCCTTTGAGGGACAGAAGGGTCCTTTTATGTCAGCACACCAAAGTTGGCAGGAGAAGCAGTTGTGGGGTCTGGGATATCGGGTTGGGTGCTCGCTGATACCTGGCTTTGCTTCTGGCAGGTTGTAGGGCTCTCACTGCTGACAGCCTCAGGGGACATCCTGGAGTGCTCCGAGTCCATCAATGCAGATATCTTCCAGGCTGCCCGCCTGCACCTTGGCTGCCTGGGTGTTGTGCTCACCGTCACCTTCCAGTGCGTGCCCCAGTTCCACCTGCATGAGGTGACCTTTCCATCCACCCTCACTGAGGTATGGTGTTGGCTGTGCTCCCAAAGCCTCCTTGGCGATAAGCAGAGTTCCTGGCAGAAATGGTTGGAGGGAGATTGGGAAGTGGTAGGAAATACCATGAGTGTGCTTAGGTTGTACCCGTTGTGTAGGTTGTAACCGTTGCATAGGTTTTTACCTGTTGTGCATCTTCATGTTGTACTTTGTGGTGTCCTTTAAGCTGGGAATTGATCGGGTTGACCAAGAAGGGGTTGGCCAAGGAGAGAAATGCCATTTTAACTTCCCATGAGTGGGAACAGCATCTTCTGGGCCTGGGACCAGAGCGGTGTGGAGTCTCCTTCTTGGAGATCTCCCCAAGCCCCTTGGCTGTGGTGCAGGGCACCCTGCTCTGGGTGACCCTGCTGGGACAGGGGGGGTGACCAGAGATGGTTACCTCTAACCCCAAGCACCCTGGGCTCTGGGGCTCTGCTTTCAGCCCTGAATCTGTCCCATGACAGTTCAGTGGTATAAAGGAAACCTCATCTTCATCGCTGCTATAACATTTCACCTTTCAGCCATTCCCAGGCTCCTCTTTTGAAACTGGTTTGGACTGTTGAGGATATTTTAAATATATATATTGCATTTACCTAGTCTAAGATCCAAATATCTGGTTTTACTATCCTGGATCAGTATCTGTGCAGCCCCAGGGCTGTGTCCCAGCCTCTCAGCATCAGCTGTCCCCTGCCTGACTCAGCACGGAGGTGGCAGAGGTGGGACTCAGGTTTCCTGGCTCAGAGTCCCCGTCCCTTGTGCATGACCCTGCTGGATTTTAAGTCATTCCCACACCTGGTGGGTTTAAATCACTCCCACATCTTGTGGATTTCAAGCACTCCCATATCTCATGGGCAATGCCTGATGCAGATTTAATGTTCCAGCTGGAGAAAATTGTCCTGGCTGGAAATCCCACGCTGCCAAGCCAGTGTGCTGGCCAATCTAAGCAAGAAGAAGGGGAGAAGTTTGTGTCTGCACTGCCCTGCATCCCTGGCAGCCAGCAGTGCCTGCAGGTATCATGAACCTGGTGCTCCGGGGATGGGCTGCCTCCATTGTTCTGCCTTCTGAGAACCAGACCTTTTCCCAGTGACAGATGGGCCACCTAAAATAGTCTGGGAGCAGCTTGGTCCTAACTTGGTCTCTTCTTGTGTGCAAGTTCTGGGGGTTTTCAGGCTGGGGACTCCATCTTCCAGCACAAAGGTTGGATTTAACCATTGTTTTTCGAGAGGAGCCACGCTTCCTTCCAGGGAAATATGAAAGGGCACAGTGGGTGGCACATTTCCAGGCCACGCTAACAAATTCCTTCTCAGCACTCAATCACGGAGCTGCATGTAGCTGTGGAAAACTCCTTTTAAACCATTTGTCATGTTGCTACTGCCCATGTTCATCTCCATCTTACCAAAGGTCCCAACCTCCACAACTAAGGTGTATGGCACTAGTGGCGCATCTGAGGCATCCTGTGGAGTTTTGACCCCATCTTGCACAGCTCTGAAGACTTCACATGGTGTCGCTTCTTGGCAACTCCTGCTGCCTGTCCTCTCCTTGTTGTCCCCTCCTCATGGCACACAGCTCATGAAAGGGCACTGAGGAGAGCAGAAGTTCAGGTTCCTGCTGGCTCTGGGGCTGAGGCAGCGGGGGCTGAGCCACAGGGCTCTGGCACAGAGCTCATCAAGTCAACAGTTGGACTTGATCATCTTAGTGGTCTTTTCCAGCCTTTATGACTCTATGTCTCCCTTGGAGCCCTCCCACCCTTGTGGTGCCACAGTGTTGGATGGGGTGACCCCTCCAGGGCTGGGACGTGACTTGTCCCGCGTTGCCAGCAGCAGGCCATCACTGGAGACCAAAGCCAACAGCACTGCACCACCTGTGAGCAGACTGTTGTGAGACCTGATGGCCTTCCAAACACTTTGGGACAGACTGCATTCACTAAAGGAGTTACCTTTCTGGATGGGGAAACTGAGGCACAGAGTCCAACAGATGGAAGAAATCAGTGGTGGTGGAGAGCTTCTGGAGCTTGGATCTGCTCCAATCACTGATTATCTGTGTCCTCCTAGGAGGTCTGACATCCCTGCTGGTGTACAAACCTCAGCAGCATCTTCATCCCTCGTCCTGTCTGAGTCTCACAGGTCCAGTTCCAGCCTTGGCTAACAGCAGCGCAGAGCTTCGTTAAGCCGGGCTCATGAAAAATGAAAACTTCTTGGACACAGCAGTGGAATTTGTTGCAGGATTGATCAGAGCTGCAGTGATGGTAAAGCTCCGAGAAATGCTGTCCTTAATTTTTTAAGGACTGAATTATTCAGTGCCCCATTGGGGTGGCTCGAGCACCACCAGCAAAGTGAATTGAGCTCAGTTGTGGGATCATCTTCTCGAGCCCTGATCCAAAGCAGCCTGCTGGCCTTTGAGTTGTGCGATGGGTGGTTGGGCTGAGCTGGAAGGAGGACAGGAAGGTCCATGCACACCACCCCAGCACCTGTGGCATCTCCATCAATCACCCAGCAAAGCAGCCAGAGCTGTAGCTCTATGGGCATCCCTGGAGATGTTCCCCCCACACTACCCTCTTGGCCAGCACTGAGCTCCTTGCAGGTGTTTCCAGTTGCAGAGGGGATGAGTTCGCATTGAATAATTCAACCTGCAGCTTCCCTGGTGTGCTGTGGCAGAGTTTCCTGCTTTAAATGCATTGAAGTGTGGTAGGATATGCTGGCTCCTTATGGCTTGATTCTCACCCATCCTACAGGACCGCTCAGACCTTCACCTCAACTGGCATCACCTTTAGCCAAATAATCCCAAAGTGGCTGGGGTTGGAAGGGACTTTTGGAGGTCATCTGGTCCACCTCCTGCTCATGAGGTGCCTTTCCAGTACCCTCTGCCAGGTGTCTGTCCCTGCTGCTGAACATCCTCATCACCCTCCATGGGATGGGGTTTCATCCTCAAGGATGTCCCAAAGCCGCTGGCCGTGGTGCTGGGTGTGACATGGGCAGAGCAGCGGTGCACATGCTTAGCAGTTCACTGGACCTTCCCTAACAGCAGATCTACCCTTGAAGGTGCCAGTCGTTTTACACCTCCTAATCTGCCTTCTAGCAAGGAGCGCCGTGCTGAGCAGTTGTGTTTGGGATATGCCCACAGCCCCGTAGGGCTGGAGTGTCTTTCCCTGTCCCTCGGGGCTAGCAGGGCAAAGCAGGGATGCACCCTATAAATATTAATGCCATGATCAATCCTTGGTTGTCGCTGTTCCTCGCTTGCTTCCAGATCTCTGGCTTTCATGTTGAGCAGCCCAGTGAGGCGGAAGAGAATAATGGCAAGGGAGCAGGCTGCTTGAAATATTTAAGCCTGAGTTATCTAAGACTCTGCAAATAATATATGTGTCAGAGGAGCCAGGCTTGGATTTGTGGTTATGTAAGATCTGCTTGCCTTCTTTTCTGGCCTCGTGATTGTCTTTATCACTGGAATATGCTCAGCTGCTCTGGCTGCTGATGGTGACTGGGAACGAAGCGCAGATAGAGAGGGTTCGTGGCACAGCTGAGGTCACCTGAGCCCCATTGCATGTGCTGGGGCGGTGATGGGGCTGAGCTCAGCCTCTCCTCAACCCAACCTGATGGGAGGCTGAAGAGGCTGAGGATGTGCCGGAGTAAGATGCTTGTTCCACTGATGACTTTCCCAGTTTGCAGCACTGGAATTTTTGAAGTTGGAGGGCTGAAGAAGTTTGGCTCTGAGTTCACCACTGCTGAACCCAAACCCTTGTGAGATGGGAGGAGAGTGATGGAACAAGGAGGGACTGTTTTCAACTAAAAGGGGGAGGTGTAGGTTAGATACTACGGGGAAATTCTGTCCTCAGAGGGCAGTGAGACCCTGACACTGCTGCCCAGAAAGCTGTGCGCACCCCATGCCTGGAGGTGCCCAAGGCCATGGATGGGCCCTGGGCAGCCTGAGCTGTTGGGGGCCCCCAGCCCACAGCAGGGATTGGGGGTGTTGTAAGGACTCTTCCAGATGACATTCTATGATCTTTTGGGTTCTTCCCAGCCCCACCCATTCTATGTCTCTATGATCATTAAGTACTCTTCCAATCCAACTGTTCTATGACTCTATGATCCTTGAGATCCCTTCCAACCCAACTCATTCTATGCGTCCCAGGCCTCTAGGACACATCCCTTGAGTGCAGGTACCCAAACCTACCACCGTCATCCTGGTGCTGTGCCTGACCTGATCCCTCCTGCCCAGCAATGCTGAGATTGCCTTTGGTGTGCAGATGCACAGGGTGACATTTAGCACCAGCATCCTCTCCCAAAACACAAGCTCTCCATGCTCCTTGTCTCTGATGGACCTGGAGGACATGTGCCAGTGACTTCACACTCCTTATCCCCCAAGGCCTGTTTTAACCCAGCCTTTATGTAGCAAAGGGATTTGTTCTAGGAAAATGAAACGAAGCTGAGCCAAACTCCCCTGGGGCTCATTGTGCTCCTGGGCCATCTTCGTTGCATGCAAGATTTCCGCTGTGCGTCCTCTGCCTCCGACCCAGGCAACATCCCCAAGGACTCCCACTGCTCCCGCCTGCTCTGCAATTATCCTACAAAGCCTCCAGCTGATTTCCTTTGGGCTGATCTGGCTCTATCAGAGGGATCAAAGACGCACATTGAAGAGGTCGCCCCGCTGGCAATTTGCTTGCGCTCTTAGGAAGAGGAGAGAGTGCTGCAGGATCACCTTGAGAGCTGCTGCCTCTGCATGCTTCTCCCCCCAACTTGTTTTAGCTCCTCGGTGCACTTGTTCCTAATACAAACCAATGAATGTATGGGGTCGTGGCTTTTGCCCTGTTTCTACGTGCACAATCATTGAGTGCTTCCTTGGGGAGACGTAGAGCTGCAAACAAGGGCTTCTCTAGCCAGAAAATGGGAATTTCTCTCTGAGGTTTCACGGCTCAGTGTGCCCTGTGAATGTGTAGTTAATGATAGCAGCGTGAGGTCATTAATTTCTACTAATTGCAAGAATGGCTGTTTGCTGTCCTGTCCACCACTGAGGTTACAATACCATGTGACCATGCAATGGCCTTAACCTCATGGTGAGGTCACAGCAAAATGCTCAGTGCTGAAGCAGCCCAGCCTGGTGATTAATGGCTAATTAGTACAAATAACCCAAATGGCCCATCTGGAAGTGAACAGCCATGACCTCCCTGGGGTTGTGACCACAGGTCACCTCACCCTGAATGCTTCTCTTGCGTCAAGCAAACCCACTGCGTTTTCTTTAAGCCTTTCTTCAAAGCTATAGGGGGATCTCTGCTGGGAGGAGCTGGGGGTGTTGTTTGTAAGAAGGTAGACCACCGTGCTCAGGGTGAGCACAAGTTCTTGCACACGCAGGCATGGAGCAGGAACGAGGACTGATATATCTTCTCATTCTTGCAGTGGGATTTCCTCAAAGGAGCACTAGGACAAGACCCTGTGTCCCTAGGAACAGGCTGTCCTGGGGCTGCAGCCACCCCCATCCCCACCTGCATCATCACTGCTGTCCCCGTGCCTTGCTGTCCTCAGCTGCTGGCAGGCAGCTCATCCTCTTTAAAGAGCTGCCTTTCCTAAAGCTCTTTTTTGTGTCTTGATGAATAATTTGTTGATTCTGCATTTGGAGCAGGGTGCATCTCTGGGATGGGGCTGTGTTGTGCATCCTGGTTCCATGCTGCACATCCTGGCTGCATCCAGCACTGTGCCAAGCTGCAGAGAGCTGGGAGGTGGAGGGGAGGATGGATGTGCCGTGCTACCCTTATGGGGTTCAGTCAGCCCCATAGGCTCTGCTCTGCAGCCTTGGACCTTGGCATTGTGCGGGGTCCCTTCTTGGGGCTACAATCTCCTATTGGCCCTGTTTCCTCTGGTTGTTGTAGGTCCTCAATCACCTTGATGACCACCTAAAGAGATCCCAATACTTCCGATTCCTGTGGTTTCCACACAGTGAGAACGTCACTGTCATCTACCAGGACCCCACCAACAAGGTAGGTACCACTGGGCCCCAAGAGGAATGGAGAAAGGCCATCACCAAAGCTGCATCCCGAAGCCTGGTCCCTTCCCAGGTCTGGATGTGACCTTACTTCATCATGGGAGAGAGATGTGAGGGTCCTGGAGTGTCCTTCTCCAAACCCCCACTCCAAAGTGGGATGGAGAAAGCTGCAGTCCCCACCAGTCCCTGATGACCATCATCTTCCTCTGCTTGTCTTTGCAGCCCCCCTCTTCCTCCGCTAACTGGTTTTGGGATTATGCTGTTGGGTACTACTTGCTGGAGTTTCTCCTCTGGATCAGGTAGGAGCATGGGAAGGATTTGGGCAGCCTAATCTCTCTCCATTTTCTGCATCTCTGCACTTGGGGATGTGGTGGCAGGGAGGAGGATGCGACCCAGAACCCCCCATCCCTGGGAAGAGGAGGCTGCCCACTGCCTTCTGTGCAGAAGGAGTGCATTGGGGCTGAGGCTGATAGCTGGGGCTGCACTGCCCTCGTGTGCACAGAGCTGGAGCAGCCTGCAGGTTTGCAAGGGGAAAAAAAATAATAAAAAAATAAAAAGGAACTTTTTTGAGGATGTGAGACCCAAGGGGTGAATGGAGTGGATGCAGCCCCTTCAGAGGGCGTCTCCTCACCCAGCATCCCTGGGTTGAGGCGTGGGCTTCGTGAGCCCTGAGCACCGCCCCGTTGGGTTCTCACCTCCTGCTCTCTCCCCTCAGCACCTTCGTGCCCAGCTTGGTGTGCTGGATCAACCGCTTCTTCTTCTGGCTCCTCTTCAGCTCCCGGGTGGAGAACATCAATGTCAGCTACAAGATCTTCAACTACGAGTGTCGCTTCAAGCAGCATGTGCAAGACTGGGCCATTCCCATGTAAATGGCCCTGCAGAACCCATGGCCCATCCCAAAATACACGCTGTCCCCTGTGCTCTGCCCAGCCCAGCATGCCTGGAGCAGGAGCAAAACCACAGGGAAAGGGACCGGGCTAGCAGGCACTATTGCCACATGCAAGCATAGCGTGGGGACCCTTCTGCATCCATATCCTGGGGGTACTGACACCATGTCACAGTACAACCTTCGGTTGTCTGGAGAAGTTTTGGGCGCCCTATCTCTGGGGGTGCTCAAGGCCAGGTTTGGATGGGGCCCTGGGTAGGCTGATCTAGTGGGGGGCACCCAGCACATGGCAGGGGGTTGGAGCTCAGTGATCCTTAAGGTACCCTCCAACATAAGCCATTCTATCATTCTATGATCTTGGGGCTTGGTGTGCCCAGAGTGATAGGATGGATATGCTGGGATATGTCACAGGGACACGGTCAATTAGTGTAGGAATTGAGCTATGGGGCATTTAAACCCAAGGAGAGCTGGGTGGGTCCATGCTGACATTAACTGAGCTGCTCTTGGGCAGTGAGAAGACAAAGGAAGCACTGCTGGAGCTGAAGGCTGCCCTGGAGAACAACCCCAAGATGGTGGCCCACTACCCTGTGGAGGTGCGCTTTGCTCGAGCGGATGAGATCTGGCTGAGCCCCTGCTTCCAGAGGGACAGCTGCTACATGAACATCATCATGTACAGGTGAGCAGCCCTCTTCTCTCCTCTGTTTAGGATCTGTACTCGGAGGAACACCAGCAGCTGTGCACACCTCAACAACCTCTGGCTCTCAGCTGCCCCTGTATGGCTCCAGGAGCTATGGCACCTTTGCTTGCTCACCCCACTTGGTGCTGGTCAGGTGTTAGTGGCGTAGAAACACAAAACCATAGAATGATTTGGGTTGGAAGGGACCTTTTAGGAGGAAGTTTTTTACTCAGAGGGTGGTGACGCACTGGAACAGGTTGCCCGAGGAGGCTGTGGATGCCCCATCCCTGGAGGCATTCAAGGCCAGGCTGGATGTGGCTCTGAGCAGCCTGGTCTGCTGGTTGGCGACCCTGCACATAGCAGGGGGATCGAACTAGATGATCTTTGAGATCCTTTTCAACCCAGGCTGTTCTGTGATTCTATGATTAAAGCCCATTCATTCCTAGCCCTTGCCATAGGAACACCTCCTGCCAGCCCAGGCTGCCTACAGGCCCATCTGGCCTGGCCTTGAGCATTGCCGTGATGGTTCCTAGAGGGTTTCCACCACTTGGTGCTGATCAAAGAGTCCACGATGGCCCCCTGGGTTTGCCCTGCTCCCCCTGGTGTGGGTTTCTCTGGCAGGGTGCGCAGATTCCCCTACAGCCCCAATTAATGCCCCCTTGCTTGGTCCCCCCAGGCCCTATGGGAAGAACGTGCCCCGGCTCAACTACTGGCTGACCTACGAGGGCATCATGAAGAAGTATGGTGGGAGACCACACTGGGCAAAGGTATGTGTGGCTACATTCTTCTGGGGGTCCCTTCTCCTTCTCCATCACAGCTCTTCTTGGTGGGGGCTTTGTGGCTGGGAGAGGGCCAGAGAAGGGCTCTCACATCACATGGGCCCCCTTCAGCAAGGGCTTCCCAGCAGCAGCATGCTCCCTAGCCACAGGCAGCCCCCCACTATTTCCTCTCCTGCAGGCCCACAGCTGCACCCGCAAGGATTTTGAGAAGATGTATCCGGCCTTCCCCAAATTCTGCTCCGTCCGGGATAAGCTGGACCCTACAGGGATGTTCCTGAACACCTATCTGGAAAAGGTGTTCTACTGACAGCACGGGGATGGGGCAGTGCAGGGGACGGAAGGGAAATCAGCTGTCATCCCTCGTTCTCAGGATATCCCAAAGCTCATGGTCCTTGGTGGCCCCAAAATGCTGTATGCCCAGCTCTGTTTCCAGCTGCTGCAATGGCAGGCAGCATGGGCTGGCCCTGGGGATGTGGCTGTGTGCTGGGCATCACTCCTGGTGGGCCCCTGAGATATGCACAGCCCCAAGTGTCTCCTGTCCAAGCCAACATCTGAATAAAGATCTTCTTGCTAGTAGAGCCAGCCTGAGCGTGTACTTTCAGGTGGGTGTGGTGTGCTCAGCTCTGGGGACCGGAGAATGGGCTTGGTGCCCCTGGGTCAGAGCTGGACATGGGGACCAGAGCCCATTGCACAGCCCAGGCTGGTGCCGTCCAGGTCCTTGGACTGAAGCCATTGCCCCTTGTTGAGGAACGCAGGCAGATATTGGAAGAGGTTGCATCTCAGGTCCGCGGCATCCCAGCTTGTATTGGTGTAAGAGAAGCCATGCATGGACAGATGGACTGTGTCTTTTCCCAGAAGCCATGGGAGATGCTTCTCAGGATCCAGCAGGGCAGTTCCCATGCTGCAATCGCTCTGCTAGAAATTGTCCCCATGGGAGCAACCCAAATGGCACTGGCCTGGGCCCCACTTCTATTACCATAAAATAGGAAAGTGGACATGAGACTGTAGAGAGGAACTGGAGGATTCCCCACTAAGATCAGGATAGGTGGGCAGACGATCAAAAATGCATTTAGTGCCCTGTGGGGTCAAGTAGAAAATGTTTGCAAGGTTTGAAAATGGGCTCAGTGATCCTTACAGGTCCCTTCCAACTCAGGACATTCTATGGTTTGAAGGTCAGTTGAGCTTTGGCTTTTGGAGCCATCAGCTCGCACAGGGAGGACCTTGTCCTCTGCATCTTGCTTGCTTCAGCTTCCCTCGACCTCAGGTGGTTAAAAATTTGGCCAAACTGAAACACGTGCATTTTGTGTTCGACTTCTCAGCTTGTTCCCAGCCCAATGTTCAGTGGCCAGGACTCCAATGGAAAAGATTAAGGCGAGGTGAAAGCGTTCTAGGTTGCCCAATGGGTTGAGTCAGGGAACAGGGAGAGGCCGGAAGCAGCGTGACACCTTGGGCAAAACAGCAAAGGCCAGGTGGCTCCTGCACATGATGTTTCTGAGAGTTTCCCCAAGTTCCTGCCTGCTGGATCCTCACCTGAGGTCCAGCCCTTGGAGCCCTGTGCTTTGAGCTGCTCTCAGATGAACAGGTCTCCTGGAAACTCAACCTGAAGGTGGGTGTGTTGTGATTTAGAGGGTTGTTGATGAGTTCAAGCAGGAAGCAGGTGAAGAATTAGCTGGGATTTGGCCTCCGTCCAGGGGGAGGAGTTCCACCAGGTTTCGTTTCTGCTGCAGAAGAGGAACTCCCGGAAAGCCTTCATAAACCGAAGATAAAAGGTTGTATGTCCTTGCATGTATTTAAATTGCTTTTGTAACAGATTTCTTTTGCTGTCTGAATAATGCGCTCTCAGCTTTTAAACTGTTTGATTTCTTCTGTATCTATTTATTGCAATGCTGGGGAAGGTTTCCTCCTGAGGAGATCTCAATCCTCCTGTGCCTCGGTTGCAAATCGTTGGGTTCAGTTTCCCCGCAGAAGCTCCGGTCTGATTCAGCTTCAAAAAACTCTCTGAATTCTTGAGAAAGCAAATTAACGTAATGATCAGCTCAACCTTTGCGCTTCGTGTGCCACAACAAGCGCCTCTGGTTTGGTGGCACAAGAGGCAGATGCTGCTTTGTGTTTTCTCTGCAAGCTCTTCCGCCTTCGACACCTTCCCCTAAGGCTGTCTGTTGTCACCCGTGGGGCTGCTGGCACTCTGTCCTCTGCCACCCTCACGTTAATCACGCTCCTGAGGACACCTTAAGGTTAAGCCATGGTGTGCTGCAAAGAAGCCAGAAGTGTGGATCCTTGTGGAAGTCCTGCTGTGACCCCCAAGGAGGCAGCGGTGGCACCCTCAAATCAGGGAGATGGAGGAGGTGACCGTGCTCTTCTCTCCCCCAGGAGGCTCTTGCGGTGCTTCCAGCTCTGTCCTGGGGCCACCACCTTCTGAGCTGCTGAGATCTGGTTCTGCTAAGGGACAGCACCCCGTTACTTAGCTGAGGTCACCCCTGGTTTGGCATTACTCCTTTACGATGGCAGAAGGAAGTTCCAGACCATGTGGTAAGTTCAAGGAGTTCCTGTGCTGTGTCCTCTGTCACTGTGAATGTCACTGAGTCTGTAATTGTAGAATTATTATGGTTGGAAAAACCTCCAAGATCGCCAAGTCCAACCTCAACCCATCCCCACCGTGCCCACTGGCCATGCCCCTAAATGCTGCCCCATCTGAGGTGCACCCAATGGCCCAGATCTACTCTCAGCATCTCCTCTGACCACCCTGAGATGGAACTTCACTGTGGCCTTCCCAAGGGGGGCTATAGGGAGGGGCTCTTTGTCAGGGAGCGTGGTGATAGAACTAATGGCAATGGCTTTAAATTTAGGGAAGGTGTAGGTTAGATGTTAGGAGGAAATTCTTCACAGTGAGCTGAGGCCTTGGCACTGCTGCCTAGAGAGCTGTGTGTGCCCCATCCCTGGGGGTGCCCAACGTCATGGAAGGGGCTTTGGTCTGTGGGAGGCATCCCCATGGGAGGGTTGGGGCTTCCAACGCAAACCACTCTGGGATTCTGTAGTTGAGTCTCATGGGCTTTAAAGGGATGCTTCCACAGCACTGCCAAGGATGATCTTCAGTTCACAAACCCTCAGCAGAAGCGCTAACCGGAAGTCCCCTTTCCTCTGACAAGGTGGCAGTGATGATTCACTGGAAGGGAATCCCAAGAAAAAGTGCAGGAGAGACCAAACTCCTGAGGATGGGGAGCAAGGGACTCTCAAGAACTGTAAGTAGGGAAAAGGCACAGTGCCTACTGACCCTGGGCTTGGAACATGCCTCTCTGCAGCCCTGACCTCAGTGTCCTCCCTGCAGGTAAAAGGATGCAAAACGAGCTAAAGACCATCCTGGAGAAGTCCTCCCAGAAGCTGTCACAATTCCTCCCTGTAATCAGCCAGCCTGGGGCAAGAGAGGGGATCCTATATCTCAGGTGAGTTGATGGATATTTTTTTCCCTAAAGGGCATCTTCTGACTCTTGTGTGGAAAGGGGCTGCCCAGAGCTTTTGCCTCATAGAATCATTCAGATTGGAAAATACCTCCAAGATCCCCAAGTCCAATCCCAACCCACTGATGTCCAATGTGCCACCCTTTGAAAGGCACAAACCAACTGAACTTATTTAAATTTTAATTAGGATAGGGAGGCCTTGGCACTGATGCCCAGAAAGCTGTGGGTGCCCCATCCCTGGAGGTGCCCAAGGCCATGAACAGGATGGGCCCTGGGTAGCCTATACTGGTGGGGGGCACTCAGCCTACGGAATGGAGTGAAACTGAGGGGCTTTGAGGTCCTTTCCAATCCAAGCATGATGTGTTTCCATGATCCTATGCCATTCTCCTTTTTCTCTCTCTCTGTGCTCAGGAACCGCCTCATAAGCTTGAAGCCTGACATTCTGATGGACCCCATTTACATCGGCCTCTTTGGCAGCACTGGGGCAGGGAAAAGCACACTGCTGAATGCCATCATAGACAAAAACTTCTTCTTGCCAGTGTCGGGGAGCAGTGCCTGCACGTCCTGCGTGGTGCAGATCAACACTAGCCGCAGTAAACAGCACGAGGCCAAAATTCACCTGCTCACAGATGAGGCATGGATCAATGTTTCTTGAATGTCTCCCTGGAGGTGCTCAAGGTTGGGCTGGGTGGAGCTCTGAGCACCTGATGGAGCTGTAGGCTTCCCTGTTCACTGTGGGGAGTTGGACCAGATGGCCTTTAAAGGTCCCTTCCAACTCAAATGGTTCTGTGATTTGATGTTTGCCTTTAGAGGAGAGAGGAAAGAAGTTTAGCTGGCTTCTCCAGAGGGAAGCACAACCTGCTGGAAGAATGCAGGGTGGGGAGGATGTGACCCGATGGCCAATGTGTCCCCAAAGAAGTGGTGGGCACTGGTGCTGGTTCCTGCTGGTTTAGGTGTGCCAGGAGGGAGGAAGAGATGGGATTTCTTCCAGGCATCCAATCTGTAACTTCTGTACATCTGATGTGTCCTGCCAGGAGTGGAAGGATGAGCTGAAGGGTCTGGTTGCACTTGTGGATCCCAGTGAAGACAGCGAGGACAACAGTGAAAGAAGTGAGGCTGCTTTGAAGATCTCTGCTATCTATGGGAAGGGAGCTGAAAATAAGAGCTATGAAGAGCTGTGCAGGATGAAACCCATCATCTCCATTCCCCCTTCAAGATGTACCATCTTCAGGGAAACAACAGTGAGTAGCCCCTGTATTTCATGGAGTCCCAGAATTGCACTATGATTTGGGTTGGAAGGGATCTTAAAGCCCATCCAGTTCCAACCCATGGGCACGGACATCTCCTATAGACCAGGGTGCCAAAACCTCACCCAACCCTGGTGGGGTTCTGGTGTCTCTGAGGTTCTTTGCTAAGGGGTCACTGCTTCATTCACTTGCTATGGCCCAGGCAGAAGAACTTTCGGACAAAATGTGCCCATATATCCGGAGTCCGACTATTGCAGCAGGAGAAATGACTGAAGAAGACAGAAAAATGCAGATCTGGCCCCTGATCAAAAACGTGGAAGTGACTCTCCCATATTCACAAGTGATTCCGGAAGGTGTTGTCTTTGTGGATATTCCAGGGACAGGTGATTTCAACAGCAAAAGGGATGAGATGTGGAAAGAGGTGAGTGCGAGCTGTCCCACGAGGAGGGCAGGAATACCTGCTTCTCTGCACGTGGCATGCTCCTGTTCCCTAAGGATCAGTGATGGAGAGGTCCAGGAGGCTCTGTGGGGCTGTGGGGAACAGGGATGCCTTTAACAGAAGGTGCGGGGTAGCATTCTGGTGTGGCACATCTGAGTTAATGGGAATAAAAAGTGCTCGGCATCTCTTGTATATACTCTTTGTTGATTTATCCCATCCTTTATTTCTGGCCCTCCTCCCACTCCTGCCCCTTGCAGAACATCAACAAGTGCTCCGTCATTTGGGTGGTCAACTCCTTCCAGAGGATCCTGGGAGAAAAAATCCATGAGATGCTGCTGAGAGAGGGAATGAAGGCTTTCCAGAGTGGGATGTGCAGGGACATCTCCTTGGTGGCCACCAAGTCCGATGACTTGAATCTAGAGGAATACAGATGGTAATGAAGCAAGCAGGGTGGTTGATGCTGGGTGTCCCTTCTCCTTGCAGGATCTGGGGACTGCTGAAATCATTCAAATGCGTAATTTCTGCCTCGTTTTTATCTTTTCAGGGAAAAAAAGAAAAAAAATGTGAGTATTTTTCAGCCTTATGCTTCTTCATCCCTTTCACAGAATCACAGAATCATAGAGTCATTAAGGTTGCAAAAAAAACCAGTAAGATCACCGAGTCCAACCATCAGCCCATTGCCACCATGCCCAGTCACAGAATGATAGAATCATAAAGGTTGGAAAAGACCTCCAGAATCACCAAGACCAACCCCAACCCACCCCCACTGTGCCCACTGACCATGTCCCCAAATGCCACGTCTCCATCATTCTTGAGCAACTCCAGGAGCAGTGATTCCATTTAAGGAAACTGGAGAAATTCCTCTATGAATGAGTGTGACTTGAGCAGCACTGATGGGCTTGATACAGAAACCGGGAGCAGTTCTTTGTTAAGAGAGTCCTTCACTGAGGAGAAGCTGTTCTGGTTGGTCCATTTGGCCTTAGAGGCTCAGGATCCCTAAAGCATTATTGGGAAATGTCAGTAGTAATTCCTGTTCTTTCTCCCAACGTAGATAAATAAACACGATGCTATCCTGGAAAGGAATGAGGCTGTGAAACAGGAGAAGAGTAGAATGATAAAGAAAAAGCTCGAGGTAATGTTCCTTGGAGAACCTGGTTGGCATATGTCTCTATATGGCACTGTTCTTTCTCAGAGTGTATTAACAGACATTTTCCATGACATCTGGTCGCTATTTAGCAGCTTCCACTTACTTTCTTTGCTCCATGCTTGGGTCCATTTGGTCTTTCTGGTCATCTCCAGTTTAATTCTCCGCCACCTATGAAGGAAACACGTGGAATTTGATGGTGGAGATGTCCTCTGAGGCATCACTTGCTTCATGAAAAAGAAGAACCCAGCTCTCATTGCTCTGCAGAGACGAGCTCGGGGTGCTCATATCTTTCAGGAAAAGCTCCCGAATGACTTGGAGGTGGTGCACAAGGCTGACCTCGTGTACACTGTCAGTGCCCGCGAGTACTGGCAGAAGGAGATACTCAGCAAGGAGGAAACAGGTGATGGTCGGGTTTTCTGGCTGCAGGTAGCATGCAGCGATGCAATGCAGGGCTGCCATAGAATCACAGAATCATAGAATGGCCTGGGTTGAAAAGGACCACAGTGACCATCCGGTTTCAACCCCCTGCTATGTGCAGGGTCGCCAACCACCAGACCAGGCTGCCCAGAGCCACATTTAGCCTGGCCTTGAATGCCTCCAGGGATGGGGCATCCGTGCTCACCCAACCTCTCACCTGCTTGCAGAGATCCCAAAGCTGAGGGAATACGTCCGCAAGTTTTACATCAAGCAGAAGAGGAATGTGCTAATGGATCACACCATGGAGGCCATCACCATTTTCTCTCTCATCTGGAGTCTCCGGGCCAACAAACATGCTCAGGTTTGCCCAGAGTGGCTTTAGGGAACAGCTAAAGGGAAAGGTGGAGAGGTAGTTTGGCTCCGGTACGGTTATTTATGGCTCTGTTGTGATCTTACTATTTTCTCTTTCTGTTGTCCATTGATTTCAGTATCAGCTTGCAAAAAGAAACCACTTGAGAGAGATCATTGTGCAGAAGATCGCTGATCTGGAGAAAGATATTAAGGAGTGCTTTCTGCCCATCGAGCAGCCACTCAAGGAAGGTGTGGAGGAAGCAAAGAAGTCCTATAAGGCAGCTATCCGAAGTATCCTCAGTGTGGGTATAAAGCAGTTCTCTGCTCTCTGGTGGCAGTGGCAGGGCTTGAGGAAACATCATGGAGCTGTGTCAGGGGAGGGTCAGGTGGGGGTTAGGGAAAGGCTGTGCCCCTGAGGGCAGTGGGCATGGAGCAGCTCCCCAGGGCAGTGGGCAAGGCTCAGAGCTCAGGGAGCACCGGGATACCACTGTATGCTCTCTGGGTAGTCCTATGTGGAGCCAGGAGTTGGACTCAGTGATCCTTTTGGGTCTCTTCCAACCATGGCCAGGCTGTGCCTCATCACGCTGCTTTCTGCCCCGCAGCGCAACCACGGGTACCAAGGCTACCACCAGACCTTGAGGGCTGTGTGCCTGAAGAAGGGGGTCTATGCCTCCCGCACCTTCTACCGGATAGACATCAACAGCTCCTTGGCACAGCCCATCTACGAAAAGATCGACATGAATTTTGGGAAGGTGTTCAGGTGAGAGCCCGCCTGTATTCCCCACCGTTTCCATAGAATCCTAGAGTCATTCGAGTTGGAAAGGACCCTTCAAGGCCCTCTGATCCAACTCCCTTGCACGGAACAGGGACACCTACAACTCCATCGGGTGCTCAGAGCCCCATCTGGCCTGACTTTGGCTGTCTGCAGGGACATCCACCACCTCTTTGGGCAACCTGCGCCAGCGCTTCTTACAATGGAATCATAGAATCCTGAGAGTGGGGAGGCCATGGACAGTACAATGCCATTGCCATTGTCCTTTTTGATGAATTTCCTACCCTGACAGGATCCAGATGGGCACCTGCTCCACACTGAAAACCTGCCTTGATGCTTTCAAAGAGGCCATGCAGCAGAAACTACAGGAAGCCCAGATCAAACTGATGGCTGACAATGAGCACAAGCTGGCTTTCCTCAAGCAGGAGGTACACTTGCCTTGCAAGGGGAGCAACAGGAAATGGAAAGGGGGGGATGCACTGCTTATGCAGGACCTGTGAAGATGACTTGCTCTGTTTGAAGTTCCTGGAGAGGACACAGGGAGATATGAGCAGTTCCACCATGCTTCAGCAAGCATGATATTCTGCAGGGTTAGGAGTTCTTGCACTCTTTCTTGAGTCCTGGAATAAAACTTCCCAGGTGGACATCTTCACGTTAATTCAGAGCAGTGGAAAAGTGATGCCCACTGGTCATCTGTTAAACGCCACACTCCAATTTAGGTCATCGTTATGGGGTTATTAGTATGAAGTTGTTAGTTTAGGTCTTCTGCAAAAGAGCAGTGCTGCAGTGGCACAGCTGCCCAGGGAGGTGGTGGGGTCACCGTCCATGGAGGTGTTCCAGAACCGTGGGGATGTGGCACTGAGGGACGTGGGCAGTGGGCACGGTGGGGTGGGCTGGGGTTGGACTTGGGGATCTCAGAGGTCTTTTCCAACCTGAATGATTCTATGACTGTGTGACTGTTGTGCTGGTGGGTGAGCATTTGAACTTATTCTTGCAGACAGACTTCATCGTCGCTGAGGCTGAGAAACTCGTCCTCCAGAAGAAAGCAGAGATCTACCAGTCCCTTGTAGTATCCATTCAGAATGACCTGCTGCTCTGCTATGAAGGTATGACCATCACCTTTGTCCTGAAGGTCCTTTTGATTTTAACTGAATGACCCCAATAAGGGCTGAGCAGAAGGGTGCGGGCTTACAACCTGCCTGTAGAAAGGCTGTGAAGAAATCCACAGGGAAAAGGATCATCTGTTAGGTGGTCATCAACTTGCAGAGATTTCAGAAGTCCAAAGCAGCTCATGCTCAAATATGGAAATTTACCTGCCTGATTTACTCTGATTTGTTAACTTTTGTAATCTACAGACGTTTTCTGGCGCTGATTCATTCCTGCTTGTGCCTCTGAAGGAAGAAGCAAAACTAATAAGCTCCTGAATCTATTTCTTCCTTCCTTTCCTATCAGTAGGTGGCATACTTAGGAAGCAAAAAAGTTAAAATCCAGCTGGGTGAATGCAGGTCCCTGGCATGAGCAGAGGCAGATGGGTCTCCTGCTGTAGAAAACCACGACTGTGACCTTGTGACCCTTTCCTAAACCAAAGCACTGCCCCTGCTCCCATTGGGTTGGAACCCCACTGTGACGATGACCCTTTTGCCACAGAGGCTGCTGCAGTGAGAGGACAGCAAGCCTACCAGAGGATGCAAACCATCCTTAGCAACGGTATCATGAGAGCGGTGGAAAGCGGGATGTTCGAGAGAGCTGAGAACAGCATGAGAGAGCACCTGCAGAACATGAAAGTGAGTTGGGTGCCTTTGTTTGCCTTGGGGACCTCTTCAGAGCCGTGGGCAGCACTTTGCAGGTAGAGGACAGTGTCCCCGAAAGGATCTTGTGCACATGTGTGATAACAAGGAAAGCGATTCCTTGTGAGACATTGGCTCACTTGTGGTTCTTGGTGATGGTTCCACTCACATGCTGCACTCTTTGGCTGTAGTCACAGAATCACACAACCATAGGGGTTGAAAGGGACCTCTGGAGATCCCTCGACCCAACCCCCTGCTAAAGCAGGTTCCGTATAGTAGGTTACAGGGGAAAGTGTCCAGGTGGGTTTGAATATCTCCAGAAAAGGAGAATCCACCACCATTCTGGGCAGCCTTTGCCAGTGCTCTGTCTCCCTCACAGGAATTATGAGTTATTCCTCATGTTTGTATGGAACTCCCTGGGTTCCAGTTTGAGTCTGTTGCTCCTTGTCCGGTCTCTGGGCACCACTGAGAAGATCCCCATCCTCCTGACCCCCCACCTTTCAGATATTGATCAGCACTGATCAGATCCCCTCTCATTCTTCACCTTCCCCAGGCTGAACAGCCCCAGGGCTCTCAGATTCTCCCCATCAGGAGATGCTCCAGGCCCCCACCATCTCTGCAGCCCTCCGCTGGGCTCTCTCTGGCAGTTCCCTGTCCTCCTTGAACTGAAGAGCCCAGCACTGGGCTCAGTGCACCAGATGTGGCCTCCCCAGGGCAGAGCACAGAGAGGAGGATCACCTCCCTCGTCCTGTTGGCCACACTCTATGCAATGCACCCCAGGGTTCTATTGGCCTTCTTGGCCATAAGGACGCATTGCTGGCTCATGGTCAACCATTGGCCAACTGTCAGTCAGCCACTGATCAACCACTGGTCAGCTGTTGATTAATTGTTGGTCAACCTGTTGTCCACCAAGACATTCAGGTCCTTCTTCGCAGAGCTCCTTTGCAGCAGCTCAGCACCTGACCTGTACTGATGTGTTCAGTTATTCCTCCCCATGTGTAGGACCCTACACTTGCCCTTGTTGAACTGCCTCTCACCATTCTGCATTCAGTGTGCTCAGGGCACTGCATTTTTGTTTTACCCAAAGCGGCTCTGCTCTGGAAATATTTAACCCCTATAAAACATTGAGCCCTATCAGAACAGCCATGCTCTATCCTCAACTGTTGGCTTGTGCTGCAAACCACCCTCTCCTTCTTGTGCACCAACACCAGGGATCAGACCAGGAAAAGATAGGTGCCTCTGTGCTTCCCCTGCTGGGAGGTGACCAGGGACTGGGAGGATGAGGAGCTCCACTCCTCTCCTCTGCTGACGTGCTTGGTCATATGATGGCTGCAGGAGCAGATCACCAAGAAGCTGGAGGAGGACTTCTCCAACATGCTCAGCCTCGCCTTTTGCCCCTGGGACCAACTGGATGGCAAGCTGCCAGGTACAGCCCCATACATGCATTCTTCTCATACACTGGGAGCTCTTTGTGCAGGTCCCACATCCCCTTCCTGGGGGCATGAAAGGGTTTGGTGACAGGGTGATGCGGACATCCAGAGCTGCAGTCCCACCATGAAGTGCTTTCCTTGGGCCCCCCATGGACATCAGAGGGACATGCCATAAGCAAGCATTGTGCCCACATCCCAACCAGAGCCTCGGGACTTCCCAGCTTGCCCCAGAGCACTGCATTCTACACTCCCCAGATCCATACACATCTGCATGGGCACGGGTTTGGTGATGGGGACAAGTAAATCCCATCTGGGCACACTGACTTCTCAAGCACTTGCATGGAGGAATCTCCCCCATTCCCCAGAGGCAGATGTCCAGCTGACTCTAACAGGCACCTCTGTTTTGCAGACTTGCAGAATGAATTCTTGAACATCAACTTCATTCACAAGACCCTGCAATCAGCCACAACCTCTTAGAGAGCTGCAGGAATTGCCCCTGATGGTGTGGTCTTATTACTCGTGGTGGTGGCTTACTCTCTTTATCCTGTGACTTCATAGGAAATCATCTCCAATGTTTTTTGTTTCCTCTTACAGAGCATTTCTTGAGATATTCTGTATGCATTTTATAATACAGACGGAGTAAGAGTCCTGGGCAATGCTCAGTGCCCATTCCCTGCATGCCTACGCACCAAACGTATCCTGATTTTACCAGCCAGGCTTGTATTGCTCTTAATGCTTCAGATTTTTCTAATAAAATAAAAATGTTGTAAACAAACCTGTGTATGCTTAATGTGCTCCTGTGAAAGCCAGGCTTGGGTAAAACCATCCCCAAACAGCTGCTGGGGAAGTGCTTCCCTCTGCAGAATGATCCAATGCAAAGCAGAGGTGCTGGGTTTGCATGGGGCACAGGTACTAAAGGTGTGCTGGGCTCAAGGGGAGGACAGAGGTGTCTCAGCGGCTCCAAACTCCAACCAGAAATAGAAGAAACCTTCCCTCTGAGAACCATAGAATTGGAATCACTGAACCATTCAGGTTGGAAAAGACCTCTCAGATCACCCAGTCCAACCCCAGCCTACCCCACCATGCCCACTGACCACATCACTCAGTTCCAGGTGCTCCAGGTGCTTGCATCTGCATTTGCACAGTGCAGAACTGGCTCCAGTGTGCAAGAATGTTGACACTGCTGTGAGCAGGGACAGCCATCGAAACCATGTCACGAGGGAAAGTGGCTCAGCTCCAAAGGGGCGGTGCATGGCATGGGCAGGTCTTCGTGCGTAGCCATTTACTTCTTCATCCTTGAGAGACGAGCAACAGGAAGGGGAAGGCAAGGTCGCAAAATTCGACTTCTTGGTTGCTTGTGGATGACTTCATAGACAAGCCTTCGGCTGCCTCTCTCCTGTCTGAACAAACCTGGAGGTTGGAAGTCTTTGCAGAGCGCAGGTGAGAGAGGCTGCCCATAGCGAGAGGGACCGTTTACATCCATGGGTGCTCTCAGAGAGCAAATCTGAGCAGCGCATTGAGTTGTCCTCAGCTGCAACAGCCATGGAGGCAAACCCTTGGGGTGCAGCTGGGGCTGTGAGCTGGTGCTGCCTGCCCAAGTGAGGGGGGAGATGCTCCTTGTGATAGACGGCCCTGCAAGGACAGCTGGCATAGGCACTGCAGTTTAAGCATCAGCCCTGCCTCCTCTGATGTGTGTGGGTTGAAGATTAACCCAAAGCATCATAAAAACAAGTGCATGGAGTTTCTTCTTCGATACCCAGAGCAGCCTCTGGACGAGTGAATCGATCAGAGGTGCAGTTGCGCCCAGGTGTGAGTGGGACACCTGGGGACTGTACTGGGCACGAGGGTGTGACACCAGTGGCACAGGCTGCATGATTCATAGTTCTTTTTTTTTCTCCCCCAGGTGGCTCTGGGAGCACGGAGCTGGTTGTAACTTAGCACATCCCGGTGGTGGAAAGACTATGGAGGGGTCCCATGGAATGGCACACCCTGCTGGTGAGTGCATATCCCCATTCACACCAGCTCGGAACAAAACTTCTATTTTCACTTCCTTGCAGGTTGCTACAGGGGAAGTTCTCCTTTAGATAGGCTGCAGAAGTTAGGAAGCCACAGCTTCTCTTTAATCTGCATTTCCTGGCAGAGGAATTGGCCTTCCAAAGCCTCTCCACCTCACACAGGGACAAAGGGGAGGTTCAGGTTGGATGTGAGGAACAATTTCTTCTCATAAAGAGCAGTGCTGCAGTGGCACAGCTGCCCAGGGAGGTGGTGGGGTCACCGTCCATGGAGGTGTTCAAGGGATGTAGAGATGTGGCACTGAGGGACGTGGGCAGTGGGCACGGTGGGGTGAGCTGGGGTTGGACTCGGGGATCTGAGAGGTCTTTTCCAACCTGAATTATTCTGTGATTCTATCAGCACAGGGGAGTAGGGAAAGGCTCTGCCCGAAGTTCGCGTGTGCCTTCACCCAAACAAACACTCATTTCAGGAAGCTAGCTTTGTGGCACTGTTTTCTGCCAAATCTGAAGCTGTACACCAGGAAGAGAAAAGTAGAACATGAAAAGGAGGAGTCAGTGAAAGCAATGCACACAGCGATGAGTCACCTGGCAGCAGGCTGGAGGTGAATGTGTGTCCTTGAGGCCCCGGATACCATTTCTACAGAAATATTGCAAATGGTTTTCACCCCTCTCTGGATTTCTACATGTTTAGGGCCAGTTTTGTAGCTTTTCTTTGCTATGTGAAGTGTAAAGCCAGCCTGAAATAGCTATCCAAGTGAGGCTCCTGCTGTGGGCAACCAGTGCAGGGGAAGGCACCTGCATTACAAGTGGTGGAGAGAGAAGAAGCTGTGGGTACTCCATTCAAGGAGGTGCCCAAGGCCATGGATGGGGCTTTGGTCTGTGGAAGGTGTCCCTGTGACAGGGGTGGACTCTAAGGTCCCTCCGACCCAAACCACTCTGGGGTTCTACAGTTCTATGTATCCCATCCTCTTGTAGACTTCTGACCTAATGCTGGCGTATCTGTCACACCAGCCCTGCTCTGCTCCTTCTGCTCTTTCCATTGGTGTCCAACATGAACCCCATCCAGCAGCCATCTGCCTGGCGAAGGAGATCTGGGGGCTGACGCGAGGTTTTCTGTTGTGTCCCCACTCGGGCTATCCTTGGGGTATTGGAAGCACAGATTCACATCTCTGTCCTTTCAGCTCCCTTCAGTGCAGATGGAGACAGTGCAGCTGTGATTCCTCGGAAACAACCACGCTTGCAGCTGCCTTTCCAGCAGGAGGAACAGAAGACTCTCAGGAGCTGTGAGTGCAGGGAGCCGTGTGCGCGGCACCAGGGCTGGCCCAAGGTTCAGAGAGGGGCTGCAGCCCTGTTCCTACACACTGGGATGACCACATAAAACCACCTCTCCCTTCCAGATGAGAACATTGAGAGCAAGGCCAGAAAAATTCTGAGCACCTCCAATCAGAAGATGACCCACCTCTTTCTGCTGAAGGACTTGCCTGTGCACCTGACCTATCTCCGGTGAGTCCGTGGCCAAAGAGGCTCCACCAAACCTACTTTCCTTTGGCGATGCTCCGGACCCGGCTCCCAGGCTCAGCTCTGCTCTGAGGCTTTGACAGACACCATTTACTAGGGAGAAAATTGAAAGTGGGAATCGCTGCTGAGATCCCTCTGGAGGGTGCATTCCCAAAGGCAAGGCCGGTTGTGCCCTGATGGCTTTGTGCCATGGGGAGGTTGAGGGGTCCTTGCTGGCATCCCCTGGAGGTGTCAGGGAGGGATCGTTGGAGCTCCTGGAGCTGCTCCCATTTTGGCATGGGCTCTCCAGTGTCTGGGGCAGGGAAATGTGGAAAGTTGGAGAGCGTGGGTTGTACCTTAGTAATAAGTCCTTTCGTTGGGGATATCACATCTTGCAAGGAGGAAACTCCCTCAAGATTTGCATCTGCTGCAGTGGTCAGAATTTCTTGTGCACCCCTTCCCCCAGGGACCGCTTCACCACTCTCGACTCCAGGCCTGCCTTGGAACCCCTCTACATTGGGCTCTTTGGGAGCAGTGGCGCGGGGAAGAGCACCCTGCTCAACACCATCCTGGGCAAACGCTTCTTCCTCCCGGTGTCAGGGACCCGTACGTGCACGTCCTGCCAGGTCCATGTCAGCGTCTGCAGGAGCAAGCATTACGAAGCCAAGATTTTTCTCCTCTCAGATGAGGTAAGGCTGTATTCCGGGCCTACCATGGAAGGGTGCCCAGCACCATGGCCAGGGGTTGAGGACATCCTCCCAGGAGGAGCCCCCACAGCTCTCTGCTCCCTGTGCCGGGGCTCCGGTACCCGCCCAGCACTGCAGTGCTGCTGATGGGGCTCCAGACTGTGCCCAGTGCCCCTGGGCTGCCCTGGGCACTGCAGAGCAGAGCCCAGCTCCATTCCCTGGCACCTCCTATGGAGATTTCTGGCCATGGGTCTCTGGCCATGCTTGCAGACAAGAGGGAGCCTTGCAGCCCCCGCACCGCTGCTCCCCATTGCTCCCCACAACTGAAGCCACTCCTGCCCCAACAAACTGGAACCATGCTGCTGCATAACGTGCTCCTCACTGCAGGAGTGGAAGGAGGAGGTGAGGAACCTGGTCATGCTCCTGGAGAACAGGCATGAAAATAGCGAGACTGATGGCGATCTGGAGCATGCCATTAAAGTGCTGAAGAATATCTATGGGGAAGGAGCTGATGAAAAGTCTTACGAAGACCTGATGAGAACCAAGCCTGTGATCACTATTCCTCCCTCAAGAGTTATCACTCTGAGAAAGACAGAGGTGAGCACAGCACACAGCACTTCCCGTATCTTTGTTTCCCTTGTCACGCTGTTTTGGTGGTTTGCTCTTTTCAGGCTGCTTGGAAGGTTTATCCCTATAGAGAATCTGAGAATCATTAGGTTGGAAGAGTGCTTTAAGTTCACCAAGTCCAACCATCACCCTGACAACCACCAAACCACGTGCCTTAGTGCCACATCCACACATCTCTTAGATACCTCCAGGGGTGGGGACTCCAGCACTGCCCTGTGCAGCCCCTTCCAGTGACTCACCACCATCTCCATGAAGAAATTCCCCATAAGATCCAACCTAAACCTCCCCTGGCACAACTTGAGACCACTAATGAGGTGCAAACATTGAATTGCTCATGGTGTCCCAGGCAGAAGACCTCTCCAATGAGCTGGATCCATACATCCGCAACCAGGATGGCCTCGAGGGGGTTGGAGTGGTGGACAACTCCCAGTGCAGTGAGCAGACGCGGCTCTGGCCCCTCATCAAGCAGGTGCAAGTCACTCTCCCCTCATCCGATCTGGTGCCTGAAGGTGTCATCTTTGTGGACATCCCGGGGACAGGTGATGCCAATAAGAAGAGGGATGAGATGTGGAAAGAGGTGAGTGGCACTGGGGGCAATGTAGTGGGGTGGGGAGCACTGGAGTTCTAACATAAGGGAGGTGCCCTCAGTGCTCATGCATCCCACCTGATTCTTCTCCCCTCGTTCCCCCAAGAGCATCCTGCAGTGCACATCCATCTGGATCGTCGCTGATGTTGAGCGTGTTTCTGGGGCTAAAGCACACGAAATCATGGTGCAAGAGGCAATTAAAGCTTGCCAGGTCGGCAAGTGCAGCGATATCACCTTCGTGATCACCAAGATGGATAAGATTAATGAGGATGAGTACTTGAGGTAGGGAGTGGCTGGTTCTGGCTCGCAGAAGGACAGGCTGCCTCATCCCCACTGCGTGCTGCCTGTCCAGCTGCATTCCCTGCCAGTAGGTCTCCTTTTATAACCATCACACATTCAAAAGCCCTGGCACCCAGACCTGTGTCTGGGGGTTTACAGCAGGACCCCATCACTATACATCCCCTGTGCTTTTATTGTGGTCCTTCTGACCACCTTCCTCCTTTGGCACAGTGGTAGTGCTGCGGGCTGGCACCTTGATGCCAGCTGACACCAGCACGTGCTATAGGATTCAACTGCACTGTATCTGCTAAAAGCCTTTTTTTTTCTTCTTTTCATTTCCCAGGAGCCACCCAGGGACTTCAGTGAGTATCTGCTGGCTGCTTTCAGAGGTCGAAACCCGCATCCCTTTTCTAACTGAGTATTTCCGTAGAGCAAAAGTGCACAGTCTCTCTCTGGAGGATGGGTGCTGTCTCCCATGGATGTAATGGGGGGAGCATTGGTCCCTTGCTGGGAGGCTCTGCACTGGGGCTGCACCGGGCTTGCTGGCAGATTTGCCTTGGTGCAGGGGGGATGTTCTCCTTGTAAAACTTGCTACCATTTGCCATCTAGAGGGATGTAAGCAAGCGTGATGCCATTCTGGGGATGAAACAAGACCTGAAAGCAAGAAAGTCCAGAACACTAAGGGAGAGGATGAAGGTAGAGTCATTCTATAGAGTTTGCTGGCTGTGAAGTATCATCTGGTCTTTACTTTGGTAACAAAAGCATCAGTCACAGTGCTGATGTTTATGCATGTGTCTTTTCCCAAGAAATACACTAGCCCCCCTTACAAAGATGTTTGCCTGGGACAGGATTGGGTGCACCCTGAGTAAATCTGCAAGTGACACCAAAATGGGAGGAAGTGTTGATCTGCCTGAGGGTGGGAAGACCCTGCAGAGTGATGTGAACAGACTGGATCAGTGGGCTGAGGCCAATGGGATGAAGTTCAGCAAGACCAAGTGCCGGGTCCTGCACTTTGGTCACAACAACCCCAGGCAATACTACTCAGAAAGAGCAGTGCTGCAGTGGCACAGCTGCCCAGGGAGGTGGTGGGGTCAACATCCCTGAAGGTGTTTGAGAACCATGGGGATGTGGCACTGAGGGATGTGGTCAGTGGGAGTGGTGGGGATGGGTAGAGATTGGAGAGGTCTTTTCCAACCTGAATGATTCTAAGATTCATGTTGCACATTGGTGTTGCATGCTTGCATGTTTCAGAGGAATCTACCCAGTGATGCAGAGGTCCTGCAGAAGCAGGAGCTGGTTTTCCCCGTCAGTGCCCAGGAGTATTGGAACCCCACAGTCCTCAGGAGGGAGGATACAGGTACTGGGTGGGCTGGGGGTCTGCTGCAATCCTGCTGCCTACGCAGTCATATCTGATAGTGATTGGAAATAAGTACAAGTTGCATTTCTATTACCTTTCAGAAATCGTCGAGCTGAGAGCCCATATCAGGAAGCTCTACCTGGACACAAAGCGAAGTCAGTTACAAGATTACATGAAAGAAATCCTTGTTGTCTTCTCTCTGGTGGATGTTTATCACTCCACGCAGCTCAGCCCGGTACGTGTGGTTGCAGCTGGAGGCAGCAGCACTAGTGTTGGCAAACAAACGTAGAACTACTCCTGCTGCCCTAAGTAGAGGTTTGCTGCATGCATGGGTAAATTCAGCAGTGCCTGGAGACAAGAAGCATCCCTGGAACATAAAAAGCCTTTTGCTTG
Organism: Gallus gallus; assembly: GCF_016699485.2. Lineage (NCBI taxonomy): Eukaryota > Metazoa > Chordata > Aves > Galliformes > Phasianidae > Gallus > Gallus gallus. Next base: position 104,924,823 of record NC_052534.1, read on the forward strand.
GCTGTGAGGATGCGCCAAGGCCATTGCCTGCCTGCAAAGCCATTTTCTGGTTAGCCACTTGGCTCCCTTTGGAGAGGGTGAAAAAGCAAGAGAGATGCAGAGATTGAGAGAGCTTTGCCAGCCCTGCAGCCCCATTGGCTGCTGTCCCTCTCATCTTTCCCATCTTCTCAACCCTCTCACGTGGGGCCAACAAGAGGACAGGTTCTAGCTTCCCCTCCGCTCTCATGGTTGACTTTCAAGCTACCCAGGAGTTGCCAGGAAGGACAACACTGGAGCCTGTTGGCTTTGCAGTCAACAGCTCTGGCAAAGTTTGTGCCATCTTGCTCTTGCAGAATCCATCCGTGAAGAAGGATGAGCTCGACAGGTTCATGTCAGAGAAGATCCAGACTCTGAAGAATTCGATTGAGGTCACTTTTGGGCATATAGATACGCCTCTCATGACCGGGGTGCGGTCTGCCCGAAGCAAGTACAAGAAAAACATCGAGAAGGTCTTCATGGTGAGTGGCACAGGTCTACCCCTTTCTCTGAGGCTGAATAGGATTATTACATTTTCTGCCCTGCAACTGCCATCACATCCAGGAACAGGTTGCCCAGAGAAAGTACTGATGCTCCATGTTCAAAGGCAGGTTGGATGGGGCTTTGGGCACCCTGATCAGGTCGGAGTTGTCCCTACCCGTGGCAGGGGTTGGAACTGCATGGTCTTTAAGGTGCCTTCCTACTCAAGCCATTCTATGATTCTTTGGTTCTATGATTCTTTGGTTCTGTGGTTCAGGACAAGGGGAAATGGTTTTAAGTTGAAGGAGGGAAGATTTAGGTTGGATGTGACCACACTATGAGGGTGGTGAGGTGCTGGAACAGCTGCCCAGAGAGGCTGTGGATGCCCCGTCCATCCCTGGAGGTGTTCAGGGCCAGCTTGGATGGGGCCCTGGGCAGCCTGATCTGCTATGAGATATGGAGGTTGGTGGCCCTGCCTCTGGCAACGGGGGTTGGAGCTTCATGATCCTTGAGGTCCCTGCCAACCCAACCATTCTGTGTGTGTGATTCTCTGTGTGTGGTTCTTTGGTTCTATTGTTCTGTGGTTCTATAGTTCTATGATTCAGTGACTCTGTTATCAGCTTCAGCGTGAGTTTCTCTTGCTCACGGATCACTGGCAAATGTTTTGAAGTCTGTGGGTAAGCGATGAGCTATGTTCTTGCTGCTATTCAGTGTTAATTTAGCTTAGCAATGAGAGTTTGAGTCCAGGGGAAAAGACATGAACATGCTAAGGAGATGCCATGCCTAAAGACAATAGCCAGTTGCCTGTCCAAGTTGCTCCATGGCTACACGCCAACAGGACTGGCCTGGTCTTGGATGTACACTGGATGGGGATGGTGTGGAGCCCAGAGATGGCTGGGATGGCTTGGCTGTCCTGCTGGGACACAGAGAGGCATGGGAGGCCCACCATCTGATCATGCGTTTCTCCTACAGCTAGTGAAGGGAGTAGTTTCAGGAGGTAGTACTGGCCTTATTTGTTTTAGTTTAGGAAGCTCTGCAGTTACACAAGAGGAGCTCGGCCATGGGGGCAGCACTGCTGCTGGGGGCTCTATTCAAGCTAACTTGTTTTCTCCCTCTGCAGCAAGGCAGAACGTCCTCTGGCTTCCACAGGACCCTGAAAGCTGTGTGTGTGAGGAAGGGAGTGTACGTGTCCCGTGTCTTCAGTCGCATAGACATCAACAACTGTCTGGCTGAACCCATCTATGCAGAAATTGGGGTGATGTTTGCAAACATATTCAGGTGAGAATGGTGGGTGAGCAGGGAGTGATCCATGTTTTCCTGGAAACTCAAAGAAAAGAGTTTTCCTGGAAAGTCATCTGCAGAAAACGTGGTTTGGGAAGCACAAGGGTCTATATTTCTTCCTCCCCAGGAAGCTCAAGATAGCATTATGTTGTCTAGTCACTGGGCAAGCTAAAGATGCCCCACCATAATTCACCTACTTACACAAAATATTTGATGGACTTATGGAATCATTACAGTTGGGAAAGACCTCTACAGTCATCAAGTTCAACCGCCAGCCCAACCTCACCATGCCCACTAATCGTGTCCATAAATAAAATCATAGAACCATTCAGGTTGGAGAAGACCTCTAAGATCACCATGACCAACCCCAACCCATTCCCACCATGCCCACTGACCATGTCAGTGCCACAGCAACTTGCTCCTCTCCTCTCTCTTCCTCTGTATACCTTGCCTCAGGACTCACCAGCTGCCCTGCCCCATGAACCCTCCTGTGCCTGGCCAAGCAGGGCCCAGGAGGGACAACAAGGTAGGGAAAGCCTGCTGGGGTCTAACAATCATTGTGGTCTTATGCACACAGAAAACAGGCACTCACGAGGGCCAGCCTGCAGACCTCAATCAATGTGTTCAGCAAGGAGGTAAAAGACAAATTTATGGACTTTGGGAAGGTTATGAATTTGAGCACGTCCAAGCTCAGCTTTCTCGAGCAAGAGGTGAGTTGAAGATGGGGGAAGCTTAATGCAGTATCCTTGTGTAGCTGGCACAGACCTGGGAGTGGGCAGCAGCCCCTTGGCGGGGACTCAGGGGAAGCAACATAGGGCAAAATCAGAGCTGCAGCGTGCAAGCAGCTTTGGATGGAGGTCTGGTGCACCCTCTAACAACCAGCATCAGGGGCAGCAGAATTGTTTTTCATGCTGATCCAGTGAGTTTCATCCTCAGAATGACAAACTATGGTTTGGCAGATGCCCTGCCTGGAGGTAGTGGAAAGTAAATGGGAACCCCGGGTGAGCAGATCAGGATGGATCTGATGCCAAGCTGTAGAACTGATAACAAAGCCCCATGCTGCATGGTGCTTCTGGGGAAAGAGACCATCTTGGGGTGCAAGTTCAGGGTGTGATGCATGCCTTGGAGGCCATGCTATTGAAATAACAGCTTGAAGACAGGCTCACTGTTTGCTCCTGCTGCTGGCCACTGAAGGTTTGGAGATGCTGGTAAATGCTCTGCATTAATTCCTGCAGACCGACATCATCATGAGAGCTATAGATAGAGAAATTCTTTTGAAAAAGAAGGCTATCTATGAATCCCTTGAGTTGACCATCCAAAGCATCCTGTCGCCGTGTTATGAAGGTAGGACTGGTTCTCCAGCTAACTAACTCTGTGTCTGAGGCTGTCAGTTCACTGTATGGCCATGGACACGTTTTCCCAGCTTGGATGAGACATCTCAGTACAGAGCCTGAATTCTCTGAAGGAAGGTGTGTAAATCCGTGCCATTGTGTGATGCACTCAGCAGGTCACAATCATCCTAGCAGGGAAGAAAATATTTGAGTGCCAAAATCTATTGCAGCAATTCACTGCATTTTTAGTACCTTTGTCCCATCCCATGATGGGTACAGCCTGAAGGGCTGTGGAACGAGGTTTTGCTGTTGGGTATGGGAATATTTTAGGATGGCACACGTAACCCTGGGAAGAGGGAGATCGAGAGGTAGAAGTCTACCAACAGAGGGTTCATGGGCTTTAACGCATGCTTTACATCTGAATACCACCCCAGCTCCTCTTTAAAGGCCTTCTGTATATTAGGAGAAAGTTCTTCTCCAAAAGAGCAGTGCTGCAGTGGCACAGCTGCCCAGGGAGGTGGTGGGGTCACCGTCCATGGAGGTGTTCAAGGACCATGGGGATGTGGCACTGAGGGACAGTGGGCACGGTGGGGTGGGCTGAGGTTGGACTTGGGGATCTCAGAGGTCTTTTCCAACCTGAATTCGATGATTCTATGATTTTGATGTTTCCCACCATTGCATAACAGAGGCTGCTAATATACGTGGGAGGGATGCCTCTGTGCGGATCAAAGCCACGCTGGAGAATAACATTGATCTGGAGGTGCAGAGGGCAATGTTTGAAAGAGCAAAGGAGAAGATGATGAGCCAGTTCCAGGATCTGACGGTGAGTCGTGCTACGAGAATTGCTGTTGGAAGTCCAGTGAGCAGAAATTGGGATGGACGAGCAATGGTATAGGGGGCATGGTGGTGATGGGTTGATGGCTGGACTTGGTCATCGTAGAGGTCTTCTCCAACCTCAGTGGTTCTATGATGCTATGACTTGATCCCCTCGTCTCCTGTGAGTTCCTGCTTTGTTCCCTTCACTTCCCAATTTCTGCCTCTGAAAGGCTCTCTTCCACCTTACCCTGCTTCCCCAGCAAGCGTCTTGGCCATGGCAATGCCATCGCTCACGTTCCACCCTTGGCCATCCCAGCAGAATGACACTCTCGTGCTCTCTGATTGCAGGAGCAGATCACCACCAAGCTCAGCAGGGACTTCCTCAGCATGCTGGGCATCACGTTCTGCCACAACGACCAACTGATGGGTGTGCTGCCAGGTATGGGCCGGGCTCTGATTGGGCCACAAGTGCTGGGATGGATGTGAGGTGTGCACATCCCTGGGGCCTTGCATCTCTCCATTCATCCGTACTTTACGTGTTAGCATTCCGCTAAGAAAAACATCCATATCGACTTCTTTCCTTTCAGATCTTCGGGAAGAATGCCAAGAAATCCAGAATTTGCTGGAAACACTGAGGCAACTGGAATGACCAGAAAGGCCCTGCCAAGGAGCAGCCCTCTTCCCATTTTGTTTTTAGTTTTTATTGCTCTTTAGTCTGTTCGTTGCTTTTCTACCGTGGCCAGCTTGCAAGGGGGGATTTAAAAGGAGCTATGGGTTCAGTGGAGCAGGCTTTAAAGATCTGGGAAGGTGTGGCTCTCCTGTGGGACACAGCACATCCCAGCCCTCCTTGGGCTTTCCCCCTCGCTGACCTTGGTGCTTGCTGGAGGTGCCACCACGTGTGGACACCAACCAATTACGTGTATGGGATTAATTGCATTTGTATGAAGCATTCACTGTAGGTCGGGTGTCGTTTTTTTTGTACTTATTTTTTTTTTTTTTACAAAGGTGAATGCCTTTTCCCAGTGCCTTTCAGTTCTCAGGTAGAAGCCGGCAGACTGACGCATACCTGAAGCAACGCTGCAGCCGTGCGCGTGGAAACGGGCTGTGTGGTGCACGGAGACACCCACAGAAGGGCAGCTCTGCTGGAAGTTCTTTGCCTGAGATCCAATAAAACACAGAACACAACAAGAGATATTAGCACGGTGCCAGAGGGTGCGCGGTGCCATAGCACGGTGTGCAGCACCGCCCCACGGACCAACAGTCCCATAGCGCAGCGCAGTGCCATAGCACAGAGCGATGCCTTACAGCGGTGCCCCCCCCCGCCCCATGGCCTCTCCCTCCTGTTGCCCCCCTCCCCTCCGCTGCCCGCCCCGGGGCGGGGACGGCTCCGACCCGGCTTCCCCCCACCCCTCCACTCCCCTACCGTACAAAACACGCCCGGCCGGCCCGGCTCAGCTCAGCTCTCGCTCCGCTCTGCCGCAGCCGCTGCCGGCCGGGAGCCCATGGGAGGCGGCTGGAGGGGTTGGGGGGGTTCGGGTGGGTGGTGGGGAGAGGTCTCCGGGCCCTCGCTGTCTTTTCCTATCCCGGCCATCGCGTCGCGGCGGGGGTGTTGAGAGCCACGGGAATCCCGTCCTGCGTGGGTGAGTGAGTGGGGGACTTCCCGGGAACGGGAGGGGGGAGGGAGGGGGTAGCAGAAGGATGGAGCGCCCGGGGGGGGGATATGTGGGGATCGATGTGTGCCCGCAGCCTCCCGTGCCTCCATCCCGAGCATCCCTCCCGCTTTGGTTTGGTTCCCGCTGGGGACGCTGCGCGGTGAGAACCGCGGTGCTGGGATGTACGGATGCGACTCTCCCGGCTCCAGCCCGCCCCGCTCTGCCCTTCGTGCCCCGCAGGCAGCGGGAGGATGGAGAACAAGGCCATGTACCTGCACACCTTCAGCGAGAGGGAGAACGGCTCCATCTTCGAGGAGCCCTTCGAGGGCAGGAACCTCTCCAAGCTGAACCTCTGCGAGGACGGTGAGCGTGCATGCTGAGTCTGGGGGCAGGAAACCACCCCGAGCCGGGAGCTCCCCTTCCACTGCAGTTCTTGGGGAGAAGTGCCCAGGGAATCCCGCAGCGCAGAGCTCCCTGTGCCTCCTCTGCTGTTCTGTCTGCCCTTTCTGGTCCCATGTGGGGATGAGCGCTCGTGTAGGATCTCACGGGGTTCGGCTGCTGCTGACCAGGGCTGTGCTCGAGGTGCTGTGTTTACTGGGGAAAGATTGAACTTCCAGCTTTCCTGTATGGTTTTTTTTTTGCTCGGGGATGCCCTTCTCCTTTCTTCTTGGCACACAGAGTGCTCCTCCCACTCGATCCTGGCTTGGTCCCCATCACGAGACCGTGTACCACAGAACAACCTCCCCTGAAGGAGGCAGAACGTTGCTTGTATCACCGATGCCTTCCCGGGCTCGCACACATGGGGCAGCCCCTGGATGTGATGGGGAGCTCGGGCAGGCTGCATCCAGGCACTGCCAAATGGCTGTTTGGATGCTCACGCCGTGCAGGTGGCTCAAGGCGAGAAGAGCCGTGGTGTTCCTATGGTGTTCTGCCCTCCAGCCCTTGGGATGGGCACAGCTTTGGGTCTGCGGGTCATTTCCCACGGCAGTGCATGCTGAGATGCTGTGCTGCTACCCATGCCCGATGTCACCCTGCAATGCTCCCCCTGACCCCGCAGCACGTGGACCACCCCAGCAGAGCTCAGTGCTGGCACGGAGCAGGAGCTGGAAGGGTCGGAGCTCTCTGCAGCCAAGCCCTGGCTGTAGCACTGTGCAGCAGCGTGCTGCCCCATGTGCTGGATCAACAACCCCTGTGTCTCCAGGGCCAAAACCTCTCCTCCCTCGCTCGCCCTATGCACAGAGCTCGCTGTAAGGAACCTCATCCCCACCCACTGTTGTGGGATCCAGGGGGTTGTGTTTGTTCTAGAGCCACGTGAGATGATCCCCCGGGCAGAGACAAGGTCAGCCCTGAGCTTGTGAGGCTTTGGCACAAGGCAGGGCTCATCCCAGCGTGAGGATGAGGAGGGATGCGTGCAAACACTGCTCCCCTACTTTGGGGTAGCAACACGGGGACCTCCGAATGGGACTGGGGATCAACCCTGCTCTCAGCCCCCACCTTCTTCTGGGGCTGGGCAGAGCACACAGCTCGGCTCCCCCGGGGATGGGCAGGGGAGAAATATTTGCTTTTCCCCTTGGTTACGGGCCGGAGCTCAGCCCTGGGCTGCTCGTGTGGTGAGCAGGGAGGAGTGGGTGGTTCGGGGCTCTGGGCCAACTCCTCCCGGAGCCTCCCAGGACCTGATATAAGTGTTAATGTCAGAAAAATATTGCAGCTTTGCTCATTATGAAACCCTCAGCTCCATCTGTTTGGCTGGTGACAGCATGCCCCGAGCAGCAAATGGGAACCGCATGCGGGTAATGAGCTGCACGTTACAGGGAGGGAGGCTGCCGGGAGGTGAGAGCTGCCCTTGCACCTTCCGCTGCTCCGGGCGCCCTCAGACCTTGGATCCCATGGGATCATAGGGTCAGCCAGCAGGACCGTGGCAGTTCATCATCTCAGAGCCCGGCTGCTAACCTCCCTCTGCCATAAAACTGCTTCGTGTTCAGCCCTACACCCAACGTCGCTCTTCGCTGGCTGGAGGGTTTCATGAGACCCCCGAGGCTGGGCAGGAGGGACACGTTGCCCATGGCTGGGGAAGGCCTGGGTTGCAATGGGATCACGGAATGATAGAATTGTTGGGGTTGGAGAACACCTCTAGGAGTTCAAGGGGACAACTCAGCCCCTCGTCCCTCATATCCCCATCTCAGTCCCACAGAGCGCCCATTGAATGGGATGGAGCGGCCTTCCCAAGTCCCACAGTGATGTTCTCTGCTGGCTGCAGGCATTGCTCATGGGCATGGATGAGCGTGGTCTCCTCCCCATTGGGTTTGGCTTTGGGGCCACCGTGCTTCACCCACTTCAATCTTTCTGCTGGATGCATCCAGTTGGGTGCACCGGAGGGCTGGGAGCGGGCAGGATCCGACCAGCCCCAGCTGCTGCATTGCTGACAGCATCGTGACAGCTGAGATGTTGGCAGATTGGCTCCTGGAGATGACAGACCCACACCGGCCGGGTGCCCCCCATGACGCCCACTCTGTCCCCAGGTGCTGGGCACAGGATGAAGGCAGCCGGGCGCTGCGGGCGGCTGGGCTCCCTGGCAGCACTCAAGTATGCGGTGCTGGGGCTCTACCTCCTCGTCTTCCTCATCCTCGTCGGCGTCTTCATCCTCGCAGGTAAGGGCTGAGCGAGGAGCCGTGCTCCCATGAGCAGGATGGGATGGGGACCTGCGGAGGGCATCCCTCCAGGGGAGAGGGGACGGGGATGGGGACTGCTGTCTGTGAGGCAGGGAGCCATCCCTGGAGGAGCACGAGGCCACCTTGGATGGGTCTGTGGGCAGCTTGATCTACGGGAGGTGGCGCGGAATGGGCTCCCCAGGGCAGTAAGCATGGCTCCCAAGGAGTGCTCAGACACAGGGTTTGATTTTGGATGGTGCTGTGTGGAGCCAGGGCTGGGACAATGACCTCCGTCGGTCCCTTCCTTCTTTCTCTGCTCTGTGGATCCAGCATGGACTTCAGGCTCCCACCCCACACTGCAAACTCAGCCCCATGCACGCATCCCACGGGGTTGGCTCTGCCCTGTGTCACCACTACCTTGTGTCCTCCCTTCTCCCAAAGTCTTGGATGCAGTTTGGGCAGCGGTCTGTATCCCTTTCCACGGCCCTGCAGCGTAGGGGCACCCCAACATCTATCATCCAGCTCCAACCCCCAACAAGCACAGGACTGCTCCAGGACACGGACAGGAGATGCCACCCCAGGGCCCATCTCTTTGCAAAGGGTGGATTTCACTTTCCGTGGGCTGAGGAAGGGACAGCGGAGTTTTTGCCGGAATTTTGAAACCTCTCCCACTGATTTCTTGCATGACGTTGTTTTAATGTTGTTGTTGGACCGAGAAACCCCGCGCTGGGGATGCCATGAATTGTGCAAAGGGCTTGGGACAGGCACGCTCATCCTGGTCTGAGCCGCAGCTGTTTGCTGCAAGCAGCTCCAGCAATAACAGGAACAGGATGGTGGTGTCTGATAGGGACAGGGAGAGATGCAGCCAGGGCATCTTCAGGGCCTCATGTCTTGCAGGGCCTCATGTCCCAGCGCTGCCCACAAACCAAGTCCCAGTTGCCTATGGGGGGGTGGGGTGGGGGGTGAGGGGAGAGTCAGGTCCTCCATGCCTCGGGGTGCCCAGGATCAGGCTCAGCCCTGCAGCATCCCACTGAGCTGGAGCTGGCAAAGGGCAGCAAATGAGTAAACCACGCACACAGGAAATACCTTAGACCACATAAGAACGGAGGAAACAAGATGTTTTGGGTGCAAAAAAAGAAGGGGAGCGGGGAGGGAGGGGGGGGGAAACCTAAGAGGCACGGTGCTTTTAAATGCAGCCTGCTTTTAATATCCTCTTTTGCAAGAGTTTGTTGTAGCGGTTTTCTGGCTGCGCCCCTGGGATGCACACTCCCTCCTGCTTGGCTCCTCCAGGCACCGGCAGAAAGGCGATGTGGAAGGGAGAGATCAGCGGGGCTGCCAAGGGGGGGAATGGATTGCAGGGTGGGATCAGCCCGCAGGCACGCGCTGGGGCCGGGGGCACGTGGTTGGGGAGCAGAAAGCTCGGGGTGATGGGGTTGGAAACACAGCTGAGCCCTCCTCGTGCCCTAAAACAGCACGGAGCCTGAGCTGGTTGCGCTCTGATGGGCTCTGCTCTCGGCTTTCTTTTTTGCTGCTTGGATCCCAGCACTGCAGCTGACTGCTGCACGCACAGATCTGCGTTGTGCTGCTCCAGCCCCGGTTGTGGCTGATGGCACTGCTCTGTGCGTGGGGGCACCCGGCCCTGTGCTGCTCCGCTGGGCACCTCGGTGAGGGCATCCAACCGTGCAGGTGGATGGAGCTGCACCCCACTGCCACGAGTGCCCATTTGGGCACCTCGTAATGGAAAACCAAATGCAACCACCTCAAAAATCCCCTTCTTCCACCTTCTTTCCTCCACTTTACTTGCCGAGCACGATGCCGTGGAGCATCCCTTTGGTTCCTTGGGGCCGGCTGTGCTCCCTCCCAGCTCCTCATGCAGCCCTTCCACTTTGCACCTTTCTGTGTGCTTGCACGTGTGCGTGGGGTGAGAGTGCAAGCACCGTGCAGCTTGCAGCTGGAGCAGTGCGTGGGGAAGGACTTGCAATTCCTTGAGACAGAGCAGGGCACAGCAGCGCATGGGTGCTCCCAGGACTCGGGGTTGGGGAGCTGAGCCAGGAGATGCTGGGGACAGCAGCCAGAAGGACGGCGTGTCCCAACAACACAATAGCAGGGAGGGAGCAGCTGCTCGCCGAGCCCTTTGGGGACCATGAGCTCAGCCCCAGCGCTGCCAGCGTTCGTGCTGGAGCTGGCAGCAGGGTGGTATTCGGGGTGGCCTTGCCAGGTGCTGTGTGCAGATGGGTGTCCATCGGTGCTGCGTGCACTTGTACCGTTGCACGTGTGGGTCTGTGCTGTGTGCATCTGTGCGTACGCACTGTGTGCATGCAGCTGTGCTCTATAAATGAGGGTGCTTGCACGCATGCATGCATTAGTGTATCTGTGTGTGCATTTGTGTGCGTGCTGCAGGCTCCTGGCAGCTCTAACAAACACCCGCCAGCTCCCAGGTCCAGCCTGCAAGCAAACAAAAGCAAACAAGGAGGGGGCTGTGGGATCAACACACCCATGTTGTGCTCCTCTGGCTCAGCCCAACGCCTGCAGCCTTGCCTGATGAGTAGTGTCACATCCATCCTCATTACTCACAGCCACTCCCCTCCCTTCTAGTGGGCCAGGGTGAGGACTTGCCCTGTGTTATCAGGCTCAATATTTCATGCCTTTTCTTGGGACAAAGCCTTTTCTTTCCTGTCTACTTCTCAACACCAGGGGAGGAGCAGCAGCAATGGAACCATACTGGCAGCAGTGGCTGATGGCACTGGGGTTGTGGAGGCATGGGGCTGCTAGCAGGGGGCTACATGCATGGAGAGGTGGGATGGGAACTGCACGCAGCACACAAGGGACATGTTGCTTCCAGCTGCCTGTGGGCTCCAGGGCTTCTCATCGCTTCCCTCATTGCTGGAAGGAGATGAGGGCCTGAGGGCAAATGGAGGTCCCAGCTGGATGGCTTCATCCCTCCATCCCTACCTCCATCTGTTCATCCTTCTTTTCATCCCTTTCTCTCTCCCTCCATTTCCCCCTCCATCTCTCTGTCTTTCCCTCCATTTCTCCGTCTCTCCCTCCATCTCTATCCCTTCACCCCTCCATCCTTCCCTCCGCCTCCGCATCCTTCCTTCTGGCTCTTTCTCTCTCCTTCCATCCTTCCCTCCATCTCTCTACCCTTCTCTCAATCTCTCCCTCCACCTCTCTATCCCTCCATCCCTGCATCCTTCCTTGCATCCACTTCTCTCTCCCTTCATCCCTCCCTCCATCTCTCTATCCCTTCATCCTTCCCTCCATCCCTTTCTCTCTGCCTTCCTCCATCCTTCGTTCTATCTCTCCATCCCTCCCTCCCTCTCTCCTCCTCCACAGGGACCACAGAGCCAACCCGCTGGGCTGCATCACAGAGCAGAGCTTTGTACTGCAGCCAGGGGAGAAACCTGGTTGTTAAATTAAAATTAAAACCTCTGCAGGGGAAGAAGCAATTTGGAGATTTGCGTCTGGGGAGGGATCTGTGTGTGTGCAAAGGGAAGCAGACACTTTTAGCAGCCAGTTGGCTGCAGGGAAAGGCACAGAATGAAACTGCTCAGCCTGGAGCAGGGAGGCTCAGGGGGTTCCCACCATGGCCATAAATGCCTACAGGAGGTGCAAGGGGAAAGGGCTGGGCTCTGTTTGGGGCCACTGGGCATAGCCTGGAGCCCAGGAGCTCCCCTCTGCCCATCAGCAGCACTGGCTGGGCAGGTGCCAGAGCCCTGGCACAGGGAGTAGAGAGCTGAAGGGGCTTCTCCTTGGGCATCTCTCACAGCCCCTGGCCGTGGTGCTGGGCAACCTGCTCTGGGCAGCCCTGCCAAGGCAGGGGGGGGTGGCCAGAAGGACCCAGGGGTGCCTCCAGCCCCAAGCACCATGGGGTTCTGAGGTTCTGTGATGATAAGTGGATGGGTGGATGAATAGATGGGTGGATGGGTAGACGGATGGGTGGATGAGTGGTGGGTTGTTAGAGGGATGAATGGATGGGTGAATGTGTGGATGGGTGGATGAATAGATGGGTGGATGGGTGAATGAATGGATGATGGATGAGTGGAACACCACAGAACGGAGGATGCCCAAGTGCTATGTGCACACCTCTGCCAGGCCCCATCTCCTTGGGGTGCTTCCTGATGTCCCCCTCCCTTCTCTCCCTTATAGTCTCCCGGCCTCAGACTTCCCCTGAGGACCTGAAGGCATTGATGGGGAATGTGAACCGCCTCAATGAGAGTTTCCGGGACATGCAACTGAAGATGCTGCACCTCCCTCTGAAGGGGGATGTGATGGATCACATCTGGAGGCTCCAGGACCTTCTCCAGAACCATTCAGACTCCTTGTTCCTCATGACGGGCTCGCTGCAGAAGCTGGAAGGCCTCCTGTGGAGCCTGCAGACCCAGGCTGGCCAAACCAATAGGGCCGTGGCCAACCTGTGGGACAGCCTGGCCCAGCAGGGCGATGCAGCCCAGCAGGAGCTCTACAAGCTCTCGGTGGAAGGCAACAACAGCCGGCTGCTGCTGCAACACCACGAGCACCTCTTGAGCCACTTGGGCAGCCGGCTGGAGGGCCTGAGCGAGCAGGTGACAGCCGTCAGTGGAGCTGCCGATGCCATGAACAGGACCTTCTCCTATGATGTCAACATCCACCACAGCCGTATCCAGGACCTGCAGGTGCTGATCAGCAACGCCACCGAGGACGCCCGGCGGATGAGGCTTATCCACATCGCCATGGAGGAGCAGCTGAAGCACGAGCTGGCCATCCTCGGCAACGTGACGGAGGACCTGCGGCTCAAGGACTGGGAGCACTCCATTGCACTGAAGAACATCTCCATCATACGGGGTAGGTCGAGGTCCTTTTGTAAGCAGCACCCTGGTTGATGCTGAGAATCATAGAATGGTTTGAGTTGCGAGGGACCTTCGAAGGCCATCTGGTCCAACTCCCCTGCAATGGAGGTGTCCTTGGTGCTTTGGGTGGCCCTGGTGGCATGGGGATGTCCCATGGGGACGTCTCGGGAACTCTTGCATGCACCAAATCCATCACAGAACCACAGAATTGTAGGGGTTGGAAAGGACATCTGGAGAACATCTAGTCCAACTCTAGGTCTGTGTGGTGTTCAGGTGTCTCCATCACCTTGGACGCTCTATCGATGTCCCTCCAAATTCTCGCTGGTCCACATTAGGGAGCTCCTGGGATCTTCTCACTGGTTAAACCTCTGCCAGGTCCCTGCTGACCACGGACCAGACTGAGTGCAGCAGGCAGAGGGCTTTGTGTCCTGCTGCAGTGGTCAAGCAGAAGATTTCCCACCAGGTACCCTCACTCATCACCCATCTCATCACTTGCTTCAACCACATATCTTTATCAGATATCTCTATTATGTATACCATGTATAAGATGTTGGAGGAAATTTTTCACTCACAGGGTGGTGAGGTCCTGTCACTGCTGCCCAGAGAAGCTGTGGGTGCCCCATTCCTGGAGGTGTCCAGGGCCATGGATGAGGTCCTGGGCAGCCTGATGTAGTGCCTGATTCAATGGTTGGCAACCAACTCAACAACCTCTGAGGTCCCTTCCAACCCAAGACTTTCTATGATTCTATGATCTTCTTTTTTGCAGGTTTCCCTTCCCATGTTCTCCTCTCTACCTGCAGCCCATACCAAATAACCAACCCATCCTCTCTTAACCACTGCCCCTAGTTTTGCAGAAATCCTTTTCTGGCAATGATGATATGACTGCCTTAGGCAACAATATATGCACACCCAGCACAGGGGAACCCTCCTCTTGCTGCACATCAGGGACAGATGGGTTTTCATTGGCTGAAATATAAGCACGTTTGGTGGGATCCAATTCACACCAGCTCCCAATTCCAATGCCCTCAGTCGATGATGAGCATTTTCCCAGTGCTCCTTGCCAAAATACCAGGTGGGTAGTGCAGGGGCTGCCAAGGCACTGGGTCTATCTGTCTGTCAGCTGAGCCAGGAGGTGCTGCAAATGTGGCTTTGCAGCACCTGGAACTGCAGCAGCTTCAGCCACCTAGCAGCAGAATCACAGAACCGTAGAATCATAGAATGATTGGGCTGGAAGGAACCTTAAAGATCTTAGAACCAGAGAATGGATTGGGTTGGACGGGACCTTAAAGGTCATACAGCCATAGAATGATTGGGTTGGAAGGGACATTAAAGGTCATGGAGGCATAGAATGGTTGGGTTGGAAAAGTCTTTAAAGGTCAAAGAGACATAGAATCGTAGAATCATAAAATGGTTGGGATGGAAGGGCTATTAAAGATCATCTAATCCCAACCTGCTGTGAGCAGGATGCCATCCACTAGATCAGGTTCTCCTCTAGGATATGCTGCAGTGGCTGATGGACCACTGGACTCATTGTGGTGGGAACAGCTTTGAAGGATGAGTAGAACTTGGAGCCAGCTAATAGATCTGCTGTCCCCAGGACTGTGTCTGACTCCTGGTGTTAGGGAAAGGGAATGTGGGACAAGTGCAGCACGTCCTGGCCCTGGCTGTGTTCTCCAGTCCCCAGCTCTTATGGAGCAGACATGGTTGATAGTTGCCCATGGCCATCTTCCATGAAACCTTCTGCTGTCTTCACCTGTCTATGCCCTTGGCCTCCCATGGAAGGCTATTGGAGATTGGGGAGGGGGATGCGAGGAGAGGAGGGGATGAGACGGGATGGGATAAAATGGAATGGGATGGCGTAGAATAGGATAGGATGAGATAGGATAGAAAAGGATGAGATAGGACGGGGTAGGATGGGATGGAATGGGTGGGGTGGGATGGGTGGGATGAGATGGAATGAGATGATAATGATGAGATACTGCTGAGATAATCTGATGGTGATGATGAGATGATGCTGAGATGATGAAGATAAGGAAGAGGAGAAGGGTTGCACTGCAGCAGCTACAACCACCCCACCAAGAGGTGCCCATGATGGGTGCATGAACAGGGCTTGGCCTCCCTCTTGCTCTTTCAGGGGACAGAAAATCAGCGGCTGTACATAGCACCACCCGTTCATGCATCCACATCCTTCCTATTTCTTATTTTTTTGGCCCATGTATTCAGTTCTTCCCATGCGACCCACCCCATGGCAGGGTGTCCATGTTGCTGCATCACTCTCTGCATCCCTCTGCCAACCCCACCGTGCGTCATCCCCATGGCAAACCACAAGGCATTGCTCTTAATATCTTAATTCCTTAATTTCTTAGTTTCATAATCCCTTCATCTTATTTAGGACTGCTGAGTGCCCCCCTCTCCCAGTCCTGGCCCTAAGGGACATGGTTAGTGGGCACAGTGATGATGGGTCAACAGTTGGACTTGGTGATCTTAGAGGTCTTTTCCAACCTTAATCATTCTATGATTCTACGATGTCCCATCACCGCCCTGCCTGGCTGTTAGTTTTCTGCACAACTATCAGACTGTGGCTTTTTGGGTTTCTAGGAAAACAGAGTTTTATGGTTTCCAATTATCACCCTGGCGTGGCAGGGCAGTGACCAAATGACCCTCCAGGCCTCTCTCTGCCCTATTTTCAGTTATCCCATGAATCATTTCTTTTCTGTCCAAGTTCTTCCAGCTGATTCAGTCCATAATTGTTTTCAGCTTCATGGAGTTGGCCCCTCGCAGTCTCTGTCACTGCTTGGACTTTCTGCTCACTCACAACAAAAGCCATCACCAATGGCTCGTTCCCAGCCAGGAGTGATGTCTGTGTGATGTCTGTGCTGTAAATCCACTCCTAAAGGCTCATCTCAATATTTCCGAAGAGCTTTTTCTTTTTCTTTTTCTTTTTCTTTTTCTTTTTCTTTTTCTTTTTCTTTTTCTTTTTTCTTTTTCTTTTTCTTTTTCTTTTTCTTTTTCTTTTTCTTTTCCTTTTCCTTTTCCTTTTCCTTTTCCTTTTCCTTTTCCTTTTCCTTTTCCTTTTCCTTTTTTTCCTTTTCCTTTTCCTTTTCCTTTTCCTTTTCCTTTTCCTTTTCCTTTTTCTTTTTCTTTTTCTTTTCCTTTTCCTTTTCCTTTTCCTTTTCCTTTTCCTTTTCCTTTTCCTTTTCCTTTTCCTTTTCCTTTTCCTTTTTCTTTTTCTTTTAAATATTATTATTATTATGTTTTGTTTTTTTTTTTTCCTGAAAGATATTTCAGTGGAGATGTCACAAATTTTGCTCGCAAGGAAATTCCAGCAAACCAGGGTTTCCTTTCAGGTCACATTCAGGTGGATATAGGAGGCGAAGGAAGAGGAAAAACAGGATAATACTTATGATAAGTACATACATATATATATGCACAAATCAGCTGAGGTTGATGGAGTTGATGGAGACAGGGCTGCTGGCAGTGCCCCCCACTGTCCTGTAGCTAAGGGACCCCATATGGACACAGCAAGAGCTCTGTGCATCACTGCAACAAACCCCATTGTGTTCCAGGGCCCCCAGGACCCAAGGGAGACCCGGGCCATGAAGGGATGGAGGGGGAGCCTGGCCGGCCCGGCCCACCCGGCCTGCGAGGTAAGGACTTATAGGGCAGCTCCAGGGGCTTTTCCTTCTATGGGTTACTGATGCTTAGGGACTTTCCATAGGATGCTTTCTTCAATGCCAAGAATGCTTTCTTTTTTTTCATTTCCCTTCTTAATTCAAACCATTGTTTTCGAGACAAATTCAATTTAAAATACAAGAGAAGACCCTCAAATACCCTGAGAAACAGGACTTGGCCTGAGCCTGGTTCTCATTTTCAGCCCAACCCAGAAGTGGTGGATTTACATCCAGGATGCGGATGCACAGCAGTGCCAGGATCCCATCACCCTGACCCACATGGGGCTGCCAATGTCACATCAGAGGGGCTCAGAGCCCCACGCCAATCCCATTTTAATGCCCTGTATCCCCATGGTGGTGGAAACCCAGCTGCTCTCCCCAGCGCTGGCTGCCCACACTTCTTTCACCAACAGATATTTTTTTTATGTGCTGACAGATTGATGGCTGTTTTTCTTGGGCGTTACAAGCATCAGAAATACATCATCTGGTTTCTTTCCTTTTCTTTCTTTTTTTTTTTTCTTTATTTTTTCTTTAAACAGAAAAACAAAACCATCTCTGGAGGGTCCACCTTTGGGAAGAGCTGCTATTTTGGGGTCTTTCTCCACCTCGCTTTTTTCCTGGGGCATTTTTGGATGCAGTTGGAAGAAATCCCCATAGCACTGCAGCTCTGCCCTCCCGCACCCAAACCAGGGCCAGCTCCTGCCCCACTGCTCTGCCCCATAGTGCAGCACAGAATTCAGTCCCCATGTCCTCTGGAACCCAAATTCCTCTCGGTGGCTTTTCCTTCTTCAAACCAGAGGAAAACCCTGGAGTTTCCAAAAAGTTCAGCCCAAGAGGGGCACAACTCAGTGCCGAGGGTGGGGGTCTCTCATGGGTTGGTCCCTGTGCTGCACCGTAACCGCTTTGCTTCTGTCCTTGCTCCAGGGATGCCTGGGGAGAGAGGACTACCAGGACCACGTGGCTTGAAGGGGGACAAAGGAGACTTTGGCCCTATGGGCCCTGCCGGGATGCGGGGATTCAAAGGTAAGGACCAGCAGGGCTAGGATCAAGGGTAAGTTGCTGTGGTTCGAGCACGGAAGGCGCCCACACACAACAAGGCAAGGCACACCCAGGGGACCTTTTAAAAGAAACTCCTCAGTGCTGCAGCCTAAATCGGGATGGGTGATGCCAGCTCCCAAAACAGGCTCTTTCCAGCCCAAAATGGGGGAGGCAGGAAGAGCCCAGCCCAGGGATGTGGCACCGCCCTGGCTCCAGATGTCCCTTCTTGAGGACGTCCCCATCCATGTTGTTTGACTCTTCCAGCAGTTTTCTGCACCACTTTCCTCTGGTGAAATGCCCACAGTCTGCTCCTGGTCCTCTGGAGCATCTCTGTGGTGATGGTGGTTGGGTCAGGGCTTGGATCCAGGCCAGCTGGAAGGTCCCTTCCAACCTAAACCATCCTGGGATTCTGGGACTCTCTTGATCTACGTCAGCAGGGAGAGCCGTGGCCGCTCCTCAGCAGCAGTTGGACTTGATGATCTTAAAGGTCTCTTCCAAACTTAACGATACTATGACTCTATGAGCGGCCGTGGTGTTGATAGGTTGACTTTGGGATTGATGATCCTGAAGGTCTTTTCCAACTTTAATGATTCTACGATTCCCCTGTTAGCTCTCCAACTCATTTCCAAAGCCATTCTGCGTCTCAAGACCCTTTGACCAGAGAGACAGAGCACTTCTGCTCTTGGGTATGGAAAACAGAAAGTTGGATGCCCCACAGGCAGTAGTGAAGTCTTTAATTTTATCTATATGTATGTGTATATGGGCATATATTGATTCTAGCTAGCATCTCCTTGCTGCTGTGGAGCAACCCCTGTATCCAGGGGTGCCACCACCGCAGGGTCCCTCCTGTCCCATCCCTGTCCCACCCCTCCAGGACAGATACATCCCACACTGTAGCAGCCCCAGGTCCCAATGAAATCCCATATCTTTCAGGATCAGGGGGCTTCGCCCAAACCCTTCTCCAATAAATCACAAAGCACGTTGGCAGCAAGCACTGAATTTCTACAGTTTATGGGATTCTCTGAAATTTATAGGAAACAGACCCAGGGTGAGGCAGTGCTCCAAGCCGGGGCTTCAAGCGGAGGCACCAGGCATACACCCCTGTCACGACCCTAACCCTATAGCAGGAGGGGTGAGCAACAAGGCTCTCCCCAAAAATCCTGGCTGTCCCCACTGCAGGAGGTTCTCCCCAAAATTCCTGGGCCACAGCATTGGAGAAAAATATACCAAACACTGCACCCTGAGGGATGGCTTTCCTTTCCTGCCTATTTCCTCTCGTCACTATTTTCCTATCCTCGATGAATTTTCCCTCCAAATCACCCCAGGAGGGGATTATTTCCCTCATTTCCAAATGGGAAAAGCCATTCTGGAAAGTGAGCATAAATCAGTTGTCTTTATGCTGTCCCAGGGAATGCTGTGTGGGGAGTGTGCTTGGGAGGGAAAGCAGTAAATTAAGCAGAGATGGGGGAAAATTTGGGGCAGTGAGAGATTCCTCTTCATGTAGGCAAGGCAGGAGGTTCTGTCTGGGACTGGATTTAAAGGGCAGAAAGAGCTGCATCCATCACGGCACCGTAACAGCATCCCTTCCTCCATCCGGACCACTGAGGGCCATGGCCAGTGGGCATGGTGGGGGTGGCTTGGGGTTGGACTTGGTGATCTTGGAGGAATTTTCCAAGCTCACTGATTCCATGATTCTATGATTCTATGGGTGGGAAATGGCCGTGACCATGGGTGGGATCCCCCTGAGCCTCCTTAGCAGCAAGGACACATGGTGGCCCATGTTCATTTTGTTATCCACCATGACCCAGCTCCTATTCTGCACTGATCTTCTACTGATCTTCCTGTTCTGCAAACTGATCATCTAATATTAGAATCACTCAGGTTGGAAAAACCCTCTGAGATCCCCAAGTCCAACCCCAGTCCACCCCACCATGCCCAGTGCCCACGTCCCTCAGTGCCACATCCCCACGGTTCTGGAACCCCTCCATGGACGGTGGCCCCATCACCTCCCTGGGCAGCTGTGCCACTGCAGCACTGCTCTTTCTGAGAAGAAATGTTTCCTAATATCCAAACTGAATATCTGATCTTCTGAAAGATTTCAGTGCTGCGGTCATATTGTCACAGATTCAAACTGGTTATAGGTCATAGATTCAAGTTCCTTACACTGGGACTTTCAGACCATGACACTTTTGCCCAGCACCGCTGGTGGCATTTCTGTTCCTTGAGCTTCACCCTCCCCCATGCATCTCCCCTGATAATCTCTATACAATGCACTGTAGGGCCCTGCAGGGATTGCAGTGTGCACCGCAATTCAGCTCTTTGTGACCTCATAACGCTGAGACCTGGGAATCCCTTTGCTATGCCCCACAATAGCAAAGGGCATAGGGTGACAGTATGGCACTGTGTGGCTGTGTCCATACCTCATCCCATGCCGCCATGTCCCACCCCCACCTCTCTCCTGCTCTGCTGCCATCTGGTTCCCATCAGCAGAGCGGGTTGCAGGCAGCCTTCCTCCAGCTGACACAGCTGGGACTGCCCGGGGGAGCGATCTCAGCTTCCCAGATCCTCCAAGTTAAAGGGCAAGAATTTCCTGCATGCTTTTTTCTTTTCTTTTTTGCTTTTATTATTATTATTATTATTATTATTCTCCGAGCGTGCGTGTGCGTTGGTTGTTGTTCCTCCAGGCAGACGAGGGAGGAGGGCTTCTCCTTTTGGGGAGCAGCTCCAGCACCTCACTGCTTTTGGTTCCCATTATTCCAAGGGGCGGTTGGAGCATCGCAGTCCCAACCCTTAGCTCCTGGGGGTCCCCTCTGCCTCTCATCCTTTATCTGAACCCGGAGCTGCTGTGGATGGCCACAGAGCAGCTGGTGCAGCACTTTAAGGGCGTTTCACATGGATTTGGGTCTCCCTGAGTTGTGGCTGGGCAGCAGGGGGAGGTCACAGAGTGGCTTGGGTTGAAAAGGATCGTCTTGTTTACAACCCCAATGGAACCTTGTGCCAAGCTGGGGAGGCAGAACAACTTCTGCTTGGGAAGGGGTAGAAAGATCTGTTTTCGTCCCAGATTTTCCACCCACACTACCAAGGGGAGGGATCTCAGCAAACCGCTCTTTTCCCAAGAGCAGCTCCATGTTCAGCAGCCACTGCCTTGCTAGAGGCTGATATATCTCCTTTCAGCAAGCCTGATATCCCGTACTCTTTCTCTTACCAGGTGATCGAGGACCAAAGGGAGAGAAGGGGGACCGAGGCAGTGACATGGGTGAGTGTTCATGGATGTCCCCTGCTGCTTTCTCCCCACGGACACGCTGGGGGGTCCCTCTGCTCTTGGTTTTGATGCTGTTTGCTCGTGATCCTCAGCATCCGGCATTAGCCAAATAGTTTGGCAAACCAAGGCAACAAGCCTGGGGCATCAGGGGCTGGGAAAGCATTGCTGGGATGAATCACAGAATCATTAAGGCTGGAAAAGACCTCCAAGATCACCAAGTGCAACCATTGACCCATCTCCACCATGCTCGCACACAGAATCATTGAGGTTGGACAAGACCTCCAAGATCACCAACTCCAACCATTGACCCATCCCCACCATGCCCACACATAGAGTCATTGAGGTTGGACAAGACCTCCAAGATCACCAACTCCAAGCATTGACCCATCCCCACCATGCCCACTGACTCATGCCCCTAAAATGGGACATGGGCACATGGGATGGGCGAATCCCACACAGACCCGGCTGGAAGCTGGATGCATGCATCCTTATCCCAAACAAAAGGGATCTGCGTTGCCCTTGGGGTGGTTTTGCATCCTGTCTCCCCTCCTCACCAGGCAGATGTTCTCTATTAGAGCAAAGCTATCTCGGTGCAGCTGCAAAGACTCAGCCCTTGTTTTCACAGCCACCAGGATTTGTTTCTCCCCTTCAGCTTTTCCTTTCTTGTTTTGCTTCTGCTTCACTGGGGAGGGAAGGTCAGAGGGGGGCATTGAGGGAGTCGGAAGGAATTGGTGCAGGGAAAGCAAACACACACAGGAAAAAATGAGAAATGATGATTTGGGGGCTTACTGAGTATGAGGCACTTGGCTGATACAAGGGGTGATGGCTTGACATGAAAAGAGGGAGATTTAGGTTAAATATTAGGAGGAAATTCTTCACAATGAGGCCCTGGCACTGCTGCCCAAAGTAGCGTGGGCGCCCCATCCCTGGAGATGCCCAAGGCCATGGATAGAGCTTTGGTCTGTAAGAGGTGTCCCTATGGCAGGGGTTGAGGCTGGGTTGGCTATAACCCTTCTGACCCAAACCACTCTGGGATTCTGGGTCCATGAGGTGGTATTGGGACACTCCGGGGTTTCATAGAGATCCACTGGGTTCGACTGGGATCCCACAGAGATTCATAGGGGGCTACTGGGATGCTGTAGGGTTCCATAGGAGTCCTTCGGGACTCTGGGGTTCCATTTGTGTTCTGTTGGGGTGCTACTGCAGGTCCTGAGGGACTATTGGGGTCTCATAGGGTGCTACTAGGGGGGCTATTGGCCTCTGGGGGTGTTCTGGGGGTCCTTATGGAGCTGTTTGAGTGCTATTGGGGCCCATGAGGTGTTCATCTGGGGTCCATGGGGTGCTATTGGTGTGCCACTGAGGTGCTATTGGGGTGCTTTTGGAGTCCCATAGAGATCCATAGGGTTCTATTGAGATCCCAGAGAAATCCAGCAGTGGACTATTGGGATGCTGTAGGGTGCCATAGGGTTCCTGGGAGACTCTGGGTCCCATAGGGTGCTATTAGGGTGCTGCTGAGTCTAAGATAGACTATGGGTATCCATAGAGTGTTACTGGGGTGATGTTGGGGTGCTATTAGGATCCACAGGGTGCTTAGTAAGGGTGCTTCTGGGGGTGTGTGGGGTCATACTGGGTGGTATTGGAGGTCCTGAGTGACTCTTCTGTTTCCACAGGGTGTTCTTGGTGTGCTATTGGCATGCTACTGGGGGCCCTGGGGAGTTATTGGTGTTCCATGGGGTACTGTTGGGGTACTGTAGGGTTCTATTGGGCTGCCACAGGGGTCTGTGGTGTACCAGAGTGGTGTCATAAGGGCTCTGTGGGTCCACAGGGTGCTGTAGGGTGCTGTTAGGGCCCTTGAGATACTCAAGAGGGGTCCATAGGGTGCTATTGGGATGCCATAGAGGGGGCTCCATAGAAATCCATAGGGTTCTATCAGGATCCATGAGGGGCTATTGGGATACTGTAGTGTGCCATAGGGGTCCTGGAGTGCTCTTAGGTCCCATAGTGTGCAATTGGGGTGCTACTGGGTTCTACTGGGAGTACTGGAGGCTATTGGGGTCCCATAGTGTTCTACTGGGATGCAATAGGGTTCTCATGGGGTGCCGTAGGAGTCCATGGGGTGCTACTGGGGTGTTGTAGGATGCTATTGGGATCCATGGAGATCTACTGGGCTGCCGTAGGGGTCCATGAGGAGCCACTAGGGTCCATAGGGTCTATGGTGTGCCACTGGGGCTCTCAGCCACGCAGCCTGGGGACACAGGGTGGCCTTGGTGACAACCACAGTGGCTTTAGTGGGACATCTCCGACACCACATCACACGGTGACCCCCCACCAACCTCCTCATCACCCCTGTGTACCTCCATGTCCACCATGTCCCCTGACGTCCCCTCTGCCCCAGCAGCTGCCGCTGAGGAGGGGCTGATCCGATTGGCCAACGGCTCAGGACCCCACGAGGGCCGCGTGGAGGTTTTCCATGACCGCCACTGGGGCACGGTGTGCGACGACGGCTGGGACAAGAAGGATGGGGACGTGGTGTGCCGGATGCTGGGCTTCCGAGGCGCCGACGAGGTGTACCGCATGGCCCGCTTCGGTCAAGGTGAGCAGGTGGCGGTGGGTGACAACGAGTGACAACATGGGGATGGCAACGCTGGACAGCGCCACTCTCGGGGCTGTGGGAGTTTGGGTTGGAAACCAACCCTCATGGGGACATCCTGACACCCATAGGTGGTGCCATGCCCTGGTGCCACAGCTGGAGAGAGTGCGGGGCATGGAGAGCAGCCAGCTCTGTCCCCATTGCTGTCCCCTCCCCATCCCTGTCCCCATTCATCACCCCAACTTTGACCTCATCCCCATGCCTGTCCCCATCCTGGTTCCTGTCTCCATCCCTGACTGTATCTGTGTCCTCATCCACATCTGAACTTCGATCCTCATCCCCATTCACATCCTCATCCCCATCCCATCTACATCCCTGTCCCCACCCCCATTCCTTCCCCATCCCTGACCACAACTGTGTCTCCATCCCTGTCCCTATCCTCATCCCCAACTCCATCCCCAATCCCATCCCTGTCTGTCCTCATCCCCAACTCCATTCCCATTCCTCTTTCATCCTCATCCCTATCCCTGTTCCTGTCTCTGTCCCTGACTATCTGTCCTCATCTCCATTCCAGTTTCGATCCTCATCTCTGTCCCCAACCTCATCCCCATCCCCCTCGCCATCCCTGACCCCATTCCCATCTCTGACCCCATCCCTATCTCCATTCCATCTCCATCTCTGATCCCATCCCTGTCCCCATCCCCATCTCTGTCCCCATCCCCGACCGCATCTGTGTCCCCATCCCTGTCCTTATCCTCATCCCCAGCCCCATCCTTGTCTCTATCCTCATCCCCATCTCCATTCCTGTCCCTTTCCCATCCTCATCCCTATCCCCATCCCATCCCATCCCATCCCATCCCATCCCTGTCCCCACATCAGACCCATCCCCATCCCTATCCCTGCCTCCACCCCAGACCTCATCCCCACCCTACCTCATCCCCGTCCCCGCAGCTGACCCCTCCCCATCCCCATCCCTCAGGCACAGGCAGGATCTGGATGGACGACGTTTCCTGCAAGGGGACCGAGGACAGCCTGCTGCTCTGCACCTTCTCCAGCTGGGGCAAGACCAACTGCGGTCACGCAGAGGACGCGGGCGTCAAGTGTGTGACACCGTGACACACACGGCACTGGGGACACCCAGCACTCCTCACCTTCGCTTCCCAAAAGGTTTTATTGGAGGAATAAATGCTTTTTTTATTATTCTCTATCATGCTTCTCTATTATGATTCTCTATTAGGGTCCCCTATTACGATTCCCCATTCGAGTTCCCTAATAGGGCTCCCTAGCCCAGTGCTCAGGACGACGGCTCCCGGTGTTTGGAGTGGGATTAGGGGTTTGGGGGGATCCGTGCATTTGGATCCATGATCCAAATGGGATTTGGGGACAGACAGTGGGGAGGGCGGCGAGGTGGTGGCTGGATGGGGGCCCCACGAGGCAAGGAGGGAGGTGCCGGCCTGGGATGTTGAAATTGGAGCTCAACCCAAACTTGCGGGAAATAAGGGAAAAACATCTCGGATGTTTTGGGTGTGGGAACAGCCCTGGGCGGTGGGTGTGGGGTTAGGGAGGGGGGCAGAGGGAGTGTTTGGGGGGGTTGCAGAGGGGAAGGGCATATCCAGACCATGACACCCTCGGGGTCTGGGGAGCTACTGCCCCCACGTGGCATCTTTATAGGGACACAATGCCCCAGGGGTTTGAGGTCACCATGGCAACATAACCCCAGAAGCCTGGGGACCCCTTGAAGGGCTGGAAATCCCATGGAGAATTCCCTAGGGGCTTGGAACTCCGTGAAAAGCCCTTCCAAAGGGCTTAGGGACCCCATAGGGATCCCCCTTAGATCTAGAGACCTCACTTGGAACCCACCCAGAGGCTTGGGGACCTCATGGAGATCTCTCAAAGGGCTTAAGGACCCCACACTGACCACTCAAAGGGTTTGGGGACCCCGTGAAGATACTTCCACCCCAAAGGGCTTGGGGACCCCAAAATGACTCCCCAAAGGGTCTGGAGACCCCATGGGAACCTCCCAGGGGTTTGGGGACCTCATGGAAATCACTCAAAGGAGTTAAGGACACCACGTTGACCCCTCAAGGGACCTGGAGAACTCATAGGGAACTCTCCAGGGGCTCGGGGTTCCAATGGAGAACCCCTCCAGTGGCCTGTTGACTGCACTCTGACCTTCCTGAAAGTGTTGGAGCCCCATGGAGATCCCAAACAGGCTTGGGGACCCCATGGATAACCTCTTAAAGGGTTGGGGGCCCCACACTGACCTTCCCCCAAAGGGTCTGGAGACCCCATGGAGAACCCTCCTGCTTAGGGTCTTGGAACAACATGGAGATCCCTCCTAAAGGCTTAGGAACCCCACACCGACTCCTGAAAGGGCCTGGAAATTACATGGAGACCCCCACCCTACACTGACTGCCCCCAAAACTGCTTGGGACCGTATGGAGAATGTCTGGAGACCCCATAGGGACCGCCCTTAGGAGCCTGGAAACCCTATGGGGAACACCCCAGGAGTTTGTGGGACACCAGAGATCCCCCAGAGGCCTTAAGGACACCACACTGACCTCCTTAGGGGCTTGAGCACCATGGTGAGCTGAGGGATCCTACACTGACAACTGAAAGGGTTGGAGACCCCATAGGTACGTCCCTTAAGGGTTGGAGATCCCAATGGGGACCCATCCAGGGGCTAGGAGACCCCATGGAGACCCTAGGAGACCCCATGGAGACCCTCCTTAGGGGCTTGGAACCCCTAGGGGCTTGGGGAGAACCCCCAAAAGGCTTAGGGACTGCACACAAACCCCCAAAAGGGACTGGAGATGCCATGGGAACTCCCACAGGCTTAGAAACTGTGAGAAAGGCCTGAAAAGGCTCAGGGAATCCACACTGACCCCCCTCAAAAGGTCTGGAGAACTCACAAGGACCCCACAGCCACCTCCTCCCCTCAGCACCCCCTTGAGGGCGCCCTGAAGGCTCCGCCCCTTTAGGCCACGCCCCCGCGCAGCCCGCCCTCACCAGGCCACGCCCACATGCGAAGCCGCACCTCCTTCCGCCGTCCGATGCATTTTGTCCCCCCGCGGCCGCCGTAGCGGAGGGCTGAAAGGGGGCGGAGCTCCCGCGCGCGCTGTATTCAAACGGCGGCGGCGGCGGAGGTGAAAGGTAGCGGGCGGTGCGCCGCGGCAGCTCCCGGAGGCCGCTCGTAGGCCGCTCCCCTCTGCCCTGTGGGCAACCGAGGGCGTCCCCGCTGTGGGCTCCACAGCTGCTGGGGCTCTGGGGGTTGGGAGAGGCCCTGGGTGAGGGGTTTGGGGGGGGGGTGGGGGTGGATCTCGTTGCCTCAGGTGGGGAAGGCAGCTGAGGGCTGCGGACGGAGGCCCAGGGCCGAGCGTTGGGCTCGCAGCCCCCCGGCGCTGTCTGCGTGCCCTCGGGCTGCTGCCCCTCTTTGTGCTGGGGGTGTGATGAGATCTCTGCTCTCTGCTGTAGCGTTCAGCCCCGGTTCGTAGCCATGGAAACCAGCAAATCTCAGAGCAGCCTGGACCAGAAGGAGAAACCCGGTGAGTTGTGGAATCAAAGAGTCAGAGGCGTTGGCATAGGCCTCTAGAGATCGTACAATGGTTTGGGTTGGAAGGGGCCTTAAAGATCATTTGGTTCCAACCCCCCTGCTGCAGGCAGGGCTGCAAACCGTTGTATCAGGCTGCCCAGGGTCCCATCCAGCCTACGCTTCCCCCCCAGCCTCTCTGGGCAGCAGTGCCAGCATCTCACTGCCCTCTGAGTGCAAAATTTCCCCCTAACATCTAACTGAAATCTCTTCTCTTTTAGTTTAAAACCTGTCCCCCTCGTCCTGTCGCTATCTACCCATGTAAAAGGTTGATTTTTCCTGCTTATAAGCTCCGTTTAAGTACTGGGAGGCCGCAGCGAGATCTCCTCGGAGCTCTCTCCTCACTGAACACCCCCAGCTCCCTCAGCCTGTCTTCATAGGATAGGTACTTCAGCTCTCTGAACACCTTTGTGGCCCTCCTTTGGACCCTCACATCTTTCCTGGACTGGGGCCCAGACTTGGATACAGTACTCCATTAATGGGGCCTCATAAGGGCAGAGTAGAAAGGGATCTAGTCCAAGCCCAAAATGGGTTTCCATGCTTGGCTTCAGTGCCTGGGGTTGGTGTATGTTCATCCAATCAGTACTGAGCCAATTCCATCAAGGTGGGTTAGTCCAGAGAATAGACAAGGACCAAAAAGCTGTGTCTTGCTGTGGATGCCTCACACCCAGAGGTGCCCAAGGCCACGGATGGGGCTGTGGGCAGCAACCAGCCTATGGCACAGGTTGGGACTGGACGAGCTTTAAGGTCCTTTCCAACCTAAGCCATTCTATTATTCTGTAATTTAACATCAGCTTGAACGTAGGACATGAAGCAAAGCTTCACCAGGATCTGTCCTGCACGAGAGACCTAAGAGGAGTGGTGAAGGGACATCTCACTGAGACTTCAGTTTGATACTGGGGGAAAAGGAGGGGTTGGAAAGGAGCTTTTCTTAATTCTGAGTTTGCACCAGCATGTCTGTGGAGTCACAAGTGGATCGCAGCTCCCAGTGATGTGAGGCTGCTGTCCCTGCGTGGGCATTCATGGGGCTGCATTTTTCTGTTCTTCTCAAACACAGGGCCAGCTTCTATCACTATTCCTGCCTCTCCCTCCATGCAGAAGCTTGGATACGGCACTGGGGTGAATGTCTACTTGATGAAAAGGTAGGTGATAGAGGGATGCAGTGCTCAGAGCAGGCCTGGCATCTTCCTCCTCTATAAGTCAGGGGTTAAGAAGCAACTGGGTTCTGTGTAAGAAAATACAGGCTGGAATGGGCAGAACTAGGGAAGCATTGTGGCATTCCCAGCTGTCTTATGTGTGCCAGCACAGCACCGGAGGGCTCAGATGTAGGGAGGAGCCTGTCAGTTTGGGATAACCCACCTGCCTTTCCCTGGCTTGGAATTCAGGTATGTGGGGACTCTCCCTGGCTCTGCTCTGGCCTGTGGAACAAACTGCTTCCCTCCCCAGGCCTCAGCTCCTTTACCTAGAAGTAGTGCTGGTCCGCATCTCCTTTTCTACAACACTTACAAATTCAGTGTTAAGAGTCACGTATGTGGGCAAAACGTTACTATGCACTTCCAGTGCGTTTGTGCTCATAGAATCCGAGAGCAGTTTGGGTTGGAAGGGACCTTCAAGTCCACCCAGTCCCAAGCCCTGCCATGGGGACACCTCCTTTTGGGGCTGCCCAGGGCCCACCCATAGCCTTGGGCACTGCCAGGGATGGGGTACCCACAGCTCTGAGCAGCAGTACCAACGTCTCATTGCCCACTGAGTACTGAATTCCCCCCAGTATCTAACCTTAAATCTCTCTTATAGTTTAAAGCCATTCCCCCTTGTCCTGTCACCACAGGCTGGGTTGGCAGGCTATAGTTTATTTTAGTGTTCTTTTTTTTTCCCCCTTTTTTTTTTCCCTTCCATAAACTAAAGACAGATGCTCTCTGGAGTAGCTCTTTGGTGACTTGGGCAGAGTTCACTGTGCTCCTTACAGACGGAATGGGTCTGACTGAGACGTGTGGGTTTCCCCATACAGATCTCCCAGAGGTTTATCTCGGTCCCCATGGGCTGTGAAGAAAATTAATTCCAAATGCAGTAAGAATCAGCAAAACATCTATCAGTCCAGACTGAACGAAGAGGCCAAGATCTTGAAAAGCCTCAAGCACCCCAACATTGTGGGTAAGTTTCCAGCACAGCCTGTGTTGCTCCTATTGCAAATCAAGCTGTAGGGGCTGGTGGATCAGACAATCTCAGAATGGTTTGGGTTGAAAAGGACCTTTGAGACCCCACCCTCTGCTGTGGGCTGGGTGCACCCCACTAGATCAGGCTGCCCAGGGTCCAATCCAGCCTGGCCTTGGGCACCTGCAGGGGTGGGGCATGACAGCTTTGTCTCACCTACGTGACGGGGACTTGGGAGTGCCCCTGGGCATCAGTTTTGGAGCAGGAAATACCCTTTGGTGTTTCTCTGGCTGTTGAGATCAGTGTCAGCTGCTCGCTTGGCTCTGGGTGAGTTACCCCACAGGAGAGCTGTAGGCTGCCTACCTGTGGTGGGAGAACCAGAGGAAAAAGCAGCACCTGTACCAGAGCTACGCTCACTGAAGTCTTAACTTATGACCTCAGGGAATGGAGAGGGCACAGTGTAAGTGCAGAGGACAAGCAGCATCTTGGTGAGATCTGTGCTATGTGTATAACTGGGCTCTGGGTTCCACCCTTATGACACACCTTTGTTCCAGGCTGGGGGTGACAATGGAGGCTCTGTCAGGATCTTGGCTGTCAGTGGTAGGAATATTTTGAGAAACTGCTTTGGTCTGTGTTTAATTTCTGCCCTTATCTCATGTAACACCTCTGCTGGCAGTCAGGACAGCAGCTTTGTTTGACTTTCCTTCTGTTTGTGCTTTAAACCACCTCAGCGTGGCCACTTGAATTACAGATGCCATTAGCTACAAGGAATTTTGTTTGCATCACTAAAATAGCGAGTCTTGATTCTGGCAGGAATTGAAAAGCAAAGGTATTCTTGACCTTTCACGTTGCAAACAGTGCACTGCTTTTCTTTTTTTTTCCCCTTGTAAAAAGGGCTGTAAATCATTGACAGGGTGAGACTTCCGTACTGCTGTTCAAAACCTTATCGTTTAGTACATCACCTGTTTATGGGTGGGGGTGAGAAGTGGAAGGAGGTCACACACCCATAGATAGTTTTACCTTGTGAAACAGTCCCTTGGCTTCCCCAGACCCCTCCCCCTGCCCTTTGTTTTGCTCTCTGGCTCTTCACTGTCCAACTGCAGGTGTCAGCCCTGTGGACCTGCTGCACTCCTCCCTCCCTACTCTAAGTCCTTGTGGACATCAGGGTAAATCCCTCGCCCTGTCACAGGGTGCAAAGCTGAGCTGGGAAGTGGAAATCTACAGGATCTTCCTTCCCTCTACACATGAAATCTGAGGCTCCTGTCCCTACCTGGGGCCACACAGCTCTCCATGGGTGCTTCACCTCCAAGAAGCTTCCGCACAAAGACGTGCTGTGAGATCTCTCAGGGTGTGGATTTCAGAGAGCCACAGCATGGTTTGGGTCAGAAGGGCCCTTAGAGCCCCCTCAGCCCCAAGCCTTGCCATAGGGACACCTCCCATAGAGCCCAAAGCCCTACCCAGCTCTCTAACCAACTCAGTCTCTTTTGGAAGGTTACCGTGCATTCACTGAGGCCAACGATGGAAGCATGTGTCTTGTTATGGAGTTTGGAGGAGAAAAATCTCTCAATGACTTAATTGAAGAAAGAAATGCAGCACGTTTGGGCCCTTTCCCTGCTGCGACAATTTCCAAAGTTGCCCTGAGCATGGCAAGGGGGCTGAAGGTACGTTTAGTGTTAACCACAGCTGTTCCACATGGGGTTGTATCTAGCAGGAAAAATAAATGAATGCAGTGTGCGAGAAGGCCAAGTGCCAACAGATGGAGAGCAGATGCTGTAATACTTTGTGTAAGGCACTGGAGCTTTTCTAACCTGGGTGCTGTACGCACCCAGGTGCCCCTCTCACTCCTGAAGCTTATGATCAGAGTGATATTTAAAGTGAAGCAGCAGTCATTGGCACGTGTGTCCTGCTGGCTCTGTGCTGCCTGCCTGTCTGCTTGCTGCCAGCTCCATGCTGTGCTGGGCTTTTGCAGTAAGCTGCTCTTGGTTAGCAGTGGCTGCCAGCTGGTGCCACTTGTGCACCTCCTACTGAAGCACTGGAGCTGCTCCTGCATGTATCTAATACCTATTTGGGTAGCCCTGTGTCAGGCTCAGCAGCAGTAGATATTTTTCATAGTATGATTTACCTTGTAATAGGAGAACTAAGGATTGTACCTGCCCTTCACAAGCCCAGCAACTGACTTCCTTTTGTTATCCTCTAGCAGCAGCCCTATATAGCTGGGAACTGCTGCAATGGAGCAGCAAGGCTGGACAATACCTTTAAGCTGACTGCTAGTGCCAAGGCAGAATTCAGTATTTTATATCAGCCTGGACACAAGGAGCAGAGATTTGGGATTGCCTATGGAAAAACCCTCTCACCTCTGCCTACAACCTGCAGTGCACCCAGAGGGCTCTGGGGTGCTTTGGGTGCTTCAAAGCAAGCACAGGGATTGGGTGATGCCAGCCCAGCAGACTCCCCATAGGCACGTTCTTTATAGTTTAGGAGACACGGTGGTGATGGGTTAATGTTTGGACTTGATGATGTTGGAGGTCTTCTCCAACCTTAATGGCTCTATGATTCTATGAGTGGACATGGTAGTGCTGGGTCAATGGTTGGACTTGATTTTTTTTTTTGAGTTCTTCTCCATCCTTAATGATTCTATGAATGCCTGTAGATGTTAATTGCTTCCCTCTGCCTCTTAGTACCTTCACAATGACAAGAAGCTGCTCCATGGAGATATCAAGTCTCCCAACGTTGTTGTTAAGGGTGACTTTGAAGCCATCAAGATCTGTGATGTGGGAGTATCCCTGCCCCTGGATGAGAACTTGACCGGTAGGTTGGGCTATGGGGAATAGCACTTGGCAGCTGGGTGGCTGCCAGAGCCTGGCCACAGCAGCAGCACCAACACACCCTCATGGGTCCTTGGGGGGGTGTTGGGTGCACTGTGTGGGGGTGAAGGGGCTCTCACAAGGCCCAGATTTCATCCCCCAGAGCTTGATGTCTGTCCTATACCCTTCCACGCTCACCCCGTGGGCAGCAGTGCTGTTGTGCGGAGAATGCTGGATGAGGCCCTGCTGGACTGTTCTAAGGCAATGCTGCTGCCAGAGCATAAAGTAAATGAATGTTTCTCATAGGGCTGGAAGGAAGCACAAGCCAAATGCAAGTATTATAAAGACTTCATGTAAACGAGAAGCAGATGTCTAATGGCGTCGCGGCTTGGCTGTGAACAGCAGGAATGTGTTTGTGCTAATTACAAGAATGCTTTTCTATGCTGCTTTACACAGTGCTTGGGCCTGCAACAGCCTTGTAACTTATAAAGCTGCTCTATTACGTTTTTATTAGTAGCTGTTCCCTTTTATAAGGAGCAAGGGAGCTGGAGGCAGCGCCCCAGTGTAATCTTCCAGAGAGGAGCGTGGTTAAAGTATCAATTTCTGGGCCCATTTAACCATCCTCTTGTTCAGCCCTGATCTTGGCTTTGCTTCCTCCTGATCTCGAGGAGACAGCATACGCTGCCAGCAAGAGGAATGCTGGTCCTGATCCGTGTGGCTGCCAGGGATCAGCACGCATCGGGCTGTGAAGTGCTGAGGGATTTCAGCATTCCCTTCTGGTTACAGGCAGGGCTTGGAAGATCAGAGCTGAAAGAGAGGTTCTGGAGCAGCTGAGATTGCTGGCAGCTCAGGAATTTGCTAGGGAAAGCTGGGGGAAAATGTGGCACTACCCTGCTTATAACTGCTGGTTTGACCAACATGAATGGGGTGCGAGGGATCAAGTCAGACCCAGTGCTTCCTTCTCAAGTTGAAGTGAGCATTTCAGCTTTCCTGAGGCTAGTTATGATCACCGAGGCATTAAATTGAACTAAGTGGTGAGAATAGGTTTTGTGTTTGAGTAAACTAAGCTGAACTGCGTGGCTGGTGGTGGCTGATGGAGGTAAGCTCCAGGGGTTGGCTTCGTCTCCTGGCAAGGTCAGCATGGCCAAGAGCAAAGGGGAGAGTTGACCTGGGAGCGCTGTCTCCTCAGTCCTACTCCTTCCCCAGGGGTGCCAGGCTGAGGAAGGGAGACAACCAGGTAAAAATGATGTAAAACCTCTTCCTTGCAGGGTGCCTTATGGGAGGGCTAAGCTGCAGAGCACAGCCCTGACCCTCAGTGCTTCTCCCCCCTGCGTGCTGTCACATGCTCCTCCATGACATCTCCTCCCTGGGAGAGGTCTCTGCAGACCCTCTGCAGCATCAGGTGCTGAGCAGAGCAAGCCATGGGTTATGGAGTTTGAGGCCACACAGATGGGAAAGCAGAATGGGTTCAGTCCTCTGCAAGACCCCACCCTGTGATCCCACACTTCTGTGGGTTCTGCATGCTACAAACACACTGAATCCTGCTGCGTGGTGAGCTGTGGCTGCATCTTGTTGTGTTGGTCCCAGCAGCCACCTCAAACTGCATTGATTCCTTGCAGTGAGTGATCCCACAGTGCACTACATCGGCACTGAGCCCTGGAAGCCCAAGGAAGCTCTGAGCGACGACGGTGTGATCACTGACAAGGCTGACATCTTCTCTTTTGGGCTGACTCTCTGGGAGATGATGACCCTGTCTGTGCCCCACCTCAACCTGGGCAGCAGCACTGATGATGAAGGTTTGTTTCTATATTTCCCACAACGGGTGCATTTGAGTTGGCTGGAAAAGACAAACTAGAGCAAGCTTGCCGTGCTCAAGGCACATGGGAGTTGTTTCTCTTCTGACAAAGCAAAGGGTGAAGCAGTTGATTTGAGCACTTCCTGCTTGCCCCAGTGAGGTTTGTGCCCTTACTCAGTGGAACCAAACACATGAGACAGAGTGTGGGAGGAGTGGATGGGATGTGCAGGGAGGGGGAAGATCCTAGATAGCAGCCTAGGGGGATGTGCCCCAAAGCCAAAACCCACGTGGGTTGGGCCAGGAACATCCTGCTTGCTCCTGGAGCAGTGCTGGTACAGACCAACAAACTCATTTGCCAGGGCATTTTGCTCACATTCCTGGTGTCAGAGCCCAGTGGCTCCTGGCTGCAGCCTTTCCTCCCAGCCAGCCCCATAGTCCAGCATGTTCTTTCCCAACCCCTATAGTCCAGCATGTTCTTTCCCAACCCCTACAGTAAGGGTGAAAGCTGGGCTCCAAAGGCTGCCAGAGCCCTCAGATGTGGGCAGCTCGCAGCACTGCACCCTTCCTGACGTGGTTGATGTTTGGGTTTTTTTTTTTTGGCCAGATGAGTCTTTTGATGAGGATGACTTCGATGAGGAAGCGTATTATGCAGCTTTGGGAACCCGTCCAGCCCTGAACATGGATGAGCTGGACTCATCCTACCAGCAGGTGATCGAGCTCTTCTCTATCTGCACCAGTGAGGACCCAAAGAAGCGTCCCTCAGCTGCTCATGTGGTGGCAGTCCTGGAGGCAAGCCTGCCCCCAGAGCTCAGGGCCTGAACTCAAGAGTGAGGCTGTTCCTGTAGTTGGTATCCTTCAAGTTCCTGAACCCTGCTCTGTGTACTTTAAAAACAGAGCCTAAACGTGTTGAGTTATGACCCATCTTAGCACTGGAGAGAAAGGATTGCTAGTTCTAAAGCAATCCTCCCCAGCCTGCACTTTAGTTTGCAATATGCTAAATGCTCTGTGCTACGCTCCGTGTTCTTAATTGCTCTGTTTGTTAGCAGTTTAAAAACCTTTTCAACGTCTGTGTTGATTCAGTCCTCTTCAGTTGGTGTTTCGTGACAGGTGTCAAATACACTTTCTTCTTTACTTTGGTGTGGAAGTGATGTTCTTTCTCCCGAGGCTGGGAGTTGAGGATGTTGGCGTCCCTGCCACCCTGGCCCAGGTGCTGCAGGGTTGTGTCCTTGGGGTGGTGGTGGGAAACACCCCTCAAGCTAATAGTAGGGCCACAAAGAGGCTGCAGGCTTACAGAAGGGGTTTCCTGACATGACAGGTTGTTGCACAGAATCCTCTCCAGGTGAAAGAATGTTGGGAGAGGCAGGTAAGAAAACAAAGAATATAGGATGGTTAGGAAATACCTGCATCTAGCTGGAGATGGCAGCTGTACCACAGCTGGTCTTGCTCCCATGTACAGCCCTTAGCAGTTTGAAGCTATTGCTACCTCCTCTTCCAAACTATCACTAGGAGAGCTTTGGAAGTGTTTCCATACCCCTCTGTGCACGGAAATGAGCTCAAGCAGCAGCGTTTCGAACAGTTTATTGAACAAGCAATCTCTGCAGCACAACACTGCGAAGGTTCTAGACCTTGTGCACTGGAGGCAGAGGGAAATCCTGCCCCCTGTTCTCACTGCAACACATGTCACGCTCCCGTGTGCACAGGCTTAGGGGCAGCTTCCCACCAATGCATTTATATTCAGCTCCTGCATATCCAGCAGAGGGTTCCAAGCAGCTTTCTCAGAACAGTGCACATCAAACGCCCTCCACCCAACCCCCAGGCTGCTGCCTGGCCTTCCCCAGCACACGCATGGAGAGCTCAAACACCCCCACGCTGGGGGGGGGGGGGGGGGAGAAACAATCAGCTTTATATTAATTCAAACTCTTAAAGAAATTAAGTTATTTGCAATAGAACTTCGATTTAGAAAGAAAATTATCTGCAATCCAAGCAAGCTTCCTTGCGTTCACAGCATCCACCACCACTGTACAGAAGGGCAGGAACAACGAGGGCTCAGCAGGAAGCCAGAGTTCACCAGGCCCTAACATTAAAGCGTTACTTTCAAGGCAACAAAGCCACTGTAAGTGATTTGAACTACTCACAACTCGTGGTAATCGAGTCCAGTCAGTTGCCATAAACAAAGTTGTAGACGAGGAAGGTGGGTGTTTGGCAGTACTCGGTTGCAAACTGTTTGCCATCTGGCGTGGGGTCAGAGAAGGCGATTTCCTCGGTGCTCAGGTAGCTGCCGTACATGAATGTGCTCCTGGGAGAGAAGAGAGCTGTCAGAGCCACACCGTGACCCAGGGGAGCATCACCCCATCCCAACCCCTCCCTGCAGGGAGGGTTACAGAACCAAAAGGGGGTGGGACGCCCCCTTATGAAGCTCTGCTTTCAAACGAAGGACAGTTCTGATTCCACTTTGCCCTCCCAGAGCATGGTTTAATTAGGAATCAGAAAGCAATTTAAGACTGGTAATAAGGAGAATATAATAATACGGGCCACTGAGGTCCCCCTGGCTCAGGGGACATCGCCCACAGAGGGAGTGGGAACTGAGCACTGAACTCAAACCATAATGGAGTAGGTTTATACATTTATATACGTGTATAAATACAGGCAGATGCATGCATATACTTCCTGTGCACGTATATATTACATAATACTGTGAGCATATAATACATATTAATGGCTACACATTACTACAGGCTCATGGACCAGGCTCAGCCTGGAGGCAGTCCCTAAGAACAGACTGAGGGGATGCTTGGTTGTTATTTTTTTCTTTTACTTCACTTTTTTTTCCCCCCCTCAAGTCCTCTTTCATGTTTTGCCTGAGCCAAACACACTTGAAGAGTTCAGAGTTTCCTGCCTGGAAAACACGTGGTGTTTGGGCCCAACTTGTCCAGTCCAATAACGTAAAAAAATACTCTTTCCTAACAAGCAGAGTTTCCCTTGGAAATTCCAGGCCTTGTAGCTGTGTGTTCCTGTTATACCCAGCCATCACAGCTTGGCTCACCTTTGAGATTTCAGATACGCATCGTTTAAGTACTCGGTAGCCCTCCACCATGAAGATGGGATTGCAGATGTGTCCATCCACGTGGATATACATACAGACCCAATGAATACCTGGAGTTGGAAGGGACTCCCCAGGATCAGAGTCCAAGCCCTGGCTCCACACCCAAACCCTATGGCTGAGAGTGGCGTCTCAGCACACCTGAGCTCCAACACTGGAGCTGTGCCCACTGCTGGCTGCTGCAGAACCTTTCCCTAACCCCCAAATGACCCTCCCCTGCTGCAGCTCCATGCCATGCCTTTGCACTGAAGGCTGCCAATGAGGCTTCTCAGCCTCCTCAGAGCCAAACCAACCACAGGACAAAGACGCTCATGACCACCCATTGCTACAATCCCTTCCTCCCTCTCCCAGCTCCATACCTGACCACATCCACCAAGCGCCGTGCGATGCCCCTCCTGCGCGCGGGGCCGAACACCCAGATCCTGCTGACACCACACACTGCAGGCTCCGGCTCTGTGGAGCAGCGCCATGCCCTGTGCTGCTGCAGGGCATCCTGCTCGGGGCTGTGCACTGTGCTGGGCTCAGACAGCACCCGGAAGGCCTGTGGGGACAAGGAGAGGCATTGAGCCGTTCAACCCATGGACACAGAGCCACCAAGTACTTTCCCCCTCTCGTCACACAATTAACACACACCTGTTTGATAGATTCAGCCACCAGGCACCCAACAATCATCTTCTCGTTGGACACAAACAAGTAGGTTTTAGTCTTGGCTGGGCAACTCAAGGCAACTTGCTTGAAGCCCAGTTCATTATCTACTATCTCCCGCACATCTTCTGCCTGAAACAAAATGAGGGGTGCATTAGGTACCAGCATTCTTCAGCTCAGCATGAACCTGACAGGAATGAAAGGAGGCTGTGGATGCCCCATCCCTGGAGGCACTCAAGGCCAGGCTGGATGTGGCTCTGGGCAGCCTGGTCTGCTGGTTGGCGACCCTGCACATAGCAGGGGGTTGAAACCAGATGATCATTGTGGTCCTTTTCAACCCAGGCCATTCTATGATTCTATGGCTCTTGCTAGCATTCTCATCTCTGTACCTCCCTCAGAGCACACCCACCTCTCACCTGAATCCTTCATCACGTTGTATTGATCATTCAAGAACAAGACCTTTAGTGTGGGGAGCAGGTCAGGATGAGCGACCACAGCAACCTGCACTGCTGAAATGCACGCTGCCACAACCTATGGAAGTCGTGGGTGCCCCATCCCTGGAGGTGCCTGAGGCCACAGATGGGCCCTGTACAGCCTAAGCTGATGGGGGCACCCGGCCCATGGAAGGATGCGGGGCTGGGGGGCTGTAAGGTCCCTTCCAAAGCAGCCATTATGTGATTCTGTGACCCCGCTCTGCTCTCCTGTAGGCCTTCTGCATTCCAAGCGATGTATGACTGTGTGAACTGAGGCATTCAGGGATCTGAGCCATGAAAAAACTAATCTACAACACAACCCCCAACATAAACAAACATGTACCTTCTTGACCGCGTATTTTGGGTCATCTGGAAGAATCAATACGATTTTCCCATCCCAGAACTCTGCCACAACCCGTTCTTTCTTCCAACACTGCCACAGAGGAGAGGGGGGGGGGGGGAGAGAAAACAAGTCAGTGGTTTAGCAAGAGAGGAAGTGATTCAGTGAAGACTCTGGCAAACGAAGCTGTAATTTGAACCACCTCAGCTTTCAGGAGTAAAGTCAAATCACATTCATCAAACTGATGAACACAGTCGCTGGCACTGCACACTACTTACACTTTAACCTCCCATCTGGCTGACAAAACATTCGCCTGCAGCTGTCTCAACTTAATACCTGGATGATATGTGCTGCTTCCTCTATTCTCAGAGGGCAGTGAGGCCCAGGCACAGCTGCCCAAAGAGCTGTGGGTGCCCCATCCCTGGAGGTGCAAAAGGCCACGGGTGGGCTGTGGGCAGCCTGAGCTGGTTGGGGGCAACCAGCCCACAGCAGGGGTTGGAACTAAACGATCTTTAAGCTCCATTCCAACATTCTAGCATTCTCCAGTGTCCTTCAGAGATGTGGATGCAGCCGTGGCCTTACCACATATCTGAGGCACTCGAGGAACCTCTCGTGGTACTGGATGTGCTGGGCTTCGTCCTCAGGGCTGGCAGCTGTGTAGATCATGCCACATGACTTGCAGGCGATGGTACCAAAATGCTTCTGTCCGGCATCCTAGTGAGAAACAGAGCTGGTTAAGCATGAATGACACGTGCTCTGAAGGTCAAAACCACGTTTAGTTTAAAGGAATGAGGTTAAGAATTGGTTATAGCAACAGTAATCAAAGATTAAAATACTGTGGTTTCACTTGGATTTATGAGGAGGAGCACAAGCTTTCGCTTATTTGTCAAATATTCAAGACTATGTAGCATAAAGTTGTTATACAAAGAATGCAACATTTGGAACAAGCCTTGAAACAGATGGGTCAGCAACATGCTGAGCAAACAATGTACAAGAACACCACAAAACCAAAGGAAAACCATACAGCCCTCTTTTTTGCCAGTCACCTAAAATAAAAAATTAAAGCAAAAACTTTTTTCATAGCTCTGTCAGAACGCAGGGAGAAGGAACTGAATGTCAACTATGCAGCAGCTTCCAATACTTGAAGAGAGCATATACACAGGAGAGGGAACAGCTATTTACAAGGGTGGATAGTGATAGGACAAGGGGGAATGGTTTGAAACTGAGACAGGGGAGGTTTAGGTTGGATATTAGGAGGAAGTTTTTCACCCAGAGGGTGGTGACGCACTGAACAGGTTGCCCAAGGAGGCTGTGGATGCCCCATCCCTGGAGGCATTCAAGGCCAGGCTGGATGTGGCTCTGGGCAGCCTGGTCTGCTGGTTGGTGACCCTGCACAGAGCAGGGGGTTGAAACCAGATCATAGAATGGTCAAGGTTGAAAAGGACCATAATGATCATTCAACTAGTTAATCAGTCCTTGAGGTCCTTTTCAACCCAGGCCATTCTATAACTCTATGAACAGCAGGCTGATGTCTAAGTGGGGACATGAAATGAAGGCCCAGCTGTTTAGAACTTGTTCTATCTCCCTGCACAGGCTGCTTGCCCTTCCCTGTGTCTCAGTGCGGGCATCCCCTTGTCCCTCAGCACCTGCTGTTCACCCCCTCTCCATCATGGCCCCAAGCAGAGGTGTACACTGGCTGGGCTGGAGCTTGCGGCCCATGAGCCAGCCACCCAGGCCAACGAGTGCAGGGTAAACGCTGCAGATGTCCTCACAGTGCTGCTCTCATCTGGGTTTATCTCTTCTGCATAGCCATCCAGCACTCAGATCAGTGCTCCACCCCAAAGGGCAGCAGCAGCGGGAAGGCAGATGTGCTTCACAGCTCTGTGTGTTCACAGCCCTTGCTTATACATTTCCATGCTGCCTTGGCTGCCATTTGCTGTTATAGTAGTCACAATGTCTGTATAGTAGTCATGTGGTTTGTTTCGAGGCTTACACGTAAGGAAATCTGCTTATTGCTTAGCCTCAAGACATGTCTTATTTCCTTGTCACAGTGTCACAAGCCACCCCAAGGACCCAGCATCCTTACAATGATCATCTGATCGTTGGACTGCTTGGAGAGTTCTCTTGCTCTCTTGCTTTTCTGCACACCGTGAGGCATTTTTGCAGGTGGACTGGATCCAAATGGAGAACTCAGTTCATCCAGTGCCCTGAAAATCATTTCAGAAAGGTTAGCTTCACACATCGGACACCCACAGCAGGATTGGGACTTTTATAACAGAACACCCCAAAACTGAGATACAGCAAAGGCTGTTGACAGCCGTGATGCCAGCTGCTTTTTGGGCTCGAGGCAGAACTGGAACTGCACAGCTAACAAGCTCATGATTAAGCACCCTCTCACTTCCACAGCCATCCTATCTCCAGGATGGTGGGACACTGCCACTAGCTGGAACTCAGCAGTCCCTTGAACAGCCAAAGGGATACAACAGAGGAGACAGGGCCAGGTCCATGAAGCATGGGAACTGGAGGTGAAGGAATACATGCCCAAGCCCAATGATTCAGCCTCAAACCACGGCTTACTTGGAGCTGGGCAGTCCCACACAGACTCAGTGCTTCCAACAGCAAGCTGCTCAGTGTTGGAAACCTCACCCAGAAGCCTGGGATCCAAAGGAACAAAACATCCCCTGAAGAGTCCCTTTGATATACTTCTATTAAGTTAATATATTAACTTATGGCTTTTAAAAACATGCTTGAAGAGAAGCCCTCCTTACTGCAGCTGTGAAGGTAGAGTTCATTGCCACGCTCCAAGTCTCCAAAGCTGTACCTCCTTCTCTGGGGCGAAGCACACCAAACCCACAGTGCTGGCACAGGGCTGCAGCAGCTGAGCACTGCCCCAAAGCCCTCGGATGGTGAACTCAGCATTCCAGCAGCAGGACAGTGCTCAATCACACATAGGACTCAGAGACTCTACACCAAAGATGGGAGTGGAGAGCACCAGGCTGCCCTGGGGAGCTTGGTGGCTTCGTAACATCCCCAGCAGGGCTCAGGGAGATGAGCAGAAGGGATGCAGCCCTGAACACCCGTGATTCTAAGTGCAGCTGGCAGAGGGAACTCACATCTCAATGCACAACTCGGCGAGCCCTGGTGTGAGGGCTCAGTGTGTGTGCAGCTCAGGACACCTGAGCCAAGCTGGATTTGGGCACACTGTGACACAAAGCAAGGACGAGGGTCCTATTCTGCCATCTCAGCAGGAGAGCCATCGTCACCTGAGATTATCTTACACAGCTTCAGGTATTCCTGTGCTGTGAGGAAAGCTGACTACGAATCACACACAGCATCAGCAACGCCTCCCTCTCAAGGAGAAAGAAAGATTGATCTCCAATTACCGATGGGTTTTGATCCAGATGGAGAAGCTTAAGCTGAGACCCACTGCAACTTGTTATTAACTGCACAGTTTTCCTTCAGACTTCCATAGCGTGGCATTGCTTAAGCAATCTCAAAGTGGGAAACCTCTTAGTGTCATGCAGTGAACCTTAGCATGGAACTCAGAGATACACCAAACCATTTTATAGATTCGGGTACTAAGGAGAACTTCCAAAGCAGAAACTTCACATAGGAAAAGCTTGCGTTCATCAGCTTCCCAAGAGACAAGAGCAGATCCAAGGCTGATGTGCAGTTAATCACAAACACCAGGCTTTGCACATATTCCAGGGTTCCACTTGCACCACGGAAGGTATGTGAAAAGCCACATGAGGAAGCAAAGCAAATATTGCAATCAGATCTCGCTTTCAACACTCCTCTGTGGCAAAGGACTACCGTAGCTCAACAAGCTTTGGAAGGTTTGTTTTGGCTCAATGTGAAATGATTTCAAGTGCTGGGGGGTTGTGTGTGTGTGTTAATGTCCACCGTAAGCTAGGATCAGAATGTTTTGATTGTTAACAAAACGTATCGAGGAGTGGATTCAGTGTGGGAGGGGGACCAGCAATGGGGAAACAAACCTTTTTCCATTGGAAGTCTCAGAGTAGGGCGGAAATTAATTAA
The DNA here is from genome assembly GCF_016699485.2 of Gallus gallus. Lineage (NCBI taxonomy): Eukaryota > Metazoa > Chordata > Aves > Galliformes > Phasianidae > Gallus > Gallus gallus. Next base: position 104,967,371 of record NC_052534.1, read on the forward strand.
GGAAATAAGCTAATGAGAAGCACAAACATCAGTTAGTACAATCACACCTTAGCAGTAAAGCGAGAAGCACGGCGGCTGGAAGGCATTTAGCAAAGAGCTCATGCATTCTACAGAATCCAAAAGCAAACTTCACATGCTCGTGCTCTATTTCCATCCCACTAAACGTGAAACACGGCCAAGTGCCACTCTGAAAGACCCACTCAGGTGGGAAAGGAGAAGAGAAGCAGACGCTTCTGTGTAACTCTCACCCGTTTCTGTTAGAACTTCTGTCTTGTCTTTTGCACCTGGATCAAAAGGGCAGAAGTTGGAGTGCTGCTACATGACAGCTTATCAACCTCAAGCACCTGAGCGAAGCAGCTAACGATGGGTTCACTTCTGAAGCAGCTGCTTTCCTAAAGCCAACAAGGGTTATTTCTCTCGTTGCTCTGCACCAAGATAGAAGGCTGACCTTGGGCTTTTAGAATGACTCTATGCACATTTGAACAATTATTCTGTCAATACGACACTCCTGATAGACAGCAAAGGTGAACGTACCTCTTCTTGCTGGTAGGGGGCCCAGTGAATATGGGGTAGACAAGGGCATTCGAAGATGCTGGAAAAGATAAGTGACATTATAGTGGCTTAGAGCCATTTTTAGCCACAGAACACGTTGATACACGGAAACAGAAGAAGTTTGGGATGCCTTACCACCAGCTTACAGCACACAGTCTGCAAGTTTTAGGATAGCACAGCACAGATCATGGTAAGGCTAAGTGAATTATTACATAGGAGCATTCTCCCTCAAGCATAAATAATTCAGGTGCTCAACTGTTTTCTGCTTTCATAACTTTCGACTGCATTTGCTAAAGGATGGGGACTTCTCAGCAATTATAGAAACACAGGGAAGTGCATAGGCAGAAAAATGGCACTGCCAGCCTCCAAAAAGCACACTGAGAAGACAAACATGTTGTTTCAAGGAACAGGACGCAATCAAATGGCTCTTGTTATTATCAGGAAGCAGTAAGGAAGGCTCCAATAAATGATACAAAGCCCCAAACTTGTTGGAAGTGTGAGATCTTAGAGGGCCAAGAAAGCATTCAATAAGAGCAAGAGGAAGACTCAACAGTGCCCGCTACTCAATGAGGAAATGTGAAATCCAGGTGACAAACTAGGAAAGAACCAGTTGTGAGCAGATCATTAGCTTCATTAAGACATAAAGGACGCTCCAACTTCCACACTTTGGAAAGAAAACACTCAGTTAAATCACATTCAAACCACTACTGGCAGTAATTCACCGCCAAAAGAAGTGCAGAGGGGAGTTTCCTAGGTCACCATCAGGCATAAACCTCATGCATAGAGTAGCCTTGTGGATATTTAGCTAGCAGATAGGCACATGTAACAGTTGAAATTAAAAAGCATTCCTGCATTGAAAAGGGCTGGAAAAAACGGTCTGAAGTAAGGATAGAAGGGAAACTGCTCCACTTAACAACAAGCAGGGGCAAAAGAAGTGAGAGGTATCAACTCTCTGGGCAGCAGCTACCTATAGGATACCTCAATTACCATCTCCTTCAAACCAGAAGCATCTCCCAAACGCATTTCCTGCATACTGTGCACACTGACTGCACGAGAAGACTGAGATACATAGGATTCAACTTACCCTTCTTACTCCCTTTGAGTGGAGATTGGCTGGAAGGGATGCAATCATCTGACTCGCAGGTTGTGGAAGGACTTATCTCACCACCATCCTGTAAATTAAGGCCATTTTTTAGGGCAAAAACTCCCCAGCTCTCAGATAGCAGTTACAGAACCACACACAGTCCAGGCTCCCCCCCTGAAGAGCATAAACTGATGTTATATGCAGTTGATTCACTCATGACTGCATTTATTTTCTTGTTTGTACTGTCAGCTTAGCGTGCCCAGGACTCAGCTTCACTCTTTGCTTATATCTATGTCTCTTAACAGCTTTTGGAAGCCTCTTGCAAGCATTCTATTAAAATCAAAGCCTGCCAAATCAACTGCTGCCTCCTTGCCCTTGTCATAACATGGCTGTGTTATTTCCCATCTCCTCAGGGTCACCAGACTGCACCATGTGAAACCAAATCAAGGCCCAAACTCTGTCTGTACTCATCTCGCAGTAACAAAGTCACCAAGTTTCTTTTTCCAATGCTACATACTTCTGATTAACCCCTGAGAAACAGCTCAGCAATGCAAAAAATGCAACCATGGCAGAACGAAATGCTTTAAAAAGTTATATATATATATTTACTGTGTGTGGAAGATTGGATTGTGCAAGCTAACATTTGTGTTTTAGCAAACAGGAGGAGGTTTTTCACCCAGAGGGTGGTGACGCACTGAACAGGTTGCCCAAGGAGGCTGTGGATGCCCCATCCATGGAGGCATTCAAGGCCAGGCTGGATGTGGCTCTGGGCAGCCTGGTCTGCTGGTTGGTGACCCTGCAGACAGCAGAGGGTTGGAACTGCATGATCATTATGGTCCTTTTCGATCCAGACCATTCTATGGTTCTACGATAACACAGATTGCTGTCAGCACTGCACAGGCAGCTTCCCTCTCAGCCATCCTAAATGGAGTATTCCACCACAGAGCACAGGGATGACAACAAACTGGGGTTTTACCACTCTTCTGTGCCTTCATAACACGCAAACAAATCTGCAGAGGTTCTCTTAAGTCAAATCTAAACAAACACCTGGGCTGAGTCACCGGAGCGTGTGTGAGACCCAGCAAACTCAGTGCATGTCACCTGAACACAACACCTCTACTCACCGTGCTCCCTGCATGGCTGCACTCTGCAGCCTCAGGAGGATGAGAGGCAACAACAGCGCTGCCTGAAGTTGGCTGCAGAGATGTCTTTCCTCCCTGTGCAGTATTTCTCTCTTGATTTACGTGACTTGGAAAGTTCCCCCCGTTGTTGTTTTCTCTCTTCTGAGGCACAGAAGTACTTCTCAGTGCACCACCTGCCTCGAGGTTTTTGTTGGCATCAGCTGAATGAGACCTGGGGGGACTCTGGAGGGGCTTAAGGTCTAAGGGTGGTTTCTTAGAGTGGGACCTCTTGCTGGCAGAAAAGAACGCTGCTCCTGACTGAAGCCTCAGAGCCGGTTTCACTGTCATGCTGAGGACTCTGAAGGGTGAATCCATCTTCTTCTTAATTAGACAATGAGTGTTCTCTTTCCCCACGCTAGGTTTTTTAGGGGGTACATCTGCTTTCACCTTCTTAAGGGCTTTGGGGGCAGTTTTGCCATGCTTGGAAGCGGCCACAGGTCTGGCTGGCTTGGAACTCATGTTCCTGCTGACATTCACATTAACCTTCTCAGTCCTGCTGGCAACCAGGGGACTCTTACAACTGCCCCTCTCCCCAAAAGCACCGGTCTCACTCAGCTGTTTCCTCTCTAGAATAGTAAGGTATTGCTTTTCCTTGCTATAAAAAGACACCACGGGCACGGCGGGCTGGTACGAGGCAGCAGGCTTAGGGGATAACTGGGAGGAAAGCTCCCTGCGTGCAGCACTGGGGATGCTGGCAGCCTGCAGTGGGGACACATCCAACCTCCTCAGCGGTGCTGGCTTCACAGCCACAGCTCCACTTTCCTCGTCGCTGGAGCCAGGTGACCATTTAATCTGAGAAGAAAACCAGCGAGCTCTTGATTTCTTGAGGCTTGCAGCAAAACCCAGCACCCTTCTTTTCACAGGAGTCTCAAAGGCACTATGAAAACGACGACAAAGCAAAATGTCACATATACCATTGGACAGCTTTTCAGTTATTCTTGTGCTTAAGTAATGCTCTGAGTCCACTCAGCCTAGCTGCCTGCACCAGTATAAGCCCTTTAACAAACGCAGACCCAAGGCTGCCTTGCTGTTCCCCACCTTTTTTAAACAGCAAACCAATTACCCTCGTTAGAGCACACACCAACAGCCATTTTGCTTTCTGCTGTCAGTGGGGGGGGAAGCAAAAATCCCACAGCATTTCACACCAGGTTCTGAAAGGCATGCGCTGAACTCTGAACCGATGGACCTCAGAGCCTAAAACTCCGAAGGGGATTCACTTACACAAAGGACACATTCAGCTGTAACATATTTGCTCGCTGTAGATATTTGCTGAGGAAAAACCTCACTATCTCAGGAATTCGTCCATCCGATTCAGAAGAAAAACTTCACCCTTGGTCTCCCCCCCCAAATACTTTTGGAGGTGAAGGACAAAAGGAGCATGAGAAAAACCTGCTCTGCTGTGACAAAGTTACAAAGGGAGAGGAACAGCCTGATCTGCACTGATTATGCCTTAGATCGGTTTCAGGTTCCCTACATATCAGTTGAAAGCTCCCAGCACAATATAAAATGCTGTTAAGTCATAAACGTAGACTAAACCCAATGCATTTCAAAACTACCTTAATGCTTATTTCCACTTCATGATAAAATGTTCAAGAACTTGAAATATAAGATGCTGCACTTGGGTTGGGGCAACCCCAGATATGTCATTGAATTGTATGAGTTGGAAGGAACACTTAAAGGCCATCTGGTTCAACTGCCCTGCAATGAACAGGGACAGCTACAGCTCCATCAGGTGCTCACAGCCCCATACAGCCTGAGCATGGCTGTCTGCAGGGATGGGGCAGCCACCACCTCTCTGAGCAATCCATTTCAGTACTTCACTACCCTTACTGTAAAAAAAAGAAACCATTTTCCTTATATCCAGTCTTTATCACCTCTTTTTTTGTTTGAAATTACTTCCCTTTGTTCTATCACAACAGACCCTGACAAAGAGTCTGCCTCCCTTCTTCTTCAAGCTCCCCTTTAGATACTGACAGGTTGTCCTCAGGTGACCTTCTCTTCCCCAGGCTGCACAGCCCCAGCTCTCTCAGCCTGTCCTCGTAGGAGAGCTGTTCCAGCCCTGGGATCATTTTTGTGGCCCTCCTCTGGATGCACTCTAACAGCTCCATGTCTCTCCTGTGCTGAGGACTCCACATCTGGATGCAGTACTCCAGGTGAGGCCTCAGAGCACAGAGCAGAGGGGCAGGATCACCTCCCTGAACCTGCTGGCCACTGGTGCAGCCCAGGATACAATTGGCTTTCTGAAATGTGAGGGCACAGGGCTGGCTCATGTTCAGCTGCCATCCATCTGTACCTCCATGTCCTTTTCATCTACAGAGAACTCACTGAGAGCAGTCCTGAGGAGAAGGACTTGGTGGTTCTGATGGATGAAAAGCTGGACATGAGCCAGCTGTGCGCTTCTGCAGCCTGGAAGGTCTGGACTGCATCAACAGAGGAGTGCCAGCAGGGAGAGGGAGGTGATTGTCCCCCTCTATTCTGCCTTTGTGAGACCCCAGCTGGAATACCGTGCCCAGGCCTGCACTGGAAGGATGCAGAGCTGTTGGAGCAGGTCCAGAGGTGGGCCATGAAGATGATCAAAGGGCTGGAGCACCTTTGCTATAAAGACAGGTTGATGGAGTTGGGCTTGTCCAGCTTGAACAAGAGAAGGTACCGGGGAGACCTCACTGAGGTCTTCCAGTAGCTGAAGGGAGCTTACAAGCAGGAGGCAGACTGACGTTTTGCACAGTCTGCTGGCAATAAAACAAAGGGGAGTGGCCTTAAATTAATTCAGATTAGATATAAAGAGTTAATTCTTTATTCAGATGGTGGTGAGGCTCTGGCACTGCTGCCAGAGGTGTGGGTGCCCCATCCCTGGAGATGCCTGAGGCCACAGATGGGCCCTGGGCAGCCTGATGGGGGACACCTGGGCCATGGCAGCAGGGGCTGTGGTCTATAAGGTCCCTTCCAACCCAACCACGCTGTGATCCTATGAATTTATTCTACGTTCAGGCCAACATTGAAATAAAGGAGTTGTAAGCAGTTAACGTACGTCTCAGCGGGGCTCTGGCTCCTCTTCTGCGAGCTCACAGCTGCCATGTCGCCACCCGGGCACCTGCAGGAAGGCATTTGGAGGCAGGTGAAATCGATTTGAGTTAAAAGCCTTCGTTCACCGAAAGAAGAGAAGCTGAGGGGCCGGGAATAAGGACGAATGGAAGTGGTTTTCAGCCAGGGCAGGGAACGGAATAACGTTTTAATTGAGCGTAAACAACGACACAGAGAGGATTTCTGCTTCGAGTCCTAACCAGAGCCTTCCCACACCCAAAGGGGGGGAGCTAAGAAAGAAGGGGACAGACCTCCAGACCCCGCAGACGCCTCAGGCCCCGCACACCCCCGGCCCCACTCCCCCTCACCTCAGCGCCGCCTCGATCACAGCCACCAACGATCCCGCGCCTTCCAACCCGCGCGCGTTCACCCGCCAGGCCGCCCATCCGCTTCTCATTGGCCGATCGCCTTGCCGCTCAGCACGCCTCGCGGCACCATTGGTCTGACTGCTGCCCGCCACTCGCTTTTCAGCCAATCAGATGGCTGTCCCCACCCCCTGGCGGAAACTCCAACTCCCAGCGTACCTCGCGAGAAAAGATCAGCCTATGGGGAGGGGCGGTGCGCGGGGTATGCTGGGAGTTGTAGTTCACAATGCACGCTGGGACTTAGAGACTTGGGAAGCGCTTTGCTCAAGCAGCATCCTGCCAGAGCTCATACCTCGGAGTTCGACTGAGGCGCTCAATCGAGAGGAATTTACAAGGATTTAAGTTGCGAGAGCTGACAGGATCGGGCTGTGGAGAGCCCTCCGTGAGGCTGCGGTCCCCACAGAGGTGCACAAACTCAGGAAATATAAAGCAAAACAAAACAAAACGCTCCGGCCCGAGCCCCGAGTCCGCCTCGTCTCAGAATGAGGGAACGCACACTGCAGCGCGGAAGGTCTGCGTATGCGCCAAGCGGCGTGCCAGCACCGCTGCGCCGACCAGCGCATGCGCCAATTATCTCGCCCAATCACGTGTTGAGAATCTACGCATGCGCATAACGCCCCTTCGCTTCACATCCGGGAGATTCGGCGCATATTTATTACGTACAACGCATGCCCGTCTCTTGGTGCGCATGCGCACTGCTCACTTCCGGCCTCCGTAGCCAGGAGCGGGTGGCGGTACCGTACGGAGCCTGGGAGGGTCGGGGTGGGCCGCGCCGCTGCTATGGTGTTCTACTTCACCTCCAGCGGTGAGTCCGCGGCGGGGGGAGGGTGGATTCAGGCTTCTCCTTGAGGGTCGCTGTGGGAACGGCGCGTTCCCTGCACGGCGGTGGGGCTCCTTGGCCTTCTTCACAGCGGCGTTCTCCGCGGAGGCCTCAGCGTGTGGCGTTTCCTCCTCATGCCTGGCCTAAGTTTCCATTCTTATGTACTGAAATGTTTCTTTTTAAGCACTGAAAGGCTTAAAGCGTGTGCCCCAGGTCCTGTCACCAACGTATAACCTCACTGTGTTGCCCCTGTGTGATTTTTACTGCATCCCTGTAAGTTACCGTTCTTATAGCACTGCTTACCTCAGTTCTGGAGGTGAAGTTCCTTCTAGAGAAGCTCAGGAACGTCATTTCCTTCGGGCAAGGCAATGCTCAGCAGTGCTGCAAACGGCCCTCCCGTTGATCTGCTCTGAGGATCCCTTTAGTAGGACGAGAGATTGTAGCCCCAGGTGCCACCTGGAGAGATTCAGGTTGGATATGAGGAAAAAATTGTGCTCCAAAAGAGTGGAAATGCAGTGGCACAGCTGCCCAGGGAGGTGGTGGGGTCACTGTCCCTGGAGGTGTCCCAGAGCCGTGGGGATGTGGCACTTGGGGACATGGTTTAGTGGGCAGAGGGCACGGAAGCTTTGGGTGGCACTGGGAGTGGCAGAGCTGCCACAGTGCAGCACAATGAACCCTGCTGTACTCCTGTATTGAGTTTAGCAGATTTCTGATGTGTTTTAGGCATAGAGGAGGACGCAGGGAGAAAGCCACTGTGGTTTGTTTAAGCCGTGTTGCCGTATTACTGATGTGTACGCTGAGTTTAATTGCCCTCGCAGCTCAGAAAGCCAAATGTCCTGCACAACTGTACTTTGGCTGCACCAAAAGCAGCGTGGCCAGCAGGGTCAGGGAGGTGATCCTGCCCCTCTGTTCTGTGCTCTGAGGCCTCACCTGGAGTACTGCATCCAGATGTGGAGTCCTCAGCACAGGAGAGACATGGAGCTGTTGGAGTGCATCCAGAGGAGGGCCACAAAAATGATCCCAGGGCTGGAACAGCTCTCCTACAAGGACAGGCTGAGAGAGCTGGGGCTGTGCAGCCTGGAGAAGAGAAGGCTGTGAGGTGACCTGAGGACAACCTGTCAGTATCTGAAGGGGAGCTTGAAGAAGAAGGGAGGCAGACTCTTTGTCAGGGTCTGTTGTGATAGAACAAGGGGAAGTAATTTCAACTGAAAAGAGGAGATATGGCCTGGATATAAAGAAAATGTTCTTGTGTAGGTTTTTTTTATTATTTTTTTTACAGTAAGGGTAGTGAAGTACTGAAACGGATTGCTCAGAGAGGTGGTGTATGCCTCATTCTAGAAGACATCCATGGTCAGGCTGGACAGGGCTCTGAGCACCCTACTGAGCTGTAGTTGTCCCATTTCATTGCAGAAGGGTTGGATGGGATGTCCTTTAAAGGTCTCTTCCAATTCAATTGATTCTATGTTTCTAAATGATATGGGCTGGAAGCATTGTTCTGCTAAGGTTAAGGTAGTATTCTCCCCCTCTTTGCTGCATGGGCTTCATTTTCATGAAATCACTTCATATCTGAGCATTTAATTGTATGTTTCTGTGCAGTGGCTGTGTTTATGATGATCTCCCATTCTGCAGACTCCTCTTGCCTCATTACCAAATGTTATTTAAATAGCAGTAGGTTTCCTTTGAAAAGCACTGCAGTGGCATGAAGCTGACAGTCTGCTCTCAGTAGACCTTTGCGTTGAAGTAGGTCCTTATTGGTGAAAGCCAAATTTCAGTGCCTCGTTGAAGCACGTTGCTATGGCTGGCTCTGTCATCTGCTCAGAAAACAGAATAGTTAAAACTGCAGAAGCTGGAACTGTGACACAGGTATGTGGGTTTCTGCCACCGTGGAATTGGGATTTCCCTGCTGCCATATACAATGGCAGAGCATTTTTTAAGCAGGCTACAGCAGGACGTCCTTGGCTGTGGCACCCTCTTACTGCAGCCTCCATCTCCCTGCTGTGCTGGCCATTGATCCAGGTTTGCCAGAACTGGAAATGCCTTTCCTGCATTATGGAATGAGCCCCGAAGAAGAGATCATCATTGCTCAAAGTGCCCTGAAGGGATGCACACAGGGCAAACGAGTCTCTGGCTGGTGTTTGGCTAGCTTCAGGCTTTCAGTTGTCTTGCAGATCTTAATCCTCTGAGCTCCCCCAGGGAGGTGAGCATTGTGCTGCTGCTTTGGGGAAGTGAGTTAGTTTTGCTTGACCACACAGAGAGTTAACACCAGACTGTAAACACTGCGTCAAGGCATTCCTGGCTCAGGGCCTGTGTGCTTAATTGGACAGATTGTATCTGTGTAATTGGATAATCCAAACCGCATGGGTGCTGAGGGTGTTTTGCCCGACAGCTTTTCTGTGCCGGATAATCTTCAGTGGAAACTGCTGGAAAGACAGCCTCCAAAGATCTCTGAAGCGTATGGGATGAGGCCTGGAGGAGCTGCAAAACAATCCTGCAGCCCCCAGGAGGGCGGTGGGATGCATGAAACAGTTTTCAGTGTAATTTCTGTGGCCAGGGCCAATGCATGGCTCACTCCTTGCGTGGTTTTCCAAAGCCCTTTTGATTTATTTTCCTCTTTCTATTCCTCAGTTGTTCCAACTGTTTACACCATTTACATGGGAAAAGACAAGTATGAAAGTAAGTATGCTGAAAGTAAGTATGCTGATGGATGGGGCAACTTGCCTGGGGTTAGGCCTGTGGGTGCCCAAGGTAATTTTGAAAGGATGTCTCTTCATTTGTTAATGTGGTGTGCTTGAAACCGTGCAAATCATTCTTAGTTACCCCTCTGAAATCCACTGTGCTGCTTTTAGCTTGGATGGATAAACTTTAGGTACAATAACTGGCTTCAAAACAACTGAAAACTAAACCAGCTGAAAAAAAATGAGCCAAGGTAGCCTTTTCAGATCGTGTCTGATGGCTTCCTTTAAGTCAGTCTCCCCTTTCCCTGCTCCCTCTGTATTATCCCTCTCCCCACAGAACATTGGTGGCCCAGGGGGGCTCCCTGTGCCCATTCTTCCCCTCAAGGTGAAGGTTCTGCTCCTGCTGCATCTCCTGTTTCCACATCAGGAGGCAATGTGAAGCCGTAACGCACACCATGCAAAGTGTGTGGCTGTGTCTTTCCCTGAAGGTCTCCTTTTTAGATTGATATTTGGAGAAACACTTTTTCACATAAAACTGTCTGCGTGTGACAGAAGGAGAAGAAGGGATGGAAGTTGGGGATCCTCAGTCTCACTTCTCACAGACATTGTGTGTTCTCAGCATACTGGTTCCTGGCATAGCTGGGTGCAACACTGAACCCTCTCTGCTTCTGCTCAATCCCCGTGCTCTGGCTGATCGATAGAGATTGATTTCTGCTCTGCTCAGGTCTCTGCAGGCAGTGTGGTTTGTTGGTGATGAGGTCCTGTGCTTTGCTCATTGCCGTTTTTCTTCTTGCAGATGAAGATCTAATCAAGTATGGTTGGCCTGAAGATATCTGGTAAGTCCTGGAGCTCTGTGCACACCTTCATAAAGCACACTGCCTCTCTTGGTGCTGCTGCAATTCAAATCCCAACCCTTGTGCTGTTACAGTCACTGCAGAGTCCCCTTTCTCCCAAACCACTGAGCAGTTTAAATGCATTCCCAAGGTGGAGATGGATTGCAGCAGCTCCAGGTGCAGATGCTGGGATGCTGTTTTGAATTCATTTTCCTACATCTCTCCTGCTTTGTCCATTGGAAGAACTTGACCCTGGGGTGGGGTTTCTGGGGGTTTGGGGAATGCAGCCAGAAGCCACCTGAGCAGCAGTGACTGCTGTGCCTATAGAATGTTATCTTGTTCCCAAGTGCCTTTTCCTCTGCACGTGTTTAATGTCACCCCTGTGCACACTGTGCATTTCTGCTGTTCTGCCCTGTACAGCAGCCATGGCGTTTGGGTCTGTAAGCAGGAGACTTTTGACATTTTCATTCCCCTCAACTAAAAGCTGTGTCAGCTCTCAGCACACCCACAGGGCTGCGGTCAGGCTGGTGAGAGGAAGCACTCCATCTCGCGTGGGTTGGTTTTGGCTCACAAGATCTCAGCAGAACAGAAAAACAAGATCAGGGGAGTTCCCACTCCTGGCAACAGCAGTGGGTGGCATCTCTGCTGGCTGATTCAGACCCCTGCTTGTGCTTACCCCCTGTACTGACAGCATGGTAGCCAACAAGCTCTGCGGAGGGTATGTTGTCAGCAGCAAACTAAGTGGCAAAAGGGATTTTGCTTTGGTTGAGTAACACATTGCTGTAGCAGCATCACATGATGTGTAGTCAGGAGAGTGGTGAATCTGTTGGAGCACGTCCAGAGGAGGGCCACAAAGGTTATCTGAGGGATGGAACATCTCACCTATGAGGGCAGGCTGAAGGAGCTGGGGCTCTCTCAGTATCTAAAGGGGGGCTATAAGAGAGAAAAATATGTGGTTGTGATAAAAGCACTCAAATTAATCTTGTTTGCACACGTAAATCCTGAATGTTTTTATAGCCTTTTGTCCGTGGGGAAGCTGCTCTGTCAATAGTTAGGAAGTAATCTTTCTTCAGAACAGATGACTGCCATCTCTTACCTCCTGTTAAACGTGTGTTTGTTTTTATTCTGTAGGTTTCATGTGGATAAGCTCTCTTCTGCACACGTGTATCTTCGGTTGCACAAGGTAAACCTGTGATGTGTCTTTAAACAAGCCCTAAATTGTATTCACCTGCATAGAACTATGCAGTCCTATCCTGCGGTGGGCCCTGTGGGTGAGACCAGCTGTACTCACATGAACACTGAAGTTCACAGGGTCCTGAAGGGTACAGATATCCACCTCTGTGAGGAGGCTGAATTACAGCTTCCATCACCAAATAATGGTAGAAGGAGAGGAAAGCTTCATGTGGCCCAACAGAACAAATGGTTTCTGACCAGTGATAGGACAAGGGGGAATGGTTTTAAACTGAGACAGGGGAGGTTTAGGTTAGATCTTAGGAGGAAGTTTTTCACCCAGAGGGTGGTGACGCACTGAACAGGTTGCCCAAGGAGGCTGTGGATGCCCCATCCCTGGAGGCATTCAAGGCCAGGCTGGATATGGCTCTGGGCAGCCTGGTCTGCTGGTTGGCGACCCTGCACATAGCAGGGGGTTGAAACCAGATGGTCATTGTGGTCCTTTTCAACCCAGGCCATTCTATGGTTCTATGACGTGGCACCAAGCATGTGTCTGAGAGAGAAAACCAGAGTGCACATCACTTGTTTCTCTCCTTAAAAGTGCTGTGAAAGATATAGTAAAACGTCAAGAAGAAAAGGTGCTGGGAGTGTTTGCAGAGCATCGTGTCCTGCTCCTGGCTGTGGTGTGCTCTTTTATGTGCTCCTCAGTCCCTGCAGCCCCTTCTCACCTGCACAGCTGATGTTGTATGCTCTGTCACAGGGGCAGACAGTGGATGACATTCCTAAAGAAGTTCTGATAGACTGTGCCCATCTGGTGAAGGCTAACAGCATCCAAGGTGGGTCTGCTTCCCATTGGGGCTGGGTGTAAGGTGTTTGTGGTGGGTGTTTCTGCTCCACACGAGCATGTGTGTGAACAAACATCTGTGAAAGCTGCTGCTCTGTTCTCTGTTAAGTCAGTGCCTGCTGGTCTTATGGCAAGCAGATGTCACTTACAGCTGCCGAGGCTGCTTGTTAGGCTTTCAGAAGGAGGAGTTTTAAGTCTCTGAAATTCCTGTTTGTGCCTCCACGCTGCTGCCTGAGCCAGAGAGTCCTTGCAGGCTCTTCCCTCACACCACCTTGGGGCCCCCTTCCATAGCAGTCGCTCTTCTGGCAAAGACAGCCTCCATCTGGAGTTGGTTAGCACTGCTTGCAGCGCTCGTGTTACTGCAGCAATTGATGTTGTGGTGGTTTTTGTTTCACTGTAACACTGGAAGGACTTCTCCTTTTTCTTCTTTCTTGCCTCGGTAGTAATGCTGGTGACAAGAATAACTGTCAGGGTTTGCATTTGCACTGAAGTCTTTCAGCAGGGAGAGAATAGAAATGTTTCCTTCCTTTCTCCTCTGCTCCCTAGGTTGCAAGATGAACAACGTCAACGTGGTGTACACACCATGGACCAACCTGAAGAAGACTGCGGACATGGATGTGGGGCAGATAGGGTTTCACAGGCAGAAGGATGTAAGTGTTTGCTGCAAGCCAGCAAGAGTGACCCAGTGGCAAACTATGGTATTTGCAGTTAGCAGCTGGGTGGGTTGCCTCCAGCATTTGCCCTAAAGGAAGGGAATCATTTAATTCCTGAAGCTTGAGAGAGATCCTTGGGGCATGTTTAGACTTACCTTGCCATCCGCTGGGAATGCATGCTCGATGTTAGCCTGTGGCAGAGTGTAGCCTGTATGGGATGTTTGCAAAGAGCTGTGCCGTGCAGCTGATTGGTCTCTGCTAAACCCAAATGCTATCACATGTCTGTTCTATTGGCTCGAAGTTATCTGCACTGCAATCATTTCTGTACGAGCAGTCAGTTCGGATCAGCTCATGAACACCAATGTGATCAGATGGCTGGAAGGGCTCAGATGAGCTTGCTGTGCAGTGGAGGACTCAGTGGCATCCCTGAGACTCCCATTACTGTGATGACTTTGCTGTCTCTGCTTTGGGCAGTGTCTCACCGCAGTGCTACCTCTGAATTCGTTAAACCTGTTATAAGGCAGAGCTGCTTAGCTTTGCTGTGGGATCAGTCCAGTGCACTGAGCAGTTCCCAGGCCTGAGCTGTGTCCCCAAGTGATGTTAAGTATAAACTGTGGTTATGCAGCTTGGCTGCTGGGATAGAAAGCTCTCTAGAGATCCAGTTTGACTAAAACAGGTCCATACCAGGGCAGGAAATGCAGAAAACACTGAAAACTACAGAATTAGCAGCATGTGACTTTCCCTTCCCCAAATGGTTGGTGGAGACCTGCTGCCACCTCCTTAGGAATCAGCAGAGACCAGTTTTTATCTCTTGGCTTCTTTGTTAAGGCATATGCCAAGAAATCGAATTAGACACGCTTATGTATTCAGCAGTGCTTGTGCTTGTTAGCTGTGGGCCTTCATTTGCTGTTACACAACACATTGAATAGGACAAGGTGGCTGCGATTTCCCTTTGCATCTGTTTTTGTGGGATTCAGCCACGTGTAAAGTAGAAATAGGGCGTTTTCTTTCCATAGACAAAGTGCCAGAATAAAAGTATCCTTTTATAAGGATCACAGTTCTTTGCACTCCAAAGGTGAAAATGCTGACGGTGGAGAAGAAGGTAAATGAGATACTGAACCGATTAGAGAAGACAAAAGTGGAGCGTTTCCCAGACCTGGCTGCTGAGAAGGAAGCCCGTGACAGAGAGGAGAGGAATGAGAAGAAAGCTCAAATCCAGGAGATGAAGCGGAAGGAAAAGGAAGAGATGAAGAAGAAGAAAGAGCTGGAAGAACTTAGGTAAGTCATAAATCGCAGTGCCAATGTTGAGCTTCTGTGGTTTTCATCAGCACTAGGGGAGAGTCATGGGTCAGCAATTTCTATGTAATGGTTGGCCCGGCATTACTCAGTGTTCAGCTGACCTGCTCTAGCATAGATGTCTGCATGGCCCAGTGATTCCCTTTGTCTTTACAATAAATGCATTTTCCCCTTTTTTTCCTAAAATAAACCTGGATGTTAAACCATTGTGTAAAGAAAGGACGGTGTCTTTTGAAATCTGTCCCTGACTTGGGAGAAATTGGGTGAGCCACTTGTCTTTGTGGGATGGGAGCAATCTATTGGGTTCCAGCTTTCAGCTTTGTGTAAGTCTTGGAAAGCACTGAGCCACAGGCTGAGTTCTTCAGCTTCCTCTTGCATCACTGTTGTTAATGAAACGTGTGATTCCTCAGTTTTCCTCTGTAAGCAATTGCACACTCCTTTGAACACAGAAAGAGGAATGGTGCTTTACAATGTCATATTGACCTTTCTGTCATCCAGCTATCAAACCTGCAGCAGCATGGGGGAGCTCATTCCTCCCTCCTGCCAGCCCCACGTGGACCTGGATGTGCCAGCTGGCCAAAGGCTTGCTTTGAAGCACAAGATACTTGATTGTACTAAGCTGTATTTATATGTGAATGATAGTGAGCCTGGAATTTGAAAAAACCTCAAGGACTCAATACGTGTAAAGATCCTAACGAGGGGTTTGGAAAAGCAATGAGGAAGGGCTCTGCCTTCCTGATGAGCCTTGCTCCAGAGTTGCCCCTTCATCCCCCAGAGGTATTTTCTGCCTTGTGGTGCTATCTAGCTGGTAGCTTCTGAACAAAGCTGTAGAGGCTGTGAAGATGAGCCTGCACAGCACCTGTGCTTTCTTCAGTTGTTTTAAATAGCTAAGGAGTGTAAGATAACCAATAAGATAATAGAATTATAGGATGGCCTGGGTTGAAAAGGACCACAATGATCATTGGGTTCCAACCCCCTGCTATGTGCAGGGTTGCCAACCAGCAGACCAGGCTGCCCAGAGCCACATCCAGCCTGGCCTTGAGTGCCTCCAGGGATGGGGCATCCACAGCCTCCTTGGGCTAACCCTGAGTTCAGAAAGGAATTGTTGTTTTAGTGGCACTTGATCCTATTTTATCAAAATGCCTTCCTGTGTTGGTGGCTTTTTGAAAACATATCATGTAAGATGATGTCATTTCCCTTTCAGGAGCTACTCATCGTTAATGAAGGCTGAGAACATGTCCTCCAATCAGGTGAGAGCTGAGTGATGACCACAGAAACCTTTCAGAGACAGCTGAAATTCAATGCAGGGTTGCGACGGTCCAGCTCTGCATTGCGGTCTGGTTTTAGTGACTCCCACATGACAGTGCACATCTCCTTTGCCCCTTCTCATTGAAGGGCACCGCCACTCTCCTTGGCTTTCAGAGAAGGCCTTAATGCTTGTATGTCTCCCATGTGCAGCCTGTGCTGCTGGTGATGTGTACAGAGCCCTCCCAGTCCCCTTCCACCTGAGTGAAGGAGCAGAGAGAGCTTTTTCCAGGCTTGACCGTCCTTGCTTAGGAGCAGAAAGGTCTCCCTGATGGTGGCAGAGATGACCTTCACATGCTGTTTTGCTACTTCAAGGGAAGGGGGAAATGCACATAACAACAAACTGTAGGTACAAGGATGACAGTTCAGGCGGGGATGAATGGGGCAGAGGGGAAGCTTGAAGTGATGTGCTTACAGAGAGGTGCCACAAGTGGGAGGAGCACAGGAGGGAAATGAAGTGGATCACAGGATGGCTTGGGGTTGAAGTCAGGCAGAGGTCCTGACGTGCACTGGGTGTGTCTGTGCTTTGCCTGAGGTCTGGCTTGTGTGCAGCTTCCCCTTGGTGAGGTCCTGGGCAAGGAGATCTTAGAGCTCATCTCAGTGACCCTCAGTTGAAAATGTGCCTTTTGTAAACTGTTTGAGGAGTTTGTGGTTTTCATGAGCTCTTCATTTTCCTCCTGGCCAACGCGCACATCCCCTCTGAGAATTAAGTGTTGAAATGTGAGTGCCTCCTGATGCTTTGCAAGGGAGAGGAGCAGTGGAAATGTAGCACCAGGGGTCTCCTCCTCTCAGCTTCTGAGCCCTGCTTGGTGCCAGGCTGCTTTCCTTGTGCTGGGTCATGCAATGGGTTGGCCCACGAGGCTGCTCGTGAGAGCCCCATCTCTGGTTCCTCCCAAATCACAGGAGATGGGCTTCAGCTTCAGGGATAGCAGAGAGCGTTTCACAATGCAGAGCTTCTCTTGATGCTGTTCCCATTCCAGAGCTGCTGTTGGGTGTTTTTCCTGGGATGGCAAGAAGCCAGAATAAATGGCAATGGTAAAATCCTGCTGAATGCACCATTTTCCACTTTGCAATGCTCCTGATGTGTCTTTCTTCCCACAGGATGGCAATGATTCCGATGACTTTATGTAAACAAAGTCGCTCTCCTTTCTCAATCCGAGGTGGTTTGGGATGTCTTAACGTCTCCGTTGCTAAGAATGCCAAAAAATCAAACCAAATAAGTGAACTCTGACTCCATTCCTTCAGAAGCTGGTAGATTCTCCTGGTGTCCCGACCAACCCTGAGCCACGGACAGCTTCTGGATGGAGAAGATCTCTCTATGTCTGCACGTACATCTCTTTTTTTCAGGGACGTAGGTGTAAAGGAAGCAAAATTGACTTACAGTTCTACAAAGACGATGCTATTTATTCTAGGAAAGGAGTTGCTTTAGCTTTTAATTGAATGAGATTGAAAGAAATTGTGCTGTCTCACTGCTGTCCTGGCAGCCTCGTGCTTCTGAAAGAGATGCTGTTCATTTGGCATCGCTGGTGAGCCCCAAAGCCACACTGCTGACTGCACAGCTCTTCTCTCCGTGGTGGCGAAAGGCAGCAAAGCTGGGAGAATTCCCCCAAAATGGGGGGGTTTCCCACTTTGGCAAGCTCACAGCTGCTCTGCAGACCCACCTGACACTGAGTCTGGTGGTTGGTTGCCACTTGTTAACCACAGAGCTGCAGCTGTTCAGGGCTTCCAGCTGGGCTGATGGTGCAACCTACACGAGCATGTCAATGTGGGCTGTGATACGTGCCTTCAGCACAGGATGAGAACAGCCTCACGGTGTCATTCTTTGGAATTACACTTTATTTCTGGGCTGTTTCTTAGAAACCTTCTCTGCAGAGAGAAGCTGACCAAGGAGGGTTTTATGCAGCCTGTCCTGCTCAGAGCTCTCTGTAAAGTTTTGTGGATAAGCCTGTACGGAGCTATCGCGATAATTGTTGCAGCACCTGTATATATGTTATGATTAAATTCATACCAGGCTGGTAAAACGTGCTGGTGGGTGAGGGGAAGTGGGAGAGTGAAACTGGGGAGGGGTGAATTTGCATGGGGGTCCCTGGTTGGGGTCCCTGCACACAGCCTTTCCCCCAGAGCTGTGCCCTGCCGGTTGTTGTGCTCCCTCAGAGCTGCTGCCTGACTTTCCCAGGCTCTGCTTGAGGGATGCTTCCCATCCCTCCCAGCTCTGTTTATCTTTCCTTTTCGTTCCACACCAGGGTGAGAAGAAAAGCGCTGCGGGCCTGCTGGCAGCAGCCAACACAGCTCAGCTGCTCCTGGGCTGGGTCGCAGCCCCCGCTCCATCCCGCATCCTGTCCCGTGACGGCTGTAGGAGGCGGATGTCTCCTCCCAGACAGCTCCAAGCTTTGGAAAAGTGCCCGAGCCGTGTGTTATAGGGCTGTGAGAAGGTTGGTGGGGTCCCAGGGCATGGTTTTGGGATGTGCCTTTGGGTGCCTTTCAGCCTGGGCAGGGCGGGAGCATCCTCCAGCTGTGTCTCTCTCCAGGATATGTCCCAGCACAGGGCTGGGTTTGATGGGAAGAGCAGAAGGGAAGAGCCCTTGGACCCACACAGAGAGGAGTTTATTGTTACTGTAACTGAAATGTTAACCAGAGAATTACAGTTAATCCAAATGGACTTAATAGGGGAGGAAAAAAAAAACCCCACACCCTGCTACAAGTTCCAATGAATAACAGGGCTGGGCAGAGTGCAAGGAGCCCCGGGGGGGGGGGGATGGGGGGACGTGGGTGTTTGTCCCCCACCCTTCCCTTGAGCAGCTGCCCTGCTGCTGCCATCAATGGGGTCATTCACAGGATGGGGGTGTTGGCCAGGGCTCGCCAGTGGTGCTGCAGCTGCCGACTGTTGTGCTTGGCACCAGTGCCTGCCGACAGCTCTGGTGTCCTTGGGAGCTTAGGGTTGGGCAGTGTCCCCGTGGGCATCACTGCCCATAGGCTGCGTGTCACTTTCCTCTGTGTCAGGGTGATACCCGGATGGGGAAACTGAGGCACGGGGGTGGTCAGGGCCGTGGCTCTTTGTTGTTTGTGCCTGGGATGCTCAGGTGGGAAGAAGCTTTTTTTCCACAAGCTTTTGGGTTGCCTGCATTAACCAACAGCATCACAGCTCTGTAGCTCTGCAGCTGTTAGTTCTGAGATGAAAACAGGAAGCCTCCATGCCAACAGCAATAAACGGCCCCGTGGGCTGGGACCTGCACCCCAGGCAGGGCTGGTGGGGAGGGTATGGAGCTCCCCGAGCTGTGGGCTGTGGAGGGTGGCAGGGGTGGGGATGGAATGGGGATGGGAACGGTAATGGTAGTGGCCATGGGAGTTGGGATGGGATGGAGCGGGGGAATGGGATGGAGATGGGGATGAGATCAGGAATGAGGATGAGGATGGAACAGGAATAGGAAATGGAGATGGGATGGGGGGGGGCGGGGGTGATCATGGAGTTGGGAATGCAGTGGGGGTGGAATTGGGATAAGGAGGGGGGAGGGATGAGAGATGAGGGATGAGGATGGGAATGGATGTTGGAATGGGATGGGGATGGGTGTGATATTGGGAACAGGGATGGGAAGGGGATGGAATGAAGGTAGGGATGGGAACAGGAACAGGAATGGGGACAGAGATGGAACAGGGATGGGGACAGAATGGGAACTGGAGTGGGAACAGGGACGGGGAGAGCTGTGGCCTAAACAAGCATCTGGAAAACGAAGTCAGAGCTGCTGTTGGCAAAGATCTGTTTCACCCAGGAGCAGGAAGTGAAGCAGAGCCGTGTGTGCAGGTGTGTGCATGCTGGGGGGGGGGGGGGTGCTGCAGCCCCACAGCAAGGCTGGGGAGAGCCTGAGGTGGGGCTAGGCGTGAGGCCAGCTGTTTTCCACAGCTCCATGTTGCTCTTGGCACCAAGGTCCCAGCTCGGGTACCTGGGGCCTCCAGCTGCCCCCTCCCTGCCCTCCACCAGGGAAAAACAACCCACACCCTGCTTGCCAGCCTGAGACATGGGGACAGCTTCCAGGAGCCCTGCTTTGGGGCCAGGAGGGGTTGTCTGTTAGAGACCCCTACCTTGCCCAATATGCATGTACACAGCTGTGTGTGCACATCTGCACAAGCCTATGGGCACCCTGTGTGTGCACAACCACGTGTCCACACGCCTGTTTGCATGCACATAGGTGCGTGTGCACACCACGCATCCGTGTGCGTGCACATCCATGCACATACACCTCCATGTACCCACACGTACATACGTGAACACACACATGAGGCTGTTGCCCTCAGCTGATGCACAGCATGGTTATATCTTTGGGATTTGGGGTTTGGGGAAACCCTGCCTGCGGACAGCTCTGTGGGATACTCCCATCTCACTTCACCATCTGTACCATGCCAATAGCCCCAGTTTGGATCTAGGCTCCTCCCCAGCCCTCCTGGGCCCCCCATCCCGATGTCCCCGAGGCAGGAACCGCTTGTCCCCATACAGATTTATTGTGCTAGGATTACATTGCTGGTGCAGCCAGGGAAGGAAGGGTGAAGGTAGCTCGAAATAGGGCACAAACCAGCTGTGCCCCAGCCCGTACAGGTCCTCGTCCTGCGGGGACCCCACGCCCCAGGACTCTGCAGCCCACTTAAGAGCCAGGGACCAGCCCTGTGCACCCCAAAAAGCATGAGGCTGGGGAGATCTGGACCCCCTAGGGTCCTTCCTGCCCTGTACCCAGAGGCTGGCAATGGGAGCAGGAGATGCTCTTGGAGCTGGGAGGGGTTCCTCCATCCCAGTGCCATCAGCATGGCCCCAAGACTGTGTCATGGGCCAGGAGGACCAGGGGGACCTGGCGGTCCTGGGGGGCCTCTCAAGCCAGGGTCCCCTTTGGGACCCATGGGGCCAATCTGTCCCACAGCCCCGGGGTTCCCAGGGAGCCCCAGTTTTCCTTGAGGACCAGGGGGTCCTGTTGGTCCTGGTCCCCCCTCTGGCCCCGGGGGACCCACATCTCCCTTGGGTCCCATCTGTCCCCTGGAGCCAGATTGCCCAAAGCTGCCCTTAGCACCCTTGAGGCCGGGAAAACCCTTTGCGCCCAGGGGACCCCTTTCCCCTTGGGGGCCGGGGGGACCAGGGGGTCCGGGGGAGCCGGGGGGGCCTGGTGAGCCCAGGCTGCCCGCGTCGCCCTTCTCTCCTTTGCTTCCTGCGGGACCCTTGATGCCAACATCACCTTTGAGGCCGCGGGGACCTGGGAGGCCTGGCACACCTGTAGGAGAAAGAGGAAGGAGTGAATGCAGTAAGTGGGGTGCGGCATCGCAGGGTGGTAACACTGCCGTTGCTTCTTCTTGGAGTTACACCCCTTTTGGAGCCAAAGGCAGCAGAGGACAGTGCTCAGAAGGGCTGAATTTGGTGCTCTTGGCACTGTGGGATGCCCTGGGCAGGACTAGGAACAGTGGGTCCCTGCCAGCATGCTTGGGGATGTGGGTGGATGGATGTCCGTAGGCCACAGAAGTCCCCATGGGAAGTTTCAGGCATCCTTGTCCTGGGGGGTCCATGCCCTCCCCGCCAGGACCAGCAGTGGGGTCACCTGCACCAAGGGGAAAGCTGCAGAGTGCAGAAACACAGAAATGTGGCACTTGGGGACGTGGTTTGGTTTAGTGGACATGGTGGGGGATGGGTTGGAGTTGGACTTGGGGGATCTTAAAGGTCTTCTCCAGCTGTAATGATTCTATGACTCTATGAGTGGGCATGGTGGCAATGGGTTGTCAGTTGGACTTGATGATCCTGGAGGTGTTTTCCAACCTTCATGACTCCATGATTCCAAGACCCAGCCTCCAAACCTGCCTTCCCCCATCAGGCACAGCCCCCAACAGACCCAACCCCAACCCACCCCTGGGCTGCGGACGCTGAGATGCTCCTCACCTCGTAAGATAGTGATGTTCCTCAGCATCTCTCCATGCCGGACATCCACCACCTTCATCTCCTCCATCACCATGGACAGGTTGCGGATATCAAAGTCGAGCCGGGCGCTGAGCAGACCGAAGCGCTCCCGCAGAAGGTCCGTGGTGCCCTGGACCAGGCTGAGGGACTTGTTCAGGTAGTAGAGCTCCTCGGCGTGGGCATGGAAACCCAAAGTGCAGGAGAGCCTCACGTCGTCCAGGTAGCGCAGCATGCTGTGCACGTGGCTGTCGGTGGCATTGATGTTGGTGAAGATGGTTCCAATCTCAATCTCATGTGAGGCCATGCGGCCTTCCAGCGTCTCGAAGCGCTCGGCCGTTCGGTTCTGCGCATACTTGGCGTGGTAACGCAGGTCGTTCATGTTCTCCTCGTGGTCATCCAGGAAGGAGGAGATGTTGTCCAGCTGTAGCTGCAGCCCCATCACCTGCAGCACCAGGTCGTGCATGCCCTCAGCGTTCTGGCCCACCTGCCGGGCTGCAGCACCCACGCCAACCTGGATGCTCCTGACCAGCTCACCCGTCTCGGCAGAGTTGGCCCTGAGCCCTGCGAAGAGCCGCGTGTAGTTCTGCCACTCGGTGACCATCTTCTGCAACGTCAACGTCTCCTCGTCCGTCTTCCTCTGGATGAGTTGGATCCAGTCGGAGGTTTGCCCCAAGGTGAAGTTGAGCTGCTGCATGGCGGCCCGCACGTCAAAGCGCTCCTGTTCCAGGCCCTTGAGCGAGCCATCAAGCTGGGAGGTGATGGCCCGCCAGCCCCCCAGCTGGGCCACCAGTTGCCCCACGCTCTCGTTCAGCTGTCGGGTGGAGGAGGAGCAGTCGGCCACCTCGCTGCTGATCTCGGTGCTGCTGGATGAGAGCACGTCGTGGGTGCGGGAGGTACGGTTGAGGAGGACCTCCTGAACCAAGAGCATCTTCTGGATCTCCTCCAGCTCGCCCTGCAGCTTGCCAAGCTCCTGACCCAGCTGCCCTGTCTCCAGGCAGAGGGAGCAGTTGCCTGAGCTCTTCTCATCTGAAGGGAGGGCAAAGGAGTCCAGCACCGCACCACCAACCGTGGAAGCCCATAGCCCACCCCACGCCCCATCCCCACACCACCGACCATGGGAACCACCCCAAAACCCACCCCATGTTCCCTCCCCGCACAGCCAACTGTGGGAGCCACCCCATAGCCCACTCCATACTCTGTCCCCACACAGCCAACCATGGGAGCCACACCACAGCCCACGCACCATCCCCGCAGACCCCAGCAATGGGCACTGCAGCCCCATGGCTGGGGAGAAGCCGTGCAGACTCACCTAGCTCCTGGAGGTCCTCCTGGATGGACAAGATCTTCTCCTCATAGTACATCTGGGCCGAACTGATGTCTCCAGAGATGGAGTTGACTTTCTTGAACACTGTGGAGGGGAGGTGGGCAGTGAGGGGGCAGCACAGCCGTCACCATTCACACCAAAGGGCTTGGGAATCCCACAATGTCTCCAAAGGCTTGCTGATCCACAGCAGGGTCAGTGGGACCCCCAGAGCCATACAGCACTCGCAGAACACCCCTTCCTTCCCCCCCCCACACACACACATCCCCATAGATGGGGTCCCTTCACTTTGCCATTTTGGGAGCTTGGGATCTAGGGCTGCTTCAGCCCCTCTCCACGGAGCCCAACTATTCCCCATGGAAAGGAGAAGGGAGGGAGGGAAGGAGCCGACCCCCAGCCCTGCCTGCGCTCACCCAGGGCAGCCAGCACGGTCACAGCCACGATGAGCAGCACGGAGAAGACATAGAGGACTTTGATGGCCATCTGCAGGGACAGGTTCTTCTGGCACTGGCTGCAGCCACCCCGTGCCCTGCCTGAGCAAGAGAGGGATGGATCAGAGTTGTACCACAGGGAGGGAAGAGGTATGGATCAGGGATAGATCAGAGGTGGATCGGGGATGGATCAGGGATGGACAAGGGGATGTATCAGGCCTTTGCCCCTGCCTACACCATGGATGGGGCTGGCAGGGTGGCCTCACTCCTTACCGTTCGGTCGGTAGCGGAAGGATGGCATCTCCTCCTCTTCTCCTCCCACCAGGTCCTCTGCTGAAAGGCAATACGAGGAGCAGGTCGGTGCCACCACAGCCCTAGCAGGGCCGAGGGGAGAGCCTGACTGCAGTGACACCCTCCTGGGTCAAAATCCCTTCCAAGGATTCACCAAACCCTTGCACAGGGCACGGAGCAGATCTAAGCCCCAAAAGGAAAGCGGTGGCTCCCCAAAAGGTGCTGCAGTCCAATGTCACCACAGCTCTGGAGATGTCACCCAAAGCCTGGTGGCAGCTCTGGTTCTGCAGGGCTTGGCCAGAACCTCTGAGCCTGCTTCATTCCCAAAAATAATATCATTTCTGAGCTGTCCCATCCCTGTGTTTTGCATGGAAAGCATAAAATGGTTACAGGGCCATCCTCCAACACGAAGGGCTTTGCCACAACCCAGTGAGCAGCTGGGCCACAACAAGGGGGGCAGTAAGCCCAGGACCCCCTTCCCCCGCAAGCACCCTGCGTGCATGGCAAGCTCCCCAGATCCCCCTTGTCTTGCCGACATCCGTCTGAGGACTGCACACAATCAGCCCCACGGCTCTGCAGCCTCCCCCCTGCCCAAGCCCCCCGACCTGCCCCACAGCCAGCCCTCGGCGCTGAGGTTGCTGCACCAAGGGTGCCGCGAGGGGCCGCGTCCCATGGCCGGAGTGCCGCACCGCCAGCATCCACTGCTTATAAACCCTGCCTCCCCCACGGAAACCCAGGGCGGTGGTGTTGGAGGGGGCCTCCCTCTGCTCTCCGCGTCCCTCCTGCCTAACGTTGTCCCATGTTTGCTTTTCTGCCCAGCGCGAGGAGGAGGTCTGCCCTGTCCCCACCCCCCCACCGCCATGGGTGTCTTCAGAGCTGGGACAACACCCCAGAGGGCTTTGGGTTCCCCTGGTCACCTCCTATCTCTGAAGATGATAGCAGGGACCCCCTACTCTGGCACTACTGTGCTGCCAGCCCCACTCCTCACCCCACATCTCCCCATGGCTCCGACCCTCACTCACCTCTCATCGCCCCGAACAGCCTGGATGAGAGCAGGGACGCAGGGGGGGGCTCACCGCCCGGATCCCCCCAGCTGTCCCTTCACGTCCCTTCCCTCCGTGCTGCCGAGCATGGCCGGGGCACCCCGCTGCCCTTCCTCGTCCTGATCAAAAGCCTTTGGGATCCTTCAGAAGCAACCCCGTTGGCTGGGGGGCACCCCCAGGGCCAGTCGCTCACCCATGGCCTCTGCGGGATGGGGTGCGGGGAGCGCAGCCGCGCTTGGCTGCCGTCCACCCAAGCGTGAGGCGCCGGGATATGCGCTGGAGAAGAAAGGCTGCTCCCGCGCCTGCCTCCTTCCCTCCGGCCCTAATGACTACCAAATGTCCCACGGAACGCCGCTGTGCCGGCCAAGGGGAGGGATGGGGTGGGGAGGAGGTTGGGGAAGTGGATGGGGATGCGTTCTGGGGGCTGTGCCCAGTGGTACTGGGGGGGTTTTGGGTCTGGGAATGGGGTCTTGGACTGAGAATGGGATCCTGGTGTATGGGGATGGGGTCCTGGTTTGGTGATGGGGTCCTCGTTATGGCCATGGGGAGATGGGGTTTGGGGTTTGATATTTAGGGTCCGGGGGTGGGATTGGTCTTGTCTTTTACAGGGTCTTAGTCTGGGGATGAGATTCTGGTGCATGGGGTCGGGCTGAAGGGTTTGGAATTGGGGCTTGGTCAAGGCCACGGGGAGGTGAGATTTGGGGTCTGGGGTGCTGGGCATGGCATCCACATTTGGATCAGGGTCACAAGTTGCTATGCTCCAGGTTCTGGGGTCCTGCTTTGAGCCCATGGTTCTGGCTGGGGCTGTGGGTGCTGTGGTTTGGTGCTGTGGTCCTGGCTCGGAGATGTGGGGTGAGGGTCCCACATGGGTTGGGTACATTTGGGATGCCTCATCCCCACAGTGCTCGGGACCCTGAGACATCACCAGCGGCTTTGGAAGGAGGGAACAAAAAGGATAGTGGGAGGAGAAATCCCAGCACCGTGGGGGAGCGTGAGGGGCTTCCAAGACCCTGCTCCCCATGTATGCTTTCTGCAGGGCTGCTGCTGCCCTCTGGCGAGACCCTACTGGAGGACCACCATCCTCCTTACACGATCACCTTCCTCCTCGCATGGCCACCAACCTTCCTGAGCAGCCACCTTCCTCCTTATGTGGCCACCATCCTCCATACATGGACACCATCCTACTCTCATGGACCACCATCCTCCTCATGTGGCGACCATCCTCCCTGCATGGCCACGGGTGGGACATGGAGGCCACCAGCACTTGCCCTCCTCCGGACTCTGGAGCGGTTTCTGGATGCCCCCATCCCACTTTTTGGGGTCTCAACTCTTCTCCTAGAGCCCCTCCAACATTTTTAGGTCTCTCTGCTGTTTCCTCCCCTCCCAGGTCAGGGGAGGAGGGAACAGGTGAACACGTCAAGCCCAATCACTACCGCTTCCTAAAGGCTGTGAGTCCCACACAGTGCCTTGGTGATGTCCCCTACCCAGCACTGAGCTCAGTCACAGGAGGTGGTTTTGGGTGCACACACCATTGCCATCCTATGGCTGGAGGGGAAAGATGCCCAGTCCCTGCACTGGTACCCCCCCTTGCTCTGCCCCCAGTGATGCCCACCCCTCTCTGCCCCCAGACCTATCCACACACACACACAGCAGATGCACAGGGGTTCTCATACTGCACCCTTATGGGACAGACAGTGTGAATGCACAGCTGTGATTTAGACAAGATTTTAATAAGAAAATACAAGATAGCGCAGACTGCAGTGACCGGCCCCAGATGAAAAAAAGACAAGGCAGAACAGATAACAGCATCTGGTCCCATTTCACACACAGCCGACCCCTTCTTGTTCCTCTCCCTCTTCCATGCCCTGTCCATTGGTGACTGCGCAGGCTGGGCTCCCAGCAATGCCTCCTTCATTGGACAGGGTCAGGTTGGTGGCCCCGAGCATTTGTGTTGGTGGATTCCTCCCTTTCTTCCATGGTCAGGCATTGGAATAGGGAGGTGATGGGGTCACTGTTCCCAGAGGTAGTCAAGAAATGTGGAGATGTAGCACTTGTGGACGTGGTGGAGATGGAGTGGAGTTGGACTAGGTAATCTTTGACGTGTTCTCCAACCTTTGTGATTCTGGGATTTTATAGGAAAGGAATGGGGTGGCTGAACCTTCAGAACATATTGGTTTGAGGTAATGGATATCAATGGCATGGGACACAGTTAGCAGGCGTGGTGGTGATGGGCCAACGGTTGGACTTGATGATCTTGGAGGTTTTTTCCAACCTTCCTGATTCTGTGATTCCATATGAAAGCAATGGGGTGGCTAAGCCTACAGATCCTATGGACTGGGGCAGGGACATGTGTGATATTAACTGGGCTTGTTTAGCTTGGAGAAGAGAAGGATCTGGGGAGACCTCATAGCGGCCTTCCAGTACTTGAAGGGAGCGTATAAACAGGAAGGGGAACGGCTGTTTACAAGGGTGGACAGTGATAGGACAAGGGGGAATGGTTTTAAACTGAGACAGGGGAGGTTTAGGTTGGATATTAGGAGGAAGTTTTTCACCCAGAGGGTGGTGACGCACTGAACAGGTTGCCCAAGGAGGCTGTGGATGCCCCATCCCTGGAGGCATTCAAGGCCAGGCTGGATGTGGCTCTGGGCAGCCTGGTCTGCTGGTTGGCGACCCTGCACATAGCAGGGGGTTGGAACCGAATGATCATTGTGGTCCTTTTCAACCCAGGCCATTCTATGGTTCTATGATACCAATGGCATGGGACACAACAATTATTGGGCACAGTGGGGATGGGTCGGGGTTGGACTTGGGGATCTTAGAGATCTTCTGCAACCTTAATGATTCTATGATTCTATATCAGTGGTACAGGTTGGTGGAGCCTCCAAACCCTGTGGGTTCAGGAAAAGGATACAGGTCTGGATATCAATGGCACAGGACAAGGTCAGTGGGCATGGTGGGGATGGGTTGGGGTTGGACTTGATGACCTTGGGGGTCTTCTCCAACCTGAATGGTTCTGACTCTACAACAGGAGTAGTACCATCCTACAGCCCCTGAGCCCTACTCAGCGTGACACTCTACACCCCCATGGCCTCCTGCACCCTCTGCTTGTACTCAGCCCTGTCCTCCCGCAGCCGCGCCAGCCAGGGCAGGAGGGACTCGGTGGGGTCGGGCGGTGCCTCTCCCTCAACAGGGCTGAGCCTGAGGACCAGCGGGCGATGGGAGCAGAGCTGGTAGGGGCCGAGCACTGCGCTGCGCACACACATGGCCCTAAGGGCGGCCATGATGAGCGACAAGCTGTCAGCCCAGTGTTTGCCTGCGCTCTGGGCCAGGCGCTGCAGGCTGGTGGTGATGGCTTCCACCCAGTTGGGTAATAAGAACTGCACGTCCACAACCATCTGCAGACTCATCTGCACTGCGTCCTGCAGGAAACGCTCGCAGTGCCCCATGCTGATGCAGGATGGCATCCCCAACCGCTGCACCACGTGCTCTTGCAGCAGCGTGACCATCTCCGTGACCATCTCCTCCCTGTTGCCTTTCCGCATCGGGAAGGCGTCCACCCACCCCGAGAACTCATCCAGCAGCACCAGCAGGGAGGAGTAGCCCTTGGAGGAGAGGGGTAAGTCCTTGACGTGGGCCAGCTGCAGACGTGACCACGGCCCCTCCGTGCGCTGGGGCTGCGGGGGGCTCCTGGTGCAGCTGCAGCACTGCACCCACCGGGCCACCTGCTCGCGGTCCCCTTCCCAGCGCGCCACCTGCCAGACCCTTTTCAGCATCTTTGTCACCCCCACGTGCCCCACATGGCTGAGCGCAACGATCTCCTGCCTCTCGTGCTTGGATGGCTCCCACACCCGCTGGCCATGAGAGGACAACACCCACGCTTGGATGCTCTGTGCTCTCTCCACCACCTTTCGGTTCCACTTCAGCTCTTCCCCATCCCTGCTGTCCCCAACATGCAGCACCCCTGGATTGGCCGACACCCATTGCAGAACGCTCTGCCACAACTGCATGTCTCCCACCCTTCTGTCCTTGACGTCCCTATTCTGCAGCCCTTGCACCACGCTTTGGGAGTTGGCATAGACATACAAAGGCTTGGAGCTCCGGTGCTCCTGCATCAGCACCCTGATGGCCTCCAGCTCCACGTCTGCCGGCGAGCCATGCTGCATCAACCCCAGCAGCCAGCGCTCCTCCAGGTTGGTGGCAGCAAAGCCTAAGGCTGCCACACAGGCCCTGCGCCCTGCTGTGAACCAAACATCACTGTGGGGCACACCGGATGGCAGCTGGTGTAGGAGAGGTGCGGTGTGCACCAGCACGTCCGAACGCTGTGGGGCTGCGGGCATTCTTTTCCCCCCGTTGACCAGAAGCAAGTTCCACTGCTTCTTGCAAGGGATCGGCCAACAGAAGGTCTCGGTGTCACCCCGAAGGAGGTACTTCCAAGGGGAATGGGGCATTTGGATGACGATCGGAGCCGTCCCTATGAGATCCTGGAACTTGTGCACCGCTCTGACCACTGCCATGCACTGCTTCTCCTTGGGCGAATAGGACACTTGGTGCTCCTTCAGCACGCAGGACTTGAACCGGATGGCGACAATCCTCCCCTGCTCATCCTCCTGCAGCAGAGCAGCCCCCATCGTCTCATTGTACACCGTCGGCCTGATGATGAATGGCTGCGACCGGTCGACAAAACGCAACACCGGCGCCGTCACAACGGCCTTTATCAGCCTCCGCAGTGCCTGCTGCTGCTCCTGGCCCCAACGCCACTTCTCCTCATTCAGCAGTGACTTCAGGGGCCGCACCAACTCCTGGTAGTCCTCTACGTGGTCCTGGTGACAGCACAGCTTCTCCAGCAACGAGCTGAGGCTTCTCAAGTCTGATGGTGATGGAGCGTTCACGATGCACTCCAATTTGCTCGCCTGCAGCTCCCAGCCGCGTGCCGACAGCTTCATCCCCAGGTAGTCGACCTCGGGCTGCACCAGCTGAGCCTTCCACAGTTTGACTTTAAAACCAGTGTTTTGGATCAGCCGCAGAACCCTCTTGGTGCGGGACTCGGTCTCCTCACGGGTTCTCCCAGAGATGATCATATCGTCTACGTAAGAAGACACCCAGCCTTTGTCCTCCGGGGGCAGCTGGGCCAGCATGCAGGCCACACGGCGGTGCACGATGCTGTTGGTGAGGTAGAAGCCCGGAGGCAGGCGGGTGAACAGATACTGCTGCCCTCGGAAGGAGAAGGCAAACCTGCGCCTGGAGGCGGCCGTCAGCGGGATGGCGAAGGAGGCGCAGGACAGATCAAGGGTGCTGAAATAGCGGCTGCGAGGGCTGAGCACCTTTGCCACATCCGTCCTGTCCAGGGATTCCGTCGGCTGCCGGGGGGTGACGCTGTGGATGGCCTTGAAGTTGAGCGTCAGCCGCAACGTCTCCCCGTTGTCCTTGGAGATGAGGTGCAGAGGGCTGTTGGAGGGCGAACTGCCCATCACCACGATGCCCTCCCCCAGCATCTGTCGCAACAGCGAGGCCACCACTCTGTCCACGTGTGGAACGAATGATTTCTCTTCTTGGTACGGCACCGGATCCCCGGTCACCTCCACCTGCTCGGCCACCAGCCCACAGTCCATGTTGTACCTCGCCCACACATACGGGAACTCCTTCACCCATGGATTCTTGTGCTCATCCTGGTGCTCCATCATCCCATGGTACCCCTCCATCCATGGCCTGATGCTCCTGTTCCAGAACTCCATGACCCTACGGATGCGCGCTGGAGGCTCAGAAGTTGACAGAAAGAGACTAAATGCCTCTGGGTCTGCACCTCAAAGGAGGAGGGTGAGGAAAGGGGAGGGTGAGGAAGGTGGTGCTTCTGCCCACAGAGCGCTCAGCTCACCCAACGTCTGCTCCTCCCACAGCTGACACTGAGGTCTGTGGGAGAAGAGCAGAGCTGCTATGAGAGCAGAGCTGATAGCAAAACCCTCCCCCGTGTTAACCTTGAGCACAGAACACAGCACACAGAAATAGGAAACGCAGCTGCTGCACCCCCATGCACAGCATCCCATGCATGGCCCTGCACCCTTACGAACACCTGTGCACCCCTATATGACCCTACGAACAAGTATCCCATATGCAACCCTGCACTCCAGTGCACCCTATGCATGAGTGACACGTTCAGCCCCATGCACCCCCATACATGAGCAGCTCTGCAGCCATATGCACCCCATGCAACCTCATGTACAAATGTCCCATACACAGACCTGCACCTCCATGCATCCCTATGCACACCAGTGCACAAGTGCCCTACTCAACCCCATGCACCCCTCTGCGCGAGTGCCCCATACACCCCATGCAGCCCTATACATGAGTGCCCCATTCACCCCATGCACGACTGTCTCATTTGTGACCCTGAAACCCCCCTGCACCCCCATGAACAAGGGTCCCATACATCCCATGAACCCCCATGCAACCCTTTGCACAGTGTCCCCCCTATGCACAGCCCTTCATCCATACACGAGTGTCCCTTACATCCC
Organism: Gallus gallus; assembly: GCF_016699485.2. Taxonomy (NCBI): domain Eukaryota; kingdom Metazoa; phylum Chordata; class Aves; order Galliformes; family Phasianidae; genus Gallus; species Gallus gallus. The sequence continues at coordinate 104,998,748 of NC_052534.1, forward strand.
ATGAACCCCCATGTAACCCTATGTATGAGCATCCCATAAACCCTGTGCACCCCTATGCAGTGTCCCACTCACAGCCCTGCACCCCCAAACACCCCTATGCACAGTGTCCCATACACAGCCCTGCACCCCCAAACACTCCTATGCAGTGTCCCACTCACAGCCAAACAACCCCAAACACCCCTATGCAGTGTCCCATACACAGCCCTGTCCCCCCATGCACACCAATACTTGAGCATCCCATACACAGCCCTGCACCCCCCCAAGCAGTGTCCCATACACAGCCCTGCAACCCCACACAACCCTATGTACAGAGTCCCATTCACAACCCCACACCCCTCTATGCACAGCGTCCCACTCACAGCCCTGCATCCCCATGCACACCCATACATGAGTATCCCATACACAGCCCTACACTCCCACACACCCCTATGCACAGTGTCCCATTCACGGCCCTGCACCCCCATGCACCCCTATGCAGTGTCCCACTCACAGCCAAACAACCCCAAACACCCCTATGCAGTGTCCCATACACAGCCCTGCATCCCCAAACACACCCATGCACGAGCATCCCATACACAGCCCTGCACCCTCACACCTCTCTATGCACAGTGTTCCACTCACAGCCCTGCACCCCCATTCAAGAGTATCCCATACACAGCCCAGTACCCCACATCCCCTACACACAGTGTCCCACTCACAGCCCTGCAACCCCAAACACCCCTATGCAGTGTCCCATACACAGCCCAGCACCCCACACACCCCCTACTCAGTGTCCCATACACAGCCCTGTATCCCCATGCACCCCTATGCAGTGTCCCATACACAGCCCCACACCTCCCTACGCAGTGTCCCACTCACAGCCCTGCACCCCCATGCACACCTATTCACGAGTATCCCATACACAGCTCTGTACCCCCATGCACCCCTAGCCAGTGTCCCATACACAGCTCTGTACCCCCATGCACCCCTATCCAGTGTCCCATACACAGCCCTGCATCCCCATGCACACCCCCTACTCAGTGTCCCATACACAGCCCTGCATCCCCATGCACACCCACACACGAGCATCCCATTCACAGCCCCGCACCCCCAAACACCCCTATACACGGCATCCCACTCACAGCCAAACACCCCCACGCACCCCTATGCACTGTCCCACTCACAGCCCCGCACCCCCACACCCCCCTATGCGCGGTGTCCCACACACATCCTCGCACCCCCCCCCTTCCCCACGTACAGTGACCCACACACAGCCCCTCACCCCTATACACCCCCACCCCCCATAGATGCCCGCACCGCTCTTCCGCAGCCTCGCTCTGTCCGCACCTCCGTTCCGCTTCCGCGGGGCCGTTCTCCCCCCCCTCCTCCTCCAGCAGCCGCCCCTCCCACTGCCCCGCTGCGCTCCGACCCCTCTCCCCCCCCCCGGGGGCTGCGTTCTCCCGTTGCTCCTCTCCGCTTATCGCTGCGGGGGCTGCGCTCGGCGCCATGGGATTCTTTGCAATGGGATTCTGTCTTTGCTTTTGGTTTGTTTGCTCTTTCCTTTCTCTTTCGTTTTGCCGGGGGGGGGGGGGGGGGGGGGAGGATGATGGCATCCCTCTCCCCTCCCGTGCCGGCCTGGAGCGGAGGTGATACTGCGTGCCTCAGTTTCCCCAATGAAGGAGGAGGGTTGGATGGAAAGCGAAGCCGCGCCCATCCCCGCAGCGTCTGGGAGACGGCGGATACGGGGGAGGGGGGGTTGGGGGGGGTGCCCGGCGGGGGCCGGTTCCAGAAAGCTCCGGGCTGGGAGCTGGGCGGACCCGCGGCGGCGGGGCGGATAAAAGGGGGCGGGTGGGGGCGGGCGGTGGAGCTCCTGGGGCAGCCGGCACTGAGCGTAGGTAATTCCTTCCCTTCCCTTCCCTTCCCTTCCCTTCCCTTCCCTTCCCTTCCCTTCCCTTCCCTTCCCTTCCCTTCCCTTCCCTTCCCTTCCCTTCCCTTCCCTTCCCTTCCCTTCCCTTCCCTTCCCTTCCCTTCCCTTCCCTTCCCTTCCCTTCCCTTCCCTTCCCTTCCCTTCCCTTCCCTTCCCTTCCCTTCCCTTCCCTTCCCTTCCCTTCCCTTCCCTTCCCTTCCCTTCCCTTCCCTTCCCTTCCCTTCCCTTCCCTTCCCTTCCCTTCCCTTCCCTTCCCTTCCCTTCCCTTCCCTTCCCTTCCCTTCCCTTCCCTTCCCTTCCCTTCCCTTCCCTTCCCTTCCCTTCCCTTCCCTTCCCTTCCCTTCCCTTCCCTTCCCTTCCCTTCCCTTCCCTTCCCTTCCCTTCCCTTCCCTTCCCTTCCCTTCCCTTCCCTTCCCTTCCCTTCCCTTCCCTTCCCTTCCCTTCCCTTCCCTTCCATAGGGACCCACTATGGGAGCACAGCTATACCCTCCTGGTTGCCCCCAGCACCTCCGTGCCATGGGATATGATGCACCAGGCAGGAGTTTCCCACAATGCTGTGTGCCCGGCAGGATGGGAGGGCATCGGTTATTTTGTGGGGGGGGAGGGCAGGAGTTATTTTGGGGGATGATCAGCATTTTTGGGGGGCGAGGTGTTAGCAGGTCTCTTTTTTTTGGGGGGGGGGGGGGGAGGAGGGCAGCAGTATTGTGGGGCAGCAATGGGGGCCGTGCAGCGGCACCCACCAACGATGCTGCAGTGGGGCACGGGGCCAGGACCCCCCCAGGGGCCGGGGCTCCCAGGAGCCCCACCGCAGCTGATAGTTGCGCAACTCTCTATTTTCGGGCATTCAGTAGCCACGCACTGCAGCTGAGCTATTGCACAACGCTCTTGATTTTTTGGGGGGGCAGCCCCATCGAGGCTTTGCCTCCCCCCCCAGCCCTTCCCAATATCCTTCCACCCCCCCCCCTCCGTGTGAACACGGGGAGAAGAAAAAGAGGAGAAGAAAGTCCCGCTCCGTTCTTTGGCTGCATCGGAGTTTGGCACAGCCCTACCCAATGCTGTGCCCACGGCGGTGGCCCGGTGCCCGCTGCTGACTCACGGCCCCGTGCCCGGATCCCAATCCCTCTCACTGCCTTCACCCACACAGGTCCAGGCGGCTCTGGGACGGGACCATGGCGCTGCCTCTGCTCGCCCTGCTCAGCCTGGGGCTCGTCTGCCAGGGGGGGCAAGGCCTCGTGCCCCCCAGCGAGCTGAAACGTAAGTGGGGGTATGCTTTGGGGTGGAGGGGTGGGGAGGAGCAGGGAAAGGATGCTCGCGCTCGTTGCTTTTGGGAGGGTCGTTCCCTGCTGGCGGTGGGGAGGGGTGAGCGCTGTGCCCGTGGGGATGGGGCACAGCATCTTCCTTGAGGAGTGGGAGCGTGGCACTGGGGCCGGATGCATGAAGGTGGCTACTGAGCGGGGTGCGGGGTGGGGGGGAATCTATGGGTGATACTGCCCAAATACTGCCTGCAGAGGGCAGGGGGATGCAGCCCCATCCAGCTGGGTTAAGGTTTGGTTTTTAAGTCACTTTTTTGGAGTTCTGTGAACTTGACTTTTGTGAGCAAATGTTTGCATGCACTGGGGGAAATTCAGCTCGTCTCGGCAGCAGTGAGCTCAGAGATACTCTCCCTTCCATCCTCTCTCCCTTCCATCCTCTCTCCCTTCCATCCTCTCTCCCTTCCATCCTCTCTCCCTTCCATCTATCCATCCCTCCTCTCTCCTTCCCTTCCATCCATCCCTCCTCTCTCCTTCCCTTCCATCCATCCATCCCTCCTTCCCTTCCATCCATCCATCCCTCCTTCCCTCCCTTCCATTCATCCCTCCTCCCTCCCTTTCATCCTTCCATCCATCCATTCTCCCTCTCTCCCTACCTCCCATCCATCCTTCCATCCCATCCTCCCTCCCTTCCATCCCATCCTCCCTCCCTTCCATCCCTCCCTCCTCCCTCCCTTCCATCCCTCCCTCCTCCCTCACTTCCATCCCTCCCTCCTCCCTCTCTCCCTTCCCTCCCTCCTCCCTCCCTTCCATCCCTCCCTCCTCCCTCCCTTCCATCCCTCCCTTCTCCCTCCTTTCCATCCCTCCATCCCTCCCTCCCTTCCATCCATCCACCCCTCCTCCCTCCCTTCCATCCATCCCCCCACCCACCCTCCCCACAGAGCTCTCAGCAGCCGGCAGCAAGTACATTGACACTGAAGTGGAGAATGCCATCAATGGGGTGAAGCAGATGAAGACACTGATGGACAAGACCAGCAAGGAGCACCAGGCCATGCTGCACACGCTGGAGGAGACCAAGAGGAGGAAGGAGGTGGGTGAGGTGGGGAGGGTTGGGGGGCTCAGGGCTGCAGGGAGCTGATCCGGGGGGGTGCATGCTGTGCCATGCAGGAGGCAGTGAAGCTGGCCTTGGAGAAGGAGAAGCAGCTGGCAGAGAAGCAGGAGGTGTGCAACGAGACGATGCTGTCACTGTGGGAGGAGTGCAAGCCCTGCCTCAAGCACACCTGCATGCGCGTCTACTCCAAGATATGCCACAGCGGCTCGGGGCTGGTGGGCCGCCAGGTGAGCTGGGCTGGGGGTGTCGTAGGGGGCGGTGGGGCTTTGGGGCTCAGCACTGACCCCAATCCCACGGCAGCTGGAGGAGCTCCTCAACCGCTCCTCACCCTTCTCCATCTGGGTGAACGGCGAGCGCATCGACGCGCTGCTGGATCGGGAGCAGCGGCAGGAGCGGCGCTTCGAGGACCTGGAGGAGCGCTTTGGGCTGATGGAGGACGGCGTGGAGGACATCTTCCAGGACAGCACGCAGCTCTACGGGCCTGCCTTCCCCTTCTTCCGAACGCCGCCCTTCGGTGGTTTCCGCGAAGCTTTCGTCCCACCCGTGCAACGTGTCCGCCTGGTGCCACCGCGCAGGAGGCTGTCCCGGGAGCTGCACCCCTTCTTGCAGCACCCGGTGCATGGCTTCCACCGCCTCTTCGAGATGACGCAGCGCATGCTGGATGGGGGGCACGGCGCCTGGGACCACCTGCTGGGGGGCTTTGAGTCAGGTAGGAGCGCAGCGCCACCACAGTTCCCCTTCCTTGTCGGCGTGGAGGATGGGCTCAACCCTAATACGAGACAGCGGAGAATCCACATGGAAACCTGGGAGCCTTAGGTTCTGCCGTTAGCAGAACTGGGATGGGTTTCGGGGTGGTTTTTGCCTGTAGTTGCACCTCAGGGGGGCTAGATGCCAAAGGGATGAGTTGGTGTTGGGTTTGGATGCGCTCATCTGGGGCTGTCCCTATGTTGTCACCATCCCTGCGTTGTCACCTCCGTCACTGTCTGCTGGGCCAGAGCCATGGCTCCACGCAGGGCAGCTGGGAACAGGGCTGATTGCAAAACAGTGGTTGGCACAGAGTGCTCTGGTCCAGAAAACATCTCGTTTGGGGCCAGGAAATGTTTGTCGGTGAAGTCAAACTTCCCTGGAAAAAAGTGCTTGAATGGCTCACAAAAGCCCTGTGGTGCAATCTGGGCTTGTTGGACCGAGGCCTGGAATAGGGGATGTCCCCCATCTGTGTCCCCCATCTATCCATTGTCCCCATCCTCCCATGGTTGCCCAATCCATTGGTTCCTCATCCAAACTTTGGTCCCCTATCCACAATCCCTTCTTACCCATGGCCCCCCAACATGGTTCCCCCCCCATCCGTTGGTCCCCTATCCATTGTTTCCATCCACCCATGGTCTTGCATCCATCCATTGATCCCCTATCCATGGTCCCCACCTACCCATGGTCCCCCATCCATTCATTGGTCCCCACCCATTGTCCCCATCCACGGTCCCCTTTCCATCCATTGGTCCCCTATCCATTGTTCTCATCCAGCCATTATCTCCCATCCATTCATCAGTCCCTTATCCATTGTTCCCATCCACCCATGGTTTCCCATCTATCCATCGATCCCCCACCCATTGTCCCCATCCATGGTCCCCCTTCCATTCATTGGTCCCCTATCCATTGTCTCCCATCCATCCATCAGTCTCCCATCCACTGTTCCCGTCCACCCATGGTCTCCCATCCATCCATCGGTCCCTTATCCATTGTTCCCATCCACCCATTGTCCCCATCCACGGTCCCCCATCCATCCATCAGTTTCCCATCCATTGCTGCCATCCACCCATTGTCTCCCATCCATCCATTGGTCCCCTATCCACTGTTCCCATCCACCCATGGTCTCCCATCCACCCATTGGTCCCTTATCCATGGTCCCCCATCCATCCATCGGTCTCCCATCCATTGCTCTCATCCACCCATGGTTCCCCATCCACCCATTGGTCCCCTATCCATTGTTCCCATCCACCCATGGTTCCCCATCCATCCTTTGGTCCCCTATCCACCGTTCCCATTCACCCATGGTCTCCCACCCATCCTTTGGTCCCTTATCCACGGTCTTCCATCCATTGGTCTCCCACCCGTTGTCCCCATCCAACCATGGTTCCCCATCCATCCATCAGCCCCCCATCCATGTCCCCGTGTCTCTGCTGAGAGCAATGTGACTGGGCAATGCTGTCCTTGCTGTGGCCGCATTTTGGGCTGCGGGGTGTGGGGAGCTCCCTAACGTGTTGCTCTCTGCAGAATCCCGTAACTTCAGCACCGATCGCATGGTGTGCCGTGAGATCCGGCGCAACTCGGCCGGCTGCCTGCGGATGCGGGATGAGTGCGAGAAGTGCCGGGAGATCTTGGCTGTGGGTGGGTAGGGGGCAGGAGGGGGCAGGATGGGGGCTGTGCCTGGCTGAGGAGGTGCGGGGTGAGGTGGGGAGGGGGCTGTGAAGGGATGCGGGGCGTGGGGATGGGAGTGCAGGGGATGGGATGCAAGGGATGGGAGTAGGAATGCAGGGGTTGGGATGAAGGGGATGCTGGAGTTGGGGATAGGGGTACAGGGGGTGGGATGCAGGGAGTGGGGATGCAAGGGGTGCAGGGATGCAGGGGATAGAAGGGATGGGGATGCAGGGGGGGGATGTAGAGGATGTAAAGATGGGGACGTAGAAGGTGAGGATGGGGGGTGCAGGGGATGGGGACACAGAGGATGCAGGGGATGGGGATGTAGGAGAATGATGTGCAGCGGATACAAGGGGTAGGGATACAGGGGGTGGGGCTGTAGGAGATGGGAAGGGGGATGCAGGAGATAGAGGTGCAGGGGATGCAGCGGATGGGGATTTAGAGGATGGAGGTGCGGGGGATGCAGGGGATGGGGATGCGTGGGATAGATAGGGGTGCAGGGGATGCAGGGGATAGGGGTGCTGCAGTGCTCCCTGACCCCCCATCCGTGCCCCACAGACTGCTCGCAGACAGACCCGGTGCAGAGCCAGCTGAGGGAGCAGTTTGAGGATGCCCTGCGCCTGGCCGAGCGCTTCACCCGCCGCTACGATGACCTCCTCAGCGCCTTCCAGGCCGAGATGCTCAACACCAGCAGCCTCCTGGATCAGCTCAACCGTCAGTTCGGTTGGGTCTCACGCCTGGGCAACCTCACGCAGGGCACCGATGGGTTCCTGCAGGTCACCACGGTGCGTCCCTATTGTCCCCAGGGCTCTGCCAAGGCCTCTGGGCCCCCCTCCGTGGCTGAGGGAAAGTGGGTCAGGGGGAGAAAGAAGCGATTGTGCGGTCCCCTGTGCACAATAGCGGCCGTGGGGCCGGGTGCCAGAGCTGGGGGGGGGGCAGCGTGGGGGGTGCGAGGAGGGCTGAGCCTTCTCTCCGTGCCCCCTTCCCTCCAGGTGTTCTCCAAAACTCCCAACCTCGAGGACCCGTCAGCGCCAGCCGACACGCAGGTGACGGTGCAGCTCTTTGACTCGGAGCCGCTGTCGCTCACCGTGCCTGGGGACATCTCCTGGGACGATCCACGCTTCATGGAGATCGTGGCCGAGCAGGCGCTGCAGCACTTCAAGCAGAACAACACCATGTGAGTCCTGGCCCCCATGTCCCCTACTTCCCCATCCCCTGCATCCCCTAGGGGTGTCCGTGTGGTCTATGGGTGTACGCAGCAGGCTGGAGCTGCTCCGAAGCATTAAAACCCTCCAGCAACCCAGGCTGAGCGCTCAGCCTGCTTAGGCTGGGGGCTGTTATGCCTCACCCCCCCCTGCTTTCCTTCCTCTGGCAGAGAGTAGCTGTCCCTCCTACTGCTCCGTCCCCACATCAGTGGGTCAAACGCCGTCACCACCGCTCCCGCTGCTGGGCCCCCCCCTCCCCAGGGCCCGAAGCAGGCAATAAAGGTAGAGTGAACCCCCCCCCCCCCCCACGTCGACTGCGCTCTCCTGCTGTGCCTTCTCGGGCTGTGCCCCAGCACAAATAAACCTTGTGGAAAAAGCAGCTGTGCAATGCTGGGATGAGTCGTCGGGTGTTGCGAAAGGGGAGAAAGCTGAGAGCTGCCACCACGGATAGTTTCCTGTTCCTGTGCTGGGGTGAGGAGCTGGCCTCCCCAGAGCCAGCACAGCAGGAGTGAAGCTGCTGTGAGGCCATGCATGGTCCCCCAAGGCTCACTGCCTTCTGTTCCCCGTTGCAGCTGGCTCAGCTGCAAAATGTGGCTGCTTGGGACTGGCACACAGATGCTGCACACATAGGTGCTCCCATCCTTCAGGGATGTTGGGGAACACAGGGATGGGGGCACACAAGGAACGCACCACCCTAAAGGCAAACCCCAAAAGGGACCCTCCCCTCTGCCAGGACGCCACAGAGCGAGCCATGGGCAGGAACACTTTATTTGGCAGCAACACAGGTTGTGGATCAGTGGGGCCAGCCCCATTGTGAGCCCTCTGCCCACCGAGCTGGCCCCGTCCGTGCCTGGGGAGGGCGGGCAGGCACAGCCCAGCAGTGTCCTCCCCGCACCCCCATACAATGAGGCAGCAGAAAGGCTCCTCCTGGAAGGAGCACAAGTCCCACAGGGCTCAGCGTTCACTGTTGATGGCAGCATTCTCTGCATTCAGCAATCCCTCCCGCTCGGCCTCGCTGCCATCAGCCCTGCTCCGGGCCAGGCGGGCGAGCACGGGGCGGTGCAGCCCGTTGTAGAGGGCAGCACCCATCAGCAGGATGGCAAAACCCAAAATCTGCAGGCCGTGGAAAAGCTCCCAGCCCAGTGCCAGGCTGACGGCCCAGATGACGACGGTGCGGAGGCTGTCCAACACCATGCGGGTGGTGGCACTGATCTCTTTGGTGACGCTGATGCCGGCGAAATTGAAGAAGGCGATGCTGCTGATGTTACCCAACAGGGCCAGGGCGATGAGGGGCTGCCGGCTGATCTGGCAGAAGGCATCGAGGGCGTCCTCCAGCACCCGCCGGGGGTTCCCACTGAAGCTGCCCGCTGGGATGTAATACATGGGGATCAGCAGTAGGGCCAGGATGATGAACCCGAAGAAACCTGGGGGAAAGAGGGAGTGATGTGTGAGACGGGAGCTGGCTTCAAGCACGGCCCAAAGCTGCCCGTTCCCCCTGTATAAGCCGTTCCTGTGCTACAGCATCCAGCCCCCAACCCCCATCAGCACTCCCTGTTCCCCATACTGCAGCCCTTTGAGCAAAGCCTCTTCCCCAAAAGCCCTCAGCCCGGCCCCACACAGCAGCAAACCTTCGGTGCCGACAGCCCGCAGCGGGTGCACGTCGTGCTTGTAGACAAACTTCTCCTCCAGCACCATCTGGATGGCAACGATCACCTGTGCCATGATGATAAGGAGGTCACCTGCAGGGAAAAGAGGGAAAGGTTGAGCCCTGCACCCCCTGGGCAGGCAGCGTGGCTGACCTGGAGCGGTGCACAGAGAGGTGGCCAGGGTTATTTCCCTGCAGCCACCCCGCAAGGATGCCACATACCAGTTATCACCTCGCTGAGCTTGTGCTTCTGGTCGTGGCTGCTATGCAGGTCAGCCAACCCCACCACCACCAGCCCTACGATGGTGACCAGGATGCCCAGCCATTGGCTCAGCTCCAGCTTGCGGCCCAGGAAGGCCACAGAGAGGAGCCCGGTGAAGATGATGACGGATCCTCGCAGCATCTGGAAGCTGGAGGCACTGGTCATGTTCAGGGCTGTGTGGGGAGAAAGCACCTTTGAGTCGTGTGTGCCACCGCTCCTCTGCTCAGGGATCTGCACCCACCCCAAACGCCACTGCAGGAGGCTCTGAGGTCTCAGAGAGGCAGAGCCTCTCCCCAGCACTCACCCACGTACATGATGCTGGTCCCAGTCATGTCGCAGAGCGCAGGGGGCAGGAAAAGCAGTGGGCTGAAGGGCTGCGATGGTGCCATGCTGGGCTCCGGCCTCCGCCGGTCCCTGCACAGCAGCAGGTAGAACACAGCCAGGCAGGAGAACTCACCCAGGAACATGCCCACGGCCTATGGGAGAGGTGGGTCAGAGTGGTCGGACCCAGTGGGATGCCCTACGGCTCCGGGTTGGGGTCTCACCTGCAGGAAGGGGTGCTGGAAGCTGTGCTCCTCCGTCCCACCACAGCCAGCAGCGCTGAAGTTGTCAGCCCATCTGTGAAGGAAAGTAGCAGGGTTAGGGCAGGAGATGGAGCATAACCCAGTGCACAGCCAGCACTGTCTGCGCCCTCTGGAGTTGTGAGCAGAGTTGGACCTCCACCTGCCATATACCATTGGGCCAACCTAGAGAACAGGGGGTGGCCAAGGGCACTCCTAGCTCTAGCTTGCAGCTCCCAGTGCTTCTTTCAGGCGTCCACAACCACAGGCAGCCCCTGACCTGGAGGAAAGCAGCACCCGAGTGACAGCTCTGGGGTCAGGCTACAGCACTGCCTGTGTTTCCCAGGTGCTGGGAAGAAACTGTACTGCTGGCCCTGCTCCCAGCCCTGAGTGACAGGTGAGGAAATGGACACCGCTGTGTCACGCACCGTCGCTGCGTCACACACCACTGCAATCCACTGTCCCCGAGCCCATTTCTGAGAGAGGAAGGATCCAGCCATGCAGTGAGGAGAGCAGACTGTGGGAGGTGATCCTGATCCACCAACTTTGGGGGCTATGGGACAGATGGGCCCTGAAAGGAGGCTGGCTTGCAGGCTGCGGAGGCAGCAGCTCCCACACAGCCACAGTGGTTGGGGCTGCAGGGTACAGCGTCCCTCTTTTGGATCTTCCAAGCCAAAATATTGTCCACGCTGGACAGAATGGCGCTGTCGAAGAGAGCATCACCCCTTTGCAGGGCTGGACCCCAGCCTCTCAGTGACACCACATACCAACGCTGTCTCCATACACCTTAGCACAGCCCCCATGAGAGCCTGACACGTGCCCAGCTCTACTGTGTGCTCGCAGAGCTGCTGAGCTCAGGGGAACAGGCAAGAGGAAGGCTGAGGCTGCACCAGGAGCTTTGCAGCCAGGCCAGCAAGATTTCAGCATGACTCATCCCCCTCTGACCCCTGCAGCCCCTCCGTGTGTTTCGCAAGAGCCCTCACAGGCAGCTCAGTGCTATCTTCTCCCTCTGTTCTAACACCATGCCTCAGTCTCCTCGCCTACAGACACAGTTTGCCGTGACCAAGGCCAAGCAGAGCCTTAATGTCACCCCTGCAGCGCCGGGCCGAGCTGGACAGGCGGGTCCATCCTGCTTGGGCAGCTCTCAGCAGCACTCACCACAGATGGGGTTCCCTATGGGGGGGGCTCAATACAGCCCATTATGAGCTGCGGCACAGAGCAGGTGCAGGGAAGCCAGGTTGCAGGGTGCAAGCATCTGCAATGGGGCCAAGCAATCCCCAAGCCCCACATTTCCCCTTTTCCTCCCCCAACAGCAGCAGCAGAGCTCCCAGCCCAGGCCTGACCCTCCCCCCCCACCCTTCCCAGTGCCATGAGACCCCCACACAACACTCTGCCCAGCTGGGGGTACATAGGGGGGGGGCTGGGGGAAGTGCTCCAACAGCCAGGGGAACAGAAAGCCTTGGTGGGCCTCGGGGTCTGGGCCTGAGCCTGAGGTCTGGGTCTGAGCCTGGGACTGAGGTTTGGTATGGGGCCTAGGCCTGGGGTCTGGGCCTGGTCTTGGGAGTGGGGCTGGGCCTGGTCTTGGAAGTGGGGCTGGGGTCTGGGACTGGGGCCTGGGGAAGCCCCTCAATGCCCGGGCGGCAGGGAGGACTCACTTGGCCGCCAGAGTGTTGATGGAGCCGGTGAGCAGCATGAGGGCAGCCAGGCCCAGCTGGTACCGAGACCACGCCATGGCCCCGCCGCCGCCGCTGCCGCCGCCGCCTCCCGCCCTGCACCGGGGCGGACGAAGCCCCGCCCCCCTCCGACTTAAGCCCCGCCCTCCACCCACCTACTCACTCTCCCATTGGCTACGCTCACGCGCTGCCTCGACCACGCCCCCTCCCTTTAACCACGCCCCTTCCCCAACCCTCTGTGCGTGACCACGCCCACGCCGCGCTCGACCACGCCCACACCGCGCTTGGCCACGCCCACTCAGCGCTTGGCCACGCCCCCCGCTGCCCGCGGGTGGGACACGTGCGCTCCCCGCGGTGCCCCCACGGGAGAAGCAAACGTCAGCCTCCGTGCTCGTGTCCCCACGCCCCCCGTCCCCATTCCTCCGTGGTGTCCCCCTGTCTCCATGTCCCCACGTCCCCCTGCTATCATACCCCATAGCGGTCCCCTTTCCTTTCGTCCCCCTGTCCCCACGTCCCCGTACCCCCGTGGTGCTCCCCTGCCCCCATGTCCCCTTATCCCCCCCGCTCCCCATATCCCCCTATCCCCACGCTGTCCCCGTGTCCCCGCACTCCCCACGTACCACCAGATGGCGCTGCCGCTGCACGGTCGGTGCCCCCACCTCGAGCGGGGGCCGCACACCCCCACTCACCCCCCCTACCCCTACCCTCTTGGTGGGGAGCATCTCCCAACCCCCCCCCTCCCCACCACCCCCTCGGGCTCTCGCGTGGGCTCCCCCCCTCCTCCCCCACCCCCTCCTTCCCCATCCCCGACTGCCGGAGACGAATTGTTTTTCCATCCGACGTCAGCCCCGGGGGCCGTGACCCACGGGATGGGGGGGGGAGATGAGGGCGAGGGAGGGGGGGGGGGGAAGAAAAGAGAAACCCAAAGAAGGCCGCGTGGTGTTAACCCTTCCTATGCTGGGGCTACGCATGGGCATCGCCTCCATGGAGCATCCCCGGGGGGTCCTCCCGGAATAGAGGGGGTGGGGGAAGGCTGAATGAGACGTGGGCCTCCACCCACCCGCCCTGCTGTGTTCTCCTTTGGTGGCACTGCACTCAAAGCCATTTCTCATCATTGCTCGCAGCAGACGTGAAGGCAAACAGCCCCCGGCCCTCCCCGCTGCCTTTCACCACTGCAGGGGATAGGACATGCATTGCAGATGCACACACACACGTGCGGTGCACGCAAGTCATTGCACACGTGTGTGTGCACACCGAGGTATGGGGCTGGCATCCATGGAGGGAATACGTGGGGAAAGACTGTGTCCCTTAGGGGGTAATGGGGCAGTGAGGACACCCAGCACACTGGGGCACTCTGCAGGCTGCTGGCATGGGGTTGGTCCCTACGTGTGTGTACTTATTTGCACACCTGTGCACACCCGTGCACAGCTGTGCAGCTCTGCACCCTCATGCTGGGGCTGCCCATCACCGAGCGAGGCCATGCTGTAATTAACGAGGATGTGATGTTGGTCCCCTCATTAAGAGCAAGCTCTGCTCATTTCAATCCCTAATCTGATTTCCTGCCGGACGGACAGGAGGACGAGGATGGGTGGGGGATGGCACCGCCAGCTGGAGATTTTCCATCCCTTCCTGTTTGCTGTGCTTTGTTTTCCACTTCAAACCTGCACTTTGCCCTCCAGCATTGAGGGGATGGGAATGGAGGTGGCACAGACACTGCCATGTGCCTCCACTCTGCTCCCATCCATGTGGCCCCGATGCTGGATGAGGGTTGGGTGTGAGGTGGTCTTTGGGGCACCCCACTTTAGGGCTCCGGGCAGGTAGGGAGCAGAAACAATGTTGGGAAGAGAGAGACATCATGGCAGGTGACATCAGCATGCAGAGGGCACAGGGGTGTCAACCATGGAGATTTCCGCCATGGAGATGTCAGTCATGAGATATCAACCAAGGAGATGTCAACCATGGACATGCCAACCATGGACATACCAACCATGGAGATGTCAACCATGGACATGCCAACCATGGACATACCAACCATGGACACGTCAACCATGGACATGCCAACCATGGACATACCAACCATGGAGATGTCAACCATGGACATGCCAACCATGGACATACCAACCATGGAGATGTCAACCATGGACATGCCAACCATGGACATACCAACCATGGAGATGTCAACCATGGACATGCCAACCATGGACATACCAACCATGGACACGTCAACCATGGAGATGCCAACCATGGAGAGCTGTCAGCCATGGAGTTATCAACCAAGGAGATGCCAACCATGGAGAGACGCCAACCATAGGGAAGTCAACCATAGAGACATCAACCATGGAAATGTCAACCAAGGAGATGCCGGCTGTGGAGATATCAACCATGGAAACGCCAACCACAGAGAGGTGTCAACCACAGGGATGTCAGCCATGGAGAGATGCCAGCCATGGAGAGGTGTCAGCCATGGAGAGATGCCAACTCTCCATGTTGTCTGGACATGGAGAGTTGGCATCCAATGGTTGACTGTGGGGATGTCAACCATAGAGATACCAACCATGGAAATGTCAACCAAGGAGATGCCAACTGTGGAGATATCAACCATGGAGAGATAGAAGCTATGGAGAGATGCCAACCATGGAGAAGCCAATCAGGGAGATGTCAAGCAAGAAGATTACAACCATAGAGATATCAACCATGGAGATGCCAACCATGGAGACACCAGAAATGGAAAGGGATTCCCATGGAGCCCCTGGGGACAGCCACCTTTGCTGCTCCCTGCCTGAACCCAAGGGTTCCTCCAGCCCCTGAAGCCCCCCTGAGTCCCCCCAGTGTCTCCTTTGATGGCCACCATCCCCAGCATCATTGCATACATGGCACAGCTCAGCCATGTCCATCCCTCTCTCCTCCTCTTCTTCGCAGACTCCATGCTGGATACCCAGAGGAAAAGGCCGTGCTGCTTAATACCAGCCAGGAATTTTAAGTCTCTCCAGTGCACTGTAAATATTTGGTCTATGAATGACACGGAAATATAAATACTCTGAGAGGCGGAAAAAAAAGAAATCACTCGTCCAGGGGAGGATGGCAGATGTGGGGAGGGAGTAAACCTCATTGCAGGGATTTATGGCCATGAACGGGATCCCCCTGAGCCTCCCCAGCTTCAGGTTGAGCAGCCCCAGCTCTTTCAGCTCTCTTCCCAGCAGAGCTCCAGGCCTTGTGCTGGGCTCTCCCCATGTGCCCGTGTCCCTCTGGCACTGGGGGAGCCCAGCACTGGTCTCAGCATCCATGTACAGTGCTGGGTAGGGTGAAAGGTGCTGTTGGAAAAGCCACATCCCCATCGGCTGCTGAAAGCCGGATCTGCTCTTTGCAGGCTTAGCGTGATTAGATTAGGTGCTGGGTTTGAATGAAGCCCATTTGATCCACTTAAAGGCAGGAGAGCAGCGCTGAGCTCTGCTGATGGCCCATGGAGTCTCAGGTGACCCTGGCCATGGGATGTCCTCATGGCCATCAGCACAAGAACCCACGCAGAGGCTCGGAGCGAGGTGCCCCAAGTGGCACTGAGATTCCAATCAGCCTTTATTTCTCTCTATATTGAAAGTAAATCAGCAGTACAAATATACTTTGGCATGAGAAACTGAGAAACCTCGTCGGGGGGATTCTGTTCCCCGCCGGCGTCCTAAGGATGAGACAGATGCAGAGAGCAAAAAGAAGTTCCCTGGAGTCATCAGCAAGGTTCCCACAAGACTCCCTTACAATAGATATTTATAGATTTCTATAGATACGATTATAGCATCATTTATAATAAATATCCTCTCTGGTATCTAACAGTATGTACACATCATCAAGTATTAGAAATACATCGTTTTTCTCCTGTTAAAAGTTGAGAAAAGAAATGCCTCACTGGGGACAGGCACGCTGGGTTGTCCCCCGAGTCCTGGTGGCCCCCTGATGGGGTTTTGGGGGTTCTTGCTGTCCTGGTGTCCCCCTGTCCCCAGTGACCTGTGCTTTCATTGCTGGGGGATGAGGGGTGATGGAGACCGTGAGCCACAGGGCAGGGAGAAATGGGGGCATCCCACATGCTGGGCTCATGATACTGGGTGCCATGGGGTGCCATGGGGTGCCTTGGGGCACGGACTTGGAGGTGCAGCTCAGAAGGGGTGAAGAGGAGGGTGAAAACCTTCCCCACACCCCAGGCTGTCTCCTCCCCAAATTCTTTGCCCAAGGCGACAGCTCCAGCCCCAGAGCTGCAATTGGGTGCAAAGGGGATGGGGGTCAAGGTGCTGGAGACACCCTGGGCAACACCATCTCTGGACAGAGAACTGAACTTGTTGGTCACGGGTGACATTTTCATCTACGTGACTCCTGGTGTCTCCCCCCAACAAGGAGCAGTAAAATCTCCATCTAAGCCCCTCTTAGCCTGATTTGTTGTGTGCACACCACAGCAGCCTGGTGTTCCAGGGCATCCTACCCTGCCCCACGAAGCCCACGGTGCCCACATACACCCCACTCATGCCTTGCACAGTTGGGCAAGGAGGTGGTGGTGGGGGTCCTGGGGCTCCCCAGCAGCCTAGACAGAATGTGTGTATGTGTATCTGAGCTGTCCCCATGCTTGTTCCCCCCAGCAGCTTTCCATCAGGTTAACACACTCTCCAGGTCTTCAAGTTTCACATTTTGAGGAGTGGTTAGCAAAATAAAATGAAATAAAATAAAATGAAATTAAATTAAAATAAAATAAACTGGCGGCCCCTGCTTCTTGCTCCGGTCGCAACTGGCGAAGACTTGAACAGGGCCAAAGGATCCTGAAGCCATCCTGATTCCCCAGGGTCCTGCAGCTGTCCTAATGTCCCAAGGTCCCAGCCCACTTGGAGGCTGCAGTCCCCCCTGCATCAGACCCCAGACATCCTGAGGCATGAGGAAGTTCCTCATGCTGTGACCAAGATGAGACCTTGGCCAAAGTGTCCATGGTACACAAGGGGGTAACAGAGTGGGATCTACATGGAGATTCGTGAAGCATGGGGTACATGGGAGTGATGGAACATGGCCTACATGGAGCTTCATGAAGTCTGGGTCACACATGAGGGATGATGGGGCTGGGACTATGCTGAGCTTTGTGGGGCTTGAGGTGCATGGGAGGTGATGGGAACAAGGTCTACATGGGGCTCAATGAGGCCTGGGGTGCACAGGAGTGATGGAGTAGGGTCTACGCTACTTCAGGTTGGATATTAGGAACAATTTCTTCTCCGAAAGAGTGGTCAGGCACTGGCAGAGGCTGCCAGGGGAGATGGTGGAATCACCATCCCTGGAGGTGCCCAAGAGATGTGGAGATGTGTGCTCAGGGATAGGGTTAGTGAGCATTGTGGGGATGGGTGGATGGCACTTGGACTTGGTGATCTGAGAGGTCTTTTCCAACTGGAATGATTCTACGATTCTACGATTCATGGAGCTTCATGAGGCCTGGAGTGCACGGGGGTGATGGAGTGAGGTCTACATGAAGCTTTATGAAGACTGGGACATATGGAGGTGGTGGAATGGGGTCTACATGAATCTTTGTGAGGCCTGAAAACCATGAGGGGTGACGAGGAGAGGGCTACACGGAGCTTTGTGAAGACTGGGGCACACTGGGGATGATGGAGTGAGGTCTACACGGAGCCTCACGAAGCCTGGGGAACACATGGGGGCGATGGAGTGAGGTCTACATGGAGCTTCACGAAGCTTGGGGAACACACGGGGGTGACGGAGTGAGGTCTACATGGAGCTTCACGAAGCTTGGGGAACACATGGGGGCGATGGAGTGAGGTCTACACAGAGCTGCGGCGCTTCATGAGGCCCTGGAAGGCCGAGAGACTGTGGAGGCCAGTGGAGACAGAGCTGATGGCCGACCGGCGGGCGTTGCAGAAGCATCTGTTGGAAGGGGTCTCGGGGCAGCGGCCAGGCGAGGAGTGGCTCTGCTCCACGCAGGTGTCCGAGGTGGACAGGTCCCTAGGGATGATCATGGGGATGGAGTACTGCAGCTTCTCCCGGCTCTTGTACCACAGGCATGAGCACATGGACTGGAAGTGCAGCACTTCAGCGTAGACATTACGGAGGCCACCTCCACCACCCCCTGCTGCTACTGCTGTGGGTGCAGGCGAGGCCATGTCCGTGGTGTGCACGCTGCTGGCCTGCCCATTGCGGGTGAGCAGTGCCCGGTGCTCAGCGTCCCGCTTCTCGTCCTCGGCGTTCATGGTCATGAAGCGCAGCACCACCAGGTTGAGGAAGGCCCCGATGACCGTCAGCCCCGTCAGGATGTAGACGAAGCTGAAGGCCACGTACTGGGGATTGTTCTGCAGGGCCTCATCCTTCTGCAGGGCCACGTAGTCCCCGAAGCCGATGGTGGTGAGCGTGATGAAGCAGTAATAATAGGCGTGGAAGAAGCTCCAGTGCTCGTAGTAGGAGAACGCGGCCGCCCCGATGCATAGGGTGCTGATGCAGGAGAAGAAGCCGATGGTGACCATGTTGGCCATGGAGACCTCCGCCCTCCTCATGCCCAGGCACTTCTTGATGCGGTGCAGGAGGTACCTGACGAAGGTGTTGATCCGCTCGCCCAGGCTCTGGAACATGACGAGGGTGAGCGGGATGCCCAGCAAGGCATACACCATGCAGAAAACCTTCCCACCGTCCGTGCTCGGGGCTGCATGGCCGTACCCTGGGGAGTGAAGCCAAAGAGAGTTTTGGCATTGTCATTGTATGTCTGGTGTCCCTTCCTTGGTCACCTGTCCCGGGGCTGGGGCATCTGGGATGGACCCTGGATGCGGTTGCATGGTCCCCTTCTTTGGGGGATTTGGCCACTACATATGTTATCACCAAGGGGTTGGAGATAGCTGTCCTCAAATGCACCTCCCAGGACAGTCTCAGAATGGTGGGGAGGCAAATGAGAAGGGGAGAAAAGGGATTTTTAAGGAATCAAGAGTTGAAGGTGAACTGTTCTCCTCTGTTACCACATCTCTGCATCCCTGCATCTCTGCCTCTTTGTTTTCCCATGTTTCTGTGTCCCTGCATCCCACTGAATTCCACTCAGGAGCTAGAGGACCCTGCATCCATGCATATAGCCCTGCAAGGAGCATCTGGACTTCAATTAATCTCCTGCCTGCGCAAAACACATGCAAATGGGACTTATTCTCTCCCTGTGGTGGCGGATTATTTGCTTGTAATGGATCCCATATCCAGGCAGCTGAGCATGTGGAGTGTGGGGATGCCTGCCCAGCTGGCATGCCCAGGGGCTGTGTGCTGCCAGGAAGAGCCCTTGCCACCAGGCAGCCACCATTTGCTTTTCCCTGTCTTTTTAATTTCCCTTCCCTTCCCTTCCCTTCCCTTCCCTTCCCTTCCCTTCCCTTCCCTTCCCTTCCCTTCCCTTCCCTTCCCTTCCCTTCCCTTCCCTTCCCTTCCCTTCCCTTCCCTTCCCTTCCCTTCCCTTCCCTTCCCTTCCCTTCCCTTCCCTCTTCCCCCTTTTTCCTTTTTCTTCCCCTTCTTGTTTTACCCCTTCCCTCACCCTTCCCCTTTCCCATTCCCCTTCCCCTACCTTCCCCTTTCCCTCCCCCTTCCTATACTTCCCATTTTCTTTTCCCTTTCCCTTTCCACTGCCCATCACACCTAGTCTGGTATTTATAGCTCTGCACTCTTCAATTATTAAATATCTTCAAAACTACATTTGACATAAAAGATTAAGCGGTGTTCACCTACGTGTGGAAAACGTTTTGACATGACATGGTTATTAAGGGGCAAAGGCAGGGGATGCTTTGAGCTCAATCTGAGGATGGTTTGGGGAAAAGCCCAAGGCTTTGGTGCAAATTCACCCTGCAAAAAAAAAGCTTTCCTCCTCTAAGGGTCCAGCGCTGCCCACCAGGGAACCCCGAAAAGCAAAGCGAGGTGGGGAGATTTCCACTGCTCTTTCCTCCAACCCGACTCAATCTGAACACTTTTCCAATGCTTTGATCCAGCGTGGGAATCCCTCCCTGCCCCAGCTCTGCTTAATCTCCGCTCGGCGGAGGCAGTTGGCCTCTCTCCCCGCCACCCTTTGCTGGCAGCTTCCTCGAGGCCAAGGATTAAGCCGTGCTGGGGCGAGGCGAAATCACAGCTCCTCAGATCTCAGGCCAAGCTGTCCCCAGAGCTGGGCTGCGGGGAGGGCTTTGGTGAACCCCAAGCATCACTGCTGTGCCTGCGTGGGCACCATGGAGAGCTGAGCGTGGCGATCCCCCAGGTATCTCCACCCCTCTCCAAACAGCCCAAACCTCCCTTATTCCTTGAGCATCCACCCAGCTGAGGTTGGGATTTTAGGATCCCAGACTCCATCCATGCCGACAGCCTCACCGAGCACTTTCCCTCCTGCACCTCCTGCCCGAGGTGCAGCCTTTCAGGGCTATATTTAGCCCCGTTTCTCCGCCGGGAAGGGAGTTTACGAGCTCTGGCAGCGAGGCCAAGTGTCCGTCAATCCGCCAGCCCCCCCCACCAGTGTCAGCACACGCTGCCTGATCTCCATCACGTTTATGGCCAGGATGAAGGTCGTGGGGTATTAAATCCCCCATGCATGGCTGGGGAAAAGACAGCCGGCAGGGGGAGAGGTGCTGGGGTACTGAGCCCCCCAAGCCCCTCCTGCACCCATCCATCATGGAAAACAAAAGTGCAGGAGATGCTGACCAAGCTCCTGCCCCACTGGGGCTCCCCATTGGAGACCCCAAAGCTTTCTCCTCGCTCTCTCCACCTTTTGCGAAAGGAGCATCCCTGCTCCTCTCTTGCATCCCTCCTACAGCCCCAAAACTTCCTCAGCAGGTCCTGGAAGGAGCCAGGTCCCAGCAGGTTGGGGTGCTGCAAGCAGGCAGGAAGCACAGCGTGTGTCCCCCAGGAGAAAACGTGACATGTCCCAGAGGAACGCGGACCGATCGTCGCCTTTTTAGGGCTGTGGAGGAGCAGGGGTGGATCTGGCTGAGGCTGTAGGGAGCAGGTGCAGGGTTTGCTTGGCCCCAACCTGGAGCAGATCCCAGGGGCTGTCGGGAGAAATGGATGGAGGGGATTAGTGAGCAGCTGGCGCCGGGGCTTGAGAGGAGGGTGGAAAATAAATGGGGTGATGCAAAGCTTGGGGGTGCAAAGGGCTGGTGGGTCAGGGAGAGGGAGGTGGTGTTGGGTGCTGGGGGGCGTGGGAAGGGGCTGAGGGTCACGTCCAAGAAGGTGCAGGTGGGAAGGACATAGGGTTGCAGGGAGCCAGGGTTGCAGCCCCAGGGATAGGGATGCAGGGATTAAGGAGAGGAGGATGCAGGGCATTCCTGTGGCATTCCCAGGGCAGGGCATGGGAGTCCCAGGTGACAAGAGCAGCTTGAGCTGGGGCAAGATGTGAGGGGTATGAAGAAGGCAGGACACCATGGGGGTGCTCATGGGGCCCACAGTGGGCATAGGGTGGGTTCCTGAGTATACACCCTTGTCCTTGTGTCTACCAGGTAGGTCTGGGGATGGTTTTCCCCTTCCTCTCCCAGTGCAGTACTGGCTGCAGCAGGTGCTGGGTGGGAAACGCCATTGCCCTTGCTGAGTAATGATGTGATGGGGAACCCACCAGACCCCTCACCATGTGAGGGATCTCCAACATTCAGATCTCAGGGGGATGCAGCTCTGCTCCTTTCAAGCTTGATTTTCTCCTCCTGACCTTGGGCTCAGGGAGGTTCAGCAGCCACTAGGTTCAGCTGGGGCTGGGGACACCTGATGCACTCCTGCTGGGCTGGGGGCAGCAGGGCAGGGTGTCCTTGGTTTGCTTTAGTGGCCCTGGCTGGAAGGGAGCATGCAATTGTGCCATCCATGTGTGTATGGAGCAGCTGTGCTGAGACAAGCACATGAGCTCCACCATGCTCCCGGTATCCCCTGATTTTTGTGAAAGCTTGGGCAGAGTACGGGGTGCCCCTTGGAGCTGCCCAGGAAACGTGTTTGCAGAGCGAGCAAACAAGCAGGCAGAGAGCGGCTGGGAAAGGCAGCACATGGCAGCAGCACCTGCCTGCCCTGAGCAAACATGGCCATGGGAGAGCCCAGTGCAGGGGCACAGTGCTGCTTGCACTGCTGCCTGCACTGTTGCTTGCACCAATGTCATTGCACCCCGCAAAGCCCTGCGTGGAGTCACGTGCTCTGTCCTTCCCTGAGTGGGGTCTCATGGAGTACAGGGATGAGGGCTGTGGGAAGAGGTGTCCCCAGGTGGGACGTGCTCTTGGGCAGAGCATGGCAAGTGGCAACTTCAGGATAGGGACCAGATGTGGGCAGCAGCACCTCAGAGCTGAGGTGAACTTGGGTAATGCAAAGCTGGGTAAGCTCTGGTACCTGCACTGCTCTGTCTCAGCTGGATGCTAAGCCTGAAGCAGGGATATCCTCACTGCGCCTCCATCAGGGCAGGTGAAGGGTGCAGATACCTCCACAAACCACCGTCCACCCACCCATGCAACCATTTATCACTCATCCATCCACCCACCCACCCATCCACCCACTCATCCATCCATCCATCCATCCATCCATCCATCCATCCATCCATCCATCCACTCATCTATTCACCATTCATCCATGCATCCATTTATCCACTTAACCTTCCATCCACTCAATCACCAACCCACCCATCCTTCCACCCATCTACTCAACCTTCCATCTACACATCCACCAACCCATCCATCCACCAACCCATCCATCCATCCATCCATCCATCCATCCATCCATCCATCTATCCGTCCGTCCATTCTCCACCCACCAAACCAACTCAGATCTCTGCCTATCCCCACTCACCTCTCTTACCACCCATCTCTCCATCTTCCCCCCCCCCCTCCCTGATCTCCATGCACCCACCCAGTGGAGCAAACTCAGCACTCAGCTCCCAGGGAGCTGCCCTGCCATAGGGGAAACCCATTGGGCAGAGGGTGCTGAGCCTGGTGGGGGGCTCATGTGCTCTCGTACCAGTGGGGCAGGTGGGGTAGGGATGGGGTCACCCCATACCATACCATGCCATGCCCTGGGCTCCCCCTGTGCTCCCAGCACACACTGGAGTACCCATGTCCTCTACAGCAACTTCTGCACCGTTACCCCCAGCATTGCTATGCCCCCCTCCCTAAATCTCTCCTGTGCTGCCCTGGGGGGTGTTGCCCCCAAAGGGACTCAGAGGCCCCCAGAAGGAAGCTCTGCACCCCACCCATCCCAGCAGTGCTCAGGAGAGGGGGCACAGCCACTGTCCTGCCTGGGACAGCCCCAGCAGCAGCAGTGGGGCCCCACCACAGTGGGGGCAGTGAGGGCTGATGCTGTCATGGAAAATCCCTGCGCCAGCCAAGGGCCGTGTTTGCGCCGACCCGAAACTGGCAGTTTTTCGCTGCTCTCTGGGGCCTCGCCAGACCCCTTCCTGGCTCCCTCTCTCCCCAGCCCTACAGATCCTCCCCCCCCCTTCTCCTATCTGGGGCACAGTTGGGACCCCCGACAATGGGGCTGGATGCTGTTGGGGCACAGAGTCTGCTGGTCTCCCTGTGCTGGTCCTCCCGTGCACACCACATCCCGTTTTCACGGTGGGAAAGGAGACTCCGTGGGGGTGGAATTAAAGGGGAGCGCAGCCTGGGGTGCCACCTGCCACCTCCTTTTGGGTGACACACCTGGGGGTGGCTGTGACTGCTGTGGAGAGCTGCTCTGTGTGTCCTTTTCCCCCCTTACACCATGCACCATGGCCCAGCACCATGCACTGTGCTGGTGCATCCAACAGCAGCCTCCAGCATCACGTGCAGTGCTGTTTGCCCTGCATCCTGTGCCAAGAACCAACAGCCAGTATCATGCACCAACACCTGGTACAGAGCACCAGTGCCCAGCACCACAACACCATGCACCCAGCACCTTGTGCTGAATAGCAGCATCATGCCCCTGTACCCAGCATCATGTGCAATGCCATACACCCGCATTCAGCACTGTGCCCAGCACCATGTGCAGTGTCACATACTAACACCCAGTACCGTGCCCTGGCATCATGACCACCACCCAGAACTGTGTGCAATACCATGCACCAGCCTCTAGCACCTTGCACCAGCACTGTGTGCAATTCCATGTACCGTGAGCAATGCCACGCACCAGCTATGCTGAACACCAGCACCCAGCACCAGTGCAGTGCTGTGCACCAGCACCTAGCGAGGTGCCCCAGCATCCAGCACTGCTTGCAGCACTAGCACGGCCCCTCTGCCCCATGGCAGCTCTCCCCAGAGGCAGACCAGCGAGCTCCAGCCCCAACGCAGCGGCATGTCTCACTTGTTCCATTAACCCCCCTGCCTGTCCGACCGGGATTTATTCAAGGTAGCGATGCCTGCTATAAATCCTGCGTGCTGCAGTCACTTCAGCCTGAGAGCTGGGTGATAAATATCACAGCCAGGCTGTAAATCACACGCTGGGTCAGAGCGGGCTCTCCATGCAGCTCCTCCATGGGTCCGGCTCCACAGCACCGGACCCACTCCCAGCTGAGTGCCAGGGTTTGGTGACAGGAAAGCCAACAGGACAGACAGAAATGGGGGTGGGTGTGGGGCACTGACCCCCGCCCCTCAGCATCGCTGCCCCGGCACGGATTGTTTGTGCTTGTCTGAGTCAGTCGTTTGCTGGAGGGTTTAATGAGGCATCAGCTGGGAAGAAGCGGGCATTAATTGCTCTTATCTCTCCAGGACAGAGATGTGCAGAACATTTATAGCCTGGGCAGGATGGGAGGAGGGGGCAGCAGCAAACAGAGCTCAGAGGGTCTCTGGGCCGGGCTCGGGGTGTGCACAATATCTGCACCATCATTAGGTTTCAGAGTGAACACAACAAACAGCAACCACAGAGAGCCACGGGCAGTGGGAGCAAGGCTTGGCCCTTTGCCTGCGATTGGCATAGAGCTGTGCACCGGGTGCCCCCTCTTGCAGGTATCTGGGGTGAGGAGAACTGAATCCGAGCTCCGAAACAGTGTGATACAGTCGTTCCCTCCAGTGTGTTCACTCTGAAGCCTACTGAAGGCGTGCCTGGAGCTGCCAACACTCATTTCCACTGCGATCATTGTCAGCGGGCACAGAGAGTGCAGAACAGAAATGTCCTGAGGGCTCAGAGGGAGCTGTGATCCGTCCCCAGCCTTCCTCCATCCCCATCCCTATCCATAAAACCTCCCCCCGTCCCCATCCCTTTCCATGAAGCCTGCCCTCATCCCGAGTGTGTTTGTCTCACTGTGAGCACACTGTGTCCCCTAAAGGTATCGGACCACGGCCCCTTTCCTCCTCTTGCTCGTGGCTGTCCCCTCCAGCTGCCCCCTCCCTGCCATGTCCCTTCCTTAGAGCCTCAGGAGCGGGACTGAATCAGAGATGAAAATAGCAGCAGGGCAGCCAGCGGGGAGCGCGTTATTCATCCTGGCTCTGAGTCAGGGCTGGACCTGCCAGCACGGCGGGAGGAGGTGCTGCAGGGCAGCGGGGGCCAGGGTGGGGGGGAAGGAGGATGCACGGGGTGTGGGGCTTGGGAGGCACCCAGGAGGGATGGAGGGGACATGGTGAGATGCAGTGCACTGCAAACACCCTATGGTGTCACCTGCTGCCGCCACAGCCCTGTCCCAAGATGGAGGTGGCAGATGGTGGCACTGTGGTTGGCATTCGCCACCTGCTGCAGACCAAATGGCTGAGCACACGTGAGGGACACAGGCTTCCTCCATCCCTGCAGGGACAGAGCTGTCCCAAACCTCACGGCCCCACGGCACATCTGGGAGCACCCAACACAGGGTTTGGGTTTCCTGAGCTGGGGTGCATGGAGGGGGACAGCCTGCAGGTCCCCATCCCCACCACTGTGCCACGTGGCATGGCTGACCCATCCTTGCTGCAGGGACAGGGATGGAGGTGTCAGGGACATGTCCTGCAGCTCCCCTTGCCCCTGGCCTTGTGGAAGAGGAGGGGACACATCTAAATATAACAGATCCCAGTCTGCAGCCGCATGCCTCATCCCCCTGAACGTATCCAGCTGCCACTGGTGCTGTCCCTATGGGTGTCACCACCCCGAGGATCACATCCTGCCCCACTGACCCTGCTGTCAGCACACGGATCCCCCATGGCATCCAGCTCAGGGCACCCCAACCCCAAATGGACCCGGAGCCCACGTGTAAGGTCACACCAAAAGATCTGTCCCCACTGCTGCAGGATCCATCTCCAGTGCTGCAGAATCCATCCCACAGAGTGCCCCAAGCCAGCCGTGATGCTCCCAGCAAAGTCACCCTGTGCCAACCCAGGGACCCACGCAGTGCCCCCGGACTGGCCCCCGCAGGCTGTCCCCAAGGCCATCATCCCAAGGGAGATGGCAATGGGATGTGACAGGGGTCTGCCACAGCCCTGGGAAATGGGCACTGTGTCCCTGATAGAGCAAAGCCAATGTCCCCTTGTCACCTGCTCCCAGCGGATCATGCATGGCACTTCTCAGTGCAAGCAGAGAGGGCGGTGAGTTCCTGAAAGAAGGCTTTTTTCTTTTCTTTTCTTTTCTTTTCTTTCTTTCTTTCTTTCTTTTTTTTTTTTTCTTTCCTCGCTGGAAAATCCCATTTCATAGAAATAGACGCTGACAGATTGATAACAACAGGATTGAGTTACACATCCGTGTCCGTGCAGCTTCCCCAGCACACGGCCTCGGACATCGCAGAGCGGGGCTGAATTACGCACACTTCGGGGAAATCCCGTCTGCATTTCCCTTGCATTCCAAATGTGTGGCTTTGGGGCTGGCTGTCACCAAGAGGACCCCCTCCCAAACCTCACATGGGGGTGCGACATCCGCATCTCCCTGCTGCATCTGTGAGCACCCGGAGGGGACTGCGGGGGACCAGGTGGCCCTGGGGTGCTGGGGGCACAGAATGGGGGCAAAACGGGACTGTGAGCTCAGGGTTGGCTTTGTCTCACGTCCACGGCACTGCAGCATCCTTTGTGTGTGCTGAGGATATTGGCTGGGGACATCGCTCCTGCTCCCCGGCACCCCCTCCTCCTGCCCCCCTCTCTCTCACGTCAAACATAAGCTGCTTGTCTCTGCTTCCCAAGCTTGTCCCAGCTGCTCTGCCAGCTGATAGAGCTCAGCCCCAGCCCCAAAACCCACATCTCAGCCCTACAGCCCTGGTGCCCCTCTCCAGGACCCCCCTGTGACCCACAGGTCGCAGTCAGCCAGCAGGGCATTGGGGAATATGGGGCATTTTGGGGACCGGGGTACAAAAGATCAAAAGATTTGGGGTCATGCAACCTTGCACGGAGCCAAACTCGGTGCTGTTTGCTCTTTGCTGTGGGGGGAGGATGCAGCCACCAAGCTGCGGGTGTCCCTGTGCAGGGGACAATGGTGGTGGGGACACTGAGGGGATCCTGAACAGGGGACACTGGTTGAAATTGCCCCCAGGATATTTGGGGTGACAGCATAACCAGGAGGGCACACCATAGCACGGAATGGATATGGTGGCAACTTGGGGTGACCTGAATATCCTGCATCCCTTCTCCCCACCCTGGGGACAGAGCCAGCTTTCCCAGGGGACTTTTGGTTTCTGGAAGCATGGGATGGGTCAGATTGGATCAGGATGGAACAGGGACACTGCCTTGAGCACTGGGGCACCGTGCCCTTCCCCACCCCCCCCCCCCCAGTAGGGTCAGGGCAACCAGACTGAGGGTCCCACTGTGCTCTTGCATGGGAAGGATCTGCAAGGAAATCCTGTTCCCAGAAAACCTTCCCCCCACCCCCCCGTCCTGCTTCTCCTCCAGGGAAGGACTGAGCCGAGGGAACGCTGTCCCTGGAGAGGGACAATGGGAGGGGAAGCACCGGATGTCTCCCAGCTCCCAGTGGCAGGGCTGGGGATGAGGCACAGCGTGTAGGGAAGAGTCCCCTCACACAGTCCTCCCCCGATCTGTCCCACAATGGGACCCTCAGGTCACCTCCCTACCCACACCGACTCCTGAAAGAGGGGGGTCCTGCCCCAAGGAACAGTCCAGACCCCCCCCCCCCCCGCCCCCGGACACCGTGGTGCTGTAGGGTGGGAGTGGGGGTGAGGAACCCCGGAGGCTGGGAGACCGGAGACCACGGAGATGGGCAGAGGTCAGATCCCAGGGAGGCACAGCCCTGACGCTACAGGGATGGACACATTTGGGACGAGCCGGTGGAGAGAGCGGAGGGGGCCGCCCCGATGCCACGGGGATGGGCGGAGGGGGCCGGGAGAGGGGGGATAGGGGGGGGTTCCCGATGGTGGAGTGTTGGGTGGGTGAGCCTTGACGCTGCAGGGATGGGCGTTATGGGGAAGGGGATCCCGAGGGGTCAAGGGGAGCGGTTTGCCGGGACACCATGGGGATGGGCGGAGGGGTTCCCAACGTCGGCAGCAGCCGGGCAGAACGCTTTGCCCCGCCACCGAGGGGACGGGCAAAGCACACGGGGACCCCCA
Source organism: Gallus gallus (assembly GCF_016699485.2). Lineage (NCBI taxonomy): Eukaryota > Metazoa > Chordata > Aves > Galliformes > Phasianidae > Gallus > Gallus gallus. The sequence goes on from NC_052534.1 coordinate 105,027,183, forward strand.
GAGCTTTTTCGGCGGGGCTTTGGGGCTGAGGTCGGGGGGTTGCCCAGTACCTATGGTCGTGATGACGGTGATGGCGAAGTAGAAAGAGCCGGCGAATTTCCACTGGACGCCGGCCTTGTGCGGCTTCAGCTTGAGGACGACCCACTCGAGCTCGCGGTAGCTCTCAGCGCTCAGGTTGTATTTGCTCTTCAGCTCCTGGCTCTTCGCCTCCAGCCTCCTCCGCTCCGCCGTTTCCTCCTCGGATTCGAGCGCGTCGAAGACGGCGGCTCCCACCAGCAGGTAGGTGAAGGTGCACATGATGAGAGCCAACGTCCGCACGTTCTGCCGCTTCATGGTGCGGCGGCGGGGGAAGGAGGCGGCGGAGGGGCCGTCTGGGGCATGGCGGCGGCCGGGGCTCCGCGGAGGGCCCGGCTCCGGGCGGCGGCGGCGGCGGCGGCGGCGGCGGTGGTGGTGGTGGAGGAGAGCGGAGGGCGGCGGCGGCGGCGGCGGGGGCGGGCGGGGGCGGAGCTGTCCTTCAGCACCACCGCCCCGAGCCGGCACCGGCACCGGCACCGGCACCGGGACCCGCACCGGGACCCGCACTAGGATTGGGAAGGGGATCCTTGCCCTGCATTGTGCACCGTGCACGCCGCACCACGCGCTGTGGACCGGGTCTGGGATTGTGCATTGTGCGCCGTGCGCTGGGATTGGCGTCCAGACCGCCGCTGGGACTCACGGCGTGCATTGTGCTGCATGCTCTGTGAGCGTGGAGCTGGCACGGTGTGCCGTGCAAAACACACAGAGCACTGGGATCAAAAGTGGGATCGTGCACGGGTGCCAGGAGTGGGATCAGCCCTGGGGTTGGCACTGTGCGCTGTTCACAATGCATCGTGCACTGGGCCTGGCACCCAGAGTGGCAGTGGGACTCGTGCACTGTGTGCCACACACCATATACTTGGACTGACAGAGCGCACCATGCACCAGGACTGGCACCAAGACCAGGACCAGTGCCATGCAATGTGCACCGTGCACTGGGATGGCATTCAGACTGACAATGGGACTGGCAACTGGACTGGTTTTGTGCACTGTGCACTGTGCGCCATTCACTGGGATAGAGGCTGGCACCATGCAACCAGACTGGTAGGTGGAATAGCACTGCTGCCGAGCACTGTGCACAGTGCACCATGCAACGGACCTGGCACCATGCAATGCTCGCTATGTACCATGCTCTGGGACTAGCACCAGCACTGTGCTCCATGCACCAGGACTGGCACCAAGATACGATGCACCATAGATCAGTACTCAGGACTAGCACCATGCACCACACACCTGGACTGGCACTGTGCACCAACACACTGTGCACCTGCAGCACCACTGCCCCACTGTGCCGCACACCAGCCCACACCCTGCTCTGTGCACCAACACACCATGCACCAATATACCATGCTGACATAGGCAGTGCTAGGACGTGCAAGAGGCAGAATGACTTTCCATTCAGAAAAAGCAAAATGATTTCTGGGGTGCTCAGATGCTGTTGTGGTGCTGCTTCCTCAGCGTGAGATTTGCTCTTTGCCAGCAGGAGCCGCGAGGTGTGAGCAAACAGAGCACAACACAAGCTGTTGCCTTCAGCTGCTGCATCACCCACCAACGCAGCCCCGGGCAGGAAAAGGCAGAGGCAGCCCCTCCTCCTGGGGAGCACCCAGCAGCTCTGTGCCCCCCCGGTGCTCCCTGCTGAGCCCCAGGAACAGCTTGGCTTATCGCTCCCAACTGTCGGTAGCTGCAGCTCCAGGATCTCTTGCTTTGTATGCAGGAAAGCAGCAGCAAGGAGCTGAGAGGGGATGAGCCCCATTTCCCAAACCCCAAAAGTCAGGGTGCATCATTTGGTCCCGTACCCAGGGTGGGAGCCACAGGAAGAAGAGGACGGAGGGAACAAGGAAGGGAAGCAGATGCAGGCCACCTGCCCTTGACACTGTGCTCACGCATCCCTGCATCCTGCTCTTCCACCCCTGAACCCTACATCTCCATCCCAACACTCTGCTTCTCCATCCCTCTTTCCGCATCCCAGCACCCTGCTCCTGCATCCCTGCTCCTCCATACTCAAACTCTGCTCCTGCATCCCACCATCTCGCTTGTCCATCCCAGCATCCTGCATCTCTGCTCCTCCATCCTTGAACCCTGCTTCTCCATCCCTCCTCCTGCACTTCATCACCCTGTTCTTGCATCCCTAACTCTGCTCCTGCTTCCCAGCTCCTGCATCCCAGCACCCTCCTCCTGTATTTCTGCTCCAGCACCCCAGAACTCTGCACCTGCATCCTAACATCCTTCACCTCAGCATACTTCTCCTGCATTCCAGCACCCTGCTCCTCCAGACCTGAACCCTTCTCCCCCACCCCCACACAGCGACGGGCTCTCAGCCCTTCTCCCTCCCTCCCTCCCCACCCAGCCCCACTGCGTGGCCGTGACTCTGCAGCACAGAGCCTCTCAAACTCCGGACACTCTGCTTCTTGAAAGCCACAAATGCATCCATGCTTGGGCAAGGCCATTTACTCCCTCCCTGCTGCCATCACGGCTGCCAAAAATAAAATAATTTTTTTTAAAAAGAGAGAAGCCAAGACCTCCTGAAAAGAAAACTCTGCTTCCTCTCTTCCGGCTGCACTGCCGAGTCACTCCCCAAAGGCTTTTTATTTTGTCTTTGTGGGATCCGTGACGGCATTAATGCGTTTCCACCCCGACAGCCAGACTGCAGCCGGTCGAGAGGGGGCTGCTGGGGCCGTCCCTGGGGCAGAAATGGGCTTTGTGCCACTGCTTGAACGGGGATGGTTCCTGGGGAGGGGGTTTGTGTCCCATGGAGTGGGGTTGTGCAGACGGAACAGAGCAACAGGCTGTCACCTGTCCCCCTTGGGTAGCAATATCCTGGCCTTCCTGCAGCTGGACAGCAAATAAATGGGCAAGGAACTGTGTTCCTCTGCAAAGCAGAGGTTGGGAGAGCAACTAGCTTTGGGTGGGGTGGGGTGGGGTGGGGTGGGTTGGATGGAATAAGATGGAGTGGGATTGCGTGGATACAGTGGGGTGGGATGGATTGAATGGGATGGGACACATTGGATGGAATGGTATGGATTGGATAAAATGGGAAGTGGTGGATGGGATGGGATGGGATGGGATGGGATGGGATGGGATGGGATGGGATAGGATAGGATAGGATAGGATAGGATAGGATAGGATAGGATAGGATAGGATAGGATAGGATAGGATAGGATAGGGTAGGGTAGGGTAGGGTAGGGTAGGGTAGGGTAGGGTAGGGTAGGGTAGGATAACTTGTAAAAAAGAGATTGGGTAGGATGAGATGAGTTGGTTGGGATAAGGTAGGATGGGATTGGCTGAACAGAATGGAATGGGATGGAACGGGTTGAGATGGTACAGAATGTATTAGGATGTGTTGGGATGAGAAGTACTAGGATAGAGTGAGATGGTATGGAGTGGGATGGGCTGGTTTCTCCAGGCAGAAACCAGCACAGGAAAGTAACCAAGAGTCCCCTGGTACCCCAGACCTCATCCCTCGTACATCTCTGATTAGCAGCACTCAGATGGACTAGTGCCACTCATTGAGTGCAGCGTGCTCCAACCACCCCACATGCACCATGAGGGTCTGACTCAGTCCGATTCTTTCTTGGATGCTTTGTATGCTGAAGCAGCCTGGCATGCCCTGCACGGGACCTTGGGCTTGGAATCTGGATGTGTCCATCCACTGAAGGCTCCTACACCTCAAACAGAGTGTTCTGCTTCCTTCCCCAAGGCAAGTGAAGGGCTGCCCAGCCCTGCTTGTTCTTTGGAGACTTTTTTTCTGCAGTATTTTAGCCCTTTCTTGCTGATGAGTTCTGCATAAGTGTCCCAGGGTTATGCATCTGCACCACACTCTATGCTGCAAAACATTTTGCTAACGAAATGCAGAACTTGGATATCTGCACAGGGTCACTGAGTTGGAAGGTTCCCACAACACATCTCTGTCTCATTGAGCCGTTCATGTGGAAAAGAGCAGCACAGTGGAACTGACCCAAAATCCTCTCAGTGCTTCACATCCCACTTTAGGCTGGGGCTGGGGCTCCAGCTCCAGCTCTGTGTGCCACCCAAGGCTCACTGGAGTCACCAGGTGTGGTGGGAATGGGCAAGAAAATGGGGTGTCCTCAGTGACCCCTGGGTGAGCTGAAGGTTAGGAAGTAGAAATGTGAACGTCTGAAATGAGAGAGTGGCACCCTGAGTGCCTGCTGAGCTGGGATTCCCCAGAAAGGGATGGTGGGGATAGAACTGTGGGGGGATAGGATAGTGAGGATAGGACAACAGGGACTGAATGGTGGGGATGGGTGGGGATAGAATGGTGGGGATGGGATGGTGAGGATGGGATGGTGAGAATGGAATGAAGGGGGTGGGATGGTGAGGATGGGATGGGAGGGTAGGATGGTGAGGATAGGATGGTGAGCATGGGATAGTGGGATGGAATGATGGGGGTGGGATGGTAGGATGGAATTATGGGGATGGGATAGTGGGGATAGGATGGTGAGGATGGGATGGTGGGGATGGAACGGTGGGGGTGGGATGATGGGGTCATGGTGGTGTGGACAGGCTCTGGCAAGTCCCACATCCCTGCTCACCCTTTCTGCTCTCGAACACATTGTCCTCCCCAGCCAGCTCTGCTCAGTGCCGGCGGATGGCTCCGTTCCCTGATGTGATGGCTGCTGACACCGAGCTGTTCCTGACCTGTGAGCTGCTCTGCCTCTGCAGCAGCAGGGTGGCTGCAGTCCCTGAGGACGAGACACGGGTCTAGGGGGTGGGCAACCTCCTTCCCTCTTCGACAAACCCACCAGGGCAGCCAACATGTGGTGTGGGGTGCAAGGACCCTCCCCAATGCCCTCCCGTGCCCCAGAACAAACCCTGCCCAGCAGGAGCCGCGTGATCCCTTAAAAACCCAATGAAAACACCAAAACGGTTGTTCGTGCCATCTGGAGCAAAAGAAAATGGAATTTTAATTAAAAACTCATGAGCTCGTTGCTATAAATACATCGTCTTGTTGTAAGTTATTCACCCATCAGGAACACAGAGGTCTGATCCCGGGCACAGCCGGAGGAGCAGGGTTGTTTTCTCGTTGCTGTTTTGCCTTGCTTTGCTTGTCCCAGGGCTGCGGAGAGCAGCAGGACTCATCCTGTAGCCCATGGGGCTTTTAGAGGCAGACAGAGAAGTGTGGGGTCCTCTTCCCAAGTGCTCATATTGGAGCTCTTCCCAAAGAGGAGATGCTGGGACAAGTGCTTGGATCGAAGCAGCAGCACGGGGTGAGCAGCTGCCTTGAGGAAGCAGCAAAGGGAGGAAAGCTGTTAATCCTGAAACCTAACGATGGAGATAGAGTGGCAGCAGGAAAGGAAAAGCTCTCTGACAGCAGCACTGTGTCGGATCGAACGTTTCTGGCTCAGGATCCTGTCTCAATTTGCGGAGAACAAGGACAGCCCCAGATTGGGATGGAGCAAAGCAGACAGCCCCTGTCTGGACACTTCCACCACAGGAATTTATGGTCATCTCAAAGTGCAAACTGCATCTGAAATGCTGTTTTTAGTAGCCACGGGTGGACATTTGCAGTGTGAATTTCACCATTCTCCCTTTGGGCTCCCACAGCCCCTGGTTCCACCAGGCAATTACCTCGAGTTTGTTGTGAACCACAGGGCTGCACTTTGGTCCTGGGTGTTCCTCGGGTGTAGGATTTTGTTTGGGTCCCTCTTAGGCTCCGATGATGGGAATGAGTTATTTCCAGTGGGGCAGCAGGAGAAAGGGATGCCATGCTGCTCTCAACCCCGAGCAATGGAGCAAGGCTGCACTGGGGTCCCTTGCAAGACAGAGAAGTGCCCATCGTCTCTTGCAGGGGTGCAACTCTAAAGGGAAGTGGGAAAGGGTTGAAGGGCTGGTCTTATGGAAGAGATGGAATCCCATGTGGTTGCACACGGCAAATCCTGCCTCAGAGAAGAGCCCAGGTTGAGCATTCCCCCAGTCCGAGCTACACCGGTTGCTTTTATGGACAAAGGGTCTTTTTCCAACCTGAATGAGTCTACGGTTCCATTTGGAGCCACTTGATCACACCCAGGAATAAGGTAACCACGTGGCCACGGAGTGCAGAGATGGAATATGTTGGGATTTTTTTTTATGGTTTGATGGGCAAAACATTTTCCTGGCTCAAGCTTGCACGCCTCAGCTCTCACTTATGAGCGCTGCTGATAAATCACTGCTGCTCTGCTGACCCCAACCCAGCGCAGCCCTCCACAGCCCATGGAAAGGGAGGCTCTGACGGATGAGGCCTCCTTGTTCTTGAAATAATCCCAAGTTATTCAGCTTAAAAACGAGGCAGAGCTCCTTGAAGCTGATCCGAGGAGCTCTCACGTTTTGCGCTCCGGCAGAGCTGGGGAGCAGAGGGATCCTGCGTGCTTTCAACATCACAGAGGGCTGATGGCAGGACACGAGATCAAACCCAGCAGAAAGCTGGAAGCCACCGGAGAGCTCTCCCAGTTGTGATTCATTTGAAGTACATACTTCTGCTGTCACAAAAAAAAAAAAAAAAAAAAAAAAAAAAGAGAGAACGAAGAATGCTAATAAAATAAAAGCAATGTAAATATAGAGCGATGCAGTCAAAACAACAGAGCCCCACGTTTGCACTCGTTTTTAAGCAACGCGGCAGACAGCAGCCCCGTGCTCAGAAATGGGACACAGGGAGTAGGAGAGCTTTGGGTTGGGTGATGGGGATATGGGCACACGGGGTGATCCCCACGGCCGGGTTATCTCTGGGATGCAAACTGTGGGGTCTGGTAGGACCACAGCATATTGTGCTCCCACCCATGGGCGTAAATCCCTGACAGGACATTGGTAGGTCAAGGGGGAATGGTTTAAAACTAAAAGGGGAAAATTAGGTTAGATGTTAGGAGGAAATCTTTATTCAGATGGCACTGCTGCCCAGAGAACTGTCGATCCCCAATCCCTGGTGGTGCCCAAAGCCATGGATGGGGCCCTGGGCAGCCTGTGCTGGTAGGGGGCAACCAGCCCACTGCAGCGATTGGAACTGGATGATATTAAAACTCCTCTCCAACCTAAGCCATTCTGTTTATGGCACCTGTCATCCCAGTTCTCAATGATTTGGACTACCTGTGTCAGGTACATTGGACAAGCCAACCCTGATGGAGAAGCTGGCAGAGTATTTTAACCATGCTCAGCTGTGAAGCCCTTCCCACCAGCCTGGAAGCAGGCACCAGGCCACACAGCTGGCAGCAATTCAGCCTCACTTGGGCAGCCAAGGATTGCACTGAAAAGGCAGAGAAAGGGAGAGGAGCGTTGGTGTGGTTGTGGATTTGGGTCGGGTGGGTTCTTTGCCTATTCAGCAATAAGCCTTGCACTGGTGTTACCGGGTGGCTGTGGGTCCCTGCGTTTATGGGCTCTTCTAGCAGTGAAGGTGAGGCATTGGGGTGCAGGGGGATATTAAACAGAAATCTGTAAGTGATTTGTCCTGCTGAGGTCAGTGGCTGGAAACCATGGTCTACCAGAGGGAGCTATAAGCATCTGCTTTCTTTTTTCCCCCTTTTGAAAAAGCGGAAAATAAAGAAGAGAGGGATTATTCAGGCAGGTAGCATGAATCATAGGGTACGATGAGAGGATGCCTTCCTGCAGGCCAAAGCACTGAGTTTGAATGCAGACTGTGGTGCGCGGCTCAAGGATGAGATTACGTAGTTGCCCAAGAGAAGCCAGTTGACGTCATATTTTGGATTTCAGTAGAGCTTCCAATACTTCTTTTTCACAGTATCCTCTGCACAGAGTGTCCAGAATGCAGCTGGGCCAAAATGCAAGGAGGTGGGTGAACAGCTGGCTAATGGAGAGGGCTCAAAGGGCCATACAAAATGGGGTGCATCAGACTGGCAGCTACCCATTAGCCAGGTTGACCTGGCCTCCATTTTGGAGCCCATTCTTTTTGTCTTCGTAGAGTTGAGTAGGAAGGGATCCCTAAGGTTGTATTTTGGGGAGTGCTGGAAGGGATCAGAGCAGAGGTGGGATCTCAATGCATCTGCACAGGAGTAGAGCTCAGCACCACAAAGATGTCCATGCTCTCAGCCGCCCGCAGCAAACCTGACCCCAAAAAACAGCCTGCTGCTGCTTGAAGCAAGCAGAGGAGAGCACCGCCGAGCATGCATAAAAGCCACCAGCTCCCGATATGACAGCAGAGGAATGAAATCAGAGAAAATCCAATTTCCACCAGTGAGCAAGAATCAACCCTGACAGGCAAGGGAACAGCGTGGTCCGCAGCCACTGCTCTCAGGGTGGGTGCAGTGGGCCCCAGTGCACATCCTGCAGCCCTGCACCGTGGGTAGGGGTGGGTGCTGCCATCCCCAGAGGCCATGGGGTCCCTATGCTGTTCCCTGCAGCCTCAGCATGTGCATCTCTGCCCTTCCTAGGGCTGTGGTCCCCACCGAGCTCATTACCCGGAGCATTGTGTGCTGCCGGCAGTCGCAAACCCCTCTGGGTGTGATGCTAACCAAGCTGACAGGCTCACCCCAGCCTGAGGATGGTGAGGATGTCAGGGTATCCGGATGGTCTTTATGCATCAACCAAAATGGGGTGCCCAGTTTGCTTTGCTCGCATCAAGCAGGTTGCAGGGTTGACACAAGGGCAGCTCTTTGCTATGGAGAAGCACTGACCCCGGAACACAGTAAGCCCTTGGGCAGAGCCTGTCTTTTGCTGGGGAATAAATCAGGCACAAAGCTCTTGGGGGAGAAACACAGGGAGATGCTGCATGCTGCCCTCCCTGCGCTATTGCCAGCTCCAACCGGTGCCTCTTACATCAAACGAAGGAAATCGGATCCGGTCACGGTGCAGAAGCACAGCTGCATTTTGGAGGATCTGGGCAGGGCTGATTGCATTACAGCATGAGCAGCCTGCACAGATGGAGCCTGGGGAGCAGTGAGAGCAGGAGGGCAGCGTGGCTCTGCATCCCAGCCCAGGAGGGGCATGGTCAGAGTGCCAGTGTTGGGATGCTTTGCTGGGCAGTGCATTGGGATGGAGGGCTGCTCGTGGCTGCTCCTTGCCTGCCTCCTCTCTCTGCTATTTGCTATCTTATGCTTTGCCCACAAAGTTTAGGCTGTCATTTTGTGTTTTCCCATCCAATTACACAACGAACAGAACGCAGACAGCATCCAGCAGGTAGCAGGTACTGTGCCAGTTGGGATAAGCACTGCCAGGAGTTCCATGCCTTTAGGGCTGTGGGAGGTCCCTCCTCCTTAGGGGAACTTCTGCCACTCCTGGACCAGGAAACCAATGTAATTCCTCCCCAGAGCCTGCAGGCTGATTTTCACCCCTGTAGGTGGTGCCTCCCATGGAATCAACCAAGTGCTGGGTGTGCACCGTAGGGCTCACCCCAAGCCAGACCTGGCCCCAACCCCATGGACAGGAGACTCCTACAGCTGTCTCATTGCTTCCTCAAACCCATGTCCTTCCGCTGCTCCATCACATTGCTTGGTAGAACATCACACCCGAGGATGCTCTGCCTCCCTCTGATAGAGGATGGCTGTGCACCTGCGGACTCCCACCCCAATCCACTGCCTTGCTGCAGTGCAGTGCGTTCTCCCACGTTCCCAGGAAGATGTCTTGGGTGTATTTTGAACCCATAGAAGGGCTGGCATGAGCAAAATCACCCCCTGGTAATGAGTGCCCATCCAAGCACACCCATATTTCGGAGCCATCCTGTGCCCGCTGCATCTGGCCCTCCCTTTCCTTCTTTATTTGTTTCAAAGGAAAGGGCTCTGGATAACACCACGCCAACAGCTATTTTAAGGGGAACAACCTAATGCACAAAAAAGCCCACGTTTCTGCCAAAATGGCATCGCAGCAAGGCGGAGCTCTCGGCTCCTCCCGACACCGAGCCCCATGCCCAATTTAGGTGAAACTATTTTCCATGGGATGCCGGTGCCGCAGGGCTTTCCTGGACCCATCCCATTGGGTTGTCACCGTGGTGGTGGCCCCTCTGTGATGTCCCATTGCTATGCGAGCAGGGCAGGCGCTGGGGTCTGCTCTCCTTCACCTTGAGAGCAAAGCAAGTGAAGGCACATCAAATATTCATGCCTTCCATTTTCCGTTTACAGCCCTGCGGTCGGTGGAGGGGAGGACGATGCTCTGCATCTCCTCCGGGGTCCTGCAGACGATCAATGGTGGTGCTGGGAACGAAGCCCGAGGTGTCACATTGCCCTTGTCCCTGTCAAGCCAGCAGGGAGCTGGGGGATACGTCTCTCCTCGCTTTTTCAGCTTCCCGTCTTGTTGGTGCTGGGTGGATTTTTTGGGCTTGGGTGCAGTCCTGAGCAGCTTGGGAACCTCCTTCCCCAGCATACATCTCCAGCTGCATCCCTGAGTGCAGTGGATGGATGCTCCATGGGAAAGGTGCTGAGTGCCAGGGCTGCTCCCTGGGGTGGGAATGTCCCAGAAGCTCACGCAACCAGGGTGGCTGGGGCTGGAGGCACCTCTAGTTCCTCCCCTGCTCCAGTCCTGACCCCCTTGAGACCCCTCCTTGGCATCCCTCTTATTGCCCTGCTGTGAGATAGGGCGCTTTGGAGCATCCAGAGAATTTTGGAGTGCCACGATAGAGCATCCTTCAGCCATCCCTCCTCCAACTCAGGACATATGCAGTGTGCATGCAGCATTTGGACAATGCTCTCAGACATATGGCTTGATTTTCAGGTGGTCCTGCCTGGAGCCAGGAGTTGGACGCAGTGATCCTTCCAACTGAATCACATGCGCTCAGGATGTCACCCCGCTCCCTCCACACTGGAATTTGCTAAGGGGCTGTGTTGGAGGGATGGGTGCTCGCTGGCTTTGGACAGGGGAGCTAAGCTGGGGAGCCCAGGGTGGGTCAGAACAGCCTGGTCCCTCCTCATTGACAGAGTTGGTAAATGTGACCTGGGATCACCCCAGTTGAGTCACCAGCTTCCCATGCACGGAGCAGGCAGGCTGGAAGATCCAAGACCTGCAGACATTTTTCAGGGGCTCACTGTGTGGGTGGCTGCTCTGACATCCTCATCCCGTGCACGATCCTGAATGACTCTGCACAGGAATCACCAATGATGCAAATATAAAGTAAAAAATAAAAGGAAAAGCACCCAAAGTGCAGGAAACACCAGAATCTCAGTTGCCCAGACAATGAGTGTTGACCCCTTGTCTGAATGCTGGATGACTCAGACCTTAATGACACAGTCAAGGGACACGGGACAGCACCCACCTCTGCTTAGGGATAGGCACAGCCTTTTGTCCCATACCCCAACGACCACTGAGGCCCCTGGGGATGTGAGGACTTGGAGCTGTGACCCACATGGATGCCCGGGGTGCAATGTGGCTTCACATATACATCGATGCATCATTTGGGTTTTTTCCACATTGTGAGAGAGTCACCAGTGAGCTCTGCTTGAGACTTGTACTGAAAATCCCAAATCCCATCGCGTCGTGCTTGTTGGGGTGTTGTTTTCTCACGCCTGCCATCTGCCAGCATCCCTTCACCCCGGGCCCTGCTGAGCATTTGGAAGGGCAATAAAAACACTGGGCGAGGAATAAATAATTCATTGGGCACGGTTACTGAGTGCAGCATCCAGTGCCTGGCACATGGTAGGAATTAAGCAGCCCCACTGCAGTGACGAGGCCAAATCACATTGCTGGCCCCACTGCTGGGATCTCCAGGGCTCAGAGCATGGTGCTGCAAGCAGTGTGTTATAGTGGGTCCAGTGCCATCCTGAGGGCTGGGATTCCTGGCAGGGGAGCGACAGGGAGACATGGGGTTTGAGTCAGCTGGGATGGGGTGGGATGGGATGGGATGGGATGGGATGAGGTGAGGTGAGGTAGGGTGAGATGGGATGGGATGCTGGTGGCTGAGGGGAGGCAGAGAGGTGGCACCACTCCTTCCTTCTCCTTCCTCCTACTCCTTTTCCTCCTCCTTCTGCCTCCTTTTCTTCCTTCCCCTTTGTTTCTCCTCTTCCTCCTTGTCTCTCCTCCTTTCTCCTCCACCTTCTTCCCCTTTCTTCTACTCCTCCATGTCCTCCTTCTCCTCCCCCTCCATCCTCCTCTTTCCTTTTTTTTGTTTTCCTTCTTCATCCTCCTCCTTCTTAGAAACAAAGGATCACCAAGGCTGGGAGAGACCTCTAAGCTCATCCATTCCAACCATCCACCTATTGTCAACATCTCCCACTAAACCATGTCCCTCAGTACAACATCTAAACGTTCCCTGAACACCTCAAGGGACAAAGACTGCACCACGTCCCTGGGCAGCTCATTTCAGTGCCTGACCACTCTCTCAGAGAAGTATTTCCTAATGAATCTCCTCTGGTGCAACTTGGGGTCATTCCCTCTCGTCCTATTGCTAGTTACATGAGAGAAGAGGCCGACTCCCACCTCACCACAACCTCTGTTCAGGTAGATCTTCCTCCTCTTCCTCTTCCTCCTCCCACTCCCACAGGTCTGCAGTGACCCAGGATGGGGAGATCACCCCTCAATCCATAAAAAACTTTGGGGAAACACCACCTGGTACAAGCCATATTTTTCATGCAGTCGCGAGAGCAGGTTGAGCAGATCGCTCTGTGGTGCCAAGGTTTTCTTTAGCCCCTAATCCAGGGGTGGCTCAGCTGTGTTTATTTACCAGCTCTGATCTCCTGCTGGGTTTTTCCTTCAACATTTTCGCTCTCTTTCCAGCCTTCCTGAATGTTGACTGATCAGGTCTTCGCCTGTTTGCTGGGGGGTGCAGCCCCCAGTTCCACCCCTCCTCCTCCTCTTGCAGAACCTGCCTTTTATTTTGGGGTGGAAGAGGGAAAGGACAAGTGGGATGCACACAGCCCGTGCCCGCTGACCACTGTCACAGGCTTGTTTTAGCTCAGGGCATTGTCAGCAAAGGAGCAAGAGACATTTAGGGGGTAACAATCACAGCCAGGGCTGGCTGCTGCTGGGCATCCCTGACTCACTGTGCAGGAATCTGCACTGCAAAGAGATTGTTCCTTCTGTCCCCTCTGTGTTCGTTACCAGGACAGAGTAACCCTGGCTCATCCGCAACTCAGGACACAATCCCCACTGCTGGAAGCAGCCAGACCCTGCTCCAAAATGAGCTCTGGGCAGGGATGTTGCAGCCCTTGGGCAGAAATATGACAAGGAGGAGAAAGTTTTTCTTCAGTGCTTGGGAAATCATCCCAAAGATGGACCCAAAAAGCAGGGCTGGAGTGCAGGGCTGTGCTTAAGGCTTTTTTTAAATCACAGCAACACTATCTGCCTGTGTCAGGTTCTGTGTCCAGCTGCTGCTGCTTGTTTTGCTGCCTGCGTGAGACAAAGAAAGAGGGTCATGGCCACCGAAATGGGACACCGCGTGCCCCATCCAGGGAGGAATAAACATCCGTGGGGCAGCCAGGGCATGGCATGTTGCCTGGTACTCCCAGCACCATGACCAGTGTCCAGCTCCCACAGCTGGGCTTTGCACTTCCATGGCAAGGAATGGTGCTCTGCAAAATATTGAGAAAGAAGACCGTCTTTCCTAAACAAAGTGTTGGTATTTATCCTCGTTGGAGTTCCAATCATGTGGCTATGGCTGTGCACACGTCTGTGTATCACCCTATATACCCTACAGACGAGCATGCCTGTGACAGCAAACCCAATGGGGGGATGCACCAGCACTTATCCTTGTAATGCTTAAATCTGGACATCTGTGCCCACCCATGGCCAATCCCCCTGGCTGCTCATTATCTTATTGACCCTATTTAGTGGGATCTTGCTTTCTCATTTATCACTGAGAACCTGAGCAGAGCGCTGAGCTGTGCTCCAAGCATTCTCCCTCCCTCCAGATTAATCCCTTCCACCCTTTGGAATAGATCTGAGACAGCAGCCTTCCTATGAGAAACCAAGATACATGATTGCACAAACCACCATGCTGCTAGCCACCTCCCTGCTTGGTCCCTTACAGCCAGCAGATGAGTGAAAATTGTTCAGTGTCATAGAATCGTGAAATGAGTGGGGCTGGAAGGACTTTAAAGATAACAGAATATTCACATGGGTTGGGTTGGAAGGGACCTTAAAGATCACAGAATCATGGAATAGGTTGGGTTGGAAGGGACCTTAAAGACTGTAGAATCATGGAGTAGTTTGGTTTGGAAGGGACCTTAAAGACTGTAGAATCGTGGAATAGGTTGGGTTGGAAGGGACCTTAAAGGTGAGCGATGGATGAATAATGGGAGGAGAACCAGTCTCTGTCCTCCTCGGCTTATCCCTGCTGTTGCAAAGCCTCATCTTGAAGCTCAGAGCAGGATTTGGGCTGCCTGCAGGGAGAGGTACAAAGCACACGGAGGTTGTTGCGGGGATGGAGGAAGCATCTTCTGTAGAACCCAAATTAAATGCCTGAGCCAGGACATCCCTGCCCTGAGGGCATCACAGCCAGAGAAGGGATGCAAAGGCACAGCTTCTGGATCTGCTGTGATACAAGTGCAGGCTGATTGGTCCAGCCAGGTGTTTGTCTGATGGAAAAGAGAGATTGCAACAGGAGGTCCCCAAAATGCAATTAGTGCCCTTAAATCAGCAGCCCAGTCCATGTCCAGCTTCCAAGAGCAACGTGCTTTACGGATAAATCATGCAGATAGTGCCCCTGAGGTATCACCATGCAATGTTTTGCAAGGGAAAGGAAGGTCTGAGAGCCAAAACCAAGCACAGCCCAGGTAAGAATGCACTGAAGAGAAACTGAGGTCACCCAGACATGCACAGAGGCAAGCAGCCAAAACTCAGGCCCTCGATGTGCCCCACCTCCCCCCGCACTCTCCTTTCCCCACACAGAGGAGGACATGGCTCAGATGGAGAAGAAGGCAGGGAGCACCGGGGTCCGCATATTCTGCTGCCCCTTGGATGGAAGAAAATCAGGGCACGAAGCATTCTTCTGCTTCTCTCCCCACGAGAGAGCTCTCCCTCTCCCTATTCCTTCATCTTCCCATGCTGCGCCTCGTAGCAAAGCGCATCGCTCCAGGTCCGCGTGGCTCTAATTGGCATCTCAGCTCTGTGTCAGCTCTTGGCTGCTCTCAAGAGTGATGAGGAATTGATTTTTTTTTATTTTTATTTTTTTTTTGCCTTTGAAGTACTCACAGGGCTTATTTTTAAACCCTGCTTTCCTCTAAAGAATCCTATTTTTTTTTTCCCTCCCTGCAGAACGTAGATCCTCGGATAAACACGATCTGCACACAGATGATATTTCTGACCCCTCTTCACGGCTGGTTTGGGGCACAGCAGCTCCTGTTTGGCTGCATGCGGAGAATAATTAATGCTCACACTGCAGAAATGTGGGCATCGACCCTGGAAGGTGGAAGAGGCTGTGAGATCCAGAGGTTAAAAGAAGGAGAAGTTTAAAGACCAGGAGATGTCACTGCAGTGGGGACATATGGGTCAGTCTTGTGGCTCTGCCAGGTGGGTTTGGTCCCCAAACAGCTGCTTGGGTGACAGGATTCTGCTGGCAAAAGGCAGGGGATGATGCTTGTTAGCTATGCTTTCCTGCTGGTGTAGGTACTGCATGTTCCAAGACATTGTGCATCAGCACAGCAGAAGTTGTCCTGGTGGTATAATCATATCATGGAATCAGAGAATGGCCTGGGTTGAAAAGGACCACAATGATCATCCAGTTCCAACCCCCTGCTATGTGCAGGGTCACCAACCAGCAGACCAGGCTGCCCAGAGTCACATCCAGCCTGGCCTTGAATGCCTCCAGGGATGGGGCATCCGCAGCCTCCTTGGGCAACCTGTTCAGTGCGTCACCACCCTCAGTAAAAATCATTATCAGTGCTGAAAGTAAAACGGGAGTGGGATGCATGGGTACAAACCACCTCCTTCCCACAGCAGTGCAAAGGAGCTGCCCCTGGGTAGGGTCTTTTTGCACCTGGAGACCCCCAGACTTTTTCTGAGCTGTATTTGCTTTGACCTGGGGGAATCCTGGACTTAGAGTACCCAAAATGCTTTATTTTGAGTCAGTCCTCCATCAGCTTTTATTATCCCATTGTCATTATTCTATTATTACTGCTTAATACTTGGTCACTTACCAAAAAACTGTTCCTGGTAAGGATGACAAGCAATCACCAGCTCACAGAAACACCAACTCCTGCATCCTGAGGGCAGCATGGATGTCACAGCTGTCTGCAAATCAGCACGGCCACCATCCCAGCACTCCATAAGCTCTGCAGGAATGATGCAGGTTGAGATCCCAGAACCACAGAACCCCAGGGCAGGGAGCCCAGCACCATGGCCAGGGGCTGTGAGAGATCCCCAAGGAGGAGCCCCCACTGCTCTCTGCTCCCTGAGCCAGGGCGCTGGCACCCACCCAGTACAGCAGTGCTGCTGATGGGCAGCTCCTGGGCTCCTAGAGGAGGAGGCAGCAGACAAGCTCTGGAGCCAGGGAGAGTGGTGACTGGAACCAAGACCACAGAACCATAGAATCATTAAGGTCAGGAAACTCTAAGATCACCGAGTCCAACCCCAACTCATCCCCACCAAGAGCAGTAACCACGTTCCTCAGTGCTATAGGCATAGAACTTCAGAGCCTGAGCCAAAGAGAAGCCCCTGAGGCAGGATCCCCAAGGCCATGAGCCTGGTTTAGTTTTAGTGTCTCCTTGTTTCTCTATGTCTTTTTGCAG
The DNA here is from genome assembly GCF_016699485.2 of Gallus gallus. Taxonomy (NCBI): domain Eukaryota; kingdom Metazoa; phylum Chordata; class Aves; order Galliformes; family Phasianidae; genus Gallus; species Gallus gallus. The sequence goes on from NC_052534.1 coordinate 105,043,847, forward strand.
CAAAACTACACATAATACACACAGAGATGACACTGTGTGGGCTGCTTCCATAGCAGTCTTCTCTCCTCCATGGCCAGAGAGAGGATCCTGGTGCAGGACACAGATCGCAATACTGTGTCTGTGCCCAGAGTTGGGTCACTTCACACGGTCCCATTCTGCACAGGGTCCCTTTCCCCTCTCCAGGATGTGGTGGAGACTGACTGACTTCTTTCTGCCCACACTGCTTGGTGCTTCTTGTGCATTGGAAGAACAGCATCGCTGTTGGCACCAAGAGGGGATTAGTGCTGTTTCCACTGCTTCATAAGGCTGTTCCCAGTGGAAGAATCATGCATTTGAAGAGGAAAGGTCCAGGACTGCTGGTATACATGGTGGACTTTGTGTCATGACTTCTTGCATGTGTTACCAGAACGCTTAGTGCTGCTTATGTGGTTTTGTTGGGGACACTATCCCCTACACTCTTCTCCTACCTCCTGGTCAAGTGCAGCCAAAGAGACCCAGAGGACACCAGCTCTTCCAGGTGAAGAGCAGGGGAAGATACAGAGATAGGTCACCCAACATGACAGCCCAGAGATTGTTCAGCACAGCTCTGGGGCAGCTCAGGTCTACATACCCATCTGCTGATTAAGAGAAGCCACAATACAGCAGAGGAGGGAACCACATTCAGCTTCTGTCTGCCCTGAGTCATTGATCAGACCCAGATTAGTCAAACATGAACACACGTCTTTGTGTTAGCAGTCTGGAGAGTGGCAGACCCATGAAGCAAGTTCTTCCCAGCCCCAGGCTGGCTTTAACCTTGGGTTTCACCTTTGTTGTGTCTTTGCATTCTTGCACACCAAGCAGCGTTGTCCACTCCTGTTTGATCTGGTCTCCCAGGTGCCATAGTAAATGGCAACTTTGCTTCGTGAACCAATCGATAATAAGCTATTTAAGCAGTGTTGTGTTGAGGTAATAGCATTAAGGAGTCTGGAGGGAATTAAGGAAGTAACAACTGGCTTTATTAAGGAGCTTAATTCAATTACATGGGCAGGATGGTTTAAGCTTCAGTCCTGAGCTCTTGGAGCGAGGTGCTCAGCAGCAGTGAGCACACAGACAAAACCCTCTCAGAACTCCCTGGAAAACTACAGCACAGCATCATGGTGGAGCCAACAGGACCTGCCTGGATGCAAATGCCATCTGCTTGGGTCTTTCTCAGAATGCAAAGGGCTTTTTGGGACACTTCCGCTCTCTAGAACCGCAGCACAACTGCTGTTCCATGGGCTAAGAGGCACGGTGTGTTCCGATGGGGTCGGGATGGAAAAAGGGAGAGGAGGATGTTGTGGTGGGATCCCATCACCGCAAATCAGGAGCCTTTGCTGCAAAGAAGCAGAAAAAGCTTTAGCATTGCCACCTGGGGTACTCTGGCATGAGCCCTGCAGGCTGAGAGGATGGCCCAACTCATAGCATTCGGGTGAATCTCTGTGAGCTCTGCAGAGGGAGCTGAGATCTGGGTTTCCATGGGGAAGTGCACCTGCCAAGTGTTTTATCCGAGCCCTGGGCACACAGTTAAGCAAGCACAGGACCAAGGCACAGCAAAAGCAAAGACGCCCTGCACCCAGTGCATCTCCATGAGGATGCTGGTGGCAGAGCAAGGAGGAACATCTGGCAAAGCAGTTTGCTCCATGCACCAGGCTCGGTCCCCTCTCCGAGCTCAGACAGCAACAAGGAAGTTGCTTTGTCGCCAGGACACCAGGGGAGAGAGCTAAAGTGCTCACCCTCGGCAGCAAGAGCAGTTTAATAAACACTTTAGCAGGAGCAGTGAGGGACATCTGCCTTAGACACGTAATTGAATTTCGCGGTAGCAAGTGGATTAAGGGATCTGAAACGGGGGAGTTTTGAAATCATAAGCAAGAGACATTGCGCAATTTGATTCTGCTTTGGACAATGGAAACAAACAGATTAATCCCCGGGAGGACAGGAACAAAAATATCTGGGAGGCAGCGAGTGGGGGTCATGTTTGTACAGCTCTGACTACATTGCCTGGCTCTCCTGCCTCCACGGAGCTGACGAAAAACACATTTTGGGTCATCTAAGCCATTCTCTACCTCATTTGACGAGGGATGCCATTTCAGCAGTTTGCCAGCACCCTTTGAGATCCAGAGGCTTTGAGTCCTGTTGGTGTGACCGGAGAGATTTTGGGAGTGCAATGCCTCAAAGAGCATGCAAGATCAGCTGGAGGGGCTCAGACCTAAACCTAACCTTTTCCCTGAGTGCTGCCTCCATAGGATAATAGAATAATTCAGGCTGGGAAACATCTCCAAGATCCCCAAGTCCAACCCCAGCCCACCCCACCGTGCCCACTGCCCACATCCCTCAGTGCCACATCCCCACGGTTCTGGAACACCTCCAGGGACGGTGACCCCACCACTTCCCTGGGCAGCTGTGCCACTGCAGCACTGCTTTTTCAGAGAAGAAATGTTTCCTGATATCCAACCTGGACTTCCCTTGGTGCAACTTAAGGCCATCGGCAAGCATGGCCATAGCTCAAGACAGCACACATGTGACTGATCATTTCTCTGGTCAGACACTGCCGGCTCCTGGCAGCCAGAGGATGGACCCAGATGTTGATGCAGACCATCATGATGACCAACCACCAAGGATCCATGGATCAGTCTGGCTCTGTTCTGAACCCATGGATGGTTTTGACATCTTTGACACCATGTGATGACAGATGTGCAATACTTCCTTGTTTGTGTTTGCAGTCTGTTATCTTTTTCCTGGGTTCAAAGTACATTCACTTTAGATGACACTGGAACATGCATCTGTCAGACAATTCATCTGGGTCAAAGTACTGAGTACAGGACAGGAAAGGGAACTGCAAGATAAAGGGGCTGAGATAGGAATCCCCTCTGTAAATGCATGGTGCTGAGTACATGGGGTGCAGAGGCAAGTAGTCCAAGCATGATTTAATGGAGATAAGCTGCAAACGAGCAAACTAAGCCCATGAATTACCTGGGATTCAAACTGTAAGAATGGCCATTTTCAGTCCATACTCATCTCATCCAAATCTGCCCCAATCAATATCAGTTGTGATTGCTCAGGGAAAGCACATAAGACCCAGTTGTCACCTGGTGTCTCCCCCATCCCTTCAACATGGTTCACTGGAGAGTGGGTAAAGCACCAGGAGAACATCACTGTGCCCTGGTGCTCAGATATCTGCTCCTGGTGACAGCCGGGAACACAGAACTGGGTGTGTGGATCCTGTTCCTACACCACTGTCCATTATTCTGTTCCAATATGGTGTAGGAGAGATGTCCATTGGAGAGCCTCCATCCATTGGGGGGTGATCTCAGATCTGCCTGCATCACCAGGCACGCTGACATCCCTTATACAAGAGTCCTGCAAAGGGAATCCCCTCACACCTTGAACTTCTTCACTGTTTCAAGAAGAGGGGACCTGCACAGGTCTGTGATGCCAGATGGTGAAGGAAGCAGTTCTTTCAGTTGGCTTCCAGCTCCCATCTGATCATTTCACAGAGAGGCTGTCTTCCTTGTTCAGGCAGAATGGTTCTGCAGAAAGGAATCAAAACAGTGTTTTTAAGCCTGAATTAGTTCCTGTTCTGGAGATGAGGTGGGATGAGTTGACGTGGGATGAGTTGATATGGGGTGAGATGAGATGAAAGAAGATGAGATGTGGTAGGATGATGAGATGAGAGGGTGATGTGAGATGGTGTATGGGATCACAGGGCCCTTGAGTAGATGACCCAACTGGCCCACATCATCCCTTATCAACCCCCTAAAGAGACAGAAATCACAGCAGCTGAAGGAGGAAGCACTTGCTGGGAAGCAAAGCCCCTGGGATCTGGAACACAGAGAAGACTCAATAGGACAAGAGTTAATGGCCTGAAGTTGTGCCAGAGGATGTTCAGGTTGGATATTAGGAAACATTTATTCTCTGAAATAGTGAAATACTCTTCTTTGTGTGTGTGTGTGTGTGTCTGCCCCCTTTGAGCAGCAGCAACTGTTTCTGCACTCAGTATTCAGCAGGCAAACTGCGGAAGGCATCACACAGGTGATGTCTTCACTCTGCTGCTTTCTGGAGTTCTGCTTCAGTAAAGAGGGGAGTTTAATTGTTTCATTACTGAAACCGGATGAAAAAATAATAGCCCTGCACAGTTTCATTCCCCTGAATGAAAAATCTCAGGGAAGCTGCAACCTATTTCGTTTTTTCTTTTACACTCTTCAGTGGCTCATACATCTGCCCAACAACAACTTAATTAGGAGAGCCCTTGCTTCCTTTCACGCATGGAAGAGCAGCAAAACAGAAGAGAACAACAGTTGTATGAAATTATCTCATCCCAGCTTGTTCGAGATGGAGAAAACCGAGAGGCTGTTTTCCTCCCTGGGCTTTGTACTGTGGGGAGATGGGGTGCACATCAGTGCATTTTGGGTGCAAGCTCCGTTATGCTCAGTTATTCTCCTTAATTCTGAATGTACTTCTTATCCTACTCCAGGCCCAGGCTGAAAGGACATTGCTCACAGTCCCCAAGCATATTTTGGCCTTAAATCTGCTGGCGATTCTACCAGTGACCCCCAAGTCTGTATTTGGAGGGCATCGTCCAAGTCCCTCCTTGCTGCTCCCTGGAGACCACATGGCAGAAGCTCATTCTGCACCACTGGCGTTGGCACATCTGGACCCACGCATCTGCACGGGATGGTCCCAGTAAGCCTTTTCCCATCACCGAGCTCTGCCTGGCACTGTCTTCTGGTGAGGACAGCTGTGAGTCATGATGTGAGCAGAGATAGCGTCTGTAAGTGCCTGGAGTTCTCATGTGACCCAGCTCCTCTTAGCTTTCATCTCCAACACAACATGAAATGGAGTCTCTAAGGACCAGTTTATTACATTTTCTTGGAAATTTCACTACCCAAATGTGTTTGATGATTGAGTGGATGCTGGCAGGCTAAGTCAGAGCCAGAGAGGCCGAAGAGCGCCAACGAGTCCAAGTAACACACTAAAAGGGCAATAATTATCCATCCAGTCCCCCAGAGAAAATGATTCCTCCAAGTATAGCACTTGCAATGTATTACTCAGACTACCGCTGATTTCCACGCACAACCATTCAGGAGAGTGCTTGGAACAAGGCTGGCAGAAGGACCATCCTTCCGCACTCTTTGTACCATTTCCCTCTGCAGACGCTCCCTCCCTTGCTGGGGTGAAGTTGGGATGCCAGGTCTCATAAAATGGAATGGTGCCCATGTGGGGCTGGAGCTGCCTAAGGGAGAGCTCCGCTTTTGGACTTTGGAACTGAGACCAGAGTGATTAACAAGTATAGGATCTACCAGATTTCTCTGGGACCAGGTCTCCGTGGACTGCAATGGGAGCACATGTGGGATGCAGTTTGGGACTTGGTTCTGGAGGTGACTGTTGCCCCAAAGACAAGTCCCAGCTTGGAACGTTATTTTTCTGGAGGATGCTGCTAGCATTCCTTCCTTGTTGTTTTCAAGCACTTGCTGGAAACAACTCGCACACACCAGCCCATCCATCAGACAGCCCTCCAGCCGCCAAAGGAGAAAATGGATGTAGTGGGGTGAAGTCTGTTTAGGTTTGTTAAAAGCCTATCCATCTTCCAGCCTGGCTCACTGTTTGTGAAAGGGGACAGGGCAAGGGATAAGACTGGAATAAGTGCTTAGATGCTGATGAGAACTCTTCTTATAGAACCATAGAATGCCTCAATTTGACACCCAAGGATCATTGAATCCAACTCTTGGCTTGACAGAGCACCACCCAAACCCAAACCCTATGGCTGACAGTGGTGTCCCATTGACCCCTGAGCTCTGGCAGCTCAGGGCCGTTCCCACTGCCCTAGGCAGCCTGCAGCATGCCTACCATCCTCTGGGGCAGAGCCTTTCCCTAACCCACACCTGACCCCCCCAATGCAGCTCCACGCCGTTCCCTTGGGTTTTGCTGTTGAGCACCCAACAGTTCTCTACTGGCAGCCTCCAGATCTACCCATGGTCTGCCAGTTGGGGATCAACCCAGTGTGGTGCAGATGAAGCTCATTCAGACCCCTCACAGCAGCCATGCAAGATCCCACTCACTACAGAGCTCAAGGAGGTGTTGGACACTTTAATGTCTCCCACTAAGAAAGAGATTGGGTGTCCATGGTAAAAACCAGCAGAGGTATCACAAAGAGCAAACTGGTGGTGGGGGGCACTCCTCAGTGAGGGGTATACAAAGACATTTTGTGCCCATTCTCAGCCCTGCATTGCCATTGCCACTCTCTTCCCATGAGCAGAGCTCCTTATTATGACACAAAGCCACCTGCCTTCCCCTTAACATCCCCCAAATCCAGCAGAACCCCAGAAGCTGGCGTTGGACTCAATGATCTCTGGAGGCCCCTTTCAACCCCTCCGATTCTGTGATTCTCTGATTGTGTGATCCCATGCAAATGGGGGTGGTTTTATCTGCAGTTTCAGCCCAGGGACACTTAGGATGGATGTTCCCTTCTAACAACACCGCCGCACAACCTGATTTGTATTTAGGATAAGTGCGATCCTCGGCTCTTGTTCATTAGTTACCTCCCACGGGTAGCAGGCGTGAGGGGAACAAATGGCTCATTTTGCTCACATCTGATCCACTGCGCCTGGAAACCCACTGATCTCTGAAGCTGTCCTAATGGTGAGGAGGCTGCTAACGAGAGTGGTGCTCAGCGGAGCAGGGCAAAAAGAAGGGATCGCTTGGTTCAGTGGCTGAACCCAGAGAGCCCGAAGCTGAAGTTATTCCATTAACAAGGGAAATCATCAAGCCCCAGCACAGCCCCAGAAGTGCACAGCTGGGCTGCCCACGAACGCATCTGTCCCATTATCAGAGCGACAAGAGGAGCCTCATAGCACAGCACCAACACTGTGTCATGCTTCCCGCAGCCAGCCTGGCCTTTAACACATCCACCGCACACAGAGAGCAGTATCTCCCATGCAGACAGCCTGATGAGTGCAGGAAAGCTGTGTGCCTCCGAAGGGGGATGACATATGCACAGCGTGCAGCCACGACTTCCTTGGTTTTATTTTCGTTCTGATTTTGTTTTGTTTTGTTTTAATTTCCCCTTTGTTGTTTCCCATTTTAATCATTTTGCATGCTTTAGGGATTAAACGCCTTGTTAGAAAATTCCCATTACACACATCTCATGGCCCTGAAAGAGGCGACGCAACGCCGCCTGTATATGCACCAAGAACGATGCGTGTAGTTTATTAACAGAGAAGCTACACATGTTAAGATTAGAGAAAAACTGGTGCTGGTGTGCCTGGAGGGAAGGGAAGCTCTGGCTCCTGCAGCAGGGCTGATGGATTGCTCCCAGCCTGAAGCTGCTCAGTATTCCTGTCAGAGCTCAAAGGAAGTGTTAAATCCTCCCAGAGGGATTTTGCCTACGACACAATGATCAATGGGGGACACGAGGCTGGGTCGCTTTGAGCAAGTGGGGATGATTAAGCTGTGCGAGGTTTAAGGTGGCTGAGCGTGAGGTTGCATGGCTTGGGGATTGCCACCACAGTGGGGACGCCACCTTGGGGTCACCACCAATGCCACCACCTTGGGAACACCACCAGTGTCACCACCTTAGGGACATCATCAGCACCGCAACCTTGGGGACACCAAAACAGGGACAACACCAGTGCCACCACCTTGGGGGATCATCAATGATATCACCTTGGAGACACCATCCTGGGGACATCATCAATGCTGTGACCACCCTGGGGTCACCACCAATGTCACCACCTTGGGAGCACCACTCTGTGGACATCACCCACCTTGGGGATACCAGCCTGGGGACATCACCAGTACCCCCAACTTGGGGACACCAAAATGGGGACAACACCAGTGCCACCACCCTGGGGACACCAAAATGGAGACAATATCAGTGCCACCACCTTGGGGAGACCATCTGTGCTACCACCTTGGGAACACCACTGAGGGGCCATCATCATCACCACCACCTTGGGGACATCACCAGTACCCTCAACTTGGGGACACCAAAATGGAGACAGCATCAGTGCCACCACCCTTGGGAGACCATCTGTGCCACCACCTTGGGAACGCCACTTTGGGAACATCACCTGTGCCACCACCTCATGGCAACCCCTGGGCATTCCCAGGGCAGCTTGGCTGGGCTCTGGCTGTGGGGTGGTCCCAAGCCTGCAGGGAAGGCTCTGGGTGGGCAAACTGGAGCTGGGGGTTTACTGGTGGAGAGGAATCTCAACAGATTTTTGATCTGGGATCTTCTGATCCTGTCCTTCTCCTGGCCCTCCCCTGTTGCAGTGGGTTAGCTGAGCAGTCTGGCTTGGTGCTGACTGCGAAGCTCCCTCATTCAATTCCCTTCATGCTCTTCCACACATCACGATAAAGGCAAGGGAGAAAGCTCGTCGCAGGGTATAATTGCCCCTCCTGGGACAGAACGGCTGGAAGCAGCAGCTTTGTAACCATGCAGGGAAAAGCAGGTTGGAAGGGCTGGGAGCCAACACTGCAGCGATGGTGGGAGGAATCAGAGCTCCCTAGGAGGACCCTCCCTGTGGGTCCAGGCTGGTCCAGAGTACGAAGCTAGGATGAAGCTTTCCCCCATACATATATGCATATATGCATATATATATATATACATATATATATATAATGTATGTGCCATTTGCTCCTGCAAACCGTTTGGATATCATTCTAGCACAGCTGAATTTATTGTCCGGGGCTGAATGCTGCTCAGCTCTTCCCATAGATGGGGACGCAGTCCTGCTCGGGGTGCGTGCCATTGGCCCTAAGCAACAGCTGTTCTAAGCACATCTTCGTGACTTTCATGCGAAACTGCAAAGCTTGTCATTCGAAGGCAAATCCCTGCTGCAAGCAACTCAGGACCGTGCCGGAGCAGTGCTGCCTGCAGCCCTGGCAAAGCACAGGGGCATGAAAGCAACGCCCACGTGTCCTGCCCCATATAACAGTGGGACGGAGGAAGAGAGAGACTGGGCAGAGGATGGCAACGGGTGGGAAGATGGCTCCAGACTTTCCACCCATATCCAGTGTGCACCCAGCCTGTGCCACGCTCCGTGCTGCTGCGCCCCATCCCTTCCCCAGCCAAACTGAAGGACACTTTAATGGGCAGCCTGGTGTAATTCCTTCCCCTCGGCAGCACAGATGGCAGCGGGCGGGGGACAGATGCTCACCGCAGCCCGAGGTGGGGGCTCACGGCAGCCCCGGCTGCGTCACTGCAGGGATTACAGAGAGAACAGCACGGCACGTGCGAGGGGAAGGAGACGTGTTGTGCTCCACGCTGCCGTCGCACGTCACGCCACACATTTATGTTCAGAGGCATGTGGGGACAAATCCCCCGGGGGCTGGAGACCCACCCGGGGCTGATGGATGAGCTGAGGTCCCTGTGGGGGTTTTGGTTCCATTCCTGGCATCACTGTAAACAGAAACGAAATATTAAAAAAGGTTTATTGGAAGGCAAAAATAATTCCACCACTTCTACCAGGTGTCTGGGAGGTGTGGAGATGTGGCACATTGGAGACACGGTTTGGTGGCCATGGTGGGGGTGGGTTGTGTTTGGATTGGATGATCTTAGGGTCTTTTCCAACCTTAGTAACTCCATGGTTCTACTTGGGCACATGTGCCAGTGGGCATGGTGGTGATGGGTTGGGATTGAACTTGATGATCTTAAGAGTATTTTCCAACCTTAGTAACCGTATGATTCTATTTAGGGCCACGAGTTAGTGGGCACAGTAGGGATGGGTTGGGGTTGGGCTGGATGATCTTAAGAGTCTTCCAACCTGAATCATTCTATGATTCTATTTAGGGACATGGGTCAGTGGGCATGGTGGTGACAGGTTCAGGTTGGACTTGATGATCTTAGAGTCTTTTCCAACCTTAATGATTCCATGAGTCTATTAAGGGACTTGAGTGAGTGAGCATGGTAGGGATGGGTTGGGGTTGGACTTGATTTTAGAGGTCTTTTTCAATCTGAATCATCCTATGCCTTTGTGACCCATCCAGGTTTCCTCTCAGTGTAGCCAGCATCTCCTGTCCAGTGTTTTAAACGCAGGAAATGGTATGGATGGAAATAGCTGTGCAGGAATTGTTCTTCTGTCCCAAGAAAGGGCAAAAAAAAATAAAGTGGGAAAGGACTGAGTGGTGCTTATGGAATCAAGCGATAGCACTGGAGGACTTAATTAAAACCCGAGAACTCAGAGTATTTAGATACACTGTCAGGCTGAATTACACCGCGTGTGTTTGACTTTCACATGTTTAATTGAAGCTCTCTGCGTGAAGGACTGCACAAATCTCCCCACTCAGCTTTACAAGCTCCTGGAAAAAATGTTGTAAGAGCAAAGAGCTGTCGCAGGCACTGCAAGTTAAGACAAAAAAAAAAAAAAAAAAAAAAAACAAAACTGGAAAAAAAAAGAATGAGAAGCATGGGCAGCACCCAGCTGGTGATACCCAGCCTGCAACCCCAATGTCCCACATCCCATCCCCATGCCCCCAGTGCTGCCGGAGGGCCCGCGCCCATCCTTCTGCCTCCTAACGTCCCTCTGCCCTGTTCTCACATTCACCACCTGACATTTGGAGCTATGTAAACATGCCCAGGCGCAGATGGCTCCCTGCTTTTTTCCATTCGGTGACACCTCGAGCATCTCTTTCGCACCAGTGCGTCATGACCGTGCCCTACTTCCTGTCCCCCAGCTCACTCCAAGTCACACCACAGGACTGTTTTCTTGTTGAGGAACCCCAGGGCTCATCCTCAGAGTGAGAGACCAGAGGACAGCGGGGTGGAGGACTTCCAGGTGGCTCTGGAATGTCCCATGGGCATGAAGACCTCCAAGAGGCCACCAACTGTCCCCTGCGTCCTCCACTTCATTTCAGAAACAGCAACTCAACCATTTGCAGCAATGGTTGCACTTTGCATTTGCATCTCCAAACCAAACAAGCTGAAGATACTTTATAAAATATGCTCCCCCCTCACTGCTCAAATCTGCATTCTGCAGCATCTGTGAGCAACACTCAGCACCTGAAAGCCACAAAGGTCTTTGTGCAATAAATGGACCGTGTGGGGCTGAACCTCCCTGAGATGATCAGAACCCGTCACTGTGGTTGTGTCTCCCATTCCCCACATCCACACCTCACAAAGATTTGTCCCCACGTCTCCAGCAAGGTCTGTTTCATAGAATCGTAGAATCACAGACTCATAGAATGGCATTGGTTGGAAGGGGCCTTCAAGAGCTCTGTTGAGCTCCAAACCTCTGCTGTGGGCTTCCAGCCATTCTCAGGGTGTGCTGTCTGGACCAGTTTAAGGGGTGTTCATAACACTGTTGGGTTCAAGGATGGGAGCAGCACCTCTGTAGGCCACCAAGACACCTGCTGGAAACTCTGCTTTGGTGTTTGCGTAATGGAAACACAGCTGCTCCCATCCTACATCATCTCTTTTTAGATCACTTTGGAATCCTGATGGATCATTTGGATGCATGTTGGGACATCTTGGATGCACAGTGGATCACTTTGGATGCACAGTGGGTCATTTGGATGCACTGCGTATTGTTTCAGATGCACGGTGGATCATTTGGATGCACGACGGATCGTTTGAGATGCACGCTTTGCATTTTGGGAGGGCCATAAACACTCAAGCAGCTGTCCCCAGGCTGCCATTATGTGCAGAGCAGACAATAAAGGAGACACAGCCGTGCACGGGCACATAATTACAGGACGGAGGTCTGCAGCAGGCAGCTCACGCTCGCCTGCCTCGGTTATTTATGTAGAGAACCCAGCACCAAACGCAGGGAATGGCTCTGCTTTGCCTTTGTACAAACACACTTTGAGCGGAGCCGGGGGGTAGCAGAGAGGGGTTTGGTTTTCTTCACATTAAGTCGGAAAACAAACATTTTATGATTATGGATCATCTGTTTTATGCAAGTATCTAACAGCCCTGCCTAACGCCAGCCGTTGCGCTGCCTGCCCGAGTGAATACACAATAAAACACACCCCCAGGCTGAAGGACTCGCAGTTTAAACAGAGGGAGGTGGAAAGAACCAGCATAGCTGGCTCGGGCAGCTGCAGCACGGGACATTAAACAAGTTGTCAGGGCACTGAAAGCACCCCATAAACACCCACCTGCAGGCTGCTCCACCAGGGAAGCAGCAGTGGGACTGGGGCTCCGGGTGCAAGGACGGTCACGAGGGGTCCCCAGTTTTGGGGTGCAATGAGCATGCTCGTGGTCCTGCACCCTGAGCTGGTGGTGATCCCCAGTCTGCAGTCTCTGAGGGTCACAGCAGCCTCCACTTCCAGGCTTGAGCTGAGCTACAAAGGACGATCTCTTCCGGGCCAGGAGATGTGAGCAGACTAAGGAGATGTAATCCTGCTAAGCCATTCCGGTCCCCAGATGGTTCGAGCCCCCGGCTCCTTCTATCACCTGTCCCCAAGCACTTTGCAGCTATCCCTTCTCCCCAGACAAGAGCTGCCAGCTCCGAGGGATGAGAGCAGCTGCAAAAGCAGCTGGAGAATGCAGGCAGCTCTTGCAGACGTCAGCACTTTCCCCTGCTAGAAGTGAGCCTGTGCCTTCCTGGCTGTGCTGCTGGGGCAGGAAGCACTGCAGGGGACGTTTGATCCCATTCCACTCACCCTGACCCTGCGCTGGGAGCAGGGCTCGGGCAGGAGGGATGCTCAGATGTAGGTCAGCGCCCGTGCAAAGCACATGGCCTCCCAGTGGGGAGAGCTAAACGCAGGATGTGGGGAAGGAGAGCAGGAAGAGCTGGGGCTGCTCGGCCCAGAGCAGGGGAGGCTCAGGGGGATCCCACCGCGGCCATAAATCCTCACAGGAGGTGCAAGGGAATGGAGTTCTGCTCAGCGGTGCCCAGGCAGCCCAGGGGCACAGGGCACAGCCGGGAGCCCAGGAGCTGCCCATCAGCAGCACTGCAGTGCTGGGTGGGTGCCGGAGCCCTGGCACAGGGAGCAGAGAGCGGTGGGGGCTCCTCCTGGGGGATCTCCCACAGCCCCCGGCCGTGGTGCTGGGGATCAGGACCAGGACCGGCATCAGGACCAGGACCGGGATCGCATCTCTGTGCCCGTATCCTGCGGGCTGCGCTGCCCTCTAACGGAAGAAGCGGAGGAAGGCCCCGGCAGGCTGAGGGGAAAACCTCCTCCCCATGCTCAAGGAGCGCAGCGCTCAGCTCCCCCGCCCTCTCTCACCCTTTTTCGAGGTGGAAGACCCCTCCCCTTTTTGCGACTTTCCTTTCGGATGGAGTTGCGGGGGCCGTGGGCATTCTTGAGGGGCTCAGGTGCTCCTGTGCTGAAAACACATGGAGTCATTGAGTGATTTAAGTTGTCAGAGACCCTTAAAAGCCACCGCATCCAACTCCCCTGCAGCGAACAGGGACACCTACAGCTCCATCACGTTCTCAGAGCTCCATGCAGACCGTGGGGGTCTCCATGGACGGGGCATCCACCACCTCTCCACTGTTCCATGCTTCGCTGCCTTCTCCACTGGACATCTTCAGGGCTGTTCTCCCTTTCCTGGGTGCACTCAGCCCCCCTTTCCCTGCCATGCACGAAGGCTGCCCCAAGCCCTCTGTATCCCATACCTTTGCATCTGAGGATATGCTGGCTGTGGCCTCTGCGTCCCATGGCCAAGCGCATCCCACATGCTGGGAGGGCGCTTGTGAGGATGAATCTGTCTCAGAAATCTTGGCCAGAGTGGAGGAAAGAGAGAGATTTCCTCACTCCGATGCTGCCCGGTGTCCCAAGGATGGGTAACAGAACTGCAGTGTCCCCAGGGTTGATGCTGAGGGGCTCAGGCCGATGGCAATGAGATGCAGAGGGACCACGAAGGGCTCTGAAAAAGCAACAGAAGGGTAAAAATGGTCCACATTTGGTGTATAAAACAGTCTCTGAGCTGGCTATGGGATCTGCTGATCCCCACGCAGCCCGCACTATGGGTCTCAAACCATTCATTGGGGATAAATCACCCAGTGAGACCCTCCCAGGACTCCTCATCTACCATTTCAAGGGTCAGCGTGCAATGTCCCTCCAGGGAGCAAATTCTACTTGGTAAAAACAATGCCAGTGATGAATTTGCTCTTTCAGTGCAAGGAAACAGATGCCCCTTGGTGATCCGCTTCCTTTTGTGCCTGCTTGCAAGTCCTAAAAAGCAGTCACAGCCCTGCCTTGCTGCCAACTGCGACCCTGCAGGAGCTGAAAGGGGATTTGGAGATGCACTAAAATGCACGAGAACTTTTCTCGACACGTTGAACACACACTCAGAAGTGCTGCAGGTGTCGGTCCCCATCAGCATGCCCGAAATGTGTTGGCGGGGGGGAGTGATGAGCAGATGAGGGTAAAAGGGTTATTTAACTTCAGATGTCAGCGAGTGGAGGAGAAATCAATAAAAAGGCACTAAAAGCCATCTCTGGGCTCCTGAGTGAGCAGAGATCACACCCAGGGGAGCACTCATTCCCCTCCCAGTCACGCTGTCCTGCTACAGAGTGAACACTGGAAATGGTCCTTGGCTTGGGATGGATGAATGCGCTCTGCAGGAGCCCTCCCAGTGCCCTTCCTACTGGAAAAGCCCCACTCCCCCCCCCCAAAGTCAAACCAAGTGGAGTATTCGCAAGCATGTCTTCCTTCCATTTGTTTCTCCAGTAGCTTTGAAAACGATATAGAATTTGGTTGGGTTTGTGTGAGGCCAGGCAGGCATTAACCCCCACTGTCCTGCTCAGCCCTTGTGTGGGGTGGGACTGAGCAGGTCCCACACATCCCCCTGCACCAGCCCTTCTCCTCAGTGCCCTGGCTGCCCCTTTGAGATGTTTATGGTTGTGCTGTTCCCTGCTGTCCCCACACCTGGAGGGTCTCCCCGTCATCCCCTTCTGCTGCACAATCCGGGCACTTTTCCCTCCCCTTTGTATGTCTCTTTTCCCTCCCACCAACCACCGACCCTCATGAGCATAATCCCTCCTACCCCACTTGGTGACACCCCATCAAAGCCCTTTTGGCCCCATGGGGACTGGACTGGACCCGAGCTCATCCCCTACCCATCCTCAACCCTGGCCATCCTCTGAGCACCAGAAGCAGCTCTCTGATGAACAACCAACCCCTTCCTTTGTGGGGCCCATGCACAGAGACACACACCAGCACTCGGTTCCCTCTCCTTTATCTCAGCTTTATTAACTATCACACCTTCCCCAGATGGAAAACCAGCTTTCCACCCAAGGATGCTGCTGCTTACGCCCTGTACTCAAAGAAGCTGTCGCGGACCTCTCTCTCCTGGGAGGTGACCCTCTTCCCCGATGGGAACGTCTGGTAGGTGTGCAGGTTCTCTGGGGACACACGCACTAAGTGCCACCGTGTCTTCCCACTGAGTTGGGGGCTGGGGGCAGATGTAAGGAAGGAATTACTTCTGGAGGTGGAAAGGTGGTAAGATGGAACTCTGGGCAGCTTGACCTACGGGAGGTCAAGCTTTAAGCAGCTTCCATCAGCTTCACTGCAGTGGGAATTCGCGCCCGACTGAACGGTCCGGCAGCGGGGGAAAGAAGGTAGATGTGGGGGAGGGAACTCTTCCATCCCGAGCCGGGCACTAGAGGGCCCCCGAGCGTTTCTGCTGCCCGTGCCGGTGCCCCCCACCCTGCCGTGGGGATGCTCCCAACCCCGCAGGCAAAGGGGCTCCGTGCGTTTGCTGCTGTGCATCCCCGTGGCAGGATGACGGAGCGCTCTGTCTTGGGGTGATGCGGGTGAGGAGATGGGATAGGGATGCTGCTCCGGTACAGCAGCTCTTGTGAGGGATATGGAATAAGCCAACATGCTGGATTTCAAATGTACAGCTGGGAGGATGCTTGTTTGTAGAAAATACCAGTAATTCTCAATTGGACAGAAGACCCCGAAGCCCAGCACTCTGCCCAGTTGGTTGGGGGATGAGATGGGACAGGATGAGATGGGATGGGATGGGATGGGATGGGGATAGGATGGCAAGGCATGGCATGGGATAGGGTGGGATAGGATAGAAGGGGGTGGGATGGGACAGGAGAAGAAGGGATGGTGAGGAGAGGGGAGGGGATGGGAGGGGAGGGGAGGAGAGGAGAGGAGAGGAGAGGAGAGGAGAGGAGAGGAGAGGAGAGGAGAGGAGAGGAGAGGAGAGGAGAGGAGAGGAGAGGAGAGGAGAGGAGAGGAGAGGAGAGGAGAGGAGAGGAGAGGAGAGGAGAGGAGAGGAGAGGAGAGGAGAGGAGAGGAGAGGAGAGGAGAGGAGAGGGGAGGGGAGGGGAGGGGACGGAAAAGGAAGGGAAGGGAAGGGAAGGGAAGGGAAGGGAAGGGAAGGGAAGGGAAGGGAAGGGAAGGGAAGGGAAGGGAAGGGAAGGGAAGGGAAGGGAAGGGAAGGGAAGGGAAGGGAAGGGAAGGGAAGGGAAGGGAAGGGAAGGGAAGGGAAGGGAAGGGAAGGGAAGGGAAGGGAAGGGAAGGGAAGGGAAGGGAAGGGAAGGGAAGGGAAGGTGTGCATTCTACTAATCCCACAAATCTTGGGGTTCATTGCACAGACCCAGCTGTGGGTACTGCTGTGCCATGGGGGTGCCTGCTGTGGACTCACAGGTCCAGTGGGTGTGGATATTTCTCCTTCTCCTTCTCAGGCAGCATGAAGTAGGGAATGGGGTGACGTGTCCCGGTCTTGTCCTGGTAAAACTCACGTTGCTGCTGGGTCAGCTGCAGTCAAAGGCAAAGAGGCAGAGAGGCTTGGGCTGGTACCCTTTCCCAGCCCTGCACTGCCTCTGTCTGCAGGATGCTGCTCAGCACACTGCACCCACTGGGTTAAAGCCCCTCAACAAGACCCCATGGAGACAGGGATTTGGGGACAGGCAGCAGAGGAGGGCTCACCATCTCCATCCTATCCCCACCTTGTAAAACCTGTCCAGCTCCAGGGACCTCCCATTGTCCAGGCTGAAGGGGGTGTGCATGGGGGTGCAGTGCCCCTGCACCTCGCCTGGGTACGGCGCTGGGGGCTGGGGACGCTGTGGGCTCATCATGGTGGGGTTTCTCAGAGGAAAAATGCTGTGCTCGGGATGTGCTCTGCTACCTGCAAGGGAAACACGGCGTCAGTTTTCATTTTCCCTTTTCAGCATCACGTTTTGCATTTTAAGGGTTCCCTGGGCAAGGGGATGCTGCTGACAGAGCCGCCGTGCTGCAGAGGGCCACTCCTGCCCAGTCCTCACTGTGCATCTGGAACCAGAAGCAGTGATTTGCATGCTGCACACTGAACCCTTTGATGGTATCTGAGCAAGGTTCAGCACCAGGGCTCTGCTCACTGAAGCACAAAGCTGATTTTTCACAAGAAGAGGTTGTTAATACATATATCTCAGTTAGGTGCCCTGTCTGTTCCCACTGCTGCACCTTTTCCTTGCTTTTATCTGCAGCATGGCCACAATTTGCTATTTACCAGAGCAGCTGGATGGAAAGGAATGGGAGAGATTTGGCAGCAAATCAGCTCCAGGGGTGAAAGCACTGAGAGCCCTTCAGACACAAACGAGCAGCGAGCTGTCAGTGGGATGCCTCAAAATGATGTTCTCAAATGAGCAGAGGAGAATTATTTTTATAGATATGTA
This sequence comes from Gallus gallus, assembly GCF_016699485.2. Taxonomy (NCBI): domain Eukaryota; kingdom Metazoa; phylum Chordata; class Aves; order Galliformes; family Phasianidae; genus Gallus; species Gallus gallus. The sequence goes on from NC_052534.1 coordinate 105,061,420, forward strand.
TCCCACGACCATAGCTCTGTCTACAAGTGAGGGTGAGCAGGAGCCCAGTGATGCTCGCAGGAATGAGGGATGTTTTGGGTCCATGCAGGGTGCAGGGTGCAATGTGACCATGCTCAGCCCCTACCCAGCTCCAGCACAATCCTGAGTGCAGAGGGTCCTTGCACAGTAGTTACCTCAGCCCAACCTGGATCTGTCCCGTTCTGTTCTGTCCCCACCTCAGCTGGCTCACAAACACCATCACCAGGCAACAGGGAGAACTCAACCCCAGCACCCTGACACTCCCTTCACTCCCAGTACCCATTGTGAACATCACCTACTCCCAGTGCCCGCATCCCAACAACCCCTGCACCCTGCCCTCACCCCACCTTCCATGGGGAATGCAGAAATGTCTCCATGTTGGCATTCTTTAGGTGTTTTTTTCTTCTTCTTCTTCTTCTTCTTCTTTTTTTTTTTTTTTCCTTTTGATCAACTCTTTCTGTAAAGGGAACTGTGGGCTCTTCTCCTGCCCCAGCAGTGTAACCGTGGACCTGCCCCAAAAAGCCTTTAGGAAGGGTCAATCGCCCATAGAGAACCAATGTAAAAGCCATTGCACAAGCAGACAGATGCACATTCAATTAAAACGATCCCACTGGACTTGCAAGGATGAGCACTCAGGCACGGGGATGTGTGGGAACCAGAGGGGCTGTTCTTTATTTGCATCTTGGCCTGAGGTCTGAGATATTGAACAGAAATGGACGAATGAAGGGACAAATGAATGAATGAAGGAACAAACGAACGAATGACTAAATAAATAATAATAGAAGAATGAGATGAAAAGGAAAAGAGAAGAAAATTGGAACCCAGAGGGTGAGAAGACCTTCTGGCAGCATGTCCTGACCAACCAGAGCATGGCCTGAACTGCTCAATTATGTTCCACCTTTTCCCATTCAGCCAATGCAGGACTGGTGGGAAAAGTGGATGGGGTTTGCACATGGTCTTTGCTATGGGAGATCTCTCCTGGGAAAGCATTGTGCATCCTGACAGCCTGCTTCTGGATTAGGAAAGCTGGGTTCATTGAATCATGGAATTGTGGAGGTTGGAAAAGACCTCCAAGATCATCATGTCCTACCGTCAATCCATCACCACCACGCTCACGTTGGTTGTTCTACATTCAAGAGAATGGGAGAACCTCCATGAAAAAATTTGTTAACAAAAAATAAAGGGGGAAAACAATAAAGAATCCATCCATTGAGGAAGCTACTGCACTGCTCTGGCTGCTGAGTAACAAGTACAGCTCTGGCATTTAAAAAAGGGTGGAAGGCTGTTGGGCTTGTAACCACGGCTTTCCAACCGGTCTCAGAGGATACCGGAGGCAGAAGAGAAAGAAAATGAAAAATGATGCAAAAGGCCAAATGGATTTACCAAAAGACAGAGCTGGGCTGCACTCCTTGAAGCCTCTGGCTGGGAGGGGACCGGGTTTCCTACAGCCAGGGTAGGAAGGCCAAAGGCTGCTGGCCATGGCACCTCTAATCTGCAGCAGTTTCCTCTGCAAATAAAGCACTGCGGAACCTGCTGGAGAGCCTGGGACTCCAACGCATGCCCAGAGCAGCTCTTCTCAGCAGATGTTTCCCCTTCTCTGGAGCTCTGTGAAGGTTTTGCTATCCCTGCAGCTGTGGGATGGCTGCACCCAGTGAAATGCACAGTCTGCAGAACTCACGGGGACACATGGCAAGCACTGACTTCCTTTGGAGAGGCTTCTTAGCAAGCCCTTGCATTTTCTCACCCTTCTGCTTACATACAGAAACTGCCTCCACAGCATTCCCCCCCTTTCTTCCCAAGACCGACACACATGCAAGAGCCGCCCACTGCAGCACTCAGAATTACAGATGATGCTGTGATAAGCGCTTATCCCACAACGCCTCACACATGACAGTTGCATCCCCCAAACCCTTCAGCATGAAAGAGGTTCAGTGCAGGGGGGACGGCCGTTTACAGCAATTTGGGAAGAGCTGGGGTGGGAAAGGTGGGGACTGGGAGCAGAGCAATGCTCACTTGCAGGGATAAGGTGCTGGTGCTGCCCACAACAACAGGGAACAGAAAAACACAGCAACCCACTGTAATTAATATCAAGGCTCTTAATGGTTTGACAAAGGGGGAGGCTGATAATGATTTTTTTTTTTTCCAAGCGTGGGAGAAGAACTGGAAAAAAATGAGAGAAAAGGACTTAAGAAGAGAAAATTTCATTAATTTTGGACTTAAAGTTCTGTAGCATTATCACAAGAGCAGTGATTGCTTTGGGATGTGTGGTTGGGTTGGATTTATTGTAATGGATATTGGTGCCATGGGATGTGTAGGGAGACTGGTTATGGCCTGATCCTGCCCTGGGAAGCTAAACTTTCCTCTTTATCTTTGGTGTAAGGCCATGGTAAATAAGAAAAATCACTGGTGATTCAGAGGTGGGCGTGTAATTCTATTCACGTGCAGCAATGCGAAAAATGCAGAGACATCATGAAAACTGAAATTTGTGTTTGGATTTGTGAAGGCAGATCCTTCCTCTCCCACACTGAAGGGCATGTTTTGGATCCACCGTACCTTGACAGTCTGTGAGTTCAGTTGGCTTTGCAACTGGGTTCCTGTCCTATCACCCTGTATAGAGACATAGAACAGTTTGAGTTGGAAGGGACCCTTAAAGGCCATGTGGTCCAAGTCCCCTGCAATGAACAGGGACACCCACAGCTCCATCAGGTGCTCAGAGCCCTGTCCAGCCTGACCTTGAGTGTCTTCAGGAACATGTTGTTCCTGCTCATCTTCATTATCCAATTTAACTGTCATAGATAGACAAATTCCCAAGGCTACAGGTGGAGATCTTCCCCCAGCCAAAAGAGCACTGAACTCCGGAGGCATCTTTAGTCCTGAGCAGACAAACATCAGCAGCACTATGCAGTGATGTGGATTCAGCCCAGATCCATCAGGGAGAGCTACAGATGTGCTCCTGTGTACCCCAAAGCCAACGGGTGGTTGGGGCTGGAAGTGCCCCTGAGGTCCCTCAGCACCACGGACAGAGGCTCTGGGGATCCCCATGGAGGAGACCCCACAATATGTGGACATCATCTTCTATCCTAATTTCTACTTTCTTACTTTGCCCAGAGTCTGAGGGTAACACCACCCTTCACCACTCCCCACGAGCCCTCTGCCTGCGATTTTCCAGCAGCAGAATTAAACCCTGCCTGGGACTCCATATAAATAAAGACCAGGAATAAGCAGACCCGTTCTTTATCAGGTCTCTCTCTCATTGCTGGTGCAGCTCTCAGGTGCAGCTCTCGCACAACCCACCTGCACTGTTCCACGTGCATCCCCAGCCAATGCACCTCACGCTGAGTGTACTTCGCTATCAACTTTCTGCTGCTGAGCAAGAGGTTTCTAATTAGCTACGTGGTACAGAAGGCGTATGGTCTGTAGATGAAGCACCACTTCGTGCAGCTCAGCAGAGGAAGACCAACTGGGAACCAAAAAAATGATGCAGTTTGAGCCTAATCTGCACTATTAATCCCCACAAGTTTCTTCGTTCTCATGCACTTGTGAACGAGCACAGGGATCTTTTCCACTGGCAGGACAAATGTAGATGGAAGAACATACCTCATTTCCAGGGCTTTATTACTCATTTATGGAGGTTTCACCCTCACTTGTCTCTCCCTGAGAATTCTGAAGCACTCTTCGGTTCACTCCTCACCGCAAATGGGCTTTGCTGGGAAGTTTCCAAGCAGGAAGCAAGATATGTTGGGATCACAGCCCTGCCTTCATGCTTGTTGATTGTCTTCCTCAAAATAAAGGATGAGTTTAAAGTTCCAAGAGCAGTGTGATGTGTAGCCCTACCAGGCATGGCCCTCTCCATACCAAGCCCACACTGCCAAGCTGTTATCTATGCCCCTTGCCATGCACTCCCCATGTCCCCTCCCAGTGATATGGTTGACCCCCAGGTTCCAGCTTGGAGTGCTCCCAGGTTGATGCCTCGCTCCCAGGGGGAGCACTGCCTCAGTTTCCCCACTGGAGTCACTCTCCCAAACCCTAACAACTGAAGAGGGGCGATCCCTGCAGCCCGCACCCCCCCCCTCCTCCCAACCACCTCCTTCTCCAGGGAGGGAAGGGGAAGGCGGTGCTGCTGCTGAATAATTGAAGAATTCAGTGCTGGAGGAGGGGGGTGTGCACCGTGTTGTGCCTCGGAGCGCAGCTGGGAGCGCGGCGAGCATCGCACTGAGCATTGCACCGAGCACCGCACCGAGCATTGCACTGAGCGTTACCCTCAGCGTTGCACCGATCCCCGCGCATCGCCCCACACCATGGCTCTGCAGCTGCAGCTCCGCACTGTCTCCGGCCTCCGCGGCAGAGCGGATCGCATCGCCAAAGCGGCTTTCCGAGGTACGGGGAGGGGGGCGGTGGTGGAGGGGTTTGTCCCGGGATGGGCTGTGCCTCAGGTTCCTCAATGGCTAGGAAGGGAAGGGGTGTGAGCCCTCACTGCCCTGGGGAGAGGGATTTGTGCAGTGGGAAAAGGGGGGTGAACCCCAATTTGGGACGGTCCCTTGTTACGCCACCCCACGTTCCCATCCCTATTTTCCCCCTGCACAGAGAATTGCTGTCACTGTCACTCTGGGTGGGGTGACACCAAACTTCAGAGTAGCACTTCCTTCCCCTGTGCTGGAATGTTTTGCCTGGCAGCCCGCTGCCATCAGCTGCTGGGCAAACAGGGAGCTTAGCCTCATGGATAGGGCAGAGATCACCCCTGTATGCAGTTGGGAATGCTTCTCCCCCTGCTCACCCTAAGCACCCATGGGATTCGTGACCAGGACACTCAATGTCACCATCAAACCCAGTCTGAGAGGAGAAGCTCCCAGTGATCAGACCCAGAAGGGCTGGATCCTGAGGTTGTGGCTGGCAAAATCTCACTGCTAAAAGGGGGAGCAATCCCTGGTTCCGGTGTGAAGCTGGGACAGGACCTTGTGTGGGGCTGCATTGCCCTGCTGTAGGGCAGAGACTGGGATGATCACTCTGGGATGATACCAAAGCTGTACAATCTTTATGGGAAGGTATTTTGTCTGAAACACGAAGGATTTTGTGTGTTTTACTAATAGTGAGGCAGGAACAAAGATTTACCCATCAGCTGGAGCCTGTGGCTCATCTCCCTGTGCCTCATTCTTGGGCCAGGTCTTGCATTGGCATCACATGGGGGGAAGGAGCTCAGAGTGCAGCAGCAATACAGTCTTTTTGTCAAGCTGGTCTGCTTGTTGGTATTTAGTGCTTACTTGTGTTTAGCATCTCCATGGCTCAGCCTTTGTTTTCCCCTTGTCCCATCATCATTCAGGAACAACAAGGAGCCGGTCTATAGGGAGTCCATAGCTGCTGTGAAGCTGTGGTGTTTTGGGTCCCATTGGTTTTGCCCAGATTGGCTGTGGAATCTCCTCCTTGGGGATCTCCAACAGCCCCTGGCCATGGTGCTGAGCACCCTGCCCTGGGTGGCTCCTCTGGGGCAGGAGGGGACCAGAGGGACCCAGCAATCTCAACCACATCAGGCTCTGGTTGTTCTGTGACCTCAGTGCCAGGCTCAAGGGAGCATCCCAACGTAGACACTTAGTTTTTGGGCCGAAATCTTGTGGGAAGAGTCTCTTGTTTTTCTCCAGTGACTCTAGAGGGAGGACACCCCCTTTAGAGCAGCCCCACAAATGGAGTGAGGTGTCCTCCACCAGCCCATCCTGGGTCATTTCTGGTCCCCAGCTATCTCAGCCAGGTGTCCCTTCTCCAACCCCTGTATTGCATCTCTTGGCAAAGCCACAATCCTTCCACACAGCACACAGCAACCGGTGGGCCTTGCAGAAGGCATTTGCAGAGCAACACTGTGCTGGAGTATGGCAGTGTTCTTCTGGTGCTCCTTGCAGCCAGTATCCAACCCCAAGCATCAGGAGCTCTCCTCCCGTTGTAGCGTGGGACTTGACTCACTGGGTGCCCAGGGGACACAGTGCCAGGGGCCACCCGTGCCTGGGATGTTGGGATGTCTTATCCAAAGTCCTTCGTCTGTGAGCTGCTTAACTCTTCTTAGGAGGCATGGGGGTGGTTTGGAACTTCTCTGAGTCACAAGGCACAGATCACTCCCCAGCAGGTGCTCCAGGCTGCACAGCCCCACATCAGCTGCTCTTGCAGCTCCCCAGCTCTGTGCTCTGCAGGTGAAATCACTCACATTTGGGTGAAATTGGCTTTTTTTCCTTGCTCTGCAGGCTGCTGTTGGGGGAAGAGTGGGAACACATCCAGGGGTTGCAGTAGAAAGAAATGTGATGGGGATGGGAACACTGGAAGTGTCCTTTGATGGAATTTCTTCATCCCATTCATTTAATGGGGGGCAGCTCCTGTCTCCCAGTGAGATTTGAGCTTGTCCAGGGCTGCTGTTGGATAACAGTTCATTGCATTCTGCAAGCACTATCCAGGGGCTGCTGCACCCACAGCTGGATTCCCCAGAGCTGGAGGTGCCCTACTAACTCTTGCCATGCACCAGAGGCTGTCTTGCTCCTAGCATAGCTTTTGCTCTGAGATTCAGTGCACTTAGACACCAGGGCTAAGGTGCTGCTTGTCCCCATAGCCAAGGACATTTGGGATCATGCATCTGGTGGCCCCATTCCTGGTCCTGCAGGTGGAGCTGAGTGGCATGAGACCTGCAAGAAACCACTGCATTGATAGCAGGAAGCTGGGAACCATAGAATCATTACAGTTGGAAAAGACCTCACAGATCACCAGGTCCAACCCCAGCCCACCCCACCATGCCCTCAGTGCCACATCCCAATGGTTCTGGAGCACCTTCAGGGACAGTGACTCCACCACCTCCCTGGGCAGCTGTGCTACTGCGTCTCCACTCTTTCTGAGAAGAAATTGTTCATAATATCCAACCCAAAGGTGTTTTGGGACATACATGCACCTTCAGGGGTTGCTTCACCCAGGACTGCTGTTGCATGGGGCCGAAGGTCTGCCAGCACCTGAAAGGGATTTTCTTTTGCTCCTTGCATGATGGTTAAAGTAAAAAGGGGATGGGGCACTTCCTACAAAGAGCCATACAATCATGATATTTCAATCTGTAGCAACATAGAAGTTGACCCATAGGAGTAAGGGGTGTCCCAGCCTCTGTGTACCCTGATTAAGGGTTGCCTGTGCTTTCCTGAACACCAAAGACTGCTCAGCAGTGTTTTTTATTACCTAGGAGACAGCATACCTTTCCAGAAGGAAAAAAGCCTCAATTTGTTTCAGCGAGAGACTATCAGAATTTCTATAACTTTCCCTTCTGAACTGTTGTGAAGTAGATCTTAACCACAAAAACTGATTTGGGTTTACCCTGTGGGGGATGCTCCATGGGGAAGCCAATGTCAGCATCCCAAAGGACAGCAGAGATGTGGGGCAGCTCCCCCCATTCACTTTGCCGCAACCAACCTGCTCCTCCTCTCCCCCTGTAGGGCTCTCCTTCTACACCCGAGTGATGGAAAACTGCGAGGACGAGGCCAGGTTTGATGAGGTAAGAGGAGCAGTGTTTTCCTCCTGCTCCATCTCACACATGTGGTTTCCATTTGCCATGACTGCATCTCCATACACTTATCCTCATTCTCCCTATGGAGCAGAGGGATTCCCAAGGCAGCAGTAGCTCTGTGCAAGCACAGTGGGATAAAAGCAGTTCTGGGGAACGATCTCAAAGTTAAGTGTGCTCCAGCACTTCTCTGGTGGGTGCTCAATGGGTCTCTTGGACCAAACACTCCTTGGCTGGGATAGGGGGGGGTGTCACTGTGGGACGGCTCTGCTGCACTTTCCATGGTGGCAGTGATCCAAGCAGCGTGATTCTGCTTTATTCCTAAACAACAACCTGTGTTGTCGGCACTGAGAAGTGCAGTGCCTGCAGATCCCCTCCCTGAGGGGGAAAAAGCCCTTCACATCCCAAACCCTCATGTTGGATGCCTGCAGGTTGGTGGATCAGACTCCAGCTCCCAGTGTTGGGCTTGGGAAGGGAAAGAGAAGGAATTGGGCTTGAAAGAAGGAATTGCAGCCCCAGCTCTGTGCAGTTTCAAAATGCAGCCTTGCTTTCTGTCATTACCAAGACCATATCTAGAGAAGATTAAAATAAGGTCACCCACACAAGCGGGGAATAGAGATGCTGTGAAGAAGTCACATTCAAAATGGAAATACGTATTCAAAAGAGAACGGATGCTTCCTTTGACTGCTTTGTGTTTCACACAGAAGTTAACCCGTTCCCAGGGGCGGTAGAACAGAGGATCTACAAGGAACAGGAAGACTTTTAAACTGTTTATTGCTTTCTAAAGCTTTTTTGCCCTAAGAAAACAAGCCCTGATGCTGGGTGTGGGAGGTGTCTGCAGTACGACCAACTGGGGTTGTGCACTGGTGGAGCTGGCAGCCTTTTGTGACTGCAATGGGGCTGCAGTGGTCAGGCACCCTTTGCCTGGATGTGATGAGATGTGTGCAGCCATTCCATAAGGCGCTCAGGTGCTTAAATGTGTGCCAAATGCTGCTGAGCATGCAGGTCCCAGTGTGGCACCCATGGCACGATGCTCTCCAGGGAATCCAATGCAATCTACGCTGGGAAGGACAAAGCTCCACTTCCTGTTTCCAGCTCCTGTTTCCAGCTGGGAGCTCAGCCAAACCTGCAGGATCAGCTGTAGGTTCTGGGATGAGGTTGCTGCTGCTTGCAGCTCTGCTGCAATCAAGGCATTCAAATTGCAGCCCTGTTTCCTCCTCCCCTATGAAACCTCTCATTTGGTGGTGGATGGAATTCCATGCAGCTGGCAGCTGGTCGTGAGTGGTCAGCACTGGGGCCAGCCCTGTGTAATATCTTTATTGGTTATCTGGATGAGGGGACTGAATGCACCCCCAGTAGGATTGCAGTTAGCACTAAGCTGGCAAAAAGCATCGATCTGCCTGGTCCTGTGATGGGATGAGAGGTGGTGGCCTCAAGTTAGGTCAGGGGAGGTTCAGGTTGGATATTAGGAACAATTTCTTCTCATAAAGAGCAGCGCAACAGTGGCACAGCTCCCCACAGTGGTGGGGTCACCATCCCTGGAGGTGTTCCAGAACCGTGGGGATGTGGCACTGAGGGATGTGGGCAGTGGGCACAGTGGGGTGGGTTGGTGTTGGACTGGGTGATCTGTGAGCTCTTTTCCAACCATAATGCTTCTATCATTCTATGATAAACTCCCACTGGGAACTTCTACAGGGAAACACCGAGCCCATCACCTTCCCGGCCACTGCTTAACATTCAGAAGAAGCCACTACCAGGCAGAATTTGGGCTGTCTCAGTGGTTTCCATTTGTTTGTTTTCACTCTATTTCTTTTGCAATTATCTTTATACATTTCTTAATGAATTATGCAGAACCTGTGCCTCTCCAGAGTCTGGGGAAGAGAATCTGCTGGATGTTCCAGGGGTTGAATGCAGTGCTTTGGCTGTTTAGCACAGTCAGGAACAGTTGTATCATGTCCTGTGTGCGCCCTGAGTTGTTTCTGCTCCAAGGGAAAATGGGAAAGGCAGAGACCTCTGGTGATGGTGCTGAGCACGGAAATCTCTGTCTGGCTTCCATGTGCTCTTTCTTGTCTAATTTCAGTTTCTCCTGTAGGAACCAGGACAAGCTCACTGCCATGACCAAGAAAGCTGAGACCCATTGTTTCAGCCTTGACATGAACTTCTGGAAATGTCCCTGAGTAATCAGTCTGGGAGGCAGCAGGCAGGGCGAGCATGCAGCCAAAGATCCCTGGGGCTGCAGGAAAGGGAGACCTGCCTTGCAGAGATGCCTTTCCCAGCTCCTTTGAAGCAGTCTCGCTGGAAGCACCTGGCTTCTGCATTCTGCAAAGGCATTTATCTGCCTCTGTCTTTTTTTTTTCTCTTCATTAATAAAACAGATAAAACTGACCCAGTAAGCATCACTTGCTTAGCTTAGCAAAGGGCTTTTAATAAGACTCTTAACAGTAAAACCAGTAAGGAGAATTAACAGCCAGCCAGGCAGCGTCCTAAAGGGACATCAGAGACTCACAGAATGCATGAATCCTGGGATGCCTGGGGCTGAAGGCACCACTGGGTCCCTCTGGTCACTCCCCTGCCCAACGGGGCCACCCAGAGCAACCCAGCACCTTGGACAGGGGCTGCCCCCAGCACCTAATGAAGCACAGGACATAATTAACCTCCTTGGCATCAGTGGCACATCACAGGCTCGTGTTCCACTTGGTGTGCATTGGCACCTCCAGGTCCTTCTCTCCCAGCTGGGTGACAGTGCTTGTGGATTGCTGTAGCTCCCAGCCCTGCTTTGGGGATGTAACACCTATGTGAACACCTACATGGGTGTGAAGTAGATGGGGAAGGGACAGTGGCAGCTTGTCCTGGCAGCCCACTGCAACCCACATCCACATTCATCACGGCAGTGTCTGGTGACTCGAGATCTTGTTCTCCATTATCTGTGGCTCCCTCCAGCCTTAAATCCAGCTGAAATCTACGTTAGACTTAGAGCACAGCATCCTCAGGAGATCAATAGACAGTTTGCTGCAGGATATCCTAGGGCATGGGATATCTATAAGATGGAGGGGGAGCAGGGCTGACACCCCAGTACAGTGGGAATGGCTTTCCATGCACTGGTGGAGATGGAGAATGGTTCCAAGGGAAGATGGTACAGGATTTCGTTCTCAGCCTGGGGATAAGAGTAATGTTCACAGTCTTGATGATGGATTTGGGAAGGAGTTCTGGACAACTTTCAGAGAAGAGTACTCTCCTTTAACTGAAATAATCAGCTGAATTGGTGTCCATAAACAACAGGAAGGCTGCGACCCCCTAAAGGGGGATGTCAGCATGTTTCTTTCCCAAGGATTGCAGGCAAAACTCCGCAGACTGTGTGAGTGGCTGCAGGTAGGTGGCCCTCCCTGCACTGCTTCTCCTCCTGGGGCTGCAGACCTCTTCTAGCACACAGAGCACGGCGTGCATCAGGCCACAAATAATGCCAGGAAGAAGGAACAAGGGAGGTTGTAGCTCATCCCTGAGGTTTGCTGTTCTCCCCAGTGCAGTGCTTTGGCATTTGCTCACTGGCTGCAGTGTGAACATAGCCAGATGAGCTCCGTGGTGTGGGAGGCTCTCAGCAAAGCTTAGTGGGGATGTTGGGAGCCTTTCTAGGTCACTGCGCTTTCCAAGTGACTTTATTTGTTGTTCTGCTGCCTGGCAAACCTCAAAACCTCTAAAACCAAGGGGGAAGTTGATGATTTGTTATTTCTCTGCCTTGTCCTGGCAGCCCTACCTGAGCTGTGGGATCTGTTCATTGTTCATGCAGTGGAACTTGGCTATAAAACCCAGAGGACAAGCAACAGTCTTATCCCAGCCTGCAGCCCAGTAGCAGGAAGCAGGGACTCACCCATAGGCATCCTTAACAGAAGCAGGGATGCTTGTTTGTTCCAATTCCTCCCCAAAATATGGTCTGAGGACAATCACAGAATCAGAATAGTTGAGGTTGGAAAAGACCACTAAGATCACAAAGTCCAACCCCAGCCCAACCCCACCATGACCACTGACCACGTCCCTAAATAGAATCATAGAACCATTAAGGCTGGAAGAGACCACCAAGATCACCAAGCCCAACCCTTGCCCATCCCACCTTGTCCACTGACCATGTCCCTCAGAGACACTTCTGCATGTTCCTTTCTTCCAGGGATGGTGGAAGAAATACACCACCTTCCTGAGCAGTCTGTACCAATGCTTTTTCTGAGTTGAATTTTTTCCAATAATATCTTCCTTAATGCCCTTCTACTGAGTGGGAAAGAGCCTGTGCATGGACCAGGGTTTATTTTTCCAGCAGAGTGTGTCTGTGCTGCAAACACATTTCCCAGCAGTGTGACTGGGTACAAACTGACATTCCTATTGCGAGGCCATTTCTAGTTTTCTTTTCTATTTCTGGATAATTTTTTTTCCCATTTGCTTCCTTGATGCACTGCAGAAAACATAAAAGGGAAAAAATTAGCTTCAGAAATGAGCATCAGCATATTTCTGAAGAGTCACAAACGTCTGCCTGCAAAGTTGCTTGACAAGCACTTTCCTCTTAAGGCTCTGAATACAGACAACACAGGTCCCACTGCCTCAGCACTCAGGACACCATGTCCCCATGCAGCCACACATCCAGCCATCATGGCACCAAGCAGCTTGGTCCAAGGTTTGCTTGTCTGTGGGATGCTGAAAGGGATCTGGGAGTTGGGGAGGCAAAGGAAGCTCAGGTGGTTTGGCCATTTGGCCTGGCAGAGTGATTTCTTGTCTTGGGGAGGGAACCCCCCCCACACATCCCAAAATCTAAAAATAAAAAAAAATTGAATCCCAAATATACATCTGCCTTCTGATAGGAAGAAGGGTTGGTTAAGATCTTGCCATGGTCCCTTCTGCTCTATCCTCGCCGCTTCCAGAGCAGCTCTCCAAAACCAACCTGACATCTCCCTCCTGTCCTTTCTCCACAGACCTTTCGCTGGCCAGTTGCAAGCAACATCGATGGGAACGAGATCTTGGAGATCCAGGTCTTCAACTACAGCAAAGTCTTCACCAATAGGTGAGAGCAGCTCTGCACTTTCCTCCCACTATCTCCAGGTTTGCTCTTGGTTGAGCTGGATCCATGTCTGTTCAGTATGGGGACCAGAGTGGGAGGAAGATGCTAGCGGTGTCTCCTGGGTTGGGTAGGTGCTGTGTAGGGCAAGCATGCTAAATATACAAAAGTAGAAATCAAATGAAGAAACAAGACCAACAAATGAGAAGAAAAAAGTTACCTACCTTTGTCTTGATTTAAGTAGGAGCTTGAGTAGCACGGGGAGAGCTGCAAACACTCCACTGTCAATGTTCCATTGGCTTGGTTTGGTTCCACTGACTTGGAGGAGGAAGGCAAGGAGATGGCTTGCATAGAGTAAAGCCATACATGGAAGCCCAGGGCCTGGGGGCAGATTCCAGCTCTGCTTCACTTTTCATGTTGCATCCATACAGTAGTGGTTGCTCTTTGGGCAGACACTCTTTTGATGCTTTCCTCAGTGCTCCGCTCTCCTGCTGTGACCATGCAGACATCTTTCCTGGGTAATGCCATTGCAACATAGTGCAAAGCATTTACCCCAGCCTAGAGACAGATGGTGTGCAGGGACAGACCATCCCTCCATCCACGATAGCCTGAGGCTTCATGCCTTCATCACTTAGCAGAATTGAATGAAGATTTGCCAACTGAGTCAGGTGGCTTTGCCTTAGCAAACTGCACTTCAGGGCATACCTCATTTACCTCCTGGACAACATTCCTACGCGCTGTGCACACAAAGAAGCAGTCTTCTTTCTCTCTCTCAAAACCTGAAAAAAAAAATCCACTTGAAAGATGCACTAAAAGGTAGGAGGTGGAGTATCTGTGTCTGCAAAGAACTGCCTCTACTCCTCCATGGGGAGTGGAATAGCCAGGGTATGCAGGCTGCACTGGCTGGAGGCTGAGCAAGCAACTACTCGGGTAATTCTTTCTACCTCCAAGATGACCAAATCCTCTTAGAAATCTCCAGCTACCCAACACAAATATCCTGTAAGTGAAACCAAGTGACTTTTTTGTTTTGCTGAGCTGAATATACAAGCAGGTTGGGTACATCAGCCAGCCAAGAGCCACTTTCACTCCCAGGATGACCTTCTGTCTTATCATTCTTGTCTCTTCGGTTATGTTCCTCAGTTTGCTTTTGACTCATTTGGGCCTGGGCTGCACATGCCTGATCAACCCTACCTTCAAGTAGCAATTGGTGGTACAGGCTGTAGCCATGTCCTGGCGTGCTAAATGGGCTTGAAGTGCCCAGGGTGAATTCTGCATCTCTTTGTCTTCCACTGAGACCTCAGTGAGCTCAGATGATGCTTGCTGCCATCTCATCTTCAGTGCAGACTGATTTAGTGATGGGACTCTGTAGTTCACATTGGTGGTTGGACTTAGTAATCTTGAAGGTCTTTTCCAACCTAGATAACTCTACAATTCTATGATTCTAAATACTAGGAAAAAATTCTGCTCTGAAAGAGCAGTGCTGCAGTTGCACAGCTGCCCAGGGAGGTGGTGGGGTCAGCATCCCTGGGGGTGTTCCAGAGCCATGGGGATGTGGCACTGAGGGCCGTGGGCAGTGGGCACGGTGGGGTGGGTTGAGGTTGAACCCGGTGATCTGAAAGGTCTTGTCCAACCCGAATGGTTCTATGGTTCTGCGATTCTTCTTAAACCAAATTCTGGGGAGAAACTGGAACAAACAAGCATCCATGCTTCTGTTATAAACACTCATGAGTGAGTCTCTATTCCCCGCTCCTGGGCTACAGGTTGTGTTGGAGTAAGAGTGTTGCAGGTTGCGTTGGTTGGAATGTTTTTGGCCCTTTGGTTTGGCTAGGGCACATCCCAAGGTTCTCACAGTTCTTGTGCCTCCTCCACTCCCTGGTGACTGACTGCTCTCAGTCTTCACATCACTTCAAAACCCTACTGCAAGTTGTTTTTATGCTGCAGTCAGTGATATAGTAGACATATCTTGAACAGCAAAACTGTACCATGGCTCTGCCACTCAATGATGACTTTCAACAGATGACCTATTGTTAGAATTTCCCCATTAATCTTCCCTTGTTTGTGTGCAGCACTGACAGTAGGCATGGTTAAACCAATAATGCTATAAGAACCTATTCCTTGCACACAGCTACCCAACAAATGGGCTCAAAAGAAGCAAACCAAGCCCGTTCTGAAGGCTCTATCCCCTCATGAACCTACCTGGGATGCCATTGATTGCACGCTGGTGTTCAACTGCTTTTCACTGAATGCTCTATGAGCATTGCTATGATTTTCCTAGGACTGCTGCCAGGCTCTCTCCATTCACCCTGTATGAACACTTCGCTGTGCTGGGATTTCTCTATTATTCCAACTTCACTAAAATATGCTACCAGTGAATCAGAGGCTGCCAGTTGGGTTGTGATGATTACCACAAACTCCTCCTGGCTTGGAACAATGCATAGAAATATTTATCCAGTGTGTTTTCCTGCTTTTCGTCGTTACAGGCTGGAACTGCTGCTCCTCTTTCTGGAGTGCATTTGCCTTCAAAAGCAGAGTTCCTCCTTCCCAGCAGCTCTGGGGCCAGGCACTGGCTGGAGGATGCTCTTGTCCTGTTGAGGACCCAGGGCAGGATACTGAGAACCACCAGCCATAATGGCACAAGGCTGATATCAGAGAGATGTCGGTCATCCCCTGGTCCCTGCTGAAGCTTTCCAGAGCTTTTTAATTACCTGCCCCATCTCTCTCTGATAAACTAAAAAGCATTTGAGGTTAGGAACAGTTTCCTTGTGCTGGCATCTACAGACAGAGGTAAGATGATCCCAGAAGCATCCCTGTAGCACTGAGGTGCATGAGGAATAATTGCTCCCTGCAGCCCACTCCAGGAGAGGAGTGTCATGCTGGCACCACAGGTGGAAAGGGACACTCATCACAGGGACTTTTTGCAGCTGTTTGCAATTATTACTTCATCATGCTGAACAATTAATGCTTTATTTTTTTTTCCATAAGAAAGACATGGAGCTGTTGGAGAGGGTCCAGAGGAGGCCACAGGGGTTCTCAGAGGGCTGGGGCACCTCTCCTATGGGGACAGGGTGAGAAATGAGGGCCTTCATCCTGGAGAAAAGGTGGCTCTGGGGAGACCTTACTGTGGCCTTCCAGTACCTAAAGGGGCTGCAGGAAAGGTGGGAAGGATTCTTTATCAGGGGATTCAGTAATAGGAAAGCAATTATTCAATATGAGGGTGGTGAGGCTCTGGCA
Source organism: Gallus gallus (assembly GCF_016699485.2). NCBI lineage: Eukaryota > Metazoa > Chordata > Aves > Galliformes > Phasianidae > Gallus > Gallus gallus. The sequence goes on from NC_052534.1 coordinate 105,077,217, forward strand.
TAGGTTGCCCAAGAGCTGTGGGCGCCTCATCCCTGGCAGTGCTCTAGGCTTCCACCAAGACATTGCAAATTTAAAATGAGGACTCAAAAAATGGCTCACCTTCGGCCAAAAAAAAAAACATTATTGTGAGCGTGAATTTGTTCTTCAGAACCAAACCAATGTGTATCCTCAGCCATCAATGACTGTGATGAAATACTGTGTCATGGGCTCATGCAAATGACCTTTAAGGGTCCCTTCCAACTCAAACGATTCTAAATGGGAAAAACTGCCCAAGTTTATTTTCCCTTGAAAGCAGTGGCAAGCCGAATCCCAAAAGGAGCTTTATCTCCTCCCTGCAGTACAGGTATCTATGGGAATGAGGGCTCAGCTCAAGGACACATCTCCTGTAGATCCAAAGTTGTAGCTTCTAGCCTGCACTTGTCTCAGGCACCCATGGACAGCCACATGGCATGACGAGTAGGTAATGGAGTGGAATCCCCAGCAAACCTTGCCCCAGGGCCATATTGTTTGGGCTCAGAAAATGGAGAATTGGCTGAAGGATGGGCTGGGAAGGCTGAAATTCCTTGAGGCAGAAGACAACCAGGAGCCCAAAGGAGACAATGGTAGTAGAGCCCTAGTCCAACGCTACAGGCTGCCTAATGACGGAGGAAGGAATTTGTTTTGGATCTGAGCACCAGTGTCTGGAATCAGCCTGAAAAAGACTTCTCCAAGACAGAAACATAAACGGGTTAGCCAGAGATTACGTTCATACCCACAGCATTTCTCCTTCTGACTGAGAGATGCACATACCAGCACATCATTGCCAAGACACAGCCATGGGTACTACTGCAATACCCAGTCAGTGCACCTGACACTGTTCATGCCCTGGAATATGGTGCTGGGCACCTCCCTCAAGGGAAAGCTGGCAATGCACATTACAAAAATAATTAAGCCCTCAGTTTACAAGGCAGTGCCATAACTGCAGCATAACATTTCACAGAAGTGAGTTGGAGGAGGAGGAGAAGGACAGACAGACAAAAGTCTGGGAGAAAAGGGAGAGGAGTGGGGAGAAGCAGTGCCCTGGCTCCAGGGTTTGGAAAGGTGAGCCACGGTGAATAATTAACATGCAGCTGATTAGCACTATTTATCAAAGCCCCAGATAAAGGCGTGACACCCGATGCAGATCCACCGTGAATAATGGAGGGGATCTGGTGCCGAGTCGTGGCTGTGCGGCTCATTGCCTTGCTTTTGTCTGCTGCCTCAGTGGCCATCACCATGAAGCTAATTAGGTGGTAAGATAATCCTCTCCTGGCCCTGGTGCCCATGGAGGAGTTGTGGGCTGGGACAGTGACTGTCCTTGGGAGCTGTTCCCCAGGGCAGTGCATGTCTGAGTGCCCAAAGGAGAGACTGGAGCATGGAGGTGGGGAGATAGCTCGTGAGGACACCTTAAACGAGGCATGCTACCCATTACTCCAGCACAGGAACCTATCTCCAGACATGGCTGGCAGCAATTTCTTCAGGAAAAGTATATAAAGAACCTACTGATTTCTGTGGCGGCCCAAGGACATTTCCCTTCAGTGCTTCTTCTCTGCCTCTAAACTGTCCCCTTCTCTCCTTCAGCCAGCACTATCCAACATTCACTGGGACCCATCTTGTCAGGGGCCAAATAGGCTGAGCACAAGCAGGGTGCTCCATGTCAAGCTTTGCCACGCAAATTGGGTCAGTGCACCTCTACAGCCACCACAGTGAATGGAACAGTTAATTACAGACCTACAAGTTTCCAGTTTCTGCCTCAAGACCATGGCCAGGCTGGGAAACTCTCCCAGCCAAGGCCAACCAAACTGCTTTGGGGATGCCCTACCCTGGTGCAGGTGGATAGCAGGTGGTGCCACATCCTGATGGAGGTTAAATTACGAGTGCCTTTCGGCAACCTGAAAAGCTGCACAAAAGGGAAGGACCGATAATGATGAGTTTTACCTGAGATGCTTCATCTGATGCCACGTATCCCATTCTGGAAAACAGGTGGTAAAGCCAAAAACCTCCTGCGTGGCCTGATGACCTGATTAGAAGTACTGAGTTCATACAGGGGCCTGTTTATCTCTGCCTTCTCCCTTCTGGTACCCTGGGGAGACCTGAAAAAAATACCTCTGAGATGAGTGAAAGCTCACAGCATGTGGCCCTACAGTGGAGTGCCCTAGGAGATGGATGCGCAGGAGAAGAGCGTGTGATATGGGGCCACACATTCTCCCCATCCCTAGAACAAGGACATCCCTTAAGGATGAAGAAGGACTCACAACACCAAATATCTTTTGCTCTGAGGAGGTTCGTTTTCCTCCCTGCTGGGCATATGTCACCATTTTCCTCTCCAGGGTGAGAAGCAGTAACTGGATCTGGCCAAGGGCGGGCAGCCACCTTACAGAGCTGCCTGCTGCCTGTTGGGCGATGCTGGGGTGGGTGCACAGATAACATCCCCGAGAGAAAACCGATCTGCAGAGAGCAGTCGGGAGCTGGCTCCCCTTACCTGATGGGGAGACAAAGAGGCTAATAGCAAGGGCTTTCAGTACAGCACTGTGCTCAGCAGGACAAAAATAGAGCTTTTTTTTTTTTCTTCTGTGCTCCAGCTTCTCCAGTAGTATGGATATCTGCAGAATTCAATTTCAGGCCAGCATTTGGAGGGCTGGGGCTGGGGAGGTGGGCATTGCTGGAGCTGGGTTTGCAAAGCAACGGGAGCCTCAGTTGCCCTGTTGGGACCTTCCTGCTGCCAAGTATCGCAGAGGTAGAGCTTGGAGCATCATCAGTGAGGCAGAGGGTTCAGTGCTCCCAAGACTTTTCCCTCTCAGTGTGGGATGCCCTGGGTGAGCAGTGCCTCCAGTGCATGCACCGAGATGTTATTATGGTGCAGAGAATTGCAAAAAGGGAGCAAACTACCCCTCCTCAGATGGAACTGAGTATGCTTTTAACCCAGACAGAAGGTTTGCATAACGTCACAGCACATTGGTCCCTTGCTTGGTTTGATTTTGCCCCAATCCAAAACAGCTTCTTTGAGTTCCTTTCAAATTTTCATACGTGATTAAGGTCCCCAGACTTTGTTATTGATGTTCAGACAGGGCAGTCTCTTGGAGGGAATCTTATACTGGGAACAACCCAGTAACCTTGACTGTTCCAGCACCACTGAGACATTTTCCCATTTCAATCTCTGAAGGCCGCTTTCCAGTGCAGTTATAGGCTGCTCCTGCATCAAGCCATTGGTTGTAGGAGCTCACTGGTCTTATGTTGATAACTGTGTTGTAAGACCAAGCTGTGCATGTCCCTGCTCATTGCAGGGGAGTTGGACTAGATGACCTTCAAAGGTCCCTTCCAACTATGGATTCTATGATTCAAAAGGCAGAATCATAACAAAGTGGGTCTTCAGACACAGTGGACTGTGGATGATCCCTCAAGATCTTGTGGATACCATAAGTTTACAGGTCTAATACTATTTGACGTTTTTATGGCTGAAAAATCTACCCGAGGTTCTTGAACACCCACATACCCGTGGGGTATGCCCAAAGTTGAACATCTTACATAAGCCAGAAGATCTGTGCTCTGGAAGAGTGGGTTTGATGAACTGAGGTCCTTCCTGATGTGTCTGAGTTATCATTACAAAAGGATCACTCCTCCTGAGAGCCCTGACTCCCCACCAAACTGCAGGGCAGCTCCAAGTAGGTGGGACGGACCCTTCCCAGCAGCAGTTTTGAGTTGCATCTGGGATTTTGTCAGTGTTTTTCAATGTCTCAACACATTTTTGTTCACTGAGTAATGTCAGGCTTGAAGAAAAGGTCTCCTTGAAGATTCCTCAGCCTCACATTTTAGTTTTAAAAGCACACAGAGCCCAGGTGAGCTTCCGACCAACCCCAAAAAGGCCAGAGATGAGGGAGGTGATGGGGTCACCATCCCCAGAGGTGTTCCATAACTGTGGGGATGTGGCACTGAAGGACGTGGGCAGTGGGCATAGTGGGGTGGGACAGGGGTTGGGCTTGGGGATCTCAGAGGTCTTTTCCAACCTGAATGATTGTAATGCTGATAGAGGCAAACCAGTTCCTCTTCTGGCTGATATGAATCTTGAATCAGCCTGAAGAGCATTTTTCACTGTACAGCCAACTGCAGCTTCACCAATAATCATCCAGCTCTTCAGCCGAAGCTTCCCAAATCACTCAGCTCATTACCATCCCCTTCCCACCCAGCCTTTGTGGCTGGCAAGTCAGAGATGACACTTGTGAGTGTACACAACTGTTATTGTTTTTGCAGTGTCTGGATAACTTGGTGAAATGTAGGACACTCCAGCTATTCCACCTCAGCAGCCTCCAGATATTAAAGATACTTCAGTGAATTAATTTTTTTTTTCCCAAGCAAACTGCTGCCAAAAATTCTCATTAAATACAAATATATTTTTTCATACATCCTGGAAGACAGGTGGAATAGCATAACGAGGGCCAATCAGCCCTGTCTTTGAAAGGCATCCTGTCAGGAACTAATATGGGATGAGGTTACAGACCTGGCTGCTAAAAGCGATAGTGGCAATGTGGATGCACTCAGACTTCTGCACAGTGTTTGACGTGGTGGCAACACAGTATTTTGATTAAGAAATGAAAAGTCTGCTCAACTTGTCATGGTGGGTGCTGCAGCTGTCGCACACATGGTAGGATCCCAGCAGCAATTGGAGGTGGGGAGTTGGCATCAGCAGAGCCCTACAGGAACCAAACCTCATCATTGCACTTCCACATGCACAGGGAGAACTATCAGCATGAGCCGGGCTGTCAGGAAGGGGAAAGATGCATCCAGGGAGGCTGGTATGGAACTGCTGCCGTTGCTGGGTAGGTTGGGAATAAGTGCTATGTGCACATATGGGGATAGGTGTGCACATGGGATGGCTCAGAGATGCTCTCCATGAGTGTGATTGCTTGTTAGACCAGTGACGTTGTGTCTGGGAGCTCGTGGTTTTAGGGTTTTTTGTTGGTGTTTTGGTTTGCTTTTCTATCTTTGTGTTTGGTGCTGGAAAAAAAAAAGGGTGTTCAGTTTCACAGCCTACATCTTCATAGAATCATGGAATCATTAAAGGTTGGACATAGAATCTTTGAAGGTTGGATAAGATCTTCAGCATCACCTAGTCCAACTGTCCACCTACCACCAATACTGCCCACGAAGGATGCTGGGAAAGTGGGGCTGTCCAGAGAGGAGCAGCAAGATTGAAACCAGAGCAGAGCTGCCTCTCCTGAAGTCATCATCAGCTCTCTCTGGCCTATTGGTCAGGAACGTAGAAGGTGGCCACCTGGGAGATGACATGGGTTTACCATCTTGCTTTAATGCTGCAGCCCTCGCTTTGAGGGAGAGGGAACATCAACATTGGCAATGCCTGACAGGTTTAAGCATCCCACAAAACGCTGCCTGTCCTGAGCTGCACTGGGCACACAGAGGGTGTCATGGAAAGGTGGCACGTGCCGCAAGTCCAAAGAGCAAAGCTTGGCACGCTGTGGGGCATGAAGAAGTCACAGACTGCCCCGATCCATGGCTCTAAGCACAGAACCAGCTGGGCTGGGTCTGAAACTGAAGAAGTTTCTATAGGCTGATAAAATTACGAGTGACCCAGAAAAACTCCTTCACTCTTTCCATGAGCAGAAATGCAAGGGGAGGGAGCAGGGCACTCGATGAATTATGAAACACTCGGAAGTGAAAGGCTGTGCAGACAAGTGCTGAATATTTCATTCCCTCTTATTCGGCTCTTGCCCGCAGGGGCTGTGGGTTGGGAGGCGCTCAAGGAAGGAAGGCATCACCCCAAACTTCACACCATGCATCTTTCTGGTAACTCTCACACATATGAGCTGACCTCAGGTCTGTGAGCAGAGCTGTGTGATGCAGAGGCACGTCTCACAGGAGCTTGCAAAAAGGTGTGAAGAAAGTGTTGAAAGGGCCAACATCTCACTGCTGAGGGGGCAGGAGCAGATGCTCATTGCCTGTTTTCATGGTTCAGATATCACAGCAGGGGAAAAGCTGTCAAAGAGCCAGAACTGGTGCTGAGATTCCTGCTTTTATCCGGTCCTGCTGCAGTAACAGCAGGCAATTATGAGCACATATGGGCAGCGTGTGCTTTGGAGTGTAGCTCAGCTGAGAGAGCAGAAAAGTGCTGGAGGTGGACGTGATGCTGCTCCTGTCTCTGGGCATAGAATCATAGGATTATAGGACCATAGAATATCTTGAATTGGAAGGCACTCACAGGGATCACTGAGTCCAACCCCTGGCTCCACACAGGACCACCCAACCCAAACCCTATGTCTGAGAGTGCTGTCCCAACGCTCTCTAAGCTCCATCATCTCAGGGCCATGCCCACTGCCCTGGGAGCTGTGCCATGCCCACCACCCTCTGGGACAGAGCTTTTCCCTAACCCCCACCTGACCCTCCCCTGACTCAGCTCTGGGGTCTGCCCCCCTTCCCCACAAGCATGCTGCAGATGGTTTCTGACCTGCCACAAATCCTTGTGATGCTGGGAGAGGTGATGACTGTGTCCAGAGACTGTATTCTCACCCCCTGCATTACAGAGCTCATGTTTCACAAGGAGCCTGACATTCAGACATGTCAGCTGAAGTCTGTGTGGCAAGCGACCTAGACAGGCTGAGAGCCAGATAGAGAGGAATGTGATGAGGTTCAACAAGGGTAAGTGTAGAGTCTTACTCCTGGGGAGGAATAACAGCACACACTAGAACAGGTTAAGGGCTGAGCTGCTGGAGAAGAGCTCTGCAGAGAAGGACCTGGGGGTTCTAATTGACCAGTGGTTGACCAACGGTTCACCAGAGGTTGACCAACAATTGACTATCAGTTGATCAAAGGTTGACCATGAGCCAGCAGTGTGCCCTGGTGGCCAAGAAAGCCAATGGGACCCTGAGGTGCATTGCACAGACCATGGACAGCAGGGCAAGGGAGGTTCTCCTCCTCTCTGCTCTGCACTGGGGAGGCCACATCTGGAGCACTGCACCCAGTGCTGAGCACCCCAGTTCAAAGGGGACAGAGAACAGCTGGAGAGAGCCCAGAGGAGGGCTGCAGAGATGGTGGGTGTCTGGAGCATCTCTCGTGGAGAATGAAGACTGAAGAGAAGGCTGAGAGGGGATCTGATCAATGTTTATCAATATCTAAAGGGTGGGTGTCAAGTGTATGGGGTCAGGCTCTTTTCAGTGGTGTGCAGTGACAGAACAAGGGGCAATGGGCACAAACTGGAACACAGGAACTTACATATCAACATAACAAAGAACTTCTTTCCTGTGAGAGTGACGCAGCGCTGGAACAGGCAGCCCAGAGAGGTGATGGGGTCTCCTTCTCTGGTGATATTAAAACTCATACCTTCCAGTGTGACCTTCTTTAGGGAACCTGCTTTAACGGGAGGATGGACTGGCCGATCTGCAGAGGTCCCTTCCAACCCCTATGATTCTGTGACTCTGCTCCTCTTAATCTGTTTCCCCTACAGCACACAGGAGGGCTGTGTGTGAAATGCCCCCTGGAGGCATTTGCTCCCTGTTGGAGGCCGGGGCTCTTTTCCTCCTCTCTTTGCTATGCACTTTGACAGGGCCAGATCCAGATGCCTCTGGGGAGAGCTGCTGTCCAAGCACATCGCTGCTACCGAGTCCTAAAGCCTTGAGACTGCATATTTCTGCAGCTCCCTCAACAGCTACGCCAAGGACACCCCCAGGCTGCACCCCAGGTCCCCCAAGGGACTGTTGGTGTGAGCAGATGACATGGTATGAGATGGTCAGTGCCACCAACTGAACCCATCACCAACACCAAAGCTTAACTGACTCATGGCTGGAGCTTGCAGCGTACAGGGAGAGGTTAGGAGCAATAGGCACGCTCTGTGGCTTGGGAGATTCAGGTTGGATGCTGGGAAAATTTTCTTCCCCAGGAGTTTGAGACAGCCTCAACAGGTGAGCAAAGAGGTGGGGGATCTGCACCCCCCAGGTTTGGTTGGACAAAGCCAGTGGTCATCCTCAACTAGCACCAGTGGTGGCCTTCCTCAGTGCAGAAGGTCTCTTTCACACAACGGCTCTGAGCCAAACATAGCAGTCCCTGAACAAAAAGCTCAGTGTCCTGCTGTGAGATGCCTTCAGAAAAACTGCAGCCCTAGACTGGTTTGCTGCTGGAGCAGCAGCTGTGAGCCCCATGCTGAAGGGGATTTCAGATGGGAAATATATGTTCAGCTGGTGTAAACTGAGCACAGGCACATTCCCACTCCCCTGCAATTGTCAAACAAGGCAAGGTAGCTTGGAACCACTTTAGAGCACTCTCCACAGCTCAAATGGAAAGTGGTAATGTCCCAAGCCATGGTGCTGCAGTCGCAGTGTTATTCTGCCTCCAGCATTATCCTGAGGATGCTGAAGAGGAAGGTGGAGGCAGCCTGAGTTCAGGGCAGGTTCTGTGGAGATCAGGCTGCTTCCAGGTAGCTTCAGCTCATTTTGCATTTCCCACCACACTGGTAAGGGGGGTTCCCACCTGCAGACACATCTGGGTCCACCACAGTCTAAGAAGAGCAGAGAAGCCACCACCATTGCGCCTGAGAGTTGTGCAGCATTTCCAAGGGGCTGATGATGATCCCCCTGGGTAGGCCATGTGGTGAGTGGTGTATGATGAAACTACAACGTGGCACAGTCCTGTTTCTGGTCAGACACGCTGGTGCTCCAGGTGGGTCCATCTCCAAAGTCAGTGCAGACACAGCACCAGAGCTGGGGCTACGTGGGGGTGGGAGAGGAGCCCTCCATACACCAATGTATGTTGTAGGCAGTTCCCATCTCCCTCTTTGATATCACATCCTGATAAATCAGCAAAAAAATTGCCAAAAAATAGCTTAACCAGCAGCTGTTTTTATTTTTGTTTTTGTTTTTGCCAGAGTACAGCACTGCAGGAACATGTGCATGCCATCAAACATCTTTGCTATCATCAGCCTCATAGCACTGGACGTGACATGCAAGGCCAGTGGTGTAAGGCAATGCCACATTGCACATTTCAGGGCTTTTTCCACATTGGGTGTCATTTGATTCACAGCTGGCTCTTTGCTCAGGCTGACTCAGCCCAGCCTGGGAAGATCCCTCAGGTGCAACACCAGAACACAGAGAACATAAAGTCACAGTTCTCTGACAAGCCATGAGCCAGCAGATAAGTAATGGCTTTTATTAGAGAGCTCTCCATGGTATTCACTGTGGGTTTTGATTTAATGAACTTGTCTGCTTTTAGTGCACACTGTGCTGCCCTCCCTGGCTGTGAGAGCAGTGGAGTATGGAGAGCCCAGGTAAGATTTGCCAGGAGCAATGAGATGCCTTCAGCCTGCTCATCCTGGAGGAGTTTTGGTGGTGATCAGATGCTCAGGGAGAATAGCCATGGTGGTTGGAAGGTGTCGTGTGCCCTCACCTCAGCCTTGGCATTTGTTGCAGCCCACAGTGGAAGTCAGCATGCTCATGCTTGAGCCCTCAAGCACAAGAGCAGGAACAAATTCAGAAAGAAGAAATAACATATTGAACCCTTGATCCACGTGGTCCCAGCTTAGGTGAGGCTGTCACCTACTGCAGAAGGTGCAACAACCACATGGGGACCGAGTCTGGTATGGCTCATGCACAACAGACCACAGCATTAACAACGATATTATAGGATGAAATCAAAGGTCCATTGGGTAGTTCAGATTTGAAGGCTTTTCTGGAGTTCTCTAGTCCAGTCTCATGCTCCAAGCAAGGTCAGCTTCACCTGCAGCAGGTTGATCAGCTTTTTATCCAGTTGGGTCTTGGAAACAGTAGGATGGAGATAACACAGCTTCTATGGGCCCTGCTGCGCTGCTTGAGGGTATCCAGCAGGCTGGGACATCCGGATGGGAAATCCATGAGGGCATCCAGCAGGGCGGCACATCCAGAATGGGAAGTCCAGTTTGGGTTCCCTTAGTTGTACCCTAGTAATTTAAGGCTGATTGTTCTCAACATTTCCTTTGCGTTTTTATCCCAGCAGCATTGCCTCAAAAACGGCTTCTCCTCTGACCATCTCTTTCATTAGAATCCTTGGCCCTGCATCTCCTGTCTGGATCCTCACAAGGCCAACGCGATGCAAGATAACCAACTAATTGACCAAATAAATAAATAAATAAATAAAGCAACCCAAACAACCACACGTGCTCTGGTGGCTCTTGGCCATCAAAGTACTTTCCCACTGAAAATGGACTCTGCTAGCTGCTCACAGCACCTCACCTGGCTTTTCTTTGTTTTGTAGGCTTATTGGCACTTTCCGGATGGTCCTGCAAAAGGTGGTGGAGGAAGGGCACGTGGAGGTGACAGATACACTCATAGATGACAATAATTCGGCCATCCAGGTGGGTTGCAAGGAGTAACTGGCCACAGCTGCCTTTCAGAATTGGTCCATCTGTCCACCTGCACCTCTGCCAGCCCTTTCTATGGGAACAGCCAAGCCTGTGTTGTGCACCTGAATGACCAAATCCTCACCTCCATCCCATTACTCTTGGTGTAAAGGCCAATGGCTCTGCAGATGTAAAGGATTTTCTGCAGAACCAAAATGAGAACAAATCCCCTTTTTTCCCCTTAGCCTGCACACAGACAGGGTGCAGTTGTTTGCACACAGCTCAGAAATAACCTGAAAATGTCCTGTCACCAGTGACCCAGTCTGGATCTGCATCCTTCATCCAGTCCCCCAGACTAAGGGACAGAATCCCCGCCTGCAGCTCAGTGGTGTGTAACTCAGCACATTTCAGGGCTGTTTAATGCATCTCATAGGAGCTGTTTCCCATGGAGACTGCATTTTATAACTTAGAAATACAGTGACTTTTGGTCTTGTGCATCAAAAACCACTGTGTTTTGACTAGACATGAAAATTTAGTCTCCTTCCTCTGCTAGACACAATGCTTTCCTATCCCTTTATAAGCAGCTTTTTAGGCTCAGCATTAAGATGTGCAATTGCATGTAACACTTTAATTGCATAACCCTTGTGTTAATGACAAGCAACTAGCAATAAAAAGACCAATGGTTTCATTAGCAGGAAGCACGAGCTGGCTTACTCTGTGAGGGTAAAGGGAATAAAAGCAGAAAGATACCAGTCCTAAGGAGGGAGAAGAAAATGGAGAAAGCACAGACTGAGGATGTGGTGATGATTTCAGGACTGGAGAAGTCACCTTCTGATATTTCCTTGGTTTTTCCTAAAGTCCATGTGAACATCCAAAGGAGGAAAACCCCATATATGACCATTCAGTATCACAGGGGGTGATAGGAAAAATCAGCAGATGGAAATTAAATCTGGGCAACTTCTTGATGTTGAAAACAATAACATTTTAGGATGAGCTAGCTTAGGACACTGGGTGGTTGGACTGGATGACCTTTCAGATCTTTTCCAGCTTTGGTGATTCTATGATTCTACGACTGAGGAGGTCCCAGAATTGCCTGGTGCCTTGGGGCCTGGCCAGGCACTCAATGGGGCAACACAACAGGTGAAGGGAGGTGATCTGCTGTCCTTCACCTCTTTACAAGCCAAGAGCATCTAACTGGAGACACCTGCAGGACAAATAATCTTCCCCACTCCATGGCTGAACATGCTCACCAACTCCCCTCTGAGTACCCAATATCTACATTCTCTGCATTTTTTTTTTAATTGGTGTCTGTAGAATGCTCTGGAAAATGTAAATGCTGAGCGTTGTGTACTGCTATGGATCAGGACAACGCTGGCAAGGCAGATGTGACAGGAAGACAGATCGCCCTTGGATGAGGTGATGAAACCCCCCTATCTTCTGCAGACCGCAAGCCATGTGCATTCACACGCACAAATCTCAGCTTTCAGGATCTTGCTTTGGGCAGAAATGCCACGTCCCTTTATTTCCCCTTCATTTCTGGGACATTTTAGCTCCAAGTCTCCCCTGTCAAAATCAGAGCCAGGAGGTGAGGGCGTGTTTACATTTTGGGCTTTCGGCTGGATTTCAGTCCCTTCTCCCATTCAGTCTCCATAGCAACTTCAGGGGCACAGAGACAAATGAGCTTCGTGAATTCCCTCCCCAAACCACTGCTGCCTGCCTTTGCTCCAGCAAGGGGATGAAATCAAACTGAGGGAGCCCTGAGGAGAGAATCCAGAGAGCAACACCTGGGATGTCTGCGTGGAGAATGATGGTGGAAATATAACAGTGGGCACATTGAATGACACGGAGTTCTTGAAGACTCTCCCCCACGACCACATCTTCTTGAAGTCAGAAGGACAGGGGGCTGAAAAATGATGGGATGTTTTGAGGAGGCGGAGGTGGGCAGAAAGCAATTTCCAGGCACAGCTTCGTCTTTCTGCAATCAAACACAGTGGAAGGGTCGAAAAACGTTTTTTTCTTCTTTTCTTTGCTGACTGCAAAGCATTGCTGGCAGCTTCCAGCTGGCCCTAATAACATTATTGACTTGTCCTAGCAAAGGGCTTAAGAGACCAAAGAATTGTGGAGCCAGGAGGAATTTCATATTGGTGTAATCTGGCCTTCAACAAGAGCAGCTCTGGGACACCTCAGAACTCGTTGTTATTGTCTCATCAGGTGGGGGAAAAGTTAAGAAAGAAGACCGCACAAATAAAAATGATCGTTGGAAGTCCAATGACAGAGGAATCCAACAGCCCTTCAATGAATCATTTCTCTGAGTAATTTTCTTTATTGTCACAACTCAAGTTTTCTGTGCGGTGTGGATTTCTCTTGGCTTCAGCTCACACCTACTATTTTCCCTTCCAACTAATGATGGCTTGAATAAAGTCATCACAGCCCAAAACAAAATCATGCATTTTATTGCACTGACAGTTTCCCATTTCTTTTCATGCATTCCTCCAGACCGCCTCCCATGTTTCCCAGCCTTTCATCCTCCCTTTGACGAGCTGAGGTTGGAGGCAGCCAGGATGCTGTACCTCCTCTGAAAAATATAGATGAGAAAAGGAAGATTTTCTGCAAACAAACAAACAAACAAGCAAAAAAAAAGTAAAAAAAAAAAAAAACCCACCACTCAAGCCATCCTTGAGTCACAGAGCTGGAAAGGTGCATCTCGCACGCCTTCCCCAGGGCAGAACCCATTGCTCTCACGGCATTTCTCCCCGAGATGTCTCTCACCTCATCTTTAAAGCCCTTGCACCCATCACTCTTCTCCCTTGAAGTGAGTCTGGTGCTGAATTCTTCCTTCTGCAAGGAACGTCTTGTCCTTGTATCTAAAATTAATTGCTTTGGCATTCGATCTAACCTGCAACTTAGAACGGAGGTGGTGAATGGTTTTCAGTTTTGTTTTGCTTTAATCTTTGTGCTTGCCTTTCAAAATGCACATGCTGTTAGTGGAGATAATTTTCTGATTGCTTTGACCAAAGCAGTGATTATAGGAGGACTTTGGACACTGGGACAGAGGTGGCATCAATGGCTGTTTGCAGCAAGATGAACTCTCACGTATTTGATTGGGCTTTAAAGGTTGGGGTCTTCTCTTGGAAAAACTGTTCAAGATCTCTAAACCAGGCAGCAGCCTGGTGCAAATTGTGTGTGGGTAAGAGGGGAATGAGAATGGGTGATGCACCACCAAGAGAAGCCATCAACACAACATGACCTTCATCTGCTGATGGTGAAGAGACTTGGGGAATTGAGGCAGAGAGGTCAAACCAGATAAGGCAGCAGCTCCTCCTGCCTTCCAGGTACTGCAGGACCTGTCTTCCACCCTGTGTAGCCCATGGGGGATGATCCTTCCTTCTTTGTGTCTTGCAGACCAGCATCTCCATAGAAATCAGGTACCAGGCTCTGGATGGGACAGTGGGTACGTGGAATGACAAGGAATTCCTGGAGACTCCCAGTGTCCACTCAGAAGGGGATGGCAGATACCCTCTGGAGACAGACAGCCTCCTCTCTGGCCACCGGCAGAGCACAGATGGGTCTGTGGGCAAATCCAACCAGCAGTCCACAGAGAGAAGCTTCAGGAGGTAATGTGTAAACCAGTGCATGGAGGTGCGTGGGGGCAGCAGGGCTGGGGAGGGCTTAGCTTAGCACCAAGGGACAACACTGCCCCAGCACCTGTGTAGCTCCACATCTGCGGAGCACTGCATTCCACAGCCATCAGGAGATCCATGCCACAGCTCAAGGTGAGAATGGCTTGTAGGGAGGGGTCTACCCCCTGGTGCCAGCAGGTCCCTTTGCTCCAGCATGTCTGCCCAGCACAGAGTCTTCCAGCAAGGATCCAGCTTTGGAGCATGTGATTGGCTTGCAAATCTAGTTATATACAGATCTGGGGAGGATTAAAGGTTCAGCTGTTGGCCAGGCCTCATCTTCCTGGATGTTGTTAGAGCTATTTGCAGATGTCTGGGGTCTTGCATCTTGATGGGGCTCGCAGTGCTCCCAGGACTCGACTCCCCCAGGGCAGGAGGTGGAGGTGAATGAAGCTGCAGCTGTACAGGGACAGGAGGATAGGTTGGTCATGAAGCCAAAACAGTGCAGATTCTTCAGGAGTAGAAGGTGATGGTGTCTTTGACCTGTTGGGAGCATTATGAGTGTGCATGTCTCGTGGTGAGGCTGCAGGAGAAACCAGGGATTCTGGAATAGGGGATGTGACAGGCCCTTGTGCCTCTGTATGTCACCAGACTTAAATGAAATCCTGTCCCAAATGCAGTGTTGGGACAGGTGAGTCCCATTTGGATTAGCTGAGGACCCTTCCCCCGTGATGGCACATGGGAACACATCCAGTCCTCTAAAGGGTGCTGTCACTAGTTTCCTATTAACTGAAGGCTCATGGGAGAATTGGTGGGTATCCATGATGTTTTCTAAGCCCGTAGAATGTAACATCAGGTGAAAACAAGCCCATGAGTGGTCCCTTTCCATTTCTTGACACAGAGCTGCTGTAACCAGTCACAAATGCAGCCTGGTCACTGGCATGGGTGGAGATGGCTCAGGACAGGGGACACTGCAGATGGTTGTCCACTGGGATGAAATGCAGGCTGGGATTGGTTCTGCCATGAGCTGTTGCTTATGGGTGCTCATGGCTCTGAGGAGTCTTTACCACCTCAAATGCCATCCATGAGGCCAAGGTACGGATGGGCACTGAGGTCAAGAGCCACACTGATGCTGGCTCAGTTTCAGCGCACCCCATGCTCAAACCCTGACACAGCTCTTCAAGTAGAAGAAGAGTTTTGCAAGTGTAAAGCCACTTGTGCATATTTGTATTGTTTTCATGGGCTGCTAAACCAGATTTTCAGCCAAATTTACAGAATTTATGTAGCCGGGTTGTCCATGACAGTGACTCCATCTGTCTGTCTCCAATAATTCTTGAGCTGAACAGGAAGAGTGGAGACCTCAAGGTCCCAAATTTGCTCAGTCTTGTGGGAAGAGATAAGCAGGTAGAGGGTAGAGGTTGCACACAGGGCAGGCAGAGGGAGTGGAGCTGGGTGCCCAGTGCCATACAGCCCCTGAATGATTGTCACAGTCCAACAGCATGCAAGGTATCGGTAGGCCAGAGGCAGACAGCCCTGGAGTTTGCAAACCCATACGGGAACCCAGCTTGGAGGGGTGAATCCAAGAATAACCCTATCAAACAACTGCTTTTCAACAAGCATTTACGTCTCTGGCACTGCTGAAACCATACATCCCCCACCCTGAGCTTCTGCAGTGGTGTGCTTCAATTCAATAGTGTTTGCTTTCTTCCTGTGTTTAGCACTTTATTACGGCCATATAAGGGCAACATTTCTTTTTCCCCACGGTGAGAGATTGAGGGAAGTTATCCCCAGCTGCTCACATCACTCCTAGGCACTTAATTAACTGTGTGAATTGGGCTGAAACCTGCAAGTTTTCGAGCAAATGGAAAATGCAGACTTGTTTCCCAGCTCGGTGGACCGTGATGCTGCCAAGGAGGGGATGATGTTGAAGGGATTGAAGGGTTTTCCTGCAGCAGAAGCCTGCAGGATGTGGGATGAGTTGTTTTTAAAGGCTCTGGAAAGGGACTAAGAGTCCAGCTAAGATGTCTAGCTGAGCTAGAGGTGGAAGACAGCTCCTGTAGCACTACAGATGATACCAGGGCACAGTTCAGAGTGGTTTGCTGAGCACCCCTGCAGGATGCACAGGGGCACGTGGTGGCTGCAGGCTGCTGAGTAGGTGTAGGACTGTCTGAGGCTGGTTTGCATGTCCTTGCAAAGTGGACACCTCCAAAAAAGCAAGGCATGCTCTTTCCACTCTCCCACGCAAGACAGAATGTGGATAACTGCACTAAAACTCAAAGATGGCCCGGGGTTCAACCCACTGCCTTGGTCCCAAGGAGCTCCCCTATGCCCTCTGGATGGAGACCTTCCCTGCATCAACGCACTTTGCTCAGCCTTGCTGCTCTGCACTTACCCTCTCCAATCCCAGGCGTGTTGGTCACTGATGTCAGCACCAATACGAGCAGCAAGCAGGGAAGGGGCTGATGTTTTCCGTGTCACCGCTCTCACAGGATGGAAGAGGACGAGATGTATTATCACAGCGAAGATGAACTTCTGGGAGAGGGGGACACCCTTAGCCAGGGTTCCCTCAACACGAGGTAGGGAGCTGTCCGCCACCCGCGGTGCTGATGGCAGTGGCGTTTGCGGTGCTGTGCTGCTCCCGTCCCCGTGGACGTGCCACAAGCATCGCCGCTGGATTCCCACTTCCCAGCTGAGGGAGAACTGGTAGGGGAACTGTGACTGGGAAGTTGTAGAAGCGTCCTTGGAAAGGACGCTCAGCTGTCAGGAGGAGCGCTGGGATCCAGGAGAAATGGCCTTGGGGTGGGAAGAGCTCCCTGTGATATGCATGAAGTTGTGATGTTCATTTGCGGTGGTTTTTCTTGCCATGCAGTGCTGATTTGTTCCCCACCTTGTCCCAGAAAGACTTTGACAAGAGATGCAACAAAGGAAAGTTCAGGTAAACCCAAGCACCAAGCTGATTCCATAGCCTATACCCAAAGGGCAGACGGAAATTTCCCATCCAGAACCTCTGTTTGGATGGGGCAGAGTTGGATGCCATGCAGTTTGGCTCCAAAGGCAGGAGTGTGTTCTTTCACTATTCATTTTGCTGTGTAGAGAAGCGTGACTGTTTTACATACCCAGCAAGCAGGAAGAAATCTTGGCAGCTCTGTAACTGTGTGTCTTCACAGGCTGCTTCCATCATCTGTGTCCTCCTAGGGGGAATTCGAATCCAAATGAAGGTGCTGGGAAAATCTCCCTGGATTTCCACAGGCTGTCAGCTTCATCTCCATCACAAAGCTGCCTCTTCTCCTGGCTTATTAGTAACATCATTTTATTATCCAGCTGAATCCCTTTGCTGAGAGGATGCAGAGGTGGGGAAAAAAGTGGGCCTTCATATGTGAAGAGCAGCAGCCACAACCAGGAGCACGAAGATGGCCAAACTTCTGTCTTTACTTAGCAGTTCAGTGCAGGAGCTCAAAGTTGTGTGCAGGTAGATGGGAATGGATGACCAGGTTAATAGGATCACTGTCATCTCCATTGGGTGGCTTAGATGGCCCTTAGGTCCAGGGGCTGCTCAGGGAGGTAACAGTGCTCTGGGGGGGAGGGGGGGATGGGATGATGGGGATGCTATGGCATTGAGCAGTTTCTCAACAGAGAGCAAGGGTTGTGTTACATCCCTTCACCACCCTGCCCTTCACACAAAGCCCACAGGGATAGCCATTTGCTCCTCATAAAACCCCAGCATGGTTCATAGTAAGAAAGTGCAGCTGCAAAACTATTTTGCTCTTTTTCCTCCACAACAGGGAAAAAATACCAAAGTGCCTGGAGCACCTTCTGTGCTCCCTGCTGATGGCTCAGGCAGAGACAAATAGCACAGAGCCGACATCAGGCTGCAGTCAATAATGTGCAGAAAGCAGGCTGGAAGCCTGTTTTGTGTTCAGCAGCAGCAGCCTCAGAGATAAACGCCATCATCTCCAGCAGGAGCTCCCCAAAAACCCATTGGGGACTGCTCAAGGAGGCTACAAAAGCCCTTGCCCTCTGTGGTCTCCTTTTATGACCCACCGCACAGGAGCTGGTGCCTGCTATTTCATGCTGAATGACAGCAGGTGGCTGTTACTTTGGGCACATATTCTTAAAGCACAGCCTCTGTGCTTCTTCATGGCTTAACCCCTGTGTGCAGATGGATCCCTCAGGAGCCTGGGATCACCCTCTGATTGCAAGCAGTAGCTGCACACAGTCTGAGTTAGGGACTGTAGCACCGCAGGAGCTGCTCTTATTATTCCATCCACGAGAACAGGAACCATGTGTACTTATAAAAAGCAAGCCATTATTCCCTTATTTCTATGATATTTGAATGTTAGGTTAGAGAAAATTAGGGAGAAGGAGATTGTGGCTTTGTGCGTGAGGTAGATGTCTCTGCACCAGGTCCCCACCACGTAGCGACCTCCCACAGAGCACCTCCCTACCATCCCTACCGCAGCTGGAGTCCAGCAACAGACCTCTGCTGACCACTTCTGGCAGCTCACTGAGTCCCATGTGGACTCTGTGCCTCTATGTTCTGCACAGAGCTTTTGGACAGCCGAGCAAGATGGAGATGAGACAAGAAGGCAGCTGTTGTAAGCGAGGATGGGGGAAGCCAAAAAGCCCCTCCAAAAAGCAAGATGGTCTCATACCATTGAGGTGCACTGAAGCAGCACGGATTGGGAAGAAGCAGCCTTAATCTCAGCCTTAAAGAGCAATCCAGTCCCTGTGACTCTCATCAGGAATAGCCAAGAAAGCAGGGAACACAACACTTGGGACAAGAAGGCATTTTCTTCTTTTTTTCTTTAATGTACAAGAGTTTGCCTTTGTGCTTTTGCTGGGAAGGCAGCCAGTGTGCTTTGGGATAGCTGAAATCTAGCTTGGTGCCCACTGCCTCCACGCAGTCAGGACAGGGCACAGCACCGACCCAACACAGCCCTTTCCAGCCTGAGCCACTTTTCTCTTAGAGCAATTTTCACCTCAGGCAGAAGGGAGGAAAGAGGTCAGGATTGATGGGACTGGTTCACTTCCACTCTAATGGGGAGCTCATCCAGTTCAGCTGGTTTGACCAGCAGAAGGAGGTTCAGCTCAGTGTTTGTGGGTCCACAGGCATGCATGGAGTGGTTTGCTGTGTTGCAGTGTTCTGAGGTTGTTCCTATACCCGCTGGTTTAAACTATAGCACAGTGGAAGCTCTCTAACTTCTCATCATAGTCATTTTTTTCCTCTCTGTCTGTAATTTCCCCAGCCTTGGAGATGATGCGGAAGAAGAGCAGCACACTAGGTAAATACCCAAAGCAGACCTGCTCAGACTGTGGCCCTGAAGCCCTGCTGAGATGCTCTCAGAGCCTTGCTCTTTCTTAAATCCAAGCTTAAATGTCAAAACTTTGAGACTCAGATAAGTAAAATTCAGATCTGTGCATTTCACCAGGGCTCACAGGTTGGATCCTGATCATTGTGCAGTGTCCATCATGAGCTGCAGGGACTGCTGGACTGCCCAGATTTCAGTGGGATGGGGCTGTGCACATCACAGCTGCTGACCACCTTGAAACTGAGCTCCCAGGAAGCATCACCTGATAGCTGCTGACCTTAAAATATTCATGGGCAGGACAGAGCTCTGCAGCAGAAAGCAATCTGGTCCCGGTGAATTATTGATCTTGCCTTTTCTTGTACTTGCCCAGTGGTCCCAGGCCATGCCTGACTGGGTTCAGTCTGCTGCAAATTATCCCTTTGGGTCACTTGCTCTAAAGCTGGGGTCATTGCCAAGCACTGGCGTTGAACTTGGTGATGAAACCACCCGTGACGGATGGCGGGGAGAGGCAGGATTCCCTGCTTCAGGCTTGGGCACCTCTCTGGTCAGCCTGCACTCTTCGTTTGGCTTTCCAGAGCTGCTGTGGATAAAGAGAGGTGGAAGCTAGGGCTGTTAGGGGAAGCTGGCATAACCAGGCAAGTTTGGGAGGGTCCTTCTCATCTTGAGTAAAACTAAGAGAAATGATCTCCCATCAGTCCCAGATTATCAGTCCCTGCCAAGTTTCACCCATCCATTTTGCAGTCCTTCCAGTAAACCATGAAATTGCTAGGAAGAGTACATTCCTGAAAAACAAGAAATTGGTGTCCAAGCAAAGAACTTGGTGCTTCTGTGAGACCCAGGGCAGAGCCTCCGCAGCAGCTGTTAGCACCTGCAATTTAGGTTGACTCCAATTTGATCCAGTGCAGATCTCTCAGATCTAGCAGGAGCATTGGATGTTGCCTGCTGCCAGGTGGTGCCAGCTCCTGTGCCCTGTGCCAGAAGTGCAGACCCTGCCAACATATGGACTTCTCCTGAGTGAGTGGAGCACCCTAGGCTGAGTATATCCAGCAAAAGCCACCAACTATCAGCTATCTTAGAGTACATTCTGGCAGGGAACTGTGGTTTGGCAACACTGGCATCCCTGTAAGAAGGGGATGTCACCATGCACTGGCTTGATCAGGTCAATGTTTGCCTTGCTGAGGGTGGCCTACTTCAAGAAGCCTGATGTTGTGGTTGTATTTCTCTCTTTCTCTTCTGTGCCTCACACAGGATTAAGTTTAACGACGGATACAAGTCAGTAGCAAGGTACCAAAATGTCATGGCTGGTGGCATCCTGACTTTTTATTGGGGGGGTTGCTCTTATCCCATCCCGTTCTAGTCATAGATTCACCAAATCCCAGAGTGGTTTGGGTCGTAAGGGACCTTAACGCCCATCCAGTTCCAACCCCTGCCATGAGAAGGGACGCCTCCTATCAGATGAGGTTGCTCAAATCCACACCCAACCTGGCCAGTCACGCCACGTCCCATGCATAAAAACATCGTGGATTTGGGACACAAGCTAAACTGTGTTAAACCCCAAATCTTTGTCCCAATGGACAGCTCAAGAAAGGATGTGCAGGTTTCACCACGAAGAGCTGCCTCAGGCTCAAGTGAGCAGAATAAGGGGAGAGGACCTGAGTAAAGCTGACCCCTGAGGCAGCACTTTCAGGGGCTTTCTGTGGGACCTAACCATGCCTGCAAACCTCTCCCATGTTGCGTGACAGAGGGAGGCAGATCCTGTCTCTACAGACAAATCCCATGTAACATACTGAGGATCACCTGTCTGTAGGGCTAGTGGACTCCCAGAGGAGGAGAGTATGAGTCAATTTAGTTGCCATGGGTGGTTCCAGGATGATGATCCCAACACCAACCAGGCCAAAGGAGGCCTGAGGAAAAGCATCCCCAGGGCAATTTGACTGACTGCTGGCTAGTGGGAGAGAGCTTCCAGCCTGGCCAGAGACAGGGATACGGGAAGGGCCATGAGACCCAGGACAGGGTCAGTCCATGGAGGAGATGCATTCTGCTCTTCACTGCTGCTGCTCAGCAGATTGGGGGAGGTGGAGAAGATGCAGAAGGAGAACACTCTCCTGCTGCTGGTAGGTGGGGCTTGGGTGGTTGCAGAGAGCTGTGGGACACTGCCTTCTCACTACCTTGCCACACAGTGCTGACCAAGGCCAGAGTGGTGAACACTGCATTAAATGAACCTTCTCAGCATCACCTCTGGCGGATCCTGCCAGGGTGGGGTTGCAGCCAATGTTCCCTTCCCCTGTCCCAGTGGGCTCCCATGGGCTGTGGGAGGGCATATCCATTTGGGTGGGTTTGGTGCTTCCTCATGTTCATCCTCCTGGCTGTGTCTCTTCCAAACAGCGAAGACCCTGAAGACACCAGGTACTGGGGATGGTATCCCTCCTTTGCTCAGGCCCTCTGGGCATGCTGTGTGCTTGCATGAGACATGCATGTTAGCATACCAATCCCTGCATGTTGTCTGGACATGAGGAAAGGACCTAACTGCTTCCTGCCCTCTTCTTGGGGACAGAGATTTCTTGTATTCACTCTGTCCCATCCTCTCCAAAGGGCAAGTAGATTGTATTCTCACCTATGCCCAGCAAGGACATATTTCCTTCTACTCACAGGACTTCCAAAGGAGATCAGAGGATAATATTTTTCTGCTTGCATAGCTATCAACCCACCCACTCACCCATCTACTCATCCATCCATCCATATCCATCCATTCCTCCATTCATCCCAATGCAATTTGAGGTACCACCTCACCTTAATGTTATTTTTTCCATCCGTCTATCTATTCATTGATCCATCTCAATACAATCCACCTATATCATTGCGTTTCTTTCCATTTGTCCATTAATGCAATCATCTCCATCCATCCCTCTATCCATCCACTCCTGTGTAGGTCTACTGTCTGTCCATTCATTCCAGTGTCACTCCATCCCTCCGTTCACCCACCCACCCACCCACCCACCCATTCATCCACCCATTCATCCATCCACCCTTCCTTCCCTCCTTCCATGCATCCACTCATTCTGTCTATCCAGTCCTGGTGCAGTGAAATCTCGCTCTGGCATGCTGGTGAACTGGGTTTGGTTGGTTGCTCGATGCATGATATTGATGGAGGTTTTGAGGGAGAAGGTGGGTGTGGGTCTCTGTCACTGCAGCAGGATGAATCCCATTGAAGGAATCAATCTTTCTGATTGCAGAGCTAAGGCTAAGGGGAAAGAGAAAAGACACCTCATGTTGCCATTCAGGTACCTGACTCCCCCATCCCTGCCTGGGGCCACTTTCAGCAGTGTTATTGCTTTCCATTGAAACAGCTCCAGGGCAGGACCTCAAGTTCATCTGTGCTCACCAGAGTGCCTAAGACCAATTTGCATGAAGACATAAAGTAGGAATTCCCTGCTGGTGCCACTAATGGGAAATTTGCATCCTTTTCCAGCACAAAAATGTTAAACTGTGGCTGTTTGCAGTCAGAGAAGCATCCTTCTGCAGTGAGGCGTGGAGTGGAAGGGGCAGGGGATGAGGGATGAGACAGAAAGAGAATAATCTAGCGTTGGTTGTTCCATCGGGGCCCTTTAAAAAGAGTATCTGTACTTCTCATGTAGCGCAATGCCAAGTACTTCTGCACCCCCTGCCACCACCCAGAACAACGTAGCTCATACACCCAAGGATGCTGCTCTCCAACTGGGCATGGCTGACCAGGCCCTGCAGCATCCTGTGGTGGAGGCACCTCCATGGGAATTTGGAAGGGTTTTAGCCATAGCTGAGCAGGATCCTGCACAGGTGAATTATTCAAGGACACACAGCCATTCATCCACATCTATGACCCATGGGAGGAAGCAGGGCATGACTTAAACCCCCACCCCAGGCAGGAGCACAAGGGCAGGTGATCCACCTGAATCACTGGCATCAGTGCTTGCTTGTTGCCATGCCAAGCACAGCTGGCAACGGAGGCATTTCTGCAGTGTGCTCCCAGAGCAGGTGTTGGTGCATGTGGAGGGCAGCACTGACAGCCCCAGGAGCAGCTCCTGGATGGATTTCCTTGGCTGCTTCCCATCCCAAGCTCCACGCTGATCCTTGCCCACCTGGGCTGAACTGAATGATTCTACTCTTCCCTGACCTAACCTAGCACTGGGTCCTGGCCTCTCTCCTGTGCAGGCCTCCTGGACATCACCTGTTGAAAAACCCACTTCACACACCATTTATTTTTTCTAATATATTTTTTTCTAGTGTTTTTCCAGCACGTACAACCAGAGAGTCATGCTCCATAGACACCCTCCTGCTCTGTGCCCCCAGCACAGACACAGCTATAGAGAGAAAGCAATAAACTGTAATTAAAACCCAGCCCTCCTAATTACCTTTGACAACTGGTTAATTGCTTTCTCCTCCCACTTTGTTGATGCGTTAAAGGGGGAAATTAGGCAGAGTAGAAAGAGTGACTAGGGAGGGGGAACAGGGAGGTAGAGTCAAGGCAGTGCTACAGCCTGGGAGTGGGGGGTACCTGGGAGAGCTTGTAAGGTTCTGTAAGGGGAAAAGCATCTCCTTCTCCCTTTGTGGTCTGATGAAGTTCTTGATGTGCACTGAAATTTGCCTTTTGTCCCCCTGACGCATGGCCCTGGCTCCAGCAAAGGCAAAGAGAAGACAAAGGAGCACAAGTAGGTTGGCTCTCCGTGCTCCACTTCTTTTACTTCCAGCTCTCCTAGCTTACTTTGCATTCCTTGCACATGTGGCATGCTCTCCCTTTCTCTAAAGCTGAGAGTGCCAGGTCCAGAGAAGCTTTGGGTTTCTGAGATGTTTGGGGCAAGGGGACGGTTTGGGCGCAGATTATCAGCACAGGACTGAGGAAACAAGACTTAGCATCAGATTTATAACTCCAATGCCCACAGGCCAGCCTGTTGTGTCACCCGTATAGGTACCTCTTCAGCTCCTGCTTGCTTTTACCCCAGCTCCTTGTGCTGTTCCCACACCAGGAGCTCTTTAGAGCATTCTCCAAAGAGCAGTGTCCTGCAGCTCTCTGGCGTAACAGATCTGTTGAAACTTAAGCTCCAGCCTTCTGAGAGTGCAGGCTGATATCTGCTGCCTAGGAGCAATCCCTGCCCTAGCATAGGGTGTTCTCAATCAGCGTGGTCTCTTCTGGCTCCTATTTATTGCACTGCTGCTTACAGTCAAGTTTACAGCAGCATCTTGCTGTGTTGGTTGTGCATGGACAGGCACTCTTTACAAGAGCGGAGGCAGCACCCCCCTGACAGACATCATTCCTGCAGGGAAATGAACCACAAAGGCCCTGCTCTCTTTCCCTGCTCTCAACTCCCCAGTAAAAAGCAATGATTAAAGTGTCCTGTTCAGCCATGAATAATTAACCAGCAATCTGCAACTAGATCTTTAACTAGGAGTTGGCCTGGAGAGAGACTGCTTCCAGCTCCCTGCACATGCCTTCAAATCTGGTTGTCCCTGTGTGCTCCCCTCTTGCTAAGCCACATGGGGCAACCCAGAAGGGGCAAAGCCATGCTCTTCTGTCAGCTGCATCTGGTGGATATGCATTTTGTCATTAATGGGAAGCAATCTGTTTTCTCAGACACCAGAAAATCCAAGGGAAGAGTGATGTGGGAGGCTGGGTGGGTGCTCTGGTACCTAATTGAGGGTTAAGCTTTCTTGGAAGCCTGGCCTGACTTGGGAACAGCATTGAAGTGCACAGTCCTTCACCCCCAGCCTTGCAGGAGCCTTGCTACCAAGCAGGGTTGCAGTGGGTTAGCAGCCTGCACTGCTTTGGAGGGGACCGGGAAGGTGAGCTGGCACTCTTTAGCAAAACAGGCTCAAGCCGGGCTGTGGCAGAGGGGGTTGGTCTGGGTGGCACTATGCTGCCTGTGTTGGCATCTCAGGTTCACTGTTCCTCATGCAATATTCACGTAGGGACGGTGTCAGCTCGCTGCCAGCTCCCCATCCACACTGTAGGGTGTCTGTGGCCATTTCTCTCCTCATTTTAACCTGGTGGGAGGAACACTGGGTTGGCACAGCCTTTCTTCAGTGCTGCCGAGACCCTGCCGGGCCTGAAGAGGAGGCTTGGAGGGGGTCTCCATATGTGCTTGCTCCCAGCCCGCATATAGGGATGGCTGCCCCACCATAGGTGTGCCGCTGGTGGCTCTACTGTCACCACTGAGCCATTCTCCTGGAGGAAGCCGGGTCCCGGAGAGCTGACGGTGAAGGTAGTACCCTGTGGGATGGGGGTGGGTTAGGGGACAGCTGTGGGATGTGTTGTTGTTCACCTGGCTTGGAGAAGGTGACGGATGGGGCTTGGGAAGGGGATGGAGTTCTGGGATGGATTATCGGGGCATGTGCCTGCAAAGCATCTAGAATGGCTTTCTCCTTGCTACTTGCTTGCTCTTTCCCTTCTCCTTGGCACTGCCAAAATTCACAGGAATGCATTTTCATCCACTTCTTCATTTTTCTTTTCCCTGCGTGGCCTCCAAACTGCCACTTCCTGGATATCCCTGGGGCTGCACTCCTCGGAGATAACACCAGGAAGGGCAGTGTTGGGGGAAGGATGCAGGTGGGGCTGAGATGAGCAGCAGGGAGATGTGATTGGGGTGTGGGAACAGGAACCACCTGAAGCTTTCTCCTCTGAGGGACCTTGTGCTGTCTGAGCTCTCCTCTCTGTGCCAGCTGGAGCCAAGTCTTGTCTTGTGAATGAGCTGGAGGCTGTCAGGATGTAGATTTCCCATCTCTGGGGCCTCTGATGCAGTTAAGTTGCCTTTGGGGATAGGTGAGAGACTGCTGTGGCTGATCTCCCCAGCACATTCACTACAGCTTAGCTGGCAGTGAGAGGTCACTGACTGCAACACGTATCCCTACAGAAGGAGCTGGGCTGGTCCTGCTGGGATGGACGCTTAGTCCCAGTCTTATATTATCGATTCATCAAGGTTGGAAAAGATCTTCAAAATCAAGTCTTCATCAGCCCGACCTACCAAGTCCCAAGACTAGAAGGAGGAATGCTTGCCTATAGCAGGGGGCTTGGAACTGGATGATCTTAAAGGTCCCTTCCAACCTAAACCATTCTATGATCACTAAACTATATCTCACAGTGCCATCTCCACATGTCTTCTACATGGCCCCAAACTACCCTCATCATTCCCACATCAGATGCTGAGCTATCTAGGACCCAATACACCCTTGGTGTCTTTGCAGTGAGCTTGTTGTTTTGGGTCCTGGTGAGGCACAAACAATGCCGGAGTTTTCCCTGCACATTCCTACTGGACCCATCACCAATGGCTCTTCTGCTTTGTTTTGTTGTCCAAGGAAGCAGTGAGGCCCTGGAATAGGCAGCTCAGAGAGCTGTGAGTGCCCCAACTGTGGCAGTACCCAAGGCCATGGATGGAGCCCTGGGCTGGCGGGAGGTGTCCCTACGGCAGAAGTTGGGGCTGGGCTGACTGTAAGGTCCTTTCCAGTACAGTTATTCCAGGGTTACATATCCTACTCTTTGTCCTTTCTCCTTCTGCCCACTGAGAAACTGCCCCTCTCCATCGATCCCATGAAGGAATCACAGCTACAAGAAAGACCTGAGTCCTGAGCATTGCTTTAATTCCAGTTAAACCTCAGCTGTAAACAGTTCCTTTATCTTATGCTGGTCTTCTGCCCTGGTTGAATACCACCTCCCCCCCCTCACCTTGGTGAATACATTATTCTCCTATTCCCCTTAATTTTCTTATTGTTTGCTCTGCCTCTGCCAGCAGCCTGCAAGCATCCAGCTGTTATTTATACACACCAGACTGGCTGCAATGCCAGGACTTCTTCCCCCCAAAAGATATGACTTCGTCTTTTGGCCTCAGGAAGATGAATGACAGCCAAGATGGGGAGATCCCCAAGTTCTGGTGCTAATTCCCAGCACGTAGGGAGCACAGCTGGATCCTGCCTGGGAGTGAGATCCTTCCTGCTTCCAACCTGAACACATCCATCAAGCCTGCCATATTTTTGCAAGCATCAACACTTTCAGCTCATGGGAATCCCCATCATCTTTATCACCTTTTGCTTTTGGGACAGTCCCCCAGGGCATTTCCTTCAAGTACTTCCCTGGCCCTTTGCTCTTTAATTTAGAAGGGAGTTATTGCATGGTCTGACTTCTGCTTGGTTTCAGTTTTACAGATACTGTGTTGGTTTTTTTTCCTCCCAGCACTCTCAGCTGAATCTTGAAGCTAAAAATCATCCAGGTTACATCCAGTGCTGATAGCTTTTCACTGAACCTCCTGCCTCTTTGCAACAGCAGCATGGACTTGCATCCAAATACCAATGAACCATCTCCCAAAAATAACTGCAGTGCTGTTATTGTCTGTAACTATCACTGCTAGATGTGTATTTGGAAGCAATCCACTCTGCAGCGCAGAAATGCTATCACTTACTGAGCACTGGTTTTTATGGGCAGTTGGTATCACCCTGCAGTACTGTGCTGTATGCAGGTTAGGGCATTCCTCTGCAATTTGGTGCTGTAACAGAGCAAACCAGAAGCTAGGTGTTGAGTTCATCTACGCTGTCCTGCTATATGAGACTGTGGTGTATCAAACACCAAGTAAATTTTTTAGTACAAAGGTGGCTTTAGGTAAGTGCCCTAAGGAGCAACCTCACAATGGGGAGCAGAAGGGGTGAACAGAGAAAGGAGGCATGGGGCAGGTGAAAGAGTTTGCTGGCTGCTAATGCTGTGCTCCAACCATGTTTTATCCCAGCTTGGGGATCAATACTGAGGAAATACGAGGCCTTTGTTTGCTGTTGTCTCTGTTGGTCTTTCAGCTGATATTTCCTCTCTTGCTTCCAGCTGTGAAGGGCTCCTTTTGTCCTACGCTCAACAACAGCACCGAGAACACAGGATTAAATGTTTGGTCTTTTTTTCCTCTTACAGAGCTGGGAAAGGAGTTTTTTCAGCCATGAAGCTTGGCAAGGCACGTCCCACAAAAGATGACCATAGGAAGCAAGGTGGGTGCTGGGAGAAGGCTGTTCCTTCATAGAATCATAGAATGGCTTGGGTTAAAAAGGACCATAACGATGATCTAGTTTCAACCCCCCTGCTACGTGCAGGGTTGCCAGCCACATCCAGCCTGGCCTTGAATGCCTCCAGGGATGAGGCATCCACAACCCCCTTGGGCAACCTGTTCCAATCCTTCCTTCAGTGCTGCTTTTCCACTACCTCCCAGGAAATAATCTGAGAGACCCTATGAGGGGATCGTGTTGGGCACAGCCAGGCCCACAACCCAGGGACTGGAGAGAGAGTACTTGGTGTTCAAGAGAAGAGCTGGAGAGAAGGTCTCCATGGGGAAATGGGAGGAGGAACTGATGGAGAGAGTCTTCCACCACGTGCAACTGTGGCAGAAGCCCTGCGGGTCCAGCAGGCAGCCTTCAGCTTATTTTTGGGGATCATTTGCAAACATGACAACACAAAACATGATTTCACCCTCAATGCGTGCACAGTGCAAAAGGGCTGAGCTGCTGCAGGGCTGTCCATCCCATGCTGAAATTGGATGCCTTTCTGGAAACGCACAGAGCATCAGTGATCGGAAATTCATTGCTGTTTCCATTCAGAACAAAGTATTGGGTTTCGATGGCAAAGAATCACGAGAATGCCTTTTTGTGTCGAAGGATGAAATGTCATTTTAGATGCTGTTTCCGGGTGACTTCCCTGCACCCGCTGGCAGCTGATATTCATACAACAGTAGCTTCTTCCCCAACTAGCCATGTGCTTCTTGCATGCTTTGCCAGGGCTCTGCTCACCTCGCACCATCTCTCTGGGGACTAAACTGGATGATGTCCAGATGTTCCTTCCACTCCCTGTGATCCCATGATCCCTCTCTCAGACCCTTGCTCTTGCCACCTGGTGATGGGACCGGGTGAATGTGTTGCACCCTTTGGTTATACAGCAACGTGCACTGAACCTCATCCCATTGGATCACATGCTGCAGTGCTCACCGAGCTTCCCAATGGCCAAGCATTGGCATGTAGGCTCAGGACAAAGTGTGTCATAACAGAAACCATTCCCAGAGTGCCCAGGATCTGGAACCAGCGTCCTTCCTGTGCCGTAGTCTGCTTTCCTTATGCTGCTCCACACAGGATTGCTGGTCCTGCTCACATCCAACAGACAGAACAAGTCGTCAAAAACCAAGCAAGAAGGGTGCTCTTCTGTACACCCAGTTGCATGTCAGAGGACATAATCTGGTGGGGTCCTCCCTGGGTGTTCTAGTTCTGATTCAATCCTCAAAACTTCCAGCGAGGATAAGAAAACCCTTTCCCCACAATGCCTCTCCATCCTGATGGAGAGAGACCCGGCCTCGATTTCCTTCACTTCAGGAGATCCCGTGGTTATTTCCAGTTTATTTCATAAAAGCAGGCCAGAGAAACTTGATTTCTGCTTTCCTGGAGCACACCAAGCTGAGAGCTTGCCTAGTTTGGTAAAGAGATGGGAAACCAGGAGCAGCCCCTGTGCTATATGAGTGAAGTTGGTGCTGCCCCTTTGTGCCAACAAGCAGTGACCCAGCAGCTAAACGAGACAGACAAACTATCACTGCTTTGCTCATTGCTTCCAAAGCTGTGACCAGAGCAAAAGCAGGAGGGGCAGGTGCTGTGTGCGCATGGCTTTTACACAGGGAAGTGCAATATCTCAGCAACTTCTTTCAACAGAAATGCAGAGCAGTGGGTGACTCGGCCATATCTCTCAGTCCATGTGGGTTTGGGGTCTTGCCCTTCCCTGCAGCTATTTTCCACCTTGGGGAATTACCCCTTTCTTCTGTTCTTTCATACTCCTCTGCCCCAGAGCTAGGCGGTTTGTTATGTTTGCAATTGCAGGTAGAGCTGCAGCTTGCTCAAATGCTGTTTCACCCTTTGACGTCTGGGTTGTTTCTCATTTTTCACTTTTCCAAAGCTTCACAAAACCACACGTTGCCTGGGTGGAATAACATGTCACATGAAGCAAACCTATTTTTAATCCCTTTCAGACCAGGTTGTCTGTGAGCTGACCTGGTGACCATCGTTCTTTGTATTATCGGGTGAGGTTGATAGGACGTATTGGTTACCTTTCCCTGCACCTTTAATTATTCACCTAGTGGAAACAATGAGAGACATTCCTTTGTGTCTGTGTGTTTATGCAGATGAACCTGCTGTTCTGGAGGCAGAAGACCTGGACCGAAAAGTCATGAGACTGGGAGGGGGGCTGGACCCGGACACCATCTCCTTGGCCTCTGTCACAGCTGTCACCACCAATGTCTCAAACAAGAGGTGAGGGTTGTGTAAGCCAGGGGTTGAGGGCACACTTTGCATCCCACATCCAAGAGATGGGATGTACTGGAAATTCCGTTCTCATGTGCAAGCAGTGTTCTTGGGAAATATCCAACCTGCTACAAAGAGCACTAATGTTCAGCGATGGCTTGCAGCCTCTGGTGTTCAATTCTTCAGACTCAAAGAGAGGAGGGGCTGCCAATGCTCTGTCGTGGTTTGCAGTGAGTTGACCTATTGTTTGACTGAGGGTTTCTTCTGCCCCTCCAAAGGTCCAAACCTGACATCAAAATGGAGCCAAGTGCTGGGAGGCCGATGGATTACCAGGTGGGTGACAGTGCTGTGTCCCCAACCACAGCTCACAGAGGGGAGTATGTTTTGCAGGTGTTATGGTTAGCAGCACTGTTACTTGAGGAGCTGAACCTCAAGGGGTGAAGGAGTGGAGCCATTTGAGTAGTCTGGGCTTGCTGGTGCCAGCGTGATCCATAAATTGGTTTCTCTTCTCATTTTCACCAAGCTGTGCTGATTCAGCAGCATTTTAGCTCTCTGTCCTTGCCTCTCAGCTCAGCACAGCAATGTGTCTGTGGGGATTTCTTAGAATGATGCAAACAAAGATCTTTGTGATAGATTTATTGCAGAACATTTGCAGCATCCACTTTGCAGCTCAAAATGAAAGCAAACAGGAGAAGCAATGAGAGCAGAGCGTGGAAGAGGTTTAATTATGTGTGTAATTAACCTAGAGTGAAGAGTGAGACATACAGGGTGCGAGTGTGCTGGGTTCAGGAGTGATGTAACCAGAACATAAAGAGGAAGGGAAAGGTGCCAAGCAAATTTCAACTGCAAGAACATAAAGACCAATTAATTGGCCACTGTGAACAAGAGGATCACATGGGTGGTTTTAACGGGGGATTGTACTGATCAAAGTTGATCACTTGATTGTGATCAAAGTACTTACCTGGATAACCTCCAGAAGGGCTCAAGGTGTTTCTAAACACTGTGATGCCCAGCATGTGAGCAGTGAAGACATGCTGGGTCGGTTTGGCTGCTGCACCATTGGGCATGGGATCTCTCCACAGGTCAGCATCACTGTCATCGAGGCCCGGCAGCTGGTTGGGCTCAACATGGACCCCGTGGTCTGCGTGGAGGTTGGGGAGGAGAAGAAATACACATCCATGAAGGAATCGACCAACTGCCCTTACTACAATGAGGTGGGTCTGTCCTCCAGCGATGGTCATCGCTCTCGCTCCTCTGGTGCTACGTTGCTATTAGTTAAAGGGGATTTCTTGTCACCTAGGTTTCTTCTGCGTCGGGGGAGGGTCAGGTGGAGGTTAGGGAAAGAGGGCAGTGGGCATGACCCCAAGCTGAAGGAGCTCAGGGATCATTGCAGTGCCACTCTCAGACATAGATTTTGGGTTTGGGTGGTGCTGTGAGGAGCAAGGGGTGTAATCAGTGCTCCTTGGGGGTCTCTTCCAGTACTGGATAGTCTATGGTTCTGTAACACTGCTTTTTAACCCAAAGGGAGCCGTTCTCCTGCCTTCACACCTGTTCTTTCCCTTTCAGTACTTTGTCTTCGATTTCCACGTGCCCCCGGATGTCATGTTTGATAAGATCATCAAGCTGTCTGTAAGTGAGCGTGCTGGCATTGCCCTTTTCTCTGAGCTTTGGAAGAGTCCATTTTGCTCATGCACTGTGGATGGATTTGTGGTCCCTGACAGGAGCAGAGGTGTCTGGCCCTATAAGCCCCACCACTTTAGCAGACGTCTGGTCCCCCTCTATCATTGCCTTCATTGCCAGGGCCACCCAGCTGTGCTTGCAGTCCCCTCCAGAGCTGATGGCTGGTGTGTCAGAGCCTCAGCCTGTTTTGCTGTGTGTTTTGGCTTCTGGGGAAGCAAGACCCTCCCAGAGCAGGAAGCTGGGCAGAGCTATTGTTGAAATACAGAGCTACAGTTCTTAAGACCAAAACAGCCCTTCCAGAGCCATGGAAGGCAGTGAGCAAGGAGATTTGTAGAGTCACCGACCAAACCATGCTAATTAGGAGCTTGTACATCTATCCCATGAACAGATTGTCTGTGCAATTTCTCCCACAAAGGGAATTAGGTAGTTTTCAGTCATCCTGAAGACCCTTCCTTCAAGTGAACATCCCAGTATCTCTTGCTATGATGGCTGCAAACTGTATCATGTTTCAAAGATGAATTTGTTTGCATTGTTCCCATTCAATCCAAGTTGATGCTTGTGAGAGTGCTAAGCAAGAGCTGCCAACCTGGCTGTGCCTCACAGAGTCCATACGCACATTGAGGTCCTGCAAAGACCAAGGAGAACACATCAACTCCCATCCTGTCTGACATTGAACTCTTCTGGAAAGAGCCCTGGGACCCCCATAGCATGCACAAACCTTTGACTTTTCTTCCCCTCTCGATTTCCAGGTGATCCACTCAAAAAACCTCTTGCGCAGTGGGACTTTGGTGGGCTCCTTCAAGATGGACGTTGGGACAGTTTACACCCAGCCTGGTGCGTAACCACGGTTTGCCAACATGCCTACCTGCACCACTGAGAAATGTCTTTGCAAGGGATCCAGGCAGGCACTTCTTTCCTCAGGTGTTGGTCTTTAATTCCTCAGGATGGACTTTAATTAGAATCCAAGATCACCTAGCCCAACTCCTCTGCAATGAACAGAGGCACTTGCAGCTCCATCAAGTGCTCAGAGCCCTGTTCAGCCTGGAATGGATCTTGCCCTATGTAGCTGGCATTTAAACCAAGAGAGAGAGATGGCACATGTGCAATGAAAAAGAGAAAGAGGTTGATTAGAGCTGCTGCTGTGTTGCTGACTGACGGTAAAGCCCTCAGTGACTTTGCACGGATGGGCCCTATGAGTGCTCATAAAATCTGTTGTGCAATTATGGGCTTCGTTTATAGCACATCTGTTTCATGAAACCTGTTTTATAGAATTGTAAAAGAGCAGTGAATGCCTTTGGCATCCTGTCCTCAAGTGAGGGCAGTGAGAGCTGGTGTGGATGGGATTCATTTAGAGAATTGTGTGAAAGAAGACCAAAGGAGTCCCTGGAGAGCTCATTTAGTCTATGCCCTCACTGCTCCCTGCCAGATTCCCCAGTATATTTCTGCATGAAAAGACCAGTCCCTGAATTAAGGAATCATACTGGTCCTGGCTGTCGGACTGATAAAGCAAATACACATCCAGGAGACCTGTAAAATCTTGTTCTGTATGAAATAGCACTGCCTCTTTGATGGCTCAGTGCTTGCAGTATGGCAGAGCTGAGCACACGACCATAGCTGCAGAAAAGATACCTCCAAAATCACTGTATTTCTGTCTTTCATTTTAATATTCTATATTCAGTTATATTCCAATATCCTATACTTTGTATTTCTTCCAATAAATGACAGTCTTGTCCTCTGGCTTCCAGAGCACCAGTTCTACCACAAATGGGCCATCCTTTCTGACCCCGAGGACCTCACTGCTGGGCTGAAAGGTTACCTGAAGTGTGACATCGCTGTTGTGGGGAAAGGGGACAACATCAAGACACCCCACAAAGCCAATGAGACAGAGGAGGATGATATTGAAGGGTACGGAGGATGATATTGAAGGGAGTGTAAAACCTCATTCTAGCCCCAAGTGCTTTGGGCTAATTAAATATCTCCTTCTACAACCACAGGCTTTCAAATCCATTTCTCAGCCACTCACCACAATCTCAGTCTTGTGGCAAAGTGCTAGTGTTGCTTTCTTGACTTGCTGCAACCCAGGGGCTTGAGGCACTGCCTGAACTATTTTGGGTGTTGTTCTGTACTGTAGTCGTATTATGACACTTTGTCTTGGACAAATCTAGCAACTCCTCCAGAGATTTTGCTCACATTGTACCCCATGGCTCTCATTCCTTCTCCCAGAAGAGGAAAGCAAATTCTTCCAATAAAAGCCATTTGGTGGAGTTTGATTCTCACCCCAAAATACACACCCCTTCTATCATGACAAAGGAAAAGGCTCTTTGTACATCCCAGTTGGCAGGTTGGCTTTAGATGTCTAAATTAAGCTGAGTTTAATTGTCTTTTAGATTCCACTGACAGTAATTATTACATCCCTTTGGTGGAATGCAGATTGTCCCAACCTCTAAGATTTTGCTTACAAAACCACCACTCCCCATCCTAAAATGGGAAGATGTGTGGAAACAGGGTGGCCATAAAATGCATGGCTGCAAAAGAGTTCTCTTTCCATCTCCTCAGGAAGCAAGCTAACTTCACTAGCCCTCTTCAGCAAGGCTCTCTGCAAGTCCCAGCAGCTGTTTCCAACCCTATTTCTTTGCTGTTGTTGCAGGAACCTCCTCCTACCCGATGGGGTTCCTCCAGAGAGGCAGTGGGCTCGTTTCTACATCAAGATCTATCGAGCAGAGGGCCTGCCCCGTATGAACACCAGCATCATGGCCAATGTGAAGAAGGCTCTCATTGGAGAGAATAAGGACTTGGTAGACCCCTACGTGCAGGTGGCATTTGCAGGGCAGAAGGTGGGTGAGCACCAAGGTGGTCCTGGGAGGTAACATGAGCAGGACCACCCATTGTGCTCGTGTCTGGAGACAACCTTGTTTGTCCTTGCATGATAATGCTGGGATGCATGGCAAAATCACAGTTTGCCACATATCGTGTTCCCCTTTCTTGTGCAGACTATGATGGGTTTGCAGCCATCTCCAGTAGAGGAAAAGAGCTATTTCCTTGGGAGAGGAGAAAGTGAAATGACCTTAATGTGGTCATTAACATGGGAGGAGTGCAGGATGTGTCCCAGTTTTGGCTGGGATAGAGTTAACTTTCTCCATAATGATTGCTATGATGCTTGTGACCTCTAACCACCACAGAGATATCAAATATCTTTCTTGTCCCACTCTGCAGGGGAAGACATCAGTGCAAAAAAGCAGCTATGAGCCCCTCTGGAATGAGCAAATCATCTTCACAGAAATGTTCCCTCCATTGTGCAAGCGGATAAAGATCCAGATCCGAGACTCGGACAAAGTCAATGATGTGGCCATTGGTACCCATTTCATTGATTTGAGGAAGATCTCTAATGAAGGAGACAAAGGTAAAGCTGAAGTGGGGTGTGGGACCTTCTTCACAGCAGAGAAGTATCCCTTGGGCAGAGATAATAAAATAGCTCAGGCTCTCTTCCCAGTCTTGGAGGTAGCTGCTTCTTGGTTGGAGTGATCAAGACTCACTGCAGTGCCCTTCTGAAGTCACTGGACAAGAGCTCTTTGAAAATCAAGCCCAATCACAAGCCTCCATGCCAACACTTGAAGGCAAAGACATTAAAAAACAGTTGTCCCTTTCTAAGACATTTGTTGCCATGGATGGATGAATATTTGACAGGCTCCCACTTTCACACATACATGAACACATGAGCCAGGAGCATCATGAAACCAAAGATGGCTCTTTGAAAAAGAACTAATGGGGAGTTCTCTCTTCTTTCTTGACTCTCATATTAGGAGACTTGCCCAGTGGGAGACTCACCTCTCTTTAGGCTGATGCACTGCAAAGTACCCATCACTGCCTTCACTGCAAAACTGTTTCCATATACAATTGTAAAAATGCATCTCCATGCACACGTGTATATTCAAGTCTATGTCACAGCAGGAATGCAATGATCTTGAGACAAAGATGTGCCCTCCTTCTTGCATACCCCTTCTCTACCAGCAGATCTGTTCTCCTGCAGGCTACCTGCCCACCTTTGGCCCTGCATGGGTGAACATGTATGGCTCCACTCGGAACTACACCCTGATGGATGAACACCAAGAGCTGAATGAGGGGCTGGGGGAAGGCGTCTCCTTCCGGGCCAGGCTGCTGATGAGCCTTGCGGTTGAGATCTTGGATACCACCAACCCAGAGATCAACAGCTCCACTGAGGTGCAAGTGGAGCAGGCCACACCAGTTGCTGATGTGAGTCTCCCCTAACCCTACAGTTGGCAGTGAAGAGTTCTGGGTCTCAGTCCCCTCGGCTGGTTATCTGGTCTCACAGACAGGATTTCATTTAGTATTGTGCTAAATGTTCTGCTGTCTTTGCTCTGTGTACACAGATACATCCATTCTTGTCCTACATAGGGATGCCAACATATGTCAGTCTGTATGAACCAGAGGTGAGAAGTAGAAATGGAGCTGTTGTATGACAGCTCATGTTCGAGGTGAAAGCTCTCCTTTGGAAATGGAAAAGCAAAAAGTGGTCTCATCTCACCTCTAGAGGAAATTAAGCCACTTGGAAGTAAAGCCATTCGATTGCTGAAAGTGCATCCAAACAAAGGGTTCCCCAAGATTTGATTATTTCAGTCTGTGAGCAAACTTGAGTTCATATCCCTGAGTGTCCTTTAGGCAGTCTCTCATAAGCAAGGGATGGCCAATCTCAGTTAAACCACCACATTTAAACATCAGGGTAAAACCTCTGGTCAAACTATCTCTGCAGAGATCCTAGGGACCCAGTTCAGGCAGACACCTGCCCCTCACATGGGTGAGGCTGAAGGACACAAAACTCCATGGTCTTCTCAAAACCCAAGCAGAGCCCATGAGAGTGCTCAGACGGATCAGATGATGAACCCCTGTGCCCAGGGCTCAGTGTCCCTCTGGCTGACCCAAACCATGACCTCTGGGATTTCTCCTGCAGAACTGCACTGGAAAGATGGAGGAGTTCTTTCTTTTTGGAGCCTTCCTGGAAGCTACCATGATCGACAGGAAGATCGGTGACAAACCCATCAACTTTGAGGTTACAATAGGTTGGTTGTTTTCTTGGTGAGGGTGGTTTTGAAGCACACCTGGTGGGGAATGAGGGATCCAAGGCCAAGAGCAAGGTTTCCTCCCTCCTTTTCCATGCAATCGTGCCAGTGCACGTGCCTCTGAGACTGACCGCAAGGGGATGGCATGCACTCCTTCTGGTTTGAAAAGGGACCTGAGCAGGGCATGAGCATCCATCACTAACTTGTGCTTTCTGGGCAAGGTTCACAGAGTTGAACTCAACTGCCCTGTGGAGAAAATTTCTCCCCAGCTTGAACAAAAGGCAGGTGATGGCGCCCACTTAGCCCCCATGGGAGTTACAGCCCTGTGACTTCATTTCATTTTTCATTCTTGAGGCAACTATGGAAACCAGATTGATGGCATGAACAAACCTGTCCTGCGGAGGAAGAAGGAGGGAGGGGATGGGGATGAGGAGGAGTCCGAGCTGCTACACAACTCAAGTGAGGATGAAGCTGATGAGGATGGAGAGATGGTCTCTGTCTCCTCGTCTCAGCCCATGAAGCCCCTGGTTACAGACAGGTAAGCCTTGAATTTACCTCTCACCTGCATGACCAGCTGTACACCCAACACTTGGCTATCCAGCACCACCAGTGCTCTAACCCTATGGTTGCTGCAACAAGCTGCCTTTTTAATATCACCTGGATCTTAAAAGCTAGATGAGGTTATGGACACCCAGAGAGGAAGGGAGGATAACAAAAAAAAAAAATTGCTGGAACAAGTTACTGAGAATGAGTTAGGCAGGAGAGTGGGATAAAAGACCAAGTCCTCTCTGTCATGCTAGCCTTCAGCATCTCTCTTCAGATCAGTCTGTCTACAGTCATTGATCAGAAAGCCCCAAACTGAGTGGGATCAGCATGTCTTTGTGTGCCTGGGCTAGATACAGACCAGGCTTGCATACAAGTGACTCATACTCGGGAAAGCTAATTGGATATAACCTAATGAGATGTACTTAAACTGGATTATTTTAATGATGTTTTAACAGT
Organism: Gallus gallus; assembly: GCF_016699485.2. Classification (NCBI taxonomy): domain Eukaryota; kingdom Metazoa; phylum Chordata; class Aves; order Galliformes; family Phasianidae; genus Gallus; species Gallus gallus. The sequence continues at coordinate 105,115,498 of NC_052534.1, forward strand.
AGATACGTGCTAGCTATCAGAATTAATTGGCTGAGTTAATTCAATTGGGAAACAAAATAAACCACGTTGAACTAAGGATATTTGTGCTTTGGATTAAGCCTGCATGGGATTCCCTTTTTTATTCACCAGCTCCTTGGGAAGGTGAATGCTGCAAGGAGAGGAGCAGCACCATGCATCTGTGAGCCCATCTCCCTGGGCTCCATCTTCCCCCAGGCTCCGGGTGTTGGGAGCCTCACGCTCAGCCATGGGGCAGTGTTGACATATTCTGGATGGAAATGTTACTGATGGCTTTAGAAGATGCTTGAGGTTCCATGATGAGCCCTTGCCAATGTGCTGGCCCCAGCAAATCCAGTGCAGGGAAGTGTGCTGGTGGAGATGCAGCCTCTCTCTTTGAAGATGTAGTTCAGATCAGCCTGACCTCCCAAGTCCTCCCTCCCCATCAAAGCTCTGCCTCCCAGAAAGAGACAGGGGACAGGGGCTATTCTTGGCCATCAGTATGAGCACCATGGAGCATCTCATCTGCCTCCTCTTGCAGGAACTACTTCCACCTGCCGTACTTTGAGAAGAAGCCCTGCATCTACATCAAGAGCTGGTGGCAGGATCAGCGCCGCAGGCTGTATAACGCCAACATCATGGACAAGATTGCAGACAAGCTGGTCAGTATGTGCTGGGGAGGGAGGGAGCTGGGGCATGGGGTTAGACATGAGGCACATCCAGGCTCCCTGAGTGACTCTGCAGCTTGCCACAAAGCAGTGACAAATCATGGTAGGGATCCACTAGACAGCTTGTGCAGAAAGGGAAAATTCCCTGGTATGAAGTGTTCCACGTTTGGAACACTTCCAAACCCCAGGAGCTCATTGTATTTTCTCAGTTAGACCTAGGGATTCCCATAAAGAGCAGAAGAGCAGGAAGGCTTTGCCTCCACAGACTGCAGGAGTGAAGCCACTTCTCTGGCAGAGCCTCATTAGTCATCTCAGCTAATTCCTGAGGAGCATTTATGTCAACTCCAAATTGATGGGGTCAAAGCAGGCTTCCAGTTACAGAATCTTAGAATGGTTTGGGTTGAAAGGGACCTTAAAGCTCACCCAGTTTCAGTCCCTGCTGTGGGTGGGGATGACTCCTACCAGATCAGGCTTTCTAGGGCTCCATCCAGCCTGGCCCTGAGGACCTCCAGAGATGGGGCACCCACAGCTTCTCTGGGTAGCCTGTAGTAGGGCCTCACCACCCTCATCATAATGGATTTCTTCCTAATACCTACTCCAAATCTATTCTTTTTGTTTAATGCCATTACTCCTTGTCCTGTCACTACACCCCCTGACTAGAGCAAGGAGTAGAGCAGAGGTGTCCAAGTAGGATTGGTAGAGAGAAAACCTAGCAGATCCAGCCAGGACAATGTGGGAGCTGCTCCCATCATCCAAAGCTGCCTCCCACAGCCAAAGCTGTCCCAGACCCAAGACCTGAGGTCATCACATGTGAAAAAGCAAATAGATGCTCCCACTAGCAGCCCCCTATGGGGTTGCTCCCTGTAGGAATGGACCTCACTCCCACTGCCCCCCTCACTACTTCCCCTATCCCTGCTGCAGGAGGAAGGGCTCAATGATGTGCAGGAAATGATCAAGACAGAGAAACCACATCCAGAGCGCCGGCTCCGAGGGGTCCTGGAGGAGCTGAGCAGCGGGTGCTTGTGAGTAAAAGATGGGCAAAAGTGCTGTGCTGCAAACCCCTGCTTTCTGCGGGGTTATGGGCAAGGTTGTGGCACTGAGATTGTAATCTCATCACGACTTATCCTCTGGAGGATAGGCAAGCATTTCATTGCGTTGGCACAACGCCATATGGGTTGCCTTTTGGCTTGGAGTGGTGCTTATGTCTGCACACCAACAATCCCAAAACAACAACGGAAGCCTCAATATTGTGGTCTCTGTGTGCTGGTACCTGAATGGCACCTACTCTCCATGTACAACACCACACTGGGAGCCAAAAAGCTACCTGGAAATGATTGCGTACCAAATGAGGACCAAAGACATTCATGCTGCTGGCCCTTCCCACAGGCGCTTTGTGACACTGGCTGACAAGGACCAGCACCACTCTTCCCGCACGAGGTTGGACCGAGAGAGGCTCAAGTCCTGCATGCGGGAGCTGGTGAGTGTGATTCAGCTGGGAAGATCTGGGACTAGTTCTGATCTTGGTAAAGCAATGGGGAATTTGCTCTTTGGGCATGCTAGTTTCCAGTCTCCATGCATTGAGGGTTTGGGGTTTACTGCTGAATAGGGGAGCCCAAGAGCTCTTGGGTCTTGCATGGATCCAAGGTGGCACTTGGGGATACATGGCTGCCTTGCTTCCACCATGGCTTTGCCTTGGGAAGGAATCCAGGAGTACTGACAAAGAGCCCCACTGGTGTCAGACAGCTGAGGAACTGGAAAGGAGAATTTTGGGGAGAACCCTGCAGAGGACAACTGCTCCAGCAGTAGAGTTGGCCTAGATATTTGGGGCTGGTAGCCCAGCTCCTTGCAAAGACATTAGACATGCAAAAGAGACACACCAAGAGCAGGTGTGTATCCAGCTGACACAGCCAAGGGCATCAGCTTCCATAGACAAGTGCACACTACAAAACCATGCATTTAATGTGTGAGAGCCTTCATGGCCCCTATTCTGAACTGTCTTGGATCCCCCCTTCACTACAGGAGAACATGGGCCAGCAAGCCACGACTCTGAGGTCGCAGGTGAAGAAGAATACCATGAAAGACAAGCTGAAGCAGGTGCAGAACTTCCTGCAGAAACTCCGTTTCTTGGCAGATGAGGTGCGTTCCCCTGCATGGAGAGAGCAACAGTGCACTGACACAACAGCCAGGGCCCAAGAGGAGCGCTCTCTGCAGTCTCTGTAGGTGCGAGAGGTCCTCATGGCATAGGTCTTGTCCAAGGAGCCTCTCCAAGTCTATACACTGCCCCCCACGGAGCACTGCTGGGGTGGAATGGGTCAGTGCTAAAACTCTTCCTCTCAACCTCTTTCATAGTAGGGAACTGAGATATGGTCTCTGCCCATGAGCCCTCATGCTCATTGAGTAATGAGGAAAGATAAATCTTTAGTCTTCTAACCCCCAAAGTTATTATTTTGATTAAAACAAACATAAATCCAGCTTCACCCTGCTGCACTTAGGTCTCAGCAGCTTTGCTTAAGCAGACAAGATTCTGCAGTGGGAGGCTCAAAATCATTCCAGTGGTCATAATGTGGCACTAGGGGCATCCATCTCCTGTGGGACCTGTTGAATTTGCCCTACAAAGCTCTGCAGCCCTGCCAGTGCCTCAGTGGCTCTGAAGGAGCTGAGGCCCTGGCAAGACTCTTTGGTTTTGTTCACAGCCCCAGCACACCATCCCTGACATCTTCATCTGGATGATGAGCAATAACAAGCGCATTGCCTATGCCCGTGTCCCTTCCAAGGACATCCTCTACTCCATTGTGGATGAGGAGATGGGCAAGGACTGCGCCAAAGTGAAGACTGTCTTTCTCAAGGTGTGTGCCTGTCTTCCCAGGGGAAACTGCAGCCAAGAAGAGGGGGATGGAGAAGAGACAGACCAGGAGAATCAGAGATGGAGATTAAAGAACTGAGGGTCCAATTTTGCTGGTGCTTGAATAGTAGGCATGAAAGGCACTACTACTGGTAGTGGTAGAAACCTGCTGCTAGGAAGGATCTTATCCAGTTCACTAGGTCAGAAATGTCTGGAAGAGAAATGATGTTTGGTCCATCTAGCCAGAAAAGGGAAATCTGGCTTGGAAAGAGGAAGTACATGTTGTAGGAAGAAGATAACGCATGAGACAGAGTAGTGGGCATGATCTGGAAAAAAATGAGGATGGAGTCTTTGTATTTAAGTGGCAGGGATGCAAGCAATGTAGTGCAGTGGAGTGTAGTGTGAGGTAGTCTGTCCTTCTCCAAGGCCTCCCCTATCAACCTGTAAACTTCTCTGACCTTTATGCCCAGCTGCCTGGGAAGAGGGGTTTCGGACCTGCCGGCTGGACAGTTCAGGCCAAGATGGAGATTTACTTGTGGCTGGGCCTCAATAAGCAGCGCAAAGACTTCCTGAGTGGCTTGCCCTGTGGTTTTGAGGAGAAGAAGACCACCAGAGGCCAAAACCTGCCGTCCTTCCCTCCCATCAGCCTTCTTTACACCAGTAAGATCTTCCCACCCTTGGTAGGTCTGAGGATAGGTCAACTGAGAGGGCAGGAGGGAGCCTGCTTGGACACCACTTGACAGGAGGGCCTTCCAATTGTCCCACTCTGCTCCCATGTGAGCTGGGATGTGGGAATTGTGTGCCTTCTTCCCTGCTGCCCTGTTCTTAGCTGTCATTCTGCATACCAACAGTAGGATGCTGAGAAAGTTCTTATCCATCCGGGACTCATGTTTTGAATGTATTTCCTTCATTAGTGCTGGTCCTGAGCAAAAGTAGACTGCTGAGGTCTTGCTCTCCAGGCTGAGCCCCACAGCTGGGCTCCAGTGTTGTGTACCAAGATGTCTCACTTCCATTCTCTGTTGCAGAGAAACAAGTTTTCCAGCTGCGAGCCCACATGTACCAGGCCAGGAGTTTATTTGCTGCTGATAGTAGTGGCCTTTCAGATCCCTTTGCCCGAGTTTTCTTCACTTCCCAGAGCCAATGCACTGAGGTAAACACCATCTCCTGAACTGGAGGGCTGGAGGTTTCTGGGGTTGGTGTGACACTTGTCCCATCAGCTCTACATCCTGCTCCCATGCTACAGGTCTCATGACTGCTAATGAATCATGAATGAGGTTAAGCATGGTGTGGGAAAGCAGCCATGGCACAGGGGCTTGGCTGTTTCCAAGAGCCCTGTTGGAAGTCCCTTCCCCAGCAGCACCCTCAGAACACACCTCCATTCACCAGCACACTGACCTCCTGCATCCCTGTGGCCACAATTTCACCTGCCTGGCTAGGAAGAACTGGAGCATGCTGGAAGCCCATTCCCATGGCTGCCTCTGGGACAGGGAAACTGAGACCAACATTCAGACTGCTGCCCTTCTGTAGAGTCTCAACCCAGGGCTGGAGCTGTAAGTCCATCTTCCATTCTTCTAGGTTCTCAATGAGACCCTGTGCCCAACCTGGGACCAGCTGCTGGTTTTTGACAACGTAGAGCTGTACGGAGAAGCCCATGAGATGCGGGACGATCCTCCTATAATTGTCATTGAGATCTATGATCAAGACACAGTGGTAAGATGAATCCCAGCAGAGAAAAATGTCTCTAATTTTGATGCTATGTTCACAGGCCAGGAAGACAGTGCAGTAGGCATGGTGATGATGGGTTGATGGTTGAACTTGATGATCTTAGAGGTCTTTTCCAACCCAAATGATTCTGTGAGAGTGCAAGAAGCATGTTTTCTCCTGACCCTTGGAAGAAGGTACCCCCACATTTCCAAGGGCACAAACTAAGAGACACTGCTACTCATCTCTTAGACAAAACTGAATGCTATCTTATTTTTGGAGAGTGAAGCAAGAGTTTCTGTGATGTGGTAATTGAGGAGACATTACCTTAGTCCTTCCCTTCAAAGTAGCTGCTCAAGCATGGCCTCCTTGCTGTTCCAGTCCTAGGCCATTTCCTTCACCTTGAAGATGTTTATGACTTAGAAAGTGCCTTCAGATGAGAATCCAAAGCTGGCACTAATATTTGATGTCTCAAAAATGCAATGAGGAAAGCTGGGATATATTGGGTCATATATCATGTATATTATATATATACACATAATATATTGGGCCAGCAAACTCATGTACTCTTTCTCTCTCTAGGGCAAAGCTGACTTCATGGGCCGCACCTTTGCCAAACCAGTGGTGAAAATGTCAGATGAGCAGTACTGCCCACCACGCTTCCCCCCACAGCTGGAATACTACCAGATCTACCGGGGCAACTCTACAGCAGGAGACCTTCTGGCTGCCTTCGAGCTGCTCCAGGTGCCAGCCAGCACAGACTGAGGGAGGGGGAGGATGTGCTAGGGAGGTTGTAAGGGAGTGGGAATTAATCCATGCTTATGCAAAGAGTGTGTATTTTGTACATCCTTGAAAATCTAGAAGGGCTTAGCACAGCTACTGTGCCAGCAAGAGCTCCTGTGCAGTTATGCTGGTCAAGATGGTGTACAGCAAGTCCCAGCTTCCTTCTGGACAGGACACCCTGCTGAAGTGTTGTGTTAGCTCAAATTCTCTACAGCATCACTGCTAGACATCAATAAGTGTCTTGGTGCTCTCCTGGATGCCAGTTTGAACATTTCAGGGCTACATGCTCCCTCCATCCCAGGTCTCACTTTCATTTCAAAGGGGACTTTATTTTGTATGTCTGCCTGCCATGTCCTCAGATGCTCTGTGATAATGGAAAGATCAGGGCAGCTTTGCAGATTGCTGTTGAGTCTAGAGTCCTACCATCAAGGTGCTTTTCCTGTTTCCCTGTCCAAGCACCTTTCTTAAAGGCTTGTCCAAGTCATTTGTTTTCCCAGCTTCCCCTTTCACACCTTGCCACGACCCATTCCTTCTGCCTAGTGCGTTATGCCCCAGGTATTCTGGGCTCTTCTCTGTATAACAAATACAGCAGGAGAGTGCATGCTTACTGCATATGCATTTTCATTCTTTCTTGGAGCTTCTCAGAGAAGATGTGACTGTTCCATTATTAAAAGTTTTCTAAACTGGGTTGAGCAATCTGCTCTAGTGAAAGATGTCCCTGCCCATGGCAGGGGGTTGGACTAGATGGTATTTAAGGGTCCCCTTGAACCCCAAACATTATATGACATAACGTACTACAACACAGTGATCCTAATCCACACTGCATTTCTTCCAGATTGGCTCTGGGGGCAAGTCAGACCTGCCCCCAATTGATGGCCCCACAGACATAGACCGAGGCCCCATCCTGCCGGTGCCACTGGGGATTCGGCCGGTGCTGAGTAAATACAGAGTGGAGGTAATTGCATTGCAGTGCCAGATCTTAATGTTCAACAGCGACGTGGGCTGTGCGCATCTCACAAACTTGATCTTCTTGTGTTCATTGAGGTCCCAGAACAGAAAAGGGACTGGGGAGAGCAGCAGAGATCTTGGGTTATTCTGGATCAGCCGTGGGTTGGATTACGTGGGGTGTCAGACTGTGTTGCAGCCCCAGGCCATGTGGATGAGAAGAGGAATGCTCAGGGATCCACCAGTCCCCAAGCAATGGCATCTGTTTCCCTGCTCCTTTATACAGCTTCTTTATACCAACTCCTTTGGCCCCAGCTGGACTCCATCCAAGAGCAGTCCTTCTCACACTCATGCTTTCTCCTCCTGTCCTAGATCTTGTTTTGGGGACTCAGGGACCTGAAGAGAGTGAACCTGGCCCAGGTGGACCGGCCCCGTGTGGACATTGAGTGTGCTGGGAAGGGAGTTCAGTCAGCTCTCATCCAGAACTACAAGAAAAACCCAAACTTCAGCACTTTGGTCAAGTGGTTTGAAGTGGTGAGTGCTTCCCTTCTCCATGGGCCCTCTGCTTCCCCAGACTTTCTGAAGCCCAAAACAATGGCTCCTAGCCCCTTGCTTCTAGATTCCCTGCAGCAACGAAGGACTTGATCTCCATCCCAGTTGGTAGTGGCCTTTCTCTGAGCGTTCCCAAGGCCTGCTTTGCTGAGCTGCTCTACACCACTTCCTCTCCTATCCCTGCTTTATTCCCTGATGGTCTCTCCAACCACCCACATCAAAGCCTCGCAGTCCACATCCATCCCTTGTTAACTGGTACACCTTTGCATCCCAGGATCTCCCAGAGAATGAGCTGCTCCACCCACCTCTGAACATCCGAGTGGTGGACTGCCGGGCTTTTGGGCGCTACACCTTGGTGGGCTCCCATACCGTCAGCTCCCTCCGAAAGTTCATCTACCGCCCACCAGATAAGAAAGCCCAGCACTGGAATATGACAGGTACCAGCCTTGGGCCATGGGGACACAGCTTGTGGGGTGTCTGTGGAGCACTGCAGACAGCTGAGGGGCATGGACAAAGAGGAGATGGGATGGTTGCCGTTGTAAGACAAGAAAGGCTGCTTCATCCTTAACGTCTACAATAAGGGCAGTGAGACACTGGCACAGGTTGCCCAGAGGTGGTGGTGCCCCATCCCTGCAGACACCCAAGGTCAGGCTGGACGGGACTCTGAGCATCTGATGGAGCTGTGGGTGTCCCTGTTCACTGAAGGGGAGTGGGACCAGTTGGCCTTTAAAGGTTTCTTCCAACTCAAACCATTCTGTGGTTCTATGATCTCTGTAACTTCATGTCTCCACACTCCAAATGTTCCCCAAGACTCAAGATGAATTTGCAATGCTCTCAGCTGCTGCTTCTGCTATTAGGACCTCTACTTGCATCTCTTTATGCTGGTATTTTCAGGACAATCCTTTTCCATATCTCTTCTCTAGAAGTTGGGGCAGATGTTAAAAACAAGCCTTTCTCATGATCTGCTTTCCTTTGTTACAGCACCATCTTTTAATCTTGCTATTGATTAAAAGTGTGCTCATTCCCCCTGCCCCTCTCCTCTGAGCAAGGTGACCTTACATCACTCCTGCATCAATATTGCAACATCTTGCCTGAGCTCTCAGTTTCTTTTCTACACTCTCCTTCTCTCTTCTCTCTTCCTCTGTCCTCTGTCCAGCTAAACAGCTCAAAGGCTACTTGGCAATGGCCAACGGGGCCCCTCGCTCTCGCCCCACAGGGGAGATCATTGTCAACATGGAACCTGAGGTTCCTATCAAGAAGATGGAGACCATGGTGAAGCTGGAAGCTGTGAGTATCTGTGTGTCAGAGCTATGCTAGCATTGCTTTCTTCACTGAACTGCCCGTCTCTGAAGGATTCCACCCAAAGGAGTACTGCTTTATCCCATGTAGTTATGGGGCTGGGCTGATGCCTGGAGTTGAAGGGTCTTGGGTCAGTACCAGTCCTGCAAATCAACCTCTTTCTGTTCTGGCTAGACTCAACTGTTGCTTGCTGCCCAGAGGAGGACTGTTCTGGGCTAAGCAAATTAGACAGCTTCATGTTTTCCTTCAAAAATATTTCCCTGTCCCAGGACAAGGACAAATGGGAATGAGGACCCCCTTGCTAGGCAAGAAAAGCTCAAAGAAAGCAGAGTCTTTGTTGCATGGAATGGTGGTTCTCCTTGGAACCCAAGAAAGGGGTCTCCAAGGCAGAGATGGGTTTGGTGTGTCACAGCAGCATCTCCCATGTACACAGAGCTTTCCCAGCCAGGGCTCTGTGCAAGGCTTGTGGTTCCTCACGCCGTGGGGAGCAGTCTGTGACTTCTCCAGCTTGCCATGCATGTGTGTGCCTGTGTGTATGTACACTCAGGTGAGGTTGAGCTGCTAACCTACTCTTCCTCTCTGTTCCCTTCCACCCTGGGTGGCAGAACTCCGACGCAGTGGTGAAGGTGGATGTGGTAAGTGATGGCTCTGCTCATCATCCCTGCTCCCAACCTCTACACCCCATCCTACCCTTCTGTGCAGCTTTCAATGGACCATGCATCCTCAATGTCCCTAAAATAGGTGGGGGCTAGTGCCATTTTGTCCCAGGGCAGAGATGGAGCAGTGTTGACTGTTAAAGAACTCTGGCCTGGTCCCCACAGACTGGGAAGCACTTCTGGACCAGCACTTCCCAGCACTGCTGTGCCAGGAGGAGCAAGGCAAGCAGCTCCCTGGGAAGGAGGTGCTGGTTATTGCCACCACAGCCAGGTACCAGAACCCAGAGGGGTTTGTGGTGCTTCCAGGAGGACACAGGGTACTTCCTAGGCAGAGGGAGAATCGCTGCCACATACAATGCTGTAGCATGAGAAATGCATAAATGAAATGGATTACGGATAGGAAGAGACATCTCAGGATGCTGGCTCAGTGTCTTGCTGGAGCCTCAGGCACCTCACTTTGTTGCTCAGTGCCTGTGTCTCTGTCTTTAAAAGGGGTAAATGCTAATGAGCCCATGCAGACAGGAGGGCACTGTCTGCTCAGGTGCTTTCCCCACCACCTTTCCACTACAAGATGCATTTGATTTTCACCTGAATCCTCTTCTCTGCCTTTGCCACCCTTGTTCCCCACAGTCTGAAGAAGAGAAGGAGAAAAAGAAAAAGAAGAAGAAAGGAGGTGGAGGAGGAGGAGGAGGAGAAGAGATAGAAGAAGAGGAGCCAGATGAGAGCATGCTGGACTGGTGGTCCAAGTATTTTGCTTCAATTGAGACTATGAAAGAGGTGGGTGCTGAACAAAGGAGAGGGGGTATGTAGGCTGGAATAGGAGAACACTATTGCCTTCTGTAGGCAAGGCCTCAGCTCTCTCCAGCTGTTTCCAAAGGCTCAAGGCTGTAGTGCTTTCCTTGCTTGCCTGTTGGTGAGGCATTCACTTGGCAGCGCTGAGCAGGATTCACCTTCCTTGGATGCACAACATATGGTGTTGGGTTTGCAGGCAAACACAGTGATAACAGGATCACTGCTCAAGGCTGCACCAAGCACCTTTGGTGGCCAGACCCTAGCTCGCTGCTTGGATAGGAAAAAAGCTGTAACTGTGACCCTGAGTCAGGCATTTCCAGCGAGCACAGAGCCCCTCAACACAGTCACCCACTCCCTGCTTGCTTCATTTTTCCCCCAGCAACTCCGGCAGCAGGAAGCAGCTGCAGCAGAAGCAGAGGAGAAGGAAGAGATGGAGATTGCAGAGGGTAAGCAGCTTGCAAGCAAGAGAGGGAGTGGAGCTGCAAAGGGGAGGACCAGGGCTTGAGCACCCTGCTGGACCAGACATATGGCTGCAAGGGTGACATCATCCATTTGCAGCCTGGAGGGTCCTTGTCAGTCCCATCAGCAGGGCTGGAACAGGTTTCCCTGAGGACTTTCACCTATCCTTTCCATATGTCCCACATTCGTATGACAACAGGTTGTTGTCTTGCTTAGGCAATGCAAAAATTATTCACTGAGAGAAATACAGAGCCTGGTTCCATTATGAAGGCCAGCCTTCATATCACTAGAAAGATGAAGTCTTGCCAAGCTTGGAGCAGCTTCTTCATGGGTTTGCTGTCATGGCAGGGGGATGTCTTGTGTCCCACATCCTTCTTCTTCTGTCTTCTGAGCAGGACCCATTTCCCCTTGGCACTCCCATTCCTTCCTCCATTCCTCTTCCTCACTATGTCCTTGTTGTTTTTCATCTGTCCTCATCTGCACCGCCCAGCATTCATGAAAGCTGGCAGATTGAGGCAGTGAGGGATGGAGATTGTAGATGGGTGGGAGAAGAGCACAAAGTTGCTTAGCTCAGACTTCTTTCCAACAGCCTTTCCTTGTGTAACTGGTGCCACCAGCTGGTGGCTGCTCTGAATAGAGACGCAGCTCGCCATGGGCATCACCCTCTGTAAGGGCAGCAGACTGTGCCTTGGTACTGAGCATCAAGCACTGTCACCTTTGCAACACCTAGGCTGGGCTTTTTTTTCTCCAGGCTGCACGTGACAGGAAAAGTCTCCAGTAGGAGGAGGAAAGGAGATGCTGTTGGTGGAATCAGATCTTCTTACTGCTACGGAGGCTAGCTAGAACCTAGTGCTCTCAGTCTGAATAATTTATGTTCTGGAAGGTCCTTTCACAGAGACCACTAGGCTCATGGAAATGCTGTGACACAGGCTGTGATGGCCAGAGAACAAGGAAAGACAGGAGAGGGCTTGAAGAGTTACTCCAGGGCTGAAATGGGAGCTGCAGGCAGTCACAGCTGTCAGCTTTCATGATCCTCCCATTTTAAAGACCTTGATCAAGTCTCCCTTCCCTGTCTCCCCCACCCTTCCTCACCTTCATTTCCATCTCCTCCTTCCCTGCCGCTTCCCCTTGGACCCAGAAATCAAACTTGATGACTCTCCCATGAAAGGCTTCAAGGGCCAGGCAAAGAACAAGGAGAAGTCCAAGGCACCCAAAGATGACAAGAAGAAGAAGCAGCAGTCAGCCCCTGAGCTCCCTGAGAAGAAGAACAAGCAGAAGATTGATGAACTGAAGGTGCGTGCATCAGCTGGAAAGAAGGGGGCCCTGAAGCTTGGTTTGGCTCTGGCTAAAGGGGAGGGCTTTCCAGCCACAGCCAGGCCAATGGAGATTCAGCAGGGATGGGCTCTGTTTTATGGTACATGGTGTTTATTAGGATTGATGTAGCCAGCGAATCTGGGGCTCAGAACCTGGGTCTTCCATAGTTTGGGAGCAGCTGCTCTCATCCATTCAGCTGAGTGTCCCTCTTGTGCACAATCAGTTTGAAGAGGCACTTATATCAAGGTCCAAACAAAAGATCCCTTCTCTTCCTAGTGAATTCAGCACTGGGAGCTTTGTTCCATCTTACTTGCAGTCACCCTATCTTTTCCTCGCTGTTTTTTTTTGTTTGTTTGTTTTGGTTTTTAACCTGATTCCCCTCCTTTCTGTCTTCTAGGTCTTCAACAAAGAGCTGGAAGCAGAATTTGATAACTTTGAGGACTGGCTGCACACCTTCAACCTGCTCCGTGGGAAGATTGGGGACAATGATGACAATGCAACAGAAGAAGAGCGGATAGTGGGAAGGTTCAAAGTGAGTTTGGTGGCTGAGTTGGCCCAGGACAGGGACAGCCCTCGCCTACAGGCTTCTGTGCTGAAGGTGCTTTAGTAGGAAAGGATTGGATGCAATAGAAATAAAATTGCATTGACCCATCCATAAAACCTTGCAGAGATGGAAAGTCTCTATGGATAGTTCCAGGCTTCAAGTAGCACATCTATAGAGAGAAGGCTCTGTAGGCAAACAGATGCTTAATAGTTCTTACAGAAGGCTTCTCCACTTCAAAGACTGCTGTGGAAATGAGTCTTGCTCTTGGTTTCCTCTGTGAACCACTTCTCCCCAGGAGTACTCACCTGGACTCACTGCCATGGTGCACTAGTGCCAGTACCCAGGCAATGCAGGAGCACATCTGTCAACTGTAAGATTCTTGGACAAGTGAGGCTGCTTTTGGAGGGTGTGATCCTGGCCAGACTAAGCCCATTAATGCCAAATTTGCCCTTTGCTTGTGTTAAGTGATATAAAAAGCGTGGCTGCCCCCTTCAACTACTCTAGCCAGGACCACTACTGTGCAGCCCCAAGAGCCCAGCCTGGTGCCTAGGACTTGGGTTCTCTGCCCAGGCTGTTGTCCTTCTGTCCGTTTTACCCTTGGAAATCCCTGTCCATAAGCATTTGCTAGTCTGATTCCTCTGCAAGCCTCATTCCCTTTGTCCAATTTCTTTGCTCATTGTAGCAAACACTGAAAGTAGTGATTGAGGGGTGAAGGAAGCTTCCAGATATGCTACAGCACATGGCTATAGGCAAGGTTGAGCTCAGGGTGGTCTGGGATGGGGCTGCTCACCCGGGGCAGCCAGGTTCTAATCAGGCTGTGCACTCCCTCCCACCAGGGCTCCATGTGTGTCTACAAAGTGCCTCTCCCTGATGATATCACCAAGGAGGCAGGATATGACCCCACCTTTGGCATGTTCCAGGGGATTCCCAGCAACGACCCCATCAATGTGCTGGTCCGAGTCTATATTGTGAGGGTGAGTATAACAGCATGCTGTGGCAAAGAATGATCCTGCGCTCACTTCCACAGTGAACACCCTTGAGCTGGTCCTGAATCTGTAGGGACATTGGGTTTTAGCTCTCAGGGTCTGGACTAGAAGGTGCTGGTTCCTTACATCCCCATGATGCTTTAGTACAGAGCATAATGGGAGCTGGCGGGGTCTAGTGGACCTGGCAGAAGGGGGTGGCACATTCTTTAGCATATCCCAAATGATTATCAGCCTGGTGCAGCTAATGGACAATATATCCTTACATATACAAAGTGTGCCCTGGGAAACTCCGTCCCCCAAATTAGTCACCTCATGTCTGCAAGAACAGGAGTGAGACGCATCAGCTAGGCACTAGCCCTGCTTAGAAGCATGTGTGCTGACCCTTTTTACCACCTTGCTCCTGATGTTTTACAAATACAACTTTGGGTGATGTTTCCCACTAGCCAGGTTCTCCATCCAGTGCAGCATTGCTGTGACCAGCGGTGACGAGGAGTCTCCCATCCATCCATTACCACTGAGGTTGTGACAGTAGATACCAGCCTGGCCAGTACCACTACTAATCAGGACTGGCATCATCACTAGATACACCCTGGCATGGGAAATTGCTGCTGTGCGCAATGACGGTGGCTGGAACTGGAGAGTTTGAAATCACCCTTAATATGAGGGTGATTTGTGAGGAGAATCCCCTTTGTGAGGTGAATCCCCACAAACTCTGGACCCCAGTATAGTCAGTGGAGAGAACAATAGCTGGAGGAGGAAGTCTTCTTGACCTACTAGTCAAGTTTTCTCTAGGTCTCTCTTTAGAGACAGCAAAGGAGGCTCTGTTTACGTATTTCTGAGGGGAAACAGCCAACTATGGCTGGCTAGGAATAACTTCTCCCCAAGTGGAGACAGGGGTTAACATGCAGCAGGACTTCTCACCAGCTTAAGCCAAGTGACTCTGCTTAGGGGACAAAAGAGCTTCATCATGTGGCTTTGGCCTGGTCTCAGGGATCAGGACAGAAACATTCCTGAATTGTTCACCAGCATGGATGGGACTGACTCAACATTCCTCCTCTCCAGGCCACAGACCTCCACCCAGCTGACATCAATGGGAAAGCTGACCCTTATATTGCCATCAAGCTGGGGAAGACAGACATCAAAGACAAGGAGAACTATATCTCCAAGCAGCTGAATCCTGTCTTCGGAAAGTGAGTTGCCCAAGCTCTATCACCTGTTCACACCCAGAAAGGATTAGCTAAGCTTGTCATCCCTCGGACCTGTATCCTAGTCATCCCACAGCTGCTTTGTGTTCAGAGGTTGGGACTCATCACACATTTAAGCCATCTCTCCTTTAGCAGTAGTGGGGTCAACATAGAAAAGGATGTTTAGGAGATGTCCATAACTGAACATGACAAAGTATCTGTTCTAGGAAGCGTCAGGCCTGAACTCCTGGGAGAGTATTGCCTGGCTCCCTAGTGACAGAAACATAGTTTCAGGGCTGTTGAGTCAACCAGGTCAAGCAATCCTTACGTGCCATCTCCCTTCTAGGGCTGCTGGATCCAAAACAGCCCATGTAGAGATTAAGTTACAACACGTACATTGAACATACTGTAGTGACAGATGCAAATTAAACACTGACCACAAACTGGAGCAGACCCAACTTGCCTGTGATCTTGAACAGCAGCCAAGTGTTCCAACTCATTCTCTTCATCTGCTTTCCCCTGGCCTAGGTCCTTTGACATTGAGGCCACCTTCCCCATGGAGTCCATGCTGACAGTGGCAGTGTATGACTGGGACTTGGTGGGGACAGATGACCTCATTGGGGAGACCAAGATTGACCTGGAGAACCGCTACTACAGCAAGCACCGAGCTACGTGTGGGGTGTCACAGACTTACTCCATGTACGAACAAAGCTTTCCCTGCCCAGTCTCCTGCCTGGACCCATGCCTGTCTCATCTTCCACGCCAAGCCTAGATCTCCTGCAGGAATCTCCCTCTTTCATTGCCTTCTGATGGGGAAGTCTGTGCTGTACTTTTTCTCTTAACAGGGGTTTTAGGACCAGAACAGGAGTGCAACAGCAGAGTGGGTTGTAAGCAGGAATCCAGGGCTGGGAGGAAGGGGTTGAGGGGCACTGATGGGGCTCAGTAGAAGAGTGAGACTAGAGCTGTAATAGCAGCATGACCAAAGGAGCAAAGCATCAGAGGTCAAGCAGGGTGCACTGGGGATTTCAGGTCTGAGTCAGCACAGAGTAAAAGGACTGGGGCAGAAAGGTATTAGCAAAGTATAGAGCAGGGAATGCAGTGGGACCTGTCTGCTCTGAAGTTTCACATTTGGAGTCCCAGATCTTTACCCTGTGAGTGCTGAGTCCTTCCTGGCAGTAGCATATACCTGGCTTGCAGAGGGAAACAATTATCTTCTTTCTCCTTGCTACCACTTCACTGACCTTGCCCTCATGTTTGCAGACATGGGTATAACATCTGGCGTGACCCCATGAAGCCCTCCCAGATCCTGTCCAAGCTGTGCAAAGAGGGCAAGGTGGATGGGCCACACTTCGGGCCAGGAGGAAGAGTGAAAGTTGCCAACAGGGTGTACACTGGTCCCACGGAGATTGAGGATGAAAATGGTACCTGCCTCACGGGATGAAGGTTGGAGGGGAGTGGGGGCCTGGGTGTCTCCTCATCGTCCAGGGTTGGAGACAGGTCTAGTGGCCCCAGTACCCTAATGCAATGTTGCTGCCCGTCTCCATCTACCACCTTACATTGATCCTTCACTTTGTTGCCAGCTGGACAGTGTCTTGTAGACCACCCAGGCCAGTGAAGCGCTGTTAGAATTGCTCATGGGTGTCCATGGCATGGGATCACCAAAGTTGCCTTTAAAACATTTTCCTGACAGTGTATGCTTGAGGAGCAATGAAGAGAGCCCACCTTGATCTTTCCAGGTTATAGGAAGCTCCATGTCCTTGAGGTAACTGCATCCTCAAAGGTTGTGTCCCAGTACATTCACATTCTCAAGAAAGATGAAAGCAGGCCATGAGGTGTGCACAGGAGGAGAATGTGGTCAAAAGAACACATTCAAGAGCCACAAACGAGTTTGTTCAGCCTAGGTAAAAGCAGGCTGGTAGGGGATCTGGACCTCCTGCAAATGGTTAAGGTTACAGGAGAAAGAGAAGAGTTAGGAAGTGCTGGCTCAAATGGACACTAGTGAATGGAGGGGAGCCACCAGCAGGCAGTTCAGCTCCCTTGGAGCAGGGAGAAGGTGGAAGAGGAATCCAAGAAGAGTGTGTGTGTGTGTGTGTGTGCATGTGTGTGCTGGTGCGAGGAAAATCTGGGGTCCTTGAGCAGAGGAATAGGGTAGTTTGCTTTCCTTGGTGTCTTTCCATCTAGATCTCCAAGCTCCTTTGCCCACGCAGGTCAGAAGAAACAGACAGATGAACACTTGGCCCTGACCGTGTTGCGCCACTGGGAGGACGTCCCACGGGCAGGCTGCAAGCTGGTCCCTGAGCACGTGGAGACGCGCCCGCTGCTGAACCCTGACAAGCCGGGCATTGAGCAGGTCCTCGAGGCCCCCAGAGAGCAGCACTTGGGCATCAACAGCCCTTAGCACTTGCCTGTTAACTCCAGTAGACAGAATCTTCAGTGTCTCTCCTTCTTGAGGCTGTATCCCTTTCATATCCCCAAGTCCTTGGTTCCCCCATGCCCATGCATCTCAGCACCACACCATGCCATGAGGGTGGGCAAGGACTCCTGGCCAGACTGTACCCCACGTCTGGCATGGCCAGACTGATGCTGAAGGGCAGGAGGAGTTCAGGGGAATGCTGTGGGTACAAGGAGCAAGGAGAGGCCAGGGAGCTGACTGCACCTCTCCAACCTTGCAGGGTCGCCTGGAGATGTGGGTGGATATGTTCCCCATGGATATGCCGGCACCTGGTCCTGCCATTGATATCTCCCCCAGGAAACCAAAGAAGTAAGGAATGTCCCAACCAAATGACCACTGGGAAAAACCATGGCTGGGGGCACAGTCCTGCATCTTCCCACTACTTGTGTTTCTCCGCAGCCCAGCCCTCTGTCTGCGTACTCCAGCTAGGCAGGCACTTTCAGACATCCTAAGAATGGAGGCACCAAGTGATGTCTTCCTCTTCCAGAGCTGCCCTTGAAGGGTGATATTCTGCCTGGCAGCACCTGATTTTGCTGTGTCTGCCTGGACTAGGAAATTAGGACTGCCATCCCAGCCCCAGTATTGGCAGCATTAGGTTAGGGCACAACATTCCCAGTCAGTCTGGATGGGCTCTTTTCAGGAGGAGAGGACTGCCGCTGAGACAGGGTTGGTCAATCCAAGCAGGACAAAGCAGGCACTGTCATAATGGCCTCTCCTGCCTACTTTGGAGAGAAGACACATTTCTTCCCTCTGCATCCTTCCTAGCCCTGCCTTACTCTACTGGACTGTGTCCTTTTCCCACCCAGGGGTGTGGGGCAGCACTAGGGATCCCACTGGGAGTCTCTTGCATTCGCATGCAATGCAAGATGAGGTCTTGGATGGAGAGAATTTCTCTAGATTCCAGTGGGCTGCAGCTGGGATCTCAAGATTAAGGCTGCAGGAAAGCTGAGGCCAACGTCCAGACACAAGCACAGACAGCCTGTAACCTGGTGCTGGAGCCCTGGCACAGGGAACAGAGAGCTGTGGGGGTTTCTTCCTGGGGATCTCCCACAGTCCGTGGCTGTGGTGCTGTCCAGCCCTAAGCATCCTGGGGGCTGGGATTCTGTTATGGTCCTGCTGAGTTGGGAAGACCTGACATAAACTGTTTTAGTGATAAATCTACCCAGCTACCAAGCCATGCTGTCCCCTAGATCCTCTGGTCTGGGTTGTGCAGAAGCTTAGGGGAGAGGAAGGTAAAGCTTCCCTTGCTGCTCCACTGACCCCTCCTGGGTTGATCCCAGCTCTTGCCCATCGGATAAGATCCCTATAAGCAGATCCCTGTGCTCTCCATGCCTGGACCCAGTCTCCCATCCCCCTTGTTCCCTTCCTCCTGCCCCTTCCCCACCACTTCACCTCCTTGTCTCCCTTTCTCCTTCCAGATATGAGCTCAGAGTGATAGTGTGGAACACAGATGAGGTCATCCTGGAAGATGATGACTACTTCACTGGCGAGAAATCCAGTGACATTTTTGTCAGGGGGTAGGTACTGCATGGTCACTTCCTATGTCTCAGCCCTGGGGGTGCTGGTGCTATGGGGAACACAGGGCGGGTTTGGGGGGAGATGTGGGTGTGAGATTAGATAGCACCAACACTGTCTCCAGTGACGCGATGCCTTGCCAAGCTGGGCACCTCAGGTCCTGTCACTGGAGATTGGGTCAGCAGAGTCCACCCCACACTGAAGCAGAGCCTGCATCAGACCCTAAATCTTCCTGATGGGCTCGAATAGATGCACCCTGATATAGGGAACCCACAGTGACCAATATAGACTGAGCTGCCTCTGCACAAATACCTAAAGTTGGTGGAGCTCAGACTACCCCATGGTGGAGTGAGAAGAACTCTACAGCTACCTCTGAGCTTGTCCACTCCAACTGTGTGGGACAAGGACACCCTTCCAGCATGCTCTGCTCCAAATTCCCATGCAATCTCCTTGCTCCTGTCCGCCTCCAACATCCTCCTTCCTGGAGAAACATTCCCAATAGCCAGCTTGAATTCCTTGCACTCAAACCCCACTGTTCCCTCGAGGTCTCTCCTCTGGGGCTGCTGCAGTGATTCACAGAATCACAGAGTGACTCAAGCAGCCCCAGCTCATCACTTAAGGCTCTTAGGTCCTTCCAGTCTGTCCATGCCTTGCTGGCCTGGAGGCATCCTGGCTGCACATCCAGGATGGCCCCATGCCCTCTCCTCCCTTCTGGAGAGTTCCACCCCTCTGGGCCCTGCAGGTGGCTGAAGGGTCAGCAGGAGGACAAGCAAGACACAGACGTCCATTACCACTCGCTCACCGGCGAAGGCAACTTCAACTGGCGTTACATCTTCCCCTTTGACTACCTGATGGCAGAGGAGAAGATCGTCATCTCCAAGAAAGAGTCCATGTTCTCCTGGGATGAGACTGAGTACAAGATCCCAGCTCGCCTCACCCTGCAGGTCTGGGATGCCGACCACTTCTCAGCCGATGATTTCCTTGGTAAGGGGGGGGTCTGTTGAGCTGGGGCAGTGGGACATCTAGCAGGGTTCCACCAGGGGCTGGAGGAGCGGGGGGTGGTGTGGGTGAGGCAACATCCAGACAGGAACAGAGTTCAGAAGGGCAGCCCTGGTCCTCAAGCCCACTACATCCTACAGATCCCTTTGGATGTTGTCTGTAAATGTATATAGGATCAGAGGCCTTATCTTCTCTGCTGCTGTTCAAAGGCTGATCCTGAAAGCAGACGTCAGCTTTTTAGTTCCCAAAGCAGTTCAGAATAGTTTTCCAGGGAAGGAGATTGTGGCCAAGCCCACCTCCAGCCAAGGATTTGCATTTTGGGGGTGCCAACATCAGTGCTTCTTTGTCTCCTGCCAGGGGCCATTGAGTTGGACCTGAACCGCTTTCCGCGGGGAGCCAAGACATCCAAACAGTGCAGTCTGGAGATGGTGACAAACGAGGCAGAGCTGCCCATGGTCTCAATCTTCAAGCAAAAGCGGGTGAAGGGCTGGTGGCCATTTGTGGCCAGGGATGAGAATGACGAGCTGGAGATCACCGTAAGGATGGGGAGAAGGGGGTGATTTTCTACCCTGGGAACCACAGACATTGCAGACCACCCCCATACTCCTCTCTGCTCCCTTAGGCCCCCCTATCACCATGGCTGGGGGCCAGGCAGGGAGCATAGCCTGGGGCACAGCATCCTTCTCTCATTTCAGGGGAAAGTCGAGGCTGAACTACACCTCCTGACTGCAGAGGAGGCAGAGAAATCTCCTGCTGGGCTGGCTCGCAATGAACCCGACCCACTGGAGAAACCCAAGTAAGCAGAAAACCCATCTCCCCAGTAGATGCCTGGGCTCCTATGAGATGCTGCTGGGTGGTGCTCAGGGAGGGAGCCATGCATGGGGAGGTGAAGAAGGGTCACACCTCAGGGATGGGAGTTATGGGCATGGCCTTCTCCTTCGGTTCCTCACTATTTCCCACTATTCACTACCTGGCTGCCTTTCCATTTAGCTTCATCCCCTTTTTCTGGCCTCCTACCTCCTCCTCCTCTCTGGTCCTGACCAACAGGACACTAGCTCCCCCTGGCTCCCCCACATCCCTGCCCTTGCTCTGTCTGGCACATGTCCTGCTAATTCCCCTTATAAAGGTCACTCAGGGACGGACCCGTGGTCTCTTTTTCCACCATGTGGTCCTCTAGCTGTGCTGCCTGCTCTCTCCATGACTGGCATTCATGATGGGTGTTTCCTTCCCCGGCAGCCGTCCAGACACGTCTTTCATCTGGTTCCTCAACCCTCTCAAGTCCATCAAATACCTCATCTGCACCCGCTACAAGTGGCTCATCATCAAAATCGTGCTGGCCCTGTTGCTCCTCATCATGGTGGCCCTCTTCCTCTACAGCATGCCAGGCTACATGGTCAAGAAGCTCCTGGGGGCATGAAGCATGGGAGCATCCAACCTCCAGCTCAGAACCACTGCCTGCCCCAGCCCCATGCCCTTCTCCTCCCACAGCCTCTTGGCAGCCTCAGGACACATTTCACGGCTGCTGGGCCTCCTCTTCTGCATCTACCTGAGCATTCCTGTCTTCACTCCCACAGAAATGGGGCTGGAGGAGTTCCATCCCCAAGGCTGGGTATCATTCCCCTGGGCTGGCAGCGGTGCCCAGTCAGCCCCGGAAGGACACCCAGGGTGGGTTCTTGTGGCCCTTTTGCCCTCTGGGGCAGCGGTTGGTATCCCCCAGGGAGCTCAGCACCCTGCTGCAGAGGTGAGGAGTGCAAGAGCTGAGCTGGAGCTGAGGCACTGGAGTCATTGGAATGTTCCCCAAATGCTCCTTGAGGGGATATTGAGAAAGAGAGTCTGGGGGCTCTGCAAGGGGCTGACCCTGCTCTGCCCTCCCTGGGGTACTAGCAGAGTCAGGGAAGCATCCAGCAGCACAAACATCTTCCCAGGGCCACTTACCCAGCACTGGCACTGGCTGGACAGCCCTGAGGCTCACAGGGAGCCACATCTTCTGGCACAGTGTGAGCTCCCTCCAGCCTTCGCTATCGCGGGTTTGTACTCATCGAGAGGTTTGGGGGCATTTCTGACTGTGTAGAGTGGGGAAGGAGGGAGGGAAGGGCTCTCATGTAAGTTCTCTGTAATATTCAGCTGTTGATGACCCACCATGCTCAGCTTCAAGTGTGCAAGACCTTCATCCAGTACTTAAGAAACACTCAGAGATGTTTTTAGGATATTTGTGTTTTATCCTGTCAAGTCTGGGCTCACCACTGACCTGCTGCTTACAGCCATTCTTGTCTCTATACATTATCTCAACACTCCTCAAAACATATGTCTCAACCTGTGCAGTGCACGTGGCTACTGGGCTGGTGGTGGTGAGAGGGGCTGCTGTTGCCCACATAGGAGGCAGTCTCTTCTATCCACCACGTGCAACCTGCAGCCACAGGGCAGCCAAAAGTGCAGAATCTGCTGTCTCAATCTGGGAGGGAGAAAAGAAGTGGGAAGGGATTTTAGGGCTCCCTTTGGGTCCCCTTGAGCTGGAATCCCCAGGGCAGGAAGGCCCATACTGGGAATAGTGAGGAGCCCAGTGGCCAGGGACTCCAATATGGGGGCTCTGGGCAAAGGGCCTGTGGTGGGTGTGAACACAGGGCAGTGGGCATCTCCTGGGCAACATTTGGATCAAGCCTGGCCCCCAGTAGCTCTTCCACTCTGTATAACACGCACCTCTCTTGATTTTTTGCAATCCTTATTGACCTCCTCATGTGCCTCTGCACAGTTTCCTTCCGGACCGTGCTTCTCCGTGTGCTCCTTCTCACAGCACTCTTCTGTGTGCACACAGGAAGGCTTAGTGGGGCACAACTCCTTTCCAGTGGGATCCCTTGGCCCAGGGTGCAGATGCCCAGAAGAGCCAAGGAGGGCCCCAATGCTGGAGGAGGGTGGGAAGGCTGGGGAATGGGCTCCTTCCTTACCTGCAGCTCCACCCTCTGCAAGGACAGGGCAACTATCAGAGCTGATGACCAGAGTTGTCTCCCAAAAGTGCGGAAGCCCAGTATTTTCATGACTGTTTGCAGCTGAACAATGAGGAATAACTTGGCTAGGAGCCAGAACATCTTCACAGGGATTCAAGGGTCCGGGCTCAGTGGCAGTCCTCTTGAACAGACCCATCCAAAACACAACATGCAGTTAATAACAAGGCTCCTCTTATACTCATCCACCACCTTCTCAAACAGCACAGATCCCAGGACTGCACATCCCAGTGCTGGCCCCCTCCTCCCAAGCTGTGCTCCCCCTGCCCATCCCAGTCCATTTGGCAGCATCAACCTGCACACTGCAAGGAGCCCTGAGGAGGCTGACAAACCCAGAGAGAGACCCCAGAAGGACACAAGGCTGGGGCACAGTAGGGTACCCACTCCTACCCACCTCCCTTCTCCTTCTCCCAGCTCAACTGCCACACTCCTCAGCTGCTTACTCTGCCGTGTGGGCAAAGAGAGACCCGAAGCCCACTAAATCAGGGCCATGACTGTGATGTGATGGTGACATCACTTTGATTCACAATGGCTGCCCAGGGCTGAGCTGCACCCAATATTTGCAAGCAGAGGGATTTTTTCTGGGCAGTGTGAGGACAAGCTCAAGCATTCTAGGATTGCTTGGCAGGGTTTTGGTGTAAGCTCCCTGCAGTACTCAGCTGTTGGTCAGAGAATCATAGAATCACAGATGATGGAATGCCCCAACACGGAAGGGAACGCCAAGGAACTGGAAGGCACTGAGAACCTCAGCCTCTTCCCTGCCCTCAGCGATAACATTCCCCACCACATCCAATACACAGGAGATTCTCTGTCGGCCCTCCTCTTGCTGTTAATAGATTTACAAAAATATCGCAGGGTTTCCTTCCTGAGCAACGTCCAGCCCTTCTGGACCCCTCTACCCCTCAGGAGTGACTGAGATCTTCTGGCACCGCCCATAACCTCACCTCAGGGGGGCGGACCCTTCTGCGCCGCCCTTGGCTCTACTGCGCATGCGCAGCAACGAGCTCAGGCGGGAAGGCGTTGGCTGCACGTACGGCAGTGCCGTTGCCTGGCGACGCAGAGCCGCAAAGCAGCCAGGCTGTCGCTACGCGCATGCGCCGCACCCTTGTTGCCAGGCGACCGCGAGACGCCTCAGCGGCGGCGCCGTGCCACTGCGCGTGCGCAGTAGGTGCGTTGCCAGGCAACGCGTTTTCGCATGAGCCGCGGAGCGGGCGAAGAGTTGGCGGGGCCGAGGTGGAGGGAGCCGGCCCCGGCCCCTGACCCACACCCGGACCCGAACCCGGATTCAGACCCGGCCGAACCGGGTCCCGAGGAGCGGATCGCCGCTCGCCGCCGCCGCATCGCCGCCCGCCTCGATGCCCAGCGCCGGTGAGGAGCGGGGCGGCCATCCCGCGGCCTGGCCCTTTGCCTCACGGCAGTCGCGCACCCCGAGCCCTGCTGATCCCGAGCCTTCTGCCCTCCCCTTCCGGCCCTTGCTGCCTTTGTCCGGCCCAGGCCCCTCTCCCTGAAACACGCCAGGTCAGGGTCTGCCCTCCTCTACACCCCCGCAGGCCAGGCCTGTCCCCCATCCCAGCAGCACCGTGTTGGCAGCCCCCATCCAGCACCGATGCAGTGCCTTCCCCCTGGAATCCACCATCCTGGATGACCTCCTCTTCCCCAAACGGGCTCAAGGATCGGTGCAGACAGCCTCAGAGCAGTACCAGTTCACCCCAAACTGATTCACCCGCTCCTGACCCCACCACTTCCACCAGCAGCACAAGCTCAGGGACCACCTGTCTGGAGCTGGCAGCAGTTCTTGGAGCATCCCTTGCCCCACATGAGCAGTGGGCCCAGGACCATGGAGGTTGGGCCACCCTTTCCTGCCTCTTTTCTGCACTTGTGAGCCTGCTGAATTGTGCTGTCTGTGCTGGGATGGAGTCGCAAGCCTTGCAAGGCGATCTCTCAACATTAGGAAGACAGTGTGCAAAAGATTCTGTCTTCTTCCCTTTTCTGCCCAGGCAAGCCCTTGGAGAAAATGAGGAGCCAAAGGAGGAGGCTGAGGAGGTGGAAGAGGAGAGAAGCAGCCACAAGCAGGTGGAAGAGAGCCGGCAGGTACGACAGTAAGACAGGGAGGTCCTCTTGCATCCCTAACCTGTGGGCATTTGGCTTTACCTTTCTTCTAGCTTTGTGCAATATTCAGTGTCACGCAGCAGCTTTTCTGAGAGAGGAAGCAGTGGCAGAAGCTCTGTAGGACCAAGTGGAAGGGGATTCATGAGCCACATATTGATGACAAGATTTCCCTATAGCAAAATGCCCGTGGATTGGAAGGATCTGAGACTGGAGCTGTCCATCCAGACTCAAATCCCACTGTCCAAATACAGGGGAAGCAAAACAGAAATGTGCACTGAGCACAGGCCAGTTCCTCTTTGTGCTGCTGGCCTTCCGGGCTCTCCAAGTGAAGGAGAACCCATGGGTGCACTGAGGTCTTTCCAGTGCTCGTTGAACCCTGCTGGAGCATGAGAAGATGGAGTTTATGGGTCTACATAGGTTTCTCAGTGTGGGCATAGGATCTGGAGCCTTGACAGCATGAGAGCAGCTCCAGTATCCCTCCTTTCAGAGTTGAAGTCTACAGGTATGTGTATCACCTCCTTCACAGAAGCTGGCCAAGCTGCTCTTTGAAGGCACACGGATGGTGACAGATATCCAGGTGGCTGTTGACTTGAGGGAAACACAGAGGAGAGCAGAACAGGCAGAGCTGAAGCTACAGAGGTAAGAGAGTGTGGCATGGGTTTGCTCTGCTGGGAAGGAGTGACACAGATGTTTGTGCAGCTCTCTGAGCACTTCCCAAGATGGCTGCATTACATGCGAAGCATCCTAATTCTGATCATCCACATACACTTAAAATTTAGGGTTGCACTGCAATTAATTTCCAAAGGAAAATTTAGGCACACCAAGAGCTCCCAGGTCCCACTTGCCACAGATGGATCTTTACAAAGTGTGGCATGCCAAGGTTGGTGACTTCCTTGGGTGGTACTGCTGTACTCCAGGCACTCTGGTTACCTGTCTTTTCCAAACCCATCACAGCTTTGTCTCCAGCCTGGGAGAAATACAGCTGGTTCTCAGCTTCTCCCCAGGAGGCTGTACCACATACTTGTGGTCTCCTTGCTCACATAGCTGTCCTCGCTTCTGACTGGCCAAACAGCTCTCCTGAGACTGGAGGTGACACTGTGATGGAGAATATGCCAATTAGTGCTTAGAGGTGACTTGGTAAATGATCTGTTTCCAGAGGTTGCCCTCTGTTTTTAGCAGTGAGTGTAGTTATTAGCTATAGCATGAGTACGTGCAGGGCCAGCCACACCAGGCAGTTGTGTATGAGGATACACGAGGAAAAATGTGAGGCTGTACTAATGTGAGAAAGTGGATATATATGTCTTCATGGTGAGCGTGGTCAGATGCTAGCTAAGGGGCCCATGGTGATGTAGGGATCTTCCTCTTTGGAGATACTCAACACTTGCCTGAATGAGGCCCTGCACAATGTGCTCTGCTGGCATTGATGTTAATCCCGCATTAACCAGGACCCGGTATTTTCCTGAGGCTCTTCCAGCCCCAGTTATTCTCCATTCTCTCTGTTTCTGACTTGGCCAACCTGTTCTGCTCCACCAGAGGGATCTCCAAGGGACGGACTGTTTCAGCCTTGCCTGCAGATCAGCTAAGAAACACCGAGGCCTTTCTCTTAGTTGCCTTTGGAGGGCACTGTAGGAACAGTTTGTGGGAGGCTGGCTGAGCAAGACATCAGTTCCCTGCTCAGATTTTTTTTTCTAGAGAGAATATCTGTAAGATGCTGGATGCTGTGCCCAGAAACTGCCCATAAAGAAGGTTTCAGTCCTTTTGATTCTCCAGGGTTGGACTGTGTAGCTGGGAGTTGTGTCACCTCTCACCTGCTGCTTCACTGATATCTTGATGCCACTTTTCAAGCTAAGTTATTCAGGAGAATGTTCCTGTGGCTTTGTATGTGGTATGGGCCACTGAACCACTTGCTGCCTTGCCCTGGTTTACCTTCTTCTACTGTCCACAGGGTGGAGAAGCTGGAGAATGAAGCCAGGTCCAGTGCTGACAAGTTTGAGGAGATCACCTCGAAGTGGGCCTTGGCCAAAGACATGACAATCCCTCAGGAGCTGTGGCAGCTGCTGAACCAACAGCAGCAGCTATGCACGCAGCTTCTGGAAGAGAAGAACAAGCTCATTGGTGAACTGCAACAGGTAGCGTGGGGACCATGCAGAGGTAACCAGGGAGGACTGGAGTTTTCAAGCTCTGGAGGATGCTGTTCTAAAGCAACAGCCATCACTCTGGCTCTCCGAGGCCCCACTGCATGGCTGGGATGTGTGCAGTGTCAGTTGGTCCAGGCCAAAGGTGCCAGGACTTGCAATGCAAGTGATGCAGTGTAGACAGTGAGATCCCGTGCCTTGACACTGCTTGGTGTACAGAGACAGATGTATGGGACACCAGTAGCAGTATGTCAAACTGGCAGGTCCCAGACTACACAGTTGTATAATATAAAGTGGTTGAGAAGTGGATTGTTTTCCTAGAGGGCAACGAGTTCTCCCCACAGCAGGTTCCTTAGGCTTTGGGAGCAGGAGCTGCCTGCCTGCAGGTGTCACCTCCCACTCCATCTTCTCACCAGCTGGGACTTTTGGTAGTGATCTGTCTCCTCCCATCTTTCCTCCTAACCACCACTTGACTCTCTGCCCTTTGCCCTTGTCACCTCTTCTCCTTTGGAAAAGGCAGCATCTCAGTTCTGTGAGTCCCTAGTAAAGCAACCTCTCTGATTTCAGCATCTGCTATCCTCCTCCAGGAGCTGAAAAACAAAGATGAGCAATACGTGCAAACCATTAAGAAGCAGTCAGATGACATCCACTTGCTTTTGGAGAGAATGGAGGAGCAGATCAGGATGATGTTGAAAACTTACCGTCGCAACATCCATCAGATTGAGGTAGCCAATTTGTGGATGGAGGGAGAGTTCAGGGAGAAAGACCACAGCTGTTCCCTTTCATATCTGTGGCCAAAAGGCCTCAGCCACTTTCCATTGGCTGGGTTGACTACTGTCCAGAGCAGAGAGCTGATGTCTTGATGAATGAAGCTCAGATCTGGCCAAGCAAGAGTACTGAATGATACTGGATGCTGAGGGGCTGCTTTATGCAATGCTGTGAATGACTTTGGTTTAGCACAGAGTAACGTGGTAACATTTAAAAGCTATTGCTGCTTCATGGCTGGTTATCTGTCTTGCTAAAAGCCAAGAAGAAGCCTTGTTGGTCGTAAGTCCTAGCTTGGAAAGTCACAGATCAAACTTGTACATGTTGTTTGAGCAAGGGCTCAACATCAGACAATGATTTCCAGTGAAATCACAGAGCTGCCACCAGAAGCATCCCTCATGGGTCTGGGTGGCTGGCAGCAGTCCCAGTGGGCTGGGATGTCAGATCTCTGCCAGCGAGGGGAGACATCAGGCCTCTGTGTGTGTGTTCATCAGATAGGAGCAACTGTCAGTCCTCTCCTGATGTGAACTAGTATGAGGCTGGCAAATTGAGGTGTCAACATGATGGTAAAGGGCTCTGTCCCCTTGCAGAAAGCTTTTGAGCTCGAACGGCGAGAGCTGCTGGACAGCAACAGGAAGAAGTGGGAGGAGGCCATCCAAGCCCTCAACACAAAAGAGGTAAAGTCTCCATGAGATTTATAAACTCTGCCAGGACTGGTGCTGCTCTCCAGCACTGAGCTGCCTTGGAATACAAGCGTGCATGATGGCAGCTGCTTGCTCAGGTGCATGGTGGGCAGAGGGGCAGGTTTTTCAGCCTGCTCTGCCAGGGAATTGTCCATGCATGACCTTGCTTAGTGCTGGCTGAGGGAGCTGTGATCATGGGAGGAAGCTGTCACCATTGATGGATGATATTCTCCTTTTGCCCTTAGCTGGAATACCTGCATGCCCGTGTGAGGAAGGTGGAAGAGTTTGAAAAACAGCTGAATCAGCTGCGAGTGCAGGATGAGGAGGAGTATAACAGCATGAAGATTCATCTGGAGAGCGATGTGCAGGTACAGAAAGGGCTGGTGTGTGCCATGTGGTGTGACAGTTGAGCAGATCTCCCTGGGTTGTTCAGTGCCCTGGAGGGCAGCTGGATGGTGTAAAAGCTGCATCTGGTATTTGATCACCTCAGCTCTTCAGCATGCACGGTCCAGCTCCATGCCTACAGTGTGATAGAGCTTTTTGTCTCTCCTCTCAATGGGATTCACAGCACAGTATCAGTGTGCCCTTGGCTTCTAAGTGGTCTGTAGCAGCTCCAGGATGTATGAAGCAACTGGGAATGTTGAGGGTTTTGCTTCTTCTGAGGTCATGTTTGATAGGAGAATAAAATAGTATGAGTCTTTTGACACCAGATCATTTCAGATCAGTCTAACTGCCTTCCTTGTCATGGTTCTTGGCCTAGGAGGTTTGAGTTTTTGCCTCTGACATCTAGCCCTAGTCTCATGATTTCTTTAATGCCCATAAAGTCATAGAATCATAGGATGGCTTGGGTTGAAAAGGACCACAGTGACCATCTAGTTTCTGTCCCCCTGCCACAGGCAGGGTCACCAACCACCAGACCAGGATGCCCAAAGCCACATCCAGCCTGGCCTTGAATGCATCCAGGAAAGTCCACTTCAGCCTCCTTGGCTCAGCCAAGGACACAACCACAGCTGACACCTTCCCTGCTTGTTGTCATATGTTGTTTCCCATGCTGCACGGTAGAAATGGATTTGCATTTGACTTTAGTAAGGCTCATTGCTTATTGTAGTTTAACCCAGCAGGCAGCTCAGCACCACACAGCTGTTCACTCACTTCCCCTCGGTGGGCTGGGGGAGAGAATCAGAAAAAGGTAAAACTTCTGGTTGGCATAAAGACAACAGAACAGAAAAGGGAGGGAAAATAATAATAATAAAGCAAGTGATGCACAATGCAGTTGCTCACTACTCCCTTATCCCCTCCACTTTTATTACTGATTATGATGCCGTCTGGTATGGAATATCCCTTTGATGATTTTGGGTCAGCTGTCCTGGTTCTGTTTCCTTCCAGCTCCTTGTGAACCCCTATTCTCCTCACTGGCCATGTGGGCAGCAATAAGAAGCAGAAAAGTCCTTGGCTCTGTGTAAGCACTTCTCTGCAACAACATCAGTGTGTTATCAGAGTTCTTTTCCTCCTAAATTTATAACCATGCCAGACACTACAAAGAAAATTCACTGTCTCAGCCAAAACTAGGACAGTCCCACACGATGTTTTCCCAGGAGGCCTGGGGAAAAACAACCTAGGAGCAATGTCTGGAAGGTTTTGCAACACAAACCTGTAGTTTTCACAACAGCAGGTGAAGCATTGCTGTTGCAAGGTCCCTGCCCACTTGAAAAAGCAAGTCCAAGGGGACAGTCTAGATTCTGTGACTTCTTCAACTTCGTATTGATAACTCAGGGGCTGATAGATTGTGTAACATTCACAAATGGTTCTGAGCCATTTCAAGAGGGAGGCAGCAACTCGCTGGAGATCAAGATTCACAAATGGCATTGTGGTGGTGTTGTGAAAATGCACCTGCTCTGTTTATCTGTAGTTTCAAAGGAATCATACATAAAGCAGGAGAGAGAACTATCCCTCTCTACTTTGTACCTACATGTCCTCATTCAGGTTTGGCAACACACCAGGGAATAACACATACAGTCTGGAAAAAAGCAAGTAGATGAATGCCATGTGATAAAAGCTTGAGAGATTGGGGCTGTTTAGATCAGGGAAGATATTTTGTTTGGGGGGAGCTCTATCTATAAATTCTCACAATCCTGTATGATGGAGGAGGAGAATGACTTCTCTGTGCTCACATCAGATGCAAGAAATTTTGAGTTTGGATAGGGAAGATTTAAATTAGCATTCAGATTTAGGTTTGAGATTTCAAGTCAAGAGAGCTAGAAGTACAAGAACTTGCTCAGTGGTTATCAACAGCAGCTGTGCTTTGATGCAGGGTGTTAGGAACAGCAAAAATCAACATCTGCTGGGCCTGTCTTGGTGATGCTGTTCCCTCTGTGGACAGAGGGATGACTGAACCTCAATGGTTCCCTTCAGTACTGCATTTGTGTAATTCTTTATAGCCCAGACATTATCCTTCCAGTTAAAGGAGAATAAGAAAAGAGAAGTTGGAAGTACTGGTTTTCTTGATTATTGATACCACTGTCCTGAGGTGTCTCTGAAACAGGAACTTAGCCAGGAGCTAAAGGTGAAGGTCAAGAGCTAAGTGTCCCAGTGAGTGTGAGTCGGGTACAACTTCATTCCCTTCTCCCTCCCTGAGAGATGGCCCTGCAACATGTGCTCGTGGACAACCAACACCTCCATCTCATGGACCAGGCAGGAGGGGTTAACTGGGAGAAATGTGCCTGGGAAGCTGGGTTTGAAGATGCAGGATGAGTACGGTCAGGCTTCTCCGTGTCCTTTGCTTCCAGCACAGCTTCTTTCCATGTTTTCTGAATTGACAGAACCTGGAGAGGCAGCTCCAGCATATGAAAGCAGTCTATTTGGTGAACCAGGAGAAGCTGGAATACAACCTTCAGGTGCTTAAGAAGCAGGATGAGGAGAACACCATCATCAGGTCACAACAAAAGAGGAAGCTCAACAGGTAAAAAACCATCCCTGGAAGATGGGCTCTGCCTTAACTGCTGCCATCTCCCAACATGCCATTTGTTTTTGTGGAATCCATCACTAGCACAGAACTGAGCTCTGACCCAACCCATCCCTGGGCAGAGGTCGGGTTTAGCCCAGGGCAGCACCATCCCCAGAACAGTTTGAATAAGCTGACAGTGTCCAAACTGTGCCAGCTAGGTGGGGTTCAGTCAGGTCTTGGTGCTGAGTAGTCCCTCGCAGATGGGTAGCTCCAACTCCCAAAGCCTTCATACACGTGAGATTTGCCCAAAGGTGCCTCTTTTGGGAATCCTCAGCTTTGCTATCCCTCTCCAGGCTCCACAGCTTACTCAGTAATCTGAGAACAAAACTGGTCAAACAAGAGAAGCAGTTCAGAGAGGAGAACCAGAGTCTTGCAGCTGACTGCGAGCGCATCACGGGACAGTGCAAGGAGGTGCAGAGGAGGATGAGGTGTGCTGTGTGTGGAGGCCTGGACATCCATCTGTGATGAGGCTTCAGAGCATTTCAGTGAGGTACAGAGGGGAGCTGACTCATTTATGGACACAGAGGCTGCTTCCATGGGCTTTCTTTCTCTGCACAGGCACTTTGCAGCCAGTGATGCTGAGAAGTTCATGAAGATCTGGCTTATGAACGAGGAGGAAGCCAAAGGATTAATGCGGAAAGCTCTCGATGCAGATCGCATCATTCACACCCAGCAACTGGGGCTGCCCTGGGAAGAGCCTCATTACTGGTTCCTCAACAACGTCGGCCCCTTCAGGCATTACAAGGCAAAGAGGATGGCAACCAAGTTGGCTGCAGAGGTCCTGACAGGTGGGACGCACAGCCTCAGTGCCCTTGTCACCCCTCTGGCACTGGGTAGCCCTTACCTTCCTCCATGAGAGCCCCAGCTGTTTCTCCTGTCTTTGCCATTGCAAAGGGATCTGACTGACTGTGTGAGTTCAACCAGGGTCTGGTATGTGTCTGGCTCTGAGCTGGCTCACTCCAAGCCACCTTGGGGATCTTTGCACTGAGCTGTGCCCATTGCTCCCAGTTCCAGTCTTTTTGGCATAATTGCCAGGTCACGAAGAATAACTATGATTTCCCTGATGTAGGGAAATCCCTGATGTAGTACTGACCTGGGGAGCACAATCAAAGCGTAAAGACCTTTTCTCACCCTTTTTCTGTGTTTCAGAGGGCACCAGTGGGGCACGAGAGAAGAAAGAGGAGAAGGAAGAAGTGGGCAGTGGAGAAGGCCAAAAAGAAAACCCAGCAAAGGCTGGGGATACAGTCACACCTCTGCAAAACATCTCCAAGAAGACTGCCAAGAGGATCCTGGAGCTCGTGAGCGATGAGTCGGTGCGTGATGATGCAGTACCTGTCTTGATCAGAAAAGGCAGACAGGAGGAATATCCTCATGCTGCCCAGCTGCTGCCAACCTTCCCTGCACAGCCTGCCGTTGGAGGGTGGCACAGCCATAGCATGGCACAGGTTGGCTGCAGGGTGCTGGGTTCTGGGCATGAATGGAGATGCTCACTGTTTCCGTGCTCCCTTCTCTCTTTGTCTGCCAAGGGTTTCCTCATTGAGAGAAAGCTGCTGAGGCCTCTGCGTGCACTGGGAAAGCATGAATGCACCCTCTTGAGGCTTGACTCCATCTTTTCGGTGAGTTGTCTGTTGGCCCATCAGTCATGGGGCTTTGCTCTGCACTGGTCGGGTCACTGCTGGGGAACTGCCTCTATGTTTGACCTCTCTCCTCCTGGAAACTGGGAACTGAGTGGGAAAGTCTGGAGCAGGAGTTGAGACTGGAGAAAGGTCTGAAGAACTTGAGGAGTGATGGGTGGCCAGAAGAAAAAGCTGTGATTCACAGAGAGAGAACAAAACCCAAGAGTGGCCATCAAAGAGGAGAAGGGCTGTTCAGGCCTGTCTGTGTGGCATAGGACTGAGAAGCCTGAGGAAAATCCAGCTGTGAAACTGTGGCATAAGGGGAGAGGAGCACTGTGGGAGGGCATGAAGCACTGTTGCCAGGTGCTTCTTGGCTCAAGGCCATCCTGCTGCTGAGTTAACAGCTGTAGGGCTCCTGGTCAGTCCTCAAAGCCCCCCATCTACGGATACCTCCACCTGTCACATACAGACCACTTCTTACCACTCACTCCTGCTTAGGCCCTGCGTAACCATGGACAGAGGAGCACCCTTTTCTCCTGGAAAATGTTTGTTGTTTTTTTTAGCTCCCCCTTCTGTGTTGTCTCAGCAATGCTAACCACGTTCTTTTGCTACCCAGGCCCTTGAGATTGACAGTGAGGATGACCTGTACCAGCTGATGGACTTCTTCCTGAAGTACAAAGCCAAGGAAGAAGCTCTCAGCCAGGTAGGACTGCCAGGGCCAGCAGTGTGGGAGAGCCCAGTAGAGCAGGGCATGTGTGGAAGGGGCAGCACAATGTCTCCTGAACACCACGGGAAGGCAGAAATGGGGCAGGGGGCATTATAATAACCCTGTGAACAGTGCCAGAGCTGCTCTATGGCCACACACCTCGGGACATAACCCACAAGGCTTGGCGTGGGGAAATCAATGGTGGTGCCTAGCCCCAACCCAGCAAGGGCTTGGGACAGGACAGGGCCTTGGCTATGGGCTCATTAATTAGAGGAGGTAGAGCTGGGTTGATCTCAACAGGGCGTTTAAACAAGGTCCCTTGTATTAGTGATTATGTATCTAGGGACACAGCAAAGCAGTGCTAATTGACCTCCAAGCTGGAGAACATCCCTGACCCATTTTATGGTAGCTACTAGCACAGTCTGTTGGTAAAAATTAGGTTGATGGGTTGCAGTCATCTGCCATGGCTGAACAGGGCCTCTTACACATCCATTCATGTCTGAGCTGCCTGAATTTGCCAGAGGATGAGGCTTCAGGTGCTTGGAAGCTCTTGGGAGCAATGTGGCTTTTGGGGAGAGGGAGTTGGTGGAAGGGCACCATGCCCAGCTTGCTGACCTTCCTTCCAGAGCCAGGGAAGCCCAGGTGGAGAAGATATCACAGCCCTGGGTGAGGACAGAGCAGATGGTGAATCCAATGCCCAGAGTGACGAGCTCAAATCCTCTCAGGGACCGTTGGGCTCCCTTCCATCTGTGTACATTCATGCTGACGACGTCCTAAAGATCCTGAAAGCATTTGTGCAGGATTTTCACAAACTGAGGTGGGACTAAGGGCGAAACAGAGCTGCTGTCATTTGGAGAGAGCCAGACAGGGCTGAGGCAACAGGACAAGGGACTTTGGGGGTGTGTGGGCAGGGCTGGGGGATACTCTATTGCTCTGTCTGTTCTGAGAGCCACTCCTGCCTGCCTCATGAGGTTGCAGTGGGGTGGGGATGGTCCCACCAGGGCAGGAGGTCCATGGCAGCTTCAAGCCTCATTGCTGGAGTGAGGGTTGACCGGGTACTACCAGGCAGGAGGTGTACAGCAGCCTGGGGAGGGAAACAAAGCCATGAGGAAGGCAGGTTCCATTAATTTCAGGGTTGTGTTCATTTGTGTGACAACGATGACAGCTCTCTGCAGCTGAGAGCTATGGGGCTATTCCTCACGAAGAGCTGAGCCCCAGGACTTTGTTCTCTGTCTCTCAGGGAGGAGGATAATTCTGCAAAGGAGGTGCTACAGGTACGGGACAGCTCTAAGGATGGGGAGTACTGGGAAGCCTTGGCACACGTTATCCCAGAGCCAACACTGAAGCTGTGGGACGCCCTGGCGGTGGCTCTGGAGGAATATTAGTGAGTACCTGGCAGTAATGCTGAGGACAAGGTAGGCTGATGACAACTGGGGGGACTGCAGCAAGGCTGGCACGGGCTGTCCCTGCACACTGGCTGGGAGAGGGATCTGCCAACCTGGCTAAGGGGCTCAGCAGGGACCTCTGCCATGTCCTCTAGGTGACTGAGAGGCACTGGGCCCAGGGTGACAAGGGGCAGTATGCAGGGCTGCTTTTGTGGGAGTGCTGGCCCTCAGTGCCAGCACAGAGAGAGCTGCTGGTGCTTGAGGCTGGCACTGGGTCCGTGCTGGGGACCAGCAGAGTGATGCACAGCACCATTGACACCCAGCAGTGCCTCAGGAGGTTGCCCACCTCCCCATATCCCTGCAGATGGGCTTCACAAGAGTGTCTTAGACCCCAGAGACCTCCTGGCAGCTCCCTGCCTGACCCTGGGGCCAGGTTAATTCTCTGCCCTCTTTACACAGCAACATCCTCACACGGAGGGGCAACCTGATTGCTGAATCAGCTGTCCTACAGCAGCAGAATTCTGAGCTAAGCCTGATGCTGGAGCAGTTCATCGCCTCCGGGGTGAGTGCATTGTCTTCCTGACCTGCAGCCTGGGGACAGGGGGTGCTTAGGCCAAGCATGTAATACCTGCAGTGTGCTCCCAGCTGTCTTCACTGTGTGCCCACAGACCTAAACACTGTCACTGTCAAACTCAGGGTGCCTCTCACCACAGGTAAACAGCATGCTGCTCTCCCCTCCTGTGCAGCAGATGGACCCGAACCTGCCCTGTCCTGGAGAACCACGATGAATGCACGGCTCCAGCTTTTCTCTGCCACAAGCAGAAGCTGTGTCTGAAGCCAGGCCTTGCTGTCAGGGCCTAATAAACCTCTCCCAAACTTGAGCTAGGAGTGTGTGTGTAGCCTCCAAGTAGCACTCTTCCCTATGAAGATGCTGGGGAGCAGCAGGGATGTGGCACTGTCCAAACTCAAGAATTGCCTGCAGCATGCCCAAACCAGGACCCCTCTCATCACTTTGTGAGCTCTCAGCCTTACTCTTGGGCAGAATCTCATTGCCACTGCCTGCCTGCTGGCCTGGAAATGTCCCTGCCACAGCTTCTGGGGAGGGCAGCAGGACCTGGGGGCTCTGCTGGCCCCATGGTGACATCAGCCCTGTTGTATTCCCCTCTCACCTTCGTACCAGAATAGAGGTTGTCACAGGGACCCAGGTCAGCATCACCACCAGCCCTCAGCATCCTGGTGTTTGAAAAGCCACCCTTCTCTATCTAGTTTTACACTTTATTCCACTCTTCTGCTTCCTCTTGCCTCGCTGGACTCCCCCCAAACAACTCCCCCCTCAATTATTTTTCCATTATTATCCCAAATTCTGCATTGTGGGGGCTCAGAAATGCATTGGCACACTGCTACAGCAGGATTCTCCCATTGAGGGCTGTTACATCTCTCCCTCCCCCACGATTCACACTGGTTATGTCTCATTGCCAGCCCAGCTTTATCTTTAGCCTTGACTCTTAACACAGCACCTGCAGTTTCTCTCTGTACGTGCACACCACAGCAAAACACCACCACTATTACGCTGCCCTTGAGTTGTTCTCACCCTCCTCCTGCTCCCCACCATGGACCGGCCAGATTGCGTGGCCAACCCAAAGGGATTGATATCTCCTGGTCCCCAAGCCACACAATCTCCGCCTCTCCGCGGCTGTACGGAAGCAGAAAGCCGACATGGGCCGGGCCCTCTGCCCAGAGCCCTCCCCGTAACCGCAGCCCGGCCCCCGCCCGCCCCTCGGACCGCCTTCCCTTCCTCCGGCACCGAATGCCCTCCCGAACGGGATGCTGCCGGCAGCTGCTCGCGGTGCGCACCGACCGGCGCGGCGCAGGGCTCGCTGTAAGCGCTGCCACCCGTCCGCATCGTCCCCTCCGAGGTACGGGGGCTGACAACGAGAACGGGGTCGCACCGGCGTGACACCGGGGCTGGGGGCTGAGCGCCGGGCTCGGGCACAGGAGCGGCAGCGGGGCTAAGGGACGGGACACCAGGGATAAAGGCCACCATAGTGGCGTGACACTGGGGATAAGAGGATAGTGGGGTGACACCGGGGTGACACACGGGCTGGGGCTTTGGACACCGAGGTGACACCGGCGTGACAGCACAGGGCTGGGGATTCAGGCAGGCGCCGGGGTGACACGGGCTGGGGCTTTGGACAGCGGGGTGACACGGGGATGAGGCTGGGGGTTCAGCAGCGGGGAGGCACTGGGAGGGAGGAGCCGGGCGCAGGGCTGCACCGGAGCTGGACGTGGCCGCTGCCGGTCCCCTCCTCGCGGTGTCACTCCGGCCGGTTGCCGGCCGGGAGGAGCTGCGGGTGAGTCAGGCAGGAAGCCCGCTTGCATCACGAGCGGGGCTGTTTTCCAGTCGCCGCTCTCCAGAACTCAGCTCCTTTTGCCTTTTCCCTCCACAGCGCCATGGAAAATGAAGCCAACTCCCCGTCCTCCAGCTTGGCGGCTTTGCTCTCGCCCTCCACGGCCCCCTTCAAGGAGGAGTTGCTTTGCCCCATCTGCTACGAACCCTTCCGGGAGGCGGTGACTCTGTGCTGCGGCCACAACTTCTGCAAGGGCTGCATCAGCCGCTCCTGGGAGCACCGGCAGCACACGTGCCCCGTCTGCAAGGAGACCTCCTCCTTCGACGACCTCCGCATCAACCACACGCTCAACAACCTGGTGGAGATGATCCTCCGAGAGGAAGGGAGGCGACTGGGCCGTCCGGCCGCCCTCTGCCCCCTGCACCACGAGGAAGCCAATCTGTTCTGCCTGGATGACAAGGAGCTGGCGTGCTTCGCCTGCCAGGGCTCCAAGCAGCACGAAGGGCACAAGATGAGGCCGGTGCAGGAGACGGCGATGGATTTCAGGGTGAGGGAGAGAGGTTTGGGGGTTGATTGCCTGCAGAGAGGCAGCACTCCGTTTATCGGGGCGCAGGCTGCTCATGCCAGCTTATGAGGGTGGGTGCAACCCTACAGCATCACTGCTGATGCTCTCCATGCCTTAATCATCGCCCCGACCCCGAAAGCCTGCGGGGAAGGGAAGCGTGGCGATGCTCCCGTGGGTTGGGAGGGGTTTGGAGAGCTGCCACCGAGCCAGATCCGGCTGTGCTGGTTATTGCGGCAGCGCCTCGGGGTTGGGAGCGCGGAGCTTTGGGCTGAGTTAACACAGCTTGGCTGCTCCTGGCCCTGAGGAGATGGGGGGGATGCGGGAGAGGTGGCCTCCAACACAGCCCCGAGCACAGCCCTGAGCACAGCCCTGAGCACAGCTCTGAGCACGGCCCTGAGCCAGAGCCAGGCACTGCGCCAGGACCCAACCGCTGTGACTCAGCCCGTGGGGACGAGCCAGATTTCAAAAGGCACAGGGCAAGGGGCACCGAGCAAGCTGCGACTTGACAGTGCATTGAAACAAAAGAAAGGGCTTCAAAATAGCAGGGAGGATTCGCCATGGAACAAACCTCTGCCTTGCTGCTTAGGGTCTGTGCGGCGCCGAGGTGCAGGCGGGCAGCAGGAGGGGAAGGGATGGATGGAGGAAGGATCCTGCTTAACCGCGTCCTGCTGGGGTTGGGGCTCTTGTCTTTCCGCATTTGAAACCTGGGGATGTAGGCTTGCGAGGGTCCTGAGGGCGTCTCCCCCCCGCAGGCCAAGCTGAAGAACATGGAGACCTCCCTGCAGGACAAGGTGAAGGATTTTGGGGCTGTGCATCGCTCCTACGAGTCCATCTCCAAACACAACAAGGTGCGTGGCCGGTGCCAGTGGGGTGGCAGCCTGGTGATCCCTTCTAGGGGGTGGCAACGAGCCTGGCCCCTGCATATTTGTGCACTTACACGTGCATATGTGCACACGCATGCACACGCATGCACTTGCATGCAAATGAGTGCACACACACCTCAAGACAGGAACGCAGCTGACTCCAAGGTGGAGGCTGCACCCACCTCAGGCTGCTCCGTGGTGAGGAGTGTGATGCAGCTGGGAGGAAGGTCTCAGATGGAGCCCAGGGCTTCATCTCCGTATCCCCTGACACGGGAGGGCAGCCTGGTCCCACTGAGACCTCAGCAAGGGCCGGAGCTGGAGGAGCAATTTGGGGAGCATGGAGGGGATTGCGGGGGCACTGAGCACGTGGGGCTACCTGAACATCCTTACACTGGGCAGGTGGAAGCCAAGCGACTGGAGGAGCAAATCAAGAGGGAATTTGAGAAGCTGCACGAGTTCCTGCGGGATGAGGAGAAGGCGCTGCTGTCACAGCTGCAGGAGGAGAAGCAGCACAAACACAGCCTCATTGAGAGCAAGATGAAGCAGCTGGCGGAGAACAGCCAGGCGGTGCGCAGCGAAGCCCGACAGCTCCAGGCTGACCTCGAGGAGGACGACTATACCTTCCTCAAGGTAAAGTCCTGATGGGGTCCCCATGGCTCAGCCATGCAGGGCACAGCAGCGCCGGGCTCGGGGTGTTGGTAACCCTTAGGAGCAGAGTTTGATGCCTTCTGTCTCCTTCTCTTTCAGACCCACAAGAACCGTAAGCGCAGGTGAGTCCTGGTCTCAGCCGTGTCCTCTGCCTGTGGGACCAGACAGGTCCCCGTGTCATAGAATCATAGAACCACAGAGGTTGGAAAAGACCTCTCCAGTAACTCTTCCCCACCGTACCCACTGACTGTGTCCCTCAGTGCCACATCTCCACGGTTCTGGAACACCTCCAGGGACGGTGACCCCACCACCTCCCTGTTCCAATAACCCAGTGTCCCTGCCAGTGGGGGGATTTGGGGTAGCCCCCTCCCTGGGATGAGAGCAAGGTGGGGGCCCTGGAACTGGAGCTGGAGCAGGAGCTCCTGCTCTGCTCACACAAAGGGAAGGCAGCCTGGTAGGAGACCTGGGGTGCTGCCAGGGGAACCCCTGCAGGAAAGCAGGGTGCCAGCAGCCCCATTCCATCCCTGTCCTCTTCTCCTGCCCTAGGATTGCCTGCACGGCTGAGGAGCCAGAGGCTGTGCCTTTGGGGATGCTCATCGACTCCGCCAAGTACCTGGGCTCTCTGCAGTACAACGTGTGGAAGAAGATGCTGAACATCATCACTGTCGGTGAGGAACTGGGAAGGAAATATGGTCCAAGGATGAGATCAGCCTCTGCTCTGGGCAGCCCAGGGGGAATGGTACTGAGGGCATGGAGCATCCATGCACACCACTGGTGTTCAGGAGTCGTGAGGTGCTCTGGGTTGCTTGCACTCAAAAAAGGGATCCCCGGGGGGTGCATTCCGCCATGCATGGGTGGGTTTGTGCCTTTGGTTGTCACCAGAAAGGAGGTGATGGGTAGATGGGTGCTTGCAGGGCTCGTTCATAAAGCTCATCTCTTGGACAAGCCGGGCTCAGCCCTCCTAATGCAGAGATTCATAGAATCATGAAGGTTGGAAGGAACTCTAAGGTCCTCTAGTCCAACCGTCAACCCATCCCCACCGTACTCACTCATAGTATCACGAAGGTTGGAAAACAACTCCAAGATCATCAAGTCCAACCACTGACCCGTCCCCACCATGTCTACTCTTAGAATCACTGAATCATTCAGGTCGGAAAAGCCCTCTGAGATCCCCAAGCCCAACCCCAGCCCACCCCACTGTGCCCACTGCCCGCATCCCTCAGTGCCACATCCCCACGGTTCTGGAACACCTCCATGGACGGTGACCCCACCACCTCCCTGGGCAGCTGTGCCACTGCAGCACTGCTCTTTCAGAGAAGTTTTTCCTAATATCCAACCCGTACCTCCCCTGGCACGACTGGAGGCCCTTACCTCTTGCCTCTAATGCATGTCCCTAATGCACGTCCACTCTACAGTCCCCTTCAGCTTCAACCCCAACTCAGCGGCAGGCTGGCTCTCGGTGTCTGAAGACCTGACCAGCGTCACCAACGGGAGCTACCGGCTGCTGGTGGAGAACCCCGAGCGCTTCACCTCGGCCCCCTGCATCCTGGGCTCCCGCGGCTTCTCCTCTGGCTTCCACACTTGGGAAGTGGACCTGGGTGGCATCACGAACTGGAGGGTCGGAGTGGCCCAGCTGCGTGGTGGCATCCATTGGACCTTCCACCACGACGCGCGTTCCGGGTTCTGGTATATCTATCGCCTTCCTGGGATGAACAGCAAGATGTGCCAGGCGTCCAACATGGCTCGCACGGTGGTGGCGCTGGGGGAGCTGGTGCGTATCCGCGTCGAGCTGGACTGCGACGAAGGCGAGCTCTCCTTCTACAACGCCGACTGCAAGACACACATCTTCACCTTCCATGAGAAGTTTGGAGGCACCGTCTTCCCCTATTTCTACGTAGGGGGCACACCGGTGGGTGCCACACCTGAGGCGTTGCGCATCTGTCCCCTCCGCGTCCGCATCCATGAGGATGTCCCCGTGTAGGGCCGCTGTCCCTCTGTCCCGCGTCACCTCCATCCTGGGGGTCTCCAGGTGCTCTTTGAGAGTCAGCTTTCCTCAGAAAAGAAAAAAAAAAGAGAGAAGAAGACAGAAAAAGAGAATTTATGTATGTGTTACCTCTTTTTTTAACTACCTTTAATAAACAGATATTCTAGTATTCTAGTGTCACAGTTTCTCGTCGGCTGTGCCTCCATCCTGCTTCTCTCCTTTACAGACTTGCGTAAAGTGAGCTCATCCCTTCTCGTCCCCTTTTTAAGGGGTTTCCCATAAATCCACAGCTCTGGGATGGTGCAGTGTGCACTCAGAGGTGGGATGGAGAGGACAAAAAGCTCCCCCAGCACAATGCCACCAACTATGGGGGGACAGCATCCCTCCATTGTCCCCGAGTCCCCAACAAGCATCCTGGACCAACAGCCCCAAAGCCAAAACTCAGAGTGGGTTTTGATTTGCATTATAAACCCTTCTCCCCTTTAAGTCCCTGCATGGTGCCGAGGCCACCCCGGAGTCCCCAAAGCCCGGGATGCGGTGCTCCAGGCACCGCCTGGCAGGATGATGGCATTAACAGGCTGTTTCCATGGTTTCTCACCATTCGCAGAGGATGCTCCTTAGGAACCAGCGCTGCTGGCAGAAAAACAAAAGGAGATGTTAAGGGGGGGACAACCCGGGGGTCCTCCGCCTCGCTGACGTCGGCTGACGTGGTCCGTCTCCATCCGAGCATCCCTGATACGGGGAACAGAGACAGATCAGCGTCAGCATCCTGCTGTGTTGTTCCGCCCATCACCTCCCAGCTGGAAATCCGGGCGTCCTACGGCCCGTTTGGGCACAGCAAAGCATCCTTTGGAAGTAAGGAACAGAGAAGCTGCTGAGGCAGGAGGCGATGTTTCTCTCTGTCAGGCCCGAAGGGAGCGTTTTCCTGCAGTGTCTGGCATAAAAATGGCAGTAAAGGGTGAAAGGAAGCGTCACTTCAGATGACAGAAGTGAAGCATTTTGACTTTTTCTTGACAATTTGTTGGGAAAAAAGAACAACATTGATAGCAGGAAACAACAGGAACAAATGGCTTGGCTCCTTAAGACGGCAATTTTTTGTGTGTAATAAAGGGTACTGCTTCTTCCCCAGCACTGAATCTCATTCCCAGAGAGGCAGAGGAATGGCTTTAAGGCAGCAGTGTCTCCCTGGGGCTGAGCATTTGCTCGCACACCCAGAGCTGGAAGATCCATTAGGAAACACGGGGTGGGTGCTGTGCGGGACCCCCCTTTGGGGCTCTTCCACCCTGAGCTCCTGCCTGGTGGATAGCTTAGCTCAGACCTTCCTCCTCGTGGCATTTTGGGCTCTCATTTTCCTGGTGATCCTCATGATCTCCGCCTTATTTTTGGCTGTGGGTGCTCCCCGGTGGATGCTGCCCAACGCATCCGGGGATGGAGCGATATTTCGGGCGATATTTCGGGGAAGCAGGCAAGTCTCCCATTGGTTCACAGCCGGGAGGTGATGTCATTTCTGACCAATCCAGGGGAGGGCGGCGTTTTTTTCTCTGCTCCCCCCTCTCCCTTCGCATCCCCCTCAGCCCTGGGGCTGGGCACGGAGGATGCAGTGATGGAGACCTCCTCCTGTATGGAGAATGAGCCCCATACGTCTCTCCAGCATTGGGGGACCCCTCCTTGGGAGGAGCTGCAATGAATGGGCACGAGGCAGTAGGAGAGGGCTGGGAGGAGGCCAGGAAATGGGGCTGGAGAGCCAAAATTGAGTTGCGATGCAAAGGTTGTGCGTGGGAGGGTTCAAACCGATGGGTCCAAAGATGCGATGCTGAAAGCTGAAGGGAGAAGTGCTGGGAGGGCAATCCGGTGGGGTGATGCTGAGCCTCCCCAGGGGGTTTTGGAAAGGGCTTGGGGTAAAACAGCAGAAATACCTTCACTCCATCCTCACAGTCATAGAATCGTAGTGTCATGAAGATAGGAAAAGACTTCCAAGTCCAGCTGTTGACCCATCACCACCATGCCTTCTAACCACATCCATAAGTAGAACATAGAATCATTAAGGTTGAAAAGACAAACAAGATCAAGTCCAACCATCAGCCTATTCCTGTGGCCACAGTGGGCTTTTGGGGTGCAAGATGATGGCCCTGGGCTGGGTGGTCACCAAGCCCCCACCCCTGTGCTGCTCCTTTGGGGCTGTGGGGGCAGGATGTGCCCCCAGGGATAGGTTTGTGCCATGAGCCCACACCTGCAGGGAGCTCAAAGGAGCCTTTGAGCGGAGCCCCCTCAGCGGGTGCCACGTGCTCACCCAGTGCCAGTCGCAGCAGGGACGG
Source organism: Gallus gallus (assembly GCF_016699485.2). NCBI lineage: Eukaryota > Metazoa > Chordata > Aves > Galliformes > Phasianidae > Gallus > Gallus gallus. The sequence goes on from NC_052534.1 coordinate 105,159,308, forward strand.
TCTTACTGCCACGTGGTCCCACAATGGCTGTTTGTCTGCTGCTGATTGCTGTGTTTGGTTGTTTGTCCTCCCCTTGCTCCTTTATGTGCTTCCCTCCCTCGGTGATTCTTCTCCCACCCCACGGTTTGGACCCCACCAAACCCCACTGCTATCTCCACCAGCTCCTCCCTATGAGCGCCCCACACCTCTCCCCTCTGCCTGTTCTCCTCTTGTCCCTCTCTGTCTTAGTGGGGGAGTTCGGCCATCACGTCTCATCCACAATGGGGGCATCTTAAGCCCAAAAGGATCCTTCACCCATCGGACAAATGGATGGACAAACCATGGACAAACGTCCCAAGCTCTGCCATGCTGCGGTGTCACTTCTGCAATGTCACCCCATTCCTAGCTGGGTCACTCTCCCCTTCCCATGCTTGGGCCAGGATGCCACCCTATATTCATTTTCCAGGGGGAAAACACCTCCCTACAACTGAACGCCCATTTGCGTAACGGAGGAGAGCAGTGCCTAAATATACCCACATGGTCCCCTGGAGGTGTCAGGATGTGATCTCCATCACATGCAGCTGTCAGTGAGAAATAGGCCAGGGTGAAGAGAACAGGGGGAAGGAGATTCAGCTTAGGGGGAGGGCATGGAGCTGAGCCATGTCCCAGCCCTGGATCCACTTGCCCCCAGCGGATGTCACACCGAAATAACTTCAGGATCTGGGACTTGGAGTCTCCAAGCTCCCATTGCCTGGTTTGGCACAAGTGGTCCTCAATTGGCTTTGGGGTCACACCAGGCTTTGGACACGTCCTGGCCTTGAGAGGATGGAGCTGTGGGGTGATGGGGCCTTGCCACCACCCGAAGCCCACAAAGGTTGGTCCGTGCACGTGGCACAATTCATCCCCATTTGGGGTCTCTGGGAAGAGCGCAGGGCTCTCCAACTCCCCCAAGCAGAAAGGTCCCTTTGTCACCCTGTCCCTCCCCGCTTTGTCCCACTGGAACAGGGAATGACATGCGCCCACTGTGCCCAAACCCCCCCAGCCCATACTGGGACCCCCATTGAGTGACAGCAACATCACCAGCACTGCTCACACAGAGAAAAAAATCCCATCTGGGGGCATTTTTGCCACCCAGCCTCCCTACCTTTCTTCCATTATTTTTTCACCATTTTTTTTTTCAATTTTTTATTTTCAATTCTTTTTAATTTTTTTTTCAGTCCCCCCTCTTTTTTTTTTTTCTTTTTTTTTCTTTTTTCTTTTTTTTTTTTTTTCTTCCCATACCCAATCCCTGAAAATAGCTGCCGGGCTGTGACATCACCGTGCTGCTCCCGGGTTCGCACAGATCGGGGCCAATCAGAGCGGCAGAACGCTGCTCCAATCCCCGGCCGGGGAGGTGATGTCATAGGGCGATGGACCCCCCCCTCGGGGGGGGCGGCTCGGTGCAGACCCCCGCGCCCACGTTAAAGAGCCTGGAGAGCGAGGGGAGGCAGCGCAGGCACCGACAGTGCGGTGAGTGCGGCAGGCGGATGGATGGATGGATGGATGGATGCTTGGGGGGGCGGGGGGGTTGTTTTACTGGGGAGGGGGTCAGATGGATGTATGGAGTTGGATATGTGTCGGGGGGGTCCGATGGATGTATTGCTTTAGATAGATGTATAGGGGTGGGGGGGGTGGGGGGGTCTTATGGATGGGGTGTGTTTTGTGGATGGGGAGGTCAAATGGATGTGTGGAGCAGGATGGAGGTATGGGTTTGGGGTGTGTGTATGGGATTGGATAGATGGATGTGGGGTTGGATGGGTACATTGCTTTGGATGGATATATGGGGTGGGATGTATGTACTGGTATTGGATGGATGAATGGATGGATGGATGCATGGATGCATGGACGGACGGACAGAGTCAGATGGACGGACAGGGTTGGATGGATGGATGGGGTCAGATACGTGTATTGGGACTGGATGGATGTATGGAGTTGGATGGACGTATGGAGTGGGATGGATAGAGTCGGATAGATGGATGGGGCTGGGTATTATGTGAGTCGGATGGATGGATGTGGTTGAATACATGCATTGGGATTGGATGGATGCATGGAGTTGGATGAATGGATGGAGTCGGATGGATGAGGTCAGATGGATGTATGGGATTGGACGGGTGGTTGGAGTTGGATGGATGTATGGGGGTTGGGTATCGGATGTACTGCTTCAGATGGATGCACTGCTTTGTAGGGATGCACTGCTTTGGATGGATGTATTGGGGGAGTTGTTTCTGGAAAGCAATGCCTTGAAAAGTTTGGGGAGGGGTCGTGGAAGAGGGGGGTTTAATCATTTCCACACTCATGCCCTCACCCCAGAAGGCTCAGCATCCCCAGTAAGGCAAACCCCTTCCCAGCCTAAGGCAATCCCAGTCCTTACAGCCTGGAACCCCCCCCGCCCCACACCCTGCTTTTAATCCCAAGGCTCTTCCCACTCTCCCTACTTCCCAGGCATAGTCATGCCGGGATGGGGCTCTGCAGCATCCTCCCATCACCCCGCAGCCCCCAGTTGTGCCCAGATGTGCCCAGATGCACCCAGTGGGCAATAGTAACTGAATTATTGATGATGGCAGGAAGCTGGCAGAGGTGACCCGCAGCAGGGCTCCAGCCACACCCAGCTCCTCTGGGAATGGGGGAATCCTCCGAGCACCCCAATGGCTGCTTGATCCAGCTGGCGTCATGCGCAGGGATGGACCCCAGCCTCCTCCCTGGGATCTGATAGGCGATGGCTGAATTTTTTCTGGGAGATAAAACTCAGGTCTGGAAAACGGATTTCTGGAGCCTGAATACAACCATGCAGCTAATAAAAGCTGAGGCGAAATGAAGACTTGGGGGGGGGGGGAAACGGGAGGCTTGTAGGCAGGAGCACGGCAAATTCTTTCCTCCAGGCTGTCATATCTCCAGGCACAGCCTCGTGTGAGCACATCAGAGCATCCCCGCCCTGCCTTGGCACCGTGCTAGGCAGCAGTTGCTCAAAGCCAAACCCTACAGGAAGGCTATGGGGAAAGCCCTCGGAGGGGTCACACCTGTGGGTAACCCCACATCGGAGCAGCCCTGGCTCCAAGGGTCACCAGAAAGAGGGGAGCATCTGCAAGCAATGTCAGGCTGTCACCTCACTGTTCCAGCCCCGTCCCCCCCCCAGCAGGATTGCCATGCAGCAGCCAGGTTGATTACAAAATGTAAAGGAAAGAGAATATTGTGTAGGACCCCAGCAGGATGGGAGGGGTCGAGACTTTCTGGAATACTACAGAATGAGAAGGATCGGGGCATCTGCAGGGAGGTTGCTGGAAATCCATAGATACGAGCTCCCATTTTATAGAAGGATGCATAAGGTCTTGGGATATGGCACAGCCCCAGCTCGTGCACCAGCAAAGGCTGTGCATAAGGGTTGCACTTGTCTGTGGTGGGCTGTGGGTGGGTGGGTGCATGCTGGTCACGGCACAGTCACGCATGGACACACGTGTGGTTGTGCAAATGTTGAGCAGTGTGGAGCAGGGAAGGACTGTGCATGCTCAAAGCACTGTGCTGGCTGCTGCCATTACATCAGTGTGTGTCCACCACATCACAGACCCTGCGTTTGCTATGCTGGTGTTCACACGTCACATCACATCAGTAGATGCCCATTCCAACAGCATGAGACCATCACAGCAAACCAGTGCGTGTCCATCATTCAAGTGTCCCTCACATCCTACCACTCCACCACTGGGTGTCCATCATATCTGACCAGCGTGTTGGTACCCCATCTCACCAGGATGCGCCCATCCCATCTCACCAACGTGCGCCCGATCCATATTACCACTATGTTCCAACCCCATCTCATAAGGAAGTGCCCATCCCATCTCATCAGTGTGTGTTCATCCCACCCCATCATGATGTGCTCATCCCATCTCATCAAGACGTGCGCATCCCACCTTAGCAGGATGTGCCAATCCCACCTCTCCAGCACGTACCCATCCTATCTTACCATGATGTACCCTCCCCATCTCACCAGTATGTGCCCCTTTGATCTCACCAGTACGTGCCCACCTCAGAACCCAGAGTGCACATGTGCCCCAGTATCAGCGTGCAGCTGTCCCAGGGTGGGAGGACAGGGAAGGGTGATGTCCCCCAGCCCTGGATCCTTTGCACTGATCCTGCCTCTTTCCATCTCCAGGCCCCAGAATTGTTGTTGCTGCAGACGCCCAAGGATCGCCAAGCCATGACTCTAGCTGGTATGTCATGGGGCCATGTATGGGAACAGGGGACAACATGGCTCTGTGTACCCAATCCAGACATCCACTCCATTTTGGAGCACCTCTGAGCCCCTCATCTGAGCAGGGCCTCAACCATACTACTCAGAAACGGTCCTGCCCTGGATTAATCCCTTCCCTGGGGTGCTGATGGCATCCCAGAAGTGCCAGGCAAGGGGTGGTTTATGTGTGTTTAATGCACCAGGACAGATGTTTCCTGTGTTGAGAAAAGAACCCCATCACTGAGAGCCTCAGTTTCCCCATTGCACAATGCATTTACACACCTTGTTTACCCCTCCTGCACCAGCCTGTTGGCAACATTTGGACAAACTCCAATGCCACCCACCATCCCCCTCCCAGGCAAACGGCAGGACCACCACATCCTGACCCCACTCCCACCATCTCTCCCCAGCTTACAAGGAGAAGATGAAGGAGCTGCCTCTCGTCTCCCTCTTCTGTTCCTGTTTCCTCTCAGACCCTCTGAACAAACCAGCATACACGTACGAAGGTAAGACCCAACGGGCAGGCTGGGCTCCCTGCCACAGCTCACAGGGTGGAAATCAGGGGAGCATTTGGGGTACAGGTCTTGCTTGAAAACCATGGAGAGATGGGAAGGTGGTGCCATGTAGAGTGCTTATCCAAAGATAAAGAATCATTTGGGGCCAAAGGGATACAGTCCAGTCTCTCTTGCATAGACACAGACATCTTTCACTGGAGCACGTTGCTCAAATCCCCATCCAATCCAACTTTGAACTCTTGAAGTGATGGGAATCCCACAGCTTTTCTGGTACACGTGGACCAGTGCCTCACCAGCCTCCCTATTTCTAGTCTAAATCTACCCTATTTCTGTTTAAAGCCACTGCACCTTGTCCTGTCACTACAGGCAAAAAGCCTACATCTTTCTCATAAGCCTCCTTTGGGTAATGGAAGGCTGCTATCAGGTCTCCCTGGAGCCTTCTTTTCTCAAGGCTGACCAGCCCCATTTCTCTCAACCTCCCTTCATAGAAGAGGTGCTCCAGGTTTCTGGTCATTTTCATGGCCCTCCTCTGGCCTGGCTCCAACACGGGCCATCCATATCATCCAGCAGCTTCCCCAAGTTCTTCCCTGCAGGGCTGCTCTCAGTCCTTTCATCACCCACGGCACGGGAGGCAGAGGGTGGGATGTGCCGATGCCGGGAGTCACGCCAAGTCCCTCTTCCAGCAGACACGGTAGACCTCACTTGGTGTGTCATCTCCGACATGGAAGTCATCGAACTCAACAAGCGCACCTCGGGGCAATCTTTCGAGGTCATCCTGAAGCCCCCATCATTCGACGGCATTCCTGAATTCAATGCCTCACTGCCCCGGCGGCGCGACCCATCTCTGGAGGAGATCCAGAAGAAGCTAGAGGCAGCAGAGGAGAGGAGGAAGGTAGGCACAAGGGGTCTTCCTCAGCACTGCAGCACAGGGATGTGCCATGGGGACACACGGCCCTGCACTTGGGGTTCTCAGTCCCATGGCACAGCCCGCTCTGGGGCCATCACTTAGTTTGGAGGGGACACTCTCAGCTGGGATGGGATGGAACCTATGGTTCCTGTGGTCCACATGGCCATGGTTTTGTCTGCACAGTACCAAGAGGCCGAGCTGCTGAAGCACCTGGCAGAGAAGCGGGAGCACGAGCGGGAGGTCATCCAGAAGGCCATTGAGGAGAACAACAACTTCATCAAAATGGCCAAGGAGAAGCTGGCGCAGAAGATGGAGTCCAACAAAGAGAACCGCGAGGCCCATCTAGCAGCCATGCTGGAGCGCTTGCAGGAGAAGGTGAGGGCCTGGCGAGGATGGAGGGGGGATGCACAGGGACAGGAGGGTGTCACAGGACCAGGTCAGGTTGGATGGGGCCGGAGGCAGCCTGATCTAGTGGGTGGCAGCCCTGCCCATGAAAAGGGGTTGGAACTAGATGACCTTTAAGGTCCCCTCCAATCTAAGCCATTCTTTGGTTCTTTGACCCCACGCTGGAGAGCAGGGGTGGGATACATGGCTCTTGTGGTGACACCAACCCCCCGGGGTGCCACCAGCGGGGAGCCTCTTCTTCCACCCCAGTGCCATGCCCCACCCGGGGTGGGGGTCACGCATGGGGACACCGCGAGCCCAATGTACTGGTGGGAGCTGGAGGGGCCGTGCCGCCATGTCGGAGGTGCTCCCACCCTGCCGGTGTGAGCAGACACCTCCTCTCTCTCCCCGAAGCAGGTCTGCTCCCAACCTCAGCACGGAAGGTCCCACCCTCACCACCTCCAGCTCCCTCCAAACCATTCCTTCTGCACGGAGCTCACCCAGTGCCCTTCTCCAAGCTCCTCAGCCAGCCTTGGGTCAGAGGCAGAGAGCACGAGATAATGGCGGACAATCCGAGCTCACCCCGTCTCCTCGGGGTTCCCGCTCCATCTTGTCTGGTGGACGTCTACCTCCTAGATAGAGGGCAAGGACAATCGTTCTGTCTGTCCCTGAGTGCCTCCACCATCCTTAAAACACCCTGGGGGAGGAGAGGACGCTGTTGACCCACCGGTGTCCCCGTGGGGACGAACCTCGTGCCTTCGAAACCCCTGCGAAGCCGCCGGCCCGAAGTAGGGATATCTAACACGTCCCTCCTTCCCTCCCACCTCCCCACAGGACAAACACGCGGAAGAAGTGAGGAAAAACAAGGAGCTCAAGGAAGAGGCCTCCAGGTAAAGAGGCGATGCTTGGACTGACAGCTCCGGGAGGTGTGGAGGTTGCCGCAGCACCGGGCCGGCCGGCGGAAGGGGACGTCCCTCTGCTTTCGTTGTTTGTGAATGTACAGAGTTGACCAGTGAAGCCATCCTAGTCGTTTTGGGGAGGGTGGGGAGGGAGGCGAGCGGACGGGTGGGCCTCGAGGCGGCCGTCTCCATGGGGTCCATCAACGCCGCCCGCCCAGGAGGTCGGAAGGAGCCAGCCCGGGGCCGGCGAGGTGGGGATGGAGCGGGTGGGGAGGGGAAGGGGGAAATGTGCATTGTGTGTGACTTTCGTTTGGTGCTGGGCAGGCAAGAGCCCCTCCAGCCGTGATTCTCCTCTGTCCCACCCCAGTGGGGCAATGGCATCTCTCGGTGACCCTCCTCTCTCCATCCCACCTCATCTTCAAGGCCTGGAGCTGGAGTGTACAGCCCCACAGACCTCACAGCACTGTTTTGGGGATGGGGGTGAGGAGACCCCTCATTGGAGGGAGTCCAAAGGCTTTACTTGGCTGCAGGATGATCCTTTCCAAGGGTGAAATCGGAAAGACCCATGACTTCCCAAAGAGCTGCTGGATTTTGTAAGAGATCTCTCAAGGCTCATCTTCTCGGGCACTCTTGGATGAAATCCCCTTTCCTGCTTTAGGGCAGCAGGAAAGCTGTCAGCTTTCAGAGGCAGCAGCTTAAACACGTGTTTGAATAAGGAGGGTTGGAGCAGGAAAGGAAAACTGGGCGAGGTTGCGGAAACTGTGATGGAACAAAGAAAAACAAGAGGGAAAGAGGACCTGCACTGGCACAGGCTGCCAAGAGAAGCCATGGGTGCCTCATCCCTGAGGCATTCAAGGCCAGGTTGGAAGGAGCCCATGGCAGCCTAATTTGGTGGGTGGCAGCACTGCCCATGGCAGAAGGTTGGAACTGGATGATCCTTAAGGTCCCCTCCAACCTAAGCCATGCTGTGATTCTATGACCCCACCCTGGAGAGCAGGGATGGGATACACCAAATGCAGCCTGACCCTGGCACCTCTAACCCTGCTCCAAACCAAGGTCTCAGTCTCCTCTATGGCCAAATAAGGTTTTCCTAGCACTGATTCAGATCCAGGAGGAGCCATGTCTTTCCTCTTGCCATGAGATTCTTGCCCGGACCCTGGGGCCGGGGCGGGGGGCAGCCTTGGGCCCGGAGGGGCTGCCAAAACTGAGAGTGTGGGAGAAGGCAGCGTGTGAAGGAGATGGAGGGGGCTGTTCTAGCTGTGGCACGAGCTGTCCTTTTTTTTGTATACAACAATTGTAAATAAACTGCCTTGGCATTTCTTTGGTTTTCTCATGACCTGTGCAGCGTGTGGTGTGTGTGTGTATTGTGTTCTTTTGGGTGGGGGCAAAATTTAGAACCAGTTTACCAAAGGAGCCAAGCGTTCCTTCCTTCAGAGCCAAGGATGTCCTGGCTCTGGGAAGCCTTGCAAGATGGATGCCCAACCAAGGAGTAGGTGGTCCCATGGCCATGGGTTTCAGTGCCACCATTAATGCAAATCCTAGGGGGGAATCCAGACCTTCCTGTGGAAGAAGTGTCTGTGATCCTCACCCTCTGTGGGAGAGGAGCTGGAGGCAACAGAAGAGCCTGTTAAATCTGAAACGGGAAGAAGAGCCACAGGCAAAAGGAATGGGCAAGATGCACAACTCTTATACAGATGACATCAGCAGGAGTCTTGAGGCTGATCACCAGCAGATTTGCAGGAGCTGCGTAAACCCACTGCAAATAACACTCTGCTTTGTTCAGTGCATCTTATTTTAATAAAAATTTTAAAAGAAAAAAAAGTATAAAAGAATATATTGTTCCACTCAAGGACTCTATGTCATAGACCACATCAGCATGTGCCAAGAGGGGCCTGAAGGGATGGAAAAATGATACAATGGAAAGAGGAACCCATGGTGGGCTGAGGATGGAGGAAGCAGGGAGACACTGAGGGAGCTCCCACCATGGAGACTTAGAAAGGCCCCAAAAGCTTTGGAGAGGGCAGTGGGGACATGGGAAGCAGAGCCAGGAGACCACATCTGGTGCTGGGGAGAAGCCTGTGGGTGATCTATCTCCAGTGCTTTCAGTACTGTATCATAAAACAGCAAACCAACAGCTTCCCTGCTCCTCCTCTTCCCCAGCACTTTTTCCCCACTCAAGGTGTTTGCCAGTCCAGCCTCAGGCTATGCACACCAAGGGGTTTTTGTTGACTTTGTTGTGTTTCTTCCACCCCCAGTTCAGATGCCTTTCCCAGCTGTGGAGACACGTGGAGTATGGGCTGGTGATCTCCATCTCCAGTGGATGCACTGGGTTCCAATTATCGCATGGATGGAAGTGCTTTCACTGACCCAAGATATCAGAAGGGAACTGCTCCAGACTTTCTTCTGACTTGGGCAGCAAAATCATGCCAGATCATGTAGCTAGACCCCCAGCAAGATACACACAAAGTTCAATAGCAGACATAGCAACAACCAGCCAAGCATGCATGTGGGTTCACAGGGCTGCCCAGTGAGAGCAGCAGGGAACCAGCAGAGTGTCTGCCACTCAGTGAGGCTCTGTCAATTCAATTTCCTGCCCCATCTCACTCTAGACAGCACTATAATGGGGTCAGCTAAATTAAAAGGGCAATGGTGGAGTAATTTATTAGTTTCTTAGTAGAATATCGGTTAATCAGTGGATATCATGGCCTGCAGTACAAAGGTAGGACCCTAAAGGGATGGTGCCAAGCAAGACACTCATGTCATGAAGCAAGAAAGCTCTCCATCCATCACTGGTAGTGCCACAGTGCTCCCTCCACGTGATGGCACAACAGCGGCATAGAACATTCCACTGCAACTCCCAAACACCATCCGTCTTGGAAACAACTGCCATAAAAGGCTACCTAGGCAAACCACAAAGAGGGAACGACAAATAATACTGTTTTATTGTCATGGAGGTATTCATTTTTAGAATGCTTGAAAGGTGGCTACAAAAATTAAGAGAGAACAGTGACAATCCTTATCAGAGTAAGGCAGTTAAAGAAGACTTAAAATCATACGCAACCATCCCTGCAGACCACTTTTGAGGTGGATAGAAAGTTCACCAGAAGTTCCTTGCCAGCAAAAGGGTGGAAAGGTGAAAACAGAGTGGAAAATGGAAAGTGGACAACAATTTGGTTCTTCAGTCCTTTCATTTGGAGTGTAATTGTTGCAGCTAAATGATCCCTGCTACAGAAGCAAGGACCGCTGCAGACCTTCATAGAGTCACAGAATCATAGAATGGCCTGGGTTGAAAAGGACCACAGTGACCATCTGGTTTCAACCCCCTGCTATGTGCAGGGTCGCCAACCAGCAGACCAGGCTGCCCAGAGCCACATCCAGCCTGGCCTTGAATGCCTCCAGGGATGGGGCATCCACAACCTCCTTGGGCAATCTGTTCCATTCTTCCTTCCTTCTATTTTTCCCACTAATCCATCTCTGGGTTACACACGTTGGTTTCCCCACATCCCCAGGGCAGTCTTAGCACCTTCAACCCACCCTAGGACATCCCTGTTGTGATAGTGGTGGATCTTCAGTACTAAATACACACATGGCCACCTGAACACAGAAACAGCCATGCCCAGAGAGATGCTCATCTTTTACAGAGAAAAAACCGGTCAGTCACATCCTATGTGGAAAATGTCCGCAGGATTCCTGGCCTGAAATCACTGTCAGATTTGCATCCAGAGTGCTCAGCATCTCCATTCAATGTGAGCCCCCACCACCCAGCCAAAACCAATGTCCAGACTGGGGCTCGGGCCCCGAGGAAGCCCAAGCACACCAAGGACTGATGCTACCTGGAGAACCAGCGAGCTCCATGCTCATCTCTGCAAAGCCATTCTCATCACCCACCTCCGTGGTGTCGGAAGAGCTTTTATCCCCCAGTCACTTGCTGAAGGCCTTGACACTTCTGCTGTTGGTTCAATTCAGGAAGGATGGTGGCTCGGCTCCTTGGGGGTCTCCAGTTTTTCCTCACAACAAGCTATTTCCAGCCCAAGGTGGACTGAAGAATGCCCATGGCTCCTTCATGGGGAGATGTGGGGCCGGAAAGTGCGTGGTCGAATCATCATGACGACCTTCCTCAGGGAGTAGTAGTCTGTGTCCTTCCATGAGTACCACACAACGCCATCCGGCCCGAGGATCTTACGGTTCTTAATGGAGTATCGGCCGCCCTGGGACGCAGAGAAAGAGTGATGGTCAGGCATGAGAAATGCATAGAAGTGTCATCCGGAATGGGAGCATCCGAAAAAGGATTGCTCTGAAACACTGAGCAAAGAGCTTAATGGCGATGCGGTGACAAGAGCACGCAAAGCTCAACATTTTTCAAATGCTCCCAGTGGAGATGGCAACTCAGGTCGCATGAATCACCCGCGCCGCGGGTTTCCATCATGAGGTCCCAAGCCACGGTGTCTTAATGCTCGTGTCTGGCCCATGGCACTGAAAAAGCACTCTGTGTGCTAACACCTGGCTCCTCGCCCCTGCGCCTCACCTTGTAGTACACCCCGTTGAGATTGGAGAAGAAGCACTGGTGGTACCACCAGCCCCCATGGGAGATCTCAGCGCAGATGTTCCCCGAGTCGGGCGTGCTGAAGCTCCTCTTGTTGTGGTACCAGGCAAAGGAATCCTCCACCGTCCCACTGAACCCGTCCACGTGCAGGCGGTAAGAGTTGGCCTCGTCCTCAATGCTGCAAGCAAAGGATGCAGGTGTGGAGTGCAAAGCCTGCATTCCTGGTGGGGACACCTAGCAATCACTGAGCTGCTCTGGCCATGATCCCCGCTGTGATTCATCACCTCTAAAAGCCAAAGACATCGCATTTCTCCATTCTGTGGGATGTGCATGCTTGTGTTGTGACTCAGGGCAACTCTTATAGGTCTGAGCTGGGCAGACTGTGCCTCTGAAACCACAATAAAGGGCTTCGGCAGCTTTGGCAAGACAGTTCCCTCATTACACTGTACTGCCTCCTCTCCACAAAGCAGGCATCTTATTCTTCACCTATACTGAGACAATTAGTAATTAGCCCTGGGATAGCAAGGGTTGAAGGTCACTGCCATTGCACAAGACACCTGATGAGAAGGGTCAGGGTGACCATTCAGAGCACGTGTTTGATGGCAGAGGATGCTCCAAGGCACTTTCAGGCAATGTTTTGTTTTGTTTTTAACTAGATTCAGCTATTTTGGTGTCTACTCTAAGCCCACAAGCTCCAAATGTTCCATGCTGCCTTGCACACCCTCCCATGGCAGTCTACTCCACAGTCACCCACAACTATTTCCAGCTGAGAGAAGGAAGTATTTCGTCTGGGACAGCCACCTGGTCACCTCTGCTTAAGAGAGGATGTGGCTGATGTGGTGTGGGTAATACAAACACCAGAGGAGGGAAAATGCTGTAGACACTGAAGAACATTACGTCAGATCCAACAGGTGAAAACCCTGAATACAGGGGGTAAAGATGAAAACATGGCTCCAAAGAATGGAGGTGCTGGAGAACCTGCCCAGAAAAACCACAGGATTCAAGCCCCTGTTTTTGACACTGAGATTGGTAGTCTGAGCAGAATCACCTCTTAGCTGCTGGGGACTGTCCCACAGTGGGGTTCCCATACCTGAAAGTCTTACAGAATCATTCAGGTTGGAAAAGACCTCTAAGATAAAGTCCACCTGTCCACCTACCACCAATATTGCCCACTAACCACGTCCTTCAGTGCCACATCTCCTCAGTTCTGGAACACCTCCAGGGACGGTGACCCCACCATCTCCATGGGCAGCTGTGCCACTGCAGCACTACTCATTCAGAGAACAAATGTTTCCTAACATCCAACCTGAACAAAACTTGAGGACATTACCTCTTGTCCTGTCCTGTCATTGAGTGTCTTCTGGCATAGAACTGTTTGCATCTACCAAGAACCAGGGAAAGCCTACCTGAAGATCTGGTAGAAGGCATGCTTGTGTTTGTTGTTCCAGTCCTCCAGGTCAATACGCAGAGAGTAGTCTCCCTGGCTCGTTATCTTGTGGATGTTCTCATTGCCAAGCCAGAACTCACCATTCAGGTCCCCAAAGCCTTCCCTATACTCATTCCAGGTCCTATTAAAATCAACTGAGCCATCCTGACGCTTCTGGATGACTGTCCAGCCCCCACCTGCCAGGGAAGAAAGCAAAAGGGGAATGTCTGCGGGTCCCAATGCCAGCACACAGTGACATCTTTGAGGACCCATCTGTTGGTGTCTCCTGAAGCATGGAGATTATTATGTACTGTTCCCACAGCACCATAGAGGCACATGAGCTCTCTTACAGTATTGTCTCACTGTCCCCATCTGCTCTCCCATCTGTCCAAATCCCTCTCTCCTCTCTCATTTCATCCCAGTACTGTAAGATTTAGGAAAGGACTGGGGCCGTGTTTTCATTTGCTGTTCATACATTGCTGCCACCCTGCGGTGCCCAAGATTGTGGCGATGGTCATGCAAATTGTAGTAATGACATAATAGAGATCACATTGTCAGAACAGTCTGCTTCTTAACGAGCACTCATATCCCAGAGCTGCCATCACGTGCAGATCCTTTGAGCTAATGTTCCCCCATAAGCGACTTGCCTTCGTGTGGGCAGTCAAACCCCTCCCACGTGACACTCCAGCATGGGATGCGTTGATGTGACACATCCATCCTATCTAGAGAAGATCCGCGGGACAAAGAACTGACCATCCACCACATTTTCCTGTCAGTTGACAGTATTCTTACAAAACGTGAGTATTGTAAACTAATTCTGAGAGTAAGTTTGTGCCTAGGGATGAGAGTGATATGTTGTGTATAGATAATTAGACAGTCAAGGGTCTGGGAGGCCTCATACACAAAAATATCCATGGGAGAGCCATAGTATCTGGTTAGAAAGACTCATCCAAACCCCTTATTTCACCAGTAGAGTGGTTGAGCCCTTCTGGAGATGCTGCTCTCTCTGACTGTAATATAATCCCCAAACAGCTCAGATAAGATAAGACTCTTGGGTTAGGCAGCCCCCACCCAGAGCTGTGCTGGAAGATGGTGTAGGTGCAGTACCTTCGGTGTCCATTTCACACAACACTTCAATGGGCATCCCTCCAACAGAGGGCATGATGCTGTAGATCCCGGATCTCCGGAGCCCATTGTAGTAAACAGAAGCGCAGTCAATGGGGCAGTTCCTGACGTGCCTCATATCTGAGCGAGAAAGCAGAGAGATGTGGTTTTCAGCACATCAAATGGAGAAGAGAGGAGCACAGGGCACGGAGGCGCTTGGAAGCCAGCCCTGCTGGAACTGTTCCCATCCTCTCAACTATGACATGAATGGCCCAAAGAGCTTTCCACCAGCGCAATGGAAAAGTCTCAGACTAGTTGGCTCAGGAAGGAGTAACACGCCTTTGCCCCTGACGTCACCAGCTGAGATCGGATCAAGGTTGGTAGGTGAAAGCCATTAGTGGCTCCTGCGTGTGCAACACATGAGTCATCCAGTGGATGCTCCTGGTCTGAAAGGCAGACGCTGGCTCCTTTCAGCATTTAAAGAGAGATGATAAAAAGAGATGGAGACGGACTTTTTATGTGGTCTGATAGGGACAGGACAAAAGGGAATGGTTTGAAACTAAAAGGGGAGACTTGGATTTGATGTTAGGAGGAAATTCTGTACTCAGAGGGTGGTGAGGCCCTGGCACTGCTGACCTGAGAGCTGTGGGTGACCCACCCCTGAAGGTGCTCGAGGCTGGGTTGGATGGGGCCCTGGGCAGCATGATCTAGTGGGTGGCAAAAGACAAGTGGTTTGGAACTGGATGGCCTTTAAGTTCCCTTCCAACCCAAACTGCCCTGGGATTCTGTGACCTAAGGCCTTTTCCCTACCCCACGAGTGTGAATCCCCCACCCCAGCACCTCCCCATCACCTGGCCGCTCCATCTCCTCCTGCAGCCTCATCTCAGCAGGGTTGAGGCAGGTGGGGTTGCGCCAGACCCAGTCGGTCAGCACGGAGATGTTGTTGATCTGTGCCTGCATGTCGTAGAGCAGCGTGGCCTGGATGTGCTGCAGGGTGCTGGCCTCGCTGTACCTCTGCTCCAGGTCCTGTACTCGCTGCTCCAGACTGTGGTTCCTCCCAGCTGCCTCTTCATGCTGCAAATATGGATACACATGGGTGAGGAGGATGTGCTGATGGTCTCATCCTCATTCTGCAGCCCCCAGCCCATTGCAGGGCCCACAGCCTTGCTGTCTCCCTAAGCAGGCTGCACATAGGCAAACCTAGTGCTGCCAAAGCAGTGCAAGCACATGGGATTGCTCCCCAGGTATCCTCCAGCCTACAACCCCACCATCATAGGGTCTGCCATCTAAAACACTGTCCAGATGCAGTCACTCCAGTGGTGCTCGCCTGCCTTGCTCGGAGCTCCTTGCTGCCCATTAGGTGGCAGAGCAGGCTTTAGGCAGCCCCTCCAAACCCTGCAGCAGCCAAGCTGAAATACCCTCCCTACCCCTGCACCATCCATCCCTTTGGGGTTCGGCAGCCCCCAGCCCTCTACCTGCACTGCAGGGATGCTGCTCCTCCCCCAGCCTCCCCTTTTCCCCTCCTGCCCTGTGGGACCCAGTATCGTGGTCATCTCCCAACACCATCACCCTAAGGGCATGCCCAGCTACCTACAGAACCACAGCAGGTGTATCTCCTTCAGCTAGAAGGGGGTCATGCAGCCAGAAGGTGTTTTCTTCCCAAGGACCTGGCTCACAGCTCGGTCCCTGCCACCCACTGCTGCCAGGACACATTGTGGCTTGCTGTTCCCAGGAGATGGTACAACACTGTGGGTTTTGGTACCAATAACTCAAGATAGCATCCTTCCCAGTGCCACCCGAGCATTGCCTGGCCCTGCAAACATGCCCACCCATGTGCTGCCCATAGGATCCCAAGCAGTGGCAGCAAAATGGGAATTATGGCATGCAACGACGTGGTGCTTTCCTTATCGGGGCTGCAATATCTCTGTCTCTCTCACATACATCAGCTCTGCTCTGTGAGCTGTGACCGACAACAGCAGCCTGCACCCACGCAGCAGCTCTGCAAGTAAACCCATGATGCTCCCTCCCAGACAGTGGCTGGTGACGGGTTTTTGTGGGACTCATCCTGAGGCAGAGAAGGGACCACTCATTCTGACCCGTTTTGGTGTCCCCCTTATGGTGGGAGGAGCTGCGAGCTGCTCTCCATCACCTTGGGATGCAGAGCTCAGAGAGATGACTGCTCGGATGGACAAGCCCACGCCAAGCTCCAGGAGAAATACTGATGACAAACCAGCAGGAGGTGATTTATGACGGTGGATTAAGGGAGCAGCAGCTCCTGGGTGGGAGGAAGGGATGAGGAGAGACCTGTCCAGGCTGCGCGGTGGACAGAGCAGGGAATCAGGCTGAATGCAAAGCCAGCTGCAATTGCTCAGGGTCCTTTCCAACCAAGGGACCTCAGAAGATCCCGGAGGCCATCCTCCTCTCCCATGTGGCTGTACCTTGGTGGCACTGTTCTTAAGGTGTGACCTTCCTGGGGACACCTCGGTGGAGCTGGAGACTGCCTGGGGATGCCTGTGTGCCCCCTGCAGCCCTCTGCTCTCCCAGTAGGGTGAGGAGCCCAGCAGCACCCCACAGCAGACAAAGCCCCTTCACTGTTGCCCACATGGGCTTCCATTAAATAGAAACAAGCTCTCCCAGTTCATTCCTGTCTCCAGGAGACATCCAAGGAGCCCCAGCAGTGTTAGTGTCTCCACGGTCACTGCTCAGATCTCTACAGGATCTATTGGATCCCATGGAGACCATTATATGATACACTCTAGGTGTGGGTAGGGGGAATTCTATTATTTGCAGCTGCTCCAGAGGTGTTCCCATCAACCAACTGCTCCCAAGAAAGCATTCCCTTCGTTGTGCTATCTGGTGAAGGACTATTCTGTGCAAAAAAAACAGCAATTAACAGGGAAAGGCAGAATAAACTAAGTGCAAAAGCACAGGAATTATCAAGTGGATAACTGATAGGAGAGGTGATGGCCTCATGTAGTGCCAGGGGAGGTTCAGGTTGGATACTGGGAAACATTTCCTCTCAGAAAGAGCAGTGCTGCAGTGGCACAGCTGCCCATGGAGGTGGTGGGGTCACCATCCCTGGAGGGGTTCCAGAACCGTGGGGATGTGGCACTGAGGGACGTGGGCAGTGGGCATGGTGGGGTGGGCTGGGGTTGGGTTTGGGGATCCTAGAGGTCTTCTCCTACCTGAGTGATTCTATGGTTCTTGGAGTAGACACAGGGATCACAGGCTTAGGTCACAGTGGCTGTGTCTTTGCATGTGGATGAGGTCTAAACAACAGCAGTTGGGAGGACCTGGGAGTGTTTGCATTTTCCCAGTGAGTTCACCCATTCAGGGAGGAGGAATAGGGTGAGGCCATTTGTTTTACGTGAGCTCTAATGGTGGTGCCCACCATGGTGTCTGCAGGACTGCTCCATATCTAAGCTCTTCCAAGCACAGAATTAAAGAATCATAGAATCATTAAGGTTGGAAAAGACCACCAGGATCATCAAGTCCAACCCCAGCCCACCCCCACCACACTCACTGACCATGTCCCTCAGGGCCACATCTCCACAGTTTTTCTTAGAATCATAGAATCCTAGAGTTTGAAGGGGCCTTTAAAGGCCATCCAGTCCAACTCCCCTGCAGTGAACAGGGACACCACAGCTACATCAGGTTGCCCAGGGCCTGGTGCAGCCTCACCTTGAGAGTCTCCAGGGATGAGGAATCAACCACATCACTGGGCAACCCGTTCCAGCGCCTCACCACCCTCACTGTAAAAGGCTTTTTCCTTATACCCAACCTAAATCTATCCTCTTTAAGCTGGGACTGGGGAAGAATGGGGTGAACAGTCCTAAAGGACTGGATGTCACCAGGGCATGGGCATGAGAAGTGAAGGCTGGAAGATCTTTTCTGGTCCCAGTGTGAGGAGAAGGAAGAAAAGTGGAGAAGGGGTGAGTGAGGTCTCCCCAGGTGGGCCACAGTGGTGGGTGCAGGAGGGAGCTTTGGTCTGCAAGAAGGAAACATCATGGTCCCGAAAGGGCAGATGGCAAGAATGGCCACAGTATGCAAGAGACACAGATTTGGGTCTCTCACGTGGACCTACAGTTGCACGTATCTGGCATATGGAAAAACTGTGACTCATGCCCTGTGTGGGGCAGATGAGAAGGCTTTGTGGAGGGAGGTATGGAAACAAAGCCCCACGTGAGTGCACCAAGCCTGGGAAGGGGAAGCCTTGCAATGAGGGAGCCCAAGGGAAGGGTGTGGGCAAGGAGGAGACGAAGCCAAACAGCGCGTGAGTCACTGGTGACTGGTGAGCCTGGTGAGGCTGGTTCTTAGAGCCAGCCCGTATCAGACCTCACCTCTCCCAGAGACAACACTTGCTTGCAGTTGTTGAGTTTTACACAGTATGCTTCCACCCAAATCGTTCATTGCTCACTGCAGTTCCCTGCCCTGTGTTACACAGGGAGCTCAGCCCTGGACACCTGGGATCTGCTTCAACCATGGCCTCTTAAGATGTGTTTCCTCTCTGGCTACCTAAAATTTCAGCTCTAGTTGGTTTTGTCCATGGACAATGGGATGGATCCGCAACGCCAACCCATTCTAGGCAAGCTCAGAGGTGGAGGTCTTACTCGTCTCACATCAGGGCCATGGATAAAACACCAGAGGACTTGTGGCTCGTGATAAAAGAGATTAGCCCTGGAAGGCTTCTGAGCCAGCACAGTAAGAGGGGTTTAATGGATATCCCTATGTGTGGCCACAACAACACTATGAGCTTCCCAGCACCCTCTCCCTGCAACCAGAAGTGCCACACAGAGGAGACCTACCAAGGACAGCTTTACCTGGAGCTCCAGGACCTTGATGCGATGTCGGTGGTTTCTCAGCTCCTCCTGCAGCTCTGAGATCAGCTCCCGCAGCTCCAGGATCTGCTGCTTGCGTTCCTCATTCTCATGGAGCCAATAGGACACCTCGTCGGTACAGCGGAACATGTCTGGGCACCGCTGCTCATCCCCCTGGGGCAGCGTGGCCACAATCTTGCAGCGGCCATTGGGCAGCACCTGGTTGCTGTACTCCCCACATTGAATCAAACCTGTGCCTTCCTGGGGCCCTTCATTGTCACCATACGTTGCAGGCAGGGATTTTGGCAGTGAGGGGACACTCAGTGCGGCCAGGAAGAGGAGGGAGAGCCAACGTGCCTCAGCAAAGCCAGTGCTGGGGCAGAGCTCCATCGGGATGCTGAGCATGGTCCCCGGGGATGGCCCTGTCACCAGCTTGCACAGGGCTTTATGTGTATGCAGCACCACGCTTGGGGAGATGTTGTCTTTCTGAGCATCCCGCTGCTTCGACACTCTTTGAAATGTGGACCAGGGCTGGCAGGGACAAAGAATGAGCAACCTAATCAACCCAACACAACTCAACACTACTCAACCCAAGCCAATCTAATCCAATCCAATCCAACCCAACCAAATCCAATTCAACCCAATGCAATCCAATCCAGCCTGATCCAACCCAACCCATCACGCTGCCCTCCACTCAGCATATCAAGGTCCATCACCTTCCCAGCCCCCTCCAACCACCTCTGTTGCACCCCAGAGACTCAGGACATGGATCTGGGGCTCTAACGATGACTCATAATATCCAACACAATACCTGGGCAGGGTTAGACCTCCAACCCATCCCTAGGGGTGGCTAGATGGCCTTGCTGAGGTCACTGTTTCCCCATGGCTATGGGTTTATTAATCCAGGTGACCTCAGGTCCAAGGGTTGATGGTGGGACGGTGACCTTGCCACCATCAGTGTGAGACAAATATGTAACTTTGTCTCTTTATCCAGAGAAATCAGCCAAAGCTGCCCAACACTGGGGTTCCCCACCATGCCACCACACCACAGCCCTGCTCCGCAGCTTTCTCTCAACAAAAAAAACCCATCCCCATCCCATCCTTCTGGGAATGGAGATGTGGTCGGTTGGCTCCCCTTGGCACCCCATGCCCGTGGTGCCAGCACATACCTTCACAAGGGCTGCTTTGGTGCTCCGGCAGCAGGCAGCAAGCAGGGACTGTCTGCGGGAAGTGGGGTGAGCGTCGGGGGCCGCTGGGCACTGATTCCCCCTGATCCTCTCACCGCACTATAAATAGGGCCAAGAGAGCCACCAGACTCAGACAGCGCACGGGAGGGAGGAGCACAGGTCCTGGCGTGACCTTATCAGCATACAGGGGATTAAGCCAACATCTCGGCAGGAGGGCATGGCTCCCTGCTCCTTGAACCCCCAACCAATCTTCATGATGGGTTCTGAGCAGACAGCTGGCTCATCCTTTCTTCCAGCATCCACCTGACACGTGCCAGCATTTCGGGAGAGCAGAGGACCCCCATAGAGCGGCTGGAGGCTCAGGGCCTGGAGCAGCTCCATTTATTGGATGTTCTAGCCTCCTCATTTTTGTAAAAAGCCCTCTTGCTCCCTGGGCTTTCCTGCTGCCCTGCACACAAACTCTGCCAGCTGCATGAATCTATTTGTGTGCATCTCTCTGGGGGGAGTGGGCAGTTCTGATCCTTCTGCTTCTCCTTGATTGATTATCTAACTAGTTAGAAATGTCAGCAGGCTTGCTTAATCAAATATGCTAATCATTCTGATGCAGGAATGTAAGCTGGAACCAGAGGTTTCCACACTGGACAAATGGCATTGGGTTTTCTTCGTTTCACAAAGAGTTTCCAGGTGATATTCACAGGCTCATCCTCACAAAGGAGATGATCAGATGGCCTCCAAAAGCACAGTAACTGCCTGGAGAAGGGCAGGTTCACCAGCAAACATCTGCTCAAGTGGTTTGGAGACATGTTAAGCCTCATGAGTCCTTCAAAAGGCTGTGTGAGGGTCCTTTGGAAGACTTGTCACCTCTTGGGCACACATGTGCTGCAGCATCAGTGTCCCAGCGAGGCAGGGAGGACGCACTGCCTGAACCAGCCGGAGCATTTATTTCAATGCAAATCAAGAAGTTTGGCTCTAGGAGACATCCCTTTGGGAGGAAGGTGCCCTGCATACACCTAGCCCGTGACACCACGCTGAGGACTGCGAGCATCTTCCCTCTCTGGGGAAGGTAATGATCCTGGGTGGGGGCAGGAGAAATTGAACCACTTTATCCCCCCCAGAATATAGGTCCCTGAGCTGAGAAACATCTGCTTAATGGGAAAATGCTACCTTGGCTGCTGTCAAGAACATCCCACTGGTCCTCAAATGGATATGGAGACTTTCTGCTGCTGCTATTCAAGATGCATTTCTTCACTGCAATAGCAAATTCCACCATGAAAGCCGCTACTCTGCCGCTCAGGTGTGGATATTCTCCCTCCAGAGCCACCCCCAGGAGAGAGCCAGGGTGCTGTGGTAGGATGGGATGTGATGGCAGGATTCCTATTGACATGGTTTAGTAGACAAGGGACACGGCTAGCGGGCATGGTGGGGACGGGTTGTTGGTTGGCCTAGATGATCTTAGTGGTCTTTTCCAACCATAATGATTCTATAATTCTATGGAAATAAGGGGAGAAATCACACCCCACAGCCAGCTCCTTATGGGGCAGTCTTGGGGTGGGAGACCATGGGAAACATTTCGCTCTCAAACCCCAGCTGAGAGCTCCTCCAGTGCGATTAGCTAAAGACCAGCTTCTTTTTATTGCACATGAGTGGATGGACATTTAACGTGCTTGCTGATAATGCAATCCATTATCCTCATCCCGCTGGTCCCACCGCGGGGCCAGAGGTGGCGGGGGAGGCGAGTCGGAGGAAGGACGGAGCCGGGCACAGCCAGGCCTTTGTGTAGCCACTCAGGAGCCACTTTCCCCTTGAATGTTTGGGCTTCTAAATGGATCTCACCTCCCTTCCCCCAGCCCTTTTGCCTTTCATTTCTTTTCCCCATTATACTCGGAAAAAACTCATCCGGATCATTAGCGTCAGAGGCGGAGACGGGCGCTGAGTGCCACATGGAAGAGGCGAACGAACATTTCGTTCAATGCCCCTTGAGTGCCGTTTAGCTCAAGGCTTCTCCTTCACAAAGGGAGATGTGAAAATGGGCCCTGCACGAGGCTGTGGGGCGGCCGGCGGCCGGGCAGGGCTGCGCTGGAGCTGCCTCTTCAGGGAGACAAAGCAGAGCCATTTCGACTGCCTTCGATTGATGTCTGAGCTCTTCGGGGAGCATTTAGTGAGGAGGGAAGGGGAGGGGGGGGAGGAATTCAATGGGAGCCCAGATGATGTGCATAGTCATAACCATGAAGCTCTGAAATGCCCAAGGTTGAGCGCTTGGCTCGCTGTCCCCAGCACCCTTTCCACGTTCGTGGATATACGTCAGCTGTAGCCTCTCTGATGGCACAGGGTCAACTGAAGCCAACACCTGGGACCCCTTGGCCAACTCTTTCATAGAATCATAGAATCACAGAATCATTCAGGTTGGAAAAGGCCTCTGAGATCATCAAGTCCAACCTCAAACCATCACCACCAGGCCCACTGACCACATCCCTCAGTGCCGCATCTCCATCTTTCTTGAACCACATCTACATGCTCCCAAAGCCATCGATGCAGATTGCACATTAAGAAGCTGTTAAGGGTCATCATGAAGCCTGTGCCACCACCATGCCTTCTTCTCAATCCTCCTTAACACATGCTATTTCTGTAGGCAGCTTCTGCTCTTCCTGAGCCATCCCAAATTCATACCCTTGTACAAAGAGCAGTGGATGGGGCTGTGCAGGTCAAACCATCCAGGTTCAGTCCTCATACTGGAGATCCCTAATTCTGGCAACATCCATGACAGTGGTCCCCATCCTCTTTGGGCAGCAGAGCTGACACTGATCACAGCTCAGAGAAGCACCATATTAATTTCTCCAGGATGTGAGGTCCCCACTGTCCCCCCCCTTGTCCTACAGCCTTGCTGAGCCCATGGCCGGCCTTCAACACCCCTCAGTGTGGAGACATCTCTCTTTGAGGAGGAAATGTTAAAAGAAAAAATCATGCTTTTCCATTTCTCATTCCTATCTCATGGAGCAAAGAGATCTCCTGGGGAACCCCGAAATTCAGCATCCCCTGACCCTACCTTGGCCTCCTGGAGAGGATAAACCAGCCCATCTCAAAGCAGGAAAAGCAGACGTGGAGCCACTTCAGAGCTAAATGTCCCAGGGCTCTCCCAGCTCCCCAAACCCACCCTTGTCCAGCCTCAAACCCACTGCTAGGACTGAGGACATGGTCAGCATCACTGTCCTTGCAGATCTGCCACCCGAGTGCCACCCAGTCTGCTGCAGTGCTGAACAACAGGCCAGGCTGTGCTGCCACAGCAGTTTTGCCATCAGCCTTGGCCACTAGCTTTACCATTGGTTTTGCCATCAGCTTTGCCACCCACTTTGCTTCCAGACCCCTAGTGTAGAGTCACACAGCTGGGATCACCCCAGCCACCAATGTTGGCTTTGGGCACCCTCCCCATGCTCCATCTGGAAGCAGACAGGAGTGGAATAGAGACAGAGCTGGGTACAATTGGAATGCTGGAATACGGTGTAGGAACTGAGCTACAGGAAGGAAGTTCCTGCCAGGTTTCTAACCCCTACCCACAGCCAGATCCCCCCTAAGAAGCTGTAATCCCTCTTAGGGGCACGGGCAGTAATCAGGGATTTGGCTCCAGGCGTGCAAACGTGTGTGAACACAGGGCAAAGCGTGCAGGCGTGTACATGCATCACAGCTTCGTTGTGCCTGGTAAGTGTGTCGTCAGGATGCAACCAGTGCAAAAAGGAGAAGAAAGACAGCAGGAAGGAGAGAAGAAAATGTGTGATTAGGCAAAATACATAACAGGGCAATTTGGGGTTCCTGATTCCACCTCACCCAGTTTTCCCCCCAGGATAGCTCTGCCCTGGGCTACCCCAGCACTGTACAGAGCAGGACAGCTCCAAATCCAGGAGCTGAAGTGAGCAGAGTTCAGCCTAAAAGCAAAGTGCAGTAGTTAATGACTACCTTCTGTCATTAACAGCTGCTGGATTGGAGTGAGTGGCACCTTGGAAAGGGCTTCCCATGGAGCAGGCTGTCAGACTCCTTACCCTTTTGCATGGATACTCATCACTGCTGAGGGACCAGCAGGTCCATTGGGAGCTGCTCAGTGATGCAGAGCATCCTCTCACACACTTTAGAGCCTCACATGCCTTTGTTTGCCTCTTCCTAACCAAATGCCCAAGCGCCTTCATGCTGACTTCAATCCGATGACCTCAGGAGCAAGAGGCTGGTGATGGGATCCCAGCCCCTTCCAGAGCTGCTCTTGCTCTGGTAGTGAACATATGGCCAAGCACAACCATTTTTCACCAAGGGCAAATTACACAGGGATGGGGATGACCCAGCAGCACACAGCATGTGGCTGCAAGGCAGAGACGTGACGCTGGAGGGATGTGGCTCTGGGCAGCGCTACGTGGCTGTCAGAAGGCCCTTACCAGCCCCAGCACTGCTGTTCACAGCCCACGAGGATTTGAGCACAGCTGTGAAATTCACACCCCAGCCCAGAACTCATTTGCACAGAGGTGCAACTTGCTCAACAAATTAAAATGGAAAGGCCAGAAATCATGTGGCTGATGAGCTGCTCACCTGCAGGTGCACCTCCCTGGGGACAAGAGCATGGCAAAGCCATCCCTCAGTCCTTGCCCAAGGTATCCCAAAGTTCAGCTTCCAGCCTTGCTGTGTCAGCCACTGGCACAGGCTGCCCAGTGAAGTGATGGAGTCACTGCCCCTGGAGGTGTTCAAGAGCCGTGGAGATGTGGCACTGAGGTTTAGTGGACATGGTGGGGGTGCGTTGGAGTTGGTCTCAGGTAGGGTTGATGGTGGTCTAAGAGGTCTTTTCCAGCCTTAATGCTTCTGTGATTCTGTGAGTAGGCATGCTGGTCAGCAGTTAGACTTGATGACCTCAAAGGTCTTCTCCAACACTAATGATTCTGTAAGTGGGCATGATGGTTATGGGTTGGCAGCTGGACTTGATCTTAGAGGTCTTCTCCAATCTTTATGATTCTGTGGACTGTATCTTGCTGCTGGTGATGCTGCCCAAGAAGAGAGCCAGCCCCAGCTCCAGGAATGCTCAGACAGCAGCAGCACCCCCAGTAGGCCTTGAGGGATCACACCTTGGCCATAAATCCCTGCAGGAAGTGCAAGGGAATGTAACCGGGCTCTGCTCAACAGTGGTTGGGGTAGCCCAGGGACACAGGGCACAGCCTGGAGCCCAAGAGTTGCCCATCAGCAGCACTGCTGTACTGGATGGGTGCTCGAGCCCTGGCACAAAGAGTGGAAAGCTGTGGGGGTCCTCTTTGGGGATGTCCCACAGCCCCTGGCCGTGGTGTGGAGAACCCAACCATCATGAGCCTCTGGGCTTCTGGGAGGTGCCATGGGGAGCTCAGAGGATGGACTCAGACCAAGCTTTGAGGGCTGTGCCAAAGCTGGTGAGCATGGAGGCATCCTTCATCTCAACGCCTTACCTCAACAAAGTTTCCCTATTTCCTAAATAGATTTCTTCCTTATAAAAATAACTGGCTCAGAGAGGCCTAATGAAGATGAAAGAGCTTTTAAAGTGGGAATCATAGCTCCTTTTTGGCCATAAAGCATTCAGAATAGCTCTCCGTCATGAAAAAATATTGCATAGCAGGGGATCTGCCAGGGAGGGTGGAGGCAGATAATACAGTTAAGGGATATGAATTGCTTGTGCCACAGAGGTCTCCTGGATCTGGGGGAATCTGGGGAAGGCATGAAGCAAACTGAAATGCTGGAGTGGGTGAAATGGAACCTGTGATGGAGCTTTGTGCTCCATCCCAAAGAAGTGATGTCAACCTCATGCACCCTGCATCCCATTGCAAGAGGAGAGAACCCAAATCCCACGGCAAGAGGGGAGCACCCACGTCCCATTGCAGGAGGGGAGCACCCTTTCTGCTCACCCACACACTGCTTGGCCCCAGTGTCTGGAGGAGCCTCCTGGCAGCCCCTGCAGCACTATATTTTACACATAAAGCAGCCCAGGTGAGCCCTAAAGAAAATGAGTCCTGCTAAGCCTTGTGTTCCTTGCTATAGGAGAGGGATCTGCAGACAAAAGCAGTCTGGTGGAGCAGAGAGACCAGGGGTTTGTGGATGGGGAGGGGGCTGTGTAAGGTGCCATCCCAATAGGTTTATTCAAAATCCCTTTATCCCACCAAAAGCAAACCCCAAGCCCCCAGCTCCCATCGGAGCACGGAGCCCTCCCACGCCTGATCCCCAAAAGGAACAGATGCCCCTGCACCAAACACCCAACAAAGCACTTTCCGTCCAACCCCTCCGTTCCCGAAAGCAATTAGCAGCTTCGCCTGGAAAACTTGGCTGGCTGCAGCTGGCAGGGAGATGCTAATCCCATCCACCTCAGGGACAGCCACATCTGCACCGTGCCCCTTGCTGCTCTGCTTTTGTTCGCTACCTGGAAGGGCCCCTCCGTCCCCATCTCCGCCCCCCCCCCCTCTCCAAGGGCCATCCAGAGGGCGGCTGCAGCACGGCGCTGGGGGTATATAAGGCAGCGGGGATGCGGGGACGTTGCAGACGCGCTCTCTGGGAGACGGGGAAGGTGGTGGCTGCGCTCCAACCCACGCCGCAGGTAAGACCTCAGGGATGCAGCACAGCCCAGAAGGGCTCCTCTGGGGGTGCGGGAGGGGGAAACTTTACAAAATCTTGGCTGCGGTGGGTCGGTTGCACGGTTAGATGGATGACAGCACGGGGATAAAGCACCCTCCTCCGCAAAATGCTCTGTGCATCCCTGCCCCCAGCCTGTACCCCCCTTCATTCTCTTCTTTTTTGGCTTACTGCATGCCGATGTGTTACAGAAGTGGTCCCCACAGTTGCAGATCCAGCACAGCTGTGCCAAAGCTGGGAGGTCCCGGACAGCTGCTCCCAAGATTTCGGGGCAAAAGACCAAAAAGCACCTCCACACCCACGCTCTGCCCACTCTCTACGGAGCGGGATGAGATTTTCCTTAATTTGCCTATTGTTTTCTAATTGTGGGACGGGGTTTTCCTCCCCTGGTGCTCCCAAGGTGAACCACGTGAGTCCCCACAAAGTTAAAAACAACTTGGGAAAGAGTTGGGTCTGGCCAAAGCAAAGCGCGTGGATACACCCGCGTGGCACCGCCGCCGTCACCACAACCCTCGCCTTGTCTGCACTCACCCAAAGCAGTCCCTGCAGCACAGCCTTCAGCTTCCAGCCTCAGCCTGGGTCCATTTTAGCAAACCTTTTGCACAGCAGCGGGGCCATCCCTGAGCACGCCGGCATCCCCGGCGCCTCCAGCATCTCCCAGAGTGCTTCCCAAGCGATGATCTGATGTTATTTCATGTATCGTTTCAGCTCGAGGGGGGTTTGCAGGGGCTGCAGCCTGCAGGCAGCTCCACCGCGCTCTCCCCCTGCAGCATCACTCGTCTGCCCGTGGCTCTCAGGAGGGGCAGAAATCCTCACGGCAGCAGCTGTCACCTGCAAAGCCGGGTGTTCACGCAGGTGACAAAGGACCTGGGATTTCAGAGGCAAAGGATGGCGACAGCAAAGCCACAAAGGGCTGGAAGGAGGGGATGCGGTCCCAGCAGAAGCAGCAGCCCCAAATTTGGGCAAATAGTTGTTATTTTTTTCCTTTTTTTTCCATAGCTCCTCCGCAGTTTGGGTGCCCACCCCTCGCCAGTAGGATGCGGGGCGCGCTGTGCCACAGCCTGCCCGTGGTGCTGGGGCTGCTGCTGTGCCACCCCACCACCGCCAGCGGCCCATGCTGGGAGAACAGCAAGTGCCAGGACCTGGCCACCGAGGCTGGTGTTTTGGTAAGTGGGAGCGTGGGGATGCCCCGGGCTTGGTTTGCTTTCTAACCCAAATGGAGGAGGTGACGGGATGCTGTCCCTGCTGGGTGACACAGCACGAGGCGGAGTGATACCTTCAGCACTGTGATCTGTGGGGTTAGGGTGTGCTCATGCCTTTTGGCTTTGTAGAGTCACAGAATCCCAGAGTGGTTTGGGTGGGAAGGGACCTCAAAGCCCCCCCAGCCCCAAGCCCTGCCACAGGGATACCTCCCACCAGGTGAGGTTGCCCAAAACCCCATGCAGGGATGGGGCACCCACAGCTTCTCTGTTCCACTGCCTCATCACTTTCATTATAAAGTACATCTTCACGTTGGGTAAAATCAGTTTCTTGAACTGATATCATCCCTCCTACGTGGGACAAACCAGGAAATCAGGGAGTGGTAATGGGATGGTGGTCATGGTTCATCCTCTGCAGGGGCTGAGCATGCTCTGGGGACCCAACACACAGCCTCCATGGGTGGTCCATGCCCCCTTTTACGTCCCCATAGGATGGGTTGGGTGCTCCCCCTGGGGGGACACGTAGAGTGGCACTTGCATGGCCAAGGCACATGGCCACAGGTTGGATGTTAGGAAAGATCTCTTCCCTGAAAGAGCATTGCTGCAGTGGCACAGCTGCCCAGGGGGTGGTGGGGTCACCATCCCTGGAGGTGCTCCAGAACCGTGATACAGCACTTGGGGACACAGTGACTGGCCATGGTGGTGGGGGGCTGACAGGTGGACTTGGCGACCTTAGAGGTCTTCCCTAAGCTGACTGATTTTACGCTTCCATTTCGCCCCATGCAGGCGTGTGCCAAGGCGTGCCGTGCTGAGCTGTCGGCCGAGGCACCCGTGTACCTGGGCAATGGGCACCTGCAGCCCCTCTCGGAGAGCATCCGCAAGTACGTGATGAGCCATTTCCGCTGGAACAAGTTCGGCCGTCGCAACAGCAGCAGCGGAGGGCACAAAAGGGAGGAGGTGGCCGGCCTCGCCCTGCCTGCCGCGTCACCCCACCACCCCGCCGGGGAGGAGGAAGATGGAGAAGGGTTGGAACGAGAGGAAGGGAAGCGCTCCTACTCCATGGAGCATTTCCGCTGGGGCAAGCCGGTGGGGCGGAAGAGGAGACCCATCAAGGTGTACCCCAACGGGGTGGACGAGGAGTCGGCTGAGAGCTACCCCATGGAGTTCCGGAGGGAGATGGCGCCCGATGGGGACCCCTTCGGCCTCTCCGAGGAGGAGGAAGAAGAGGAGGAAGAGGAAGGCGAGGAGGAAAAGAAGGATGGAGGCTCGTACCGCATGCGGCACTTCCGCTGGCACGCGCCGCTGAAGGACAAGCGCTACGGCGGCTTCATGAGCTTGGAGCACAGCCAGACCCCGCTGATGACTCTGTTCAAAAACGCCATCGTCAAAAGCGCCTACAAGAAGGGTCAGTGAGCAGCCCGGCCCACGTGGCCCCACGCAGCTTTAAGTGTCCCGCCGCCATATGTGTGTGTCACTGAGATCCACAGATCGCTCCTTATGTCGTCAATTACTCCTCCAAAGCCCTCCTGCCCCGACACCGAACGGCAACAGGTTGGGGCTGAATGCACCAATGTGAGCAGTGCTCACGCTGGGTCATTTTCCTACTTTCACCAAGCTGTACAATACTGTAAATGATGGATTAAAAGAATTCTAAAAAATATATATATATATATATACATATATATAGACAGATAGATAGATAATTTTTGCAAGCTAGCCATGCGTCTGCAATGCCTCTGAGGCTGTGTCTTGCAAAGGAAACAGGGACAAGGTTCAGTGGGCACGGTGGTGACAGGCTGACAGTTGGACTTGATAGTCTTACAGGTCTTTTCCTACCTTAATGATTAGCACAGAATCGTATCATAGAATGGCTTGGGTTGGAAGGGACCTCAGGGATCATCAAGCTCCAACCCTCCCCCTGCCACAGGCAGGGCTGCCAACCTCCATACCTAATACTAGAGCAGGCTGCCCAGGGCCCCATCCAACCTGCCCTTGAACACCTCCAGGTGTTCTAACAGATCTAACAGTGAAATTTAGAATAACTCCAAGCCCAAATCCTGCAGCTGGGGACAAAAAGGCATCGCTGGGGCTGTGCATGGGAGATGGCTGTGGGGCTACATTTCAGCATAGGTTACTCCCAAGGAAGGGATTCAGGCTCCCCCATCCCTAGGCAGTTTCCCCGGTACTTATCTCCCAGGTAAACTCATTAATTGCCTATCGAATGGCAACACAGAAGACTCTTGGGTACAACAGAAAGTGACATCATTTATAACGTCACGTTGCTAAATCATTTGCACAGAAGGGCAATGAAAGCAGGGAGCAGCTGGGGATGTGGAACCACCTGCAAGAGCAAAACCTGTGCCAGGAGTAACAAATCCTCACCATTTCCCCCAGCCTCACAGAGACCCAGGTGCCATGAACGTGCCAACAGAGCAGATCCCATAATGTGGCAATATCAACATTTATTGGAGGGTGTGCCTGGAAATATCAACAGCATCTCGGCCCTTTCACAGCCCACTCCCCTCCTGCCCTCAGCTACGCACGGAAACAACGCAGTGCCCTGAAATACAGAGATGGAAACACACACATGCACCTAACTGCCAAGTTTATAGAAATATACTTTGTCATCTATACATACACCGGTATCTAAACTAAACGTGATGTACAAACAAGTCACTTACACTGTGTGTGTGTGTGTGTGTGTGTGTGTGTATGTGTGTGCAGGGACATTTACAGGTGGAGTTTGGGTCCTGAAATGCAACGCTGAGCACAGCCAGCACTTGCTTTTGGAGGGGAATAGGGGATGTGCTGGGGGACGTAGCAAGGGAACGGCACTGGGACCAGAGAGACCACAGCAAAACCCCCAGCCAGGGGATAAGGTGCAGTCCTGCCCCAGGATCCCTGAGCAGCAACAGAACCCCAGGACATGCCCTGTGCCATCCCTGTGGCAGCCAGGTTCCAAGGAGCAAGCCTTGTGCTCATCTTCCCACTTTCCTTGTGAATTTGAAGTGGTTTCGAAGTGTCTTCCCCCCATGCACACACAGTCTAGGGGGTTAAGTGCTTTTCCTACTGCATTTTGCTAAACTTCTACTGCTTTTCATTAGCACAGCTATGGAAGCAAACCCTCCTTTGTCAAGCAGCATCCTCGTGTTCCCAATGCCAGCTCCACAACTTCACCCAGCCAAAACTCCAGGAGGACCAGGCATAACTAAGGGAACAAAAAGGGACAGGCTGGGAGCAGAAAGATGGGGGGACCTCCACAAGTGGCTGTGGCAAGGGACAGCCTCAGGCTCTGGGCAAGGCTGGCAGAGGCAGAGCCACGCTGCAATCCCAGCCCAGGGACTGAAATAAACCCTTGTTTTTCCTGTCCTCTTAAGCTAGGTCATTTCCTAAACCCGGATTACATGACAACCACACAAACAAGCGGTAACCTCGGGGCAACTGCAAACTGCACCCGCCACCAACCTTAAAAAATAAGAGAGAGGAAAAAAAGAGGATGTTAACGTGTAATTACACCTTCAAATAACTGTCTGAAGAGCTACAGTGAGAAGGGGCAGAGAAATGAGTGGTCGCTGAAGCAACCCAGCTGGGCACAGGCAGCACCGCTGTAACCACTGGGTTTACCTGCTGTCCCCCTGCTGTGCACGGCAGCATCTCCCACACCTCCAGTTTTGAGTTTTAGATCCTCCTGTGTCTCTTCCTGCAGTGAAGTCAGAAGCAGTGTGTCCAGCTGGAAGGAAAGGAGCTGCCCCGGAGGTGACATGGGATTTCACAGCAGTCCTGGTGCAGGAGGCTCCATGCTTGGCTCAGCAAAAAGCTGCCTGACTGCAGCAGAAGCCTTTTTTTTTTTTTCCAAAAGGATTCTGTTAAAAAAAAAAATCTTCCCCTCAGACAGGAATGCTAACACTGTGAAATCCCAAACCAAGAGCATGAAAACAGTTGGTTAGAGTGTTGATATGCCCAAATGTGGCTGCTACTCATGACTTATGGTGGCTCCAGGTGCCTCACTGCATAAGCACTGGCTGTGGCTGCTGTATGGGCTTCCCAAGAGCACCCTGCTGATGACATGGACAAGTCAAGTGTAGCTCTCCTCCTCAATAAAAGTCTTCCCAAATAAATCACATTTTCAAGTGACCTGGAACCAGCCAGGTTGTTGTGTATCCCAACACTGGGACGGGACAATTGCTGCCCTCCTGTCACTCCAGGCACTCCTCTTGTCCAGAGTGAAGCACCCGAGCAACCGGCCACACACTGGGGCAGCTGCTGGGAAGATGCAGCTCACAGGCCAGGAGCTGGACGTGTGGACTGCACCCTTTCCAGTGATCTCCCTTGTGCATGAGCTCCAGCAGGATTTAGTTTTACAGCTGCCCCAGCATCCGGCGTGCTGCACCGCACATCCCCTTTTACAATCTCACACCCTGCAGCTTCACCCCTGCACCCTCGCCAGGGGTTCTCAACATGGCTAACAGATGATTTGGGGAGGGATTCCCCAAGGAACAGGTTTGCTTTACACTGGGAAGATGTACATGCCCAAAGCTCTCTGCCAGGAACCAGAGCATCTCCTATCCCCTTCCCAAAAACAAAACTGGAGAGGGAGGTCAGAGCAATGACACACCTTCCTGCACCACCAGCTGCCCCCAAAACATTGGCAGGGGATCACTAAAGAAAGTACATGAGACAGGTTTGGGGTGCCAATGAATCTTGGGGTAGTCTTAGTGTCCATGTCCCTATCTGTCATGCAGAAGGATGCGCTTCTCCAGGTGGTTGGCAGTCTCTCCCCAGGAGGTCCTTTGGCACAAGCTGTGCAGCAGAGGCTCTGTCCTACCAGCACGGCCATCCTTAGTACACACATAGGTCCGGGAACTTCATCTCATACACTGGGATGGAGTGGTTCTGGGGCTGGCCGTAGGCAGCTGTGATGGTGCCTGATGGGCTTGGTGGTGGCCTGAAACATGAGAGACAGAGGGAGGTGTTTCACACAGATGTTTCATGAGGAAGCAAAGCCTGCTGCAGAGCAGAAAACATTGCATTCCTGCACCACTGCCATTCTCCTCAGTGCCCCCATAGCAGAAGGGAACCGCAGCAAACAAACCAGAGGCTGCTCCCACCGTACCTAATCTCCTGTGCTACCAAAGGTACCCCAGTGCCAGGCTGGCACCCACCCCCAGCACCCTGCAAGCAACACAATTGGGTGGTCTGACTAGCCATGCTCAGCCTGGCATGCTCAGCCATCACCCCAACTTACCGTATGGTGATCTCAAAGATCTGGTTGAGTTTGCTCTGCAGCAGCGTCGCCTGTAACACACACAGCAGCTGTATCAGCGTGGGTACACCCCAGGAACAATAGCAGTGCAAACAGGACAGACACCCCATCGGCCTTCCCCGTTCACCAGAGAAGGAAGAAGGTGGCCTCACAAAATCCAGAGCTGCACTGCCACCATCCCAACTGGGCCTATGTGGGGATTTAGGGCCACAGCTTCAACTCACCCGGGCGCCACAGTGAGCAGCAATCTCCTCAAATGGGGCTTTCTGAAATTTCTCCACCACTTGTCGCCTCCGCTCTCGTTCTTGTTCCTCCACAGCAACACTGTCTACTGAAGCAAAGGGGAAACGGCTCTCAGCTGTTCCCCCCAGCACAGATCACCCACACTACATCGCCACCCCCTAGCAGACAGCGTGGATTTGAGCATCACTAGTAAGCCAAGCAGAGGGTCCTCAGTGCCTGAATCTGGTACCTGCCCCCTAGGGACACCCTAGGGAGAGGCACAGAGATGAAGCTGCCCGGCCAAACTGCCACCTGGGTGCAATGTCACCATGGCAAAAGCACTGTGGAACCATCCACCCATAATGCACACAGGGGTGATGAACCCACACATCACCCACCCATATTCAAACATGTCAGCCTCCACCTCTCCCTCACTTACCTATTGCCTTCTTCAGTGTCTCATATGTGATCTCTTCAGCTGGTGCTCTCTAGAGGAAGAGGAAAAGCAGACGGCTCAGTGTTCAGCACATGATAGTGTTTTGGAATCACAGCAACCCAGAACCAGTGCCTCGAGCTGTATTCTTGAACTGAAATACAGCCTATCCTTAACATAATGTTTTTTCAGGCTAGACTACCCTGGCCTCAGAGCTTCCCAAGAGGTCCTGGGTCTAAGAAACGTTGACAGTGGGAAAATAAAGGAGGAAGTTTTTCCACACAGAGGGTGGTGACGCACTGGAACGGGTTGCCCAAGGAGGTTGTGGATGCCCCATCCCTGGAGGCATTCAAGGCCAGGCTGGATGTGGCTCTGGGCAGCCTGGTCTGCTGGTTGGCGACCCTGCACATAGCAGGGGGGTTGAAACTAGAGGATTTTTGAGGTCCTTTTCAACCCAGGCCATTCTATGATTCTATGATAATATGAAAGGTTTGCCATCCAAACAGCAGTGTGAGATCCTCCCAGATGTGTAGCTCTCCTCACACACATATCAGCACCTGGAGGGGAGCATCAGTGGGACATGGGGCCTTTCTGTCCCCGATCTGCTGCCAAACACACCAGGGCTGAATAATGGATCCCTGTGCTCATAGTCAGCAGAGCAGTTATGCACGCAGCCAAATGAAGAATTATAGAAGGCTTAATTGTACACTGTCAGGATGCTAAAAGTGCACAGTACCAAAGAAAAGATGCAGTCTCTACAGCTCAGGTGTAACACAGTACCTGCTCTCGCTCAGGACTGTTTCTAGACTCCACTTCAACCTGCAGGGAAATGGTCTCGCCAATGCTCTTCCTCTTGGACAAGCGGTCTTCATCTAGGGAAAACCAATATAGATTAGCTGATTTGCTGCCATTCCTCCAACTCCAGAACTGCCCCATGCCTCATCTCCAGAGCAGCAATCAGTCTATCCAGGTGTTCACCCAAATTCACCCAGCCCAGCACAACTAAGAACTGAGCCAAACCCAGTGGGTTTTATGACACCATCAGTCCAGCTCTCCATGCATGTGGCAACCCCAGGAATCTCCCAGCTGACACATTTCTCTAATGCTACACCTCTAAGGAAGGGCAGAAAAACAACAGACCTACAGGTAGCACAAGAACTTGACATTCCCATTACCGTGTAGAATGCTTCCCTCCCCCTGGTTCTCCAGTAGACCACAAGGTGGCACATACCAGTCAGCTGGGGGACATAGGGTGTGCTGAGCCGGTCTGCATTGTAACCGCTGCCACCCAGCACTTCACTGATCTTGCTCTGCCAGAAGAAAACCTCCGGGCCCAGGCGGTCAAGGCTCTTGCTTAATCTATGGGGATGGAAAAAAAAAACAAAACAGGGGACACAGCTATACCTTCTCTGCTTGGGAAGCGGCACCAGAAGGGAGAGGGTTTCCAGCCCCTTTCAGTCAGAAAGAGAGGGCTCATATGGCTTTGCTTAGCACCGTGAGAGTTGGATACATCATATTCTTGAGACCAGTGAGTTAAGGAAGGTGGTTCTCCCCTTTTCCTCTTCTCTCATGAGACCCCACCTGCAAGCACTGTATGCAAGTCTGGGGCCCCCAGCATAAAGACATGGATCTGCTGGAGCAGGTCTAGAGACCACAAGGATGCTGAGAGGGCTGGGGCACCTCTCCTACAGGAACAGGCTAAGAGCTGGAGGTACTCAGACTGGAGAAAAGGCGGCTTTGGTGAGACCTTACTGCAGCTTTCCAGTACTTAGAGGATCCTGGAAGGTGGAGAGGGACTCTTTGTCAGGGGGTGTACTGACAACAGGCTGAGGAGTAACAGCATTAAACTAAAAGAAGGTATGTTTAGATTAGATATTACAAAGAAATTTCTCATTACAAGCATGGTGAGGCACTGGAATATGCTGTCCAGAGAAGTAGTGGATGCTCCATCCCTGGAGGTGTTCAAAGGCAGGCTGAATGGGGCTTTGGGCAACCTGGTGGAGTTGGAAGTGTCCCTGCTCATGGCAGGGGTTGGAATGGGATGGGCTTTAAGATCCCTTCCTAATCAAACCATTTTAGGACTCTGTCTCTGGGTACACCTGTACAAAGCCACTGAGGACCAGAAGGGCCCTCGACCCATCACAACAGATACAAATGTGCTCAGCAGAGGAGCACCACCCCAACCTAGGGAATGTCTTAAAATAACAGTGGCACTCACTGGGGCTGCTTCCGTATTTGGGACCTCCTCACCAAACGTGACACGTGCAAAGTGTGCCAAAGGCTATCCCAGCAGGAGTGATACAGCCCAGGCAGCCCAAGGCTGATCAGCATGCAGCACGTCCTTGGGCCAGCAGCAGAGCAGAGCAGCAGGAAGGTATGCCACTTCTGCACCCACGTTGCTGGCTGGGTGGGGAAGGAATCAGCCAGCAAAGCCAATCCTGGTATATGACCAGCTGTGAGCACAAACTGTGGCAGCCAGCCCCTTCCCTGATTGCATGACACCCTCCTTGGATCCAAAAAAAGGCTGAAAACTACTTACCACTGTGACATGCCCAGATGGGAGATGCAGACAAGCGCAGGCAAACAAAAGGTAAACTCTTTACCACCCATACGCCTACAAACGTTAAATCCTTGGGATCAGGTAGTGGGGAAGAGGATGTTTCCAGCAAAGGTGCTTACCTGGGTTTCTCCACAAACACATCTTCAGGGAGCAGATAGGGAGCTTCCTTCTGTCGCATCTGGATGACCTGCAGAAGGCAAGCAAGGGGTCAGGCTCAAACTTCACAGGCAGCCAGGTAGGCTGCAGCAGGCAAGGCTCCAGCGCCCACCCCAAGCCCTCGCACCTCGTGGATGTGCTGGCAGAAGGTGGGCACTGTGATGAGCTGGCTGATGAGGTTCAGGTAAGCCGCACCAAGGGCGAAGAGCGCACAGCGGTTGTATGCTGTCAAGTTGTCTTCGTTGATCTGAGCTATCTCCTGCAGCAGAGACACAGCCCCATGTGATGGGGATGGGCAAGGTCCCAGGTTGGTCCCCATCCACCTCGCAGCACTGCTGCCTGCATACATCCCAGCTTTTATGGAGCAAGGAGTTGGGGCATTTCAGAAGCTGGCAGGCTGACCGGGGTCTCTTCCCCGCTGTACTAATCTGATCCCACTGTGGCAGGAGAAGCCTGCGGGTGAGGAACTTGTATCCCCCTTGCTCAGAGACCCCAACTCCAAAAAAAACCCAAACAAACCAAAAAGCCCTTCCCAGAGGCTCCTTCAGTACCTCTACTGCCTCTCCCCAAGTAGAGACCAGCTCTGGAGAGAGAATGCCAGGCAAGATGCCAGGGAAGGGGCTCTCACCCAGCACGTCAGGTGTCCCATTAGCATTTTGGCACTGAGCCCCAGCAGCACACTCAGCTTTCCATTCACCTACCTGCACTGCCAGCACCAGGCGGATGAGGTCCACTACGACCTCCTCATTAGCCAGCTCAATGCTGATGAGAACCAGCATGCTGTAGAGAGCCTCGTAGTGAGCCTGGATGTTGCTCTCCTCCTTGCATATCAGGTAGATGTGCCGGAAGAGCTGCTGGCTATGCTGCAGGAACACAGAGGGATGTGGTCACCTTCTAAGCATCCTCTACAGACAACACTACTATCAACGTAAAAGGAAAAACAAAAAAGCAGCAGGGCCCAGCAAAGGGGCTCTCATCCATGCACAAAGGAGCAGAACTCCTCCAGTTAACAAGCAAACAGAGAAAGCCCCAGGGATTGGGAGCTGTGACTCCCAGGTGGTGTCGGACCCTGATGGGGAAGAGGCACCAGCAGGTCTGAGAGCAGAGCCCAGGACAGGGGCTCACAGCATCAAGCCCAGGGAAAAGATGCTCCCATTGCAGCAGCATGAGAGCTCAGACCACAGCAGAAAAATAAAGGTCTGAGCCACACTACTCAAGAGCA
Source organism: Gallus gallus (assembly GCF_016699485.2). Classification (NCBI taxonomy): domain Eukaryota; kingdom Metazoa; phylum Chordata; class Aves; order Galliformes; family Phasianidae; genus Gallus; species Gallus gallus. Next base: position 105,197,000 of record NC_052534.1, read on the forward strand.
AGGCGTAGGATAGAGCTGGGCACGCACTGGTGCAGGGGAAATGTAGCTCTTGCACTGCTTTCAATGCAGGGGCTGCTCCCGGGTGTGGAACATAATAAACTGATCCTCTCTTGGCCTCAGGTTAGTTTCAGAGGGGTTTGCACAGGGAATATTTTAAAGTGAGAGGAAATTCTGTGGTTTTGGGGTTTTTTTTTGGTGCCTTTTTCTTTTTAAATACTAGGCAACTTTGAAAATCACTTGATAAACAGCATTTGGGATACTAGCACATCCTGGGGTACTCATTTCTTGGAACAAACAGCAGATTTCGGGGTCTACAAAGGCTCACACGCGAAGCACTGATGTAGACTGAATCCCACTGTCCTTTCCCAGGGACACCCCCAGGTTCGGCGGCCTCACTGCATGCCTCCAGTGTGGCTCGGGGAAACCAAGGCACTGTTCACACACAGGTGTGCATGAGGACAGCTTGACCCAGGCTCTGACACTACCTTCTTCATGAAGACAGAATCTTGGCGCGAGCATTTTTCCACTTTCAGCTTCAGGACTGAGATGTCGCTGATGGTGCTGCAAGGAAAGGCCAAGAGGAAGGGAAAATTCAGACACCAGAAGAAGGATGTGCAATCCCCACACGCCAGCAGAGCTGCTGGCTAGGAACAAGGCACTGGGAGGAACCAAGGAGGAGAAGCTGAAGGTTGGTTTTAGAACCCATCTGAGCAATCCAGATATTCGAGAGAGCTAAATCACTATAGGATTTCGAGAAAGTTGCACTCAGGAATACAAAGGCAAATTGACAAAGAAGCGTGCATGCAGAGTAGATTAGCAGGACCACAGCAAACCCCGTGGAGATATTGCCATGTGGGATTCATCACCTTCTTCCGATTTAGCTTCATTCCTCTCCAGAGTAAGGCTAGCTAAATGCAGCGCAGCAATGCCAGTGCCCAGCAGACCTATCTGTGGGGATGCAATGCAGTCGATGAACCCACTCGAGGAGGTTACTGCTCCTGCACATCCTCCTGGTATCACTGTCTGCCTAACCACAGTTACCCTCAGCAGGGTGGTCCCACATTCCTCTGGGCACAGCCTCTCAGAGACACCCCCCACCCATTTGGCTCTTAGCAGGCTGCTCATCTGCAGCATTAGACCACCCCAAGATTGGTAGCAGATTATAATAACCCTGCCAGCAGCCCCAAAGCCTGCAGGCACTCTCAGCCTGACAGATCTCCCTCCAGAGCCTGCTCTGTGAGGACTGCCAGCCCCAGCCCTGTTGGGGATCCCGGGGCACACACCTGATGGTAGAGAACTTCTGCCGGTTATCATGGCGATCAATGAAGCTGATGAGGATCTCAAGGACAAAGAGGCGAATCTCAGCATCCTCCATGAGGGCTGCAGAGAGCAGCCTGTCCAGGAAGGCGCTGGGAAGTGCTGTGAGCATGTTACTGCACTGGAAGCCCACGGAGACCTGTGAGCATCAATTAAAAAGGGAGGCAACATGACAGCATCACTTGGGTTAAAACACACCCAAGAAAGGGGGAAAGTGGGCAGAGAAAACTAAGTACAGTTTCAGCTCTTGCTAAACCACCCCAAGGGAGCTCAAGTCAGGTCCCCATGCCAGCAGCTGTCTTTGGTCACAGGGGTTGGCTTGCAGGGGTTGGACACTGCTGCAGGGACAGTGACACGTTCATACCTGTAGGAGGGACTTGAGGAGCATTATCTGCGTCAGCCTATTTCGGTTCTCCCTGCCAAGGAGAAAAGAAACGAATGCTAAAATCAGGGTGAAAACAAAAACAATCCTTCCACGCTCAAAGGATAGAAAAGCCTCAGAAAGGGCAAGACCTGTTTCCTGGGTTATTACTGCATACAGCTGTAAAGGTCCTGTGTCTAAGAAACGTTGATAGTGGGAAAATAAAGGAGGAAGTTTTTCCACACAGAGGGTGGTGACGCACTGAACAGGTTGCCCAAGGAGGCTGTGGATGCCCCATCCCTGGAGGCATTCAAGGCCAGGCTGGATGTGGCTCTGGGCAGCCTGGTCTGCTGGTTGGCGACCCTGCACATAGCAGGGGGGTTGAAACCAGATGATCATTGTGGTCCTTTTCAACCCAGGCCATTCCATGATTCTATGAGAATGGGATGTGCAGAGCTCTGTGAGTATTTCCAGGCTGTCCCATCATCCACAACACACTGCCTAAGCTGCTCATGCCTGCCAAAGGACTGAGCTACACTGAGATGGCAGTGTCGCCAGAGGCTGAACTGCAGGCTACAGCTTCTCTGCTAACTGCTGGTACACCTACCTGGACATCCACAGCAAACACCATCTCATGTGTTTTAAAAAAGCTCTCCCAGAGGAGTCTCATGAGATGGTAAAGGAGCAGTGACAAACAGCCCGGCATGGCCAAGCCAGCACTGAGAAGCAGTTGGCAACTGGCATCCCAGAGCTATGAGCGTGCTTCTGCTGCAAGGAGAGCTGCCCCAGTTGAACAGTATGTGGAGCCCAGTGTATCTCACACCATGTGATACAAGACTGAACACGGGCACCAGGAATTACCCCCACATCAGTGAGGAGCAGAGTGTGTCTGCTATCAGGCAGCACGTCTCTCCCATCAGAAATGAGTGGGAGCAGCCGGGCCATACTTTGGAAATAAATATAGCATGAAAATCTGTTTGCTCCTTACCTACATGTTTCAGTGCTGATACCCTCGCTCCAAATAGCTCTCAAACTCCGTTCCCACACTTCTCAAGTAATTATGTTGTTTGGGTGCTTTCCTTTCCCTCTCTTCCTCCACAGCCGGTTATATATACCGCCTACCACTCAGTGTCAATAAAAGCTTGGAGGCAGCTCAGAGGGGCCACACGCAGAGTGAGGAGGTAGCAATGAGCTGCTGGTCCCCACAGAGACAAAAATGAGCTTCTCAAAAGCCATGGCCAGCAGCCACCTTGCTGACCCGATCACCACGTCTGAAGTCACTCCTCCAAATATTATTCCTTTTTCCCTGCTAAAGTTTGGATGACACCTCAGGACTGAGCTCCTCACTCCAATCTCTCAGCAGGAACCCAAGGAAGAGGAAAGTTCAATTGCAGCATCAGTAGCTGTAAACACCTTTCCACCTTAGTGCATCAGTGCTTCAAAGGGCCTCAAATACTTGCCCTTGTCATCATGTTTCCATCACAAAGCAAAGCATCTTGACCAAGATCTCATGTTGTTCAGCTTCCCTTGGTCTTTGGTGGAAGCTCTTGATGCCCAGCCTTTGTAATAATGTACCTAAATCCCACCCTGTCCTTATGTCTCACTGTCCCCAAAGGCCACCTCAAGAAGCTCCCCTGCACTTTCCATCTTGCATTCAAAGTCTTTTACCTTGATGCATGGGACAGCTGGAGGGAGAGAAGAGCAGGGTTAGGAAGAGGAGAAAGAAAAGTATCCACACTCACCCAGCTTTGCCAGCCTCAATGGACTGCTGCGTGGATGGCAGAGGCACCTTGTTCATGATGAAGGCCATCACCTCTGACTGCTGGTAAGTGGGCAGTGTGCTGGCAAAGGACCCTGTGGGGACAAGGGTGCACTGGTAGCGTGTGAGGAACTGTGACCACCCACAGGTCATGGCACCCTGGGAAACATTTAGTACTGCCATCCTCCAAGCCAGCTGCTGGACTCACAGCCAGGCTGGAATAGGAAAAGGCCTTGCTGGATCCAGTACCTGCAGGCAACTTTCCCTTCAGGGGGATTCAAGAGCCATCAAAACGCCTCCTGGAAGGAACAGCCCTAAGCCCAGACAAAGAGAGGCAGAGATGCCAAGCCCTCCCCTGTTTTGGATGCATCTCCATCCTCATCAACTCAAGCAGGCTCACACCTGCCTTTTCCTCCTCCTCTCTTTCCTTTCTCAGGGTGTCCAAGCCAGGAAGGAGAAGAACAGCCTCCACATAGCAAGTCTGCTGGGATCAATGGGGTTGCAATGCCACCTGCTGATAACCCACATGCTGCAATGGGTAAATCTCATTTCCCATCGCTGCTTTTAGGACGAGAGCCATTTTCTTTTGCCCTGAATCACCCTAAGATACAGAAGCAGAAACCTACCACATGGGAGGCCACCCACCAGCACAGCCCACACCTACAGCAGGCACTGCGAGACTCCCCACCTATGGTTTTAATGACAGCCTCCTGGAACATCCTCTCCTCGTGCTCTTTGATGATCTTGCTGCTGACACCAGTGATGCAGTTGTAGCTCCCCGTCAGCGCGTAGTCGATGCTGAGCCGCAGCTGCCTCAGCAAGGTGTTAAACACCTCCAGCACCGTGGGGCCTGGGATGGTGAGAAGGGAGAGAGATGGGAGATGGGGGGGAACAGTGTTTTTTCCCCATAGAGATGGAGCCTGTAGTTTCCCCAGGGGTGGTGTCATTTATGCCTCCTACTACCCCTGTAAACAGACTGAAAGCCATATGTAGAGTTTTAACCCTACCAGCTCCCCCAGTCAAGACAGGAGAGAAGTGGTCTTCCAGCAGCAACGTGAGCTCAATGTATTCATAGCAAGCCCCAGAAAAAGAGCCCTGAAAATCCCTTTGCCCCCCCCTGCGTGGAGGTGAGGGCTTCCATTGCATTCAGCTGCCTAAACTTAGGCAGCTGCACGTGGGCGTTGCAGCTCCCATCGCAGACAGCTGAACGTGGGCGTTGTGCTCGGGTGCACTGAAATGGTACCAAACAGATCCCCAGCACTCCTGGGTGCTCCGAAGCAGATCCCCCACACACCGGAGTCCAGCTCAAACCTTCAGCAGCTGAAATAAAAAGGTGACAGGATGGATGGATGGAGGGACAGACCTATGCACTTACCAACAGATCCAGAGGCTGCAATCACTGCTGCTTCTGACAGGACCTCCACAATGCCCGCACGCACGGTGGCTGCGCTCTTGCTGTTGGCATCCAGGTGGCCAAGAAGCTGCTGGATCACGAGATGGGAGTGCTGTGGCTGGAAGGAGAGAGTGAATATCAGTGAGGGTGCCACATGCAAGAAGTGATGATCCATTTCTCTAACACACACAGCTATGGGGACTCATGCCCAGCTGTATCAAGCCCCTGCCCGGCTCTTTCCAACACATCTCCAGATGCAAAATGGGAGAGGGCACCCAGAGGAAGTCTGTTTTACAAGAATGAGCAAGAGCTTGGAGCAACTTGCACAGGAAAAAGGGATCTAAAGAGCTGCTGAGATCTAAGGAAATAGCACTGATTAATCCTGAGGATTTCAGGGTCCTGCTGAGTTATTGTGACCCTACACCTCCAATATGCATTAACAGGATTCTGTAAAATCTAGTAGGGCTATAAAGGGTTTTAGGCAGTTTACAGGATTAGAAACATGAAAGGAAAGTGGGGGATGGCAATCTGCCTGTCAGTATATTGGTTCTCCACGCTATCGCTTGGCTGAATCCAAAAGTGAAGGAAAATCACAAGGGGGAGAAGTCTGGGAGTCCAGGGGCTGCCCCAGCAAAGTGGGAGCAGGGTAGGAAGGCAGCACCATGCCTGACAGCATGCACTGACCCACACAAAGAGAAAGAGAGTGGCCATTTAGGGATTACCTAAACTGCATTTCCATGGCCAGAGCTCCCAGTGAAGAGTCTGGCAGGTCTGTTCCTATCAAAGGACAGAGATACTGGTGGGCAGGCACCCTCACGATACCTGGGTTTGCCCAGGGCATTTTTAACCCCAAATAGTGCCTCTCCTCCTCTGCAGGGATAGGGAGGGAGGTTGTGTTGATTTCCACAGTAGTGATCTGAAAAGAGGCAGCTTTTTACCAAAGTCCAACTGCTTCCTTTGAGTGTTTCACAGCACACTGCTAGCACATCTGAATCAGCAACGCTTCGGTTTATGCTGAGAGGGAAGCAATCTCTCCCAGGACCGAGACACAGGCTCCATGCACAGCATGCTAAATCATGCACAGCTGTCACACAGAGAATCTAAGGTGTATGAGATATGTAAAACCCCCAGTCCACACTGCCATGCATCTCAGTGGCGCCCATTCTGGGACACGCTCAAGGGCCCACTAAGTGCTCAGATCAGTGCTGTCAGGATGCAGCACTGCAGTAGCTGCTGTGACTCAGCCCAGCCACAAACACAGACTTGGGTGCTCCCAGGCATGCACACGTGTCCCCAGATGCTTCCAAAGGCCAGAAATCCCACCAGCTTCCCACCTGAATTGAGTACATGATGATCCTGAAGCAGCGGGTGGCAAAGATCTTCGGCTCCCACAGCGAGTGGTTATCCAGGTGGCTGGAGAGAGATGGAAACAGAGCAGATGGTAACCGTGTCCCCAGACAATACAGCAGTGCAAACCAACACCAAGAGCAGGGACAGCCAGGAGCAGAATGGAGTAAATGCTGCATGTGAGAGCAGGGATACAAATCGCTCTCTGAGGTGACTTTTCTCAGTAACAGATAACTATCCAAAGCCATCTTCCTCCAAAAACAAGAGCTGAAACCCAGCTCCTACCTCCAACACCATGCCAAGGGCAGCCAGAAGAGCCCTTGCCTTCACCCCAGCTCTGACCCACGCTGGTTGTTTCTCTGTGCCTTGGTGCCCTTGTGTCAAAATCAAAGGATGCACAACTTACATGAGAACAGGTGTGATGGCGTTCTTGATGTTGCCGTACGCTGCCCGGCCCAGCAGCTCCCGCAGACACCTCTCTGCCAGCTCTGTGGGACTCTCCTTCTCCTTCTCAGTGGCTTGCAGTGGGGAGGGGGAGCGGCTGTGAAAGCAGAGGAGGGTGATGAGAGTGGAGCTGAGCGTGCTGCAGCAGTGGGGGAGAAGAGGCACAGAGCCCATTCGGGGCGGGACAGAGCTAAATGTTTGTGGCATCTGTCTGTACTTCCCACTGCACAGGACCACGGGCCACCCCTCACACAGCCTGCAGCCACCCCACAGCAGCCATATGTCACCCTGCCAGGCAGATGGGGTAGCTCCATTGCAGCAGAGCTCAGGGATAACGCGCTGTTGGATCTGAGCCAGATCAGAGGGCAGCACAGGTGCACGGATTACAGGCGAGGGAGTTGCGCTGGAATGGCCCCCATCCACAGCCCCATGCAGCAGAAACAGCCCTCACGTCCCTCCTTCCAGCCTCAGGATTGTGGTGCTCAGTGCTTATCAGCAAGGATGCAGGGCATAACATCCTCCCAGCACAGACACAACTTCTCAAGGGAAGACAAGCAAAGCGGTCAGTACAGCACAGCACAAATCACCCTGAACTCACACACCCCAGGGGGCATCCATCCCCCTCTTCCACACTTGGACTGTTTGACATTGCAGAAACACAGCAAATGTTTTTTCCGCTTCAGTTTACAAGAGAAATGGGAGATGTAACTGGCCAAAAGTCATCTTCCCAGGACTGACACATCTCTCCTAACCCTCAAAAGGAAAATCCCAGGAGGAACTCATGCCTGTTTCTCCACAAAATGTTTCTCAGCTAAGCAACTCCCCTTCAAACACTCATCTGGCAGGGAGTTACGCTTGAAGAACGGAAGGACAGGGAGCAAAGTTGTATTTCAGCTCCCCTCATTCTTCTTGCTGAGCTTTAAACTAATTGCATTTAAGCAGGAATCTTTGCAGCGGTCAGCCCACTGAACAGACAGCTCAGAGCCTTTGCAAAGAGGGAGCATGGCTTAACTGCAGGGACAGTGCTGAGAGCTCTCTCCTTCACAGGAGTGATACTGCCCTGCAGTGGCCAAGATTGCAATAACCTTCACAGCACTGGATGACGAGCAGAGCTCCTGCCATCCGCGCCATCCTTCAAGGAGGACTCTTGCAGGCTTTCTCTGACTATCCACAGCCTTTTTCACATGAGGTGCAGGCACAACACAGCCCACAGTGTCTCTCCCCTGTAAAACCTGGCTGAAAACAGCCCTGAAGCTGCTGGCAGAGCATGAGGGCCACAGCAGCAGCGAGCACTCACCTTTCAGCCTCCTCCACGTGCTGTAAGTTGAAGAGCAGCGAGGGCACGATTTTGTCCATGTGTTGTGGGTCCCAGATATTGGCTTGAAGTTCGTCATTCACTGTCTTCCTCACTACCCCTTGCAGGCCTTTAATGCCAGACATCCGGATCCTGGGGAACAAATGAACAGCAAAATGCTATTTATCTCTATGCGTTACTTTACATTTACATATAGATATATATATATGTGGGTGAAATCATAACAGAAGTTGAAGAGAAGGCACCGATTTCTGCGCTCTTGGAGGTGCTCGCACAGATGACACCCCAAGACCTGACCTGGTATGCCCCAAAGCAATCATTCCATCTTGCATCCCAGAGAGACTCAGCTTCCCACAAAGCGACAGACACGAGCAGGAAAGGCTCTGAACCAGCTTAAATTGTTCTGGCAGCAGCAGCCGGCTTCCATCCACCATCTTCACTGGGAGAGCCCCAGGCAAGCTGCAGCCACATGCTAACCGACATTGAGAGGTGGCACTAGCAAGCCTGGCTTCTGCAAAGGGTTGGTATTGGCCCCAGCATCACGGATGGTTTTGCTGTTTCCTCTGTTCCTAGCAGCCACACTGCTAAGCTGTGTCCACAGGGATGCTGGATACCGAGGAAACCTAGATGCAGTCGGACACCTTTGTCTTTTCTGTGTCCAAAGATCCTGACTCTGCTCTAATCAACAACAGAGCCATCAATAAAAATCCCTGTGCACAGCAGGATTCCCAGCTCTGAAACCAGCCTCTCAACACCGACTGCTGGTGTCTGAGAAAGATAGTGAGTGCTTATCTTCAGAAATAAATGCATTGAATAACTTGCTCTGAGCTCCCTTCCCTAACAGGGCTTTTGGCTTTTCTCTTCGCAGGCAATTTGCTGATTTTATTGAAGGCAATATTATGATTGCAACACAACTCTTGAGGAATGACCACTGAGCAGGACCAAGGTCACAGGAAAGCAGTGCCCTCCTTTTTAATTACAGGAGTGGCAGAATTTCCCTCTTCTGGCCTACAACGCAACTTAGCCAGTGTCACTGATGTCCTAAAAGTCAAATGGAAATGATGAGCCATCTGTATTACTTCCTTATTAAGGTAAAAAGCTACCTGCAAGACCGCAGCAGTGACAGGAGGCTGGAAGTCCCCAGACAGGAGCCTCTGTGAGGAGTGTAAAACCTCAAGGGTTTGCCCTTCTGTAAGGAGACCGATCCCTGGCACTGCAGCTCCAGGAACAGCACCAACAGGCTGTGCTGAAGTGCTGCCTGACACCACGATTGTCTCCAGCAGCAGTCATCTACTGTGTCTAGCTTCCTGGCAAGAGCCATGGGTGTTACCACAGTGCACCGTGCCTCACAGGGACGCATAGGGCCATTCTGAGTGTTGGGTCTGTTTAAATACATCACCAAAAGACCTGGCTTGGGCAGCAGTAAACAACATTAATCTGTCTGCTTTAGTCATAATTAATCCTCTCGGGGTACATTTCCCATCACAGCACAGCAAGTCGGTCCTTGGCGTTGTCTAGAGACGTAGCCACCTTCCAACATGGAAAATAACAGATCACAGCTGCAGGAGGCAGTTTTTGAGTGAATATTGATTCTGCTAACAGTGGGCTTCTTCCCACCATCATCACCCCTTTTGGGACCAGGATCATTTCCTTGCCTCCCACTCTGAGCTCTTTCAATCTGTGGGATGCAGCCCTGCAGCAAAGGTGAAGAATGCTTCAGGGTGCAGAGGCAGCTTGGTGGTGGGCAGGCTGCAGGTGCTATCTGCCCACGTTGTGCCCAAAGACAAGAAGTTTGAAGTGTGTTGTGTCCAAGGGCACATCTCCCCTTGTCCGGCCATCAGCCATAGCCTGAGCAAGCTAATGCCTGAACGGAGCTGGCCCTGGTGTCAGGATAAAAAAAAATGCAAACCATCTTTTCTCACACACATTTAATGCTGCACACAACAACCCACACAACACTAGAAGCTGGATACGTGCTGCACTGCATTTTCTATGCCTCTGTTTCATCCTCCCACACAGTCAGCAGGACTTCACGTTTGGAAAATAAAGGAGGGGACAGAGGAGTGGCCATTTTTATACCTGAGCACATACAGCTCTGGGTAGTCACTGTGCATCTCCATTACAGCACAAAGTAACTGGTCCCTGCAGCTCGCATCCAACAGCAAGCACTTCTCCAGGAAAGACAAAAGCTGGAGGCAGAGTGAAAGCCCCCACCCCACTCCAGCAGGTCTGCAGTGCCAGCAAGGCCAGAGAGGCTCCTGCTGGCGTTCACATGTGGCACTCACTTTGTCCGGATCTCCAGGTCATCGTGGCTAGAGTGGCACATCTCACTGAAGCGGGAGACAAAGAAGTCATAGCTGCGGTGGTAAGACGGGGTGTCCTCCTCAATGTTGGCAAACTTCACAAACTGGGAGAGAAGAAACAGAGCGTCAGCACAGAGGGCACAACAAAGCCTTAAAATACCTCTCCAAACCTGCAGACATTTGCAGGCTTTGGCAGCGTAACACAGGGCTCTGCTGCTGCAGGCTGACGTGCAGTCAGGGTGACGTTTCCCAAATGCAGCTACAGAGGTGACAATGGCCCTGAAAATGACAATGAAGAAACAAAGTGTGAGTGAGTTCTTAATAGATCTGGCTTGCAGCACTGGCAACCCAAGGTCCTGTCGTTCCCTTCCAGCTTGGCCATGCCAAGAGGAGCAGAGCCTGCCAGAAAAGCCAGCTCACCAACAGACCTGACTTTCGCTTTTCAGCATTCAAGGAGAAAGTCAAGGAGCAGGAAAGGGCAACCATGTTTTCAAGCTTTCTCCTGAAGTCAGAAACTTATTCACAAAGAGATGGGAACAAAGGGTCAGGCAGGAAGGGGAGGCCTTGGTACATCTAATCACACTGACAGGGGAAAATAAAAAGGGAAAAAATAAATAAAACATCTATAGCACAGGAGTGGCCACAAAATCCAAGGCTTGAACACGCAGAGAAAGCATGGGAAGAGGCTGTATTCATGCAACAGTAACTGGTGCTGGGAATGGATGAGGTTTACCTTTGGCCTGAGGCAAGAACTGTGCCACCAAGTCCTCATGCTTTACCCTCCCACTTAGAACATGGGCATAAGAAGCTGCTAGCAAAGATCTGAGCAGTAAAATCTGCTGGTTGCTTTCGTGCTCCTGTGCTGCACACACATCAGCAGGCTGGGAAAGCTGAGGTCACTTGCAGAGGCACACAAGGAAGGGAGAGGATGTTTGCTGTTCAAGCAATCCACCAAACCACCCCAGCTACTAATGGCGACACCAAGAGAACAATACCACTGTATTCAAGCTCAGAAGCTGCTACTAGAAATACTCTCTGCCAGGACAGGAAATCAGCCAAGAAACACAGTGGAGACCTCGGGAAACATGCATGCCCTGACCCCACAGCAGAGGTGGATGATTCAGCTGCACACACCCACCTGTCCTCCAAGCAGTGTCTCCCACTATGGGCACATGCTCACACTGCGTGGAGGATCCCTTCTGCCAGACAGAGATGCTGCATTATAGGGTGGTGCTGATGCCAGCCAATTCCAGTGGCACAGCACAAAGCTCTGCAGTTGCACTGAGTAATCCCACATCGTTGAAGCAAGCTGTCCAGGGCAGCACAAAGGCTTTGGGCCAAGGTCTTAGGACTGCTGGGTTCATCCTCCAGCTGGGAGAGTCTAACTTATCACCAAGGAGTTATCTATGTAGCATCTCCCAGGGTACTTACCACCATGTCACATACCACCTCCTTCCTCACTCTGACCCTATGGGCAGGCTTTCCTCTCTTGCTGCTTTCCACATTTGCTGCTGAACAGCAGGCAAAAGGCCCAGTGGTACCCCAGCAAAGCCAGCTCAATGATCCCAGCATGCCACTTGGCACTGAGGGACAGGCACTGATCAGCATGCACCCACTGTGCAGGGCTATTAATAACGTCAGCTGCAAAGGCTGGCTCTGTATGAGCGAAGGAGATGGATCAGCCCTGCCAGGAACTGTTCCCAGAGCACAGGGACCAGCTCTGACTGATCAACTCCTCTTACTCACCAGAAAAATGCAGGGCTGTTACATAAGAAACCTCTGTACCAAGCAGAGCACAAAGTGTTTTTTTTTAGCTCACGGCAACTCCACGTGCAGCCGGAGGCGAGGGTGGGATGCAGAGCAAGGAGCAGTAATGGGGCTCTTCACATCAGCTCCTGGGAGAGCAGCCCCAAGCACCCCATGGCTGAGAAGAGTCACAAAATAAAAGAGTCACAGGATCACAGAATGGCCTGGCTTGAAAAGGACCACAATGCCCATCTGGTTCCAACCCCCCTGCTATGTGCAGGGTCGCCAACCAGCAGACCAGGCTGCCCAGAGCCACATCCAGCCTGGCCTTGAATGCCTCCAGGGATGGGGCATCCACAGCCTCCTTGGGCAACCTGTTCAGTGCGTCACCACCCTCTGGGGGAAAAACTTCCTCCTCACATCCAACCTTAACCTCCCCTGTCGCAGTTTAAAACCATTCCCCCTTGTCCTATCACTGTCCACCCTCATAAACAGCCATTCCCCCTCCTGTTTATACGCTCCCTTCAAGTACTGGAAGGCCGCAATGAGGTCTCCCCAGATCCTTCTCTTTTCCAAGCTAAACAAGCCCAGTTCCCTCAACCTCATAGGAGAGGTACTCCAGCCCTCTGATCATCTTAGTGGCCCTCCTCTGGACCCGCTCCAAGAGCTCCATGTCCTTCCTGTACTGGGGGCCCCAGGCCTGGATGCAGTACTGCAGATGGGGCCTCACAAGAGTCGAGTAGAGAGGCACAATCACCTCCCTCTCCCTGCTGGCCACCCCTTTTTAATGCAGCCCAGAACACAGTTGGCCTTCCGGGCTGCAGGCGCACACTGCCGGCTCATGTCCAGCTTCTCGTCCACCAGGACCCCCAAGTCCTTCTCTGCAGGGCTGCTCTCAAGGAGATCTTCCCCCAGTCTGTATAAATACCTGGGATTGCCCCAACCCAAGCGCAGGAAATGGCATGTCTTGGACAGAGGTGGCTGGCAGCATTCCCAGGCAGCTGCCAGGCACAGCAAGCCCCACACATCTCTGCCCTCAGGGGACAGATGTCTCTGCATGGTGCCACCCTGCCTGATGACACCACATGTGGCACAGCATTCACATCTGCCAACAACTGCAGGCAGCTGCCCTCTCTGCATCCATTCTCAGCCTGAAGCCTCTGGCAGGGCCAAAGCTTGCAAAAAGCAGCTGAGAACAGAGAGAACTGAGCCTCGATGCCTCCTTGATCTGCCAGCATCTCCTGACACTTTCAGAACACTGCCACTTGCTCACAGACTATTGCATTTTTCTAAGACTTGACTGCCCTGCAGGGGTGCTGTACCATGTGGGAGATGCCTACCCTGGTCCCATTGACAACCTGTGCCCTATGGCAAAAAGCAGCACCAGACACACACAGAAAAGACCCAGGGCTGGCAGATTGCTGGGCTGGCAGGAAAGAAGGCAGCAAACCTTCAGAGATGGAACATGTTTTCAGCGACAGATTTCACACAAAGTGTGGCAATGCATCCCAGGTAAAAAGCTGCTCCGTGGCTTCGTGACCTATCTGTCATCAACAATACAATTGAAAACATTTAAACATAGCACTACATCAGGGGGCAGGAGCAGCATTCTTACAAAGATAGGCTAAGACAGCTAGGCTTGTTCAGCCCAGAGGAGAGAAGGCTCTGAGGAGACCTCCCTGTTGCCTTTCAGTACTTAAAGGGAGCTTAGAAAGGAGAGGAGACTGACTTTTTGCAGAGGCAGATAGTGATGGAATAAGGGGGAATGGTTTTAAATGAGAAGATGGGAGATTTAAGATAGATGTCAGGAGGAAACGTTTCATTCAGAGGGTGGTGAGGCATGGGCTGCCCAGAGAAGCCCCACCTGGAGGTGCCAAGGTCAGGCAACCAACCCATGGAAGGGTTGGGGTTGGACAGGCTTTAAGATCCCTTCCAACCCAAATCGCTCTATGGTTCTGTGATTCTATTTCTGCTGTGGTTTGAAGGGATGTTGGGCTGGACTCAGGCTTCCATGATTGAAGCCAACAAGTTCCAACCAAAAGGCAGCTGGGATGAGCAGGGAGCAAGCATAGGGGAAAGGCAAGGAGTGCAGCTACCCTAGAGATACAAAACAACGGCTGGGAAGGGATAACGCCGCTATCTATAAATATATCAGACATAAATACATCAGAAGAGGAACATCAAGGAGGGGGAAGAGCTGCTTAAATGAAAGATCAACACTGGTTTGAGGAAAAAAAATAAAACATGAATGACATTGAGCTGGAAATTAGATGGTTCCTACCCAAAGCAGGGAGATTGCCCAGCAGCCTCCTAACAAGGATGAGAAAACAAAGTGGATTTAAGCTGCCGCTCCATATGTTCACCCTGGGGATTATATGATGACAGGACGGTGGATTTTCGCTGCCACCCGCTGCCTCCAGCACTGCGGCTGTGCAGCCCAGGCCCTGGGAATCAGCCCCATCCAGCACAGAGCTGCACATCCCTGCAAGGAGTGAGACGTGTCCAAGGAGAGATCTCACGCCGTGAGAATGACTCACTTGGAGCAGGTTTCTATAAACAACCTCCTCCCGCCTTCGCCATCAGCTCCGTTATTGTGAAGACTGCTTGAGACAGCACCCTCTAATTAAGCACAAGCCTAAGGCACATTCCTCATTAGCAGATACAGGAAGAAGTGTCTCATTATCATTACTCATTTCTCTATAAAAGCCCACAAGGTTTTGGTGCTATTTGTCCTCTGCCACGCTCCAGAAAAAGAAAGACAAAGCCACTAAACCATCATTCTCAATCTGGACTCTCCATTACAACATCCACCACTGATTGTTGACCACAGTGGAAACCACACTGAAGAAACAGTTCCTCCTGCTTGAGGATGTTCGTTGGGCTTGGAACCCTGATTCATAAACCAGCTTGGGTTGGAAGGGTCTTTAAAGCCCACTCAGCTGCAACCCCCTCCTGCGGGCTGGTTGCCATCCAAAAGTTTAGGCTGCATTCAACCTGGCTTTGAGCACTTCCAGGGATGGGGCACCCACAACCTCTCTGGGCAGTCTGTGCCAGCACCTCCCCACTCCAGGTGAAAAATTTCCTCCTAACCTCTAGCCTAACATCTCCTCTGAGTTTAAAACTGAAGCCTCTGCTGGGCATTATGAGACCCTACACCCTTAAGGGATGAGCAAGGAGATACCACATGCATTTGAAGGTGGAGTTGCACTACAGCACAGGACACTCTCTTAGCAAGTGAACCAGCTGCTTGCCACAGGGCTGGGTTCAGGTGGCTCTGGAACATAACAAGAAACTTGGAGAGCAAGTATATCATATCTCATATCCCTACAGAGCTCAGGTCATGCTTGGGCACAGAGGGATGAGGGTGCTGCTCCCATCACAAGAGGCATTCCAAGGTAGTCCCTGCAGCATATCTGGAGCTTACAGAAGCAGCAGCAAGTCAAAATGCTACAGCAAGCTGCTGTAGGCAGAAAGCAGTTGGTTTCCACCAAGCCATCGGTGCTCCTGCTTCTCCAAGAGCAGGGGATTAATAGGTTTGCTGACAGGCAGCTCGCATCACTTTCAGCTGGGAGCAATTAGCTGCCAGGCAGAAGGGGTTGTGAAAGGTCTCCACTTTACTGCCCTTGCCTCAGCAGAGGTATTTATAGCCAAGAGCCTGGAACTGTGCTGGCTCCTGGAGGAGAGGAGCACAGTGGGATGCAGTGCTGCCTGATTAGGAGGTGCTATCAAGCCCTAATACCATTCCTCTGACCACCACACACAGCACAGAATGAAAGCTTAGGGTTGAGCTGTCCTTGCATTTCCCAGACACTTAAGAGAGAACCTGCCTGGCCCACCCTCTTGTCCAAAGGACAATTAGCTCCACTTCAACCTTTAAAAGCAGTGAGAACAGATGCAGCTTGCACAAGCTGAGCTTCTGGGTGCTGTCAGAGCCCCTGGAAGCCCAGGTGTCAGGTACACCCAGTCCTCCCATTAAAAACCAGCAAAGAGCAAGCTGTCTCGCCAGCAGAAAGGCAGTGCACAAGCAGCCAGGGTCAGCACTTTGGAAGCCACGAGGATGTCATGTTATTCATTCACGCTTCTCTTTTTCCCCTCATCTGACAGCTGTGACTGACACACTCCTGGTCTGGCTAAGCCATTTACTGCAAGTTACAGCTCTGATTAAGCCAGCCCTTTTATGAGCATGAAGAGCTCCTAAAATCCACAGGGATCACCTCCTAAGTTGGTCTATTGTCTGAAACTGCTGACAGCCCCCCATGTCCTGTAGATTTTTAGGAAAAGATGAATTCAAGAGCAGGAGAGCATGACAGTGGAGATTACAGACCAGTCCCAAACAGCAAACAGGAGAAATACACAGACAGCACAGCTAAAGGCTCAGACACCTCACATGTGGCAGGACACACAGAGGGAACGTCTTAAATCCTTACCTGCAACCATTCCCCATCCTTTCCCAATGGGGATTCCCACCCCAACAACGTGCAGACACAGGGTGACAGGCAATGCATAAGGCAAAGGACCGGCTTATAGCAGGGTGCTGCTAACTTCCCCTGCACTGCTACTCACTGAGTTGGTCCCCAGGATCTGTAGGTTGGGCTTCTCTGACTCCAGCAGCTTCGCCACCATCTTCAGGAAGCTCTCCACAAAGAGGTTGATGCTCTGGCAGTGACAGGCCATGAGGAGCTGGTCCAGGGCCTCCATGGCAATGCAGACATACCTGGGAGCGGGCAGAAGCCAGGATCATAGCTCAGAAGCAGAATGGACATGGCCCCACAGCCCTCCCTCTTCCTCCCCACTCCCAAACCACCCAAGAGCTAACCAGTGAAGCCAGCCTAATGCTAACCTCCTGCCCTGGTCAAGCCAACAGCAAAAAAAATTATATCCTAAATAGCCTTGGGAGATTTTTAGATGGAGGAGGATGCCCCCAGTATCCTGCCTTCTGTGGAAGACTAAGCTACCCAAGGACTGGGGCTGACAGCAACATCTTGCATCTCTCCCCCATGGGGGCAAGGGGGCTCTCCTATGGGTTTCTATTGCCCTGAACTGGTCTTTTTGCCCTGTGAGGGAGGGCTGGGAAAAAGCAGGCTACCCCAGCATGGCTATACTCGCATCACTGCAGAAGTTCCTTGGGTGAGCAGTGATTCCTCCAGCAGAAGTTGGCAATCCATGTCTTACTCCCATCCTTCCTCGGGGGATAGAGCTTTTGGTCACTCAGTCTTGGCTGCGTGTGCTACACAGGGACGAGAGAAGCCCAGACCCAAGTCCAAAGAGAGGATGTCCTCATGACGGGTCCCTGGGCCACTCAGGGGGTATTTCTGAGCACAGCACATTCCTTTTGCCATCCCTCCTGACCAGGCTGAGCTGGTTACAGCTCACCGCAGACCTCCTTCCAGCAGCTGGCTTCTCCACAAGCTGTCACAGCGTGTCTTCCAGGCTATTTATTAAATCATTCCTGCCACATTCGTGCCTCTAGAGGAAGTTGGAAAAGCTCATGCCCAGTGATAAATCTCACTCGGGTGCCCATTACAGAGGTGGCGACTGATTACACAGCTATTGCGGAATTTGTCGGGTGTCACTTCATGTTTCCAAGACAAATTGGATTGGTTGCTCAGAGTGGCTCTGGGGAAGTCTGCTGTTTGCAGGCTGGTCCTGCAGCACTTCCTCATGAACAATGCAGCAGCCTCGTGCTATGACCACGCAGACCTTCAGCTGCTGGTTGTCCCCTCTGTGCACAAAACCCAGTGAAGGAAACCCTGACCTCGATGTGCTGGGAGTAAGCATTTATTCCAGTTAGAGGTTCCCAAAACTCATTCATAAAACGTGGTGATTTCAGTCTCACGGCTCCAGTTCCTCTTGCACGATCTGTGAGGTACCCAAACATACGATATCCAGACAATGTCAATACACTGAGAGGAAAATAAACTTTATAGCACCTCCTTTCATCTCTGTATCTTTGTATCACAGGGGCTAGAATCAAGACGTCCTGCCACAGCCAAGGCAGCAAGAGGTGGCAAGCACAGGCTTCTTTGTATCAAGCACAAATTGTCCTTTAACCTCAATTTCACGCTCCAGCTCCTTGCCATAGCCAGCTCTGCAGCAGCTTACCAGCTTGTGCTGAAGGGTGAATCCTTAAAGCAGCAAAGCAGCTCAGTGCAGCAAGCTCGTGACAGTAAGGCAGGCAGGAGCTGCCCATCAGCCCTGCCTGCATGTTGAAGGGCAGCTAGAGAGGAAAACAACTCTCTGAGTGGAAAGGATAAGCCCCCAACTTCCAAGTTCCAGCTGGTAATGACAGCAAGACTGATCCCTTTTCCCTGGAAATGGTGAAATCTGGCTTCATTCTTGAGCAGATCCTTTGGTGTCTTACGGCATGCAAACCTTCAGGCACCATTACAGCTCTTCCAGACACTGTGAAAATGAGAAGCCTGGATCCATGAAGCTCCTAACCATCTGTCAAACTGGGTTAAAACTGGCCCAGAGGGGAAAAAAAAAGGTATGAAGAGATAACAAAAAGAAAAACAACAGCATCAATCTACCTTCTCAAAGGAAACAAGGCTTCCAAAAGGCAAAAGGGGCACCGGGGAAACAACAGAATATCCCAAAGTGGAAGGGACCCACAAAGATTGTCAAATCCAGCTCTGGATTCCACACAGGTCAACCCAAAATTCAATCCATGTTTCTGAGAGCTTCTTGAACTCTGGCAGGCTGCAAACCCAAACACTTTCTCCTTTAGCAACAAAAGGCAATAGAAGGACAACACATAGCAGGCCTGAAATCAAGGCTATCTTCACCTCAAATGCAGAAGACAGGCACCCATGAGCTCAGCTGCTCCTTCAGAGCCCAGCTCCGGTGTCTTGCAGTGGGACGAGCCCTGCTGCTGACGCTGGTCTATAAATAAGAAGTTTATCCAAACCTATTTCAGGCATTTCAAAGTTAGGCTTTGAAAATTAGCCTGCACTTCAACCCAATTAAATGCCTATGAGCACAAGCAGGTGGGAACGGAATATATTCTCCCTGCCAAAGCTTGCCATTAGGCGTCAAAAGGCTTTGAAAACCTTTCCTTTCCTAACATAGCAAGCAGAGCCTGCTAACAGCAGAACATCAGGCATAGCTTTGAAGGTCCTGTCACTCCTGATGACAGGTGATGCATGTGAAGCTTTGAAGGTTTTCCAACTTCAACACTTCTCAGGCAGGCTGCTGGCTTCTCTTCCCCCAGGATAAAAGGCAGGCTGAAGTTCACACTACAAAGCTGAGCCATGTTTGTCTGCTGTGGCTTTGTTCAGGAGACAACAAGAATCAATCCAGGAGCTATTTCAAAGAGAAGGAGCCCTCCCATGCTCCCCCAGTGTTTCTAACCAGGGCAGTCAACTAGTTCCAGGCGGGTACTGCTCTCCCTGCAGTAAACACAGCAAGGCCTTGCAGGGAGGGAAGATGAAGGGAATGGGGCCCAGACAGGACCACATAAGGTAAGCCAGACAGAGCAAACACAGCAATCTTCACCCAGCCCAAGGTATCTCCATCATGTGCTCTCCTGGAAAGCATCACGCTGCCCTCATCCCTAGTCTCACACTGTAGCTCAACAGAGATGTGCATGGGGTACAGCACACCCAAACTTGTCCTGAATAACACGTAGTGAGCTACATACAGAGCCACTCCAACTAGCTGTTTGTCCACATCTAGTCAGACTTACAGATCTGAAAGAGCCACTGTGGGCTTCTAATGGCCAGGAGGATGCTACAGGCTCCTCACTGTGGCCTAGGAGGAATTGGTGTGGCTGTAACACCCTCCCAGCCCTTACCCATATCGGTGCCGGCTCACGTCTCTGATAAGCCGCTCAGAGAGGTAAGCGCCGATGCGATCCAGCTTCTCTGGGGCAGACAGGGCGTAGAACGTCAGCTTTTCCATGTTGGTCTTCACCAACCCATCCTGAAAGAAAGCAATGCAGGGTGTCAAAGCCTCACAACCAGAGCAAGCAAGCATCAAGAGCATCTTTGCAGCAAACCAGGGCAGTGATGTCAGATGCCTGGAGCACTCCAGCCACCTCCTTACACTTCCCCATATCTTGTACAGTAGGGAATGCTTATGAGAACTGCATTTGGCCCCAGCTTAGTGCTCTCTGACCTGCTACAGTGGTGCAAATCACACACCACAGATGTAATGTGAGCCACTTTGCCAATGCCCCCACACCACTTGAGGACAGCAGCAGACAGGAACATCAGCACCTCTGGTCTCCTGAGACCAAACAAGCTGTCAGTCCTAATCCCCCTGTAGCCTTGATTAGCTTTGCTGCCAGCTCCACAACAAAACAAGCACTCATCACCTTCCTGGGCAGTCCCAGCCCCGCTGCACTCAGTCAGGAGAGCTAGAAGCCCATCTGCCACTGCCTTAGCATCTCAGCTGTGAAATGGTGGCAAAGAGGCCTGATTTGGGATGCTCCAGGAGCAGCTGGCAATCCTTGGGCATCCCCCCGTCTCCTGTTCAGCGAGGTAGTAAGCAAGGCACCAGCTTTCCTGAATCCTAACAGCACAAACAGCTCAAAAAGCTCAAAAGCCAGGCTGAAGTCTCAGGAGGGCATCTCTCTTAGAAGCTGCCTTCCTCATCCTGCAAAGAGAGTCTGCAATAAAGTCCAGTCCCCATCCACCTACGCTTAGCATCCACATCAGCACATTTGGGAAAGGAAGCCAGCCACCACAGCACGGAGAGACAGAGGAGATGCTTCTACATTTCCCCTGATCAACAGAATTTAAAGGAAAATCCAACCCTCCACATGGTCTTATGATATCAAAGTATTGCCTGCCTCCCAGAAACTATTCCTGGGCAGGTCACAAAATTCTTTACTCAGAGGGTGGTGAAGTCCCGGCACTGTTGCCCAGAAAAGCTGTGGGTGCCCTATCCCTGGAGATGCTCAAGGCCAGGCTGGATGGGGCTTTGGGCTGGCTGATCCAGTGGCTAGCAACCAGCCCACAGCAGGGAGTTACTGCTGGATGATCTCTGATCCAAGCCACTCTGGAATTCTATGATTTTATGAACCCGGGATGTAGGAGTGACATAACCCAGCACAGCACAGATGCTTTGGAGGGTGAAGCAGCACCTCACTTACCTCTGGATCCTCGGGGAAGATGTTGTCAACAAGTCTTTTGTAGCGGGGACGCAGGGCACCACAGCAGCCACACACACCTGGAGAGAGGAGGCAGCTGGTCAGTGGGGACAAAACCCTCAGCTCCAGGGCAAAGCCCTGCATGGAGATGACCTTGGAGAAAAACACATGCCTGTATTTGGTGGCACCAAATTGCAACATGTGGAAGAGCACAGGGTACCAAGCTGATGACAAGCCTGAGATTTGCAGCCAAAAAAATAAATACCAGGAAGAAAAGTGCAGCTGAGAGGCAGGGAATTGGCAGGTGATCAGCATCATTTATGTAGGACCGCAGAGTTATCTGCTACTCTCACCCAAGAAAGTAGCCCCAAGATGTACAAAGTTCCCCTAAGTCTGGACCTCTCTATCTCACAAGACTGTGTTCTGTGGGTTCTCAGAGTGAGAGCTACCCAGCCAAGGAAACACAACTCATGTGGTGCTCCCCGTGGAGCCGGAAGGGATAAAGACAGCACTGGAGAAAACAAGACATAAAAGGAAGATAGGATATCTCCTTTAAGGCTGTGAAAGGAAAATGCATTTTCCTGTTTGCAACCCCAAAGCTGAGCTGTTGAACAACACCTTCGACTGTCCTCCTGTGTACAAGTCTCTTGGTGCCCCACAGGGGCTGAAGGACAGTTGTGAGCTGCGTGTTGCAGAATGCCACCTTACAGCAAGCCCAGAACACAGTGCCCAGCAGACCATCTTGAGGTGGAACCACTCAGAACTAGGAGTGCGAGCCAGTGCTTATCACACGCAGACGATCTTTTTGGGGGTGCCCCAGATGTCACACCAAGAGGAGGCCGGTGTCAGCCACCCCAAAGCACCACCAGCCTCAGCAAGCTCAGGGAAGCGTGACTAATTCAGGGCAGCCTTTTAGCAACTGCTGCCGAGAAGCAAAAGCGTGGGGACAAAGGCTCCCAGTGCTGGCAGTGCTCGCTTCCTGCAATGTGCTTACTCGCTCTTCCACCTCTTGCACTCCCCCTGCAAACCCTCTGTAGCTCCCCACCGTCCTGTATTTTATTTCCAAGTCTCCATTTCTGCTGCTCTCCCTGCCCTGCTTTCCCTCAGCTGCCTTTGATCGATTTTGCTTTTTTCCCCAAAGTACCTTTAATCTGGACTCTTAATAAATTCTCGTTTGCTATTCACCCCAATGAGCACGTGATGATTTCCTGGATCCTCTTAAGAAATTTCCTTTGCCCAGAATAGCCGAGGCAGCATGAGAGCACTTACCTTGGTGGGCATAAGCCCCATCCTCAAAGAGCACCAGCCCTCCCTGCAAATAGCTGGAGAGATCCCCCATAACCAATCCCATTAGCCAAGGAGCCGGGTCCCCCTGCAGCCTCATTGGTAATTATCTCATCTCCAGCAATGGGACTTCAGGGTATTTTTCAGGCTGAATGAACGTTCCCATCTCCAGCCCTGGGAGGGGAGCAAAGAGCCCAGCCACGTTCCCATCCTGCCAGCCCCTTTTGATGAATGAAGCTGAAGAGCAGACACAGCGTGAATCCATCAATAATAATTGCGTAATTAAATCTAATGCCTTCCCTCTCACCTCACATGACCTCTTCTTCCAGAAGCACGAGGTTTTACGGCCTCACCTAAGGACAGAGCAGCAGCAGGAGGAGGATGGGTTTGGGTGAGGAAGGCAGGCACCTCGCTGTTCCAAAGCTATGCTGGGACACTGGTGGGTAGATCCCACCGCAGCTCTGCCACAGGTGAGGCTCTCTGATGTCTAACACAAGGGCTGAGCTCACTGAGGCCAGGCAATGAAAGGGTCTCTCTTACTCTGTCTATTTGCATTAAACCAAGAGAAACTTTTCTGTCCCAAATCCCTGCTTTGTCAGTTTTGACCCAGACAAATACATGCACAGACAGGGAGACGCTAAATCTTTAAGAAACCATTAGAAAAACAGCATAGAGCTTGCAGAAAACAGAATATTCCTTCCCCCCCCCCCCTCACCCAGCGTGAGTGCTCTGCAGAGAGCAAAAATCCCAAGTCTAATCCTAACACCAGCACTGAAAACAGCTCAGTGCTTGTCCTACGCAGGATGCCCCCACACCTTCAAAGCACCAAAACCTAATGCATGTCTAGAAACAACCCCCCACCAACAGCTAACATCACACATTTTATCCAGCATCCAGCTCAACAGCCCCACAGGAGCAAGGCAAAGATGACACTGATGGCGTCACCAGCAGCTGAGAGACGCATCCCACAACCCCACGGAGAGGAGAAGAGAGGATGGAGAGGAGAAGAGGGGACGGTACCTGCTCCAGCCACGTGCAGCATCTCCCAGGAGCAGGCAGGGCCGGCGGCGCAGAGCTGCAGCGCGGGGCTGAGCACCCAGCTGCTCAAGGCCATCAGAGCTGGAGCAAAGCGGGGGGGTTCGGGGTGCTGCTCTCGTCCTCGCAGAGCTGCAGCAGCAGCATCGCTGCAGGGGATGCTCAGCCGAGCGGGAGCAGCCGTTTAAATAAATAAAGGAGCTTTCAGCACGGCTGCTGAGTCACCGAGGCGGCTCCGATGGCAGCTGGGAACAGCGCTGGCTTTGCTGTGCCCGCGTCTGCAGCGGTACGTGGTGGTGGATGGGGAGCTGGGCATGGCAGAGAGAGTTAGAGAGGGGTGACGGGGCGCTGGGGGTCTGTATGCTGACGTCTCTTAGCCTAAAGATCTCATCTGGCGCTCTGCCTTATTAGCGCTGCCAGCAAATGAGCATCACGGGCAGCACTATCAAGTGGGAGGCTCAGCAGCTCGGAGCTGACCCCATAAAAGCATCTGTGGATGTGACAGACACGAGCACGGACCCGCATAGTGCATCACGCTCTCCTCCTGTCGGCAGCTGTGAAAAGCAAGGCCACGGGGTTTCTTAAAGAGCAGGTAAATGGAGGCATGGAGAAATGAGACGTCACATTCTCCACGGGGAAGGAATAAGGAGGGAAACCCATAAGTAACAGCCCCGGGGCTCCTACAGAGACACCAGCAATGCCATGTGCACAGTGCCACGTGTGTCACCTTTGTCTCGCACCCAGAATCATTTCTGGGGCTCTTCATCACCGCTCTCAGTTGCAGCACGTGCCATCTGCTTCTGTCGCTGGGGGGCAAAGTGAGCCAAAAGGGCTTTTTGCTTTGATAGCTCAGCTCCAAGCAAGCCAGTCTAACTGAGGATAATTACAGTATTTCAGCTGCAGATTGTGGCTTGCAAGCACAGCCCCCACTTAGCTGCTCCGATGCCAGCACGCGCCCCAAGGCTCTCAGATAAACCCATTTCCAGGAGGGGTTTCACTGCTTGCAGCTTTAAGTTGGGCGTTTGGGATGGCACAGCAGCCAGGTGGGGTTGGGACACAGGCCCACTTCGGTCCCACACAGACCACGCTCTGACCTGGAGCCTTTCCTCATTAACCCCCTCCCCTCTTCCCATTTTAACATCATGTCAGCGATAAACAATGCTGGTAAATATCACGGTCGTGTTATTCGAGGCATGGAATTTACTTAATAAGGGCACTCCATCTGATTGCAAATAAATCTTAATTAAATCAAGCAAAATCCCTCATTACATCTAACACGCCATGAAGGTCGCTCTCTCAACTCCAAGCAGAAACACTGGCCCTAAAGCTGGGGATGGTGTACCATCAGCCCAGTGCCATTTTCCCCTGAGCCACGTGCCAAACCAGACACCCTTCCCTAATCTTCTTAGCAAAATCTCATTTACCTGGCCAATGCCTCCTTCATACTTAGCATCTCCAGGGCAAGGCTGCCTGGAGTGAGGGATGCTTGAGAAATGTCACTGAGCAATATCCACACTGTCCCAGCCAGCATTTGGCCCTGCTCTCCATCCGCCGCAGCGTGGGCAGAGCTGGGAGCTGCAGGTCAGGGGAAAGCAAGAAACAAGTGATGCCAGCAGAGAGACGGAGTGCCACAGTGGGTGCAGGTGGGTAAGGAGGGCGCCGCCTGCAGATCCTGCTCCTACCCAAAAGCCATTCAAGTGCCATGAATGAGGGCAGCGGGAAGCTCTCCCAAGGGAAAGGCTCTCTCAGGCGTTCCTCTGAGCTTCTGTCGCCAATTCAAGAAGCAGGAAAACAACACTAAAAACCCAGCTTCTGCGCCAGCAGGCCCTCGTTTGCCTCTGCACCCAGTCAGAGCCAGGGCAGATCCTGATGTAAATCAGCACAGGGCTGGCAGAGCTGTAAAGTAAGCCAGTAAATCTCTCTCTAATCGCATTTAAGAGAGCCAAACACACTAGGCACTGATTAGAACCAAGGCCCCATATCCTTGTGGATCCCAGTGCTGGGAATGGGGAGAGGAGAGCGAAGCTGGAGCATTGGGCTCTGCCTACCTGTGCCCTGGTCCTAAACCGGGACAGGAGCTTTGCCAGCAGTCCGAACCACTGGGAACAGCCCAGAGCAAAGGAGAGCTGGTGGTAGAGAGCAGCCATAATATCATGATAGTGATAAGACAAGGGGGAGTGGTCTTAAACTGAGACAGGAGAGGTTTAGGTTGGATATTAGGAGGAAGTTTTTCACCCAGAGGGTGGTGACGCACTGAACAGGTTGCCCAAGGAGGCTGTGGATGCCCCATCCCTGGAGGCATTCAAGGCCAGGCTGGATGTGGCTCTGGGCAGCCTGGTCTGCTGGTTGGCGACCCTGCACAGATCAGGGGGTTGGAACCAGATGGTCATTGTGGTCCTTTTCAACCCAGGCCATTCTATGATTCTACGAGGAGACAAGGGAGCCCTGTGCTCCATTTAGTGGAGGAGGCAGAGCTGGGGAGAGGGCCGCAATCCTCCAGCTCTCTCTCCAGCTCCTCCAGCTCTGTTACTTGGAGCAATGTCCTGACATTAATTAACAGCTCCCGACCTCACCAAATGGTTTGGGATGCATGGCTGCAGCTTGCTGCCCTCCCTGCTCATTTACTGCTGCTCACCCAAGTGTCCTTTGCTAAGAGCCAGGATCTGCAAAGGCTGCGTTTGAAAAGTAGACAGCAAACATGAGTGCAGTTTTGAAGGCACTGCAGAAGACCCAAACCTCCCACTACCGCAAGAACCAGCACAGGCTGCAGGGAGACACATCTCTAGACGCTGACACAAAGGGATTGTGAAGCGTTTCAAAGCACCGATAGCCAAAGAAGAGCAGTGACACGAGGGACTGGCGAGCCAAGGCTGCCGCTGCCAGGCCATCTCTCTCATTTTGCTGAGCGGGACAGACAGGAGCACGTCAGTACAGCAAACGCTCTCCCAGACATCGCCCGCAGCCCGCTCAGAGCCGTCGGTGCAAATCCTTTTAGCTCAGCAATTAAATTTGCAGTTTCCCCCTGGCACGGCTCCATGCAGCGCTCCTTTGTCGCCTCCACCGACGCAGCCAGGCTTTGTGGGGCAGACAGCGTGGCCCCATAGGGACAACACATCGCTGTGTTGGTGTGGTGACACTGCATGGGAGCTGCTTCCGAGGCCAAATCCATGCTGGCTGTGGTGCTGGCATGGCTGAAACCCACCTAGTTTTGCCCAAACGTGCTGCCTCCAATCTCCTCGTTTCCAAAGGATGAGAGACAGAGTGGGAACGCACACAGGATTCCACAGGGTCCTGTCCCAAAGCACCCAAAGCCAC
The DNA here is from genome assembly GCF_016699485.2 of Gallus gallus. NCBI lineage: Eukaryota > Metazoa > Chordata > Aves > Galliformes > Phasianidae > Gallus > Gallus gallus. The sequence goes on from NC_052534.1 coordinate 105,223,710, forward strand.
TACTGCACCTGTTGGATCTCAGAAAAAGTCAGCAGCAAACAGCCTTATCAAGGTATTCAAGCATCAAATGCAGCTTTAACAACTCCACGGTGAGCGGTGGGACATAAATCAGCCCCACTGCCAGCTTACACCAGTGATGGATTTGCCCATCCATTATTCACACCTCACCGGCCAGCTGAGCCTGCCGGTCCAACACTGCAGCACGAGCGCAAAGCTTCAATGGCAGACAGATTAATTAATATTTCACAGCGGTGATTAGACTTGGGCATTCAGACCACACCAACCCTTCTACACGCAGGGGAAACCACACATTAAGGGCAGAACTCCGTGCCGGGAAGCTTGCTCTATGTACCTGGCATGAGGGCAGCCCAGCTTGGAGGGGAGGAGAAGGGGAGTTAAGCGTATTAATGGGTGGCTGGTTTCGTTATACAATACGTGGGGGAGGAAAGAGCTTAAATAGCAGGAAATCTCACTCAAACTGTGGCCTCAGAGAGCAGCACGGCTCCTCGATGCGAGACATTTGCTGGCTGTTGTGGGGATGCAGCGTTTTTGATCCAGGCCCCATAAGCTGACAGAGGCAGCCCTCGGTGACCTCTGGAAACACCCTTGTTGCTGTGGTTCCCTATTTTCTCAAGATACGCTAAATCAAAGCCCACAGTCAGTTTTAGGTTTTGGCAGAAAACATAACCAAACACCCCCATTTCCAGAGAGAGAAACCAAGCAGCCCTGGCCACGCTCTCCCTCCATCCTTTCTGGGTTGTTTGCAGCCCCCGTGGAGAGGGAGCAACCTGCAATGGAGCTACCATGCTGCAAAGAGCTCAGCATCCCTGGAAGTGCACTTGCTTGTGCAATTACCGATTGTGCAACTGATTAAGAAAGCCCTTAAGCTGTCAGGCTCGATGAGCTTCATTGTGAGCAATGCCAGCTCTGGCACAAACCCCTCTTAGGCAAAGGAGTCCCCACTTTCACTGCAGGTGTCAAACTCTGCTGGATGAGACGTGGCAATGCCACCCAGAAGGATGGCACAGGACTCAACCACAGCTTAGCACATATCCATACAAGAGCCAAAGAGGGGTGGCTCAGGAAAGCCCCTAGCACTGCCGGCACCACAAACATCCCCTTTTCTGAATTAATTTGTGGATCGTTTAGTTAAAAAGCACAGGGAAAAAGAAAAGAAAGAAAGGCTTAATTGCATTTCACATTCCCCTGCTGAGCCATCCAGTCCCACCGAGCGCTATTCATTTAGTGCTGAACCCATCCGATAGCGTGGCTGCTGCTGCTGCTGCTGGCTGTGACTCAGTGGCACGCTGGCAGCCCCAGACAGCTCGCAGGGACCTTGCTGCTGCCCACCTCCAGCAACGCCTCCTCCCAGGGTAGCCGAAAAGCCTCATTTCCCCTGCTCTGGCTGCTGCTGCAAAAAGGGAACCTTCTCTATTTCCAGCTCCACCGGCGTGGGAGGAGACAGCTCGTGCTGCCGACCAGAACGCACAGGGAGGGAGCGTGGCAGAAACAAACCATGGCAAGAGGCTGCAGGGCCGGTCTGGATACGGGTCACAGGGCTGCACCAACACGCCGTGTGTGTGCTCTGGCCCCACAGCTGCCAAATATAGCGGGGAATGGCCAAGCCCTGCTGGGAACCACCCATGGAAATGTTAACTCCATCCCATCTCCAAAGCTCTGTTGTTCCCCACTCTCACCCTACACTCTGCATCCACAACCTCGTTCATGGAGGGCTTTTGGCTTACACTGCCTTTTGCACAGGGATCCAAATTAAACCCCTACCTCCTAGAGATGAGGTGCTCAGCACACAGAGCCCCACGCTTCCCCTGCAGCCAGGGCCATTGGACAGCCCCAGAGCATGGGGCAACCAGGTTCATTTACCTGCCAAAGCCCACCGGCAGCATTCCAGCTCCTGCACTGTAAAATACCCCAAGGAGAAGCTAATCTCCAAGCATGGCTCACGACAGCGAGCTCCCATCGGGGACAGTTTGGGTCACAGAACTGCACTCTCAGCATGACATCGGCCACCCAGGCTGAGTCTGGCACAGCTGAGGTCGAAGCGTGGCTCTCCCATTTTCAGCGGTGGCTGTGAAAAGAAACCAAAGTGGGCAGAAAGTAGGCACGGTTCCGCAGCAGCTTGTGCACACAGATGCTAGCTCTGTGCGGGGTGCCAGCACTGCGGGATCAGAGGCAACGTGCAGGGAGGAGGGTGGTATGTGCTCCCAGTGCTGCCCCTCCACACGCCTCCCAGGGAGGCACGCAGGTCCCCCCGCAATGGAGCAATTCTCCTGCATTGCTTCGTTCTGCCTACAGAGGAAAAAAAACTATCCCCAGTTACCCATCTAATCCTTCCCACAGGCCAAGAGACAGTTAAAAGAGAGATTAAAAAGATACCAATAATCCTGTGCATTCCTAATGCACCTTTCATCCGAAGTATCCCACAGAGCTTTCCAGCTTCTGGATGCTTTCCAAGACTGCAAGCCGCTGCTGGGGAAGGGACCAGCCTGGCGTTTGTCCTCGGATTCACATTCAGGTCCCCACAGGGACGCTCTGCCCTTCCTCACTCTGCACACATCCTGGAAGGAAACGCCGGCTATTTTGGAGTGAGGGCTTCCCCGTGATGCTAGCGGAGGTGCAACCTGAGGGCACGGAGCTGTGGTCTGGTGTAGGCTGCTGCACGGGGTCACTTCCCCACAGTGTCCAAGAGACAACCAGAGCACGTCACACCCCTCAGCTGGATCACTAAAGGGGGCTGGCAGGGCTCCCGGGGAAAGCAGCTCCCATCTCAAGTGCTGCAGCCATCCCTTGGCAGACAGATGGGCTCTGCTGCAGGGCACAGGGGCTGCATCCCCGGGGCACACAGCTACCGTCACTGCGAGCCGCCATCGGCGAGGAGAAGAGGGAAGCAACCCTCTCATTTTGCGGGTGGAAAAATACCAGCTGGGAGACCTGAATGACTCAACGGAGGCCACAGAGGAGTCAGCACAGTGGCAAGGAGGAGAGGAAAGGAAAGGAAACCAGGCATCCCGCCCCAGGCCTCCCTTCCCCAGGCCCGCTAGGTTGAAATCTCCCAAGCCCCCAGGCTGTGCTCCTTTCCCTGCAGGAGATGGGTGCAGTGTCCCAATGCATCTCAGGATCTCTGCACATTGTGCGCACCCCAGATCAAGCACCCCATTATGCAGTGGGGCAGCACCCTGCCCACCCACCTCCCTCCTGCCCCAACACATCGAGCACTCACCCCTGGCACTGCAGCTCCTTGCAGAGATGAGGCTCAGCCAACCGACCCCAGTGGGCAGGGGGATGCAGGGAACGGGGTTCCCACCTCTGTGCAGTGTTCACCCTGCGCTGACTGCCCAAAAAGGATGCTCAGGCAGCAGGGAGCAAGGATTTAAGAGCCGGCTGCCACCCAGCCACCCCCCCCAGCCCTTCCCAAAAGCTCCCAGCAGCTTAGCGCAGCCCTGGGCGGGGGGGGGATGGCCAGCTGCTCTGCCAGCTGCTCCCCATTACAGCCAGTATCGCCCCAGTGTGGGATGCAGGACACCACGCGTCTGTGCTGTGCTGCAGGGTGAGAACAGTGACAACATCAGGGACATCAAGTTATAAGCACCCCAGCATGTGTGGGCTTATGTAGGACTGAGGTCTGCGCTACGTCAGGACCCCGGTACCATGCAGGGCACCCATATATAGAACCAAGACCTCTCCTTATCTGGGACAGGAATGCGTGACCCTTCCCAGGTAGCCAGGTGGGGATGAAGAGCCCTGTAGGGCACCCCAGGCTTCCCAACCGCAAGGACTGGGTGCTTCCCCAGCAATGTGGGTGTCATTCACCCCATAAAGCAAGATCCTCTCTGCGGTGGGGAGCAGGTGACCCCAGAGCCTGGGCTGGTGGGGTGGCTAATGAGGAGGGGAGAGGTTAACAGATTCCCATTCTGCCCATCCAGGAATAGGGCAATGCCCCAGTGATAAAAGGAGGTGCACAGCTCCTTAAGGGATCATAGCATGCGTCCCAACCCCAAAGAGAGGTCACCTCCCAGTAACCAGGGGATGCATAGCCCTGTACAAGACCAAAGTCTCCCCCTAGCCCCAAAGAAGGGTCACTTCCAATAGCTGAGGAGACGTACAGCTCTGCATAGGACCAAGGTCCTCCCAGAACCAAACAGGGATCAATCCCCACTAACCTGAGAGGTGTGCTGCCCCATAAAAAGACCACGGTCTCCCACATAAGGCTCAACCCCCAATAAATGGGAGTGTGCACAGCTCTTTCCGAAATGGAGTGACCCCCTCATCCCAAAGAAGAGATGCACCCCCATTAACTCCGAGGTGCACAGCCCTATACAAGACCGAGGTGCATCCATCCCAGCGGGATACACCCTCAGTAACCAGGAGATGCCCAGCCCTATGCAGGACCAAAGCCTCACAAATGCCAAAAAGGGAACAGCCCGCAATAAACAGAGTGCAAAGCCCTACTTAGGGCCGAGATCCCCCCAACCCTGATCGGGCCTTGGGGCCACACAGCCCAACCCCGGAGGGGGGGGGGGGGAGGGTGAGCCCCAAGTCCCCGGCAATCCGGGGGGTGCACGCACAGCCCCAGCCCGGCCAGGCTCCAGGGGGAACTCACCGTACATGGCCGCTGCCCCAGCGTGGCTCAGCCCGGCTCGGCTCGGCGCGGCTGAAAGCGGCGGTGCCCGGCCTGGCTCTGCTGGCCGGGGGCGGCACCGGGGGGCGGCACCGCAGAAGGGACTCCTCCCGCAGGCACGGCCGCAGCGCCCGCCCACGGCACGGCTCGGTGCTGCTCGGCTCGGCACGGAGCCTGCAGGATGCCGGTGGACACGGCCCCGAGCCGCCCTCGTCCCATTGTGCCCCCTCTGTCCGCAACGCAACGCCCGCATCCCGCCCCACGCCCTTCGCAGCACTGAAGCAATGCAGCGATTCCTGCTGCCAATGGGGAAACTGAGGCAGGGAGCCCTCGCAGGAGGGTCCCCGCGCTGCTGGTGGCCCTACGTGTGCCATGGGCAGCAGTGCCTGGACACAGCTCTCGGTAGAAGCAGCGATCAGCCCCCATGCTTTGTCCCCTGTGCAGAGCGCTGCCCTCATCTCCCGAATCCCACGACTCCCATCCAGCACCCCCAAAATGGGAACAGGGGGTCCTGGTGCTCCCGATGCATGGCACAGCATGGCACCACAGGAAGCAATGGAGTGCTGCTCAGTGCAGCAGCCCAAAGGCACAGCAGCGCGGCACAGCACAGCACCAGCTTTCCTCCTTTACCTTTATCCCACCCATACGCACCCAATTCTGTCCCTCTTCCCCGCTGCTAAGTTCAACATCAGAGCCCCCCTACGTGCTTCCTACGGCCATCCCACATCCACAGAGTGAATCCCACACACTAGCGAGACTGATCCATGCAGAGCCCGAACTCTTGTGTCAAAACCTGTCATAAGCACGAGTGACCCATGATGCTGCCCTGGGCCTTGGCTGGGGCCGAGGCTTGGCTCGAGGTGACAGCACCTGGCCGAGGAGGGCCAGGGGGCCTGGGAGGTGCTGCCAGCAGGCAGCCACACATCTCCCCCTCCCTGAGCCCTCACTGAGTCTCTTCCCACACAGCAAAGCCTCCGAGCTCGCTAATTAGGCAATAGCTGGTGCCTCATCATCCTACTTGCAGGGAAATTATGTTTTAATTAAAACATTTTGAGAGTTAATCTGCGTTGCCGATTCCCTGGGTGGCGGAGCAGCTACACATGCAGCCCTGGGGACTGGGGGGCTTTCACAGGGGACACGGTGGATGTCACACCAAGGGCCAGGGGCTCTCGAGTGTCTCTGGTCAGCCCAGAGTAAATCAAAAGAGAGTAAAACGTGATGTGAGGACAGAGCCTGAACCAGATGTGGTGAATCTCTCCATCCCAGAAACCTCTCACTTGATCACGGTTTATTGCGAGGTGACCAGCTTGCTGCAGAGGGAACGTGGGGGTCATCGAGACAGTGCTACAGGGAACAAGCACAACACGTTACTCACCCTATCCTATTTTCTGAAGCTCTTGTGAGGTTGTGCTCCCTGGCCAGCACCTGCCATTGCTGAGTCCCACCTCTGAGCCCGTCCTGCCCACAGGACAGTCACTGCTTCCAAGAGTCCATGCCCACAGTGGCAGCAGTGGGCACCAGTCAGCCCCTGTGCTTCAAATCCTGGCTAAAGCTGAGCCCAGGGCAGCCCAGGGGACAAGGAAGAACCAAAATACTGCACATCTCTCCTTTGACACCTTCCTGGCTGAGAAGGGGCTGTGCTCCCCACTTCAGGGACCTGGTAGCAGCTCCCACTCAGCTGCCTGACCCAAGCCCCATCACCATCACAAGCCCCAGGGTCCCCTCAGCTCTGCCCTACACACACAGGGCTGGCTGGTGTTAACCCCCAAACTTGTCACCACTGGAAAAGCCCTGCAGAACTTCTGCCCTCAGAGTAAAGATGGATATGAGCAACCTTACCCAAAGCCTAGGTGGAATCCAGGCTGCCTCCAGCGCATTACTCCTCCTCATTTATGGTCCAAAACAAGGGCACAGAAGAGTTAAAGCCTCCCCACCACAAGCACCGCCACCATCAGCCCCTACCTGTCATTGCCACGCTGGGTCGTGCCACGACTGGGACACCAATGCACTCCAGCCTTGCCCAGAGGGATCCAAGCACGTCTCTCCACGTGGCACAATCGCTGCCCCTGCTCCCAGAAGCTGGCCAGCCTTTCTCCTTTCCACCAGCCGTCAGGCAAAAGGGGATGCCAAATTGTTTGAGGTCCGAGACGCTCTTGGGACAGGTGGCTTTGTCCCCACCTCGGGCTCAGAAATGCCGTGCAGAGCTCAGCATGGTGTGTACGATGGGCACGTGAGACTGTGCTGCCCCAAGCCCCAGGGACCTGCTTGTGGGGGAGGTGGCTGGCAGGCACAGGGGAAGGCAGTGGGCCGGAGGCAGCTGGAGCAGCGACGGTCGTGCTGGGAGGACGGCGGGGAGCTGCTCGCCCCGGGCACTTCCTTTGTCAGGCACGTCCATCCCTGGTCCGTCTACTCCCTCCTTCCTCCTGCAGCTGTTTCCATGGACACAGAGCTGCTGCAGCAGCCGCAGCAGGGTCTCCGGCACCAAGCTGTGGATCCCTCCACCAGCCATGAGCCCAGAGCAGAGTGAGGCCCTAGGCCCGCAGGCCGGCTGCCCGTAGCTGCTGCTGCAGCCTTGAGGTGTTTGCCCCAGCAATAGAAGGTGCTGCAGGCAAGACAACAGGTCGCTTGAGCCCGAGCCACCTCTCCTTGATGCTCTGGGCTAATGTGGGACAAGCTCCAGCCAATGGGACTGGCACTGCAGAGCAGCAAAGCAGTTCCCTGCACACTTTCAGGGAGTCCCTGTGCCTTGCTTGATTGTCCCCAAGACTGTCATCAGCACAGCTTTACGTGGACACTTCAGCTGAAGCTGCACCAAGCCACCAAATGCAGCTGGTTGATGGTGGCCAACTCAGCCACAAAGGCAGAAAAATATCCACTTTCTAGCAGCCAGAAACGTTGGCTACACCCCTGTCAGCAAGCAGGCTCACACAGACACACCAGGCTAACACTCACAGAGCAGCTCATCCCGGTGTTGGTCCAACGTCCCCATTGTGTGTGTGGAGCCTCTGCCTCCAGGCTCCACACTCCAGGCTCCCTCTGCCTCCTCAGGCTGCAGACAGCCCCAAAGGACCATTCCCATTTTACATCCCTGGTTTCTCTGGTTGAAGTCAGGAAATCTCTCAGCTGTCCTTTCCAACTCCCCCTTGACTTCATCTCAAGGCAGAATCCTACGCGACTCTGAAAATCACACACGGCAACTACTTTTGGTCCTCAAAATGTGCCGTAAGCAGCGCATCCAGGCTGAACCCACAGTGTTGGCTGTCACTTTACTCACAATGCAAATGCAATTCTGTGCTTCTGAGAAATGCAGACCCAGCTGCTGCCTGCATATTGCCTAAACAAAACACCACTAGGGAACAAATCCGCCCCACTGCATGGCTGGGCTTATGCTGCATCGTGCCTGTCATCTAACCCACCCATCACCTCATCATTATTTGAACGCTGCAGCCCCTATCGTTGCTTGCCCAAGTGCTGCCAACTAACCATACCCTTCCCACTGCATCACCCCAACCCCAATCTCTAATTGAACAGCTTTGGAAACATGCAGCCTCGCACCGACTATTCAAACAGGGGAGGGAGCAGGGAAGACAAACAGAAATCTCTCTTCACCATGACAGCATAGAGACCACACAAACAAGCTCTAAAATAGTCACACATAGCTGGTGGGAATCCCTTTTATTGGTGGTACCCCACCTCTACAGAAATATTCAACATTGAACTTCAACCCCCAGCTGTTGTTCTTATTTCGAGCCATTTCTTTATCATTTTACTCACCAAATTATATATTCTTATTTAGGATGGTCCAAGTCGCTTGTCTGGAGAAGAAGCCATGCCATCCTTCCTGCCTGCTTAATAGCCAGGGCCAGTAAGTCTTTGCATGCCCAGATACTAAGTCTAGCCCAGTATTAGTGAATTACTGGATTTACCATCATTATGACCTGGGCAATTGCATTACTGATCTGTATTTATTACTGCACCATTATTTAGAGATAAATTGCTTATCCCTAAAGCTCTCAATCTGATGCCTGTTACTGTATCTTGAGTAAGACATCAGAGCTGCCCTAAACCCTTGCACCGCCCAAACCCAAGGAAGATGTTAGTGTGGTGCTAAACTATCTTCCTCTACCCTCGTGGAGGCGTTCTGTCCTTCCCAGCCCAGAGAAAACTCTGCAGAAGTCCTTATATCTCACAGTAAAATGAGGAGGAAAAGTCACCTTTCTTTCTCATCTGTTCCAAACAGACTAAAGGATGCCCACAGCTTAGCTGAAAAGCCCACAGAAATTCCTAACTTAAGGAAACCAGCAGATAGGATCCTTCATGGCTCAGGAAAGGAGACATCACCCAGAGATCTCCTGGCTGTTGTCTCTGGCTCAAGGAAGAAGGGCTGAATTCCCCAGATCAGAAGATTTGTAAGTAACATTAGCATCCATATAACTAAAAATGATAGGCTGTACCTGGATGTGCAGGACCAATGGAGAAAGGGTTAAAAGGGTCAGCTCACAGTGCCACAGAGCACAGTGTGCCTGGTTTAATCATACAGCCAGACAGCAGGGAGATGAAGAACAGACCGAAGATAACAAAGAACAAACCTAAAGATAAGGTGACAACAAAGTTGAAGAACAGAGCTGGAGGCATAAAACACCCAGGGATGGATGACAGCGGGACTCTTTTGGCAAAAATTATGAGACCAGATAATGAGGCAGAAGATCCCAAACTGCCCATAACAGATCTGTCAAAAAGCAGTTTCTTGGAGCCAGTCAGGAGGAAGCAGTGAGAGGCAGTGAAGACTCAACATCCAATATCCTTAGCCCATGGCACACATCAGTGATCCCCAAAACCCCATGTTTGTGAGGAGGCGGGTGGGAGTGTGTGCAGTCCCCTACTCCAAGGTTTGTAAGATAAAATCACTCTCTCTACCTTTCCTTTCCAGGAAAATGCTTTGCCACCCCTTCTTCCAGACAGGACCTCACACCAGCCACACTCCCAGCAGGATGTGGGAGGGGTGATCACACGACCATGGGGCATCTCAGCCAAGGGAATCCTTTGGGAACCTCTCCAGGTGGCACTGAGGTGAGGAGACAGGGTTAGGTGTCCATCTGTATCTTCACAATGAAGTCTCCAGAGAGAGCTGAAAGATTCCCAGATCATGCATTCCCTACAAGAGGGTCTCTCAGGCAGCTCTCCTAAGTAGCTGTGAGCCCACAGCCCCAGGGAGTCCCCAAAAACCCCAGCAGCTTCTATTGCACAACCTCCCACAGGAGATGCACGCACACCAGTGTCCACAAGTCCCCCTGTCCCATCCAAACTCGGTGAGGGAGTGACTACAGAGTCACCACACGCCCCTCCTTCCCATTAGCTCCTCTTCGACACACAACTCCAAAGTTCTCCATCTCAAGAGGACGCTTCCAGGCTTAGGACGGGCAATTAAAGATGTTATTTACAATGGCCCCTAGAGATGGCTCTGCTCCAGTCTAGCACAGGGATGAGCCCCTCAGTTCAGATCTCTGGGCTGTGTCCTCAGGTGCCATGGGGCTGTTGTGGTGTCCCCTACGGCAACGTGTGGTACTTCCATTCACAGCAACCAGCTCCATCCATCCCTCAGGACTAAGGGCCTTGCTTTGTGAGCCCCAGCCCTGTCTCCATACCCCACCGAATCCCCTCAGGACGCACTTCCCGCCCTTTCAGCCCCCCACACCTCACCGAATCCCCTCAGGACGCACTTCCCGCCCTTTCTGCCCCCCTCCCACCCCGCACCTCACGGCCGCCCCCTACAGGCCGCTACGCTCCCAGCCACCGAGCTGCGAGACAACGTTCCGTCATCTCGCGAGATCTCATCGTGAGGGGGAAACCGGAAGTGCTGGGCGAGCGCGGCGGGGGCGCGGCGTTGGCGGCGAAGGGCGGTGAGGCGGCCCCGGGCCCGCCGGGCTCCCTCCCTTCCTTCTCTCCTCCCTTCGTTGCCTCAACCGCGCCGGGCCCCCGCCATGGAGGCGAACGCGCCGAAGCGGAAAGAGGCGCGAAAGTCGCTACGGATCAAAGTCATCTCCATGGGCAACGCGGAGGTGGGGAAGGTAAGAGGGCGGCCATTGGCGGTCGGGCGCTGAGCGGCAGGCTAGATGTCCAATCGGAAGCGGGCTTCTTACGAAGGAGGCGGTGGATTGGTGGCCGTGGCGTGCTGCGGAAGCCAATCAACAGCGAGCCGCTCTGTGCGGCTCTCCACAGGGCGGGACTGCGGCCTGAGCTAGGTTTTTATTGGCTGGCGGCTCTTGGCGGGTGTCATGGCGGCGTTGGGGCCCCGCTCCGGGCTTCGGGCTCAGCGGCTCTCGCACGGCTTCTCACGGCCTTTCCGGGCAGAAACTGTGCCCTGCCCTCTGGATGGGCCCGTCCTATAGCCAACAGAAACTAGCTGTCTTGGAATCCCTCTCTGCTTCCTTCAGAGAGAGTCCTGTGTTGGAGCCAGAGCGTGTGTTGGAGTTCCAGTGGGAGGAGCCTTCGTTCCATGCTGTCAGTGCTTCCTTGCAAGGCACTCGGGTGCTCTGAGGCGATCCCCGCTGCTCTCACCTTCCGTCAGGAGCTCACTGCCCTCTTGTTGCAGTGAGTGTCCTCCAGGATGAGGCTTATCCCCCAGTCAGGGACAGAACCAGGGCTGGAGGGACATCCTATGACCCTGAATGGACTTTTTGGCAGCCTGGGCATACAGCATGAGATGTTCTTTGTTGGCTTTTGGGGAACTGGGGCCCCCAGGCCCCTGAATGTGCAGCTCATCCAGTCCTGATGTTTTACAGAGGGTAGTAACTCAGTTTTGTGGTGCTCCTGTCTCCAGACCTAGGCTTTACAATTTGGAGTCTGTATAGTAACGAATGTGGCCTTGCCTGGCTCCACAGCCTTTTGCCAGGATAAGAGGTCACTCTGACTGCTGTTTTCTCCCCTACGCATCACAGAATCAGAATGGCTTAGGTTGGAAGGGACCTGGAAGCTCATGCAGTTCCAACCCCTGCTGTGGGCTGAGTGCCAGTCACCAACCCAGGCTGCCCAAAGCTCCATCCAACCTGGCTTTGGGCACTACCAGGAATGGAGCATCCATAGCTTCTCTGGGCAGCCTGTGCCAATGTCTCACCACCCCCAGAGTAAAAACATTCCTCCTGACATCCAGTCAAAATCTCTCCTCTTTTAATTTAAAAACATTCCCACTTGTCCTATCACTATCACCTCAGTCACTTGGAACAGTTTCCAGTTCTTTTGTGGAATGTAGCCTGAAGGTCAGGCCTTGAGCTCTGAGCTTTCTCTTCCAAACAGCTAAGAAATAACAAACGCTCAGGAGTGGGATCCTGTTTTCATCTTTCTTTTGCACAAAGAAAGCTGCTGCTCTTGGTGAATAACGATGCCATTATTTTGTTGATTTAGGGACGTAGGGACAGACAGAGCAGCCTGCTGGAGGCTGTCAGTGAATTCAGCATTAATGAGAATCCCAGTCCTGCAGCGTGGTCTCTTCCCAGTGAAATTCCCTTTTTCTTTCTCCCAGAGCTGCATTATAAAACGCTACTGTGAGAAGAGATTCGTTCCCAAATACCTTGCAACTATTGGTATCGACTATGGCGTCACAAAGTAAGTACCTTCATGGGGAGCTGGGAGAGCGAGGTGAGCTGCGTGGTCCCAGATGGTGTGGGGAAAAGTGAGGTGTCTGCAGCTGCAGACAAAGGGAAGACATCAGCGGTGCTGCCCTCTGTCCCACTGCTTCTGGGTGATTACTCTGCCTTGAATCAGGCTTGCTGTGGAGCACAGAGCAGAGCCATATTAGTTTCCACAGCAGTCAGATAATCTGCACTTCAAGTACCCCTGGTAACATAGTACCCTATTGCCACGTTGCATCCAGAACTAATGCTTTCCTCCTTGTCTGACTAGCCCTGGGGGTAATTTTCTGTCCGTTAAACCCCAGAATCAGAACTTATTATTGATTGATCTGGGGTTGATCACTCTGCTCCCTCTCCACAGAGGGCTGGCAGAGAAGAGAGTATTCCTATGGGGGGACAGCCTGCACAGGGTTTGAGGTAGAGCCTTCTGAACCGTTTCTCACTTCTCCTTTCAGAGTACAAGTCAGAGACCGAGAGATCAAAGTGAACATCTTTGACATGGCAGGGCACCCATTCTTCTACGAGGTAAGGCAGACCCAGCTCTGGGCACCACGTCACAGGGCTGCCCTCAGCCTGCACGTCTCTGTAGCATTTAGCATCTGTCAGCTTTCTTCAGCATCCCTTTGGGGCTTAGACATGCAGTCCACCTTGTGTCTGAATGAGGTGGCTGGCTCTGAATCGTTGCTCTGCCTCATGCACAGGAGCACACACATACAAATGGGTCTCCTGCTCAATTCCCAGACCTTACTGTCTCCCCAGCATTGATGTGACACTTGTTCCTCTTTTCTCTGTTGTGCAGAGATTGGTCTTTTAGGAGCTGATCACTCCTGTGATGGACCTGGGATTATTCCAGCAAGGGTATTACTTGCCTAGCTTTTGCTGGTACAAAAAAAACTTTTGTTTTTTGTTCCTGCAGGTGAGGAATGAGTTTTACAAGGACACACAGGGAGTCATCCTGGTCTATGATGTTGGACAAAAGGAGTCTTTTGATGCGCTGGATGCGTGGCTGGCTGAGATGAAGCAGGAGCTGGGCCCCCATGGGAACATGGACAACATTGTCTTCGTTGTCTGTGCAAACAAGGTAGGCCACAGCAGGGAGCCACGTATGTGTTGCAAAGTACTCAGCACTCACTGTGTCCCCAGCACGAGCCAAGCTATTGAGCTGCCTCCAAAAGGGAAATATTGTTAGGTTATAGGGAAGACTTTCTAAGCACTTGTGTTTGAGTAGTACTGGAGGCCTCATTTCAACAGGGTTTGGGGAATATGGTGACCATACGTTGGTTAGAAAGGGATCGAGCAGAGGTTACATTACCTCTGAATTAAATCAACTCTCAGAGGCCTTTTCACACCTGTTGTCTGTGCTTGCTATCCATGCTGTCCCCATCCCTTCAAGATAAGCAGTCAGCTTCTCCAACCGGACGTTGTCACTGGATGATCATTCTTGATGCTGTGCTCCTCCAGCTGTCACTGCAGACCTCAACTGGGCTCTGACTTTCCCTTTTCTCTCATTTTAGATTGACTGCACAAAGCACCGCAGTGTGGACGAAAGCGAGGGGCGGCTGTGGGCAGAGAGCCGGGGCTTTCTTTACTTTGAGACATCAGCACAAACAGGAGAGGGAATCAATGAGATGTTCCAGGTAACAAGAAAGAAGACGGTGAGGGTACAGACGCTGTATTTAGCCAGGATGGCAGATTGCAAAATATTCTCAGAACTTCCGGATCCCACAAAGCTCATTGACCCACTGCCCCAGAGGATTTTTCCCAGTGAAGTGACACCCCTAGAAAGCTGTAGCTGTTTAGTTCCAGGTCAGTACTGGTCCTCTCAGTCCTAAGCTGACCTTAGCATTGCATGGCTCAGTGCTGATGATCCTTCTGGCTGTGCTGGGATCGTGATCCAGAAGTGCTCCTGTTGCTGATTCAGGTGTAGCATGGAGCTTGAAAAGCAGAGGGAGAGCCATGCAGTGGGGAGCTGTGGACGTTCAGCAGTTATGCAGGTGCATCCCCCGTGCTTGAGGATCAGTCAACGAGGGTGGCAGAAGTGTTCCAGTGTCGCTGCTGCTGCCTTCAGGAACCATTCCCTTCCTGCTAACTCCTTCCTGTGTCCCTAGACGTTCTACTCTGCCATAATCGACCTGTGTGACAACGGGGGGAAGCGTCCCCCCTCCAGCATGGGGGTTGGCTTCACTAAGGAGCAGGCAGATGCCATTCGTAGGATCCGCAACAGTAAGGACAGCTGGGACATGCTGGGAGTCAAACCCGGAGCCACCAGGTAAGGCAGACTTTGGCATTTGCCAAACAGTCCATAATGTTTCTGTTTGCCTCTGTGGTCTCTTAGTGAGGTGCCTGCTGCTCACTTTGGCTCACGTAGCAGCCAGGTACAAATTGATCTAGCCACAAAATTAGGGCAGTGCAAAAGAAACTTTCTGGCCTGTGCACCAAATTTCCCCTTCTACCAGACAAGCCAGGCTGAATGAAAGGGGAGGAGTGCTCAACATGACAGCTTCGTCCCTTCTAGCTCCCCAGCTCTGTATCCTGTCTCCAGGCTGAGCTGTTTGTAGTCACTCATTTGCTAGTCGTGTTTGGAGTGGCTTCAGCTTTACCTTTCTTGCTCTCTCTGGATCGAGGGAAGCTTTTAGGCTGCTGTACGGCTGCTGCCCACGTTATCAAAAAGTGATTGCAGTTCTTCCACTGTACCTCCCGCAAGACAAGCTTTTCTCTTGCCTTCCTCAAAAGATCTCTAGTTAGGTGGCATTGGTTAATATTTGTGTAAGAGGTTGGATATTGAATCTTCCAGTTCTTCTGTGTGACTCGGGCAACTAAAACAAAGACCCTTGTCTTACTTCTCTCTCTCTGAATCTTAAGAGCTGCCCCTGTGTACGCTTTGTGGAGAGCATGGAGAGTGGATTTTTGGATAACGTACATCATTCAGCACCCTCCAGTCAGCTCTCTGAAATGTAGGTGTTGAGCACAATCTCTCTTCCAGGCCCTCTTCATCCACGGGCAGAGATCAGCAGCTCTGCGGAGCAGGTTGTGCTGTGATCACTGGCACGGATGGACTCACCACCCTCTCTGGGTGCCCCCCTCTCTCCACAGCCTGCAGCAGGAGGAGAGGTGTCTGCCTTGGACCAGACACCAGGGCTTAAAGGGCTGACGTGATGTGCGGTGCCTTCGCCCTGAGTGCGTAGGCGGTTTGATGTGGAGCTGAGTCAGGGTGCGTGTGCCCCCACGCTGTCTCCCAGCTTTCTGTGCTGGTGGTGCCAGAGACTCAGCACACCAGGGCACATGGCTCAGGCACGTGTCTGGCATGGTGGGTACATTTGTGCCTGCACAACCACCACAGAAAAACAGAATCGTGGAGTTTGGAAGGGAACCTCTGGAGATCATCTAGCCCAACCCCTTTGCTAAAGCGGGTTCTTTAGAGCAGGATACACAGGAAAACATCCAGGTGGATTTTGAATATTTCCAGGGAAGGAGACTCTGCAACCTCTCTGGGCAGCCTGTGCCAGTGCTCTGTCACCCTCAAAGTAAAGTTTTTTCTCATGTTCGTGTGGAACTTCATGTGTTCCAGCTGGTGCCCATTGCCCACTGCTTTATTGCTGAGCACTACTGAAAAGAGCCTGGCCCCATCCACTTGACACTCACCCTTTAGATATTTATAAGCATTGATAAGACCCTTTCTCCAGGCTGAACAGTTCCGGGTCTCTCAGCCTTTCCTCATAAGGGAGATGCTGCAGGCCTCTATAATCATCTCTGTAGCCTTCCATCAGGCTCTCTCCAGCAGTTCCCTCTCTTTCTTTACTGGAGGAGCCCAGAACTGGACACAGTGCTCCAGGTGTGGCCTCACCACGGCAGAGTAGAGGCCACATTTGACTTCCCAGATAACTTTGCAGATGTAGAACTCTACACTTGTTGAATCTCATCAGGTTCCTCCCTGCCCAACTCTCCAGCTTGTCCAGGTCTCCCAGAATGCACAGGCTTCTGGTGTGTCAGCCACTCCTCCCAGCTTTGTATCATCAGCAAACTTATTGAGGGTGCAGTCCATCCCTTTGTGCAGGTCACCAATGAAGATGTTAAACAAGACCAGACCCAGTACCAACCCCTGGGGAACACTGCTAGCTACAGATCTCCAACCAGACCGTGCTGCTGATCACAACCCTCTGAGCTCTGCCTGCAGTTGATGTGTACCTGCCTCAGGAGAGTGTTTCTCCCCATCCTTAGCTTGTGCCATGCTTAGAAATGCCATGGGCACTTTTTCTTCAGCTCTTTGTCCATAGCTTCACTTCCAAAGCCTGGAGGTACTTGTTTACAGCAAGAAAAGAGTTCAGAAGTGTCTACAGAGCTATGTTTAGTGCAGGGGCAGCTCCTCACCCTCCTGTGCTCTGCCGGCAGAGGCAAGGCAATGGTTGTCTGCCACTCAGGTCCCCTCACTGCTGTCTTCTGTTATCTCCTAGAGATGAAGTGAACAAAGCCTACAGAAAGCTGGCTGTGCTGCTCCACCCTGATAAGTGCGTGGCTCCTGGAAGTGAAGATGCCTTCAAAGCTGTGGTGAATGCCCGAACTGCACTTCTCAAGAACATCAAGTAGGGAACAGAGCTGCTGAGAACTGGAAACCTTCCCTTCCTCCCAGCTAGTTCCCAGGCAGCTGTACTGCCGTGGGGCACCTCCCTCCTCCTCAGATTCATCCACTGGCTTGGACAAAGACACTCCCACCACCAACCATGGGAGCAGAACCATAGTGTGATGGCAATAAGTTGTAAAGGGGGCAGAGTGCTGAGGAGGGGAGAGGGACCCCTGAGCCTTCCCTGCATCTATGGCCTCCTGCTGGCATAAGTGCTGAAAGCAGTGAATTGCCCACTTTCCCAGCTGTTTTACACTTCCCACAAGTCTACCAGCCGTGGAGGAGGTTGGATGTGCAGCTCTACCCTGTGGTTGCAGTGAGGGTAGGTTCAAGTTTGGTTTGCAAGGCTACGTGGGATGGAAATGAATGAAAGGTTATGTAAAGGCTGAAGGTGGGATGAGACACATTCAAACCTCAAGCCTAGCATCTGGCCTAAAAGCTGCTGCACCTGGAAGCGCTGGGGTCGTGGGTTAGGGATGCTCAGGACAGCAGCCCCAAGAGCTGCAGTCCCTCAAATTGCATGCTCTCTCCTTCCCAGCCCTCTGCTAGCCATATGCACTGCTCTGACAGGCTCTGGGGAAATGCCCTTGTTCCTGGTGGAAGGCTGTCCTCAGGTGTGGGTGGCCCTGGCTATTTGCAGACAGTTGCAAGGTGCTGACCTCAGGGTCCCCCTATCTTCACCCACACCTCAGAGCTGCATGTTGGTGTTGGTGAGAGTGGCAGCTGGCTCTGTGCAGGCCTGTTTGAGAGGAGCTGAGTCCCTGCATGAGTTACATCCCCAAAGGGAATGTGTTAGGCCTGGCTATGTAAGACAGCACCCCCAAAAATCCAGCACCCCACTCACACGTGCTAGTCTGCCTTCCCACTTGGCCCCGTGTCTCCCTCTGGTTAGGTGAGCAGTAGAAGGGCATGTTCTTCCTCAGCCCTGTTTTCTGACAGCAGCAACGTGTCACCCCGCTTTGCTGGTTGTGTTACAGGTTTGTTTCTGCCTCACTGATCAGCAAGTGGGTTTGGGGTGCTTTCTCTTAGTCACAGCTGCTGCTTTCTTACAATATTCTTGTTGGTTCAAAGAGGAGCACTGCTGGTAACCCCAGGACGTGCTTACAGAAGGTTGGGTCTGGCCATTGGGATCCTGAGGGAGGTCAGAGCCATGATGACTGCCTGACTCAGGTGAGAGATCCCTTGGGATCCTCTGATTTCGTCAGGAGACAGTTTTGTTACCTTGCTGCTTTGTGAGCTTGGCAGAGAGGGACAAGACACCGAGCTGTGAAACTGAAGCCACTGAGTGAGTGAGTGAGTGAGTGAGTGAGTGTGTGTTTGTGCCCATATCTCACCCCCAGAAGTATCCTGTTCAGAAGTTTATTCCAATGGTCAGTGCAATATATATATATATTTTTCACTTAAAGGCAGCTAATCTGTGTTTCCCCTTCAAACTATATCATAAATCAGCAGCAGATCCTCCTCTTCTTGGGAACAAGCATTAAGGATGTTGAAGGCCAGCATCATTTTGCACTTGCTTTAGTTTCTGGTGCTAGGTTACTGGGAAGAGGAAACAAGCTGTCCTGCTGAGAAGCACTTTCTGCTCCTCCAGTGTTGATATCACAAGGGGAAATGTTGTCATGAAGAGTCAGCATTTAAATGGCTCCGTGTATCCTCTGCCGTGTGTATAAAGAGCTGGGCTGGGGGAGGTCAGCAGGACAGGGATTGGAGCTGCAGCGTATTGCTCTGACTGAGTCTTGTCCCACACGTTTCATAAGGCTGCAGAGTTCACTGGAGAGCTCCCCGCTTGCCTAGCAGAGGAAACCACTCGATTCTGGCTTCAGACCTATTTCCCTGCATTTTTTCCACTGAGGAGGGTAAATAATCCCGTTGCTGTACGGCGCGCTTCACTTTGAGGGTGAGATCTCGGAGCAGTTTAAAGGCTGCCTCAGTTCCCAGTGCTCAGGGGCTCCGCAGCCCTGCTGTGCCCTGCTAGATCCCTCCCTTTGCTTCTCAGCTGACTGCCTGCTGCTGCTCTGGGGTTCCTCTTGCCTGTTTACGGAGCTGACCGGATGTTTGGGGACCATTATACACACGCATGTCACGTTTAGCAATGCCGGTGACCTTCTGAGTTGTGTTGTTTTTATAAATTAACACCCCCTGCCCCCCCCCCCTTTGGAACAAAAGAAGCCCTATGAGCTGTCCTCCCGCCGTGACTGCTTGCCGTTAATGTTTAATTGCCCTTTGACTCATTTCTCTCCGCCCCAGCCGGGTCTGGCCGAGGCTGGTGGTGAAGAGCTGCCCTCGAGGGTGATGGAGGCTGTGAATCAACTGTGCAGGAGGGGGGAGCCGGGCTAAGGAGAACGATGTGGCTCCTGCAGGGATGCGATGTGGGATGCAGTGGGGCCTGAAGCCCTCCCCACCTCCCTTCAGGGGACCCCTAAACACGCAGAGGGATGGCTCCATCCTGCAGCACCTCTGTGCTGACAGCCCTGCTCATGTGCTTCCCCCGTTGCACCATCAGGACCCCAAACTCCAACTCCCTCCAGCAAGGCTGTTCCCATCCAGGCTGGCTCTGTCTGCTCCAAAGTGACTTTCCCTTCAGCATCCAGAAATCTGACAGAAAACTGCTTCTAGAGACCACTGGGAGCACAAAGCCTCCGTCGCTGTGGCCCACAGGTACTGCCCACCTTCCTCCCAACGCTTGCTGGAGCCAGCAGCTGGGGAGCACACTGGCATTAATGGTCTGGCCCAGTGCCTGATAACCCCCAGCCACTGTCAGGTCTGCTTTGTGCTGCTCGGGGCTCGTTCCCCGTTATATGCCCACCAAGGGTCTGGAGAACTGACCCTCTGCTGAGGCTGGGTTGCAGCCATCCCAATTCACAAAACTGGGCCAGTTAACCTGGGGTGCAGTTTGATAGCTAAGCTGCCTGTCCCAGGTCAGGCTGTGTCCCTGGCTGGGCATACTGCTGTGGGCCGGGTCCTGTGCCGACCAGGGCATGGAATAGACTTGGCAGCCTAAGCTCTGCTTGCTTACACTCCCCTTCAGCCGCAGCAGGACAGGGATAACCCCAAGCACTCCAGAAGCCTCCTGAGAGCTGCAGCTTCAGCGCTCTCATTTTTGGTATTAATTATTACACAGAAGCAATTACTCCTCCTGGCTGCGGAGCCAGGACGATCTCCCATATCAGCTGCTGGCCCAGGGCTCAGCTGGGGATGCATGGGTATCTGGCAGGGCTCCTTCAGCTGTGGTCCAGGGCATCTCCATCAGCTCTGAAGCACTGCCATTTTTCCAGGTCAGGGGTGCAAGAGAGGAGCAGGCAGTGGCTGAAACACGAGGGAACCTTTTCTGAAGGGGTTTCAATGGGGTATCAGCCCCTGTGGGGGCGGTTTGGCCAGCCTAGATGAAGGGGACATACACGTGCGGAAGCCTTGGTTTGCTCTGCTCCTCGGTGGGGGCGCTGTAAGGTGGCTGTCACCCCAGAGAGTGCCATGGGGCTCTTTTGGGCTCTGGGTTTGGGGTCCGTGGCACCAAGTGAGGCTGAAGGCGCTTGGTTCAAGAGATGTGCATCCTCATGGAGACTGTATACTTAGTGCAGAGAAGGGGATGGGAAGGACGGAGCAGGGAGCAGCACTGAGTAGAGCAGGCTGGGATGCTGGAGGGGGCAATAGTGGGAACCCCACCGGCACAGGAGCGTTGCCAGCTACCCAAGCCCCAGAGCAGTGCCCCCCTGCGCTCCCCAAACTTCCCCTAGGAAGGGCCGCGAGCGGTTACAACCCCTCCCCACCCGCCCCCACCTCCCCACCCCGGCGGCACCGCGGTCTCCCCGCAGCCGGCAGCGAGAGGGTTACGGAAGGCGGGGACGCACCGGGGCCGCACCGCTACGGGCACGGCCGGCGGTGGGCTCCCTCCCCCGGCCCGGGGAAGCCCCGAGCGAAGCCCCCGCGGGGCCGGAGCCCTCCGGGATGCGGGAGGAGAGCAGAGGATGCTGCCGGGAGCGGCGGGGCCGCACCTGCGCTGCCGCAACCGGGAGGCGGCGGGGCTGGGGCGGGGGCCGGGAGGGAGGGAGCGGAGCGGCGGGGCCGGGGCAGCGCCGGGGTCGCCCCCGAAGCCGGCTGCCCTCGAAGGAGGGGCAGGGAAGGAGGGAAGGAGGCATCGCGACATTTTTCCTCTCCGCGTCGCTCCGCTCGCAGCCAGGCAGTGCGCAGGGGCTGGGCAGGCCGGCTCGGCACGGCTCCCGGCCTTCGCTATTTATAATCCCCATCGCCTCCTCCGGCCGCTCTTCCGCGGGAGGAGAGCCCGGAGAGAACGGCTCCCGGAGAGGAGAGCGGCCGCGGGGCTCCGCCGAACGGGGATGCTGAGGGCGATGCCCCGCTGAGCGTCGTTTCTCCGCGATCGGGGTGGGAAAAGCATCGCGATGCCGAGGAACAGGGATTTCTCGGAGCCCGAGTACTCGGCCGAGTACTCCGCCGACTACTCGGTGAGCCTGCCGTCGGACCCCGAGCACGCCGTGGGCCGGACCCACGAGGTGACGGTGCGCAGCTCGGGGCCGTGCCTCTGCCTGCCCCGCTTCATGCGCCTCACCTTCGCTCCCGAGTCCCTGGAGAACCTCTACCAGACCTACTTCCGTCGCCAGCGCCACGAGACCCTCCTGGTGCTGGTGGTCTTCGCCGCCCTCTTCGATTGCTACGTCCTCCTCACGTGCGCCGCGGTCTACGCCGCCGACAAGTTGGCCCCGGCGTTGGCAGCGGGGACTGGGTTGGCCGCCCACGTGTTGCTCTTCGCCCTCTGCAAATACCGGCTGCTCCCCGAGCGCGCCGCCCGCCGCTTCCTGCCCTACGTCCTCTGGGTCCTCATCTTGGCCCAGATCTTCTGCTACTTGGGCCTCAACTTCTCGCGCTCGCCCGAGGCCAGCGACACGGTGGGCTGGCAGGCCTTCTTCGTCTTCTCCTTCTTCATCACGTTGCCGCTGCGCCTGGCGCCCATCGTGCTCATCACCGCCGTGTCCTGCGGCGTCCACACGCTGGTGCTCGGCGTCACTGTCGCCCAGCAGAGGCAGGATGCCCTGGATGAGGGCACGCTGCTGAGACAGGTACGGGGACATGGGGACGGGAAGGGGGATGTGGGGACCTGGGGGTGGCATAGGGCGAATCGCAGTCATTGAATCTGTATGGTTGGAAAAGTCCTCTACGATCACCATGCCCAACCGTCAACCCGCTACCACCGCACCCAGTCGTAGAGAATCGTTCAGGTTGGAAAAGACTTCCGAGATGCCCAACCCACCCATCATGCCCACTGGCCTCAGTGCCACATCCCCACGGTTCTTGAACGCCTCCAGGGGCAGTGACTGCACCGCCTCCCTGCTCCAATACCTCAGCACTCTTTCCCTAACGTCTAACCCAAACCTCCCCTGGCACAGCTCGAGGCCATTACGTCTCATCCTATCCCTAGTTAGGTTGAACAGGCCAACTGTGTTCCCATGGCTTAACCCCGCGTTAGCGTCCATCTCTACGCTTTGACTCTAGAGTTGCTTTGATCCGGGCACTCTGAGCTGATGGTGGTGTTTGCTGGATGCAAGGGTGCTCCCCTAAAACACCCCCATGGCACCCATGCCACAGACCTGGCCTCAAAGCCACAGATTTGACCCCAAGAGCCACCCGGGGCGTGTAGACAAATGGGCTGTGCTTTGGCTGCTGGGGAAATTGAGGCACGGTGGGCTGAGGGCATCCCCATCCTCCCTGCTAAGGGGCCCCACTTGTGCTGATTTCCCCTTAAATTGCAAAAATGGCTTAAAAAGGCCATTTGTAATCAAAGCTTGGCAGCAGCCCAGCGTGGGCCTTCCTCCAGGCTCACGAACAGCCACCAGAGCATTCTCAGAAGGATGGAGCCAGGAGAACCGAGTGGCCCCAAGCAGGCACCAGCCCCACAGCCATCAGCCCTGCAGCCACCCCAGCACGGGGCTGGGACCCATCGACCCCCCCAGTGCTGGAGCTCCGGTGTGAGGCCGCTCAGCCCCATGCTTGGGGATGCTTTGGGGATGATCTTCTGCCGAAGAAAACGTAGAGTAACAGCATCCCTGAGCTTAAATGCCGCCCTAGGGATGGGCCACCATTTCGTGCATGGCAGCAAATGATGGGGATGCAGGGGTAGAGTGGTCCTTGGCCCATCACCTCAGTATTTCCTGGGAAATACTTGCCTGGAGCAGCTGGGCAGTGTTGTCACTGCCCCAGAGCAGTGGGTTCTGCAGCTGGAGGCTGACCCAAGCCCCGCTGAGGTCCCCCATGGACCATCCATCTTGGGTGCTACAGCAGGCATCAAACGCAGCGTTTCCAGGCCTGCTGGTAGCACGGCCTTCTTCAGGGGATGGGAAAATAAAAGGCAGAGCTGCAAACTTGTTCAGCACTGGCTGTTGACAGTGGAAAATCCTGCTGGAAGTGCTCAGGATTGGAGTGCTCCACGTGTGCGCTCCATGGGAGGATGCTATGGGAACCTTTGCAAGCAGTGGCTTACCCAGGTTTTGCTCCTTGCTTGGGCACGGCTGGTCCAAAAAAATGCAAACCCAAAGGAGCTGCATGCAACAGGGACTCCATCTCCTGCCTTTGCTCCTGGCACTGCAGTGAGATGGTGACAACGTGCCCGGAGCTGGGGGCTCTGCAGGCATCCCCCCGGCCAGCAGCGCCCGCGTTCATCATCACTGTGGCACGGCGAGTCCGGGGCCAGCAAAACCTTGGCAACGCCGCATGCCTCAGCCTCTGCTTGCTGCAAAAGAGGAACATTATGTCCAGAAATAAACATCATACGCTTTATTATTATGGACATTTGTACGGCTCCCCGAGGGCACCGCTATTAATAGGATGAAGCAGCGGGTGCTGCTCGGGCTGGCGCAGCCCAGGGGGGTTAACGAGAGATGCCGGCAGCTTCTGCCCTGCTCCAGCTGTCCAGGAGGAGCCCACGGGCTGAATGGGGCTGGGGGTCTGGGGCTCTGGGTTTGGTGGTGCTCCATGCCATGAGCCAGACAGGATGCATGGGACTCGGTCCATAGAATCATAGAGTCATTAAGGTTGGAAGGGAGCTCTGTGGTCACCAAGTCCAACCCCAACCCGACCCCACCGTGCCCACTGCCCACGTCCCTCAGTACCACACCTCTATGCTTCTTGAACACCTCCAGGGACGGTGACCCCACTGCCTCCCTGGGCAGCCGTTCCACTGCAGCGCTGCTCTTTTGGAGGAGAAATATTTCCTAATATCCAACCTGAACCTCCCCTGGCACAACTTAAAGCCATTACTTCTCATCCTACCATGGGGTCTCCATCCCCTGCCCATGGCTTCAATGTCACTCGCTGGGCTGGGCATCATCCCCAGTTTGGATGACCCTCACACCTGCAAGATACTGGTAGGGCTGGAGGGAAATGGCACAGTCTGCAGCCCACCTTGGAGCACCTGTTGGATGGTTTGGGAGTCGAGCATGCCTGGCACAGCACAAGGATGTGCTTGGCTGGGGTATATGGCCATGCAATGTGGGGCTCTGGGGTAGGCACGTCTCCATCCAGGCGGGGTTCCCAGTGACCCCACGTGTGCCAAGCAGTGCTGAGCTCGGCGGAGTGGTGCATTGTCATGACAACTGCTTAAAAATAGCGAGAGGCGCCTGGTTTGGGGGTTTCTTCTCCGTGCCCACCTCCAGATGGTTCTCACTTGCCAGCTGCCATGCTGGGGCTTCCCGGGAATCCCGAGCTGCAGGGATGGGGGATGGGCACAAGCCATGAGAGCTGGGCTGTGGGATGCAGGGCTGGGGAGTAGGGATCAGGAGGTGGACACTGAACATGGTGGCAAGTCCCCAGTGGAGACAGGCCGTCATTCAGCCTGTGCCCCGGGATGGGAGGGCTTCTCCGTGCCTTCAGCAGAGCTGCCACCTGCCATCATGTCCTGCCTGCCACTCTTTGACTTTCTAGACTAAACAAACGGAATTCTTTCAACTTTTGCTCATCAGGCATACTTTCTATGAAGGGCTCTTGTTCTTGTTTCCATTGTGCCACTGATGGGGTTTGACCTTTGGGCCAGGTCCAGCAGCATGCTCACAGCAAACAGAATGGGTTTTTATGGCCAGTGGCACCTGTGCACATCCACCTTTGGTACTGCCACCTCATAGCCATGGTTTTAGCTGCTGGGAGTGATGGGAGCATGGACATGCGTTTAGGGTTTGGCCATGTTTTCATTAACTTCTTCACTTCAGCCTCTGCGTAACTGTCCCCAGGGCAGCTCCTGCCCCTGTGGACCCACTGCCATTTTCCAAAACACCTCTGCTAGGTTTAATGAGGCAGTCAGCCCTCATGAGCCATGAGGTCTCCTGTTGACCCCTCGTGCAGAGCCACTGCTTCGTGGCAGTCCCCACTGAGTCCCCCCAGCAGCTATCCATGGCTGTGGCGTGGTGGCTTGCATCCAGCGTTGATTTCATGTCTTCCACCGTCAGAATGCTCTCTCACCCCAACTCATCCCCGCAGATCCTGTCCAACATTGCCATCTACCTTTGTGCCATCACGGTGGGCACCATGTCCTACTACATGGCTGACCGCAAGCACCGCAAGGCCTTCCTGGAAGCGCGGCAGTCCCTCGAGGTCAAGCTCAACCTGGAGGAGCAGAGCCAGCAGCAGGTAGGAGCTGTGGCTGGGGACAGTATGGGGACAGCAAGATGGGGCAGGGGTGGCTGGCAACAAGGATA
This sequence comes from Gallus gallus, assembly GCF_016699485.2. Lineage (NCBI taxonomy): Eukaryota > Metazoa > Chordata > Aves > Galliformes > Phasianidae > Gallus > Gallus gallus. Next base: position 105,249,288 of record NC_052534.1, read on the forward strand.
AGAGGACCAGAGGTGGGAATTGTGTGTCATTGAGGACTCGCCGTGTAACTGTCCTCTTCCAGGACCTCACAGCTTCTGACATGGCCACCTCCAAGCTGTCCCCATCCCTGTCCTCATGTGTAAGCATGTGGCAGGTCCCCAGCTTTGGGCATGACCACGCAGCAGGTCCCTACCCCATTACACAACCACATGGCACGGCCGTGCAGTAGGTCCCATTCATCAGGCACGGACACATGGCATGTCACTTTCTTTGGGCATGCCCATGAGGCATGTCACTGTCCTTGGGCAGAGCCATGTTGCAGGTCCCTAGGCATGGCCAGGTCTCCATCACTGGACATGGACACGTGGCAGGTCCTTGTCCTCAAGAATGTGTTCATGATCACAGCTATACGGAAAGTCTCTGCCCAGTCACAGACACATGGAATGTCTCTGTCTACAGACATGGTCACACGGCAGGTCCTCGTCCTCAGGCATGGCCATGCGGAATGTCCCTGCCTTATGCACAGTTCCCATCTGTGGGCATGGCCATATGTCACATCCCTGTCATCAGATGTGACCACATAACATTTCTCTGTCCCCAAGCATGGCCACACAAGAAGTCTCCGTGTCCCCAACCCCATCCCTGCAGCATTTCCCCATCCCCACCCAGCAATGTCCCCACTGGGATCTTGGCCATCTCACTTCTCACAGGGCTGATCCTGCTACGGGGACAGGAGTGATAACAGTGGGCGGAGAACCAGCACGGTGTTGACAAAAGGCAGTTGGAAAGCTTCATTTTCTCCGGTCGGCATCCAGTTATGAGCCCAGCTAATTTTAGCACCTTATCTGGGGCCTCTCTCCCCATCTCCCATCTCTTATCTGGTTGATCCGCTGCCAGCAATTTGCTCCCAATGGCAACAGAGATGCGTGTTGGGTCCAGCCCACTGCCAGCACTGTGCTTCTCCGGGGAGAGGGGTGGGGAGGGGAGACCAGCATAACACCCACATCACAGGGAGCACCCTGTGGCCTTTTTCCCACCAGCAATGCCCCATACATTAGCTGGTCAGTAGCTTAGAAGCTTGCAAAGTAATTGGGTGAATTCAGGGTTATTCAGCATCAAACCCCAGTGGACATCTCGGGAAATCCCTGACCCCTTTCCTTGCAGCTGGGTGTCACTGTGTGCTGTCTGTATGGTGGCAGTGCTGAGAGCCACCGGGCAGGGACATGGAGCTGTTCCTCCAGCAACGGCCCCACTGTGCACAGAAACCCAGGGGAAAACCCGCTTCATTAACAGCGTTAATTACGCATAGCACAGATCCTCACGTGCAGCCAGCTGGGGGATGCATCCCCTTTCCAGCTGCAGGGCTGTGGGGAAAGCAGGGAGTATGAGTCCCCCATGGGTTTAGTCCTCTTTGGGGCCAGTGCTGCTGTCCTATAGGGTGGCATGTGAACACACCATGCCTTTAAATCAAGAGATCCTTCATGGTGTAGTTGTCCCATCCCCAGTGCAGTTTGCAGGGACATACAATCAGAGTCACTGAGTCATTCAGGTTGGAAAAGACCTCTCAGGTCCCCACATCCAACCCCAACCCACCCCACCACGCCCGCTGATCACATCTATCAATGCCACATCCTCACGGTTCTGGAACACCTCCATGGACGGTGACCCCACCACCTCCCTGGGCAGCTGTGCCACTGCAGCACTGCTCTTTTGGAGAAGAAATATTTCCTGATATTCAACCTGAACCTCCCCTGGTACAACTTGAGGCCATCACCTCTTCTCCTGTCACTAGCAGACATCGCTGCAGACCCTCCAGCGCTGGCATGGGTTTTTGGGCTGACCTTTGCCACTCTTTGTCTCCAAGGAGAGGGGACTGCTCAGAATAGCACATGCACAGTGCACTTATCCTCAGTTTCCTGCCCTGTCCCCCAGGAGCGGCTGATGCTCTCCATCCTGCCCAAGCATGTGGCGGATGAGATGCTGAAGGATATGAAGAAGGACCCGAGCCAGAAGGAGATGCAGCAGTTCAACACCATGTACATGTACCGCCATGAGAATGTCAGGTGGGGCTGGCTCCTACCAATGCCATGGTCAATGGGGAAAATCTCTCAATTTCTTGTATTTAGGGCCAGAAAAGCCCTCAAAGGAGATTGGGGGGGAGGGGGTGTGGCTAAAGCAAAGGGTAACGGGACAGCTGCCAGCCAGACTATGGCTTGGGGCCACTTTTTGATCCAGACATGATTTGCAGAACATCGTTTCCAGCCACGTCCCAAAATAGCCTTCAGGGACATAGCTGAACCAATCGTCGCAGTCGTGTCTGCGTTATGGGAAAAGAAATTTTCGCTGCAAATCCTCCTCGTGAGGAGCATATTAGTAACACCTCGCTCCCCACAGCATCCTCTTTGCAGACATCGTGGGCTTCACGCAGCTCTCCTCGTCCTGCAGCGCCCAGGAGCTGGTGAAGCTCCTCAACGAGCTCTTCGCCCGCTTCGACAAGCTGGCAGCTGTGAGTGTCCCCCCCTCATCAGCAAGGGGATGGGCTGGAGATGCCCCATGTTGTACTTGGCAAAAATAGAACTGGGAAGGGGTGGGGGCCCCCACCATCTGGGCTGCAGTTGGCCAAGTCTTCAGGGAGACTGGGAGGGAATGGAAAGTTGGGTTATTTGTGTCCCTTGTGAGTATGGAAGAGCTCGGCATGGGCAAGGATGGAGCAAGCCCTGCCTGGGAGAGGGATGGGGGGACCCCAGCTATGGGGAGGGGGCTGATACTATGCCCGTCTCCCCAGAAATACCACCAGCTGCGCATCAAGATCCTGGGTGACTGCTATTACTGCATCTGTGGGCTGCCCGACTACCGGGAGGACCACGCCGTCTGCTCCATCATGATGGGGCTTGCCATGGTGGAGGCTATTTCGTAAGAGCTCCTTGGGATATCCCCCTTGTCATTTTTCCCAGGATGTCCTCATCATCGTTTCCAGCATAACTTAGAATCATAGAATGACTTGGGCTGGAAGAGACCTTGAGTTGGAAGGGACCTTGAAGCTCGACCAGTTCCAATCCCGTGCTGTGGGCAGGGATACCTCCCATAGACCAGGCTGCCCAAAGCCCCATCCAGCCTGGCCTTGGACACTGCCATGAATAGGGCACCCACAGCAACCCATGCCAATACCAGTGATAGTGTCCTTGTCCTCATTCCCATTGTGTTCTTGTCAACATTTCCAGCATGTCCTCATCGTGTCTATCGTGTGCTGATCACTGTCCCAAGAGTATCCTGGGGTTTGGCAGAAAGCAGGGAGGACCCAGTGATGGGTACTGATATAGGCAGGGGCTCCTGGTGCCCCACCAGGGTCACCCCATTGGGCTTCTCCAAGGCAGGACGCCACCCTACCCTTTTCTGTCACTTCTCCTGTGCCAAGTACACTCAATTAAGGAAGGTGTTATTGCCCTGGGGTTGGAAGCAGGAGGGGCAGTGAGTGACTCCCATGTCACCCTCCCAGTTACGTGAGGGAAAAGACCAAGACAGCGGTGGATATGCGTGTAGGAGTGCACAGTGGGACGGTGCTGGGCGGCGTGCTGGGCCAGAAGCGTTGGCAGTACGACGTGTGGTCCACCGACGTCACCGTGGCCAACAAGATGGAGGCAGGTGGCATCCCTGGGTGAGCATCTCTTGGTGGGGATGGGACGTGGTGTCACCATCCCAGAGCCATAGGGTGGCCCCAGTTCATGGCACCTCGTGTCCCGCAGGCGCGTGCACATCTCGCAGAGCACCATGGATTGCTTGAAGGGCGAATTTGAGGTGGAGCCAGGCGAGGGTGGCTCTCGCTGCGAGTACCTGAAGGAGAAAGGCATTGTCACCTACCTCATCGTGGTGCCCAAGCAGCCTCTACGCAATGGCATCAATGGGGTGGTGAGTAGTGGCGTGGGCACCGGTGCCACTGTGGCAGGCATCCTTGGCACATTGTGAGCCACCGCCTCGGCCTTGCAGAAGCTGTCACTGACCTCATCCCATGGAGGCTCCCCACTGCTCGTCAACACCAAGGAGCGCAATGGCAGCGTCAGCTTGGCGTGCACCAGCCCTGAGGAGCCTGATGAGCCCAATGCCAGAGTGAGGGGCACCAAGGAGAACGGGGAGGAGGATGGAGAGGTATGGTGCGTGGGAAGTACCCCCTTCAGCTTGCATTTCGGGGACTGCCGTGATGACCACACCACAATGGCCTCAGTGTTCCCACTGATGCTTTGCTTCATGGCACAGGCGGTGAACCCATCCTTCCCCAACCCGCGGCGCCGGCTGCGGCTACGGGACCTGGCTGAGCGGGTAATCGATGCATCACAGAATGAGCAGGAGCTCAACAAGCTGCTCAACGAGGCCCTGCTGGAGCGCGAGTCTGTCCAGGCGTGAGTCAGCCAGCCAGCAGTGCAACCCAGCCCAGCTCTGCTGGGTGCTGATGGCCAATGTTGCTGGCAGGTTGAAGGGGAAGAGCACCTTCCGGCTCTCCATGCGCTTCATTGACCCTGAGATGGAGACACGCTACTCAGTGGAGAAGGAGAAGCAGAGCGGTGCTGCCTTCAGTTGCTCCTGTGTTGTCCTCTTCTTCACTGCCTTGGTGGAGGTCTTCATTGACCCTTGGTATGGTGGGGAGACATTGGGGATGGACTGCCCCACCTCGCATTCAGCCCCGCAGGGCTTCAGATCTGTCCCATTCTGGGTCTTTTTGGGACAGGTTGGTGGCCAACTACGTGACCTTCGTGGTGGGGGAGATCCTGCTGCTCATCCTCACCCTCTGCTCACTGGCTGCCATCTTTCCCCGGGTGAGAGCGGGATGGGCAGCCTCAGGGGGTGGGGACACTGAGGATGGGTGAGGTCTGGGGGCTGCTCTTCCCCCCAACACCTTCCCCATCTATATTTTGTGCCACCCCATTATCCACTATGTGTTCTCTCTATGGCCACGGTGATGTCGTGTCCCACCTGGGTGAAGTCCCTTGTCTTCTCCCGGCAGGTCTTCCCCAAAAAGCTCGTGGCCTTCTCCACTTGGATTGACAGGACTCGCTGGGCACGCAACACCTGGGCCATGGCTGCCATCATCATTGTCACCATGGCTGATATTGTGGACATGGTGAGACATGGGGCCAGCGCAGGAGCCCGCTCTGACCTTCTGTGTCCCAGCAGCCCATAATTGTGCACAGCCCCATGCACAGCCAATCATTAAATCAATGATGTCTGTGCTGAGGCTGGGGAGGATTTTAGCACCTGGCAATTGGGGCGTCCTCCTCTCTCCTGCAAAGTACTTCAGCTCTTGGGGGGACATCATCTCTCCCTGCCCCCCATCCTCATCCTACCCTCATGCCCCCAGCTCAGCTGCCAGCAGGACTACAGTGGGACAGGCAATGGGACGGTGGTGCCACCACGGCCAGGCGGCTGTTGGGAGCAGCCCAAGTACTACAGCTACATCGCCGTGCTGGCCCTGGTGGCCACCATCATGCTGGTGCAGGTCAGCCACATGGTCAAGCTGACTCTCATGGTGCTGATCACTGGGGCAGCTGGCACTGTCAACATCTATGCCTGGGAGCACATCTTCGACCAGTACGACCGCCGCCGCAGCCAGCAGAGCATGTAAGGGGTGGTAGGGGCATGGTGAGGGGGCATGGCCAATCCCATCACCAACCCTATGCCTTGCCACATCCCCCAGCAGGTCCTCACTGGTCCCCTCCAAGTACTCCATGACAGCCATGATCTTCATCGTGATGCTCAGCTTTTACTACTTCTCTCGCCACGTGAGTTACTCAGCCCCTTCAGGAGGCCCCTTTCTTCCTTCCCCCCCGTGTTGTCACTACAGCCCCAAGCCTGATTTCTGCATGCTCAAAGGAAGTACAGTTGGTCCCCAACTGTGGAATCACCTCCAGCACTTCTCCATGGAAGCCTAGAACTACATTAGCACCTCCATCTCTCCCACAAGATTTAGAGCAGGCAGCACCACAGTGGCTGCAGAGCCCATGCTTTCCCCATGAAGGTCCCATTTGCCCCTCACACGAGGTCTTATGTCTCCCATTACGGTTTCACCTTGCCCCATGGCCTCCATCCAAGCCTGGACCAGCCCCACACCAGCTGGCATGCTCCTAGTGCTAGTGAGGCCCTGCTGCACCCATCTCCCCCTGCCTGCAGGTGGAAAAGCTGGCCAGGACGCTCTTCCTCTGGAAGATTGATGTCCATGACCAGAAGGAGCGGGTCTATGAGATGCGGCGCTGGAACGAAGCCCTTGTCACCAACATGCTGCCCGAGCATGTGGCCAGGCACTTCCTGGGCTCCAAGAAGAGGGATGAGGTGAGGGGCACACAGGAACACAGACCTGCTGTCCCACAAGCAGCATCCCCAAGAGTCCTGGTTAAATTTAGTGATTCAATACATTTTTGTTTTGTTCATGGCCTCTGTATCTGGAGAGGTTGCCAAAGACTCTAGTCAAACATCTTTGGTTGGATGGAGGTGATTTCTTGGCCTTGCAAAGGAGGACTGCAGGGCACCTTTATTTTTTCAGATGGAGGAGGGTTGGGTTCGGAGGGCTCAGGCCTGCTGGAGGTGCAGACACATCTCCAGCTGACAGCCACTGTCCTTCCCCTCCCCAGGAGCTGTACAGCCAGTCCTATGATGAGATTGGCGTCATGTTTGCTTCTCTCCCCAACTTCGCCGACTTCTACACAGAGGAGAGTATCAACAATGGGGGCATCGAGTGCCTGCGGTTCCTCAACGAGATCATCTCTGACTTTGACGCAGTGAGTTGGGCTGGAGCTGGTCATGGGGGCAACACAGGGCTTTGCCCAGTGGCCCCAGGTGCCTGAAGATCTGTCTCCATGGCTCAGCTCCTGGATGAACCCCAGTTCCGCTGTATCACCAAAATCAAAACCATCGGCAGCACCTACATGGCCGCGTCTGGAGTGACCCCCGATGCCAATGCCAATGGCTACAGCACCAAGGTAAGGGGTCCCTGTGACAGGGGATGGTGGGCAAGGGGGGCATCCCTGACCCACTGCCCTTGCAGAAGGAGACCCTCTCGGATAAGGAGCGCTGGCAGCATTTGGCTGACCTCGCTGACTTTGCCTTGGCCATGAAGGTGACGCTGATGAACATCAACTACCAGTCCTTCAACAACTTCATGCTGCGCATAGGCAAGTCTGGGAACATGGGGCTCAGCCCATCCCTCCTTCCCTGTGAGTGGTGGGACCTCACGAGGCCTGGGGTGACCTGATGCCCTATCCCCCAGAGCAGACCTTGGGTGTCCCATCTGGATGTCACCAAGCACAGAGGTGACACCCACCCTGCTCTTGTGCAGGCATGAACAAGGGTGCCGTGCTGGCAGGAGTCATTGGTGCCCGCAAACCACACTATGACATCTGGGGCAACACAGTGAACGTGGCCAGCAGGATGGAGTCCACTGGTGTGATGGGGAACATACAGGTGGGACAGCATGACCTGGGCAACCAAGGGGACAAACTGGGAGTTATTCACAAGTGTTCACAGCCTTTGAAGTGCACTGTGCTCTGCGTGGGCAGGGAAAGCACTGCCAGCAGTATGCAGCAGGGCTGGGAGTAGTTGATGGCTCCTCCAAGCTGGGAATGGGGCAAGGTGTTGCTAAAAGTAGGGCACCTCAAGACAGTGGGCAGCTTGGTGGGTGGGTAAACCTGTTGCCCAAGCAGCACATGGGGGTCCAGGCTCCCCATGCTGTGTGCTGGGCAGGGTCCCCCAGCCTCCCACCCGTGTCCATTTGTCCCTGCAGGTGGTAGAGGAGACACACCTCATCCTGAAGGAGTACGGCTTCCGCTTCGTGCGCCGTGGGGCCATCTACGTCAAGGGCAAAGGGGAGCTGCTCACTTTCTTCCTCAAGGGCCGGGAGAAGCAGGGCTCCTTCGTCAATGGCTCATCTGTCACCCTGCCCCATCAGGTGGTGGACAGCTCCTGAGGGCCCGGTGCCTGCCAGCCAGCACAGCCACCGCCTCCCCAGCACCCAGAGGGGTGGCCATGGGGGGGGCCAGTGCCCACCACCGCAGCCAGCAGGGACATCTCTCCTACTGAGGTCTGGATCTGAAACCAAACTTGAGAAACCAACCCCTTTGCACAACCCTTTCCGAGTCCCTGCTGGAAAGTTCCTTTGCTCCATTGTGCCTGCACACAAGCTCACAGCCCTCAGTGGGTTTGGGGCTGGGGCTGCCTTTCCCCAGGCATCCCAGGCTTTGGGGGGGCGGGCGGCAGTATGGCATCCAAGTAGCATTGCAGGCCCCAGCTGCCACGCACTCAGCACAAGGAGATCCAAACTCAGGGTCGGATGGGAAGACACATCTCTCCTACGCGCTGGAGCATCCAGGCTTTGCTGTTAGTCCATACCAAGTTCATCCTTGTCACAAACAACATAGTTAGGAGATCGGGGAGAGAGAGTGCAGTACCACCTTGGGCTCAGAGAAAAAGAAAAAAATACAAAATATTGTGTATTTCTGATATATAAATATATATACATAAGAGTACAGATTGACATTTATATTTTTAACTGTGCCTGTTCGCCCCCCGTGCACGCTGTGGTCAGCTGCTGTCACTGCTTGATGGAAGAGAGGACCTGGGACTGGCTGAGAAGGGACTGTGTTATTCAGCATGACACCGCCAGGGCCAGGGGGAGAAGGGAGGCACACAGAGTGTAATTATGCCACTAGTTTCTTGAATAGAAAGCAGTTGAATTTCAAAGTCTGGTTCTGCGTCTGCTGTGTTCTGGGGTTGTGGGGATGGTGAGAAGGGCTTCACCACCTCTTCAAAGGGGATACTGGGTTTGGAGGGGCTCCCAAAGGGGAGGTTGATGCCTCTGGTGGCTTTTGCTCCTTTCTCTTGTTGCAGAGTATCAAAACACTGGAAATCACAGAAAGAATGATACAAGATTTTGATCCCTACCCCATTACTCAATTCCCAGAGCCATCAGGGAATTGTTACCTGGAGCTGCAACATCTGAAAACCAGAGGTTATGTATAAAAAGGTTGATTTGGACAAGGCTTAAACTACAGAAAAAAAAAATTAAAAGCAAACTATGAACTTTCCACATGCAGTGTTGGCACAAAAACAGGGCAGGAGAAAATCCTGTTGTCCCAAGCATGTGCTATAAGTCTAGAAAAATCAATAGGGAAACATTCTTTAAAATACCACAGTAAAAGTTCTGTTACTGAAATTAACACGTTGAAAGAGTGCTCGTAAAAGTGCAGCAAGCTTTTAAGATCTGATCCAAACTTGGAAGCACAAAGATGGGATGCCAGGAAAGTTCTGCCATGACAGGAAGAAAACAGGATGTCCAAAGCCACCGCTGGTGCGAAGTCTTCTGGAAAGCTCAATACTAATGTGCTGGGGGACAGTTAATGCAGCCTACGTGAGGGCACGGGCTGCTGCTGGCAAAATTAACCCTCACCTCTGTCCAGGGAAGGTTCAGTGGCTGCCATAACAATCCCAGTTGTCCTCCAGCCTTTACCAGTTTCTAACGTGAAGTCCTTTCCAGGTTGTTATAAAGCAGGGCAAGATTACTCCGCTTGCTCCCTGCTGTCTGAGTTCTGCTGCCTGGATACATGCAGTGGTGAGCTGTAGGGTTCTTGTTCCAAAAGGTTTTCCGAGCTGTTGAAGTTTTAATACAGCCTCTCCTTCTAATTGTGAGACATTCTCCATAGCTGTGGAGCTCTGGGGCACCAAACACAGCGATGCACCACGAGCAGGAATTAAATGACAAGCGAGAAGCAGAGTGCTGAGGAAAGATTACCTGCAATAGACACCCAAAATCATCAAGGAAATATTGCTCTCAAGATTCAAACTGGGCCAATTGCTCCTCCGGGAGGTTCCCAGCAGCAGTGCCACAGTCCATGGCAAACGTTTGCATTTTGAGAGCACTCCCCGCGGGCAGAAGAAGTCAGGAGAGGCACGTTACTGAGGAGAGCCAAGGTAGCTTACGGTGCTCAATTTTGGCTTTCTTTAGCATTGATGAGCGAGTCGAAGGCCTTGTGCAGAGCCATGTGTCGAAATGCATTTGAGTGAGCTGCTGCCATCTCTGCTAGCAATGGAAGAGTGCCAGCTAGGAGACAGAAGTAGATGGATCAGTGGGGAAAGGAACACATATTTTACCACCATAAAAATATTTGCTTCTCGTTCTTCCCTTGCCCCTAGGGAGTTTTCTCCCTGGCCACAGTTTTTCTTCTCATAACCCTTCTTTCTCCTTCCTAACCCTTTGTGTCCTGCGTCTCCCCCAGGGGAACTGAACTGCTGCAGAGCACAAGCAGCTCAAGAAACACTGTGAGCTGAAGGGCTGCTCGTGAGGGGACAACAGTGTGGAAGCACCTCAACCACCCAGCTGCCTTATCAGCTCAAAAGGCACTGCAGTTTTTGAGCAAGGGCAGAAGTTCACCTATAAAGGGTCCGTTTCTGTGGGGAAAGGAAAGGAGGAGCTGTTGACACAGTACACAACAACTCCTGCTGCCTAACTGCAACCCAAGGAGCGTCACAGTTGGGTTCTGCTGCCAGAGGGAGGCCTCAGACATGACTGCTGGCAGAGTGATTACAAGCCCGAGCTGCTCTGCTCAGAGCTCCATCTAGCTTCGCAGCCTAGCCAGCCTACATGGGCAGGTGAATGGGATGTGAGGTGGCTCAGACAGGCCCACAGCTCTGCACAACCACAAGGAAGAGATAGGAAAATGCCTCCTCAGCTCAGTTGGGCACTTGCAGTAATTAGCCATATAACAGTGCAGATCAGGATTAAGCCGTGCCATATTGCTAAGGCTGCAGGAGACGCTCAGTATCAGCCAGTCTGTATGACACCAGGAGGAGGTAGCATCATTCAAAAGACAGGGGAGTAAGTGGTATCAGGAAAGGTTTGCAGGCAGAGATCTTTGTTAGGAGCATTTCACAATATCACTGACACTTTGAAAGAGGTTGTAAATCTCCCCCCTGCTACTGTATGCCAGCACACCTAACGAACGGTACAACGTGGCTAATTAGGGCCTGGCTGCACAGTGTGAGATATCCCAACAGTAGGCCTCGGTGTCCACCTTTATCATTTCTCTAATTGCACTGAAAGAAATTTCTCATGCTATTAAGATCCTGTCTTATTTCCCTGTCACTAACCCCCGTGCTTCCTCCCAGAGAAATATGACAGCATGCTTCTTTCTGTCCCCAAACTGAACTAGTGAAAAACTCATCCGCTGCAGTATGACCTGCCCTCCCCACACAGACACCTGCACTGCCCACTTACGTGTACAAGAAATGATGGCTTCAGTAGGGAGGCTGCAGCAGAGGTCTCCATAAAGCAGTCTCACGTTGAATGGAAAGGTCTTGCTGTTACTTGACACGGTGTAATTAAAGACCAGCAAGTTACACAAAGAATTCCTCTGCAAAGTTCCATCTATGTGGTCTGAAAAGTGCTCCTGAAGGGACAAAGACAACTTCTGAAAGACAAAGCTAGGGCAGGAGTCCATCAGCATGGGGCTGGGAGTTAACAAAGGACAGTGCCCCCACCCCAGGCTGGCATGCCCTGGGGTAGCTGTACCTCGAGCAAGCTTTGAGAGGGAAAGTCTGAAATAAACAAGTGCTCATCTACATCTTTAAGTCACACCCTCCAGAGGGAGGTCACACCCTCCTTTTGCAAAAGCACAGCTCCTTCAGTTTAGGGACCTCAGAGGAAGAGGACAGCTTTCCTTGCACTTGGCTGTGTATTTTAAACGAGCCACAAGATATCCAAATACACACACACTAATGACACAGGCAATGGAGTTTATAGTCACGCAGTCATTTGCTATGCTCTGAAAACCAGAATGGCGAGTGCTCCATATAAAGAAAACCACTTAGATTTCCCCCAGCACTCCAGAGCTGTGCACAATCATTAACGTTTGGTATATAAAAGGCAAGAAGATAGGCGTGCATTGTTGCTGTGACTACTGGTACCTCCAACTGGTCTGCCTGGTGCCTCCGCCCAACGTAAGCGTTCAGGTGGTCTGAAAGGACAGACAGGAAGCGCCTGATGTCCGTCTGCAGGTACTTCTTGGCTATCTGCTCCAGGGGGATGAAGACGGGGACAGAGTGGCGTTGAATCTTCACCAGCGGCTTGATGAGGAGGTCCACGTAATAGGAGTCCAGGTAGGTGCCTTCATAAGCAGTGCTGATGCAGAAACACACTCCCTGTTTGGTCAGTTTCCCACTGATCCCTTGGGTGCAGAGAAAGAGGTTTTACTGAGCACTAATAGAAACTTGTCGCCTCAAGGAAGCTTTGCTGGGACAGCACAGGCTGCAGGGGCTGTATGCTCTTAGCACGGCAGCCTGGGGAGGTCCCTGGGAGGATTAAGGACTTGCAAGAGTTCAGGGACATAAAACACAGCAACCTTTTACGAAGGGACATCAGATAAATTCAAGCAGCTTAAAGGCAGATTAAATTGTCACTAACTGAACTATGCTGGCACTTCCAAACTCAGTCCTGGCTCCCACAGTGCAGAACAGGCTGCCCTAAGTGAAAGAGAACAGCCCCAAAAAGAGTGGCAGAAGGGCTCACGGACTCAACCCAAGCTCACCAACATAAGACTTGTATTCCCGCACTGTCCTTCTATTGACTGGAACAGAGTGCAAAGGTGACTTGCAATGGAAACAAATAAAAAAGTAAATATAAAACCAAGTTCAGGAATAACTGAAAAGAGGGTGCTGGCATTTTAAGCTTGCTTGAAAGACCCAAACCCTTGAATATTTAACCCAATGCCCAAAGATTTTATTAAGACTAAGGTATTTACATGCTTCCTAAAATCTAGATCTTAGTCCAAATGATGCAGCTGTAAGCAAGAGTTTCTGCAGAAACCCAGAAGCCTTCTCTGAGAGGCAGAGAACTGCAGTGTTACTGCTCTTCCTATGCTTTGAGTGAAGGCTTCAAGCACAACACAAGCAGCATTAATAGGGAAACTGCACTTCGCATCAAATTCATTATTCAAAATTCAGCACCCCAAAAATGCAGCCATCAGTAGAATGCATGCAAGCCATGAGGCATTACCTGTGAGGTAAAAGACCTGCAGCATGGCCTTAAGGCTCTTCACTTTCCACTCCAAAACAGTCTGAGCACTGGGCTGTGCTGGATCTGCCATGACTCCTTCCTTGTCAAGAAGCTACAAAAGCCAAAAGATGAGACAGGTCAGAAATTGATGACACCAAACATGTCACCTGCAGGGAACACACTCAAGCTACAGAGAGATAACTCAGCTCTGAGAAGTGTGAGGCAGCATTTCAAGCTGAAGAAGGAAAAAAGTTCAGAAACAGCCATACAACCTCAAAGCATAAAGATCCAGCAGTCCTGGACTACATTGTACTGAGAACAGTGGATGCCAGGACTGTATATCACTTAAGAAGAGAAAATAAATTAATAACCTCAATAAATCCATGCTGCAAGAGCAGGAGCATACCAGAGGCCCTCTGTCAGATCTCTGCAGCAAGCCATTTCTCACCCTCTTTTCCTGCAGCTCCACTTTAGCCCGCAGTTCATCCCTCCGGGCTCTCAGCTCCTGCACTCTGGCTTTCAATCTGTCGAGCTTCTTTTCTTGCTGCTCCTTCTCTTCTTGCTTCAGGCCTAACTCATGAGCCTGTGCCTCCAGCATTTCCAGATAACCTAAGACCCCTGCAAGGAACAGCAACACATGCTCAAAAATCCAGCTGTCAATAGTAAGCATCTGCACAGTGCAACCCAAACCAAAGTTGACCCAGTATAGATACTCAAAGAAATTATTTACAACTCCTCAGGGGCAGAGGACAGGCAATGACCTGCTTTAGGGAATTTTAAACACCAAGACTGAATGCCAGCAGGCAACAAAGACCAGGTGTTTCCCATACTAGCTAGCTAACATCCTGAGAAGCAGAGTAAGCTATCAAATACACAGCCCTGCACAGATGTGCAACCTCCAGTTTCATTTCTAACCATGAGTAGCTTGTCTGGTGTGCCTATACTCTAAATATGGGACAAATCATAACAAGACAGGGTGTCACTCTTGGTCCCAAGCTCCTGTGAGAGAACATATTTGGACAGAATCATAGAATCAACCAGGTTGGAAAAGACCTCTAAGATCACCAAGCTCAACCCCAACCCTTCCCCACCATGCCTACTGCCCACGTCCCTCAGTGCCACATCCCCACAGTTCTGGAACACCTCCAGGGACGGTGACCCCACCACCTCCCTGGGCAGCTGTGCCACTGCAGCATTGCTCCTTTGGAGAATAAACATTTCCTAAAACCCGACATGAACCTTCCCTGCTGCAGCTTGAGGCCATCACCTCTCGTCCTATCACTGTTACCTGGGAGCAGAGGACAATCCTCATCTCAACACAACCACCTTTCAGGGAGTTGGAGAGAACTATAAGGTCTCCCCTGGGCCCCCTCTGTTCCAGACTGACCTCTGCCCCAACTCTGTAGCACTGCACACCATGCAGAATGTGACCTTTACAAGCTCACCATCTCCTGAGTAAACTTTCCCTCTTTCCACCTTCCCCTGTGCAAGTGGGGCTGCAGGCATTCGCCCTCCTCCATCCCGGGAGGCAGCAGTGAGAGATCTTCCACACAGGGCATTTTCCTTCTCATTGCTGTTATGTTCTTCCTCCATGAAGCCTGGGGGCAGGTCTGGCTCCGGGGTTGGCCTCACACAAGGACAGTCCTGAGGGCTGAAACAGCACGTTATAAACTTCCATCCCTTTATATACCCTCATACGTCCCCATGTCCTCACACGCCCTTTTACACCAGCCTCAAGGAGGTGACAGGAATCCCTCGGGCTGTCCCCATATGGGACCAGGGAGGTGACAGGCAAACTAGGGACCCCATAAAGGGGGAGACAGGAGGATAAGGAGGGGAAGCAGGGCCTGCGGACTCCCATTGAGGGGTCAGTGGGACAGAGCAGAGCGGCCTCCAGAGGATAGCAAACAAGGAGCGGCTCCCAGGGAGACCGGGGGAGAGGGCGGGAGCCGAGCAACCTAAGGACCCTTCGCGAGGAAGATCTGTGGGGTTAAGGAACGCGGGAACCCCCGCCGATAGGGGGTCGGGACGCCCTGACCCGCTGCCCAGCCCCAGAGCCCCGCTCTCACCTCAGCGCTCAAACTTCGCGCTCCGGCGCCACCGGAACTACGTCACCACCGCTCCCCTCACGTTCGCCGTACAACAAAATGGCGGCGCCCATACCTCTCGGCACCCGGCATGCGCGGCCACGCCTCCCCGTACAGCAACATGGCGGCGCCCGGGACGGCGGCGGGAGCGGCCACAGCGACGGCGCTGGTGCAGTATGTGGTGCTGCGGGGGGACCTGGCCCGCTCGTGGTCGCTGGGTGCAGTGGTGGCCCAGGGGTGCCACGCCGCGCTGGCCGCTGCACACGCGCACTGGCATCACCCCGACACTCGAGCCTACCTGTCGGCGGGCGGCGCCATGCGCACCGTAGTGCTGGAGGTGCGCGGGGCATGGCGGGAACGCCGCGCTGAGGGGAGCGGGCGGCGGCCATTTTGGGGCGGGGTCTTTACGCGGCTCTGGGTCCCGCGGGTCGTTTTGTGCGTGGCTGCGCTCAGTCGTATTCCTGGGTGGGGTCACCGTCCCTGGGGGTGTTCCAGAACTGTGGAGATGTGGCACTGAGTGAAATGCTCTAATGTGGTCACAGGCGTGGGTTTGTCATCCGAAATCCAGGAAGAAAACTTCTCTTTGCCTAAAGTCCTTGGCACCTCAAGCGTCAAGCCAAGTTCCTCTTATCGTACTTTTACAGCCCCCGTATGTTCAAAGCGAGGCTTCCTTTACGACCCCCATATGTTTGAAACTTCCTTTCTCTTCCTTTCTTAAGCAAAGAGCACCAGGGGGTGTCAGGTCTTCCCTTTGCTTCTTCAGGCAGACATGTTCCTACTTGCATCCATCTCTTGTGCGGGATATTCTTGCAATGTGTATGAGTGTGCAATATATTACATATATACTCATACTGGCTAAACATGAATTGTTGCTAGCTATACACGTATATTGCTAATTATTTAACTTCTCCTTACGTTTTCTATCACTCAGGTCTTGTCTGTCCAGCACCCAAAATTAGGAGTCTTCCAACATAATGAGCCTATTGATAGCCTTGTCAAGGGTTTTTCATTTGTAAAGGCATTATCACGCTGTTTAAGAGTGGGATGTTTAACTGTTCTTTAGCTGAAGGCTCAGAGGTATTCCAGATGGCTGCACAGACAAGATCTGCAGTCTTCATACCTATACATTACTCCATCTACCTCATCTCTGTGACTCAGGTGTATATATGCCCACCCCTCAGTTTGCTCCTTTCCTTCTATTTCATTAATTAAATCCCTATCCTCTCTAGAATGCTTTGCAGGTTCTGATTCAGGTTTAGAGATTTGAAGTTTACCATCTGGAATTAAAGTTAATACAGTGATTTATTTTCCCTCAGCTGCCTGTTTTGCCACCTGATCCACCATCTTCTTTCCGGTCTCCTGTACAGTGTTGCCTTTCTGATGTCCTCTGCAGTGTCTAACAGCCACTCTCTTTGGTAGACTTAGAGCTTCCCATAGGTGTAGGATTTCCTCGGCATGCTTAATTTGTTTTCCTTGTGCTGTGAGCAATCCTCGCTCTTTCCAGATGGTACCATGAGCGTGTACCACCCCGAATGCATATTTAGAATCTGTCCATACGTTTATCCTTTTTCCTCTTGCCAGCTCTAAAGCTCTTGTCAAGGCAGTTATTTCAGCTTTCAGAGCAGAAGTCCCCACAGGTAATGGTTGTGCTTCGATCACCTTGTCAGTAGTAGCTACTGCTCTATTACTATTACTCTACTATTACTCTATACTATTACTGTATACTACTATTGCTCTATTACTAGCTACTACTCCATTACTGAGTAGCTTGCTCTCATTACTTCCTTCTTCAGTTCTTCAAACACCCTCTTTGCCTCTCCAGTCCATGTCAGCACAGACCAATTATTTGTCAGTAATTCATATAAAGGTTTTACCGACGGCCCATAATTAGAGATGCATATTCTGCACCAACCTGTCATGCCAAGGAAGGTTCTGAGCTCTTTTACCATCTGCGGTCTGGGTGTTCAGCAAATCACTTCCTTTTGTTCTGTTCTTTGTCCTCCCAAGATCTTGAATCCAATGCAGATCACCCGCTGCTGAATTCACTGAGCTTTCTGTTGAGAAACTCGATAACCATTTAAACCAAGAAAATTAAGCATGCTCACAGTCCACTGTACACAGTCCTCTTGTTATTGTGGCAATGAAGAGGTTGTCCACGTAAAGTTCCACCTTGAGTGGAGGGCCCAAGCTCACAAGTCATCTGACTCCCAAAAATTATCAGGCTGTTCTTAAAACCCTGGAGTAACACTGTCCAGGTTAACTGGGCCCTCCTCCCAGTATCAGGGTTTTCCCATTCAAAGGCAAGTAACTTTGGACTTTGGCTAAAGCCAGGCAGAAGAAGGCATCCTTCAAATCCAGTAAGGTAAACCACACCTGCTCATTGCTCAGCTTGGTTAATAAAGGGTATGGATTTACCACCACTGGGTGTATGTCTTCAACGATCCTAGTGATGGTCCTCAGATCCTGCGCCAAGCAATAAGCTCTTGCTGTCTGACTTCACACCAGCAAGGCTGGGGTGTTAGATTCAGACTCACATTCAATTAATAATCCAAACTCCAGAAAGTTATCTGTTATTACTTTTATTCCTTTATGGTCTTGTATCCTCAAAGGGTACTGCTTTACCCTGACTGGGCTGGCTCATGCTTTTAGCTTAGCAGGGCTGCATTTTTGCTCTGCTGGGCATCCCTGATGCCCGCACTCCTAGATATTCCATAATTTCTTTGTTCACATTGTTTTTTCCCAAATCTGTGTTAAAGCCAGGCTTAAAATTTCAATCAGTTGATCTTCCTTGAGCCCTAGCTCCGATTTTCCTCTGTTGAATTTAATCTCTGCAACGTGTTGTTCTAATAAATCTCGCCCAAGTAACAGTAGCAGAGAACCTGGCGTGTACAAGAGTTTATGTATTCCTGCTTGTTTTCCCAGCCTGTATTTAATTGGATTCAAAAAGTAGCCTTTTCTTGTTGGGCAGTAACTCCCAGTATGTTACAATATCAGCATATACGGGTGATACTTCTTCATTTAGCACAGAGTAAGAGGCACCCGCATCCACCAGAACATTAACCTCTGTACCCTGGTCCCCTAGCTGCAATTTAACCAGAGGGTCTGCTAGGGTAGACTCCCCAGGTTCCCATCACTTGGCTTCTGCGATCAGGGGAGGTTCCTCCCCCTCAGCCTGGGACAGCTTCTCCACCAGTGTCCCATTTCCCTGCAGTTTGCACACTGATTCTGGTCTAGCGGGGGGCGGAACCCTCCCTGGGCCCTTTCAGAACCCCCCCTACCTCTTCCCTGTGGGGGTTTCTGGGTCCCCAGGCCATGCTCTGGTGCTATTGTTCCTCCCTGTTTCTTCCTTTCCTTTCTGTCCCTGTTTCTATATACTCTCCAGGCCTCCTCAATTAATCTATCCAGGTCCCTTATGTCCAATGCTTTTAACTTCTGAAGTTCCTTCCTGATATCCTCAGAGGATTGGCTCAGAAACAGTGTTGCCAACTGCTGTTGCCCTATATCTGATGAGGGATCCAAAGGGGTATATTTTCTCATAGCAGACGTGAGTTTATCCAAAAATTCTGTAGGGGTTTCGGTCTGCCCCTGTTTGACTGCATACACAGCTGACCAGTTTGCTGCTGGTAATGGGATTGCATTCTCTAAACCGAGTTTTATCCACTCTCTGTATTGCTTTAACAGCTGATATTCTGCAGGATTGTTTGGGTTCCATTTAGGATCGCGTAGGGGGACATACTGTTCAACCTCTCCCTGCAGGGCACCAGCAGTGATTTGTGCCTGCACTTGAGTCCGAGCACTCCTCAATACCATCTGCTTTTCTGTTTCAGACATGACATCGAGCATTAAATCTATATCCCTCCAGTCAAGATCCTGATTTTTAACAATCAAGTCAAACCTTTTTGCCACCCCTAAGGGATCATTCCCGTAACTTTTCACTGCTTCCTTCCAGATATCCAAATCATCCCTAGGGAATGGGACCTTGATTTTGATTATTTCCCTCACTCCTGGAGCCTGCCATAGAGGCGCCACTATTGTAAGTTCCTTTCTGCTGCCACTTCTTGCAGTGATTTGAGAACCCCCCCCGGCTGCTCCTACCTCCTTCTGAACTGCCTCTGCTTCCTGTTCTTCCTCATCTGAGAATCCCTTCTGCTTCCCAGCCTGCGGAGGGACGTAATCTTCTAATCTTTCCTCTCCACCCCCATTTGTCAGACACCTCTCTCCTATGCTGCAAGCTGAGCAGCACTGCTTTAACGTCCCGTTCGGCCTCTTCTGATCTTTCTCTAGAGCCAACACTACAGGATCCCGTGGAGCCCAGTTAATTCCACATCCCTTCTGCCATTCTGGGTGGTTTCGTAGAGTGAAAAACATATCAGCATATATCACCTCATCCCATTTCCCTTCTCTCCTCAAAAACAACATCAGTTGCAGTAGAGTGTTATAATTCAGAGTGCCATTAAACGGCCACTTTTCCTGAGATTCCAGGTTGTACAGCGGCCACCACTCGTTACAGTATTTGATCAGAGTTTTCTTGTTTACATTTCCCCCAGGAGGTCCCCCAATATCCTTCCAATGAGCCAGCACGCATCCCAGGGGGCTCTTCTTCGCAATCCCCCCGCTCTGTTTACCACCCATTATATGCAGTTCAGATTAACATACACGGGCACTTAACACAGCAGCAGCTACCAGAATCACTATTCCAAAGATACCTCGAACTCCAATTATAATTCCATGTACCATTAAAACAATTGATCCAACTCCCTCCAGAAATTACAAGTAAAGCATTGAAGGTATTGCCTAAAGTTATCTACCCAGCACTGAGCCCTGCCTATAGGACACTTGCTTATAGGAATGGGTCCTGTTGTTGTGTACCCGCTTTCCTTAGGCATTAAGCAGAGTATAATATGTTTAACAAAGCAAAAAAAGTTACCGAACCTGAATTTCAAAGCCCATGCATGACCAGCAAGACCGAACCTACAGTTGGGTGTTTTCCAAATGTATCCCAACCGGCCCTATGCCGACCCTGCGACCTCAGCCAGCTCACAGGTGGCTTCCCAATGGACTGGCCCCCAAACCACCACTGTGATCTCAGCCAGCTCACGGGCAGCCTCCCAGTGGGCCAGTCCCAGAACTCGAAAGCAAAGAATACCTTTGTCAGACGGTCCCTGTCTGCTCCCACAGCGATCCGATTGAGGCGAGGAGTCCCTCCAGAGAACTCTCCAGGGGCACCCAGGGAGTCCTGTTCTCATCGGGTCCTGCAGCCGAGCAGAGGCGTTCCCATCTGCAGAGCCCGACTGACTCAAAGAGTCAGGATGAGGAGCTGAACAGCCAAGCTTTGTTACTGCTAAGCAGGTATTCTTTGTTAGCGGTGCTGGGAAGCACTGGGGATAATTCCACCATAAGTGCTTCTAAGATTACATGATTAGGAGCTCGTTATATTTCTGCAGGTACTACATATTCACAATGCCTCCACGAGATAATTAACATATACACGCCTCTCTCAAGTAGTGAGTGATGAAGTTTTCACTCTTCTGTTCCATGGGCTCTGCAGCCATCTAGTGTCCTTGTAGTACCACAACAGCCCACTCCACGGCGTGTTTACTTCCTTCAGCAGTCTTCCTTGCTCACCCTCTACATAAACTCTCTTCATTGTTGTATGCTCAGGAAGAGAATGCCTATTAGAAGTAATTTATAGGTACCAAAATCGTGACATTTGCCCACTCGGCCATTACTTCTGACCATCTGCTGGTTCTGGGATGGAAATAAGTTTGGCATCGTGTCTTTCAGTGATATACTGGGGCTTGGGGAGATGAGGAGGATCGGGGGAGTGTCTTGATGCCCTCCTGCTGCATTCCAGGCTGCTCTGTAATGGGGCACTCCGACCTTGTGTGGAGGCCCTGGCTTCTCTATGTGTGAGAAGCCTACTTGTGCCCTTTCATTATTGTGTTACTTTTGCTTCAGGTGATATAATAGATGTGGAATAGATGTGGATGGAATAGATGTATTTCTTTAAAATTGTTAAAAAAAGAAAAGGGAAGCAGTTATTCAAACCTTGCTGAACTGCTTGAGGAAGATAAAGGGAAGCAAGATATACAAAACAGGGTTGTAAAGCGAGGGAAGATAAAGCTGAGAGGACTGCATCCGGCCAGGATACGCTGTTCCTGAAAAGAATGTAACAGATAAACCACAAAGACAGAGTCAGCAATTGGGCTTAACTCAGACCAAAGGTGAAAAAGGACAACAAGAGGAAGACTCCAAGCCTTCATCCTATGACCCTCCCGAAGACCACCACCATAACTCAGTACACGTGCTAAAAGGGGCTGGGCTAGGGGTGGAGAGTATGATAATAATCTCTTGGGAGTAATTGTAATGTCCATCCTATGCGTGGCATATGTGTGACTTGTCTCTATGACTGTTCTTAACCTCACGGTGTGCAAACTAGGAGGGGTTACCCCCTTTGCACCCCCTTTGCACCCACTGTATGTGTGCAGCACTGATAAAACATGCCTGCTTTTATAACTGCTTTGTGGTTATGGAGTTTGATTCTGCACGTCCCAAGTTCCTGGGTAAAGCAGAATTGCTGTAGGTTGGCTTGCTTGGCAATAGGGATTGATACATTACTTTGAGAAGCAATATATTAGTTCAACAAAAGGAATCCATGAGTGATAGTTCTAAAACTTTCCATTTCAGCTTTAGTGGGTGAACAGCCTTGTTTTTCCTCGATATTTGTGCACTGGCGACATAACAGAACACTTTTATCTTCTGCCTCAATGATTTCGCCTTGCGAGAAGTACTGGAGTCACAATAGAATACTTTTATCTTTGGCCTCAAAACGTGCAAGGACATTTTCCTTGGGTTCCACACACGTTGTTTTTAAGAAGTGGCTGACCATGGCCTAATAAACAATGGAAATCTTCCAAGCTGGGGAAAAGTGAACGAAAGTGAGTCAAAGGTTTCAGTGACGAAGCTGATGGTGAAAAAAGGGGAAGAAGTAGGTGGGCACTCGACCACCCTAAATACCACTGAGCGTGCCCAAAGGGACATCAGCACCTATCTATCTGTGAGACCTTGAAAAAGAGAGCATATGTATGCCAGTGTACTGCGTATGTGTGTCTACCTCCAGGGGTACTGCCAGCCCTCACAGCAAGCTTTGTCTGTCCCCAGGCTCCGGATGAGGCCGCTCTGACCGCACTGGCACAGACCCTGCAGCAGCACAGCATTGACCACGAAGTGTGGACAGAGCAGCCCGAGAACGTCCCCAGCTGCCTGGCACTCAGGCCCTACCCAAAGGACCAAGTGCACCCACACCTGAAGAAGTTCAAGTTGCTGAAGTGACCCCTGCTTTCCTACAAGCCCTCCTCCTGTGCCACTGTTTCGCTTGCCCCTGGGCGGAAGCATAGTGCTAATGTCTGTCAGCCTTCTTGTTGTGCAATAGCAGTTAAAAAGTGTAAGACAGATGTTTGCTGGAGAGGATTAAATATTCTTTGCAACATGTGACTGTGAGTTCTATGGAGTCGCTGTGTCTGCATGCAGTCAGTCTTGGTTTCAACCCCCTGCTGCGTGCAGGGTCGCCAACCAGCAGACCCAGAGCCACATCCAGCCTGGCCTTGAATGCCTCCAGGGATGGGGCATCCACAGCCTCCTTGGGCAACCTGTTCAGTGCGTCACCACCCTCTGGATGGAAAAACTTCCTCCTAATATCCAACCTAAACCTCCCCTGTCTCAAACATGAATTTAACATGATCCCTCCTGTTCTGTCCCATATGTAGTGCGTACAGTGCTGCTTAACTCACCTTTCACTTCTGTGGTAGCATTAATTCTCTCTTTTCATTGCTTCAACGCATTATGCTTTGAGAGCTTCCTCCTCTTTGCAGCTCTCCTGGATGCTGTGGTGTCTCTGCAGGATGCTGCTGTTGTATGATGCCTCGCAGCATGAGTTGTTGGCTTCTCTCACTTTTGTTTCCCACTAATGTGGGAGGTGACCTGAAAACCACAAAAACCTACACAGCCACCCTTCTGCACAGTCAAGGAAACCTGGGAGAGCATCAGGCTGGGTTGGGCAGTCCTGGGTTCCCTGTGTCTTGCAGGATTTACCATGCTGTATGCCTGGCACAGCCCTCTGAGCTGCTCTGCTCATTCTGAAGCCAATGCTCCACTTCTGGGGAACCATAGAATCATAGAACCATTCAGGTTGGAAAAGACCTCTGAGATCCCCAAGCCCAACCCCAGCCCACCCCACCGTGCCCACTGACTACACTCAGTGCCACATCCCCACGGTTCTGGAACACCTCCAGGGACAGTGACCCCACCACCTCCCTGGGCAGCTGTGCCACTGCAGCACTGCTCTTCATGATAAGAAATCGTTCCTAATATCCAACCTGAACCTCCCCTGGTGCAATTTAAGGCCATCACCTCTTGTTCCAAACAGAGGAGGGTGGCTGTGGCAGAGCACCTTGCTTTGGTGCTGGTTGGACTGTGGTGAAGCATCCTCCCGTGGCTCTGACATTTCAGAACCGTTTTCCCCCCCCATCCCATGGGGAGCACACGGCTGTGACCGTGAGCTGCCACCCTCACCAACACCACCGTCCCCACCTCGTGCCACCCAGGCTGTGGCACTTCGGTTGTGGTCACCGTGACACAGTGACCCTCCAGCAGCCAGAACCCGCGGCTCACTCCAACCAGAGGTCGGTTTGTCTGGTTTTGTTTGCACAGAACCATGCAGCAAATCCCTGCCAAGAGCCTTGTGAACAGCAGACGGCACCATCAGCCAGCGAGCCGGGACTCCCACTTCCAAAGCCGAAGAACACCTGCTGGGGGCTGCCCAATTCAGGCATGTAGGAGCCATTCCTCCTGTTGCCTTCAGCCCAAAGCAAACCACAACTGCCCAGGTGCAATACAAACCCTCAGGGAAAGCAAGGGTGGGACTAGAAGAACCCCAGCAGCTGTGATGCTCTTCCCCACCCACTGCTTCAGCACCCAACATGGCAGAAAACCACCAGCAAGGAGGTACAGCACCCAAGTACCCACCCTTTTCCCTCTCCAAAATGCTGAAGCACCCCAAAACATTGTAGGGCTTCAAGGCTGGTTGGGAGGAACGAACATTGTAGGGTTTGGGGGCTGGTTGAGAGCAACAGACATTGTGGGGCTTTGGGGCTGGTTGGAAGGAACAAACATTGTAGGGTTTGAGGGCTGGTTGGGGAGAACAAGCATTGAAGAGTTTGGGGGCTGGTTGGGAGCAACAGACAATGTAGGGCATTTGGGTTGGTTGGGAGGACCCCAAACATTATAGGGATTTTGGGCTGGCTGGAAGGAACAAACATCGTAAGGCTTTTAAGTTGGCTGGAAGGACCTAAACATTGTCGAGTTTTGGGGTTGGCTGGGAAGAACAAACATAGTGGGGCTTTGGGGCTGGTTGAGAGGAACAAACATTGTAGGGTTTGGGGGCTGGTTGGCAGCAACAGACTTCGTAAGGCATTTGAGTTGGTTGGGAGAACCCAAGCACTGTAGGGTTTTTGTGCTGACTGGAAGGACCCAAACACTGTAGGACTTTGGGGCCAATTGGGAGGACCCAAACACTGTAGGGTGTCAGGGCTGGTTGGGAGGACCCAAACGCTGTAGGGTTTTTGTGATGATTGGAAGGACTCAAACACTGCAGGGCTTTGGGACTGGTTGGGAGGACCCACCACCTCTGGGTGGTGCCCAGTGACAGGCCCAAAGCACGATGCTTTATGGCCAGTACCCTTACCCCACAGTGACCCCTCCATGGCTGGGCCCCATCACCCCAGCGCCCATCAACAGCGCGTTTCTCCAGGGATGCGTCGGCACAGAGACAACGAAACGTCAGCTGGCAACTCCGGTTCTTTTGTCTTTTTTTTTTTCTTTTTCTTTTTTTCTTTTTTTCTTTTTTTTTTTCGTCATCTTTAACTCTTGCAAATGTCAATCAACAAAGCTACACATTTGTTTTCCACACACCAGCGCGATTGGAGAGAGAGAGGGAAGAAAAAACCCATCGCCCCCCACTCTCATAAAAGTCAGCAGTGAATATTAAAAGCGACCCCCAACTGAAAGAGAAGAAAACAAATTTATACAGAGCTCAGAGCTATTTACAGTGACAGGCTCGAGGGAAAAAATAAGCTATCTCCCGACAGAGAATTCAATTATTATTATTATTTTATTATTATTATTTTAAATAGTTTAAGCTACCTCAGCTGTTAAACACAATCAAAGCAGAAAGAACCGACTGCTTAATTTTATTTAATATTTAATCAGAAAATTTTATCTACAATAATTGACAGAGCCCTCCCCCCGTCCTTCCCCCTAAAAATTATTGCGCTTTTTTTGCCCCAAACTGTTCTCTTTATTTTTTTTTTTGGCCTTTTTTTTTTTTTTTCTCTATTTTTTTTTGCCTATTAGTTTTTCCCCCATTGCAATATACACATCGTCGGCCCCCGTTCCTCCGGGCGCCCGAAACCAGCATAAAACATGGCAAAAAAAAAACCAACCCAGTGGGTCAAAATACTCTTTGCTTTCGTAGGTTGCTTCTTTTTTGTTTTTTTTTTTTTTGTTTTTTGTGGGTTTTTTGTTTTTTGTTTTTTTTGTCTTTTTCTTTTCTCTTTTTTTCTTTAAAACCGACAAACTCACGATTGCTAGAAAAAGCTGATTGTACGCACAAGCGGGTCGGGGCGGAGGGGAGAGAAGGTTTGTTGTTGAAGCGTGACTCAACCCGGCCTTGTTTGCAGTAATCCAACGTCCAGCCCCATCCGTGCCCCGCGCCGAGACGTCATCAGTGACAGATCCAGCTGAAACTGAGCTTGCTCTTCCTCCTCCTCCTCCTCCTCCTCCTGCGCTGCCGCCGCAGTCCTCCAGCCGCCTTCTCCCCCTCCCCTCCCGCCTCCCCGAGAAACCTTCGTCCAGATTTAAGAAGCCAGCGAACTGATTACAAAAATAAGGATCATCTCTTAAGTTTGGCTCAATGAAACCGACTGTCCCGCCTCGTCGCGTCGCCAACGCCCAACGCTTTGTGGTTTTTCTTTTTTTTGTTTGTTTGTTTGTTTTGTAAAAAAACAAGGAGGGAGAAAAAGGGGGGTGGGAGGAAGAGAGGGGGGAAAGGGGGAAAAAGGGGGAAAAAATGGAGGAAAAAAAGGGAAACAAGGGGGAAAAAAGGCGGGGGGAAATGGAAACCAAAGTGGAAAGAAAGGAGGGAAGGGGGGAGAAAAAGAGGGCAGGGAATAAACAAAACCCACAAAAAGAACCCCCCAAACAAAAGGAAACAGCCCCCCTCCCCCCTTTTTGCTCCAAACACTACGAGCTGAAGAATGGCTGCGGTTTGAGATATCAAAAATCTCAGAAAAATATATAATATATATATTTATATATCTCTGTACGTCTCATTATTTAAATTTTTTTTTTTCTTTTTCTCTTTTTTTTTTTTTTTCACATTCCTCGAAAAGCGGTTATTCAGTCAGTAGCTGCTGAAGAAGGCTCTTCTGTTGGCCCTGCGGGGTCGGCGGCACCGCGGCGGCTTTCGGGGCGCCCAGGGGAGCCGGAGGGTTCAGGTAGGGATCTCCTACCAGATTCACTGTACACTGCACGTCGGCAAACACCTGAACCTGCTGTACCTGCTGGGACACAAAAGACAAGAGGGGCTCTTAGCGGGGATGGGGCAGGGGCCGGCGGCGACGGACTGGGAACTACGTGAAGTGGAAACTCACTAGAGACTTCCTCTAGTCTGGAGCCACCACAGAGAAGAACTCTTCTGTCTTCTTTTCCTACAAAAAGAAAACCGCTGCACTCATTCGGATCAGAGCTCGGCAAGGTTCACACGTTGCTCATTCGGGAAAAAAAAAAAAAAATTAAAAAAATCGGGAAAAAAAATGGAAAAAAATAATAAAAAGAAAAAAAAAGAAAAAAAGAAAAAAAAAAAAAGAGAAAAATCAGCTTGGCTCGTCCCAGGAAGGGGCAGCCGTAAGGCAGCGGCACGGGGCAGACTGGAGGCGAGTGAGGTCCGGAGCTGCTTTACAAAATGAAGAGCGGTGGCGGCACGTGGCCATGTGCCGGAGTGTGTGAGCGCAAGGATGGAGCCCGCGGGGTGGTCCGAAAGGAGGAGACTCATCAGGCGGTGTGAGCGCAAAGCACGGAGCCCGCGGGCATCGGCGCTCGGACTGGCAGGCACGGATGGACAGACAGACAGACAGACGTCGCCCCGCAGCCTCCCCGCTCCCTCCGGACCTTCCCTTCCAAATCGCCTTCCCTTCCATCCCCGGGATGGATCCTTCAGACTGAAGACCTGAGCCTAGGAAAGAACTCCTCCCGCTGCTGTCACCCCGGGGCTGCTCTTGGAGACAGATGGGGCTGAGCACCTCCTGTGCTCAGCTATTTCCCAGCTTGGCTGCAGAGTTTCTGCTCAGTGAGCAGCTCTTCGAGGTCCCCAAACACCACTGCACCACAGAATCTCCAAATTGGAAGGGACCCTTAGAGGCCATCTGGTCCCACTCCCTGCACTGAACAGGGATGCCTACAGCTCCATCAGTGCTCAGAGCCCCGTCCAGCCTGACCTTGGCTGTCTGCAGGGACAGGGCACCCACTGCCTCTCAGGGTGACCAGCAGGGTCAGACCCAGCCCCGTAAACTGGAGCAGCCCTGGCTAACAGCTTGCCCGGTGCCAAGCGTGCTGACACGGCATGGCTGGGAACGTTCAGGTTTTATTGGGAGCACAGCAAACTCCTCTCTCTGTACCTGAGATGTGCTTAGCAGTTTCTTACTGACCTGCGCCCCATCTGCTTCTGTTTTCAAAAGGTCAGTGGAGGAAAGCTGGTTGCAGTAAAGGCCTGTGGGTCTCAGCGCCGGGTCGTTTACCTGTCAAAAGCAATAACCAAGCTTAGCGTGGGCTCTGGATGTCCCCAGGGCATTCATTCATCACACCCCCTCAAGCTGAGCTGGGTGGGTCTGGGAAACCCAGAGCCCAGGTGGGTTTGGGGAGGGGGAGCCCAAGGGGCAGTGCAAGCGTCCTCTCTTTCTGAGGCTGGGACCCATTTTGCTTTTCTCTCAACCTCCTGCGCTTTGCCTTGGGCTGCTGCCAGGGACACGTGGTCTCCAGGGAGCATGGCATGTCACTAAATGCATTTGACACGAGGGGGAAAAGCCACTGGGGAAGCTGCAAGCCCCAGCCTGCAGCACTCCCACACGAACTCAATGAGCCAAGAGCAGCTCCAAGGAGCTTAATGGCACTGAGACAAACCCCAGCAGCTAAAATTTCAGGAGGGGCAGAGCCTCAAACAGCCACAGTGCTTGGCCATGGCTGGTGGCAGTGTCCCAGGCACAGTCAGCCAAGTGCAGGTCTCCACGCCTGCCCCTCAGTTCGGGTGCAACCACCAGGAGACGTGCAAACCCACCCCAACACCTTTCCAAAGCAGCTCTGGAGGTGCTGGGGATGCTCTGCCTTCCCCTAAGGACACAGAGGCTGCAGCCTTCCCTGGGTCTAACACAGCTCAGAGCAGTGTCAATGGAGCAGGGATATCTGCTGCATCCCTCTTGGGAAGGGCTGGAAAAGAGGAATCCTGAAATGCATTGTGGCAAAGCCCCAGCACTAAAACCCACAGCCAGGTGAAGGTTGGGATACGCACTGCTTGTAAATGGAGAAATTACAGAAAAAAATGAATCTAACAAAGCTGGGAAGACCCGTTAGGAAAGCAACCCTCCAGAAAGCTGGGGAGGGCTGTGAGCAGTGGCACTGACCTGCTCCGAGCACATGGAGTTCATCCCAGGCATCTGCAGTGAGTTCATCTGCATCTGTCCCGCCATGGGATTCATGTTCTGGACATTGGTGTTTCCTCCTGCCATGGAGACGGTGATGCTCATGTTGTTGTACATTCCCTGCTGGGCCGGTGCTGGCTGGGTCTGCCCCGTTTGGCTGAATACGCTGATGGAGAGGGGAGAAAAGGGTTAGTCAGGTGCTGGTGGGAGGATGCCCTCTGCCTGCCTGTTCTGGGAGGGATGAAGCACGTGGAGCCATCAGAGGAGCTTCAGCCACCCGAGGAAGCCCTCTAAGGCTGGTGACTACTGTAGGAACATCTGCCCTCTGCTCCTCAGTGTGACATGGTGGGGCAGGAGGGACAACAGGGACAAGAGGGGACCATCAAGGAAGCAATGCAAAGCCCTGGGTGAGGTGACACAAAGCTCTGCTTGACCAGGGAAGGTCAGCTGAGCTATCTGCAGGCACAAAGCAACACCGCCCTCAGATGAGCTTTTTAATTGTTCACTTCTGGAGATCTGAAGCTCCAACCTGACTTGCACAAAACCCAGCAGAAGTCTGATGGCTCTTCCTACTCACTTCCCCAGCTCAGTGCTGGAAGAATCTTTAAGAGGCACCAGAGTGGGCCGTACTGGGACTGCCAGACATGGCCCCATTCACTGTCCCATTTCCAAAGTCAATCAGCTTTCACAAGACATAATGAAGCCACCTCACTCCAAGAGCTCCTCACTGATTTAAACCACTGCTCTGGGTCCTTCTGGCCATCCCAAGACGAGGTGAGCATGAAGCCATGGGTCAGTGGTTGACTTGCACATGGAGTGATGACACAGGACATGGGCCCAGCCAGGCTGGGACTCTGACTGTCCCCTTGGTGTCACCATGTCTGCTCTTGGTGTCCTGTCTGCTCTTCCAACATCCCACCTACCCACCCAGGCTGCCCTAGCCCAGGTCATGAGGAGTAGGAACTAGATGACCTTTACTGTGTCTTCCAGCCCGACCCACCCAATGACGCCATGATGACCTTACTTGCTGTTCCCCATGGCTCCCTGCTGCCAGGTCTTCATGTCAGGTGACTGATAGCCCGGTGCAGGAGGTGCCGGCTGCAGCATTGGGCTTTGTGATGGAGGGAGCTGCGGTGACATCAGGGGACTGCTGGGGCTGAGCGACGGGGCGAAGGTGGGCTCATTCTGCTGACCCATGCCTGGGGAAGGAAGGACAGACAGCATCAGCTGTGGGACCCATTAGCAGCCTCCCCTCTTC
The DNA here is from genome assembly GCF_016699485.2 of Gallus gallus. NCBI lineage: Eukaryota > Metazoa > Chordata > Aves > Galliformes > Phasianidae > Gallus > Gallus gallus. The sequence continues at coordinate 105,279,388 of NC_052534.1, forward strand.
CTCCTCCTTGTCCTGCAACTGCTGCCATCAAAGCTGTGACATTTGCTCTTGGAGTCTCTGGTTTTCATCTCAAGCAGCTCTATCACTCAAATTCAAATAACTCATAGACGAATTACTGGGGAAACTGCCCCACCATGTGGTTTCCACCAGCAGGTGCTCCTATTTCATACCACACCTGGATGGAAAATAGCCAAGGTAATGCCAAGACAATGGCAAAGGTGGCTCCAGCAGGTCTCCGCTCATCAGTTACGTGTGCCATGCTGAGACCCCACACTGCTGCTGAATGGGAGCAGCTTCAAGCACCCAACATCATCCATGCAACCCTCTGCACAGGCTCACCAATGTAATCAGAGCTCTGTGCCCAGGCAAGAAGTGTGAGCGGGCTGCAGCTCAACTCAGACATCCCAGTGACAATAGAGCATATAAATTTAAGGAAGCACAAGTTAGAGAACTGCTTTGTAGTTTCCTTTTTGCAGAAAGAATGAACAAAGAAATGAATCATTTGCCAAAATTATCTATTTTTAAGGGGATTCAACCAGGAAAGATTTGCTTGGGATATGCAGAGTAGTGAGATGCGGTGCGAAATGGTGGCGGTGAGGCTGTGCCCTTTGCCTATCCTTCCCCACTGCTTTTACACCACTGGTGTAAATGCAAGCAAAACCCCAAAGGCAGCAAAGTCCATCCCATGTGCTATTTGCTAAATGTGGATTTGCTAAGGTCATTCCTGCTCTTCTCCTACGCCTCCACCCCTCCAGTTCGCTCACTCCCTTGCCAACCGCCCCCTAACCAGAAATTCTGGTGCCAAGAGGGTCACACAGTCCCTTCCATCCCCACCTACCTGATCCGGAATACTGAAAGATGTTCTGCTGCATCTGCGGTGTCATCCCGGTGCCAAACTGCCCTCCGACGCTGCCCATCATCCCCCTGGTCACCATGCCGCCGCGGTTGGCCAACGCGGCCTCAGGGCTGGAAGCCAGCTGCGAGAAGGGGCTGGTGGAGGTGGGAGGGTTCCCGGGGCTCGTACCGTAGTTGGGGGGATAAGGGAACTGCTGTGGGGGAGCCTGGGGGAGGCGGGCGGCCCCCATTTGCACCGGGAGCCCGGCTGAGGGTGGGAGGTTGTTGCCGAAGCTCTGCTGGCGCATGAGGATGGCTCGCTGCTGCATGAGCTGCCGCTGCCGGTGCTGCTGGCTGTAGAGCTCGCGTTGGCGCTGGGCCAGCATCTGGGCGTTGAGGGGAGGCTGTGGGGAAGGAAGATGTTAAGAGTTAACTCCTCTTTGCATCTCAGTGTACAGCTCAGAGCACCGGGAGCGACAACCTGTGCCTCGGTTTGGGGCACCCGGCCTTGATTTGTGAAGGGAAGCCGGGGGAAATAAGGGAACACAGCACCAAGGAGCTAATGGGGGAATGCTGTAGGTTGGATGGTTTGTACAAATCAGTGGTTGAGGATCTCAAAGGATCGGACCCCATCCAGGCTGTGTCTGCCAGCCAAATGGGAAAGCCTGCATGATTGCCCCGTTATCAGGTATGATCGCCTCGTTATTGGGTCATCACTTCTAGCGGATGCAGCAAAAGCCACTTCTTGTGCCCTTTATAGAATCATAGAATGGCGTGGGTTGATAAAGACCACAATGACCATTTCGTTTCAACCCCTCTGCTAAGTGCAGGGTCGCCAACCACCAGACCAGACTGCCCAAAGCCACATCCAGCCTGGCCTTGAATGCCTCCAGGGATGGGGCATCCACAGCCTCCTTGGGCGACCTGCTCCTGTGCTCTTCAGGGAAGGCTCCCAGCAAGGAGCGTCCAACCCCCGGATTTCCGACCCTGACCCCATGAAATCACCCCATGACATTTCCCCTGGCACTGGGCTCCTTCCCCAGCTGCTGGGCCAGAACTGCTCCCATCCATCACCATAGGATGATGCAGCACAGCAAGGGAGAGCAACAGCGCCATCACAACTGCCAAGGGAGCTCTGATGGAAAGCGCTGGGTCCCTCCATCTGCAGCTTATATTCCCCACCAGAGATGTTGTGATGCTTAACGAAACTTGCAGGCTTCTCAGAGAAGTGGAATAAAGTTACCAGAACTCGGCTACGCTTTCCAACTCCTCCTTGCAGGGAGCAGATGTTTTATCCACTTTATTAGAAGTGAAACAAGAACTTCAGGGCCTGGGGATTTGCAGGATCATTAAGAAGATTTCACTGGAGATTCTGGTATTTAAAGGATGGCATCTATTTCCCAAAGATCCCTCTCAATTAACGATCTTGGCACATTTGTCTCTAAGCAATAATGAGGTCTTTGTGCCTTACCCAGGTGGAGGGGACGGAGTAAAGGGGGAGGAAAAAGAATCACAAAGGCACATCTAGAGCCACCCCTCTGCATGGTGGGTGATGTTCCCATCCCCAAGGAGTGAGCAGATGGGACTGAGCTGCCCTGTGCCACCATGCTGCATCCCCCTTACCTGCGGGGTCATCTGCTGCTGCATGCCTGCCCTCATGTTGATGCCCACAGGGGAGTTGGCTGCAAACTGGTTGAGGATCGCCTGCCGGTTCTGATGGATCAGCTGCAGGGGAGGGAGGACAGTCAGGAAGGTTTTTCAGCTACAGATGCAGATGCTCCAGCAGTACTTCCCCTTAGCGTCCACCCACCCTCCGGATACTCAAAGCCCTTCCCATCTCCTCTCACTGCAGAACTGGTGCTGCAGGGAGGACGCTGCATCCCTCCCACCCATGGATCCAGCTACGGGCTGGGGGGACTTTACCTGCTGCTGGCCCTGCAGCCGCTGCTGCAGCTGAAGTCGCAGCTGGTTGGGAGCCGTGGGGGGTCGGCTGAGCGCCTGCCGGGGCTGCATGGCCATGGTGGTGGGGAAGGCACCGCGCGGCGGCGGGACCTGCACCGGCATGGGACCGAAGGACGGCTTCTGGCGGACCATGCCGGGGAAGGCGGCAGGGAGGTTGGTGGTGGGAGATGCAGAGGAGTAAGGCTGGGGGTACATGCCGGGCTTCTGCTCCATCATCAGCGGAGGGGTGGCTTGCTGGGGCTGGAACCGCTCCGTCAGGGCTTCCAGCCCGCCGCCCTGCAAGGGAGAAGAGGGAGGAAAACCTTAATGCTGGAGCCATACCTGCAGCCATCCCCATCCAGCACAGCTCAAGCCCGGAGCTATCCCAAGTGGGGTTAGCCATCATTCCTCAATGCTTTGATCATCTTGGAGGGATAGGAGTGATTTCTGCTGGCTTGTTTTGGAACAAAGACCCCAGAACAAAAGCCCTTTGAGACGGGCTTGGGGTTCATCTCTCTGTGTCCAAAGCAGTGATGGATTGCGGTGTGCTCACTGGAATTATGGAAACCATGGAATCATGGAACCACAGAACCAGAGAATCACAGAATCATGGAACCATAGAATCACAGAATTGTAGAACCACGGAATCATGGAATCACAGAACTATGGAATCAGAATCATGGAACAGTGAAATCACAGAAGCATAGAATCATGGAATCATAGAACCATGGAACCACAGAACCATAGAATCATGGAATAATGAAATCACAGAATCATGGAATCATAGAACCACAGAATCATGGAACCACAGAATCATGAAGTCGCAGACTTCTAGAATGGTTTGAGGTGGAAAAGACCTTAAAGCCCATCCAATCCCAACCATAGCAGGAACCATGGCAGGGACATCTCCCACCAGACCAGGTTGCCCAAAGCCATCCACCTTGTTCTTGAGCACCTCCAGGGATGGGGCACACACAGCTTCTCTGGGCAGCTTGTGCCAGGGTCTCACTACTCTCATCAGCATCATCTCTTTGGGCAGAGCATCACACTTGGAGGATCAACATGAACACGGGACATAGGTCTTCTCCCTCTTCCATAAATTAAGATGGAATATATATGGCTCAAGGACGGGGTTCCAGGCCATAAAACAGCAGTCTAAAACCAGACTTGGGGCTTTTCTCATCTTTTCTCCCCAAACTATCCACTTTCCACCCATCTCCTGATGAAACTGGGTGCAGATATCTGCAGCACTTCCTCTCCCCACATCCTCAGTAGTGTGGAGGAGAGAGAAACAGCCCAATCCCTGTGGGTTGGAGGGGGCTCAGGGAAAGTCGAGGAGATCCATCCACGTCCTGAGGTGACAAAGCATCCCCAGGGCAACCACGTGCCTGCTTTCAGAGCCAGCACTGGACGGGGACTGAAGTATCTGGGCCTCAAGTGCAAAGATTTGAAGTCAGAGTAAATCCCTAAGCTCTCCCCAGGGATGTAAGTCCTACCTGCCAGTAACACATCCTGGATAGGCTGCCCAGGGAGGTGGTGGGGTCACCGTCCCTGGGGTGTTCCACAACCATGGGGATGTGGCACTGAGGAATGTGGGCAGTGGGCACGATGGGGGTGGGTTGGGGTTGGACTTGGGGATCTGAGAAGTCTTTTCCAACCTGAATGATCCTATGATTCTGTGATTCAGAGGCTTCCAGTTCAGCTCGTTGCTTTGGAAAAAGCATGTGAGTACTGCGGGGCAGGGAAAGAGAAACCACTCTATGAAAAAAACGAGCAATGCATCTCATCTTCCAGGTCCTTTGCTCTCTGCCTAAATTCAGGCTTCCCCCTGGCCATGCCCTGTTATTTAGGACAACCCAAATCCTTCAGATGCCTCTGCATGGGCGCCTGTAGCCAGGGCCATGGTGCTATCTGAATCAGATGGCAACGCTGAGGCAAAACTGTCATTTTTTTCCACCGTTAAATTAGAGGAGAGGGGCAGCTGCAGTGTAAGCCAATCTCAACAGCGAGGGCTGCGGGCTCTCATACCAGCCAGGCCATTAGCTATATTATTAGGCAGCACAATTAAGGCTCAGGAATCTCTGCTTGTGGGACTCCAGCTGGAAGGCTCCTCCACGCCCCAACCCCGAGCGCGGCGGGGAAGCGGGCCGGGCTGCCAGCCCTCCCCACGCCCCGACACATGAGCTGCCTTTTGAAGGGCTGACGTTTCTCATGGGGGATGGCGTTTTTAAGCCGAGAGCGGCCTATTGGATTTCATGGGGATGCTTTCCAACTTTTTTTTCTCGGTGGAATGGCAGAGGATTAGGTATCCTCTCCGAATCTGATGCGCGTTCCCACTCACATCTGGCCTCCCGTGACCAGATGTTGGAAATCCTCCTCCACGCTCATGTCAGAGCTCGGCATCTGCTGGAACTGGATGATCCTTAAGGTCCCTTCCAACCTCAGCTGTTCTATGACTGTATGACCTGACCCCGGCCCCGACCTCTGCCTGGCCCCGCTGAGCCTCTCTACCTGCACCAGTTTGTCGATGCCGAGGGCTCGGTCCAGCTCGGCCAGCTCCGTCTCGTCCTTGCCACTCAGGAAGGACACGAGCTGCTCCAGCAGCGCCTTCTCATCGTTGCGGCCCTCCGGGGTGGTGGGAGGACACAGGAGCTCGTCCAGCTGCGAGGTGATGCAGGGGCTGCAGAGACAAAAGCCCGAGGAGACACGTGAAGGGTTGTCCAAGCAGCAGCGGGGCTGAGCCATAGGAAATCCCGCTCTGCGCCGCACTGTTGGCCTCCCACCCACGACCCCGCTGCCAGGATGAACTCCCACAGGGAATGGAGCCAGCGCTGGGCTTCGGTGGGGTTCTGGAGGACCACTTGGTCTTTTGCTCTGCAGGAGTTACGGGCAGGGCGGTGGGAGGCAGAGCACAACGTGCGCAGGGAGCAGAGTGGGAGGTTGGGAAGGCGCTGGGACAGCTGGAAGAGAAACAGCTGAAGGCAGAGGGAACCTTTTAGCTGCAAAAAGAAGATTTCTGACAAGCTCGCTCAATATTCTTTGGGAATAAGATTAATATGTAATGAGAGACATTCCAATGACGTGACTAATTGGAGTCAATCGGATTTGCCGGGTCTGACACAATGAAAGGAGCCATGGCACATCACGCTCACAGAGAGACACAAAGGAGAGAACTGGAGCATGCCAGCAGTTCCCAAGCAGCAGACATGTTTATCCTTTTAGCTCCAGATGAGGACCAGATGTACAGTAAGGAACTGAAGCCAATGGGACTGAGAGTGCTGCAGCCAACACACGCAGTTTAATCCAGGGAAAGAAATACTCGGCACTGGGATTTCTTACATTACAGAGCAGGGGCAGAGAGGGAAGCAGGGAGACGGAGGTGAAAAGCAGGGCTGGTTTCCTACGGCCCAGGTCCCTGCTACTGGCTGCTTTGTACTGAACCACTCGGAGGGCCAAAGCCAAAGACCAGAGCTGGCTGCTCAAAGCCATCAGTCCTGCAGAGAAAGAGGGGGACAAAGTTTTTCTCTGCATCAGCAGGCTATGAGAGGATGAATGCAGGTTGGGAACGTCTCTTCGGCTCACAACAGACCTCTGCATGGATGGTTTATAAGGAGGATAAGGACAATACAACCCTTAGATAGGAAATAAACCTCCAGTGAGCATCAAGTATGCTGCATCCCATGCAGGTCAGCCTCGTGCTGGCAGGGGGGGAGGAATATGGTGTCAAATGCTGCTTGAAGTCCCATAAAACATCTCCCTGGCATGGCCTCCAAAGGCTCCTGCCCAGCACAGATGTCCTGGACACCAAGGGCATCTCTGCTGGCACAACATGCCAGTGCTGGAGCCATCAAGCCAGGCCCTGGGTCACATTCTTGATCTTGGGGGATTAGAGGAACATGTGTGAGAGCTGCCTGCAGCATCCTGGATGTGGTTCAAGGTGCCTTGGACCTGGACCACAGTGCCTCTACCACTCTTCCATCAATGACACAGAGCACTTAGGCTCAGGCACACAAGGGGGCATGTTGTAACCGTCCCACCTGATTGAGAATTGAAGATCCAGAGGGGTTGGGGACAAGGAGAATTTGCAAGGAAGCACCCCTTGGCCAGGCAGGTCAGCTCACTGAGCCAGGCAGGAGCTCTGGAGATGGATACATACCTTGCAGTTGGAAAACCTTCACAAACCCTAAAGCAAAAGCTCTGCTGGTAACACAGTTAAGAGAGGAGTTGCTCTGCAGCTGGAGCCCAACTGAAGGCACACAGTACAGAACGATCAGTGCACATTATCAGTGCAGAGCGCAGCTCAGAGGCTTCTCCTTGGCAGAAGCCCTGCTCTCAGCTGAAGCCCAAGCTGGGTTTTGCAGTTTATGGCTGTGCCACTAGATGGAAGTGCACAGATCCCAGCCAAGCCTCTGACTTTAGACTTCCTCTCCGGCTTTACAGAGGAATCTGCTCTCTTCAATTTCTCCACCGTTGCTTTTCAAGGCTGTTGTACCAAAGCAGAGCCTGAAGACCTCTGCAAGGGCTGACGAACCCCTTCCTTGTGTTGAAGCAGTCTCTGGGAGAGGATGCTGATGAGCAAGCCTCACCTCCAACACAGCGGCTGCCTTTTGCTCCTGGGGACTCAAAGTGCTGCTCCAGAGACTGCCAAGGCAGCTCTCACCTATGGAGCTCCATCAGACATAAGGCTGCTGAAGTTACTGCAGGGAAGTGAGGTGGGAAGTGAGCTGGGCACCAGCAAGGCTGCCTGGCTCCGTGCTCAGAGCACAGGGCTGCTGAGTAAGATAAGGTCATTTTCCCCTGATAAAGCAAGTGAAGCAAAATTTTAAGGAACATTTGTAGCTTAAAACCAAGATTGATTTTTAGAACTGCTCTGCCCTTTGCTGGATATGCCCCACAGATCTCACACTGAAGACGAAACTGCGACACCACTGAGATGTAAAAGGGAAGCTGCTTCCTTGCAGCAAGGACTCGAGCTGATGTAAATGCTCCTCCTCATTTAAACAGGGGTTGGTTTTATCTCCCAGCTCTTTCAAGTAGTGAGAGACTGAGTACTTCCAGCCAAAATCCAAGATCCGTGTGCACTTAGGCAATTATTTTCTTGGGCTGAGTGAAGAGGTTTTAGAAATTAATCCAAACTAGGCTCCTAGAAGATGTTTGGCTCTTGCCTCACTCAAATACAATTCTTATACATTTGCTCTTTGTGGTAGGAAAACAGAAGTTGTGCTTATCTCTTAAGGATTTAATTAGCAACCTATGGATGGGTTTTGGCAACGAGGGCTGCAAAAGGATCCTCCCAGAGCTCATCATCTATCTAACAGGTACCTGACTTCTGGGCATGGGGAAGCACTCAGCCTCTGTCCACACTGCCAGTGCTGATGCGTTGGAGAGCTCCTGAATGAGGAAGCCCCGTGACCCCTGTATGGCATCAAGCAGAGAGCACCACCAGCAGGGTTCCCCGCCCTCCTCACCTCCAGCCCCAAAATAACTGACCTCCAGGTTCCTGCAATAGCATTGCTATGGCATTTACAGCCAAGAAGTGATGTTGCACGCTGAAGTGATGACTCCTTGGCTGCTCCACAGGGCAAGGACCTAAAGAGGAACTTTCAGTTGAAGCCAAGCAAATGGGGACAGCAAAGAGCTGCAGTGACATAAAGACACAAAACCGTCCCATGGCTCTCGAGATGCCACTGCTGACCCCAGAAAGAAAAATGTGGGAGAATTCTAGCTGCAGTATTGGTTAGTGAAGACTTTCAATGTGGATATGTGGGATTAATCAGGTCTGGACCAAGAATTGATGGTGCATGCCCTGTTTACAGAGGCAGAAATTGCCAGAGCATCCTGAAGTCCTGCTGGGTGAGGTCGGGAAGCCACCGAGCCGCAGTACTTACTCTTCAGGTTTACTCAGCGTGCCTCGGTTCATGGGTGCCATGCTGTTATCTGTCCATGGCATCTGCTCGCCCATGCCCGGCTGCCCAAACTGGTGATCTGGCACCCCCATCTCCAGCTCTGACATCCCTGCGGGGAGAAGAGGGGCCAGGGGAGAAAGCGTTAGCGTGCCAAGGGGGGCTTAGGCACCCTAGGGGATGTGCAGAGAGGTGCTGGGAGTGGGCAAAACCACAGCCAAGGTGCCTTGCCCATGCCCAAGCCATGCTGCCATGGAGGCATTGATGGTCTCTGCAGATAAATCCACTGTTAGAGGCAACATTCAGAAAAATTCAGAGCTCGGTCTCATACCCAAACCCAAAGGATGAGCCTGGGCTTTGGGAGAACACCTGTGTGGCTGCTCCACCAGGTCTATGTGTCTTCGATGTGTACCAATGCTATGACCCCATCTCAGTTTCCCTTTTCTGAACTTTTCCAGCAAGTTTCTCAAAATCTAGTCAAGTCAGAGGGCTCGTTCTTGAAGGCCAGCTGTTAGCACTAGAGATTTTAGTTGAAAAAAATAGCACACACCCATTAGCATCTTCTGACTCTATTTTGGAGAAAAGTTAATTTGTGCAGGGAAAGGAGCCAATGCAATTAGATTAAGTTTAGCAGAACTTGGAGCCTGAGCCCAGGACAGGGAGATTTATGTGGATGGAGACTTTACATCATCCAACTCGAAATAGAATCACAGAGTCATAGAATCAATTAAGGCTGGAAAAGACCTCTGAGATCACCCATTCCAACCCTCACCCGTCCCCACTGTGCGCACTGACCATGTCCCCAAGTGCCACATCTCCACCATTCTTAACACCTCCAGAAGATCAGAGAACACCTTGGCTAAGTTGGCCATGGAGCCCCATGCAGATGGACAGAGGGGATAAGCCCCCTTCTGGCCAGGTTGGGATTGCTGCTTCGGGATATGCCATCAGTGGCCAATCCCATGGGTTTGCAGGGAAAATACTTACAAAGGTGGTTACCGAGGATGTGAATCTTTCTTTTTTTTTAACTTCACCAAGCTCTGTTGTGATGATTTTTTTCCCCAATAAAATACAGCACTGCTGAGGACTGAGGTGCCACCAGCAGAGCCTCCAACATCCCAACAGAACAGAAATCCCAGGCACAGCCTGGGGAGGGAAGAGGACCTGGAGGCAGGACCTGGTGACTTGGTGGCACGTCCAGAACAGGGAACTGCCCTATCTGGGGACAAACCCAGCAGTGCTTGGTGTCTTCACTGGTGTCCCAAGGCATCCCCAGCTCCACGCAATGACAGCTCCCAGACTGAGCCTGTTTTTTGGGCTTTACACCAAAACATGAGAGCCCTAAGCTTGCTCTTGGATGGAAGCAGGGAGAGGTGTTCCTTTACTTCTTGAAATGTCTTGAAAAAAGCCTTAAGGTTGCTTGGCAACAGGCAGATAAAAGCAGTGGCAGCAGTAGCTCCAGTGGGGCCGGCCCTGCGCAGCCGCAGTGCAGCTCTCCAAGCCTTCCCTGCTTGCCTGACAACAGTTCCCAGTTCTGTTTCTGCTGAAAACTGCAGTTTTTTCCCAAGCAAAGCATCAGCCTGCAGCTGCTCATGGTCATGAAGGCGGGTGTCATACTGCAGCTGCACAACGGCCTCGAGAGGAGGGAAGGTCATGGGTGGGATCCTGCAGCTGGTGCAGGGCTGATGCTGGGCACTGCTTGGAATGGGGAGGAAAACTGTAGCGCTGAGCGGCTCAGCAGGCTGGGAATGTTGGGAAAAGAGGGGATGTGTTGGAGGAGGAAAGCTCAGATGGGGAAATACAGAGCACGGGCACGAAGAACAAAGTGAAAATCCGGGGCCGACGTGCTCTTGTGCATCTTGCACAGACATGGGGCCATCTGAGCAACAAAGGGAGATGCCCTTTGTGCAGCACATGAAACTCACTGGCAAGAGGTCAACGTCATAACAGGGTGTCGGGGTGTGCGTCCACCTAACACAGTGGTCAGGGCAAGAGCTATGCTTAGAGGTGAGCAGTGACACGTGCAGGATGCAGGATGCCAGGGGACAGCAGCTCAGTCTCATCCCACACTGTCCTTGCTACCACACTGGAGGAGTAGAGTTGGGTTGTTGCACTTCTGTGATGTCTCTCTTCTAGTGTTGCTCAGTGCTAAACCCTTGAGGTGAGCCCCTTGTTCCTGCAGCCACGTACCAGCACAGCTGAGCTGTTGGGTGGACTTGGCCACCGCACCATGTCACTGTCACCCCAAAGCAGCACAGGCACTCCAGGCTTCATGGAAATCAACTCTGACCTTGGTATAGCCCTTACTCAGAGGGCAGGGAGGCCCTGGCACAGGCTGCATAGGCAAGCTGTGTGCGCCCCATCCCTGTCAGTGACCAAAGCTAGGCTGGAAGGGGCCCTGTGCAACCAGCCCACGGCAGGGCTTGGAACTGGGTGGGCTTTAAGGCTTTAAGGCCTCTTCCAACCCAAACCAAGACACCTGAGCCACTGGCTTGCTTCATGCAGTTGGAAAGAGGAGGAAGGCTTGGGTTTGCATTCTTCAGATGTCAGAGGGGCTCTTCTCTCCATAGGGATGGAGGTGCTCTCTCATGCTCTCTCTCATGGCATTTTTTGACTTTTTTGAAAGAAAAGGTGGACAGGAGGCATATTTAAGCCCAGTTCCGCCACCCTGCATCTCTTCAGCACCCACAAGCATGAACACAGAATCACAGAGTCATTCAGGTTGGACAAGACCTCTCAGATCCCCAAGCCCAACCCCAATCCACTCCACCATGCCCACTGCCCACATCCCTCAGTGTCACATCCCCACGGCTCTGGAACACCTCCAGGAATGGTGACCCCACCACCTCCCTGGGCAGCCTGTGGCATTGCATCGCCACTCTATAAGAGAATAAACGTCTCCTAATACCCAACCTGAATCCCCCCCTAGTCCTACTCGAGGCCGTCACCTCTCAAGACTTCCCCCTGGCCTTCCCCGTTTGTAATGGGTGGAGACTTGGCCCAAAAAAGCCCCCCAAGGGACAGCTTTCCCACTGCATCCCCTTTCTGCTGTCACAGCTGGCTGAGCAGAGCAGGTGCCCATGGCAGCACGTACCTGTGTCAGGTGGGAAGGGGTTTGGTCCTGGCACGGTGCCCCTGCCCTGCTCGGCCGGCGCTCGGGGCCGCGGGCTGCTGCCGTTGGTTGTGGGGAAAGCAACTGGCCTGAGCTGAGCTGGCTCCAGTGGGTCGCAGAACTCAAAGGGGGCTCGAGCTGCCTGCATGCCCTGCCCGCTGCTGAGAGCTGGGTTTGGAAAACAAAGATAAACATGTATTTATAAAAATTCAAATCTCTCCCCATGAGCAAATCGCAACATCACCAGCGGATGCAGCGCCCCACCAGGAAGCTGACACTGGGTACTCTGGGGTAAGGGAGAAGGCTTGCATCTCTAATATGTATATAAATAGGTTTTGTACGTCGCTAGAAGAGAGGATGAGGACCAATTCCTTCACAGTGAATGGGGATTCCTCTCAGGGGAGTGGCAGTAGTATGAGCGATGCTCCACGATGCTGCCTGTGTGCACTCCAGCTATGTTCTGCTGGGCATTGCTGGCTTTAAATCAATTAAAACCACATGGGAAAAGGATGCTGCTAAGCCTCGCATCGTTACAACTCTCATTTGCATGGATTGTCACAAGTTCAGCTGCAGCTTGCCAGCGGGGAGCACGTAGCAAATGCTTCTGTTCATGCTCAGACCTTCTTTGCTGTATTTCTGCTGGGCTGTGATGCAGGGGATGGAAGAAACTATAGCCGTGCACCAGGAAAAATCAGACATAGGACAAAGCCCTGTGGGACCTGTCCTGGCTGCAGTGCTCGTGCTGGGGCTGGCAGGGAACTAAAGGGGAGCAGTGAGGGTGGCACAGGGCTGCTAATCACATGGCATGGGCTCCACATAACAGCACTGTAACTTGGGTGCATTCGTACAGCCAACTTCATGCTCTGCTTGGTAAAAGGCTTGCTGGCCCTGTTTGCTGCTCACACTCCAGCACGGGGAAGCCAAAGAGCCACAGTTGGAGCCTCCGGCTTTTTTGCTTGCTTGTGGGCTCCTTCAGGAGAGAAACCCTCATTTCTAGGGGTGAAACTGCTCACTTTGGAGAAAAAGCAGGGTGTTCTTTTCAATTTTAACCCCTCCCTATCAGTTCCGACACTAAACCTGGGTGCACTCAGTCCCAAAGCACTGCTTCAAAGAGACAGCAACGCTTCCAAACCTCCATGTCCGGGCGTCAAACTGCTCAACCCGGAGAGAACCCAAATCCCCCGAGCATCCCCTGTGCTCCCACCCCCCAAGGACCCCACGTGGGGACGAACCCCGGGGCTGACACCTACGGTTGAGGCCGGTGGGGGCTCTGGGGGCAGTGCTGGGCTGCAGGGGGGCTGCCAGCATTTCGGATTTGACAGCCACGCCGCTCTCACTCCTCTCTGGCCCGCACAAGCCCGGTAGCTGGGCAGCTTTCTCCAGTGATGGCAGGAGCTGGTCCAGCTGCTCCAGTTCAGCAGCAAACTGAGGAAGGAAAGGAGAGCACAGGTCGGTGAGTTTGATTCCTTTGCAGTAATACAAAAGTGAGCTCCTTGGGAAAGGATCAGCCCCAGATCACAGAAATGGGCACCGACGATGCTTCAAAACAAAACCACTCCGGAGCGGGTGGTGGCACTGGGATGGAAGGAAGCAGTGCTGGGATAATCCCTGGACAATCCCAGATGAATGCACGTAGAACCATAGAATCATTCAGGTTGGAAGAGGCCTTTAAGATCCCCAAGTCCAACCCCAACGCATCCCCCCATGCCCACTGCCCACGTCCCTCAGTGCCACATCCCCATGGTTTCTGAACACCTCCAGGGATGGTGACCCCACCACCTCCCTGGGCAGCTGTGCCAAAACCTACCCATAGACAAATGACCACAGGGACAAGGATGTCCCCCAGGTGCCAGGTTTCTCACTACTGAGCCCCATCCATGCCTGCAGCCCATGTGCTGCAGTGAGCAGCATTATGAACAGCTCCACCAACACAGCCATACAAAACCAACAGTGATTTAAAGCATGAGATCATAAAATTGTAGAATCATAGAATGACCTGGGTTGAAAAGGACCACAATGGCCATCTGGTTTCAACCCCCCTGCTACGTGCAGGGTCGCCAACCAGCAGACCAGGCTGCCCAGAGCCACATCCAGCCTGGCCTTGAATGCCTCCAGGGATGGGGCATCCACAGCCTCCTTGGGCAACCTGTTCAGTGCGTCACCACCCTCTGGGTGAAAAACTTCCTCCTAATATCCAACCTAAACCTCCCCTGTTGCAGTTTAAAACCATTCCCCCTTGATAATTTGCTTTGCTAATACACATGTGCTCATGCTGAAATGAGAAGAATAAAAAATGGTTCACTCCAGGAGAAGTGAATTAAGAGAACAACTGCCCCAAAGTGCACTCCTGTGCCTGCTTGAGGCACACAATTACCTCCACGGTAAGGAAAATGCCATCAAGCTCCTTCAGCCCTCATCAGTGCTGAGAGTGAATGAGCGGATGTTCAGCCCGAAGTCTGGAGTAAATGGGAAAGGTGATGGGGAAGGGATTTGTGCTGGTGGATGTAACAGCAGCAGGTAGGGATTTAAGGGTCCAAGGTAAATGAGCTTTGGCAAACAAGAAAAATACCTCAAGGGGAGTCAAATAGTTTAAAATTTAAGGGCACTTTGTGTTTCCAGAAGAGCCAGCCTTCAGTGTGTGGGAAGGTTAGGCCACCAACCGTGGGGTAACGAACAGACAACCTGAAAGTGCACTGAAAACCTTTGTGTATGATGGAGGGCTTCAGGGTTACTGTTCTGCAAGGGTCCAACTGAAAGGAGCCATCTCCACATCCATCCAAGTGTGGCGAGAAAAACTGCAGAAGACAGCTCTGTCTGCTGGCATTACTTCTTGCTTCCCCTCCCCCTTTCTGAATGAGGACAAAACCCCCCAATTTTCTCAAGCACCCAACAAAGGGATCACACAGGAGGAGCGCTGTTGGATCCCAGGGGGGCTGAGCCCATGCTGACCTCTGACATCCCCACCAACGTCACATTTCTGTCCTGACCTTGTGCAGGGCTCCGTCCCCATCCCCACTGCCTCTACTGTAGGAATGAAGTGGGGCTGGTATTTATTTACAGTGGCATTTTGAGAATGAAATGATGTTTAGGCAACACTGATGATGAGCAGCGTAACGTGAGCAGCAGGCATCGATGGCAGCATTGCTAATGCAATATTCAGGGCTGTGTTCTTCTGTGCATGCCTTCTATCCGACCCTAACCCAGAGCCCTGCAGTGCTGGGTATCCTCACACCCTTGGACATAATTGATGCCCTCAAAAAGGGAAGTTATTGCTTCCCTTGCAGCGGATGAGATGGATGCAATTAACAGCAGCCTGTGGTGCCCTCTAAGTGACGCAGGACCACACCGGCACCTCTCCACTTGGATGCCCTCCTTGAGGCATCCTTCCTCCAGCAACAGTGGCAAGCAGAAGGCTGGGAAACCAAATGGCACCACTGCAAATGGGGTGGGGAAGACAAAGCAGAGAGCTGTGGGTCTGGGAGAGCTGGCACAGAGCGGAGCTGCAGTTGGAGCTGAGCATCCCCGAGCATCCTCCTTTCCTGGAAGAGATCCTGGAGGAGCACGGGGCATCTTTCAGCAGAAGGAAGCGAGATCGTGGTCTCAGAAATGAGCACAAGGATGAGTTGGAAAGGAAAGAATTATGTGAGGTGAGTAGCAAGCTGCAGCATGCCCTGCCATTACGTAGCCCTAATTGATATTTTAATGGAAATGTGAAGAAAAAATCCCAAGCAAGTGCTTGGTTTTATGTGCAGTAGCAGCTCCTCTCCCCATGGCTCTCTGAAGCAATCCAGCTAGCAGAAATCATGCAGCACCGAGCTCTGTACTCAGATGCTGAGCAGTTGTGGGCTGTTTGCTCCTCCAAACATACACGTGAAGGCTCCACAACCCCTCTCCAGCCTCTGTTATTAACTCTTAGGAGCACCTGTGGTCCCATACATAGGTTTACCATTCTCCAGCTGTCTGGGGAGAGATACTTGGAAATAAAAAGCCAAGGGCAAGGCTAAAAACACGAGCTTGCTTCCAACAGCAGAGCAGTGGGGCTCATAACCACAGCCGGGCTCCAAGTTCTCCAAAGCTGAGCATCCCAAAACTGGAAGGCAGCTGGCTCCCAGGACAGGCACATCCTGACTTGGGTCTTCCCAACAAAGAGGCAATTCAGAGAATCAGAGAACCATTCAGGTTGAAAAAGACCTCTGAGATCACCAAGCCCAACCCCAGCCCATCCCACCATGCCCACTGACCACGGCCCTCAGTGCCACATCTCCACCATCCCAGGGCTGGTGACCCCACCTGGGCAGCCAACCCAACCCGTTCCATGATTCTGTGATCACAGCAAGGGATAACGAGTGAGATTCCCACTTGCCTGCAGGATAACTGACCACAGTTCCCAGGAGAACTGAGCCCTTAACCCCATTAAGGGACTCACTGGGTGTTGCCATTGGAGGCTTTGGGAGTGCTCTGTTATTCACCCCGCACCCCTCAGCCCCATTTGACACAGTCAGTAAGCAGGCTATCAGCCCTGCTCTGAATGTCAGCCTCTCTGTTCTCTTTGCTTAAAAAGGATTAAGCAGCCTTATCCATGTTACCATCTCCCCTGGCTTTCAAAAATAAGAAATCTCTTCTATTCATAGCTGCATGTAATGAATATTTATACACTCAAATCTCTATTGCGGAGATCTGTCACTGGATTATTCAATTTAATAATACTTTTAGGATAACTAAAAGGCCTGTATAATTGCTAATCTCAGCCAACAAGAGGGCAACAGATTGAGAATTCCCGGGGACACGAGCCCTGAATGTGCCCAGAGATGCAGAATTAAGAGCCCTTTCACTTGGCAAGGCTCACACAGTCCCCTACCCATTCAGGCCTGCCACCTGCAGCAAGCAGCACCGCTCCTTTCCCATTCTTATGCACCTCAGGAAAGCTTCTTCCTTCCTCTCTCGGCATTGCCTTGAAGCTCTGAGTTACCAAAACATGGAAGTACCTTTAAGGTCGGGAAGGACCACTGTGTCCAACCCCAGCCCACCCCACCATGCCCACTGCCCACATCCCTCAGTGCCACATCCTGGAACACCTCCGGGGACGGTGACCCCACCATCTCCCCGTGCAGCTGTGCCACTGCAGCACTGCTCCTTCTGAGAAGAAATTGTTCCTAATATCCAACCAGAACCTCCCGTGGCACAACCTGAGGCCATCACCCCTCATCCTATCACTGTCAGACGAGAGCAGAGGCTGACCGCACTTCACCATAACCTCCTTTCAGGAGTCGTAGAGAATGATATAGGTCTCCCCTGAGCCTCCTCTGCTCCAGACTGACCCACCCCAGCGCCCTCAGCTGCTCCCCATCACACTTATGCTCCAGACCCCTCACAGCTCCACTGCCCTTCCCTGGACACACTCCGGTACCTCAGCGCCCTTCTTGTAGTGAGGGGCCCAACACTGAACACAGCACTGCCCCGAGGCTGCAGCCTCAGCCCAGCTATCCAGCCTGTCCAGATCCCTCTGTGGGGCCTTCCCCCCAACCTCCTCATCTGCAAACTGACTGAGGGTGCACTCAGTGCCCTCATCCAGATCATCAATAAGGATACTAAACAGGTAGGCCCCAGTACCAACCCCTGGAGAACACCACTTGTGATCAGCCACCAGCTGGATGGAATCCATTCAGCAGCACTGTCCGGGCCCAGCCTTGCAGCCAGTCCTTTACCCAGTGAAGAGTACACCTGTCCCAGCCATGGCCTGCAGCTTCTCTAGGAGAATACTGTGGGAGACTGAGTCAAACGCTTTACAAAAGTCTACGTAGATTACATCCACAGCCTTTCCTTCATCCACCAGGAGGGTCACCCGGCCATAGCAGGAGATCAGGTTGGTCAAGCAGGACCTGCCTTTCATGAACCCATGCTGGCTGGGCCCGATCGCCTGGCTGTCCTACACATGCTGAATGATTGCACTCAAGATGATCCGCAACAGAGCCCAGTCAACAGGGGGTGACAGCAGTGCCAGAGAAGGTGGCACCAGTAGGGAAGGTGACGCCACACCTGCTGGTGGAGCAACGGGACAGAACACCAACAAAGCCTGACTTTTTGGTGGTGCTGACCCCAAAAGCAGCAGACTCACCTGGCCTTGTGACTCCAGCTTGACCTCCTCTGCGGCCGGCGGCTTGGCCAGCGGCACTGGGGTGGTGTTGCAGGGCTCCATCTGCTCCGTCTTCTCCACCTTCACCTTCACGTCATCCAGGCTGAGGGCTGGGGCGGCAGCGAGCTCCTTCTCGTCCTTATCAAGCAGATAGCGCAGGAGCTGGTGATCCTTGACATCCTTCTTTTTCATCGCATCCGACTCCAGCTTGATGTCCTGGGTGCCCGGCAGCTGGCTCGGGGCCGTCGGGGTGGTGGCGGGGTTGGGGACGTTATCCTTTTTGTCGTGCTCCATGGCCAAGGTGGTGATGTCAGAAGGGCTGCCCTCCTGAAGGAGTCTATGCAAAATCTTGTGCCGCTCGGTCAGCGAGCTATGGGAGGAGGGACAGGTGCTGCTCGGCGGGTTGCTGGCACCCAGCGTGCCCGTGGTGCCCGCGCAGGCCAACGAATCCTTGCAGCTCGTGTCCGCGTCCGCGTGCCGAAGCTGCTGCTCGGCCGTGCTGGCCAGCAGCTGGACCAGCTTGTGGCTGGTGGCTTGGGAGCACTTGCTCTCCCCCTCTGTGAGCCTCTCGCTGGCATGCAGCACACCCGAGTCCAGCGGCTTGCCGTCACCTGCACTGCCATCGGACTGGATCATCTCGCTCAGGATGGAGGCGATCTCCTTGCTGTCCTTGGACTCCGCCTTCATGGGCTGCATGCCAAGGCGGCCAGGCGAGCTCTGGGAGCCCAGCTGTCTCAGCACAGGGGGTGGCGTGGAGTAGCCCACCGGCGTGCTGGCACCTTCGCTAAGCCCCTGCAAAGAGTTTATGGGGGCGGTGGGAAAGGACCTGGAGCCACCGCCGCCGCCGCCACCGTTGCCGCCCCCGCCGCTGTTAGCCATGCCCACGGGGGAGTGCATGGTGGGCATGGTGGGGGAGAAGGGATTGCTGGGTCCCCGGGGCCGGGGGACCAGTCCTGGGCTGACCCGGTGCCTAGGAGACATGAATTGCGGCGGGGTGATCCCTGGGCTGTTCATGGGGGAGCTACTGAGGTTTAAATTGTGGTTACTGTTTGGGGGACCGGCTTGTCCCTGGCTTAAGGCAACGTTGGCTCCTATCTGGTTCCCAGGAGAACAGCCGAAGCTCGTTTGGCTGGTGCTGGAGTTGCTGCTGTGGAGGCCGGCACCGGGCTGCTGGTTGCCAGGGGTGGCCAGCATGCTGCCGTTGGAGGGAGGGATGGAGGGCGGCAGGGCCATGCCTTGCCCGGGGGAGATGTTGGGGTTCAGAGAGGGGCTGACCCGCGGAAGGGCCATGGCCGAGTTAGTGTTCTCCTGGGGGGACAGCATGCCGTGATCCCTGTCGGAAACAAAAGGGAAAGGGAGAGACACGTGAGGCTTCGCCCAAACCTTTGGTATTCCCCACCCTTTTATTCTGGAGAGATCTGAAGCCTGAGGAATGGCGGCCTGCGAGCTCCAGCTCTGTTTCAGTAGTGTGGGAGGAGGGCAGCAGCTTCACCACCTCCCCAGAAAGGGGACACAACCTCCTCTGGGCGCTGTGCTCCCACCTGGCCAGAGGACCCTGCTCAGAGAGCATTCCTACCCCACCCCATCCTCCCCATGCTTCTCCCGCACAGCCCAGGCCCACAGACTCACCTCACCCTGTTCTGCAAGTTCTCCGGAGCCTCTCCCTCCCCAGATATTTTGCCTAAGTTCTCTGGGCAAGGCAGAAATCTCAAGCATGTCTATAAAGCTCCACCTGAACGCCCTGTGCTCCTTGCCAAATGGCAATCATCAATAAAATGCAACAGGGCTGCTTTATGCTGGTGTACAGACCTGGATCCCATACGGTCTAGTATTAAATGTGGAGGTTGGTGGCCCTGCCTGAGGCAGAGGGGTTGGAGATTCATGATCCTTGAGGTCCCTTCCAACCTGGGCCACTGTGTGATTCTGTGATCACATCTCCAAACAACACCGTGAGCCATGGTTGGAACGGGCTGGGAATGGGTTCCTCGATTCCTGGGTCACATGCAGGCATGGTACCAACATGAGCACGGCTCTGCAGCAGCGGTACAGGAACGTACCTGTCGATGATGTGGATGCCCATGATGAAGGGTTGCACTTCTGGGCTGGAGGGGTAGCAGAGCTTGCACTTGGTGTGAGCGCTGAGCACCGTCCCGTCGCTCAGGGTGAATCGATAAGATGGGCTGAAGGCCGTGCCACGTGTCATCACTGAAGGGGACAACCAAAAACACAGGGATACCTTCAGCAACAACAGCAGACCCCCTCGGTGTAATGCCCAAATCTGGCCTGCGGCGATGCGCCTCAATTCTGTATTTCCCAAAGGGTTCCCAAAGGGAACCCCACACCTGGCCCAGCCCTGTTGCTCTGCAGCTGGAGGAGCTCCTCCAGCGATGCTCAGCCGCCTCACCTCACCCTCCAGCACCCTGCAGTTATCACTGCAGTGTTTGTTTTCCCAGAAAGCACTTATCCAGCAACAAGGGCCACGCAACAACTTGGTATTGCAGCTACTGCTGCTCAGCACGAGAGGGAGAGAGCCGGCGAGAGGAGCTTGTTACCTTCTTGAAACAGCTGCTTGGCGTAAGATGGCTCTCTGCCCTGAGGCTGGAAGAAAGCATAGATGCATTTCCTCACTAAATCTTCCCAACCCGTCCTGCCGGCAGCTCTCAGGGAGCTGGTGTCGATGGAGATGATTTTACCTGGGTGGAGAGAGGAGAGCCACGTTATTCAGGCACAGCAGAACGCGTGCGCTCAGTGCGTGCTCCTGCACAAAGAGCTCTTTGGTGTCAGGGAAAGCAGGCGGCCGTGCAAAGCGGGTATTACAGCAATGGAGGGGTAGCAGAGTGCCTGGGTGGGCTCACAAAGGATTCACAGGCTGCAGGGAAGCCCACGGTGGTGATTAACTATCAGAAAGAAGGTCACCAAGCTGCTTCAGTAAAGAAGAAAGCAACATTTGGATGAGAGCAACCCCGAATCTGAATGGTGACGACTGCTTCATTCCCATTGATCAGCAACCTCAATATCCCCCGAAATCAAATGGAGGGGGGAGTGGCTGAGTGTGTGATATGTTTGAGCAGCCCTGCACCCCGCTTCGAGAGCCACGAGTGCAGTTTTCCTTCTGCTGGCTGAGGAAACCACCAAATCCAGCACTTGCAGCAGCGCCCTGCCCAAAGCCTTGGGAGAGTGCAAGGACTCGTTGTGATGGAGGAGCACCCTTCGGGATGCACACCGTAAGGACAGCTCAGCAAGGATACTGCTGGCCAGGAGGAGCCCCAAACAGCCCCAGCAGCATTGCATGGACATTACCTGTGGTGTCTTGCTTGGTCACGAAGGATTCGGAAGGGGTGACGGCTGCTGGTCGAGGTAACCTTCTCGCAATGCATATCAGACAGGATTGGAAATCTGCCAAAGCAGAAGGAGAAGGGATGAGGAGAATGAGGAAGTCACACGTTGCAGCCTCCACTTGCAATTCAGAATGTTAATTAAAATAACTCTGCAGTGCTCGACGGCCACGTCCTGCCCTGGAAGTGTTTATCCCAAGCAGTCCTCCGGCCCTTCAGAGCATGGAGGCTCTCTGTAAACTATATGAAGTTCGCTGGGAAAGGTTTCCAGTGTTTGGAGAAATTAATTGTAAAGGCTTTTCATATCTGGCAGTATTGTACAATAAAAGTCAGCGCTAAAAGCCAGCAACTGTCAGCTTCAGGCAAAGTATTTGGTCATAAAATACCATAATTTATTCCTTCCAGTCGTGATCTCCTGTGTAAACCGCAATGGATTAATTCAGCTAATGTGCTGGAAAATAAGAGTTGGTACACAGAGATGAGAGCTATGGTATTTGCAGGGGAGCTCCTTCACTCTCCTGCTCTGAGACCTCACACCAGGAAAGCAGCAGCTCTGCAGCCACCAGGGTGACCCAGTCCTCCAAAACCCTGCAGGGATTTGCTTTGGCCAAAACCACGCCATCAGCACGGTGCTGAGCAGCTCCTGGGGCTGGGAATGCTCCTGATGGCCAGGCATCCTCTGCACATGTTATCAATTAGAGTGCAATGGCAGCCCGGGCTCACCCAACAATATCTTCCCTTTGCAGCCTGCTGGGAAAAGGTTGTGCAGCCAGCAAGCTTTGTCTGGTAATTATAGAATTGTAGGGTCATTAAGGTTGGAGAAGACCTCTAAGATCAAGTCCAACCTCTGACCCATCACTGCCATGCCCACTCATAGAATCATTGAGCCATTATGATTGGATAAGCCATCTAAGATCAAGTCCAACCACTGACCCATCACCGCCATGCCCACTACAATATGTCCCTACATGTAATCATAGCATCACGAAGGTTAGAAAAGACCATTAAGATCACCAAATCCAACCATTCACCCAACTAAACCATGTCCCTGTGTGCCACATCTATGGCATCCATGGGATTTCTCTTTCCTTCAGCAACACTGATTGCAAGCTGTGCCAAAAGCTGCTTCTGGAGAATCACGGAAGCCTTTTCCAAAAGTCAGCTTGCCCGCTTTTTGGTGAAAATCCTGGAGGATTTCACCTGGTCCCCTTCTCCCCATCCCCTTCCCATCTGCAGGGCTGGAGGTGAAGGCTCTGCCCTACCTTCTCCTTCCTCCTTGAACGACTTGGGCTGGGAAACGGTGAAGCACTGCATCACCTCGTAGCGCTGTCGAGCCTCCTGGTTCTCAGTGCCGGGCTCGTCGGGCGGCCGGATCAGCATCCTGCAGCTGAACGTGTGGCTGTTGCGTCGGGTCGCTTCCTGAGGCCAGGGAACTCCATTCACTGGGGTGGGAGGGAGAAAGGAGGAGAGGTGGTGTTAAAAGTTGTGACATATTGCAAAGATGAAGCTCCACGGATCAGAGCTCTGATCTTTACTGCAGACCAGAAGCCTGTGCAAGGCTGGACCCGCTGTGCCCACATTGCTGGGTGTTATTAAACCACTGTGATCCTGAAGCATGGCAGCACAGCAGCTCCCTGCACAACAAGCCTTGGCACAGGGTATCCAGACAGTGATGTCAGTGGGGTCCCACCCAACCACAGCCAAATTTCCCACCAAACACTGCTATCTGTGAATGAACTTGCCAAATAACAGGGAAAAAGCTCTGCTGAATTCAGGCTGGAGGAGAAGCAATGCTGCAGCCTGGGATACTCTCTTAGGGGATGGCTGGTAAACCTGCCAAAGCCCCCAGGCATGTGTCAGCGATCCCAAAAGAGCAGTTAAAGCACCTACAACCCACAATGAGATCAGCATATCATCATCAAAGTCATCACGCTGCTGTTAATGATGCCACTTCCATCTTATAGACAGGGAAACTGAGGCACAGGTGGCTGAGTCACTCCCAGCACCTGGAAGGACTCCTGAATTTTGCCATTGCACTGGAAATCCTGAAACGATGCTCCCGGGGTGTCTGCAGCAGAGCTGGATTTCCTCTTTGCTTCTCATTTCTTCCTGCTCATTTCTGGGGCTGACGGAAAGGGAAATCACTGCCACTCTGACCGCAGCGAGACCTCCTGGTGCTGGTCCATCAGGCTGAGGATGAGGGGCTCCAGCCCAAGAGAAGCTACAGCACGATTCCACAGCGGTGCATCACACTGCAATGAAAACCTTCCCCTGGCTCTCCTCGGAAGTGATTTAACCACCGCGGCACATTCGAGGTCTCCCCAGGCACGTGTTGGAAGGCTGATGTTGCTAACCCTCTCCAACATCTCTGTGGAGATCCACGTTCAACCCAAGTGATTTTGCCACCAGCAGACTGTGAAGCTCTCGTACAGCCTGCTCTGCCAGAAGAGCCGAGGGGCTTGTAACATCCAAGCAAAAGAAAACACACAGCTGCTCCGAGGTAACCGCAGGGAAGAGACAAAGCCTGAAGCTCCATAAGCTCAAACCGATGCGTGCTCATAGACACAGGTGGTTTAAGACATCATTGCACTTACCCAGAGGGAAGACAACTGTGAATTCCCCCCCCCAAAAAAAAGAACAAAAAAAGCCCTCTTTTTAAGTCAAGTTATTTGGATAAGGCTCGTTTTCAATTTGACAATCATGGCTGTATCTTCAAGGGCATCAGTAGATGTGGTGTTGCGGTTCAGTGATGCCTCACCCACGTTATCCACCCGGGTCAGCAGAGCAGTATCACTTCAGCACAACCCTGTGCCACGGGGCTGCATGAACAGTGTGGTGTGAGGAGGGTGCTGGCTGAGCCCCTTGCTGTAGGCAAGGCAGTCCTGGTGCTTTGCTGGTCAGCACCAGCCATGAATCCCTGCTCAGGATGCTTTGATCTTGGGCTGTTTCTTGGGCTTTCAGTTCACCGTTGGCCAAAGAACTCTCCAAGCACACAAAGACTTTGTGGCTCCTTTCCTTGCTGCACGGCAGCACTCTCTCTGGGTCTGCAGAAGGGTGCCTGCATTGAGTCAACGAATAAAAGCTGCTCCTTCAATTGCCTCCAAAGCCTTGCAAGTGCCTTTGGTGTGTGGCATTTCCTCCCAGCTGTCCATTTCCTGGCGTGGAGAACCACTGTGAGCTTACAGCATGCATGTGATGACCAGCAGCACCCAAGTGATGACTCCACTGATGCTGATGGAAGGCACTGAAACAGCGAGGCTGCATATCACGTCAATGTAGCAAAGCTTCCCAAAGTGCTGCCCATCACTTGGCAAAATATGACGGGCTCTGATAGCAGCTGGGGACAAAACGCCTTAGAATCGCCCCGTTACAGCCAAAGCTTTGCAGCTGGGGGTTTAATGGAGGCTGCCGAGGGCTCTGGCAGGGGGGCAGGCAGAGGCTCTTACTGAGAGTTAAATTACAGTGCCGTTGAGTAAGCACATTATTTTAAAAATGAGCTTAAATGCCGATTAAGCGATATGCATTTTGGCAAGCCAACAAGCGGTCGATAGGATCAGCCTGGATTCTTTACACCAACTCACAAACAAAGCCCAGCAAGTCCTTCCCCAGCTCCAACTCGAGCAGCTTCGTGGAGCTGAGGCACCGAATGCGAAAGTTTTCTTAGCGCTGAAAGACAGATTGCTTTCAGAGTGCCATCCATTAGCACTGCTATTTGTTCATAAATCTAACATTGATTCTTCACTGGTAGGATGTATTTCAGCAGGTAGAAGTTTGTGGCTCATTACCTGGGTAGGGTGTAGCTCTGAATTACAGCGCACTTGAAACAAAAAACCCAGGCTGGATGTGGCTCTGGGCAGCCTGGTCTGCTGGTTGGCGACCCTACACATAGCAGGGGGGTTGAAACCAGATGGTCACTGTGGTCCTTTTCAACCCAGGCCATTCTATGATTCAGTGTATGAACACCAAGCAGCTTTGCTGATGGCCAAGGTTTGGGCCAACAGCTTTCTTACCTAGAGACTTGGGCAACAAGTTCTTGACAAACTCGGTGTGGTCCCCCACGTGCAGGATGCTGTAGACACTGGTGTTCATGAGCTCCTCCTGGTTGTACCCCAGGTAGCTGGTGACGTTCTCAGAGACGAAGACGATCCTCCCTTCGCGATTCACGACGAAGAAGAAGCCATCCAATGCCTGCAATGGGATCGAGGAGGTCAGCGTGGGGTCAGTGGGTCCCTGAGCTGGGACAGGGATGGGTCCCGTGCTGAGGACCCACTCTGTGACTGTGGGAAACCTCCACATGCCTCTTGCCCCAGCCCTTCATCCCAACATGTTAATCCTAGACCACAGCTCTCAAACAGGAGATGATGAGGAAGGACAGATCTCACGTATCTTGTGAGCAAATGACAGCAGAAAGCACAGTATTATGGTTTTAAATTAAAAGAGGGGAGATTTAGGTTGGATGTTGGGAAGAAATTCTTTACTCAGAGGGCATGAGGCCCTGGCACTGCCCACAGAACCTGGGGGTGCCCCATCCCTGGAGGCATTCAAGGCCAGGCTGGATAGAGACCTGGGCAGCCTGATCTGGTGGGGGGCACCCAGCCCACAGCAGGGGGATGGAGCTAGATGGGCTTTAAGGTCCCTTCCAACCCAAGCGCAAGCCATTCCAACCCAAGGCTGGAAAAGACCTCTATGATCATCAAGTCCCAACCATCAACCCATCACCACTGTGCCCACTAAACCACGTCCCTCAGTGCCACCTCTCCTTTTTCTAGATTCTACGATCACATAACCAATGTAACTTCACTTCTTCTGACACAATTAACATATTTTGTTCACTCTGCTTAGCTCTCCCTCTTCTCCCCATCAGCAACTGTTCTCCACCCGTTCTTCAACACACCTGAAGTTCCTGCACACGGGCACGGGCCACCTGAATGAAGGCGAGCAGCTGACCTAACAGCACAATTACAGCTGCACACACTTGATGGCACAAAGGAGTAAACACGAGGATCAGTGCTGTGGTTAGCCGAGGGGCACTAATGGTAACGAGGTATTTCATAACCGCCGCGGATCCTTTGCTGGAGATCAAATAACAGTACATTTGCTTAAACATGTTCTAAGGTCTGCGAGCTACGCTGAGGATGTCTCTGCTTCTGAGTCCTGTGCCAGCAACATATAAACAAACCTTTTCAAAGGGCCAGAGCAGTCCGGAAGACTGATTTGGCAAGACACTGAAGTTAAGCATATGCCCGACTTGCTTAATTACAGTCCAAGAACTGCAGAGCCCCAGCATCCTGCAGAACAACTTTGTGTGTGTGTGTGTGTGTGCACATTTAGGTTGCAAGTGGCAAACTCAGCCCCTGCAATCGAGCAAATGAGGACAAGCGTGAACCAGAAGCAATCACACAACGTGGAGCCCTTCTGCTCACTTTAATGAGGACGCAGTGAAGGTTTTCAGCTTTCTGCCTTCTGCAACGAGCTCAGAGTTGAGAAGCCCATGAGAAGGCTGATGGCTGATTTACGTTCTTGCAGGCATGCTGCATCAGCTGAAATGATTTCATATGAGCGGGATTGGATTTCCACCTTCCTGGAGTTTAATTCCTACCTTTCCTAACACAACCGCCCTGCAACCAGAGCATGAGGTGCCCCCCAGGCTGCCACAGATTGCACAGGGATAGGGACATCCTGCCTGCACCAGGAGGGAGCTGCTCTGTGCTTCCCAAAAGTGAGCTTTTGCTGTGCAGCACTGAGTGTGATAAACAGGAAGCCTTCAAGAAAAGAATAGAAGAAGACAGAAAGAAGAAAGAAATCTTTGGTCAAGATGCTTCTGGCAGATCCACTGCAATTTTCCTTATGCCCAGCTGTGGTCTGTTGCCAAGGCAACCAGCTTTTGCACCTGGGGAGCCCAGAAAAGAGCCAGGCTGGGTGGCAAAGCCCCCTGCACCTCCCTCCAGCAGATGCTGCCTTTGGGGGCTCTGAGTTGACACCTAATGGGGACGTTATGTTTGATGGTGGCAGCACGCAGCCCCAGCATGGCACCTGGGGTGGGCAGTGGGCATTGGGTCCCATCCACCAGCCCCAAATCAGGCAGTGCTTTCACCCCCTGCCTGAGCCCAGGGCGTCCCAAAGCTGGAAGTTGTTTCAGGAATGCTTTTAGGCATCAGAGGCTGAGTGCTGCTCGGGGACCAGCAAAACCACAAATTGCTTCTTGTGGTCAATCTGCTCAGCAAACAAACTGTGCAGCAGCCCTGGTGCGAGCAGGCTCCAAAATCCTGCAAGATCACCTGTGGGGTGGCAGCAATAGCACTGACATCCCCAACATGCCCAAGGAGGCTGTGGATGCCCCATCCCTGGAGGCATTCAAGGCCAGGCTGGATGTGGCTCTGGGCAGCCTGGTCTGCTGGTTGCTGACCCTGCCTGTGGCAGAGGGGTTGGAACCTGGTGGTCCTTGAGGTCCTTTCCAACCCGAGCCATTCCATGACCCTATGATTCTACGATTCGGGTGAAGGCAGAAGGCTCAGTGCCAAAGGGTGGCTTTGGAGCTTCCACCTCCATCAGAGCTTCATGCACTCCTGTGGGAAGAGGCCAATTAGGATATTATTCCTCAGCCAGTGTGGGTAATAACTGTAATCTAAATATGCATATTGAGCCAAACAATACACGGTAGATTATTTACAAAGCAGCATTTGCCAAACAGCCACACACCTCTGTATTCCTTCCTGCAGAAAGGATTGATTAACACCCAACACAAGCACGGCGTATAATTTTTGGTCACAAACAAGCTGATTTAATTAATTTCCCTTTCTATATAAGGAGCTCAGGTTTCTCTGTGCCATTTGTGACACTGATGTGCTGCTTTGCTCCCAGGCACCCGCCACCTCCACAGCTCCAGGCTGCAGCAGGGAGCCGCGTTGGGATGCTCCACCACAGGATGGAAGAAGTGGAGATGAAGGGCAAGAAGCACACCAGCCAAACGCTGAGCTGTTAACAACTCTGCTGCAGAGTCACCTCCTGCTGTGTTATTAATTTGGACAGCTTCACTTGAGGGTTCAAAGAAGAGCAGCACGCTATGGGCAGAGATTAAGGAGATGCTGGAAAGCTCCTCCAAACTTCCACTACAGACAAATCTCAATCTTCGTCACCACCCAGACCACAATACCGGACTCTTCTGGAAGCCTCACAGTGAGCACCACATTGCTCTGCTGGCAGCTCAGTCATGCCCTGCATCCTATGCTACAGCACACTGACAGCTGCACTCCCGGTCTCTGAGCTGATGGCTGGACTATGGGTCCATGGGCAGACAGCTGGACTGTGGGTTGGCAGTTGGAGAATGGGTTGGCAGTTGGACTATGGGTCTATGGGCCAGTGGTTGGACTGTGGGTTGACAGTTGGGTTTTAGGTTGATGATTGGACTTGATGACCTTAGTGGTCTTTTCCAACTTTAATGATTCTACGATTCTATCTTAAGTGTGCTACTGGGGCTGCCACATTGGTCCAGGGATGCCACGTGCAGCCTGTAGGCAGGGACATGTCATCCTCATGCTGGCTCCATGCAGGGCAACATACAGAGAATCCCACAGCTCCTGTGGCCAAAAGCATGGAGGGATGTCTCCTTTCCTGGTGCCTCCAGGGAAGGAGATCTGGTGATCCAGACTGGGTTTGGATGATGTAGCAAACACCAGCAGATGCAGGTATTCTGAAGTCTAGACTCACTTGTTTTCTCAGAAAACATTCCTCATCTCACCTGTCAGTTATTTATTTGGCTTCCAGCAGAAATCACAGAATATGGACTGTGCCATATCATGAATTATACCACTGCAGTTACTTACTGCACCCACCTCCAGCAGAAGAGGTCCCAGCGACTCCTTCTCAATCACTCCTTGGCTGCTGGATGAGATGTCAGACTTCTGGACTTCATCATCAGCTGCTTTCTCTGTAGCAAAGGAAAAGGGATGTTACAGCCAAAGCACTGTAATTCTCCTACTGAAATGTGACCATAATAAACAAAGCATTGACAGCTGGATTTCATATATCCTGCCACCCAGACAATGCGTGACGCTCATCAATAGACTTTGGCATTTTCGTGTCATGTCTCAGCCCTGTGAAGGGGAAAAACTGGAAGAAAAAAATACAATGTCTTTTCTAATCCTGGTAAAATAAAGGCACTAATTAGATCACAATTTGCCACTGGCAGGAAGGAAAAACCGTCTGAAGCAGAAGGCTGGAGAGGGAGAAATCCAACACCAACATTTTGAAAAGGAAACGGTATATCCAGTGTAGTGCAGGCTGCAGTGTTTGATGGGGAGCTTTTCAGACAACACGTTAACAAACCGTGGGCAGGAGGGATTCCCAAAGGACAGGCTGTGCCGGAGGAAACCTGCAGCAGGAGAACCTAGCATGGCCCAAGGTGCAGAGACACCAAGGTTTGGGTCTTGGGTGGTGCTGGGTGGGGGCAGGGGTTGGATTGTGTGGTTCTCGGGAGTCCCTTCCAACTCATGCGACACCACAGGATGTGGAGAGAGTTTTGACTCAGGCGCTCATGCTGCCATGAAGTGCAGCCATCCTTTCCCCAGCCACGTGCTCAATCCACCCATGGGGCACCAGTGGGTAAGGGACAGCAGGGACATTTTGGACTGTGTATGCTTTTAGCCTCCACGGTGAGCGCACCGAAGGCACAACCCATGGGGTGGCCATGGTTCCTGGTGGATGCCACCACCTCGCTGCTGCCACGTCCACTCAGAGCACCGCTGCCAGATGTTCCATTTACCCCTTTCCACCCCAGCTCGTCCCTAAGTGAGAGCTAAACTGCATTCAGTGTTTTGCAGCGCATCAGGCTCAGCAGCAAAGTGTCTAACTCGACGTAATATTTACTGCAAGCAGCACATTTGTGCTGTGATTCATTTGTGCGTAGATCTAATCCTATTAACGAGTGGCAAGTTTTATTACTCAGCATCAAATCACATTTGCAAGCCTTCCAGATGTGTCACTTGACACACTTCATCCCCCGCATCCTCCCGGGACGTTCGCCCCCATCAAACTCCCTCTGTGCATTCTTCTCCCTGACTCTGCTCTTCAGCCCATGCATGGCACATAGCAGGGCTGGAAGGGCAGCAAGCTTCAAGGAGCGTTTGCTTTTCAGGCAGGACCAAGCCGTGCCATGAGCTTCCCCCAATCTCTGCCTCTGCTTTTGCTCTCATTCATGGGCTGCTGGAAAATACATTAGCTGAAAAGCACCATGACTTCTCTGCCTGCATCCAGCACGAGAAGGGGGCTGTGAGAAGGAAGGGGACAGACTCATCAGCAGGGTCTGGTGCGATAGGACAAGGGGAAATGGTTTCAAGTTAAGAGAGGGGAGACTTAGATTGGACAGCTGGCACAGGTTGCCCTGAGAGGCGGTGGTGCCCCATCCCTGCAGACAGCCAAGGTCAGGCTGGATGGGGCTGTGAGCGCTGATGGAGCTGTAGGTGTCCCTATGCAGTGCAGGGAGTGGGACAGATGGCCTTGAAGGGTCCCTTCCAACTCAAACCTCTCTATGATTCTGTGATCCACCAACTGGGCTGTGCCCCCATCCCGTGGTACCGGTGCATGGATCCATCCCCATCACGGCAGAGGCAGCAGCGGCGCTCCGAGCAGAACTCATCGTCGCTTATTACCAAAGGGCGTGAGAAAAGGGCTTTTTTCTGCTCTTTATGAATTCATGTACTTAGAGGTAATGGACTAGCTTTCAGATCTAATCCTTTAATTGGGCTGTGGGATCCTCCTCCCACTTTAGCAGAATAGTTTCATATGCCATCACCAAGCCTATTACTGGGAGGATTAGCCGGAGCTGTCGGCATCTCTCGCGTGCGTCTCCTTCTCCGCCTGCAGCCCGGCGGCTCGCTGGGCTCAGAGCAGCAGCAGCAGCCCCTGCTCACCTTGCAGAGCGACACATTGCAGCCACACAGAACTCCTTCAAAGTGTCAGCCCGTCCCTGCAAAGCACTTAACTTAATGTGCTTAAACGCAGCTCTTTAGCGTCTCATCCCGAGCAGCCGTACCTCGGGAGAGCTACAAGGAATACATTACCACGAACTGCTGTTTTGCTCCTTAACCCATTAGTCTCGCTCTTCATTTTCTTGCATTAAAGCTGTCTGCTTTACCACCTCACCTGATGCCTTGCACGATGACTTGAGCTGATGCCATGGGAGCATCCATTGTAGGCTGAGCGTTCCCTGCGCTCAACACCGAACCCAGAGCAAAGCGACGGTCCCCGCGGCCCCGGAGCTTGTAATCTAATTATAAAGCTGGGGCTGGATGGACACATCCACAGGAAAATAAAACCAGCGGGAGCAACAAATCTGCCGCTCTCCTACCGTGGGAGGCAGCCGGGATTCAGCCCCGGGGGCTTTGGCATCCGCTGGCATCGTAAATCCCCATCGCGCCATAAAAGTCAGGCACACCAATGGCCCTGATTACAGCATAATTGCCTCCAACGTGATTAAAGCGGCTCCTTCTCGCAGCACAAAGGGGGATGAGCTGTTTTAAATGCATTCTTAAAACGACGCCTTGATTTTCTGACAGCCGGGGAGACTTATGGGTGCCTGGATGGCTGTAGGAGCCATGAGCGCTCAGCAAGCCAAAAAATCAGCTCACAGGGCTACTTACCCATCTTCAGTTGACTTTGTTGCATGCATCTCTTTGGCAGGACAATACCTACACTACGATTTTCAAGGCAATGGGATGTCCAGGATCCTGCACTCAATCCTGCACTCAAATACTTGGGGCAAAGCAAGCACCTGAAACGGTGAGAAGATGCATCGTGGTGAAACAGGGTGGGAGCCACCACTATGTCACTCAAGGGCACGATGGGAAAAGTCTCCAAAAAGCCTTAACTCATGCCATTTTAGCCAAATCATGACAAACCCATACAAAACGTGTAGGTGTGGCATGGGCATGTTTAGTGGGCATGGTGGTGATGGGGTGATGGTTGGGCTTGATGATAGAATCATAGAACTGTTTGAGTTGGAAGGGACCATGATCTGAGAGGTCTTTTTCAACCTTAATGACTCTATGAGTGGGCACAATGGTGATGGGTTGACAGTTGGACCTGATGATCCTGAGGTCTTTTCCAGCCATCGTGATTCTATGATTCCATGAGTGGGCACGGTGGTGATGGGTTGACGGTCAGACTTGACGATCTTAAGGTCTTTTCCAACCTTAATGATTCTGTGCTTCTACGAATGCATCATCTAAACAGGGCTTCTGGTCAGAAGCTTTGTGTTCTTAACAAAGTGCACCCAGGAAATCAGAATAACCATTTCCCATTCCCAGCGTGAAGGCTTTTAGTGCTTCCTTCTGCACTCAAGAGGAGCTCACTGCCACTCCCTAGGAAAACCCCATGAAGCTCTGTGGGCATCGCCAGCACCCAGCCGAAGGGCTCTCTTTTAACCCCAAATTTCCATGGGGAAATGTGTTTTTTTCTTTATCATGGAAGACTGAAAATTCTTCGGGTTTTGAGTTTGCTATGAAAAAATAAATAGCTTGAAGGCAAACATGAGAGAACCTGTGGCTGTGTGCAGGGGTGGGCACCGAGGACCCACAGCAGAGCCTTGGGGCAGGGGACGAAGATGGGAGGATGCTGGGGAAGGCAGGGAAGCCAACGGCAATGGTAGCCTCCAGCTCAGCTCTGCTCTATCTGCTTCATAAGAGAGGAGCAAGGCGACTGAGTCTGAAGCTGTAATTTCCCCAGTGAGGAGCTCTGATTTTTAGTTAATTAAAATCAGATGGAACAGACTCGGTGCACCCACGGATCGAGAGCGTGACAGAAAGCTATGCCATTAATTAGTGCCTACTAGGGGACTCATCAGTCCAGTAAACCCAACAGGAAAAAACTGCCATAAAAATAAACTACTTAGCAGAAGGTTTTCTGAGCACGCTGCACACACCTTCTAGAAAACAAAAATTGATTTTAAGAAGCCACGAGAGGAAAAAAAGACAATAATAAAGGAAAAATATTATCAAAGGGAAGCAGCATGTGAGCGGATCTAGACCATAAAAGATGTGGTTTTAAACAGTGTCCAAAGAAGAAGGCATGTCCAGGGCTACCCGTGGGGTTGAGGAAAGATGGTGGGGAAAGAGCATTGCTGGCTGCTGCTGGTGGTGGTGGCCCAGGACAGGAGATCATCTTCAGCTCAGTGTCGGCACACAGGGCCATGTGTGTCTGGGCTGGGCACCAAAGAGGTGGGGAGCATTATGATAAAGAATCAAATGAGGAAACCATTTGCTGTGACATTAGTGAACCTACTGACTCAGGAAGGTTCGCATGCCTGAAGGTGATGCTCTTCAAATATCAGCTGTTCCCACGCACAGATGGGACTAATTTGTGCTGCCCCATGCAAGGCAGGGATGTGAAACCAGTTTGTTCTCCCCTCTATGGCTGGAGCTTTGCTGGGAGGAATTTGCCTCTTGGCTGAGAAAGCAAACAGGAAGACTCAGCAATACACAAGATGGTTTTTCCAGTGGTGCTCCCCCTACTCAACAAGGTCGTTTGGGATTTACTTCATTGCTACCTTGATTACAGGATCCAGCTATCCTCCAAAAAATAGCCCCTGTGCAATGGCTCCCACTGATCATAGAATCATAGAATGGCCTGGGTTGGAAAGGACCACAATGATCACTGAGTTTCAACCCCCTGCTATGTGCAGGGTCGCCAACCAGCAGACCAGGCTGCCCAGAGCCACATCCATCCAGCTGATAACAGCTTCTTTGGAGATACCACATCCCAAAACTCAAGCTGTGGGAGCTGAGGTTTGCCCACTGCCCACCTAAGGCACATCAGCACGTTCACATGGAGGCAGATGCAGAAAACCCATCCCTGAGTCTTCCCTTGCACAAACACCAGATTCCTACAGAACACTGTATGGAAATCAGCAGCTCTTTGGTTGTATAACTTTTTATTCTAGTAGGTGGAAGGAAATTATCTGATCTATGAATTTGAGAAACTGTGGAAAAATACAATCTGGGAGCTTCAAAGCTTGCAAATACCAGTGCAAGAAACAGAAGAGCAGATCTCAGCTTCCAGAAGTGAGCACAGCTCCCTTGGAGCCCTGTGCAGACCAGCCTGAGCCACCCCTCATGGCCACCCATTGGAGACAAGCACAGAGGGCTCCCAGTGAAGGAGAGGTCTCTACCTGAGCTCCTCAACCCGTGCTCCTTTTGTGGGCAAAGGAGAGAAAAAGGCATTTTTAAAGGAGAACCACTCAATCCATTTATTCTAAGTCTAATTTTTTGAGATTGGGTTGGTTTTTTTAGGGCACTCTTATCCTCTATCTCCCCTTCACAATAAGGACACACCATCAGGTGTTGCTCTCTCTCTTCTTCTATTTGCAAATCTGATTTCATCACCAAACTCCAATCCTGGCCCTGACAAAACCAAGTCACGTCCATCTCGAGCTGCCAGCACAGCACTCACCTCAGTGCTGAGCATTTCTGCATGCTCCCGGATAACATCCTCCCACCATCGTTCAAAATACCAAATCCTAAAAGACTAAACCATTCACAGAACCATAGAACCATTCAGGTTGGAAAAGACCTCTCAAACCACCAAGTCCAACCCCAGCTCACCCCACCGTTCCCACTGCCCGCATCCCTCAGTGCCACATCCCCACGGTTCTGGAACACCTCCAGGGACGGTGACCCCACCACCTCCATGGGCAGCTGTGCCACTGCAGCACTGCTCTTTTGGAGAAGAAAAGATTCCTGATATCCAACCTGAATGGGTTGGAGGGGACTATAAAGCCCACCCAGCCCCAATCCCTGCTGTATGCTGTTTGTCCCCTCCAGCTCAGGCTGCCCAGGCCCAGGGCTGCCCAGGCCTTGAGCACCTCCGGGGATGGGGGCACCCACAGTTTCCCCAAGGAACCAGTGCCAGTGCCAATCATCCACCAGTATGGATCTGCAGGTGGAGCCCTGGATTTATATTAAGGTTAACACAGTGATTTAATAGCTTTTTTAAAGCCTGTATCTACCCACAACCAAGTTCCCTACAACCCTGCAACGCGAATGAATCATCATTCTTGTTTTAACCCTTTTGTTTCTTTCTGTAGACTGCAAATACATATTTCAGCATTGCAGTCATCCCAGCCGACCCGTGATGTCCTTCCAGCCAAGGATCTCAGGCAGGGTGGACACCAGACACGTTTGTTTTTAACAAGCCTACAGCACTAATCCCCATTAACACCACTGTTGTGCAGCTGAAGAAGCCTGATGCATAACCAGACATGCTCTTACAGCTCCTGCTGGAGTGGATTACAGAGTTCATTGACATTCCCTGAGCTGAGATGCCCCAACACGCCATGCAAGCACTCGTAGGGCTTTACAGCATAGAATCACTAGGACTGGAGCTGGAATCAGTGCTGCCTTCAGCCACCATGGTGCTTTTTGTAAGGGCATGTAGCAACAGGATGAGGGGAAATGGCTTTCAACTGGAAGAGGGCAGATTTAGACTAGATATTGGAAGAAATTCTTTACTGTGAGGGTGGTGAGACACTGAACAGGTTGCCCAGCGAGGCTGTGGATGCCCCCTCCATGGAAGCATTCCAGGCCAGGCTGGATGGGGCTGTGAGCAACCCGATCTAGAGGGAGGTGTCCCTGCCTATAGAAGGGGGTTGGAACTGGATGGTCTTAAAGGTCCCTTCCAACCCAAACCATTCTGTGATTCTATGATTCACCAATGGCGTAGGGTTCAGTGGTTCTCCTCTGTGGGAGTCCAGATGGACCCTCAAGAGGGTGTCTTGTGACATGGCCTAGAGTGGTCACAGGCATGGGTGGATGTCTGGACTAGATGATCTTAGCAGTCATCAGACATCACTTTCCTTGGCACAGGGAAAAGTTTATAGTTCTGCTTTTGTTAAAACCCTCATTTAACAGCAAAAAGAGCAGAGTGAAGCATGCCACCGCCAGAACAGAAGGAGAAGGATGTTTCCTTCTGCCTTCACACCTTTTAGAGTTAAACACTAATGGTGTAGAGATGTCTTAAGTAAAATAGGCTGGTTGTCTGAACAATGTCAGGAAAAATTATACGGTGCTGAGTGAATGCAAAATTAATGAGCGCTGAACGCTGACAGGAGCTAACAGGCACGAGGAGCTGAGACTATTTTACACTCAGCTCTGAGATCAAGCAGGTAGAACATCTCCATCTTACCGGGGGGAGGAACAGAGGGTGAAAAACCAAACTTTCATCTCAATCTGAAGGACTTAATTCATTCAAAAGCTGCGTCAACTGTGCACGGTCAAAACTGCAAAGATGAGGAAGGGAAATGTGTAGCTCTCCCTCAGCTCTAATTCAGCCCTGGCATAGCCTTTGTTCCTCTCCTGCAGGCAGAAAATACGTTGCAACATGGCTCTAATGACCTGATTTAATTAAGTTTGCAAAGAATCAGACCGCCTCTCCTCTGCTATCACACTCATATGCGGTATCTTGACGCTCCAGCGCTGTGCATGCTCGAATCCATGCAAAGTTACTATTAAAAATTCACTCATGTCAACTGCTAAATCTGCTTTATGCTCAAATTGCATGGGCACGTCAAATATGTTAACTGCACAGGCAAGGAGACAGCTGCCAAGGCGTGCAGGCAATGCAAAACCTGACACTTCCAATGCTGCTCCCACTCCTGCCCCAGCTCTGCTCTTCTGTGGACCTCTCTTCCAAAATTAACTTTCATAGAATGGTTTGAGTTGGAAGGGACCCTTCAAGGCCATCTGGTCCCACTCCCTGCACTGAGCAGGGACACCCACAGCTCCATCAGTGCTCAAAGCCCCATCCAGCCCGACCTTGGCTGTCTGCAGGGACTGGGCATCCACCACCTCTCTGGGCAACCTGTGCCAGTGTGTAATACTTTGGGATGGCCCAAACTATTCCATCCTCCCATATGACATAATCCATGCATGTAAGACATAATCCAGTCTTAGCACAGCAGCTGCACCAAAGCCAGTGCAAATATCAGCCTGGGGAACCCGATCTACCACGCCAACATTCATCAACCCCGCTCCCTGTAATATGGACTTAATGATTTAAAAGGTGGTTAGCTGAGACTGGCAGCTTAATTAATTAATGAATACACATCTTGGAACGAGGGAGGGAAGCTGCCTTTCTGAATACGAGGCACAGAAGGATGGGTGACAACTACCACTTAAAACCTTCTGAACAGCACCATTGGTTTGGCTGGGCTCTGGGCCCCCAGCTCTTCCCCAAGGCTCCGGTTTAGTCTCTTAAGTGTCACAAAATGCCCCACGAGGAATCTGTACTACTCAAGGGAAGCACTGGACAAGGAGCTCAGCAGCTTCTTGCTGGGCACTGGGGGATAACTTCTATTTTGTTAAGAGACACGACAGTTCTTCAGGCTCTAACACGAAGGCACGCTCGTGTCCCCGTGAGTTTGCTTGCTCTGCCCTAACAAAAGCTATTGTCTCCTTATACAAATCTTGCTTTATTCCTTTTGCTCAGGGGAGCACTGAGAGGATTAAAGTCTGTAAAAGTTTGTTCAGGGGAAAAGCCAAAATGAAAGCAGAAGGATTCCACGGCCAACCTCCCCATACTCAACCCAAGGATTGTTTTCCCCATTCAAAAGTGGCTTATCATGTTAATTGCCACGCAGGGCAATGCTCACACCGGTGGGCACTTGGGCTCTCCAAAGAGCCCAGAATGGGGACAGGCAGTGCTGGGATGTGCCAGGGCCCCACAGCCCCCTGTGCATATAGGACACATTTCAATGAGATGCCTCCATTGCTTTCTCCTCCCACACCCAAATAGATGCCAGCTCGTAGGGTGACCCTAAGAAGGCTGCAGTGATCCAGGATAGAAGACTTTCAACGGAAGGGCTTTTTTTTTTTCCTCTTCATTTTCTGCCTCTCTTAAATCTGAGACTGAGCCAAGGAGGAAAAAAAAAGGGGGAAAAAGAAAAAGCTAATCCAGCACAGCAGAAGGCAAGAGGAGGAGTGATTTCTACAGGTGGTTTATGACTCTCTGCATGATCTGCACGCCTGTTACATCCTATCAGAGCCTCCACTTACAGCTAGGTGCTAAAGGATTTATTAGTTCTTGACAGTGTGAGATGTTTAAAAGCTTGAGGATGTAATAACCAAATGTTCACTTGTTAAAATAAAGGCAATGTTTGGAGAGGTCTGCGCAATTCTTAGCAGCCTCCCCTTCCCCTTGTTCTATATTTAAGCTGCCGGCTAGATTAAAACTGCCAGGAGAGGGATGAGAATTTTATTGACATGCTTTGTAGGTGGTACGGCTCCATAAAATAAACACGGCCAGGGGATGCTCCCTGGACTTACTGCACAGGCAGAGTTATGTAGCTCTGACCTGGGGGAGTTTGTATCTGAAATCAATCCCTGATATAAAACAGATTCCAGCGGATACGGAGGGGATGACTTCATGGGTGCCTGTGGAGGGTGTAGGCAGAGATGGAACCCATTTTGCAGTTCACATTGAAACAAACCACAGAGAGGGTGTGAAATTCCCAATGGGTCCCCAGGAACCCTTCCCATCTTGTGTGTGAGGTGCAATTAGCTGCTCTGATAAAAATGCTGCCTTTTATTCACCCTTGAGTCATCTCGCATAGAGAAAAGCATGCCTGTCCTGCACTGAAGGAGAGTAATGGAAGAACATCAGCTTTCCTGGGAAAATACCACCCCAGCATCCAAAGCCATGTAACAATTGCTACACTGCATTACTTTCACTTGTCAGCTCTGCCTGTAAAGCAAGGCGCAGCCTGAGCTGTGAATTACACCGTGCTTGTTTACAGCTCAGAGGACACAGGAAATGAGACCTCAAAATGTTAAGATTTACAGACTTTAAGGCCAGGAGAGATCACTCCATTGGCTGATGTGACTTCCTGAGCATCGCGGAGTTCACCCACTTCTACCACAACAAGCCCTCAACTTCTGTTTGGCTCCAACCTGCACCATCCACCACTTCCCCTGGCAGCTCCTTCCCAAAGTAATCACTTGGAGTTATAAATCTGGGCCCTATTCCTAATTTGTTTTTGTCTGGCTTCAGCTTTGAGTCATTCTTTGTTATGCTGGATTTAAAAACCTCTCCAGTCGCCAGCATTTTCCGCTCTTGTCAGTGCTTATGCAGTGTCATCAGCCTGCTCCCACTCCTCTGGATACACTCAACAGAGCTCTTCAGCTTTCCAAGCTGCAAGACATTTCCTGCAGCCCCTGATTCACCCTTGCAGCTCTCCTCTCCACCTCCCTGGGCTTTGCAGTCTTCTTCTCCCCAGTGCAGACACCATGCTGAGCCCCAATGATGGCCCACCAGGTCCATGCACATGCAGTGTCCCCCATGAGATGCCCACCTTGTCTTTCACCAGGAGTTCACGTTATGTGCCAGGTCTCCTTGAGAAGTACCATGTCCCAGAAGACCAGCTAGCCAGCCCTTCTGCAGGTACAGCCCTGCATGTGCAATTATGCACGTGCAAATGGTTGGACTGGATGATCCTGTGGGTCTTTTCCAACCTTAGCCATTCTATGATTCTATATGATTCTGTGATTACTATGCACTTCTTTCCACACTCATGAAGACATTGAGTAGCAACAGGGTGTAGCACAGAATCCCAACAAACTCCACATAACTCAATGTTGAGAACAAAATGTTTCATCGGGACAAGGAACGCCCCACTGGTGTTCCTCCAGCATCCAAAGTCTGTTAGTCGTGCAGGGAAAAAACACCCATCAGCACAAGAGCGGGTTGTCAAGTGCATGGGAAGGGAACCAACACAAGGCTGGGTTGACTTGCCCACACAAAAGAGGCCCAAATGGTAGAAAGATTACCCAACTGCACTGATGAACTGCGCTAATTTCATCCACTTTCCACTCCTAGAAGGTCATGAAGTTGGCAGCTTCAGAGCAGGAGCTTTGGCTAAAAGCTGGGGACAGCTTAATGGAGGCGATAGGAGATGACAATGGTCAATCCCAGCAACAACCTAATGCCACTGATAAGACCCCGTAATAGAAATACTGATGGTCTGGGCTAATTAAATAAATATTAAAAAAAGAAGTTAAATTGGTAGAAGCACAGAAAAGACTTCCTAGGGTAATGAAAGGCAAGGCATAACTATTTGACACAAAGAGCCTAGGAGAGCTTGGTATGTTTGGACTAGTTGAGCGAAGGTAGAGAACAAGCGTGACAACTTCTTACAAATACATTAGGGAAGAGTGGTAATTACCCAAGAGAAGGAAGAACAAGCTAAATTAAAGGGCAACTCAACACAGGTAGAGAAATGATCACTAAGTCATCTCCACCAAAAATGAGCAGGTGTTTGCAAATCACACAACGAGGGAAGCTCGGCGATGTTCAAATTGGATGGAGAGCACCAGGAACACCCACTCCCCATTGCCCCTGCCAATTAGCAGTAGGATCCTCTTCATTATCACAAACGAATTCCTGCAAGCCCAAATTACACAGTTAAAAGGACTGGATCTGTTTGTACTCTGTTTGCTTTGGATCAGCCTCACACTTCAGGGCTTCCAGTGGGCACCTAACGAAGCCAACGAGGAATTCCCCCTCCCTGCTGATGTCTAATCTGGCCTCCAGGGTTTGCTTGTTTATCTTTCTCTGTAGCCCTCTAACGTATGGTGAAAAATTGGCCACTGAGATGGGATGAAAGCAGTGAGAGATGCTCCTTCTAATTGCATGACTTTTCCTGCAGTGGTTTGGGAAAGAAGCCGCTCCTGCAGGGCTAAAGCAACCACCAGATTTGGGAACAGGAAAGAGGTTTTCTGCCCAGCACCTGCCAACACCCATCATCAGCACCGTGGCCAGAGGTCCTTTCTGACCCTGGGGAGGAACCCAGAGTCTGTAGAACACCGCCCGAGGACAAAAGCATAGCTCTCATTTTCTGACCTCCCTCCAAGCAAACAAAATCAGGATAGCTCCGATAAAGTCGATGCATTTAAAGAGGGGACTCCAGAACCAGGCTGACAGCTGTAGCCTGAAGAGATCACCATCTAATTTTAGACTTGACACAAACCTTAATGTGGTTTTAATTAATTAATTAAAAATCCTTTAATTAATGTGAACCCCTTACAGCAGTTTTCATTTACTCCATTTCCAGGAGACATTTCCACTCGTGCTGCTTCTCAGATGCCAGCCTGCTGCTTGCTTTGGTTCTTCAACAAAACCTCAAACATTACAGCTAAACTTTAGTTTGTGGGACATCATTGGCCTTACAGCTGCAACGCTCTGAGCTTGGGCTATTTCACGAGCCTCCAGCTTAATGATTTTCCAAGTAACAGGGTTTCCATCTCTTATTTGACTGGGCAAATATTGTTCTTCCACTGCGCGGAATTGTCCTTTTTTGGGTTCACTGAAGGACCTCGTGTTGAATCAGCACACAAAAACTTCTGTTTGGGTAACTTCTTTCTTCTTGCATTGGAATGTGCCACACTGCACCTCCTCCCAGCCTCACCCCATCAAACTTCTTTGGAAACGAGTCTACCTCGCAGTTTAATTTCATGTTGTAACTTCTCCTTTTAGCCTTTGGTACATCCAGTGTCACCAGGGCCTCCCTCCCCATCTGCACAAGAGCAAGTGCCAGATTCTGCACTGAGGACCCATGTCCCCAAGTGCCACATCTCCATGGTTCTTCAACACATCTAAGGATGGTGACTCCACCACCTCCTGTTTCCAGTGTCCAAAAGATGAGCAGTGTGTCTAAGTGAAGTGTTCTGATGGGCCCACCAGAGTCCCTTCCAGCCCAAACTCCCCTGTGACCAACCTCAGCGCCCAGAAATGCATGCTGCAGGGAAGGGCTGACAGATCTCATCTGCGGCCCCCAAGATAATAACCTAGCAGGAATTCCTTACTCTTCCCAAACCAAATGGAAACCGTGAAAAGCTAAAGTGAAAAGCACCAGATCCTGCCCAGAGGAAGGGAGCAGAGAGCCTTTAATTGCTCTACATGGTTCCTCTGCTTTGGCTAAAGCTCTCCAAGAGACCTCATCTCTGCAACTTGCTCCCACCCGCTGCACGCTATTACTTGCTTTGTGGCTATACGGGATTCATTCCAGCATAGAATCATAGAATCACAATATGGTTTGGGTTGGAAGGGACCTTTAAGATCAGGTAGTTCCAACCCCCTGCTGTAGGCAGGGACACCTCCCTCTAGACCAGGTTGCTCACAGCCCCCATCCAGCCTGGCCTTGAGTGCTTCCAGGGAGGGGATCCATAACCTCGCTGGACAACCTGTTCCAATCCCTCACTACCCTCACAGTACAGAATTTCTTCTTGATATCTATTTTATGGTCTTTAATAACATCCCCCATCACTCAGTTACCAGTGGCTGCTAGGACAAGAAGGGCCTCTTGACTCAGGGCCCAAGGACAGGGTCTCCTCTCCGACATCACAGTCTGGGGGAGAAACCACTTTGCAAGCCATCAGTTCATCATTTTCTGGCCACTGCTAAACACAAAACCAAGGCCTTTTTGTTTTTAGAGCTCACCATATGTCGGCATTTCCAAACCCAAGAAGAAACTCAATATTCATACTGAGGAGGATTCTATATGTTCCCCCGAGGACACAGGACATTTCTGTGCCAGAAGCTCTATATGTATGTAATAAAATAAATCCAAGGCCAAAGACTCAAAATCTCAGCATATGACAAGACAGCAGGGAAACTTAATTAAAGGAAAGCCACTGACAGCCCAATGATCGTATGCAACAGAGCAGCCAAAGTCAATAACTATTTCATATACTTTGCTTAATTAACCCACTCTATTTACCCAAAAGGAAAATTACTTCCCCAAGTAGGTTACCTTACAAACGGAAGGTGGTCATAAACACAGGGCTGTCTTCTTTTTTGGTTGACGTTTCCTGGTGTCTTTGAACATGGCCACACTTCAGGAAAACCCTCATAAAGAGATGTCAGGAGGGATGCACCTCCCCTGTGGTTTTGTTTTGATGGGGGAACAAACTGGAGGTGTTGTGCAGTCAGAGGAGAGAGAGAAGTGCTGTTACCCTCAGCCCCTCTGAAAATCATTAACTACAGGCTAAAGAAACAGCCTTCTGCCTCTCTCTGTCCAAAGTAATTGGACTTAAAAATTAAGGGCCATCATCTTTGCAGGTTAACGCAGCAAAGCGCAGAAAAGGAAGCTTACTTTTAACCTACTGCCCTTTAAAATGTCCT
Organism: Gallus gallus; assembly: GCF_016699485.2. Lineage (NCBI taxonomy): Eukaryota > Metazoa > Chordata > Aves > Galliformes > Phasianidae > Gallus > Gallus gallus. The sequence continues at coordinate 105,322,810 of NC_052534.1, forward strand.
GAAATCAGATCAGTACTCTGTACCATTATTAGGGAATAAAACTGCATTAATTAGAGATCTGGTTTTTCCCCTCGTCCACTCATAGAGATAAATTCAGCAGCTCAACCAGCTCTCGGTGGGTCTGGGGTCACCCCTGCAGCTCCCTGGCCATTGCATCTCAGGTGCCATCATTGGAGAAGTCAAGCTGTGCGAATCATGGGAACAAATCCATTCATTTGGCAAGAGTGGAGCAGACCTGCTGGGGCTTTTGGACCTCGCAGGACTAGAAAGCAAACAGCAGACCCCAGGCATCCTGGCGGGGATGGGAGCTGCTCCTCAGCCAGGTCTCCAACAGCTCTATGCATTGGTTTCGGCAGTGAGAGAACATACTGCAGCCCTGCAGGAGCAGGAAGGACATGGGAAAGGTCCTGGGATGCCCGCGGTGGCTGAGCTGTGACCACGTGGAGGTGTTTCAAGGGCAACCCTCAGCAGTGCTCTGGGGTTGGAGGCAGCATAATGAAAAGTTCAATACTGTTTGATTTATTCTGTTACGGCGCTGTGTTTACACTCCTGCTTTGGAAGGAAATTAAGCACCCTATCAACGTAGAGGGCTCTGGGGAAAAAGATGTGGTGGTTTAATCTTGGAAGGATGCCGCCAAGGGAGGCAGGGCTGCAAGGGAGAAGACATCACCCCTCTAACAGAGAAGGGGGTCTCATGGTTCCCGTCTCCATCACACCTTTGCACACCATCCACTCCTACCCACGATCCCAAGGTTATCTGCTCCCAGACCAGAAGTATTTGGTGAGGCACTGGCACAGGTTGCCCAGAGAGGTGTTGGGTACCCCATCCCTGCAGACAGCCAAGGTCGGGCTGGATGGGGCTCTGAGCACTGATGGAGCTGCAGGTGTTCCTGTTCGCTGCAGGTAGATTGGACCACATGGCCATTAAAGGTCCCTTCCAACTCAAACAGTTCTATGACCCCATTCAATTATCTGGGGGATAAGGAGATAAACTCCTGCAGCCAGCGTGCCATCGCGTCCCTTACAGAGACATTGGAAGCTAAAGCTTGAGGCAGGGGTGACCCCATTCCATCCCCAAAGCTCGGGTTGGGGAAATTTGCTGCCAGCCTCGTACTGAGCCAGTGGGGAGAGTCTGGGAAGGGAAGCTATCAGGCTGGGTGCCAGGTTGGGAAGATGGCATCAGCTGCCTCTGCGTGCAGCACCATGGCAAGGGGAGGGCATGGGAGCTAGTCAGCAAATATTTGAAGGTTGTAAACACCAAGGATACAGACACGCTGTAAAAAGTGAAGTGGGGCAAGCAGGAATATATACTGAGGCTGATGCTGAAAAGCGGCAGTGGGGAGTCCTGAATAGAGCAAATGAGCTCTGGAAGGCACTGCAACAGACTCCGGGAGCCCCACGGAGTCCACCACTTGCCCTGCTCCAACAGAGCCACAGCATCAAGCAGCTGCTCACACCCACACCACTGTGTAGGCTCTGAACTCCATAGTGATTGTAGAGCAGCCATCACATACTGTGTTATTTTACAGAAAATAAATCAAACAAGCAGCATTCTGAGTGTCAAGGCTGCATTTTCAGCATCTCTGTTCACTTTTGTAGCCTCCTCTGCACAGTCAGGATGCCTTATTTCTGCCTAGAATCACATGAAGGGTTTTCCTTCAGTAAGGAAAGTGGAAATGGAGGGATTTAAAACGGGGACGTGGCTGTGACACACCACTGATGTGCTGAGAGCTGCCTGGGTTTGGTATCTGAAAGGAGGGCATGTGGTGGGAGTGGGGAGCTCAGAGCTGCTGGAGAGCCCCAGAGGGACCCCCATAGAGACATCAGCTCAGAGAGCTCCCACAGTTAGCCCGGCTTATGCAGAAATCTGAAGGTTTAGACTTCAGCCTCATCTTCCTACATTGCCATCAGATGTGCAGAGATGGTGGGACAGCTTCTCTTCTTCTATCAAGGGAACAGCCAGGAGGAAAAGGTTCTGCCTCAGAGGGTGGTGGGCATGGAGCAGCTCCCCAGGGCAGTAGCCTGAGCTGCTGGAGCTCAGGGAGCACTGGGACACTGCTCATAGGCATAGGGTTTGGGTAGAGCTGTGCAAACCAGAGACCAACGCATCTGGAGTAACACCACGTGCCAAAGCCTGCCTCTGCCCATAGGGTTACACGCCGCAGAGCCACACCTGATCCAGCACTGGTTTCAACACTGCTTGTCACATTTATAGAATCCAGAGAAGTTTGGGTTGGAAAGGACCTTGAAGACCCCCCAGCCCCAATCCCTGCTATGGGGATGGACACCTCCCACCAGCCCAGGCTGCCCCAAGCCCCATCCAGCCTGGCCTCGGATGCTCACAGCTGTGTGATGCTGACAGCCCTTTGCTAAGCTGCACGCTGCCTGGGTAACTTCTTTTCACCCAAAATACTCAAAACCCCAAAACTTCAGCGGGACAGATGAGCACTGAAAAAATTAACTGCCTGGCCCCTTTCTCCTCCGCGTTTATTGCTGTCTTGGCAGAAGAATTTCAGGTTGCTGCCACAGCCGCAAACTGCTTGTTCTGCCAACTGTACATTACTAACATTGGAAGGGGGCCAAACCTAGGAATCTTTTCTAAAAGCATTTGCTTCGTACTTTAAATAGCAGCCCGGCAGGCAGGGGGATGGGAGCTCAATGCACGCATGCAAGCTGTCTGTGAGCTGCTGCAGGCTGAGCCACCAGCAGCATCGCCGCTCCCATGGCACTGCCACCTCCCTGTTGTGGGCACCCACACCTCGCACAGACCTTTACCAAGATTAGTGAGTAAGAGGACGTTGGCTGTTTTTTCACTGGAAGCCCCTCTGCTGCTCTGCTGCAAGGTTGTGCCAATGGGTTTTGCTGGCTGTTGGCTGAGTAAGGACAAGAGGCTGAGTTAGGACGAGAGGTGATGGCCTCAGGTTGTGCCATGAGAGGTTCAGGTTGGGTATTAGGAGACATTTCTTCTCTAGAGCAGTGCTGCAGTGGCACAGCTGCCCAGGGAGGTGGTGGGGTCACCATCCATGGAGGTGTGCCGGAGCCATGGGGATGTGGCACTGAGGGACGTGGGCAGTGGGCACGGTGGGGTGGGCTGGGGTTGGGCTTGGTCATCTTAGAGGTCTTTTCCAATGTTCATAATTCCGTGAATCAACATCATGTGTTGGGATATCTGGAGAGCACTGTGTCACATCACTGCAAGCCCAAACTCAGGGCTTTCTTGGATGTGAAATAACACCCACGAGTGGGCTTCCTAACTTACTGCCACAGCATCGCAGGGAGTGCTGCCATGTGCTGCCTTTGACCACAGGACAAATGTCCTTACATTTAGCAATATTTCTCCTACCTCCCCGTGTAAAACATTCCTGCAATAAATTGCGAAGAACAAATACAGGTGAAGTTTTTCTCCTGTGGTAATTTCACGCAGTGCTAGATAAGCCTGCAATACAGAGCAAAGCTCAAGGAACAATATTTTTAAGTAGTGCTTGTCCTAGTTAATGTTCAGCCCTGCTGTGCAATGTCAAGAAAACTAATGAAAGGTGAAGTGGCAGCGAGCAGGAACCAGAGTCCCCACCCACTACCAAACTCCTTTCAGTGTTCAGCCCCAACATGAATTTCCTGTTGGATATCAGGAAGAATCTCTTCTCAGAAAGAGTGGCCACACATTGGCACAGCTGCCCATGGAGGTGGTGGGGTCACCGTCCATGGAGGTGTTCCAGAACCGTGGGGATGTGGCACTGAGGGACGTGGGCAGTGGGCACGGTGGGGTGGGCTGGGGTTGGGCTTGGGGATCTCAGAGGGCTTTTCCAACCTGAATGGTTCCATGATTCTGTAAAAGCTGTTGCCTCGTTTCTTCAGGAAGCCCACATAATATAAGCCTAATGCTTTGCAACCATCTCTTCCTCCTGGTAGGAACGCAGCTCAGAGGCCTATAATAACAGCAAAGTGGGGAACCTACACCAATGTCTAAATGATGGAGCGAGAGGCTGCACAGCACACCCAGATCTGGGCTGCAGGGTTTTGGATCACTCCAGCAGCTGGTACCAGGCACACCACTGTGCCCAGAGCGTGCAGCAGCAGCTTTGGCAGAGGCCCCATCTGACTGATGGTGCTCTCTTAGAGCTAATATGAGCTGAGTGCTGTTCACCTTGTGCAAAAAGGACATCACATTCATGTACCACCATGGCTGCAGATGGCCTCAGAGAATGATGTCAAGGCTGCAAGGACCAGGACAAACCCTGCTCCTTGACATGTACACACCTTAACACACCTCACCTCTTTTCCTCAAGCCCTTTGGACCTGCGTATTTCGGTCTCCAAGTTCACACTCGAGGTGAATTTTAACCTTTATATGGCCTTTCGTGCATCTCTTCTCTTTGCAGTGCCCGTGTCCAGCAGCACTAGGTGGATTAATGCCCCTCTAATCTATTTTGTTGGCAGGAAAACAGATCTGACAAGGGTAAATGGTTCTTCACGAAATCTTGCACAGCATGCCCTTCATCTTATCTGGCTATAAAACAGCTTTTCTGTACACAGCTAATAGCAGCATTGCTGATAAGTACTTAATGGGTCCGATCCTGAAAGCTTCACAAGCACTTCTGTTTCTCATCTAAGGAACAACAACCACTGAGCAAGGTGCCACCTCACAGTCAGCAACACGGAATGGGCATCTCCAACCGGTGCTCAGTGAAGAGCACTTTCTCATATTAAGACTTTCATAAAGCAGGAGAAGGACAACAGTAGCAAATGGAACAGCTTCTAAGCCATGATTATCTGCTGCCATTTATTGTCCACAACACACCGGGAGGAGCCTCTTCCTCCCAGGCCTCCAGACAAGCCGAGGTTGCTGCCTTACCTTGCTCCAACCTCTTCATTTGCTGGATCTGATCAACCGTCTTCTTCAGGATCTTGCATTTGTCTGGTTTGACACTCAGGGTGTCGATGTCCCCAATGTTTGCAGACAACAGCTCTGCCAGCTCCTCCAAATATTTGTTCTCTTGCTCCCGCCGCCGCTTTTCATTGCTGTTACAGAAAATACACCAATGAAATGCCATGTTAATGACTTCTCCCACTGCTCAGTCGAGCCACACCTACGTCAAACAAGGCCCTAAAAATACAAGTGTTGGCTAAAGTCATGGCCAGACTATAATGTGGACATCTTCAAAACACTGAGGAGTTCATTCAGGCTTTTGTCTACATTCATGCATATAAAAATAGTCAATATTAACTCAATATTAATCGAGGAAGATTTTCCCAGAGAGGTGGTGTGTTCCCCATCCATCCTTGGAGATACCCAAGGTCAGGCTGGATGGGGCTCTGAGCACTGATGGAGCTGTGGGCGCCTCTGTTCAGTGCAGGAGAGTGGGACCTGACGGACTTTAAGGGTCCCTTCCAACTCACAGAATCATAGAATCATAGAAAGAATCATAGAACTACTCAGGTTGGAAAAGACCTTAAAGATCATCAAGTCCAACTGCAACCTAACCATACTACCCTAACTCTAACAACTCTAACAACGATTCTATGACTGTATGCCTAATATGGCTGCCCAGACACTCCCATCCCACACAAATCTGCAACACCCAGGACTCGAGTCTTCCTCTCAAAAACAGCTTTACCAAAGCCACTGTTCCAGCTGTCACAATGTTAAATCCTAAGTTCATAGCTAAAGGCCACTAACATCCACTGGAGTTCACCAAAGTGAAGATCAGGATCAACAAGGTGACAAGGGCAAGGTGAAAAATATTCATGAGATCAACTTTTTCCCTGCTAGGAATAGCTTTTGCTTCAGCTCAAAGCCGATGCAGAAGGTCCAACACTCTCCCATCAACTATTCCTGAGAACTGAGGACAAGTTATTTATGGGCTACAATACAGCTATCATTAAAGCTGTCCTGGACACTATCATTTTCCTTGGCCCATGATTTTGAAGGCATCAATATCACCAAAACTAACGGTGCATATGGGAGAGACAGAAGATGCATTTTCCCAGTTGCCTAAGGAGGCTGTGGATGCCCCATCCCTGGAGGCACTCAAGGCCAGGCTGGATGTGGCTCTGGGCAGCCTGGTCTGCTGGTTGGTGACCCTGCACATAGCAGGAGGTTGAAACCAGATGAGCATTGTGATCCTTTTCAGCCCAGGCCATTCTATGATTCCTATCTAGACCAGCTATGGGATGAAATGGGGACAGCTCAAAATGCCCAACACAGCTCTATACTGTCTACAAATGCCTTTTATCAGATTATATTTTTTTTTGCAATAAGCCATCTTATCTTCCTTGTAAGCTCTGCAGGACACACTGTGTGAAAGATACTATCTTATAAAGCACTGCCTGAAAAATCTTCAAAATTACACCAAGATGCTGTTGTATGAGTCAACTCCTAACAAGAGTAGATAATGGCAGGACAAGGGGAAATGGCTTTAAGTTGGGGGAGGACAGATTTAGGTTGGATATCAGGGGTAAATTATTTATCAAGAGGGCGGTGAGGTGCTGGAACAGCTGCCCAGAGAGGCTGTGGATGCCCCGTCCATCCCTGGAGGTGTTCAAGGCCAGGTTGGATGGGGCCCTGGGCAGCCTGGGCTGGTATTAGATGTGGAGGTTGTGGCCCTGCCTGCAGCAGGGAGGTTGGAGCTTCATGATTCTTGGGGTCCCTTCCAACCCAGGCCATTTGGTGACTCTATGATATGATTCTACGATGGGATAATTCTGGCTAATATTCTGCAAGCAAGATCAAGCAGGGTTTCCAGATGGCAAGGCAGGTCCTCCAAAGCCTCACTGCCCCAACAGAGAGACATGGAGCACTGTGAGAGAACACTGCCACACGACCCAAGTCAAAAACCCACCTCCAAAGGGAAGCATCATCCCATCTGAGATTGTGCTATAGCATGAAACAAGCTCTGTGGGCAGCTGGATGCTTCACAGAGAGGTCCGCTTTGGTTTCTCTGCCAATAGGGGCATGTAGCAAGTGTACAGCAACAAGACCTTGAACATGCCCTGGTAACCCTGCATAATCCCATCCAAGTAAACTGTGTGAGACAACACCACCTCTCCTCCAAGGAGCTCCTCAGGCGGGCTACGTGGATGTCCCTTTATTCTTCCTTAACTCCAACCATGTTATTAGCTCAATAGCCTGACAGGCAGGCTCTGTCCCTTGGGTACCGTGCTACTGCTTGAGCTCATTCTTGCACTGAAATATCTGATGGTATTTATGTAGCACTGCAGGGACAGACCCAAACGCAGAGGCACGCCGTGCTGCCCATCACCTCCTCTTCCCACTGGGCCCGGAGGGGCTGGCAGCCCATGCACTCAGCAGAGCAGCAGCACCGAAAGAGAAAGAAGAGAAATACTGGACACAAGACAAAGCCAGCCGTGTGCAGAGGAGGACACAAGCTGCATGAAGACCACAGTGAAGGCCTTCCATGGGAGGCACTGGGAGCTCTGCAGCAATGGCTGGTGAGTCATGGCACCTAGAGCCCAGACCTACCTGGCAATGGGCAGGCAAATGCTTCTCACAGGAGCTGAGTGAGGCTTCGAGTTAAGGTCAAACGAATCCCTAGCTTGCCCTGCAACCCAAAAAGGAGTAGCAGGGAAACAGGGAAACATTTCTTTTCTTCTTTTTTTTTTTTTAAAGCCTTCTGTTGTGGGTGAGCTCATTTCATGAAAAGCCGTAATGTCGCTGTTGCTGTGGCAACTTTCGGATTGTAGGAGGGAGAATTGGCCAATTTTCCTTACATAAAGGCATCATGAGAATATTACAGCAGTGGGCTGTTCTTTATGACTCCGAAGTATCATCAAAAGCAAGTCAAACCTTCTTGGTTTTAACAGTGGTGTTCGGAAGTGCACTTGGATCCAACGGGATCGGGGCAGTCGGTGGGACTGGGGGAGGGGGAGGTCCCTCCATGCTGGGAGCCAGAGCTCTGATCCTATGCAGAGAGGGAAGGGCAACCCTGGAGACGACACCTCAGCCTTGCTTATGGGCTTCAGCCCTGCTGCGTGGTGTCTGATGGCTTCGGGCTTTAAAAATACACTCAGGACCATGTCAAAAATCATTGTGCTGGGGTAAGGATGGAGAATCCTTCACCCACCATCTCTACGACTGGTTTGCTCCTCACCCTGCAGAGCTGGAACATTGCTGATGTCTGTTCTCTGGGTGCTCAGTGGTTAGAAAGCCAAACCCAAGAGATCCCCGTGGCTGAGCTGCATGGGCACAAGGCACAGAGCCTTCATCCCGCGGTGAGGATGAGGGGCTGCAGAGCTCTGATTCACACAGGTGTGAAATGACTCAGCCAGAAAGGAGTGTGATCAGTGAAGTATTTGTTAGGAGCAAGGCAGCTACCCACCGCAAGTGCTATCAAACTGTGTCCTGAGATTATTCCTCACTTAACGGCATGGATAAGCCATGAGCTACAAAGGCTTTCTGAGAGGGTGCATGAGCTCCTGTGACAACCAAGAACTGCAATAAACAGAAATCCTCAAGCAACCACTTAATACCTCTCTCCCTTACGCTACTGGAACACTGTAGCCTTTGCACTTGTCTACTGTGCCATGCATGAGCTGTAATTGACAGAAAATACATGCAGAGTTTGCTCAGCACATCAATACTCTGTGCAAAGCAGCATCCCAGGCTGCAGCGCTGGAAATCCATCCTTACTAAGAGACAGCACTGCAATGGGAAGAGATGCACAGGATTCACAGAGAGCCTGCGAACAGGAGATCTAAGACGTGTTAACCTTTAATCAGTTGGCCATGTGAAGGCTCAGTCGTAGCTGAAAGGTGCAAAACACTGCAGTGGGCTGAGATCTGAAGCGCTCTGCACTAGCAAGCAAGTGAAAATAGACAGAAGCAAGAGGGTCTCCAGCAAAGTTTCTGAATATGATGGAAGATGCATTTCTTGGGGACCTGGCACGAAGAGGAGGAAGGCTGGGGATGACCTGAAGACCCCACTGTTGCCCTTTACAGAACTACCTGCTCCAAATTTACCCTGAAAAGCTATCTCAACGCTCCTCCACTTGATTGAGTGCTCTCCATTTATAAAATCAATACATTAACTCGGATAACAAGCCTCTCGTCATCGTTTGCCACCTAACAACAAGCGGAGCAGATGGGGAGCTGCGCTTCCATCATGCTCCATCTTCCACCACAGCCACTGATAAAAGCAAAGCGAAGTTCTGGTGGGAAGTGTGAACGTTTACAAGTGGCTGAAACCCGGCTCCATCTGCTCAAGCAGACGGGGTGGAACGACGCCGTCGGAATGCCAAAGTAGCCGGGGCAGGGGATGGATGTGGGGCGGCACACGTACCTCTGGGCCGTATCGCAGGGCGAGCCCTTCCTCTTCCGCGAGTCGGGGTTGGCGGGGTCTGTCGAGCTGTCCCCAAGGCCACTCATCTTGACCTACTTTGCACCTGGAAATGAAGAGACACGAGGTCAGGATGAGCCAAGGGAGGTTCTATGTGACAGCGCTGGGAAACGCGAACCGAGCTCCCTCCAGGAGGTGACCAACCCAACGCACATCATTCTCGTTGGATTTATGCCTCCTTTGGGCAGTTCGGGGAGGAAAAGGTGTGAAGAGAAAGCAAGGACTGATTGCATTGCCTTCCTTTTGGTGTCCCTTGGTCACCATCTGGCCAAACACCATCTCCATTACATCACAGCCTGAGCTCTTTCCCACATCCCCCATAGACTTTGTCTTCTTGGCCTTAAAAGGGTCCACTTCAATGTTTTGCTTACAGGCTAGCATTTCATTTCATAGAATCCCAGAGCTGATATGGGTTAGAAGGGACCTTAAAGCATGTACCATCCCCTGCTGTGTGCAGGGACACCTCCCATAGACCAGGCTGCCCAAAGCTCCATCCAGCCTGGCCTTGGAGACTGCAGCAATGGGGCACCCTCATCATCAGCCCGCCCCAGTGCCTCACCGCCCACACGCTCATTCATTAATTATGAACCATATTTTTTTATTTAACTGAATGAAATACTACATAAGCACAACAAGGGCAAGGAAGTCAATTAAGGCTTTTCTTTTTTTTCTGTATCTTCACCTTGAGCTGCATTGAAGGGGTTTTGCCAAAGAGCCAACAACACAGCCAAGCCCAGATGGGATTAAATCTGTCTCCTACAGGTTTAAAACTCCCAGAAGACATCAAACCAAAGGGACACTGCTGCAAAGGAATCAGCTGTGCACATTGCTTCACCTCCTTTCCTAGAGTTGTTCAGTGATTTTTCCAGTAATGGCAATAATTCAATACCAGATACTGTCACCCTCCAAATGCTATATTTATTTCTGCATCTTTATAAGTGTTTAGCAATGCGAAAAGACACAATGCCTGGGGAGCAACGTAATGGGACCCCAGACAAGAACTTTGTTACGTGGGTAGGGAGTGAAGGGACTGAGTTATTAAACTCAGTTCCCTCCATTTCTTACATTGCTCTCTAAAAGCTGGAATTTTAACAAGCACTAAAGCACTGACTGATTGCTATAAAACAAACCCTACAAGACTATTCCACAGCCCAGAATGCCAACCCATTTCATTCAGCCAATTCAAGAGATGCTTGCTGCAACAGGAATGCTCTGGACCACCCCAAGGACCCATCTCCATGCTCAGGTCAAGAAAACCCAATATTGACATTAAGAATGTAATGTCCTCCTACTGTAACCATGAGTCCTATTAACTCACACCGCTATTCCAGGCTCTGATCTCACATTATCAGCAGCCTAATTAAAATAACAAATGTTCTGAAAGACCTGGGATGGGGCAGGTAAAGGCGACCACCCAACCAGGATGTTCTGCTGCGAGATGATGACCTTGGCCAGAGCCACCAGATGCCCCAGTGAGGTGAATTAAGGACAACATTGCAGCCTCAGCTGAAATCCTTGGCTTGCGTTAAGCCCTTGATGTAATACGTTCAATGTTTCTTTTTATTGTAAAACTAGTTTATTTTATAGCAAAACTTGCCAGGGCGAACAGGCCAAAAATGTAATCTGCTCTAAAAATAGGAGAGCTGAGCCCTGCTGGACAAGGGCAAGGGTTGTGCTCCCAGCAAGACCGCACCGGGGCATTTCCACAGCAAACCTGGTTTCTAAACACCAACTTCTTGTAAAAATGTTAATATTCTGCTCGCTTAGGAAAGCAAACAGAAGCAGCTGAAGAAAACAAGCTAATTAGTTCACCTGGGAGGAGCGGGGCAGTAGTTTCCAAGCTTCCTATGAGCTCTCCTGGATGCAAACCTACCCCGTAAAGCAATCGCTCCGTGGCTGTCTCTCTTGGTCTAACACCATTCAGGTTGGAAAAGACCTCCAAGATCCCAAGTCCAACCCCAACCCATCCCACCATGCCCACTGACCATGTCCCTCAGTGCCACATCCCCATGGTTCGTCTATAAGTGTATTTCTATACCTATAACAATGACTTCTTGGCAATACCCAATGGCCCTATGGCCCACGGCCAGGCAGATGAAACCACCTCTGATCCAAACCCCCTGCTTCCAAAGTCCTGCTAACGTCTATGGGAGAGAGGCACAATCTGTGGGCTGCTTCTACAGAAGCTGCAACGGTGGAAAAGTCCCTCGCATTACACCCATTTATCAACCCAACACAACCCATCTGTGCACACACAGTCTCAATTAGAGGTAATTAAGAGCATACTCAGAATGTCACAAGGATACATCTCTATTGCTGCCCTCACAAGTTCATCACCAGCTGCTAACCTTAATGTAAGAAACAAAACACTCCTGCAGACCACAGGAGAAACGGCTGTGCCTGGGATGCTGCGAGTCACTGGCTAACACACTGCACGTGGTGTTCCTCTGGGCTTTGGGGTTTCTTTCCTTCAACTTTTCTTCTGGCCTCCCCCCCAACAACAGTAATGATAATGATAAGGGAGAGAGACTTACAGCCCGATTAAACGCTGCCTTTTCGGCTGCTGAAGTTGTCAAAAACAAATGTCACATCTGTTTTGTGCAACGCTCTTTGGGGGTTGGAAAAGAAATCCCTGTGTCCATATGTCACCAGTCCAGCAGACATGTCTGCCTTCCAACTAAATCCTCTTTTCTTGCTACCTTACCCCAATTTCCCTGCCCGTCTCCTCCTGCCTCCTTTGGAGATGCTGCCAGATGGAGCCTTTGGCTCTGGGACATCGATCCCTACCTGCAAAGAGCAGTTTGAATGTGAAAGAGCCTGGGTTCTTGGCAGAAGGTGAGCAAAGCTGGGAGGAAGGTGGAAATAAAAACCAGCAGCAGGAGATCTGAGTTGTTTTCTCTTCCCGGAGGAAGCGTGGCTGTTTGTACTGGTGCTGAGCTCACCTTGCTGTCGCAGAGCACCTTAACAGGAAATGTCATCAGTGGGGTTTGTCTTCTCTTCCACTGCCCATCCCAGCCTCCACATCCCCTCTTGACACCAAGTCATAGAATCATAGAATGGCCTGGGTTGAAAAGGACCAAAATGATCATCAAGTTTCAACCCCCCTGCTATGTGCAGGGTCGCCAAGTGATCGGACCCTCTCATTATTATAATAATTATTACTATGGTAATGACATCACTGCAGTGCTTGAAGCCTCCAGGGACGCCAGCCTGCATCCCCTGTGTCCCCACTACAGGGGGGATCGAGCAGCCCCCATTTCCATGCAGGGATCCAGACAAGGAGAGATGAAACTCACGACCTGAAAACAGCTGACTCAGTCCAAACTCAAAGGCTTCAGCATTTTGACTCGAGGCTCAACGCTGAAGGTCACCGGGAGGGTTTCAGCAACGCCGCATTGGCCCTTTATCCCTGTAGTCATTAGGGCTATGTAGGAGGGAGCTGATGGACAAGGATTTATATCCCCAGCCCTCCAACAACTGGGATCCATCAGGCTGAGGGCAGAGCATCACGCTCCAGCGGCCCCATGTACAGACCCGCTGTCCGTGGCCCTGCGCCCCCGGTGCCTGCAGGGCTGCTGCCTGCTTCGCCTCCCGCCAGCTAAGTGGGACGTGCAGAAATCTTCATTATCGCCGGCTCTGCCGAGGCAGCAGGCTAATAATGAAAGCTGTCAGCTCGGGGACGCGGCGGAGCGAAAGCTCACGGTCTCAATTCCCCAGCAAGCACATGAGTGTGTCCGCACCCACCTGCTGGTTCAGCCCGCGGGCAGAGGGCACGCTCGTGTCCAAAGCCCTTCCACGAAGGTTGTTTGCATTACAGAGAAGCAGAGCTGGTGGGGTGATGGGCTCAGCTCCTTCCAGCATCTCCCGCTGTGCCTGTCCTTCTCCTCATTTTAATTCTGGACAATTAGAAAGTCCTCCGTATCCACCCTACGGAGGTGATGAGCTTTGCTCTCCCAATACAGGCTTCTCCATTGCTCATTTTTCTACCCACAAGAAATATTAAGAGCTGTTTACGAGGGTGGATAGTGATAGGACAAGGGGGAATGGTCTTAAACCGAGACAGGGGAGGTGTAGGTTGGATATTAAGAGGAAGTTTTTCACCCAGAGGTGGTGACGCACTGAACAGGTTGCCCAAGGAGGCTGTGGATGCCCCATCCCTGGAGGCATTCAAGGCCAGGCTGGATGTGGCTCTGGGCAGCCTGGTCTGCTGGTTGGCGACCCTGCACATAGCAGGGGGTTGGAACTGGATGATCACTGTGGTCCTTTTCAACCCAGGCCATTCTGTGATTCTATAATGCTATGGTTTTGCTTTGGAAAGCTACCATGCGCCCTACAGTCAGTGAAATGAAACCTTGGAGCGGAAGGTAATTCTGCACACAGCAACAAACACAAACGTACACAGCAAAGTGAATTCCTCAAGGTAGAGAGCACAAGCCTGCTGAATGTCAGCTCCAAGTTCAACAAGTGCTTGTTGTCTGTGCCTGACGCCTAGAGAACAGGAAAAGAAGGGGAGGGGGGATATAAATCAAGAAGACTGAGCATCATCCTTAAAGAGGTGACGGTCCAAAAGGCTGAGATATTGTGAGTTTTACCACGCTGATCATCTATATTGTTTGCAGCTCACAGACCCATAGCGGCCATTCCCCCTTAGCCCGGGGATAATTCCAGCACCCAATTTGCTTTACAAATGAATGGGAAAATGTGGGAAAGGGCTCTGCCTTAGCGCTATGGAAATGAATAATCCAGCTGTGGGGAATCAATATTTGACGCCTGAGGAGACCTCTGGAAATCCACAACGCCACACTGTTATTTTTCCCAAGCTCTCTTTCAAACCCACCTCAGTCGAAACACAACAGACACGAGGTAAGCGATGTGCTGCTTATTACACTAATTGCAATCATCTCCTTGTTACCTGGTGCTCACCCACATCTGTTTGTCGTAGCCATCTGTTGGCTGTCTTAATTAGATGGCACACTCGTGGGGCAGGGCTGGTGCACCACGTGGGCTCCCAACGCTGCTGCATCCCAGCATCTCTGTGCCCCATGGCATGAAGAGTGACACCGCCGCAAGCAGAGGGCAAAGGAAAACAAAACCAAACCCCAAACCTGAAGGTAAGCTGGGAGAATCCCACTGTCCTTCCAGAGCCAGGGAGCAGCGCTGGAGGACTCGCAGGAGGTCTGCAGCAATGAGTAAATGATTGCCCAGCAGCTTCGGCCGCTTGCCCAAACTTCCCACGGTTGACCTTTCGAGTTGCTCTCAGATTGTTCAGCAGCACAACCAAGAACCAAAATAAAGCCAATCATGGGGGAAAAGGTGAAAACGTGACAACTCCACTACTCTACAGAAAGGACCTCTAGGATCCCCAGGTCCAACCCCAGCCCTCTCCACCGTGCCCACTGCCCACATCCCTCAGTGCCACATCCCTACAGTTCTGGAACACCACCAGGGACAGTGACCCCACCACTTCCAGGGCCTCAATGTCTTTCTGTTGGTGAGGGACCCAAGATGATTCCCATAGCTGAATCAAGAGATAATGTGTGATCATAGCTACACATGAGGACATTAAAGTGCCTGACTTAACAAAATAATAATAATAGGAATGAGCAGAAGCACCTCAGCAAGCATTACTATTTGAAATGACAACCCAACAAGAGCTTCTAAGAGAAATCTGCATGTCAGTATTATCAAGAACAGACTTCTCACATTGCCTTGTCCAGACAGCACAATGTGTGCTTTGCTTTGATATTTGTTAATGGCTGGAAAAGCTCAGTCCTCCCTAAAGGAGCCTCAGCAGCATCCCCCATCCTTCTGGATAACCCACTAGGATCGGTGTAGGAACCACACTGCCATGGGATACACAAAATACCCAAACCTGCAGACATGACAGCCCAGTGCCCCCACTGCTTGACCTCAGCTCTGTCTCCACGTTCTTAGGATGACCTCACTGTGTACTCAGGGCTGAGCAGGAGGGAATGCTGCCACCAAGGCTGGCCTTGATGTGCAACCCTTGGGTTGGATGCCCAGTATAGACCCAAGCCTGGCTGCTGCTCATTCCCTCTCCATTTGTCTCTTGCCAAGACCCTGGACATAAAGAAGCCCAACCCCATTCCAGCAGCACAATGAGCCAATGAAAGATAAAGCTGATCAGGAGACAGATGCCTACGTGTGAGATAAGACGAGCAGACGGAAACTATGTTCAATCTCTATGGCTCATGATTCTGCACCAGCTGAGCTGAGGATGATCAGAGGGCTGGAGCACCTCCCCCATGGGGACAGGCTGAGAGAGCTGGAGCTCTGCTGCCTGGAGAAGAGAAGGCTCCGGGAGGACCTCATAGTGGCCTTCCAGGACATGAAGGGGCCTACAGGAATGCTGGGGAGGGACTTTTTGTAAGGGCACGTAGTGACAGGATGAAGGGAAATGGCTTTAAACTGGAGGAGGGCAGATTTAGACCAGATATCAGGAAGAAATTCTTTACTGTGAGGGTGGTGAGACACTGAACAGGTTGCCCAGAGGCTGTGGATGCCCCCTCCATGGAAGCACTCCAGGCCAGGCTGGATGGAGCTGTGAGCAACCTGGGCTAGAGGGAGGTGTCCCTGCCTATAGAAGGGGGTTGGAACTACATGAGCATAGAGGTCCCTTCCATGATGTTTTTCATCCTCATTAAAAACCCAATAGAAATTCAAATCCCTCCTTACACCAGCTGTTTTCCCCAAACACACCAACTGGTTCATTACAGGGCCGCTCACGAACGTCGGCACGTATTCCTGGAGTGTCTGCATCCATGTCTTTATGTATAAAACCCAAACCCAAGGCACCAAACACGTGGCTGCAATGAGGTCATGCAGTGGATGGCAGAGCTGCAGGGATGCCCGCATCGGTCCCAAACGCCTTTGTGTGCTTTGTGTGCCCTCTGCTTCCCAGCCAACGCGTGGTGGGTGATAAATGGAAACTCCGGTTTGAATTAGCCCAAGTCACAGAAGAAAAACAACAACACGTCGTTTATGCAAGTTTGCATTGTTACCCAAGCCTTTGTGCAATCCAGAAGCAAAATCGGGGCTAAATGTCACATAAATACCAAGTATCTTCCTTTTCAGATTTATAGCAAAAAGGAGACGCAAAGGAGACCCCAGTGATGCTGGATGCTGCAGGGCTTACATCACTCTAAAATCTGGACTTAAGTTCTGTCCAACTCTAATTTCAACTGTTTTTCATCCTGGGACGAGCACTGACAGCACCAACAGCTGCTTTTCTTGCAACAGCCTCATTTTTTCCAGCAGTTTCCATCCTGCTTTGCATCCCAGAGCACCAGAGCAGATCAGCAGGCTCTCCCCTCTGCAGCCACGTCGTTGAAGCTATCCCAAGCAGTGCCGGGGGAGTGCAGGGGCAGCAGTCAGATCTGCTTTCCCCCTGTGCTCCCCCAGGGCTGCATCATGTGCAGGGACAACTTCTGGAGGCAACGAGGCTGGCAGCAAGGTTACATGGGTGACTGCAGTGTCAGAGAGCAGCAGCAGAGATGGAAGAAACCCTTGGAGAAGGTGAGTCCAGGTTAGGTGTGCACAATGTTAATACCACCATTGGATCACTTTGGGCGCTTCAGCCTTTTGCTCCTCCCCTCCTCCAAACTCACCCTTGTAGGACCACCAGGAACAGGAAGCCTTTTGATTCTTTTGATACAAAAATCAAAATAGTTCTGCAATTGCTTTGCACCAATCATGGAAATACACTGCAAACACAAAGCAATGTGAGCCCAGGCTCGAATGAACACAAATGGAGATACAATTTAGTCGCCATCCTTGAGCGCTCTTCCTTGTGGAGCTGCTGGTGCCTCAAAGCCTGCAAGGATCACTTGGCAATGTTTACAGCAGAGATAAGGCACAGAACCTAACTGCAAGAACCGTAACCTTCTTTCCCAGTAGCTGACAGGAAAAGTAGGTTAATTTATACAGCTTCTGAAAGGAAAAAATAACACTAATTCCCTCGCAGTCACACAACATTACACACTAAGTTTCGTATTACGTTGGTGAATTACACTTTGCAATTACACAAGTTTCTCTGTGGGGAGAATGAAGTATTTGGCAGAACGTGCAAATACATCAGGTTCTCATGTAACTCCAATTAAACTACAGTAGAAGCACAAGCACATGCAGCTCCATCAAAATCACCGTGAGCCCGCCTGGGTTGCAAGGGCACCGCAGGCAGCAGTGCAGCTGAGTGATGTTGGGCACAGTCCTACCCAGCGGGGGATATGGGTTCCTTCTATTCAAAATGTGAAGGATTTGCATGAGGCTCTTCCTTCTTATATGCTTAAAGTTGCTAAATCCAGAGCGCAGGCTGCGCTGAGAGTCAAGTGATGCTGGTGACCATCATCAGAAGCACACGTTTTGGGGAGGGAACGGTGTCAAAGAGCAACCCTGGCAGCTCCCAGCCAACTGCCAAGCCACTCAACCCTCTGCAGCACAAAGCATGTTTAATCAGCATTCACACTGCAACAATACAAACCAAAATTCCTCCTTGAAATCCAGCAATTGATGCCTACCATGCCTGTCTTTTATGCTGGGCCAGTTGCAGCTGGAAGCCAGCAAAAAACACCATTATTCCCTCCTGCAGTCCTCTGCAGCAACATGATGGAGGAAGCCCATGGGGTGTTAAGGTGTGCCTGGGAGATGAGTTCAGCAAAGCCAGGAGTGGTGGATCAGATGGAAAGGAGGACACCATACGGGGATTCAATATCAAACAGAGCCATTAAGAAACATTTCTTCTCCAAAAGAGCAGCACAGCTGCCCATGGAGGTGGTGGGGTCACCCTCCCTGGAGGCGTTCAAGGAATGTAGAGATGTGGCACTGAGAGATGTGGGCAGTGGGCACGGTGGGGTGGGCTGGGGTTGGACTTGGGGATCTCAGAGGTCTTTTCCAACCTGACTGGTTCTGTGATTAACAAGGACAGAAATGCCAAGAAGCCGAATGTGTTGGAGGCTACACCTCAGATCTGATGATTAACCTTGGGACTATGCTTTGAAGAAAGCTAACAGGCAGCCACTGCACCAGCAGAAATGTCTTTTTCTCCACCTTTCTTTTGTCCTTGCTATATTTTGTTTAATCACATCTGCCCTACTTTCAGTCAAGTGTGTTGGACTCCTCTTTCCTCCTGCCATCCCCACCAGCAGTGACTCGCAGGTGCTTCTGGCACTCGCTGACAAGAATCAGTGCCGACAGCCGGCTGCTCCCCCATGGAGAGCTTTGCTTCCCACCCCCCTTCTCTGCTTCTCCTAAACCCTTTGTGGGGCTTGTTAGAATCATAGACTATCCCACATTGGAAGGGACCCACACAAGGATCACTGAGTCCAACCCCTGGCTCCACACCCAAACCCTATGGCTGAGAGTGATGTCCCAACGCTCCCTGAGCTCCGGCACTTGGGCCATACCCGCTGCCCCGGGGAGCTGCTCCGTGCCCATTGCTCTCTGGGGCAGAACTTTTCCCTAACTCACACCTCACCCTCCCCAAATGCAGCTCTGTGCACTCAAAAAACTCAAGAGTCAAGAAAACTCTTCCAGTTGTCTCCAAAACGATGACATTTTATCTGCTGGGGAGAATGCTGTGCTGGCCAAAACAAAAGAGTGCATTACAGAGCTTGTTTGAAAAGACTGCCACGGCTTCCTTGTGAATAGATTAATCAATTTTATGAGATTTGATGCTAAATTCCTCACTGACAGCTCGGCTGCTAAAAAGGCAAGCTGCCATGGAAGAAGTCTGGAGGGCGTCAGCTCACAGAGCTGGTGTAACACAAAGCGACCCAAGACTCAACGAGCACACCAAAAACAAGAATATCAAGGGATATATTTTTAACCCGGCCATCACTGTCATTCTATAAAATGATATAGTTAAATTCTGCTTCATCTATCTGAGGATTAACCAATGAGGCAGGGAGAAGGTCCTTGGTAAGTGACCAGAGGGTGGTGACACACTGAACAGGTTGCCCAAGGAGGCTGTGGATGCCCCATCCCTGGAGGCACTCAAGGCCAGGCTGGATGTGGGTCTGCTGGTTGGCGACCCTGCACATAGAAGGGGGTTGAAATCAGGTGATCATTGTGGTCCTTTTCAACCCAGGCCATTCTACGATGCTATGATTCTATGAAACGTCCATGTTGGACAGCACCTTGCTTGCCTCTGGTTTCTTTTCAGCCAATCTTTCAAAAGGCCATGCAGGAAGATGCTAAAAGAAATAAAACCACACACAAAGAAGAACACAGCTTAAAAAAAATAATTGGGTAATTGGATTATTGGTGTTGGAGCAACATCCTGCAGGCAGCTCTGGGCTCAGGCTGCTGTCGGGGTGGGGTAGTGGAGATTGGAGAGGGATCCCACCAGGCACAGAGCTACCCAGCAGGGTGAGAAATGAGCGGAGCCTCATGCCAGATGTCCTTCTCCAACAGATCAGAACTCAGGTGCAAATATGCTTTGTGCTGCATTGGAGCTGCGTTTTGGTTTCTGAGCAGGGATGAGCTCAGCCCTTCCAACTACTCAGCGTGAGCTCCTCTTCTGTCAGCTGGGAGAGGTCGGCAGCCCCGAACCCACCAGGCAGTATGTGAGGGAGCTGGCAGTGCACTCGCAGGGTATCTGCTCAGCTGTCTTGTATTTAATCACTTAATTAGGGATCCGAGAGCTATTGAAATTTGCATACAATACAAGATTTGGAAGAGCTGTAACCATCGCTGAGAACAAAAGCTGAATGCAAAGCAACCCAGGGAGTTGGAAAATAGAGGCAGGAAACAAAACGAAACCCAGTTCATAGAATGATAGAATTACAGAATCACAGAATCATAGAATGGCCTGGGTTGAAAAGGACCACAATGATCATCCAGTTTCAACCCCCCTGCTATGTGCAGGGTCGCCAACCAGCAGCCCAGGCTGCCCAGAGCCACATCCAGCCTGGCCTTGAATGCCTCCAGGGATGGGGCATCCACAGCCTCCTTGGGCAACCTGTTCAGTGCGTCACCACCCTCTGGGTGAAAACAGTTCAACACATTCCTCACCAATAGGCACCAACAGGGAGGAGACCACCCCACTGCGGGGCTCCTCCTGCAGCCCATGGCTCTGGGGGTGTTGTGGCTTTTTTCTTTTTAAGTACTTGACATTGCTCAGCATTATCGCCAGCTCCAGGATATTGGATTGAACTTCTGCAAAACACAGCAGTGGCATAGTAGCACTCGTGGATGTTTGGAAACGGTCAGCAGAGCATGGAGAATGAAGGGCTCAGGTTTGGAGACAGCATCAGTAGCTATCTCTGAGTAATTAGCTAACCAAACAGAATTAGGCACAGTTGAGCTCACCTTCTCAGCAGAACCATATCAACAATGGGTCATAAAAGAGCACCGCGAATGACAAAGCGATTAAAGGGATTTCAAAGGAAAAGATTAAGCCAGCAAAGTTTGTACAGTCTGACCAACCTCAGGGAAAAGGGGAAGCGAGTTGCACCGAGCAGGCCTGAGCTGCACGTTGCATCCTCTGTGGGTCTGCAAAGCATGAGATTTACAAACTAAGCCAACACAGGTGGCTGAATACGACCCTTGGAAAAACAATAATTGACCCAGGGAAAACAAGGTAGTCAGGGAATTTCCTAAGGAGCACAGCAGAATCATAGAATCATAGAGTCACAGAAGAAAGAAAAATGGAAAAAAAAAAATACAGAAAAGACCCACGGGATCGTCCAGTCCAACCATTCACCCATCACCAATGGTTCTCACTAAACCATGTCCCTCAACACAACATCCAAACGTTCTTCGAACACCTCCAGGCTCGGTGACTCCACCACCTCTCTGGGCAGCCCATTCCAGTGCCTGACCACCCTTTCAGAGAAGTAGTATTTCCTAACGTCCAGCCTGAACCTTCCCTGGCGCAGAAGAGGCAGAGGAAGAGGTCAGGCTTGGATGGGCTGTGAGCACCCGATGGAGCTGTGGCTGTCCCTGTTCACTGGAGGGAGCGGGACCAGCTGGCCCTTACAGGACCCTCCCAGCTCGACTGATGCTACGGTTCCATGATTGTACAGATCATATAGGCTAGCCAGGGAAGGATCCTGCTTTGGGAAGAAGACAACTGCAGGTTTACCTCTACAAAGGAGACCACCGAGGAACGGTTTGCTCCAGAAACCAACCACCTGACCCCCATGGCAATGCCCGGCAGCAGCACCCAGCACTGACACCACAACCCACACGGCACCGGTCCCAGCCCACGGCACCGCGATCCCATTACCTGCAGCCCCGCACAGCCGACCATGGCCCGATCCCCAGACGTGGCCCTGCTCTCCCCAGGCAGACGAGCCGGGAGCTGCGGCGGAGCAGGAGAATGCCTGAGCAAGTCTCGGGAGCGTAGCTGCTTGCTCGTGCTGATTACAAATATTCAGGCATCTCTAAGTAGGCGGAGTACAACAAAAAAGGCTTTTCGAGAAACTTACGGAAAAGCAACCAACGAAGGTGAATGAATTAGGAGATGGCTTGGTTTCCTGAGCATTTATTGGCTTGATAGCAATACCTAGAGGTCCTGAGTGAGGCCGGGGATCCATCGCACCAGGCTCGGCGGGAGCAAACAGCAGCTGCTGCCCAGAAGCGTTTGCAAAGCAAAATGCAGCACATGGGGAATGCAGCACGGGGCCGTGCATGGTATGTCTGAGGGCAGGCTGAGACAAGCAGGAGCTCGAGTCAGACTCAGGATTCAGCTCTGAGCGAGCCAGACCAGAACTTTTGCATTCTTGTAGGTACCACCACCAAAACAGAGCCCACAGTGGGAAGGAGACGAGTAATGTGTGCTTCCCCAGGTGGGCACTTGGTAAAGCTGCTGGTTTGTAGCCCGGTTCATAGAAGCACAGAATGGTTTGGGTTGGAAGGGACCTTTAAAGTCCATCTGGTCCCACTCCCTGCAGTGAACAAGAACACCCACAGCTCCATCAGTGCTCAGAGCCCCGTCCAGCCTGACCTTGGCTGTCTGCAGGGATGGGGCACCCGCCATCTCTCTGGGCAACCTGTGGCAGTGCCTCACTCAGCTGGCTCAATGCTGGCAGGGATCTCCAGGAAGCCTCCATTCAGCAGCCCTGGGTGATGTCAGGAGGCAGAGCTCCGTATAAAGCTCTGATGGTCACAACACATGGCAACGGCTGGCCAAAGGGCCAGCACAACAAGGAGGGATGAAACCCAAGGCTGGAGAGCTCCGTACCTTGAGAAGAACAGGACAAACTGGAGTGGAGGCTGCCGAGGGAGGAGGTGGACACCTGGAGGTGTCCAAGGAAAGGGCAGATGTTGCATTCAGTAACATGGTCTAGCACGGTCACGGACATGGGTTGACAATTGGACCAGATGATCTCACTTGTCCTTCCAACCTGAATCATTCTAAGATTCTGTGATTCAAAATGGCAGGGTTTTATTTTCCATCCTTGGTTGAGACCTCCCTCCCTTTTCAGCTGATATTTTAAACCAACCATATTGAGAAACCAGCAACAGTGCAGCACAGCAGAGCTTTTTGCATCATTATTAATCTTCCACTACTACTGCTCACAGCAGCAGCAGATGCCTGCAAAATACAGGGATCCCTACCCTGAGCTATATACAAACCCCATTAAGATGTGATACAATTCAAAGGCAAATAAAACAGTAGCAAACACAGAACGGAGACGGAGGGAAAAGAAAGATCATTAACTTCAGCAGCTTTGCAGAGGTTACACCTATTTTACATGGAAGTGCCCACAAACTGTGGGACTTCTTGCTATTTCTGGAAGCCATCTGGTGTCTCAGTGCATCTCAGCAGCACCTGTTTGATGTAGATGTGGCACTAAAGGACACGGTCAGTGGGCATGGTGGGATGCGTTGGGGTTGGACTGGGTGATCTCGGAGGTCTCTCCAACTGGAATGATTCTATGATTTTATGTCCCTCATCATCCTCAGACATCTTTCCTGCCTGTGCTTTGAAGTTATTACATGACTTCAGATGCTCCTCAGCAGCCTGCTTGCCTCCAGGACCGCACCTTTTGCAAATGCTTCCTCCACAGCACTAGACAATACTACTAAAAGATGCTTTCCAATCTCTTAAAAAGCAAATGGGCAACAAGAGGAGGAAACCCAACCTCCTGTTCTATTGCCCTCTGGTCAATGTCCCACCCCACTGATAATGCTGGTCCCTACAAAACCCAGCCTGCGCCAGCACAGGGAGCTACTGCAGGAGATGCTCAAGCAGATGGACGCATGCTTTTTTTGCAGCACTGCACTGAGACAGGCAAAACTCGATGAATTAAGGATTACTACCATGGGGTGAGATGCTAAGGGTGAAAGAGCCACGGTTGTGGCCAAGGGGTGCCCTGGAACTGCCACACGCCGACCCAGGCAGCTCCTGCACACAGCATCCTGCAGCACATGATTTGTCATTGCTTTTTTAAAGATACATACACACAACACGTTCCTCCCATTCCTTACAAATGTGCCAATCCCAGCCAGGCTCCGGAGAGCAGCAAAGATAAAATCAGCACGGAGATGGCTCGTAAAAGCAGCTGACAGCTAACCCGGGAGCCTAAGGCAAGGCACAGCGCATCTCACGGCCCGTGTTTGAAATGGGGAAATTCCCAATTGAGGCATAACCTGGGTCTGGAGCTGACAAGGAGGGCGCCCAGCGCTGCTGCCCATCCACGCACACTGCTTTTAGGAAGCTTTGTTGAAGCTGTGAAAGAGGACAGACTTACAAAGGCCTACCTTGAGTAGCGGGGATGCAGAGAGGAGATTGGGCTGTACCCAAACCTCGTGGCGGAGCCCACGGTAGAGCCCAGAGGGCCCTCAGGTGGCAGGGACCCAGCCTGGCAGCAGGGATCCAGCCCAGTGGGATGCCCACAGCTGGGATGGAGCCAAGCTCACCGCTCCTGGCTGCCCGTGCTGTACCCAGCGCCTCTCATCCCAAATAGTTTGCTTTCACGCTTGAAGCTCTGCGTTTAATTAAAAGCAGTCTTGATAATTACTCATCCCAGCCAATCCCTCTTCTGCAGCCCTGCTGCCTGAAGAGATCCTCATTTGGGGCGGATGTACAGAGGGAGCAAGGCAGCAGTTGCCTGGAGGGCGCAGGGACTGCAGGGACCCGCAGGGAGCAGCAGCACAGAGCCGCTCGCTAACGAAGCCCCAGGTGGCAGAGCAGCGCCCAGGGAAGGCACTGAGCCTCATGTACAGACACACTTTGTCACAATGAGCAGCACTGTTGGAAGCTGCATTTATTTTCACCTTGGGCAGCTGCATGCCCAGCGACGCTCCCATCAGAGGCCGTGACAACCTCCATGCTTACAAGATCCCAAAGTCATCGTGTTCGGTATTGCAACGCTTCCAAAAGCAGCCAGGCTAAAACACAGCCAAATCCACCCATTAGCAAAGCAACGTATCAGGGGACGTTGTAGCATAGCATTCCCCAGAGCATGATGTCAGAGAGACAAACCTGTTAGGAAAGGTAAAAAGGAGCAGGAATCATTGCATCACCTCATGCCCTTTGAACAACCTTTGGGTTCTGACGGTTTTTGCCAGGAAGAATAATGAAAGTCAAAGTAATTAAGCAATGAATGTGCCCACAGCACGGAGTGTGAAAATGTTTAAGGTCTGACACGCTGTTAGGAGGCACGCAGCTCCCAGCCTTACCTTCCTGCTGCTGCTCCGGGAGCAACCATGATGGTGCAAAAGCTGTTGGCTTTCTCTTTCTTAGTATTAACTCACAGCACCAAAAGGGGGTTTCGTGGGAAGAGGAGATTTTAAGAACACTTCTGATCCTGCCAACAGGCAGCTACCTGCCTTCATGGAATGAAGTCAAACGCTGCTCATAGAATCATAGAATCATTCGGGTTGGAAAAGACCTCTCAGGTCACCAAGTCCAACCCCACCATCTGTGGGATGGTGCCCACTGACCATGTCCCTCAGTGCCACATCTCCACACTGAACACCTCCAGGGATGGTGATCCCACCACTGCGTCACTGTTCTTTCCGAGAAGAAATGTTTCCTAATATCCAACATGAAAGAAGAAACCTGTTCTTATATCCATAGACTCCTAGAAGGGTTTGGTTGAGAAGGGACCATCAAGCTCACCCAGCCCCAACCCATGCCATGAGCAGGGCGAACTCCCACCACCCCAGGCTGCCCAAAGGCCCATCCAACCCATGTCCCAGGAGATCTCTGCGTGGTCTCTTCCATGAGACACTCATCTGGCATCATTGCAAACCCAACATCCTCTCCAACGCCACACGCTGATGCCATGAGCCCTGCCCATCTCACTGGTGGTGCCACCCCACACAGGGTGACCTCTTGAGCATCAAAGCCAAAGGTCCCCCACTTGAGAGTGACAAAAAG
Source organism: Gallus gallus (assembly GCF_016699485.2). Taxonomy (NCBI): domain Eukaryota; kingdom Metazoa; phylum Chordata; class Aves; order Galliformes; family Phasianidae; genus Gallus; species Gallus gallus. The sequence goes on from NC_052534.1 coordinate 105,348,512, forward strand.
ATGGTTTTGCTTCCACATGAAAGAACGAAGAGCTCCCAGCATTGTGAAGAACTGTGAATATTCAGACTGGGAATGGTGGCTGTAGAAGTGCCAAGAAGAAGAAACAGAAGAAAAAGGGCTAAAAATACAGCAGATGTCGGTGATAGCCAGGCTAACAGGTCATCAGCACGGCATCACACGGCGTGTCAGGGTGCTCAGGTGGAGACAAAAAGCAGAAGGAAAACCCTGGTGGGCCCCAGGCATGGGACAGGGTGAATGGGCTGACCCAAAGGTATGAAAAGGGACCTGAGAGCAGGACTGGGAGCACAGCTACTGGCACCTCCATCCCATCCCTGGGACTGACAGGAGCAGTCTGTATCCTGGATGTGTATGCTGGTCCCACAGCTATGTGGGAATATGAGCACAGATCTGTTAGATCCAGCTGGGGATGGGTTCATTTTGAACTACAACCACTTTCCCCTGTGTGAAGGTCTAGCACTGAGACTTGCCCCGGGGCTGATGCAATATGGGAGGGTTATTTCCCACAGCACAGTGTTGATCACCATGATCTCTCCCTGGTCACCATCACCATCAACAGGAAACCTCGAGGATGTGGGAGAGGTGCCCTGCTAAGCACAGCCAACCTCAGAGAGAACATCCATCTCCCGACAGATCCGAGGCCAGGATCTGGGGATCCAATCTCAGGTCTCAGCTCTTCTCGGCTGTCTCAGCACATCACGATCTCTCTGTAATTCTCTGAAACTGAATTACCATCTCCTAGATGCACACTGCCTTTGCTGTCTTACCAGTCTGGATCATAAGTTTTTCATGAAGAAGAAGTTCTCTTAGTGCACCGGTGCCCTTTTAGATGGAAGACCTACACGTGCATCACAGAGAGGGAAAAGGGCTAAGGGAACAACTCTGAAACCATGGGGGTGATGCAAGGCTGGGGAGCAGCATCACGATGCCACATCCCCATGCTCCTTGAACACCTCCAGGTACGGTGACCCCACCACCTCCATGGGCAGCTGTGCCACTGCAGCACTGCTCTTTCAGAGAAGAAATGTTTCCTAATATCCAACCTGCACCTCCCCTGGTGCAACTTGAGGCCATCACTTCCCATCTTACTACTGGTTCCCTGGAGAAGAGACCAACCCCCACCTCGCTACGACCTCCTCGCATAAATCCTAGCCACCCATCTCCACCAACTGAGCCCATACCAATGGGGTACATCACACCTGTAGGTGCCAACAGCACAGGCACCGCGGTGTGAAGCACCATGCTGTGCCACCAGCTCCTGCTGCAGCAGGAGAACTCCTGACCCAGGCAAGGTCTAGGCTGCCCAACGTCACCGTGCACGCGTGCTGCCAGCGTTACAGCACTCCAGCAAGCCACACGTGCAGCCTTCCCACGACCCACCCCCTACACCTGTCTCTACGGGGCTGTTTCGGGCTTTATTTTACAAACAACTCAAAGCCTCTCAGGACCGAAGAGATTTAAGCACATAACAGCACTCAGAGCCCCCCGCAGCCTTCCAGCAAGGCGAGAGCCCCCGCAAACTGTGCAACCCCCCCCCCCCCCCCCCCGCACCCACACGTGAAATCATTAACTCCATCCGCTGCTTTTTCCAACCTCCCATCAATGATTAACGAACGTTAAGCAGCATTTCTTTCTCTTTACCCTTTTAAATAAAACTCCTGTCCTTACTTCTGCGACTCGCCGCGAGGATTCTTGCCAGACCTCTCTCTCCCTCCAGCTTAAACATTGACACATTGATTTTCAAGGTCACCGCCGCGCCACGTCCTTCTCCCCTTTGCAATGATCCCCAGGGTGGGGATGGAACCGCCGGCACCCACAGCGCTCACCAATCCATAGGAAGAAAATGCCCGAGGGAAGGCAGCCTTGGAAAATGCAAATGGAATCCATTAGCCGGACAGCCTCCTTTCTTTGCCACCTTACATAAAAGCCTTAAAAAGAAAGCCATGAGGGTTCCCTCCGCAGCAGCGGCGTAGAGAGGAGGTGCAGGGGGGGGTGGCCGCCCGCCCATCACTTGCAGTGCCCTGAAAACTGGGCACGCTGCTGGAGGACAGCCTTACCTGCTGGCTGGAGGACAGCCTTACCTGCTGGCTGGAGGACAGCCTTACCTGCTGCCTGCTGAGCTCTCCTGGGTTTGCTCCATGCAATGCTGGGGGGAGGACACACCGGGAGGAGATACCGGTGGCACCCAGTGGGTGACTGCGATGGCACAGCAGCGCTTGGGGTGGGGGAGAAAGCAAGCGGCGATGCTCGCTGTTGGGTTGGATGAAAAGCAGGGCTGGTACGGCTCCCAGAGACTCGATTTCTCTTGATATCTTGAAATCAGAAGCAATGCACTCGCTGCCTGAACGCTTGACTCTTTCTGATTCAGGCAGGTTTTTCATGTGTGTCCCTATAGCTCAGCATCTGAGCTGTGCGTGACGCAGGCGTCGCCGCTGTGCTGTGGAAAGGGGAAAGCCACTGTGTGACCAAATCACCCCCTGCAGACCCAAACCTGTCCCTCCTGCCCTGCGGCTCCTCTGCAACAAAGAGCAGTGTTTCCATTTCCATCCTTGGAGGGGGGCTCGCTGCATGGCACCTTGGCCTGTCACTCTGCTCCCAGAGCCCCGTGTGCTGGTGGTGCCCAGACCAGGCAGGCAGAACTCAGTGTGTCCATGCTGTCACACTGTGCACACAGTTCAGGAAGTTATTTCATTAAAGGAAAGTAAATAAGAGGAACCTGAAGATGTTTGGGCTGTGCAATGGCTGGTTTGACCCGGGTCCAAATAGCGGCAGTTTTGCCACCAGAGTTGCGTTGGAACATCACCAAGGAAGGGAATCCCTCCGCTGTCCCTGCTTTGTGCTTTGCTTCAGAACAAAGCTGAGCTTCCAGATTCTCTGTATCGACACCAGAGATGAATCACTGCCATGAAGGGACTCACCCTGCGCAGCTATGGACGTCAAAGGACAGAAGGAGAGCACTTCCAGAAAGACATGGAGGAAGGACCTTGGAGGTGCATGGCGGTGGGATGGGGAGTTACCCAACCGTCAGCAAAGGAGAACATGCTCAAACCCTGCAGCTGTGTTTACCAGGGAACAAAACAGTCCAAATACTTTAATATATATATATATATGAGAAAGGGTGGAAATAGAGAAAGACTAGAGAATGGGAAGAAATCCCGGAGGACTTAAAATAAACCATGATGTAGAGCCACCAACACCGAAAGGATAAATAACGGCGAGCACTGACTACAGACCCCATGTGCTCCAACTGCACGACGATGGCATGAGGGGATGGGAGAGCTGGAAGATGAGGGGCTCACCAAACCCAGCCCCCAAATGAAGAGCATCCGGGGAGCAAACACCACCAAAGGCTGCACCCAAATCATAGAATCATAGAACGGCCTGGGTTGAAAAGGACCGCAATGATCATCTGGTTTCAACCCCCCTGCTACGTGCAGGGTCGCCAACCAGCAGACCAGGCTGCCCCGAGCTCAGATCACACGTTTCTGATTTAGTATCTGAATTATTTCAAAGCAGAGCTTTTTCATTATTATTATTATTTTTCGGAGGGGATGTTTCTGCTCTTTGCAGACTTGGAATCTCTTCTGCTGTTGCTTAACCCTTTGGCTGCCTTTGCTGGAAAACACCCATGTCCTTGGAGGAATGGGTAAGCGTGTAATAGAAAGCCAAAAAACTGAAGAATATGGTAAGTTTCATGAGTTTACCAACAAATTCCACCCCTTCAGCTGTTCCATTTTTTATGAGTTCAGCAGTAAAAAATACCCGTTCTGGAATGGCCTGGCTCCAGCAATGAATCTGATTACAGCTGCTGTGTTAAATGAATGATTAATAGACGCCTTTGTCGTGGCTGCATCTGCCTCTCCAGCAGCAGAGCGCCGCACGAGAACATTGATGCTAACCTGGGCGGAACAGCAAATTCTGTCCTCATTACGTTGCGTCCTGGCTGCCTTGTGTATCCCAAAGCTGCAGCAAGGAATGGGATTCTCCCCTCCACCTCTGAACACAGAAGACGTGGGATAAGGCTGCCCAGGATGCAACCCAAGCCCCCGCTCAGTGCCTCGGAGCCCCCACGCACAGAGCTGAGCGAGACAAAAGCTCTGCCATACAAAGACGAATTTGCAGAAGCTACAGAACTGTTGCAGGCAGTCTGAGTTTCCTCCTCCTGCCCGTCCTCCTGAGCACGGTGATTAATTATAAGCCTGCAGGAAACGAGAGAGCGGAGGGAAGCGAATCCCCGCTGGCTCCTGCGCTGCCGATCCATCACCGGCAGCCGGACCTGACCTTCAGCCTCCCCTTCTAAAAGAGGAGCTACAGACATGTCTGTCTGCTCCAATTTCTTTTCTTTCACCCCACCAAACATTTGCTAATCAATACGCTGGACACTGAGGAACTAGCTGTATGATATAATTTTGAAGGCAATTAAGCAGATGACATCCAAGGTCCCTTCCAAGCCAAGCTGGTCTACGATCCTATGGCTCCAGATCCCATCACATCACACCCCTGAGCACCTTGCTCCAATGACACAGTGATGCTTGCTCTTTTTATGTTTTCTCCTGAATCAGGCACAGGTTTTGAGACAAAAGGTCCCATATGGTTCATACAGGGCAAATCCCACTCAGCTCACAGCCAGACCTAACTCAGGGACTTTTCCTCCCCAGGTCTCAGCATGCAAAAGCTATAAGAAAGAAGGGGTCTGACTCTCAGCAGGGTCTGTTGCGGTAGGACAAGGGGAAATGGTTTCAAACTCAAAGAGAGACTTAGATTGGATATAAGGAAGAAGGTTTTTGAAGTGAGGCACTGGCATAGGTCACCCTGAGAGGCGGTGGGTGCCCTGTGCCTGCAGACAGCCATGGTCAGGCTGGATGGGGCTGTGAGCACCTGATGGAGCTGGGGGTGTCCCTGCACACTGCAGGGAGATGACCTCTAAATGTGCCTTCCAACTCAAACGATTCGATGATGCTATGATCTCCCACCCTCGGCATCCACTGGCATTACTTGAATCACAAGGCAGTGCTCCGTGATGGGGTTGTCAAACTTCCAGCTCAAGAAAAGGAATCAAAAGAGCAGTGAAAGCTGGTCAAATATCCAATCCATACATGGCGGTTAGCCAGTGTATTCAGAGACAAAATTTAGCTTTACATTCACTTTTAAGTAAAGGTAGTATAGGCAGCCCAAGTATATCAAAGCTTTCTTTCCTAGGCAGCGGCAGTACCCCACATCACATCATCCCACAGGAAAAGAACTGTAAGGTCACCAAGTCCAACGACAAGCCATCCCACCGTGCCCACTGCCCACGTACCTCAGTGCCACATCCCACAGTTCTGGAACACCTCCAGGGATGGTGACCCCACCACCTCCATGGGCAGCTGTGCCACTCCCTGGGCAAGAGGGAGCTGGAACAGGTTGCCCAAGGGGGCTGTGGATGCCCCATCCCTGGAGGCATTCAAGGCCAGGCTGGATGTGGCTCTGGGCAGCCTGGTCTGCTGGTTGGCGACCCTGCACATAGCAGGGGGTTGGAACCGGATGGTCACTGTGGTCCTTTTCAACCCAGGCCATTCTATGATTCTATGATTCAGTCAGCAATTCCCACTTTGAGTGTAGAAGGAGCATGCAGGAATTTGGAGAAAGACGAACCCCAGCCCAGCACCAGCAGTGGTGATTTTGCCATCATGTGCCATTTGCCTTCCAGCACTCTGGAGCACTCCAGGTTCAGGGTGAAAAACACGGACTGAGCTCTGCGAGTCTCCAGGCAGGCGATGCTTCAGGAGGAGGATTTCACAGACAGAAAATGATTTTCACGGTAAATGAAGAAGTGGAAAACGTTGCTCTGATTTGACAACATCTGGAATGAAGTGCCTGCCTGCAGCAAGCACCAGCCAGCAGTTCTCCTGGCATAGCTTTACTGTAGCAGCAGCTCCGGTGAGACACCAGGTGCTGCCAGCACTGTGCTTTCCATAGGAATCCCACAGACCATCCTACACCCACCTGGACTCGTGGCAGCACAGCTCTGCATCCGACACAAACCATTCATCAACAAAAAATAAGCATAAGTTCGGGCCGTTTCCCTTCAACACCCACTTCAGGCCATGGTATCTGACTCAAAGCCCTTCCACTCGCTCAGAATCATCCTTATGAGCTTTGCTTTGGGTTAAGGAGCAAAGAAAACAAGACGTGTGTTTAAGCCTGCCTGCATGCTGAAGGCAGCACATGCAGGATATTCCAGCCCATCGCTTACAAAAAGATGTAAGAAACTGAAGAATTCACAGGGTTATTAGTTCTGTTTCTGCATCTCGAAAACAAAGCTCGTGGTAGATGTCTACTTTAAGCAACTGTCAGCATTTAATGTTTCTATTTACTCCAATTCAAAAGAGTGAACTCTGAATAAAAACTGAACTTAATTAAGCGTGTCGCATTCTTTCGGGCACGCCAACCATCAGCAAGATGCATTTCTCAGCCTCAGTGTTACCAACCCTGAGATACAAACGTGCTCTCAAAAAGCCCCAATCTCATAGAATCATAGAATGGCCTGGGTTGAAAAGGACCACAATGACCATCTGGTTTCAACCCCCCTGCTATGTGCAGGGTCGCCAACCAGCAGACCGGGCTGCCCAGAGCCACATCCAGCCTGGCCTTGAATGTCTCCAGGGATGGGGCATCCACAGCCTCCTTGGGCAACCTGTTCCAGCTCCCTCTTGCCCACAGGCTGCCTTTATTAAGGGAGAAATCAGTGGCAGGGCTGGGGTGGGGATTTGAAGCAAATAACAGAATGAGCAGTTCAGCACAGATCTAAGGCTCAAAGTCCCAAAAATGAGCCCTCTCCTGAAGGGGAAGTGAATGGTGCATCCCCACGGGGGTACCTGGGATGCTGCTAATCCAACGTTACAGCACGCTGCTGATAAATCAACTCCAAATCCAAGTTACTAGGTAACAGCCTGGCGCTTATTTTCAGTACCAGCTGGGCCGGCAAACAAATCCCTCCTTGCTGAATGTTAAACATGCTTACCCGTGCTAAAATTACCATTTTCCTTCTACCCACCCCAAATCTGCAGCTGCGAGTTCCTCCGCGTGCATCCACCTGGGTGCTGCTCCTTGGGGACGAACAGCCCATGGTCAGCTGTAGGACACACGGGCCATCCTCCTGCTGGGTTTGTCACTGGGCTCGCCGGAACGCCCTGCAGCGATGCCTCCTCCTCCAGATTTCAGGCTGGGCTGCAGCCAGGATTTCCAAGAGTTTCTGTTTCCTCCTCAGAGCTGTGTGTAAGTCAGGTGCGACGCGCCGAGCACCGCTTTGTTCCCAATCGAACAGCCAAACACGCGCACGTATATGATCTATACGTATATATGTGATTTGCAATACCTTCTTGGCTAGAAAATACACCTCCTAATGCGAAAGCTCCTCGAGCTCCGGGAAAGGGAAGGGTGAATTTTTGCTGGTGAAATAGAAGCTCAGCCTGGAATTGCTAAGCGACAAAAACAAAAGATGTTCTTCCGAACGGATGGCGTGTGCTATAAACTCTGCAGTGGTGCCATCCTGACATTCAGCAGCACGGAGAAAGAAGCACAAACTTTGGGGAGGGGGAGGGGGGAGAAAAGGCAACACAGCAGAGTTGTACCCCCCTAAATCCCTACAAGCCCTGCTCTGAATGGATTAAACACACAGCAGACCCCCACCTCTTTGAAGCAGCAACCAAGGAAACCAAAGGCAAAGCTGGAATTATACAGATCAGGGCACGACTGCAAAACCACAGTCTGCAGGAAACTTCCTCCTCTAACTTCAGGGCAGGAGGACACAGGGAGAGCTGTTTACAAACACTTTTTGGCCCAGATGGCCAAAAGCTGACAATGAAATGCATTTGGGGCCTGCGAGGAAGAGCACTGAGGTGGGCACAAAGACTGGGGCACGTTTGTATTTCTTCTTCCTGCAAATATATGGAGACATTCGTTGAGTCAGTAGCAAGGGTTACTGTACTATATATTGTGTATAAGTATTTTTAGTTATATTTATACACATAAGGTAATATACAATAGTACGCATATTTTCTATGTGTGAACATGAATGATGCCCCCGGGTGCCTCGTGCAGGCTCCCTCCAGAAACGTCCACCAAGTACCTACAAAAAAGCAAGGAGCCCATGAAGCCCCATAATGAGCCGGGACTGCCCAGGGGACCACGCACTGCTGTGCTAATGGGCTCTGCCCCTCAGGTCACAGTCCTGTTGCCTGCTCCCTTCCCAATCAATAACACACTCCTTCAGCCTTTGCTCTCCCAGAGCCAGAAATACGCTGTGATTAATACTTTGGGGCACTTTCTGGCCCTATAAGTGTTGGAAACAGCATGCAATGAGCAGACCCTCGCCTTCTCAGGGAAAGGGATCAATACCTCCCTGCTCGTCTTGTTTTCATTTTAATGCCTTGTAAGAGGTTCCACAACAGGAATAATTACAAACTGGTTATGAAAATAACTCCCCTCCTATGGAGCAGAGAGGTCCTAAGGGTTCAATTACGTGACAAGAGAAAACAATCAAGAGACACCCTGCGTTCAGCCTTGCTTCTGAAAAATGGTTTGCCTTTGTTGTTCTTATCTAATTGTAACGGCTTAGGTAACCAGCCTTAATTGGGAGCCAGCTGTGCCTGCAGGACATCCTGGCATCCTAGAATAATGGCATCATAGAACCATGGAATCATGGAACCATTGGAATCATGGAACCATGGCACAGAATCTTAGAATCATGAAGGCTGGGAGAGACCTCTAAGATCACCAAGTCCAATGACTGACCCATCACCACCATGCACATTAAACCACAGAATCATTGAGGTTGGAAGACCCATCTTGTCCAACCATTAACCCATCACCACCATCCCTAAATAGAGCTATAGAACCACTAAGGTTGGAAAATACCTTTAAGATCCCCAAGTCCAACCCCAATCCAACCCTACTACGCCCACTAAAACATGTATCTAAGTGTCACTTTTCCATGTATCTTGAACACAAGATGAGGGCAGAGTTTGGGATGGAAGAAGCCCTGGAGGATGCTGGTAAAGCAACACAGAGGCATGCAGGAACGCAGGGATCCCTGGAGGAGGTGGCATTGGGCTGGGGTGGCCCAGGATGAGATTGCATCACATAGGTTGGAAAAGACTCTCATGATCACCACACCCAACCGTCACCGTAACACCTCTGGCATCGCCGGGAGAATCCATCAAGTGCCAAGGGGCAAAGGGTGCCCTGCTTTCCACACCTAGGGACCTGTGGTGCTTTTAGAGGATGTCAATTCCATTTTGCTCCTTACCCCACAGCATTTGCCCCAGGAATATGTGAAAAAACATGGGTTTGAGATTAAGGTTTATGAAACATGGAGTGTCGGAGATAAACTTGTGTGGCCACCTCTAATCCTCTTCCCTCTCCAGCCTGAAAAGCAGGAGAAATGCTTCTCCAGCTAAGCCAGAGGGAAGGGAAGAAGCTTCTTAATGCTGATGTTGTTTCTGAGCTCCCTAGCTGCAAGTACAGACCATTTTCATGGTGTCTCCAGAACACTGGGTATGACCACAGGAATAATCCCATTAACACGTAGAGAAACCCACTGCACATATGGTGTCTTCAACAGACACGGGACAGGTCCCAGGTGATCTGCACCAAGGAATATGATGGTCTTAGTCCTCCTGGCACATCTCATAGCGGGTAATGAGCTGCATAGAGCAGCCAGCTCTGGTGTACAGCAACATAAGGATCCACCAGTGCCCATCCCTCGCAGTGCCCAAGGACAGGTTGGATGGGACTTCGGGCAGCCTGGTCTATGGGAGGTGTCCCCATGGCAGGGGTTGGGGCTGGGTGGGCTTTAAGGTCCCTTCCAACCCAAACTACTCCATGATTCTCTATCTTTGTACCCATCCATCATCGTAAGGGTGCAAAGAACCCAGCCCAGCCTATTATGAATTATTTCAAAAGGAAGATATGTGTGCCAGCGCTCATCCCTACACTGCCATCAGCAGCAGTTAGATCAAAATTATACACCATGGGCACAGCAATTCGGTAAAATTGCTGCATTACGGAGGAGTGCTGCCTGAGACTGCTGAAGGAGGCAAGCAGGCACGTGCAGAAAGGGACAAAAACTCAGGAAATATAGAAATCCTTAACCCTTGGGGATCACAATCTAATTATGTTCTGAAGATTCAAACACACACACGCTTAATCTTTTCCTTCATAGACACACAAAAAAAAAAACCCAAAATAATGACCATTTTCTGCACTGCACCAAGGGCTGCATCTCCAACAGGCAGCCTCAAATTTAAAAGGCAGTGCATTAGGTGGGAAATGTCCCGACCATCTCCTGTTCTCCACCTTAAACAGCAAGAAGACAAAAGACTACTTCTTCCCCAGAGACAACGCAGATGCCTGGGGCAGAGCAGGGAATGATTAACACAGGGAGATTTTGGGGGGGCTCTGCAGGTTGGGTACACTTCTTCAGCATCCACCTATACTTGTTTTTCCCATTACAGTTGGTGATGAGCCCAAATGTATGAGAAAGGAGCACGTCGCCTGGACCACGGCTTGCTGAGAAGGTCAGATACACTCACATTTATCATACAATCGGTTTCCAGCTCTCCTTGTCACTGCATATCATGAGCAGCAAGGGCCATGCAAAATCCCAAAACCCACATTCAAACAAATTGCATAGTTATTGAGAGTATGAATATAATGAGCTCCATGAGCAAGCCCTTTTCATGTCCCCCACCAGCTTCGTGCCATATCTGGGTGCACTGCTGGTGGCCGACAACAAGGAGCAAAGCTCTGCCTTGCAGCCTTCTCTTCCTGGTGAGCATTAATTTTCTTCCAACCCAAAGCCATCCACCAGCACAGGGAGCAGAGAGCTGTGGGGGGGTCCTCCCTGGGGATCTCCCACAGCCCCTGGCCATGGTGCTGGGCACTCTGCTCCGGGCGGCTCTGCTGGGGCAGGAGTGGATCAGAAGAACCCCAGGTGCCTCCATTCCCAACCAGCCTAGGGTTTGGGATCTCCAGACCTAGATCTCATGGCATGCCAGCAGCACCTGAGCATCATGTTTATACAACAAAATCAAAAACTTGAAGCCCAGTCCACACAGATAGCAATGCATTTACAATATACGATGCTGCTGGAGAACAGCGCGGCGCAGACCCTGCACACAATGGGCCAGTTGGGTTTGTGGCTGTCCCCTGGGTTTGCCGTGCCACTGTTTGTGACAGCTCTCAGTCTCTGGAAATGATGGGATGTCAATGGTTCACCAACTACATAAAACAGCGCTCCCAGCTGATGTACCACAAAATAAAGGCGGGTGATGAGACCCGCATCCAACCAATGGGGAAAGCCACATCTTGTTCCAGGCAAGGGACTCACCACAAAGGCACGCAGAGGTGTTTGTGAAGGAAGGAGCACCTCTGAATGAAACAAAGCAGGGAGCAGCTCAGCACTGTGGGAGAGGCAGCCCCCTCCACACTGTAAGTCCTGGAGAGTTTAGGGAGGGAAAGCACCTTCTGTTTGCAAAGGGCTGATTTTGGCACCGACTGATCAAAGCCCAGGTACAGAGGGGAGGGACGATGAGCAGCAGCTGCTAAAGCAGAGGAAGGAGAACACAGACCAAGGTGCTATCTCCCCCATCTCTGCACGCAGCAGAACTCCCCAGAATTTGATATTCCCTCTGCTCAGCCGCAGGCACTGGCAGAGCAGGTCATGCAACGTTTCCCCAAGTTGTGCAAGATCGCTCAGGGCTTGGGTCTGCTGGCAGAGCTGCTCATACCTGAGCTGAGAACTGGGGACACAGGCTGCAATGCCTCCATGGCTCCAGAGCTTGCAAATGAGGGCTTTGGGCCACGCTTTCAGGCCTAGAGGACTGCCCATTGGTAGGGACACTGTGGAGGAAGGTGGTATCGGTCCCATGACCTCGGCAGTGTTCCACTGTGCTTTCCATATTACAAACAACTGTCCCTAAAAGTGTCCTTTGTGATCACTCAGTCAAAATAATCAAAGCTTGAAAGCCACTTTCCCCAGACATGGTTTCACGTTGCAGAGATTAGTACAGCTGCACCCACAGGAGCGTGAGCAAAAAAAGACTCCCCATCACATGAGGATGGAAATAGGCAACCGTGGGTGAAAACTGCTCCGGGGGACAAGGAGAGGAGCTCTCTTTAATGCAGTGACAAGTGCCTGAGTTGCTCGGTGGGGCTTGGCTTGCCCAGGAAACCTGCTCCCAAAATCATGCAGGGCACAGGACCCACCGACAGTCCCAGAGCAGCCTGGGGATGCAGCTCAGGTGCACGGTTCAGCCTCACAGGGACAAAGCTGGAGCTGAAAGCAGTTGGGACAACATTACCCACTGCCAAGCATCCCCTGGGCACCTTCAGCACCAAGCAGAACTGCTCTCCATCTTCATCCCATGGAGGTGGAAGGTGTGCAGACCCTCCTGCCCTGGGGACTCATTGGCTGCTAACTCCTAGGGATTAGGAAGAAGCAATTCCAAAGTCAAGCATGAATTTCCTTTTGCTCATCTGCAGTGCTTGAGGGCTCCACTAACACAAGCTTTCCAGAGCAAACAGAGATTCTAGAACTTGCTTTGGAAGGCTGGGAGTTAAAAGACACCTCACGAAGTCTGCAAGGAAATGGTTACTGTCGGCAGCACTGTGAGCACAGAACGGCGAGAAATGCTCCTCTTGTTTGAGGGCTTCTGTGCAGATTGCTGCAATCATTTCCCAGCTATTGCTTTCATGTTGCAGTCCAAAAATATCACGTTTCTTGGGAGCCTCAGAAACTGAAACCAAAAGCGAGGTGGTACACAAAGCCACGCTAAAACCTAAACGTGTTCTTAAGAGCTTTTCTATTTCCAAGTGCTTACTGTTCTATAAAAAAAAAATACAAGATGATGGCTTTTTCCAGAATACCTCCATGGCTCCCAAGGAGTCACTGCGCCATAAAAACTTTACAACTTAACCAAACGTTATGAGTGTATGTGAGTTTCTGTGATGCTCCCAATCCTTGGATTCTGCATCAACATCACTCCTCCTGCGCCCGAGACAGTGAGAAATCCTACCAAAGGAATTAGAGTAAGCTCACAAATGCTTGAAATTAGCTCAGCTAGGGTCTGTTTCACGACACATTAAAGTACTTTCTTTCTTTCTTCCTTTTTTTGACACATTTATATTGCAATTTAATCAGTTTGGGTTTTGTACAGCCTAAGCTTGATCCTGCAAACAGCTCCGTGTAGAGAGATTTTAGCACTCCTGGGCTGCCCCAAAGAGGTTCCCCCCACGAGCAGCTTATGGTGCAACAAGTGAAGTCTCAGGGGGCTCTGAGATTCACATGTGAGCAGACGTGAGATGCATGCATACCTCACATCTAGCAAAGGAGGTATTCTGCCTGAACACCGAAGCAGAGCACCCTGCATTCTGCCTCCTAGGAACACGGGGAGAAGCTTCCAATCCCCTTCAACGCAGAGCTAAGCCCACGCTTAACAACTATCCACACCCAAAGCCAGCCGGGAAGCACTGTCTTCACGTTGACTTCAGATGGTAACCACACGACCCAGCCACCCCAGGAACAACCAGGGGACTGCTGAAGCTTGCAGCCCCAGGTGGCATCAAAGTGGCCACCAAACTGTCATCCCAGCCCACCCCACCGTGCCCACTGCCCGCATCCCTCAGTGCCACATCCCCACAGTTCTGGAATACCTCCAGGGACGGTGACCCCACCACCTCCCTGGGCAGCTGTGCCACTGCAGCACTGCTCTTCATGAGAAGAAATTGTTCCTGGTACCCAACCTGTCCCTGCAGCAGGGTGGCTCTCAGGGTTTGTTGCTTCGGCACTGGAACAGCTCAGGAGGGACGGATGCAGGAGTGTAATTAGCTAAAGGATGCTCTTCCGCAGCTGGAGTGGAGACCTGAATAAGCAGCCAGGATGGCTTTCAGCATATAATTAGCAGGCTGTTTAATTTGTGTGTCAGGTGTCAGGGTGCTGAGGAACACAGAGCAGCCCTGGATTGCATTTACAGAGGGAAAAGGATTCGCATGTTAGATGAGCGGGGCAGAGAGAAACAGCAAACCCCTGGGGTGGTTATTGAAATGCTTATTGCAGCGCAGAGAGGAAGAGACCGAGCTCTGTCTCCCCAAAAAAGGTAGGAAGACTTAAAAGCTAACGTAGAATACCAAGAAATGGAGGTTTGCTGTCTGCTCCCACTTTTGGAAGCGACACAAGCCCCCATCGAGGAGGTCTCACTGCATCAGGCACCCCAGCAAAAACTCTGTAACCCTGAGGGCACAGAAACCAGACAGAGACCAGAGGTTACGGGGTTAAACTTAACTGCATGGCCTGATCCAGCTGTGGGTTTTTTTTTTTTCCTCCAACATGCTTCCAACTGAATACTTCACGTGCAAGGTAACTTTTCGTCTTCAAGAAGCCCAGAGCCCAGGAGCTGAAGCGCCTGCCTTCCTTCCTCGTGTGCCTCTGCAAACAGCCTGGATGTAAACGAGCTGGATGAGAAATGTGCACGAGATGGCTTCCATACTTGGTAATCGCAGCACAATTCCACCGGTAGCAGAGATTTGGCGTTTCCTCTTTCAAATGTGAGAAATCGGAGTCGATCGCGTGCTTTGTAACCCCATTGCAAAGACTGAAGGTAACCCCGATGGCCAGACATCCCAAATACAGTTTCCCTTTGCAACCTAATGTACACATCCCGTTGCTCACAGAGCTTTGGCAGGCACAGGGCTGCAGCCCAGCACTCCTCATAGGGGCCCTGGGTGGGCTCAGCTCAGCACAGACATCTTCCCCACCAGTGCTCAGTTTGAGCAAGGCTGCGTTCTGCCTTATTTTCCTGCTGAATACCTCACATGACTGCGTAGATTTGGACAGCCAAGTTCACAGGATGACCTGCTGCTCCACATCCTGTCCCAAAAGGACGGCTGAGGCAGAGCCACTCGCAGGGTCAGGATCTCCATTTCATGGGAAAAGATGCATAAGCAGAAGCAAGGGACAGTGAAAAGGGACATAGCAGGATACAGGATCACCCCTTGGTGATCAATCTCTTTAGAAATGCAAACTATGCAACTGTTACACTCATTAAATGCGGAGGTTGGCAGCCCTGCATGCGACAGGGAGGTTGGAGCTTGATGATCCTTGAGGTCCCTTCCAACCCAAGCCATTCTGTGATTACACTGTGATTTAACAGACTGATGAAAAGTTGGAAAAGTGTTCCAGAAAGCAGAAGGAAAATGAAAGAAGAGATAAACTCTGTGTAGGAAAAGACAAATGAAAGGGATCTGTGCTGTGCCTGCAGTAGCTCACGTGGAGTGCAGAGACAGTGGCGCTGGATGCCAAGGGAACACGTGGGTGCAGGAGGACAAGAGGCTTAATTCTGCAGGGCTGGAATTCCTTAGCAGGGAATTAACACTCAACAACATTTCTTCTAAGAAGGAAGTTGCGAGTTGAAGCCAACATACCTGTGCATGCTTAATTCTTTGCTTATGTAAGAGTCTATAAGACTATAAGCAAATTTTGTGGCCTTCGCGTATTTCCTGTTTCCACTGCAGATCCCGAGCTTGTTGCCCAGTGGGACAATGTGTAGGGGACATCAGCTGAAGCCCCAAGGACTGCTGTTGGCCAACCCATACGCCCCACAGCTATCTCCAGGCCGGACTCCTGCCCTGCTGCTGCTATAGGAACATACTGTAGGAGATGCTTCTCTCTACCTAAGAATGGAGGAAATTCATACAAAATACCCTCCAGCATTACTTCTGCAGCAATTAATGCAGAGATGGCACAAAGAAACACAGGCTGCTTCCCAGCAGAGGTTCAGTTTTATCCCCATCCATCTCCCAGGTGAGGAAATCCCTCTGAGGTCACCACAATTTGGTGGAAAAGGAAGGGAGAATGCCTGTATCATGGCCACATCTCTCCCAGCTGCAATGCTGAATTTTCTCCAGCATGAGGAATTTGTCAGAAAAGCTATTGGTAAGGAAAAAAAAAAAAACCATAAACTCAGCTTTCTGGAGACTTGAAATTGTAAGGAAGAGCCTGGTGAGCAGAAGAGAGGTGGTGTGGGCAGAACCAGGCAGGAGAAGGGCTGTGCACCGGTTGTGCGCTCCGTGCCATCATCACCCCCTGACTAACCCCTGCCTGCTCTGAGCACCTCAGCCTCGTCCCAGACCAGAAGATGATTCCAAAAACATCCTGGATGATTTGAAAGATCCAAACCCAGCAGAACAAATGCAGCAGCTGGATGGATGGGCAGCAAAGCTATCCAAAGCCGATGGCAACCGTGCGGATGCTCGTGGCAGAAGCACACCCTAACATGGGGTGATTTCCAGCAGGGCTGGGAAATTGCTAAATTGGAGCCTGCCTTGTGCCAAAGCCAGACCCAGCAGCTGGCTGCAGCCAGCACTGGGTTAAAGGCAGTTTTGTGTCCTGCCTTTATGATATAATAACTTGGCACTGCTGCAGTGGCAAGCCTGAGAATCAATTACATTTCTGTTCAGTACATCCTGAAATATCAGAAGCTCGTGTCCCAATTAAATATTCAGGCAAAACCTAAAATTACAGTGGACAGCTAAGTAATGAATTACACATTTCACACTGTAATCAATACCTACAAATGCCAGGTAACGAGCAACGCTGCGCCGAACACATTACTGCCCATTGGAGTTGGGGATGCACGGAGAATTACGAAGCTAGTTTTGAAGAACGGTCCCAAAGGGAAAGGAAAGGGGAAAAGAGCATGAGGGAAAATGGAAGAAAAGGGGGAAGCACTGAGAAATATATGAGTGAAAAGGGGAAGGCACTGGGGAAATGTGAAGACAACAGGAGAACAAGCAAGGAAAGCCACACTTGGGAGCAACCCGGCCCAAACACTTGCAGCCAATGTCCACAGGCAGATCTTATTCTTAACTGATCCACTGCTATGCTGAAATCAGACTGCAAGTACCATTCGATTCCAATTCATTTCCTTTATTTTACTTCTAATTTTATCCTGTTCTCCTCCCTTTCTCGTTTTTCCACCACCGTATCCATCACCCTTTTACAGCTTTCCAAGACCAAACTATTTTATTTCTTGTGAGAGCAGAGAAGTCTGGCTTGACTCAGACTAGGTTCACTGAACAAAATCTGCGTATTGGTTTTTGGGCAGGTCACACGAAGTCCATGTAGGCTCCCTCCCTGCACCTGGCTTCAGAGCAGTGAAGGAGGCTTCGGGAGGACGTTGGTCTCACTGCTGCTGATCAGCCTTACCTCTGGAGTTGGCCAACTGAAATAGTCAAACATAGAGCTGTAGGTGTCCCTGTTTGTTGCAGGGGAGTTGGACTAGAAGACCCTTAAGGGTCTCTTCCAACTCAAGTGATTGGCACATCCAAGGAGGGCAAACCCAACATACGGTATCCAGAGTTGGAGAGCCAGCATGGACTGTGCAGGCCAGTGTCAGCCTCTGGTCCTGGCCTGAATGGGAAATCCCTACATACTAATAGGTTTAAAATTATTATTACCATTACTATTTGCAGTATTACTTAGCAGTACACATGCTTCCATGCTTTTCCAAGCCAGACACTTTCAGCACAAAGCAAATACATGGGTTTGATAGAAGAACATGATCCCAAAGGGGCTGACACTCCAAAGTGAGAAGTCTCCTTCCAAACTGCGAAGTACTATTGTTGTTTGATTAATTTATTTATTCATTCATAAATTCAGTGCTGGATGTCAGCACTGAACCTGACAGCAAGGCTCTTTGGAGTGCACCTAACCTCAATGAGATCCAGAATTCACGTGCAAACCAATGGATGAAAACATTGCACAAAACATTTCAATAAGCAAAAGAATGACAGAATGACAGAATCACAGAATGGCCTGGGTTGAAAAGGACCTCAAAGATCATTTAGTTTCAAATCCACTGCCTCGGGCAGGGTCGCCAACCACCAGACCAGGCTGCCCATGCAGCAGTTTGCTCACACGCCTTTTGTCAGAAGAGCAGTGCATGGAAGAGGCTACAGCCAGTTTTAATTTAAGCTGGCTCTTGTCCCAGTTAGTAAGTGCTATTTCCAAGCTTTGGGAATCATCGAAGCACTCTGCAATGAGTTACAAGATCATGTGGAAGCTTTCAGAGGCAACGGAATACGGGGTTTCCATCCATTTGTACACACTGCTAAACAACCCCACAAAACTATAATTGTGTTTTACTGAGACTCAATTGAAGACTAAAAGGAACAGAAAGATTTCTTATTATGGAGCAATCAGGGGTCCTGCTATATAAAAAAAAATTAAAAATCAGAGACATAAGATAATTACTAACTTTCATGCTGATTACTTTAGTATCTGTCAAAATACTTTAAAATATATTTTGAGCATTTGTTCCTGCTTAAACAGAAATTCAGCACTTCACCAATTCATTGTTAGCCTGTTCTGAGCGGTGCTTGATGTTTCACACGCTAAAAGCTCTTTACTAAAACCCTAATTTTGCTCTAAATATGCCCTAGCAAGATCCCCATTTTTATCTGGGTATTTTTTTAATTACACACCATACCCTAAAACTTGCAGCAAAGCAAGTTGGGTTTTGTTTACTCTTCCAGTCCAACTTATCCGAAGTGATAGTCAACATTTCACTGAGATTGCTTGATAGAGTCATAGAATCACAGAGTCATCAGGGTTGGAAGACACCTTTAAGATCATCCAGTCCAACCATGCACTACCACCAGCACTGCCCACTAAACTATCATAGAATCACAGAATCATCAAGGTCGGAAAAGACCCACAGCATCACCCAGTCCAACCATCCACCCATCACCAATAGTTCTACGGACCACATCTACACGCACATGCAGTAATTTTTGCATTACTTACCAAGAGATGTATAAACTCCAACCTTAGAAGAACAGCAGAAGTGAAACCCCTTGATTTAGGGTAAGAAGGAGCACACTGAACAAATCAAGCTCCATCTAGATATGAGCATGCCCAGGTCTGTGCAGAGCTCGCAGGGAGACAGCTTCGCGCTCCCATCGCAGCCGAGCCAAGCAGCTGTACAAAGCACCTCCCCCTCTCCTTAATCTAAGCATGTTGTCAACACGGCTAAAGCAAGAGAAATCTGCAAGCATAATTACACCTTGGGACTGCTAACATGACATTCTCTAATAAGTACTCCCCTGAGCATCTGCTGATCTAATAATTGGCGCTAGGAAATAGCGTGTGCTTATCTGCACGGCGATTAACGCGGTGATGAACCGCGGCGACGAGGCACCGAGCTGGGGCAGGTACACGAGAGGGCAAGCACCAAGAGTTGGTCAAACTTTTATTTCCTCTTAGCTCTGGATCTCACCCTGGCATTTCACCAAAAGCCGCCTGGCTGTGGTGCTGGGCAGCAGCTCTGGGTGGGACCAGAGGGACTCGAGGTGTCTCCAGCCCCAACCACCCTGTGGTTCTGGGTTGGGATCACACCACTGAATACCTCTTTTGAGCACTATTCGTCGTGACTCTGTCTCTAAGCACTTGGCTGTGGCTCTTTTGGACACAAGAACGAGGTGATTGTCCCATCGGTGCCAGGTTTGGCCTTCCTTTTGCTGGAGCATCACTGAAGAGCATTCCCCGTCGCCATAAGGCAATCCTCAGGATGAGCTAAACCAGCACAGTGCCTTAATATCTACTAATTAGTCACTGGGTGTTAACGCTAAGAGGCTCCCTTTGCTGAGTCAAAGAGGGATGGGCTAAAGGAGGAAATTTACAAGGTTTGGCAGAGTGAAGCCTTGTGAAACCCCAGTATGAGTTAATGGTTCCTCAAAGGGCAGCATTGCTAGTGCAAAGCTAGGTGTTGCAGGAACACTGTTGAACGTTGTTCAAGGAACATTTGGACGTTGTGTTGAGGGACATGTTTTAGTAAGAACTATAGATGATGGGTGAATGGTTGGACTGGGTGATCCTGTGGGTCTTTTCCAACCTCTGTGATTCTATGATTCTATGAATGCTGCTGCCTTCCAACCACAAACAGAAGGCTGCTACCTTTCGAAAAAATGTAAAAGAATTAGAGTAAAAATAGCCAGTATACTCTGACACAATACAAGTACATGTGGTTTCTTGATGCGTTCTCACGCCAGAAAGGCCACAGTTTTGCACAGACAGCAGTTCCCTGCAAGCCCCAGTGCCTGGTGCCTGCTCTGCCACATGCTGGAAAAAAGAGCTCCAAGACCATAGGCAGAAGAGAGCTGCATGTCCCCTGTTTGCAACTAACAATAGAAAACAAACAACATTTTATAGAAACAGACATTAGAAAAATGTCTTGTGCCTCAGGCCCTTCAAAATGAGTACAGAAAAACTTCCCCTTCCATTGTGAGCTAAAGGTGGTCTGTAGCTTTCAGGTTGGTCTTGCTGCAGAGAAGAACGAGCAGCATCCCTTCCCATTGCACCTACCCAACTCATGCCAACCCATCCCATTGCATCCAACCCAACTCATCCCAACCCATCCCATCGCATTCAACCCAACTCATCCCAACCCATCCCAGATGCTTTAGGTTCTTCCACCCGCAGTAATGGTGGGAAGAAGGCTGCCATCACCTTGTTCTCCACCGTTTTCAACCCAAAATCCCAGCTGTTTCAGGAACGTTTCTCTGGACATCAATATCCTGTTCTCCCAGAAATGCCTTCCTGTCCTCTGGGGAAGGAAACCTGCTGCTCCTCAGCCACAATGAGTAGCTAATAAAGAGTCCATTCGATAAGGAAAGGTCATTAATTCACAAACAAACAAAAAAAAAAGCACTAAGAACATTTCTTAACAAGTATCCCAAGAGATCTTTGAATAGAAGCATAGTTGGGTCCAACTGACTAGGTATGATTTGAGAACTCTCCTTCTAGAGCCATAAACTAAACTGTTCAGGGCAATACAAGGTTTCTCCTTCCCTCCAAAAGATCACAGCTCTTCCCAACATATTCAGCAGCATAGAATTATAAAGTCACTAAGGTTGGAAAAGACCTAAAAGATTACCAAGTCCAGCCATCAATACACCACCACTATGCCCACCAAACCACGTCCCGCACCTCGTCAGTATAAAGAGTTCAGCAATACTGCACCCAATTTCTGTGCCAAATGTTCATGCTCATCAGGGAGGGAGCTTGGTAGGTAGTTTCTCCCCTAAATCAAGCAATCACCTGACAGGTGCTGCTGTTTCAAGTGTTCGCAGAGCATAATCCCCTTAAACAGATATCACAGAGAGCGACGAAAAAATAAGGAGTTGCATCGCTCAGCCCAGAGGTCATTCTGCAGAGTCCAGCCCGGTCCCCTGCTTGTTTCCCTGGGCATAGCTCCAAAAATGAGTTTATTGTCACATTTTGTATTTTCATACACCTGGTGACCATATCAAAGTACATCATGATCACTCAGCTTCACAATACATCAACCTGGCAGGTATTGCTTTCAGAAGGAGTACCAAAAATCCTATGAAACAAAGCCTATCTTGCTAGAAGCTGCTGAGAAACAAAGGGAAGAACTCAAACGATACCATAATTAATAATCTATGTTATAAAAACAGAATATAGTCTTCTGGTTAATGGAAGATGATCTGGCAATGCTCAGCCAATTCCTCTTCCTCTTCCCAGGCTGGATGTGTATCTGGGCAGCCTGGTCTGGTGGTTGATGACCCTGCACAT
Organism: Gallus gallus; assembly: GCF_016699485.2. NCBI lineage: Eukaryota > Metazoa > Chordata > Aves > Galliformes > Phasianidae > Gallus > Gallus gallus. The sequence continues at coordinate 105,370,164 of NC_052534.1, forward strand.
AGCAGGGGGTTGAAACTAGATGATCATTGTGGACCTTTTCAACCCAGGGCATTCTATGATTCTCCAGCAATAGACAAAACCAAAGCAAATGCCCAGACAAGTTTCTCCTTCCCAAGTAGAATAGAAAGGTGGTGGGTGCCTCAGCCCTGCAGACTCCCATTGTCAAGCTGGGTGGGCTCTGAGCACTGATGGAACTGTGGGTGTCCTGTTCACTGCAGGGAATGGGACCAGATGGCCTTTAAAGTTCTCTTCCAACTCAAACAATTCTATAGTTCTGTAAGCCTTCCAAAACTGGGAGTGCTGGTGACACCTCTGAGCAGAAAAACTCTTGTGCCAGCCCAACCTCTGCTGTCTGCAACTCTTCCTCAGAAGGGATCTGGAAGACAAACCCTTCTCCCTCCTCCAGACCATGTTACTTTAGAAACTGTTTGCTCCAAGCAGGACACAAGGATGGTATTAGCTCCCCATGCCACTGTGAGCAAGCTTGAGATGGTGGCATTAAGGAAATGGTATGGAGACTATTAATGAAAGGAAAAAAAAAGTGAGTGACAAACCTGGGAGGTTGCTGTGCCTGCACAGGGGTGGAGAGTATGGATACGTCTGAAATCTCATACTCAGATTCAAATAAAGCCCTGCTATTCTGACAAGGAAAAAGAATACAGACTTTGAACAAAACCAGGAAGAGAATTTAGGCTCCTCGCCCGAGATCAAGTATCTGTGGTAAAGCAAATTTCTGACCCTAAATTACTGCAATCTAATCTCTAGATAACATCTGATTCCCTGTAGGACAGCACACAGCAATATCCTGCCCTTAAATGCCAGCCTGCTAGGAACAAGAACTGCCACCACGCTCTCAAGCACCACATAGGAGCTCAAAGCACAAAAATGAATCACAGCAGGAAGAAAAACCTTAGCGGCTCGATGCAGCATTAATTACTGCTTCTTGCTCCCAAGAAGTAACCTCAGAGAGCAATGGAAGTGCTGCGTGTGGCCCTGGGAGCAGCAGTGGAGTCACAGCCCAGTAGGATAATTTCCCCAGCACTCACCAGCCTGACACCAAATGATGCTAAGCAGGCTCCACAAGGCTACATGGGATGCTACCCATACTCTGTACCATTGGGAAGAAATTCAGAGCACCCATGAGAGAGGCCACACTTCCAGCTTCAAGTCTGCTCCATGCACTAATAGTGTTCACCACTATTTGCAAGAAATTTTGCAGCTCCATAGTGAAATGAAAGCATAAGGCAAGCACAACTTGGGTTGTGCTATTTATAATGAGGTCTGCCAGCACTGACAGCACTTTACAGCTCAACAGGAATACTGAAATGCATGTCTGCAGAGCTAACAGTACATCAGCAAGAGCAGCACGTGCGCTTCCTTTCACCAAACTCAAGGCAAGCACAGTGCCCTTGCCCAGTTCTCCTTGGGTTTTGCATGGCATAGCTTGCAGGGCATCCTGGAAATGGAAGCTGTGCGTGACTTCTTCATAAAGGCACTTCCTCACATAAGTGTTGTGCAAAAATAAAATTTAAAAAAGGGGATTGCTCAATGCTACAACTGTGATTTTGCAAGGCAACTCCAAGCTCACTGAGCTACCCAGCTACCAAGTGCGCATAAAGGCAACGTGTTTTAGATTAGAGGGGAATGCGCAGCATGGATGTGGGTGCTGCTGGGAGACCTACACTACTCCTCATTCCCACATGATGCTGCTTGGTCCCACAGGATGCTTCGCATTCCCATAGGATGCTGCTCAGTCCTGCAGGATGCTCCACATTCCCACTGGATGCTCCTCAGCCCCACAGGATGCTCTTCTGGTCCACCGCACTCCAACCCTGGCGCCGTCCACCCGAAACCCAGCTGTTATTTGAAGCCTGAGCTGCCAAGTCCTATTCCATCCATAACAACTGCGAAGCCTCATTTTTTTAAACTCCATCTACCTATGAGAGTTTTTTCTCAACTATCTATCACTTTCCTGACTGCTCACTCCCATTCAGCTGCATTCACCAAGCAATGCAACGGAGGAACAAAAGGATTTTAAAGGTCTTTGGGGCTCCGTTTGCTTTCCATAAAGACCTGTCCCTAGAGCCCACCCCAAGCCTGGCATCATGTGCCAAAACCACTTTGTATTTTGGGGTGCTGGGGCAGCCTTTCCGCAGTAGTTATCCAACACATCATTCCTTTTTGCTTTACTATAGGAAGTCAGATCTGTTTTTCCATTATGTAATTCCTACATACATTCTCCTTTAGGCTTTTCTCCTTGAAGCGAGCTGCAGAGAGCTCCTGTAGCATTAGCTCTGCAACAAAGGCATCTGCAGGAGGAAGCTTGCAAAACTCAAAGTTCAGGAGGACCCACTGGGAGATGCTCCAAAAAAAAAAAGCTGTTAATTTGTTGGCAGGGAAAATCAGACAGGGTTTCATTTCGTACCCACATTTCCTATACATTGCCTCTGGAATAAACACAAACACCCCAAGCTGCTTTGTTTCACCTCTCACAAACCATACCCTTGCTACAAGAAGCCGCAGAAAAATTATGCACCAGGTACCTACCATCTTGTGCCCTAGATACAGAGAGTGTGTTAAAAAAAGAAAGAGTGGTGATCAATTATATTTAAATGGGGAGGGAAAGGGCAATCTCATGCTGCTGAAATGGGTGTGAGTGCATCTTGGTAAAGGGAAAATGGAGTCTTCTGTAAGGAGCGTGTGGACGCAGAGGCACAGAGGAATGGGGAAACCAGGAGGGGTCAGGGAGCTCAGCTTCCCCATGGAGCAATGTGAGGAGAAACTAATTAAAAAGCACAGGCCATGGGGAGCTCCAGGAGGCAAGGGCTGCAGAAACAAGACCAAAACGCTGCTATTAAATCACAGATATTAATAGTGGCTCTGCTAAAATGGAGGGCACTGATGACTTTGCTCCCTCCGTTCAGATGGTGGCATCTTGTGTGCAAAGGCGTCGTGTCTGCAACCGGTTTGAGGTGTGGGTGGAAAGCACAAACCTGCTCCTTGCCAGCAAGCTGGGCTCCCCTGGAACCCGTATGCCCCTGGAAGGCCGTGCTGTGCTGCACCCTTCAGAGCTGCACCTACAGAGCCTGACTTTGGCTACCAAGGACAGCGCCAGTGGCAATAGGTGACACTGCCATGCCCTCAAGGCCACATGCAATGCAACAAACTACACGTTAGAGAGGTGAAATGACATTAAAATCCTTTCCCAACCCTACTCGGCAACCCTTAAAACAAAGCATTTCCATAGCACAAAAACAGGCAAGCGCCTGAGAAAAGACAGCATAAAAGCTGGGCTGCTCCACATCACGCTTCCCAAAAGTAGGACATCTTTTGAAAGGCGTAGGATTGCACAAAGGTGACAAAGGGCTGCGAGCTATAAGTAACCCCGTGTCACTTCTGCTGAATTCTCCCCTAAAATACTTCACTGTAACAGAGCTCCAGAGACATCGCTTCTTGCTTTGTCCAACCAATCAGTAATCATCACTAATGAATTAAGCAGCTCCCAAAAGTGCAGGAATGCAAGCAGTAGACCCAATTTTTTTTAAAGAAAACTTCACCTGGGGAAAAAATATATATATAAAATAGGGGGAAAAACCTACCTGGCTACAAACTTCCAGCCCAGCACCACTGGAATGTGGTAGAACATAAAGCATCTTACAGCACAGACTGCAAAAACTGAAGGCCAGCTTACGTAACAAAACTTGTGCACATGATAACAAGCATACTCTTTGTGCAACTGTGAAGTCAGCACTGCAAATACATTTCTGCAACAATGTGCTGAGGTCGCTAGCACCATTTTTTGAAAAGGGAAGATGAAACTTGCTGCAAAAAAATCCCAAAACAATAAAAAAAAAGTACTTGGTATTTACTAAGCCATTAAAGAAAGAGCAAAAATGATCAACTCGCAAGGAACTGCGAATGCACATGGAGCTTTGTTTCATGACTGCAAACCCAAGTGCACGCAGTGCCTACAGCTGATTCAACAACACTGTCAATATGAGCGCTCCAACACTTCAGCATGAAGCAGCTTCTGATGCAAGGATGCACTGCAAGGATGTGGTTTGTTTTCTACTGATGCCATCACATTGTTACGTAAGGAACAGTTCTCTTTCCTTTCCATTATTAAAGCCTGAGCAAATGAAGCCACACAAAGGCTCAGGCACAGCACGGTGCTATGGGGGCAGCAGGACTGAGGCTGCCACACCTGGGTGATGGAGGATGGATGCACAGAATCATAGCATCACAGAACCCTTTGAGTTGGAAGGGACCCTTCAAAGCCATCTGTCTCACTCCCTGCACTGAACAGGGACACCCACAGCTCCATCAGTGCTCAGAGCCCCACCCAGCCTGACCTTGGGTTTCTGCAGGGACATCCACCACCTCTCTAGGCAACTCATTTCCTTAATTCTGTCAATATTTCACACACTGGGGGGCTCTCTTTAAAAGATACACAAGTCACTGTATTTGATGAAGTCATGCAGATAGGACGAGGGAAGAATCCAACCTATTTTCAAGAAATGCTGCACCCCCAAAATACAAAATATGAGTAATTTCACTGGTAAGTCTCACTTCCTATCCTTGTGTCACAGCTATCACTTCCTCTGCTGACTTACCCATAGAAACAGCAAAGAATTAGGCTGGTGTGTGTATTCTTTACTTCCATTCTGCTGGCAGTTTTGGGATGGGAACACTTCCTTCCTAGAAGGAAGCTCCTATGACATCTGCAGGATGAGCAGCCGAGGTGGGTGCCCGTCGTGCACCTCACAGCAGAAGTTCCACCAGCTGCCAGGAGATATTTATCAGACTGCTAATGAGTTAATTAAAATTTTTAACAAGATTTCAGTACTTACTGAAATTATTTACCCCATGTTGCATAGTCACAGCGCTGACAATAGGTGGTAAGTGGTACACAATGAGTGAGTTTTATTCTTTTTCATGACTATCTACTTGTCTGTGAATGCTCTCATCATCACTAACAGCTGTAAAATTTATCTGTCCTTCATATTTAACATGCAAAATAGCTGCTGGATTGCTTCTACCCTGTCATTCATCCATTATTACCCCATCATTTGCACAGACCACCGCAGCATTCAAAACCCAGACCCAGCGCATCAACAACAGCAGGGTGGGAAAGGTCTGAAGGAAAGAACAAGCAAACACCATCTAATTGTAATGAAGCACAGGGATATGATAGGATTAGCATTGTGTTTTGCAGCACTGCCATCCTTCATGGCACGTTCATAAATAATGTGCTTACATGAAGTAGAGAAGCTCCCTCCCCATTCCTCCATCAGCCAGGAGACTGCTGCGCAGCTGTATTTCCATCTAAAGATAGATGGAGTCTGGAGAAATCTAGAGCAAAGGGAGCCCATTTGTGACATTATCCTATTATATTTAAGAAAAAATGCTGCAGCTGTATCTGTACATCATCACTCTGACATGTGCTTGGTCTCTAATTACTTGTTTTTATGAATTAAAGACACAGGAGAGAGGGATGAAAGATGAGATCACAGACAGATTTAAACTAAAAGAAGAGAGATTTAGGTTAGACATTAGGTGGAAATTCTGTACTCAGAAAGCAGTGAGGCACTGGCACTGCTGCCCAGAGAGCTGCGGGTGCCCCATCCCTGGCAGTGCCCAAGGCTACGGGTGGGCCCTGGGCAGCCCCAAAAGGAGGTGTTCCTATGGTAGGAGTTGGGACTGGGTGAGCTTGAAGGTCCCTTTCAACCCAAACCATTCAACGAATCCATGAGATGACAAACACAAGGAGTTCTGCGGAGCCCTACTGCTCACCCTGCAACAGCTTCCTGCAACTCTGTTCTGTCTGCAGTCCTTCAACTTCTCCCACTTCCTACAGCTGGCTGCCCTCAAGAAACACACAGCGAAGGAGTACACTCATGCTGCAATAAAGAGAAACTTCATGAAACTCAACCGCTGACCACTTACATGACCACTAAACATATCTTGCCCTGCTACACGAGGGTTGTTCCTGTGCCCTAATGATGGCAATGTATGGATCTGGATGGCACGCCCAAAAAGCTTCCACAAATTCCTATTTACAGCATCCATCCTTTGCCAAGAGCCACATTCCTGCTTTGCAGAAGTTATGCATTTAAAGGGCTTGGAGACACAGAGCACATCAGAGGAGGATGTCTCTCCCCTTGCCCCCTTCCCACTCCCCCCACTCCAATTCCATGGGCAGAAGTCCCATTCCACAGCCCCCATACAGAAGCACAGAATATCCTGAGCTGAAAGGGACTCACAAGGAACACAGAATCATAAAATCACAGAATGGCCTGGGTTGAAAAGGACCACAGTGATCATCCAGTTTCAACCCCCTGCTATGTGCAGGGTTGCCAACCAGCAGAACAGGCTGCCCAGAGCCACATCCAGCCTGGCCTTGAATGCCTCCAGGGATGGGGCACCCACAGCCTCCTTGGGCAACCTGTTCAGTGCGTCACCACCCTCTGGGTGAAAAACTTCCTCCTCACATCCAACCTAAACCTCCCCTGTCCCAGTTTAAAACCATTCCTCCTTGTCCTATCACTGTCCACCCTCATAAACAGCCGTTCCCCCTCCTGTTTATACGCTCCCTTCAAGTACTGGAAGGCCACAATGAGGTCTCCCCGCAGCCTTCTCTTCTCCAAGCTAAACAAGCCCAGTTCCCTCAACCTTTCCTCACAGGAGAGGTGCTCCAGCCCTCTGATCATCTTAGTGGCCCTCCTCTGGACCCGCTCCAAGAGCTCCACGTCCTTTCTGTAGTGGGGGCCCCAGGCCTGGATGCAGTACTGCAGATGGGGCCAACACGGAGTCCAACTCCTGGATAACCATCACCTGCCCGTAACACCGTCATCTGCTCAGATTTGTATTTATTTTCAACCTCATCTAGGTCTTGAATGACCTTTTCCCGCGCATTGATTTCCTTTGTAGCTCTTCCAATTGGGTAATTACGGGTTTTGAAATGCCCATTCAGATTCTCATGGCGTTTGCTGTAGGTTTTTGTTAACCCTTCCACTCAAAGCAATGCGGTTCTCCCGATTTTCTGCCTCCAGACCGCTTCCTATTAGAGCTGCCACAGCCATAGAGCTCCTCTGAATACGTCCCTGTTGCTCTCCGGATTTTTATTCCGATATCTTAATAAAAGATTTTTCCCTTCATTTGTTATACATTCCAGGAGACACAGAAACTGCTCGACTGTATAAATCCAAAGCTAAATACAACCCATCTGATATACTGTTACTTTGTTATTAAGATTTGCTAATTAGTTTGCCTTTCCGCTCTTCACACTTGGGCTTAAGACAGCAGAGAATTTCCCCACAGATAGGACTGGTCCCCTCTTAACAAACCATCCACGCTTCTAACAGGAGGATGCTTCCTCCCAGGTGACATTTGGGTATGAACTGTAACAAGCAACGGGGCAATTTTCCTTTGATTCTGAATTTCATTTTAACTCCTCAAAATATATTTTAATATACATTCCGCAGCTCATCTGTAGCTGGGATTTGTGACGGCTCCATTAAACAAATGTATGCCTTACATTGTATAAAGAACAAGGTAAAGGGAGCACATTAAAGCTGGGGCTTTATGGACCTCGGGAGACTATGGAGATCTGCAAGGGGAGGCTGAGGTCCTCTAGGAAATGAAAGCAAAAAGCACTGACGAGGAGTTTGCAATAACACCTGTGCCTCTTTGCAACAGCCAACGCTCCCCTAACCCCTAACTCAGCATTCCCAAAGGAAAGAAGTATCAGGAAGAGAGCAAGTGGTGGGAATATACAGGGAAAAGGGTTATTTGAAAAGCACCGCTTACCTTCTCGCCTATAGGCAAGGGTACCTGTGAATGGGCTACAGCTGTGCCAAAGCCCCAGCTGAGAGCCATCCCATTGCACTGCTGAGGCCAGCGATTTCTCCACGCTCTCCGTGGATGCTGAATTTCACCTCGTGTTGGACGCAGCCAGCAGCACACTTGGATTTGCTGAGCATCATCCGAGGTGCCGGCGTGGCAGGGCAAGGACAGCACACGGCGGAGGAACAGAATTCACCTTTGCATCTCCAATCACCAGGATTCCATGGGCGGTGCGCCCCTACCACTCATCTGCCACGAAAATGACTGACCAGCATTTCTGGTTCTCGGTCTCAGCTCCCAGCCTGACTCACCGGTAAGTAACCACCACTGAAACCCATCCTCGGGCAGAACGGCCAGGAAATGCTTCACATTTCGGCCCCTTCTCCCACCCCCTCCACGCGGATGCAGCAGCAGCAGCTCCCTGCAGTGAAAGGAGCTGCGATGGCAGCGTGAGCATTTCAAGTGCAACCCTTCTGCTGCAAGCAGCAGGAGCAGAGCTGGGCACCCAGCAAAGCGTACGCAAGCAGCTCGCGAAGGAAGTAAAAACAACAGAGAAACTCTTCTCGCTCGCTGTCAGCCAAACAGTGGGTTTGGGGTTTTGTGTTTGTCTTTTGAAAGTTTACCAGAAACAGATCTAACTCGCCCTGAATTATTGACAAGTGGTTACACAACTCGCATCGGCGCTACAGAATGATTTTAGTGGTGAACGGGGGGGGAGAAAGAAAACAGCCTCTAACTGAAAGCACGAGGTACTCTTTACTGAGGGCTTAACTCCTCTCAAATTTTCCTCTTTCAAAGAAGGATCAAAAGCACCGAAACAAACACAGAGGCGCTTCTAAGCAGGTTTATTTGTTATTTCTTGAAGATAAAAGGACGCCTCTCCAGGTATCCTGCTGTGCCACGTCTTCCAGCAAAGCTGCTGCACAGAGCAAAGCGGGGTGAAGGCATCCTGCAGGCCCTGCGCTCCCCTTCCATGTATCCTCGCTCCTTCCAACAGAGCCCAGAACCTCAGGGAGGCAGGAGGAAAGCTCTCCCAGATGGGGACAACCCCAGCGTGCCTTGGGGACGTGTCATGCCCAGCAGGACATGCACTCACCTCAGTCTGTGTTACCTTAAGATACCTCAGAAGAGGGGAGGCAGAGGGGTGGGGGGGAGGTGGACCATCTGCTCTGCCCCCATGAGGCCCCAGCTGGAGTACCCTGCCCAAGCCTTGGGCCTCCGCTGCAGGATGAGGGATGCAGAGCTGTTGGAGCAGGCCCAGAGGAGGGCTGCAAGGATGAAGAAAGGGCTGGAGTACCCCTCCTATGAAGACAGGCTGAGAAAGTTGGGCTCGTTCAGCTTGGAGAAGAGAAGGCTGCAGGGAGACCTCACTGTGGCCTTCCAGGACCTGAAGGGAGATTGTGAACAGGAAGGGGATCGACTTTTTACATGGTGTGATAGAGACAGGACAAGGGGAAACAGTTTTAAACTACAAGTGGAGATTCAGATCAGACGTTAGGAGGAAATTCTTGCCTCAGAGGGTGGTGAAGCCCCAGCACTGCTGCCCAGAGCTGTGGGTGCCCCATCCCTCGAGGTGCTCAAGACCACCGATGGACCTTGGGCAGCATGAGCCGGTGGGGGGCACCCAGCCCATGGCAAGGGAGTTGGAACTGGATGATCTTTAAGGTCCCTTCCAACCCAAGCCATTCTGTGATTCTCCGGTCTTTCCCTTAAACTTTTCCATGCTGAGCCCTACATGATCCAACCAATGGCTGGGTAATGCTGGGACAGAAGGAAAGCAAGGTTTCTAACAGAGAGAACTGGTCCCGTACCAAAGAGGTGCCCTTGAGAGCGTCAGTGACGTAGCTAAGAGCACCGACAAAGAGCTACCAAAATAGCTGAAACAATGGGAGAAAATAAATCGGTACCGCTTTATAACCTTCCATCCACAGGAAGGGCTTGTGCAGCAAATACTGCATTAGGCAAAGAACAGCAAATCGTTAAGCCCTGAAAACGCACAGGCTCACTTGAGTGTGGTTTTCAATTAAATGATACATCATCTTTGCTGCCCAGGAAGCACAGATTCCTTGAGGGCAGCAGAGAACCCAGCAGACTAAAAAGCCATTAAGATGCCCGGCATCATTTCCCGTCCCTGCTGGATGCTGACTGTGATCCCGCTCAGCCCACACACCAGTGTGTTTCCAGCCCATCTCCTCAGCACCTCCAGCCCTACCTGCACGAGGGACAACGAATTGAGCTTCACAGACCATCAAGAAGAGTAACTATTTGTATGAAGGCTGCAGCGATGCACGGCTCCAGCACTGGGTGATGCTCCCATTGCAGCACTGCGTGCAAAGGGGACCCTGGTTGGGACTCCGTGACATCAGTGGTGACAGCAGCAGGATGGTGACATCGCAGACCTGGGCAGGGGTTCTGCAGCAGGTGTGTGAGTATGGCCAAAGAACTCAATTGGATCCGATGACAGACCCCCTGCTTAGATGTGAGGCACTGGCACGGGTTGCCCAGGGAGGTGGTGGGTGCCCCATCCCTGCAGACACCCAGGATCAGGCTGGATGGGGCTCTGAGCACTGATGGAGCTGTGGGTGTCCCTGTTTGCTGCAGACAGTGGGACCGGGTGGCCTTTCAGGGTCCCTTTCAACTCAAATGATTCCATGATTCTAAGTTTAAATGTTTTCTTTGTACCTCTTCCATGAGATAAGTGTCCCAAATACTTCCTGCGTAAACACAGCGCCCAACCTGACTGTTGAACTATGGGGGGCTGGCACTGGGTGATCATTAAGGTCCCTCCCAGCCCAAGCCATCCTATCATTTACAAGTGAAAACGAGAGCACCTGGATGGCATTTTAGGATTTTAAAAAAGCAACAGAAAAAGCTCTCAGATGTGAAACTACGACCAGCTCCCATAGCAGCACCGTTCTTCCTCCTTCTCATACAGAGGAGCCAAAGTCACCAGCAGACACCTCAAATCCCATCAACTCTTTCCTGAAAGCTTTTGTCTGCAGCACCTCCACAACAGGTACCACAGACAGCCAGCAACAGGGACAAACCTGGGAGCTGCTCCTTCCACAGGGCTGCCAACACCTCTGTTTCCATCAGCAGGGCTCAAACAACGTCCCCCTCTGAACCTACCCAGAAAAGGGAGTGCTGTCGCTGCCGGCTCTGCCATCACCTTCCCGTTCCCAATGGTAACCAGAGGCTGCATCTCCTGCAAACATCTCACCAGAGATATGCTTTGTGAAGTGTTGCAACGCCTGAAAACCTTGTTAACAGCAGGAAGTCTATTTAAAGTGGAATGAATATGATCATTAAGGAATAAAGAGGGAGTTTCAACACGGCAAAGACCTAGGGCTAGGGCGGGGAGGCAGTGGCTCCGCTGGCGTATTTACAGTTTTACATCTCAAAGTCCCATCGCAGGATAATGGGGAAGGGAACTCCATCAGATCAAACTCGCTTAATACAAAGCCAAAATGTCCATTTGCTAGAGGAAAGAATGAAATTTAATACGGGAGGGTAGGGGAAAAAGAAAAGGAAATGGATGGGAGGTGCCAGGTGGGACGAAGGCAGTGCTCCCCACACACATAATTCCAGGGGCTGCTTTGTCGGCCCCTGAATTAGGGGAAATCCAGAGCACCTCAATTAAAATCCACCTGGAGCCCTTCCTCCCCACAGCACACCCCACAATTGGGAATCTACCCCTTCCCCTGGCTGGGCTGCAGCTGCCATGCTGATGTTTGGAGCCGTCTCAGCTCAAGCATCAGCACGCGTTATCCATTCTCAGTGCTTGGGGATATAGGTGGGGAAAAAAAAGGGCAAAAAGCAGAGGCAGCCCACCCCTACACACGGAGCTGCAAGGTCACCCTGCCACAGGCTGCATCTGCTCAGGTGCTGGAGAGAAAAACAAAGAAACCTCAAGAGCAGCAGGAGCTCCGGTTTTTTGTTTGCTTGTGATATGGCTTCCCCACTTCCAATCAAGAAGTAGCTGCTATGTACAGAGGGAAAGGTGAGCTTTTTGTGCTGAAAACTCCTGAATTCACCTGTTTGTTAATCAGACGAGTCCGCCGGCGTAGCTTAATCATTAACCAGAAGCAGAGCTCCCAGTGTTGGCTCCTCGATGTTTAAGAGACGTGTGGGGACCGATGGTGACAATGTGTGAGGCCAACACGATGCTGCTGTCACAGCCAAGCCTTATTCCTGCCACTGTCCCACCCCACAGAGGCAGAGCCAAGTATAGGACCACTTTCTGCTCTCCACTGCACTCCAGCCAAACTCAGGTCCCACTCCAAAGCAATAGCAGCTCACTCAGAGGGAGACCTGTGGCACCAGCAATACAAAAGTCCATCAAGTAAAAGCAACCACAGTGATGCATGTCATTTCTGCACTGCAGCATGACAGTTAGAGCTGACTGCCCAATGCAATTCACAGGCTTCCTGCTCCTGGTCTGCAGGAACAAGCACTCCCAGCTGTGCAGGAGAGAAGCTGTGGACCCACAGACATACAGCAACTGCAGCCAGCCCAGCCTCTCGCTGCCTCTTGCTTTCACCACTCTGTTCATTTCTAAATATATTCTACTGTCTTTCCAAATTACCACTCCATTACAACAATTTTCCTTGAAGATATTGCCGGCTGTGGGCAAACCACAGGAGTGCTCAGGTTGTTACATGCATCAGCTAGTTAAGTGCTACGAGGATGCTGAGCGCACACTTCTTGCTCTCCAACTCGCATTAATCCTCACCGTAACATACTCCGATCTCCCAAGTTTGGGACTTTTGGAGTCCTCGAGTTCTGCACTCCATTCACCTGATCAGAAGCCATGAGCACCGCAAGCCACCTCGCAACGTAACCCTTACACACCTCATCTCACTCTTCAGCACAAACCCTCTGCGTACCACTCCGTCACCGCAGCAATTAGCTACTCCATTTTGCACAACATATTGAGAAAGCGCAGTTGATTAGGGCAGTAATTGCATCTTTATGAGCTTTTAAAGCAGCTCTCATAGCCAGGAACGCGAGGCGGACTGACTGCACATCTCACGTATGGAAAATAACCCAGGGAAAGCCAAGGACAGAGAGAAACGGTGAGTTTTGCTTTCAGCGCTGTCAGTAATTAATTCCACATGAAGAGGTGCTCCAGCACAAGCCACCCCCGTGACGAGCTGAAACCATTTTTTTTTGCCAGAGGAAAGGAAGAAACAAAGACCTGAAACCTTACCTCTACCTTCCAGAGGTGAAAGATGGTTCATGGGAAAAACTGGACTCTTCGGGTGATCAAACAGCAAACCAACAGGGTCCTAGGGCTCCAGCACACGCGGGCATCGGCCGGCCATGGGCAGTCTTCACATGAACTCTACTGACAGGGGCCCAGCAGGGACTCCTATTCAGGGACTCCTGAATCCTGCCAAGGAAAAGACAGTTTGTCTGCATCCTCTCTCAAGCAATTCACAAGGTGCGATTTTAAGTGGGAAAACAGCAGCGTTGAGGTCAACTACTAATTTGCAGCGGCGTCGCTAATAGCTCGTTGACCTCAACGCTGTAAACTGTGAAGGGTTTGCATGATTATTATTCCTTTGCGAAAGAATTCATCAAGGTTCCTCACCCTGCAAGTTATTGGGGGAAACCAAATAGATGAGAGCTGAGCACTCCGTATCCGTCGTTCCCCCCTCCCTCTTTGCCAATGCCACTCCTAAGGAGCAACGATTCCCCTCCAGAAAAACACATCTCGGAGCGAGACAGCATCAATGCCACGAGGAGATAAAAACCAGCACCAGAAAATTACAGTTGGTGTTTACAGGCAACAGGCCGCAGACCACCACCCAACTCGTAAAGCACAGAGATAATTAGACCTCTCGGTGCCTCGCAAAGGCGCGGACGGTAAATTGCTGCTGTTGCTAAGCTTGGAGCTAGATCCGGATCAAGGGGATTTCTCAGGTCCCTCCTCTTCCGCAGACCTGCGGCATCGCCTTCGATGGCGACGCGGCCTCCGAGCCCGAGATGAACGTGAGTAATTAGTCCCCTCCCCAAGCACAAGTGCTGTAACGAGGTATCAAGATGTCCATTTGCTTCTGCTGCCCTCTCTCCCGTGAGCGGCACCAGTCTGCACCTTGTTCCTCTCCATCCAAACGCTGGTTATCTCAGCACAGCCATGCTACTTGGCTGAGAAGTGAAAATGGTACTCCTCATATTACTAAGTACTGCCTGAATTCTCATGAAAAGTCATTTTAAAGCAACTACAGAGATGAGCTTTAGAAAATGGTTTCCAAGCCCATCCATGCATTGCAGGTTCTACAGCCAAGCTCGCTTCTTGCTCTCTCGCTCCTCCATCAATGAGACACAAGTCACAGTATTGCCTTGGAACTTTGCTTGGAAGCATCCACACAATGCCATTAATCTTAATTAAGGCTGAGGGAGCCGGGCTTGTTCAGCCTGGAGAAGAAAAAGCTGTGGGATGACTTCATTGCAACCTTCCAGTACCTACAGGGAGCCTATAAACAGGAGGGGAGTCAACTCTTTACAAGGGTAGATAATGGCAGGACAAGGGGAAATGGCTTTAAGTTGAAGGAGGGAAGATTTAGGTTGGATATCAGGGGGAAGTTCTTTACAGTGAGAGTGGTGAGGTGCTGGAACAGCTGCCCAGAGAGGCTGTGGATGCCCCGTCCATCCCTGGAGGTGTTCAAGGCCAGGCTGGATGGGGCCCTGGGCAGCCTGGGCTGGTATTAGATGTGGGGGGCTGTGGCCCTGCATGCATCAGGGGGGTTGGAGCTCTGTGATCATTGAGGTCCCTTCCAACCCAAGCCATTCTGTGATACTATGATTAATCAACCTCCAACACCTAGGAGCTGATAGGAATCTCAAGTACATAACTGCAGGGACCCTCTGCAGTCCAGAAGCAGTGGGTCCACATGTTCCCGATGGAGATATCCCACGGGCACATGGCCCCATGGACATGAGGCACCAACAGGAGATGCTGCCCCAATGGAGATGCCCACGGCCAACCCATCATAAAAGCTGGCACGGAGTTGGCAGAAAACCCCTTCATTTTTTTTATGGCCTTTTGTGGCCTTCTCTTTTTTAGACACACAGCCCAGCTCGCAGGACAGACAGACAAGCTGTGGGGCCAGGTGTGGGACTGGAAGAGGCAGCAGGCGGATCAGATTTGGTCCCCAAGGAACCACCACTTTCAGAGTCTGCATTAGTGTGATAAATTACCTCCAAGGTATGTCTTTTTTCTTCCTCTTCCTCTCACAGGGTTACAGCTTTACTAGGGTAAATTTAGGGCTCCAAATACGAGCACCTAAGGTGAGCCGAGGAGAGAACAATCGCTGCCTCAGACCCATTTCTCTCTTGCTACTACAGAAGAAATGACATGGATGCAGTCATTAGAATGCCATCCGTCATTAGCAACACGAGGCTATTATCAGTCACTCACTGCGATTCAGTCATGAAAAATCTAGGAGGCAAAAGGAGGGAGGACAAAGCCACGGGGAGGGGATGTCTGCTGAAGCACCCAGCCCTGCACGCACACATGCATGGCAATGGGCACAAAAATGGCACTCGCTGCCATATGGCATTGGCTCCCAGTCTAAAAGCTGGGTTTTAATGGCAGACACAGGGATTCTGAGGAAAGCCAGAAGTCAGCAGTGGACACGGTGGATTTATTCGTAACAACCACATTTCTCATCAGGGCAAAACCTAAACCAGCACCCTCCATCCTCAGCACGGTGGGAGGCCTTTTTCACCTCCCTGAGGATAAACAGATGGGCTGATTCAAAGGAGGGAGCACTAAAATACAAAAAAAACATGAATACCTATGGAAATACTGAGAACGCCTTTCTGGATCCCTACGGCGAGGTGTGTGGCTGGGGGGAAATCAGGCTCCTACTGATAAAAAGGGAGATTGTTCCTGTCTTATGCCCACCTCCAGCTGCCTCTCATGAAACTGAAAGCAACTATCAGATCAGTATAGAGAGAGATACGTGAGAGAGAACAAGTCAGTTGTTCCCACATTAAAATGTACCCGAAATGAAGTGGTACAAAACAGCAAGAGAAGTCAAGTGGCACAGGAAGAACCACAGTACTGGGGGGTCTGAGTGCATCAAGTTATACTCATTATCCAGGAGCAACAAATTCCACCAGCGGCTGAGTTTGAGCAGCTACCAACAGTATCACAGGAACAGCAGAAGAATGCAATGAATATTGCTGTTTGTTAATTAAGAAAGAAAGCAGATGGTATAGGCAAGCCACAGGATGATACAGAAACATCTTCTCCAAATGGCATTACGGGCAGATGTGAAACAACAGCTAAGAGAGATGGTCATTTTAAGTCAGGAGATCTTCATAGAACCCTCGGAGTTGGAAGGGACCCTTCAAGGCCATCTGGTCCAACCCCCCTGCACTGAACAGGGACACCCACAGCTCCATCAGCACTCACAGCCCCATCCAGCCTGACCTTGGCTGTCTGCAGGGACGGGGCACCCACCACCACTCTGGGCAGCCTGTATCCCAGGGGCTTTGATGGAGTTGCATGAGAAATCCTCCGGGCCACTCAACCACTGCTCAGCAAGAGTTAATCTGAAGATTTGGGAACTCAAAGCAACGCTGTTGTACCAAGATTTTAAACACCAGGAGGAAGACCAGGCAACGAGGAGCATTCAGTACAGCTCACATCACAAGGAAGACGAGGGATGCGCTGTTATTAACCCTGATTAGGAATCACAGGAAGTAAATAACTGATGTTTATCAACACAGATCAGTTCTGTGTGTTTTTATCAGGACTGCAAGGCTGCCTGCAGACCTTAACAGCTCTGATGCAACGTACTTGGAGTTCTGTAAATCATTTAACTTTGCAAAGTATCATTTCCAAAGTAACTGGAATTGCATTACGTAACACGGAATACATTAAATAGATTAATAATTGGCCAAGTAACAAGTCATAAAATAGACCCAGATCATCATTAATCAGGTGCTCGGGCTGAAATCCCAGAGGAATCAGCCCTTGTGCCCTACATTACTCATGTTCCTCCAGGTCAGGAGCAAAAGCCACCGCACCTCCAATTCACATCGGCTCCTACAGCTGCAGGTGGTAAAGGACACAACATCTGCATCCTTCAGCACAGTGACTACGAACAAAGGCGTTGCACATCTCCATCATCACGTGCAAACTTGCAGCTGGGGCCAGATCCCTTCTCTCCAAGCCAGATGAGCTGTAGCAGAGAAGGGATGCAAGGGCAGCTTCATGCTAGCAGCTGCCTGCTTGGTGCAAGAATGAGGGAGCAGCAACTGAAAGTAGCAGGTGGCACGTCCAAACCCAAACAAGAGGCGGTGGTTTTCTCACACATGACCCAGCACGGCGGTGCAGCTCCCTGCCTAAGGATGCTGTGCACGCTGCAAGTCTGTGAGAGTGCAGGGAGGGTTGGTGAGGCACAGAGCAAAGACCCACCGGCGGGGAGCAGAGGGACGGAAATCATCTCTGGCTGAGAGAGTCCTGGAGGTGTTAAACGATCGGGGGCCGGAGAGCTGGGGAAGTGTCAGACAGCCCTCACGTCCCTCCGGAGGCTGCACTTTTAGCAAGAGGCTATCTCTTAAAGCAGAGCTGCTATTTGCCGCAGAGCAAACATCTTGCAAAGAAGTAACCTGAGGGGAAAACCACTGTGATGGTGGAGAAGTGAGCGCCCGCAGCTCCCCAGCGCAGCTCCCTTTGGCAGCAGCACACAAAGCCTTAGCGAAGCACTGGCACACAGTGAGGCACTGACACAGGTCCCCCAGAGAGGCTGTGGATGTCCCTGCAGACAGCCAAGGTCGGACTGGATGGGGCTGTGAGCACTGATGGAGCTGTGGGTGCCTCTGCTCGCTGCAGGAGTTGGACCACAGACGGGTGCCTTCCAACTCAACCGATTCCGTGCCTCTGTGCTGCTGGACCAACGTGAATGCCTCCTTTTAGGGGTATTTAGGACACTCAGGCAGCAGCCTGAAGGCAATGCTAATTCTCACTGCTTTCCCCACGAACGTACTCACTTTCAGGCGCCCTTTAAATTGGATTTTCTCCACAACATACAAACCCTTTTACGCATCTGGGGAGCCTCTCTCTCTCCTTATCTAATTTTTCATGTGCCGCTGCCTGATTTATACCCGATACCAAATAAGCATTGCAGGAGATGGGGAGAAAAACCATCTTGCGAGAGGGCTGCATCTGCTTGCCAGTTAACTGTCGCAAATTAAAAGGTCAGAAAAACAATCGCTGCGTTTCGAGAGAATAATTCCACACAACTAAGAAGGCAGCAACAGCAACAGCAACAAATATATTAACTTTGTTCCAGTAAAGTGAGCTGTCTTATCTGCCCATGAGGAAGTTTAATAAACAGCTTTCTGTACTTGTAAGGGTTTTGAACGCGTGCCAGGTTGTGCAGGGATCCTGCTTGCCCGAGCTGGAACCGCAGGGCTCTAAATGAAAAGCAGAAAGTGTAAAATGTGTTTTAGAAGAAATCTGAAGAAGAAATGGATTGGCTTTGTTAGTTCGGCCAGTCGATAACGACGGGCAATGTTATTACTGAAGTTACATCTGCAGATTGCTCCTGCTGTTACAGACCCAGACCCAGGAACTGATCTGATCCCAGAGAACCAGGCGCTCCCACGAGCCCAGCACACGGCACAGCCCGAGCCAGCAGCCCTGTATGGCCGGGGCTGGCTGCAGGTGGAAGCTCTTTACTCAAAGGGCAGTGCTGCTGCACAGAAAGCTGCGAGTGCCCCATACCTGGGGAGGCTCAGGGCCAGGCTGGATGGATCCCCGAGCAGCCCAAGCTGGTGGGAGCATGGAGGGTCTTCCAGCAGAACTCCACATGACCCGTGTGCCCGTGAATGCTCACCTTGCCATAAAGCTGCCGCACTGCTGCTGGCTTTTGTTCCTTCAACGCAGGGCTCAGAGCTCCTGTTTTTTGCCTTCATGCAAATCGCCGTTGTTTCGAACCAGCTCAAGGCTTCACAGGTGCTGCAAACCTGCAGTAGCATTTCGCTGGCCGAATTCACCCAGCTGGAACGCTCAGAATCACAGAACCATAGAATATCCCGGGCTGCAAGGGACCCACAAGGCTCATGGAGCCCAACCCCCGGGTCCCCACACATCACCCCTCAAACCCAAACCCTATGGCTGAGAGCGGTGTCCCAGAGCCCCCTGAGCTCCAGCATTGGGGCCGTGCCCACTGCCCTGTGGAGCCGCTCCATGCCCGCCGCCCTGTGGGGCAGAACCTTCCCCTAACCCCCACCTGCCCCTCCAGCACACCCGGCAGGACTCCGCTTTGCTCTTTAAACCACAGCAATCTGGGCTAAGAAATTCCTTCGCCGCTCCAAACCCCAAAGTGCCAACCACGAGGTGTCACAGAGCAGCACTGGAGCTGCCTGACTGCCGTGCAACGCAGGAACTGCACTCATTACTGCAGCAAGCTGAGCTGGAGGCAGGCTGAAAGCAGAAGTGTGCCTGAAGGGGGGAAAGTCCCCCATCCAACACAACCCAGAGCACGTTCCTATCCACGCAGCGCCCAGCAGCCCGGGTGCCCATTCACTGCCTTGTGCTATCAACTGCCAAATTAGTCCATGGTTTGTTCCTGGTCCAAAGAACCACCAGATTTATGGCCAACAACTCTCAAGTCATTAACTGCTCTAACTGCACGCTTCGTATTAGTTTTTAATAACTTCCTGATATAGATTAGATCAGACTTTCCTCCTCCCTCGCTGGCTGAATCAGCCCTGTGAGTTCAGCTATCACCCGGATTTTTGGAACAACTTCCACATTCCCAGAATATTCATTTTCTCTCATTAGGATGAATCTGGTTGCCGGCCAAATGCACGCAAATAATTATTTACACAGCTTAATACGCCTGCATTGCTCGGGCTCCTCTTCCTCCGAACCCAACAGCTATCTCAACAAGATCCTACTGTCATTTGCAAACTATTTTGTCACCGATGCCAAAGGGTGATAACTGCTTGCCTTCCTGGTGTCAGCTCGTTGGAAACGCTGAAACTGCACTGCGTTTCCAAAGGGCTATACTTAGAGCTATCTCTAAGTAATCTAGCAGAGATGATCTCGTACAGAAGAGAAGAACTGGTCTGAAGAGCTCTGCAAATGCTAATTCCATGTGCTGCGAAGAAGGCGCATGTTTGAAAGTGGAATTTAAGCTGTCACAAGTTCCCCGTTCCAACAAAACCAGCTGCTACCACCCTTCAAAAGAAAAATCATTAATCAGAGTTCTCCTGCACAGAACAACCTTCCTCTGCACAACGTGGGCCTGCCTTGTTGTTCTTTTCTACCTTTTTTTTTTTCCCTCTCTGTTCAATGGCAATGATTGCACATGGGGCTGCATGGGTACCGCCATGGTACAGCTATCATAGGATCATAGAATGGCCTGGGTTGAAAAGGACCACAATGATCATCTGGTTTCAACCCCCTGCTATGTGCAGGGCTGCCAACCAGCAGACCAGGCTGCCCAGAGCCACATCCAGCCTGGCCTTGAATGCCTCCAGGGATGGGGCATCCACAGCCTCCTTGGGCAACCTGTTCAGTGCGTCACCACCCTCTGGGTGAAGATATGAATATGGACTATATGAAGGGTACTGTATATGAACTACAGAGATTTCAGTAATTTTAGCCCATAGGATCAGTAAGGCTGGAAAAAACCTCTAAGATCACCCAATGCAAGTGTCCACCTACCACCAATATTGACCACTGACCACATCCCTGAGTGCTACATCTGCCCTTTGCTTTCACACCTCCAGGGATGATGGCCCCACCACCCCCCTGGACAGTCCACGCCACTGCATCACTGCTCCTTCAGAGAGGAAATTCTCCCCACTACCCAACCTGATAAAACAATGAGGATTCCTCAGTGTCCAAGACAACAACTTTGCTGCTAACTCGTACATCTGGACTTCTAGCTCTTTATTACCATCACATTCCACTTCTCAACTCTAAAGATGCTTTATTGTATTGACTTTAAAACCAGCTCTCTCAGGCGGGGGAAGGGAGGGCTTCGGACCCTGTGAAATCCCAATTCTTTTGATTTCAAGGAATTTGGAATTTCATCACACATATTATTTCATGAGGGCCGAGGTCACGCTGCACAATGGGAAAAACATGGATATACAGGCAGTGTTTCACAATAAGAGTAGTGAAGCTCTGGCACAGATTGCCCAGATTGGTGGTGGATGTCCCTGAAGACAGCCAAGGTCAGGCTGGATGGGGCTCCGAGCACTGGTGGAGCTGTGGATGTCCCTGTTCAGTGCAGGGAGTGGGACCAGACAGCATCTAAAAGTCCCTTCCAACTCAAATGACTATGGTTCTGTGACTACAAATGCCATGAGAGTAGTTCCCCAACAGGCATTCCCAGGTAGAAACCCTTTCTCATATACCATCCCCAGAGGGAGCAATGAAGCTGAGGACACAGAGGTGTCCTCAGCCAACACCAAGAACACAAAGACATCATTTGCACATTCAGCAGCTCTCCGTGCATACGCAAAGATATAACTCACACCAAACTAATGGCTTCATCCAGCAGGAGGAAAGGAAGTCATGGTGGCAGCTACGTAAGCCCAAGTGGAAGAGGCAAAGTGCTCTGAGATAGAGGAGGTTTAGGTTAGGTATTAGGAGGAAGTTTTTCACCCAGAGGGTGGTGACGCACTGAACAGGTTGCCCAAGGAGGCTGTGGATGCCCCATCCCTGGAGGCATTCAAGGCCAGGCTGGATGTGGCTCTGGGCAGCCTGGTCTGCTGGTTGGCGACCCTGCACATAGCAGGGGGGTGAAACCAGATGAGCACTGTGGTCCTTTTCAACCCAGGCCATTCTATGATTCTATGAAGTGGACACGTCTCCATGGGATCAACATCCCTGGCCCTGGCCCCATGATTTCTGATCTGTATCTCATCATCTTTATTGAATCCAAACTGTGGCAGAGCTCGTTATATCCAAAAGCAATTTAGAGGTTGCGAGGAAGCCGACTCAAAAGGCTTCACTAAAAAGCAAAGCCGATGAAATAATTCTAGGATGTTCTCTGACACTTGTTAAGTGTCATGCCTTAATGATTCAATACACTGGGATGATGAAGGGGAAAAAAGAAATAAAGATGACTTTCAGTAACAACCAACACTCCAAGATGTGAAAAGCTGCACGGCTCTCTCTGCCCCCATTACTCACATCTGAGATTATTATACAATGCAGATAGCTCAGATAAACAGAGCGGGTATGAGCTCAGGAGCACCGTGCTGACTCTAATCCCTGACTGCCCATTAAATAACACAAAGCATATTAATACTACAGAAACAATTATGCTGGGATTGTAACTCCAGATATTAAGGAATCGCACAGTTCCACATATGCGTAATATAGGAATAGGGAGTTATGACTACAGAAGGAAAATTCAGTAGTAAAGAGGCAATTGTGAGAATTCTAATGAGGAAAAAAAGATTAAAAACAACAAAAAGCAAAACCTTCATCACCGCTAAGTTCCTCCGCATTAAAACATAATAGCGTGCAAGCAGCTTAAAATGCATGTTTACCCTTCTTAATTATTTCAGTACGGCACTTGGAAAAGAAAAAGCTGAGGTTTTATCAAAAGCCAAATTACTTAAAGCTGGAAGAATGCTTCTAGAAGGCTCCCAGGTAAGGAGTGAGGCTGGGAAGCAGCTCCTGCCTTGTGCTGTACTGGAGGCTGAGGGAGGGCACGGAGCCCAGGCTTTGCAGACAGGGTGCTGCTCATCAGCCCGGTGCCTGGCTGCTGCTTTAGATTTAAAGGTTTATCTTGAATAAAGAGAATAGAGAACCTGTGTTTATACAGAAGAGCCGTTGTTAAGTGGAAAGCTTTGCATAGAATCATAGGATGGCTTGGGTTGGAAGGGACCTTAAAGATCACGGAGCTTCAGTCCCTTTGCTTTAGGCTGAGTGCCCCCACCTGCTCTGGCTGCCCAGGGCTCCATCCATGGCCTTGGGCATCCCCAGCTTCTCTGGGCAACACATTCCAGTACATCTTCTAGCTTTCTTATTAAAACAAACCATCAAAAAATCAGCAATTTCAAGCTGCCCTAAGTTTATCTTCATTCACAATTTTGGCTCTGTCTGATTTCCGGCATCAGTTGGGAATATTGGTCAGTATTTCAGCTTTGCTCTCTGACCAACCGTGCTGCAACGGCGAGCAGTGAGCTCCTGTGGGCAGCCCCCGCTGCTGACATCCACTGTCACACCACATCAGATCATCCCTCGTACTTAAAGAGGGCAGATTTAGGTTGGATATAAGGAAGAAGCCTTTTACAGTGAGAGTGGTGAGGTGCTGGTACAGGTTGCCAAGAGATGTGGTTGATGCCTCATCCCTGGAGACTTTGAAGGCCAGGCCGGACCAGGCCCTGGGCAACCTGATGTAGCTGTGGTGTCCCAGTTCATTGCAGGGGAGTTGGACTGGATGGCCTTCAGAGGTCCCTTCCAACCCTAAGCCAAATGGTGCTGAATGGGACCGTACAAGCAGAGTAAGCAGAGTTCCATCCGCCACGGACCCAAAGCTGAGCTCCATGCTGTCAGTGCCATTCCAGAGAGCTCAGCTGAGGGCTTCCACCTGCAGCCAGCAGCACTGGGAGCTGCCCCGGTCCTGCGAAGCTCCCCAAGCACTGCAGCCCATTTTCGGAATCAAAAGCAGACAGTAAACAAATCAAAGTGCACACAAACAGGAGGGTTATTTGGGCAGTTCCTGGGATACAACATCCCTCCTCCTCATCCAGCAGAAATGCAGAAAAGCAGAATCTCAGCCCCAGCTCTGTCCATTGGTTTGCTATAGCAGGGAATTTCCTCCTCCTTTTCCAACAGCAGCTCCTCAGCCACACACATTTGGCACTTTGTGAGAAAATAACGCACTGAAGCGCTTAAAGGAGGGGTTGGAAGTAAGGAACGGCTCCACTGGGGGTGATGGTACCAATAGCTCCTTCAGTGGGGGGGATTTTTGGGTGGCCCTGTGTGGAGCTTGGAGTCGAACTGGACAATCTGTGTGGGTCCCTTCCAACTCAGTATGATTCTATGGAGAAACTTCAGTACAGGCTGCACCTCCTGGAAGAACTCCTTGCCGTCTCCAACTGAGGGTAGAATTTGATATACTCTCTTCTGACAAGCAAACGGCACAGCTAGGGCTTCACAAGTGTCACCTCCAATATCCATTCCAATCCCACACGATGTGCAGCCTCCACATCTCTGAGCCACCAGCTGAGGAGAGGGCTCTCTGGCTGCAGACCCTTCTCCTAAAGGGTGCTGAGCAGAAAAAGCAGCGCAGTGAGAACTGGGGACATCCAGGCGGAAGGCACAAGGATGGGGAAGGAAGGAGCACCCTGAGGTGCTCTGATGGGCGATTCCTCCATGCAGCCCATCAATTCTGATATTCTGTCATCACGGTTGGGTTGAGAGGGAATGGCCAAAGTTGCACCAGGGGAGGTTCGGGTTGGATATGAGGAACTATTTCTCCTCCAAAAGAGCAGCGCTGCAGTGGAACGGCTGCCCAGGGAGTGGTAGGGTCACCGTCCATGGCGGGGTTGAAGAAGCGTAGAGGTGTGGTACTGAGGGAGATGGGCAGTGGGCAGTATTGGTGACAGGTGGACGGTTGGACTAGATGACCTTAGTGGTCTTTTCCAACTTTACTGATTCTACGATACACTTCCTTCAGATGACTAGAAAGAGAGCATAGAAACTGCATGCTGACTAAAGCACCCATTATACTTTCTCCGTGTATCATTCCAAGTGCGATTGGTATTGCGGCAGGAGAGCACCCCGACTGCAGCTCACCGTACAGAAACATCAGCAGAAAAGAGAGAACATCACAATTCCATCAGAACAAACCGATACGTGTTACACGCAGTAAGCCTGCAAGTAAGCACCAGTCTTCGCCCCAGCAAGGTTTTTATCAGTCGGTGCAGCAGCAAAATGAATCAAAGCACAGGCTTAAAAGAGAAGGGAGAAGGAAGGCACGGGAACCCGGGCAAGCTTGCACTTTCTTCAGCTTCTGCAGGTGCAAAATGGGACTTATCAACAGCAACACCTTCCCTTCAGCGCTGTGCGATTTGCTCGCTTCGCCTTGCAGAGCGGCAGCGTCTCCTACACAAATGGCTTTGAAAACCTGTCACAGAGCTGGGAACGAAGGGAATGCTAACAGATGGCTAATCAAAGGGTTAGCTGCTGCTCCTGCAGCCGGAGGAAAGAGATCTTTCTGCAGCGAAAAGAAAGCACGTGAATTGTATCCGCACCAGAGGCTGAAGTCGAAAGAGTGGTTCTGTGCAATTTGGACTTAATATCTTCGCCTTCAGCCTGCAAACCCAGGCATTCCTGATGCTCAGTGGCTGAGAACAGCCCCTGTCACCAGCGGTCCTGCCAGCCAACTCCTGGTCACGTTCTCAAAACGTAAGCAGGCGCAGAGGAAGGCATCTGCGTTTCATTTCAGTGGGAAGACTTTCATTTATCGGCAGCCAAAGCTGCAGGACTATCACACAACCCGAGCTGTGGGTTGGAGGAGCATTTGGGAGTTTGCCCTTGAGAGGCCCCATCTGGAGTACTGCGTTCAGGTCTGGGGGCCCTCAGCACAAGAAAGACTGGGAGCTCTTGGAGGGGGTCCAGAGGGGAAGCCACAAAGATGATCAGAGGGCTGGAACATCTCCCCTATGAAGACAGGCTGAGGGAGCTGGGCTTGTTCAGCCTGGAGAAGAGAAGGTTGTGGGGTGACCTCATTGCAGCCTTCCAGTACCTACAGGGAGCCTACAAACAGGAGGGGAGTCAACTCTTTACAAGGGTAGATAATGGCAGGACAAGGGGAAGTGGTTTTTAGTTGAAGGAGGGAAGATTTAGGTTGGATATCAGGGGGAAGTTCTTTACAGTGAGAGCGGTGAGGTGCTGGAACAGCTGCCCAGAGAGGCTGTGGATGCCTCATCCCTGGAGGTGTTCAAGGCCAGGTTGGATGGGGCCCTGGGCAGCCTGGGCTGGTATTAGATGTGGAGGTTGGTGGCCCTGCCTGTGGTGGGGGGTTGGACCTTCATGATCCTTGAGGTCCCTTCCAACCCAGGCCATTCTGTGATTTGATTTTTATTTTTCAAATGTGCAGAATGTGAATGGACAACTCCGACGTCCTGCCACATGCCAGCAAGGGCTGTTAAGCACTGGACTGCAGCAAGAGACGCTGTTAAAATCAGCCTTTTGGAGATGAGCTTTATACATGAAATTTCCATGGTTACCTCCATGCAAGTTACCAAGGACTGGATGGGACTAAGCACTTATTTTTCCAAAGCCGTTTATAAGCATTTAAGAGATTTTTCCATTATTGCCTCAAAGTATTTCATACCATTAGCCACTGTTTTTCTGCTCATGTACATTATGTATTAAGTCTTAAGTAAAGCTTAATTTTATACTTCTACAGTTTACACGAACTGTGTTAGAGAACGGGAGATATGGCAGATGTTTGTATAAAACATCAAGCTAATACTGACAGCTAGCAAAGTGATAGCATGAATTCGAGGCTGTGAGAAAGAATCTTATTCTTCCAGTGGAGGAGACGGACGTTGGATGAAGACGTTGCCAGATGTTAGAAGTTGGAGCTGTATCTGCATCATAAGAGGTATGCAACAGCACTCAAGTGATACCCTGGTGTGGCCTCACCTGGAGCACCGGGCGCAGTTTGGGCATCACAGCATAAGGACAGAAAGCTGTTAGAGAGTATCCCAAGGAGGGCTATGAAATAGTGAAGCACACAGAGGCAGGGGGTGGGAGGAGGAGCTGAGGTCCCTTGTTTTGTTGCGCCCGGAGCAGAGGAGGATGAGCAACACCTCTGAGATACATCTCAAAAGCTCTATTGAAAAAGAGAAATGTTATTTCACAGGGGATGCCAACACACAATAGAAGAGCAGAGCTCGGACATCAGCTGCTCCATGAGTGCATGACAAAATAGCAGCGTGACTTCCACACCGGAATTGTCCCATACAGCAGCCAGCCCTGCCTTGCTTCACGTGCCCGGAGCAGCCAAACCCCGATAGCTCCCATCCTCCTGCCCCTCTGGTACCCACACCGTGACCTTTCTTTCTCTCCCCTGCACTCTGCATTAAAAAAATCCCCCCAGGTGTGAGGCAGGGCAGACAGCTAGTTCATCTGGAAGGTCTCAGTCCCACCCATCTGGGACTGTGGGTGTGCTATACTGGAATTAAAAAGACAGAAAATGAGTTACACACCCCTGTTATTTGCAGTCTTATCTACCTAAAAGTGCCAGAGGCACCCTCATCTCTGGGTCGGAGAGAATCGTTTCTTAACACGGAAGGCGAGTCACCCCAGAGCTGTGCAGATGGGTACGGGCTACATTGTGGATGTGGGGGTATCCCCCAGCCCCACCTTGGGATGCTCACTGGGGTGGCTGTGGGATCACTCAGTCCCCACACCCGTGGGCTCTGTGCCATCTGCAGTGGCTCTGCCCTAACGGGGCACACAGCCAAGATGCACTGAAGACTACTGAAATCCCAAAGAGGCACTTGGATAATTGCAAACCTGGGATAGTGCGATGAAGACATCATCTTGGTGACATGTGCCATGGCGTCCAAGGCAATCACACGGAGATACCTGGCCCTCAACAGTTCCTTTGTCAGGTTCTCGAGCACAACGGGCAGCAGATTGGTGTGATGCGGTGGAGCCAGAGGTTTCGATCCCAAACAAGAGCTCCTTGTGATCAAAACACCACAGGAATCTAAAAATATCTGGCCAGGGAGAACACCAACAAATATACAAATATTCCAAGGATGCTTCTCTGTTTGAAGGGATATATTCAGCTTTTTTTTTTTTTTTTTCTCCTTCTTCTTTCCTTCAAGGCTTTGTCACACAACTCAGCATCGCCCATACAAAGAGGTGCCTGCATGGGGGCACAGTGACAGCACACGTCAAAAGAAATTGCTTGAAAGCACCTAAGAGTCACTGAAATGCACTGGAAGCACTTCCTACAAACCTCGGGTGCTCTCAGTGGCGCTGCAGCAAATGGGCTTTTCGCTCTTTTCATAGAATCACAGAATGTTTAGGAGTTGGAAGGGACCCTTCAAGGCCATCTGATCCCACTCCCTGCACTGAGCAGGGACACCCACAGCTCCATCAGTGCTCAGAGCCCCGTCCAGCCTGACCTTGGCTGTCTGCAGGGATATCCACTGCCCCTCCTGGTAACCTGTGCCAGTGTCTCACTGCTCTCACCGTAAAACCTTCCTAAAATGAACAAACTAAAGGATAATAGTTGCAGATATTTCCATGCAGAAAAGCAGTGTTCAAGCTGACCTCTGGCAAGCTATCCACGCCGCCAGTGAAAATCATCTCAGAAAAATTCTGGCATGGAGAATAAGAGCGAGGCTACGTGGTGATCATCAGTAAGAATCCACATTACAGAGCCACCAGAGAGTGAGCCAGGCAAACCACACCAACACCCAGGAGCTACATTAAGCAAACACTACTTACTGAGAGCAAGGACTGGGATCCAACGCCAGTTCTGCCCGAGCTCTATGAGGGCAGGATCCTATCTGCTATGGAGACAGGATGGAAACCAGCTCCAAAGCCTCCTCCTGTGGACTTCAGCCCCTCTGGATGTGGTCTGAGAAGCAGTAATTATTCTTTTTCCTTTCTATTCTCAAAATAGGAAATAACAGACTGGGAGATAATGTTATCTTTCTCAATTCACTTAATAATAAGCCTAAACCTCTTAACACAGCCTGGCTGCAACGTCATGCGCGTGGAATCTAGAAAAGGGCCCATGCAAACTTAATGAGGTTCAATAAGGCCAAGTGCAGGGTGCTGTGCTCGGGTTGGGGCAATCCCAGGTATTTATACAGACTGGGGGAAGATCTCCTTGAGAGCAGCCCTGTGGAGAAGGACTTGGGGGTCCTGGTGGACGAGAAGCTGGACATGAGCCAGCAGTGTGCACTGGCAGTCCAAAAGGCCAACTGTGTTCTGGGCTGCATTAAAAAAGGGTGGCCAGCAGGGAGAGGGAGGTGGTTGTGCCCCTCTACTCAGCTCTTGTGAGACCCCATCTGCAGTACTGCATCCAGGCCTGGGGCCCCCAGTACAGGAAGGACATGGAGCTCTTGGAGCGGGTCCAGAGGAGGGCCACTAAGATGGTCAGAGGGCTGGAGCACCTCTCCTGTGAGGAAAGGTTGAGGGAACTGGGCTTGTTTAGCTTGGAGAAGAGAAGGCTGCGGGGAGACTTCATTGTGGCCTTCCAGTACTTGAAGGGAGCGTATAAACAGGAGGGGGAATGGCTGTTTATGAGGGTGGACAGTGATAGGACAAGGGGGAATGGTTTTAAACTGCGACAGGGGAGGTTTAGGTTGGATGTGAGGAGGAAGTTTTTCCCCCAGAGGGTGGTGACGCACTGAACAGGTTGCCCAAGGAGGCTGTGGATGCCCCATCCCTGGAGGCATTCAAGGCCAGGCTGGATGTGGCTCTGGGCAGCCTGGTCTGCTGGTTGGCGACCCTGCACATAGCAGGGGGTTGGAACCGGATGGTCACTGTGGTCCTTTTCAACCCAGGCCATTCTATGATATGATTCTCTGATAAAAGGGAGACAGACAAATCTGATTCCCAAGAAAATCCATGGCCTGGAACATGGTGGGAACCACAGGATGCAGGACGTACAGTTTTACAGCCATGCACACCCTGCAAATGGTGGCTCGCTATGAGCGCCTGCAACTTATTAACTCTCCTCGCAGATGTGACTGCAGCCAACATCCCTGCTTTAGCCAACTGATGAAATGAAGAACATTTGCCCCAGGCTTGAATGGATGTTTCATTAATTATGTGAGAATTAAGCTGAGATCAAGCAAAGATAGAGACCTCTCTTGCAAGAGCAGAGGTCAAGAACTGAGCATTTGTTTAATTTCTTGGACAACAACAAACTGACTTCAGCAAGAAGCGACATCCAACAAATGCATTCTTAAACACGGGCCTGAGATTTCTGTAACACTAATATTTGTGTATAGGCTGCCTCCATTGAAGCAACCCAATTAATGCTTCCCAGCTTACGAACTTCCTCCATGTGGGGAGAGAGACTCAAGTTGGGTACCAGCGCGCATAATCCACTGGAAAGCTCTGGTCCTTGGTGCCCCATCCATGGCCTTGGGCACCTCCAGGGATGGGGCACCCACAGCTCTCCGGGCAGTCTGTGCCTCACTGCCCTCAGCACGTACAAGTTCTAATTTGAAACACCTACCCAAAATGAAGTACTTTTCCCCCAGAAGGCGCTGCTCTCCTGCCAAGCTGCTGAAACAGGCATCTCTCTCTCCCTGTTCGCAGAAATAGATGTATGATCTTTCAAGATAAGAAGCAAAACACAGTGAAAACTCCTCATTCTAGGGCATTTTATATAATTTTCTTTCAAGTGGATTTTGTTGACCCCTGAGGTGTTCTCATGGATTTCCAGCTGCAGGATGGTCACACGTGTAAGTGGAAGACTCCATGCCACCATCCTACAAAGAGCAGCCTACAGCTTTCCAATCCTAAACACCAAGGGAGGCAATGAGCTTGTAAGATGAGCTGACTTGACCCCTAAAACAGTTCCAAGTTGTTTGCAAAAGATTATTTTTTCTATGGAAGAATTTGCCATTATTTTCCTCTGCTCACACAAGTGTACATATGAATCCTTGTCGTTTTAGGCTTTGAGCACAACAAGTAATTTATGAATTTTTTAAACATAAAAATAAGGGTTCACGTCACTCAGAGATGGAGGCAAGCTCCAGCCAAGAACTGGGGAAGGCAAGAAAAAGAGGACTGGATGCAATCTCCTAAATTACTATATGGAAATGACATGTGTGAAAAACACTACGCTTCCAAAAGTTCCGACGTGAAGCAAGTACTTCCATCACTTATCAGAACCTGGGAATGTCTAGGACTTCCTGCCTTAGCAGCTCCTCTCCCACAAAACCCACAGCAGACGCTGAAAATCATCCACCTCTTCCCAATTTCTTGCAGGGATCTTACCACGGTGCCTTCACCCTCTTTGAAACACAGGGAAAATATCATCATAGAATCACAGAATGGCCTGGGTTGAAAAGGACCACGATGACCATCCGGTTCCAACCCCCTGCTCTGTGCAGGGTCGCCAACCAGCAGACCAGGCTGCCCAGAGCCACATCCAGCCTGGCCTTGAATGCCTCCAGGGATGGGGCATCCACAACCTCCTTGGGCAACCCAACGCAGCTCAGTTGCTGCTGGTGGTGGAGGTGGTGGAGTCACCGACCCTGGAGGTGTTCAAGGAACATTGGACATTGTGTGGAGGGACGTGGTTTAGTGAGAACTATTGGTGATGGGTGAATGGTTGGACTGGATGATCCTGTGGGTCTTTTCCAACCTTCGTGATTCTATGGTTTTTGGATGAAAAGGGCCTCCCTGACTGTCGGACCTCTCCTCCAACTGGAACTACAGGTGGTGTGCCCAGAGCAAGCGCCTGTTTCCATGACAAGCCTGGCAGTTGCTTGGGAGCTTCAAAGTCAAAGTTGGCCAGAATGCCAAGCAGCACGCTGCTGAGGAGCCTGGCTGAGACAGAACCAATCCTCTAGGACAAATACGCTGTATAAACACCATAACATCACCTACTTAAAAGTACTATTACTGATAATACAGAACTGCTGCGAATTTTCTAACACGATAATAAATGTGAGCGCAAATATTTGTTAGTGCTGAGCAGAAGGACATGAGCAGAAGAGATCCTGCCCCCAAGCTGCTTCAAATGAACCAGAGCTCCTGGGGCATCCCAAATTGTCTCCAGGCGTTGAACCCCTTGGAGATGCCATTCCACCACCGCATTTTCCTGACGGCCTCTCCATCCACATCCATCCCTTGTTTCAGCCTTTTGGTGTCTTCTAACTAAATTCCTTCTTCTGCTCGGCATTAAAACTACAGTTTTGCTTTGTGTTTTATAAAGCAGTATTAATATTTTACGATTGCATTCTTCTGCATTCCAAACATATAAATAACTCCAGATTGCCGAGCGCTTCAGCCGCCAAGAATATGTTCTCTTTACCCTCTTCTGACTTCTTGTGTTGCAGGAGGAAAAAAAAAAGTATGAGAGCTATAATGAAAATGCAGTCTGACATCACTGTAATTCTAGGCTTGTTCAAAGACTTTACATCTTTAAAAGAATACAAAATCATCCTAGCAGGTCTGTTCAGCAGGGCAGTAGTAATGCAGTTGTAATGGAACTGTACAAACCGAGCAGGCAAGACAAGAGGCTCTACAGTGGGAATGCTGTGCTGAGGCTATTTACTAATTTCTCCTTCTGTTTCCTTCTGTGTAGATGCATTCTATGGTCAGTGACACATAGTTGGATCAGAGCACTGTGAGGCTGCTGGTGTAGGAGGGACCACGAGAGCTGCTGGCAGAAGCTGCCACCTGGACCTCACGCCATCACACATAGCACAGGAGTTAGGAGGAAAAGTCTGAAATGATACAATGCCCAGCTATGAGGATACCCTCTGAGATTTTCCACATACACCCAACCGTGCTGAGGTTATCATTTTCTCAAGGCCCCCTCCAGTCATTTGTATTCTCTCCATCCTATGTTGAATCAACCTTTCTTCAGAAAAGCAACTCAGAAGTCTCATCTCAACCCCAGTTCAGTATTTCCATTCTCCCTCCTGCAATACCTGCAATCAACACTAACCAACACCAGCAACGAATGTGTTCCACTTAAAACTAAGAAAACACAGACCAAAAAGTCAGGTAATCCCAAGGGCTAACATAGCCAAAGTCAGCCCTCCCAGCCACGCTGCTTCCAGCTTCTCACCAGGCTGCTGTCTGTGGGGTTGGGGTTGTTTCATGGGTTTATGCAGGGGTTGTTTCATGCTTTGCTCATTGAGGCCTGACCCTTCACGTCCATAGCTGGCCACCAAATCTTTCACCACAAATGCATCCCATAGCAGGAGGCCATCACAGCCTGACACCACTGCAAATCAGCAGCTGAGGTCCCATCTCCAAATTATATCCTTACTATCCATCTAATAATGTTCTAAGATGGTCAGAGGGCTGGAGCACCTCTCCTATGAGGAAAGGTTGAGGGAACTGGGCTTGTTTAGCATGGAGAAGAGAAGGCTCCAGGGAGACCTCATTGCGGCCTCCCAGTACTTGAAGGGAGCGTATAAACAAGAGGGGGAACGGCTGTTTACGAGGGTGGATAGTGATAGGACAAGAAGGAATGGTTTTAAACTGAGACAGGGGAGGTTTAGGTTGGATATTAGGAGGAAGTTTTTCACCCAGAGGGTGGTGACGCACTGAACAGGTTGCCCAAGGAGGCTGTGGATGCCCCATCCCTGGAGGCATTCAAGGCCAGGCTGGATGTGGCTCTGGGCAGCCTGGTCTGCTGGTTGGTGACCCTGCACATAGCAGGGGGTTGAAACTGGATGATCACTGTGGTCCTTTTCAACCCAGGCCATTCTATGATTCTGTGTTTCTATTCCATGACCTCTGAAGCACTGACGTTGCCCGCGTGCTGCCCATGCCAGGCGCTGGCCGTGCTGCACACAGTGGGACAGGCACACGCTGAGCTTCAGAAAGCAGAGTGCAGCAAAGGAAAAGGAACATACAGCAAAATGATTTCACAAAGTAAAGGAATGCAACAGCTCGGGTTATCTGGGAACAAAAATGCAATGCCCATCTACTTCTCATATACCATGCTATTACTGCCGCAAAAGCACGCAAATAAGAACCTCGTTCCAACGGAGCTACAGCACAGGTCACACTTGCCAGTCAGCAGCAGATGGGAGAGGAAGGATGCTGTGAGGACACAGCTCGTGGAGAGGCCCGGATGGATCTTCTCCTGCCCGTGCCAGAGGATTTTGTGTGGTTAATACAGACGAATGCTGCGGGTGCCAAGTCCTCAGCGCAACAATGCCACCAAGATCCCTGAGTTTCAGTAAGATAAACCATATGAATCTCTCTCTGGATGCATAAAGAAAAGCAAATTTAATGTGCAGCCTTATGTTCCGAACTACTTGCCTCTGCCTTACTTATGTCAGATCTGCTCAGCTTGCAAGCCTCTGTTTCTTTTCTCCCCCTTCGCTGCCTGCACTGGGAAGTCACCTGGGAGTTAAATGTCAACACAGCTCGTGCTCTGGAACAGGGACTCTGCAATTAGCATATTTCATTACAGCACCGGGTATATTAAACACATTTATGTGCTACTCTTTTTTGGTGCTTTACTCACTTTAACCAGTAATTCTGCTTTTGTTTCTCCTTATTGAAAGCCAGCATGGGTTGTGTTACCAGTTAATAAAATAGTTAAAATCTTGTTCTCCTGAAAAAAGAGATCTCCTGCGTTAACACAAAACAGAAGCGAGCTTATTGCTGGCAACTCAGCAAAGAAAAAGGATCTTTACAGGGAAAGGCAGCAGCAAAACTGCAGCGGGCTCTGGGACACTGCAATACGGATTTCTATCTCGAAAATCATCGAGCAAATCCACTTAAAAAATGCCAAGCGCAGCCCCAAGGCTGCAAGCAGAAGAAAGTGGCTCAGCAGGTCAGACGGGACAGCCCGTGCTTTGGGAGCCCCACTGAGCATCCCAAGGGATCCTGCATGGAAAGCACGCACCCAGAGCTGCTCGCTATTGGCCGACAAAACAAACTGGCTCTTTCCTGCCAGGACCTCAAGTAATTACGTTCTAATTGAGTCAGCAACTGGAGATTTTAATTTCTGAAGCCTGGGCTCCACAGTTCGCCTTGATTTAATTTCCCATAATCTGCAACAATAAATTTGTTCTGCCCGGGCTTCGCCTCTATACGATTACTCACACAGAGGCACAACATCAGGCACGGCTGAAAAATAACTTAGGGGAAAGTTAGCAGTTGTGTGTGTGAAAGGCTGACACCCACAACCACCCATGCTGCAAAAAAACCCACGTGCTGCCTATGCATCGGAAGGTAACGGCAGAGACTTACCCTGATATTTGGAGCATTACCAAAGGGAGATTTTGCCAGCAGTCCCTTTTGCTGTACAGCTGACCACACATTAGTGGTCCCTATCAGGGCCTGCAGCTGTCCATGTAAGGAAGCCCTATCAAGTTGGCAGTGTTTTTATAGGTTTGCTGGTTCTCACTCGGGGATTCAAAAAAAAAAATCACTAAAAATTGAGAAAGTAATGTCTTCCAAAGCAAAACGTGAATGGGTGAGTACCCAAAAGCCTTCAATAGTTTCGGATTGGCCCCCCTGCAAGCCAGCAAACCCTAGCTGCTGGAAGTGATCACAGAATGGTTCGGGTTGCAAGGGACCTTTAAGCTCATGTAGTTCCAACCCCCTGCTGTAGGCAGGGACACCTCCCTCTAGACCAGGTTGCTCACAGCCCCATCCAGCCTGGCCTGGAGTGCTTCCATGGAGGGGACATCCACAGCCTCACTGGCAACCTGTTCAGTGTCTCACAACCCTCACAATAAAGAATTTCTTCCTGATATCTGGTCTAAATCTGCCCTCTTCCAGTTTAAAGCCATTTCCCCTCGTCCAGACGCTACATGCCCTTACAAAAAGTCCCTCCCCAGCTTTCCTGTAGGCCCCTTCAGGTCCTGGAAGGTGCTATGAAGTCTCCTCAGAACCTTCTTTTCTCCACATAGCACAGCCCCAGCTCCCTCAGCCCGTCTCTGTAGTGGAGGTGCTGCAGCCCTCTGATCATCTTCGCGGCCCTCCTCTGGACCCGCTCCAACAGCTCCGTGTCCTCCTTGTGCTGGGGGCTCCAGAACTGGACGCAGTACTGCAGGTGAGGTCTCAGGAGAGCGGAGCAGAGGGGCAGAATCCCCTCCCTCGCCCTGTTGGTCACGCTTCTCTTGATGCAGCCCAGGATACAGTTGGCCTTCTGGACTGCAAGGGCACACGACCAGCTCATGGTGAGTCTTTCATCTACTGACGCCCCCAAATCCTCCTCAGGGCTGTTCTCAAGCCATTCTCCACTAAGCCTGTATTTGTGCTTGGGATTGCCCCAACCCACACACAGGACCTTGCCCTTGGCTTTGTTGAACTCCATGAGGTTGGCATGGGCCCACATCTCCAGCCTGCCCAGGTCCCTCGGGATGGCATCCCTTCCTTCTAGCATGCCAACAACACCACTCAGCGTGGCATCACCTACAAACTTGCTGAGGGTGTACTCAATCCCACTGTCCACGTTGCCTACAAAGAAGTTAAACAGCACCGGTCCCAGCACTGATCCCTGAGGAATGCCTCTCATCACCAGTCTCCACTTGGATGCTGAGCCATTGACCACAACTCTCTGAGTGCAGCCACCCAGCCAATTCCTTACCCAGCGAGTGCTCCATCCATCAAACCTCACTCTTCTCTGATGCCGTGCGCTCAAGCCCTCCAGTAAAACGTTCAGCATTGCACCCATGGAGACGAACCCAGCACGCAGATAGCTGCCCTGATTAATCCAGCACAAGCCCCTTTCCCCAGATTTAGCAATTTAGCAAGCCTAATAGGTTAAAGTGCGCGTCACACCCTTTTTCTACACCCACTGCATAACTCCCGTCTTTGTTATGCAGACAAGCAGGCAGCAGCTTAGTAAGCATCTCTGCGTATTTACAAAAGGCACGAGGCTCCCATGCTCCATAAACCAAGGCTCTGCTCTGCTCTGAGCACAGCAAACAGGCATTTCCCCAAGGGATTGCTATTTTGAAACCGTACTTGAAAGGCTCGACCGCGTGCTGCAGACCCATATGGGCAACTGAAAACACCGAGCAATTAAACATTTGTTGCTGGCATTAAGAAAGCTAGAAAAAATTCTACAAGCTTCGCATGGGTGTGTGATGAGCTTGTGAATCCCCTGGGCAAAGCGCACGTACCAGTGTTGGGTCATTATCCATGGATCATCTAATGGATCCCCAGCACAGGAGCAGGGAGAAAGGCACGGAGGTGGTTCCCAAGAGCCCTGCAGAGTAGCAGCAACACCACGTGCTCCATAAAGTGGGTCACTGCTTTTAAACAGAGGTGTGGATGCAGCAAGAGCCACATGCCAGGCTCCACCATGGTTCTGCATGCCTACAGAAGCATCCACCTGCTGCTCCATGCTCCAATTACCGACTGGACCCTCCCATGCCTGCAGCCTTCCTGCCCGGCTGGCACTGCATGCAGCTGCCAGACCCCTACAAACAGGGGCAGCAATAGCTCAGGAAATGGTCTTTTTGACCATCTTCATGGAATGGCTTAGGTTGGGAGGAACCCTAAAGATCAAGCTCCAACCCCCTCGTCATGGCAGGCTTTCCCCCCACCAGATCAAGCTGCCCAAGGCCCCATCCAACCTGGCCCTGAATGCCTCCAGGGATGGGGCCTTGTCAGGGGGTTGTCAGCTCTCACTCACTCCTCAAGCAGTACAGTTTCCAGATCAGAAAACAGGGGCTGCTCAAGCCCTGCGCAGATGCCATCCCTATGGCAGCACCGGTGGCTCCCCAGACCAGGGGGCTCTCCAAGAGGGACAGGCTGCTCTTCCCAAAGGTCGAGGTGCCTGACACCTGCCATAAGACAGAAAAACTCTAGATGCCAAGGAGTTACTTGCAGATGATCGGGGACAGATATTTACCCTTTTCCCTTTATTGTTTTGGTGCCAGACCAGCACTCAGCTCCGCAGGGATTTCTCAGCACTGATTTATGCACTGAACGCCTTCTGCACTCAAGGGAGGTTTTGTGACAGAGCTCTTTTGGCTACGACCTCCCATTCCAGGCTCTTGAAACTTCTCTCTTCTTAATTCCTCCTTTTGTGTTGAGAGTGTGGCACCGCTCACAGTTTCCACTCTCGCTGCTTATTATCAGTCACCCAGATCCCTCCAAAAAGGGCTTTTTTAAACCAACCGAGCATATCACACCAGTGTAACGACGACTTAGGTTACCATCTAAAGCCTCCCGAAGATTAAAGCCAATTATTTCTAGGCTCTTACCCTGTTTTCCTTACTTTCGCACAGAGGTTAAACAAGTTTGTTGAGGTTCCGTGACCTTCTGCAAATCCATCCTGCCTCTCTTTAACTCCTTTTGCCTTGTTCCGAGCATTCATTTTGGTCCGATAATGATGTTGTGTATTTATCTCACAAAGTGATTGATTTCCCTACCTATTTACAGGGTGTCTTCCTTTTGAAATACGAATCCCTTTGACTGAGAATCCTGCACACAACTTCATTCCATTCTGTTTTGAAAGGGACTCGCTCGGGATCTAAGCCTCCTTCTCTTCTAACGAAGCAGCAGCACTGCAATATTACAACTCCATCATTTTATTAGCAATGATTACAGCATTCCAACCCCCTTAAAAGCCTCTGGACTGCAAGTGCTTGGGATTCGAGTAGCAAAGCTTCCACGTCTAAGTGCCTTGCAAAGCTGTTTGATGAGTTCAGTAGTGGGGTGCTCCCATATGGCAGCAGCGAGTTGCAGTTCTGGTCCTGACCCGAAATCCCCCATGGGCACACTTTGCAGCCCCCGGCTTTAATTCAGGGCAACTTTTTGGGAGCGCTGAATCAGTCATAAGGAAACGCTGCAGAGAGCTTTCAATGGAGGTAATAATGAAAAGCACTCAGACCATCCGAATTTCCTCCCCGTGCCGCCTTCCCATTCCTCACTTTTCAAGATCTTGCTGGCTGCTCATTTTTCCGTGCATCTCATCTTTATTCTGCAAGCAAGAAAACAGCAGGGCTGCCTTTTGTGTGCTCAGCACAAACATGCTGAAAAGAAGTGGGTTACGCTGCGGCTGCAGCTACACGGCGTTGGGTGCTGCAGGAAGTTGAGTGCGCAGAATTCAATCCCAGTTTCCTCTCTGGGACATATATATTGGCTGCAGATAAGATTATCATTTTGTGTGCTTTTTTCCTAATGAGAACAAGAGTGTTTTGCACGCTGACAGCTGGAGAAAGGGCTGAGCAGGGCTTTCATCAAGATGGCCTACGATGGTTAGTTATGGACAGCAAGACAGGAGTATTTTGGAGCAGTACGTTTGATATGGCATTCCCCCTTCGTTAAAGCTTCATATGCAGATAGATGGATCTCTATAGAGATGGTTGGATGGA
This sequence comes from Gallus gallus, assembly GCF_016699485.2. NCBI lineage: Eukaryota > Metazoa > Chordata > Aves > Galliformes > Phasianidae > Gallus > Gallus gallus. The sequence goes on from NC_052534.1 coordinate 105,409,029, forward strand.
CTGCTATAGAGATGAGGGGGTGGATCCCTATAGAGATGGAGAGTCCATCCTATACAGGGGTCCATCTCTATAGGATGGATCTCTATACAGATGGATCTCTATAGATATGGGAAGATGGATCTCTACAGAGGTGATGTCTAGAGAGATGGGGGGTCCATTCTATACAGGGGTCCATCTCTATAGGATGGATCTCTAGATACGGGAGGATGGATCTCTACAGAGATGGATCTCTATAGATATAGGGGGTCCGCCCTATACAGGCATCCATCTGTATAGACATGGGAGGGATGGATATCTAAACAGACAGATCTCTATAGAGATGGGGGGATGGATCTTTAGAGAGATGGATTTCTAGAGAGGTGGGGGGGGGGGTCCATCCTATACAGGAGTCCATCTCTGTGTGATAGATCTACAGGATGGATCTCTATACAGATGGTTGTCCACAGAGACTGGGGGATGGATCTCTATACAGATGGATCTCCGGATAGATAAGACAGACAAGTAGATAAAACACATATATATATGCTCTTTATCTGTCAGAAAGCCTAATTCACAAGCAGATGTGAGAGGGAACGTCTCTATGAGCTCATCTCACCACAAAAGCAGGGCTGTTCCCATAGTCGGCTTGCAAGTGCTTTGTTAAATGAGGCAATGAAGCCTCCACTGCTGACAAAATTGCCTGTTAGGAAACCTGTACTTTATGTACACTATAAATTGAGACATGAAGATTTGTGTTTAAGGGCTATTCAGTGCAGCCTGGTTTGTTTTGCTACCAATCCACAAAATCTTGCAGGCAAATAGCCAGAATTGTTACTTTTAAATCCCTCACTACTAAAAAGCTGCTAATTGCTCTTAACAGTCCTAGCATTCCCTGTCTTATTTTCCCATTGTATTCGTTTCTGTACAGTTCACACCTCCTGTGGCTTCATGCCAGACTTACTATTTTAGAAACACCACTCAGACACCAGAATTTATTTAGCTTTGAAACAAGTTTTGACAAATGCACTTCTCAAGTTCTTTCGCAACTCAAATTCATGGTGCTTCCTACCAGAGTTTTGGCTAAGATCTGAAACGACCTAAAGATGTTCTGTTTTGAGACCGTCGATCCCAAACACCCAAAGCACACAGGCTAAGGGACCGGCCTGCTGTTCCCCACGTGAGTCTCACCCTGATGATGGAAGGCTGCCATTAATTTGACTTCCTCAAAAAACCCACTCTCCAGCTGTAAGTAACATCTCATGTAGTGCCTAACAGCTTCAGCTGCCTCAGCCTGGGAGCATTTCCCTGCACTTTTTGCTCATAGCTCTCTTCTCCATCCTCCCGCATTCCCACAGATACCCCCCCTACCTGCAGCAGCTCCTCACGATGCACCTCGGTGGGTAAAACTGCAGCTTCCTGAATCCACTGACTCACTTATCCCCTCTGAGACCGTCTGCTCTGCTCCCACCACCCCACATCTCAAGCTCTTCACAACCCTGATGCTCTCGCTGCCATCAGGCCTGACCACTTTAGCTCCTCTCCATCCAGCTCCTCACAGGCAATGCAAGCAGTTACGCTCTACTTTTCCACTTGCTGCTCGCACACATTGGCTCTGACAATTAGCAGGCACCTTCTGCAGTGCATTTCACAACTTAGGCTGTAAAAATATTCCCGGCTCCAGCGCCTTGCTAACTGCATCAAATGTCTGAACTCAAAACTCACGGGGCACGTTTTGGACTCCAAGCGGTCCTCACACACAGCAGAGCTCCACATAAATCAAAGTTTATTTAATGGTGTCTTAGCACTGATTAAAAATCATAGAATCATAGAATGGCCTGGGTTGAAAAGGACCACAGTGCTCATCTGGTTTCAACCCCCTGCTATGTGCAGGGTCGCCAACCAGCAGACCAGGCTGCCCAGAGCCACATCCAGCCTGGCCTTGAATGCCTCCAGGGATGGGGCATCCACAGCCTCCTTGGGCAACCTGTTCAGTGCGTCACCACTTCCTCCTAATAACCAACCTTAATGTCCCATCTCAGCTTAAAACCATTCCCCCTTGTCCTATCAAAAACAAACAAACAAACCCTATTCACTGGTGGCATCGTGTCTGTTTTTTTCCTTTTTTGCACTCTCTCTCTCTTAGAGCTTCCTCCAAATAAATAACTTCACGGTGTTATAGTAACGATGGCCCAAACCCTATCATTACGCAAACCTGTTGAGCCAACATGTTGAAAGCACGTGGACTGGAAGTGGCGGTGATGCCCCCATGATGACGCGGTGAATAAGTAGTTTCGCCCTCCTGGTGTCCGGGGATGGGACCTCACGGAACATCTCACAGCAGCAGGAAGGTTTCAGCCTCAGATTACTCTTCAAGAGGCTTCTCCTGAAGTCCTCAGGTTTTGGCTCCCGGCTCTGCAGGATTCCACCACCGACTGACTACAATCTCCAGGCAGTTTATGACTCTGGCAAGGCTCAGTGCAATCCATCACCGGGCTGACAGACAGAACATACGCTGGATCCTGGCTGACATCACCGCTGCAGTCTCTGGGTGAAGTCAGAAGAAACCACTGCAGACTGAAAAACAAGGAGCCGCACGCGCTGTGCCGCTCCTCTCTCCCCACAGCCCTTCCTATGTGATGGTGTTTAAAAGCAGACCGGTTTCGTCCAAGAGGACTCTGCAACACCACTATGAACCAAGGCACTGGAACATCTGAACAAGCAAAACCTTACACATGAAGAGTATACACACAGAGGGTGAAGCTTCTAGAAAACGAGCACGATTTGATGCTACAAAGAACCTGGAGAGCAATGCAAGTTGCTCAAGGCGTGCTATGATGTATTCAGGCCCCGCTGTAACGAAGCAAAGCTTCTACTTGGAGCTAACTCACTAAAACCTGCCACGCAATAATTCAGCCTTATTACACAGCCTTGCTGAAAGGGAAGTCAAATAGAACCCTTTGCGTTCCCCAACACCATAAGCGAGGCTGCGGCGGGCTGCCAAAGACACTTTCAATCATCACTGGTAACCCAATGCCCACCATGAGAGGCCAGGCTCTGCTCGCTCCCTCTGCTAAGCATCACCCTTGACGAGCAATTAGGATTTCTGGATATAACAATGCTCATCTCTTTGCCTCATCCTTTGCTTCCTCCCCACCCAAGAGAGAGGCAAAAATAATCAAGGCAGCATCCCTTCCTCTGCTAAACTGCTCCTCCGTATACTACAATGGCTCTGGGGGCACTCTGAGCAACTCTACTCCTTCAGCAGTAGATTTTAGGGGTGAGATGCTTTGTTGAAACAGCACCTGCCCATGGGCGTGTAAAGGGAGCTCTGGGTCCCCACTGCATCAAAGAGGGCTCTCTAGGTGGTTTTGGTTTGGGTTTTCTTTTAGCATTATTTATGTCAAAAGAACGCAGCCAGAACTGCAGAATAAACAAGGATCAATGTTAAAATGTTTGTGCAGCTGTTTACTTCTTGTGTTAATGGTCCTAATTACAGAGGCCTACCAGCATTTAGCTATTTACTAACATAAATATATCTATATCTATATATATACGCACGCACACATATATGGGTTTGAGCAGCATGGTCTAGAGGGAGATGTCCCTGTCTATAGCAGACGGGTTGGAACTAGATGATCTTAAAGGTCCCTTCCAACACAAACCATTTTATGATTCTTATATATATATATGTGTGTGTGTGTATATATATATATATAATTAGAAAATGAATGGGTCTAAACCAAAAGAAATAACAGCACCCAAATCCACTATAGCAGGGCATGGGAAGGCAATGCAGGACCCCCGAGGTTTCTTTACCATGATGCCACAGTGTGAGCAGCTGGAGGAGCAGAGCACAGGTCCCTGGACAGCATCTGCAAATAACACGAGCCACCAAGCCCATGCACTCAGCAATTCCTGCTGCAGCCGAGGTGCTTAGCAAAGCATTCCAAGACTGCCAGATCCCATTGCAGAAGCTTTCCTACTATGTGCAATAAGGACTGAGTTTAACTTAAGTATCTATCAACCTCAACTGACAGCTATCCTTCCAAAAAGAAAACACTTCTGAGCTTTGCAGAAGTCTTCTTAAACGGTTTAGCTTTGCTTGCAGAAGTTTCTGAGCTTATCAGTACATCGTGCTCCTGTGCTGAGATTGTACTGGGGACCAAATCTAGCTCTTGCTCCATGCCCATCTAGAAAGCCAAGCCTGTAGCTGTACTGCAATAGTCTTTTTATTTATTTATTTGTTTGTTTATTTTGTAAATCAGTTTAAAGAAATAGAATTTGCATGTGGCTGGAGGCAGAGTCTAGATAAGAAGCATTCCTGACATGGCAGATACAAAACCTGCATGCTGGGGCCGGAGCTGTGTGGTCATGCTGCCCAAATTCTGGTCTCCTCTACAATAAAACCACCCACTGGCTCTTGCTATGAGGTTTTACAGCTAGACAAGAGCAACAGGCGCTGCCGGCATGGCCAACACATCTACTCACGGCTGGGAACCATTGTGCCCAACAATATTTTAACAACCTCCAGCTTCCAATGTGGCTTCAGCTAAGCAAGGACCTCTCAAGTTGTGAGGATACTGAGGAGCAGCAGTGCAAGGGAAGACAAAAGAATCTGCTCCGGTGAGTCTGCGAGACCATTATTTATCCTATTCCTACAATGCAGTTAGCAACAGGGCAGCTTGTGGAACAACACAGGGTCAGGAGCATAGAATCGTTGAACCGTTTGGGTTAGAAGGGACCCTTAAAGGCCATCTGGTCCCACTCCCTGCACTGAACAGGGATACCCACAGCTCTGTCAGTGCTCAGAGCCCACTCAGCCTGACCTTGGCTGTCTGCAGGGACACCCACCACACCTCTGAGCAACCTGTGCCAGTGCCTCTCTTCTAGGTAAGGAGCTGGTCATCTTACATTAAATGTTGGCTGTCCAGGAGCCTCGGTTGTAGCATTAAGAGCATTAGAAGCAACAAGAGTCCAACAAGGAAAAGAGTCCAACAAGGAAAAGGAACAGAAAGCAGCGCAGAACCAACTGCCCTGGGCTGAGGTTAAACCACCCAAACATCAGCTGGAGCTAACAAGTTCATCTTACCTTCAGAAGAGGACTAATTGCCTAAATTCAGAGTCTTCACTGCATCCCTTTGTAAATATATCCCTGCTATATATATATATATATATATATATTAATAAACCAATCCTCAACAAACATTTAAGTGCTCAAAATTAAGCTGAGAGAGCACTTGAAACTCATTTTAATTACACTCTGATTAAAACAAGTCAACCCATTCCTTCAGGCCCTGAAAAGCAGCCCTTTAGTCTGTCACCTCGGCGAGTGAATTTGCTTTCTTAAGAGCAAGCGAGAAAATGAGAACACGAAGTGAGCACGGAGCACCTGGTTAATGCCCACAGTGCTCACCCAGCTTGTGCATCACTCCACCACCTCTCCTTCAGGGAACAGGGACGATCCTGCAGAAGCACAAAGCTGTTGAGTCAGGACAGCTGCGTGCAGGTGCTGCAGGCTCGGTGTGGCCAGCTGCAAGGTGAAAGCGTGCTGATGTGCAAACAGATCTCCCCAGCCATGGGGGAGAGATGCAGTTGCAGCAGCAGAGCTGTGCACGTGGCCTTGCAACGAACTGCTCGGTTCTCCTTTTGGAAAGACTGCAAGCAAAGCAGCACAGTGAACGCTCCATTTAGATGTCATCTGTGATCTCTGGCTGCTCAGATGAGCTTGTTGGCATAAAATGGAAGCAGGGGAGCTGGAGGGGATCCTTTCCTGGGTGCTCCCAGCCCAGCACAGCCACCTCAAAGCCGGGGTGAGAGGCTCTGCTCACTGGGTCCAAACCTGCATCTGGCAGGCTGAGAAATCCATTGCACTCATGTGCAAGATTGCAGCGCGTGAGAGTTAGTTGAAACATCTGAATCAGCTGCTGGAGCCTCGCTATACTCGGTTTTACAACACCTATATGGAGAACAGGTATGGAAAGCTGTATTTCAGACAGTCTTAAGTTTTCTGACCTTTTCCTTTCTCATCAAGCCACCCTCATCCTCTGACAAAATCAGAACACAGACTTTGACCGACTGCAAACAAACCTGTTCTGTGGGGCCCCACTCAAAACCCAACACCTCAGCCAATGCCAGGAATTCATTCTCTCTGATACTTACTGCAGGTGTCAGCCCCCCACCTCCCACTGACACATGAGATTCACAGCACGTCTTGGGTTGGATGAGGCCTCAAAGATCACCTCCTTCCAACCCCCAGCTGTGGGCAGGGCTGCCAACCACTACATCAGGCACCGTGTTGGGTTGCCCAGGGCCCCATCCAACCTGGCCTTGGACAAGGATGATGGATATTAGAAATGTGCCTTCCAATAACCCACTGCAGCCCCATTTCTGATGTGATATGTGATGAAGCCCAACCAGCTGTGCTCTCAGCTCTGAAGATGCACCCCTAAGCCTACCTCCTACATATTTTGGCTTCAGGGACTCTCAGCCGTAAAGGTTTTCTGATGGGAAGCTTATCACAGCTTTTTATCTTGGGATATCTTGGGATATCTTGTCCTCGAGCTACAAAGAGTTGGAATTTTCTCTCTGTATTAAGAGAAATCAGTAAAAACAAACATTCTCCTGGAAATGCATGTGCCGGGATGTGGGGCACTGGACAGGACCTCAAAGGAACCCCATATACATTAGACACAACAACTGGAATTCCTACTGCACTACACCCCAAAAACTCAAGTTGTGGCTCCACCAGCATGGGAACACATGTGGGAACACAGGTGCTGGCATCTTTTGTAATCCATGAAAGCTTTCCTGTTGCTTTCAGATTGAGATTCCCCAACCTGTTGGCTGCACGCTGAGCTCAGAGCCACCCCCCAGCCTAAACCATTGCAGCCACGATCTCAGCATGATATCAAATATGAAATAAATTTTAGCAGCCTTTATATAATGTATGCATGGCCATGAAATTTGGAGCAGAAATGTCATTTAAACCATTTCAAGCAGGAATTACAGTCAATTCCAGAGATCTCGATAGGGCATAATACCCAAATAATACACAAATGTTGCCAAAACAATAAAAAAACCCAAACAGATGGATACCACGTGCATCTATTGGAAGCAAACACAACCTTGCCCAGGATAAAATCTTCATAAACACAAAAATAAAGCCCTGCATATTTTTAGCTTGACTAAGAGGATTACATGAGGGTTTTATGAAGGCATTTACACCAGCACTGACAAACCACGGGGAGCAATGGAGCAGCCCATCCAACTGCATGGCGCACGGCAGCCATTCCTTTGGGAATTGCTGTGTGATGCCAAAATCCAAACCCAGGTCTTCCGGGTTGGCAGGAGGGAGAATCCCATCCCACACCGCTTATTACCTCAATACATAGTGCCAAAGATACAGTAAGGCCCCGAGACAGAGGACTGTTATGGTCTGTTTTACTGTAGGACAAGCCCTGGCCATCAGGCTCTGCTCGTTAAGCAGCAGTCATCCAATAAAGCAAAAAAAAACCCTATAAATGTGACACCTGGGTATGCTTGCTGCACCTCGAGGTCAGCTTAGTGACCAGTGAATTTAAGCTGAGCTGCACCAGGAGCCAGCTTATACAACCTAATGGCAAGGCATGTTCTATAGGTTTCAGGCCAGCAGCCCCTCTTCCCCTACACTTCTTGATGAAGTAACATTCAAATGCAAAACCAGATTTTAAAAAGATGCTAATTACTGGCAGCAGCTTAATAGCTTCGTTAGAAACTGGAACTCCCCATCAACACCAGGGATCATGCCAGCATGCAGGAAAATAAACACTGGTTTCTTTCATTAAAAAAGGCATCTCTTCAGGTGCAGCCTCAACAATCAAAGCACAGAGCTGAAGTCAAAATGACAGTATTTTTTTTCCTCGAAGTATCATTATTAGATACACACAACTCACTGAGCAGGAGAGTTGTTAGTATATATAAGTATCCACTTTCTGGAGGAACTGGTACAAAAAAGCCAGGGAATTTTGCACCTTAGTCTTGACTGGGATTGGCAGATCCAGTTGGTGCTGCCCAGGAAGCCCCACTGTGGGGGTAAAATCTTGGATCTGTTTCCAGCATTGCCATAAACTGAGACAGGGGAGGTTTAGGTTGGATATTAGGGGGAAGTTTTTCACCCAGAGGATGGTGACGCACTGAACAGGTTGCCCAAGGAGGCTGTGGATGCCCCATCCCTGGAGGCATTCAAGGCCAGGCTGGATGTGGCTCTGGGCAGCCTGGTCTGCTGGATGGCGACTCTGCACATAGCAGGGGGTTGAAACCAGATGATCACTGTGGTCCTTTTCAACCCAGACCATTCTATGATTCCATGATAAACATCCTCTGGGATCTTGAGCGAGGTCAGTTCAGCCAAATCAGGAAAAACTCTCTTCCTTCGGAACAGGAGAGCTGTTCTGTGATAAGAAGCATGGCACTCAGTGCCTGGAGATAAGAGCTACTCCCATATCAATGGTGCACAACACAGCTAAGTCATCGCCTCACTTGTGCAGACAGCCTGACTTCCAATTCTTAGGAAACAACCAGACTTAAACAGACTAAATACATCCATCCAACACCTTCCCTCGTGGAATTTGGCTTTTAAAGAAAAAAAATAATTTTAGAAGTGATGGGTGGAACCTCTGCCTCCAAAGCTGGCTTGGACAGAAGAAACATGGAGCAACTCAGGAGGGGATGTCTGCAAAGGCAGCAATGTTATTTAGGCAATGGTTCTTTATGTACGTTCCTCAACACTCCAAGCTCTGTGCCATGAACGCCAAGGACTCATCTGGGACAGGGGATGGATGGATAACAGACAGCACCAGCTTCAATAAATTAGGCTTACATAAAAAATAGTTAATAATGCTCAAGTTGGTTATTAAAGTACTTTGCACTACTTATGCAGCACGCATTTAAGAAGTGGCTAAGCAGTAACTGAAGGAATCCCCCTAAAAACACCAACACAAAAGCCATATCTTACAATGATGTGGCACAACTGACATTACCAAGGGTCCACTGTAGAAGGCAGACAGCTTGCCCAAAGCCATTTTCACAACAAAGGCCTGAATATTGAAATATTATATCCTGCAAGCTTTCTGGTACGCCGTTGTGGCTGCATAAGAACCATCTCTCTATGGCTCTACAAAGAGCTCCATCCAAACGTTAGCCACACTAACAAGCAGCAGACTGCAACCTCAGCTGAAAAAGAGTATAAAAAGTTTTTTAAGAGGGAAAAAAAAAATGGGTTTTCCATCATTTTTCCTATAAAAAAAAACAAAAAAAACTCCTTTTTAGGAGAGTTGATTTTTTCCTATTTTTTTCAACTGCAATATACACAAGATAGTTAACTCAAATATTTATCCCAACACTTCATGCCTATGAAAACTGCTGATATAATTTCGGTCTGGAAACCCTTCATCCCAAGCATCTGAGCAGTAAGCAAGAGCACAGCCCAGATGTTCTTACGTGACATCTCTATGCACACCACTCCTTGCAACAAGGACTACTTGAATGTAAAGGCAGCTGTGAGCGCAGTTTGGCTATCTCAGCCCAATGGGGATGGAGGTAAGCAAAAAGCAGACAGCGTGTATTATTAAATACTATGCTGACATGACTAAAAGAGTGTCCTGAGTATCAGTTACAGTGGTTTTGGACTGGAGAAATGACAAACGCACTTGAATCACCGTGGTCCCTCCCTAAGCAGCTTATTTGTTTTTTTCGTTTCAGGCACAATAGGAGCTTGGGCTAATTCAGGTTGCCTGTTACTACCTCATTATAAATCCTAATTACTGCTATTACTTACTAAACGTTTATTTGGGTTAACCTATAATGCAAGCAGAGATGCCTTTTCAAGTCTATCTCAGAAGCTCAGCAGGAGTAGGTGCGATTCCAAAGCCAGAGCTACCACACTACTTTATACATACTTTCTCCTTTTCTCTAAGAAGTGTTTGACTTTCAGGGAGAATTTCAGCCCTTGGGTGGAAGGAAACCCTTCAGGAGGATGCACTCACTGTGAGAAGTCATCCGTCCAGGTCTCGGTTGGTGAGGGCAGAAGGAGAGGCAGTTTCAGCTCTTCTCCCTTTAAAGAAGACTTGGTTTTGAGTTACACGACTTACGCTCAAAGTGCTTTGCAATCAGCTAATTAATCCTTGATACAGGGGAGCCACACACTTGTCCTTCGTGACTTTTCTTCTATCAAAAACTAACAAGTAAATTACTTTATAGGCCAAAACTTCAGTTTTTGAGCCACCCCAGACCAACAAGAGATGAAACGTGGCAGCATATCCTCAGTGGGAGCACAAGCAGCTCAATGCAAACCCTCCTGCGCTGACTTAGCAGATCATGTTTTAATGATCCTTTCACCACTGCATAGTGTAAATGGCTGAAATAGGTACTAAAAATTAGGTCCAAGCTCTACCCAGCCGGGAGACAAAAAGAAAAGAAAAACAAACCAGGATGAATTGTTCTGCAGACAGCAATGTTCCATGATTTCCACCCACCTAGCTGTGCTTCTTTAGCAAATCCATGCCTGTGCATTGGACTGCCGCATCTCTGAGACTCCCCACATGCAAATTTTCTCCCTCCTGAGAATTCTAATGGGTCATTTCAGTGAAAAAAAAAGGGCTTTTATTTCTTTGTTCATGAGGATGAGGTTCAAAATGGCCAGGTATACAAAACTTGTGATGTATTCAAGCAGCTTGCAGAGATAAGACTATTCATAATGTTTTCAGGGACCTTGAACTGAAGATGTGGTAGCCTTACACAGCAAGTAGGAAATGAGGCTGGAATAAACAAAGATGGGTTTCAATGCTGGGGGGGGAGGGGGGGGAAGAAGCCATTTCTGGAAACACAATGGATTGCAGAGGAGGAGAAAGACCACCTTCAGTGCTGACAATCTGCTGTGCAACGGGTGGGATAGGAAGAGCTGAGGCTGCCAAGCAGCTTTTGCCATACTAATTCCAGGCCTTTCTACCAAAGAGATTTCCCCCCTTGGAAAGCATCACTGTGCCTCCCCTGGCTGCAGTTCTGTTTCATCCCACCTCCACCACGCGTTGCTCTCAAGACCTACTTGTAAGAAGGTCAGGAACCAGTGGAACACAGCCTGAGAGCTGAAGAGCACTTGGGCCACCCCAGGAACCTCTGCTAAAATATGCTGAAGAACTCAAAGCCTTGACTGCAGGCACGTTTGGGTTGGAATCCAAACAGCAGAGGCTTCCATTGCAGCACCCACCAACTGGGCTCCGAGCGGTGCTCCTGTACAGACCACCTCCTTTCCATGGGACCTGTCCTGCATGCCTCTGCTGGCCAGCACAACCCTTCCCTGGGCAGGTTCTTATCTCCTACTGATGGAGAAACAGAACAGCCTTTCAGAAATGTCCAGCACTTGGGAGACATGCCTTCCACCCGTCACAACGGAGAACACTTAATCCTACAGCCTGCTCACGTGGCTGAAGCTCCAGATAGCCCTTTTTCATTGCTGGGAATATCTGGGACTACTCTCCTTACGCAGAAATTCTTGCAAACGTTGAGAAATGCCCTGTATCCACTTAAGTCATCTCCTGAAGGTGGAAGCTTCTTGCTGATTAAATCCAGGCTGCAGCGTATCACAATTCCCTGTGTTATTTCAGCAGCGAGGGCTGACGAGAACAATAGCTCTGTGCTGAGCCACATGCATCATCCTGTGGGTTAGCCGAGAACTCATTTAGTGCTCTAAATCTCATTATAACTCGCTGATCAGGATGTAAAATACGCGCTTATCTCCATACTGACAGCATTTGAACGGCTTGAAGCAAACTCAGCTCCTCCGTCTTCGAGCAGCGGTGGTTTCCCATGCCTCACACCCTGGGAGGCCCATCAGGAGAAATCTCTTTGCAAACAAATTGAAGTCATCTAGCTGCACTGGATTAGAAGACTTAACCTAAAAGCTGAATGCAGAGTCAAACACCAGAGCTCCAAACTCCAAGTTGGACGAGCCTGAGCCAAGCCGCCACATGGCAATCCCCTCCTACCCAATGGTTTACGCTCTGCAAAAGCCCTGGCAGCCCCTGGGCTTGGTCTCAGCAAGCAAAAGTCCTCAAAGGAGCCCAAATTTGCAGCAAGACAACTCAAGGGGCAGATGTAGCAGCGCAACCCACACTGCCAGACACCCAACTGCAGCACCCTACAGTACTTTCAGCATCAGTTTCTCTGGGCAGCAAACAACCGGGCACTACAGAAGGAAAGTACTTCCAGGCAAGCATGCTTTGTTTTTGTGGTGGTTTTAATTTTTGATGCCTGTGCTGTGCGTTTTCCCCTCGCGCTCCAAATCTCTGCAATGAAACTTCGATCTTGTTTAAGCAGATTTGTTTAAACTGTTTTTACAAAGCCCAGAAAGTTTATTTCCAGCCTGCCAGTTGCACACGGACCGTATAAATTACCCGGCATAGGTATTTTCCAGCATCCAAAGGAAATCCAAGAGTCCAAGCACGCTTCTTGTTTTTCAAATGCCTCCTTAAAAAGCCTTCAGGAGTTATTTAATGCTGTTTTCAAGAAGCCCGTGGTATCTCTGTAATCACACATTCTGTGGCAAGAGTCCGAAGGCAGGAATCCGGCTCTGCTCGCACGTAGCACCACGCACACCTACCAGTGAGTCAACAAGCACAGGGACCAGCGAGGCTGCTCGAAGTTTGGAAATGAAAGTGGATGAGTTTGGGAGGCCAGCAGCTGCAGTTTGCTTCTGCTTTCTTTCAGTGCTGCACACACACACACACACACATTCAGCCTCCCATGCCAGATTCAGCCATCTTCCTCACCACCTGCTCCCCATCCAAGGGGGTGTTCAGCTCTGGGGCCCCAACACAAGAAGGATGTGGATCTGTTGGAGCAGGAGGCCACGGGGATGCTCAGAGGTTGGAGCGCTCTCTTATGGGGATAGGCTGAGAGCTGTGGGGTTCAGACTGGAGAAGGTTCTGGAGAAACTTCATTGCAGCCTAATGTGGCTGACAGGGACTCTTTGTCAGGGGGTGTGGTGATAGGGTGATGGCTTTAAACTAAAAGAAGGGGGGGTTAAGTTAGATGACAGGAAGAAATTGTTCACAATGAGGGCAGGGAAGAGCTGGCACTGCTGACCAGAGAAAAGTGGGTGCCCCATCCGTGGCAGTGCCCAAGGCCAGGCTGGATGGCGCTTTGGGCACAGGGTTGTGTGGACTTTAAGGTCCCTTCCAAATCAAACCACCCTAGCATTTTGAATTTCCACACCCCAAAACAAGAACCCACCTCAGGAACACACATCCCAGCTCCACAAACACTGATGTTACAGCTCTGTAATGGGAGCCCACCTACACCAAGGGTCCTACAATACTTCTGTGCTCCTACTTTGCCTCTGGATTTAACACCTTCACATCACAAAATGCCACATTTTCATAGAATCACAGAATGATTAAGGTTGGACTTTTTAGACCCCCAAGTCCAGCCATCCACCTACCACCAATACTGCCCATGTCCCTCAGTGCCACATCCCCATGGTTCTGGAACAACCCCAGGGACAGTGACCACCCCCCACCTCCCTGGGCAGCTGTGCCACCGCATCACTGCTCTTTCAGAGAAGATATTCTTAATATCCAACCTGAACCTCCCCTGCCACAACCTGAGGCCATCACCTCTTGTCCTATCACTGTTACCCCAGAGAAGAGGCCACGTACCACCAGCACACCCATGCCACAGTTTGGGAATCCCTGCTGCAAGGATTCCCAGACCTGTCAGCAGGAGTGCTGGAGCCAGGCCTGAGGGCTGCTGGCTGGGAAAGTTGCACCCAATTTCATAAATTCACATCTACAAGCAGAGTAGCCGAGCGTTCCGGCTACTTGAGAACAATCTGTCAAGTGTCATTTACCTCTCAGGAACACCCTGCTCCTGGGGCAAATCATTCAATCTCTGCTGTTCTGTTTTATTCACCTGAGAAATGGGAGTCAGAAAGGGGGATCGTGTATTTTTGCCTCGCAGGGGCATTACAGATGTAGCCAACGCACATGCGATGCTCGTATCAGAAATTAACAGCGTAAAGCAGCTTATCATCTAAAAACATTAGGAGAAAATTAAGCAGGTTGCAAAATCAAGCACTAAAAATTATGGAGTCAGAGATTTACGCTCATCTGTGCAACCTTAATCCGTTCCACTTTGCCAGTCCAACCCATACAGCGAGGAGCATCTATGGAAAAAACATCATGGCCACAAAATCGTCATTACAGCATCCGCTGTTCCCAACTTCAGAGTGCGCAGTGTTACAGTCGAGATGGTTTTCTGCTTTAATGACACTTGCCAGGTTTGGGGTCTAATCTGCAAGAGCAAACGGGGTTCTGTGTTTTGTGGGGGTTTTTTTCTGCTGTATTACTTGTTTAATCATACTTCATCCACAGAAGAACCAGAGAACGGTGTGAAATCATCACGTCGTGTCACATGACAGGTCTAATTAAGACAATTTAGGGAGTTCCTTTCTTTGCTTTTATTGAATATGAAAAACAAACTAATCAAATCACCTTTTTTCCATAGTTTTTTTCCCATACAACAGCAAGCTTTGTATATACAATATTGTTCCTGCTTCCAACAACAACAGAAGTGTAAAATCAAGCCAAGCACCGTTCTCAATGACATTTCTGAATTCATTAAAGTCTTTTATTTATTTTGGGCCTTCAAAGGGATTATCGTCACCGCATCTTCAAAAAACAGAACTTGATGCCAACGCTGTCAAGTTTGGGTAAACTGCTTTAAAGGTGAAGGACATCATAACCACTCATCAGCTGTCAGCGGCGCTGGGATCCCACTGTGCTCATGGGATGTCCACGCAGAACACATTCTGATTACACCAAAATACAGACCTGAGAATGCAGTTGCACACACCCAGGGAAGGTTCACAGTATCACATCACAGAGCCATAGAATGGCCTGGGTTGGAAAGGACCACAATGACCATCTGGTTTCAACCCCCCTGCTATGTGCAGGGTCGCCAACCAGCAGACCAGGCTGCCCAGAGCCACATCCAGTCTGGCCTTGAATGCCTCCAGGGATGGGGCATCCACACAACATTCACCTGTGAGCATTCTACAAAGAACACTTCTAAATGACCTCTGCACGGACACTAGGATGGGAAAGGCACTGGCTGGGAAAGAAGGCGTGCAAACAGTATAAACACAAAGCGTGCTCTAAAATGCTGGATTCTCATAACCTTAATTTAAAAGAGAGGAGCTGCTTGCTGCCAAGCCAGTTCCAGTCCTTATTCCTAACCAGTGAGTCACAGAACGCGGTGCTTCACCTGATCCTTCACTTCTTCCATACACCAGCGTTCTTCAAACGACATTTGGAGAGATTTCACACACCAAATCCATTCCAGGAAAGTCTAACTCTTCATACCACAGAAAATGAGGCTTCACACTGATTATACTCTAATGCACACTGGGACTTCGTGCTCAACTTTGCAGGAAGCTGAGCTCTGAAACACTCCAGCTTGGCACTTTGCAGCATTATGCACACAGCTCTTCACTATTCAGTTTGAACATACAAGTCATACGAGGATGCTGCACAACCGACTGGGTTCAACTCTTTGAAAGGGTAAATAAGAGCAGGACAATGAGAAATGGCTTTAAGTTGAAGGAGGGAAGATTTGGATGAATGTCAGGGGGAAGTTCTTTACTATGAGAGTGGTGAGGTGCTGGAACAGCTGCCCAGAGAGGCTGTGGATGCCCCGTCCATCCCTGGAGGTGTTCAAGGCCAGGTTGGATGGGGCCCTGGGCAGCCTGGGCTGGTATTAGATGTGGAGGTTGGCGGCCCTGCCTGCGGTGGGGGAGTTGGAGCTTCATGAGCCTTGAGGTCCCTTCCAACCCAAGCCATCCTATGATTCTACCATAACTACTTCTACTACCAACGTTTCCAGAGCACCCTAATATCCTACCAACAGCATCTCCCACCATCACAAGACACATGTCTGGGCTTCAGCCCCCTGCAGAGCACAACCAGAACACAGAGGCAGCCCGGGGAACTCATCCTGCACAGCCAACGGCCCTGCAGCAAACCCCAGCTCACCCCCCAGAGGCCAGCAGCCCCGAGGCCTCCCAGCCCAGCCCACAACAGCTCAAGTTGTTTATTTTCGGGCACGGTTTTTCCAGCACCGTTTAAAATAAGCGCTCGCAAACACGTGTCAGAATCCTTTTCAGGTTAAGTCAGACCTCTTTTTTTTCTTTTTCTTTTTTTTTTTTTTCTCCTTTTAAAGGAACTTCAAAGCCAAACGCTGAGCGGCACTTCCAGTAATACGCTCATCTCTCAACTTCTTCGAGACCTTTGAAGTCTGTTGATGAAACTGGATGTAAAGTCTGAGATGGAGAGCGGAGCGCGGGCTCTGGGGGGGAGGAGAGGGCAGGCAGCAGTGAGCACAGCGCTCACAAGGATGGAGAAGAAAGGGAAGAGAAGAATTCCGAGCTGTGAGATTCCTCGTGCGCTCTACGCATGAATTTAATTGATTTAAAGGTCTGAAAAGTTCAGGGCTTTTCTCTATTTTTTTCTTAATTCAGCCCGGCTGCGTTAACAGAAAAGGGAAAATAAGATAGAGAAAGATGGTCGGCTTTCATTCTTCAGCCTCCAGAGCACAGTTTTAGTGGAAAAATTACAGTCCCCTCTTATTTTTGTATGGAGACCTTGAGATAGGGCACTGCTCTGCTGTGGGCTGGCAGCTCCTTGCCCTCCCTGGGCCCTTATTTGCCAAAGACATCATGCAGGAGACAACACGGGTGTCAGGTGTGTGACATTACCAGCACTTACCCACCCTGAGACCATTTCAAATCAAGGCAGGGCTGTGACTGCACGCGTATCCCTCTCTTCACAACCAAGAGCTGAACTTCATGTATGTAAGCAAGCTGTTTGGCTTTTAAACAGCCCCTCGCCCATACCTGCATCACAGGAACACCAGAAACGAGCCTACTTCTTTCTCTACCTGCCACGCTGCTTTATTTTTTTGGAGGCTTTCCATTCTGCAAATCCATAAAGGGACCCTTGGAATTTCAGACGTCGAGCTAAAAAAGGAAGGGGGGGGGGAATGAGTCCAAAGAAACCCAAGTCTCAGCTCGCTTCATAGAGTATTCCATGCCATATAATTCCACACAAACACAAAATACACATAAATAGCTGAGCACAGATGTTGTAATGGTCTGTGTTCCCAAGGCAGCTGCAGGATCAGCCCTGACCGGGACACTTGTTTAAAACACAACCTGGTGCTTATGGATTTTTTCTTTTTTCCTCTCTAGAAAAGTGCAAAACACATCCAAGAACCCTTCCACTCGTCAGCTGTAAGCAGACAATTTATGGATCTTCAGAGCAAAATATGGATACTGGAGAGTGCACTGAAGCAAGCCAGCAAACTGCTTTCATTTCCTGGATCACCTTCCTGCAACTCCAGCTTGCTCCACTAAATCAAGGCAAATCTCTGCATGGACACACTGGTTTAAACCTGACTGCCAGGACAGCTTACAGAGCCTAATAAACCAGGTTTAAACAGATTTAAGAATATCTGTGCAGATTTACAGGCGCTGGTGCACAAATCCATGTTGTTTAGGCAGTGTGACTGTCAGGGTGGGGATCTGACTCGAGGTGAGGATGCTCATTGCCACGTCCCTTCCCCAAAGCACCTCCCCATGCTCACCCAAGGGCACCTGAGGGGAACGTCCTGCTGCTCCCTGCGCCGAGATGTGCTGCAGTTGCTTCCCAGTCAATTGGGTGAGCGCATGAGAGCCCACCTGCCTTGCAGGGGAAAGAGGAGGACAAATATTGCAGGATTATCAGCACAGAAGCTATTCAGCCTGCATTTTCCCTGCAGAGAGCGTTGGCTCTCGCCCAAAGCCGAGCGAAGCCTAGTTTCTAACCTACATTCCCAGCCAGGTAAATTAGTTCAGGCTTCAAGAACCTCCAAACCAGTTCAGCAGATTCCCCTTTGCAAATGACAGGAGCGCAGGTAAATGGCGTGGTGCTGACACATCCCTTACACTCAGACCAGGGCTCAGAAGCCCTCAAGTGCTTTGAGTTTTGTCCCACACCACAGCCACAGCATTTCACATGGTCACCTCTACGTGGAGATGCTGCAGCAACGGTACAAACCTGTTCTCAAAAGGTCTGACTCACACGCGAGGCTCTGCGCATAAACTTTGGAAGTGTTTACAAGCCAGCCTTCGTTTTTACTACTGCAGCTACAGGCAAACAAACTATTCCAGATCCTGCTGCATGAGGGGAAGAAGTGAAGGCTTCCTGGCTGCTCTCATGCTTACCACAAGCCCCGCAGCATGCTGCTGCGCCTCCAAGCTTCAGCAGAGCCATTCATGTGGATCCTCCCCATTCCACTTCGGCCCCAAGGGATCCCCCACCACCACCCCCAAGCTACTTTGACCTCAAGGGATCCCTCCCCCAACCCATTTCTGTCCCAATGAACACCCCCCAGCCCACTTTGGGCACAAGGGATCCCCTCCCAGTCCCATTGGATCCCACTTCAGCCCCAATGCACGCCCCCCAGCCCATCTGCTGGGACTCCTGGCTGCCCTCCTGCTGCCCCATCACAACTCAGCTCCTCCACCTCTTGCCTTTGGAGCTGCAAGTTTTTAGAAGCAGAACCCGCTTTCACTCTATTTTTCCATTACTCCCACCCCACTGCAAACCAGGACTGCCAGGTGACGCAGCGATACAAACAACACGTAACAGGCACTAAAAGTTGCTCGTTTGCATCTGCCAACAATTAAAGTTTGTATGTAGAAGCAGTGGCCACATGCTGCTGGGTATATCACACACTACATCGGCCTTTCAGGAATACCTGGTTAGAATATTTACCTGTTACTCCGTGCCATTCCTGCTGAAAACCCTGTCTTTAAAGGAAGAATCCAACTTGAAAATCTATTTTGTTTTAATTCCTCCTCTTTGATCAAGGAGATAAGAGCCACGCTTCAAAGAAACACAGTCAACCAGGCAAAACAAGAATAACTTGTAATATAAATAGTTTCCTTAAACAAAATACACTGTTTTTCAGCCGGCAAACTATTTATGCAGGGGACGGGGTATTTATAGCAGCAGCGCTCACACCTTCATTTCTGACAATCCCTGCACAAGCTCATGCAAATCACCCCCCTCGGATCAGCAAGCAACAAGGTGCTGATCTCCAGCAGATCGCTTCGTTGGAGATACGCCCGTCCAATTAAGCCTAAATCGTCCCAAAGGCATCACAGATTTGCAAGCAGCCCACCCGAGAGCCGCGCTGAGAGACCACGGCAAAGTCAACAGAGGGCACATGTTCCCCAGCGTGGACTTTTACAACGTGAGAATGACAGCGATACGACTCCAATAAACCCCGGCTGGAAGTGTATGACTAATTTTACGAATTAGTCACGCAATTGTGAGCATGTGTCTTAGCATTATCAGAGGGCAAGGCTCGGGGAAAACATGAGCACTAGAATCAAAGTGAGTAAGATGCAAAGGCCTTCTGCCTCTCCCCCCCCCCCCCCCCAGCCCCCTGCTCCCCTCCCGGGATGCCTGTTTGTTTTGGAAGCGGGCATTCGCGCTGCCATGTTGTTTGGCAACATCTTCCAAACAGCAGATACCCATCTTGAGCAAATAAGTGGAGATTTCACATTTCATCATGCCCATTGGCTGTGAGCCAGGTAGGCTGCTGCAAGAGTTACTACTGGTTATTATCTACCATTGAGAGCAGTTTGTCCCCTCAAGTGGCAACTTGAACTTTAATCAGTTTCATAAAACAGAGCTGAAGGGCTTCGCCACTTCCTGGGCTGCCCAGCACATGTGTGGCTTTAACTCTCCCTTTTGTGGCTTTACAATGTTTCTCCGTGGAAGAGGCCTGGGTATACAGCACCACTACACAGCTCCATCCTGAGATACACTTTTTACTTTCACTTATACAAAAGCAAGCTGACCTTTAGAGCGTGTATATAGTTACAGAGGCGGAAGAGCACGGCCTCTGACCTGCAGTGGGACGGCACATCTCTACAGAAGTCAACAGAGCATCTTTCTTCTTCATGCAAGTTTATCGGCCCAGAGCTGTGGGTGCCCCATCCCTGGAGGTGCCCAAGGCCATGGATGGGCCCTGAGCAGCCCGAGCTGGTGGAGGCACCCAGCTCATGGTTGGGGCTGGGACTGGGGGGGCTGCAAGGTCCCTTCCAACCCAAGCCACGCTATGATTCTATCACCTTACAACTGGACGTGCCAGGTGTATCGCTCATTCACACACAACACACATACACGCACGCACATTTCCTACACGCACACGTATATCCTGCCAGCCCACGCTAACCAGGACTATTTTTTAGCCCCAACCAGCAACACAAAGAGCTGAGCCCTGAGCCGGGCTGAAGAACGCGCAGGCACCACCCACGCCAGCCCAAATTTCCAGTGACAATCCACTTTGCTGTGTCACTCTTTTATGTTTCTTTTTTGGCCGTGCCACGTTCGGGAAGCAAAAATCCAACCCCTACCGCCAGCCGATCCAACTTCCAATGGAAGAAAGCAGAACCCGACGGGAGTCCCCACCTTCCTGCCTCCCAACCGCGCTCGGCCGGGCTCACAACCGCAGGAGCATCGCATCGCATCGCATCGCATCGCATCGCGCCGTACCGCACCGCACCGCCCTGACCCACTTCTCAGTGCCGAAAGGTCAAAGCGCACCTCGGAAACGGAGGGATTTCGGCACATCTAACAGCCGACGTCGGAAGGAAGGAAGCAGCTTTTCCGCAACAGATTTTCTACCGCTAAATGTCACATGCCAGCGGGCAGTCCCGTGTCCCCCCCCAACCTCCTTCCCCCCCCCCTCTCGCACACACAGCACCGGCGCTGCGGGGTCACCGCTGCACGAGTGGGAGACAGACGGAGCACGGCGAGGACCCAAAACTTGAGGCGCGCCACGTCTGCCCCCACAAACAGCGCCATTTCTCGCCGGCACAACCCTCAAAGCCATCGGAAAGCCCTACGGCTTCTTTTCCAAGCCTTCCAACTGCCAGTGTCCAACTTGCAGCTGGAGGTGGGTCACCGGGGGGCGGGTGGGTGATGGGGGGGTTGCAGCGTGCAAACAAAGAGCTGTCACCGTGTCACCACCGCCCCGTCACCATGTCACCAGCGCCGTGTCACCGTGCCACCAGCCCCGGGGGCCGCAGGCCCGCACTCCGCCTTCAGCCATCTTCCCCAGGCTTCCGAGGGGCTGCGCAGAAGGGGGGGAAGGGGGGGGGGGGTGGAGAATGGAGCGGGGTTGGGAGAGGGGTGGGGGGGGTACGGGGGAAGCGCTGCTTTTCCCCACTTTATTTCATCCACTTTCAGCGTTTCAATATTATTTTAAAAAGAAAGAAGGGGGAGAAGGAGAAGGGACGGGGGGTGTTTAGGCCCCGCAGCGCTGGCCCGCGGATCCCCCCCCCCCACACACACACCCTCCCTTCTCTCCCCCCGAGGAGGGGTCGCGGTGCGCACACGGAGGGGCACAGCGCTCCGCCCGCCGCCATGGCAGCCCCGGGCCGCCCCGTGCCCGCCCCCGCCGTGACAGCTGCGCCTCCCCGCGGGCCTGGGGCTGCCCCCGGGGCCCGACACACCCCCACCTCCCGCCTTCCCTCCTCCCCGTTCCCCCGTGCGCTCACCCACCTGCCGCCGCCCGGCTGACAGCCGCTCCGCTCCGTTCCCCCCCCCCCCCGGCTCCGCGGGCTCAGGGCCGCCGCGTTCAAACGGGCGACAGCGACTCCCCCGGCCGGAGGCGGGCGGCGGGGCGGCCCGGGGGGAGACCGCCGCGAGCGATGAGCGATGAGAGGAGGAGAAGGAGGAGGAGGAGGCGGCGGGCGCTGCTGGGGCCCCGGTTCCCGCTGCGGGGCTCCCGGGCACCCGGGGCCCCCTGCCTAGGCGGCGCGGCTCGGCTGCGGGGCTCCGGCTCTGCTCGCCGCGATCCCTCCCGGCGGGACGGGGCGGAGCCGGGGACGGAGGACGAGGGGGCGGTGTCGGAGGAGGCCTAACCCCAACCCTCCTCCTCCTCCTCCTCCTCCTCCTCCTCTCAGCCGCCATCTTCCCTCCCCCCCTCACTCCTCCCTCTCCGCCGCCTCCCGCTGCAGCTCGGCGGAGCTCGTGCTGTGGGGTAGCGGAGGAGCCGGGCGGGCCGCCGGCCGCCATCGTCCCCCCCTCGGCGCGCGGGCGCAGCGCTGGGAGGGGGAGGGAAGGGGGCGGCGGGCGCCATCTTGGCAGCGAGGGGGGGTGGGAGGGGGCGGGCCTGGTGTCGCGGGGGGGCCGCGCCGGAGCCCTGGGCACCGCGGCCCTGCCGTCACCTCAGCGCCGAGTGACACGCGGGTGCCGCCGTGGGGAGCCGCTGCTGAGCCCGTGGCGTGGCACGGGGCTTAGCCGAACCGTTCTCCGCGTTCCCACCCGCAGTGTGGCCTCGCAGTTGCTTCAGCAGCGTCTCTTTGCACCAGAAGTCACCCGCCGGGTTTAGTTTCCCAACACTGCGCTCATAGAATCAACCAGCTTGGAAAAGACCTCTGAGATCACCGACCCCAACCCCACCATGCCCACTGCCCGCATTCCTCAGTGCCACATCCCCTGGTTCTGGAACACCTCCATGGACGGTGACCCCACCACCTCCCCGGGAAGCTGTGCCACTGCAGCACTGCTCTTACTGAGAAGAAATTGTTCCTAATATCCAACCCGACCCTCCCCTGGCACAACTTGAGGCCGTCACCTCTCATCCTATCACTGTTATTTGGGAGCAGAGGCCGACCCCCACCTCACCACAACCTCCTTTCAGGAGCTGTAGGGAGCAATGAGGTCTCCCCTGAGCTTTTCTGCTCTGGACTGACCCATACCAGCTCCCTCAGTGGCTCCCCGTAACTCTTTTGCTCCAGAAGCTCCCTAGGATCGTTAAGGTTGAAAAAGACTTCTCAGATCACCACATTCCCCCTCCTCTGAGGCATCAAAACCTCTGGCAGTTGTCTCAGATGGGCTCTACGAACTGCTTTATCGCATCCTGGCTGTATCTCGTTACATTATTCATCGTCTCTGTGGAGCTGTGAAATCCCCAAACACCTTATGTGTCACGAGGTAAAACAGCTCAATGGGTTGAATGGTTAAAATAAGCCCGAGCTTCAGGTGGCTCATTCTTTTCCGTGGGGGCTCTTTATTCCTCTGGGACTTGAGAGAGCATTTGTTACAGCAGAACAAATCGGCCCTGAAAGGCCCGGCCAAACACATGAGATCGCACATCCACCCACACCATCTGAACGTTGTCTTCCTTGGAAACCTGCGTCTTCGAGGGGGATCCACACCGCTACCTCTCTGCTTTCCAAAGAGGAAAGCCCCGCAGATGTGTTTCATAACTGCCTCTTTATCTCTGGGACGGGATGGGCAGGCTGAGCCCGAATTAACCCTTTGGCAGGTGGAAGGCATGGGGACAGTGATGGTGGGCATGCTGGTTGTTTTTCCTCGTTTGGGGATCAAGAAGGCTTCTCCTGGGCTATTATTCCAGCATGGTTAACTGCATTTGTCAATAAGATGGTGTATATTTTGCCCATCTTCAGCTAGGCAAACTGTTGATTAACTTTATATATATATGTATTCATCTATAAAGGATTTCAGGCTCGTGTACGTGAACAAAAACACTGAAACAAGTGAGAAAGCAGCAGAGAAACAACGCAAAGAGGAGCAGTGACCTGCGATCGTACACCCAGAACAAATCCTCTGCTGCGGAACTCACACTGTCTGCGAGGCAACGAAGGAACACTTCTGATTCCCCTTTAATTGCATACTTAGCAGGGGCTGGGGCAACGCTCCGCGCCGCTGCATGCTGCTGCATGACCCTTTGTTGCAACACATCTAGGTGGAAGTGCTAATAGATTCCTTCTGGTCCTGCTCCCTTTGTGACAGCAGCGAGGGAGGAAGCTGTGCAAGTCCCCGAGTTGTGCGAGCTGCCAGCTCTGCACTGCCTCTGCAGGCTGTGCCCACTTCGCCTTTACTCAGGCAGAAAATGCTCAGCCTTCCCCGCTAACACAAAGTCATAGGGCTTGATGTTAGGATACTCCCCTGCACGGATCCCTCATGAGAACGTAGCTATGAGCTAATCTCAGGCAGGAGGAGCGTTTTAAGTTTTCGGTGATATTAACACCGAGGGGTAAAAAACCATTTTTTATTACTTTAATCTGCAAGTTAATTTTTAAATGGAATGCGGGTACAAACAATGCCGTTTTTAAGTACATTACGGTGCTGTCAGGCTGTGACAATTTAAATGAATGAGACTTCAGAACGTATTATGAAAAAGATTAAATGTCTCATTCAAATACACATGGCAAAAATGAAATCCATCAGCAAAATGAAATAATTGTTTTAAAACTGCCTGGAATTAAATCCAAAACAAAGGCCCCCCCTACCACGTAATTGAGGCTGCGGTGGGTGAGACTTTATCTGAGAGCAGCTTTAATTTCCAGCTGACTGCAAATGACAAATAATTTACTGTTGCGAGATCTTTCTCGCCTGAGCACTTTGTAAAACAAGATGATATGATTACCTTTGTTTTACATTTACAAAGTGCTGTTTAAGAGGCTTAAGTGGAGGTCAAGCAACAAGCGAGCGATTGTGGGATCGCCAGCCAAAACAGCGTGGAGGTTTTCTGGTTGCCGTGGTCCCTATTGCACGCTGTCACCAGCAGTCCAGTTTCGCATGCAACTCAATTGGGCTAAAGGCCATTTTCAGGTTGTAGTTCAATTTATGAAGCAGCTCTGTCACGTTGGATATTAAGGAAAAAATCTCCTCCAAAAGAGCAGTGCTGCAGTGGCACAGCTGCCCAGGGAGGCGGTGGGGTCACCATCCCTGGGGGTGTTCCAGAACCGTGGGGATGTGGCACTGAGGGACGTGGGCAGTGGGCATGGGGTTGGATTGGGTGATTTAGAGGTCTTTCACAGTTTTCATGGTTCTATCATAGACTCATAGAATGGCCTGGGTTGAAAAGGACCACAATGATCATCTGGTTCCAACCCCCTGCTATGTGCAGGGTCGCCAACCAGCAGACCAGGCTGCCCAGAGCCACATCCAGCCTGGCCTTGAATGCCTCCAGGGATGGGGCATCCACAGCCTCCTTGGGCAACCTGTTCAGTGCGTCACCACCCTCTGAGTGAAAAACTTCCTCCTAATATCCAACCTACACCTCCCCTGTCTCAGTTTAAGACCATTCCCCCTTGTCCTATCACTATCCACCCCCTGTGATTCTAAGAGATTCTTGTAAGCCACAAGTAGCCACTGTATAGTCATTAGGAAGGTAACATTATTAGTGTTGAGTCCTTTAAAGCTTCTTGGCCATATTCAGCACTGTAATAGGTAATTTCTTTGATGATAGTACTGCATCCACTTGTTGTGAGCATGCTTCCTTAGAGCTTCACGTGCCCTCTGAATTTGGGCTTGATTCTATTCCATGCTGAGCCCTCGATGAGTGTGGAGCTCTTCACCTTCCTTATCTGTTAAAAATGTCATGGAGATGTTATAATCTGTCTAGCTGAGGGTTAAGAATGCTGGGAGTGGCAGCAGCAGAAGGAACAAATGGCAGAAGGTACAAGAATGGCATTTGGTGGTGGCATCCGGACGAGCAGGTCATTGCAGTACAGGTGTACCCACAGAGAGGCTGTCCACCTGCAGGCAGCCAGCGTGCTCACAGGGATGGCCTCTCCATGGAGTGAAGCAGCACTGCTGGTTCCTTCCAGAGGAGGAATAAGTGAGACCTGAGGACGGATACCCCTTGTCCTCCAGCTCGTCCCAATGGGAGGCAAAGCCCCGGCTAGAACTTGGCACTTCTGAGCATAGGAGTGGGAGAATACCGTAGAATCATTTGAGTTGGAGGGGCCCTTAAAGGCCACGTGGTCCAACTCCCTGCACTGAACAGGGCCACCCACATCTCCATCAGTGCTCACAGCCCCATCCAGCCTGACCTCGGCTGTCTGCAGAGGTGGGGCTTCCACCATCTCTGGGCAACCTGTGCCAGCGCCTCACCATCTTGACTGTAAAAAAAACTTCTTTCTTATACCCAATCTACATTTCCCCTCTTTGAGTTTGAGGCCATTTCCCCTTGTCCTATCAATATGACTGAAATGAGCTTTAATTTTTCTCCTCTTTTCTCAGGTCTCTGCAGGTGCACTGCGCTGTTGCTGCCGCAGTGTGCCATCATTTCCTGTGTGACAGTCTTTAAGACCACCACAAGGTGTGAAAGTTTCGGGTTTTTCTCAGCAGAGGATGCACTTTGCTAACGCAACACCCCATGCCAAGAGCTGGACATTTTAACACACCGATTTAACCCCTTTTTCCATACCTCTTATTTATACAACATTGCAGCCACACCGTAGCCGAGATGAACGCACAAGCCCATGAAGGTTAACTGGTTGTTGCACATGCAGACACCTCCTTAGCCCATGAGGCTGATGCAGCACCTCGGCCTGGCTGCACACTGCAGTGCTCGCAGCACACTGGGATGAAATCCTTCCCGGGATGGTTGGAGGCAGCGCCTGCTCCCAGCACCGCTCAGGGAAGCCTTAATGAAAAGCAGCTCATCAGCAGTTACGTAACCTAATGATAATCCAGCTCAGGCCGGGCAATGCTTAAAGCCACAGCGTCTCTCTGCTGTGACCTATTTTATGCTCGATGCAAGGGCAAAAGTATGCAGTGTGTAACTTCGCCGGGTCTCTTACGTCGAGTCGTTGCCTGTCGGTAGGAAAGCCCCTCGCATGTGTTTCTTCTGCTTTCTTGGATGCAAAGCGACCGCCCTGGGTTTGTTGGTGGCTTTTTATGGCATTGGTTCCAGGCGCAGGCTCGGCTCACAGCAAATCGTAAACAATTGGGAGGAAAACACTTAATGTTCCGCAGGAAACTCAGAGTGCTTTTAATTTCAGCTTCAGAAGCTGCAGAGGGTCTGGGGGTATCTCGCAAAGCACTCCTAATGCTGCGTCGAACCACACAGAAAGCTTTTGTGTTTTTATTAGACCTCGGAGACCAAAAATGTGTGCTCCCACATTCCAGGGTCATATTTACATTTGACTTAAGAAATTCATTACGATCGCGCTGGCATAACTGAGACTCACACAAGTGGGCAGCCCCCGCCGTTGTTTTTTACCTCTCAGTCTACAGAAATATCAACAAGAGATTAAAGGCAGAGATGTTGATTCAGATCTCAGCATTTAATCTGACCACAGATGGTGTCAAAGAGGGACAGCCATGCAAAATAGCAACAGATTTTTTCCTAAACAATCCCTTTTTTGTTTAAGGGAGAGCGAGTCGCCCAATTTAAAATATAGAGGAAATCTCAGTTTCCTACAGTCCTCCTCCTGGAGAGCTTTGAGGCGTTATGAATGGGCTGATTTCTGTTAATGATTAATAACGTGTTTATATTTCTCCGCTTAACTAAAGTTATTATTGTAACTATTATTAATTCCTATCTTCAGTAGGGTAAATACACCGTTCCTCATCACGCCGGACAAGTTAATGACACAGCTGGTTGCAGAAAGGAGCTTGTAACGTTGCGCCGAGCTGAAGAAACACCGCCTGTTATGTGTAGGTATATTCATTTTAGAATACACGCTGACACAGAACCTCGTTGATTTGGCCTCAGTGATGCCAAGACTCTGTATTTACTACCATGGGGAATAGCAGGCTTCGCACAAATCTCTTACCAGGCGTAGTACTTAGTGCCAATGGATTCCTGCAGCAGGTTGTTGCTCAATGAGTTTTTAAAAGCTGATCCTTCGTGCCCGATGTTAGGCAGCTCCCAGTCAGAAGTTCAATTACTTCATAAAGATTTACAAAAGCTCACGTTGGTAGAGATATTGCTTGACGTTTAAAAGGAATAACAATAATAATAATAATAAAGTTGTGACTGTATTTGTTGACGTTTGGAACATCTTCCTGTGGAGCTTGTAACCAAAACACGGCTGCGTTGCACTCGTGTTTTAGAAACAGAAAGTGGAACTAAATGCAATTTATTAAAATAGTGTGGCTGATTATAAACTCTAAAGGGAAATCAAGTAACCTCATTTCTTTATCTCATCTGAGCAAAAGGCTAAAGCGGGGGGGGGTGGGGAGAGGCACTTCTTCAGTTAGTCTCTCAAGTGTTACTAATCACAGAAGTACCAAACGTTTGAAAATGCCTTCTTAAAAAGCTTCAGAGCCCTACGGGGTGGACTTCAATCAGAAGCTGAGGTGGTGTTTCCAGGTGACTGAGGGCTGAAGGGTAAGGGCTAAGCGGCTCCTTCCAGCACAGCCAGGGCACTGGGCTCATTGGCTGACGCTGCAAAGAAAAGAGTATTTTCTTCTTCCTTCCCGAAAGGATTTTTGTTTGTTGCTGACTTTATGGTATCAAATTAATACAAAATAGGGATTGACTGTTTTGGTCTGTATGCATGTGGCACGACAGCTCCTGTCAGGGTTGGTATAGCTTGTCCTTTTTTGGCAGTCACGCTGGAGAGACCAAGCACTGAACAGGGAATAAAACAGAGCTGTTCTCTAACCCTACAGAGCCGGTCCCACTGAGAACTCCCTCTATTTACTCATCTGCACTTAAAGACTGTCAGTTTTATTCAGATGTCTACTCAGTCTGCGAAATGCTTTCCTTAACCTACTTTTAATGCCTTTGAAGTATCATCTGCTTCACTAGTTTGAAGAGCACTAAAGCCCTCGTGCAGCCAATAGGCACTTAAGTGCTTACTTTTAAACCCATGAGCAGCTCCATGAGGCGCACAAGAATTGCCGCAGCGAGACAGATCTGTCAGTCCGTCTCCCTCACTCTTTTATCTCCAACAGCACTCGACACCAGATTCCTGCTGGCTTCCATGCCCCTTCCCCTGGGCGTGGATGCTTCCCCCGTGCTGATGCTGTACCATCAGCTTCCCCACTGATCGGGGCTCGTACAGCATGATGGATACCACCAGAGAGCTCAAACCCCACGGCAAGCTCTGGCTTTCTGTCCTGTCTATCCCTGCCAAGGATCACTTAACACTAAATCCCATTTAGTTGCACCTCCAAGCATTGGAATGGTGGAGTCCCCATCCCTGGAGGAGACCAAGAGCTGCGGAGATGTGGCACCGAGGGATGTGGTCCGTGGGCATGGTGGGGGTGGGCTGGGGTTGGACTCAGTGATAGTGGTCTTCTCCAACCTGAACGATTCCATGATTTTTTTCCCAAAGAATATCATTGACTCATGTTATGAATTGTCCTGAATATTCTTCTTATCCCTCAAAGATTCCTCTGTCTGCTCAGCTCCAGGCCTCAGTGAAATCCTGTGCGGTTAATTAGGTCCTTACTTGTAGCAGAGACTCCTGCAGAGGCGGATGCTTTAACCTGGATAACAGATGCACCAGAAGTGATTAGAAATGCAAGAAAAAACACGGGAAGCAATCAAAGAGGGAGGAAAGAGGTAAAGGTGATGCTTTGCAGGATAAGTGGGAAGCAGTGCTTGCAGTTAAATGGGATGAACTCCATCATATCAAATCAAGGTACAAAGGGGAAATAGAGACCCTTGTCACAACCTGAAATTTATAGGTCACAAACGAAATTTTCTCTGTTTTGTCCTTCATAGGTAGCACGGAAGAGGAATGAGGATCCACTGCATGATTCCATCAGTCTACAATTCTATGATTCAACATTTTTCTTTGCTTTGGTTGCTTTTCTTCCCCATTTATGCATATGGAACAACTTTCCCTGTTGGTCAGCTGCTGTGGCTGCAGATAGGAGCAAGAAGGGAGCTGGAGCAGAGCAAGGGCAGGGAAAATTGGTCCAATTCAGTGACAGTTCCAGCCTCAAACACGGGTAGCTCTGTGTGTCTCCTGCTATCAGTCTGTGCTACTCCTGCAGCAAGCTGGATCCATGACATTGCCAGTGCTTTGGGGTGCTGGCATCCGGGCTCTGAGCTCATGAGGGTCCTATGTGAGGTTAGAGAATCACACTATCATGAAATTATGGAATCATTAGGGGTTAGGAGGGACCTCTGGAGATCATCAACCCCCTGCTAAAGCAGGTTCTCTGCAGTCAGTACAAATGGCAATAACCTGACTTGGAGAGGTTGCCTGTGCTCTGGCTGGCTGAAAATTACTACGAAGAAGATTTACAGTGGAGCACTGTCGTTGGAGTGACCAGAGATGTGAAAGGAGAATCAACATGCCCATTAAAACTGAATGAATGTAAAATCCCACAGCAGAGTGGAAACTGAAACTGGGAATGGGAAGTGCTCAGATTGTGTCTCTGTCCTTTTGGTATACGGGATCCTCCCCGAGCAAGCAGCAACCTGTCGTTTCAGCAATGCAAGGCTTCCCCTCAGTGGCAACAAGGCAGCAGGGTGTCCTGCTGCTACACCACAATAAAAGCATTTTGCTTTTTTTTTTTTTTTTTCTTCAAAGGCAAAGTCCAGTAAAAATGTGGCTCTGAAGTAAAGGAAATATTTACAGCAGAGGCTGCTGGCTGGGCTGGGTGTAATGGTATACAGCAATACAAGAGGCCAAAGTGATACTACTTTATGAGCCAAGAGTTTTTAACTCTTTTGGTATAGGAGACAGCTGCCTACACGAGGCACTTAGGGAACAAATGAAACTTGAGCGGTGTCATACTGGGATCATAGAATATGGACAAAAGCAACAGAAAGGAGTATATTTTTTTACAAGAAAAGGATTAACTGGAGAACAGTGGTTGCAGTGCTAAAGCTCCTACCCAAGTGCAGCTGGCGAGATTGCTGACAGCGCAGGGGGCTCTCCCAGAAATGAGTTCTTCCTGCAAAAATACCCATCCCCATCAACATCTATTATCTAAAAGGTGATGTCCAGGTTGATTTAATTTCCAGTCCTGGAAATGAAATGGGACCATGGTATTAGGAGACATGTGAGCTCAGATTATGCATACAAAAAAGACGACAGCCAAATTGTCTATGTACGGGCAGACTGCATTTGCCTTACCCCAAAAGATTTACCAGTTGCTATGGTTACTCAATATTACAGCTCAATAGATTGGTAATGTGAACTGATAGATCTAGAAATACACTGCAAGATGGAATTAAAGAGGTCCTGCTGAAACACAGCCTGAAAAATCCTGTGCTCCTGATGAGGCGGAAACACTTTGCTGCTGACGGGCTGGTCATGGTTCCCAGATGCGTGGCAGGGGTCCCACCAAATAGCAGTGAGATGTGTGCTTGGTGTCTTGTGCAGCCAGAGGTGTAAAACACACGTCAAAGGGATAATAAAACACAGTCCAAACTGTCTCACATGGAATCTCTTGAGTAAATCATGGCCGAGTCTCAGCAAGTACAGGGAGGAGGCAAAGGCTGGCAGCAAGCAAGAAGTCTTTCTATGAAGTTTGAAAATCAGCAGAGGTTTCAAGAGCTGATCACCCTAAGCTGCAGCTGTGCTGCAGGTGGCTTATTTCAACCCTGAGCCCTTTTTTGTTGAGTTTTGTTCCTTCTTCTTTTGAGGAGGGAGAGTGAGAATGGTATGGTGGAGCAGAGCTTCCCATTGGGGTGACTCCTCAGTGCCCACCATTGTCCTTCACCCAGAAGAGAGAGTTTAAGGGAAGATTTTCCCCCACTTCATATTCCATTGCAATTATCACCAACTTCATCTGCCACTGCAGTGTGCTGACTTGATTTGCATCGATTCCCCTGAACTATACCTAATTTCTCCAGACACTGCCAACAGGAGTCCCACCTGCAAGTCCCACCCTAACTGCTCCTCTCCCAGTCAGATTTTACTCAATGCGTTAAAAACTCAACACACTGCCCTATTACAGGTTGCTGTGGTCACAAAATAGATTGGATTGTAAGTGATGTTAAAGTTTAGCATTTAGTTTCAACCCAGCGTGGGGTTGCCAACCAATGATGGCAGATGGAAGACCAAAACCAGGCGTTTCTTTGTGCTTTTTGTCTCCCAGCTCCTTTTGGTGCAGCTGTTCCCCAGCTCCAACAGACCAGCTGCTGCTGGGAGAGCACGAGAAGGGAAAAGTCCGTGGCACAACGGTGCGGAAAGTGGGAAGCAGAGACCTCCATCAGCAAAATGGGAAAGCAGAATTTCTCTTCCATAGGGGTTTAGTAAGGGGAAATTCAGAAATGACCAAGTTTGAGTGCTGTGCTGGTACAGAGACGATGGAGGTCAAAGGTAGGAATGGAGTGGGGAGAAATATGACAGTTTTTAAAGGGCAGCCAGGGAAGAAATGCAAACATTGAGAGCGTTTTAAAGAAGCAAAGAGATGAAAACCAGCCTGAAAAAAACACATTAAATCAGAAAAATTGCCACAACAACTAAAGCAGAGAATAGGAAGAGAAAAAGGAAAGCCCAAAGGGATCGTAATGCAATCTTCTTTTTACTTACAGCTTCGACTCTTCATTCAATTTTTTGAATGCCAGCTTCATTAGTGGTTTTGGCTAGGCCCTTACAAACAAATCAGGCAGCACTTTACCAACACCCGCCTGCGAGGAGGTGAGAGGCTTTAGGAAGTCACACATCGTCCTTTTTAGCTGGCTGGGGTAGCCCTGCTGATGGGAAAATCGGCCAAGAGGACACCAAGGCTGGCATTGGGTTTTCCACTGACTTCTTAGAAAGCATGCTCTTGTTCTGCAGCAAAAACAAAGAAAGAAAGAAAGAAAAAAAAACCAACCCACCAACATTCTGCAGGGTTTGTCCTGCTGAAAAGGCAGAAAAGATACTGTTAGAAAAGGTTGGTGCACTCCCACTACTGACACAGCATCTCCAAAAGAGATGATAACATACAGATTGGAAAGCCAACAGTGCACAACTGGAAATGTCCTTCCATTGAATAGTTCTTTGCCGAAAGGTCTTGTACAACCATTGGAACCATCTTCATGAGCAAGGTTATGCCAGAGGATGGCACCAAATGGAAGTTGGAGGCCTTGGGCCATCGAGATTTTGCATGGCCGTGAAACTTGCTGGGATTTTCTTCATGTTTTGCTCAGTGAGAAAGGGAAGGGACCAATCTCATGGGATTGTTTTGCTGCAAAGGGGGGGAGGAAAGGTTCCACGAGGGAATTTGGGCAAGTTTTATGTTGGAAGAGCAGGGCTGGGATGTGGCAATGGGACCCCTTGGAGCTGCGGATGGAGGTTGACACAACTAGGAAGTTGTTGAACTCACCGCTGTCTGCATCCTCATTAACGAAAATGAAGAGAACGCTTAAATGTAATTATACTTAATACAATACTTAAAGAAAAAACAACAGGATCCCCGATTTCAGTTTCTATTTGCGTAGTGCGATGAGATTCTGGCAGAGCAGTGTGAAAGCAATGAGGAAACACACGCCTTTGCAGCACTGCCTCCTAGCCCAGGGAAGAAACTTTCCTCTGTACCAGGGCTTCTCTCTGACACCTCTCACGTTCCTTTTGTTGGATTCTTTTCTATCCTTTTTTAACTTAACCTCCCTATTCCCACGGAAGCCTTGTTTCTCGTCTTTGTACTTGATCTCCTACATCAGAGAGCCGCTGCTTCTGCAGCCATGCAGCGCTTGCCCTGCCCATGCAGATGACAAATTAATCTAACATTTCACGTCCCAGAAATACTTATTATTTCTTCCCTCCCTTTTGTTCTTGCCATTGCAGTGCTGCTCAAGTGGGGAGCCTTGCCTCCCTGGGGGAGCTCCGCTTTCTTCCCAGGGAGACCGCAGCGAGTCCAAGGGCAGTGAAAAATGGAATATTATTTTCTTGCTGGCTTAGTGATTTTCATTTAGGATTCAGCAAATGCAGAGCCATCTGCTATGTATGAAATATCCAATAATAGTTCTCCAGTTGCTGAATTCAAAGTGGAAACAAGCCAGCAGAGTGCCTGGCTTGCCTCAGAGCTCCTCGGTGAGTGCACGCAGCCAAGATGCACCCATGGTTTTGCCACCTGAATGTAGAAGTGTTGCCAAAACCATGGCAACTTGGGGCTGGGACTAGAGGTCAGAAGAGTGAGGTTTTCTGTTTTCCCTCTGTTAGTGATCCTGATTGTTGTTCTTTATTTAGTGCGTGCATGGTGACATGGTATTTGCAAACCATAAAACCAATGTGTTTGCATGCAGAAGTGCTGGTTCTCTCCCCGGAAACTACAAGACCTTCACTATCAACTGGATGGTCTTCACAGTCCCCTCCAACCCAAACCATGACAGGATCCTATGATTGTATCAACTCACAGGTGCCAGAAACAGGTTCAGAAGTTCAAATAATAGCTTTGCTGCTTTTATTGAAATTCCTTAATTTCCTCTCCTTCCACGAAGTGAGCACCCTGTTACCTGCAGAACTATTTGGTAGCACTGATATTTCAGTTGTTGTTGTAGCACTGCTAGGCTGCATGAAGGAGACTGACCCAAAGATTTTCCCATCCTCTGTTTCAGACCATCTATGTTTGGGACCATCTATGTTTGGAACCATCTCTTTTGGACCATCTATGTTTGGGACCACCTATGTTTGGGTCTATCTATGTTTAGGACCATCTCTTTGGAGACATCTATGTTTGGGACCATCTATGACTGGGACCATCTCTGTGGAACTATTTCCTTGGCTACGGCTCTGGCTCTATGGCTGAGACCATCTATGACTTGGATCATCTATGTTTGGGACCATCTATGATTGGGACCATCTAGGCAGACCTCACCCACGCTGAGGATTTTAACATTAACACAGTCTCTCCAACATAGTTACACTGATGTAAACATCATATTAATACAGAATTGGTGCAAATTGTGGCTCATCGGGCGTACACTTTTTGTACGCAGAAATTTCCTTCTGCTCCTTTCTGCAGAGCGTGGCATACACTGGGGCGATAGTCTGCAGGTAGCTAGAGAAAGAGCAAAGATGGAGAACCTTCCTGGGCAAGATTTCCCATAAATATTTTCTAAAACAAGGTGTTTGAGCAGACGTGTTGCTGTCTTGCCACGATAAGGAGCGTGGGCACCTTCAAGTTGGGGGGTCTTTGGATTTTGCAGCCCAGGCACTTTTGCTGCTGGAGGGTGTTTGGAAAATGCTACAATGCCCGAATCCCTCAGGGTGGGGCTGGCTCTGTAGGGCTGGTGTGGGGAATGCTCTGTAGGGATGCAGACAGCACAGCCTTGCACCAACCCTGATGGGGCATTTTCACTGGTAATGGAGGGCTTTACCCTTTTAGGGTGTAAAAAATAGGCCGGGGTCTGCGTGACAACGGGAAGGAGCCAAGCACTGCCATGTCACCCATCCTCCTTATCCCTCGCTTTCAGGCTGCTCCCCAAAGTTTTAGGATAAAAAGAACAGTGCATTGCTATGCACAGCTCTTTGTGCCACTTTGGGCTCCCTCTGGTCTCCTTCACCCCAGTAGGGCCACTCAGAACAGAGTGCCCAGCACCACAGCCAGGGGCTTTGGGAGATCTCTATTTCCACTGAGATCAGTGGGAGTTCAGTTCACAACAAGAGGCAGGAGCTCAGATTTCCATAGCTCGTCTCCTGGCTCCTCACCACAGCATCAGCCAGCCCTGGGGACAGTGTCTCAGTGACCCTGGCAGCTTCTCAGATGATGCAAAGCAGTGCCGAGCCCTACAGACCCTGATCTGCCCAGCCTGAGGCTCGGTCCTCATGACCCAGTGTTGAAATGAGGATAATTTTATTTACCTTTCTCATAAGGATGTGGAAAGGGCAAATGGTTTCAAGCCTTGCATAGTGGAAAAAATTGTAATGTGTCACTATCAATGAATACCCCTTAAAATACAGCCGCTCCTAGCAGTAAATTTAAAATGAGAATTAAATGTGAAAAGACACCACTCCCACTATTAATTCCTTCGCTGCGTTGTTCCCTTTCCTCTTTTATTCTTCCTCATGTTCAGACCCTTGCCAACAGATCCTTGGCAGCTCTCATAAAAGCAATTATCATTTTTAGTGGAGGTTTTGCAGTATTTTGTCTTGATTCTGGAACCGTTCTCACTCCGTGCCATCCTCCCTCCTACCCCAGCTCTGCCATGGATCCCCACTCCTCAGAAATTGTCCTGACAAATCCTAGAACCCTGGACCTCCAGTGTGCTTGGGGCTGGAGGTGCCTCAGATCCCTCTGGTCCATCCCCTGCCACAGCAAGGCCGTCCAGAGCGGGATGCCCAGCATCATGGCCAGAGGGTTTTGGGGATCCCCAAGGAAGAGACATTTCCCACTGGCTTGCTCCCTGGGATAAATGGTTCTGCACATCTCCGACTGGCTGTCACTCAGCTATCGCACATCTGGATGGGGCCGGATGTGTGTGACTGTCACAGCAGCACTCACCCAGATGTTGGCACCTGACAGATGGAACAGATGGATGGGAGCCACCAGCGGTGTCTGCAAGGTCCCGGCCTGCAGTGCTCACTCACGCAGATGCTGCTCTCTCTGCTGCGAGTAGAGTCATGAAGTTATAGAATTATCTCGGTTGGAAAAGACCTTCAAGACTATCAAGTTCAACAATTGACCTGAACCACCAAATCCCATCATTAATCCATGACCCTTAGTGCCATATCCATACATCTCCTACGTACCTCCAAAGATCATAGAATCATGAAATCACAGAATCAGAGAATAGTTGGGATGGAAAAACCTTAAAGCCCCCCAGCCCCAACTCCTGCTATGGGCTGATTGCCCCCAACCACATCAGGCTGCCCAGGGCTCCATCCAGCCTGGCCCTGAGCACCTCCAGGGATCAGGCATAACAGAGATGGGAACCTCATCACTTCTCTGGACAGCCTCTTCCAATGACCACCCTCACTATGAAGAAATTGTCCCTAATAGCTGATGTACACCTTCCCTGGCACAACTTTAGACCATCTTCTCCCACTGAATGCACGCAACTCCAATTTTTTCTGCATTTGCCCTGTATTGCATTGTACTTGAGTGTCTCAGCAGGCACCATTGTGGCTGCTAGGCAAAAATCTCCTCCCTGTCCTCATTTTTTATTTACAAAAAGGCCTGGAAATAGGGATTCCACAGTGAAAAGCCCAAAACCCTTGGGATTCCCTCCTTCTCCAGGAGGTTGTGGAGCCGGGTGGGACTGCAGCTCCGGCGCCGCCGATGGGGACGCACGGCAGATGTTCCTAATTGGGTCACATGTGCCTCATCCCTCCCCAAAACCAGCCTGCTGTGGTGGCTCTACTTCCCTCCTCCTCCTCCTCCTCCCACCATCCCGGAGCAGACGGAGCGGAGCCGAGCTCGCGTGCAACATTGGGGGAGCGGGTGCAGCCTCCGCACCCCGCTGCTGCTCTCGCTGTTCCTTTTTGTAAGAAAGATCCCCTTCATCCTGCCGGCGGGCCGGGCGCTGCTGCTATACATCACTGCATATTTTCCACTTGAGATCAATACCGCAGCCCCCGGTCGCGCTGAATGGCCCTGCTGGTGTGGGGGCTTCCTGGGCTCCATTTGGAGGATGACACGGAGCAGTGCGGTGGCCCCAGAGCCATGTCCCCTGCCCTGCCACTTCTCACACCCCCTCTCCTTGCCATCATCTTCTCTGTGCCATCATCTCCAGGCAGAGCTCTGCCAACAGTTTATTTTATTACATTCCGCCACGTGAAAAAAAGCTCTTGGCAAGCAATCTGACCACTCCGAATTTATTTGTCGCTTTTTTTCTCCCCCCCCCCTCTCTTTGCTTTTTGCTTTAACAATTCTGCATTGTTTGGGGCTGTTGCGCTCGCTAGGAGTCTCGGGTTTCGTGCATTCATCTGCTCTTGTCTTGTCAGATCTGTCGGCTTGGCTCCTCGCACGCACGCTCTTCCATCTCCAAACCATTCTTTTTCACTTTACGTCCCTCTCCTGCCAGCTCCGACTCGCTTTAACTATGCTGCACATTTGCTTTCTGCACTTCAGCTTCCAAAAGAAGGAGAGAAATGCCTAAATACGCCATTTGACGGGCAAAACTCCTGGCCAGTTTCATGATGGCTCTCAAACACTCAATGAACCTTCAGGAGATGTCACTTTGGCACTGTGAGTCACAAACCCATATGGTGGCAGAGCTGGTATCTGCTCCTGGCCGTGCACACATGGATCTGGAGCACATCCCCGTCATTACATTCAGCAGGATGAGGACCGATGGCATCTTCTTTTATACACCAGGTCTGGAGTTTTGCTTCAAAGTGAGGTCATAGAATCATTTGTGTTGGAAAAGATCTCTAATATCATCTAGTCCAACCATCCAATATTGCCCACTGGCCACATCCCTCAGTGCCGCATCTCCTCAGCTCTTGAACACCTCCAGGGACAGCAAATCTACCACCTCCCTGGGCAGCTGTGCCACTGCATCACCGCTCTTTTGGTGTCTCCTAATACCCAACCTGAAATAAGTTGACCTGAGGTTGAGTTGTCTTCCCATCGTTTAGCACTTCCCAGGGACTGCAGCAAAGGCTGAGTGTCCTCAGGGTTGGCTGACGATGCACAACACCAGAGGATGGTTTCCCGTCTGGGTGAGGATGTGGCCGTTGGGTTTTGCTCCCAGTTGCCTCAGTGCAGTGAGACCAGACATAGAACACATTGGAAATTTCTGTCCTGACCCAATGGATCCAAGCAATGGGCAATCCCACTTTCTGCTGGAAAACATCTCATAGGAAGCCATCAGGCTGTCATGGAGGGTCTTTAATTCTTCGTGTCTGCCTTTTCTGAAGATTTTCTTTCAACTTTTCCGTACCAAAAACCATCTCTCCATCCTCCGGCTTCTGATCAGCATCCATCCCCACCTTCCAGAGGGGAAGGAATTCCTCTGGGCACAACACCACCTCTGCCAGCCAAGCCTGCAATCTGGGGTTAGTGGGGTCAATTGAAAATGGCTCTTCTTTTCTTAAAAATGTAACTGAGTTGAATGCAGCAGCAGAAAAACAAACAGCAGAGCCCAGGGACCACAGCTGGAAGGGGCAAAAGTTGGTGATGCTCCAGAGGAGAAGTGAGGGGACTTTGTGAACAAGCTCTTGCACCCTGCACGGTGCCACCTTGTCCTTTTCAAACTGCTTTTGACACATTTTGGCTTCACAACACCAACTCTCCTCCACTCATCTGCACCGAGTAATGCTGATGGGATCCCACACATCGGGGGACTGCAGGTCCTATTCTCAAAGCCCCTCGTGGCTCTGGCTGCAGAACCAGACATGAGCTGAACATAGCAGGGGACTCAGCAGGACACACGTCCCCCACCAGAGTGCTGCAGCTTTGCTTGAGTCCTTGGGATAATGATTTCCAGCTGCTCTCCCTCTCCCAGCCTGCATGCCTTTGGCTGACTGCCTCTTCCCTTTGTCCTCGTTGTAGGAAGTGAGGCTTCTTTGGAAAGCTGCAAAATGCTACAAAATCCCAGGAGCTGTGGCAAGGTGTGAAATTGCAGAGATCGGTGTGGGAAGAGGGAGTCTTGCCTGGATGGGGACCGTGGCGGTGACTTACAGAACTGAGAGGAGGTGACAGGGATGGACACTGAAGCTGCCACCTCTAGGGCTAAGCTTTGTCCAGGGGCTCAGCTGGAGATGGGCTGTCAGCTACATACCCCCAAGTATACCCCAGCATACGTACAGTGTGCTTCAACCTCATGGAGAGAGCTTTAACACTCTTTAACACATTCATAGCACATTAGGTTGAATATTTAAAGATCCTGGGCCAAAGCTAAGCAGCACTGTGATGACACGAAGCTTAACCAGGAAGAAGGAGGAGAGACACAATGGGATCCTGGCTGTGATGGCATTTTAGCTGAATAGTGGTGTCTTCATGCCCTGCTCCTTTTCTGTGGGCTGGTCTTGGTGGAAGTCAGTTGACATCCATGGAGATGTGCATTGGTTGCAGTGCCCTAATGCATCTCTTGGGGGTGACACTGGACATTGGGCAAGCTGGGTGAGCCTTGCATGTAGCCCACGGGCTTCCCTGGCATCATGGCTTGTGTGCTCCCATCCCTGGAAGCAGTTCAGCATCATACTGCAGATCCTCAATGGGACAAGGGCAACTCATGGCTACCAAAGTGGGGAAAAGTAAGCTTTCCACCCTAGAAATCCCTTCCAGTATGTTTTAAGGGAGACCCAGCTGTTTACAAGGGCAGATAGTGATAGGACCAGGGGGGATGGTTTTAAACTGAGACAGGGGAGGTTTAGGTTATATATTAGGAGGAAGTTTTTCACCCAGAGGTGGTGACGCACTGAACAGGTTGCCCAAGGAGGCTGTGGATGCCCCATCCCTGGAGGCATTCAAGGTCAGGGTGGATGTGGCTCTGGGCAGCCTGGTCTGCTGGTTGGCGACCCTGCACATAGCAGGGGGTTGAAACCGGATGGTCATTGTGGTCCTTTTCAACCCAGGCCATTCTATGATTCTATGATGATTTAGCCAAGGGCCTGAAAAATCTACCCTTAACTGGTAGTATTCAGTGGCCCAATTCATTCCAAGTTCTGTGAAGCTCTGTACATCTGCTGAGAGAAGGGAATGATCTTTTAAGAAAACTGCTACTCTGATGGCTTGGCATTCCCTTGTCTGCTGTTTCTGCAGAAAGAAGGATGATCTGAAATGCTCAGAAGCACTGAAATTTTCTGAGAGCCCCTTTGTTTCATTATAATGCTTTGTAACCTAAATCCATTCAATTTGAGCATTGATTTGTTATGCTGCTTATTCAACTTCAAATCAGTCATAAATTTCATATCCTACATTTTGGTGCCCAGTTTGGTGAGGACCTGAAAGCAATGGGCTGCATTAGCATTATTTTAATTTTGGCATTTGAAAGCAGAAGGATCCAAACCCACCAGTTCCCTCCAATTTGCAGCCAAAAAGAAGGCGGAACTTGTGTGCATCTCATGAAGAACCAAAACAAAGGAGGGAGCTTTGAAGTGCTGCACTCATACCAATGTGCCAAGACTTTATGTACATGTGTGTGTTTGCATATGTGTGTGTGTGTAAAGAATTGTAGAATCACCGAGTCATTCAGGTTGGAAAAGACCTCTGAGATCACTCAGTCTAACCCCAACCCATCCCACCATGTCCACTGACCACATCCCTCAGTGCCACACCTCTGCTCCTCTCAAACACCTCCAGGAATGGTGACCCCACCACCTCCCTGGGCAGCTGTGCCACTGCAGCACTGCTCTTTTGGAGTAGAAATGTTTCCCAGTCTCTATCCTGAACTTCCCCTGGCGCAATTCGAGGCCATCACCTCTTGTCCTATCGCTGTTACCTGGGAGAAGGAAACAGAGAAATGTATATATGCTACATTATATATATATATATGCATATCTATATAGAGAGACAGAATTGTACAGTAATGCATTCAGAAATGGCCAAAGAAAATGAGCAAAAATCTTAGTATCCTTAACAATATATGGCATCCAATAAAATGGGGTCTGTTAAAGAAATGCTTCAGAAAAGAAATCCAAAGAAACATAACCCCAAATTGGCACGTGTAATTCAATGAGCACGCAAACAGCCTGCCAGCCCAAGAAGCAGGAGATGCGAAGGGCTGCTGTCCCTGTGCCGTAGGAGCTCATGGCAAAGCCTTCAGGAGAGATGATGGAAGAAATGGGAGCGTTTCGCCTTAATCCCAGTTTACCCATCACTGACAGCTGATGACATGCACCAGAGAGGCTTAGTGCTGCAAGGTGCTAATAACTTTGTTTTGGATCCAGCAAATCACTTAAGGTTGTTTGGAAGGGCTTGCATGCTTGAAGCCAAGTGCGCACTTAAGTGGTTTGCTGGCCGCTGGCCAGGCAGCTCGGAGCCCCAACGGCCAGGCAGGATTTTGGAGGGCAGTCCCAATGCAGGCACCCTGCTGCATGGTTCCTGCCCCTTTGGAGATAACGAGACACGTGGGAGCAGCACGCACAGCACAGAGCTGGGCCCGGGGCTGGCTGGGGGAATGGCTATGTTGGCACACGGCATGGCATGCGTGGGTGGAGGATGCTGTGGTGGTGCTGCTCAAAGGCTGTGCCTTTGCTGGTAGATACAGTAGAGTTGGGTCTTCCTATCCATCAAATGGGAGGGGAATGGCTTTCATTCATAGAATCATAGAATCTGAGAATGGCTTTCATTGGAAGGGACGTCAAGGATCATGAAGCTCCAACCCTTCTGCTGCATGCAGGGCCGCCAACCTCCACATTTAATACTAGACCAGGCTGCCATCCAGCCTGGCCTCAAACACCTCCAGGGACGGGGCATTCAATGGACTTTTAGGTGGGTTTTGCTCCTAACACTGAAACAGCTGCAAAGAGAATCACAGAGCAGTCCAGGTGGGAAGGGACCTTCAGCGATCGCCAACCTTTGGTGGAAAAGGGTGCCCCGGTGAGATCATCCATCACTGTGCCCAGCTCACAGAGCCCAGGGGTGCTTAGGGCTGGAGGCTTCCCTGTGTCCCTCTGGTCCTGTCCTGCCTCAGCAGAGCCACCCAGAGCAGGGTGCCCAGCACCACGGCCAGGGGCTGTGGGAGATCCTCGAAGAGGAGCCCAAAATGGTGCAAACCCAACTCTGCAGGTGCCATTGCATTGGTGGCACTGTGCAGCTGTGATGCAGAGTGACGAATACATTTCTCAGCCTTATGGAAAATTTTAAAAGTCATTAAATTTTTAAGTAAGACCATCAGAATGGCACGTCAGCTCCAGCAGGCTTAAAATAGGGCGACAAATGACTGCTGGAGGCATATGGCTTAATTACAAACGGCAGCAGGCCAGAGCCATCAAATGCCAACACTGCTCCCAGGTTTGGAGGACACCAGCATGGGCTCGTTGTACCAACATCTCAGAGCTGCATTGCCGGCAGGCACTGCCAGCCTGGGAAGGGAATCATAGAATCATAGAACCATTCAGATTGGAAAGGACCTCCAAGATCACCCGGTCCAACCCACCATGCCCACTGCCCACGTCCCTCAGTGCCACATCCCCACAGTTCTGGAACACCTCCAGGGACAGTGATCCCACCACCTCCCTGTTCCAGTCCCCATAACCAGGCAGAAAAGCTGTGATTTCATGAAGACCTTTTGTAAAGCAATTTGGCAGCAAGGAGCCGGCACTGACAGGGGGATCGCCCATCAAGCACTTGGCTGAAAAACACAGATTTGCACCCAGAAATGGCACTGGGAATGATGTGATGGTCCAACACCGATGTTGTGCTGCCCTCTGCAGAACATGTGGGCACCTTTTGAGTGGGCTCATGATGAACAAAATATTCCTGGGGGAATGCTGCTGGGAACAGTGCTGAGTGCTGTGAATTTATTGTTTCTTTGGAGTCAGCTTTGCCATGGCTGTGTCCGTGTATTGGCATGGGAAAGGGGAGGGGACAGGGAGAAGATGGGGAGAGGAGGAGAACAGAGGGGAGAGGAGGGGAGCGGAGGGAAGGGGAGGTGTAGGGAAATAGGGAGGGGAAGGGAAGGGAAGGGAAGGGAAGGGAAGGGAAGGGAAGGGAAGGGAAGGGAAGGGAAGGGAAGGGAAGGGAAGGGAAGGGAAGGGAAGGGAAGGGAAGGGAAGGGAAGGGAAGGGAAGGGAAGGGAAGGGAAGGGAAGGGAAGGGAAGGGAAGGGAAGGGAAGGGAAGGGAAGGGAAGGGAAGGGAAGGGAAGGGAAGGGAAGGGAAGGGAAGGGAAGGGGAGGGAAGGGAAGGGGAGGGGAGGGGAGGGGAGGGGAGGGGAGGGGAGGGGAGGGGAGGGGAGGGGAGGGGAGGGGAGGGGAGGGGAGGGGAGGGAAGTGTTTTTTCAGATTTCAGCTTCAGCATTTATTGCATTCTGAGCAAATTGTTTCAATTTTCCAAATGGCACTGATGCTCCCTGGTTTGGGGTCACGGATCCAAGCGGTGCAGCAGAACACACAGCCATGTGGGGGTGGGGGGGGTTCGCAGGTTTCTGCCTTGCTTTGTAATTAAATTATTATTTTTTTTTTCTTCCAACATCATTGTACAGCTTTTTATGTCCCTTGGTGTCTGGATCCTAATGGAGTGACAGTGCAGAGATGAGCTCGTCACAGGAGGAATTTATCTTAATAGCACAAAGCAGGGACAGCGCTGCTGGGGGCTCAGGGCTGAGCTGCTCCCACCTGGAGCTGCAAAAGGGGATCTGGGATGGAGTGGACTTAGGACAGAGGGTGATCTGGGAGAGCAGCAATCTGGGATGGAGGCAGATCCGGGATGGAGGGGATCAGGAATGTAGGATTATCAGGGATGGAGATCCAGGATGGACAGGATTCAGGATGGAGGGTGATCCAGGATGGAAGAGATCATGGGTAGAGGGGATCCAGTATGGGGGGGATCTGGGTTGGAGGATGGCTGGGGATTGTAGACAGAGAGAGGGCAGGACAGAGGGAATCCTGGATGGCTGTGGATCCTGGATGAGATCCAGCACTACTTCTGGGGGCTCTGATCTTGGCTTACCCCTTCCCAGCAGCTCCTCAAAGGAGTCCCATAGCACTGGATCTGGGGGCACAAGACCCCTCCTAGGGCTGCAGGACCTCCCCTGAGCTGCAGGACCCCCCATGGTTGCTAGGACCCCCCATGGGTGTTCAGAACCCCCCCCAGGTTGCTGTTTTTGGTGCTGTTGGGGCTCAGGTTTCCCCTACATATGCCCAGGGCAGAGCTCCGTGGGGCCGGGTGGGGCAGCAGCAGGAAGCTGGGGTGTGACGGGTGCCACCCACTGCTCCTGGCCAAAG
Organism: Gallus gallus; assembly: GCF_016699485.2. Taxonomy (NCBI): domain Eukaryota; kingdom Metazoa; phylum Chordata; class Aves; order Galliformes; family Phasianidae; genus Gallus; species Gallus gallus. The sequence goes on from NC_052534.1 coordinate 105,453,590, forward strand.
TTGAGCAGATCAGCAGCCGGCAGCACCCAGGGATCCGGCAGCACCTGGGTGAGTGTCTCTGAGCCTGGGGAGGGGTACAGAGAGGGGTATGGGAGGTCCTGGGCCTTGAGGCTCATGTGGGGAACATGGGTACAATGAGGATGGTCTCAGTGTACAGATGGGGAAACTGAGGCAGGGTGGGCTTGGAGGGCCAAGACATGTCTGAAATTACCCTTGTGCTCCCCTGGAGCATCCATTAGGACCGAGTTCTTGACTGAGTGGGTTTTAGAGGGAAAACCCCTCCAGGCTGTGACCAATCACCCCACTGAGCCCAGCACCCCGGGGTGAGGGCACCCACTCTGGAGACAACTCACCCCTAACAGCCCCAGAGTATAGGCAGGGTGCTCTGGGCACGGGGGGCACAATAAGGTGCCAGCACTGAGCAGGGTGGCACAGAGCTGACAGAGCAGGCTCAGCCTGTTGGGCACCTCCTGGCTCTCTTTGCAGAGCTCCCACCCCAAAAGTTCCCCGTGGGGAGCCCAACTGGCCTCCAGTCAGTATTGGGCAGGGCTCTGCTGGGAAACAGAGCTGAGGTTTGGGGGAGGAGGGTGGGAATGTGTTTCTTGGAGGGGGGCTGCCTGGGTGGGTTCAGAAGTGTCCCATAAGGATGCAAGAGAGATGCAGTGGGGATGCAGTGGGGGATGCAGCATGGTTTAGGTGGGGTGCAGTGGGGATGAAGTGGGATGGAGCGAGGTTTCAGTGGAGATGCAGGAGGGATGCAACAGGGATGCTGGATGGCTGCAGAGGGACGCAGTGGTATGCAGTGGGAATGCAGTGGGATACAGTAGATACGCAGCAGGGATGCAGTGGGAACGCAATACGGATGCAGTAGGAATGCAATAGGGATGCAGTAGGAACGCAGTGGGGGTGCAGAGAGGATGGAGCAAGGTTTCAGGGGGGATGCAGCAGGGATGCAGTGGGAATGCACTTGGGATGCAAGAGGGCTGCAGTGGGATCCAGTAGGGATGCAAAAGAGATGCAGGAAGGATACAATAGGCACGTGGTGGGATGCAGCAGGGATGCAATAGGGATGTAGCGGGAATGCAGTGGAATACAGTGGGGATGTAGCAGGGATGCAGGAAGGATTAACAAGGGATGCGGTGGGATGCAGCCCCTTGCCCCAGTCCTGTTTTCACACCCCCCCACCCCCCCCCCACCCCACTGCCACAGAGGGGAGAGCAGCCACCAAACACGGGTGTTTGAGTAAGAGCAGAAGCTGTGAGGTGAGCTGGGCGCCATGGGGTGTGACAGCGCTGTGTCACGGCACAGCTATGCCAGCAATCCGGGCCTGGGATGGGGCACGGCTTCCTGCAGCCCGCAGGCACCACGGCCCACGGGTGCCAACGTTGGGCATAGGGTTGTTCCCACGCTGCTGCCACCCCAAATCCTCTGTGGGCTGAGCTGAGCGGGGACAGTGCTGTGCAGCCCTGCTGGGACCAAGGGATGGGAATTCCTATGGAATCTGTGTGGGAAAAGCTTCCTGGAAGCAGAGTGAGGTCAGCTCTGCACCCAGCCTGACGTGCGCCCGTCCCCCATCAGCTTCCATCGATGGCCCCGGCGCTGCCGTGGGCTTTGGCTGCTGCTGCACCCATTGGGTTCCTGCTGCTGCTGTTCCTCTGCGCCTTCTGCCCCAGGTATGTGCCCTCACGTGGGGGATTTGCGAGGACGCAGCACCCCATAGGGGTCGTGCCGTGCTTTTTGGCTCGGCCTTGGTGCGTGCCAAAGGGCAGCCACGGCGACATCGGCGTCACCATCTCCTTCCTACAGGGCGAGCGGCCGCTTCTCTACCCAGAGCACCGGGAACGCCACAGGGAACTCCGGGCTGGTGAGAGCGGTGTGGCCGAGGGGGGGGGGGGGCTCTGCTCTGTGTCCCCATCCCCTTCTTGTCCCCGTGTGCCCATTGCCAATGTCCCCATCCCAGTGACAGTCGGTCCCCACTGTCGTGCTCCCGTCACAACCCGTCCCTGCGGGGACGGCCGGACAAGGGGACAAACGGGCTGTGCACCCCCCCCCCCCCCCATCCCCCACCCCCGACGACCGAATCTTTTCTTCACCCAAAACGAGGCGCCGTCGGGTGTCGCCGCGTCTCTCCTTGGGGACAGCGCTGTCGCACGGGCTTGGACAGCCCCCCAGCGTCGGCAGCGGGAACGGCCCCGAGTCCCCCCCCCCCCCCAAAATACAAACCCAAAGCACGAGGGGGACGCGGGGACAGCCCTCGGGGGGTGGGGGGGTCACGCGGGGGTGGGGGCCACTGAGCCCAGCGCACCCCTAAAGGCCGGAGAGGATATGCGCGGGGCTGGGGGGCGATAGGGGGCAACGAGAGGCAATGGGGGGCAGGCACGAGCCGTGTGGGCGTGCACGAGTGTTGCACAGGAGTTTGGGGCGGGTGCACGAGTGTCTCCGTGTCTCTGTTTCTGCTGCAGGTGACGCTGTCGGGACCGGACTGCAGAGATGGGGGAGCGGCGCTGCTGGGAGGTAGGGACGGGGCAGGGGACGGAGCCACGGGGACAGCGATGGGGACAGGCAGCGGTGGCCTTCCGCTCCCCCCCGTCCTGCCGCTGTGGGCGCTCCTACTGCCCCACGCACACCCACCTGCACGGGTGCTGGGCGCGAGCAAACCATTGCGTACGCCTAAGTGTGCACCATGCGCGTGCAAATATGCACATGCGCGCGCTTGTGTGCAGCCGTCCACGCGTGCACAGCCGTTTCATTTGCACGCGTGCCTGCGGGCGTGCAAATACACGCGCCCAGACCCAAGTGTGCACGCGTGCGCCTCTGTGCGCTGTGCCAACGCAGTCCGAAGGTCCGCGGCGCGGTGCTGCCGGCGCTGTTAATGATTTGCTCACCCTGGGAGGAGCCGCGGCTCTGCGGGACTTTGAGCTGCTGCTCGCATTGGAGTGCCCACCTTGGGGTGCTCAGGTTGGGGTGCCCACTTTGGGATCTTTGTGTTGGGGTGATCTGTTTGAGATGTTTGTGTTAGGGTGCTCGCATGGGGATGCCCGCAGTGGAACACCCGTTTTGGGGTGCTCATGTTGGGATGCTCACATGGAGATGCTTGCAGTAGGATGCTCATGTTGGAGTGCCCGTGATGGGATGTCCACTTTGGAATACTCACATTGGGATGCTTGCACTGGGATACTCACACTGGGGTGCCAACTTTGGGGTTCCCACACTGGAGCATTCAGGTTGCGATGCTTGCATTGGGATGCTCACACTGGAGTGTCTACTTTGGGGTGCTCGAGTTGGGATGCCCACTTTAGGGTGCCCAGGTTGAGGTGCTCATGCTGGGATACTTGCATTGGGATGCTCACGTGGGGATGTTTGCACTGAGATACCCACACTGGGGTGCTCGGGTTTGGGTGCCCACTTTGGGATATTCGTGTTGGAGTCATCAACATCAGCTTGAGATGTTTCTCTTAGGGTGTTCACATTAGGATGCTCACATTGGACTGCCCATTTGGGAGTGCTCAGGTTGGGATGATCACATATGGATGATTGTATTAGGATACTCATGTTGGGGTGCCCACTTTGGGGCACTCAGGTTGGGATGCTTAAATTGAGATTCCCACATTAGGACGCTCCCATTCGTGTGCTCACCTTGAGATGTTCAGAATTGGAGCATCTCCACTGGGGTGCTCATGCTGGGATGCTCCCATTGGTGTGCTCACACTAAAATGTTCACTTTGGGAGAATGTCCATTGGAGATCCCATTGGGGTGCTGATGCGGGTCCCATTGGGATGCTCACACTGGGATGCTCATGGGGCAGGGGTACAGGACATAGATGGAGGGCATCAAGGAGGCCATGGCTCTGGACAGGATCTGACCCCACAACTTCCTGCCCATGGTCCTGCACCCCACCACCTGCTGCAGGGAACCTGCACCCCAAGTCCCACAGCACCACATCCCTGCGGCTTAACAACAGGAAGAGGAAAGCTCACAATGCAGAAGGAAACCTATTCCAGAGCCTCCTTCATCTCAGAGGTGAACAAACCGGCTCGGCACCCACTCTGCCATCTCCTGCTGTTGACAGATCCTGTGCACAGGGCAGAACCTCCTCCTTAAATAAATATTTGAGCAGCAATGGAAGGCGGGGAGCCCAGGATGCATGGGGTTTTCCTTTGCTTTCTGTTGAATTTCTTGCAGAAACCAAAGAGAAGGGATGGAACTGGCAAGCAGGAGGAACCACACCAAAGCTCTCATTTAAGAACATTTACTCACTTCTACCTTACCCAGAAATTAGGGGGTGCCCCCAAGCATCTCCCCTGCCTCATCCTCTCCCTCTCCTTCCCTGCAGGTGCATCGCCTTGCAGCAGGACAGAGGTCACCAGTGAGGGGAATACAAACATCTCTGGGTCACCACACCCCAACACATCCCCTAAATCCTCCCCAAGGACTCCAGACTTCCTGCGGCACCGGCAGCTCCCACTGCTGCCCGGTGACACCACAGAACCCGCAGTGGACACAGTGCAGGATGCCCAGGGGCCCATCTACGAAAGCATCCGCTACAAATCCCAGAAGCTCAGTGTTGGGCTGGAGAAGCCCTACAGGGACGATGGGAACAGTGGGGATGGTATGGACCCGGGGCAGGTCTTTGTTGTTCAAGAGGAGCCATGCAGCTCAGGCAGCCCCATACCTGTGTATGCTCGCATCTGCAAAGCGTCCCGGGCACCGCAGCACACGGTACCCAACAGCATCGAGCCTGAGGAAGAGGCAGCTCCAGCACTGCCAGAGAAGCGCTTCGACATCCTGTAGGATGGGATGGAAGGATCTCAGGATGGAACACTGGGAAAAGGCTGGGTGCTAGGGTTCTGTCCCAGAGGGCTGTGGGCATTGAACAGCTCCCCGGGGCAGTGGGCACAGCCCCGACCTGCTGGAGCTCAGGGAGCATTGGGACACCGCTCTCAGACACTGGCTTTGAGTCTTGAGCGTGCTGCTGGGATGTCCCCACATGTCTGCAGCCCTGGGACCAGCTCGGTGCTCCCCCTGCACTGATGGAATATGGGCAACTCAGGGTCTTCTCAGATCATGCCATCCCAGAGCTTTCCCCCCAAAATATCAAACTGCATCCCATGGGGACACAGCTAATTCCCTGCGCCACCAGGCTGGGCTTTGCTCTGTCTCAAGCAGTGGCTTTGCTGGGGCTGAGTCAGATGGAGCAGAAAGGGATTTTGCTTTAAAGGAAAAAAAAAACTAATAAGAAGAATACGCCTTTGACGTGACTCCTGGCGCGGGAGCTGGGGACGTTTCTGTTATCACGTGTCAATGGCTGGCAGCACGCTGCGTGGGGTGACTCATTTCAGCGCAAGATCTGGGGAGCTCTCGGAGCCAGGAGAAATCAGGGACGTTACTCAGCCCTCTGCTCAGCACTTCTTAATGTCCCCGGAGGTCCCCTCGGCCGCTGCAGGGCAGTGCTGGGGGAAATCCCAGTGCTGCGGAATCCAGAGGTGCCCATGTGCTGAGTGCTCACCAATCACGTATGGGCATGGCCCCATTTTCAGCTGTTAGGTAATCACTTCCAGTGTACACGATGGTGTTGCTCACCTGCTGTCCTATACACTCACCTGCCTTCCTATATGCTCATTTGCCACCTCAGACAGCCATTTGCCTCCTATATGCATGTCTACCTTCCTAAACTCTCCTGCATTCCTACGTGTTCATTGCCTTACTGCATGTTCATCTGCCTCCATATACACCTCTCTCTATACCCATCTACCTTCCTATACAGTTATCTCCCTTTCTATAAGCTTACACTGGGCTTGGAGAGGAGCCCAAAGGTGGGCAGTTTGGGGAACATTCACAAGAATTCCCAAAATTGCTGCCTGAGATATGTGACCCAGGCAGTGGTAGGGCAGCATCAGCTCCTGGAGTGGTTCCCCAGCAAAAGCAAGCAGGCTCCAGGGCTGTGCCTTGGCCGGTGTTACCCTCAGGTGTTACAGGTTTTCTTTGCGCGCCGCTCAAAGGACAAGTTGGTTAATGATTAATTGTCTATCTTGAATGAAGTGGAGGGGAAGAACTAGGGCTGGCTGGGTGGTGAGCAGTTCTTCATGGAGCTCCCAGCCAGTTTGGGAAGGAAGATCTGGGTCAGGAGACTTGCTAACGTCCTCCAGAAGGGTCTTCCAGCTCCACAAGGGTTGGACAAGAAAGGCTTGGCTGGAATTTCAGCTGATGCAAAGCACTCTCACTTCTTCACCCTTATTGAGAAGGAAAACTCACCAGCACCAAGCACCCACAATTTCATAGACCTCTACCATCTTCCTCTCCAGGATATGTGGATCACCATCTTCCTCACACACCACACCCAAGAGAGCTTTTGCACCTAAAGGAGCTCCTCCACACAGCCAATCATCCCCACCATATTCTCCAAATAAGACCATGCTGAGCTGTCCACCCAGACACAGAGCTCCACAGAGGAGCTCCAGCTTGTGTCCATCGGGTGCAAGCTTGGCTCTTCCCTAGGAGCTCTACATTTCAATAGCTTAAATCCTCTCAGCTCCCCAAATAAGCCAAGATGAGACGCAAGAACAAGCAAGGTACACCTGGAGCAGTATATTAAAGAATACTTGGAGCTTGCTGAAGCTGTGCTAGCGCTGCAAAGGAAAGAGCAGTGCTGGGAGTGGAAGCAAAGAGTTAAAAATGAGCAAGGCAAAGGAAGGGAGGGGAAAAAAAAAAAGCAAACAGGCCAGAGTTTATTAAAAAAAAAAAAAAAAAAAAAAAAAGAACATAAGGAGGCAAAGAGCAGAAAGAGCAGAAAAGGAAACCTCGTGAGTGTCTCTTCCTCTCTTGGCTTCTCCCTGCTTGGACTGCAGGGAGGGGGAGGATCAGCTGCGTGTGCCTGAAGGAGCTGGGCGCATGGCACAGCAACCTGCACCTACAGAGCACTGTGCCATCCCAGCACACAGAGGAGCTGCCCGGATCCACTCCTGTGCCCAGGTCTGGCTCTGTCCCACGGTGCCAATGGTAAACAAGTTATGCCACAACGTATGACCGCTCCCCAGCTGAATTACTGACAATGGGACGCAGTACTGGAGGAACAGAGCAGCAGAGCAGCTGGCCTGGGGGCTTTGGTGTTATACGGCCTGGGCAGTAACAGTTAAATCTGCATCACGTCAGCCCCGAGCGTATAAAAGTCAGGAGCAGGGCATGCCAAAGCTAGAACTGTGAGCACACCGCGCCAAGTGGCTTGTGCAACCACAGACATGCTTGATGGCTTCTGCTTGACCCCACTGGTTTTTCAGGCTATCAGGGAGCCATGGCATTGCATTTCCAAACATTTTCTTCCTCCCAGGAGAAGACAAAATCAAGCTTTTTAACACGTGAGCTGTGTCGGCTGGGAGAGCTGTGCCAGCTGCACTGCACCTCTGCTGAGGGAAATGGGACATAATGGACAAAACCCTCTCCTTTTGGTGATCCCCAGGTGCAGGGCTGGCACCAGCTGTGGGCAACTTCCAGGATGCAGCTCTTTTCCAGGTGCATGGATGCAGCCAGATTTGATCAGTGGTGCTCAAGACCTTGGTGCTGTCAAATTCAGTAATGTTACTGCTGCTTCTGTGGCCAATATACTGTAAAATAAGGGGAATCCTCCTAAATCTCATCACAGAATCACAGAATCGCTCAAGGTGGAAGGGATCCGTAAGGATCATCAAGTTCAACTCATGGAAAATCAGACCGTGTGACTGAGAGTATTGTCCAGATGCTTCTTGGGAACATTTGAGATGCACAGTCAGGCACTGCATGAGACCATTTTGAGGTGATGGCCACCTAAAATGGACACCACATCCCACAGCGCGTTTGTTTTGAGGTGATGGCCATCTACAACAGACACCACATCCCAGCACAGAGGCCTCACCACTAAAAGACCAATGGCCAACATCACAGCATTGATGAGCTCAGAGTTCCTTTGGGGTGAAACAACCCAAAAGCTGGGCCAGAGCATGGATCCTGCAGCCAGACAGAGGAGCACCTGCACCGCATGTCTCAAGGGCTTTGGCTCTTCTGCTGTTCTCATCTCACGACGGGAATAAGGGTGAGCAAAAGGAGGGTCAGTAGAGCTGCACAAGGCAGTGCAGCACCTCAGGAAGTCCAGATGGAAGCATCCAGATCCACGGAGGATGCCTTTCAGGAAAATATCACGCTCTTGTTCAACAGCATTGGCAGCTATACATTTACATAATTTTCTTCTTCCCATATTCCTTCCTCGTATTACTTGATCCCACGAGTTGAGGAGTTGAAAAACAGCACATTCCGAATGTTTGCAACAAGACTGCGAGAATAAGAGTCATTTTGACTGGGATCTGGATTTTCACGCTCTGAGTTGCTCAGATCTCGGTATGCGTTGGTCCTTTATAATGTCAATGACACACAGGAAAATTTGGCAAAAAAAAACCCTCCAGTTTATTTGGTTAATTTGGTCTTGGTGGCGTGGCTCTGATTCATCTCGTACCAAAACAAAATGAACGATATTAATAGACCCAAAATGTCAGTTAAGCAGTTTATCCTGAGCTTGTGTACTCAGAAATGAATAATCTCTTGAGGTTGAGGGACAGCGGCCAAAGCACAACGCAAGGCAGAGCAGTGGGTGGGTAAAACCAAGCCAAGCTTATTCAACTGCTAAACACTGTTAGACTGAAGCTAACACTTAATATTAACCGAAATTAAAGCTGTAACTAACGATCATCCTGTGGACACAGCTCTACATATTGGATTTTCCTCTCCACTGTTGTTGTTTTTTTTCTACTCTTTTTTAAAATGTTGCACAATAATTAAAAAAATGGGTACGTTGCTCACACTGCATACATCACAACGTGAGAACACTGTGCTAGGGAATGCTATAGCCAGGAAAACAGAATCTGGCATATTTTAGTTCTACTTAAATGAAACAGGCTAAGCCATCAGAAAATACTTTCAACTGGAATCTTTCACTTATGGGCTCATGGAGATTCACCAAGATTCCCTGTCCAAGATGCCAAGTTTTTGTGAGATGGGGAAGGGAGCCTCATAGGTAACCGGTTCATTAGAAAATAAACAAGCAAACAAACCTGGGCAGGATAAGCAGTTTCACTGCTACTCTCCAAGGAAAGAGATTAGCAGATGGGATCCCTCAGGCTCTGGACTGGACGATCACTTGTTTAGCACACTGTTACAAGCTCTGAACAAAGACCAAGCAGTGACGTGACAATGTTCGCAGGAAGAACAAAATTACCCCAAATAATTGTGCCTGAAACCAGGGGAAGATCTCACAGCACAGCACAATGAACAGATACAATGGCAGGTGGGATTTCATGTAAGCGAGGAACATCTTGGAAAAATTACACTAATCATATGTATAGAGTTATGGGCTCTAAATCAGCTATTACCTCTCAGGAAAAGAGACCTGGCGTTATTGTTGATAGCTCTGTGAGAAGATCAGCTTAGCACTCAGCAGCAGCCAAATCAAATGCTGGCAGCTACTCTGAAAGGAAGAGAAACCAAAACATTGTGATGTTGCTGCATAAACCTATGTTGCACCAGATTTGATGACTGATGCAGTTCCGTTCACTCCGTCTCCAAGACCGTATGTAAAACCAGTCAGGTTGCAGGGAAGGGTCACTGAGGTAATCAGAGAAGACAGCTTCTGCACCAGGGAGGACAAAAAAGCCAAGGACACTTCACAAACTACGTGCTTGGTGGGGCAGGCAGGATAAAGAGCTCCTGAGTCATGGATATTCCAGGGGAGGCTAAAGAATAATCATACAGCATACAGGTAGGACAAGAGCCGGGGACACCAAAGAAATCCCAAGGCAAACAAGGATGAAGCAACTTTTTCACGTAGCACCGGCCAGGGCGGGATGCTGCAGACACCAAGCAAATGAAAAGGGTTCAAATAGGGACTAAATTAATGGATAAGGGGTGCATTAGTGCTATTAAGCATGATAGGCTGGTGCTCTTCAGATTGAAAGTGGGCCATTAACCACAAAAAAGCTTCTACCCTGTGCGCAATGATTTCAGTGCATGATTTCTAAAGCTGCCCTCATCTCATTGTTAACTGCTACAGAGCATTACACCTCTCTTCATTTCCTTCATTCTTTATTTCTTTCATCCTCCCCTTTCCTTCTTTCTGTCTTCCTTTCTTCTTCTTCTTCTTTATTCTTTCCTGCCTTCCTTCCTTCCTCTTCCTGTTTCCTTCTACTACTAAACTCTATGGAATACCATACATTTCTTCATTTCTTTCTTTTTCTTTCATCCTCCCCTTTCTTTCTTTCTGTCTTCCTTTCCTATTCTGTCCCTCTTTCCTTCATTGTTTCCTTCATCTCATTACTAAGTGTTATGGAATACCATATATTTCTTCATTTCTTTCTTTCTTCCTCTCCTTTCTTTCTTTCTGTCTTCCTTTCTTATTCCTTCCCTCCTTCCTTCCTCTCATTCATTCATCTCATTACTAAACGCTATGGAATACCACAGCTTTCTTCATTTCTTTCTTTAATCTCCCCTTTCTTATTCTTCCTTCTTCTTTATTCCTTCCTTCCTTCTTTCTCATTGTTTCCATCATCTCATTATTAGCTATGGAATAGGTCTCTTCATTTCTTTCATCGCCTCTTTTTCTGTATTCCTTCCTTCCTCTTTCTCACTGCTCTTCATCTAAGAGCTGCTCTTCTCATTCCTGTTCATCTAATTATTAAACACTACAGAATACAACACTTTTCTTCCTTTCATTCTCCCCTTTCTTTCCTTCTTCATTATCTCTCCTTCTTTATTCCTTCCTTCCTTTCTTCTTATTGCTTTTCCTTTATTCCTTCCTTCCCTCCTTTCTTCTTCATCTCACTATTTAACACCATGGAAACCCTTAGATGGGGGTTTGGTTCTGTCAGGGTCAGGGTACTGCTACTTCTCACTCAGGTCGAGCTCCAGCCCATCCCATTTAACTCAGTTCCAGCAGTTTTAATGCAACATCCACCCCACACTCTGTCACTAAAGGAGGAATTATCGAGCGAGCAGCAGCCAAGCTGAAGGGAGACGCAAACAACGCCTGAAGGCAAGAGGGTTTGATGGTACGGAGGAATCGTGCCGGATTTGGGACGGACAGCTGATCAGCCTATTCGTTACCCGCTCCTTTATGGCACTTTTAATGCCGTGTGGAGGACCGGTTTAACCCCGGGCTGAAGCCATGTCTGCACACAGACGCGTCCGTGCACGCCCTTCGCGCCGGGCCGGGCCTGGCACCACCTGCTGCTCCGGGCCGCTCTCCTCCTCCTGTGGGAAGCGAACAGCGAAATCGGCCTCCCCTCCCCGTGAGGGGCTCACCGAGCTGCCTCAGGCCGGGCCCCGAAGGCCCCACTCGCGCTCCCTCACGGAGCCGTGCCCGGGCTGAGCAGAACCAACACTCCGCTGCCCGGCCGCCACAGCCGGCCCGCGCTGGCGCCTCGCTCGGCCGCAGCCCCGCTAGAGAAGCTGGAAGGCGGGGCTTCCCCTCGAGCCGCTCTTCCATTGGTCGCCGCACCCCGCCGTCTCCTCCCATTGGTCCCTGCTGGCTTTCCGCCCGCCCCCCCGCCGCCCGCCGATTGGCCGCGCTCCCTCCTCCCCTCCTCCTCCGCCTCCTTCGCCTGGCGGACGGGGGCGCGAACGTGCGGCGCGGGCTGTTCCCTGGCCGGGGGGCGCGTGCGGCCTCCACGTGGGGAACAGCACGTAGTCAGCGCGGGCGGGGGCGGGGGGGGCACGCGGCGTTCCCGCTCAGCGCCGGGGCGGGGCGGGGGGCACGCGCCAGGGACGGCCGTGCTGTGGTGTGGGGGTGTGGTGTGTTGGGGGGGGGGGTATAGGAAGGAGACAGCCATGGAGGGGCGCGGGGGCTATAGGGGCAGTGGTGGTTTTTGGCTCTGAAGCGGGCTGGGTGGCCGGAGGTGCTCTTGCAGCGATTCATTCAGGTTCATTGGGATGCCGACTGACACACGTTCACCTCACCGCCTCCCGCGGGGCTGCGAGCAAAACCCGGAGCCCAGCAAAGCGCTTTGGGGCTGAGGTCCCTCCGTCCCCCTCCGCTATAAGGGCGTACCGACCCCGAGCGGAGCGCGGCCGCTCCTCCTCCGGTTCCTATGAGCGCCGCTCAGGCGGAGCGTAAACCCCATCCGAGGTGCCCCGATGTTAGAAGGGCAGATCTCCCAAAGGCCTTTTGAACGCGCGAGCCTCGGGGAGGAACCGCCGGCACGGGAAGGAGAAGGAGAAGAAGGGAGAAAAAGAAGGAGCGCCGCTCCCTCCTCCCTTCCTTCCTTCCCCCGGGCAGCGCGGCCCCGGCGGGGGCGTGCATGGAAAGGCCGCGGCGGAGCCAATGCGCAGGAAGGGGCCGAGCATGTGGGGAGGTTGTTTACACCAGCCCGGCCCCGGGAGCTTTAACCCGGCCGGCGGCGAGGCGCGAGGAACGGCCCCGGGACGCCGTGAGTAGCGGGCAGAGCGGGGCGTCCGCAGCCCGAGGGGGAGAGGAGAGAGCGGGGTGGGGAAACGGCGTGGAAGGGGGGTGGGGGGGGAGGGAGAGGGGGGAAATGGGAGGAGGGGGGGGGGAAAAAGAATAAAAATAAAATGGAAGAAGAAAAAAAAAAAGCCAGGAGGGGGCGGGAGCGGCGGTTCCCGCCCGGCCCGGCCGCGCCTCCCTCCCTCCAGGCCCCGCTGCTGCTGCCGCCGGTGGCCGCGGACGGCCGGGGGAGGGGGTTCGGGGAGCCCCGCCGAGGTACAGTGCCGGGGGGGGCCCACGGGAGGGGCGGCTGCCGCTTCCCGCCCGCTCTGCGAGACCGGGGGAACCTCCGACCCCTCCCCCCGGGTGCCAAACCGCTTCGAGTCCGCGCCGCCTCGCGCTGCAACCCCCCCTCCGCCCGCCGGCATTGCATGCACCCCCCTTTGCACCGTGCGTGCGCCCCTTTGCACCGTGCATACCCCCCCCTTGCACCGTGCGTGCGCCCCTTGCACCGTGCGTGCGCCCCTTTGCACCGTGCGCACCCCCCCTTTGCACCGTGCGTGCACCCCTTGCACTGTGCGCACCCCCCCGCATTGCATGCACGCCCCCTCCCTTTGCATTGCTAGCGCCCCTCTCGCACTACGCGCGCCCCCCTCCCCAAATTGCATGCACCCCCTTGCATGCCACGCCCCCCAGCAGTGCTCTCTGCGTGCACCCCCTCTTGTTGCACGCCCCGCCTCCCCGGCTTGCCCGGTGCGTGCCCCCCTCCCCACACCCCACTCGTGTTCCCCCCGCCCCACGCACACGTGCCCCGCCCGGTGCCTCCCTCCTCTGCAGGCCTGGGCATACACCGCCTGCCCTCGGCAATGCCGTTTTGCACGCGTGCCTTGCACGCTTGTACACACTTGCACATGTATGCACGACCACGCACATGCATGACCGTGCACATGCCTGCCCATACGCCCGCTTGCTTGCACCCCCGTGCACCCTTGCACGCCTCTCCCGCTGCACCCACGTCCCGCTGCCTGCACCGACGCTTCAAATTGCGCTCGGCCGCTGCCGCCTTTTCCTTCCTGGCCGCCTTCCCGCAGGGCCGGGCTCCCTGCAGCGCCAGCCCGGGGGCCCTTTCCCGGGGGAAGCCGCTCTGCGCTCCTCCCTGCGCCGGAAAGTGCATTTTTAGGCCTCTTCCGAAAGTGTTTTCCTCGGGAATCACCCCACGGCACTGCTGCCCGCCTGCGCTCCCCACGAGCTTCGTTTACTTTTGCAAAAGAATATCGTTGCTCCGCTCCGTTTGGAGAGGGAGGAGGAATTTGCTGTCCTGGCCGGAGTTGCTTTATGGGTTTTGTGCTGCACGTCCTGGCGCTGCACCAAGCCGTCGCCTTCCCGCTCTCAGGAGCTTTTTTCTTTAAACAAAACCCCGAACTTTGCAGCTGGATCCTTTGCAGATATCTGTTTCCCTGCCCTGCGTTGTGCTGCTGTTTGTCAAAGAGCTCTGCGTTCAGAGGGGGCTTTTGGAAGCAGGCTGGAAAAGTCGTGTTTTATTATCGCTTATTGCAGCACTTCAGGGCTCTTACAGGATGGATTTTATGGTCTGCTTTGCTGATCGGTGGCAGGAGCTCAGCTGCGTCTGAAGGGACCTATGGGCATCTGTTTGGGTTTTCTTTTTTGCTTTTTTCTTTTTTTTTTTTTTTTTAGTTTGCATGAAAAGGGAGGAAAACTGGGCTGTGCTGGAATTGCTGTGCATGCGTGCACATGCACAGTGCACGTGCATGCACGCTGCACTTATGCACATGCACACAGACGCATGCATGGAGCAGCAACCTTTCCTGCAGTTTTCCTGCAAACCTGAAGCAAGCAGCAGCCGGGGCTTTGCTGCCCCCAGACCTTCCCCTCTGGCTAAACGAAGCTTTCCTTGTTTGCCAAACGACGCGTGCAAAGTGCCTCCTTTCCCCGGGTCTTGCTGCGGTGCACAGAGCTGGAAACTGCAAAATGCACAGCCGGCGTGGAAGCGAGACAGAATTTGGGAGCGGTGCCGGCGCTGACCCCTGCAGTGCATGATTGCAAACAGCTGGGAGGACTCGGGGCAGCTCCGCCGGTGGTGAATGCAGCGCCTGCTCTCCTTGCTTTGCTTTGTGCTTTTCAGAGCACCGAAATGGGATCTGGCCTTCAAAGGCCACGGGGTCTGCTGGAAGCAGATGCGATCCCAATATTTTCGAGGGATTCATAGAACCATAGAATGGCTTGGGTTGAAAAGGACCACAATGATCATCTGGTTTCAACCCCCTGCTATGTGCAGGGTCGCCAACCAGCAGACCAGACTGCCCAGAGCCACATCCAGCCTGGCCTTGAATGCCTCCAGGGATGGGGCATCCACAGCCTCCTTGGGCAACCTGTTCAGTGCGTCACCACCCTCTGGGTGAAAAACTTCCCCCTAATATCCAACCTAAACATCCCCTGTGTCAGTTTAAAACCATTCCCCCTTGTCCTGTCACTGTCCACCCTCGTAAACAGCCGTCCCCCCTCTTGTTTATACGCTCCCTTCAAGTACTGGAAGGCTGCAATGAGGTCTCCCTTCTCTTTTCCAAGCTAAACAAGCCCAGTTCTCTCAACCTTTTTTCACGGTAGGAAGGAGCAGCTGTTCTGTTGGCTCTGGAGGTTCTGGGTGCGAGGTGCCAGCTTGCAGGAAGCTCCCAAAAGCCCCAAGAAGGGGCAGCAGTGTGCCAAGGAGGGAAGCAACTTGGTCTTGAGTTGTGATTGGATTGTGGTTGTATCCCCCGTGAGTGGAGATATGGGGGCAAAAAACAGTATGGTGCCACAGGGGGGTGTCCCCAGTCTCCATGCTGTGTCTTCATAATGGAGGCACCAAGAGAAGGCTCGGGTGGAACTCCTCCCTTTGCTCCCCGTTCTCCAAAAGAGCTTTTTTGTGCTGACCTTAAGGATGAGAGCCGTGGGACAGGGGGAGCGATGCCACCATCCCCGCGTGCCCGATGTGGTTGACGCTGCTGGCTGAGCGTTGCAATCCCGCACTGGTGGTAATGTCATCGTGTCTTTGTCACCCGCAGCGTGGCCGCGATGGCGAGCGTGCTGTCCAGGCGCCTGGGGAAGCGCTCCCTGCTCGGCACCCGTGTCTCTGCCCCCGGTGCTTTGTCTGACGGGGTCCTGGCAGCTCCCCAGATCCATGCCGTGCTGCCAGACGATGTGCCCTGCCCACAGCCTGCAGAGGAGAGCAGCCGGGCACCGAGATTCCCCAGCCCCAGCCGCCGGCAACAAGTACGTAAGGAGGCTTTTGGACGTGGGCTGTGCGTTGGCAGGGGGGAGAAAACCCCAGGAGGGGCTCCTCCTTATTGTAGCTCCAGGGGGAAGCTGTAATTAGGGAGAGCTGCTGATGGGCGTTGGTGTTGGGTTTGGAATATATTGCCTCGAGCAGAGGGCTCTCTCTTGCCTCCGATCCCAGCCAAAAGTGAATGTCCAGAGAAGGACAGATGTTTGCCAGTGGTGTTCCCCAATCATAGAATCATACAATGGCCTGAGTTGAAAAGGACCATCATGATTGTCTAGTTTCAGCCCCCCTGCCACGGGCAGGGTTGCCAGCCACTAGACCAGGCTGCCCAGAGCCACATCCAGCCTGGGTATCATCTGAGGCTGAAGGAGATGGTTTTCATACAGCAGTGTCTCCTGGTGGACTTCTCTTCCATGAGCTTGTCCCATAACCCATGTTGATGGGTTGTTCCCCTTGAACCAAGGAGCCCCCCAGCTTTGCTATGGAGGTGTCAAACTCCATGGCATCTGCTTGAGCTTCAGAGCTTTTCCGCCCCAGCTGAGGGTCCGTGGGTAAGGGGTCTGGAAACCCCACTAGGGCATGGTTGATGGCACAGACCTACCCATTGAAGCAGCTCTTAGGGAAGGACTGGGGTGCTATGGATCCCCCAGAATGCCTGTCCAGTCCTATAGGTCACTGTGCTTTGGCTTTGTGCTGCCTGGGGTGGGGAGCGGTGCTTGTTCTTGGTTTCTACCTGCAGAGCTGTAAAAGCTGCTAAGGGCAGAGCTTGTGAAAGGCCGTGTAAATAAGGCCCCTGTTCGCTTTTCTGGCTCCTCCTGTACCCAGCACTGTGCTGCGGGAAGGGCAGATTCCTCCTGCCCTGTGCTTATGAGCCACGGGACAGTGAGAGCTGTTTTCTCCTACGTGCTCCAGCGCAGAGGATTCTGCTCACTTGCTTTGCTGCTGGAAATGTCTTAGAAGTAGTGTGTGTGACACAGCTGGGATTGGTGTCAAAGGGAGATGCCACCTCCCTGTGCAGTGCCTCACTCACAGGGACAGATGGTGTTTGGAGAGAAGCCTTGCCTCTTATTTTTGGGGAGCATTGGATAAGGGGTATGGATTTTGGAAGCTGTGGGTGAGCTCGGACTGATCTGTCACTCACCCTTTTAGCCTTGGTCCAGCAGCTGTGGCTTTTTCTTCCTCATTCTTTCTGCCGGATGTCTCACCTGGGATGGTCCCATGTGCTTTTCCCTGGTCAGTGCACGGGGTGCCTGTGTCCATCCCATGTCAGCTTCTTCATGTGACACCCACAGCATTTCCATAAAGAGATGCTCCTGTGCCTATAAATAGCTGGAGACACATGTAACGTCTTTGGACACAGATACATTTCCATTAACAGAAATAGGCTCGTGGGTGGTAGTGCTGGAAAACAGCCCACAGGAGCAAGGGAGACACTGCAAGAGAGGAGCAGGTGAGGTTTGAATGTCTCCTCCTGGCCGTGAGAGCTGTGATGGGAGGAATTGGGGTGTGACTTTAGGATCACGGCGCCCAGGAGACCTCTGTTCTCCTCTGGCTTTTCACCCTCTCACCTACATGCTTTCCCAGGGGGTGTAATAGTAGTGGGCATCCTTGCTGCAAGATGACATGCAGGCAAAGTAAAAGCAGACAGATTCATTGGAGAAAAGTCCATCCAAAGCCATGCTGCTCAGAGAAGCAGCCAAAGGTGGAATTGCCAGAGTTGGGGAGCATGCCCCAAAAGCATCTCAGCAGTGGGGTTGGGGTGAATGCTGTTTTCCCACTGGTGTGCTGGGACAGCTCTGGGACAGCCTTCATCTCCCGGATACCCTGCAGAATCCCCCTGCTGCAGGAGAAGGACCTGAGCAGTGGGGTTGTGCATCAGGATGCAGCACCAATAACGCTCCCCTTGGCTGTTTTTCAGGTTCTTGTCACCTACAGCGGGCAGGAGTGCACAGGGCTGGCAGAGCAGCACAACCCGCCCAGCGACAAAGTGAAGGTGCTGCAGCCAGAGCAGAGCTTGCACACGTGCTGGAGGCTGCAGGATGTGCCTGAGGCGCTGCAGAGATCTGTGTCCAACAGCATTGATGTCCCCAAGAGGTTCGTGCCTGGGGCTGGTAGTATCTCGGCGGGATGGGAAGGGGCTCCTGCTTGGTTTTATGCTGACAGAGTGAGGCAGTGGGGATATCTCCGCCTTACCAGAGCATGGGTTATCCAGGGAACGGCTGCATTCAGGATTAAGGGGATTTATTTTCTGCAAATGCTGCTCTAGGGGGAAAAAAAAATGTCTTTCCTGAAGACTTAAAGACTCTAAGAGGGTGGTGGGAGCCACGCTGCCTCTGTGAGATGCACCACCCCTGTGCATGGTGGCTTTCCTGCTTTTAACGGGATGTCTCTCTGCTTTTTCCCCCGTGCATTCTCCATCTACAACACAGGAAAGCTGATGCAGCTGTGGAGATGGACGAGATGGTTGCAGCCATGGTGCTGACGAGCCTCTCCTGCAGCCCCGTGGTGCAGAGCCCTCCTGCCAGCGAGAGTGGCATCCCCCGTGAGTGTGCACTGAGAAATAAAAATAACACCAACCAGGGAAAAAAAAAAAAGGGGATGTGGAGAAATACGCTGTGCCCTTTGGCTGCTGGGGGGGCCTTCTTGCTGGTGCCCTGTGCCAAATAGCAGCTGGGGCACAGGTTGTGCTGGGCTGGAGGTGAACAGGAGCAGCAGCTCCTGGAGGAGCCTGCGGTGCTGGTGCTGCTTGGGACTGTGCCAGTGGGGTGACCCTGCTGTCTGTCACCCTCCTGGGGGGCCGGGGAGCCCCGGGCTGGGGAGCACCGCCTGTCTGCTCCTTTTTTTAGAGGCTCTTTCATTCCCAAGGAGTCAAATGGAGCTGAAGGGATAAAAATAGCAGCTGGGAGCCGTGGGAAATGTGCGCGCCCCGGTGCTGGCTGTCCCCTGCAGGGTTGTGCTAATGGGGAGATGGGATAAAGCTGGGATGTGGCACTGAGCAGAGGTGCAAAGGCTTCACTTAAAACATTAAAAACTAGAAGCAAACTGCTGCCATAGTTTATCCAGCCTCAGGGCCGCTCTCAGTGCCTTATGGTGACGGTGGCTGTGTGTTCCCTGTGTTCAGCATCACGGGCAGCGTGCGATCCCTGGAAGGAGAGCGGCGACGTCTCAGACAGCGGCAGCAGCACCACCAGTGGGCACTGGAGTGGGGGCAGCGACATCTCCACCCCATCCCCCCCACATCCCGAGGGCAGCCCCAAGCACTCCAGCGAGGCGCTCAGCTCCCCGCCAGCTGATGATGGCTTCGAGACCGACTCCGATCCCTTTCTCCTCGACGAGCCGGCTCCGCGGAAGAGAAAGGTATTGGGGACCCCAGCACCATAGGTGCAGCCCTGCAGGGGACCTCGCCACCGTGCAGGCGGTGACACGGGCTGTCTCCCCCTCCAGAACTCAGTGAAGGTGATGTACAAGTGCCTGTGGCCGAACTGTGGCAAAGTCTTGCGCTCCATCGTTGGCATCAAGCGGCACGTCAAGACCCAGCACCTTGGGTAAGGCACATGTTTCACCTCCTCAGCCCCTGTTGAGCCATGATAACCATGCACCCTTGTGCTGAATGTGCTGGCAGCCAGCAGTTCCCCTTCCTTCAGCAAATATCCCCAAGATCAGAGATGCCCTGGTTCCAATGCACTGAGCTCAGCTGTTCTCAGCCACTAGAACTGCTGTCAACTGTCCCTCTCTTGCAGCAAGGGAGCCCTGGGCTTTGCACGAGATCTGGGGGTTGTGCTTGAACTTCAGGACTGGAAATTTTCAGAGGCAAGAGCTTGGAGTTCTTGGAGTTCTTGGGGCTAATGTGCCTAGCTCAGGTCTGTGTCAGGTACCAGATTAGGGTGTGGGGAGCAGCTTTGCTGCTGTCTCTTGTGGCCCTGTCACAATTTTCACCTGAGTCTCCCTTTGCTTGTGCTTTTGTACGTGTTTTCTTATATGCAGTTTTCTTCTTCCGCCTTGATGGTTGGACTTGATGATCTCAGATTGGTCATTTCCAACCTTTATGGTTCTGTAACTGTTCAAATGCTTCAGGAGAGATGATAGTGGAAGTGCTGTGCTACAGTGGGCAGCGCTGGACTGCCATCCAGTGCCAGATAATCATAGTGGGAAAACAGTCCGATCCTTTATGCTTTTTCCTGATCGATGAACCTCAGGACTTGTTTGCAGCCGTGCTAAATGAGCTCAGTGAGAAAGCAGGGGACTTTCAGCAGTGCCTCGTCACTCTGCCACTGTTTCTGGAGGTGCTGGAAGATGTGTTGATCTTACTTCAAATTGCTAAGTGCTGATACAGGAGTAGGAGCCGTGCTGATCACAGCCAGCGTGATGCTTTAGAGCGTGAAAGCTCCAAAGCTGGGCACCTCCCTTCTGTGGGACAGGAGCTGCATATTCAGTCTCGTTCCCTCTTTCTCCCTGGCAGAGACAGCGCTGACTCTGACCAGCGGAAGCGGGAAGAGGATTTCTACTACACTGAAGTGCAGGTGAAGGAAGAGCCCGCACCAGAGACAACCACCAACACCAGCCCCACATCCGTGTCCACCCCCATCATCATCCAGCAAGCCATGGCCAAGCCGGAGGCTTTGCTGGTGGAGCCGCCGGTGCTGGAGCCCGCTCTGGCCAGCAGCGCACTCAGCCAGTCTGCACCCAGTTCGTTCTGGCACATCCAGGCTGATCATGCCTACCAGGTGAGCTGGTGCCACCTCCTGCTCCCTTAGCAGCTGGGCAGGGGCTCAGGGGCTGCCCGACGGCCGCAGCTTGCCTGCAGTTACGTGGCAGTGGTATGCAACACACCCTTCTGCTGCAGATAGCCGGGGATGGAATGCGG
The DNA here is from genome assembly GCF_016699485.2 of Gallus gallus. Lineage (NCBI taxonomy): Eukaryota > Metazoa > Chordata > Aves > Galliformes > Phasianidae > Gallus > Gallus gallus. The sequence goes on from NC_052534.1 coordinate 105,474,189, forward strand.
CCGCGCCAGATCCTGCGCCTCGGTTAACCTGGAAATACCCCACCTGCAGTCCCTGTCCCGTGTCCCCTGCCACGGTGGCTCTCCAGCACCACTTGGAGGAGGGGTTGAATGGGGGGATTCCTTTCCCACCACAAGGGAGACGCCTCAGGGTGCCTTAAGCTGGTCTTTGCAGGGAGGAGATGACTCGTGCGAGCATGAGAAGAGGACCCACCAGGGCTAACGCTCACCACCTTCTTCTCCATCTTCCCCCACAGGCGTTGCCCTCCATCCAGATTCCAGTGTCCCCACACATCTTCACCAGCATCAGCTGGGCCACTGCCACCTCGACTCTCCCGTCCCTGTCGCCGGTGAGTCCTCATCCTTTCTCCCTGAGTTTTTGGGAGTTCCCAGGCTCCCTACTGGCTGTAGACATCCTCAGCCTTATCCCACATGGCCCTCAATGTCCCCGCAGGTGCGGAGCCGGTCGCTCAGCTTCAGTGAACCCCAACCTCCCACACCGATGCTCAAGTCCCACCTGATCGTCGCCTCGCCGCCCCGCGTGCCCCTCGGCACCAGGTGAGGCCCTCACTGTGCAAAGCACACCCTGAGCAATGGAGATGCGTTCCTGCATGTCAACCAAATGACGCTCGAGGCGTAGCAGGGACACAAATCTCTGAAGCTTTGCAATATTGGGTACATTTTCTGTTCCTTTGCCCCTTTGCAGGAAAGTCCGTGGTGAAGCCAAGAAGTGCCGTAAGGTGTACGGCATCGAGCACCGGGACCAGTGGTGCACAGCTTGCCGGTGGAAAAAAGCCTGCCAGCGCTTCCTGGACTGAGCATGGCCCTGCAGTGCCACCTCCCTCCCTGCTCCTGCCCGAGGAGCACTGGAGTCCCTCACTGCTGCACCCAGGGACCTTGGAGGCACCTCCTGGGACTCCAGAAGAGCCCTCCAGAGCTGCGTGTAAATTCCTCCTCCTGTATATTGTACATCAGCTGGGTTTGCTCGTTTCGTTTTTGTTTTGTTTTGTTTTTTAACACTTTTTTTTTCCAAATCTGTTTTTTTTTTTTTTTTTCTAAACGTGAAGAATATCTCCTGTTCATACAGTTTAAAAACTGGGCCTAGGAGGAGGAGGCCATGGCTCGGTGCTCGGGGGACGTTGCAGGTGATCTGGGGACCAAAGAGCTCCCTGCATTGCCCAGGTCAGCGCTAGGATCTCCCGAGCTGCTGCAGTGCAGCCAGGGCAAGGTGTCGAGGCAGCTTCCCCTGTCCCTTCACTGTCTATGAAGTGCAAATCCCTCGTGTCCTGGAAGGGACGGCATCAAGAGCTCTTGCAGCTTTAAAAGCACGAGGCAGGGCTGGTTCTCCTGGCGGCAGATGCAGGTTTCTCTCCTCGTTGCCTCATGGATGTGCTCTTTGCTCGCTCTGCAGCTGGAGCCTGCACGTGTCTCTGCTTCCACTTTGTCCGTTTTGGAGGCACCTGGGGGAAAAGCCTCTTTAATCAGGAAAGCTTTGAGAGCTTTTAAAGCAAAAGCAGGTATTCCTTCTCCTTTTAGGCTTTGTACATCTGCTTAGTTCCGTGAAAAACCACGTCGTGGCCCTCACTGTGTCTTCCAAAAGCAGGCTGAGAGCAAATGCTTGTTTGGCTGTTTGTTTTTAAATGAAGAAATCTTCCTGATTTCACCAGCAGCTGGCAAGCTGGGAGGACTGGGAAGAGCTTTCCCTCAGCATCACAGGATGGGCCCCAGTTTGGCAAACGATCTTAACATTTGCTTTTTGCACCCCATTGGCAGAGGGCAGGTCTGTGTCCTGGATATTTTTTCTTCTTTGTTTTTGCTGCATTTTTGATAATCGCAGCCCGTAAGGCACAACCAGGAGTGATCCCTGCACAAGGCTCGAGCCTGGGCTGATATTCAGGGCAGTGCAATGTGACAAAAACTGCCTTCAAAGGGTAAATTCTGTGGCTGGGAGAGCATGGTTTTGCTGCTGGATGGATGCACGCCCTGCTGGTGCTCTGGCATAGATGTATACATGTAATACTGGTGCTTGTCAACCTCTTCTTTGTAGTTTTGTATATCTAAACAGCATCTCGTTCCAGAACCTGATCTTTGGTACCAAATGGGTGGATTCAGAATCGGAAAGCAGGAGCAAAACTCCCCCAGGCTGCATCCCAAGTGTGTCCATGCAGGTCTGATTCAAAGCCTATGATTTTTTCCTGGAGAGCAGCTGGCTCAGGATCACATCCCTCATGGGGCTGCCATGCTGGGAAAAGCCCTTTCCCCTCTCCCACTGCCATCAGCCATCCCCACAGCTGTCTATTGCAGGAACAGCTCTGCAGGTTCACGCTTTGCATCCTGGTAGCAGTGGGTTGCGTGTTGGGGTTATTGCACTGCTCAAAAGTAGGAATTTATTCTTGATTTTTATTTTTTATTTAGGAAAAAAAAACCAAAACAAAACAACAACAACAAAAGAGCCCCTGGGGCATTTGCTACCGTTTGGATTGCAGAGCTGGCAGCACCCAAGCTTGCTGCTGGTCCCTGCAGCAGCACAGACGGGTTTCTGTGATGCTGAAGGCGCAGGTCGCTCAGAGTATGGAGATAATAATTAACAAAAAGGATTGGTTGTGGTTCCCTCAGACCTTGTGCCTTTTCCTCCCACGACTCAGACCCAGAAGTTTTCCCTTCCTGCTTTTCTTGTCCTTTCTGCCCCCGATCAGAGTGACCCCGTTTGGGTCCCCGTCGCTCAGGAAATGTCACACAAGCCATGTGGGGGTGTCACCCCCCTGGGGCTTTGTTCCCCAAACCAGGGTGTAGCGTCTGACAATCCGCACTGCTCCCCCTCACCACCACCCCTACCCCCTTCTGTAGTCAGTCATATTTTTTTCACGGATGGGAACTTGAATTTCTGCAAATGGAAATGAGAATAACTTTCTGCTTTCTGTTAAAGGTGATTTTTATATTAAAAATAGGAAGAGAAAAAAAAAAAAGATAGGAATGGCTCTGGAATGAGTGGCTGAATGCCCGCTGAGTCGAGGGCACGGTGGGACCCCTGAGATGTGGGGGTGCAGTGCCTCCCTCCGCAGCCAATAGCACTTACAGCCCCAGGGTCACCCTGCGCAGGGCTGTTCTGTGCTGGTGGTGTTCACCCAGGGGTGCACACAGCTTTATTTCCTGAGGGCTTTTGCGGTACGGATTTTAATGGGACAAAACTGTCCTTTTGCTCCTGGCTTTCTTTTATTTCAATTTCGGAGTACTTTGGATTTTTTTTTTTACACTTTAAAAAGGAAAAAGCTTGTATGAAAAGCTGCAATGACAGTAGGTGTTGTGTCGTTTCTTCAAGGCCAGGCTGGATGTGGCTCTGGGCAGCCTGGTCTGCTGGTTGGCGACCCTGCACATAGCAGGGGGGTTGAAACTCAATGATCTTTGAGGTCCTTTGCAACCCAGGCCATTCTATGATTCTATGGTGTCCCATTTCTTTGTTGTTTTTCCCCCTTTCCCATCTCTTCGTTATTTCTTCACCGATTTGGTCTCACCAAACTCCATCCCCCCCCCACCGTGGGTAACCCCGACTACAAGCTCAGCTTGGAGACATCTCCCACTCCAGCTGTCTGCCGTGTGTATGTATGTAAATAGGAACCTCTTAATTGGGCACTAATTGGAGGCTGCTCTCCTTTTCCAGCCCCGCTGACACCCGGAGTGGGCGCAGGGTGACCCCACGCTGTCACCGTGCCCCGCTGCCATTGGGTGATGCTGGGGGTGGTGACAGGCGGTGGTGGCACGGGGAGGGGTTCAGGGATGCTCATCCCTGTGCTCCCACAGGACCCCACTGCCCGGCCGGGCTGGGAGGACGTTATCTTCTGTCTTGGAGCTTTTCTCGGCTGTCTTCCAAGTATTATTTTTATTGTAAAAAACAAAAAAACAAAAAACAAAAAAATATGAAAAAAAAATTAAAAAAAAAAAACGCAAATGTGAAATGTAATTTTTACAGCAGCGATATGAAATATATTTTATAAGAAATAAAGAAAAGAAAAGTTGCCTGGTAGCTCGCCGGCTGCGCCTGGTCTTTGCGCCGCGTGTCCCCGCGCCCTGCAGTGGAGCTGGAGGCTCTCTCTGCCCCCTGCACGGTTCCATCCCCGTGGCACAACTGCTTGTGGCACCACTAGGTAGCAGTGTCTGCCCACCGATGGTGCCTCCTTCCTCTTCTGTTGGTTTTCCTCCTCATAAAGCCCGGTCCTTCGAGTTTTCAAGCTGGAAGCTGCAAGGAGAGGTGGATGTGCGCAGAACCCGGTGGGTTTCCGGACCCGTGTCCTGTGCAGAGCCCTCACAATGGGACTGCCCAGCTCAGGAGCTGCCTGCTGGTGCAGAAAGCCTGAGCACTACGCATGCACAGTGCAGTGCACAAAGCCTCAGTGCTGTTTATGAGGGCGGACAGTGATAGGACAGGAATGGTTTTAAACTGAGACAGGGGATGTTTAGGTTGGATATTAGGAGGAAGTTTTTCACCCAGAGGGTGGTGACGCACTGAACGGGTTGCCCAAGGAGGCTGTGGATGCCCCATCCCTGGAGGCATTCAAGGCCAGGCTGGATGTGGCTCTGGGCAGCCTGGTCTGCTGGTTGGTGACCCTGCACATAGCAGGGGGTTGAAACCAGATGGTCATTGTGGTCCTTTTCAACCCAGGCCATTCTATGATTCTATGAGTAATTCCATGTTTTTGCAGAAGGAGATGGACAGGGAGAAAAGGATGGGAGGAGAGCTGACGAGGACCAGTCCCACCAAGGGGCCTGGGCACCCCTGGTCCCAACCGCTGTGTTTCCATTGGGAAAGCCTTGCAGTGGAAATGGAAGCTGGCATCGTGTGGCACCTGTAGGGGACAAATGCTGCCTGGCATCCGCTCCTGGGGGCACTGAATAAAGCCCCCAAGATCCCCTCCTGTGTTGCAGGGTGGGGACATCACTGCAGCGAGCCGCCACAGTCTCAGCCCAGACCTTGGTGTGTCCCCATTGCGTTATTTCCAGCTTCTTCGGGTGCATCCCCTCTCTGTCTTAAGCTCTGAAGTGCTCCTTTATTCCCCCAGTTAACACCCCCCAGTCTATCCCTTTTTGAGTGAAGGGCTGCCAGGCACACACGCAATGGGGTGACCCCCCTGCCACGCTGCTGCAGCCCATGCAAGGGGAGACCTCAGCTGGGCCCCAGGGCTGGCAGCAGGGCAAGCGCTGTCCCAAGTGACGGTCGCCAGTCGCACTGATATCGTAGAAACAGTAAACTAATTTATTAATCCTTTTGCTATGTACAAGTTTAATGGAGAAAACTTTGTATGAAACAATTAAAAAGAACGGGGAGAGGGTTGAGACTTTTTTTTTTTTTTTTTTTTTTTTTTTGCTGCGTTTTGTTATGTGGGTTCTTCTGTTGTTTTCTTTTTGTGGGGGTATTTATTATCATTATCATTATTATTATTGTTACCATCATTATTTTGTACAAAGGGTGAGACCCGGGCTGCGGCGGTGGGACGGCAGCGGGGACGCGATACATGCCGGGGGGGACACGACGAAAACACACGCTGCGATGCTGAGCAAAGAAGTCAACCCCGGAGTCCATAGAAAACCTCAAGGAAAGCACTCAAAAAAATAGTAATTAACCCCCCAGAAATAAATTACGTCATTTTAAATGAGAAAAGATTAAAAAACGAAACAAAAAAAACAAAACAAAACAAAAAAAAACCCCATTTGCAGGTTCTTTCTGAGTGCTGGGTCATGCTCTGTGGTCCCTTTTTGGAACCGAGCCACGGTGGGATGCAAACCCCAAATGCTGGGGGTAAATCCTGGGGGGAACCCCCGAGGGGGCACAGAATGCTGGGAGGGGATGCCCAAAAGCCACTTGAGAGGGGGAATGAAACAAAAACTTTTTTAGTCACTATTTTCCCACGTTGGGTGTTGCCAATGGCCAAGCGGGACGCGAATTTTGCCAAAATCCCATTATTTTTGGTGTCGTTTTGGGGCGGTGGTCCCCCCCAATCCCCACAGTCCTCTGCCCCGCTCCCCACCCGCCCCACGACTCCTCGCTCCGGCGGTGGCCTCATCCTTTCCCGTCCTGGCTTAAATTGCACCCGGTTGGCTGCTCTCGAGAAGGGAGAAAAATGATTTCGGGACGCGTGCGAGTCTGAAGCGCTTTGGGGTCCGTCAGAGAGAGGTTGGAGGCTGCTTGGGTGGACAGGAGCAGGGTTTAATTTTGCCTGTGCCTGGCGGAAGGTGCCGGGACGCGGTGCCGGAACGCTACAAAAACAAAAACAAAAACAAAACAAAACAGAAAAAATAAAAATAATAATAATAAAAAAAAATAATAATAATAGTTGCAGCTGAGAGCAGTGCAAGAGAGGGGCCGGGATGCTCAGTCCCGGGATGCTCTGCCCCAAGATGCTCTGCTCCGGGATGCTCTGACCCAGGATGCTCTGCCCTGGGGGCTGCGGGGCTGGGGCCGAATCCCCTGGTTTTGGGGAGATGCTTCACAGCAAAAAAACAAAAACAAAAACAACCAACCAACCAAACAAACAAAAGGCAAAAAAAAAAAAAAAAAAAAAAAAAGGACGGGGGGGGGAATGAAAAATTCTACTAAATTTCACTGTTAGGGGGTGTGGGTGGGTATGGGGTGGGGGCTCGGAGCATCCCGGCACTATTTCCTGGGGCCGGGGGGATGCTCCCTGCTCACCACTCCAATGCAATGCTTTGGGGAAGAGTCATTTCTAGAAGCAAAAGGTTTGGTTTTATTTGGCCTTTTTTCTGTTTGTTTTTATTTAATGGGAGGAGGGGGCTGAAACATTCTGCACACTTTTATGGTCTTGGGGACAAACCCCTTTTGCCTAACATCACAATGTGACCTACGGCAAAGGGATATTTCTGGGGTGTCACTGAGATAGGGACTCAGAGCCCAGCCTTGGGGCTCGGTGCTTCCAAGCCATTATTTTTTCCCCTTCCATTTTTGATGTGCACCCATTGGGAATGGGGAACACAGCGCTGGGGCATCCCAAGATCCAGCATCGCCATTCAGCGGGGCAAAATTGGCATTCCTTGTGCAACACGTGCCAACCGAAAAAGCAAAAGGGGCAAAGGATGGGTGGGGGCAGAGGGGGTAAAATTACGGTATTTTGACAGTACAATGGAAAAAAAAAAGACAAAAAAAAACAAACCAAAAACAAGCAGCCATCGCTTCCTGGAGAAACCCTTCCTAATGGAGGTTTTGGGGCTGGGGCAATGGATTGACTTTTTTGGCCATGGCGCGCGTGTCCGTGGCGCGGTGCCGCGGGGCCGGCTAGATCTCGTTGTGCTCGCTGAGGTCGCCGGCCATGTCGTACTCACTGGAGCGGGGCGACATGCCCAGGTACTGCTTCAGGAACTCGCTAAACCTCTTCTGGTTGTTCCACTTCCGCGCCGACTTGCGCACCCCGATGAAGCCCCCGTATCTCTTCTGCACCCCACGGGCCGCCGGCCACGAGCCGCGTGTCCCCCGTGGGAAGCCACCGCCAAGCCGCCGGGAAATGTCCTCGTCCTGCGATGGGAAAGCGCCCGGCGCCATCCCAGCACCTCCGTCTTCGGCGTCCCGGCGCCGCAGCAGCTCGCTTACCTGCAGCGGGCTCGCCACCGCCTCGGCTGGCTCCATGGCACCGAGGACGCCGGCACCGGTGGCACCCAGACGTGGTGCAGATCGGATGCTGGTGGCACACATCTCCCAGGTGGCCCGCGGCACGGCTTCGCCTTCGCACTCCAGGATGCAGACCTGTGCAGGAAGATGGAGGATGGCTTTCAGATCATAGAATCCCGGAGTGGTTCGGGTTGGAAGGGACTTTGAGGTCCCACCCGTTCCCAACCTCTGCCATAGGGACTCCTGCCATAGAAAAGGTACCCAAAACCCAGTCCAGCCTGGCCTCGGGTGCTGCCAGGGATGGAGCGCCCACAGCCTGTTCCAGTGCCTCACCACCCTCATCGTGAAGAATTTATTCCTGGTACCTCATCTAAACCTTTACTCTTTCAGTTTAATCTATCACCCCTTGGATCGTTGGGCTTCTCTCCACTTCTAGCCCAACCAACATGCTGGAAGTCACCATAGAAAGGCATTGGGAGCACATCAGTTCTTACCAGTCACCATTTGGTCCCAAATTCAGGGTTTCAACCATCCCCAGGCTCCCAGAAGTGATGGAGATGCTGGGGAACTGCATCTGAACCTACATCGCCCCTCACACTCCTTCCCCACTGCCATCCACACTCCTCTCCCACCAGCCCCTGCTGGGTGCTGCAGGGTTCTTCAGCCAGCCATGAGCCCCAAAATCCCCGAGTGTGCCATGGGATGGTGGATGTGGGAAGGGACCTCTGGAGACCTTTTCCAGCATGGGCACCCCAGACAGGTTGGAGCTGGGTTATCTCCAAGGATGGAGACCACAATCACTCAGCATGTGGCCATCCTCACAGCAAAACCGCGTTCCCTCCTGTTCTGGTTTCCTGTACTCTCACTCCAGTCCATTTCAGTCCCTGTAGTGATGATAAGAGGTCTCATCAGTGCTGAGCTGTCATAGGATGGAAGTCCTATGGCGAGAAGCCAGTCGTCTCGCTGCAGACAGTGATCAGGTTGGTTAAGCATGATTTCCCCTTCGTAAATCCACACTGGCTGCTCCCAATGACCTTCTTGTCCTTTGTGTGTTTGGAAAAGCTCTCCAAGATGACGTTCTCTGCCATCTGCCCAGAATTGCTGTGAGGCTGACCAGCCCCTGGCTTCCCAGATGTTAAGAGTGAGTTTGCCCTTCCCCCAGTCCCTAGGGTCACCACATCCCTTCAAAGGCCACCAAAAGTGACCTGACCATGTCATTGTCTTTCCTCAGCACCCACATCCCATCCCTTTCCAAGAGCCAACTGGGGTAACCACCCAGGGGAAACCATCCAGGAGAAGGTCCTTGGAGAGCCAAACTCAATAAATATCCGAAGAAGCTGGAGACCCCAGGAGGGAATGCTTCTCTTCCCTTTTCCTGCAGTGGTTCCATCTCAGTGTTTTCTTCATGGTGGGTTCTTCGAATCTCTTGATGCCAACGTGGGGAATCCTATGGCTGAAACATGCCAGTGTACATCTCACAGCTTCCAGAATAGGCCATCTGCAAGGCAAATCATTGGCAGAACCACTCTTTGCCATGGGTTCGTTGACTTCCATGGGTGAGAGATCCTGCAAATCCCAACACGGGATCTGAGAGCTACAGCTCAAGCATCTGACTGTGCAGCAATTCACGATGTCCATGCCTGATGCCAGCCAGGCTCTTCAGACCAAAAGAAAAAAGAATTGTCCTCAGATGAGTCAGGTCTTGAAAACCATCAGCAGTCCTATCACCCATTCACAACACAGTCCCACACGCATGCTGGGGTCCTCAGCCATTGCCCCACTGCCTTAATTCATAAGGAAACATCTTCTGATGTGGCCAACTCATGATGTTTGGGGCACCCTTGGAAAACGCTGCCCAATGCTCCTCCACGTTCAATGGAAAAAGAAGCTGGTGAGGCTCCTTCCAAACTTCAGTTGGCATTAGTGGTGCCACCCTGGGTTGGCACCACCCCTCAGTGGCTCTGGGGACCAGGACGTAGGTTGATCATCCACATCTTGAAGACCTGCTTCCTGGATGGTGCAGGCATGCCAGTCAGTGTGGGGGCTCTCCTCTTCCTACCCTGAAGTCACAGCTCTGCAGCCCTCGGAAAACCACTTGGACATTTCCATTTGATGCTTTCAAATTTTAGGGCCAAATGTAGGGTGATGTGCCCCAACTCTTGCACCCACTGGGACAGCAGCAGACTGATACTGGGTCGGCTGTGGCATCTCCACCAAATGTCTGATCCCCACTGGTTCTAGGACATTTCCCAGCCCCAGGGGCTTCCCCTATCACAGTAAGCCATGATTTGTCACTGCGGCATTGCTAACGAATAGGCGGTCAATGCTTCCCTTGGGTGGAGGGGAATGGGAAGGAAAGAAACGCTCCTGGCCAGAGTCCGGCCACGGCTCAGTGGAGGGGAAAGGAAAGCATTACAGGCAGGAATGGGCTGATTCATCCCTTTGCAGTGTGAAATTTTCTCCATCACCATGTCTCCCACTGGCTTGGCAGCCCTGCGGATCACTGCCTGCCCCAAATATTACATCTCACCATGCACCTGCAGCCCTAGCAGGGCATGGTGCTGGTCTTGATGGGGCTCACAGGTTTTGGGTGGTCTTTTCTGCTGGTGTCTCTGGCAGGGGCATGCAATGGGGATGCCAGGAGAACATGTTGCAGGTCCCGGACCCTCCCCAGTGATGTCAGCTCCATCCCATAGCCATCAGAGCCTTGTCGCCATCACTCCCAGCATCTCCCCAAGCCAATCTGGGGACAATTTGGTAGACTTTGGTGGCATACAATGACAACCATGGCCACGTGCGTCCATCCCCTTGATGTGCCCAAGGAGAAGGGACAAGGACAGCAGCACCCTCGAGGCTCCTCACCACCCCACAGCTCCCCATGCCCTACCACCATACTACTCCAAACCCCACAGTGGGTGCAGGGGCACTTACAAGGAGGTCGAAGCCGTCCCGGTAGAAGTGGCGGTCGCAGCGCAGGCAGTCCCCCCGGCAGTCACTCCGTGCCCGGGCAAAGAGGCAGAGCAGCAGCAGGTCCCAGAGCATGGCCCTCATGGTGACAACAGCAGGGCTGCAGCCAGAGATAAAACCTGTGAGCCCCAGCACTATTCCTAAATGGGTTGGAGCAGTGCTCAGCCCTCACCATAATGGGAATGAGCCTCCCTCCTGCCCCCAGCTTCATTTTCCCAGGCTATCTCATGACACGAGTACCAGCAGGGCTTAATTTAGCAGGTGGACGTGGTGAGGTGGCACGTCTCAGGCTGTCCCCAAGCAGGACGTCTGTGTGCCAGCAGTGAGGTTGAGGACACGGGGACAGCAAAGATAGGGTTGCCCTTAGAGGCACCTTGGTCCCTTCATGCAAGCCATGTCCTGGGCAAGGAGATGGGCAAGATGTCTAAAACCTTCTTCAAGCTCCACCAGCAGACCAGAAATCCTCATTTCCTTCTAAAACCGTGATTTCCAGTCTTCTGCCACCATTCTAATGGGTATCCAGGAACCACATGCCCAGCTTAGCCCATCGCAGGCAAAGAAGACCTCGGTGGTGACGGCGGTGGCTTCGTGACCTGTGCTCCATCAGCACATTGGGGCACTCTGGGGGAGATTTGAGGGTGGGTTTGCTTTTGTGGGCAGGGCTCAGGGCTCATGTTTTCCACCAAGGTGGGGGCATCTTGCAGTAGGAGCACTGGGGACTCTGCATGGTGTCACGGTCACCTTCCAGCTCAGTGACACAGAGCCCCGCGGAGCCGCTTGTCATTTGCTGGAGGGAAAGCTGATAAGGAGCCAGAATTAAGGCTTAATCTTCGCCGAGTCTCATTAAAACTGGCTGGTGGCGTGAGTCAGAGGATTGGCAGGATGCTCTCAGGAGAGGACAAACCCCCCCAAAAACCACTGCAAAACTCCAATATCCCCACTGTGCCCCCGAAGGAGGTGTCCCAGTGTCCCTGGGAGGGCTGGAGTGCAGAGCCTGGGGGAATTACTGGATGGCTAACTGGAAGACGCTATGGGGCAGGCAGGATGCGAGCCTCAGGATGAGGGGTGTGCACCACGTATTGATGCCCCCTGAAAATGCAGTCAGCCCATCCGAAGCAGGGCATCTGCCTGGTATTGGGGGGATGGAGGGATGCAGCATCCTCCAAAACATCACCGTGAGCCCCACAGCCCTGGGGTATGCCGGTATCGGGTTGAATTATCCTCACTAATAACAGCGTTGGGGTAAAAAGGAGGGATTTGGGTGGAAATGCAGCCTGTGGTTCAGATAGCGGCAGGGTCTGGCTCTGACATCAATAACCAGGGAGGAGAGGAGGAGGAGGAGGACGGGCAGCAGGTGCTGCTGCGATGCGCTTTCATTCATTCGATTTGGGTTGATTGGGTTTTTTTTTTCCTGCAGAGAGTGAGCTTTGGGCTGAAATCAGCCGAAACGGGGCAGCTCAGGGATGCTGAATCCTGCGTTCCCTGGGAATGTTCTCATTAGGGTTAGGGTCTGTCCCACCACGTGGGGAACAAGCACTGTGCCCAGAGCTCAGCCAGCCCCAAATGATTGCTCTGTTTCCTCCTAAATCCCGCTCTCCCAACCGAATGCAAGGCCCGATCCGGAGGGCACAGAGCTGCTTCCAGCACCAAACCCCACTATTATCCAACAGTGTCCCCCACTGGCACTGGTAAAACACTTCCCCTCCCGCTCTCCTCCAGCATTAAAATAATGCGAAGTTGCCACCAACAAAAGGAAAAGCCGAAGGGGAAGGCAATGCTGCCAACGTGCCCCAAATCTTTGTGCCGGTGGCTTGGGGGGGAATGGAAGCGGCCCCCCCTGATTCCCTGGTGCTCGGCGGAAAAACAAGCGCTTCCTTTTGTTGAGTCCCTCCATCAGGTAATTGGCCATAATTGGCCAAAATTACAGACTGCGGCGAGATGATCAACACAGATGGGGCAGCGACGGAGCGATTTAGAGGTAAAAGCTTTGGGCAGAGGGCTGCTCCCCGCGTCCGTCCCCATTCATTCCCGCTTTCTGTTGGGGACGGCAAGAATAAAAAAAAAGCAAAAACAAAAACCCAACCATTTTCCTCCCTTTTGTGCTTTGTCAGAGGGGGGAGCGATGCCTCCTGCTCCGGGCACCTCCCGGCGCATCCCGCGGTGCTGAAGTTGTGAAGTTCCCTACCCCTTTTGTCCTGGATATCACCCCCCCGAAAAAAAGAGAAAAACACCAAAAAGGGGTAGGTCGGGGTTTGGCAACCCTGTGGTTTCTCCCTTCAGGCCATCGGCGCAGGGATGGAGGCACACAGCCGGGTGCTTTGTGTCAGATCAAACCCCAAACCCTTCGCGTCTCACCTGCCACCCCGCTGCCCCGCCGCGCGTCGGGCTCCTGTTGCATTCCTTGGTCAGTTTGGGTCCAAAAAAGGATATTTAGGGGAAGGTGAAACTTTTTTGCAGGTGCTCGCCCAGACAAGCATCGTGCATTTTGCTTTGTGGGGAGATATTTCTCTTTAACCCTTGCTGAGGAATGGGAATACGGGATGAATCGAAGCCTCGCCGATGATGCTTGGGCTAAAAAACCCAGCAAAAAAAAGAAAAAGAAAAAGAAAAAAAAAAAAAGAAAGAAAGCCAATTTTCCCCCCTGATCCACTGCAAACCGAAGCCCATCTCCTACCTGCAGTGTGCTGTCAGCTGCTGGCTCCTCTGCTCTGTGCCTCCTCCGGCGCCGGTGCCTCGGTGGTATATATAGACGGTGTGCACACCCGTCCCCACACCTCCCGCCCGGCCCCCAGCACGTGGGCTGAGCCCACCCCCGGGGGCTGAGGCAGCACTGACAGCTGGGGACAGGGGATGTGTGTCCCCCCCCTCTGTGCCCCTCTGTGTCGTGAACCGGTTCCCATCAGCGGGGTGTCCTCCAACATCGCGTTTTGGGGATGGTGCGTGAATATGGGGTGGCTGTGTCACCCCCAGATCTCTTTCTGCCAGACCCCAGTGCAGTGCCCTCGAGCATCCCGGGGAGCAGAATCTGGGGGGGGGTTATGGGGCAGGGGGGGCTCAGCCATGAGGTGCGAAGCTGGAGCATCCACTGAGCATTGGGGGGCACCCACTGCCATTCACCCCATAATTTCTTTTAGTGTTTTAAATGTTGCTTTTTTTTCCCCACTGATGCGGCCCCAGGATGGGAATGGGGTTCCCCCTACCCCAAAACAACTCTGGGGGGGGGCACAGGGGCTCGTCGGGCTTGTTGGTCCAGTGTGGCTAATGAGCGTGACCAGCACTGATCACAGGCAGGAGGATGGGGAGAATCGATTCCCAGCTCAATGGACAGAGGGGGGAAATTAAAACTTTTCATTTGGAAAGGGAGGGGATCTCTTCCCTTACCCCAGAATGGGGCGGATGTGTGCTCCATTGGGCCCACCCCAAAGAAGGTGTGCCCCAGTGCTCCCACCTCGGGGGCACGGCCACCTCCAGCCCTTTCCCACACCAAGCAGCATCGCCTCCTTTTTCCCATCCCGGTGACCCCATGGATCACCCTGCTTGAAGCCACTGAGCATTCTGCAGCACCCCAAGCGTCCTGCATGACCCCAAGAAGCTTTCATCACCCTAAGCATCCTATACTGCCCCAAGCATCCTTCATCACCTCGAGCATCCTATACCACCCTGAGCATCCTTCACTACCCCAAGCATCCCAAACCACCCAAGCATCCTGCACAACCACAAGAATCCTTCATCACCCTGAGCATCCTTCATCACCTCCAGCATCCTATACCATTCTGAGCATCCTGCATGACCCCAGGCATCCTTTACTGCCCCGAGCACCTTTCAATACCCCGAGCATGCTGTACCACCCTGAGCATCCTTCACTGCCCTGAGCATCCTTCACCACCCCACAATAGCAGTTCAATAATCAAATCCGCAGCACCACTGAGATCATATCTCGGTAATTCCCCCTAACAACTCCCTGGGAAGGGCTGCATAGCAGAGCGAAACGGTTCCTTTTGTTTTCGCTTCGGCTCTGAAACAGCGCTCTTAATGTCCTGCCTGAGACCTCTGCTCTCTGCGTGCCCGGGCAGGCATCAGAAGCCAGAAACCTATGGAACTGCTGAAAAGTGGCCGAGCTGCCTTGGGGAGCCAGAGGAGAAGCACTCCCCGCTGCACTCATGGTCAAGAGCTGATTTTTCTTAATATCCCTATTGCTCAGACTTCCCTTAACCACCCAGCTTGCTGTGGTTTTTCAGGAAGGGCTTTTTCACCAAACCAAGGTGGAGGGAAGGGGATGGCATGGGGACAGGCACCTTGTCCCCTCTGGGGGGCATTTTCCCCCAGAGGAATCACTGTAGCCCGGTGAGAGGGAATTACCTCCAAGGCTGGGTCTTAAGCTGGTGATTTGGATGGGGCTGAGCTGGTAGACATTGGGCGATGATGCTCATGGTCTTGCTAATTAACTTGGGGGCGGAGGGAGATGATTGGTGGGAGGGGTTGCCATCACACTGAGTGGGAATAATGCCCATTTTGTGGCAATTCCAGGTCTAGCATCTAAATCCCATGAGAGGGAGTAGGTTTAGGATTTGGGGAGGATTCGTCCCTTTTGCAGAATGAGGGCAGAATTAAGGCTTATGGTTTCCATCCTTTTGGGATCTGACACCTGGTAGGGTGAGGATGAACCCGATGAAGGATCCTTGCACTCCCATTTGTCCTCTCATCCAACCATGAAAAGACCCAACCATTGGGTTTCCATTGCTTCAGTGAGTTGGGTGAGCTCAGGAAGGGCTCTGAGGGGCTGTGATGAGGATGGGAGAAACAGGAGAACATCACCATCCAATGAGAAGCATTGGGATTGGTCCTGTTTTTAGCAGGGCTTGGACCAGAGCTCCCCATGAGATCTCATCCCACCTCCCATAACTTCCTGAGCAAAGCAGGGGAGAAGGCAGCAGGGACCTGAAATGGGCTAGGAGGACATTTCTTAAACATACAAATGTATATGACCATACATAACACAGATAAACAAATAAACCGGGGTTTGTTTCAGCCCCAGGATATATAGGATGTGGTCATCTCCATAGGTGGATGGGGTGGCTCTTGGATGGTGGGGAGGCTGAAGAAATTTGTGACACCCCACCTGAAACCCTCCACCGATGTCCACGCTGCTTTGTGGGTTGATCTGGAGTCTCCATCCCTCCTCTAGTGTTGGTTTTAGGGTCTCAAAACATCAATCCTATACATGCAACAAAGACAAGTGACATCTTCAGAGATCATTCCATGTACTCTTCAGTGTTATTTTTGCCCCCAAACTTCTGCACACCATCATCACAGCTCCTCCTCCTGGTTACTCCATACTTGATCCCACCATCCCCAAACCCCGCAGCCACCACCGGTGCACACTCAGTGGGATCGACAAGGATTTGTGTCATCTTACTCCAAATTACGTTTTATGGAAAGCACAATTACACTCATTTAGCTGTCACTCAAAGCATGCAGCAGCTACTCATTAGCTGCAGCCCATCACCTCCTGCCCACGGGGATGCCAGTGCTGGGATTTGGGTTCGGGGATGGATGGATGGATGGGTGCAGGTTGCTGCTCTCCATCCATCTCCATTGGGAGGGCTGCAGCTGGTTTTTGGCTCTGGTGTTTGAGACAACAAAGAGACAAGGGGAGGATGGAGGATGCTAAAGCAATCCCATTTTCAGGGGGGAAAAATGTAGATCTGACACTAACCATACTTCAACACATGGCACATCGTCCCTTGTATGTCCCCTGCACACCAACAGTGGGTCACCATGCTTGAGCCTGGGGCAAGCAAAGGAAACTGGCTTGTAAGCACCATATGCTGAATTTTGGGGGGAAAAGCTCTTGAATTTATGCCAATCTCTACCAGTGCTTCAGGGCAGGGAGGAAATTTTGTAGGGGAGGACTTCAGGAGGTGCTGTGGTGAGCATGGGTCCACATATACACACACATGCATGGGTTCAGAGTTCAAAAAAAACTCAAATTCATCCCAGAGCTGCTCTGTTTATGCTCAGGTTCCAAAAACCCCACAAATACAGCCCCAAACTGCCCTATTTATTCTCAAACGCTGGGGCCAGCACCCAAAGGACCAGGATAGGGGATGTCAGAGCCACCTCCCCATTTGTTCCCCAACGTTGAGCTCCTTCCCATGAAACAAATCATCAGCTTGAAAATCCCTGCAGCATTTTTGCAGTCATAAATGAAGAACCAGTTCCTGCAGTGCTGATGACCATGACCTGTCCTTGGGGCAGTGGCAGGATTTGGGGTCAGGATCAGGTTGTCGAAGCACAGATGATGCATTCCCCAATCAATCAATAACCATAAGGGATTTCTCTGCTCAGCATAACCAAAATTGCTCATCCCACGCAACGCCGCTCTCCCCATCCCACCCGGTGCTATCCCAAGGGCCACGAAACCCCAAACCCCAATGCTGGCACGTTGTGCTTTCTAAAAGAAAAACTGCTACATCACTGTCGGCGTTGCACATAAAACCTCTGAGTCACCAGAGGGATGTGCAGAGTGTTTTAATAGAGTCCAAACTGCCCTGGTGGGTTCAGTGCTTAACAATCACTCTGCTGGGATTTGACTTCAGTTATCTTTATTTATTTAGCTCGCTCCGTTAAAATAGAGAGTCATAGAATGGTTTGAGTTGGAAGGGATCTTCAAAGGCCGTCCAGCCCAACTCCCCTGCAGTGAACAGGGTCCAGTGACCAGTGGTGTCCCTCAGGGACCTACAGCACCGGTCCCTGAGGGACACCACTGGTCACTGATCTCCATCTAGCCATGGCAACGTTGAGCACCGCTCTCTGGGGACAATCTCACAACCAGTTCCTCATCCATTGAACAGCCCACCCATCACATCCACACCTTTCCAGTCTGGAGAGGAGGATGTCACGGGGGCAGCATCAGAGTCCTTACTGAAGTCCAGGTAGATGCCATCAGTGGCTCTTCCCTTGTCTGTTGGCACAGTTACACCATCACGTACACCGCATTACATCGTCACCACCTGAAGGCACTGCAGATGGGCTGGGAATCAGCACAGGCCTTCCCTGCATGGCCCACACTGGGGCTGCTGGGGGATGCAGGCGGTGAAATCGTCCACAATTTGGATGCAGCCCTCTCCCCCTCTTTCTGAGGCCAACATCTCTTGGGGGCTGCACCAGGACCATGCTGCAGAGCCAGGAGGGCAGGTCCTCCCCAGAAATTCCCCAAAGAGGGGTACTGGGGGGGGCTCTGTGGCCCTCGGGGGCATTCGGGGTCTGGGGGACTCCCTCCAAGACTCAGCCTCACTCCGCAGAGGGCGAACCGCGCGTTTTGCGGAGGTTTGTCTTTAACGGGAACCCGTAGCGCCGCAGAGGCCGCTGGGATTTGTAGTTTCCTCCTCCCCGCCCCACTATCAGGCAGGCGCAGAACATCCCTGCCTGGGCTGTGGGTAGGCGAACTGCTCGCCGATTGGTCCGGGCGAGAGGCCGGACATCCCTTTTCTGGCTTGTGATTGGTCAAGCGGCGGCTCCTCCCTTTTGATTGGCCAGCGGTAGTTAATAGGCGGGGCGGCTCGGCGGCGGCGGGAATTGCGACGGCGGCGGTGCGGTGAGGAAAGAGGTGGGGGCGGGAGGGAAGGGGTGGGATGGAGGTCTGGGTGGGAAAAGGGGCACGAAATGGGGCTAGGGGTCTGAGGGGATGGTGAGAGTCGGGATGGGGCTAGGGGGTGGTGGGGGCACTCGGGGCTGAGGAGGGCCTGGGCTGCGGGGGCACCGAGGGCTGAGGAGGGCCTGGGCTGGAGGAGGAGGAGGAGCAGAGATGCCGCCCTCAGGGCGCTGTGGTGGGGATGGGCTTGGGGAAAGGCCGAGGTTTGTATTGCGGTGGCACTACTGAGGGCACAGGAACGGGGTGGGAGAGGGTTGGGTGAGGTTTGAGGAAAGGGGCCTGGAGGGGGGGAAGAGTGGGGGCTGGGAGGGGAGAGGGGTTTTGTTGGGGTCCTGGCAGGGTTTGGGGTAGTAGGTATAAAGGGGGGGGGGGGTATGGGGGTTGGGAGAGGGGTCGCTGGGGTGTGGATGGAAAGCAGAGGAAGATTCTCGAGGGAGGAGGAGCAGAACTTGAGGTGGTGTTGAGGTGTGGTGGAGGTGAGAGGGGTGGGAAAGGGAGCGGGGTTATGAGGGGATAGGGCTGGAGGAAAGCTTGGAGAAGGGACCAAGAGAATCCCAGAGGCCCAAATAAAGAGTGAGGTGGGGTATATGGAATGGGAGAGGGGAGCTGAGGTGGGAAAAGAGCTTGAAGTGAAGGGGAAACATGGCACGATGGTCATGGATGGGGCTGGAAGAGGGAGAGCCCGAGCAAAGGAGTGAGGGGTGCTTTTATGCAGAGCAGGTTTGGCTGGAGATCACACCTTGGGGCTGGGAGGCTGTGGGACAGTGGCTGAGGAGGTTGGAAGTGAAGGTTTGGGTGAGCACAGAGAATGTAAGCAGGAGGGTGATGGGGTGGGTTAGGGGGTGATTGCCAGGATAAGACTGGTCTTTGGGTGTGTGGGGGAGCTGAGCTGGTGGGGAGGAAGCTCTGGGATGTGGGAAGAGCTAAGAGTTAGAAATGAAGGACTTGAGGCTGGCATCTGGGCCTGGACTGGTGGTGAATGCGCAGAGAGGTATTGCATCCACTGGTGGATCAGTATGGTTACGTGGGGAAAGGTGAGGTTGAAAGATCTGTCAAACAGGAGAGTTTGGGCTTGCTTTTTTTCTTTAAAAGTCAATTCTGTTCAAGTCAGTTCAGCTGTTACCCAGGAGGTCTCCTCCTCCCTTTCCTGCCCTGCTCACTGAACGTGTCGACGTCGCCCTTTTTCTTCCTCACAAAACTTACTCCACTGTGGATGGATCAATGTCACTTCCCATGTTGTTGTGTCCTACTGTGCAGTCAGGATTGTACTTGCTAATGTCTCGTAGTTACCATGGATATTGGCTTCCTCTTAAAACCCTGCTCTGGCTGTCAGTCCTTGTGCAGCTGCAGCGTCTAATGATGTACATACCTCTAAAATTGACTCCAGTTGGAAGTATTTGCTCATGATAGTTGGTGAGCTGCTAGGTTTGGGAGTTTTAAGCTCTTTATCCTCTGCTTTTCTAGGATTTTGCTGCAGGTGGCAACTGATTGTCATGACTTCAAACGCTTCCCTCTGACTTGCTGTTCACTGGGCCAAAGCGAGAGATGGCTGCAGAAGCCAAGTACAGCATTATTCGGGAAGTGGGCCGAGGGAACTATGGGGTGGTTTATGAGGCAGTTGTTAACAAAACCAGAAGCAAAGTAGCTGTGAAAAGGATGCAATGTAACGTGCCTGAAAATGCAGAGCTGGCTTTGCAAGAGTTCTGGGCCCTGCAGAGCATCCAGAGGCAACATGAAAACGTGATCCAGTTGGAGGAGTGTATCCTGCAGAATGGCCAAGTCTTTCAGCCCATTAGTCACCATTACAGGAAGTCAGACAGCCACTTGCTGCTGATAGAGACCTGTCTGAAAGGGAGGAGGTGCATGGACCCCAGATCGGCCTGCTTTCTGTGGTTTGTGATGGAGTTCTGTGATGGTGGCAACATGAATGAGTACCTGTTGTCCCGCAGCCCGGATGCCCAGCTGAATAACAGCTTCATGCAGCAGCTCAGCAGTGCTGTGGCTTTCCTGCACAGGAACCAGATTGTGCACAGAGACCTGAAAGCGGACAATATTTTGATCTCTCATAAACGTGGGAGTCCCATAGTAAAGGTAAGGGAGTAAAACCTGGCTGTGACCAGTTTGTGATCTGCGTGCTTATGCGTGATGTGCTGGGGAATGGTCTTTGGTAAATGTTACGATATGCTCTACGTTGTAGCCTGTAATAAATGTATTCAGAACATCTGACGTCAAGTGTGGGCTGGCTTTCAGGAGACTTGGAAGGACATTTAGATCACGATGGCATGTGTCTGTAACACACTTCTTGTGCTACTTGTGCTGCTGAGGGCTGCAGTTCAGGGTTGTCTTGCTTCTGCACGCTAGATAATCAGAGAGATCACTGTCAGCCAAAGATGAAGCAATATTTTCTCTTCCCTTAAACTTTAAGAACATACTGTCCTGTTACAACAGCTAATGCTTCCAATATTGCTGCCTCGAGCACATATTGATGTTCAGAGAGGCGGGGAGTTTGCGTGGGGTTGATGCCCTGACTGAGGTAAAGATAGCCAGCTGCATTTCTGGTAGCACCAAACTAAAACTGTTACGTTTCTCTAAGAAGCAGCTGTGAATGTGGGAGCCAGCTTGCTGCTCAACTTTCAGTCCCATGAGCTCCTGTAGCTGGACATAAAAATAATAGCTCAGTGCATTGCAGATAATTTATGTCTTGACCACTTAGATCAATAGTAGTATTTATACCTCAACCTGTAGAGCCATCAGGGGATGTTTAAATCAATGTCATCTTAATCACTGGATAATAACAGTAAAGGAAGAGGCTCAGTGCACTCACATGGGAACAGTAAGAGCCGCTTATACCATAGCTGTAGTTGGAGATACGTTAATGCCCAATTAGATTTCATCAGAATGAGCTTCTCAGAAAGATAACAACCCGACTCTGGGTGTCTTCATCCCAGGGAGAAGAGCAAACAACAGGGAAGGAGTGGGGAGTGGGCACCTCACAGGGAATGCCAGCTCTCTGTTCCCCTAGGGCTGCCACCCGATGGCTGTTAGTGCCATGGTGGATTTCAGAGTGGAATTTATTGAGCTGTTGTTTATAAGTGCTTTTGTAAAGTTGGTGTTTCTCTTGCTATTTCTTATCTTGTTGCAGGTGGCAGATTTTGGCCTCAGCAAGGTGTGTCGGGGGAAGGGGAATGTGAACCAACACCGCTTCTCCTCTGCGTGTGGGTCAAACTTCTACATGGCTCCGGAAGTGTGGGAGGGTCACTACACAGCCAAGGCTGATGTGTTCGCCCTCGGGATCATTTTCTGGGCTATGGTGGAGAGGATCACCTTCCGAGATGGAGATACTGAGAAGGAATTGCTTGGTGAGGATCCATGCTGTCCTGTTGTCCGTAGATGTTCTGTAGGGATCGGCTGGGAGGTTTCTACCAGTCACACTTCAGCACGTGGCTCTTGTCAGGGGTTTGCACAAATCTTGCATTATTCTCCCACAAGTGCAGAGCAGTCTCCCTTTCCTCTAGGCGACGGGATCACTTGGCTCTTTGGAACATCCTTCCAGTGCTTCAAGTTGTAAACTTGGAAGGGATGTTTAGATGAGCTTTGCTGCTCTCTGGCTGAGTTTCCTGTGCTTAGAGATGCAAAATCTCCCAGGGCTGACTCGTCCAATGTCCCTCCTCCGTCCACTGCCTTCTTCCAAATCCCCCACATATGTGCACGCTTGAAATACTTTGTACTAAATGATTTCAGAGAAGTATATTGCAGCGAAAATCCATCTCGAGAGGAGAGAATGCCAGTCATGCACATCAGCATAATAATTCAAGACATCTACCCAGGCCCTGAGATCATAGAATACCTCTCTGTCTTTTAAATGCTTAAATTCTTAATGGGAAAGGAATTTCTGTGCAGGAACTTGGAGAAGATTTTGCACTGCTCCTTTACATTTATTTTTTTTAATGGGCTCAATTCTAATTGTACTATTTATTTCTTTTCAAAATGCCAAACACTGATAAATGTTTTAGTTCCTGCCTACAAAAACAAGCAAATGGTTGCAGCTGAGACCAAAGCATGAACAGATTTCATTAAAATAGCAACCCGCCAACCTGAGATAAGGAGTTTGTGTGGCCAACCTTTTCTATACACGGCCAGGTCACTGCCTTTGAAACATTTATTCTTTGCTTGGTGCAGGGACAGAACAGCTTGAGTGAGCAAAGCTGTTTTTTGCTGTCTGTTTTGGAAGCCGGTTAATCATTTTCAACAACCGGTGAAATTATTTAGATTACCGGGAGTAAATTTACATTTCCCTTCCTTAATCTTGCTGAGGAGAAGTTGGCTAACGGTAAATGGCATATGCTGTCATTTTAATTGAAAATTATTTGACTTACTGAGCAAATAAGTTTCGTGTTTAACTCTTTCGAGTCACCTGAGCCGAGCACAGCCTGCTTCCTTCCCTCTCCTACAGCTTCCAAGTCTACCATGGGGGTGAAACAGCAGAAAATTGAGGAGGTTCACTTTGGTAAATGCTTGGCAAGCACGCCGTGCTGAGGTTTGTTTCCACCCATGGTTATGCACACAGCCTTCTGTAACATCTTGATTACAGTTGGACAGTTAAAGCCCGTTCCAATAACAGCCTCTCGCTATGTTTGCCTTGGCAGTCACTTCTAATAAGTGATCTTTTTGGTAATCTTTCAGATGTTTTGTTTCCCAGGCTGTCTGTCTGTAGTGTACAAGGCAGTGCTTTGTGTAAGCTTTTCTTGTGTAAGCTGACTCCTTCCCACCTGTATTCAGGAACTTACATCTGCCAAGGCAAGGAGCTTATTCCACTTGGGGAGGCGTTGCTGGAGAATCCCAACCTGAAGTTACAGATACCCCTGAAGAACAAGAAGTCCATGCCGGATGATCTCTGCAAGCTCCTGCACGATATGCTAGCTTTTAACCCAAAGAAAAGATTGGACTCCTTCCAGCTGGAAGTCCGAATCAGGCAAATCTCCTACGGCAAGAAGTGCCAACGCTCCCTCTCATAGAGACAAAGGGCATTCAGGTTAGTGTCTCTGCCAAGCTCCTCTCTGCCTGGTGTGAGCTGACAGGGGACTTCTTGTTGTTGACCTTCTGGTCAAAGCCCTCTAAATCAAATGTGACCTGTAGCAGTTGAGAAAACTTGGCACTAGACAGATGTGGTCAAACTAGCAGATAAAACATTTGGTTGAATTACCTCTAACAAAGAAACTTTTGCCTCTTTAGTGGTGTGTGTTCAGGGAATTGGCTGCACTGGGCCTTGGGCTGTGTCTGAGCCAGCCTGTCTTTCACCCTAAATCCCACCAGTTTCCATAAATGATCTGTCATCACTCCAGCATTTACTTCTACTGGTGTTGGTTCATTTAGTAATATATTTGATAACTGAATAAAATCCAAAGTGAGCAAAGGGTCAGAGTTGCAGTATATTTGTAGCTGTGCACCTTAAGTATGTTGAGGTATAATAGCAACTGTCAAATTACAGACATTTTTTGTAATTGATACGATCCTTTGCAATACAAATATCATAGAATCATAGAATGGCCTGGGTTGAAAAGGACCACAGTGATCATCTGGTTCCAACCCCCTGCTATGTGCAGGGTTGCCAACCAGCAGACCAGGCGGCCTGAGCCACATCCAGCCTGGCCTTGAATGCCTCCAGGGATGGGGCATCCACAGCCTCCTTGGGCAACCTGTTCCAGTGAAATATGTTTCTGATAGCTTTCATGCTCTTGACCACGTGCCAGACTTGTCCTATAGCACAAAGTGTTTTTTCCTTCCCGGGTGTTTACCCATTCTGAACTACTTTATAGGGAACAGTGGTAACTTTAGCAGCATTTTCCCATCCAAGGTTTGTTGGTTCCCGTCCAAGGTCTGTTGGTTCCACCAAGGCTGGCTCCTCCACCTCTGCCACATGCAGTTATCTTCTGCACTACCTGCAGATGAATCTCTCCAGGTCCTTGTAAAGCACATCAGCTTTTACTATCTAATTTGGAAGTCTTCCTCCTGATGTGTTCCAGAATCACTTCTTTCATATCTGTATTCATCTTCTTATAATTACTTTGTATCCTGAAGCCCTTTCTGACTTGAGTTGTTTCAAATCAATAACCGTTCGGGTTACAGCAGTGACTTTTGTTCACGGATGCATGGCCTATATTTTCAATTAACCACTTTCATCCTCTCTCAGTTAGAAGAAACAGTGAATGACCCCCACGTATCTCTCTGTCCTTTCTTACAGTTAAAATACCTCCAGCTTTGTGTCATTGGCTCACTTCCTATTGTGCCGAGGATGTTAGTGAAAACACTTCATTAACAAGTCCGTTACCAGTGCCAATCTTGATAAAACTCTGCTCTAGCCCTCTTCATTTCTGAATTATCCATTTCAGTTTTCCCTTGGGCCTGGTTAGCTGCCTTATGTTTTCCTCTTTACTAATTGCAGTCCTCTCCTGTTTATCTAACGCTGCCTTGTGGTGCTACAGCAAATGCTTCACTGAAATCTCTGAGGACAAGACCAGCACTACTTGGTACCTAGGGAAATAGGTTTTGTTGCTGAAAACCACTTAATTAATCTGCAGTTCTGGGCAGTCCCACCTGCACCAGGAGGCCTGGCACTGCCACAGCAGTGGAGCCACTATTTGGCAGGGCAGCCCTGAAGTGGTTAGGCTGCTAAAGAGGAATATGCAAGAACAAATCAAAGTGGTTTGTGCAGCACAGCGTCGGGTTTACTGCTGTTCATTGGCCTCTGATCTTTCCAGTTTCATAGGTAGGCTTGTGGCCAAGGGTCAGAAGAAAACGGGCTGCACAGCCAGGAGGTGTAACTGAGAAGCCAGATCAGTTTGCTCAAAGCTTGCTCAAATTAGTTTATTTTCATAGAGTCATCAAATGGCTTGGGTTGGAAGGGACCTCAAGGATCATGAAGCTCCGACCCCTCCACCACAGGCAGAGCCACCAACCTCCAAATCTCATACTAGCCCAGGCTGCCCAGGGCCCCATCCAACCTGGCCTTGAATGCCTCCAGGGACGGGGCATCCACAACCTCTCTGGGCAGCTGTTCCAGCACCTCACCACTCTTATAATAAAGAACTTCCCCATGACATCCAACCTAAATCTTCCCTCCTTCAACTAAAAACCATTTCCCCTTGTCCTGCTGTTATCTACCCTTGTAAAGAGCTGACTCCCTTCCTGTTTGTAGGCTCCCTTTATGGACTGGAAAGCTGCAGTGAGGTCACCCTGCAGCCTTCTCTTCTCCAGACTGAACAAGCCCAGCTCCCTCAGCCTGTCTTTGTAGGGAAGGTTCTGCAGCCCTCTGATCATCTTTGTGGCCCTCTTCTGGACCCTCTCCAACAGCTCTCTGTCTTTCTTGTATTGGGGGCTTCAGACCTGGACGCAGTACTGCAGATGGGGCCTCACAAGGGCAGAGTAGAGAGGGACAATCTCCTCCCTGTCCCTGCTGGCCACCTTTCTTCTCGTGGAATTTTCTGACTAGGCAGGAAGTTACCTTAGTACCTACCATAGCTTTGGGCATGAATTCTGAGTTAATGCAGCAGTGGCACAGTGTTCTATGCCACACAACACCATTCTCAAGCCGTTGAGATGCTGTTGGTTGCTGTGTTAGTATGGACTGGAAATTAAAACTGACTCCTTCTTCCCTAACCTAAAAGCAGGATTAACACAGAGCCTGCAGTGGGGTTTTTCATGCTGCAAAATCTATGTGCTTCAGAATAAACTCTCGCATGGGAAGCACGGATCAATTAAGGCCTACTTTATCCTCAGGGCCATGAGAAAGCATAGGGCATCTCAGAGTGGTGTGAATAACGTCTAAATGAATTTTGTTCTGTGAATTTAAAGACAAGGAGACGGGTATAACCTATCATCTGAGGGGTCTTTATGTTAAATAATGCTGAGAACTGGGCTTGTGTACCTGCTCTGTGCTGCTCCCTGAGCGTGCACTATTGCTACCGAGGCAGAATGGTGGGCATGGGGACATTTGGGCTGGGCTGCTCTCCCTGCCAAGTGGGCTGTTACTTTGCAACTTTGGCATGTTTCATTTGTAGGTGTTGTATCCCACTGTGCTCTGGAGGCCTCGGAGATGGTGAGCGACTGATTTCCTTTGGAATGAGCAGACGGATTACGAAAGATGGATGTAGAAGCCTTGCTGCCTTCCAGTTTCCCCAGACGGTTTTATTTAAATGGACAGTAACTTAATTTATTTGTACAGTAATTTTAAGAGAACTACAAATTATTTCTATATAAGCTTTCCTTTTCTAGCATGCGTTCTTTAATGCAGCAAGTGGCATAGGTGAAACCCTGGCTGTTTGGCTTACAAACCTTACCTGTTTGGCTACACGTGGCACAGGAGTTTCTGAAGTGGTTTCCTTTAAGAGAACCCTCATTCATCCTTCCGCTGCCACTCTGTGCCTGCCCTGTTGGAGGACCCCAAAGAAATGGGCACAAATGGTCTCAAGACTGTCGCCTCTGCCCTGCTGCATGTTGACTAGCTCTCAGCCCTGGCTTCGTGCTGATAATGCTGTGTTCCTTGTCCTTGGCACGGAAGACAGGCGTTGTCTTTGCAAGGTTTAATTGGAGCTCTGTGTGTGATCCCTCATGTTGCTGGGCCGTGGAACTGAGAGATGGCTGTGGGATGAGCTGGCACAGCTCTCAGTGTCTGCTCTGAAAAGTTTGAACAGAAACAAAAATGTATTTTCCTCACTTCTGAATATTCTTGCTTAGATTAACTAAAATGCTTTCTTAAAATAAATACAAAGAATGTTAAAGATGCCAACTCTTGATTAGAACATATGCGTCACTAACACTTAAAGTAGTTTAAGGAATCATGCTTCCTGCTGTGTTAGCTGCTTGTGCCAGCTGTTCTTACAAGAGAAATGAAAAGGACTGAACTGGAATCTTGGCAGGTAAACGGGGACTCTAATTTGCACCCTGTTTGAAAAATATTTTTATGGGTCTGTAAACCACTGCTGATCTCTTCTTTTCTTGAGAAGCCAGGAGCCCCTGCATGCTTCCTTCTGCATTCCTCTGTTGTGCAGAGCTGAAATAGTGTTCTTCAGGGACAGCTTCCCCTTCTAGGCAAGGACCAAACTGCCTCCAGAGAGGTAACTTGGTGAGCCCCTTTGCCACGTAGCAGACCTTGGCGAGCTGTGCGTTTCTCCCTCCGGTGAGATTGTGACTGCAGTAGGGAAGGCTGCTTGTAAGCAGTGTCGGAAGCCTGATTCATGGCGAGGATCTTTCCTCCTGCAGTGTCTTTATCCAGAGGCTGTGCTGCCCTTCTGTGAGGACTGACGTGGAATGTTTTCTCACTTGCTCCCCCAGGCTGCAAAATACAGCCTTTAGTTGTCCTGCTCAGACAAGCAGCTGTTGACCTTTCCCCCTGTAACAGATAACTAACGGATGGCTCGATGGTGTTCCCTGAGAACAGCTGTTGTGAGAGCATAAGAATCAAATTAAACCATTAAGCTCTGCTTGACTTTTGGATTTAGAGAATCCCTAACGCAGAGGTGCTGCTGGGTGAGGGGTGTGCAGCAAGGAAAGACGGGGTGTTCTGAAGCTTGTTTGGCTCTTGGGGCCTCTGCTGGAGGTTGGAAGCGATCTGTAGGTGGGGGTCTGCACCTCTTGTCCAAGAGCTGGGTGACCCTGTTCAGGAGAGAGCTTCTGTCCCAGCACTCCTATGAGACAGCTGCTTCGGAGCCAAATCTACCTTGCTCTACAGCTCTGCACCCCCACAGCAACCCAGGCTGCCCTAATTCTAGCTGTTGCCTTGATTTGGTACTCACCATTGCTCTCTGTGGAGTCAAAACTGTACGTGGGGTTCTCCTTAGACGCAGCCTTTGCTTGTCCTGCTCTGCAGAGCTGCTCTTCTGAACTATGGCTTTTTCATCTTTCTCTTACCCGTCTCATAACCACGGTACCCACTGCCTGTTCTCTGCTCCCTGTTGGCAGAGCAGTCGAGTGCTGCCGGCCTTACAGGATAACTTGATTCCAGGCCCTTTGTCTGGAATGTGGATAGGTTTGTGTGCCCTTTCCCCACATGGAAAAAATGTGGGGTGTGAGAACGGTTGTTTACTCCTTTTCCTCCTTGTTTTGCCATGCTAGGATATCATCCTCACGGCTGCTGCTGTTTTTTAGCTACATGTACACCACTTGAGTCTCTGTACCTTATAAATTAATAAAATGCTGTGTGTTTTGTGCTTGTTTTTGTTGTGGTTCTCTTCCTAATGCATTAGGGGCACAGTAATACTCAGTGCCTCCTTTTAAAAAGAAGTGTCATATGTGATGACAATTTAGTGGGTCTTACACCTAGTGAATTGCTAAATGAACATATGCAATGACAACCTCTAATTTAAATGACTGCTTGGGGAAGGTGGGGGAGAATCTTAGAGCTGCTGGGTGTAGCTCTTTGCAAACAAGCTTGCTATTCTATCTGAAGGGTAAGTGTAATGTCTGTAACCAGGAGGGAACAGAATAAAATGGGAGTGAGTGAATCCCTTGCGCTCAGGGGGTTCCCACACTGCTGCTATCTCCGAGGTGCCCTGCTCCTCAATGGCTTTTCTTCCTGCTCAGGGCCCTTTGGGGGGCCTAGTAAAACACCAGACCCCAAACATTCTTGTGTACCCCTCCTCTTGTGGCCAAGTAGCTGTGGCTGTGTGAAAGCTGCTGCTTCGGTGGTGGTGATAACTGCTGGAACGACTCTAAGTGCGCTCAGGAGAGCAGTGCTGCCTGGTGCATCGCTGGGTAATGGGGCTGCAGTGGGTGCTCAGCACCCTGCTCATGTGCTTTGGTGCTGTTGTTTTTTCCCTAGGTCAGAGCACAGATGCCGGTGACTAAGGACGTGCCACCATTTGTCATCTGCAGTCAATCTCTCTTGAAGAAAAAAGAATGGAGGGGAATGCGGAGCTGTGATTCAGCTTTGTGTTTCAGGAGAACAGGCAGTGAGGGTGAAGCTTCGTTCTTCTGCTGTGACTGGGAGAAATGGGTGAGTTGTTCCTCATTTTTCTCTCCTGTGACGAGCCTGGTGTGCATCACAGCAAGTTGGTTAGAACAGCCTCTGAATGCCATTTGTCCATCGCAGGCAGCCGCTTAAATGGATTGCTTTGGGTTAAGGATGCTTCAGACTAGTTAACTTTCTTTTTCAGTGGGACAGAAATCACCACTCACAGAGACAGAAGGGATCTAGGGGCTGAATTCGTCAAGGGAAGAATTAAATACTTGCTACTGTCCCAGTCAGGATGAAGTCAGTTTGATGCTATTCTGTTTTTCTCTCAAATTAAGTGCCGCATCCAAATTATTCAGCAGCGGCACCCTCCATTAATCACAAATTCCAGCTCATCTCAGCAGCCAGCAGAAGCAGAAGGTCTTTTTTCTGTGCTTGTTAAATACAGCATAGTAGCTGCTACTATTACAGCTTCTGGGAAGATGCTGGGGAAATAAATGCCCAGGTCTGTTTATCACAGAGAATAATGAAGGCGCTCCGGATGCCTGTCACCGAGCAGTTATCTATGGGCAGCCAACATGCAGATGGGGCAGCTCGAGGGATGCATCATACGAAGAGGGCATGGGAGTGGGCTGGATTAAGTGCCTCATCTCAGCAGGGGCTGCAGATGAGATAAGGAGAGCAGATCTGCCAATCCATGCGTGCGGCTGGGGCAGGAGGGAGCAATGAGCCGGAGCCGATTCTCCAGCATCTGCTGTTGGGATCTGTTTCACAGAGTGCCCATCCCTGCGTGATCCTGATTCATCAGCCAGCAGTGCTGCCTGAGCAGAGGGCTCGGGTGAGCAACTGAATTTCTTTGGGATGGAGAGGTAAGAGTGAAGCATTCAAGCGTGCGTGCAGCGACCCAGGCGTGTGGCGCACAGACTGAACCTGGAAAGATAGTTTTGCAGTGGCTGTTAGCTATGGGCATGTCCTAACCTACCACAGGATCAAAGCCCACCCTTGCTGCTTCATCCATTGGAGGATAAAGGCTATTTCCTACCGAGAAAGCCAGTGTTTGTGGCAGCCTCATCAGGCAGTCGTGCCTTTGGTGCTCAGTTCATGTTCTCTGATAAGCTATGTTGTTCCTCCTCTCTCCTCCCCAACTTTGAATACATTTCTCCTTTGTTCCTCTAAATAGCTGCTGCCTTCTCCTCAAAGGAGCCTGCCTCTGTAGCACACAAAACACAACCAGTGTATTTGCATTCTATTTGCAAAGCATGATACAGCTACTTGCAGCCAAGATGTAAAGACACCCACGTGCCCTGGCTGATGTTGTGCAGGAACATCATCAAGAGTTGGATGTGAAAAGGTAATGAGCCTGCATAGTTCGATCTGTCAGTCCCTGTTGTTCTTTCAGGATTCTTCATACACTCTTAATTGATTTTGCTGAGGCTTTTTGAAGTTGGAAGCAGTGGTTTTCTCCCTTTAAGCTCTCCTTTATTCTCACAGAGCTGCAGGATCAGAGAGTTTAGATTAAATTGGTTTTAAATGGAAACAATGTGTAGTCTGTGGCATTATTCACACCTCCTAGCAGCCCCACTGCCCTGCAAGCCAGGCCAGAGGGAGGTGAGAGCCTCCGTTCGGGCATGTACTGGTGTGGTAGCAATAGGACATGGGTTTAATACCCACAGCCTGTCAATGTTTTCCCTCTTGTATCTTTTAAATCAGTGAAACAGCAGTTTTCCTACTGGGTTTGTGGATGCCTCCTGTAAGCTGAGCTGTGATATGGATTCCAGCCCCATATCACAGGTGATACAGACACCCCATGCTGGGATCAAGACCTGGTTTCGTGCCCTTGCCACCTCCTCCTTAAAACCTCCCCTCATCCCAGCAAACCTAGAGAAGCTGCCAACCCAGACAGCATCAGGATTTACTTCAAGAAAATAAACCCGTGGGAAACAAATTCCTACAACTACTTTGCTACACGCAGTGATGGGGGGGTTTGTGGTCCCAGTGTAAGGGGAGGGGGAAGAATCCCCTACAGATGCTCCTGTAGGAGGATGTGGGACCTCGAATTTCCCCAGCCAGGAGGAGATCTGAGAGGGCTGTGGGAGGCATTGAGCCCTCACAGGGCTGCAGACGGGGCTGGGACCCGGCTCTGGCACCCAAGAAACATCAGTGGGTGCTACAACACTTGCTAGAACTCGCCCTGAGCAAACCCACGCCCCTGAGACAGGCAGCAGTGTCAATAAATCGATGGCAAGCCACTTCCTCCACCTGGGAAAGGGCTCGAGGAGCCCCAGGTCTTTGTGCTGCTGCTTACCTCAGGTCTGGCTTTGTTGTTTTTTTTTTTCAAACCACTTGCTTCCTATTCTCATTAAACAGAGCTGATTGTGACTGCTGGATTTTTTTTTTAAAACCAAGCTCCTTTCTGTCTCCCGCTCCTCTTCACTTAATTTTCTTTCCTTACAGAGTCGTGGCAGATTCCCTGAGCCCCTGGCATGACGGCTTATTGCACCAAAGGCAGGAGGCAGCCCCTCCTGCTGCCACGCCAAGGATGCCAGTGAAGAACAAATCCCACGCTGGCAGGAGAGCATCGCTCCTTGGGCACAGGTCAGGTGCTGCCCTGCATCACTGCTCGTACTGCACTCAGTGCCTGCTGCTTTTAGGGCAGGAGACTTCCCACTGCCTGGTGGCTTTAGGTATTTCTGGGTTAGTTGTCTTTTTTTTTTTTTTCCTATTTGTTTGTTTCCAGTTCACTTTTTTTCTTAATGGATAAAGCTGCTGGGGTTCCAGGAAGCGGCACAGCTAAGTGTGGCTTTGGGTGACCAGCTGGACACAGGAGGTGCCAACTTGAAGCCAAAAATGGATATTCTTCATTTCCCCCCAAGCTGAACAACATTTGTTCTGCTAAATTCATCCCTTTCAAATATAGATGGGCCTGCTGGATGTATAGACTGCGTTTAACGTGAATGACAGCAGAGCAGCTCAGCTGCCTTCCTACGGTCATCTCTTTAGACGTGGTGCTTTGTTTCATAGAGTCACTGAATGGTTGTGTTGGAAGGGACCTTAAAGCCCTTCCAGCCCTAACCCCTGCTGTGGGCTGTGTGCCTCCCACCAGCTCAGGCTGTCCAGGGACCCATCCATAGCCTTGAGCACCTCCAGGGATGAGGAACCTACAGCTCTCTGATGCTGCTGTGCTACTCAAGTTGTGGATGTTCTGTAATAGGTTCTTCATCTTGGCCACCTGAGCCTTGAACATCTCATTGTTTTGGTTGGGTTTTTTTAGGTGGCATCTCCCAGCTGCTCTTACATTTCGTGTTATTCAGGGTGCTATCAGACATCCTGCTCCTGGAGCTGCTCTCTCTCTTTGCATGAAAGGGTTGCTGGATCGCTGTGTTCACCTCATTCCCTGTGCCTCACCTGGCAGATAGCCGGAGGGAGCAGCTGGGGGCAGAAACCACTTCAGCCAAAGCTGCAGGCAGAGAGAATCACAGAATCATAGAATGGCCTGAGTTGAAAAGGACCACAATGATCATCTGGTTTCAACCCCCTGCTATGTGCAGGGTCGCCAACCAGCAGACCAGGCTGCCCAGAGCCACATCCAGCCTGGCCTTGAATGCCTCCAGGGATGGGGCATCCACAGCCTCCTTGGGCAACCTGCTCCAGAGCGTGGGTATTGCACCATGGCAGCCATCAAGACAACCTGCTGCACGCAGCACTGTTCTGGGGATACAGCACGAGGGGTTGTGCAGGTGTACACGCTTCTTTGCTGCAGTGATGGCTCCTCAGGCTGGGGCTGGGAGCAGTTCAGAGCAGCAGGGTGGCTCGGTGTGATGGCAACACAGGGAGAAAGCAGAGGGGCCTGGAGCTGCTGCAGAAACGCAGGCACGTCCCAGCCTGTCCCCGTGCTGCTCATTCAAAGCTCGCTCACAGCAGGGGCAAAAGCTGGGGGCAGCAGGAAAGAAACCCACTGTGCAGCCCTTGTGCAAAGAGGTGCACTTAGCAGGCACTTGTAAAGCGCTCCAGCGCTACCAAGGCAGGGCAGGAGGTAATTTTCAAGCAACGAAGAAAGGCATATAAATAGAAGCAAGAGAAATATTGAAGCTGGCAGGGCCGCTTTGCAGATCAGAAAGCACAGAGCTGCAGTCAGGGAAGCAGTGCGTGCACCCCAGGCCATGATTGCTGCTCCAGCAGCACCATTAACAACTCGCTTTCCTTATGGCTTCTTGCTTGCTTTTCCCATCAGCTGTGATGGGTGCAGGCAGGGAGGTACAGCCCTTCCTGGCGCTTTCCTCTTGGACAGCATCAGCCTGGAAACCCTTCTGCCTGACCCAGGCTGCGATGGGGTGATGAGATTTTGCCCTTCAACATGCAGAAAACCAACTCAGAGCCTCCCCACCCCTGGCTGCCATGCCACAGCTGTGGGAGCAGACACTGCCCTTTGGTTTTACAGGCAAATCCCATTTTCTTGACTTTGCTCCACTTACGGCTGGTTTGCTTAAGCTTCTGTTTGTCTAACCTAATGCTTTTGCCTCTAACTTTGGAGGGAGAGGGAGCTGCAGCCTGTCCACCCCACTCACCTCGATGTGTTTTGTTTCCTCCAGGCATCCCTGCACTCTTACACTGAGTCCCATGCAGAAGGTGCTGTGCTGGGACACCACAGGACGAGGCAGGGCTGCCCACGACAGCCATCTGCAGCGAAGTGTGACCTCTCCCAGCTTTGAAAGCAGTGCTCCCTTTTGCAATCAATTGCAGGATGCAATTAGCTGATTTCTTCCCCCGCTGGAAGGATCTACCTGTTCTGCTGCAGATGCTGCTCAAGCGATGGGAAAGCAAAGCGATGCCATGACCCAACCTTTCAGGGTAGTGCAAAAGATAATGTTTTGGCCGACTCAAAGAATCCTCACTGGGGACACTGTGCCACCCTCGGGTGCTGCTCCCTGCTCTCTGCCTTCTCCCTGTGCACGGAGAGCTCCTCAGCACAGCCATCGTTAAGCACCGGTTTTATTGCACAGCGCTGCTGTCTGCTAGCAAAGACCTGATGTGTTGTTATATCAGTGCATGCTTATTAAATTTACAATTCATAATCAAAATCTTACGACATTGTTTTGCAGGAAAGGCTTCTGTGAGGCTTGCTTCTTTTAATACCAACATAAAGGCTTCAAATGGTGCAATGTGTGTCGAAGCAGCCTTCAATCTCCTCTGGGCCCTCCGGCGGTGAAGCCCACATGACAGGCAGGCAGCAAAGTGCAAATTACGGGTCCCAAACAGCTGCACTTCACCTCAATGTGTGAAATTTGTCACCAGACAGCACTAATGCCTCGGAGGGAATGGCCTGGCTGAAAACATGAGCGCAGACGGCTCTTTGCAATGAGGTCGGTGCCCGCAGCCCCACTGCACTCCCCCAGGCATGTCCTGGCTTTGCCAGAGGGCTGAGCTTTGCTTACCTGGAGACGAAGGCTGGTGGAGCTGAGCACGTCAGTGTGATTCACAATGCACGGCAGCACCAGAACAGCCCCGTTCTGCGGACAACGTTGAGGATTCAGCACAGAAATCGCAGCGCATCCATTTTCATCTCCTGTGCTTTGTGGTGGCAGAAGCTTAACGCGCCCCAGTTACCAGGAGCACCTTTCATCATCTCCTGATGAATTAATCCTGTCCCAAAGCAGCATGGACAGGGGAGGACTCTGGGTGCTGTACACCTTGCCCTGAGCAAGGCTTCTGCCCCTGCTGCCGCACAGCATTCTTGTGCCCAGAGTGCTGAGTTACAGGATGGAGGAACAGAACATTGAGTGTGGAAATGAAGAAGACTCGAGCGAGGCCAACGGAGGCTGGTTACAGCACAGGAATACACCATGTGCAAAGAGAAGAGGGGGACCAGAGGTGCACAGTGACAGGTCACAGGGCAGTGGCACAAGTGCTGAAGTGCCAAACTCCTGTAAGCCATTTGCCTGACCTTTTCACCATACAAAGGGTCAAATACTGAAACAGGGACCCAGATGTTGTAGGCTTTCCAGCACAGAGGTATATAGGCGTTGGCTGGACAGGATGCTGAGCAACCTCACCTGCTTGAACCTGATTTAAGGGAGGCTGGACTGGAGCCTCGGAGACATGAATGTGACTGTGACCCCACAGAGGTTTAGGTTAAGTTTCAATCTCAAATCCTATCACCAGCAAGGTGGGCAGTGGCTTCCAACCCCTCATAGCCTCCCAGAAGGATCAAAGTGCACTGCTTGGGATGGACAAAAAGCAGCCATGGCAGTGTAAATAACTAAGTAGGCACAGAGCAGGAATTCATTTCCGTTGCACCATAACCCACACACTTTCAATGCATATTAAAAGCCCAATGGTAGCACTGTAGAAATAATGGACACTTTTCCCCACTAGGCTGCCTTATATGGCGCCCTTCAGTTCACCTTCCATTCAGTCCCACATTGCAACGCAGGAAAGCCAGCCCTGGATGTGTGTGTGTTGTCCACCACCCCTCATGGAGCAAAGCACACCTCAGGAGAACCGTGCTCCCCATTTGCTGCCACGGGCACAAACAAGTCCTTTGCAGCTGGCAGGCTTTGGTTTTCAGCTTCCAGCCACCACCGTGAGCTTTCCTCCTGGATCAGCCATGTCCTCTCCTTGCAGCAGGTGGGGTGAGGACCTGCTGGCTTCACTGCAGCCTTTTCACCATGTATGGCCCCTCCAGCTCATAGCCTATCTTCCTGTAGTAGTTCCTTGTGCCAACGCCTGTCAGGAGAAAGACAAAGCTTTAATGCAGTGTTTTATCTGCCCTGTCCTCTGCGCTGAGAAAAGCTGCAAGGGAGAGAAGAAGGGAATGGCAGTGAACCACATCTGGGAGCTCAAATGAAAACCGAAGGTGGGCTCCCAGGAGCAGGCAGCCCAGCTGCAGGCACCTCTACCAGGAACTGAAGGGCCCTAGAGCCCGGCAGGCTCTGTCCCAGCGCTCCTAGAAATGAGCTCAGCTCCACTTCAGCTCGACAAGTGGGCTCCGCAGCCGCAATCCAATTTCCTCCTTGAATGGAGGCTCTGTGTGCCTTCTGGTCCTCGTCTTCCTCTCCTAATGAACCCCGCCGCATCCTGCAGCAGGACAGGTCTGTGCCAGCAGCCTCCCCCCTCACCTTATCTAATTACTCACGTATGCAGATATTAGTCATCAGCAGAGGAAGGAGGACTCAGCACCATGGCACTGCTGTCCCTGCAGCTGGTGGGCAGGGATAGGAGGACAGACTCCGCAGCCCTCTCCTCCCCTTCCCCACGGCAGGGGGTGGAACCGGCTGATCTTTGAGGTCCCTTCCACCCTACGCCATTCTATGCCTCTATGATTAATCTCAGAGCCTCCAGCCAGTTCCTGGAAACTGTGGCTCCTGGAAATGGCTCTTCAGGAATGGCCGTGTCCCCATCATGCAGTGCCTGGCGTAACCCCTTCCTGCCTCTGCACCTGCGGCCACCTCACCACCAGGAGCGTGTTGGAGCGCTGTGATGCATCCCCCAATGGACACTGCAGCGCTTACAAGGTGCTTGAGCACCACAGCTCCAGCCAATCCCTCCTCCTGATCCTTACACTGGATGTAAGGAGAAGGATTTTGATGCTAAGAGTGGTGAGGCACTGGCACAGGTTGCCCAAAGAGGTACTGGATGTCCACGCCAAGGTCAGGCTGGATGGGGCTGTGAGCACTGATGGAGCTGTGGGTGTCCCTGTTCAGTGCAGGGAGTGGGATCAGACAGCCCTTAAGGGTCCCTTCCAACTCGAACAGTTCTGTGATTCCTGTCCAGGAGAACCAGGTCTCTGACCTGCAGCAAACCACCACCTGTATCAATACCTTGCCCCCAAATCCCCAAGGCTCATTAGCAGAGACACTGGGATGTGACATACAGATGTTGGCAATAAAACAGCAGAGCCACTCCACCTGCAGCCCAGAACTCAGGCGAAAGGATCAGTGAAATCAAAGCCAAAGAAGAATCCTCTTAGAGCTAAAGACAACGTAGTGATTCCGATTATGGTTCTAAAACCACCTCGATTAGAGTTGGTTAAACAGTCCCCTCCTTTTTTTTCCCTCAAACTCTTGGGAAATGTGTGGATTTTAAAAGAAGGCAGCTGAGGTTGCAGCGGAGCATCGTGTGCTGCCTCCATTAATCTCAGAGCTATTAAGTGGCCCCAGTGAAGTGCCAGCTCGTCCTCGTTTGAGGGCAATGGGTTCGAGCCATTAACAAGACTGATGATGCAGTTGGCAGCCCCGTGCTCCTGGGGTCCCACGCAGTGCTGCCTCGTGAAGCAGCTCTGTCGTCATCAAGCCATGCTCATAGCAAAACTTCTTGCACACAATCACTGTCCTTCAGCTGAACTATAGAATGGTTGGGTTCGAAGGGACCTTACATCCCACCCAACCCCATTGTGGGCAGGACTGCCACCTACCACATCAGGCTGCCCAGGACCCCATCCAACCTGGACCTGGGCACCTCCAGGGGCATCCACAGCTTCAGAAAGATGGAAAGGAGCAGGCAGGAGGTGCCTCAATAAGATCTTGGGGGCATCCCGATAGCTCCAGCACTGCAGGAACATTTTCAGGGCAAGAAGCTTTTTTTGCAGGGAAAAACTCTCATGAAGATATCCCAAGAAGCAGCCATTGGGTTCAAGTACAGAAGTGTGGAAGCCAAGCACCTGGGATTATGACCACTGGACCATCAGTTCCTAACAGAGCTAGGAATTCAACGCGTGGGTGCAAAAAAAAAACAGGGAGAGAAAGGCAGCGATGTGCTGCTTACAGGGCAGAGCCCATCCATGAGGCTCCATCCTGCTGCAGCATCGGGATCTGCATTTGGAAGGGGGAAGGCAGGCAGGTGGGAGGTACGGGCTGCTGCACAAAGACTTCTTGGAGTCCAACCTGGCACGGCAGGAGCAGAGCAGCAGATGGGATCCCTTGGTGCTCAGCCCATGCATCTGCACTGTGCTGACTTTTGGTCCCCCGGCTCCTCTTCCCCATTGCATGCTTGGTTTGAAGCTGGGCAAAGCACCGTGCATTCAGACCTCTGTGTCTGGGCTGGATCTGCCTCTGGAGCACAGCTTGTGGCTTAGTTTTCTCTGAAAGGAACTGTGCTGAAATGCAGCAAGAGCCCTGTGAAGCAAAATGATGCGCAGCAATTGAGGATGAGCTCAGGATTCACTTCAGCTGCTCAGAACCCAAACAGCAACAGACCCAGCCTACAGAATTCACCGGGATGCCAGCAATACAAAGGCACGTCTCTGTAGTCAGAGAATATCAGGAAATCACAGCCAGGGTGAAGGAAGGATGTTTTACAATCAGTGTGACACAACTGGGAAAGGAACGGGGTGTTGAAATGTGGAATTTAAAGCAGGCTGACAGCCAGCAGCCACGCTGCCTTCATCCACGGGAGAAGGAGAACTCAGAAGGCACTGCCAAATGGAATACAAGATCCGTGGGGCACGAATGACTGCCCATAGATCATGAAGAAGTCATCTCCATTGTGAGATTATCACAACTTTGTATGAATGCAAAGCCCAAACAATAGACAAAGGAGCAGGGCTACACTACTGGCTTCTGTCAGGACAGCATCAGTGTACAAGGAGTAAGAGAATGAGAGCTATTAAACTAACATGCCATCTCGTCTGCTCACAAGTCACAACAGGGTAAGGGCTGGAGAAGCAATCCACAATGTCCAACAATACTGAAAGGAAGGCACCAGTTCTCTTCCCATTCATAGCATCATCACAGAATAACTTGGGTTGGAAGGGACCTCAAAGATCGTCCAGTTCCAACCCTCCTGCTGCGGGCAGGGTTGCCAGCCACTAAATCAGGCAGCAGCTCGGGCCCCATCCAACCTGGCCCTGAACACCCCCAGGGATACCTTGCTGCTCTGATTTACAGCACGTGTACCTACAGCTCAAAGTCACACACCAGTGAGAAGCAGCATCATTCCACAAGTACCACAAAAGAAATAACACACAGGAATGGAAGAGTACAGCCAGAAGCTGTCACAAGAAGCTTTTTGACTTTCAAAGCCATCATCAGTTGCTTTTAAAATGGGCCTCTGAATGTTAAACACAGAATCATACTGTAGAATCACAGAATAGCCTGGGTTGAAAAGGACCACAATGATCATCGAGTTTCAACCCCCTGCTATGTGCAGGGTCGCCAACCAGCAGACCAGGCTGCCCAGAGCCACATCCAGCCTGGCCTTGAATGCCTCCAGGGATGGGGCATCCACAGCCTCCTTGGGCAAAGCATTCCACACCAGACTTAGCAGTGAGTTCAGTTTGAACAATCTGGGAGCACAGGGGCTCGGATCACACCTGCTGGGCAGAACCCACGGCCAGCTGAGGCTTTTTGGAAGCATCCTTCGCCGCAATCTTTGATGATACATCCTCTGGCACCGCCTGCCTGTTCATTTCATAGCCCTTTGCTTTCTCCTTTTGGTGGTGGATAAATAATGGTGAAGCCTACTGATGAAACCCCCAAATCTTTTTACTGTAACATTTAAACAGCAAACTGAAATTAAAAACAAACCCACAAACAGAGGACGGTGGAAGGTGACTGCGGTGTCAGGGTTAAACATTTCTGGCCCTGAAGGAGGATGGAGGAAATCAGCTTTCACTGCCCACATGTAGCCCCCTGCCCGTGACCTTTCTACGCAAAGCCAATAAATACACCCTTCTGACTCAGCTCTGCCACACAGAAATATTGCAGTGCAGCACCAGAGCCCGAGTATCCTCAAAGATTCCTTCACCATGGCTCACTGGGCACAGAACTAAGTGAAAATGAGATTGTTTTCAGGCTCATTAAAGAGCTACTAATAGTTCATAAAATTTCCATAGCAGAGACTTACCGAGGCACACGAGAGAATTATCCCTACACAGGCCTCCACATCTTTTGGCAACCACTGAAATCCATCCCGAAGCACTGTGGTCAGGGCATGCAGCGTCTCACAGCTTCCTTCCCCCTTGATCCATATCTTAGAAGCAGTTACTGAAGCCCTGCGTGCCTGGCAGCACGAACCCCCATCAGCTGAACCTTCCAAATTGCCTCCAACCACCCATGTGCCAACTGCAGTTCTGCTGGCAGTGAGAGCTCTGCCAAGTTTTATGGGACTCACTGCCTCGCTTTATGCTTTGCTTTGGGAAGAGAGAGCCCCAGGCTCACTGCATGGGCACCCAAATTGCTGTAGGATCTCTGCTGGGTAGGGACATAATGGCATCCAAATTGCTGTAGAATCTCAGTTGGGTAGGAACATCGTGGCACCCGAATCACTGTAGGATCTCTGTTGGGTAGGGACATCGTGGCACCTGAATTGGCTGTAGGATCTCAGTTGGGAAGGGACATCGTAGCACCTGAATCGTGTATGGTCTCAGTTGGGTAGGGACATCACGGCACCTGAATCGTGTATGGTTTCAGTTGGGTAGGGACATCACGGCACCTGAATCATGTATGGTCTCAGGTGGGTAGGGACATCACGGCACCCGAATTGCTGTAGGATCTCTGTTGGGTAGAGACATTATGGC
This sequence comes from Gallus gallus, assembly GCF_016699485.2. Lineage (NCBI taxonomy): Eukaryota > Metazoa > Chordata > Aves > Galliformes > Phasianidae > Gallus > Gallus gallus. The sequence goes on from NC_052534.1 coordinate 105,514,879, forward strand.
ACCTGAATTGGCTGTAGGTTCTCTGTTGGGTAGGGTTGTCCTTCAAGGGTTCTGAGCAAAGGATTATTGGTTCCTGCAGGCAATGAGGCAGGAAATGGTACTTGCTGAAGTGTCATGAACTTTATCCAGACTAGCAGCAAATCCCAAGCCAGCCTCTGGGATTTGGGGCAGCCAAGGCTCTGAGAATCTCCTTTGTTCTCCAGGCATATCTCCCGTGATCAGACTGATGCTGCCAGAGCATGAGGGGCATTCAAAGGCCATCATTCGGGGATCACAAGGCTCACATTTTGGAACTCTTAAGACACGTGGTTGGGTGACTTGGAGAGTGACATGGGTGGTGTGCAAGCCAACACAACTCCCTTCTTCCCTGTGGCCATTGGTGGAGACTCAGGATTGTTTCTAAGAGAGAAGTTTTAGGTTTTTCTTCATAGTTCTTGCCTCAAACTCCACCAAATCCAGGAAGAAACTTGGCTGGCTATAAGAAAATGCCTCATTGTGAAATCTGCTGCTGTTCAGTCTTGACTTCAAAGCACAGCCAGCATTTAATGGCACTTGGCAGCCGCCCAGTGACCATCCAGATCCCAGCAAAGGGACTTCCTCACATCGGTAGGACCTATTTAAATGAGGAAGGGCCCAACCCATGGTTTCAAATACCTTGCAGAAGGGAAAGATGAGATGAGAGAGCTTTTTCTTCTCTCTTGAGTACTGGATGCTAACCAAGAAAACCACATCGCAATTCCAAAATGATACATGAGTTAAGAATGCACAGAACATCCATCCATGACCTCTGATCAGTTTGCTTTGGCATTTACAGTTTTCTCAGTGTTGGATTTTTATCTTCAGGGAAAACACGAGGCCGCCTCATGTGAATGGCTACCAACCAACCACCGCGAATGGGAACAATGGAGAAAAAGCAAAGGATGTGAGATAACCACGCCTTACCAGCACCAAGGAAATGGAAAAAAACCAACATCGTGAACATCGCTGAGGAAACCTGAGCACATCAAAGCAATCAGAAACATCCATTTAAGAAGCCAATGAACAATCCTTACATCAATCCCCGCAGCAAAGATATATTTTTTCAGATTAGACAACTGGCAACTTATTTCTCAAAAGCTCCTAACGATCTAGGAGATAAAAACCTCTGGGAATTACAAGTAGGGGGGTTTGGAAATGTTACCCAGCATCTCACAAATGTGATACTCTCCATTTTCAGATTAACATAGAGAGGAAGCACAGTTGTGCTCACTTCTTTTAGAACAGCGGATTCTATTGAGAACTATGGAGAACTACTAATGCTCTGGCAGCCATTGGAAAACACGCTCTGAGAAATGCAAAGGGAAGATAGGAAGAGCTCTGAAGCGCTCTCCTGCAGAGCCATCCTTCCCATATATTTCAGCAGTCTCTGGAGGGACCCAGCACAGGATGGGAGAGTTCAGCACTTCGTGACCTCCTCCTGCCGCAGCAACCACAAAGAGCTAATTAGCGTCGCAGTTAGACTTGTGATTTAGATACATCTTTATGTACTTACATGATTATGCAAAGCACTTCGTAATCCTTTCTCTAGTCAGGGCTAAGTGATTAACAGCACCAAACCCGCTAGCAGCAATTGTCCCCAGCCTGTGTTTAGTGCATGTGCTGCTGTTTTGGGGGCCTGGAGGAGAAACCCACACCAGAAAGCCTCTATTTCTTCTATCAAATGAGAGTCTCGCTTCCTTCCCGCACAGATTGCTTCCCAGCATTGTTAAATTGCTGTTTTCACAACACCTCTGCCTAGCAGGGAGGTACTGTCATCGCCATGTCCCACAAGAAGAGCCGAGATCCCAGGCAGATGGGTAATTTGTCTGACATCTCAAATCACGGCTGCGATAAAAAGCGTTTTGAAGCCCGGGGTCTCCCTTCATCAGCTCCCCAACTCACTGCTCTGCTACAGAATGCTTTCAGATTGGAGATGAGATTATTCCTGAAGGCACAACCCAAAGCCCTGAGCACTCCCTGTCTCCCCCGCAGCCACATTCAGCTTCTGCCAGGAGAGCCCACGTCAGAAGGAGCGCTGCGGATCTGACGCAAATGCAAAGAGATCAGCCCCCTTCTGACAAAGCTCCAGCTCGTGGTCAGCCCTCCTGCTCGATAAACAGAACTGATGGGAGAAACACCTCCAGGTAACAAACAGGCAGACCTCTGTTCTCCCCTTTGCAGCCTGCTCCTCATGCACCACACCTTTCATTTAATGGAAGCCAATTTACCTCTACAATACCTTCACCTGGTCTAGGACCTGGCCAATTTGAAAAGCTCTCTCCTTTTGCATCCCCTGGATCCCTGTATTTAACTCCTGGAGGGACAACAGGGGCTGCAGCAAGGAGCCTGACAACCCTGCATGCCCAAGTGTTTGCAAGGTGCAAACACAGGAGTGCTGCTCTGGAAGGGCCTTTTGGTATCTCGATGGAATAACTCAGTGAACTGCTTATTAAGTTTTAGCAAAGCAAAGTGTCGCATCAACATCCTTATTTCTAATGGGTTTCTTCAAAACTTTTTAATGTTCACCTTTAAACCACGAAAGAGCAGTTCTTCTGAAGTATTTTTGGTCTCACGTTTAACTAGCGTTAAAGGTTTCCCTGGGATCAGCTACCTACTCAACCCGTAGGTCTTAGGGTGTTCTTCTGAAAGCTGAGGTGGAGGGGCACATGCTGGATGAGATGAAAGCCTTCCATTTAGGCAGGATCCTTATCTGCTTTGCATTCCACATCTCTGTGGGAAGACCCTGAGGATGGCATGGGGACATCAAGTTGGGTATCAGGAAACATTTCTTCTCCAAAAGAGCAGTGCTGCAGTGGCACGGCTGCCCAGAGAGCTGGTGGGGTCACTGTCACTGGAGGTGTTCCATAGCCATGGGGATGTGGCACTGAGGTCAGTGGGCATGGTGGGATGGGCTGGGCTTGGTTTTGGTCTTGGTCTTAGAGGTCTCTACAAGGAAAACTACAGCAAACGCTTTCTGATATTACCAAATAGATCGCTCTTATTTGTTCTAAAGGCCCTAATCTCAAACCCAAGACTGTCACCAATACTAAGAGGTAGAACTAAAGCACTGGTTTTGCAGCATCCAACTTCTGGGGTGCCTCTCAGCACACGGGAGATGCCCTGGTTATGGTTAGAACTGCAGACTCGCCATTTAAAAATCAGTTAAGAACCATCGCGTAGCTTCCAGATGGTGAGCTTCCATCTCATTGATCTCTTTATTGCAGAAGCATCATTTCATTAATGGCTACAAAGGCCTGGCCCGGCCCAGCTGCACTGGCAGCATCCCCTGTCCGCAGCCACCACGCCAGTACTGCCTTTATGGTGACAGATGAAGCCCAGAGCTCATGGATCTCCTGACTTTAAACCATGTGCAAGTAAATATTTACATGCAAACCCTTCTCTTACACTTGAGCAAAGTGTTGCCACCGGTGCAACCACCAGGCCTTGAGAGAGATGCAGACAGCAAAACGTTTCTGCCGTTCAACCCCAGATTTGTCAAGTTCAAGGTCTGCGAGACGTGAGATGCACCGGCTGCGTAATGTCTTGAGGCTCCTTCCAGAGATGGTTGACTGAAATATTCAACCCATCTGGCAAAGTATTACTGAGAGACTGGGGATTCGGGATGACTCACCAAGCACCGGAGGAATTCACGATCAATTTTCTCTCCGAAGGCCTGGGAGGCTTTCAGAGCCGAGGAAGAATGCTTGCCAATCTCAAGAGCGAGGCGCCCAGTTATTAGCACTGCAGCCTACCTGTGCCCCCACCTCCCCCATGGAACCCCTAAGGAGCTCTCTCCACACACAGCTGTGAAACTCGGCTCCAGCAGCCGCCCAGCTCAGGAAGGCAGGGGCTGAAATCAGCCTTTGCTCCTCAGCTCCCTCTCTTGCTCATCAGAGCCGGGAGGAGGACGTTGTACACAAATGTTTCCGTGATGAGGAACAGCTAAAAGGTGCCGCAGAGCTGCAGCTGAATAGCTCAATCAGACACTAATGACCTCTGGTGACTAAACCGGTGAGAGAAAACAGCAGAAAGCCCCACAGCCAGCAGGGATCCCTGCAATGGGCTCCCGTAAGCAACAGGCGCATGCAGCAGCTGCGGTGGCTCTGCCTGGCGGTTACCACCTGACATGTTCTTCCTAAAAAGCACCAAGACCCTCCAAAACACACCGCTTCTGATGAACAAGAAGCAAGAAACACTGGGAAAGGAAAAATCCATTATGATTGAACTTCATTTCTCGGGCACTTCTTGCAAATTCCCTGATATCATTCCTAAAAGTTGGGGTGCTCGCCCGGACCCCAGGAGCAGCGCGGGTGCACACCAGCCATGCTTCCAGCTCTGCAGTGCAAGGAGTGTCCGTGTGACAGCCGATGAATGAACACTGCTTTGGAACTGTGCAGCCCTCAGCCCTCACCTGCTCTGTGGAAACATACAGAGAGATTTTTAAGCTAAGGGCGGTGAGGCACCAGCACAGGTTGCCCAGAGAGGTGGTGATGTCCCTGCAGACAGCCAAGGTCAGGCTGGATGGGGCTGTGAGCACTGATGGAGCTGTGGGTGTCCCTGCTCAGTGCAGGGAGTGGGATCAGACAGCCTTTAAGGGTCCCTTCCGTCTCAAACGATGCTATGGTTCTACGAAACTCCGACTGGCTTTGTTCTGAACAAAGCAGGCAGAGCCAGGCAGCCCGTGAGGGCTGCGTGCGTTTTGCTCTGGTTCTTCCCCATCTCCTCAGCTCCTCTGCTGCTCCCATTAAGGACACCCGGCACCACCTGATCCCACACCGCCACCATTCAGAAATCCAGCCTGCCTTCGCCTCGCCACCTCCGGCCCCGGCGCACTCGGGCGTGAAACATTCCTGGCCTGTGTCCATGTTAATTTTCTACTTGACAGCACACAAATAGAAACCTGGTCTGGGGGAAAACTGATCATCTTGCCGCATAGTAATTAGCTTACGGCGGGGAGCGGCGGCAGTGCCAGACCTCCACGCCGCGATAAGGCTGCTACGTCACCGGGACCGAGCGGGGCTACGGAGCAATCTCCCTGCAGGGAGACATTAAAGAGCTGCTTCGGAAGCCGGGGTGTGCCGCTGCGGATTTGGCTGTGGCTCCAGATGCCTCTCCCAGCCTGGGAGCTAAATGATCGATGAGTTTTGCTTAAAGGCGACCAGAGACGGCGTAGGCACAGGTGACAAAATGCCTGCACTGAAAGGAGAAAGGAAAGGGTTGTTGTTAATGGAACTCGGCGTGTTCGGTTTTAACAGGGCAAGCACCTGCGGTGGGGGAATTCAATCTCATCCCTCACCCCTCCCGAACAAGCATCTTCTGTACAGAGATAAGGAGACAATCCTGTTGGTACAAGCCAAGCCAGCCCGCTTTCCTGATGCCAGCATAAACAGATAACGCTGACAGACGTCACAGCAACCGCTGCAGTCAAAAAAGCTCTTCCGTGCAAGAGCACTGTATTTATAGAGCTGGCTTTTAGCGTCGGAAAAAGTCATTTACAGTCCTCACAACACGTAACTGCTTTGTCTGTGCATTCCTGGCCCTTGCCCTTGGCCTCACCTACGGCACCATGGCTTCCAGGTTCACCACACCAGGCACCTGCTGCAAGCTGCGTGCACCCAGGGCCAGCCAGCAAGATTCCAGTCCCATACGGATGAGACGGGAGCATAATGTTGTCTGCCTCCTTGTAGCAGCTGCTTTAGGATAGGTGGATGGGGACGGAGACAGCTATTAGGAAGCTGGATACCTTCGGTTCCTCTGCTGGGAATGAAAGGAATCCTCAGTCACAGCCTCATCTTGGCAGGTGAAATTTGCATTGTGGAGGTAAAACCAACAAGCCAAGTGTTGTCACAGTTGAATGGCACCCAGCCCCTGCCGTGTCCAGGGCTGGATGGGTGCAGTTTCTTGTGCTGACACCCAGCCAGTGCCTGCAGGGCTCTGCACGTGCCACTGCTGTGAAGTTCAGTGGCTGTCACACAGAGCAGACGGATATGAATATGTGAAGGGCACAGGGAGGCAGTGCTGGATGGTACCGTTAGTGTTTTGAGATGATCCCACTGGAAGACCACACGCGTGTCAGCAGTTATCCCTGAGGCTGGAGGGGACACATCCTTTAAATCAAAACAAAAAGCCCAAAGCATGCAGCAATGTTACACCCAGAGTCAAAGCAAGGTGCTACGGTGCCAGGGCAGGATGTGGGTTTGGCACTGCCCTGACCCTTCTCACAAAGAGGAGTGTGAGATGAAGGGCTTGGCAAAGAGATGGCAAAGCTCAACAGCCCAGATCCTGGAGGAGCCTGGAGGAGTGTGGCACAAAGCCAGGCTGCCTGCACAGCCTCTGACACATGGCTGACTCTTTTCCTTTTAAAAGGAAGTGGGGAAACATTTCTGCTGCCTGTTTTGCAGCACGATGCGTAACTACTGTATTGTAAAGAGAAGAGTACCACTCTTGAAATTTTATTGTTCAGATGTTTCAAGTAGTTGTAAAGCACCAGCTTCAATCTCTCTGGCCATCGTTACTGTAAAAGGCAGCCTCCAAAATGAGAGGGTGACAACAGAGTCATCACGTTGGTGCTTAAAGGGAAAACGAAGGACCCGTAATGGATGAATTTGTTCAAGCACATCAAGTCAAGAGCTCTACACTTCTGTTGTTTAGGAGGGGGAGGACTCATAGGATGGCTTGGGTCAGAAGGGACCTCAAAGATCACCCAGTTCCAACCCCAGCCGTGGACAGTACAGCATGCTGCCCAGGGCCCCCATCCAACCTGGCCTTGATCCCGTCCAGGTTTGCCCCTCGGGACTTCTGATATTTCAGAATTTGTTACACCCTGCTTTCCATGAGCTCATGGCTGGTGCTGTGTTAAAGAAATGGTGTAATTCTTTAACCATGACATTCTCCTGAAACCTGCAGTGTAGAAACTCCAGTCCAGCCGTCATAGAACCACAGAATGATTAAGGTTGGAAAAGACCTCTAAGATCAGTAAGTTCACCCCCAACCCATCCCCACCGTGCCCACAAACTCATGCCTTACCTTGGTCACTGGTGTGCACATCACATACGATTGCTCACAGGACTAGGGGTCTGTGGGGCTACTTATGGGATGCAAGCAGCAAAGTCAAAATTATGCTAATGGAAATGCTCAAGGAGACACTAGGAAAGCCTACAAAGAGGGCTGTCCTTTGTTCACCTTGTCTTAGTCTGAAGGATGACCTCTCCCAAGATCAAGATACAAAACAAGGCGTTTCAACCAACGCCAGAAAGCTCACAGAAAGGGATGGGGAACGGAAAGGGATGAGGAGAGAAGTTTATCAGCTGCTGCAGGCAGACAGACAGGCAAGGCAGGAAGTCCCTGGGGGCTATCAAATACAAAGGCACTCTCTGCAACTCCAGAAGTCCTTGGGCAGCAAATGGCTGGAGGGCAAGAAGATGTCATACCCCTACCTGCTATTTCTTCCCTCCCCTAGACACCCAGCACTGCAGTGCCAGAAGTGACACTGATGTGGCCCACTGCAAAGCCACAATCTGGAGCACACGTGCTGCAAATGGGACAGAGGAACAACAGGTACAAGGGCTGTGCCACGCTGATGCTGCAGGCTGGGAGGAACACGGGTAACAACGGCTCAGCTTGCTTGTTTGTTCTAAATCATCCCCTGAATGCTGTGGTTTCTGATCGGAAAAAACCTGCAATGGTTGAGTCATTGCATGCAACTGCTCTTCACTGACTCCCAAAGGAAAGTGCTGAGACCTACGGAGTGCAGAAAGGGAGATAGAGCCTCCACACTGAGCTCAGCCACATCCCGCCTGCCACTTGGATGGTGGAACAGGAGGAGAAGGGACTGGAAGAGCAGCATCCTTCCAACAGGAGAGGAAATGCTGACTGCAGAACTCAAGCACCAAACTCAGAGCTCAGGCACTGACTGCTGCCAGAAAGGGAGAAGTGATGACAAGCACAGCGAGCTCCCTGGCCCAGCCACTGGTCTCAAGCACCACGTTTGGATGTTTCCAGTGCCTAAAGGACTCGTGGACATCAGAGAAGCAATGTGTTTACACATGTTTTAGTATAGTTGGGGTGGGGAGTGGGGACTTTTTTAGAGGGGAAAAAGATGTAAATTCAAAGCAGGTACAACTAGAAGGAAAAAGAAAATAAAAAAAAAACTAACACCGACACACACACACACAAAAAAAACCAACAAAAAAACACAACAACAAAAGGCAAAGAAAACACACATGCAATTACAAATACTGGAAAATGGAAAAACAGACATTTCAGATCAGACCTCCCCAGAGCTCTGAATAATGGAGTGATGCCTCCAGGGTCTACCATTCAGCTACCCAAGCCTGCATACTAATACACTACTCACATCAGAAGAGTAGAAAGGCACCACTCATGCAGAAAATTACCTTAAATGAGCAACGACTTCATGATAAACAAGCCACTGGCTTTTTTTTTTTTACTTTGCTCTTTGATTTAGGTGGTGGGGGGCACGAAGGAGCAGGGAGAGCAGCGCTGGCTCTGCCCCGTTATTGCAAAGATTGGATTCTGGTTTGCTTGGTCAAACGCTCAGACACCACACTGCACCACCAGCACCCAAAGCAACGACTTCTCTCATCCCCCATCACATTGGTACCATCATTTTGCTCCGTGGTACCAGAACCCAAAGTGCCCTTCCTGCCTTGCAAACGCTCATCTTCCCTTACAAAAGCACTCATTGATTCTATAGTCAATTAAATGCGCTGTTCCCACTGGCCCTCTTCAAATGAAGTGATATTTAACGAGACACTCTGTGAGGCAGCTGCTGTAGAGCCCAGCTTGCTCCGTGCATCATTCCCCGGTTCACTGCCCGCCGTGGCTCCTGGGTTCCCAACGCCGGGGACCTCAGATTTTCCTTTGTTTGGAAGTAACCTTGCATGGTTTTTAGGCACCGCCGTAATAAGTGACGGTAACCCGCTTCAACCTTGCTGCATCTTTCTCCCTTTCTGCCTGCAGATTAAACACCTCTAAGAGCAAAGAGATGCATTACAAGAAGACAGGTTCAGCTGAACCTGCTTATTCCAAGAACAGCAGGGAGAACAAAATAGTCTGGTAGGAGTCCGCTGGGAAGCACTGAAATTTGTTCCTAGGAGTGCGAACAAATGTACTCCGAAGGAGCGCAGGCACTGATGGCATTTGTTTGTACATGGTTTGCATGTAATTGAGAAAGAAAATCTGCTAACTCTCATGAGCACTCAGCTCTTGACAAAGGAAGAAGCCCTTGCCCTGCTCTGCTCAGAGCTGGTACCCCAGGCAGGATGGCCCCATTCCCCATCAGCCTCCAGCAGTGAGCACGGCGTGCTGCAGATAAGCCTTACGGCACATGTAATGCATGCCTAAAGCAGCAGTAGGAGAGCTGGACAGTGAACCCACATCAAACTCGGGTTGTAACCACGAAACTCACAACTTGAGGAAATCTACACTCAAAGCTTTCACTGAAAACAAGCTTTAATCCCTTCACCTCTCACAGCCTTGAAAAGGAGGATTAGCACCGGTGGGCGGTGCGGGAACACTGCTGGTCAGAGAGGAAGATTCCCATGAAAGAAAACTATTTATTTTTAAATCCCCAAAAACTGCTCTTGCTCACAGATCTGATTCAGGTCTATTTATACCGCCGTGCATTACAAGGCACTCGTGTGGAAGTCACCTCCACTTTTTCATGAGTCTGATTCCTAAATACATCCTGACTAATCCAAACTCGCTATGTGTGTTCTATTGATATTATTGTCATTGTGATCGTTATTCTTGGGGTTTCGTAGGCTAGGGAATCATTTGGGTTGAGAATGGGGAAAGGGGCGTTCAGGAAAGGGAGCACACAAAGAAGGTATCCCCATCCTTTCAACTGGATGGGACTGGAACAGGGAGGTGTTGGGGTTCATTAAGAACTGCACAGCAGCTATTCCATAGCACCAATCCACCAGCATGGGTTTATCCTTGGCTTCTCCCAAACTCATCTAATTAATTTCTTTCCAAAGGCTATCCATCTAAAGCACGCAATCATCACAGAGCCAATTCATTACCATTCCCATGTTCCCACTTATCTCAGGCCACTTCTTCTCTTATTAACATCCAGTGAGATTGGCATTTCTAACAACAACTGCCCTGCAATGGCAGTAGAGCTGCTGGGAGCCCTGTTGAACCCCATCCATCCTCCTGCAGTGCTTCAGAGCTCCATCCTGTTGCCCCCATAGCACACCCTGCCAGTCGGTAAGCTCCGAGGCAGCCCACAAATCAACATCCAAGATGAAGTATGGGATGCTGATTACTTGAGTGATTTACTGCTTCCAGGGAGACCAGAGGGCTATTTACACGAGCAAATTAAGATACTTTAGAGTACCATCAAATGTGCCCTAGAACTTTCCCTCTGATTTATACGCCAGCTCAGTTCATGTTTTTCCTTGCAGGTGAATTTAATGCCGGTGTGATGCATCAGATTTACTTTTAGAAAGTTCCTAACCTCCGTTATTATCTATAACTGCAAAAGGCAAAGGCAGGAGTAGCAGTTTCCTTAAACACATGAGACAGTACGCTCGAGCAGCACCAACAGACTGGGGGATGAGTCATCGACAACCACGAACCATCTCATCTCTTGTGGGGACTGCAGAAAACGGGTGGGATTGGTTTCATTTCCATTCACAGCCTTGTGATGGTGGGTGCCTGGCTTAGGAGGAGGACGCTGGGATCAGTCACCCCAAATGGATTATCACGATCCCACCGATCTTAATCAGGAGGCAATCGTGAATTGCTCACTCGTCTCCCAGTTGCAGCTTTGTATCAGTGATTTGATAGCAGGGCCTGATAGAGAAGATGAAAATGTGCTGCGGGGGGAGGAATCTCAGCCCTCCTCAGAGCAACATGTGGCAAAGTGCAAGACACGGCACCTGACTGAGCAAAGGGACATCCACGCTCCTGGGGACGTGACATGATGTTTCATTAAGAGTACCGACTGAATTACACGTGGAAAGAAAGCAGCCTGGAGTCCTCCGAGGCACCCGGACAAAAGAAAATGAGCTCTGGCAGTTCACATGTGCTGCTGTGGAGGAGAGAGGTCTGGAAACAGTGAGGATCTGATGGACACAGTGCGGAGGGCAGGAATGGTGACTGCTGCCTCTGTCAGAAGGGCTGCAAGCTGCCTGGGCAGGATGGCAATGCTTCTGCTGCAACGTCACTGAAAGCACATTAGGCGCAGGGCCTCCTTCTTTCCTTTCTTTCCTGTTTTTGACTTCTTTTGGATGGTGTATGAAAATGTTTTCTTTTGAAGTTATCTTGATCTGTTGGAATTAAGTGCATTTCCAAGCTGAAATGGTTTCAAACTCAAAGAGGGGAGATTTAGATTGGATATAAGGAAGAAGTTGCTTACAATAAGGGCGGTGAGGCGCTGGCACAGGTTGCCCAGTGATGGAGTGGGTGCCCCATCACTGCAGACAGCCAAGGTCAGGCTGGATGGGGCTGTGAGCACTGATGGAGATGTGGGTGTCCCTGTTCATTGCAGGAGAGTGGGACCAAATGGCGTTTAAGGCCCCCTTCCAACTCAAACCACTCTATGGCTCTATGACTCCTGGAGCCCCTTGACTTACCCATTTCCCATATTCCCCACACTGGGTGTTCTGGCACTATTTAATTAACTAGCATTGATGTAACCATTAAACGCCACACTGGAAAACACTGCTGAAGAAAGGACACCATTAAAGAAACCACTGCAACAAAGCATTAATAAAATACACAGTACAGAAATGAGAGAGAGGGCCCTGTGAGAGATATCTTCGAAGTAGATTTCTCTTATGTGTTTCTCTCCTAACGGCAGTGAAAATTTTGCAATATGCTGGAAACGTTGCAATGGGTTCCCAGATAAAAAATGAATTCTGAAAGCAGAAGTAGCAAAAGCAACTTCATCCTCCAATGGAGAAAGAACTTCTGGCTGCATTCGTATTTCAGATAAAACTTAGAGGAGAACTGAAATTCAAGTGATAACATCTCCAAGGAAACAGCTGGAAAACTGCTCTTTGCAGATGCTGCAGTACTCTGTTATAAAGACAAACTGTACCATATTGTACTTTACAGTCCGGGGGAAAATGAAGATAAAAATCACAGCTGAGATCTCCCTGCGATGACACAAACTACATGCAACCAAGGCAGACTTCTGGCACTGCATTGCAACGCAAAGAAAACATTCTGTGTATCAGTTTGCTAAACCACAGGTAAAATTAGTAACTTGAATGCTTTAACAGATCTCTTTTTTCTTTTAGTAATTGCTGTACATTTCCTGCTCCTGTCGAAATGTTCTTTACTGCAGAGGGATTACCACCACGCATCCCCCACGCATCCCAAGTCAGGATGTTGTTAGTTAAAAAGAAAACGTTTCCACTTTCTCTGTTCTATTGAGGAAATACCAGGTATGGGCATTTCTCAACCACACCAGATTCAAACTGACTCATCTGCAGCAGCAAGGAGAGAAATGCAATTGCCTTATGTCTTAAGAGCAAGGAATCCAGAGAATGCAGAATCATTAAGGTTGGAAGAGAGCTCTAAGACCATCAAGTCCATCTGTCAACCCGTCATCACCATGCACACTCATAGAATTGTAGAATCACGCAACCGTCAAGGTTGGAAGAGAGCTCTGACATCATCAAGTCCACCTGCTGGCCCATCATCAATACTACCCACTAACCACGTCCCTCAGGGCCACATCCCCACGCCAAGCAGCAGGCGATGACCTGCACCTCACCCTCACTCATTGTTGAGATGGCCCTCACCAGCTGTCCTACAGCCCGTGACAGGACCCAGCATCAGCAAGCACATACACAGGCTCCTCATTCAGCACTCAGCAGCTTGGATCAAACTGGTGGTTTTCTGTTTTATGGTGGTTTATTTTGGTGGGGTGGGGGAGGATGATTATTTTTGTATAACGACTCTATTAAAGCTCTTTTGGCCAAGTTCCTTAGCGCCCTCTTGGCCAGCCTCCTCTGTTACCTATATGCCTGTAACAGCTTTCTGTAGCCACCGTAACCACTAATAGAAGAATAAATTAATGCACAAAGGCAGTCCTGACCTTGACCTCATGCACACACACCATGAGCTGCCGCCACTCTCCTCAGTCACAGCGCCTTGCAAATGAAACAGGAGAAAGGGCTGCAGCTCCTTCTTATACAGCTTGCTTCTCCATGATAAAGCTTAATGTATCCTAAAAGCACATCTGTCCACCCTAATGACGGCACTTGCAGAAAGGCTCTAAAATGGAGGCTGACAATTTTCTATCCTCACAAGCTCTGGAAAGTGAGCCCTCAGCAATAACAACCTGTGACGAGGCCAAAGCAGTGAGCTCAGAAATAGCAGCCTTGAGAGCAGGAAGGCACCCATGACCATGGCTCCTTGGCACCCAGAGCAGGATGGCTCCCTGCAGCATCCTTTGGCACGCTGCTCACTATGGCAGCATTGCATTGGATGAAGCCAGGCTGGAATTTGACTCAGTTACAAGCTGATGCTCACTTCAATGGTCACAGCAGTTGGCATTGGCTGTAGTGGGTTTGTTTTCAGATTAAGAGAAAAAAAAAAGGGGGGGGATAAAGCAAAGATACCTGAAATTACAGCAATTTTCCATGACCCGTGCTCCTCCTTGGCTATTCTTTCTGCCTCCTCCATGAGTAGCATGCCAAATCCCTGCAGCAGAAGAAATAACAAGGATTTAAGTTCTGTAAAAACAGAAAGCATAAGCAAGGTCAGACTGTAAGCATCAGAACAATTCCAGGAGACTTCTTACGTTCAGGCATAGGAATGGCCAAAATCTTAGTGTAGGAAGAGCACTGAACAGAGATGTGCTAATGCTAATGCTGAACTTCACAGTGCAGCTTTCTCACCATTGGGTTGGTTTTTTTGTGTGTTTTTTATTAATTGTGAAATTATTCATAGGCAGCTCCAGTGCCTGACAGCTTCATAGTGGCAGAAACAGAATGAAGTTAAACCCTGAGACAGTCAAGTTGGTACTGAGCAGGTCTGTCCTGCTCAAATTACCAAACAACAATCACTCAGTCACCCATCCTGACAGTTGCCTTGACATACCTTGGTTTATATTTGGGAATTAAACAAATCCAGAGCACAGACACTGGATGCAGTTGCATACACTGACGAATGGCAAGTCTGACATCAGTTGCAATGGATGTGGCCACATCATGGCACCTTGTGGCAGAGCCAGAGAGCTGCTGTTGGCTTTTCCGAGATAACCAGTGGCCTTTCATTATAACCACTGGCCTTTCCAAAATAACCACTGGCCTTTCCAATATAACCACTGGCTTTTCCAATATAACCGTTGATTTTCCTGATATAATCATTGGCCCTTCCAACATAACCATTGGTCTTTCCAATACAACCACTGACATTTCTGACACAACCATTGACTTTTTGATACAACCATTGGCATTTCTGATACAACCACTGCCCTGCTGCCTCACAGTTGTTATTTTCACCGCCCTCCAGGAGCTGTTACCATCTACAGGACCCACCTGGGGCCATCCTCAAAACCTGCACCAAGCACCCACGTGCCTCCTGCAGACCCTCACCGTTCCCCAGAGCTCAGGGCACAGCCACGAAGCTCAGCTCATAGAATGGAAGATGCCAAAGCAAAAGGAATTGCAGAAGACCACGTTAATATTCTGGATCAGATCCATGCCTCTATTCACATTTGGAAATCTTGCACAGCATGAGCACTGCTGCCATCAAAATAACGCTTCGAAACAAGGGAATAGCCTTTCCACTCTATTTAACAACTTAGTTGTCCTATATATCTGGTGATAATTGATTGGATTAATTCACTTCTAACATTAGGATGCAGGAATTACACTTGGCTCTTTGTTCATCTGTTTTCCTGACAAAACGTACAGACTAGGGCGGCACTGAAACTGAAGCGGATGTGATTTAATTCTAAAAACACTTCACACTTACAGGCATTTTTAAGTAATACACTGAAATCTTCATTCTGAAGTGCTATTCTAATCAGAAATTGTCCCCACAACTGCAAAGAACTCTTTCTGCTTAATGTCTCGACAACTGACTATTGCAAACGAACATCAGTGCGTCACATACCGTGACATTCCAACTTCCAGCCTCTTTTAATGTCCATAGTTGGCAACTTCTTTTTAAATTATTCTCTAATACATCGGATGGCTACTTTTCCCTTCCAAAATTTTGAGATGTTAGCTATTTTACAGTGGATGCATTCATTATTCCCTTATTAATTATTGTTTTTAAACAGTCTCTGCCTCACGGCTAAACGTCATCAGCATCTAGCCCAACTGCATCTTAATGCACATATACTCAGGGAATGATTAATAAATACAAGGAAGTTAATTTAAAACATCAGCCTTGAGCAGTTCTGGCACAGAGGACAAACTGATTGCTTTCTTTAAAAGCTCACTCGAAAGGTTCAGCGTCTACCAGGGCAAAATGTAATTCCCATTTTTGCTCACTGCAAGCCACAGCATGTTATACTCTGCAGAGCCATAATGTGCAATCTTCATACGACTCACTGCGAGGAATTAGAAACACAGCTTTCCAGCCCATTCTTCGCATGCTTTTAAGATACAGACGAAATGGCCTCACAAGTGGCTCTGAAGCAAAAATAAACCATCGGGCATAACTAAGAGGCTTTACTCAAAAGCCTCCCCAACCCACCTGCACCACGAAACATCTCAGAACCAAAGCTGAATTTCTTTTGTTCTGGTAATAGGAGTTATGGATATTCTTTTGTTCAATAAATGGTTCCTTGAAAGAAAACTGGGTAGGCCTCAAAACCGCTCACCCTCCATCTGTAACTACTTCAGGCTTCAGAAGTGAAATTTCTCTACTGAACAAGATCCATTTTAGAAGGAAATACACCCACACAGTGGACATATCCCCTTTGTTTTACTTCTGCAGTGAAGTCTGATGTACAGTACAGGATATCAAAGGAAAGACATTTCAGAACCAGAAATGCTTAGCACTTGAAAGCCAAATGAGCACCAGCATAGATGGGCTCTCACACTGTACAGACATGAGTAAGGCAGTTTTCAGCCATGCTTTTTTTTTTATGTCAGCCCAAACGCTATCACACCAGCAAAACCTGTCTTTTTTCAACTGGAGAGCCCAGAACTGGACACGGTAGTCCAGATGTGGCCTCCTCAGGGCAGAATAGAGGAAGAGGATCACCTTCCTTGCTCTGCTGGCCACGTTCTTTTTTTAATGCATCCCAGGATCCCATTGGCCTTGGCCATGAGGGCACACTGCTGGCTCATGGGCAACCTGTTGACAATCAGAACACCCTGGTACTTCTCTGTAGAGCTCCTCCCCAGCAGGTCATCCCCCAACTTGTACTGATGCATGTGGCTATTCCTCCACAGGAACAAGACTCTACAATTGCTCTTGTTAAAACTCATCAGGCTCCTCCCTGCCCAACTCTCCAGTCTGTTCAGGTCTTGTTGAATGGTAGCACAGCCTTCAGGTGTATCAGCCAATCCTCCCAGCTTTGTATCATCAGCAACCTTGCTGAGGGTGGACTCTATCCCTTCACCCAGGTCATCGATGGAGATGCTGAACAAGACCAGGACCAGCACTGACCCCTGGGGAACACCACTAGTTACAGCCTCCAATCAGACTCTGCACTGCTGATGACAACCCTCTGAGCTCAGCCAGTCTGCCAGTTCTCAATTCACCTCATCATCCACTCACCTATTCCACATTTTCTAAGTTTCATAACAAGGATGTTACAAGAGTGTCAAACACCTTGCTGAAGTTAAGATACACAACATCCATTGCTCTCCTCCCATCTATCCAGCCAGTGATGACATAATAGAAAGCTACTAGGTTGGTCAAGCATGATTTCCCCACGGTGAATTCATGTTAACTACTCCTGATAACCTTCTCTTCCAACTGCTTGGAGATGGAGCAGCAGACCATAATCCAAACAAAAAATGAGTGTCCTTCTCCAATTATACTGCGAGGAGTGGGGAGGAGCAGGGCGTGCAAATGAAAAATAAGGATGGCTTGAGGTACCTGGTGCTGAAATTTGGAAGGGTCCCGACTGCTCACAGGGACCACACTCCCATACACATGCAGCTCTCGCACAATGGAAACACCCCCTTTCAGCTCAGGTCTGAAGGACTCCTCTGAGCACTTTCGCAGTCGTAAGAGGCCAACGAGAATGTCCTGCTCCGGGTCTTCGTAGGAGAGGAAGGTCTCCCAGCCACCATTAGCCACATAATCTCTTCTAATTAATTCAATCTGGTCAAAGAGAAGAAGTAATGAAGAATATGAAGTAGAAAAACCTGTTAAAATACTTAAGAAACATGCTGAACATTATTACTCATTACGGTTCAGAGAAAACATGAAGTGCTTTCTTATAGGCCAACTTAATTCTAGATGGATTTTAGCAGTACGGAATAAGAACTGATATTCCTGTACTCATATTAAAGACATGAGCTACTTTAATAGAAATGTATTTATCAGTGGGACTGAACTAGTCTTCAATGCCTGTTTGCACGCTTTCCAGAAGGGCTGGTAACCCACATGGCTACCTGTTGGTAAGTCAGCAATCTAAAACCAGGTTTTTTAAGTTACTTGAGCTTCATAAGCACTGCAACTCTTCCCAGTAACCAAGGGATTGCTATAAGTGAAATTCTGTTCCAATGACATATTAGCTAATGGAGAGTGAGTACTGATGCATTTGCCCTCATCAAACCTGCATTTTGGGCCATGTCTTTGCTGCTTTGCAAAAGAAAAGATCTGAGGTGTCTATGAAGCAGCCAACTTTACTAAATATCAACCGGTTCCTTCCAGCAAACACACTGGATATAACTACAAGTGCAAACTGCAACAGGAGTGGATCTAAAACAGTTGGTGTTGAGCACCTATTGAGTTCCAGAATTCTTTGCAATACATCATAAATTACACATGTACTTTCTATAGAATCAGTAGGAATTATTTTTTCCACTCCTTCAGGTGATACTGGAGACACCAAACCCAGCCCAAGAGGTACCCTGAGAGCTGACCCAGTTTTGATAGTTCTCTAGATAAAGGCAGTTCTGAAGATCACAGTAAGTGGAAAGGAAAAGCAAGGTGAGAGCTGACTGTGGAGAATACAATACAGATCATGCTTGAGTAGAAGAAATTAGTTCTGCAGAACACCTAGAAGCCATAAAGAGTAACTGATGGAGAAGGGAGCAGAAAGAAGAAAAAAAACTTCTTTTTCAGACGGTTGTGACCTTCCATCACCAAGGAGCAGCCCCAGGACCCAAGAAACTATAAAAGTTCAGACTTAACAGCAACATGAGATCTAATCCAATCTCACACAATGGCAGTTGCATTTCTTTGTAGCAGAGTTCTCACTCAGTGAATTTGATGTATCCTGTCGCTGATGATAATAAAGGCACATCTGTGGTGACATGATGAGTCACTCTATCTGTGCTCTGAACTGAGCTGCTATAGCTGGAATACAAACCCATCCTTGCTGCAGGGGCTCCCTTGCCCACCTGCAACACCCAGCTGCTAAGCAGCCCAACATTCTTTCCCACATTGCCCAACAGATGAGCAGTGGCAGCCCTCACCTAGCCTGCGGGATTGAGGACCTGATGACTCCACAGTACGTTTGGGGGTTTTCAGTTCTAGTCTTGCCCCTAGAACTAAGCACCCATTAATGTATGGTGTCCAGTAGGTGTGCTCCCAGAAGGTGCTTTCTAAATCATCTGAAAGGCATCAGGTTTTTGTGCTTCCCAATGCTTTCTAAGCAGGGAATGATCAGAGCATTTGCTTCTAAAACCTACCCATGAGCTAAACTAAAACCATCACATCACTATGCCACCATCACTTTGAGACACTCCCTTAACTTTAGGAATTCAAATATGAATGGCCAACACCAGTGGATGTCTTGTGCACAAATGTGACACGGTGTATCCAACAGTTACTCCCTGGTGGTGCACACAAAATTGATCACAGAATCCTTAGAGTTGGAAGGGATCTCTGAAGGCCATCCAGTCCAACTCCCCTGCAATGAACAGGGACACCACAGCTAGATCAGGCTGCCCAGAGCCTGGATCCAGCTTCACACTGGAAGTCTCCAGGGATGGGGCATCAACCACATCACTGGGCAACCTGTGCCAGCACCTCACCACTTTCACCATAAAATACTTTTTCCTTATTTCTTGTTCTGTCACCACAGCCCATGCTAAGTCCCAGCTCTTTCAGCCTATCCTCATAAGAGAGCTGTTCCATCCCTGGGATCATTTTTGTGACCCTCCTCTGGATGCACTCAAACAGGTCAGTGTCTTTCCTGTACTGAGGACTCCACATCTGAATGCAGTGCTCCAGGTGAGGCCTCACCAGTGCGGAGTAGAGGGGCAGGATCACCTCCCTCCCATGCTGGCCATGGTGCTTTGGATGCAGACTGGGATACAGTTGGCCTTCTGGGCTGTGAGGGCACATTGCTGGCTCACATCCAGCTTCCCATCCACCAGTACCCCCAGGTCTTTTTCAGCTGGGCTGCGCTCAATCCTTTCATACCCCAGCTTGTATTTGCAATGGACATTGCCTCGACCCAGGTGCAAGACCTTGCATTTGGATCTGTCGATCCTTGTGTATACCTTGCCATGCTCTCCCCAGTACTACTATAAAGACTCAAGCAAAGGATCTCCGCATTTCTTCTACAAATCCCTTAATACACAGAAGCCCATGAATTAAAGATGTGTTTACAGAAAAACCATAAGGGATCCTGTCTCCTGCCTGCTCTGCTCCATGACAAAGCTTTGGTGAACGCAACTCGCAATTAAATCCCATACTGACTACAGAAGCAGGGCTCATTTTGACACTGACGTACAGCTCATGGGGTAAGTGCCCAAACAGATGTCTGCCAACGTGCCAAATTCTCTGCAAGCACAACTACGCTCCAGCTTGCTGAGGACAGCTGGCACAGACTGATCCAGGTCTGCTGGTGTGTACCTAATGCCATGAGGAAAATGGAAACATACAGGGAAAGGGGAGAGCATGATGGTTTTTAAGAACCAGGTTCTACTGTTAGAGTCATATTGGGAACTCGCTGTGGAAAAGCACCACAACTCAATGATTATTTCCAAAAACAAAGCAGAAAATGTCATATTGAGAGTTCTAAATGGCAAGACTGGAAAACTTTTGATTTCTCCTGAGAGCCAACTCAAAAAAGTATAGAAAATGTGGCTGTGTTGCTTGCTCTTCAGTAGTGCCCAGATGCCCTGTTATGCCCACAGCCCATCCAAAAGGCTCTGGTAGGCAGAAGTGAACTAAGCCTACAGGAACCCTCACCAGCAGGCTTTGTGTGACATGCATTGTATAGCATGTACCAGACAACCTGAACTGCTTAGAGAAGTCCCTACTCCATCAAGTCTTTTGTACTCCCCACTTTTCTGGGCATAATAGAGGGTTCTAGCATTAAAAAAATTCCCCTCAAAGAGGCTGTAGTGATCATGAGATGGTCAAAGCCTTTTTCTTCTGAGATACATACTGGTTGAAACGTGGCAAAAATCACAGAATCATAGAACGGCCTGGATTGAAAAGAACCACAATGACCATCTGGTTTCAACCCCCTGCTATGTGCAGGGTCGCCAACCAGCAGACCAGGCTGCCCAGAGCCACATCCAGCCTGGCCTTGAATGCCTCCAGGGATGGGGCATCCACAGCCTCCTTGGGCAACCTGTTCAGTGCATCACCACCCTCTGGGGGAAAAACTTCCTCCTAATATCCAACCTAAACCTCCCCTGTCTCAGTTTAAAACCATTCCCCCTTGTCCTGTCGCTATCCACCCACATAAACAGCCATTCCGCCTCCTGTTTATACACTCCCGTCAAGTACTGGAAGGCTGCAATGAGGTCTCCCCGGAGCCTTCTCTTCTCCAAGCCAGCCCAGGTCACCTCCTGGTTGATTGGTAGACATGGACATCTACCATATTCAATACGCAGACTTTTGGTAGACTACCAAACCTACCTTGAAAAATAAAGGTAAAACCCAAGAGCAGATTACACTCAACCTAAAAGAGCTCTAAAATCTGTCTTGTTCTCACTCTACATTAAGATCATTATCTTAATAAAGAAAAAAAGATGTGCTTTGAAGAAACAGTAGCTTCTACCTGTTACAGATACAAACCTACACCAGTGTTAAAGCAGGAAGTGTCATTGCCTCTTGCCCTTCAAAAGCTGCCAGTCCAACACCTCTTTACAGCAACAATTCACCGGAGCACTTTTAAGGCTATTACGTAGCACTGCACAGCTTTGACCACTCTGAGAGCAAGCAAGTACCTTCCACTGCTATGGAGAAATGCCACTAATTGAAAAGGGAGCTCAGAGACAGCTCTGTAAATAAGCAGCTATGGGCAAGTAATCTACTCCAAATTGATTTTCTTTTTTTCTTTCAAAGACTTTTAAAAGCAGACACACCATCACCGTCACAAAAATACATACGGCCTACTGATCCTTAGCAGAAAGAAGCTGCATAAAGCACAACTAATTATAGGAAACAATTAATTCATTTTTGTTCTGACATGATAGCCTCTCTTATCAAGAAGATGTGTTGTTTACTTACAAAGCCAAGAAAACATCATACCTTCTCATTAGTCTTTAGCTCATGAAAAATTATACCATTTTCAGAATACTTCCCTTGCTTGCTGTCATGATAAATTTTGCTACGACTACATAATGACATCCTCCTGTCACTTGGATAGATGAGCTCAACAAAGGGAATATTCAACATAACATTGCTTTGAAAACCCTGAGATAAGCTATTTGCTAATTACTCAAGAAATGTACAATTTAGATCACTGCTGGCAGTGGGCATCTTTGGAAGATATTTTGTGAAGTGACCACAGATGAGATAAGCGGAAGAGAGCAGAAAGGCTGCATGGCCTATGTACAAATGAGTCTGCACAACCTCAGTTCTTATAAAAGTTGGTAAGAACAATCACTATACACTTCCATGCTGCATTTATTGGCCACAGCATACATCCAGGTAATGGCCTTAAGTTGTGCCACAGGAGGTACAGGTTGGATATTAGGAACAATTTCTTCTCCAAAAGAGCAGTGCTGCAGTGGCACAGCTGCCCAGGGAGGCGGTGGGGTCACCATCTCTGGAGGTGTTCAAGGAACATGGGGATGTGGCACTGAGGGATGCGGGCAGTGGGCACGGTGGGGTGGGCTGGGGTTGGACTTGGGGATCTGAGAGGTCTTTTCTAAATTGAATGGTTCTACTCTATGGATCCCAAGCCAAGATGATCTCAGAAAGTTCATCCCCCTGGGTCCAAAACATGGCCACAGACATCCTGACCACTTTCCAGAAGGATGGATCCCTTCTTGTAATTAGAGTGAGGCACAGAATTGGTTTCCTGAATTGGATATTTGAAATTCAGCAGCACATATTTTCCTTTCCATAAAACAAGCACAGTAATCTTTTTGTGGACTATTTTTGGAAGGAAAAACACAGCATATGTGTCATATACTAAATGGATCTACTCAGAAATTTATACATCCACGTGCAGAAGTGGATTTATACATGCACTGTTTGCCTACACAAACATGTACGTTCCCACAAAAGGCTGTGAATTCATCTTCCTAAATATTCATTCCTGTCCAGTATGCATATACAGTGGTTTTGGTATATTCTAAATCTTTGTTGTTGTTGTTGTTAAATGAGGGGGGAGAAAAGGGAAGGTTGAGAAGCAAAAGAAAGAGTTGTAGTGCAAATACTCGAACAACTGGTGACTACAGTCAGCCCACTGAACATGGTGGTCCATAAATTTCAGCACGTGACAGCACTTAAAGAAAAGACATCCAAAGCTGCTGAGAAAATAAATGGAAAATTGGATCCAGCTACAAAGGCAAACCACAGGAATGGATGTGCAACAAATGGGTCCCAACGCATTCACACTAAGTGCACATAACAAACTGTGTCTGAAACAAGCTCTTGGAAAAGAGACAAAACCTACCTGATATGGTCTTACTTTATGGTGAATTTCTTGAATTCCAACCTCTCTTGTCCTTACATCACGACACTTGGAAAAGAAAGGGAAAGAAACACAAAGAACAAATACATTAGGCTCTGAAATGCACAGATTTCCAGCCACCCGTGGGGCTCAAAACTAAGCTGAAATAGCATGTAGTTGCAAAGATGAATTTGAAATGAAAATGCTCACCAGTGCAACCCTAATACACCTTGGAAAGAGGTCTTAATGCTACAAGGGAAGACATGCTGGTAAAAAATAACTTCACTAAGCAACCATTATGGATCATGAGGAAATGCACCCTTTGATTCACAGCTAGCAGGGTCAACGTAAACAAAAGAAGAGAGAAAGGCTTTGGCATAATTCATTTTTACCCTACATTTGAAAGGTGTAGCATCGGCAGATTTATGCTAAGGTGTTACAGTCTTTAAATAATCCTTTTGTGATTTTCAGCGAGCCTATTCTTGCTCTTAAATGATCACACAAGAACTGCTGTAGAAGTCCTACTCAAGTATAATGCTAATCTGGCTTCCATGGTGCATCACAGATGCTTGGGACCAATAAAAGAGAAAACAAAGACAATCAAAATCTTCCTTCCTTTAAAAGTCAGACAGAAGAGGAGAAAAACCTCCAAGCTCAGTGTTTCTGAGATGGGTTATAGCTTGCACAAGCTTTTGTGCATCTCAGCAAAACCAATGGAAGCTGAATAATTTGGCAGCCACTTACGTCAGTGAACACTTGTGACAGTATAAGCACTCCTACTGTAAAGACCAAGTGCGTGCACATCTTAGCAGGTTTATCATAACACCCAAAATGAAGGTTAATCCAACTTTTGTCAGCCAAGTGCAGCCCAAAGCAGTACTTTTACCCAAAGCAGCTGTTTCAAGTGCTTGCTTGTTCCACAGGTGCTGCAGCACTTGGAAGACAACCTTGGCCAATGGGCTGCAGTCGTTTTATCAGCAATGATGCCTACCTGGCTGCGTAATTCCAAAAGCCAGACTTGGAGACAGGAACAGAACGTGTGAAAATCCAACTCCCATAGAAATTCAGGATACCCAGCACAAGCACAGCTCTATCTCATGCCCACTTCTTCTCTGAATGCTTTTGAATTCCATTGTCAACAGAAAACAACAATCTCTCCCAAATAGCAGGAAAAGAAGTGTGGTTATTGTGTTATTGTGGGCTATTGTGTTATTGTGTTATTATGTTTTTGTGTTATTGTGTATATTTGTTATTGTGTATTGTGTTATTGTGGGCTATGGTGACACTGGGATTCACTGGAGTACCAGGATTCTAGAGCAGACAAACTCTTCTCTGCTTTGTGACTTATGACTACACAAACAGCACGGTAAGGCTGAACAACATCCACTCTTCCTGAAGAACCACAGGACAACGTATTCTGGGAAGGTGTTCTAAAACTCCGTGTCTCAATCCAATGTTTGTGTATCTCCAGTTGCACCCAGTGGCTGAGCACCCTGTGCCTCCAGCAAGGCTGCGCATGAGTAACTCCTTTCCAGCATTCAGACACCAGTTGTGGTGTTGGCATAGCTGATCCCCATCCCTTAAACAAACGCATTAAGCCATACCCCAAAGATGGGATAAGCTGGAACTCCCACGGTCGGCTCATCTTCACGAGGGAGCCTACAAATATACAATTCCTAAAGGTCCTTGCCTTGGCCTTCTCTCCTTTTCCAAGCTCAGGGAAGAAAGGACAAAGCATATTCATCACTTTCTCCTCCGACACAAGAAAATCACAACAGTACCTTATATTTCAAGCTGTATTGCAGCAGACTGCTCCCTCATTCCACCAGCTGCAGTGTTTCTGCCTCACTAAATTAAAATCTATAATCATCTGCACAGCAGCGATTTTTTTACAGATTTGGTTCTTCTAACAGCAAAGACTGACAGCTTGACAAGCCCTTAATGGGTCAGCTCCATTACTGGGCTCAGCCCTGAGTGCCATGGATCAGATATCCCTGCTTCTCCAGCTGGTCTTGATCAAGTTCAGATGAAATGATGTGGTTTGAGCATCAAACCCAGGAAGGGTTCACTAGTAGCCCTAAGGATTTCAATTGAAAAGGCTTTTCTGCAGCAGGGAGGTTGTCTCCCCTGCCTGGTTTAGAAGTGAAAAGCCAGTGGGAGAGATGGGAGCTTTCGTGGCCAGCAAAGCTCTCTGCCAAATCTTGGCCTGCTACTGGAAAGAGATTGTGAGGATTGATTTAAGGAGGAAGCCGAGGGCACCAGGTTAGGAGAGATTAAGTAGATAAAGGAAGCCCAGCAGGAAGGAAGACACTGCAGTTTATTTGCTGATCTTTTGCACTGCAGCTGCAAGATCCAAATGAGATGGCAAAGGCAGTAAGGAGCTATCCATGTTAAACACCAATCATATGGTTCAGCAGCAGAAGTTCATGTGGAGCTACTAAGAGGTGAAGCTTTTATTGTTGCTTCTTCAGTATCCTTCGTATTTAAGCAAAAAAGATTAAAGGCTACATCTGCAAAAACTGTCATTACTGCACTGCCCCAAACCACTCCTTTACTTGTTTTGTATTTTTTCCCCCAAAACGCTCTCCATCCCATCCCCCATGCCCCAATTGGAACTACTCAAAATCTAACTCACTCAGCATCCCCAGAAGCACACGTGGCCACACATCTGGATTTGGCTTTCAGTTCCCTCCTAGCAAAGCCAGGTTCTCACTACAGAATAGGTCGCCCCATTCTTGCCTCTTTCCCATTCCATTGGATGCAGTAATGCCTTAAAAACCTCTTTAAGGAAAGGCGAACCAGAAGGAGGGAGCGCCCAGTCACATCACAGACGCATGGAACTGTTGCAATGAGGATCTGCCTCTGCAGCAGGACACCAAAGCAATGAAAGCCCTTTGGAACAGTCGGAGAGAGCACAGGGTTTGTGTGATGCTCTGTCTATCAAGTTGGCTGTCCCAAGAAAAGGCAGAGCTGGACATAACTTCACCGGAGGCTACAGGACCTGCAAACTGTGCCTGATGACCGGGTTCCAGAGGGAGGTTCAATCAGCAAGCAGTGCCAGAGCAGGCAATGTGGGGCACTGTGAATGCTGACTGCCACAGCAACCTCCTGAGAAAAATCAAGGCTGAGTACACCCATCTGCCTCTGACTTCAAACATAAATGCACTTCCTTCTTCCCCTCCTTCTCCCCACCCCTGCTCGTATTTTTACTTGACCTTAGAAATATCAGGAATATCAAGTCTCATTTGTTTGCGCTGAAATGTCTCTTGGAAGATTTGTCTGGCCTCAGACTAAGAGCTTTTCTTCCAATTGTTCAGTCAAGTAAGTGCATGCGTGGGAAAAAGAAATGAAGGAGAAATTCTAATAGCATAAATTAAAAATAAATCCTTCTCTCTAGCTTAAAAGGTTTCCTCCTGTCAAAAAAGAAATAGAATATTACAAATTATTACCAAGAGCCTTCAGGGATAGGGCCAGTTTTAGTCCAGCTCTACTGAAATATCATCAAGGTGGTTGTTTTTTTTTGAAAAACACTGGCAGATTGCTTTAATTCAGCAATAGAACTGGCTCCTATTGTGTCTTCTCATCTCAAAAACACTGCTACTTTGTGTGATGTCACCAAGCAGCTCTTCCCAGATCCTCACTGACAAACGCCTTACCTGTGTCCCAAGGTCTTTCATCCTGGCCAAGGCAAGCTCCCTCAGGTTCCCATGCTCCACTCCAGAGCTCACCAGTGGCATTGGGATGTCTCTGTGTATTAAAGGAAAACAAAACAACCTCAGGCAACTGCTTTAGCAGACAATAATAAGCACACCATAAGGCACCATTATGGTCATCTAGGCCAAGATTCCAAATAGCAGAGCACAGAACTTATCTGAATTACATTTGTTTCAAATCTTTGGTTGAACAAGAAATAATATGGGGGAAAATCAACTGAAAGCAGGAGGAAAATGAACGGAGAAAGCTTAGTAAAAAGATTGAGGACAAAAGTAGGCTTTTACAACCCTGAGAAATAGGTTATTATTTTGCCCTTAGCTCTTCACTAAGGGAAAAAAAAGGATCTTCCAGCCCATGCCTAGCATAGGTCTCCAGGTCAGTCACTCCTCATGGTTCCTTCTGCTGGAGATCAGCAACTGGGAACCAGACTCTATCTTTCTGAGCTCAATGACCGTAAGAGAATGTTCATCACAATTACAACATGTTTACATTGGGAAGCTTGCTGCTTAAAAGAGAGAGTTCTGTTGAGCCAATGATTGGCAGCAAAGTCCAGCCAGAAAACCTACAGTCTTCCTGTGGGAACGTAAATCAGTGACTCTGCAAATGCCAAGACCCTCTCTTCGAGCTCTCCAAGGGAGGTTCTAAAATGAAATTGGAAAGGAAGACCAGATTTGGCTTCTCCACTGCCTCAACTGTCAGATTGTCCCACTGGGAAGAGGAGGATTTATGCAATCAAACAAAGCTGAGAAAGAAGCATGACAATTAGTGGGACATCCCAACCACACTCCCCTTCTGTCTAATGCAGTATTCTATTCCACAGCAATTCCAAACCCTTCTTCTCCCCCTTCCTGCTGAAGCTCCACCATGGCACTTCTGATGATACACTACCCAAGTGTACTGCTAAATACTTCAAAATCCCTCCGATCCTCTACAGAGAAACAAGGACTGCACCCATGTGAAAGACTTTCAGTAAGTCGTACAGCAGGTTGGTCTTAAAATGTGGCTTATATGCATTCCTTGGCCAGTATTCCTCCTCTTATTCTTTTGAATGTTTGCACAGACAAAGAAAAGAACAGAGTATCACAAAAACACGCAGAGAATGGGATGGTTCAGGGAATTGGTAATGTAATTAGCTTAATCCATCTTGGTTCAGTAGTGATTGAAACTCATCACCATCTAGCAGCTGTCTGATGACCTCTGTAAAACGTATTAATTGATCTATTCAGTTCCTTGAGGACTTGCATTCAAATCATTAACAATTACTGGTTTTGGCATCAGCTGTATAAAATGAAAAGGACTTCAGGGGGTCCTAAAGACTTCATCCTTGTGCTAGTTTAGTCTTGCAGAAGTGTGAGACACTTGGCAAGGGGGCAAGAAAAGGAATTTTCCTTTACTGTCAAGAATGCAAACAAAGTGCTTAGACTTCAGGGATCTCCTCCCATTTCAGCACAGAATCATTGACCCATGAAGGTTGGAAAAGATCTCTAAGATCCCCACGCCCAACCCCAGCCCACCTCACCGTGTCCACTGCCCACTGTGTCCCTCAGTGCCACATCCCCACGGTTCTGGAACACCTCCATGGATGGTGACCCCACCACCTCCCTGGGCAGCATCACACTCCGATTTCAGTACAATTTTCTCCAGCACAAGGCTGAGCCCAGGGGTCTCGAGTTTTACTTCCCCATCCTCTTTTCCTTGCTATTCTTTCTATGAAGCAAAAGATACATGAAACATTTCTCACCTCTTACACTGGTGTGCCAAAAGCTGAGGCAAAATACAATTAGCTAACCAGTTCATTTATTCAGTGGGTTTCTTTGAGTAAATACGAAACCATAGAGCCAACACAACATACTTCAAAGAGCTTCAATTAGAGGAAATGAGCACTTCACGGTGTGACTAAAGGACACACCAGAGGAGAACAGCATTTTCATCAGGGCATGTTAGATCTACAGTGATAATCTAACTAAAATGCCTTTCTTCTAATTATGGAACAACTCCAAGAAGTCAGACAGTAAGCATTTCCCCTGGAGGGACACGGATAAAATGCCCTGACATCTTCTGGAACCAAGTCTTTGGCTAAATCCAGAGTGGCATATGAAATAGTAAATAATCTACCGTAAATAAATGAAAGATTACAAGATAAGGTAACTTGAGCATCTCTCATCTGCCTGCTAGGGAACAAACCAAATTAAAACATGAATGTGAAAAATAAGCTTTTTAAGAAAAAGAAAGCAAGAAAGCTGTTTTCTATCACCAACTCAAATCAGGGCAGGGCATTTAAATAAATACCCTGGGTGCATCGTTAGCACACACATAACAGCCTATTTTGAACAGACACCAAACTGTTGTCCTAGCAATTTCAGGACTTGTTCAAATGATAAACAAACTGAGGGATATGGGGGATTGCATCCTGACCTTATTAACGTTAGTGTTCCATTTGCCAGAAGCTTCAATGGGGCCTATCACACCTTCTGTTTTTCTAACATCCTGCATCACGTAGGACACTTGTTAACCAGCTGATTGGAATAGACAGTGGGAGTCAAAGCCCCTTTTTAATCACAGCACCATTTGAGTTGGAAGGGATCTTTAAAAGTCATCTAGTCCAACTCCCCTGCAATGAACAGGAATATTTTTACTACTCTAAGCCAGGACTTGCTGTAGGATCTCAGTTAAGTATTTTATTTTTCCATACCTACATGTCCCCACCAGTCCAGTGAAAATAACATCCACATAAAACACCAAGATCCACCAAAGAAAATATCTCAAGATGTGGCACTGCTGCTGTCATTTCACACCTCTCCACACAAAGGACTTAGGTGCCAATCAGCTTCACAAACGTTCAGGATAAATACAGTATTAAGCATCCTCAATAGTTATGAAGCAGCCATGAAGAAATATCCCCCTTCAACCAGCCACTAGCATTGAGTATGCTACACCTCTAATTTGGTTTCCTGAAACAGAGAGAATCCCACAGTGTTTTAAGAGAATCATAGGAAGGTTTGGGTTGGAAGGGACCTCAAAGATCACCTAGTTCCAACCCCCTGCTGTGAGCAGGGCTGCCAATCACTAGACCAGGCTGCCCAGTGCCCCATCCAACCTGGCCTTGAGCACCTCTTAGGCATGGGGCATCCCCAACCTCTCTGGGCAGCACTGCCAGGGCCTCATTGCCCTTTGAGTGAAACATTTCCCCTTAACAACTAATCTAAATCTCCCCTCTTTTAGTTTAAAACCATTCCCCTTTGTCCTATCACTATCCTCAGCAAAGCAGTGTTGGGAAGAGGCCATGAATGCTTCAGAAATCCAGCTTTGCTCGTTATTGTGCTGCAGAGCCACACAATGACCCTGAAAGCAATTTAGATCAAAGTAATAGATTTTGGACTTTGCACTGGAGGTGTACAAATCTGTAATCATCAAGAACGAGTTTCAGATAACATGAGCCAGTCAGCAAGGAAACAGTTATTCTGCTGGAGCATAATAACTGACAGCTGGATGGCAGCTGGATGGAGGCTGCTGCTGGTGACTGAAGAGACCCATTGTCAAGCTCAAGGAAACCTGTATGCCAAGCAGACACCCTTCCAAGCCTGTATTCTTCAGAGGAAGATCTGCTAGGCAGCAAACTCCTGCAGCCCTCTAAGAACAAAGCCACTTGTTTCAGATACACACTATAGTAACAGCATCATGAACAAATGGGACACTCTGTCTATGCCGGAATCCACCAGGGAGAGGAAGACAGACATGCAGAGAGAAAAAAGATAGAAATTTGTCTTTAATAATGCTTCTGTGACTGACGTGAAAAGCCTGAGGCAAAAACAAGTAGATGTTTCCTATAAGACATGTTTTGCCTTCTTCATTAGTACCACATCCTTTAGAGATTGGCTACAGCCACTAGTCTCATCCATGCCTCTATTAATACAGAATGCTGGATCACCACCATGCTTATCAACTCAGTCAAGCTCTACCATATTCATACTTTCTTCCATTCCCCTTTGATAACTTTGCAAAGCAGCTCCAGAATCTCATTCCTTTGGTTGACAGGAAATTCCCAGCTCCCTGCCTTGCCTTATGCAGGGCTATTTCCTATTTTGTTCTGTGCCCAAATCAATTTTCCCATTTCTTATAGTGTTATTTTCCTTCTCCTATAGATTTGCAGAGATTTTCTGTTTGCATCTGTCCTTCAGACAAAGAACTGACGTGCCTCTGCACATAATTCCACAGTTCATTTTCTTGAAAATGGGGATTATTTCAGATAAGGTCTTATGAAAGTCTGTCTGCATTAATACTTCCGTCTCTAAAAAGGCATCCTAAAAGAATGCTTTTCCAAGCTGCATTCAACAGTGGCTTATTTATATTACAGACCAAGACACCACAAACTTCCTCCTCTGGCTGCCCATATAGTTGTGGATGCCTGGAGACACCCAAGGTCAGGCTGGATGGGGCTCTGAGCACCTGGTGGAGCTGTGGATGCTCCTGTTCATTGCAGGAGAATGGGACCAGATGGCCTTTAAGGGACCCTTCCAACTCAAACCATTCTATGGTTTTGAATCTCAAAGAGCCAGGCACTGGCACTGCCGCCAGCTCACATAGCTGGAAGCCAACAGAGTACTGTTTGCACAGGCAGAACAAGGTAAGTACACTATAGCCTCCCTTCCTAACATTACACACGTAGGAGATAACAGAAGAAAAATAACCCAAGAAGGACCCCACACTGAAAACACAGTGCTAGGGCAAGTAGCACCTATCGCCCCGGGAAGTGAGGCTTCTGAATGGAAATAACAGCACCATTGTAATGTATTTATGAAAACCCTGCGACACCCACGGGGGAAGACAGGAAGTCTTTAGAGCCAAAAAAAAATGAAATGCCTTGTAGCTCCTGTAATAAATATAGGAAACTTCGCCCACAGCCAAGAGGCAATTATCCATCACTATCATTAGAGTACTACGTGTGCCACATCCTATGCTCATCTGACTGGCACTGAAAATGGGGCCTCCAGAAATCTTGAAGTTTATGGGTGCATTAGAGAGGCAGTTCAGTTTAAATAGCTTCTCACTCTATATGGCCTTTCCCATTCTGAATAGATAGGAAGCAGTATAAAAATCTTTAGTGCATTAACGATCACGACTGAAAAATACTAACAGGCTGAGTCAGATCTTGCTGTAATTAAAGTAAGAATCCCTCCAAGTGCAATAAATCAATACACAAAGCCCACCACAGAAAATTACCTCTGAACACGGTACACACGCGTCCATGGCGGGACCAGAGCCAGGATTCTGGCCACGAGATCAACAAGAGTGCTAGGGGGGTAGCTCTTGTATCTCCCAGTCTTCCAGAGCTCGTACAGCCCGGTGCCGCGGATCACCAGCGTTGGGTAGAGCTTCATGCCATCGGGGCGAAAAGCTGGGTTCTCAAAGAACTCCTGCAAGCGTGGAAGGAAAGTGTGAGTCAGAGAGAAACAAACTAGATTTCCTGGGGCTTCGGTGCCCCAACAAAACTAATTTCATGACAGGTTCTGTAGAACACAGTTGTGAGTGTGACTTACGGATGACAGGCTTGCACTGAATTCCCAGTGTTTATCAGTTTCCAACGTTTTTAGAAATAAAAGTATATTATATATTTAAAGAAAAAGCTGCTAAAGAAAAAAAATCCACATGATAATGCATCGAATCAAGTCTGTGTCTTACTGCCACCTTTCAGCATGAATTCAATAGATACTGCTCCATTTATTGTAACAGACTCTGCTCAGAATTAGAACAATAGAAATGAGCGTACTTATCTTCAATCTCAGCAGGCCACATTTAGAGATTAATCAATGTGTCTAGGACACATCATTTGAATAGCAATGAAGAAAAACAGATTTATTCTACAATGAAGTTCTGAACAACCCTGGAGAACGGGAGGACAAACTGTATCTCCTGCTAATGCCTATGACCAAATTCCAGTATAAAGCTGCAAACTGAACAATGCTAGCTTACACTCCACAGCAAGTGTTGTGGGAGTTTTCTTTTCAGATTAAATCTCAGTAACAACAATTAAAATCACTTAAAAATGGCAATAATAACAATAATAAAAATGATAAAAAGAAAAAACAACAGGCAAGGAACTCTGAACCAACCATTAAGCAGCCTTAAGGGATGTCGTGGCCCTCCTTCTAACAGCAGCTACAAGCACTGGGTTAGATTATTGCACATTTTAAATCTACGGCTTGATCCCTCTATAGCACAGTGTTCTTACTGTAATAAAAGGAAATTCAAGTTCTTTAAGCTGAGCTGATGGCTGGCTATGACAGCTGTGTGCTAGCCTTGGTGCTGACTGCCACTCAGCTCCAATGCCCCAATGCATTCATGTGTTCCAGCCCCACCTGGAGACTTTGCAAGGTCTCCTGCTGCTGATGGGTGTAAAGCCCTGATGCTGGAAGCAAATGCCATCAGCAGCCTGAGCCATTGGTTTACCCCAAGACAGAGACATGGGCTCCACCAAAGCATCAGCCTGAGAGATAAACAAGATGGGGACCATGGGTCAAACCCACACTGCTGCAACAAAATTACAGAGCTGTCAAATCCTGCATTTCTCCTCAAAAAGTATCCAAAGTGGGACAAGGTACCTTGTGTGAGTCCCATTCAGCTTCGCTACTTGCCAAGGAAATGGCCTAAAAATAAATGAGCCAAAGGCAGATAGAAGCAGATGAGTGCAGATCCCAGCACCACAGTGCTAACTGTGGAGTGTGTGTGTGGGTATCAAAGAGGTTAAAAGGTTGGTGTGCACCTTTTGCCACGACTCTCTGTGCACTCTGTATAACACTCCTCTTTGTTGAAAGCATGTTCTTTAATCTCCTGGTGGTAACAGGCAAATCATCTGGCCAAGCCTGTGAAATCATCGTTATCTCTGACACGGATGATGTACTGGGGGCACTGGGTTGCCCCCTGCCCTGCTCACACCTGCAGCTCCCAGCCAGGATGACTCACCTCCCCGACCTGGGAGAGCCAGCATGCATTTTGGGCAGAGCTTTACTTTTGTTTTAGCAATGGCCAGGGCTTACATAGCAGCCTATTGAGCAGTGGAGGTGAAGTGACATCAGAAATAGGATCTGTGTCCACATGACAACAGCATGTCTGCTTAATGCATTCCTCCAAAGTGGCCCTCCAGCCCTGAGGGGTCAGCTCAAGGTTACAGGTGGATATTGCTGGTGGCTGGTTAAGAAGGCAACCATCCATGCCCATCCAAGCAGCCTAAGCTGGAGCCTGATTTAGTAGGTCGCAACCCTGACCATGGAGGGGGCTCGGAACTGGATGATCTCCAAGGTCCCTGCCAACCCAAGCCATTGTAGGAATCCAAAAGGGCAGACTTCTGTGGGTGGTTAGAGGTGCTCTAGCATAAAAGAAAGCAACTGTGAAAGAAAGAATGAGACGATCTTTTAAGAAGTGACTGCTCTAATGAGGAGTAACGTGGCCAAGCAGCACTGAAGAAGAGCAAGACATTACAGTAAGAAGGCAATGATGCTTCCACAATGAGCCACGGGAAGGTAAATACGCCACTCCAGCAAGGAAAAAAGCTTCCAGTGAGGCTGCGCTTTATTATTTGCAACAACACCGAACTGAATGCAAAAGCATCTATGATTCACCAGTCAGAATATTTAAAACAGTCACTGATTTACATTGCAGATTAAAGGCAAACGCATCAACACAGCGCTGAAGTTAAAATCACCCAGCAGTCAAAGGCAAGGTCAAAGTTAAGGTTTCCAATCACAGCATGAATTTTGCCACTTCCTACATACTGCTTATTTTATGTCATTACATGAGCTGATAATGCTTCGTATTTCAGTAACACTGACATTAAAATAGTAGCACTATTCCTTATTTATTTCTTAAATTATTCCCCAATATATCCATCAAGTTGAACTTTTGAAATAATTTTGAAAACACAGCAAAGCAGTGTCCCCTTTCTTCCTAACCCCCCCTTTTTTTTGGTGGTAAACTTTAATAGGTTTCTGTAAATCCCAACATTTAAAGACTTCACCTTTTCCCATTTGTAAACAGTTCTGATTAAGTCTCCCATGAAACAAAGGAACTATAAAATGCCAACACATTCAAAGCTTTACTAGTAGCTGTAGCCTTTCCTTTCTTTTTTTTTTTTAATTAGACACCTTAAAAGGTGTCTTCAACTGATAAAAGTGTTCAGAACAGCTTCCAGCCAAAACAACTTAAATCCCTTGAACAACATTTGTTCCAGAGATCACCGTCCAAAGACCTCTGGAGTCCACAGGAGGGCTTCCATCAGACCCAGCAAGCACTCGATCATGACTTAATCCACATCTGCTAACGCACTGTGATGCAAGAGGTTAAAGAAGACCTGGGGAGAAAGGATCCCTATCTATTTCCAGTCTTTTCCAATCACTTGAGGATGTGGCGTAGAGCTCTCACATGAATATTCCAAAAGGAAACACAAACAGCTTCAAAGCTACTGAACTCATTTTCTCTGAACTTCCCGTTTTCTCCCCTCTAGCTAAAGGCTAAGCCTAGGAGCACTTAACACTCCTCATATAATGAAGATGGATGCTAGAGTTGAATTTAAAATGCGTGTGCAAAGACAGGATGAGAGGGATTGTCACTGTGTTTTAAGAAATGTATATATATGTAAAAATTAAGATCAGCCAAAACTTTTAAACCTGGAGGCTCACAAACAGAGATCTTTTCATACCCTAACATAACATCCCTTGTAACAGTGCCCTATTTATGCAGTGTTAAGCACCCTTTCACAACAAATAATACACCAAGTAACCAGAATTCAGACTTTTTTGTGCTTCACCTGAGCTCCATTAAATGTACTTTCCTTGTAGGAACAGCTGCTCTACGAATTACAAACAATGAATCTTAATAAGAACCCATCAGCACACATTCAGCCTACAAGGTTATACAAGTGAGCTGCTAACATGTTTTATGAGAACGGTAATTGATTTTACTAGCATACACCTTTGTTGAAGAAAGTTCCCTGTTATTAAAGCTAACAGCATCTGTAGGATCCATTCATCCTGCACCTCATAAACTCCCTGCCACTATGAGTAATCAGGGCCCGATGAGTGTAAAGTTAGTCATTTAGATGCCAAGAAGCCACTGATTTTTCCATCAAGGCACACATACCAAAGTGCACGATGGAATTCTTTTGTTCAACCCCCATCAATTGCTTTGAGCGTGGAAAATTGCACGGCACTGTAATTGTTGTCCAACACCACTGACATTAAAATGCAAAGTCAATGTAATGCTAACCTGAACCCCAAAAAAGCTCAGAATATGAGATGGGATAAGGAGATGAAGACCTGTGCTCAAACATTTCACTTCCACACACATTTGCAGCAACCTTTTAAAATTGTAGACCTGTCAGCCCATCATGTATCTGTTCACAGCGGCAACAGAAAGGTCAAACAATTTGGAACCATAATCAGACCACGCAGTGGTTCAGTCCCATTTCCAAGTTTGGTCATAGCACACAGCAGCCAATATTAAAAGATAGCATCTTTCTGTTTTAATCCGATCGTACCGCGCCGAGCACAGAGAAATTAGAAACGTATTTTAGAAAGACCCCAAAGCCTCAGTTCTTCCCCTTGGTCCAAAAAGATAATGCTCCTTTTTTTATGGGATTCCATTTCACCTTCTTACAAACCATTCAGTTGCCACCTTTAATCTTCCTGCTCTCAACGGTAGCAGGAGATAGGATATAGGATAAGTGAAGCAATTTTTGTGAAGCAATTTAGAAAAATGTCAGGTTTTGTTAAGAATAAAGGTCACCAAAACCTATTTTTTAATGACTGCCCACTAGAAACCACGTGCTTCAGTCCAATTCCATAAACATATTTGAAATTGTTCCTTTGGTATAGTCCCTGTATTAAGCAGATGATTAAATTCACGTCCGTCTGCATTAAGATGAACATTATCTTCACTCCCCATATTACAGCATTCCTTATCTCCACCAGCTGTATTATTTATAACTATGAATAGTGGTAACACTTGAAAGCTACTGCGTTGAGTGACACTTCCAACTCTACGGGGAATGAACAATCACTTAGTAGTTTAATTATATGCATTAATAGAAGCTCGTGGCTCAAAAATGTGGCTCCGTTTTAACTTGAGATTTGCATTTTCCCCTCTCTCTTGTAAATGCTGGTCTAATTAAAATGTAATGATAGGATCTGCATTCACTGACACTTACAATGGCCTACTGACCGAGAAGTAGAGACCAAGCAGGGCCTTTTTACTGCGTGCTGGAATAGGCTGCTATTATATACGTTGGTTGCTCCGAAAGTAATGCCTCCTATTTATTTCTGCGGAAACTACAACAGACACAAAGAGCACAATAACATTATTTGATAGAGCAAATTCTCATCTACAAAACACTACTTTTCAACACAGTCTCCACCATTAGTTCCGCTTCTTTTTTGCCAAAGATTAATAAATTTTTACCATGTTTGTCAAACTGAGCACTACCTGCACATGTCCAGAACATGACTTGTCTTTCACATCACTGTCATAACTGTTGAAATACACCATCACCACCTGACTGTGCTCATATCTACTGTTTGGTCTCCATAAATGTTCATGAGTGTCACCGTATGCCAGTGGGTGCAATTTTTTTGGCATGGAGGAATTCAATTCCACCCCATTTTCTCCATACACACTTCCATGTCAGATGTCATACTGTCAGATTGCCTCTCTGCTGTCACCTGTCATACAGAAACAAGATTTAATGGGATATCGGTGGGAAAGCTCTGTCCCTACTGCCGTAACACCAACATCCACCATTGCTGCTACAAAAGCTATCACTATTTTGGAGCAGCTCTGCTGAGAGGAGTGCTGAGAGAGCTGGGGCTGCTTGGTCCAGTGCAAGGATCCCACCATGGCCATAAACCCCTACAGGAAGTGCAAAGGGACAGAGCTAGGCTCTGGGCACAACCTGGAGCCCAGGAGCTGCCCATCAGCAGCACTGCTGTGCTGGGGAGTGCCAGAGCCCCAGCACAGGGAGCAGAAAGCGGTGGGGGCTCCTCCTGGTGGGATCTCCTACAGCCGCTGGGCACCCTGCTCTGGGTGGTCCTGTTGGGGCTGGGAGGGACCAGAGGGACACAAAGGTGCCTCCAGCCCCAACCATGCCATAACTGCACATACCTTCTGACTAAAGCAGCCAAGCCTATGTGGACACAAAGACAATGCAAAACATACGGTAACAATAAGGCAGATCAGTCTGCTACAGAAGAGAAAAGCAAATGCTCTAGTATTTCACCTATGGCAAGCTGGAGCTTGTTCTGCTGACTGTGCACACCCACACTTCACGGTATCTTTAACAGGCACTTATCTTAAATACATATAATTAAAATACAATTGAAATATTTTTCTAATATAACCTTGGGAATTTCCAAACTTGCCTTGGGTTTATATAAAGATGGCATGCAGAAATCACACGTGCCAAATCACAGAACCACGGAACAGCAGGGGTTGGAAGGGATCTCTGGAGATCCCCCAGTCCAAACCTCTGCAAAAACAGGCTCCCTACAGCAGATTGCACAGGAAAGCATCCAGGCAGGTTTTGAGTATCTCCAGAGAGACCTGTGAGGTACAGGAGTGTTACCCATCCTCAGAGAGAACAGACGTTGGGTCCATCAAACAGTTCTTTAGGGGCTTGACTCCATGCTGCAGTTAGCAAACCCTCCTGCTGCATCAACGATGCCTGATGCAAACACAGTACCACGTGGCAACATTTTTAATTAACCTCCCCTCAAACGTGTACCCTGACATACACATAAATGTGGATAAATATGACAATGAATCCCTATAAAACTGATTCAAAGGGAGGCAGGCCTAAAGCTGAAAGAAAACACGTCACTTGTGCTTGATGTCCGCACTCATGACAAAACCTACAGATGTGGCCATGGGGCAAAAAGGTTCCAGAGCTGATGAACCCAACTTCCAGCTCTCTGGAGGGCAGCTGTAAAGCACTTTGTAATGAAGAGAACAAAGACCATTTTCCAGTTGATTGTTATAGTTTTCCTGCCTATTGACAGCTATGTAATAAAACCTTTTTCCGTTCCTGACATATTCAAGCTGTCAAATTTCACCATATCGTATGTAAAATATGATTTTTGGGAACTACTAAGCCAAGAACACAGTGTCGTAATGCCCAATGGATCTGCTACAAAAGGTCAGTTCTGTGACTATGACTAACACCTTCCTTAGCCCACCTGTCTGCCAATTTCTTCAAGAATGGTATATATTAACTTAACCCGAAGAAAAAAGCACATTGGAGCACACTGGAGCACAGTAGTAAATTTCTTGCACATCTTGCTAGCCTTTGAATTCCTACAGGTACAGGCTGACAATATTAAAGAATTTCATCAGCAGCACATCACAGAGGACCCTGATATCTCACACTGAACTGCTGCAATAGCTCAAATTAAATGTACTTTTTAGTTGCCACTAAACAGAATAACCTACATGCCTACTTGAGGTTGCTCCGTAGCACCTCATACTTAGACTTTGAGTTCCAAATCAGAAAAGTAGGTGTGAGTGGCAATGTCCAGAGAAAACACCATAAAAGATGTTGTAATTCACCTTTCAAAGTGCAGAACGCTGTTCTTCCTTCACCTTCCCTGATAGCTTCAAAAACACAATCTACACAGATTCATTCAGGTTGGAAAAGACCTCTAGGATCACCCAGTCCAACCCCAGCCCACCCCACCGTGCCCACTGTCCACGTCCCTCAGTGCCA
Organism: Gallus gallus; assembly: GCF_016699485.2. Classification (NCBI taxonomy): domain Eukaryota; kingdom Metazoa; phylum Chordata; class Aves; order Galliformes; family Phasianidae; genus Gallus; species Gallus gallus. The sequence goes on from NC_052534.1 coordinate 105,554,343, forward strand.
CATCCCCACGGCTCTGGAACACCTCCATGGATGGTGACCCCACCACCTCTCTGGGCAGCTGTGCCACTGCAGCACTGCTCTTTATGAGAAGAAATGTTGCCTAGTATCTTTCCTCATATTAGTTGGATATACCAAAGGGAACTTTTCCAGCAGCGTCCAACACAAGTCAGACATATAGTCAGTATCAGTAAGAAAGCATTATCACATTAAACACAGAAACAAACGACTCTTGCTTGGAGTGCAACATCACAACAACAGTGCAGACAAACTAATTTACAGAAGCATTTAGTCCACAGATGAGATGTTGTCTTCAGTAAGTTATTTACCAACACTGTGAGCCTCAGTGTCATAAATACCCTAATTCTACACACAGCACAGGGAACTGCTGCTGCCAGGTGAACGAGGAACATGACTGCCATCCCATACTTCCCAGAGTCACTTTTATCCCTGGTTTGGACCTACAGGTTGCCTCCTGTCTAACGCTCAGCTGGATAGTCGCTCTCTGCATGATTCTCGACTATGACAGTCCCAGGCACTGCAGTACAACTCAATAATAAAAGAGACATTTAACATTTGGAAGACGCCTTGGGCATCAACAGCACGACCTTGGAGCGTGGTTTTGACTCCTGAACACAGTACCTACGTGAACACCAGACAAGTCTCTCCAGATTGTGCTCACCGCACCGAGCAGTCCCATCTGCTCCATCTTGCAGGTGCTCCAAGTGACTCTCCATTTATTACGCAGTTTTGGAGAAACCCATGAGAATACCTCAATCAATTTGCTGTGAAGTTTCACCTTCACTTTTACCAAGCACAGGACTCTGGTCTTCACGTTCCTGGGAGGGTCAGCTTTCCCCTAGGGCTAAGTACAGGAAATAAAGCATTTTTCATTGTCTGAAATTAGTACACAAGTTTTGCAACACAGATCACTTTAAAGAATGTCTTCTACCCGAAAAATCATTGAGACCAGCAACTCTACAGTGTTTTTGACAATCTAATTCCCCTTCATTAGAACTCTCCTTTACATAACAAGCATCAATACAGCCACGTGCTCTCTCCCACCCCATGCAGCCCTACAAAACGCTCTCTCTGTTACTACGTTCACAGCAAAACCATTCTGTTTTTCCAGTATGCTTTAGAGAAAAGAAGAAAACTGAATCCTTCAGGATTTAATTTGGACTTCATGGTTTGCCCACCCTGGTGGTAAGCTTGCTGCTGCCGAGTTGTGCTGAAATACATATCTCACTGAACGATGCTCTGTTTGCCTAAATGCCTGGAAAATCTGCACTCCCTACTCAAGACGCATCATGTTATGTATTCCTTTCCATTTGGCTTTATGTTCCCAGACATATGCTCGTTACTGACTTCAGCAGCAAGGGGCCTTAGTGAAAGAGCCCCAGAAAACAACTGCAGAATGCTGGCTTGAAAACCACCACTTGAACAGATAGAGCAACTGCGTGAGCCTACGCAACCCGCAGTTGTTGGGGGATTGTTAAGTGCCAAAATGATCTTTTAGTTTGGGTAAAAAAAGGGTCTCATCTGTACCTTCATATTTAGCAGAAGCTTTTTCTGAATGGGAAACTATTATAAAGATAGCAATGGTTATTATTATAACTTTTACGGCCAGCACGCTGCAGGAAATTGCGTGTGTGGACAAAATACTAATTCAGAAAGACAAAGGAAGCAGTCCAAGACCCGCAGTAAGTGTGCCTTTTCCCCACAGAGCCTTGCAGTTTGTCATGTTCATACAAAGGTATAACAGCACGCGCCGTCTGTGTGCAGTGCAATGCAATGTGGTTAAGACCGCGCTGCCCCTGGAATCCTCACCCTCTGCATTTTGCAGTGTGGGACACACATGTTACGTGTGGGTCCCCAGGTGATGCAGAAGGGATCAGTTGTCCTGTTCAGCTGGTTCTGCTCTTGCACATCATCACACAGAGCACTGCAGCTTTACCTCTCACTTTTTCCTCGCCTTGCACATAACCAAAGAGCAAAATCTGATGTGCTTTAGAGGCAGTGTACCCAGAGCTGCTGCAAACACACCCAGTGAGCAAATGAAAGTTGCTTCCACACAGACACCGGAGAGGGAGAGCAGCTTTGTGCACACAATTTGACCATCTGCAGAAGTGGGCACACACTGGGCCTTTCTCTGGGTATTTTATCCACAGAAATATCAGTGCAATTATCTGTGACAACAGCTTCTAAACATAGCCTGTTCCTTACTACCACGATTCCCATTAACATAAAAATGACCACAGCGTTGGCCATCGCTCATGCAACTAGAATTGGTTCCGAAGCGAAGAGCTTTCTTGTCCTAACATTTAGTAAGCTTCCAGGAGAAGCCCCAGGAGCTGTTTCAGAAGGGCTGGTCGTTAAACATCTCCTAATCTGTTCCTGCAAATGGGCCCATGAAAAAAACAACAGCAGAAGAAGTTTCGGAGGTAACGCTGGCTACCTGCCAGCAGTGGTGCTTCAATGAGATGCTCAGGAGGAATTGAAAGGAAAGTCATTTACCCCACTAAACATTTCAGAGCTATATTTAAAAACACAGATAATTGTCTTCCCAAACGAGTAAAAAAAAAAAAAATTAAAAAATCAATGGAGATCAGCAGCCTAACTATTGTTTTTTATTACAGTTATTAAAAGCTCCTGATAGAGTTGTAATATATTACCCTCATTATGAATTTCGTCTCCCTAATAAAAATGAAAGCCCTCAGGAAAACCATTTCCTTATTTACAGTTAAAGGTGATACAACAGTATTTAAAGTTTTACAACACCAAATAGATCAGAATGAGAAGGAACAGCCATCGCCTTACTTAGCCATTATTTTTCTCCCTGACGTCCAACACAGCAAGTTGAGGCTGCAGCCCTCTGCTTACTGAAGCTCGGATGCATTGAGCATTTCACTAACATGAGTCTATTTCTGAGAAGTGCTTATTTAGCAATTCCTTTAGGAAAAAAAAAATACAGCCTGACACATGACTGTAAGAAAAGGATGGTTTTTTACTGGACCAAAATAATTCAATGACTGTGTTTTATTTAAAGACTGCAAGAATGGCTCTACTGAATGGAACCAAATCCCTTCAGTCTGATGTTCGTCCCCAGCACTGAGCAGTAATGGGCCCTCCCCGTGCTTTGACCCTCATGCTTCTATTTAGATGAGACTTTGGATGGAAAGAATGAAATCAAAAGCTTTCCTCAAGGATTTCCTCAATGAAAAAAAAAACAGTTTCTCAGCACGGAGGGACCAACATTGTGTTTCCAGCCAGCATCTCCTAACTTTATGCAATGTATGTCTTCAGAGCTGGAAGGTTCTCTCAGTGACTTGCTGTGACAGACATCTCTCACGCTTGAAATTCCTCATCTCAGGTTGGATGTTAAGAACAATTTCTTCTCATAAAGAGCAGTGCTGCAGTGGCACAGCTGCCCAGGGAGGTGGTGGGGTCACCGTCACTGGAGGTGTTCCAGAGCCATGGGGACGTGGCACTGAGGGATGTGGGCAGTGGGCATGGTGGGATGGGCTGGGGTTGGGCTTGGGGATCTCAAAGGTCTTTTCTAACCTTAACAATGCCAGGATTCTACAATCTTCTCGTCCTCCTCCCTGTTCTTTTCCTTCACGCAGGCCCTTAAAGTCATTTGAGATGGGCTTGCAGCCATCCCTCACAAAGCACCAAGAGGAACCACAACAGCAAACCATGTCTTGGCAAAGGTCATCAAGAGAATGCAAGCAAACATAGCAACACATCCTACACTAATAAAGGTTACTACCTTAGCAGTGTTTATTATACAACAGATACAGTTCGCTGGTTATACTATTGCCACTCAGCGGCTCTGCAGATACAGAACAAGGAATTAGCAACACTACACTGGGAATTCTTCAGCCTCCTAAAGTTTCTGCTTCAATCCTAAAGTTCTGCTTGGTAGCCCTGTTGGCAAGTGTGATTCATGAATCCTCCCAACCATTTACCCCTAGAGTCACCTCATCTCTCTCGTGCTACAAGAGCAGGGCTGAGTGTTTATCGTGTTCCACAGAATGAGGTGTCTGCTCTGGAAACAATTCCATTATTCCCGCTGAGCCCTTGATTTATTCTAGCTATTATTCTAATTATTTTCTCCGACCACCTGCTACGTGAGGCTCTGCAAAGCGGTCTTATCTGTTCTGCTTGCATTTGCCAACAGTGAGCAGCGGAGTGTGTGTGTGGCTGCGTGTGCACGCGTGTGGGCACACTACCTCCCTCCCTGGCACAGGGACACGGGTGGTGGGAGGAAGCAGAGCGTGCTGCCTCCTGCAGCGCCTTCCCGTGTTGGGAACGCAGTGAGAAGACCTGAAGTGGAAAGGAAATCCTCTGAGGCTATAAAAAGAATCGGTGGTAATGGGGGAGAAAAGGGATAAGGGGGAAGGAGGGGTGGAGAAGCACAACATAGCTGAGACCAAGAGCTGGCACATCCACTCTGGTTAAAAAAAGAAGAGAAAAGAACGTAATTATCTTCATAATGAAGGCAGACAGAAAGCCACCCACCTGCTACTCACTGTCAAAGAGAGAATATGTACATACACCAAAAGGCAGGTCTAATATATTGACTCCTATCCATAAATCGCAGTTCTAAATAATTATGAATATGCTTTCCAGGAATGCAGTTGCTATACACAAACAAAACTTCAGTATGCCTGCAAAAGAGTGACTGACCTCTCTGCTGGGTGCAAGCAGCAGGTTACACTTCCAAATCAATAGGTCATGAGGGACAGAAGCAATGTTACTCCTGACACCATAATTGCCTGTTCAATTTGAAGAAGCACCCAGTATTTTTAGTACGCAGTCAGCACAATCAGCAAGTTATTATCTTCCCAAGAGAAACCTCTATCCTTAATATATCAACTGGTTATGAAGGCAGTGTTTAGACCTTCTAAAGTCATCTCGGTTCCTTTTTGTCCTACCTTTCCCTGCTCGGAAAAGCACGTGGCTACAGAAGAAGTTAGCACCACAGCAAATACATTTCTAGACCTAGTTAGAAATACCACACAAGCAAATATCTGTAGGGATCCTCGACAAGGCGCAGCTGTCTTTGTCCCTCCAACATTACAGGTATCTCAGAGCAAGATACAGACTTCAGTGAAGCAATCCCAAACTGTGTAACACAGCACTACTCTACTGATGAGCAGCTCAGGACTCTTGCATGAACACAACAGATGCTCTCCATTTGGTTCCTCTGTTTGTTATATTTTTTATGCAATACAAGTGTCCAAATATTTACCAGCAGGAGCTAACATTTATACAGCACTGCGTAAAAATAAGCTGCTTTTAACAACTCAAAACTATGACATAAAATTTTGGGGTAGGAAATAGAGAATGTACTGTCCTGGGGATTCAGCCAGACAGAAGGAACTACAGTCTGCTGGGCACTTCTCTTATGTTTGCCAGAGCAGGGAAAAACAAAAGCAAACAAATGGTCCTTCTCTCTTAAGACAAAAGATCTTTCAAAAAGGAGTTATAAAACATTTAAGACAGGTTGAGAAGTACCGAGAATTTGAAACAGAAAACATGCCTGCTTTACCACTCCATCTTGAAACATGTCACAGTGATCCACAACCTCTCCTCTCTTGCCCCCTGCAGCTTCATTCTGTGAAGCACGCGGTGATCACTTTGCTGGGCACCCACATCACAGCTGCCTCTTTCATGCAGGTCTCCCCTCACCCACACATGGGTTCCTCCTCTCCTTCCTCAGATCCTCCTCTCTTTCAAACAACACAGCTATAATTCTTCGTGTCGCTGTGATCTCTCAGCCCTTCTCCAGCAGCCCGCCTCTTCAAGTCTTATTTCTCCCCTTCACTCTGCAGCATTCACATTACTACTTGAGGGTTTTATCCTCCACACTGATTACTCATCCTCCAGCTCCTCACCTCTACGCTCACTGGCATCCAATCTTAATTTGATCTGCGAGTCCCTCTTCAAACTTCTGAACTCATTAACATAGCTGTCGTTTGAGCCCATCACCCCATCACCCTCCCTGCGTTCCTGAATCCCCCTCCTAAGCTATCACCAGGTCTTCTTTTTCCATTGCTTCACATTTCTCTTTCCTGGTCCTCCAGCCAATTCCAGCCCCTCATCCCAAACTTCTGATCCCCGTGGTCTGATTTTTGGGTGGTCCTGTGTGGAGCCTGGAGTTGGACTCAGTGATCCATACAGGTCCCCTCCAACTTGGAGAATTCTATGATTCTCCGATAATTCCTTTTCTAAGAACAATGATTTCTTAATTCTCTTCATGTCTCATTCCTTGCTTGGCCTAGCTGTCCCTCCTGGTCACAACATGTGAATTCCTTCTTTCCATGTTCCAGGGCTGGCACACCATCAGCACCGATGTGTTTCCAGCTCCTAAAGCTGCAATCTCTCTTGCAAAAGTATTCTAAATGAGCTGACCTTCTTCACTTTGCTTTCTTCTCTTGTTTTTCTATGCTAAGCTCTATCTGCTTGAGGGTAAGAAGGCCCCACAGAGGGATATGGACAGGCTGATCGATGGGCTGAGGCCAACTGTATGAGCTTCAACATGGTCAGTGGGCATGGTGGGGGTGGGCTGGGTTTGGTGATCTTTGAGCCCTTTTCCAACACGAATGATTCTATGATTCTAAGATCTTCCCAGCTTTCTTTTAATCCCTTCCCACAAAATTTCTGCCTTTTCACCATGTTCGCCTTCTCTTCCTGAGGACTTTGCCTTCTGCATCTTCTATTTCTGCAACAACTGCCCTTAATAAAAGGATGAAACACAGCATGGCATCACCCTGACAAGCAGGGCAGCTCTTCAGCTGCACAGCCAGGGAGCAGCTGAGCATCACACGAAGCCATACCTTCGAAGCAGACTCCTGGAAAAATACTTCCCCAAAGCTCCTGCACTAAAGCAGGAGTGACTCCATATTCTACCGTGAAAAAGCCTCAGCTACTTATCATGGATAAGCAGCAAAGAATAATCATCATTAAATAAAATAATACCTTCCATAGAAGCTGGTAATTCTGCTTTAAATAATTCCTCCCTCTCCAGTTTTACATCTTGCAAATACTTGGGATTACTGCGTTCTCTTTGCTGACTCTTAGCCAAGGTTAGCTCTTTAAATCTTTCAGTCAGTGCTGCTATTCTTCCACCATAAATCCTCCCCAGCCTAATGCAACTTCAGTAAAGACAGATCCATTAAAGAACCCAGAACTATGGTTGCAACCTCACTAGATATTGAGTCAGACTTTGCCATACCCTTCAGCACAAGCAATTACATCACTACATGGCTAATTTGATGCCCACTGTTACCCTCCATCTCCTCCAGCACTGTAAGAAAATAATCCAGGAGCAACAGAACCCGGGGCAGAAATTTTGAGTTAACTTTCAGCTCTGTCACTGAATACATCCCTATTTTTGTGAGCACCACTTCATCACTCCATCCCAGCCTCTCACATTGCCACATGAACGCAGTATTTCCTACGTGCTACGACATCGTGATACCGACATGCTCAAGGAATACTGCACAAAACCACTTACAAGAAGTGCCCACCACAGGTTTCAGAATTTCCTTCCTGCACTGAACTGCTGCCCATTGGATTGCTTCCTTCTAAACCTATCTGTCTGCAGCACTCCATGAAAGCCCCCTGTTTCCTCCCTGTACTTCTAGACAATATATTCCATCGCAGTGATAGCTTTTTAGTGCCAGAAAGCACCTGGCACTAAAGGTCTGACTTTGCACAGAAATATACCTGTGATTCCTGCATTGTGACTGCAGTTTCTGCACTATTTTAGAAGGACGATGAATTTGGACTTTACAATAATGAGATCACGAAAAAAAATCTACATTATCAGATAAAGTGGTTAATTCCCTACAGTGTTTACCATTTGCTCTTTCATTTCTCATTTCAATCTCTCTATAGATAATTCTAAATTTTCTTCCACATCATTGAAGAAGGCATTGAACAGTGCCAAGCCAGGAACAGAGTTGCTATATAATACACCTATACACTCTATTTTGCAATTAATTACCTTGGAGATAATACGCTTTTAACTTTGAAACAGGTACTGTTTTAAAGCCAAGGAAAGAAAACCAACTAGGAGAAAAGTAAAAGCCTTAGTTAATATCGGAAGAGCTCTGTTCCACAGAGACCTGAGTGACTCAGTCTTTCAGGAGGCAGGGATATAATTTTCTGGATGAAGTAGTTCAACAAATCTTTCTTACCTTCCACCTTCAAAAATGAAATTTAAATTGTTTGTCCTTAAGAAACAATTCTGGCCGCGATCGTAACTAGTAGCTGAGCTAAGAAAGAGAGAAAGCATTCGATGGAACAAACCAGAAACTCCTGGTTATCCTGAGCCATACTCACAACAAATTGGTCGGTGTCCCTTTCAAGCCCCATGTTTGGTAAATCAGGCATCATGTGTGCCACCACTTTGAAGCCAGCATCCTTGGCTAAGTGGAACGACTCGCACACAGCCTTCACGGTGTGACCTCTGGGAAGAGAGAAAAAGAGATTCAGAGCCCCAGGCAGCCAAGATAGGCAGCACAAAATCACACACAGGAAGACATATTTTGACGTATTTAACTCAGATTATTCTCTAGGAAGTGAGCATGGATGAGCTTTATTACCAGTCTACCACCATTCAAGTCTTGGAACACGGCTTCTATGACAATAAACTAAAGTAAGGGCAAATAGTAGTCAAGTTTGCTGCTTCTTTAGCAGATGAACCACCCTAAGGCTGCAACTTTCCAAACTACAGCCTGAGGAACTTCTGTGAGCTGCTGAAATTCACTTTGTGCAGCAGTGACACAAGGAGATGCCACAGCATGAGCATACTGTGCTGAGGACAACATGAAATCAAAACAAGTGTAATCAGAAACAGAAGTACCAGAACAGGAAAAGGGGAAGGATGGAAGCTACATAAAGCCAGCTAGTCAGAAAACTCTTCTGCACCAAGCTTGCCAAACCCTCAAGTACTCCCTTTAAAGAAAAACAAACTCTTTGTGGCTTCTGAGAGAGGTTAAACTTCCAAACCATGGGCTGGATTGGGAGTCTGGAAGTATTTCGAGTTCCCTGTTGCTGACATTACATCACAGGAGCTCAGATTTGCTCTGCAGGAGCTCGGCAAGAGTGGGAACGGCTGCAGGAACGAAGGTTGAATCACACCTAGCTCATCAGCCTCAAGCAAACTCCTCTCCTTCCATCTTCCACAGATCAGGAGACTTCTTCTGTCTCCCCACAGAATCACAGAATCATTAAGGTTGGAAAAGACCACTAAGATCATGAAGCCCAAGCACCAACTCATCCCCACCATGCCCACTGACCACGTCCCTAAGTGCCACATCGACCTCTCTTTCTTGAAAGCCTCCATGGGGCAGTGAGAATCACTGTACAGCTCCAGGGAGGTTCCCACCCCAGGTGACCAGCCTTCCCATGATGGAAACAAGTCCTTGTTTCTGATCTTGCCCAGTCGCGGGCTCTTCCAGCACTGGTTGACATCTCTGGAAACTTCTATCTATCAGCATCTGCTACTTTCTTTCTCTTCCAGTCACCACTTCCTTAACATCACACCTTCCCACCAGTTCACCCCTTGTCAACAGGACAGCTCAGCAGGTGGCTCCTCCTTTACTCAACAGTCTTTTGGGTGAAAAATCAACGCAGTGGGGCATCTCGACAAAAGCACACCTTCTGCTGAGTCCTAATGTTAACCAATCATTAGGGACATGGTCAATGGGCATGGTGGGGATGGGTTGATGTTTGGACATGATAAACTTAGTGGCCTCTTCCAACCTTAATGATTCCATGATTCTACGAAACCGAATAGCTACTTCCCTGATTTTAAGTATCTTTTCCTCTCTTTCTCTCTACCTATATATTCCGCCTCTGTTAAATCCCTACCTGTAGTTTTATGACGGTAGTTTTATTAATGGTTTTTTTTTTCAGAAGTATTACAGTATTTTCTGAGACTGTTCAAGGACAGAATTACTCAAGACCTTGAGTAGCCTGAGGGGAGTAAATGGGAGACTTGCTTCATAAATAAAAATTATTTTCTTATTGGAAGTGGAATCTGAGCTGCATCAATAACTTGATTATTTGATGCCTAGATCTGTTCTTGAATATTTTTTCTGCCTCACAGCCACCCAAGGCACTCAAAAACCTCACTAATGACTTATGGAACATAATAGAAAGTAATTTCCAAACAGTTACCCTAATTGGTTGTAATCTGACATTTTGCTACGAGCAAAATATTAAAAGTTTAAAGCAAAACACATCCCCCACAAAGTAGAAGAACAGAAGCAAAATGAGGTCATTTCAAAAGAGAGAGAAACTTGCATCACCCTTCTCTAGAAGTGTATTCCAATACATTGTTCAAAAACGTTGGAGAAAGATGCATGAATGACAGCCTGTATTTTGTCTGCCCTGAGAGAGCCTGCAAAGTCTTTTAGGAAATCTGCAAGCAGGATCGAAAAACACCAAAAATCTTTAGAAATGTAATTCTATACAAGATTATTTCCGAGTGAAATAGTAATATACAACTTCATTGTTCCTCTGGTTCATCAGCAGGAAAGCAAGGGCTCATTAGGCAATTCACAAGCCAGAAGTGACATAAAGCTTTGAATGATTTATGGCATCAGCTCTGATCCAGCACGCTGTAGGAAAGCTGAAGATGACTGCAGTGAGAGCTAAGTGGAGCTTCACAGTTCCGCTTCAGGACAGGACATCTTTAAAAGGAGCTTGTGAAAAAAAGAAGCTTAAAAGAAATGATTTCTTAAATTTATGATGTGTCAGTAGTAACCATTAGCGGATACATCCAGCCTAAGAGTGAGATCTAGCCAAATTCCCTAGCATGGATCTTTTCCTTTGGAAAGCTCTGACATCTACAGGAGAAAAGCACTACCTATAAGTATTAGTTGCTAACTCTTGGGCTGCTCAATAAATGGCCGTTCCTCTCTACCGAGTCCTGCAGCCTGACTGTTTCATAGCAGTGATTTCCTGCACTTCCACAAACAAGCAAAACTACAGCTAAACCCACAGGAAGAAACTCATTTCAGACTCTTACTTTAAGGCTCTAAAAGAAAATGCCCAACATTTTCAGTTTTGCACTACTGCCTTTAAGGTGAGTATGAACAAAAATGTGTTCTGCTTATTGAACCACGCTCCATCTGTCATTATGCATGATTACGGCTATCAAAGGTCTTTGCTAGGTGACTGGAATACAAGATAAGAAGGAAGGCAAGTTGTATGAGCGTCACAAGTGAAAAAACAATCAAGAGAAGAATCATTTCTTTCAAAATATCCACACAATTATCAGACTTGCAGTGGGGAAAAAAAAAAGATTAGCTTTCTTGCCTGTAAGGGATGGGATGAAGAATGTATTGTGCACACTCCTACGTAGGACAACTATGCTTTTGGCTACAGGTCGAAGATTATGAGGAATAAATCACAAGCTTCCTGTGAACATATTTTGCCATTCCTAAAAATCCTGTGTACCTGGAATGACTGTGGTTCATCCGTCAATAGGTGCTGGTTTTGGCTGTGCCTCATCCTCTGTACTTGCCAGTGTCATCTCTTCTCTCCCATAAGCTATCTGGTACAGAGAAGGGCCTGCTGGCTAGCGAAGGACCTACAGCAGATTATACCACATGGTATCTACTCAAGACTAAAGGTTGTGAATTATGTAGGACAAGAAGTACAAGCTCTCTCCGGGCATATTTTGTACTTCACAATACTGCATTTATTTATGAAGCAATAAAAAGGGGGGAAAAAAAAAGAGAGAGAAATATACACTAAGGGAAGAGATCATAAGTTTAAAATAAAATATCACAAACCTCTATTTTTTCTCTATTTCCCATGCTCTACACAGCACCACAATGAATTCCATGAATCCACTGCAGTTTATTTGGAACATCTGGACGTTGTGCTGAGGGACATGGTTTAATGAGGACTATTGGTGATGGGTGGATGGTTGGACTGGGTGATCCTGTGAGTCTTTTCCAACCTTGGTGATTGTATGTTTCTATTATTTTTTTCCTTACAGACATATGGAAATGAGCGTTTCAATATCAATCTTAAACGGGTGTGCAAATAAACAGGCTAAGGCTTGCTTCCAGAAAGCATGCAATGAGCTGAAAAAGCTCCTTCCCACCTGTTGGTGTCCCTGGCCACATCCTCGTACACACTCTGCACTCCAATCTCCAGCCTCGTGCAGCCATAGGACAGCATGTCACTCAAATGACGCTTCAGGCAGTAATCTGGTCTGGTCTCTATGGTTATCCCAACGCATTTTGTCAAGCTTCGTTCAGAATACCTGCAACAAAACAATTCTCTATTAAAACTGGGAAGTCGTGTTCTGAAAATGTACCAGATGGGTCCATGAAAACGATACACATCATCCCTATTTGTGAGTGAGGAGCATGCTCCCAGCTTCATTGAAGCCTAACGGTGGAACAAAACTCATTGGTAGCCTTTTTCCCCATCCACCCCATTTATCACTGGATGTCTAACTGAGACTAATTGTTCCAGCTAGTGTAACAATCCTCTGCTGATGACAAATGGTAAGTTACTGACCTATGAGAGAATAAAACAAAAGAAAATAGGAATCCAAAGCAGACTTGAAACAAAGTTCACAACGGGAAACTATAAATCAACACAATCTCCTACATCATCAGCAGGGGTCATATTCATTTCAACGTAAGAATCATTGCACTTGTCCCCAACATAGTAGTCGTCTTTCCAGCATAATATAGTGATTGTGTAACAGAGAACTGCAGCACAGGGAAGATATACAGTAAGAAGAAAACTTCCTCGTTTGGAGTGCCACAAAGATGATCAGAGGGCTGGAGCACCTCCCCTGCAAAGACAGGCTGAGGGAGCTGGGCTTGTTCAGACTGGAGAAGAGAAGGCTGCAGGGTGACCTCACTGCAGCTTTCCAGTCCACAAAGGGAGCCTACAAACACGAGGGGAGTCAACTCTTTACAAGGGTAGATAACAGCAGGACAAGGGGAAATGGTTTTTAGTTGAAGGAGGGAAGATTTAGGTTGGATGTCATGGGGAAGTTCTTTACCAAGAGAGTGGTGAGGTGCTGGAACAGCTGCCCAGAGAGGCTGTGGATGCCCTGTCCATCCCTGGAGGTGTTCAAGGCCAGCTTGGATGGAGCCCTGGGCAGCCTGGGCTGGTATTAAATGTGGAGGTTGGTGGCTCTGTCTGGGGTGGGGGGTTGGAGCTTTGTGATCCCTGGGGTCCCTTCCAACCCAAGGATCCGTTCTGTGATTCTGTGATTCTTTTGAAGCCATTTAGAACTGCAGAGATAATCTGGATAAGTCCCAAACCTGATGTGGGCAGGATTAACAGCAAGTCTCCAAGAAGCATACTGGCCTCTTTAATGGTCCCAAATGATGAAGATCTCAGCATTCACATTAAACGTCACTGAGGAGAGGATACCTTGAGTAAGAGAGACGTTGAGCTGATACCTGAAGGAATGCTGTGCACCAGAATCACAAGGATGACTAACCTCAGATCGTTATTAGGCATTTCATAAGGATTCGTCAACTGATTGCTGGCTCTGGATGGCTGGAAAGCTCCAGAGTTTAGCTTTCATCAAATTGGACCTCCATCACACTAACAGAAAAATATCACAATAAGAAAAAAAAACAAAAAAAAAACCCCAACAGGTAGATTCAGATCCCAAAGCAAAAATATTAATTCCATTCAGACCGATAAAGCCTAAGATATTTGGGGGGTAGACTATAATGGCTGTCAAAATTGGCATCTCAAAAAAGGCATAAAGCATTTCAGAGTTTGTGGCTCACTAATCTGACAGACTACCAGAACGCTGTTTATCATGTAGGGGAAAACACTGCCAATGTGTGATTCATTAACAGCAGATCAAAAAATGCTTCCTTTTAAAGACATTCTGTTTCCAAATAATTAAAAAAAAAAGAGAGAGAGAGAAGTTTTAGATAAGGAGAAAAAAAGGTCACCAAATAACTCACCCATTATGCCAGATGAAATGTGCCTGCATTAAGCACTTCCAATCATGGCTAGAAATACAGATGGGAGGCAAAAGTAATTATATTTCTCCCCCGGAATGAATTTATGATAGTTATAAAATGCTGAATCTAACAAACACCAACAGACCCCAACTACAACATCTACTAAGAGCAACAACAGGATGAAAGTTTGGTGCCATGGCTGCAAAAACTGTCTTGTCTATGCTGCAAGAAGTGGGTTTTAACCGGGACTAGAAAAGCAACACAAGAATTGGGGGGATGTGGCACTGATGGACGTGGTCAGTGGGCACAGGGGGGTGGGCTGGGGTTGGACTTGGTGGTCTTAGAGGTCTTTTCCAACCTGAATGACTCTGTGATTAACAAGGAAAGTAATGAACATCTTCATATCAGTATGCTCCCTCGGTAGCAAACATTCCCAGCCTGAGCCACACGTGCTCCAGCTCTTCCTGCACCTCCTGGGGACCCAGCAGCTTCCTTGCATGGGATCAAGGCATTAACCAGGAGATGCCTGCAAAGACAGAGCCAAGCACTGACTTCAGGTTTAATGCCTCTAAGGCTTTACAGAACAATACTGGTAAGCAGAAGGAGTGCAGTCTAATACTTTATTTTATTAGCATAAAAGCCTGAATCGAGTGGTCCATATGTAATGAAGACTAGAGATTCCCTTCAACTAACTAGAAAAGAGAGAAAAACACGTGACAGTCAACAACCCGAGGGCAGTTCTGGCAACACATTTTTATCATTTCCCGAACAGAGAAAAATAAATTTGACTTTTGTTCTCTCTCCTCATGACTTTTGAACTTTAAACACTCATTTGGATATTCAGCATGTTTTCCCTTTGCAAAAAGAGCAACTGTCTTCTGTTTGAAATTAGTACTAAATATATTGAATGCCAGGCTTTTATAGAAAGGGCCAACGGTGAGCTATGAAAGGGAGCCCAGAGACCTGAAAGGGGCAGGAAATACTATTTAAAACCAGCCTATGCCAGTGCAGCACCATTCTTTCTGAGAGGAAATGCTTCCTGCTATCCAACCTGAACCTGAAAGTTGTCCCTCAGCAATCTGGGAGCAGCAGATCCAGGAGAGCAGCTCTCCCAGTTGGCTCACGCAAGGTCTGTTTCAACATATCACCATCATGCATTCCAGAAATCTACTAAATTAATCGTGCTCAACTATACTCCCCTTGTGGCAGGTATCAGGGTGTCAGGCTGGATTCAAGGAGTTCTGTATATCATTCATTAGGTGCACCTATTATAATCCCCGCATCACTTTCATGCCTTTTCTCAGCACTGTCTCCAGTTTTTAAGCATTTTTGTTGCCTCTGATATCAAAAACAGCCAGAGAACTTTGCAGACACACCAGTACTAAATCCAGATGGGATATAATTTGCCTATTCCTATCCAATTTTCCACTATTTATACAGTCAAGGGTAATTTGGCTGCTGAATCATACAGAAAGCTCATGATAATGTGACTTAACTCCTAAGTCTTTTCTAGATATTTCGCTGCTTCTCGGAATAGAATCCTGCACCATTCCTAGAAAAACAGCTTTACATTTTCCCATAATAAAGCACCCATCTTGCTCATACACAACTTACTATAGGATACAGATTTATCGCTTATTGGCCCATCTCCGATATTGATAGCATCTGCCAGCCCTCAGAAATTACCACTTTAACACAAGTATTAAACACAAGGCCCAGAGGCAAAAACAACAGAATCCTATTAGAAATCATTCAGGTCAATGAGAATAATTTTCTGCTATGCCTGTTTTGAAAACCAATGCAATCAGTGACATGCTGTTGTCTCCTCTTTCTTAATGTGAAGATATCTCACTGTACCAAGCCAAATCTCTTGGAGAAGTTTAGGCATGCTACACTTAGACGTTCCAAAAAGCCCTGTAAGCTCTCTAACAGCATACAGTAACTTATCATCATAATAGAGATGATGGATTTGCTTTTACTTAATCTTTAAAAACAACAGACATCTAGCCACATATCCTGCAGGAATGGCATGCTAGCCAAAGAGCATATTAATAGGGAACAGATGCTATCCAACTAGGCAGAGAGGCTGAAAAGCAGATATCTACAGCTCCACAAAGAGTGACTTCGGGTCACAAGAGGTTAAGATGACCTTGACTGATGGCCCATGTGAGCACAGCCGTATTTCACCAAAGACCAAAAGAAGAGAGAGAAAGAAAGGCCTACAAATTCAGATGAACTCAACAAGTTGAGAACTCCACCGCCCCAGGATGGTCTCACATACACAAGTCCACAAGGTTAGCAGGTTTGTTCTGGTGGTAGGATTTGTGATGTGGATTTCTTCCAGAATCTGAGAATGCAAAGGAATTTTATCTTCCCAACCTCACAGTACTTCTCCTTCCATGGAACAGTCTGATTTGTTACCTGTGCAATGCCGAAGAATCCCAAGTAAGGACTGAAAATCTGTTATACTGCAAGAACAATCAGAAATCAAGAGAAGTGTGTAGCACAAGGTGACAGGGGCAATTTTAATAGCAGACCATGCAGAGTGCTGAATTGTGCAAATAAAATAGATGCCATACAAAAGAAGGAAACGAGATCCAGAGAAACCTTCAGATTAGCACAGACATACATGGAGTTAAGTGAGTTTTCAGTATGATTAGAGAACTGTCTGAAGCAAGATGAAGTGGAGGAAAGATTATTCATTTTAATCATTAGAGAATAGCTGAGTGTATTTTCAGACAAAGCTGGCACATAAAATAGAGCTTCAAATCAGAATCTGCCTCTTAAATAAGCAGGGATTTTAGATCAAAAAGTACCCACCTCTCCACCAGACGCAGCAGTTTGACATAGGGTTGCAGGTACTTTCTCATTTAGAGAAAAAACAGATGGCACAGCCCCGGCATAAAACAACTCATTTAACAAAGCCTCTGCTCTACCTCGATTAAACTTTGGTCTAGAGACAAAAGCCTCATCAGCTATGAGACCCGAACATCAAAGAATCAATTACTTACAATCCACACTACAGCAGCATCCGAACTCCCTGGCTGGCACCAGTGGCAGGATGCCATACAGTACAGAAAGATTTGCCATGTCCCACTGAGCCCAGGAAAGAAGAACTGTAAGAATCAAGCAAGCAGGTCAACACGTTGCGTGCACGGCGTGGTGATCACACACCTTTAAACCACTTCTTTGCTTTACAAGCTTCAAAGTGAGAAAGTACATAGAAGGAGGTACACAGAGAGGCAAAAGCAGAAAGTACAAGAAACTGCAGAAACAGTTAAAGGGCAGCACCAAAGGGAACCGATCACCAAGAGCAAGGAGTTTTTAGGGGTATTCGTCTGCATGGAAGGAAGGGAAGGATCTAGAAAAACTCATCCAGCCCAATAATCCCCTTCCAGATACTCCCATGTGACTTCGAAAGTCAAAGAACACCACCCTGAAGATGAAGATGGAGTAAATGATGCTGCTGCTCATACTACTGGATCAGCATCATTGCTAGCGAATCACTCAGCAGCAGCAGTCTCCACAAAAGATGGTGCTCCATACTCCACATCCCAGTCTCAACAGTGCCTCTGACTATAGGGAGCATTGCCCAGAGGAACCCTGAACTGCTGGTGCTCCAGAAAGGCAATGGCATTTATATAGATGGAATTAAGACAAAAGAAGACACCGATGGCTTCTGAAGAGCAAAGTGCTGCTAAAACACACAAGTGCCCAACACTCCACGTGCTCACCTGTTCTCAAATGACCTCCTTTTTCTTGATCTGTAATAGCTCTGCTTTATTTACAAGGGTAGACAGTGATAGGACAAGGGGGAATGGTTTTAAACTGAGACAGGGGAGGCTTAGGTTGGATGTTAGGAGGAAGTTTTTCACCCAGAGGGTGGTGACGCACTGAACAGGTTGCCCAAGGAGGCTGTGGATGCCCCATCCCTGGAGGCATTCAAGGCCAGGCTGGATGTGGCTCTGGGCAGCCTGGTCTGCTGGTTGGCGACCCTGAACACAGCAGGGGGTTGGAACCGGATGATCATTATAGTCCTTTTCAACCCAGGCCATTCTATGGTTCTAGGATTCTATTACTATGCCAATCTCTGAAACACAGCTAGAGTAATTAATTCAGCACCTACAATTTCCTGCTAGTAGACAAAAGAGGTGGCAGCTTACTCACCAGCCATCTTTCAGAAGTTGTATTTTTGATGATTGCCCAGAGCAGATATTTCAGAGTGTTCAACTTCCAGTTATTTGGCTTCACACAGCTCTCTTTTCATTGCAGCATTTCAGAGTTGCCTTTATCACCACTACCAGGAGTATGGGATACTGCTGTGGTTTCTTAACAGCATCAGTTCCACAAGGTTCAGTTCTCACATGCTGAAAAACTTGGTTACCTTAAATAATTTACTGACTAAAATATAACTTCCCAATTTTGATAAAGTAGCAGTATTTGCATCTGCTAGAATAATATTTGCCTCTTTTGCCTCCTAACACGCAATTTCACTCCCTCCTGCTTCAATACCTGTCTGGAACAAAGACGTACCAATGCTGGCATGGAGGAGATGGTGGCCATTACTGGGTTAATTTCTGCATCACTCACAGCTTTCACAGAGCCTTCACTGCGGGTGAAGGAGAAGTGAGTGAAGGGGCTCACGCGAGATTATTTCCAACACCATAATCACTGCCTGTCCCCAAAGGGCACGTGAGCAGGGCCTGAAAGGCTTTTCTTAGCTCAGGAGGTAAAAATAAGAAAGGCTGTGAGCAGGAACCCTGACGGGACCTCTGACATCGGTGCCTGATGCTGTGAGCTCCCATCCATCAAGTTCAAGGAGACAGCAATACAGATAATGTTTTTGCCAGCTACAAATTACTAGCAAGCTGTAACTGAAAACACCAGGATGAATAAGGATATGCTAGAGTGAAATATTTCGAACAAGAGAAATTGCATATGCATGGTTCTACCCAGAGCCAAGTTACAACCTCTGTTTTCCCTCTCCTGTCAAAGCTAAAGGTTTGAGGGAAAAAAACATCCTAGAAATAAGCCTTAAATGGGAAGGAGAGTGCTTATCTCCTCCTCCCTTCTGCCAGCTCTCTGCCCTTCTCAAACCTGTCTCGGTGAGCAGAGCCAAGCGGCAGCACTGGAGGCTGAACTCTTCATGCTTCTCACAGAACACGGGCTGCAGGACGAGTGCCAGCCTCCTGGCACTGCAGCCAATGGAGACACAAACCACAGAGCTGCCTTCAGACAGCAGCTGGAACGCCACTAACACACTGACCTGCTCTAGAGGGGGAGCAATGAGCCCCAGTAACACCAGCAGTCCCTTGGGCAAGCCCAGAGCTCGGCTGTGCCCAGCTCTCCATCCAACGATGGCTGGTTGCAGCACAAGCAGGGAAAGCTGCGGTGGTTCTTTCCTACAATACCTCTGATCTTCTCTCCAGGGATGTCAGTAGCAGTAGGTACCATTGGCACTTGGCAGCTCCGTGCAGAGTTTTTTCCCACAGATGTGTTCAGTCACTCCCTACAGCCCACCTGCGCATGCCACTGCATTCACCCTCAATTCCCCTTTCATCTGGGGGTCCCAGTCCTGAGGCTGTAGGAGATGATCAATAATCACCTGTCCTCCACGATAGGCCAGGCTTTACAGATCCTCTATAATATCACTCTATGGTATTTCCCCCCATTTGTACAGCATCGTTTTTCTTTCCCCCTGCCTAAATATTAAAAAGAAGAACCAAGCACAGTTCAAGCTGACGCCTGCTGAAGTTCAAGAAGACACTGCTGAACAACGCAGGAGCATAATGATATTTCCCATTCCGCTCTCCCAATTTTCTTCCTTATAATTCCTCATGCTGAGCTGGTCTTTTAAGTAATACTGAAACACAAGCCTGTGCTTCTCACAGTCACCTGGGCTCCTGGGAAGCAATAGCCAGCTTGGAGCTCATTGTCCTGCAGCAGAACAAGAACCCTTACACACACTGTTCTTCATCTGCACTGATTTTCACCTGGCCCCTCACCTTCCCACCCAGGGAAATTCTTCTGGGACACCAACTATTGACTTTCCTCTGTTGTAAAAAACGGTGACTTAATCCCTCTCAACTTCTTACCATCATTAATGCATGCAAGACCTTTAATCTCACCCCACAATCTTCAGAAGGCTTCAGTGAAAGACCTGACTGAGGGAAATCCACATGAAGTTTCACTTATTTATCAAACACTTCAAAGACAACCACTACAGCCTAGAAGTTCCATTGAACCTCGGACCATTTCAAGTAGCCCACGCAGTTCCAACCCCATGCCATGGATATGGTTTCCAACCACTAGATGAGGCTGCCCAGAACACCATCCAACCTTCATCACGAGCCAAATAGTTTCAAGTTCAGACGTGAATGTTGGTTAAAAATAGTACAGATCCCAAACCACATCCATCACACGTATGGAAGATGCAGCTAGCCCAACACGCTATGCTGAGTGTTCCAGCCTGGGTTTCCAGCAGCCAGGACAGCCAGTTCAATGAACCATATGCGATCACAATAAAGGTGAACTACCTACGCAGTCAACCAGCTATTGTAATATTGCTACCCTTGCTCCCAGGATGCTTCCACAAACTCTTCACCTCCTTTGATTACCGCTAATAGCATCTGAAAATGACAATTAAAGAAAGGAAATCATGAATGAAATCCATAAGGACATCCATAAGGACTTTTCACAGAACTGTGAATAGGAGCTATGGAAGAAGTTTGGGGAAGAGCTTTGGAAAAGAGGAGGCTCAGGAGAGACCTCATCACTCCCTACAACTCCCTGAAAAGAGGTTGTGAGGTGGGAATCAGCCTCTTCTTGCAGGTAACAGTGGTAGAACAAGAGGTGATGGCCTCAAGTTGTGCCAGGGGAGGTTCAGGTTGGATATTAGGAAACATTTCTTCTCAGAAAGAGCAGTGCTGCAGTGGCACAGCTGCCCGGGGAGGTGGTGGGGTCACCATCCCTGGAGGTGTTCCAGAACTGTGGGGATGTGGCACTGAGGGACGTGGGCAGTGGTGGGGCTGGGTTGGGGTTGGGCTTGGTGATCTCAGAGGTCTTTTCCAACCTTAATGATTCTATAAGTGATTAAGATGACCAGAAGCTTGAAGGCATTATGAAGACCTGGACTTCCTGGTTGGAAGGGACCTCAAGGATCACGAAGCTCCAACCCCCCCGCCACAGGCAGAGCCACCAACCTCCCTATTTAATACCAGACCAGGCTGCCCAGGGCCCCATCCAAATTGGCCTTGAACACCTCCAGGGCCAGGTTGCAGGTTACAGAATCCTCCTCTTTGTTTTAAGCATCAGTCCTTTGCAGCATGGCAGCCTTGGACCCACACAGAGGGAGAAAAGCAAAAGGTGTAATTGTTGGCTGCAGTTGGTTAATACTTCATCTTGGTCTTTTTTTTGTCTTTCTGGTATCTTTCCACCAGGCAACGCATAATTCAAAAAGAAGTGGCTTTTTATCCCCATTTTAACTGTCCCTTATGTGCATTCCAATACAATTTCATTTGACCTTTAGTTAAATTCCACCTCCACCAGGCAGTCGATACCTGCTGTTCCCACAGGACATGTTTTACTCCAGGTCCCTTTCTCTTCTCATCCAAGCACACAGAAGCAGACATCGCATCCCACGAGCAACAGACGATGTCACCGCAGTGACACCCAGATGCAGGCAGCTCGTCAGCCTCCTCCATGCAGCCAAACAAAGACTGTTAGAAAACCCACACTGGGAGATGCCCACCATTGGCTCCTGGATTTCTCACATCTTTGCCGTGCAATTTAGTTCAGGGAAACTTGAAAGAACAACAATTTAAATGCCTGTTACCGAATCAATATGAACAACGATCAAGTCATAATTATATAGACAGCTTACCGCAGAATAGTCAATATGCAGTTATAGACACAGGCTAAAAAGGGGCTGGGGAGAAAAACGCTTAGATCTGAAATTATGAAAGAAGTGATGTGACATTCTGTTTTATTAAATCTAAACTGAAGTCGAAGCTTTCCTTGCTATAGTTGATGAGAAAGATTGCACTGGGTGAGACTCGTGCGCATTACAAACAATCCCATTCCAATTTCAGCCCTGATATCGACTCACCGTGTGGCCTAGGGAAAGTTGCATATTCTTAGTAACCACCACTTCCTTGCTGTTATTGAGGAACAGCAGCACTTCTGCCACTGCCCTGCACACCGTTCTGACAACTAAATGCCCTAAGAGCTACTGCTGCACAGAGTCCAGAGCAGACCTCCCTTTGTAGCTCCTGCACCCAACCCATGGCACACAACTCAGCTCGCCCCCGCCTGACATTCTGATAAGAACTGAAGGAAGGAAAACAGCCTGATTGCTGCTTTGAGGAAACAAAGGGATCGTAGCAATGAAATTATAAGCGGAGCTAATAAAAAGCAGTCATCAGCCAAAACTGCCAGCAAAAAGCTGTGGTTTAGCTGATCTTCGCTTGCCAAACTAACTCCTTCACCTACAAAGCAGCAATAGGATCTCTCTCCAAAAGGTGCTGCAAAAAGTAAACGTACTTTTCTTTTCTCAACGACGTGTTCAAGAAGACACTTGTTGCAGCACACTCCAAGAGTTATTTCCTGGGCTCCATTTGTCACCTGTCACAGCTCCAACCAACAGCTACAGAGCTTTAATGAGCAATTTTCCACCCCGCTTTGGGAAAGTAATTCAGCTTCTTGCTTCCTACCACTGCTCCTCCTCCCTGCAAAGGGCACACCTGGATCACACCGAGATGAATACAGAGCAGAGACCACATAAAACAAGGAGAAAGGGACTACGAGCGAAGTGAAGCTAGTGAATGGGCATTTGTGTTGGACAAGTGGTTTGGGACAGGAGGAGGTGAAAAAACAGGTGGAATATGAGGAAAAATTTAATCTCATAGAGTGGTGATGCAGTGGCACAGCTGCCCAGGGAGGTGGTGGGGTCACCATCCCTGGAGGTGTTCCAGAACCATGGGGATGTGGCACTGAGGGATGTGGGCAGTGGCACAGTGGGGTGGGCTGGGGTTGGACTTGGGGATCTCAGAGGTCTTTTCCAACCTGAGTGATTCTGTGATTGCCTGCATCACATTCCAGGAGGTTTTCAAAAGCAAACAAGCCACGCTCTGCATAGCACTGTGCTGCTAAATAGCCATAGGAAAACCACTTCATGACATCCTTCTATGAAACTGAAGATTAAACCTGCCATTTTTGCATGCGTACTGCACCATCATATTGCTAGAAAATGACTTTTCTTTGAAACTAGTTTTGTGCTGTTAAAAGGCAGTGGATCTCAGGTTACAACACCAATGAGGCAAGCACAGCACTGCAGTGGGAACGACAAACAACAGCTCCGTTTTACCAGCACATTTTAATTTGGATCAGAAAGCAA
This sequence comes from Gallus gallus, assembly GCF_016699485.2. Classification (NCBI taxonomy): domain Eukaryota; kingdom Metazoa; phylum Chordata; class Aves; order Galliformes; family Phasianidae; genus Gallus; species Gallus gallus. Next base: position 105,577,716 of record NC_052534.1, read on the forward strand.
TTGCTGCCAAAAGAAGGACAAAAGGCAGCACGGGTCACACAGGAGGTCCCCAGGGTGTGGGACATCCATCAGGGACTGCTTCCACACCGCACCCAGGCAGCACAACCTCCCATAGAGGGGTGGCTCCTGCTGTGATGCCCAGGGAGGTGCGATGCTTTCTGTGTCAGAGACACCCAAGGAGGTTAAGGCAGCAAGGCGATTTAGCACACGATGCATCTTCTCTTTGTGCCCTTACCTCCGGAACAGCAGCAGGATTTGAACTAGAACTGTATAATAAACACTCCAAACTACATTCGTACAGGTGACCGTGCCATGAATCGACTCCATTCCCAGTCCCCAATCCCACCTGACCGCTTGGATCCCATCCCACCATTAACATTTTAGTGCGGGTCGACGGAGAGCTTGTTCTGCTTGCCAAATCACACACACACGGCGGCGAAGCAGCAAAAAGGAGAGAAGTATTCCCTTTGGCAGGTGTTCAGCAGTAATTTGCTGAAAATGGACAAAAAGAAAAGCATACTGAAATTCATTATTTAGCTTTGACAATGTCATGACCGCTACGGCCACCGTCCTTTCCACCGATGTAGAAGAAAGACAGGTTTACAAATAGGGCTGAGTTTGGTGTAGCTCCGATGTCTGTTAGGAATAAACATGTGGGTATGGATCCCTCCACCTGCAGTCAGTGTTGGAGCACCAACCTGAGTATTTAACACCAGGAAAAAAAAAAATGCTGCGGAAATACTGAACAGGACAGATAAGAGGAGAGGCAATCACTGTCCATGGTGACGGGAGGAAAAAGATAAACAGCTACTCGTAGCAAGATTAGGATGCAATCTGATGGAAGGACTTTCACTCCTGCACCTTCCAAATCACACCTCTGCAGCCAGAAGTGGGGTCTTGTAGTAGGAAATAAGCCAGGCCAAAATAAGAGGGAACCTATTAATGCCTATCAACTTTGGGGTGCATCTCAAATTCCGCCAGTGGGATATAAGCCATACCGAAGGCATTTAGGGGTAGATACTCTCCAAAAAAAAAGCAGGTTTTAACAGCAAATGCTGCTCCTGCACCATGGGAGGGTTGCATCAAAAGCTGGAAACAAAGAAAATCCGCCCACCTCTCTATAACATTAGGAACCAGGCTCCAAATCCCTGGGAACAAAAGGAAATTTGGGCAGAATCTCTGTTGTGAATGATCTGGCACCAAACCAGCAGCCAGTTATCTCCTGCCTGGCACAGCAAAGGGAGGGATGTGACAGACGAGCTTGGATGGATACGGCCACAGCTATTTGTTGCTGCCTCCTCCTATCTGCTCCCTGCTCTGCCAGGAGCTGCTGCCTGCACAGCGGGAGTTGCAGAGTGGGCAAAGTACCCCCACACCCCCGTTGCCCAAATTCCACTTGCAGTAGGGCTTAAACCAGCAATTAAAGCAGCTTGTGCCGGAGCTGCAAGAGCTTACCTGTCACAGCACCTACTCATTACAGTGAGTGAAGAGGTAAGAGCTGACTATCCAATTTGGGCAATTTGCAGCAGGGCAATTTGCAGCTCCATTCATCTGGCACAGGGTGAGCTCTGCCAGCTGATGGGTGGACAACTGCTTCGGAAGCAGTCGCCTCAAGCAGAGGGTCGAGGTAGATAAAGGAGAACACTGACCTCCAGAATCATTCCAGCATCAGTCGCTGGGGCCCATGAGTCAGAGCCCTCAGTCACCATCGCTGGAGTCCCAATTAATACTCAGAAAGCACAATTTAGATACATCAGCATAACAAGCACCATGTGCCTGTTGAGACACCTGGGCTGTAGGTATTCCTTAGCCTCTGCTAACCCCAAGGGAAGGCACGTGTGCTCAAACCTCTTTCCTTAAGATTCATGGTGAACTACAGTTTCTTACAGAGGGAAGAGAGAAATACAAGCACAAGGTGAGCAGCACAGGCACAACACACTCACCTGTCACCCTATACAGCATTACTGCACGGCTGTGCCCTAAGAGGCAACCAAGAGGAGACGAGTTAAACCTTGCTAAAACTATAGCAACATTCAGCAGAAACCCGCATCTTACAAAACTCCTCCAGTCCTAAAAATGGGAAATTTAAAGCAGACCTCAACTTTGACAACAGTGACCTTTTAGAGACGGGTTTATTCTTTGCTATTGTAAAGCAAGATTAGGAATTGCTCAGAGGCAGTCAGCCTGCACGAGCACCATTTCTCGCAGAGAAATTGCAGCTTCTATTATGATTACTGATACATGAACTGGATGATCTTTAAGGTCCCCTCCAACCCAAACCATTCTACAGTTCTATAATTCTAATATATGGATCTTTTAAGAAAGCACAGCATCTAATAACCTGACCAAACCCATTTTTCACAGGTTCTCCTGAGCTGGTGCACTCAAGCTTCCAGATGGGTTTGAGAATGCATCAGGAGCACCACATATCAAACCAACCACAGAACCATAGAATCACTGAAGTTGGAAAACACCTCTAAGATCACCCAGCCCTCCCCCACCACACCCACTGCCCACATCCCTCAGTGCCACATCTCCGTGGTACCTGAACACCTCCAGGGATGGTGACTCCAACACATCCCTGGGCAACCAAGTGCTGCTGCAACCACCAGTGTTGGAGGTTCTTTTCCCCTCAGACAGGCTAACGGGTCTTAAAACTGGAGATGCAACCCAACCTCAAAGAGCAGTTATTTAAAACCTGCGTACTCTCTTTGGGAGAAGGCCCTCAAGCAGCTGGATCCATCTGCTTCCAGTCTGCCAGAAGATGAGCGTGGCTGTTGGGATGCCTACAGGAGATCTCCAGGGACACAATGAAAACATTTGTGACAGAGGGAGGCACTGCTGCTTGCTCCCCAGCCCAGCTGAAGGTGCAAACACAAATCATAGAACCAGTAAGACCCATTGGGTCTTTTCCAAGAGACAAAAGCAAGGCATGACAAGCCTGAGCAGAGGGGCACTTACAGCGTTGGCCAACACCAGGAGCTGCAGCTGCTCCACAAAGAACCCAGCACAGCCAGCTGTGCTCTGTTCTGGGTGTCAGTGGCTAATGCACATGGAAAACGAGCCTTGGTTAACAGACCTGTTACGGAAACAGTTCTTATGCTTGCTGTATAGCCAAATATCCTTACATAAATACCAGGTATACAAGATGCTCGTGTTGCAGAGAGGCTCCAGCAGTTCTATTCCCTTCTTACCTTGCTTCTAGGAACATGACTTACAAGGAGATGGAACATCAGTAAAAAAACAGGACGCTGTTAAAACCAGCATTTGACAAATACTTCCTGTGCATTTTAAATACACTGAGAGAAGCCAGGCTTAAAGCTGCAGTGCAAGGAGCTGCATGGGAGCGCAGTCCAGACGGACCTTTCTGAGTCCTCCTGCAGCCCCAGTCACTATTTAAAAGTCAGATCCTGGCTGAGAAAAGAGGTGCTCAGCCCCCAGGGTTAAGTGGTGAGTCACTGTTGCAGTTAAATATGCCCAGCACCTCTAATGACTCACAGGTCAGGTGAGAGGAGCAAAATGCTGGGGAGAAGTTATTTTCATTTACATGTGGATTTTACACCTTCATGGTTCACGTTTTCATCGTCCTCACCAAAGAGCAAAGGCAGATAAAGTCTCTCCTCATCCCGTGGCCAGCTTGCTTCCGAAGCAAACCACAGCACCTTAAGCAAACCACAGCACCTTGAGCAAAGACTTCTGTCTGAATAGTCTACCAAGTGTTCACTGCCTCAATGGGAAGGAACTGCAGAAATATCAGCAACACCTTCTCAAGGAATTTGTTTCCTTCCTCCACTTGCAACAGATTCTCCCTGAAAGCCTCACAGATTCTCTGTTTACCTTTTAGAAATCACAGTTTTGGTTGACCAGTTCTTGTACATAAGATCACTTCTATGCTCATCCATTACAAAAAGAAAAACTGAGCTCTTCAGGTTGATTTATGAACAAAAAAGAATCTTTCTACTGCTTTATAAATACAGATGTGAAGGGAGTTCTTCACATCTCCCAAGTTAGTTGCCCCAGTCTACCCATGAGTTTAGAGCAGCAATCTAACTTACTGCTTCGAGCCACCCCATGAAGATTTCTGCACTCAGAGTTTGGGGTTTATTTATCCCACAGCAGCTGGCTGCAGCCTCACTGCCCCGAGACAGCTCACTCCCTGTGTGCACTGCTGGCTTTCCAGCTGTGGGGCTTACCACGTGGCCTGATTGACTGTAAGACTCCAGATCTGCAAGCAAGCCAGGAGCCAGCTGAGATCGTCAGCAGGAGTCCAAGGGCCAACACCATCTGAGGACTTATTTCTTCAGTCAGACACGCACTGCTGGCTTGGTGAGGAGCAGAAGATACCTCCAGGCAGGCTGCAGTCACAGTGCTGAAACCACATGGGGTCACATCCCTTTTATCTGATTACCTGGGACTGCGTGCTGCAGTAGGGTGGTGAAGACAAAGTATTCTACGAAGACAAACTCAAAATTACGTCAAGAGGATGAGCCCTTTGATGCTGCACAATTCAGCCAGGGTCAGCTTACCTCTGTCACTGCAAAGACAGCATTTGACGTGGAAGCAGACCACGAGTTTAGGACAAAGTCAAGAAATGAGTGGACTGAAGGGGAGAACAGTTTGCAGCTAGGGGCACTGAAGCCCTTACAGGTAGATGATGGCTTGATCAAAGGTCATGCTTCAAAATGCTTCTAAAGGAACCAGCCTGGCTGAAGGTCTCTTTCCCATGCAGGAGATCACTGTACAAAATCTGAAAATGACTGTTTTGACGCAGAGGAAAAATTTCAAGGTTGCCATGCTCCCATTAAAAAGAAGGGGTGAGAGACCAGATCCCAGGTTACAGACAAACAAACCAGGAAAAAATATCACCAGTATGGCTTCTATTAATGGAAGCTGTGAGGAAGAAGGGCTGAACCCTCAAGTACAGAGAGAAACATGTAAAGCTGCATTTATTTATTCCAAGTGTCATTGACCATCACAAAACAGCACCGCAGTGCCACAGTACAACAGCTGTATGTAAGAAGCTTAAAAAGGTCTGATTCATCCCAAACATGATTTTCGTGCCTCTAGAATACTTATGAAATGCAACTTGAGTAACTCCCACATAGTTCCATTTACTGAACATTTAACATGAATTTTATGTTAAAACATATATATATATAGCTTTATTTATCTGCTGGAAAATAAGAAAACCCACATTGTTAGTGCAGGTTTTCTCACGTTGCTCACTCTGTGTACTTGCAAGGCAAGTTTTCATATGCACCTAAAATTACTTGGTGACACAGCCGGTGTCGTAATTAGTTTCTTCAGTCATCTGCAGAGCAAAGGACAGACTATACCAAAAGCAATTTCATCCCCAGTAATATTAGCGAGGCACCTGCAGCAGAAAGCAGTGAGTAACCAAGTCCTGAGCCACCTGATGTACACAAAGGCACGGCACCAAACTGAACAGCCAGCCTGCAAACTCCTCCTCTCTCCCATAGGAGCTGCTCACAATCAGAGCAAAAGAATGCAGTTTGTTTCTCAACCTGTTAGTGATCCTATGGCCTCCATGGTTCCTCTTGCAAAGAGCAGCACAGCGCTTTTTGTCTGGTCATTGAATGAGAAAACAATAATAATAATAACAATAGAGGAAAAAACAGAGGCAGTTTTTCACCCAGAGGGTGGTGACGCACTGAACAGGTTGCCCAAGGAGGCTGTGGATGCCCCATCCCTGGAGGCATTCAAGGCCAGGCTGGATGTGGCTCTGGGCAGCCTGGTCTGCTGGTTGGCAATGCTGCACATAGCAGGGGGTTGGAACTGGATGATCACTGTGGTCCTTTTCAACCCAGGCCATTCCATGATGATGAAAAAAATAAAAGAGCAGAAGCGTTTGCTGCCCTCCAGAGGAAAACCAAATGAAATTACAGCTTTGAAATATGAAGGTAGACACGGGGCCAGACAAGGGCTACTCCTAACCAGTTTTAAAACCGATTGCTTCAGAAGCTGACAGTGATATCAAGGAAAAACCACTGCACTGAGATACGACAACAAGGCAGTGAACGAACTCAGACTGTCAGCAGCGATGACCACCACATCTTAACAGCTCCAAAACATCACATCCTTCTCGTTTTAATCGTCAGTTCTACCCTGCGAAACGCAGTGAAAGTTGTGCGTTTGACGAACCAAAGCACGCGTCCGTGAAACAGCCTCTGATTTTCACTTCACCTACTGTAAAATGAGGAGAACATCTCCCTGTCACTCAATCACTGCAAGGGTAACTGCGTTGGAGAGTGCGAGGGGCGCAGAGCTCCGGAGCAGTGACGCTCTCGGGGCTGAGTCATCCCTTACGGGAGCTGACGTCTGGCCTCCCTCCAAGCCGGGATCAGTTCCCCTTCCCAGTGAAAGGCAATAAATCCCATGGCAATGTGATTCGTCACAACTCCAAATCAAGGTGATGAGGCATAAAAGGCTGAAGTCCAGATGGAATGCCAGAAAATTAGAAAAAAGCTTAGCACTTCCTACCTGAGAAAACAGATAAAGCGCAGCGCTACGCGGTACGCACAGCAATGCTGGAAGCTGAGCTATAAATACTCCGTGCCTAAATATATATTGGGATAAATCTTGCCTGTCAAAAAATGAGACCCAAATGTTTGTATTCGGTATCCCCTGTTCTTACAGCGGCTCGAGAATACTTTTAAATTATTACATTAACAAAGACCAAGGTCCTTACTTGACAGCCTCTGCTACGTTATTGGAGGTGTGACCCGACAGCGCATCGTGAAGGTTTCGGATGAAGTAATCCCTGTAGTCTTCAGGCAAGGCCATGAAAGTTCCACCCATCACAATGAACTCCACTTTATCCACGCTGTGACCCAACTGCTTCAGCTAGAGAAGAACCAGTGAAAAACGAGCAGTTACTCAGCTGAACAACCGCCCCATCTCCTACCAATGAGAAACCATTCCTACTTTTGTAAAGGCTTCTTACAATCCTTCAAGAAACCCAGGGATTAATTCTTCTTGCACAGTGCAGACGCTGTGCCCCGTGCAACAGATTTTCTTGACAAAGCAGAGTAATTTGAGCACAGCAGCTTGCCAGTGTAGTTACAAGTGTTCCAATATGAAGCTGACTTAGATATGGCCATAGGAAGTTTCCTCACTTCTTCACTCCATGTAGAACTGGCCTTGAAAGCTTGTGGAGGAAAAAGGAGACTACACTGAATCCACAGCAAATTTTCCAATGATTTGGAGATAAAGAGCAAATCAGGAAAAAATGGAACAGGACTGAGAATCACAGGACTGAAAATCAGATCTTTTAATCCTCCGGTGAAGACAGAAGTAAAGAATTACTTTGGGAGGCACTATCAGAAATATATTCTACACATAAATAGTGATCAAGAACCAGCAAGTGGGATAAAAACTCTGGAAGACTGTTGTAATAGGGTCTCCCATCAGTAATCGAGTGCCATTCAAAAAAGATGACACCTTAGAAGAGGTTCAAAAGTTGTCAGTTATCTAGTGGGAACAACGGCAGTTAGACAACTAAAAGGTCTGAAAATAACTCCTCTATGGGGATCAACCACAGAATCGTTTGAGTTGGAAGGGACCTGCAGAGGTCACCTGGTCCAACCCTCCTGCAATGAGCAGGGACACCTACAGCTCCATCAGACTAACTCATACTTACAGGAAATGGAAAAGCTGAGGTCGAAAGGGACCCGTGAAGGTCACACAGCCCAACCTCTCTGCTCAAAGCAGCAATTTGTTTAGCACTGTGGTTGTACAGGCATTAAGGATCTTCAAGGACAGAGACTGCACAGCCTCTCTGGGTCCCTGTGTCACTGTCCCTGCTCCACCACTCACACAGCACATGAGCACTTCCTGCTCAGAGGGAGCCTCGTGGCCTTCTCCTTGGGAACCCAGAATTGGACACAGCCCTGCAAACATGACTTCAGCAACGCTGAGGTGAGAGGATGGATCCCTCCCTTGTCCTGCTGGCAGCACTTCCAATGCAGCCCAGCAGGCTGCTGGCCTTTGCATAAGGGCACAGCTCTGCTCACTTTCAGCTTGGTGTCCACCAGGACCCTTTCTATCAAGCTACTTCCCAGCTGGGTGCCCCCAGTTCTGTGTTGTCTGTGCACTTGGTGACGGTGTGCTCTGCCCCAGCACCCAGCTCATACACAGAAAGGTCCACTACTACTGCCCCCACCATCACAGAGTCACAGAACCTCAGAATGGTTTGGGCTAGAAGGGATTTTAAAGCCTATCCAGTCCCAACAGCCTGCCCTGGGCAGCCCAGAGCTGCAGCCAGCCTGGTCTTGGGCACCTTCAAGGATGGGGCACCCACACGTCACTGGGCAGCAGTGCTGGGGCCTCGCTGCTCTCTCTGTGGCAAATTTCCTCCTGGTGTCTAATCTAAATCTCCCTCAACCTATATTGACAGGTGGGGTATACCGCTAGCAATGTGCTTCCAGTTGGAAGAAGAGCTGCTCATCACAACCCATCCCACGCACCATTCTGGGCAATTCAAAGCATTATCGTTGTTTTCATCCCAACCACAACATGCTCCCCTTTCACTGTAAAAATGTACCTGTTCCACTCGATGTCTTGTCTGGAGATAGGGGTCGTACCGAGCCCGAATGGCCCTCATGGATGTAGGCTACAAAAACACAAAGAGAAGCAACAGTTATCCAAGGAGAGTCCTCTAGAGCTCAATTAAACACTCCTTAAGCTAAATACAGACCTTCATTTGAAGCCCCTAACTTCCTTTCTATATGACCAGCTGATGGAAGCCTATTAGCAATCCTCAAAGATAAGGTTCTAAAGTATCTTGCACATCATGCACTGGTTTGTTATTTCATATCAGTTATATTAACAGCTCTAAAGAATAAGGACTCATTTAATCCTGCACAACTCCCACATGCTGGTGGTACTAAACAAGTGACTAAAACATATCCAAAACAACCTGAATTACAAAGCAGTTACATATATACAGGATTGTTCTGCTTTGTGCTAATGTTTAAGAAATGAATTTCAAGTCATTGAAAAATGAACAACCAGTGGGAAAAAACAAAATCATACTAAAAGGATGCTGCATCACCAGTTACCAAATTAATCCAGACTGCATTTTACAACTTTGTATCTGTGTAATGGCTGTGAGCCTTTTGTGTAGTCAGAATAACTTAGTCACAATGACATCTTTCAGCAGACAAAAGGAGAGAGCTATTTTGGTTTAGCTCACTAAATGTATTAGTGAGGTATCACTGCAGACACAGAGACACATTCTCAGATCAGGATATTCTAAGACCACAGATGGAATTCCAGAGGCACTACCTCAATAAGTGGCTTTCTTCAAGAGCTTGACCTTGGTTAGACCATGGGGTGCTGCAGGTTTGCAGGACTGAAGGCAGGTCCAGTAACACAGGATGCTCAGGTCATTATCCAGCTAATGTCTGAGTACCATTGAGAACTGAGATGCCAAAACCTCCTGGATCCCTACTGCAGTGTTTGATGAGCCTCGTGTTAAGATATTCTTACATTAAGTCACAATTATCCATGTTCCCAGACATGCTCATTGCCTCCCATCCTTCCAGTGGGCAGCTCCAAGAAGGGATATGACTCTGCCTTCTCTGTACCCTTCCCTCAGACCCTTCCAGAGCCACAGGCAAACCTTTATGTTTTTCCTGGACTGTTTTGTTAGGAAAAAATCTGACACAGACTGATAACTCTTGCTGAAATGAATATTAGCTGTGGTTGTACAAATTGCACGCAGCAGTGCCCCAGGGGAGTCAGTAATGTCACCTTCAACTGCTCTTACTCACTCGTCACCTACCACAGCTGGAAACTCAAGCTAACAGCTGTTCTCACACCACCAGGTCCCACACAGCTGCAGTACAGGAGCAGCACTTGCCCTGCTCAGAGTCACTGCTCTACAGCACAGTACGCACAGAACAGCAGCAACAGAAGTGAAGTGAGGGGAAAAAAACCAACTGCTGTAATAATTAAGAAGTTCCAGTCTTGTAGCTGAGCTGCTTTGGATCTCTGCATTTACAAAGCCTGTTATTGTTTGCAAAAACATGGGTGAATTTGTAGAAGTAATGAGCAGCCTAATCCAAGAGTACAGAGAGGGCAGGCACAGCATTGTGGCAGACAGAAGTAATACCTCATATCCAGTGTAAGACTGCGTTGAATATTCAAAATCAGAATCAGGGCCACCTGGGCAGTATCTGCAAATATGAAAAGACAAAAAAAAAACAACAACCAGGCATCAAACTCATGCAGTTACAACAACTGTTACCTGTCTGAAGTACAATATATAATATAGAAGGGTGCATGCAAAGCAGGCACTGCTCTGACAATCCCAACTCTCATTAGAAAGGCAGGGGAACGTGAATGAGAACGAGGAAATCAAAACCAATCCAGATCTGTCAAATGACTACAGCCACACAAAACAAGCTGGTAAGAAAGAAACAACGTGCCCAGAGAGGTGGTGGTACTCAGTCCCTGCAGACACCCAGGATCAGGCTGGACAGGGCTCTGAGCTGTGGGTGCCCCTGCTCACTGCAGGGAGTGGGACGGATGGCCTTTAAAGGTCCCTTCCAACTCAAACAATTCTATGATTGGTATTAAATGACAACTGCTGTCTCGCCAGGTTGGTCTGAAACTCTTTGACAGAGCAAGAAAGACTTACAGCAATCACAACGTGACTGCTAGCAACGAGAGGACTGGTAGATGGCAGACAGTAATTAAAAGGAAAATAAATTTATTCTGAAGTATCCTCAGCTTTCCTTTGAGAGCTATGGGATTAATGGCCCACCTACAGTCACTGTGCAGTCAAACACAACCTGAGGCAGGAAGGCTGACAGTGCATGTACTGAACGCAGCCAACAGACAGGTAACGGAGCTGTCAAAACACCACCTCTATCAAACCAGAAATATAGAGTTCACAGCACAATGGATTCGTTTCCTCACTGCCTGCCCTGCAAACTCAACCCAAATCATCTGTCACCATTATAAAATTAATGACCAAATTAGCACGGCCGAATTAATTTGCTGGTGAAGTCTGGGCAGTTCAACCGAAGAGACTTCATGTACGTCATTACCTGCAACATCTCAAACACAACGGCTGCTCATGCGAAAAAAGAACGAATGGAGCCAGCTCGCCCTGTGAGGCAGCTGGTACTGAGATGCACTGACGTCTCAGAAGTCACAAGTGGAAGAGAAAAGCAATGTTTTTAAACAGATGAATTGATACGCTCGGGAAGGAAAAAACCCACAAAAAAACAGATGAGACTTCAGGAGCACAGAACCGTAGGTCAAAAAACAGAGGCAACATATTTCAAGGTAAATTGAGCTTGGGTTCCTCAATTCAAATAAAACTCTGAAGCTATTCCCTTAATACCACAAGCTCTTGGCAGATACGGCTCTTCCATCTGTGCTCTCATTTTGTTCCAGAGCCAAGCAATGCCAGCACTGAGCAAGTTTTTTGGTAGACAACGCCTGCACCTCCTCAGGTGGGTTTCAGTTCAGCAGTTCTCAAACTTCTCAGATTATTATGCCCTCTTTCTTTTCTGTTGAGCCTTCTCCTATCTTGCTACACACCCACACTACTCTCATAGCACAACACACCTGCAGACCTTCACAACAGGTTGACCTGTAGCGTGACATCCAGGTATCAGCAATCTGCAACTCTGCACTTGTGCACAAAGGAAGTCCGTCCCTAAAACTATTGCTGCAAATTATACCAACGTATACAAAGCCACTGGGAAACAGCCCTCTCTTCGGTCACCCACGTCAGTCATACTTACACACATATGTTGCCTGTGAAGTTAATGTGCGGACACCTGTGTGGTTTGCACATCACAGCCACGACAGCAATCTGTAATGAGCAGAGAGAAATTGCAGTAATTGCTTCTGAAGTTACAGAAATGAAGTGCATGATGATGGCTACGTAAACACGTGCATCTGCGAGATCCTATTTAAAGATGTTCTCTGCTCAGTCTGCCACCTAAAATATCTGCGCGTTCACTCTTGAGAAAAAGAAGATTACATATGTATCAAGAAACAGGAATCCTATTATTAAGTACTTTCACAGTTCGGAATAAGCTGGTAGTGTATTATGAAGACCCAGGTGTCCTATGAAATGTGATTAACAACTCTACTGAAGAGATATCCCAGTGTACATGCAGGTATTGAGCAGGACCACCTAGCGTGCATCTAACACAGTGCAAGGGTGAGAGTGTGCCAATAACACCACCCGCAAGATGAAAATGGGGGAGATGACAAGAAGGAGAAAGACAAAAGAAGGACAATAAAAATAGCTTCCTCCTCCCGCCTCGCTGAGATGAGCCTTTCTTGCAGGCTGATCTCACATAGCTTTTCACACATCAAATGTAAGCATAACCTAAGAAGCTGCCTTCCCTCTTTACAGGAGCAAGGGGAATGAGAGACACAGTAAAGGTTTCTAGTGCCTTCTCATTTGGAGCACCCATCTTGGATACCACGTTAGCAGAAACTCTGGTTAGAATCATAGAATCACAAGGTTATAAAGGACCTATAAGATCACCTAATCCAACCATCCTCCCATTACCATTACTATCACCAGCCACTAAACCATATCACGTAGCTCCTCATCCAGACGAGTTGGGTTGGAGTAAGAGCTCAATGAAATATTCTGTAACTACAAATAAGAAGAAAGCACAGAGAAGGAATTCTTAATGAAATTCAGATATTTGATTTATAAGAACGGAACACTTCTGGGATTTTGGTTTTTGGTGGTTTCATTGTTCTTTTTCTGTTAACTTCAGCTTAGGTATGCTATATGCACAGTCAGAAAACTTACAAGCACACAGCTGAATGTCAGCTGTACTTCTATTAGTGCTTTCAGTTTAATAAACCTTTTAAAGAAATGCATTAACCCTGACAGTTCACCTTTGTGCATTGAGAGGGTCTAAGAACAACACCACAGTGTTTCTACAGCAACTACAAAGCTAGATACACTGCTCTGAAGTAAACATTTCTCCTCTTCTTCCTCTTCTCCCAAAGGCTTTGAAAGCAATAGCCCCTTGGGCACATCACCGAAAAGACAAGCTGGAAGCTGGCACTGCAGCCAGCACACATTCGTTAAAGCTTCTGGGCATTCAACACCCATATCTTTGAGAACAATTAAACCTCCCACAATTGAGACCAGAGAAGGATGGTGGTGGATAGATGGAGGGAACGGCTCTGTGCTTACCCCACTAGCCGTCCTTATGGGCTTGGCCTTCAGCTTTGGCACCAGCGCCTTGCGGTGCTGTGGTGGGACGGCAGCGATGATGTCAACCAACCGCGGCTGTGCCGAGAGCCCATACTTTGCTGAGGTTTTGGTTTTCAGCCTGAAAGCAAAAATGCCTCGCATTAATGACCCCGTTCAGACTTACGTACCTCCATTCCACAGCATTACTGTTCTGTTTGTTGGAGACTTAGGTGGGCTCACCCAGTTTGCCTTTAAAGCTGAGTGTAATTCCTTGCAACTGCTGCACTGGGTATTTAAGTTACAGCAAATAAACTCCAAAGAAAGTTGATATAGGAACACCGGGACAACATTTGATTATCTTACATATTTGAGTGTTCTACATACATAAAGAAAGAGATTTCTTTAAACAGAAACTTCATTCAAAACCTGCTGTTAAGAAGGTTTGATTTAAACTTTAGCTATAAATCAATCTCTCTTCCCTGGTAGAACTGGCTTTGGAATTGGTAAGATGAACACAGATGGAAACACCAAAAGGCAACGGCACGTTTCTTAGTGCTTTTCAACAGTGCAATACTGGACAATGCCCTCATTAGTAAGCTATAACTTTTGGCTAGCCATGCTGCAATCAGGCAGGTGGACCAGATGATCTCAGAATGTCCCTTCTAACTGAGCTAATCTATTTTAATACAACTCATGTGGCACTCTGGGCACTACCAACGAATAAGTAATGCATGATTTCAAGTCACTATAATAATTAGCAGATCTCAGTACCTTTATCATCAGATACTGGCAAAAGAAGCGAGACTATCCTATGAAAAGAAAGATGTGGACCTGTTGGAGGACATCCAGAGGAGGGCCACAAAAAGGATCCCAGGGATGGAACACCTCTGCTATGAGGACAGACTGACAGAGCTGGGGCTGTGCAGCATGGAGAAGAGAAGGCTTAAGGGAGACCTGAGAGTGGCCTTTCAGTACCTAAAGGGGGCTGTGAAAAGGAAGGGGACAAACTCTTTAGCTGAGTCTGATGTGACAGGACGAGGGGAAATGGTTTCAAATTAAAAGAGGGGAGACTTAGATGGGATATAAGGAAAATGTTTTTTACAGTTAGGGTGATGAGGCACTGGCACAGGTCGCCCTGAAAGGCGGTGGTGCCCCATCCTTGGAGACACTGCAGATCAGGCTGGACGGGGCTGTGAGCACTGATGGAGCTGCGGGTGTCCCTGTTCAGTGCAGGGAGTGGGATCAGACAGCCTTTAAGTGTCCCTTCCAACTCATATGATTCTATCAAAATAAAACATTGTAAAAAACAATACTGAAGATAAATGACTGCACAGGAAATGCTCAACACTTACGAACCAGCTCTTCAGTGTCATCAGAGTGACTTACTTGTTCAGATTCACATCTTTTCCTTGCTCGTGAGCCTCAATTAACTGTTTTATGATGTCAGCTATTGTCATCATCATCAGCTCTGCATGGCTGAGATCTGAAATGAGAACAAAACAAACAACATTGATGCTCCACGACAAACTCCACCTTGGGGGTCACCTCTTCTCACAGGTAACGGCAACAGGACGAGAGGTGATGGCCTCAAGTTGTGCCAGGGGAGATCGGTGTTGGGGATTAGGAAGAAATGGCCTGGCAAGAGCGGTGATGCAGTGGCACAGACTGCACGGGGCGCTGGTGGAGTTGCTGTCCGTGGAGGCACGGATGGGGCACAGAGGGATGCGGTCAGTGGGCACGGTGGGGTGGGCTGGCATTGGACTTGTTGATCTCGGAGGCCTTTTCCAACCAGGATGGCTCTCTGACTCAAGGCCCACCAGCAGATAGGTGTGAGGCTGCAGCAGACAAGGCAAGGCGTGCACACCACACGGTGACGCATGCAACGCGAAGGGTTCAGCTCGCTTCCCAACCCCATCCAGCCCGGCCTTGAGCACTGCCCTACCACACGCACACAGGGCCCAAGCCTCGCCACGGGCCCCTCCCGCCCGGTACCTTTCCGCTTCTGCCCCATCCCGCTGCCTCCGCTCCCTCACGGCTCACACACGGACCGCTACCGTAAAGCTACGCCGCCCGTCGTAAAAGCGTCGCACTGCCGGAAAGCGACGGAAAGCCATCGGGGAAGAGGGAGAAGTGAGCTGTGCGTGCCCAGAGCTCTACGCGGTAAGTCCGCCAGCCGCCAGGGGGCGCTGTGGCAGGACAGGCAGCGGGAGCTCGGCAGAACCCGGAAGTGAGTGTTGGGACGTTCATTGATTGCTAAGTGGGGTTTTTTTGGTTGTTGTAGTTTTGTTTACCCTTCACCGGGATTTTGTGGCTTTGGGTTGGATTTGATTCACTTTTCCCGCTTTTTGTTAATGTTTTAGAGGACTTTCTTGACATTTTATTGCGGCTTTTTTGGCTTAAAGCAACTTTCTTGCTATTTTACAGGGCTTTGTAGCCTTTTGCTGGTCATTACTGCTATCTCACGGAGTTCTCTTAGTATTTTATTGGGACTAATCGATTCTTGCTGTTCCTATGTTTGGGTTTTCATGCTTTCCTATTTATAACTGTTTTTAGTAAGATTTTACCCCTTGTGCTGATATTTTGCATGATTTTGTTGATGTTTTGATGAGTTTTATTGACTTCTTACTGTTCTTTTTATTGATATTTTATTGGGTTCAATTGATCTCCTATGGAGTTGTGTCATTTCTATAACGTTTTCAATTGATCCTTTGCTGGAACAGGTTGCCCAAGGAGGCTGTGGATGCCCCATCCCTGGAGGCATTCAAGGCCAGGCTGGATGTGGCTCTGGGCAGCCTGGTCTGCTGGTTGGCAATGCTGCACATAGCAGGGGGTTGGAACGAGATGATCACTGTGGTCCTTTTCAACCCAGGCCATTCTATGATTCTATGATTCTCATACTGATATTTTTCAAAGCTCTCTCGATATTTTAGGGTGTTTTTATTTTGTTGGTTTTCACAGACTTTTATTACTTCAGGACCTGCATGGCTCCAGGAGCCCCTGGGACCACCAGACCCCACTCACACCGGGGAGCCGAGCCCAGGCTCCCCCCAAGCCCTTCTCCCCTCCAGCGCTAGATGGTAGCAGAGCATTTACATAATACCCAAAAAATCCTCCAACCTCCTGACGGAGAGCTCCAGATCTGAGAGGAAGGAGCCGTGAGGAGGAGCTGCCCAGAGGACGGAGAAGCTCTGTGCTGTTTCCAGGGATCGCACTGAAGGCTCTGTGATAAGGGCCCTGCTCGGCCTGGGATGGATTTGGGGGTCAGAGACCTGCTGGGGCCTCTTGCAGCCCAAATCCTCCTACGTTCCTATGAAATGTGCTCAAAATCATATACTCACGGAAATGTTTTGGGTTGAAAGAGACCTCTAAAGGCCATAGTGGTCCAACTCCCAGCAATGAACAGGGACACTCCCAGTTCCATCAGTGCTCACAGCCCCGTCCAGCCTAATCTTCAGTGTCTCCAAGGATGGGGCACCACCACCTCTCTGGGCAACCTGCACCAGTGCCTCACTGTTCTTAGTGTGAAGAACTTCTTCGTTATATTCAATCTAAATCTCTCTGCTTTTAGTTCAAAACCGTTTCCCCTTGTCCTATCACAACAGATCCTGCTAAAGAGTCTGTCCCCTTCTTTCTTAAGAGTTCCCATATAGTTCTAATGCAGTGCTTTGTGGCCCCAAGCGAGGGCTTCTGTCCATCTGAGGTCCCACTGAAGACCAGTTTCCCCCACTGGAGTCCAAGGACACCTCCCCACACTGCCACACTGTCAGTGCTCCCCATGACTGATGCTAGATGAGGCCGAGTGAGCTCTAAGCACCATTTTCTTTTGGTGTGGGCAATGAGGTGGGCAGCCCTGTGCCTCTGTCCGCAGCTCTGATTTAACGTGAAATCCTTCCAGGAATCTCCAGTAATTCCTTGAATGCACATGAGCTTCCACATCTACAACTAATTGAGGCAAGGAGTTCCATGGCTATCTTGCATGAGAATCTATCAGAGAGTCCCAGAGTGGATAGGGTAGGAAGGAACCTTAAAGCTCACCCAGCCCCAACCCCTGTCCAACATCTCCCACCAACCCAGGCTGCCCGAAGCCCCATCCAGCCTGGCCTTGGGCAGTGCCAGGGATGGGACACCCACAACTTCAGCCAGTCCTGGTGCATCACCACGGGTTACAGAGCATCTATCCAGTCATGCATTTCCTGCCATCATCTTTCCAAATCTATTGCAGCAGCTTCTGTGCAGCAGAGGACATTTCAGATGTGATAATGCTGTGAAGGGTTGTCATGAAAGCAATTCCTTCCTAAAAATTACTTGGCGGTGCACACACTACAGCAGTTATCTGAAGACAGCATAGGATGTCTCTTGTTCAAGAGGCCATGAACACGCAACAGGTAGGATGTCTGTGCTATACAAACGGTAAGGTGATCAGCTTAAGCATGCTGGCAGGGACAGGAGATTGATTTCAAGCTGATTCTCATAGTCCTCTCCCTTCCCTTAGCTCACAGAGCCACCAACACAACTCCAACTACTCACCTCCCCATCCCCTTGTTACATGGAAGGACGTGGGGAATGGTTTTAAACTAAAAGAGATTTAGGTTAGTTGCTGGGGGGACATGTTTCACCCAGAAGGTGGTAAGGCAGTGGCACAGGCTGCCCAGAAAAGATGACTTGTCCCTGGGGGTGTGTGAGGCCAGGCTGGATGGGGTCCTGGGCAGCCTGGGCTGGTGGGGGGCAGCCAGCCCATGGCAGCGTTGGGACTGGGTGGGCTTTAAGGTCCCTTCCGATCCTACCATTCTATGATTCTATGATACGTGAAGGGAGCTGCGTTCTCCATCTGTTATCAGCTTCATCCACCTATTACAGCAACTTTTTATCGTGCAATTACCTGCTATCAGCAGCAGCTCTCCATTCGCCCTGAGGTCTCCACGCTTTCTGTAGCCATCTCTCAGCCTGTTAGAGCCCTATTGCTGCCTCTGAGGCTCAGCTGTCTGGTCACGTTCACTCATCTTTGGCTTTGGGGCTACCACACAAACTGGATGTTTCCTAAAGTCCTGTTTTAATCTGACTGTGCTCCCAACCTGCAGCTCCTATCATCTTCAGCTGTACATATTCCTCCTCCCAAACAAAGCTGTTTCTTTAGCTCGGAAGAGCAAAAATTAGGAAAGCTTTGTTTTGGCTACAAAGCCAAACTACAGTACCAAACGCTGCCATTGCTCCCGGCAAGGAGCATGAGGTAAATTCAGGTGGAGTTTTTGGCAGAAATAGATGATAAACCTTGGGTAAGGGAAGGCCGGCGTGTTTGGGTTTGTTCCCCACATGTGAGCAGGGCCTAGGGCTCACATTCTGATCTTGCTTGTACTGGTGGAATTCAGATGCAGCAACGCTGATTCATTGGCCTCTAGGGTTTAGAAGGTGCTTTCAATTATTTAATCAAACACTGGGCTAATCAGAGTGGTACCGGATCTGGAAATACCAATCAGTGCAGGGAAATGTGCATCTACAAGGAAGGGCACAGGCATAACAGCTTTCCTCTGTTCTTGTTTAGTAATTCCTTATCAGAATATCTTGAAACGCATTATGAAGGGGGTAAATACCATCTGCCTGTGCAGATCTGCAGCCCAGGGCACGGAAGGTGATAGGGCTGCCTGAGGCCAGGCAGCAGCACAGCAGCACAGGCAGGTGGAGAACGCTTTCTCTTTTCTGTGTGTTTCACAGCCTGACCTATTGTGCCACCTCAGGAATGTTTGTAAAGTACGTTGTAAGTACATATATTTTATTCTAATACCACAGAATATCTTGAGTTGGAAGGGACCCTGAAGGATCAGAGTCCAACTCCATCATTGGTAGAAGTTACATCCAGGCTTAATACAGGTCTGTTGTTAGTCCAGGGATGGACCACTTGGCTTGGCAGCTTCCTGGAGAATGTTACTCTTAGTTATTTTACAATATCATAAATACAAAAGTGTTATCAATTGGAGAAGCCTGAGCTTATAGTGAGCACTCGAGAGGCATGATTCGCTGCAGCAGTGCTTGAGCATTCAGCTCAAACACTTGTCAGACCCTGGGAACATGACATTTCCAACGAGTGTGCTCACTGGTGAGAAAAGAAACACCATTGATGGAGGTTTACATCATTTCCTTGCACGGCCATTTGCTGTTTGTAACAAAGCACTGAACTGCTGCCCCAGGAAACTTCACAGTGCCCGAGACAAAAAGGGAGCTGGTATTACTGTTTGGACTTAAGAAGCCATAAACATCTGTGAAGCAGTCTTTAACTTGGTTTTCTGTGGGAAAAGACTTGTGAGGAGAGATCTGCAATACCAGCGAGTGGCTGACGAATGCTTTGGGTGGGATTCACCCTACCTAATTTAACATAGCCAAAAGTTAGCTGTCTTAATCTAAGTTAGTCACTCTGTTCTCTTGCATAATTGATGACATAAGAGCTGATTGCCAGCTGCATGTTCATATTTCAGGTAATCATTTCTGAGGTGAAGAGCTTAGACTGAGCAAGCTCTCAGGCTCTGCAAGCTCTCAAGCTCTGTCTGGGTTATGATAAGGCAGTAAGTTACCGTTGCTATGCATTCGGTCCCCTTATCATTAAAAACTGCTGTTTGCTATATTTTCTTAATTGTGGGAAATAATGCTGCAAATAAGTAAACCAGTGCCAGTTCCCCACGCAGTGCCCTGTGCAATGCTGTAATCCAGAGGGTAGGATTTGATGGTGGTGGTAGATGGTGGGTGGTGCTTTCTTCAGTCCAGATGATTTGGTAGGGGCTGCAGGTTACAACTAAAGGAGGACATTAATATTGGTTGTAAACCATTAACTCTGTGAGGGGATACAGTTCACATCACCCAGGTGGCTGGTAGTGGCCAGTAGTCCTCACTCGTCCTCAACAGTCCCCTCACTGCCCACAGACAGGCAGCATCTGTAATTCATTGAGAGAGCAGTACAAAGCAGCTCACGCCATAGGATGTGCTCCACGATGTCCCAGTGACACACGGGCAAGCTTAGTGTCCAGCAGCTCTAGTAAGCACCTGCAAAAGGGTTTTCAAAAGCCTAGGTGAATTCTGCAGAAACAACATACCCCAAAGAAATTAAGAATTATAGCACCAGCAGCATGAAGCCAGGGTGAAAAGCACATCAGGTAAACATTTGACTTTGCTGCAGCTTGGACCAGGAGACCTAAAGGCAGGCAGGAGGCATCACACCAGGTGCTGCTGTTCCAAAAAAGTACAAAGCCATTGCTCCAACATCAAAACTGGCAGCAAGGCAGTCGAGTTTTCTTTTGGAGAGATAAGTGAGAATGGATGTAGGTCTTGCATGCCTATTTATTTGCGTGGTATAGTGAAAAGTCATAGACATGAAAGTCTATGACTCAGGCAACATTGCTGTTGTCTCCCCCATCCAGGCAGATAAGCTTCCGTTCCACTGAGATGGATGCTCCAGATCCTTCCTTAGCCTGTACCAGATCATTATTTGATGGAGGAATGAGCCCAGGCTGAGCCTCACGTTGTGGAGAGGCTAAATGAAGGAGGAAAAACATGAGAATCAGTCACTGATTTATCCAGACATTTCAGATTTTAAACATATTTAAGTACACAATCCAAACCTTGGCATTTTAGTAGCATTTAATATCTCAAATACTTCTACAAATCTGGATTGAATGGACTGTTTTCCTTTGTCATCTCATTACAGAGAAAATAATCATGTTGAAACGTCTTTACTTTTCCTGCTCACCTTTCTGACAACCCGCAAATGGGAGAGCCTCCTCACATAAACCATTGACCAAGTCTGGGACGAGGAGTGGATCCAGCCACACCTAGGCTCCTTACCTCTGTGGTTCAAGGAGTTTAGAAAGAAAGAGGCTCCTCTCTGAACTTTGTGATTCAAGGGAAGGGTCTCCTGTATATGTGTTTAACTCTTCCCTCTGTGCAGTCAATAATCAAGTGTATCCAGCCATCTCAAATCTTGTTGCTATTAAATCACTATATTGTATCTATATTATATCAATAAATATATTCCTGCTTCTCCCTTAGGAGTGAAGTGTAAAACGTAGCCATTTCTATCCACAGCAAGTATTGCCTAACAAATTATTTGTAATCCAAATGCAATCCCTCAGGCTCATTTACCTCAGCAGTTTCTATACTACAGCAATAGTGTTTATAGGGAGCTTGCATTTTTGCCTGCTCCCTGATACCCAAAGCCCTTCCCTCGTGCACAGTTTTAACATTTCTTATCATGTAAAAGACACAGAGATCAGGCAGGATGCTGCACGTCCCTATGTGCTCCATTCTCCACTCATCTGGAATCCTTAAGAATCACTGGGTAGCCACATCCCTGCAGAAGTTCCCCGTATTTCATGCTCCACATCCTTTCTGACAACAATAAACCACATCTTAGCAGTTGTAGATTGGTTCCCAGATGTAAGAGATACTTCTCAGTGCCTCCTGGAATGCAGGGTGGAAGCCAATAACACAGCCAAGGCCCAGACCTATGCTTAGCTCTTCTTAACTTGGCCCCAGTCCTGCTTGAAGCCTTCCTAAGGCTCTGTTCATGCAGTTCAGGATGAGGACCCTAGTTAATATGAATGTTGTATTCCTGTGGAAGCTTCATACTAGGGACTGCAATCCTCTAGCCTAAGCTTTATGAGTTCTTCCCTATATGGAGATTCTGGGTATATTGAAAGATGAGGTCTCAGTGAATAAATGCCCAAGGCAGCCCTAGACTAAAATGGCATGAAACTGGTTTTGACAGTGTCAGTGTGCCTCCTTATTTTTGGAAGGCCTTCATAGATCAGCTGCATTCTCAGCTGTTGTGCCCCTGGAGTTGACTGCTTTATCCCCTAATTTTCTAAATGCTCAGTAGCAGTTCTTCCTGGCATCTGTCCAGGGCATGGCAGAGTTCATGGACTCTGTACTGAGCTCACTGCCATTGATGCTGTAAGATCTCTTGCTCTGTTAGTGAATATCAGTGAGTTACACCCTTGTGAAGCCTGTGACAGTGTTCAACGCCAAGATGACAGTCATGACAGACAGGTGAGCCTAGCAAGTGCTAGATATCTCAGAATCATCCTATCTTTTGAGTTGGGAGGGACCTTTAAGGGTCATCTAGTCCAACTCCTCTGCAGTAAACAGGGATACCTACAGCTCGCTCAGGTGCTCACAGCCCCATCCATCCTGACCCTGAGTGTCTCCAGGGACGGAGCACCCAGTGCCTCTTTGGACAAACTTTGCCAGTGCTCCTCTACCCTCACTGTAAAAATATTTTCCTTATATCCAGTCTAAACCTCCCCTTTATTAGCTTAAAACCATTCCCCCCTGTCCTATCACAACACTCCCTGCTAAAGAGCCTGTCCCCTTTCATACAGCCCCCCATTAGAAATCGAAAGGCTGTTCTCAGGTCTCCCCGAAGCCTTCATTTCTCCAGACTGAAAAGCCCACAATCTCTCAACATGTCCTCACAGGAGAGGTGTTCCATGCTTGGGATCATTTTAGGGGCCCTCCTCTGGGATGCACTCCAGAGGCCCACATCTCTCCTGTAATAAGGTTTCCACATGTAGATGCAGTGAGGTCTCACCAGCACAGTATACAGGGGCAGAATCCTCACCCTGCTGGCTATGCTGCCTTGGATGCAGCCCATTATATGGTTGGCTTTCTGGTCTGCATGGGCACAGTGCTGGCTCAAGCCCAGCTGCCATCCATCAATACCAGTAAGTCATATTTGGCAGGGCTGTGCTCTATCCCTTCATCCTCCAGCCTGTACTGATAGCGGGGATTGCCACAACACAGGTGCAAGACCTGGATAGAACGTGTACTGCATGATGTATAATGATGCATACTTTCTAGTGAGGCAGCAAATTACCATCATCAGGATTCCCACCATTCAGAATGACTGCCTTCTCCTTCACGTACAGACATACCTCCACAGTTCTATCTCCTTCCCTCTGTGCACAAAATCTGAGTGTTATCAACCTCTGCAATAGCTTTCACAGAGCACACATACCATACTGACATGGAGACACGGTGGTCGTCTCTGTGAAGTCTTTCTTTTCTCTTGCATGTGGTTTTGGCACTGGAGCTCGAGCAGGCACAGGTCGTATCCCAGCATTGCACTGGGAGCTCTGGGTGAAGGTCTTTGCTGCTTCTCTGCAGGGCAGGTTTCCAATGGACTGAGGAGTGGCCCAGCTGGAGCGAACTGGTGGTTTTTGAGTCAAGCCAGGATCTTCAGTAAGTGACAGCTAGGAAGAGAAGACATAAAGTATCCTAACAGAGGGGCTGAAAACGTTGGAGTCTGTTGAAAACTTTAAACTATAAATGATACTCATAACGATGATACAAGCATAACACTGCAGCAACTTGTGTTCTTACCTAGGTTTACCTTAAGGACAAAAGGATCCAATTAGAAATTGATGCTAGTAAAGCCATACCTACATTAATTAATTCTCCAGATTGACTCATTTCTTAATGCACAAATTCTCCCCTGTGCTTATGGCTGTAACTAATCCCAGTCTTGCTTGCTGTTTGAAGTGTCACAGTGGAAAGGATGAAGTTTATCTTAACGTGCTGCTCAATGAGTGCTTTTCTAAACACTATAAAAGTTAAGCAGAAAAGGAATCTTAACAACATAGTGATTTTTTCATTGAGAAAGATCCCAAATATTCAAAAACACAGTTGCTCAGACCAACAGCTTTGGCTTTTTAGAACTGCTACAAATTATTTGGTACCAATAGCGAACCAATGTCAACAAAATCAAACATTTACACTGAAACTCATTACAAAGCAATATCTGCAGTTGTGCAGAATGAGAAATTAGTGTCCATAGCAAAATGGTTTTGAAATGGAAATGTTCTGCACTTCCTGCCCACCTGTTTCCCCTTTCCACTGTTTGGATTGGCAGCAGCAGCAATATATGGCGCTTCATGCCTAATTGCCTGACAATAAATAAGCAATCCAGCAACTTTTGGATATCAGCCTGAAGAAAGGCAGGTGATTATACAACTGCCTAAGATGGTCCAGGTTCTCAGCAGTACTTAACGTGTAACAGAGACGGTGTGATGCAAACTGCTGCAGTTTTTCTGTCCTAGTGAGAAAAGCACGATACCAAAGAAGCAGTAGCAGCTGCAGCACAGATCTGAGTGCACCTTGCTGTTCAGCTCTTGTGTCCTGGGTGGTTCTGTTTTAGAGTTAAAAGGGATAGATGGACAAAGAGTATCAAAGCCAGGCCATGCCTTCAAATTAGAGTGACATATATAAACTGAGTTTCAATTTCCCAAATATTTTCACGCTCAGGAGTACTCACAAGTGGTTCAACAGGATTTCCTGGATGAATTAATAACACTCAAAATGAGGTTTGCAGAATATAGGTGACGTAAATATACACTGGACAGGACTGTGTCACAGTGCCAAGAGCCCTGGATCTTCATCTGTGATATACCCACATAATGTATACGTGATCCATCCGCCAAACACCAATTCCCTGTGTATCTGTCATTGGATAATTTATTCCTGACTTCAGATGCTGCAATCTTATTACCTTAGGCAGTGAGGCAAGAATGACTGATCCTGTCAAAAAGATGTTATTTTGTAAGCACTAAAAATAAGTCAGTAATTCAAGAACAGCTGGGAGGGTGGAGCAGTCTCCCAAACAGAAACAAGCAGGCAGCCTGAAAGGCAAAACCAGCCTCTAATTGCTGACATTGCAGTCATTTGCAAAGCTGTCAGAAGCATCAATGTGATGGATTTGTACTTTTCTAATAAAGTATCTGTGCTTTTTGACATCTAGGGAGGATTTGGCATGATGCTTCCTGTTTTGCTGAAAGCTGCAGAAAACTCCTTATGGGAAGTCCTCCAGGGAAGAGCCCCATGCCTCGTAAAGGACACTGATGTGGCAGCACTGCCACCTGTGAGGGGACCTGTAGGGTCAGCACTGGGGAATCACAGCAGGGCAGCACAGCTCCACATCAGAAAGAACAGGAGGGATGAAACAGTGGCCCAAAACAAGGGGATCTGGTTTCCATGCCCAGCCTGCCAAAAGCTCAGCTGAGTCACTGAGCCTTTCTTCACTTTGCTTTGTACAGCACTGGGGCAGTAGCTGCTCAAGGTGGTGTAGACAAGCCACAGAGCCTTGATCCAGCAAAGTGCTGAAAGAGATGATTAACAATGAAACTATACTTGTCTGCAGTGTAAGGTATTTCCCTCCATAAAGACAGAGCAGGCATTCCCATCCCACTGTAGAGATACAGTGGTTGCATGCATACTCGTAAGAAGGAAAGCAGCCCTTAGTTCGGAGACCTAATTAACTTAATTTATTGTAACACATTATTTAAAGTAATTTAGATAATTCACTTTAATTTATTGTAAATTAAGTGTGAGCCTGGTCACATTTTATGCTACTATTTCCACGATTACTAATAAACTCCAAAACACCACAAGTTTACGAGGAGGAGACCTGATTCACCCCATGCAAAGCTGGAGCCAGCGGATTCAGGTCATCACTTTAATTACATGTTTCTTCTATTTTGGTGTGTTGCTGTGCAGCCTCCTGAGCTCAGAGCTCTGTATAATGGCCCTTTTCACATCTTCATTGTTGGCTGTAATATATTTTATTCTCATCTGCTTTCTACACTTGAATCATTGATCTATTTAAGAGCTTCACTTTAATTTGACTTGATGTTTGTTTGCTTGGGGCACTTATTCTTTCATCATATTCTCTTCTTCTTTCAAGGATTTACTAAAAGGTTTGAATATTAAGCTTCTTTATTTGGAATCGATTAAGTAAGAGTCTTTTCACAGGTCTTAATTTCAACAAGATTTCCCTAATAATAAATGGAAATTAATTCTGGATGATTCCTAGTGAGTTATATATTCTTTTTTCTATGCATTAGCCTCTTGTTACCTAACTTTTATTGTCATGTAGCTCTGTACTCATTAATGGTCAGTGAAACAGCAGGATTATACACTGCAATACCTAAAGAGGATGAGGAACACAGCTCTTCTGCTGAAATTTGTACTGCTCGAGAGAATTTGCAATATAAAGGTCTAGGAAAGACACAGCACAGACCACCCCAGATTTTAGCACAAAAAGAAGATAGTGCTATCCAGATTGCATAACATGAGCACACAGAGCTCTGTTCTGGGCTCATGCCACAGAGCTGTGACCACCAGAGCTGTAGGGAACTTAGCCCTGGGTTAGGCTGTCCTAACTGCCTATGAGGCACCAAGTGAGGATGGTAGACCTGGCAGGCCTTGACAGCATGAGTTGCTTTAAGAATCTTCCCAGAGCTTTTTGTGGGCAGAGAATTTAAGACCCCCATTTCGTGTCAGCTAAACGCTTCCTGGTGACTATTTGCTACGGGAAAAATAATGTCTCTAAAGCTATGAGCAGCCAACAGAAAGTGACACAGGCATAAACACAACTTCACCATGTACTGCTGCAATTTATAGCTGATGCTGAGTTTATGAAAGAGGGTTTGGACTTCACGCTGGGACTCTGACTAGGTGTTTGCACCTTCTAGTTGTGGGCTGCAGGTTAAGTAACTTAGAACAAGTTCCTAAACTCTAAGGAAAGAAAAAAATCAGTCACCTCTTTCTACCCTGAACTAAAATCCTTTCACCTCTACACTGACAAGAAAATAGCTTTAAATCTGAAATGAGAAGCCATGGTGGAATGAAACTGTAAGGTCTCTCTGATCTAAAGGCTACAGAGGAAGCCTTTGGAGAATGGAAATTATAAGACACGCGTTGAATAACTTAAATAATATTTCTGTTCTTTAACACTGACTGAATCTATTTCCTTGCAAAGAGGCTGTATATGGGTCAGCAGAATGCCTCTCAATCTCTGGAGACAATGCCTCTTTTTTATGTAAACCTTCTTTGGCTCAACTCACATGCTGTTCCCTGCCTTTCATTGCTTGGGAAACATGCTTCCAGGTTTGCAAAAAGCCCTGATACGCTTGCAAGCACATCTTTCTTCTGGCATTTATTTGCTGCCCTATCTACAAAAGCTAAACCCATGATGCTTTCTGGAAGCCTGACTTCCCAAGACTCCTTTCATGTGAGGATGCCCTATTTTACCAGCGATAAGCACAATGAATCCTCAGTATTAAGACCCTAGGGCTGCTTGCCCAGGCTCAGTGCAATGAACAAAGTAATAAAAGAATTTCAAACTGCAATAATCAAAAGTTGTGGGAATGGAAGAGCAGCTTTGGGGAAAGATGCAAATGTCATGAGAGAACTGATCCAGTGGAAACTGGCTGTCAGGATACCATGCAGTATGCAAAGTGAAGGAAGAGCAGATAACAGGATCACACACAGACAGTTGCTGTCCCTTTTTCCCACTGCAAGCAGATGGGCCATGTCTGGGCTGCAATGAGACTGCCCCTGGAGCAGGTAGATGTGGCATGCTTTGTGTCCTCCTTATGGCCTTATTGCTGCTGGCCAGATAGGCAGCACATGTGCCTGGCAGCCTGCTTGTAGTCAGGAGCAAAGTTTCACCGTTGCCTAAGTTAAGTAAATGCTTTGAGCTAAAATATTCCTGGGTGTAACTGACACCGGACTGTGGCTAATACAATTACAAACCAGTGATACTCACCAGTGATTTTGATTTCTGGAGTTTCTTAGATCCACAACCTGCTTTCTTTTTTTTCTCAGCTGCCTGCTGGCTAAGGTCCGGGGTCTTCCCTCCTCCTTTCTTCCTCCTGCAGAGTACAACAGAAGATTATTAACAAGTGCTATGGAGTTGGTTCCCTGGGGTAGGGAAGAAGAAAATTCCTTATGATAAGCCACCCGAAAAGACATGGTTTGAGCTCATACATTTTATCTTGTACCTGAGGCAGACCAGGAGTGCACAATCAGTTCTGTGGCTCAGAGGAGCTTGCTATTTTTTAAATTATGATAACTTCATAGCATTCAAATGCACGTCTTTGCCTTGATGCTTATGGATGTATAAACACATCACTGGGTAAACATATAACTGGTGCTACATCAGCCTAAGGGAATTCAGAGAAAGGGAAGTTTAGCTAAATAATGTTTGAATTCTTGGTTTAGTCCATGTAACTTGCAACATAAACACGGTTAGAAGACTTCCCCTTAAACAAGTTATTCATCTTTACTATAGCCAAGTAGACTTTCTTACAAATATACATGATTTTGTTTGCAGCTATAATTAAAGTTAATATGATAGCAAGCAAAACAGGCATATTCCAGAGAGTGAAAATTAAGTGAATATGGCCAGTTGTCATATTACTCCAATATCAGGATTAAAGTTAGTACTATAAGAAGGTTTTTTTTAGGAATTTTGGACAGGTTCATAAACACATTTGGTTTGAAAGTGTTTGTTCCCCTTCCACATTCGCATTCTGCAAATCACAGCTAGGTTTACAGATTCAGTCAATTGAAAGCAGCTACTCTGTGTGCTCTGTGGGTTCACCTCCCAGCTCCACCACCAGCATGTCTGGGCTCCTGGAAAGCACGCTAAGAAGCAAATGGTGAACATGAAGTCATTCTGAAAGCAACGCTCATCCAACAAAGAAGCAGGGCCACACTGCATAACGTGCACATCCTCACAAGCAGTCAGCAGCAGTCTGTTATTCACTAGTCCCAGACCAGCTGCAGATCAAAAACCACCAAGACAAATCAGACAAATGATTTCAAATAGCAAATTGAGGAAAATTGCAATCTCTCTGTAAACACTAACATCTGAGAGAGATGATACAAGCCAAAATACTATAGGGAACGATGTGGACATCTTCAGATGAGAAGGCAGTCTTCTGCCAAAAAGAGTCAGCATACAGAATGCTCTCCACTCATTGTTACAGCTGGGAGTGTTCTAAGAGGTTAAGGGGTGGCTCTGACTCCATTCCTTATAGTCCAGTGGCTGTGTTGGAATAAGCCCATCCACTCAGAAAACAAACACGCTGATCCACTTGCACTAGGAGGAAATACCAATATCCTATCAAACCTGAGTTTATGGTCTGAAACTAAGATTTTAAGTTCTACTGCTTTATTCTAAAGTCCATGCTCCTGGTGTCAGAGCATCCCCCTGCAGCAGGACATTGCCATGATCTCACCCCACAGTCAGGACAATGAGCGGTGGGGATGGAAAGGAAGACACTGCAAAGGAAGATGGCATCACAGCTGAGTAGGGCACGGCAGCTCTCGCTCCAATGCTGGACTCAGTGCTTCTCACCCTGCTTTTCTCTCCCAAGGAGTGTTTTAGATTCCCACAAGCCTAACAGGCAGTGTGTATGGGGCTGGCTATTCAGAAGCATGAAAAGCAAGGCACAGGCGTTGGGATGCAGAAGACCAGCAAAACATCATGCCCTTCCCATGCAACCCAGCCCCTTTTTGTCAGAAACTGGGCCTAGGCTGCTGACAGAACAACTACTGAAAGTAATTATTTTCTCACTGGGTAAACACTTCAGCACAATATGCAACTGTTTTTAGAGCCTGCCTATGTCCATAAATTATCTGACTGAATTAGCGCTAGAAGGCAGGGCTGGATGGAGAAGGAGCTTTCATTTTGGCTGAGCTGTTGTCATGAGAAGTAGCTGGGCTCTTTCTCGAGGCACATGCACACAGTGTTGGCAGGGGTCCAGTGCTCAGCTAGAATCAGGATTCATTAGTCATGATAAAGTGGGAGGCAGATCTTTTGATTTATTGGCACTGAGCAGTACCATCACCAGATGCCTTCCAGCAGAACTGGATGTGCACAGCCGGAAAGGAACGTCACCACCCCCCCCTTCCAATTAGAAACCCAGGGAAAATTTGCTCATGTGGTCCCAGGCTTTAGATAAAAATGCTTCATTTCACCTTTGTGGTATTGCTTCATGTTCCCAAAGGGACAAATCCATCCTCGCTGGTCTGTTTGCACGCAATTAAAAAAGCTATCTGGACAATTCAGGCAGAAAACAAAACAGACCAAACAGAAATCACCCTTGTGATATATTGCTCACAGACGTGCAGCAGCACTGAAAGCCACCACTATAACTCTAGCAATTGATTTTGGTAAGGCCTCCAGGCAATTTGCAACTCTAGCCCTGTCTGTATCTCTCCTCTATCTCCTTGCCACTCCCTCTGCCACACATCTGCTCATCACTGCTCTTAATTTCACTGCTCAGGGACTGAGCTTTTCCCACACTTCCCCATCTGAACCAAGAAACGTGTACTGATCATACTCCAGGATCACTGTCCCAGCCCCTCTATTGCTACAGGGATATTTGTCACTGAGGTTCTCGGGTGCCATTTCTGATGCTTTCCTGAGCAAACAGCAAAAAAAAGCAAAGCATCAGAAAAAAAAAGACAAAACCAAAACAAAACAAACCTGTCAAGACTCAATTATCATCCAGATTGCAAATTAACCTCATTCTACCATCTTTCAAGTGCTATCTGGCAGTGGCACAGTGTTATAATTCCTCTTCCCACTGACATGAAGCACCAGCACTGACCAGGCAAAACTCCCACCAAATTGTTCTACAGAAATGTGCTTATTTACTTATTCAAAAGTAAATACCCAATTACGGTCTCATAGGCCAAAGTACATCTAAGAGTCCTAAGATACTGGGAAGAAATTCTTTACTGTGAGGGTGGTGAGACACTGAACAGGTTGTCCAGTGAGGCTGTGGATGCCCCCTCCATGGAAGCATTCCAGGCCAGGCTGGATGGAGCTGTGAGCAACCTGGTCTAGAGGGAGGTGTCCCTGCCTAGAGCAGGAGGTTGGAATTACATGAGCTTAAAGGTCCCTTCCAACCCAAATCATTGTATGATTCTATGATTTTATGATTCCCTTTGGCTCCACTCTCCTACGTAAGTGAGAATTGGCTGCTGCTTGTTGCACTTCCGTGTTCAGTTTTTGGCTAAGAAAGGAATTCTCTGCTATGAGTAGACAGCAGTGTGGTGCTAAAATGGAGGAAGAGAGTTTGTAGCTGAGGGTTTCTCTGCAAAGACCAACAGAGAAGCAGAGGATGACTCTGCCATTTAAATGACAATATTTTGCCTACAGAGTTGATACCCTGTTATGATGCCCAGGAAGAGTTCTCTCCTCTTTTTGGACCAGAAAGCAAGCATAGAGAAGATCTTTAGTCAGTTCCAGGAGCTAGGAAAATCTTTAATTTTTTGTTACCTCTTAAATTCTGCAAGATTTAACCCAACATTAAGCAGATTGACTTTGATTCAAAGAAGTAGCCAGTGACTAGTCTCACACACCTCTTTGATGATGGCGTCAGGTATTCCTTTGATGTAATCTTGTTTGTTCACAAAGAATTTTCTACAAGTTCTGCTTTCCTCAACACAGCAGAACACAGATGGAAAGAATGGCTTATTTGTTCTCCGCCGTCACTTTGGCTGTCTGCTGTGTTTCTGCTAGTCCTGCTGCACCTTTTCACCCATGCTTATAACCTGCCGCAAGAAAATACTTGCTCCTCCCTATATGCATTCAGACTGCAGCAAAACTCGTTGCCTCTCCCAGGCTATCACTGCAAAACCCTATATTTTAGGAAATCACTCCTATTGTTTTAGGAATCTCATTTTACATAGATTTCATTACTTCTGACATATAGTCTACACAAAGAGTGGATGTTATGCCCGTGAGCTCCAAGCATTCATCTAATCTGAAAAATAACTATACCTAACACAGCCTAGGGGGTCAGAGATCTTTATCTCATTTCTCTGTTCTACTTTACAACCCTGTACACTGGTCAGGCAGGGTCTGTCTGAGCCTGTAGGCTGCAATATGATGGATCAGCTTGCACAGCACTCACATTACCTTCCCTTGCTCAGGAGACTAGATACTCACTGAGTGCAGCCTTCATCAGCAGTACATAACAAAGCTTGGCATCACAGAAAGGCACTGAGCACTTTACCATTTTGTGGCCACTTGGATCTCTGACCAAGCTGCCTACTTGCTGTCACTGCCACCGCCATGGGAGGAAAACACAAGCCTGGAATGGGGTGTCCCACCAGTCCTCCTGCAGATAAGGAGCAGGTGAGGTGCAGGAGGCCAGGTTCCTATGCAGCTGAAAGGATGGAATATGCAATATAAGCCTTAGTGGGAGGATTTCTGGGAAGGGGCTGCAGAGGGGACACTGTCTGCAGAAACACGATTACATGAGCAGGTATCTGGGCCAGCACCTGAAACACACACCTGTATTGCTAAATAAGAGTCATTACAGGCAAGACTACACACTAGCAATTACTTTCAGCTTAAGTGATATTAAAGGGAGATCCTTGATAAACAAGTAAATCTCTTAGAATTCATTTTTCTCCTTGCTATAATCCTCTGTAATTACAGATAAAAGCCAGATTTGCTAGATCACTAGGCATTAAAATATCCTCCATTGCACAAATGGATAGAGGCTCAAATCTTACTTAGGAGAAGAAAACAGTCAGTGTGCTTACTGTATGATTAGCAACTCAGAATCATTTGCATCTGGTTGTCAGCTGCATCTACAGCTCAGTGTTGGAACAAGCAACTCCTAAACTCTTTGAACAGGGCCAGTCCCATTTTTGACACTGATTCATGACCAGCACATGGGAATCCTAAACCTCATGTAAGTCTTTGGAACGGGCTATGCAGGAATGCTTCACAACTGACAAATAATACTGGAACAATTATTTGCAACAAGAGGCATTTTGTCAAAATATTTCGTTAAAAGCATCAGAGAACTCTACCTAAAACGCTAGAGTTTGGAAACACACCACAGAAAGAGGGTGAGGTGGAAGCTGGAAGCTCTTTGAAGTAGAGCAGTATCCCAGGACTAGGGGACGCGGATTAAAAAGTGATTCATGAAAGGCTTTTGCTCAGACACTGGGAACTTTGTGGAACACCCCGGAGGAGCGGTGGGTCCGGCAAAGTTAATCACACTGAGAAAGAACCTATGCAAGTGCACTTCTGCTTAGCCAAATAATCACTAGGCTAGGGTAATTCGTGGCTTGATTGTTCCTGTGCACAGTGCTCATCTCAGCAATATCAGTTATTTACTTAGTGTACAACCTGGATACATTCATTGTGGATTAGGTGGTTCCCAAAGTTTTCGTTGGCACAGGGAAGAGGAATATCCTCCTCTGTATGCTTTTAGTTGGGTGAGAATGTGCAGTCCTTTTCACAGGGACACATATATGAAGGAGGCAATGGTCAAGTTAATCCACTACGTCTACACCAGGCTCAGACTAATGATAATGTTACCACAGTTTCACAAGTTACTACACATCAGCTGAATGGAGGCAACTGCTGAGAGCATATCTATGAAAAAAGAAAAGGAGAGGTGGCAGAGCCTTAAATGAGAAATGGACAAATTCCTGCACACAACTACCGCAGCCTCCTCGCTATTGCTCCTGCCACTGCTTGCTGAAATCTGACCACAAACCTGAGATTCTGAGAATACATTATGCCAGATATGTCAAAGGAAAGAAGTCCATGTGCAGGACTTTGCTCTGGGTTGCAGAAATGCTTTCTTTTGTCAGCTGATGACCAGGCAATTCTGGGAGCCTACGAACTGATGGATCTAAGCACTCCATCCCAGGTAGTGTAGATACCAATCCTATTCTTACTTACATATCATATAGCTCATATACACACATACGTAATCTAATACCTGCGCTCTCACTTGAACACCTGAATCTCTTTTTAGCCAGAAGATCCTTGAACTGATAGAATTGTATTTCATCATCATTCATTCATTCTTCTTTTGTGAAGAAATTGCATATTCCTCTCAACTTTGTAGCTTAGAAAACTACAAGCCTATTAAAAAATTCTTGAACAAACTCTTGATCTAATTCTTCCTCTTCCAACTGTGTAACTTCCCCAGGAGCTACAGCCTATTTTGTAGGCAGACACTAACAAGATCTACCAATGCACAGTGCTGAAAGGATGCAAAGCAGTGAAGCTGCAACCAGAAGAGGATCGAGATCAGTATGAGAAAGGGCAAAAGAGCAGAACAGTATGCTAGCCTGGATTTGCAGCCAGGCTGGAGAGCTACAAGGCTTCCAGGCAGCATGAAGCACAGGCAGAGGGAACATGCAAAGGACACAGGCATACTCAATTAGCACAGAAAAAGCAAAAAGGCAGAGACAAAGCCTCTTACGCCTGCCTAGCCTGTTCAATGGGATCATAGTTGTTGAGGCAGTTGAATCGCATGGTGTCTGTAGGGTGCCTGTCTGATGAACGCCACGGTGGGATTTCTTTTTTCTTCTTTCTAGTCTTCTTTTCTGATGCAGAAGATTTTGCCTCTGGAGTGTTGCTTCTCACCTTTTGCACTTCAGTAACTACAAACTCATCCTTCGAAGCAGTCTAATGAGAGACGTTAAAAGAAGAAAATTAATTTTATCCTTCAGTGAAAATTCGACTCATTTTACCTAACCTCAGATTTGTAAGAAATAGGTATTAATTCACTGGACAGAAATAGGCACCCTGGCAGTGTACGTCCCATTGCCCACTGCACTTAGATGAGCTGAGTTGCATTGGCTTCATCCACTGACCTCAGAGACTGCCTATGAGTGAGTTTGGCTAGATTTAGAGGTCTGAGTTTTGAATTGAAGGCAGAAGATTCCTGCCTTCACAGTCCCACAAACAAGGGATCTGGATCAATGAATCTCAAGAGAAAACAGTTGTTACTGAGAAATTCTCCACTTCCCCAAAATGGTCCTGCCAACTTTGAAGAAGACAGAATGAGACAACACCAAGGCCTATAACAGGCAGAATGTGCAGGGTTTTTTAGCTTTCCACCAGCTACACTGACCCTGTAACTTCAACAGGGGCAATGCTGGGCTCCCCACTCCTGCTTATCAGATTGAGGTAGGCTATCATATTCCCTGTAACCTGGAGAAGAGAGGGGAACAGCCTGGAGTGCTGGAGAGAGAAATTTAGAGGATTACTCCAGAACAGTCTGAAGAGAGGACAGGAGCGGAGGGAGACCTTGGTGACTGCTTCCCTCCTAACCTCTGAGATTTTCATTCCCCCCCAGCCCTACCAGGGATGGAAGAGGGAAAGCAGACCACATGGCAACACATGAGTTTAGGTTCTAATTTAAAATTAAGTATATTCCTTCTTATTAGTGGGAGAACGTAGTAAGTTTAAAAGTTATGAACTCTACTAGCCCAGAGTATTATAACTGGCGTGGAACATCTCCAAAGGTGTTAGGCATATACCTTTGGTCTTGTAACATGCAGCTCTTTCACCATTTCAATGTAATGTCTCTTCCAGATTCCTTGCTCAAAGGGGGTTGGAATGAAGTTGATGTACCAACCGAAACGCAGGCACTTCTTCATCCAGAGCTGATCCAGTTCAGACAGGTTCTTCCAGTGCCAGCTCACCTGTCAATGACCAGTAACCACATATAAGAGTAGATTGACATCTTGGGGTTTCAGACATCTCAGATTACAGCTGGAGATTTATCTCCCATGGAGGCAGTTCCCCCATGTCCTTAAACTAACACAGTACTTCGGCGCTGTTTACACTCCATGTAAACTCAGATTTCCTCATGATTTGCTCATTGTTTGTTGGCTGATCTCCAGTGCAGGTTGAAATGCTCTAAAAACCACTAGCCAAAAGGAAAGACTTTAGCTTATTTAGAGCAACTTCCTGCATTTCTACCCAGTAGGTGCATAGGAGTTGGAATAAACCATTTATTGCATTTTGCTGAAAAAAAAAGAAAAATAACCCCTCCAGGTCTGATAGACACATTCTGTTTTCTCCCTACTCACATTCTGCTTTTATAGTCCATTGCACAGTCACCTTGCATGCAATACTTCTTCCAGCCTAAGGGCAAGCATCATCTATTTGCACAATTGTGCTTATAACAGCAACTATTCAATGATATGACAGAAGTAGCACTGTAAGGACCTTCCTTTCTCATATCCTAATCTATTTTCTCCCTGTCTGTGCATGAATACCCGTGGTTCATCTACATAAAAAATGAATTGTTGGAGAGAGGTACTACAGAGAGCTTTAAACAAGCTGAGATTTTGATGTTTTAGTAGTAATATATGGAGTACTATGTTTGTTAGTGCAGTAATCGTGTCACCCATATTTGAGGTTATTCATTCAGAACTAGCTTGGGGATCACTTCAAGCCATGAAAACATATTAGCAGACCGAATCCTTAGACACTGTACTCAAAAGCACATCAATAACTTCTCTGCTTCTGCACATCCAGCACTTCACCTTCAGGTATTTTAATGCATCTGTTTTTTACTATTTCTCTTAGAGCAATGTATGCACTTCTTTATAACTACCATGGGCTGATACTTCCCAAAGCAATTAATGATTCTGCACATTATGCAAGGTACTTTAAAGAACATGGTTTTCAGAAAGCACCAGGCCTCCTTCTTGAGACCAATCAGCCTTGTAAAGTGCCACATGTTAAGTGGCTTAGAGCAGAGCTCCCAGAATTACTCTTCACTTTCATAAACATTGGCCAATTTGATTTAATTTAGGATTTGGGGAAGTGTTGTGTTCTATCTCATACAAGCGTCACTAAGCATATAGCACCAGGGTGCCAGGTCAGCACGCATTCTTGTATTCATACAGCTTTATTGTAACCTTGTGCTGTTTCCTTTTTTGCTTTTCTTGACCTGACTTCCTGCATCTTAGCATATGTTGTTTTTTTTTTTTACCTGTGCACATCGACAGAGGCTCCGTGGGTCCAGGAAGGAGAAGATGTATAAGGACAGTACTCTAGGAAGCTTCATGGTAAAATCTAGAGCTTCAATGGGAATTCGATCCTGTAGCTGCTTGGCACAGAATTTCTTCAGTGTCAGGGAGCAGAGCTCCAACTGGTCCTCCAGGATCTTCTGCCTCTGACCATCTGTCCACTTGATAAACTGAAAAAAGAGTTCCAGGTTGTGAGAAACCGGAGATTCAGCTTGTTAAAATAAATCACATGTAAGGCAAGGGAAAGTGCTCAAGCAGCAGCTTTTGGTGACTCACTCAGTAGCAAAGCACGTAGGAACGGGGAACAAATGGAGAGGCTACATTAAAAGAAACTCTGAAGCCACATAACATATGATTTGTAATCCTCAAAGGATCCAGGATGACCTTGTCCAGGACACAGTCATTCTCACAAGGCTCTCAACACCTAGGATCAGATTGGAAACTTGGCTTCAGTCAGGAAAAGAAGGAGACTCAGGTGTGTGTTTATAGGATTGGGTCCTAAGTTGATTGGTCCTTCCTCACCTATCCTGACCCATATGTGGCCCCCAGAACTGCAGTATTTGAGTGCTTCACAATTTGTGAAGTATTTATTCCCACAGTCTGTATAAGAGAGAAATCCCCACTGCCTTGCAAAGAAGCAGAGCAAAGAGAAACTACATCAGTTGCCTGCATCTCCCAAGGAAAATGTGACACAGATCTGGCAACGCAGTTACAGATTTTTCATGGCATTTCCGTGCTCATGACAAGTATTTAAAGAGGAGGAGGAAAGCAGTTGGACCTCAGTGTGGGAAGAAATGAGCACTTAACCACACAAGCACGTATCGCTTGATACAACAGCAACAACAGCACTGCACTGAGCAGAGTGGGGCAGAGCTGTGTAAACAGGGTGGGAGCAACGGCGGCCGTACCTGGTGTTTAGGCTGTGTTGATAGCAGGGAATGGAAAGGGCCCTGTCAGCAGGAATCTCCTGGGAGGAGACTGACCTCATCACCACAATCTGTGCAATCTGTCTCAAAACCTGCAGGAGCAGTCCTGGCTGCGAGGGCAGCACGGAGTGCCAGCAGGGAGGACGTGGCTGAGGACCATTTAGTCAGTGCCAACAGGAATCCCCTGTGGGAACCTCTGACAGCAGAACGGTGCAGAGAAAGGTGGACTTCCAGAGGCAGAGTGCAGATTCTGAGCACAGCGAGAGCAGCTGTGACCCAAACTCTTTGGGTCTTTGTTCCTTTCTTTATTTTTACCTGGATGTATTTAATCCCAGGGCTGGACAATAAGCTGTGAGCAGTAAATAGCTCTGCTCCTTCTTGCAGACACCTTTATAGGACTTTCATGTAGGTCAGCAAGGACAAGAAGGGCTGGAACAGAGAACCCAGACAAAAAGCCAAAGAGAAGAAAGCTCCCAAACATCCACGTCTTTTCATACACAAACAGACAGCAAATTAAGGAATACACCCTTTCCCTCTCCTCCCTGTTTTGCATATAACTTTCACCTCTAATGGAGTCTAGCAAAGTGCTAAGCAAAAAGTGAAGCAGGCACTTAGAAACGTGCCCTCTAAGAATACAAATTCAGGTGAAGATGCACTGCAGGGCGACAGAGGAGGTTTTGCCTGAGCCTTCCTCAGTTTCAGTTTGATGTGAGGTTTTTTCTCTTATATGGTGGAGGGGGAAGAGCTTCTGCTGCACAGACTCCTCATTCACGATCACAGCTACATCCTTTTCTCATTAAAACGGTCTGCAATCATCTATTAAATAAGGTAAATTTCACCTGGATAAGTTCCAGAGACAAGGGGGTAACTGGCTTCCTCCCTCCCACACCACGAGATTAAGTGAACCGATCAAAGGAAACATAGATTCTCTTTCAGAGAGACGGAATATTTGCGCCCATTTAACTCTTGCCATTCTGCCACAGCTACGCAATGGAGCAATTCCTTCCAGCATCCTCAGCCTGAGCTTACACCGCATGGGAGACTCCACTAAATCAGTGTCACCCTGTCAGGAGCATGGGAACACACAGCTTCTTCTCCACTGCATTCAGCAGCAGCCAAGTATTTAAGTAGGCATAATTTGTCTCTTTTCCAGTATTAACAAGCATGTCCCCATCCCACATTTGGCCGCCTTTCTCCACAGTTCCTCCCCTTGCATGTGATTACAGCAATCCAACCAGTCGGACCGGATTCCCCTTTTCAAGGGACTGCACCTCCTCAATCCACAGCCAGGAACGTTTCTCCTTTTCTGTGTCTTTCCCCAAGCCCTGGAGAACAATGCCTCCCCAGGGATTGCGTGACACAACGCTACCGACTGTTGCACCAGGGAATGCAGAGTGTCCAGCCTGCGCTCCTG
Source organism: Gallus gallus (assembly GCF_016699485.2). Lineage (NCBI taxonomy): Eukaryota > Metazoa > Chordata > Aves > Galliformes > Phasianidae > Gallus > Gallus gallus. Next base: position 105,616,900 of record NC_052534.1, read on the forward strand.
CGATCGGTTTACAATTAATCCATGAGTGCACACACACAAATAATGCAGCCTGACACCAAGGGGAGAGCCCAGGACCTCAGTGCTGAAGAACAGAAGCTCGGCTGCTTAACCTAAAGAGGCCCCTCTCCGCTCTAACAGGCAGGTTGTTTTACTGACTTGAACTAGCCACTGAATTGGGACATAATCCTTGCCTCCAACGCAGCATATTGACATGAGTTCAAAGGGTTACAATCACACGCAGGCAGCCCTGTGCTCTGCAAACATAGCACACAACTCCCAAATCAATACTGCCCTTCTGGAACACATGAAAGCAGAATAACTTGAAAGTAGATGGATGGCAATTTTTTGCTCCCTCAACCACCTTCTCCCAGTGCCAAAGCAGTGATCTACTTGGAAGCATGGGTTAGAAAAGGGATGAAGGAGGCAGAGCACCTGGCGTCCATACATAGAATCATAGAATTGTTTGAGTTGGAGGGGACCCTTAAAGGCCATCTGTCCCACTCCCTGCACTGAGCAGGGACACCCACAGCTCTGTCAGTGCTCAGAGCCCCATCCAGCCTGACATGGGCATGTCCAAGGATGGGGCACCACCACCTCTCTGGCAACCCATGCCAGTGCTTCATTACCCCTTATTGTAAAAGACCTTCTCCTCATATTAAATCTAAATCTCCCCTCTCCTTTTTTGAAACCATTTCCCCTTGTCCTATCACAACAGATGCTGCTAAAGAGCCTGTACCCTTCCTTCTTATAGCCACCTTTAGGCACTGAAAGGCCGCTCTCAGGTATCCCCACAGCCTCCGCTTCTCTCAAGTGGTTCCTTGCCCTGAATTAACTGGCATTCTGACAAGATGTAACCCATGGGCTGAGCTGAATCATTGTTAGGGCTCCCCGATTTGTCCACACCTCATTTGACTATAGCAGAAGCTGAGATGCTCTGATCACATGGAGACACTTAAGCTTAGGTGTCTTAATATACAAGTTCAACCCAAGACTCACTGTCAACTTACTAACTTTCATGTCAGCATGATAGCATTGAGTGTTATGGTAAAGCAAAATGATTTTGTGTTTTTTAGATTAACGGGAGGAATTTTTAGCTTGCAGTATTGAGAACACAGCAGAAAGGGAAGCTGAGAGGGAGTACATCAAGGCATCTGCCCCAGGTGCAGTACAGACTAGCAACTAGAGGAAAACAAAAACAAGCTGAGAAATGTTAACCCTTTCCCAGAAGTGTTTCAACTGAAAGCAGCACAATTTATCCTTTGTATGTATCTGGAAAGTGTTTGGGTAAACCAGCGTGACAGAAATTCACCACCAATGCCTCTAGCAAGATCGAAGCCTGCAAATACTCAAGCATAGGAACAGCTATGTAGGACAGGCTGTCCGCTGTCACTACACACTACCACTGCTTCCACTCTGTGCAGCAGTAATACCTTGATGAGTTAAGTGCAATGTGAGACAGCCAAAAGCCTGTAGAGGGTCCCACTGTTTTTCTTGAATAGGGCAGGTGACAGCACAGCCGGTCCTATGCCCTTTGGGGCTGCTCAGCCATGCAGAAATAGAGAGAAGAAATCCCTTCAGGTCAGCTGGTTCATTGCTTCTCAGCCTGTGTCTTATGGACCACAACAGCCTGGGAGACATCAGCTTTAAAAGGTTGAGAAACACTGAGTTAGTTCATCTCCTAGTGCAAGGAAGGATCCATTCTGCCTCAGTCAGTCCTGACAAATGTTTGTCTAACCTGTCCTCAAAAGACTCCAGCAGTGGAGATTTCCACCCCTTAGCCCCCAAGGCAAGCTATTGCACAGTGAAGTAGCTGGTGTCTGAATTGTATCTCCATAATTGAGATACAAGCCCATTATTTCTTATCCTATCCAACGTGAACACAGAGATCAGATCATTCCCTTCTTTTTGGTGTGCTTTAATCTGTTATTGTAAAGATGTTTCTGCACCTTTTCTCTATCTTCCCTCGAGTAAACAGACCATTTACAAATTTCCTGGACCTGAGACCATTCTCAGAAGCACCTCCAACTCATCCTCACCTTTCTCAGTACGCATGGTACAACACTGGCAATGGCTCTGCCCTTCAGACAGCTCTTTGGGATATATCCCCGTTTTAGAATTATAAGACAGTTATATTCATAATTCCCAGTATATTTTATACAGAATTGCAGCATACTTTGGTTTTCTTGTATCTGCAGTTTTCATAAATATTCTTACTCATAACGCTTTTCATTTGTCCATATCAGACTGTAGAACTTTTCATTTCTAATCATTTCTAAGTTCATTTCTTCATTTCTAAGTTCATGAAATCACTCCCTGCCTGATAGCATCTGCACATGAGTAGGTACTTTCCATTCCTTCACCCAGATATCACCAAAAATGAACAATGCTAAACTCAGGATGGACTTCAGCCCTCCAGTTTCATAATAAGCCATTTGTAACTACACCGAATGTGGATTCTCAGCCATAAAAACCCAATCTTCAGCAGTTTCATCTAGTCCATACTTCCTGAGTGCATTTTGAGAGGGTTGTGTGAATCAAGGTAAAAAGTCCTGCCAGAGCACTGTGATTTCTTGATAAAGTTTTTCCCGAACTCAGGGTGCCCTAGGCTTTGCATACCACATAATGCCAAAGGCTTTGAAGGGAGTTAAGAACAGCTTTTGTGCTTTCCACGCCCTTTTCATTGGTATGATGGATGACAGAGGCACCAGGAAAATTAACTCCAAAGGAGCATGATGAGAAGTACTGCTCAAGAGTCAGGTATTTAGCCTTTCAGAAGACGATTCAGCACTTGTGTTGTGTTTGGGGAAGGTTCTTTCCAGATTTTGGCTCTTTCAGTGGGGGTTCCAACCACATTTTTTTACCAGCACATATACCATAGGTATTCTAAAACACATATCAATTTTCAAGAAATAGATTTGAAGTCTATCAGTTACTGACTTTCATGTTAAAAGGTGAACAATCATCCAATTATTTTGTTGTCTTGGTTTTTGTTAAAACCCTCATTATCAAAAGGCACACAATCAACAAGGTATGGAAAGTGTATTTTCTATAAAGATGAATAATCTGTATGAACTTAAAATCAAAATGCTTGTCTGTAAGAAACAGATTATATGCAAAAAGCTTCCACACAAGTGCCCTATTAGACATAAAGAGAAAGCATCATAGTTCACACTAAGTTACTGTGCAAATATCCTTTCTCAAAGAGCATTATTTCCACATTTCATTTTAGCCTGAGTACCATATGTAACAATGTACCTGGTTCTGTGGTTCCATTTATAGAGATGTACATAGGGCTTAGCCATACAGTCACTGCTTCAATACATCCACTCATTTATTGCAATAAAATCACTGAGTCTGTATTCCTCTTTGCATAGGAGACCGAGCAGATTACAGCTACTTTCCCATAATTATATAGGTTTTTTACTCATAAAAGAGTAAGGACAATGTAATATTTCAGGTGTTGCAGATATTCTGCCATCACATGCTGTGCCATCTGCTTCCAGGGTAAGTCACTTAAGAGTTGCATTCCTTTAAAGCTGCCAGCTATGACTCCCTTCATTGGCTACAGAAACAGGCATCTCTAGAGGGCTGCTCTTTCATCCTACGTTAAGTGAAATGAATTACCCTCTGGAAGCACTGCTTTCTTTCTGTTGACTGTACACTGAGCCTATGATGACCAGACCAGTCAGGCTGAAATCCCTATGTTTCAGCCATACACACTCGGCCAGAGAAACCCTGTTCTGAATGCCTGTCTTGCAGTGATCTCTGGCTGGGGCAGAAAAATCTTTCTTAAGTCTCTGTATACCTCATTTTTTTCATCAAAAACAGGATGACAGCACTTTCCTGTCTCATACACAAGTTATGAAGACATTGATGGTATAATATTGTGAGATGCTCAGTGATTACAGCATTAGGAGCCCTATGTGTGCTCTTAGTAGATATCGGGTCATTTATTACCAGCTTTAAAGACTTTCTAGCAGGTAAAGGCAATACCTAAACAGCCAGTATCCTCTCTGAATACTTCCCAGACTTTTCTGAGGGCCTCTTATCCTACTACAGAAAATTTTGAGAAGAGAATGCAACTTCCCAAGTTCAAAACATACAGACATAAGGCACTGAGAAACATTTACATCCTCACCTTCATCAAAAGTAGAGCAGTTAAAGCTCACTTTCACATATCTATCAGGAAAATGAACCCCTTTTCCAAAGTAGGATGTTATGCATTCCCATTACAGTAATCTCTTCATAAGTTCAGAAACCTAACTGTATTTAAATACATATAAAGGGAAAAGTTTACCCATTTTCTGAACAGGGCTCTTCTTTCTTCAAATACCTGTGAAACATACACACACAATTAAAAACAATACTTTAAGGGGATTCAGTATTTGCTAAGAAAAATGTAGCTTGCAAAAAATATATATGTATGTAACCTGGAAAATATAAACAGTATCACGGAATGGGTGAAGTTGGAAGGAACTTGTGGAGAACGTTAAGTCCCAAGTCCCTGCTAGGGTCAACTAAAATATGTTGCTTAGGGTCACATCCAGCTGGATTTTGAATATCTTCTTGGATGAAAACTCTGCAGTCTCTCTGCGTAACTTGTGTGTGACCATTCTCATGGTAAAAATGTTCTTTCTTATGGTCAGTGGAATTTCCTGCATTTCAGTTTGCGGCCATTGCCTCTTGTCATTTCCCTGGAAGCTACCAAGGAAAGTCTGGCTCTGCGTTCTTTGCCTCCTCCCATCAGGTATCGATATACACTGATAAGATCTGTATCTGAGCCTTTCTTCTGCAGGCTGAACAATCCCATATCTCTCAACTCTTCCCTATGTGTCAGATGCTCCAATTTCCTGATCATTTCTGTGATATTTTACTGGGCTTGTTCCAGTAAGTCTTTGTCTTTCTTGTATGAGGGAGTCCAGAATCAGACACATCCCCAACCAATCCTTCCTTGTCTATAAGAATGAGGATCAGCAGAGCATCTTCCCTTGTTGGCTCCTCGATGACCTGTGTCATCAAAGTACTCCTGAAACCTCCTGGGTTGCTTGTGCCCTACTGTGTTGCCCTTCATAGATCTTTATTTACTTTTTTTCAATAGATTTCAGTTCTCCTGAGTTGGAGATACTGGATAACTGAATGGATACAAGTGGGTAGCTATCACAGAGCTCTGGCAGTGGCTTAATAAGGCCAGTTGTTGTGGCTCATGATGTCCCTAGGTTCTTTACAGTGACAACTAACAAGAAGGATGAATGGTATCAAAATACAGCGGAGGATTGTGATGTTGACCTTAGAGAGCTAGATGGTGGTTTTTCACTACCACAAAACTGCCTTTATGCTCAGGACTGTGACCTGGCAAGTGAGGAAATGCTATAGAAGTGTCACTTTTTTTTTTTTTTTTTCTCAGAAGACAGATCAAGGAAAAAGCCCAGTTTATAACTGTACATAAAAACAGCTATTAACCACAACTAGGAAAACATGCTTGATCATTATAAACTCCAAACATGTTATTGCTTTGACAGCCTGCAAGGAAGGTTCCTGCAGAGAAAGACATTATCAGTGCTGATGTCTGGTACAGCAGTTGTCAGCATTAGCTCTGTCTCTCTCAGCAGGAGTGTCTCTTGTGAGGGGTGAAAAGTGACAAGTCTTTTATTTGCATGTTGACAGTTATTATTTGCATTATTTGCATGTGGGACACTTGGCAAAGTGAAAAAAATACAAAAGCCTGAACAAGCTGAACTTGGGAAGGGATTTGCCACAAGCAAATGATGAATAGTCAGAGATCTAAGTTTTGAGTTGGATAATTCAAGTGAGGCAGGGAGCTATTTATGTAACTGAATGCAATTTAATGGTCTTTGATCAAAGAAAGACACATATTTGCTTTCAGCATTCTTGGAGATACAACTAATCCAACTCTGTTAGGAAGTTCTGCCTACTCCAGGCACTTGGAAGCATTAATTAGCAACAGCATAGCCCCAGATTGGTATAATCATCCACTGAGTTAATCAAATCCATGTTTACTGTCTTCTCCTCCAAGGCCTTCAAGTTACTCCTATCTCCTACCTAGGTTGGCTGGCCTAGGATTCAGCTCAAAGCCCAGGTTGCTCCTGAGAGCTACCATCTCACACCTGTGTTTTTAGGTAGTTTTAAATAAGCTCAAGTTCAGGGCTGTGTGGCAAATCCCTCCAGTCTTTGCTGCAAATGCCACTGGGGCTCTTCTATCCTACTGCATAATTCCGACTAACTGAAGGCAAATAATCTCTTGACTTCCAGTCCTTCCTTAAAGGCAGCTCCTCCTCTGGTTTTCTGAATGTGAATACAGCTTAATTCAAGGTTTCCTAATTCTGCCTTCTTTACTTTGATCTGTTCCTGCTGGAGATCCTGAATTTAAAGCAAATGACTACCTATGGCCCAGCGGTAACGCCACAGACAAGCTCTGACAGCTGCAGTGAGGGCAGAAAAATATAGATGAAGGCTACAAGATTCAGGATATATAATGAGCAGGAGACATCTTGGGTCCTGACATCAATGCAGACAAGTGCACTCCTGAGCATATTTCAAAATCCAGGGAAATCTGCAGGAACCACTGAAGGAGCATCCTCTGGATTAACCCAAATTACACAGGTGGCAAATTTATACTGTTTTGAGTCTGCTCCTAGAAGTTGTTTAAATGGAGCTTAAATGCTATTGACCAGCTCTAAATTCTCACCATTCCTGCCCCTCATTGCCAATTAATCTAAAAAGTATATTTCTTAGGCATCTCTTCTCTCTCTGTTTTCATCATCTCATTTTTTTTCACATACCTTCTTTCTAAAAACTCTTTACTTTTTCAGACTCTGTCTTCACTCAAAAGTGTAGAAATGAACAGAGATAGGACTGTATGAAAATAAAACCTTCTCATTCCTGATATGTATCAATTGGATTATCTCCTGATTTCATCTGTTGGCAATATTTTTGTTGCAACTATTTGTCTTCTGCTAACTCTGCAGAGCCAGCGCTGAGAGTAATGTAGGGATAAATGAAAGAGTTTCAACCCTGGATCAGAAGCAAATAAACACTTTTTATCATGACTTTCATCACTGATCACAGCTCTGGGAGATAGAAAGTAGGTTCTTTCCTATCTAGAACAACAACATTAAGATGTTGGTGGATGACGGAAAGACTCCACGGGAATGTTGTGGGGGACAGTGTCAAAGGCTTTACTGAAGTCCAGGTAGACCACATTGACAGCCTTACCTTCACCCACTAAGCAGGTCACCTCGTCATAGAGTGAAATCAGGTTTGTCAAACAGGATCTACCATTCATAAACCCACGCTAACTGGGCCTGATCCCCTGGTTGACATTTAACTGATCCTTGATGGCTCCCGCGATTATCTGTTCCATAACCTTCCCGGCACCGAGGTGAGACTGATAGGTTTGTAGCTACCAGGATCATCTTTCTGGTCCTTTTTGAAGATGAGTGTCACATTTGCCAGTCTCCGATCCGCCAGGACATCCCCAGTTAGCCAGGACTGCCAAAGAATGATGGAGAGTGGCTTGGCAACCACATTCACCAACTCCCTCAGCACTCTAGGGTGCAATCCATCCAGCCCCATGGACTTGTGAGCATCCAGCTTTCGGAGCAGGTCCAAAACCATCTCATCGTGGATCATGCAAGGCCTATTCTTTTCCACATCCCTACCTACCAGTGCAGGGGGCTGTGTTCCCAGGGAGTAACAAGCCTTACTATTATTAAAGACTGAGGCAAAGAAGACATTAAGTACCTCAGCCTTATCCTGATCTTTGGTCACCAAGCTGCCCTCGGCGTCCAAGAAGGGATGGAGATTCTCCTTAGCCCTCCTCTTGCTGTTGATGTATTTATAGAAATATTGTTTTCCTTTACCTTAGTGGCCAAGTTCAGTTCTAGCTGGGCTCTGGCTTTTCTAATTTTCTCCCTGCACAGCTTCACTACATACCTGTAATCATCATAAGTAGCTTGTAGCTCTCTTCCGGAGACCATAAACTTTCCTTTTGTTCTTGAGTTCCAGCCAAAGATATCTGTTCAGCCAGTCCGGCCTCTTTGCCCGTCGGCTCATCTTCTGTGACTTGGGGATGGTCAGCTCCTGCACCTTTAAAATAACTTCCTTAAAGTATTCCCAGCCTTCCTGGGCTCCCACGCTCTCCAAAACTACCTCCCAAGGGACCCTCTCAACCATGGTCCTAAAGAGGTTAAAGTCTGCCCTCTGGAAGTCCAAGGTGGCAGTTCTGCTGATTCCCCTCCATGGTTCAACAAGGATTCAGAAATCTAGCATCTCATGGTCACTATGCCCCAGATTTTGCTTCCCTTTGTTGGCTCCTTCACCAGCTGTGTCAGGAATTTATCTCCCACACACTCTAGGAACCTCCAGGATTGTTCTCTATCTGCTGTATTATAAATCCAGCAGATGTCTGGGAAGTTGAAGCCCCCCACAAGAACAAGGGGGAGAGACCTTGAGACTTCACCCTACTGTCTATAAAGTGTCTTGTCCACCTCTTCCTCCTGGTTGGGTGGCCTGTAGCAGACTCCCATGACAGTATCAGTCTTATTGGCCTTCACTTTTATTCTGACCCATAAGCTCTCAACCCTATCATCACCATCATTAATTTCCATACATTCAAATTCTTTCTTAACATAGAGGGCTACACTACCTCCTTTCCTGCCTTGCCTATCTCTTTTGAAAATTTGGTAGCCATCCTTCACAACACTCCAGCTGTGTGAGTCATTCCACCATGTTTCCATGATGGTAACTATATATGGAAAAAGGATCTGAGGCTGTCTGTTGACACTTGGCTGAGAACAACAAGACATTAAGGCCCTGGAGTGTGTCCAGAGAAGGGCAGTGCAGCTGTGAGGGCTCTGGAGCACAAGTGTTATGGGGAACAGCTGAGGAAATTGTCATTTTTCAGTCTGGAGAAGAGGAGGCTCAGGAGAGACTTCATCACTCCCTACAGCTGCCTGAAAGAAGGTTGTAGTGAGATGGGGGTTGGCCTCTTCTTCCAGGTAACTAGCAAAGGGAAAAGAAGTGATGGCCTCATGTTGAACCAGGGGTAGTTCAGGTTGGATATTAAGAAACATTTCTGCTCTGAAAGAGTGCTGATGCATTGGAACAGTCTGTCCAGGGTCTGACCATCCTTGAAGGCGCTTAAGGAAAGGGTAGATGTAGTAATTAGGGACATGGTGTACTGGTGGTAGGTGGACAGCTGGACTAGATGATCTTCGAGGTCTTTCCCAACCTGATTCGACAATTCTATGGTCTCTTCTCACTGGTGAAAGGTGACAGAATAAGGGGAAATGGCCTCAAGTTGCACCAGGATAAGTTTAGGTTGGATATCATGAAACAAATCTTTACATAAAGGGTTGTTAAGCACTGGAATAGACTCCCCAGGGAGGTGGTTGAGTCACCATCCCTGGGTGAGTTTAAAAACCATTTGGATGCGGTGCTCTGGGACGTGATTTAGCAGAGGGTTGCTAGGGTAGTATGGTTAGGTCATGGTTGGACTTGATGATCTTTAAGGTCTTTTCCAACCTGAGCGATTCTATGATTCTGTGATTCTACGATTCTAAGGGCAAGAGTACACAATAGTCCAATATGAGCTCCTACGAGTTTTGTTGCAGCATAATGCAACAACACATTGCATTGCACAGTAGAGGAATAAAAAGATGAGAAAGGGTTTTTTTACCCACTCGCTGCTAGTCAGATCACACTTTATTACCCAGTGATGCGTGTCTGTAAAAATGTGTTATAAAGAGTGTAGGAAGCAGACATTAAAATGATGCAAAGGCTGGAGAATCTGCCAAACTGAAAGAACTTCAAAGGGCTCAATCTGTTTAGTTTATCAAAAAAAAGATCAAGTGTTGGCTTGAAGCAGAGTAAAAGTACTTCCACAATGAAAAAAAAAACTTCATTACAAAAGAGTTTAATAAGCTAGCAGAGGAAGATTTAGATGATGGAAGCTAATGCTAGAGGTATTCAGACAAGAGACGAGGTTTAATCTTTTAATGGTATAGAGGATTAGCCAAGAAAAAAAAAATTGTTAGCAAAGTGATGAAATTTTCATTTCTTGATAATCCCTAAGGAAGTCAATATGCTTTTGTGGAAGATACATTGATGCCAAATTCTAGTTACTGAGCTCAAGACACAGAGCTGCGTGAAGCGAGGTCCTGAGAAATCCAGGCAGTCACACTGTGTAATGTAATGGCCCACTCTGGATTAAATTCAGTGAATCATCAACAGATATTTAAACTGAATTCCGAGGGAGGAATGTTCTCCTGATGATGCATGAGATAAAAAAAACCTTCCTTGCGTTAGCAGGTCTCAGATTTAGCCTGCAGAGTGGGAGACCAGGAAATGCATCTTGTTATTTATAAATTGAGTGCATCACTTCAATTAACAAAATATCCACCCAGCCTCACCATGGCCATGCTTAGCAAAGGAGTCAGGGTGTGGGTACTAAGGTCTCTCCTGCAAACTGAGGTGGAGCACTGGCCACTCAGAAACTCACACTGACACCGAGTTTGCTCTGGGGCTAAGCCTTCTAAGGCAGGAAAAGAATGGCAACTTTCACTTACTTTCACTAAGAGATGAATACTTTTTTTTGTTTGTTTGTTTAAAAATGGTTTACTTGGCAAAACAAGAACACTCCAACTAAATGCTTATATGCTTTAAACAACATACATTAGACCTTTCAGATCTTACGTAACATATTAGGTTTTATACACGTGTGTATCTCATAAAGACCATGCATTCCATTCATACACATTTATTCCTAATATTAAACAAATTACTGAAGTTCTGATTCCATTACTCATGACTTACACAGCCAAAAGGATAAGTTACTTTTTTCTGAGACTTGAGAATTGGAGAAATGAAACTGAGAATTTGCTTTAAGTCTTGTCATTCATATATATATATTCAAAACCCAACTGGTCAAGATCATGAGCAAATCCTCTTTGCCTTGAAGAGTTGAACTAGATTATCACCAGAGGTCCTTTCCAAACTCAACAGTTCTGTGATTCCATGAATTTGACCCATTTGCACAGAACTTACCAGCTCATTCATGAGTTGGTTGCTCAGAGGTGTCCATGTGCTCATCTTGATTTGCAGCTTGGGGCTATTCGTGTTTTTAGAAGTTGCAAATGCCATTGATAGGTGAGATGGTGAATCTACCAATGTCTTGTAAGCACCAGTGGCTACAACAATTGAACAGAACAAAGACCAGTATTATCTTTGTGCCACTCCATTACTGTATGTTAGTAAAAAGCAAATCACTGCAGATTGCAATTCAATGACTTCAAAGCATAGCAGTGATACAAGTAAAATTATCTAAAGGTCAGTTAGAGTAAGGCCTTCTTTTTATTTTGTGCACTCATAGTAACTTGACAGTAAAGCCCAGGTTTCCTGATGGAAACCTCTGTGTGCTAACATAATATCAATAATTAATAATTAAGCAAGTCTTTCCCATCACAAATGTTATTGAGCGTGCCTTTGATTTTTGCTGCATAAGTAATCACAAGAGGGCATTTGCAGCAAGCTAGAAAGCACATGAAATTTCTTCCCATTTGTTGGCATTGAAAACTGGAGATTGCCTGTGCATCTACTTAAGTGACGTCAGATAGATCTTTACTGATTTTGATGGGCATATAATGCCAGGCTTCAAAGGGCCAATTTGTTTCTATCACACTTAACTGAAAGAATGAAATCCAGAATAATTCAGAATCAACTGAAATTTCTCAGCATCCTGTCTTCAGGCAGATTGGTTTTGATGGTTTATATTGACTGTGCTGCTCTTTGAAACAAAAATTCCTACATGAAGTGAACAGGGCATTTAACACAATTTTCCCTTCCCTTCTGTGAAATCCAATAACTGGACTTTGTTCAGAAAATCCATTTCTTCACAGACCTTTGCCCAAAAATAGGAAAAGCTTTCTTTTTTCCTTCTATACCACAGATGGATTCAGCAGGATTATGTCATTGCTCACCTCAGAGATCCAGTTTCCAGACTGGAGCTTTAAACTGCAGCAACCTGAAAACCAAGTCACTTCTTTCTAACTAACATTAAAAAAACCTCTATTTCTTTCACACAGTTATGAGGTAATCATTCTGCAAATACTTCAGACTGCTTAAAAGCTTCATGATGGCAAAGTGGACTTTAGGAGTGAAAGAAAAGGAAACTCAGCACTAAGTGACTCCAACATTGCGTTGCCAACCTACTGTGTATCCAAGCACCTCAAACTCCATACAGCAAACACCTTTATAGCTAACACAGCTCTAAGGCTCAAAAAATACAACTTCCTGAAAGCCCAGTCCTTCTTTCCTTACCCAGACAAAGTTCCCATCTATATTAATGGAAGATTAGTCTTCAGAAACCCAGGTGTCAGGGCATTCCACCTTTTTGGATTAGTTTTTCCTCCTTTTTTTTTTTTCCCCTAAATTCTTTTGGAATCAAAATCTAAAGAGAAAGTGATTTTATATCTATCTGCCTCTGGCGATGTAATATGGTCCACAGTAAGAAAATAAGTTCCTACCAAGAGTCTGAGTTCTTTCCTTCTTTTGGTAGAGATGCTGAAATAACTTATGATATCCCCAGGGATTTAAACTTCCCACAGAGAAGCTGTTAGAAGCTGAAAGACTTACAAAGGCTTCAAATCCTCACATTCTGTAGTTGGCAAATGTTAGAAGCTTCTTGTGCAACTCACTAGTTGGATATGCATTACAATCACTTTCTGTGTTGTTGTTTTGTTTTTCTATAGAGTCCCTGCCCTTTTCAACACAGAGAAATACAACATTACCAGCTAGAGAAATAGCTGCCCTGCCAAAAAAAAAACAGGTTCTGGCAACCGTGTCCTGTTTGTCAGGGACAACCTTCTACATTAGTCACAAAACCATCAGTTGTCACTGCAGCACACTCCCAGGCCAGGATTCATGCTCCAGTTTGCCTCCCCTATGCAGGCAGTGCTTTCTTGGTGTTGGAACAGCTGCAATTCAGAAAACATCTCACTGAGCTGGCAGATGAACAACCGCATAGCCCAAAGAAACAGCAGTGCCTCTGGACCCTCTTGTGCTGCTTATGTGCCAAAATGTGGCTCCCAGCGCAATTGGCTGAAGTCACATCCCCTGCTGTATATGCCATAAACCTGTTTCTTGGAATTGCAGTTGGTATTCAAGCCCAATATGTAAACAGGCCTGCAAAGGCAGGTACCATCAAGCAAAAGGATGAGCATAGCCAAACAGATAACCTATTAGTGTACAGAGTGCTAGCACGCTATCCCTCTCTCCTTCTGTCTGTTCTCCAGGGGAAAACCAGTAGCTCGTCTTCACTCTGAACCCCCCAGCCCTAGCAGGATTAACAGCTAATTCTGCTTCTACAACAGTGTAGAGTAACTCTGAGAACAGTTAATCTGTGACATGATGCTGAGGTGGCTGTAGCAGCTGGCTCATTGAGCACAGCAGAGCAGCTGGTGCACTGTGCAGACCTGTGGTTGTCAAGCTATTTAGCTCGGGCCCCATGTTTCTTCTGCAGTACTTCTTATCTTTGGACTGGTTGCCCAAAATAACATTCCAGAGATTGCTCTAGCTTGTTCTTCACGTATCCTAGGATGAAATTAATCATGATCAGCTGATTTGGAAATAGCCAACCAGCAACAGACGTGAGATGATGTTAACAAGAAATCAAGCTTTAAATATATGTGTGGAAAATGTTCATTGCCCAGAGAGGGGTGGCTATTGACACATGATGCTAAAAATGTCGAATATCCTTCTAACAAGAAAACGAAAAAGGCAAGTGAGGAGTGGGTGGCAGGCGTAAGTACCAGCGCAAATGAGATTTGAGGGCAAAAGCCTGGCAAAGGATGAAGTTGTGTGAGTAGACACAGTGTTTTCATGGCTGTGTTTGACTAACTTCACACCAGGATGCTTGGGGATCTCCAGGTGTTGCAAAGTAATCGTGCTGCACAATTTGCAGAAAGCAGGTAAGCCTGGCAGAGCACAGACGTTAGAAGGGGAGAAGACCAGGAGGAGAACTGTGCGTTGGACACCTTATCTCCAACTCCTGAAAAAAACTTCGGAAGCAAATAATTTAACTACACCCCTGGATGATAAGGAGGAGACCAAGAATCGACCTTTACTTGTCAAGAAGAAACAGTGTAAATATGATCTTCTTCTACAGTGGGGTAGAATATATTAATTTCAGTTACCTGAGAGCACTGAGATTAATGATATATCTTAGTTTCTTTAAAGCTTTTGACAAGAACTGAGCACATTCCTGCCAAAAAGGACTTATGGGTACTGGTGGATGGCAGCTGGACACGAGCCAGCACTTAAGGGTCTCCTCAAACTCAAAAGATACTATTATTCTATGATAGCTTCACTTGCTGTCTTCACAAGCACGCAAAGAAAACAAGGTTTTGATGATACTTCTGCATGGGTTACTACAGCCAGAGAGTACTTAGGAATGGTTAAAATGCAAGTTTGAATAAAGGGATAAACTGAGAGGGCATCCAAGAGGTTCGTGCTCTTTGTTATGTCTGAAGGTGGCATATATGAGTTCCATATGGAAGGAAACATAAGTGGCATTGTCTAAAAGAGCAGAATAGTTTCACAACTGATCAAAATCCTGCTGAAGCCAACAGAAATACTTTCACTGATTTCACTACAAGTTGGGTCAAGCCCTCGATTTAAAAGAAGTGTGATTGTGTTCAGGAAAGATTAGCAATACATAATGATCATATCATATTAACTAAGGGCATTGGAATCATTCCCTGTAGCTGGATTAACCCTATAGAATGGCATTCCAGAGGTTTGTACAAACCATACCCAAAACAAATCCTTCAGAAGTAGACCCATTTTATTAATGTTTTTGACCACATCTCTATAGCAATAAGCCTTTGTGGTTCAGTACAGTCTGCTGCACTCAGAGCTTTAAGAATGCCTTTTCTTTTATCTAATCACATTAATTGATGTGATGACAATGGTGCAGTTGTATTTAGCTTTGAATAAACAGATTTATGCATGAATCTATAGCTCAGACAAGTAAGTCATTTTTAATGTAAATTAGTTTATCACCAATAAACAATGCACTGATTAATGCCATGGACAAAATAGTCTAAAAGGCAGTAACAGAAAAGTGAGCTGGAATGCAGGCCAAACCATAGAGCTTTCAGCACAGAAAAAAATTCAAGGGGATAGGCCTGGAGGGAAAGGTAAAGTGAAACAGGTACTTATATGAGGGGGACACAGAGAAGGATGGCAAGAGGAGAAGGGCAGCAGGCTAATTGCTTATTTGCAATGATTTACAAATGATTTACAATGAAGAGGCCAAGACTGTTCTCCTTGACCAGCCCTAGCCTCCAGGGTCGCTGTGGTGTCAATGGTTTGGGATCAATAAACCCAGAGCATGGCACTGCCACGGTACCGATAAACCCAGACATCTGCAGCACCTTCTGCCAGAGACATTTCTGCTCCTCCCCAGCTCAACACCTCTGTGCAGCCTAAGACTAACACCCTTACCCCTGCCAGAGTGTACTAGAAATATCAAGAAACCAGGGCTTGAGTATCGATGCAATTCCCAGGCAGTAAGTAGTTGCATTTCTCCATGGTCCACGATGCCCACTGAACCATCTGTACCTCCATATCCCACACCAGAAGCATCTCCACTGACCCACAGCCCCCATGTCCCTTGTGCTCCTCCATGCCATTGTCAGCAAGCTTGCTGCATTGCTTCAACTTCCATACACACTCCCTTTTCCCCCATTCAGTCCAAAGGACTGGTACCTTTCCCATTCTCCAGTGTTCCAATAAGCTCAACTGGGTGTCTCCAGGGATGGGGCATACATCATAAGCCTGGGCAACCTGTGCCAGTGCCTCACCACCCTTATTGTAAAAAAACATTAAGATTCTTACATCCAATCTAAATCCCCCTTCTTTTAGTTTGAAACCATTTCTTCTCGTCCTACCACAACACACCCTGCTAAAGAGCCAGTCACATTACTTCTTGCAGACCCACTGTAGAAATTAAAAGGCCACTTTCAGGTCTCCCCAGCACCTTCTCTTCTCCAGGCTGCACAGCTCCAGCTCTCTCAACCTGTCCTTGTAGGAGAGGTGTTCCATCCCTGGGATCATTTTTGTGGCTCTTTCCTGGATGCACTCTAAGAGGTCCATGTCTTTCCTGTAATGAGGACTCCACATCTGGACAGAGCGCTGCAGGTGAGGCCTCACCAGCACAGAGCAGAGGGGCAGGATCACCTCCCTCACCCTGCTGGCCACGCTGCTTTTGGTGCAGCCTGGGATACAGTTGGCCTTTTGGGCTGTGAGGGCACAGTACTGGCTCATGTCCATCTGCCATGCACCACTACCAGTAAGTCCCTTCTGGCAGGGCTGTGCTCGTAGCTGGGGTTTCCTTGACCCAAGTGCAATACCCTGCATGTGGCCTTGTTAAACCCCATCAGCTTCTCATGGGCCCACCTTTTAAGCTTGTCCAGGTCCCTCTGGATGGCATCCTTCCTTACTATTGCGTTAACTGCACCACTCTGCCAGGTGTCATCTGTGAATGTGCTGAGGGTGCACTCAGTCCCACACAATCCCACTGTCCACGTCACAGATAAAGCTGTTGAAGAGCACGGGTCCCAGGGCAGACCCCCAGGGGACACCATTTGTGACCAGCCTCCACCTGGACATGGAGCCATTGACAACAACCCTCCGGATATGGCCATCCAACCAATTCTTTATCCACATCCCTCTGCACGTGACAATTTCTGAGCACTTCTTCCCCCCCCCCCCCGGGGCCTAAAAGCAACGCAACTCGCACCAGCAGGCCTGGCAGTGCTGGCAGATGGGCAGACCTCGGTTCTTGAAGCCTTGCTATCTCCCTACTACAAGCATCATCCCATCCCACAGAATTTATCCCCTCATACCCCACTTCATTTATGCACTACTGCTTTCATACCCGCTCCCCATGCCCCCCGGCCCTCCCTGCGTGCTGTCCGGGAAGATCCGTCCTCCCCTCGTCCCCTCCCGGCCCGGAGCCGCCCCTCACTTGCCTCCTCCCCTCCCGCGGGCGGCGCCGCCTGCTCCTCCCGCTAGGCCGCTTCCCGTCTCTATGGCAACCGCTGCCCGGGAGGCCGCCAGCCAATCACATCCCGTCGACGGGCGGAGGGGTGTCTTTACCTAGCAACCTGCCCGGCGAGCTCTGATTGGTTCGCGAGCTCCGGCGGGGTGAGGCTGAGGGGGAGAGTGGGCGGGGCGGAGGCGCGGGGCGGGGCCGGGCGTTGCGGCGGGGTCGGGCGCGAGGGAGGCGCGGCCGTTGCCTCCCGCCGCCACCTGAGGGAAGGAGCGGAGCGGCCGCGGCGGGACCCCGCGCTGAGGTAACGGCGGGGTTTGGGGCCGGGCGAAGCGGTCGGGGTTTTCCTTCAAGGATGTCGCGCTTTCTGCCCCTACAGCGCTAGTAAAAGGCAGGGACGCCCGGTAGGGGGGGCGGCCATGAGGCGTTCTTCGGGCGGAGGAACGAGCTGAGCTGAGCTGAGGGGCTGCGGTGGCGCCGCGCATCCCCCGGGGGCCGGGAGGTGCTGCTCCCACCTGCACGCTTCCCCCTCGCTTCGTGGCGTGCGGGAGGGGGATGGCGGCCCTTCGTTCTCTCAGCGCTGCCCTGGGGAGCGGCAGGGGATGCCCGGCCCTCCTCGCTGCCCCAGCCGGGTGGGACGCACACCTGCCCTTTCCTTCCCCGGGGTGCCGAGCCCGTCCTGTGCGGTGCAGCGGAGAGCCAGAAGGAAGGAGCGCTCCTTCTGTGCTTATACCGTCGCCTCTCCTGCCTTTGCGGCAGGAAGCCGGGAGGATGCGTTTGGCTCTGCGTGTGCGCTTCTTCCTTCTGCCTTGAAAGCACGGCGAGGATCCGAGCGGATCCGGCGCTGGGGGTGGTTGTTCGCTCCCCCTTCGCTTCCCTGAGCTCGGTGTGAGCTCCTGAGGAGGTGCTGCAGCTGTCCATGGGGACCCGTGAGCACCCCGACCAGAGGGTGATGGAATAGCCCAGGTTGGGAGGCACCAGAAGGATAGAACCGTAGAATGGCTTGAGTTGGAAGGGACCCTTAAAGGCCATCTGTCCCACTCCCTGCACTGAACAGGGACACCCACAGCTCCATCAGCACTCACAGCCCCATCCAGCCTGACCTTGGCTGTCTCCAAGGATGGGGCACCACCACCTCTCTGTGCAGCTTGTTACAGTGCTTCACTATCCTTACTGTAAAAAAACCTTTCTTACATCCCATCCAAATCTCCCCTCTTTTAGTATGAAACCGTTTCCCATATTAGTGTAACATCCAAAAATGGAAGGGAACCCCGAGGATTATCAGGTCTGACTCTTGGCTCCCCACAGGTCCACTCAGAATCGGGTGGGGGTTGGCCTTTTTTCCCAGGTAATTAGCAATAGGATGAGAGGTGATGGCCTCAGGTTGTACCAGGAGAGGTTCAGGTTGGATATAAGGAAAAATTTCTCCTTGGAAAGAGTGTTGATGCAGTGGCACAGCTGCCCAGGGAGGTGGTGGGGTCACCGTCCATGGAGGTGTTCCAGAATTGCAGAGATGTGGCTACGAGGGACGTGGGCAGTGGGCACGGTTGGGGTGGGCTGAGGTTGGACTGGGTGACCTTAGAGGTCTTTTCCAACCTGAATGTTCAATGTATGGTTGAGGGCAGAAAGGATTTCTTCTGGGAGCGGATCGCGGGGACCTGGCCTCAGCGCAAAGCAACCATGGGGAGGGGTGTCAGCATGTGTGCCCTTCCTCCCCTGTGGCCTCCTCACTGGCACAGAGGATGTGGGAGGTAAGCTGTGGTTCTCCCTTAATCCCTAACCCAAATGGAACAGGGGAGTTCAGCTCTGGAGTTTCCTTCCCGCTGACTAATTAAAATGGAGTGACGAGAATAATGTATGCTGCTTTTGTGCCTTCATGTGGGTGGGAATGGGTTGGGGAAACTCTGCCAGTGCTTGTGTGCAGTGTGCAGGTTGCTTTTCTGTCTTCGTGGTCAGAACTGGCTGGGGAATGGCTAGGGTGACATTTTCTCCTCGTCCTCCCAGTTGTGCAGGGGAAATCTAGTTTGCTGTATGGTCTCACATCTCCAGCAGAGATGAGCATTAATGTGCTCACCTACGGAGTGTCCTTTTAAGATCTGCTGATTTTTTTTTTCTCATTACTCCCCCTTACTGCCCTCTCTATTAACTTTGAAATTTCATTTTCGGGGAGAAAAAAATACGTGTGGTATTCAATCCTTTCACATCATGACTTTTCACTCTATCATTATCTTCTCTGCATGTCTTAATGTATCTTTTACAGCAGGAATTAGATGGGTTTGCATGATTATAAATAATGTATAAACATGCAACCACACTAACAAACGGGCCATTTCCTTCCCCTTTTGCCCACAGTTTCTTTTGCAGCCCCTTAGGGGATGCCTGCCTACCTACCCCCCCTCCTCTTTAATCCTGGTGTCACCAAAACTGTTTTGTTTTGTTTTTATGTACATATAAAAATAACCACAGGATTCCATATGCAGAGGCTTAACAAAGAACATACAGAACTGGATCTGTGGTAAGACACTGTCTTGACACTGAAGATTGCTTGTTATGGCATTCATCTGTCTGCACCAGTTAATAGGTCATCTATATGTTTGTTTGTGAATTTTTCACCTCCTGTTGCAATAACATGGTTGTCTTTTTTCTTAATTTCACTTATTTCTGTCCCATGGAGGGCCATGAGCTGCATAGGCTCTGCAGTCTGACATTCTTTTCTGGCTCTAGTAAACATTTTCTTTATGGTATTGTATGGTGGCTGGTGTGAGTACATAGCTTCAGGACCTCTCTTAGGAGGTGTTGTCTGCTGATTGCTGCTGGGATGGCATCTGAATGATAGGATCCCCACTAGAAAGGCAATAGCTAATCCTTACTGTGAGTTCACTCTGATGAAGTTGTTAGATGGATTGAGCTGGTGCCTGAAGTATTGAAAAATACATTTCTTGAAGGTCAGAGGGACAAAGTCCATTTGAGCTTGGAGTTGGGTGGCACTGAGGTGTGGTTAGATGCAGCACATCTTAAATACTGTGGTGAATTTGGGTCTTTTACAAAATTCAGTGTGTTGACTGCTCTTCTCATCGATGCTTGCTTGCTTCAGTATGAAAGAAGAGACTTTGATCTGAGCTGATCTGTGTTGGCTGATTTTACTTCTTATCTTAGGGTTCAGGTAGTTCACTTTCCACCTTTTTTTTTTTGGTCATGTTACTTTTTCTGTATTTTGGAACAATTTTACTCTTTGTGTACTTTTCTTTATGCTCTAAAGTGTGGCTTCAAACGTGGATTTCCTGTCAGTAGCTGTGAGAGAGTAGGCAGCCTGTGGGAGAGAGTTGTCAATGAATGAATTGAATGTGGTTGTGTTTAACACTTCGGTCTTTTTACTATTTGCCTGTTTGTTTTTCCAACCTGTCTTGAACAGCTGCAGCCAAAACCATTGCCTCACATGATCTTAGAGAGAAGCACGGAGTTGTTGAGGTTGGAAGGATTCTCTGGAGATCATCTAGCCTAACCCTCAAGGTTTATGAGGGTTTAGACGAATACGGTGTTTAATTTTTCTGACCATAAGATGGGCCCATGTAAACATGTATACATCTCTGTAACTTTTTTTGGCCAGCTGATACTAGCAGAAGGCTGATGGTTAACTCTTTCATATCTCTCACTAAGTTTGCATTGGGGGAAAGGAAAACCTTTTTCCCTTTTGGATTTGTAGAATTTGGGGCTCGTCCCAAACATCTGAGAAAAAGGTCATTAATCTCAAGATTGAAAGCCTGCTCTGATTTGTGATGCCTCCACCTGGGAACGCTGATGGAGCACTTTGGGTTTCCTGGTTCAAACAATATTTCTAGATTTCTATTACCTTTCATTACAAACCATAATTCTTTTAAAAGCACTTGGCTGGAGACTGGATATTACAAATCCATTGCTGTAAAACAAAATTGCTCTAAGAAAAAAAGACTCTTATGGCTCTGTCAGCTTTTTCCAAGCTTTAGCCTCAAGTTCCAGCATTTTCCTGCAGCAGATGGATGCAATATGCTGAATCCCTGTTCTACTTGTTCCCCTCCAGCCCCTTAGTGCTCTGAGAAAATGTGGACCCAGCCCTGGGAATGACTGCTGTTTAATTTGGCTCTATAGGCAGAGTGCAGCTGGCAGAACAGCACTATTTAGCTACCTATGCGTTTTCCATCTTTTGGAGTATGTGGAGAAAGGGATGAATGGGCAGAGAATGCTGTCTTCTGGCTGATATGTGGCTGTTACGATGGTTTTTGGAGTGCAAGATATGAGATGTGTGTGCATGTCTCAGATGGGCTAGAGACTATGGAAGTTGGCAACAGCTGGACTAAAACTACAGGTGTGAGCACAGCTAGCCAAGCCGTGAGTGCAGCTTGTTGGGCAGAGCAGAAGTCCTCAGTAGTGCAGGTTGGGACTTGTGTATTGGTGGCAGTGACTGTTTTGTTTTTGTTTTGTTATTCAGCAGAAGCTATGTGGCCGTGCAAGTAAAGATGCTATCACTGAGAATGTGCTGGTGGAGCTTGAGTCATAAGGAGCTTGGTTTCAGTGTGGTCAGTGGTTGTAGTGCTCACGTGGTTGCAAGTTACAGTGCAGGGATTCTCTAAAAGTATTTTATTTCTGGTAAATAGATTTCTGCCTTTCCACCATCATTTTCAAGTGGAGTTTTACAGAATACCTCCTTTTTTTTCCCCACCAGGAGGTCTGAAAACATGGTTAAAGGGTCCCCCAACCATTTTTTGTCTTGCATACAAGAATTTTTAAGCAATTTGTCTGATGGCATTTTTGAAACTAAAACTGTAATCAATGAGAGAGCTTTTTTTTATATATTCTGTTTGTGTTTTCTTTTTGTCTTAAGCTACCTGACAGAGGAAGAATGTAAC
The DNA here is from genome assembly GCF_016699485.2 of Gallus gallus. Taxonomy (NCBI): domain Eukaryota; kingdom Metazoa; phylum Chordata; class Aves; order Galliformes; family Phasianidae; genus Gallus; species Gallus gallus. The sequence goes on from NC_052534.1 coordinate 105,638,854, forward strand.
CTGGCTGCTGTTCTATCAGGATGGAGTCAATTGTGTGGGAATGTGGTTAAACATCTTAGTACTGTAACCTAATGCATGGTGGTAAAGCAAGATGCCTCATAGGTCTGTCTCAAATGCATCGTCTTCAGGGCTGAGCTAACAATGCTGTACACTGAGAATTACCCAGTTTTGAAGAACATAAACCAGGACTGCAAATACTGCTATTGAAGCAAACTCAGGAGGTGGGAGAAGAGTTGAAAGAGCTTTCTGGCTGGGCTCAGGAACTGGCCCCATTCACAGCGTGGAAGGATGGCTGTTAGCTGGATGTTCTGCTGCTTTTGGCTTTTGGATGTTTTGGTAGGCTGCACAAGAGGGCACAGTTTATTTTCTTGTGAGCCCATCATCCTGCGGATGTGCCAGGATCTGCCTTACAACACCACCTTCATGCCTAACCTTCTGAATCACTATGACCAGCAGACAGCAGCATTAGCAATGGAGGTAAGGCTATATATTTTTTTTTTTACAGCATGTATGATTTTGGCCTTTAATTGACAGATGGTTTAAAACATGAGTTAAGAAGATACTTACATTAGAAATAAAAAATGAAAAACATTTGTATCGTTAAATACAGAAACAAACACTACTTGCCAAACATGTAATATGTACTAAAATATTCTATGACTACAAAATCTGCTTTTTTAGTATAAACTGAGTGAAATATACTGGGTGTGTTAGTATGTTATGTTAAATATTGAGTCCAAGAATGTATATTTTGAATGCTCTGTCAGCTAACTGAATGCCAGGAAAATGGTGTGCTGAGCAAAGGCTGGAGTTCTGAAGTCTTTGGTGATTTTGTATAACTTGGCCTTTTCTTACTTGAAATTTGGAGTGGAGAAGATGTGAAACAGGGAGACCATGGAAATAATGGAAATTGCTAATTTATTAGCACCGCTTTCTTCAGCTACAAGGAAATCTATTGTCTTCTAGACAGTTTAATTAAGCTGTTTCTGTTCTATATCCAGGCAGAGAAGCTTTTATACTTGCACTCTGTGTGTTACAATGGTACCTTACTACTGCTACCATTATCCCCCCAAAATCTGACTTGGATTTATTCATAGTCACCTTCCCTGAAAAAAATAAAAACATAAAATTCTCTTGATATTGTCTAATCTTTCTTTGGAGAAGTTTGCCGATGAGGCTTCAGCCGCGTGTTTTCTCTCTTTTTCTCTATGATGTGGTTTATACAAGCCTTACAAGTTCACTTCAGTCTGTTCCCTATCCTGCTGTTGCCTGTACTTTAAAAGAGTTTCCTTGTTTGCTATTCTGTGTAATGGAAGATAAAACTGATGGGCTTACAGAACATTAGGCATGTCTTGCTTTCAAATAGCCTATCCAAATATTTCCCTATGTGATTTCTGCTAATAGAATTTCTGTATTTTTGATGTGCTCAGGAATCCTTGCTGGTAGATAAGCTGTGTAGACCAGGTGGACTAATCGTATGTTTTCATCTTTGAATGCTCTTCCCAACAGTATAAGATTATTTAACAACAGCAATTAAATTAGTGTAAAGCCAAGGCTTTATATAATGCCTCCATGGAAGGGTTATGAACCAGACTTGACAAGCTTTTTACTGTAAGGAGAAAACAGAGATTGTTACCCTTAAATTTGCTGTGGTTGAAAGAACTATGGACTTGCATTTCAGCTGCTGATTTGGATGTGGCTAGGGCTTCCAATTATGCTAAACGCATGGCAGCAAGAGCAAAGTTTATTTTAGAGATGATTCTGGTAAGCTCTGAAGGCCTTTGAAAATCTTCCTGTAAGGAGGAAAAAATGGAGCAAGTAAGGAAGTTTAATGTGGTAAATAAGTGTTGGCACTTCAGTAGAGTTTATTTCCTTACTGAAAATCGGAAGTTAGGACATTAAAGGAGCTGGTGAAACCAAGAGGATTGAGGGCTTCTGAGACTTATAGAGATGTGCTGATAGTGGGTTTGCATTGTTGCTGAGTGGTGGTAGAGTTAGATGGCCACCAGTAAGATGAGAAATACACAACAGTGTCAACATGCCAACTAAAAGCTAAAGCCAAACTAGAATGAAGAATTGTGAAGAACTTGATTACATTTGAGCTGCACTGAGATGTAAAATGGTGGAGGAAATTGAAAGTGGTAAGTATGTATTGGGTAGAATAGTACTCATCGCATTAGTGGTGGTGATCAGCTTGTTTTCTTGACTTACAATGATTTGTGTATTAAAATATGAGCTGAAAGCCTGACAAAACAGTAAGATAGCAAAAAGGAAAATCAGACACCTAGAATAATTAAGAAAATAAGACTAGCCATTATGGTGGTGGTCTGTAATATTGTCATTCGCTGATAGCTGGAGTGTGGTGTGAAGTTCTGGGCTGTCCCAAAGAACGTATTGGAGCTGAGTAAGGTCACAGAAGAACAGGAATAATGATCCCAGGTTCATGGAAGTTTTCCCCTATGAAGAACTATGGTTGGATTATGGGGGGTGCGTTAGCCTAATTTTTAACAGCTACCATCATCTGTGGCACGCAGAGGTTTATATGGATGGAGTGTACACTGTCTCATCTAGCACAGGAAATAGGCCCTAGCAAATGAAGTTGGTAGAAGCTAAGCCAAAGCACATTCTTCAAATAGTTGCAGAAGAGCTGTGAAATTCTTAGAGAATACTTTGGATGTGAACAATTGGAGGAGACTTGACTGGAACTTGGAAGAGAACACCAAGGATGGTGAGTAGATAGAAAGAAAAAAGGGGAAATAAAAAGCCAAGAAAATTGATGGAGACTGAGAGCACAGGGCATTTAGGGAACGTGAGGAGTGTCCATTTTGCTGAGTGCTTTGTATCCTGGTGACCTAGTGCTTAGGGCAAGTCCCTAAAGGATGGAAGGCTGACGTATTGCCTGTGGTGTGTCCCTGGTGCTTCCCCAGCATGCAGTTCCTGAATTACAGACAGTAGAGGGTACCTCTCTGCCTGGTCCCTTCTAGAATAGTTTTATGGAGCTGCTGACAACACATTTCTCTACACTGCTGTATGAATACAGTACTGATGACCTTCCCTTTAATGAAAACAAGCTCCAGAAGTTCCCTAGCCACAATTTAGGGAAGCACTTTTTCTCTGAACAGTTCTAAATGATTTTCCTTTTAGTTTCATTGAACATCATTTTGTTGGAGTACTGAGCAATGTTGTTCTGCAGTTAAACCCTCTGCTGCACTTGTGATTTCTGGAGACACTCAGGCTTTTCTTCTCCAATTTGGAGTCTTCCAGCTGTGTGGGCTGGCTTCTTGCAATTCCACTGCTTCAGCCCTGTAATCACATTAGTTACCATTCTCTGGTCCTTTCTCTGCTTTGGTCCTAGCTGAGGTGCAGAGATGAGAATGGCACACCACTCCAGTCGTGAGCATGCTGAGCATTCTTGTAGAAATAATGAAATGCCTTTTGCTGCAAAAAATGGCCAACGTTGCGGTGGCTCTTCTGGCTTTTGCTTCACGTTAAACCAGTGATCTCAGAGAACTGTCAAAATATCACTTTTGCTTTCCCTAATAGTCTCTTTATAGCCAGTGCTGAAAGCAGAACGGTAGATTATAGGGGCCCGCAGGCTGAGCCAGAATTGCTGTTGTAATTGCTCTTATCTTCATAAAATAGCTTTCTGCTGAGGAGAAAGAAACAGTTGAGAAGTGAACGTTACTTCTCTGCAATCTGTGACACAAAGCTCAACTTAATAGCATAAATTAGCTGGTGTGAAACACTGTGTTGCAGCAATTCAGATACTAGCTCAATGCCACAGCCATTCTTAAACTTAGCATGGGAGCGTTTGGTATTGTGGCTGTATGTATAGCACTCCATTTTGCCAGTGCAATTAGAGTGTAGGCCAGTGGCTTCTGCCTGGGGATGGGCTGTGGGCTACCTCTGAGTGGTTCATGAAAATGAGGTGGTGTGTGCTGGGATGCCATACTGGCTAGACCAGCAGATGAATTAGAGGATAAACTGGAGGATCTGTTCAAACCTCACTGATACTTCTTTAAAAACACAAAAATCAGTAAGTTTCCTTTTGTCTTGATGCTAATGTGATTCCTTAATTATAATAAAGATTAGTAAGTCACTCCACTGGTGCTGTCTTGTTATATTGCAGCAATGTTACAGGGGGTGGAGAGGAGATGAGGGCTGTGTGGTGCCGGGAGCTGTCCTGCCCAACAGTACTGCACGGCAGAGCTCCATGCAGGCCTTCCTCTGTCTGCTCTGTGCTGCCATGTAACGTGTATAGGAAAGTATTCTGACAGTGTTGTGTAATCTGTAAGCAGGTGGATTTCTTACAGTAGCTATCCAGCACAGTCTGACTCTGCTGTGCTGCTGAATCTCGCTTCTCTATAGGGTCATGATGACAGCACAGCATAGCAATGGTGTTGCACTGCCCTGCTGCCACTTTTCTGTTGCGTTACACAGATCGTGTGCTAAGTGAGGCAGTGGAGAAGTTAAATATTCCTCTGAGGAGTATGACCTCGCTTACCCATCCTTTGGATTATTATTGCTACAATGTGAAGGATTATCTTCCATCCCTTTTTCACTTAATATTCTTTTGGTCTTGAAGAATTTGCTTATGTGTAAGAATAGTAAGCTGTATTTTTTTTAGCTGCCTTAACACAATTTTTTGGAAGGCATTTCTTTAATGGGGAGCATGTAACTGTTGGTAATTTGGAAGCTGGGAGTATTTGTTAGCAGTGAAAAGAAGCAATTTAATGTGATGATTGCCAGCCACTTTGCAGTTAAATTCACCACTAGTGCTTCCTTCTCCTTAGTCTGATTTCACTGGGACCTCACAGATACTCCTGGGGATCTAAGAGGCTTTAAAGGACAGGAAGCAGATAGAGATGAGGCCTAAATGGGCCCCTGTGGGTGCGTGCAGAAGCTTTGTCTTCTGGGATTATACTGGAGGTGGAATGCTCCAGAAGTGCAATAATGCAGTCACCATCTGGGCAGAGGAGATAACATGCTGTTACTTTGTGTTGTCTCACAACTTCCATTCCCATTTTGCATATCAAAAAAAAAACAGCAGTAGGATAGCTTAGGGATGCACTATGGCCAGGCTTACTGGCATGTGGGTGAGAGATGCAAGGGGGAAATGGAGAAATAGTAGTACTCCGCTGCTGATTCACTTTCATGCAATGCGAGAGAGGTAGTCAGAAGGCAAAACAGTAACTCTGAACAGAGAGGCTGCCACAAGATTTGCATGCCCTTGCTGGCTGCATTTCTGTTTGTATAACAAAGGGGTTTTTGAGACAGTATTGTTTTCTGTTTAGGTTTTTTCTTTGTGTCTTTTCACCATGATGACCTTTGGAGTCCTAGAAATCATGTTGTGTTTTTTTTTTTCACTTAAAAATGACCAAAAAAAAAAAAAAAAATAGATCCTGAGAATACCTAAAATGGCAGGAGCAGAAGTGGCTATCTTTTTGTTCTTGTCCCGTTCAGCACCTGGGATAGGAGGGAGCATTTTTCCAGTATGTCAAATTCTCACTGATTCATTATAGTTGTATTTCTATCAGGCATACATTACTAATTTAGGCAGTTGGAATTTGGTCTCAACAAGGACTGTTGTCTCTGTGTTTGATTTTCATAAGAGCCGTGGAGAAGCATGCAGAATTCACGGACCTTTATGTATGTGCTTGATGGCTGCCTGCTCTGAAGCTGGGAGTTAGTGCTGCCCTGTTTCACTCCGAAGCACCAGAATTTTATTTCCCACTAAGCAGCGAGAATGGGCAGAATACTGGGGCCCCCCAGTACAAGCAGGACATGGAGCTCTTGGAGCGGGTCCAGAGGAGGGTGACTCAGATGATCAGAGGGCTGGAGCACCTCTCCTATGAGGAAAGGTTGAGAGAACTGGGCTTGTTTAGCTTGAAGAAGAGAAGGCTCCAGGGAGACCTCACTGTGGCCTTGCAGTACTTGAAGGGAGCATATAAACAGGAGGGGAATGGCTGTTTACGTGGGTGGATAGTGATAGGACAAGGGGGAATGGTTTTAAACTGAGACAGGGGAGATTTAGGTTGGATATGAGGAGGAAGTTTTTCCCCCAGAGGGTGGTGACGCACTGAACAGGTTGCCCAAGGAGCTGTGGATGCCCCATCCCTGGAGGCATTCAAGGCCAGGCTGGATGTGGCTCTGGGCAGCCTGGTCTGCTGGTTGGCGACCCTGCACATAGCAGGGGGTTGAAACTGGATGGTCATTGTGGTCCTTTTCAACCCAGGTCATTCTATGAATATAGGATGGAAGATCCTTTACTTCTTCGCCCCTGAACTCCATCTTTATCCCTTATATTCTTTTACCTTGCCAATACACTATCCCCTCCTAAATCTCAGCGGTTTTCCTTGGCTTTCTGTAGTCTTCGGTTCTGCAGTCTAAACATGCAGATGTGTAAGAATGCAAAGCTAATGGAAAAGTAGATTTTAATTAGCTACTGTTGTGTAAGCATCCTAATCTTAGACTTTAATTTGCAGTAAGGATTAATCTTCTCTTTAGCGTATAAGATTATGATGCCTACAGAACAATGGAGTTGTGCATGATCGTAAGAAAGCAAGCTGTGCAGCAGCTCATTAAACCCGACTCTTTCATTAACTGTAGATTTTCCTATTCCAGATTTTTACCTTAGAAATAGCCATGTAATTTTAGATTACTTTATTGTTAAACAAGAATGTTGATCTGAAAGCTTGAATCTCAAAGTTGACCTTGCAGAGTGCGAGCAGAGCTATAGTGTCTGTAACAGTGCACTGCTTAGAGATTGTTGCTTTGGGGAAATCTGAAGCTTATCTGTTTGAAACCCACCTGTTTATGGTTTTGCTCTGCCTGGAAAGGGTGTGACTGTTGTGCAGGGGTGGAAGAAATCCCGAGTAGGCAAAACCAGTTCAAGAAAGTAGAGTTGAGCACTGCCAAGGGGGTCTGTACAAACATTAGTCTGCTCTGACCTTTTGTTCACAATAGGAGGCTTCTGAGGATGGCGTTTCTTGCAGGTCTCATATTAGGACTGTGGATCCTATCATTTTCACACTCAGATCCAGTGAACATCAAGATGGATGTTGAGTATTCAGTGAAGATAGAAGTCTTCAAAATTTCCAGACAGGAAGAAAAGCTGTATGGGAGATAAACACCAGCTGAGTAAAGTAGATTTCATTATTGAGACAAGAGATGACTTTCAGGGTGTTGCTGCATGCAGTGTTACATGTTTGGGACCATGCTGCAGTTCTGACAGCTATTAAGTACAGCCTTAAAGAGGACAGTCAGTTCAGAGGGGTCTGGATCTACGTTGGCAAAGTGAATGGATCAGGAGCCTTTTGGGTCTCCTGGTAGACCTGGGTCACACTTGAGCATGTGGTCCATCCTAGGATAACAAAATGATGCTTGTTCAGCGTGAGCAATCCCAATGGTAAGTCTCTGATTTTTTCCTCCAGGGGCCTCACTGCGCTTGAAGAAACCTGATGGAGGTATTGCAGTGCTGTGTTTTACAGAGCAGCACGAAAGAACAGAGTACCAAAGAGTACTTCCTTTAGTACAAGGGTTAAAGCTTCTGCAGTGTAGATCACTGGTGCTCGCACAGCAGAGCTAGGCAGCAGGTGTTAGCAACCCTTACTTTCCTTTGCCTGGCTAACAGGCTTTCTCCAGAGAATAATTTCAGAAATGAAGTTTTCTACTCTTTCATGTTTGTTAATGAGAACAAAATGCTGCATTATTATTTTCAAAATGTGGACTAATAGTGAGAAAAATAAGAGCAGAGTTTTTGTTATTTTGTTCCATTGATCAAGTACTGCTTGTGTGTGGAAGATGAGCTCTCACTGTATTATTTTCTTAAAGGAAAGATGAACTTTGAACAACGATCCAAGCAGAAATATGGAAACAAAGTTTAGCCTTAATAGTTTAGTACAAGCGTATTGTAAAAAAGCATTAGTTTTATGTAATGATCCAGTTTAAATTGAATGATCTACATCTTAATCAACATCTATTCACAGTGGGCTTGTTTTCAGGGTCGTGAAGGCAGATGGCTCTACGTCGTGGCTAATAATTCTGTAGCATCTGGTGGAGGCTTAAAGAGGAATTATCAGGAAGGGCAGAACACATGTTTTTTTTTTTTTGAATAGTTAAATAACAGTGTATTTTGTCATTAGTTGTAGCTTTATATCTACAAGTACAAACTCAAACAAAAGAGTGCTGTGCCAGAACATAAAGGGAATATTGGTCTTTTCATTCGTTGCCTCCCTACCACAAGTGTAGTTGTTCATTTTTCTCTACCTCAATCATAATCTACCAGCTGATCCCATGGCACTTGCCTTTAATGGAACAAAACCCATGTTTATATTGTAGGCTGTAATGGTACAGGTTAGTATTTGTTAGTCACAAGACTTAGCCTTATGTCTAGTAGTACGTGCAACTCTGACAAGGAGGTAGGTGTGCTGTATTAGCACTGCATTAGCCCTGCTTTAGCTGCCTCACGTTCTGCATGCGTTGGACTCCATCCCTCATGGGGCAGAGATCTAAGAGTACCCCCTCTAGAACTGAACCATCGCTTCTGCCTGAGTTCACGGGAGCTCTTTCTGTTCCCCTTTTACAGTCCGCTTGACACTGAGATTCTTCAGCTGTCTCAAGTCTACCTTAGCAGACATACTGTGTTGAAAGCTCTTAAGTTTTCTGTCCTTTTGACTTACCATTCTTCCAGAATGGGCTGCCCAGAGAGATTGTAGATGCCCCGTCCCTGGAGGTGTTCAAGGCCAGGTTGGATGGGGCCCTGGGCAACCTGGTCTAGTAAATGGGGAGGCTGGTGGCTCTGCCTGGCAGGGGGGGTTGGAGATTCATGATCCTTGAGGTCCCTTCCAACCCAGGCCATTCTGTGATTCTGTGTAATGTGTTTTTCCTGCAAGATAGTGATAAAAGTAATTGTGGACTTCTGAAAAGGTTTGTGGTTTGGTGATGGTGTACTTCTCATTTTGCTGGTCACTTGGAAGTCGTGCTTTTTTTTTCTTTATCTTATGGTGATTATTCCAACTATAGGATATCTGGATTCAAGAGGAAAGCCCCAGCAGACCAATAAGGGAATAAGTGTAAAATAACTTAAATGCCAAAGAGGAGTTGTCATAAACTGTACAATATTGTCTTGCTGGTATGGCTGCACTTTCCTGCTTTGTGTTGGGAGAAATGTGTGGTAATTTTAGAGAATTTTCGGGTGGCTTTCCTGGATTTGTATCATGTTTGTGTGAATGTTTGGCTCTGGGCAGCCTGGTCTGGTGGTTGGCGACACTGCACACAGCAGGGGGTTGAAAGCAGATGATCCTTCTGGTCCTTTTCAACCCAGACCATTCTGTGATTCTATGAAGGGTCTGTGACTTTTGGAAAGAAACTGCTGTGATGTGGCACAAACTGGAGGAGATGAGTGTTCCTGGGCTACAAACCGTCTTCAGTGATAGAGGAAAGCAGTGCTCCTGAATTGAGGATTCTTCAATCTACCAACATTGTAGACCTGCAACACAGTAACGGCTTAGTACAATTTGCTTGGAAAGAATGTATTTGTTGAAGGAAACAGTCTAGGAAAAATGAAGTTTGAGGAGGTGGATACATGTGAGAACCATGCGGTCGTGGCCATGGGTCAGAGCGCAGTTCCAGCACCATCAGCTCAGGGGTTTTTGTGCAGCACTCGCCTTCGTTGGCTATTTCCTTTCAAGCAAACCACCTGCTGCTGCAGCGTCCCGGCTTCTTGTACTGAAGGTGCTAGGAACAATTAGACCGCATTTGTCCTTTCTGCATCACTTGCGACCTTTAGAGACCCGCTCCATCCGCATCCTCCCGTTGTCTCTTCCATCAGGTAGGACACAGGGATGCCGTGGCTGCCTTTGGCATCGCTCTGTGTGCCATGGCTGCCTTGGTACCGCTGCGTGTGCCGTCCCAGCCCGCTCCCCACGCCGTGCCCCCGGCCCCGCGGTGACAAAGGCTGGCATCTGCCGCCCTCCGCCTCCCCCTCCGCTCTCCTGCTCTCGCCTGTCGGCGGCCGGGTTCCCATGGCAACGGGAAAGGAAATTTGAAAAGAGGAGTGGGGAGAATGGAAGCACAAAGGCTTGGCTCATTTGAATCTGAACGAGGGAGGAAGGCTCCTTCCAGTCCATCTTTGTGCGCTGGAGAAGCCTGAAATTTAGCTTTTAGAAGTTGCTTTCAATTTGTAAACTTGTTTACATTCCCTGTTTCTTGATTTGATAGAACAAAAGTTGTCCTGTTTGTAGTACTGAGCAACGAGAAGCATCTTTTTTATAGTTGGTGAGAGAATGTGGATCAACCATTCATTTAGCTTCATTTTGCTTCATTTCCCCCCTGCGTGAACCATCGTTCATGTTGTAATGTGTTTTTTCCTGAAGGCTTAAGCGTATTAAATTTTCTTAACACCTAAAGAATTGACGGTATTGTCAATTATCTGACCTTAGTGGCCTTCCAGTACTTGAAGGGAGCATATAAACAGGAGGGGGAACGACTGTTTACAAGGCTGGATAGTGATAGAACAAGGGGGAATGGTTTGAAACTGAGACAGGGGAGGGTTAGGTTGGATATTAGGAGGAAGTTTTTCACCCAGAGGGTGGTGACGCACTGAACAGGTTGCCCAAGGAGGCTGTGGATGCCCCATCCCTGGAGGCATTCAAGGCCAGGCTGGATGTGGCTCTGGGCAGCCTGGTCTGCTGGTTGGCGACCCTGCACATAGCAAGGGGTTGGAACCAGATGGTCATTGTGGTCCTTTTCAACCCAGGCCGTTCTATGATTCCATGATCTGGTGTCTAGCAGTAGCTGCTGCTTTTGGTGAAGGAGTGACAGAATACATATGGCTCAGAATCAGTAGACCCACTCATCATTTCCGTGCTGATGAACATTCCTTGTGCCTTCTTCCTGTGCTGTTTTAACCCTGTCCTCTGGATCTGTGCAGGTGCATCGTGGAGATGAGAGTGCAGAGAACAATATGTTAACAGACTTGGATCTTTGATTTGAGTTTTAGTGCTTGCTGCCAATTAAGGATGAAGATATTCGAAAAGAAACAAGCATGTATCCCGTGATAGTTAAGTGCCTTTATGACACTTTATCTGCATACTTAACAAATGTATTACATATTTAAATTTGTTCAAGAACAGTGACATTCCTTTGTCTTCAGACCTTCACTCTTGCTTTTCACATGACAAAGTCTGCCTGCTTCTTACAGAAAAATAGCTTTTAACCTCTTGTAGGGGATGCATCACTTAAGTGGTCTGAGTTGAAGTTTTTCTTCTTCTACAGAATCTAGCAGCTAAAATGCTGAAATGCCTTCAGACTCTGAAGAATGCACAGCTATTTTCCTTATCCTTCCTTTTGAAATCACAGGCAAATTATTCTTGTTGCTTTGATTTACCTTAATTAAGTGGCATCGCGGAAAGGCAACTCAATTCTTTAGATCCATCCGTTACTTTCTCTGACACAATGGAAGGCTGTTGCTTTTGTCTAGAGAGAGGAAGCTTCCAGGCTTTCAAAATTTGGGCTTTGGTTCCCCTCCCACTTGGGACTGGTTGTTGTTAGTAGCCAGGGTCACGGAGGGGACTTGGGAAAGGGGAACTGAATGGAAGGCAGGGCTAGAAGAGATCCACAGCTGGCTGTTCTCCTGCAGGGACGGCTGATTGCTCTGCTGTAACCTGTTGTGCCCATCAAAGAAGAGTCAGTTTTGAACTGCATGATGCCAGGCCTTGTCCTGAAGTGGGAGGCAGCAGGGGCCGAGTATGAGTGAAACCAGCATAGAGCTACTGGGCAGAACTCATCATAGAGCACTAACAAATGCATGTACATATGCTGCTCTCCACTCTCCCATCCCTATCCTGCTTCTTTTGAGGTTGAAGAGACAAGAGGATCTGTGAAGCCTGCTCTGCCCTATGAACTCCCCGTGGCTCTGCGGAGCAGAAATGCCTTCTGACAGCTCCGAGTCCTGCCAGGTGAGCCCTGCTGTGGCTAACTGAATGGGGCTTCCCTGCCTCATAACCCCACACCTGGCCTTCACTCAAGTGATTTTTTTTCATCCTTTTACATACATTTATTTATAAAAGGGATTTTTGTAGTGTTAGGCAATGATTCAAGCAGGCAAACAGTGGGAAAACACTTACCCCCTCTTGTCTCATGCATCAGCCTCAATTGCTCACATCTCTAAGCAATTTAATGCAGTCTTTCCTATTCATCTGACCTTCTCTCTTATGGTTTGATCCCACTTACTCCATTCTGCACATTCCTTAGTTGCAAACATCCCTGCAGTGTGTTCCGTGCAGAACCTGACACATGGAATACATTTCCAGCGTATGTGTGTGTAATCTACTGTTGGAGAGACGCCTTTTGAAGATGCACTTCTCTAGCAGCACTGACAGACACTTGCTGATATTTGCCTTTCTTCATTCTATTTCTTTAGCTGACAAAGAGTTTGGGTCTAACCCCCTGTGTCAGGGGCTCATGTGGAGCCACTGAATCTTTTTCTCTTCCCTTGTTTCCTTCCAGTTGTGTCCCCTCTCTCCTCCCACTGTCTCTTGTTAATCCCGTTATTGTGCTGTGACTTGCCCTACTTGTCTGTAGTATTTCAAAGACATGCACTATGGGAGCAATGTATCCCAAAAGTACGTCAGTGGTACAGAGAACCGGGCACAAACTTCTGTCCTTGGTATGAAGAAACATCTGAGCCTTTGAGGGCAAAATATTGTTTAATCTGTTTGAAAAGAAGCAAACATGCTTTTAGGATGCCGCCGAAACAAATAAGCGGAGGCACTGTGGGAATTCCTGTCAAATATTTATCTTGTGAATTATTAACTGCAGGGAAGAAAAATCAACTTCAGAAGCTTGGTTTGATTCTTAATTTGAGAGTTCTGTTGAGTCTTTCGGAGTTGGTCGTTCGGTTGCTTTTTGTAACAGCTTTTTGTCCAGTGGAAGCTTGTGTGAGTGCAATTAGTGTTTTTAATTCTCCTTCCCTGTCCTCCCCTGTAGAGTTCATTTGTGACCTCATTAACACAGCACTGAATAGGAGGGACTGTATCCCCCACAGAATCTTAAATTTTAATTTGCAGCTGCTGTGCTCTGCCATGTTTTTTAAAAAGTAGTTAATTATTAAAATTAAATTCAGCAACTAATTATCTTAAAGCTTCTATTTTGATCAGAAATCGGTTTTAATTTACTATCTTGGAGTAAACTGTGAGTTCCTCGGTCTTTCTCTTCTATCTCACAGCATGCTGAAGCAGAAGGCCCATTTAGCAGCCCTCTTGCTGTTCTGTAGTTATGTAAAAGGTATATATTGGGCTGCACAACCTCTTTGAAAAGCTTTTTAAAAAATAATCCCAATAAATGGGTCCACTGTTTGATCAGAACTCACTGGGGGAATTATAATAATGACAAATCTCTTTTTTCAGAGACCAATAGCTTCCAAAAATGCCTCTTCGTTCCCAGTATTTGTGTCCAGCTGTAGAGATAGCACACAGGAAGGATTTCCTGCACAGTGCCAAGGTGTACAAAGTTGACCCAGCAATTCAGCTGGTGTGGTCACCTCTGATTTTGGTAATACCTTTGTAGTTGCTGACAGCACAGCCAACAGTACAGGATAATTCTACACTGAGCCTTGGTGAGGTGCATTGCTGCCTTGGTTTTGCTTTCTGTTGGTAGTGTATTTTTAAGCACGTATCCAGGTAAATGTATCAGGTTTCCTCAATAAAGCCTAGATGATATCATCTGCCAATGTCTCCCCAGTGAATGCATGTCATCACTACTAAGTACTACAGCTTTGTGTTTCTTTTGTTTAAAAAATGGCTAAGATAATCACAGAACCAGATAGAATCCCCTGTGAATCCTTTCAGTCAAAATACTCAGGAAGCGTAGCTGGTGTAGGAGGGAGAGGGTAACCCAACAGCTCTGCTGGAGGAACTTGGTGAGATGGAGCAGAAGCTGCTGCTCAGCTGGCGCTGGGATGCTGCAGCCTCATCTGAGTTGGATCCTATGCTAATAAATGCATGCAGGGGACAGCAGGACTGTGGAGTTTGTCCGTAAAATCCATCCTGCATTATTCATGCATGTGAAACAACCTGCTGAGTTTTACAATTATCTGCACCAAAACCAAGCTTAGTGTACTAGATTAATAGCATAACCTTTCTGGAGATTAATCGTGAAGGAAAGAAATAGTTGACAAGTAGTAGACAATGGGTTTTAAATAATGCTCTGTGAATACCCTGATTTTGAGGCCTGAAGATGCAAACCTCCCCTCCTACTGAACTGTGCGTGTGTCTGTGTATTTTTGTTGGTGCATAGAAACTACAGAGAACTTCTATCTTACTGAGACAACTGATAAGAGTGTGCATTTTGTAGATAGATTTTGTTTGCCAATCAGAGTAGTTCTCATAGTATTAAACATAGAATGGCCTGGGTTGAAAAGGACCACAATGACCATCTGGTTCCAACCCCCTGCTATGTGCAGGGTCGCCAACCAGCAGACCAGGCTGCCCAGAGCCACATCCAGCCTGGCCTTGAATGCCTCCAGGGATGGGGCATCCACAGCCTCCTTGGGCAACCTGTTCAGTGCGTCACCACCCTCTGAGTGAAAAACTTCCTCCTAATATCGAACCTAAACCTCTCCTGTCTCAGTTTAAAACCATTCCCCCTTGTCCTATCACTGTGCACCCTCATAAATCACCATTCCCCATTCTGTTTATACTCTCCCTTCAAGTATTGGAAGGCCATGATGAGGTCTCCCCGGAGCCTTCTCTTCTCCAAGCTAAATCACCCCAGTTCCCTCAACCTTTCCTCATAGGAGAGGTGCCCAACAGAGTCTCTTCTTTGTTGTGGACCTTCATGGGAGCAAAATGTGGTCATGTAACCTATCCCCAAGGAGATGCTGATGGTAACATCACTAAGTGAGGCATGAGGGATTTTGAATGGCAGTTCTTGCTTTCCCAGAACACTGTCTGAGTTCACAGCTCAAACCTTACAATTATTCATGATGAATCTGCTATTAAATTCTTACATATGAAACCAGGTGTTTGGCTTGTGAGAGAATTTTCAAAGCATCCTGGCTACCAGGGCAGCAGCAAATGGCTTCCTGAGTTCATTTGCCTGCTTTCCCTGTGGTCTTCTATCTGCAGAAGGTTGTGCTCCTGGCCTTTAACAGTGCCATTTTGCATTCTCTGCCATAGCAAGAGGTCTCTGTGTTCTGTCTCATGGAGCTAATGCTCTAAAACTCAAGAGTTTGACTTAAACATGTCCTTGTAATATATTCTGCATGTGGCTGGCTCCAGGGCAATTGAACTCTGGCAGGGGTGTTTGCTGAAACTCACTGTAAGCTTACTGAGATGTTATGCCTGCAAAAAGAACCTAAGACAAAATGAATTGACTGACCTTATAAAATTGTGTGCTGAGCCTACAGGAAGAATATTTAGATTCTGACACTTAAAGGTCACATCATTCAGGATCTCATCCTGGCTCTTTATGCTGCTGCTGGTCCAAAGCCAGCACATATAGCTTTGAGGTGAGTTTTGTGGATGGTTTAAGTCAGACTTAAACCCAGTCCAATGTGAAGCAGGCTAGTGGCAGGGGAAAGGGCAGGGGCCCATTAACGTAGGCTTACTGTGAACCTGCAGCCTGAAGTGCCTGAGGTGACAACTTTAATTTGTCCTTAGTTCACAGTCTATAGGAGACTGACAGTGACAGCTCCACAGCGCGCATTTTAAGGGAGGTGACAAGCTTGTTAATCTGTCAGGATGCACTTTGGCTTGAGTGTCAGAATGAAGAAAACATAAGTTTTCCTCCTTTCTCATCCCAGTGGTTTGTGCTGCCTTGTAATATTGAGCTCTTAGATATTCTGCTCTGTAAGGTGTGTAAGAAGCTGTTGCTGTTGGACAAGGAGTAGCCATCAAGCCTTTGTGGAGCTAAAGTAGAAGTATTCAAATACTCCTTATGTAATATTTGAGAAATCCAACTTGTCTGCTGTTATTCTGCAGGGTGGCATTATGTTGTTTATTATGTGGCAGACACTGTCATTCTGTCTGACGGAAGGAAAATCGAAAAGGCAAAGCTGCACTGCTGGGGATTTTGAAGCTTGGCTGTGTCTTAACCGCATCTTTTCTCATGTTTCTTATTTTTAGAAATTCCCTTTTTTTTAAGCTCTTGATCTGGCTGCTGACTCCATTATGTGCTCTCAAGATAGCGTCAAGTCTTCTAACAAATCTTCATACCAAATGTTTTTCCTCCTTCACTCAGCAAGATAAATTTTTGAGCACTGCACCGAGAGTGGATTTTTATACTCTTCGCTCCTGTTCTCCTCAAGGAACACAGACCTCCCTCGAGTTGGCAGGAATAGTCCTCCAGTCCCTGACATGCAGATCAGGCTGCAGTGGCAGAGCTGAGGGAGAGGAAAAGCTGTTATCACTACCGTTCCACTTCTCATAATGGGTCTCTCTCTCCTTCCCACGGTGACAGCAGCACTTGGAGCATGTTTCGGCAGTCATCAAAGCATCGATCGTGCTCAGTTCATGCTTGAAAGGCAGTCTTTTTGACCACAGGATATAGAAATGTGTTATTTAAATTGAAATTATGGTTCTGTCAAGACTTATGGCTCCTGCTGTATAGTCTCTTGCTTGTCTGGGCAAGTGTGCTTTATGGTGTCTTAACTTAATGGTGTCTAAAACACTGGCCAAAGGGCTGTATGTTTATTTCTCTGTAATACCTTGGAATTCTCCCAAGCCCATCACAGCAGGCATATGGAGAGGAAGGAGGAAGTCCAAGCAGTCTCAGCTGTCTTATAAAAACTAACACTTCTTGCGAATGGAATTTGTTACCAGGGCCACCCATCTGCATCCGTCAGTTCTTAAAATGTAAAGATCACATTGAGGAAAAGTGTAGTTTGACAGATGGATGCCATCTTTTCAGTGTCTTCCAAAGGAACTTTGGAATTTAAAATGAAGCAGAGACCTCTTTAAAGAACAAGAACAGATGGCTTTGCCTTTTAGTCATACAGACAGAGATAGATGTCATTGTCTGTCTTTTAACTACTTTTATCTTTGATCCTACTTCGTTTCTCCTGTAGTTGAGAAACTATCCCCAGCAGTCTGTGTGCAGACCAGAAGGTTTAGGGTGGGTTCCATGATTGCTGCCCTGTCATGTGGGATATTGGATTGTGTGCTTTGTAAGGGCTCACACGGAAAATGTGGGAACATTCTTTCTCCCTGCTCAGGAGGAAAACTAACCAGAAATGGCCAGAAATGTGACCCTGTTTTGCTTGTTCATGTCTGCATCTTGTTGCAAAGCTAAAAATAAAATACCTAAGTTTCTCCAGACAGGGAAGTTAACAGTGAGGTAAGCTTTTAACGTAGATTATGCTAAGGGTTCTGTCCAAAATTTATCTTGGCACTGTGTGTTAAAAGGAGGCTTTGACAAATAAATGAGTCTACTGCCCTCTGAAAGCAACCTGAAGTATCTGTGCAGTGAAACTGCACTTCATAATCCCTTTAAGGTGAGCAAATGCAAGTTGTTTCCAGAAGAAATGAATTTACTCTCCTGTACCCAGTGTGCCTTCCTGGCCTTTCCTGCACCCATCACTTGCATGGCAGCGGGGTGCTATCCAACGCAGGGCACAACTGAAGAACAAGAAGGAGCTTTTGTCACATCCCCTGTGCTTTCTGGAGAGGCAGATGCCCTCACTCACTGCTCTTTGTTTGCCACTGCTCTGTGCTGTCTGTGCGCACCTCTCATTTTTAGGAAACACCCATTAGGTTTGGTCTGAAGCCACGCTTCATTTGAAGCTGGCATCAGCAGTTTAAGCACTGCAGCCGTTGTTCAGCTCGGAGCATCAACTTAGAGCAGCTCACTGCTGATGTCAGGTTACATTTGTGTACCAGCATGACTGCAGGGTATATGCTCCAGGAAACCCAGGGAGATTCAGAGGAGCGTGCGGGTCAGAACCATCAGAGAACAAATTGCCACTGTCTCAAGAAAACCAATTCTGCCTGAAACAGTCTCAGGAGAGCATTCACAGGAACTGCTGTGCTGTCAGAGCCGTGCCAGCCGCTCAGGATGAGAAGTGTAGTTACCGAAAGCAGGAGGCAATAACGTGTTTGCTCTCTAACTAGCAGTTATCTGAAGACAGAAATCTAACTGCAGCATCTGTGATTCTCCGGGGGACGTGGCCTGGAAAGCGATGCTGCCTGGGTGCTTTGAGATGCAGTGTAAGATTTTTTTTTTTCCAGTAAATAGCAAGCTGAATTCAAACAACTGGCAACGTGGGCCAGAAGGAGCAGATGTGGGGCTGGCCTGAGACAGGATGCGCCCTGAGGCACTTGCTTCCACCAGAGGATTGCAGCAGTAATTGATAGTCAGAGCATCGCTCCTTTCCCACAAGCCTGGGGGGAGAAAACTTCCCTTCTTCCTTCTGTGAGTTTATGAGAATGCTTCCTGTTTGGTTTTCATACTGAGAGAAAGGAGCAGCCAGCCAAAAAGAATGGTGAGAGGTCACCGACATAATTTTGTTTCCATTTTACAATTGCCACTTCCCAGCAAGGCAGCTCAATGGCTGCTGCTGTGTGAAATGAAAGGTAGAATGGGTTATTATCTCTCAGTACTATGAGAAGGCTGAGACTGTACCACAGCTCTATGATGTAGTTATAGCTGCCATTGTTGCTCTTGCTCCGTAAGCACAAGTGAGAATTTGCTAAATATACATATTTTGGGGGAAAAACTGACACCCATCTTTGTGGCTCTCCTTTGTCCTTCATCTCCTCCTGTCAAACAAAAGAACAAAGGTGGGAGATGGCCATTAAAGCATTGGCAGGCTTTGTCCTTTCAACAGGTGGGAGCTGTAGGGAAGGAAGGAGCTGGGGCCACTGCAGTGGAGTTGGGATATTTCTTAAAGGAACTTTGCAAAGAGAATTCTGGGAAGGAGGGAAAGAAGAGATAGATAAGGTTGTAGTGCAAGTTGGACTGCTCTGAGGAAAGCAGTGATATGTGAATGTGGCATGTTATTCTACACACAACACCTGCATGGCATTGCACAGAAGGGATGCAAGTACTGACTCAACTTGAAAGAAGCCAAGCTGGGAATGCTGTTGTCATCGTGGGGATAGAGGGAATTTGCCTGGTCATAAAGATTTTTCTCAGAGTTAGAAGGACCACTGAGTGTGCAACTTCAACTGTACTGCTCAGTTATGGGATCTGGTATATTTTAAATGCTTAAGTGCCTTCAGGAGCAGCACAAGTGTTCATATCATCTTAAACATTACTTTCTTCACTTTCTTGGATTTCAGGCTTGGCTGAAATTTGTTCAACTGTTGCGTCTCCTCTTGTCCTTTTCTTTTTGCCTCTGTGTGTTGAGCTGTTCCACATGCATTCTTCAAAAGCTCAATGCCTTTGAACAGAGAGCCTTTTGTCAGGCACCAGAGTGGGGTAGGGCTGAATGTTACAACTTGCACTGCTTCCCTGGGCAAGATCATAAAAAAGTCTCTTAATCTTCTTGGCTTTATTTTTAACAGTGAAAAGCATAATCTGCAGTCTGGAATTGACTTTTCATCCTAGGAGCTGCAAAGACGGAGTAAGATAATTTTTGAGTTAGGCTGCTTACAGACTGAGCAGCCTACAGACACAAATGCTGCTGTTGCTGATCAAAAGCAAGAAAGTTTCTCTTGCCCTGTCTTTCAGGGAATCGTAGAATCGTAGAATGGCCTGGGTTGAAAAGGACCACAATGCTCATCTGGTTCCAACCCCCTGCTATGTGCAGGGTCGCCAACCAGCAGACCAGGCTGCCCAGAGCCACATCCAGCCTGGCCTTGAATGCCTCCAGGGATGGGGCATCCACAGCCTCCTTGGGCAACCTGTTCAGTGCGTCACCACCCTCTGGGTGAAAAACTTCCTCCTCATATCCAACCTAAATCTCCTCTGTAGCAGTTTAAAACCATTCCCCGTTGTTCTATCACTATCCACCCTTAAATGGTTTTCAAGTTTTCTGTTGTCTAGTCTTTTTATGATTGTTAAATAAATTCACTCGATGTACTTCAGAAGGGTTTTTGTTTATCTGCAGGTGCTATTTTCATAGAATCCCAGAATGATTTGTGTTGGAAGAGACCTCAAAGCCTGCCCAGTGCCATCCCCTGCCGTGGGCAGGGACACCTCCGGGCAGCTCAGGGCCTGACCCAGCCTGCTCTTGGATGACGCCATGGATGGGGCACTCACAGTTTCTCTGGGCAGCACTGCCAGGGCCTCAGTGCCCTCATCCTGAAGATTTTTTTCCCCACATCTAACCTAAATCTCCCCTCTTTTAGTTTAAAACTATTTTCCCTTGTTCTATCACCATTTGCACAAAAGGCAGGACGGTATGAGAGAGGCCTGGAACTGCTGAGAAACAGTCAGCAGTAGTGGTGCAGTCCTATTATATTATACCTATTTAAGTAGATTTCATTCATGTTGTTTGGCCTTAGTTTGTCTGTATTGTCTTTTGAGGAGCTTGCCAAGACCATACTCAAAACCAGACTTGTTCTTTGCAGCGATAAAGAACCTTAAGCACAGCTAACATACCCTCTAGGGCACAAGGAACTTTGCCAGTGGAGATTCAATTATATCAGTGTTATTTCAGATGTTCTAGTGTCTTCTATCCAACTTCCAGCTGCCATGCCTGATGGGAGCAAGTTTCTGCACAGAGCCTGAATGCTGTCTGCTGTGCCCATCAGAGCATATAAACAGCAGGGGGAACGGCTGTTTACAAGGGTGGATAGTGATAGGACAAGGGGGAATGGTTTGAAACTGAAACAGGGGAGGTTTAGGATGGATATTAGGAGGAAGTTTTTCACCCAGAGGGTGGTGACGCACTGGAACAGGTTGCCCAAGGAAGTTGTGGATGCCCCATCCCTGGAGGCATTCAAGGCCAGGCTGGATGTGGTTCTGGGCAGCCTGGTCTGCTGGTTGGCGACCCTGCACATAGCAGGGGGGTGAAACTAAATGGTTATTGTGGTCCTTTTCAACCCAGGCCATTCTATGATTCTATGGTTCTGTGATCTTTCTAAATGGTGGAACTTCATGCAAATCAACCAAAACCAAACAGGTCTTTTAATGAAGGTGGGGTAATAGGAAATGAGAAAGTTCTGAAATATCTTATTTTAGTGGAAGTTGTGTCAGAGGAGAGTATTAGAGCATTTATCAGAACTTGAAATATGAGGGTGGGTACATGCAAGGCAAGGGGCAAGGCTTTGGGGAAACAGGCATTGCTCCCAGCTTCTTTCTGTAAAGGTGTAACTTTTCTTATGAGAGGTGGCTGAGGGAGCAGCAGTTCTTCAGTCTGGAGCAGAGGAGGCTCAGGGTAAACCTCACTGCTCTCTACAATGCCCTGAAAGGAGGTTGTGGTGAGGTGGGGATCGGCCTCTGCTCCCAGGTAACAGTGATAGGATGAGAGATGATGGCCTCGTGTTGTGCCAGAGGAGGTTCAGGCTGGATATTAGGAAACATTTCTTCTTAAGAGGGGATAGGAAAGAACCGAAATTAAAGTTTTCCTTATTATTTATAGTTATTTTCATTTGTATTGTCAAAGATGAAATGTTGCATTAGTTTAGAATGCTTCCAGGAAAGTGCTGTTAAAAATGTTATGTTTCTAGCTCTTGAAGCAGCTTACCCTTCAGTTTTGGTTATAGTAAGATTTAGGTTTTTCTATATGTAGCCATTTCATTTGTGTCCTGCCAGTGCAGCACAGAGCGAAGATGAGATGTGTTGCTAATCCTGCAAGGCTGTGCAGAGGAGGCTGGGATGAATGTAATGGACTTCTTAGAAAAGTCTGTCCCGAGTTCATGTTAGTGTACCCGTTAGTATTGCCTTTGGCCAAGAACTGTCACCCTTCCCCTTCAAGTTATTGTCTGAAGTAGAAGTTAAGGAAAAGGAGTGGCTTACTAAAATGTCTCTGCTACTTCTCCAGTTTGGAGAATTAGAGAACTTCAATGTTCTTACACTGTTTTGTTGTATTCTAGTTTTTGTTTTATTTGTGTAAGTTCTAATGTGTTTTGATATTTTGTAGTTGGAGGGGACCCTTAAAGGTCATCTAGCCCAATGCCCTGCAGTGAGCAGGGACACCCACAGCTCCATCAGTGCTCACAGCCCCATCCAGCCTGACCTTGGCTGTCCGCAGGGACGGGGCATCACTGCCTCTCTGGGCAGCCTATGCCAGTGCCTCACTGCCCTTATTGTAAAAAACTTCTTCCTTAAATCCAATCTAAATCTTCCCTCTTTTAGTGAGAAACCATTTCCCTTGTCCTGTCACAACAGATCCTGCTAAAGAGTCTGTGCCCTTTCTCACTGCCTCCTTCTCCTCCGGGCTGCACAGCCCCAGCTCTCAGCCTGTCCTCATAGGAGAGGTGTTCCATCCCTGGGATCATTTTGGTTGCCCTAAAATAGGGCCACATAACAGTAAGAAGGGCCACGTGATAGTAAGAAGGTAGCACGGTTTATCAACATGCACCAATTTTCATGATTCTATAAATCCCTGCTCTATTTCTTTCCTTATATTTCAGCTTTCGAAATGCTTAATTACAGCTGCATGTTGGCTAATTGTGATAGATTTTCCCTCAGTGCTTCCAAAGAGCTATCACCGTTATCACTGTTACTTGAACCTCTTATCAGACAACAAGTAGCACAAGATACCACTTATTTTTCTGATCAGTTTTGTTCAAGCTTTCGTTTCCCATTGTTTTCTGGTTAGGTAAAGACAGGCATACTTGCTGGAGCTTCACTGTGCTTACAGCTGTATTCTTCAAGCCTGTGAGTGTATGTGACTGAGGTAGCACGCATGTTGGGATTGTTTTCTGCCTGCAGGTACACTCTGCTGATAGAACCGAGAGTCTAACAGAAGACAAGATGATGAGAAAAGAATGTAATGGAAAATGTCCTGTGCTTGCATTTTGTAGAAGCAATCAAAATGAAGAACCTAGCCCTCCAATTCAAGAAATAGATGATTTTCAGTTCATCTAATCAGTAAATCCTATTTTAAAAAATCACACTCTCTTATTTCTGTACAGTGAAGGAGTCTTGCATTATCCAATGTTTATCAGATTGGGATCTCATCAGTTGAATGTGAGTTCTTCATATTATCCTACTAAATAAGCAGCTAGCAATTCACAATATGTCTGTCATTTAAACAAGCAATGTAAAGAAGTTCGTATGATGTTTATTGGAGAATATTAGTCTAAGCTCGAATCCTCAAAGGTGTTTAGCTATCTAATTCCCATTGATTTTGATGCAGATTGCATACGTAAATGTCCCTTGTGAGTCTTTGTTGTTGTCCCCAGGCTTCTTGATTGCCTGTCTTCCTAAAAACCTAAGTGCTGTATTATGATGATCACATCTTCCGAGAGGCATTGTTCAGGAAAAGAAGGTTATGGTTATGGTTGTGAAAGCCCTGATACCTCATGAATCAAATTACAGCTTCCTGCTGACGTGTTCTACAAAACTGCTATCTGAAGCTCTTGAATTCTCCCTTTTCTTTTGTAGCCATTTCATCCGATGGTGAATTTGGAATGTTCCAGAGATTTTCGACCATTTCTATGTGCCCTCTACGCTCCCGTGTGCATGGAGTATGGCCGTGTCACTCTCCCATGCCGCAGACTCTGTCAAAGAGCATACAGTGAATGCTCCAAACTCATGGAGATGTTTGGAGTTTCTTGGCCTGAGGATATGGAGTGTACCAGGTGAGCAAACCTGTTCTTTCACAATCTTGGACTAAAATTTTAGTACCTTCTGGGATATTTTATGGTTTGAAACAGATACTGTTCTTTACTATGAGACCAGTGAGGTGCTGGAACAGCTTCCCAGAGAGGCTGTGGATGCCCCGTCCCTGGAGGTGTTCAAAGCCAGGTTGGATGGGGCCCTGGGCAGCCTGGTCTGCTATTAGATGTGGAGGTTGGTGGCCCTGCCTGTGGCGGGGGGGTTGGAGATTCCTGATTCTTGAGATCCCTTCCAACCTAGGCTGTTCTGTGATTCTGTGAGGAAACTGGATTCATATTTCTGTTATCTACCCAAGAAATTAATTGAAAATTTACATAGCCAGTTATTGTAAGCAGTGCATACATATTCTCATTCTAATGAATGAATATACCTATTTTCCTCGTTGTGTATGCGGACCTGGCTTTGTCTGCAATACCTAAGCAGAATACATAGTGCTAAGTTCTTCTGAGAGGTATGCAAAGTTATATATGCCTGGAGATGAAGGGTCAGCTTTTCTGAGGGGAGCTGGCTGATTTCAACAAGCATCTCAAATCTCAGAGCTCTGTTTTCAGAGAGTCTGCATCATGTTGTATGGAAATATGTTTTCAGCTTTACATTACAGAAATAATGTTATATCAAAGTATTCCATGATGTTCCAGTTTCTATGAAATGATATATCTGAAGCGGAAAACAATCTCTGGGCTTTTTGGTTGGTTTTTTTTTTGTTTTGTTTTTGTTTTTGTTTTTGTTTTTTTTTGAATACGTGACTTAACAGCTAACAGCTGCAGGAGTGCAATCAGGAGAAATAGTCTACCTTATAGTTGAATAGGTGAGAATAGATAACAATGAAAAGCTTTTATTCTAGCAAAGAGTCAGAGGATGTTTCTAGGTCCTGATGGTCAGCATCAAAGATTGCTTTCTCTGTGCCCCAAACAGATGCCTGGGCCCTATAGGTCCTCCTAAGCCCAACGTCAGTAGTGAAATTTCAAAACTGGAGATAAAACTCTGGAAGCTTTACTCCTGCTCTGTTAGTGTCAGTACACCAAAACGTGTGCTGTGGCAGAGAAGCAGGTGTGTTTAGGTGACACTGCGCTTGCTGAGGCAGTAATGTCTAACAGAGGGGGGAACCAAACAGCCAAACTTACCAATAATGCAAGGTTGCATCTCAGCACACCTTGCTCTAATTGTAGAAGTATCTTCATTATAATTTCAATGCATTAATGCTAGTATTAATGCTAGTTGGATGTTTGGTCTAACTAGTGTGGTATCCTGTCTGATAGCAGCTTGTACAGTTGTTTAGGGAAAGGCTTTTGAATGTTCTATAAAATCATTCTTCCTTGGGCACATAGGCTCAGTTTACAGTAAAGCTAAATGTATTGACCTCCTGAGATGGATTATGGATCTTCACTTTTATACTTAAGGCCTCAATATTCCTCTTATCCATTTATTTCTGTATTTTCACACATATTTTATAGTTTCAACATCTACTGCAGCCTGGGACAATAAGTTCTAAAGCTTGTTTATGTATGGTGTAGTAGTTTGTGGATTACCTGTCATGTGGATTGTCTCTGTGTCTAAAATCAGACAAAGAAATGAGGCTAGTAGTCTTTGCACATTACACGTGTACTTCTTGTAAATAATTCTTTCTTACTTTCTAGATTCCCGGATTGTGATGAGCCATATCCTCGTCTTGTTGACCTCAGTTTGGGTGGGGAGCCCACAGAAGAGGCCCCCATGGCAGTGCAGAGGGATTATGGTTTTTGGTGTCCTCGAGAGTTGAAAATAGACCCTGATCTGGGTTACTCTTTCCTGAGGGTACGGGACTGTTCCCCTCCTTGCCCAAATATGTACTTCCGGCGTGAAGAGCTCTCCTTTGCTCGCTACTTCATCGGAGTGATCTCCATCGTCTGCCTTTCTGCTACCTTGTTTACTTTTTTAACTTTTCTGATCGATGTCACAAGATTTCGCTATCCAGAAAGACCGATAATATTTTACGCTGTCTGTTACATGATGGTGTCATTAATCTTCTTCATTGGCTTTCTGCTTGAAGACCGAGTAGCGTGTAATGCGTCTAGTCCTGCCCAGTACAAGGCTTCTACAGTGACACAGGGCTCTCACAACAAAGCCTGTACCATGCTTTTCATGGTGCTCTATTTCTTTACCATGGCTGGCAGTGTTTGGTGGGTCATTCTTACCATCACGTGGTTCTTGGCAGCTGTGCCAAAATGGGGC
Source organism: Gallus gallus (assembly GCF_016699485.2). Taxonomy (NCBI): domain Eukaryota; kingdom Metazoa; phylum Chordata; class Aves; order Galliformes; family Phasianidae; genus Gallus; species Gallus gallus. Next base: position 105,664,795 of record NC_052534.1, read on the forward strand.
AGTGAAGCAATCGAGAAGAAAGCATTGCTCTTCCACGCCAGTGCCTGGGGCATTCCAGGAACTCTAACCATCGTCCTCTTAGCAATGAATAAAATTGAAGGTGACAATATTAGCGGCGTATGTTTTGTTGGCCTCTATGATGTGGATGCATTAAGATACTTTGTACTTGCACCCCTCTGCCTGTATGTTGTTGTTGGAGTTTCCCTTCTGCTAGCTGGCATTATCTCTCTCAATCGGGTTCGCATTGAAATCCCATTAGAAAAAGAGAACCAGGACAAGCTAGTGAAGTTCATGATCCGGATTGGCGTGTTCAGTGTTCTGTACCTCGTGCCACTGTTGGTTGTAATTGGCTGCTATTTCTATGAGCAGGCTTATCGAGGTGTGTGGGAGACGACGTGGATTCAAGAACGCTGCAGGGAATATCACATCCCGTGTCCCTACCAGGTGAGGAAATCAATATGAAGTGTTGAAGTGTTCAGCAGTGCAGAAACTGGATGTTGTGGGGCTATGTTAAGACTTAATTGCCATCCTTAATTGAAAGTGGTGCTACTCCTATAAGGGAAGTTCTTGCCCTGCTCAAGTTATTGGGATGAAGACTTAGGCCTTCTGGAGGACTAAGTATTATTGCAAAACTGGAGCTTTGCATAAGCTGCTTGGTACATCTTTGTTATAGATAATGTCTTTGGAGTTTCTTGGCTGAATAGAACCTACACAGGTTATAAAGATACTGTTTTAAACCAACTTGACGAACAGATCTTAGTGAGTTTATTTTTGGTCTCTAGAGATGCGGTAGGAGTTTTGGCATTTAAGCTGAGCTGTAATCAGCCTCCTTACTGCTTTTCCTAGATTGTGTTGGTCTTCCCTAACAGTTTTGTTGCCTTGATCAGCCTACACATTCTATGCTTGTTTTAGAGCAATCTATGCACATGTCAGAAACAACTATGTAAAATCTGATTTGAAATGTCTCCTGAGAAAAATCAGAGCTTACAGCTCTTCAGTTCTGTCTGTAAAGAAAATTACATGTACCTGCTTGCTGTTTAATTGAACTATCACAGGGACAGAAGGCAGTTAAGAGCATTAGATATCAAGCTGTCCACTATTTACTTCATTATTACGCTATTACAGTTGCAGAGTAAGTATTGTGTTAATTACTCAAATCCTACTTTCCTTTTTTTTGAGCCAAAGTGGTGAATTGGATTTGGAATATTTCTTCTGCAACTTATTTGAAAGCAACTTTAATTCAAAAGGGCTGTACAGCAACCATCTATTACATGGTGGTGTAAATATTTTAAAGAAGTTAGTATTTTGGCTCTAAAACAGTTGAAACACCAGCTGGATCATCAAAGCTCACATTTTAATGCAGTAAAATATCACTTAGAGGTTTGGCTTAGTTTATGTAGCTTGATAATAATCCTTTTATTACCTTTTAACCCTTTTTCTTGTTTTCTGTGTTACATTTTATTAGGGTGTGACTCTTCCCTCCCATCCAATGTGTGAGCATTTTTATGGCAGGAAATATCTGTCAGTGGGTGTGTTCACTTTCATTTGCTTGATTGACTCTTCATTGCTGCAGTTTTTAATATGTTAAATTGATTAATGCATACAAAGAGAGAAAGAGAGAGACGTGTTTTTCGCTCAGTTGTTTTCCAATGCCCTTCGATGTGTCTGTCCAAAATGTATATTGCTTTCTCATAACATAGAACAAAAACTGTTTTAAAGGTTGAAACTTCTGATGTCTTGGGACCAGAATCCTGGTTTGTAGAATGATGAAAACATGTAGTAAAACTCTGCTCAAGTCTCTAGAAAACTATTAACATAATGGCTCAGCAGGAGTCAAAAGAACAATAATGCTTTCATTCATGTCAAATTGGGTTGAAGGACCCATAGACCCTAGGGAGTGTTAGAAAGGTTTTTCTTCTAACCCATTCCATTTTTTTTTCTTAAGCTGAACATGCTTCTCCATTTAAACTATCTGGACATACAACTGAAGCAGATTAACAGAGCAGTGGGGAGAAATCATTTTATACTTAGTTCGTGCAAGTGAAATAAATTATTAAATTGGAGGAAACTTAAAGCTTTCTAGAGAGTGTCACTCATAAACAAGGCGGTATATTTTTCAGCCTTAATGTTATTGAACTCTGGTTTCAAATATTTGAATTTCAATTCTTTCGTGTTTGAAGAAAAATTTATCCTAAACTGAGTTGATTCCACAGTAAGTATAGGGTTTATTGTGCATAACTTAGCTGGGTTGTAGCTGGAGTTTGCTGCTTGTGTAGGCGTGCTTTTTCCAACACCAGCAAATCCGAGGTTAAAAATTCATCGGTCCATTCAACCGTTGCTTCAGCTTTGTCATCACAGGATGATGCCACAGTAAATCACTCTGGAAGACCACTAATGGGGGGTTGGAATATGCAGCTGATACCAGCACGTCTCTCCTGGGTGGCTGCCTTGTGCAGGAGATGATCGTGCTGCAGATGCTCCTGGCTGCTGCCAAGCCAGTGAGAGCCTCAGCAAATGGCGTTCAAGTGAAGCATGGGCATATTTCATTGACTACTTAAAATGGGCAAAATAGTTTCTGAAAATCCCAAAGTACAGAAAGCAAATAGATACCTTTTACCTTTATGCTTTGCCCTTTTTTTTCTGGCTACCTGTGTGCTTCCGCGGTCAAGCTGGCTGCATATCACTGTGTTATTTGTGGGATCTAGGAGGCACCTGTTGCTTACCTTGCAAAATGTATAGCTCTTCTACCTGCTGTCTGGCCTGACAGAATTAGATCCATGCCATTCCTGCTATTTCTGTTAATCTGAGCAGTGTAAATCCTGTGCATATCAGTGAAAGCTTTTTTTTTTTCTTTTTGCCACAAAGGTATGAAAATATTCCAATATTCCCTCTCTTTGAGGAGAAGATGCAGGGCAAACTGGAGCTGCTGTTACCTTAGCTTGCCCTCACTCTGCACTCCCAGTTTCTGGGGGAGACAAGGAAGCATGGGAAGGTTTTCTGAACGCATGCAGCAGCTCTCTCCTCATGAGCACATCCTGGTGCTCACATTTCTCTAGAATTTTTGGCTGCTGCAGGTCACGTAGCAGCTTTAGTCTGGGCAGCAAATGCCAAAAACAGACAGCAGTCATCCCTCTCGTGCTGTGGTTGTGCGGGCACAGAGCTTAATCCATCGGAAATTGAGTGGAGGGACTATTGTTCCCTTTAGTATCCTGTAACAACAGAAAGCAACACAAAACAAGTATGTTGAGAAGTAATAATTATTCATGGTATACCCAAGAAATGTAGTTGTACTTTCCCCATTACAGGAGAGATGCATTGTTTTTGTGGGTATCAACTTCACAGAATAGCTTAGGTTGGAGGGGACCTTAGAGACCATCTGTTTCCAATCCCCTGCCATGGGCAGGGCTGCCATCGACTAGATCAGGCTGCTCAGTATCCCTCCAACCTGGCCTTGAGTACCTTCAAGGATGGGGCATCCACAACCTCTCCGGGTAGCAGTGCCAGGGCCTCACTTCTGCCTGGGTAAAGAATTTCCTCCTAACATCTTACCTAATCTCCCTTCTTTTAGTTTAAAGCCATTCCCCCTTGTCATATTACTATCAGACCATGTAAAAAGCTGGTCCCCTTCCTGCTTATAAGCTCCCTCTTGTACTGGAAGGATGCAATGAAGTCTCCCTGCGGCCTTCTCTTCTCCATGCTGAAGAAGCCCAACTCCTTCAACCTTTCTTCATAGCAGAGGCACTTCAGCCCTCTGATAATCTTCACAGCTCTCCTCTGGCCCTGCTCCAACAGCTCCATGTCCTTCCTGTACTGGGGGCTCCAGGCCTGGATGCAGTACTGCAGGTGGGGCCTCACAAGGGCAGAGTGGAGGGAGACAATCACCTCCCTGCCCTGCTGCCACCCCTCTGCTGATACAGCCCAGGATACTGTTGGCTGGCTCATGCCCAGCTACTTGTTCACCAGGACCCCTAAGTCCTTCTCTGCAGGGCTGCTCTCAAGTTCTCCCATATCAGGGATCATATCATATCAGGGATTTCCTTGACCCAAGTGCAGCACCTTGCATGTGGCCTTGTTGAACCTCATTAGGTTCCTGTGTGCGCTTAGACTGGTTCTGGGGAGTGAACAACTCAGGGAGTTGAGTTTAGTACCAGCCTGGAGAAATTTCTTAATTTAGCTTAAAATATTAAGGCTTCTATGTTCAATCATCCTTCTTTCAATGCGAATGATGACAAATTGAATAAGCTATTACCAGAAATAATTATTTTATGGCTTTTGTGCTAGAAGGACCATTCACAGTAATTGCAGTGATGTAAACTTTCCAGTCAGGATCACTCCTCTGAAATCCCTACTCACAGCAGCCTGACAGTGCCTTAACCTGTTCGCCTCCATTCTCACCGTGGCTGGGACATTCTTCTTGTTCTTGAGGGGCAAACGGTGTCTTTGTAGTCTACTTTCAACACACCAATATTCAAAGGAGCAGCTGACTTTTATGTTGATACCTCACTTTCCATTTGTGACCATAAAAAAGAAATTTATGCTTGGCCTCAAAAAAATAGATGGATGTTTTTCTGGAAGAAGAGTTCATGCAGTGGAAAATAAAACCAGTTTGCACAGCCACAGGGCCTTGTACTCCCATCATGAACATGTAGCATCTGAGCTGGGCTGTGTGCATTCAAATTCTGACCTGGAGAACGTATCTCTGATATATGATCTTTTTCATGAGAGTGTAGCGCAATTTTTGCATCAAGGTGAGATGCAGCATTGAGGAAAAAAATCAGGGAGTCCAATCATAAAATAATCACATCTACAGGATGTAGTTGTACAAAGAACGAAGGAGACTGGCAGAGTTTTCATAGAACCATAGGGGATGGAAGGAAGGGACCCTACAGATATCCCATCCCAACCCCCTGTGGTTCCTCTTTTTGTTCCTCTTGGGAGTGACAAAGGCAATCAAATTGGAACATTGTGATTTACTCCAATCTACGGACATATGTCTTAAAACTAAGATAAATTTGGCTGCAAAGTGAAATAGATACTGAGGAAAATCTGTCCCCAAGGCTGGTTCAACTCTCTGAAAGGGTAGATAATGGCAGGACAAGGGGAAATGGCTTTAAGTTGAAGGAGGGAAGATTTAGGTTGGATATCAGAGGGAAGTTCTTTACTCTGAGAGTGGTGAGGTGCTGGAACAGCTGCCCAGAGAGGCTGTGGATGCCCCATCCCTGGAGGTGTTCAAGGCCAGGTTGGATGGGGACCTGGGCAGCCTGGGCTGGTATTAGAGGTGGAGGTTGGTGGCCCTGCCTGTGGCGGGGGGGTTGGAGCTTCGTGATCCCTGAGGTCCCTTCCAACCCAAGCCATTCTGTGATTCCCATCTACATGATCCCATCTACAAGAAGGGCTGCAGGGATGATCCGGGGAACTCCAGGCCTGTTAGCCTGACCTTGGTGCCGGGGAAGATTATGGAGCAGATTGTCTTGAGAGAGATCACGCGGCATGTGCAGGACAACCGGGGGATCAGGCCTAGCCAGCATGGGTTCACAAAGGGCAGGTCCTGCTTGACCAGCCTCATCTCCCTCTATGATCTAGTGACCTGTCTGGTGGATGAGGGAAAGGCTGTTGATGTAGTCTACCTAGACTTCAGCAAAGCCTTTGACGCTGTCTCCCACAGTATTCTGCTGCAGAAGCTGGCAGTCCGTGGCTTGGATGGGTACACTCTTGGCTGGGTAAGGAAGTGGCTGGAGGGCTGGGCCCAGAGAGTGGTGGTGAATGGAGTTAAATCCAGCTGGCGACTGGTCACGAGTGGTGTTCCCCAGGGGTCACTGCTGGAGCCTGTCCTCTTTAATATCTTTATTGATGACCTGGATGAGGGCATTGAGTGCACCCTCAGTAAGTTTGCAGATGACACCAAGCTGGCTGGAAGTGTTGATCTGCATGAGGGTAGCAAGGCCTTACAGAGGGATCTGGATAGGTTGGATAGCTGGGCTGAAGCCAATGGGATGGGATTCAACAAGACCAAATGCCGGATCCTGCACTTTGGCCACAATAACTCCAGGCAACGCTACAGGCTTGGGGCAGAGTGGCTGGAAGACTGTGTAGAGGAAATGGACCTGGGGGTGTTGATTGACGCCAGACTGAACATGAGCCAGCAGTGTGCCCAGGTGGCCAAGAGGGCCAATGGCATCCTGGCTTGTATCAGAAATAGCGTGGCCAGCAGGAACAGGGAAGTAATTGTCCCCCTGTACTCAGCACTGGTGAGGCCGCACCTCGAGTACTGTGTTCAGTTTTGGGCCCCTTGCTGTAAGAAAGATATTGGGGCCCTGGAGCGTGTCCAGAGAAGGACAACAAAGCTGGTGAGGGGTCTGGAGCACAGGCCTTATGAGGAGTGGCTGAAGGAGCTGGGATTGTTCAGTCTAGAGAAGAGGAGGCTCAGGGGAGACCTTATTGCTCTCTATAACTACCTGAAGGGAGGTTGCAGTGAGCTGGGGGTCGGCCTCTTCTCTCGTGTGACAGTGATAGGACGAGAGGGAATGGCTTCAAGCTGTGCCAGGGAAGGTTCAGGCTGGACGTTAGGAAATACTACGTATCTGAAAGGGTGGTCAGGCACTGGAATGGGCTGCCCAGAGAGGTGGTGGAGTCACCGAGCCTGGTGGTGTTCAAAGAGCGTTTGGATGTTGTGTTGAGGGACATGGTTTAGCAAGAACCATTGGTGAAGGGCAAACGAATGGTTGGACTGAATGATCCTGTGGGTCTTTTCCAACCTTGGCGATTCTATGATTTTATGATTCTACGATTGCTTGCAACGTACATTCCTCTTACAAAAAGTCAGCACTCAATGGTCAGTATGGCCTTGCTCTCTTGGAATGGCAGATTGTGATGTTAAAGGCTTTTACCTCTTCTGTTACTCCGATAGTTGAACTGTGTAAAGCCTGAAAAGGTTAATTGGGCTGATCCACAAAATCAGGTATTCTGCAAAATATGGAAGGTCTTGAGTTAAGGCACATTCCTGTTAGATCTGAGCGTATCCAGACTCCCCACCGCTTTCTCAGATGCCTCAGGGCTGGGCTGGGCACTGTGCTGGTGGGAAAGACATCTAATTTAGATATTAAAGAGAAGCAAGAGAAAAAAAACTATTTCAAAGGCATTTGCTATCCCAGTGAATCTTTGAGAAATGAAACCAAGTGCTATGAATTATCTTTGCTTGTGATCTGATATTCACAACTTGCCCAACCACACGGGCAAAAAATCTCATTGGGTTGAAACACTTTGGTGCTCAACTTGCTGAGAGTAAACACAGTGCTGCCTACTTCCCTAATGGCTGTTATTTAGGAGAATGGAAGGAGCTTTGGTAGCACATTTGATTCTCTGTAGATGGGGAAGACTTGCTGGCAGGATAAGTTCAGAACAGACTGCAAAGTCTGTTTTGTGTTGGAAACTCACTTTCTTTTTTATTTTCCATTAGGAGCTCGGTTTTGTGCTGCAGGCTGAATATCCATTCAGTTTCCAACAGATTTAACCTAAGAGCAGCACTAAGCATTTGCACGCTGTCTACATCCCTTTGTTGTACATTTCTTCAGCTTTTGGGCTTGACCTCATACAAGCAGTGCAATTTCAGATGTAAAATATTAGGCATATACTAGATTGAAATCAATGTGAAGATGGAAAGTACAGTTACTGAGCACCATTCAGTTATCTCATTTCAGATGTTTCTGTCTCAGGTGTCCCTCCTAGCTTCCTTTTCTGCCTTGAAGCAGGGATAGGGACACTCCTGTACTGCTTTGTTTGTGTTCAGATGAATGGTACCCGGGCTTAATGTATTGCTTGGTGGAAGAGGTCACATTTGTTCGTATTCACATGTATCCTAATATAATTAGGATTTGTTGCTGGAAAATTCTAGGGATGTTTTGGGGGCAGAGAGAGCAGAGTTTTGGGGTGGGTATTTTTGGTGGGTTTTTGTTGTTTTTTTTTTTCCAACTTCTCTTGTTGAGATTGAGGATACGCATCAACACCCTTTAAACACTTTCTAGATCCTGAAAGAAACTGTTTTTTGCTCTTGGAAAAGAAGACATAAAGAAGAATTAAGACCACAGTGCTTGGAAGGACACAGGGTTGTGTTTGGGAATCCCACAGATATAATTTTGCTTTGCTAAGCATAATACAAACCTGCTTCCATTACTGATGGAGAAGACGTTTTTCACATGAATGATGAGCACAACGCAGCTGTTTTTGCTGGTGTCCTGAGCGAGCTGTTGAAGCAGTTCCTGTGCCTTGCCTATCCATCCCCTGAAGTCTTTTCTGTTTTCCTTGTGATCTTCGCTTTAAAAAATGAGAACCACCACGGTATTTTTAAGTAATTCGCTGTTAAGAGGGATGCTTTAAGAAGATGTAAAGCCAGCTGTCATTTCTAGCAGCAACACAAATAGTCTCTCCTGACTTCTTCTTCCCCCTCCGCTTGATCTGTTTCGTTCCAAGCCCCAGCCCTGCTCTGCAGCAGTGTCAGATGGGTTTTTACTGAAGATGGGAATTCTCACCCACTCACTTCTGCTTATTGCTGGTGTCAGGGAGAAAAGAGAGGATTAATGGTGGTTACCTAAGCTACCAAGAGCTTAAAAAGAAGGAATGTTTTGTTAAGGGAGCCTCTTCTCTGTCGGTGGCAGTTCTGTGTACCTAGTGCAGGCACAAAGGAAACCAAGTACAGGCTTGCTAATATATATCTGTTAATATTTAAATTGTACTGCATTATAGATTGTTGTTAATGCATTAATTGACAATTAACTTTGGAGAGCTGGATTTTAATATTAGCAGTTATGTCAGCTTTAGGATCAGGAATTTGTCGGGTTTCGTTTCCCTTTTTCCCAAATACACTTTTTGATCCGATTCATTTTTCTACTGCGAATTTCCAAGGCGGTTTTAGATGCGTCAGAATGAACTCTCAAGATAAATATCTCTTCATTGCAGACTCCTGGTTGGCCAGCAGTTATAAGGTGTTTTATCTGCTTGGTTTGCATCCCTCTGTAGAGCTGCCCACGTAACGGGGGCGGGGGTACCATTTTGAAGTGCATTCAATTCCCACTTGGCACGGGTTGGTCCTTGCTTTGCTTTCCACCTGGTGCCCTGAACTGCGGGAGAACTGAAACTGGAGGCCGTGCTTGGCTTCTTGCAGAACCCTTTCAACACAGGGAGGCTCTCTTACAAGCCGGTGCCAACTGAGAAGCGACGCTGGTGGTAAAGCACTGGTAGGCTGTGAGCCAGGTGATGGGAGCGTGCACTCATCTGCCTTCGTTCCCTCACTGCTGAACGGCCCAGAGATGCACTGCTAGACGTTTCAGCCCAGCTTTTACAGCCCGTGTTTGGGTTTGGTTTTTCCATACACAGAACAGACTCTCCCCCCCCCCCCCACCCCGAGACTTACTGCTAGGCATTTGAATGTGTGCTGGGGAGTTTAAACTGTGCGATGGTAAAGCTGAGTTGCGTGCAGCTCCGAAACGCTCCCGTAGCTGAATGTCTTTTCCCATGGCTGCACTGTGGGTGAAGGGTAACCCTTGTTGACACAGGCTTTATTTTCACGCACAAGTGCTTTAGGACAATTGCACACGCAGACCAAAGAGAAGAAAAGATGGGGCTTGCAGACATCTTAGCAAAAACAGTGACAAGAAGTCATTGTTGAGATGCAGGCTCTGCTTCTTTGGGCGTGCAGATTAAGCTGGGTAGTTTCCCCATTTGAGTTTGCAGCAATACAGTGCATGTTCCGGTTTTTGTTGTTTCCTCCACTAATCGGGGGTTCTGCCATGATATTTTAAACACAAAATCTCAGCTGTTCTACCATCTGTGTTACAGTGGGCCTTCAGAAACGTGCGGGGGAGTGCAGTAAGCTGGATAAAGAAAAGAGGCTTTGTTAAGAGATGTCTTAGCACCGCTTGTGTGTGGCACAGGCATAAAGAGAATAGATTTAGAGATGTCTATAAATCTTCATTTCTCCTCCCTCTTTTTCATTAGTTGTTGTTTAGAATTCCTCTTAGAAGAGCTAATGGATTTGCTTAAATCTGCCCTAAGGAACTGCTTCTCGTTGAATCCAATTATTCTGTCCTCAAAAAAAAAGGTGAGATAAAAACAATCTTTTCCTTATTGCTGTTTACTCAGAAGAGACCGAGCAAATGGGAATGATGAGCCACACTTCTCTTCAGCTTTAGTAATATCAGTGCTGTCTCCGTGCACATCTAGGACTGATTAATCCTACATACTACGCACAGTATTCTCTTATCTCACCTTCACATGCATATAATTTCCAGTGCATTAACATATTGAGTGAAAGCAATCATTTCATCCATGTGAGTCATTCCTGTCTCGTTTTTTCTTTCTAATTGGATTGACTGAGCTAGAGACAAAGGGAAGTGCTGATTCCTCAACCATTATCTTTAGACAGGCAGAGTGGTCCGTGTACCTATGTGTGACTGCTCAAGGTCACTTTTTTGCCTATTTCCTTTTTGTTCCCTGTTTTGCTGGAGGTGATTTGTCAAAGGAGGTCAGATCTTGCTATATTTGAGTTCTTAATTTCACTCTGTTCTCTTTTTAATAAGCAGCTTTCCTATCTAGAACAGCCTTTAGTTCTGATTATCAAGGAAGCACTCTTTTTCCCATTGAGTTTTCATTGCTATTGAAAGGATAGGAAAAACATTGAGTTTGGAGCTCTGATTTCACACAACCACAGGATCTCAAGAGATCATGGAGTCCAACCCCCTACAGTGGGTCGCACAGGTTGGCGCCCAGGCATTCACTGATGCTTCTGACTCTTTTCACTGGGTTTCCAAGTTGCTTTGAGGTGTTGGACAGCCATGCCAAAATGGCTGTGGGCCAGCTGGCAAGTAGAACATCTTTGGTTTGGTGTGGATGTGCATTTCTGCCAAAAACTCAGCAAATGCTGAACCCCGGTGTTTGTGAGCCTAACTGTTCTGCCTCGCAGTGAGTTCCACTTGGGTGGCTGTCCTTGTGCTCTCTAGAGTTCCTTGACTGTTGTAGGGTTGGTCTTATCAGCTCTGAGATGCTAAATGGTGTTTCCGTCTTTCTTCCTTTTCTCACCTGTGTTTCTCTTGTATTGTGATTTTTAAGGTGTTTTTAAATCTTCAGTCTCAGAAGAGTACTTGCATTGAAACGGGCAGCCCTGATAGTTGTACCACTGAGCAGTTTTGTTGGCTTTCCAGGAAATTGGAATTCCAGACACTGTATCTGTGGTGCCACAGGGCACAACGTGCGCAACGAAGTCCAGCTCCCACTGTGAGCACTTGGAGAGATTGCTTAGTGGTGTAATGGAATCAAGTTCAGAATAGCCTGCAAATAGAAAGGTACCTAATAGGAAGATAGTAGAGAGATAGAGAGCATTCCCAAATCAGAGGTAATGCTTTGAGCACACAATGATACTGCTCACATTTGAAGTTTGGGATGCAAAAATGCATTATTGTATATGCTCAGCCTGGTCTGCTGGTTGGCAACCCTGCACATAGCAGGGTGTTGAAACCAGATGATCATTGTGGTCCTTTTCAACCAAGGCCATTCTATGATTCTGTGATTCTCAACTTTAATACACAAAAATACTTTCATCCCTAATCCTGGAGTAGCTGCTTTGAGAGAGAACTCAGAGCAGTTTTTAGGTAGAGATGTGACATGAATAATGTCAGCGTGCTGCATGCTCTTGTTTGAAAGGTTGGAAGCAGTGGGCATCACGTAGCCAAGCCTTGTGGTCAAAGCATAGGGCTTTCCTAAGGAAACCCAAGCAGGATGTATGGGTGTGCATAGCCTTGTAGAAGGGTAAGAAGGGATGCAGTTAGTTTTAGAACACTGAAAATAGCTGCTAAAGTCTAAGGCAGTGCTGGCAGGGTGGTAATGTGCTCATGCGTGAAGCACAATTGGAAATGAGAGAATTACGCAGCAAACTGGAGGAGCTGAGGGCTGGAGCTGGAGAACTGAGCGGGCTCATGTGCCATTGCTGGCTGCTGCAGCAAGGGTTGAATATGTTCAGGAAGGAGAATATAATGCCAAAGTGGATGTTAATGCTGCAGAGCTTTTTCTGATTCATTTGATTTTTTGTTTGTTCTCTGGACTCACTGTTTCATTCCAAGTGCAGTGCTAATATCTGAAGTCAAGGAGCTATATTTCTGTGAATGGCAGCAGGAGCTTCTGGTACAAATCAGAACGCGGGCACTTGGGTAGTCTCTTTAATTACAAACCATTGCTGGCGCTTAAAAAATCAGTTGCTGCGATTGAACGCTGTCTTTCATTTCAAGATAAAGCCACCAACTGCATGAGATCCCAGCAGCTTCGCTGAGACCCAGCTTTCCCTTGGCCTGTTCTCCCAGCGGTCGTTCCCTGAAGCTGCAGGTCAGCACGTCCCAGGATTGGCACAGGACAGCTGTGGGACCTGGTGCAGGCAGGAGCAGCCAGCAGCACGCCTGCTACCAGCAGCTCCTGGCTGGCACTGTGAGTAACCGCAGGGCCTGAAGGGCGGATGTGTTGGAGGCGAGGTATTAGGCTGCAGCCGTGAGTCAGGGCCTTTCTGCTTGTCCTGTGGGAGCCCTTTTCAAGGAGATGGATGATGAGAAGCCTGCAGCTCTGTGGCAGGTCGCTCCGCCGCTGCGTTACCCAAAGCTGTTGTGCTGGTAGATGATGGGGCTCCGATGCAGACAAAAGACATCTACTGAAAGCCACTGCTGATCTTCTAAGGACTGAATAATTTCTTTCCTGTAGCGTGGCAGAGAAGGTCAAGTGAAATCCTTCTAAAATATAATGCTTTGTATTTCAGAGGCACTGTAGAGGCAGTTTTCATAAGGATGGATTTCTTAGGCACACAGGTTGAATTCTCAGGGGAAAAAAAGTGCTTTGGATGCATTTGGCATTGTGAGACAGATGTGCAGTGCTGGAGCCAACGCCTGACATCTCTGGGAATGTTTCCTCCAGAACGGCCTCTGGCCTATCAAGGTGGTAACCTTAACGCTCTTATTGCATTGCTTTATTTGTTTTTAGCTTGGGTCAGGTTGGCCCGAGTTGCACAGACTGAACACGCTGCTTTAGTTTCCTCTCTGAGCATACAGCAACTCGGTAGTTATTAAGTAATTCTGGAGAATATTTGCTAATGTTTTCTCATAATTGTCCTAACAATTATTTCACTGTGATCCGATGGGCAGAGTTAATGGACGGAGCTTTCGTGCCCCTGCAGTATGCAGAAAAGTGCAACTGAGAGCAAGAAACAAGAGGCATCAGTGTTCTTGTATGACAGCTCTCAGCCATTCTGCCGTACGGGACCTGAATGTTCGTATTTATTCCGCTCAGAATAGCGTTGCCATGCGGCTTCGGGCATTTAGAGCCAGAACAGCTTCCTTTAGTTTCTTTTGGACGTCTCCAGGCCCTGCTGTGACTGTTTCACACTGACCTGACCCGGTCTGAAGCCGCTGAAGGATGGGCTGTCTTCTTCACCAGCTCTTACGTCAGGGCTACATCAGGTTGGCCGTTCCCAATTGAATGGGTGCTTGGAGTTGCTTGGTGCTTCAGCTCGTGCTGCCCCATAGCCAGGGAGGTTGCATGGATCCTCATTTGCCTGTGGAGTAAAACGGGCAAGATTTTAATGAACTGGAAAAATAATTTGATTTTACAGAGAGAAATGCAACTGCGTTTTGCTGGGAAATGAGCAGCACGTGTATAATATTCTAAATTTCAAAGCAGTGACAGTGATGGAAATGGTAATGAAAGCGAGACTGTTGGATCAGATTCCCTTTGGTCTTTCCCTGCTTCCTCTGCTTTCAACAAAAGGATGAGTTAATTTGAATTTCATTGCTTTTCATCCTTAGGGAAATATCAAATGATCGGCCTTATTGTGGAACCGTGCCCCAAAGGAGGGGGACAGGTGTTGGGTTTGTGCTTTCACTCCACATGTGCTGCAAGCTCATTAATTTGTGATTTCATACGTTGCAGCAGGAAGAGGCCACTGGTCTCTGTCACTAAAAAGCAACCGTGATTGATCGTTCAGGGGCAGAAGGGGAAGATATTCAGAAATTAGTTATATAAGCATCTTAAATTAACAGTGTGCCTTCAAAGAGGCATTGTTTTTCCCCAGAGGAATGCTGAAATGGATGTTTTTAACCTCCTTTCTGAACACCTGCTACTGTGGGTTCGGCAGGGAAGCGGTGCATTCGCACCGATGTCTTTCTGTGCTCAGCAAGGGAAGTGTTTCACACCCTACACCAGCCCAGCTGCAGCACGAGCCCAGCAGATGGGAGCAGGGGTGGGTTGTGAAGCCTTGCTATCACGTATGCAATCTTTGTAGCTGACAGAACTTGTTTGCTGGTCTTTGCTCGGCGAAGCATCGGTACCCATGCTGCTGGCGGGACGTGCCTGAGCACAGCAGAGCAGAGCAGAACGGAGCAGAGCACACCACCTGTATTGCAGCTCCATCTCAGCCCATTCCCCTGCTGGCTGAGTGCCTCTGAAGGCCTAGAGCAAATGTGGAGGTCCCCTGGATTTCAATAGCAGGAATCCAAGGGTAAGCACAAGGGAGCTGCTGTGTGGTTTTACTGCTATTAAAAACCATGCAGTCATTTCTTTGTCTTAATGAACGAAAATGGCAGCGTTTGGGGTTTGGAATTACATCAGTGCCATACTTTTTGGAGATGAGCTTGGAGGCTTTGGGTTTAAGTACCTGATAGTTACAGTTTTATATTCCTGGAGCAGTGATTTCGAGTCTTATTTTTCCTTTGTTAATTGCAATTAATGTCTCCTAATCCACAGATATGTTGTTTAGAACAGGTGCAGTCACTTTAGTATTAATGATTAGGGAGCCCACCATGTTTTCCTGCTCAGATTGCTGGCTTTGTGCAAAGAAGCTCATGGTTGAGAAATGCACACACTGGCGGTTAATAGCTTGTTGGCCCAGAGAGCAGGGTGCTCATCTTTTCACCCGGAGCTATTTGGTGAATTGATTTCAACTTTTGCTTGGAATGATTTGTAATACCCTGCACAAATGCGTGGAGCCAGAAGCTTTGATATCAAATGATTCAATGCAATGTCTTCATGGAAGTAATATCTTTTCCTTAGTGGGATAAGGATGCGTGCCGTACATACTACCTCGTTTCTGTTCGCTGTAGCATAACGCAGTCTGACTCAATCCAGGACATAAAAATACCACCTCATCACACGTTGGGCCTCAGTGCTCCAACTCTCATTTTGTTTTCAACACAAGAATGGGAATTGCACTCACCTGAGGCAGGCAGCTCTGCCATGAGAGCAAGGCCAGCAGGCAGCACGGTGTGGAAACACAAGAATTTACTCAAGCATTGCCTACATTAAGTGATGAATTTCACCACTTATTCCACTTCATGCCACATTTGCACATTGTGAAATGAGATAATAGGGTTAATTTTTGAGGGCTTAATTTTCCTGGATAGGTTTTTATTGGTTCACCGTTAATATATTGATTTCTTTTTCATGAGTGAAACCT
The DNA here is from genome assembly GCF_016699485.2 of Gallus gallus. NCBI lineage: Eukaryota > Metazoa > Chordata > Aves > Galliformes > Phasianidae > Gallus > Gallus gallus. The sequence goes on from NC_052534.1 coordinate 105,680,270, forward strand.
CACGCAATGGCTCCGAAGCTACCCAGAAGACTCACGTTGTGCGGTCACATGTGTGCAAGGGCCGGGAGGTGTGTGGTCTGATGTGAAATACACTGAGCAGTGCTGAGGAGAGAACTCACCTAGGAAAGGCCTCCATCCCGTTTCATGCAGAGATGAACTCTGAGAAATAGAATCATGCTTGTGATGCTTCTAAATTGAATTCGGCATCCTCAGCTCTTCAAGATTTGCCCTCGACTGCTCACTTTTTGGGTTGGGTCGTTGACTCCAGAGAGGGCCTTGATGCCTGTTTGTTCTAGAGTGGCATGACAGACCTATCTGGAAATTGCGTCTTCGGATTTTCTTCCACACCTTTTCCTAACAACTCCTTTTTGGATGAATATTTGCAAAAATCTGCACAAATATTCACAAGAATTCATCTGGTCACGTTGAATAAATGAGGGGAGGTCGGAGTTGGCAATAAGCAGGTCAGCATACCTTGGTGATGCCTCGCGTTCCCAAGGGAAGGAAAGCAAGGGTAAAGCCCTCCGTGAATGGCAGGGAATAAAGGGTCAGCGATGAGCATCCCATGAGGCCTTTCATTGGGATTTTTCCCAACAGCAAACGTAACACCTGGTTTTATATAGGTTAGTTCTGTCAAAGAAATGAGTCTTTATAACTTGCAGACTAGAAAATATTTCACAGTTATTCAGGGCGCAGACAAAAGACCAGAAGTACAAATAAAGGCCGGGACCTCACAGCAGTTGGGGCTTTTGTTTTACTCCACAGTGGATCGTACGTCACATTCAGTCATGCTCTCTAGAGCCGTGAAACAAAGGAACCCTGTTGATGTTTACTTTGGCTCAAGGCACAGACAGTTATTTTAAATGAGTTAATAAGTGGAGAAGCGAGCTATGATGGTTTGTATGATGTTCTTTTTGGTCTCTTTCTCTCTGCAGGTCACTCAGATGAGTCGTCCAGATCTGATCCTCTTCCTCATGAAATATCTCATGGCTTTAGTAGTTGGGATACCCTCTGTCTTCTGGGTTGGAAGCAAAAAGACCTGTTTTGAGTGGGCCAGCTTTTTCCATGGACGCAGGAAAAAAGAGTGAGTATTGAGACAGACAGACTAGCTGAATACTGGCTGAAGTCCTCCTCCCTTGTGGTCCTGGCAGTATTTTGATCAGTATCCTGTGGAGGCACGGACAGGAGCAGGTAGGGTCAGCTTTCTCAGAAATCTGTCGTTATTTGCAGTGAAGCAAAGGAGGACAGCACAAGCAACAGCTCCAAAAATAAAGCCCTGAAGACCTGTCGCATTTTTAGCCATTATTATTCTGTGGTCCCAGAACCAGATTTACATTGTTCTGTCAGTTTTCAGAACAAGAATCAGGTTTCTGGTAAATATTACAGCTTCTCTGCTGTATGCTGAGAAGTGGAATGGAGGGTTGTCATTTGTAGAGGTACCTATCTGGTATCTAGTCCACTGAATCACATAATTACATGGGAATTAAACATAAGCTGTTTTCACAGTGATTGCAGTTAAAAGCAATTGTCTCTGCATTTAATATTCCCATACGCACCTGATCGTAAAGCCCAAGTGGACTGATAAAATTATAGTAAGATTGTGTTATAGCTTCTTTAGGGCCAAAATCAATTTAGGCTGAGATATGGCATAAATTTAGAGTCAGTGTATTTGATTATATAATAGCAATGAATACCTGGTTTCATAATCATAAATATTGTCTCTTTAGTGGCTGTTTCAAAATAGATCTGCAAACATAGCAAGCCCCATAGTGGCTGCCCCATGGCGTTGGCTTGGCCATCCGTAGCAGAACTGAACCTCTGCTGAGCTTCAAGTAAAATGACTTCTGTAGAGTTGCAGCAAATGTTGATTTATCCAAAAGAGAGCCTTGTAGGACACACACGTGGCTAACAACATTTAATACATCAGGTACAGAGAGTGTGAAGGAGTCAAGAATATGAACTTTGCCCAAATACCCAAATTCTAATCGCTTTAGAATTAGGCAAACAGAGCAATTATAATGTGAGTAAGTCCTGCTTGTTAAATACTTGTAGTGCTGTTACTGTGATTATCTTATGCCTCTTATTGCAGTAATTAACATTAACTGTTCAAACCGCATGCCTTGTTCAGAGTTGTCAATGAGAGCCGTCAGGTGCTGCAAGAGCCAGATTTCGCTCAGTCTCTTCTGCGGGATCCCAACACGCCCATCATCCGCAAGTCCAGGGGCACCTCCACCCAGGGCACCTCCACCCACGCCTCCTCCACCCAGCTGGCCATGCTGGACGACCAGAGGAGCAAGGCAGGCAGCGTGCACAGCAAAGTGAGCAGCTACCATGGCAGCCTGCACCGCTCACGCGACGGCCGGTGCGTTTCCTTCTCTTACATGTTGTGCATGAAGTGGCATGAGCTCAGAGTGGCGGAGGGAGATGGTGGGGCCACCATTCCTGAAGTTGTTCAGGAACCGTGGGGATGTGGCACTCAGGGACGTGGGCAGTGGGCATGGTGGGGTGGGTTGGGGTTGGACTTGGGGATCTTAGAGATCTTTTCCAACCTGAATGACTGATTCCGTGATCTAAACACGTAGGAAAACAGAGCTCTGCCAGACTGCCCTGCTGACAATAACCGTCCGCTCTGTTTGCACACCAGGTACACCCCCTGCAGCTACAGAGGCATAGAGGAAAGACTACCTCACGGCAGCATGTCCCGGCTCACCGACCACTCCCGGCACAGCAGCTCCCATCGGCTCAACGAGCAGTCGCGCCACAGCAGCATCAGGGACCTGAGCAGCAACCCCCTGACACACATCACGCACGGCACCAGCATGAACCGCGTCATCGAGGAGGACGGGACCAGCGCTTGACCCTCGCGGCGCTGCTCGGTATTACTGCCTCTGGGCAGCTGCTGCTTTTGTGCACCAGGAAGCCGAGGCCGGCTTCTCCGTTCTGAAGCCACCGTTCTCATGCCTGCATCAGAGCTAGCGTTCAGCAAGCTTGAGTCACTGAGCGCCAAGCTGCTTGCCTCGTTTGGGCCTCTCTGTAGGTAATTATTTATTTGATAACTGTTATTTACCCATCAGCCACCGTTGCTGAATTCCTTATTCTCGAAGAAAAACCTTCCCCTCCCTCCGACGCGTCTTCACATCAGCAGGTGCCACCACGGACAGCTCACTGGCGGTCACACCGACGTGTTTTCTAATGGGCATAAGGAAACCTTTGGATACTGAAGGAATTCCTCCACGTCTCTGACCCGATAACAAACCGATCCTTGACTTCACAGAGGGAGGGGCCCACACTCAGTGCTGTACAAAGGACGTCTGGGAGGCAGTGGCGGCGTTTGTAACAGATAACACTGGAAATGCAACAGAGGAACAGCGTTTGGGAGGAGAGAGGAGATGGCTGAGGATCACCAGCTCCTCTCAGGGCTGCTCAGGCTCAGCTGTGGGGATGGGTGGAGGGAGGGGGAGGAAGGAGGCAAGGAAGGGCGCTTTTTGTATAACTTGCATTGTCCTTGCTTTTTTTTTTTTTTTTTTTACAAAATACTATTTAAATTTTCTACTTGTTTACAATTTATGTAGGAAGAGAGGAATTTTAAAACCAGTTATCTAGATAATATTCAGCCACTTATTTTTAGATTAATGTACAAAAGCTGAGATCGCCCATTCCTGATCTATTTAAAGATGGAAAGAGGTGAATTCATCCCCCGCACCGGGATGGGCAGCCTTCTCCTCACCAGCAGAACAAACTGCTGACCGACCCGCCGAGCAGGTGAGGAAGGCTGGGACCGAAATGGCTGCGAGGAGCTCTGTCGGGGCTGGGCTGTGTTCCTGGGGCTTTGCTCTGCACTGAGCAAGTCGGGCACTGGGGCACAGAGCTGAGCCCCGACCCGCTGCCTTGCTGCTGGAGGAGCAGGCAGGTATCTGTGCTTTCGTGATCAACTTCTACTCCAGGTTGTTTTCTTTTCATTCCCTACCATAGGTTCACAGCAGAGAATTCTCAGTTTGGGCTTTTTTGGTGTGTGAATGGTTTGTAGGGTACAGCAGGTCTTTGCTGGCACAGCAGGCAGAAGTCAGGGTGCGTTCCTGATGGCACAGTTGATCTTTGGAGGCGTCTGCTGTCAGATCCGCTCAGCGCGAGCAGCGCTGGCTGCACCTAAACCTACCTCAGTAATGACTGCAGATCTCTGCTGGGATACAAATGCCTGTTTTCTCATTGTCCTTACATAATTCCCTCCTTCACCCGCTGAAGGCACATTGAAAAGCCTCTGTATGTGTTTAGAAGGCACAGCCTCGAGGGCAGCAACAGGGCAACAAGCGCCATGCACACTGCAGAGACTGAGCAGCGCTGCGATGACTCACGTTAATTGCAGCTGATGACACAACAGCAGAGCACGTAGCCGTGCGCTCTTTGAAATCACAGGTTGCTCTGGGACTCATGGTGGCTTTTAGAAATACACTTACTAACTCCTTGCTTCAAAGGGAGGATAGCTTTTGGAATCTGAACCTGCAAAAGAAGCCAAATATCTGAGTTCTTGTAAACACTGAACTGCTGAAAGTCAAGTGTTAATGTTGATCTCCTTGGCTGAATTTCCAGTGCTCCTTTCTTGTTAATTGCAGGAGTGCTTTGACTTGCTTAGAGGCAGGGAGGGGAGTGGGGGAGGCCTGAAGTACATCCTCCCAGAAATTAGCTAATTTGTGAGGTTTAATCCCCGTGTTGTTTCCAGGTGGGGTATTTAAGCAGTCCCTTGCTGATATACTGCATACACATGGATGGAGAGTGCTCTCGTCACCCAGAAAAGTAATTAAGATGGAAAAACTTGGGCTTTTTGTCACCCCTCCCTCTGTAACCCCAAACCCTTCCTTTTATCTTCCTAACTTGAACCAACATGCTGCTCCTGCACAGCATTCCTCCTCCCTGGGACTCAGAGACCTTCTTCCCAGCAGCCTGTTTCAGGGGGAAGATGGCCTCACTCTGGATGCACTTGTAGGGCTGAGGCTGCCAAACCTTTGCATCTCAGGGTGTGGAAGATTTCTGGGTGACCTGGGCACATTTAGGTGGTGCTTTCCTGTTGGCGCCCCCCACTCCCATCATGGAATTGTGAGTCAACGCTGTGCTTGTGCTGCATGGAAAGGCAGCGTGGATCCCCCTCCATATCGGGTCTTCAGGGGTAATCTTTTGAGGAGCCTAAAAGCCAAACTGCAGCAAAAAGCCTCAGTTGTCTGTAAATCCCTCTGCTCTCAAGTGCTCTGCATTTTCTTAGCGCCTAGACCTCAGCTTAGCAGCACAGGCTTCAGCTATTGGCTGTACAAACAGCATCCAAGGACAGATGAGCAGCACCTGCTGCATCAGTGCCTGCACCCCTGTGCTAAATCCAGATGGAAGCAGGGCACGCGCTGCCAGGTGCTCCCGACCCAGGGGCTGCAGGAGGAGCCCACAGCTCAGCAAGGTGCTTGCAGCAGAGCACCTCAAAGCAGCAACAATGGGAAGTGGGCGCCCGGGCTGCAGAGCATCCCCACGTGCTTCAGCCCTAACGACCGAATGTAGACTTGAATGTGAAATTCCCCTCCTATGCCAATGTTTTTTAAACAGATCGGGGTTCGTTCTGGCACACGGCGGGATGTTCTGTGTGCATTCTGCCCATAGCGAGCAGCTGCTGGGCCGGGGTTGCTCATCCCACGCTTACATCGGGGCTGTACCTTCATTTCTGCCTCCGTGCTCGGCCCGGTTCGCTCAGCTCTGCGTGGGCTCAGTTCCAGTAGTCCTGTGTCGCTTCGGTAACGTTTAATTTTTAGCACTTTACCTGTGAGTGTACAAACTGGTTATACTGTAGTGGGTGTACATTTTCATTTTAGACCTTTAAGAGTTTTTAATAAAACCATGTAAAAATCCCGGTCCTGTTGTCCAAAACTGCGCCGTGTCTGAATTCCACCCCCAAGGAGGGTCCTGCGGGGGGAGGCGCGGAGCTGAGCTCTGCCGCTCCTGGGCAGCACCCGAGGAAGCGTTTTTAGAACATCCAGAACTTCAAATGCAAACTTTATTTCTTCGTGTTTTGCCTTCGAAGGCACAAAACAGCCTTTGTTCTCCTCCTGCGGGTGCTGCATCCCCCTCGTTCCTGCCCTGCTGCTGTCTGCTGGCCCCACCACGCAGCGGAGGGCTCGGTTTTGCTGAGAAATCCCCCCGGGCCCTGCATTGCAACACAGCCCGCTGCAAATCCCACCTGGAGCTGTCAGAAGCAGCCAGCCCCGACATACCTCTGCCGGCTCCCGCGCTGCCTTCAAAGCCCTCTGCTCTCCCCCGTTCCAGCACTGCGATCAGATAAGGCGCTGCCTCTGCCAAGAGAAGCAAGCCAGCTGCTCGGCTGCAGGAAAATGGGATCAGACAGAAGTTAACTTTGCTCTTATTTTTTATTTGTGGCGACGCAGCCGCTCCTGGGCCGGTTCGCCCTTGCAGGGGGATTTGGGGGCTTTCCCAGTGCCCTCGGGGTGTTGCATGCAGGGAACCTTGTCCTCTGTTCTCACCGTTAGCAGGGCTCGTCCTTAAGCACAAAGTGCCTTTGAGGGTCTTGGGGATGGGAGACTTGTAAAGGAGAGCTTGGAAGAAGGGGGATGCGGAGAGGACACTGCCGTGTGGGGATGGAGGCTGCTTGTTGGGGTGGGAGGGGTGGTTGGAGGGAGGAAGGGGTGCTCACAGGGAAGGAAGGACGCTTGTCTCTTTCACAGAGGGTGGTGACGCACTGAACAGGTTGCCCAAGGAGGCTGTGGATGCCCCATCCCTGGAGGCATTCAAGGCCAGGCTGGATGTGGCTCTGGGCAGCCTGGGCTGCTGGTTGGCGACCCTGCACATAGCAGGGGGTTGGAACCAGATGATCATTGTGGTCCTTTTCAACCCAGGCCATTCTATGAGTCTTATAAGGAGGGAGGTATGCCCACAGGGATGAATGGAAGCTCATGGGATGGAGGGATGCTCAGACAGAGAGATGCTCAGGATGGAGACGTCTCCTGGATTCGGTGCTGCGGAGGTGCAGCCGGCACTGTTATGGGGGATGCAGCTTGGGGGGCAGCACCATGGTGCCTTGAGGACTCCACGAGGTTGGGGAACCCCACAAGAGAGCCGTGGGGACCGATAGGGCTGCGGGAACCGGCGGCCAAGAGCACGATCCCGGGCCTGCATGCATTTCTAACACAACAGTGCCACCCCGTGAGCGGCAGCGCCCGGCACCGGGGCACGGGGGGAGCCCGGCACAGAGCGGGGTGGGATCGGGGCCCGAAACACCCAGGGCTGGGAGAGGGGGAGGCTGCCGCATGCAGAGCCGGGTGCTCCACATGTCTTTGTTCCGTCCGAAATGTCACGATGCTGAACACCAGAAAAACACTAACGGTGTAGAAATCGCATCCAACTTGGATCCCATTTAGGTCACCTGCAGCCCCACGGAGCTCCGGGACTCCTCCAGATGCACTCCAACGTGATTTCACCACCGGTCGCTGGCAGCAGTACCAGGGAGCTGCCCGGGAGATGCGTGCTGCAGCCGGGTGGCTCCTTGGTGGGCTCGTCCTCTCCGTGCATCCATCTGTCAGCCTGGGCTTGAGGGGCTGAGCTGCACCGCAGACACTGCAGCTCATTCTTGGAGTCTTTACAACCTCTGCAGATCCTCCTCTCGTGCAGCACTGCTATCATAGACCACATCGACAGCCTCAGCGTCCCCTTGGAAGGCACCATCACATGCAGCCAACCCAACGCCTACAGCAAAATGGGTTATGGGCAAAAGTATCGTAGAGTCATAGAGCCATCAAAGTTGGAAAAGACCCCAAGGAGGAGCAAACCAAACCCACCCACCACACCCACAGTGGGATCTCACCCCGTGCTGCTGCGGGGTCCCATTTCCTCGGGCCGAGGCCGTGTTGGGATGAGTTGCCATTGAAGCCCTGCCATGGAGCTGAACGGATTACCCCATGGCTGCCTACCTACACCCCCGGTGCACCAGTAACCCCTGGCTGCAGCTTTTGCCCCGCTGCACACAGTACACTAAGCTGCACTAATTACCCTACCTGCTCTAATTAACCCCTCATTAATTACCCCCACGTACACTAATTACACCACTGCACTAATTACTCCTCTTGGTTACATTAATTACATCCCCAGCTTCTACTAGTTCACCCCCATCTACATTAATTACCCTATGGCCCTAATTACCCTACACATGCACTAATTACCCCACTGCACTACTTACCCCCACAGCATTAATTACTCCAGCTGCATTACTGACCCCATCCCAGCTGCAGTTACTGCCCCAGTTGCATTACTTACCACCCCCACCATGATTGCACTAATTAATTACTCACCCCACATACCCATATTACCCAACCCCAGCTGCACTAATTACCCTGCCTTCCCAAATTACTCCTTCCAGCTGCAGTAATTACCCTTCAGCTGCACTAATTCCCTACTCCACATTCCCCTATTGCCCTCTAGCCACACTAATTACCCACCCCAGCTACATTAAGTACTCCTCATCTTCAGTAACTACCCCTCAGCATTAATTACCCATCCCACACACCCTTATCACCCCCCTGCCAAACTAATTACCCCGCACAGCCCCTTTAACCACCGCACATGCCCTTACTGCCCCCCAGCTACATTGATTGCCCCTCAGCCACACTCATTACCCCTCAGCTGCCCTAATTACCCCCCCCCGATTCACTAATTACCCCTCAGCCACACTAATTACCCACCCCACACACCCACCATACCCCCAGCCATGCTCACTACCCCACACACCCTCACTACCCCATCCCTGTACTAATTACACCTCAGCCACACTCATTACCCCTCAGCTGCACTGATTACCCTTCCACATGTCCTTATTGCCCCTCAGCCTCACTAATTACTTCTCAGCCGCATTAATTACCTCTCAGCTGCACTACTCACCCTACAGTCCTCACTACCACTCAGCCATTCTCACTGCCCCACACGGCCTTGCTGCCCTTCAGCCACGCTAATTACCCCTCAGCTGCACTAATTATCCCTCCCACGTGTCCTCACTGCCCCTCAGCCGCACTAATTACCCCTCAGCCGCACTAATTACCCACCCTACATGCCCACCTCACCTACCAGCTGCACTCATTACACCACACACCTCAGCCATGCTCACTGCCCCTCAGCCGCACTAATTACCTATCCCACATGCACTCATTGCCCTCCAGCCGCGCTAATTACCCCTCAGCCTCACTAATTACCCCCAGCCGCACTAATTACCCCTCAGCCCTACGCCCACCGCTCCCTCCACACACCCCCACACACCCCCTTTCCCGCCCGCCGCTTCCCGCCCAGCCTCGCGCCGCCGCGTTCCGCCGCATGGGGGCGCCCCGCTCCCGCCTCAGCGCCGCTCCCACAATGCAGTGAGCGCGGCCCCCGCTCCGCTCCGCCCCGCGCCGGGCAGCGGCCGCGGCAGCGCGGGTCCGGGCCGGGGCGCTCCGCAGGTAACGGGGCGAGGGGGGTCCGAGCCGGGAGCCGGGAGCCGGGCCGGCCTTCGCGCTGCGTCATTGCTTTCGTTCTTCGCTTTGCTCCTTTGATTTCTCTTTTTCTCATTGATTTTTTTTTTCCTTCACTTTTTTTTTTCCATTTAAAAAAAAAATTGTCTTTTTCTTTCGTTCTTTCTTTTATTTTTCTTTTTCCTCTTAGTTTTCTTTCCCCCCCTTTTCTTTTGTTTCTCTTTTCCTTTTTTTTTTCTTTTTTTTTCTTTTATTTTTTCCATCCTTTCATTTATTTTTTCTCTTTTTTCTTTTATTTTTTCCTTCATTTTATTTATGTATCCTTTCTTCTTTTCATTTCTGTTTTTTTCCTTCTTTCTTTCTTTCTTTTCTTTTTTTCCCCCTTTCCTTTCTTTTCATTTTTCCCTTTTCCTTCCCCTTCCCCCTTTCCTTCCCTTGTTTTAATTTTCCTTTATTTCTCTTTCCTGTCTCTTTTCCTCTCCTTTATCTTTTTCTCTTCCCTTACTTCCATCTATTCACTTCTCCCACTTCATTTTCCCTCACTGACTCCACTCCGTTCCTCCCCTCATTCCCTCACTTCACCATCACTCCCCCCCTCCATCTCTCTTTGCCCCCTCCCCACACCCAGCCCAGCAGCAGCAACTCCCCCTGGGATATCCCCACGTTCCCGGAGACCTTTGGGGTTTCCTCCTGCCTATTGGGGTGGGGGCAGTGGGTTTTTAAGCCCCCAAATGCCCATTTCAGGGGAAACACCTTTGGTTGCACAGTGATGCTGCGACGTGCGTCGGTGTAAAGCGGCTCCTGGAATAGGAGAAGACGAAAGTTGCTCCTGAGTTCGCTGCCTGCAGGGCTGCTGTGGGGAGGCTGCTGCTGGCACGGTGCGATCTGAGGCTGTGGGATTTTGGGGTGTGCAGGAGCTCCTCCTCCTGGGATGGGGACCTGGATGTGGGAGGGCTGCGGGGGTCGGGATGTGGGTGCTGGGACGTGGCATCGGGTGTGGGTGTTGGGGTGCAGACGTTGGGGGATGTGGATGTTGTTGGGGATGCAAATGTTGAGTTGTGCCGATGATGTTGGGGGTGGAGGTGTTGGGATGCAGGTGATGTAGGGCTTCAGGTGTTGGGTTATGTAGGTGTTGGGATGCAGGTGATGCCGGGGGTGCAGATGTTGGGGGATGAGGAGGTTATTGGGGGATACAGATGATGTTGGGATGCTGATGTTTGGTGCGGGTGTTGATGAATGCAAATGTTATTGGGGATGCAGGTGGTGTTGGGGTACGGATGATGTTGGGGTGCAGATGTGGGGGAATGCAGATGTTATGAGGGGATGGAGGCATTGGAGGTTGGAGATGTCGGTGGTGCAGGTATGGGGGTGCACGTGTTGGGGATGTGGATGACGTTGGGGTGCAGATGTTGGGATGCTCGTCTGCTCTGCCATTGTCAACCGCTTGTTCAAATTCAGGGCTTTGCATGCAGCCCTCAGCAGAGCAGCAGTGAGGAAGTGACTGCTGGAGGGGGGACTGGCTGCAGAAGCAAATCAATGTGTCTTGGGGTTGGGTTTCTTTGCTCCCACCCCACTGCCGGCAGTGCGGCCCCAAATGCCTCCTTTTGCCTCCAGCCTTCACTTCCAATCTGCAAAACCAAGTGAAAACAACTGCTGCTGCTCCCCGCAGCCCCACGAGTTGCTCTGCACGGTGCATGGCACAGAGCTGGGGCACTGGGAGGTAGTGTTTTATCGGGGCAAAAATAGAATCCTGAGCTGAAAGCGCGTTGTGCCCTGATGGGGGACCAGTGGCTGCTTCGTGCAGTGCAGGGTTCATGGCTGAGATTTAAATTCAGTGCAGTTTGTTCACCGTGTCCCACCTTATGAGAAAGCTTGTAGGAAGAGCTTGTTAGGAGGAATGCATCCCTGGGAACAGGTGCTTCTGACTTCACTCCTGCCCAGAAGGCTGCCTCGCTGGTGTGTCACCGGGGCAGAAGGGGACGTCTCACTCCGGCTGGTGATGGAGCGTGGCTTGAGAATGCTTTTTCCTACAGATTGATCTGAACCTGCCCAGTTTTACTGCAAAGTCTTCATCCGTTTGGGCTGTGCTTTAAAATAAAGGCTCTTAAGAAACTGGGGTTAGAACTGGATGATCTTTAAGGTCACTTCCAAGCTAAAGCATTCTACATTACGCTTTCCCCTAAAGAATAGTGTTGGTCCGTGAGACCCTCCCCAGGCTGTGCTGATGGCTGGGGGATGGCTGTCTTCTTGTGAGTTAATGAAACGTCTGTCATAGGAAATTAATAGGAGAAGGGCTGCAGTAATGAAATCAATCAATAGGAGATGCTAACGAGTACTTGCCCGTCCCTGGGGCTGTACCTGGGTGATCTCGGCAGGAGCCAGCAGCGAGTGATTCCGGCTCTGTGCAGTGGGTCTGGCCAGGAGGTGGAAGCCAGGAGTGTACAGTTCTGTGTGTATCTGTGCAAACGAGCCCATGTCTGTGCAAATGGCCCCAAATGTGTATGCGGGGGGGTTCCTGCAGTGAGATGCCAGGGACCTTCTGGGAATTGTTCAGCTGCTCGGGCTGGCTTTGCTCGCTTGAAACCAAATGTGTCCCTGTGAGCCGGAGCAAGGAGGTCACACGTGGGGCTGCAGGGCAGGCATAAGCACTGTTATTGAGCAACGGGTGAGGAGAAAGCAATGAAATAATCAGAAAGCCATTAAACAACACCCTGCAGTGAAGGCGGAGGGCGCTGAGCGCTGCTGCACCTCTGCAGCACCCCATACCTGGCTGCAAGTTCTGTGTGTGCGTCAGCTCCTGGCAGGGGTTGTTTTGTGCTACAAAAGTCTCTGATAAAGGTGGTAAAAAAAAAAAAAAAGAGGTTTTGTGGGTTCCGTGTGGACTTCTGGCCTCGGGCTCTGCCATCCTGTCCCAGCTTTCAGTGCATCCCAGCTCTGCCATCATTTGGAAATGCAAGCATGCGGTGTGTTCCCAGAGCCCAGGGATTTGCCAGAGAATCAGAGGTGCTGCTAAAAGCATGAGGACACAGCAGCACAATCCTGTTTTTAAACCACCTCCATGGGGGAATCTCATAGGCCCTGGTCTGGGCCCGGGGGTCGTCCACGTGTCTGCAGTGGGACTGGGACCAATACTTTGCATTTCCATCACTTTCAGCATGTTTTCTCCTACTCGGCTGGCGTTACAGAGAGTTCTTGAAGCTGTAAAAGGGAAAACTGAACAAAAATCCCAACACAAAAAACCCCACAAGCAATTCTTTTTCCCCCAGCTTTCATTTTGCAGTTCACCTTTCTTTCTGGACTTGTAATTTCTGCTGGGGCTTCTGGCTTCCTAAAGAAGGGTGAAAAAGTAAAAAGAAAGCGGGCGTTTAATAATACATCAAAAATGAGATTAAGCAGTAAGTCAGCCCTGCCCTACGCTCTCGTTTCCCAAAAAGCAACCAAATAAATTGCAAATTGCCCTGGAAAAGGGGAGTAGAAACAGTGAAGATCAAACCCAGTATTAAGAATAGATGAGGTGTTTATATTTTATTTAATGGCTGTACACTGCCACCGTCTCCCAAACCATCCTATGATTCTGTGAAAAGCTGCCCTGCCTCGAATTGCTGTTTGTGATGAATAAAACAGCAGAGCTGAACTGGAATGGGTGAAATGCAGCAGGTACTGAGCTCCGCAGGTGGATGCGGTGCTTGTCATTAGTGGGTGATGTTGGTGTTGGCCCTGGTTGGAAGTGGCTTCCAAAATCCGCAATGCTTCTTGCTGCTGTCTGTCTCTGGTGGTTTTTGGACCACGTTTGGTGGAGCAGAGATCTCAAAGGGAAGGAAACCCCACGGAATGTGCAGAATGGAGGGGGTGGGCAGAAGTGTTGAAGTGAGCTCATGGGTGGTTACTCACCAAAGGAGTCTCTCGGCATGTCTAAGCCTGGAGGAGCGTTCGATCAAGGCAGATGCGTGATGAGACATGAATCTCCTGGAAGGGAGGCCTCAGCCTGGCACCAGGTGTTGAGGCCTTCAGCCCCGGGCTTGTTTTTGTTACTGTGAACCTTCTGACTCCTTTGTGCCTTGATTTTCAGACCTTGGTTTTGGTGATGCCATTGATACCTCTTCACTCATGGAGATCCTTGGAGTCTGTGGGGAGCTGCTTTGTCCTGGTTTATTCCAAAGGCCTCCAGAGCCCGTGTGGGCATGGTGTAGGTTGACTGCGTGGTCTCAGGGAATCTCGTTGGGAGGGCTCTTGCACTGTCCCTACAGGAAGCAAGATGGCAGAGGAGGGGAGTTTCATTCTGCCCCAGACTGGCTGTTCCTGAGGTCTTGTTTGTACCCATAACCGCCAAAATATCATCCAGGACATGAGGTACAGCCAAACTTCTCCAATATCATCCCGGCCAGCACAACAAATGGATTGACATGATGGGTCAGCAGTTGGACAATGGGTTGGTGGTTGGACAAGATCATGGTAGTGGTCTTTTCCAACCCTAATGATCCTGTGATTCTGTGAATCCAGCCTAGGTTGCACCATGGAGATGAAGATGTACATGTACAGCTGTAGACCTTTTCCTTGCTAAATAGCCTACTGTTAAGTTCAGATGGTCTCACAGCCCCTGTGACTGAAGTGGGGGAGCTTCGTCCTTCACAGCTGGAGGTGGTACAGGCATGGCAGGGGGAGGATGAAGGCAGCAATCCCATGTGTGGGTCTGGCACACGGGGCTGTGGACATTCACGAGGGCTGCCGTAGCACGAGATCTGCCTTCCTGCTGGGATGCACCAATCCCACGTGTCAGTACCGTCCTCTCAGGTACTCATTTGTCTTGTTTGTCACCTCCTTCCTCATAGCTCAGCACTTTTCAAATTGAAGGAGGGTCTGTTCCAGCTACAGGGCTGCTGCTCTTCTTGTTTGTTCTCTAAAAGGAAGAAAATAAGATGTGCCAGATCTTAAACTCAGGGGAAAAAATTACAGAGCTTGGAATAGCCGCTTGAAGGTAGGATGAGCCTCAACAAGAAGGTGTTTTTCTTCCACCTTTTTCTGAGGCTGTGTACATGTAATGGTGCAGGGAGAAGACGGGGTAAGGTTTCCTTTGTTTGCACACTGGTGTCTTCCAAACGTTGGGCAGTTGGGATATTTTGTTAAAGTTGCTTTGCCAGCTTTGTACAGAGCTGAAAACCTCAGCTTGGTGGAGGTGGGATGGAGGCAGGGTTGCACTTATGTTATCTGCCTGGTTTTCCCGGTGATGCCTTGAGGCAAACCAGCAAAGTGAGGCCATGCTGCCCACTGTGTGCAGCTTTGAAGAGCTCTCTCCCTCCATATCCCTTTTCCAAGGGCAAGATCAGAACGAAGATACGCGATTGAGTCAGCAGTGCAGATGCCATCAAACGTCTGCTTTGTTCCAGTGTATGAATTGGAGGGCCAAGTGTCAGAGCCTCATCTCCTGCATCACCTGATAACAGTGCAGTTACCTCCAAGGAAACAAAACATGGAGGAATCCCAAATCCTGGCTGCTGTGAGCACTTATAACTCATTGGCACCAGCAGGCCTGATTTTATTGCAACTCTTGCAATAGTGGGTGTGGATTTCTTTTTTAAATCCTGCAGACTGTAGCCAAATTTGCAGAAGTGATCCAGCATGTGTATGCACACATACATGAGTATATAAATAGGACTGTTTTCTGGAGCACAAGCCATTTCATTAACCCCTGTTAGACCAGTAAGGGCCATGTGTGCCACCAGCATGGGTCCTGACTGCTCATCCTGCAGGCTGTTTAATGCAGCATCTGTTGCTTTCTTGGGGAGGAAGGGGATTAGCTTCATTTGTCTTTCCAACCATTCATTTACCTCCAAACTCATCTTAATTTGGAAATTAAAATTCCTCTTGGATGTTCTGTGTAGAAGTGAAGCCCCTTATCCCCAGAGGTTTTCTGCTGCTTCCTTGACAGGTTTTTCCATCCCCATGTGCTGATTCTGATGGCACAGACTCAGCGACAGCATTTCTTCCTATTCTGGTGCCCTCCACAACGGTGGTTTTGCATCAGCCCCGGAGCCATGTCCTCCTGCAGCCCTATGCCTGCGCCCAGCCTGGGAAGGGCTCAAAATGGTGCAGTTTATATCCTTCTAAACTAGATAGAGTTGTGGCATTTTGCACAAAGCTGGCTATATTGTCCCGTGGTGACAGAAGGGAGTTGTGTAAAAGGCACTCGTGCTGCTCTGGCAGTGGTGGGGGCAGAGAACAACAATTTCTCCCAAATCCTTCTTTTTGCTCATTCCTTGGGGTCTTAAACTGGACACTACAAAGGGTTGTGGGGATGAAGAGTATCTGTGGGGTTCCCCATCTGTAGATTTGAGGGAGCACTAGGTCAAACGCCCTGTGCTACATTACAGATCTTGCTGCAGCAATGCAGAGAGCAGACATCAGTAATTAGGGATTGCACAACGAAGTGCTGGAATGTCTCACACGTGACTGATGTTTCACACACAGATGATGCTGTGCAGAGATCCATGTGAAAGTTCTGTGCAGCCTGGCTGGAGAAGGTTGTGCTACCATCTGAGCCTTTGTAAGAGAAGAGAATAGGAAGGAAAAATAATACTGCATCCCAAAAGGCTTTGTATTCTTTAAGGCTCAAGCTTGGGGACTTTAAGGTGCCCCCTATTATACGGTGTGTGTATAAGGAATTGATGCACATTAATGGTTATTTTTCCTCTGCTTCCCACTTCTTCAAAGCCAAGCTGCCTCCTATGGGACTCCTAACATGAGAAAAGAAGTAAACTTCTGGGCTGTGATGGAGGATGGGGAATGTCTGTTCCCTGGGGTCTGAGTCCCTGTGGTCTGATGGTGAGAGCTCTGGGCCGTGGGCTGACAAATGCCACTTCTCAGCTGCTTGTTCGCCCTGCAGCAAATGCATGCACAGGATGTAGGCATCTCCCAGGGACAACGTTCTTACCAGCTCTTAGGTGAATGTTCTGCACTTTTTCAGATGCAGTTAAAAATAATCAGAAGGCTGGTGGTATTTTGAACAGCCACCTCGGTGGAAATGATGACCTTGGATCTATTCAATCAAATATTATAAAGATTAAGAGTGAAAATAGCTGAGCTTGTCAGCCACGAGGAATTGTCTTGCAGCCCGGGCTCAAATCCATCACCTGAAATCAGGAGGCTCTGGCAGGGTATTCCTCATTCATCAGCAGAAGGCATCGCAGCGAGATCATTCTGCTGCAATTCATCAATTTGTCCAGCTCCTTGATTAAGCAGGGCTGGGAGAGAGGCAGAAGGTGGGGACAGCACCCAGTAGCTGTGCGCAGGCAACTGTTGCATGAACACATAAAATTTTCACCCTGCAACTGTTAACAAGGTAATTTGCCTAATATTGAATGTAATTTTTAAGTGCAGAGTAGTTTATTAGCTCAGTATAGGCTGTGTTTGCTACTGAATTGACTTTCAGGAGCCAATCGACAGGAGTCTTTCAGCTCCTTGCCTCTTGATGCTAGCTTGAAGCATGAGAGATGGCTTCTGTACTCTTTTGCTGTCTGGATTATCTTTGCGGCCTCTCAAACTGCAATCTCATGGCTGCAGCCTTCCTGCCTCCAGATGCCAAGGCAAGCCTGCAAGGGCTGCTTTTCTCATCACACTTCCAAGCCTTGTTAAAAGCAAAGCAGGGACACCTCCCACCAGCCCAAGCTGCCCAAAGCGCCATCCAGCCTGGCCTTGAGCGCTGCCAGGCATGGGGCAGCCACAGCTTCTCTGGACAGCCTGTGCCAGGGCCTCACCACCTTCATCATGAAGAATTTCCTCCTAACATCTAGCCTACATCTCATTTCTTTTTGTTTAAAACCGTTCCCTGTTGTCCTATCACTGTC
The DNA here is from genome assembly GCF_016699485.2 of Gallus gallus. Classification (NCBI taxonomy): domain Eukaryota; kingdom Metazoa; phylum Chordata; class Aves; order Galliformes; family Phasianidae; genus Gallus; species Gallus gallus. Next base: position 105,697,593 of record NC_052534.1, read on the forward strand.
TGACTAAAAAGTTGTTTTTTATGAATGTCTCATTTTGGACTTTTCCTTATTCCTGAGTACATCCAAGTACTGTTTTTTCTCTGAGCGGCTATACCAGAATCTTTAGGTTGTCTCACTGAGAGTTCTCTGCTTGGCTCTGCAGCGGCACTCCCTTGTTTTGCCCTTACGATCGGCATCCTTGTTGTTTTCTTACTAAGTTACACTCCATCTCATCCAATCTCTCCACGCATGTTTGCACCACCCCTGTCCCTCCTGAACCTGTTGGAAGATTTCAGCCAAACCTGACGAGGAGAGACAGGTCTGCAGGGCTAATTAAGATTGCACAAGTGCAAGAGAAGCAGGCAGAGGGACAGCCCGGGTGCTCACTGAGCCTTGGGAGGGCTGCAGCTCAGCCAGCATGAGCAGACACTGGGCAGGAATCGTCAGCTGAAACCAGGTGTAGCTCCTTGTTGCCTGTGGGTGGTGGTCTTCATTAACAGCAAAAATTATTGTGCATTCCAGCGGGGTGGTGGTTTGGGATGAACTGGCCCTAGAAGAAACCTGTGGCTCTGTGGGAAGTGGAGCTGCCTGCCTGCTTTTTGTAGAAAGTTAGCCGAAATCTTCAGGAGGGACTCAGGATGGTGAGCGCTTCTTTCTAGCGGGGTTTCTTTCAAGACCAGTTATTTTCCTTCAACAAAATCAAGGAGATGAAGCAGAAGAAATCGTTAACAGATAGATAGATGTGGTACTTAGGGATGTGGTTTAGTAGGCATGGTCATGATGGATGGGTTGGTGGTTGGGCTTGATGATCGTGGAGGTCTTTTCCAACCTTAATGGTTGTGTGATTCTATGATTCTATGAAATTAAAGTCAAATTGTCTCGTGCTGTCCCTTGCACACTTGTGCCGCAGGGGCCTTCTCCTCATCCACCATGGGCAAAGCACATTGAGACTATACAAACTGGGATGGAAGGAGAAAAAGATGATGAGTCAGCTCTAATCCCGCCTATCTGCACTCAGGGAGGCCTGCCTGGTGCTCCTGACAGGTTCTTGCAGAGCAGATAATGCATCAGACCGATGACAGCCGTAAGATATACTGCAAGCGGTCTGAAAATTGCTGGTAGGTACTTGAATGTCACTGCCTGCACCGAATGAATTGTAGGTTGAGTCGCAACAATTTCCCTAAAGCTGTGTATATTAGCATACAAATACCAAAGATGTGTAATCTTTGAATTTTTATCTGTTTCGGCTTGAGAGGCAAATAGGCGCATTATCAAAGTGCCATCCATTTGAGTCAATTGTCATCGCTGCATTGTGAACAGGATGCAGCTGGGTTTATTGATAACAGCATTAAGGTGCTTAAAAACACAAGTGTGCTGGGTTTATTCTCCCTTTAGGAACATATTGTTGTTTCTCGTGTTTTTTAAAGTCATTTTTTCAGTTCTCGTCTCCTCTGTAATAGAGATGTACTGCATTTCCATATCGTTTTCCCTCCAAGAATTTGTTGTAAGCCTGAACTTGTTTCATGGCTTTCTTGAAAATTTCAAGGTAATTCCATTTGCTGGAGGAAAGGCTGGGGAATGGGCTAATGAGGAGGCTCTGCTTCTGTCTGCCTTTTTAATTTTCCCTTGATTAAAGCCCAGCTGAAATGCAAGTAAGTGGCCAAAGCTTTCTGCTGATCTCTGTCATGCTATCACTGTGCCCATTTTATTTCCTGAGCTGCTCTGCCCATCAGTTTTGTACCCACTTAAGAATTCAATTTCATAAGTGAGGATTTGGGTTTTGGGGGAAATACTTGAGGTTGTGGGCACCTCCCTGCACCAGAGGACCTCAGAGAAACCTCAGAGGAAGCCGTGCCCTGTGACTGGGAGCCCAGCATTCCTGCCTTCTGCTGAGCTGATTTTAAAAATTCCCTTTTAGGAGCTGTGCCCAATGACTTCAGCATTTTACCTTTGTTCCAATCTTTAAGCAGTCCCTGCACCCCAGGAGGTAGTTGTGGGGATTAGTTGTTGGTTTCGGAGCTCTTTGAAGATGGAAAGTGGTGTGTAACAGCTCAGTGTTTATTAATAGTAGAGCTTAATATGGTGAGCAGGAAGTTCAGATCTGCCGGGATGGAGCCTCAGCCATTGAAGTGGGCATTGCTTCGCTGGTCTGCCTGGCTGAGCCATTGATGCCACCCAGTATCTGGATGCCCGAGTTGCATCCCACAGAAATCCTGGCTGCTCCTATAGTGAGCTCTCCTTCCCTTGGCCTCCTGCCATGGCGTACGCCAAGTTAAATCTGCTTCTGTGTTTTTGGCTTCATTCCTTCTAAATGTTTTCAGTGTTGTTGGCTTTAACTGATCCCAGTGGCATCTTCATATGATGCTCTGTATTCAGCTTCTTCTACTGCTTCAAATATAATAACACTTCTAAAGTTCAACCAATTTTTTAATTAAAAAAAAAGAGAAAGTGCAGTGTTGTTCTATCATACTATTAAAAACAAAAAGATTTTCCTTCATCTTGAGTTGGACTCACTGATCCTTGTGGGTCCCTTCTGAATCAGGATGTTCTGTGATTCTGTGGTCTTTAAATTGGAATGAATTCAAAATTCAGCATAGTGGTTGGGGGGAACATTACTGTAATTGGAAGGGCAAGTTATTCTTTTTTCTTGCTCTCTTGGGATTCGTATTGGTTAAAGAGGAGTATTGCCATTTGTTGGTGATCTCAGGGTTTCTGATGAACTCCAGACCATAGGACTGCCCCAGAGCTGCCCCAAAAGAATCAAGTGGTCCTGCTTTGCCCAACGTTTAAGACAGGACTGCAATCAGCAGCCCTGCTCTTCCCACCTACCTTTGCTTGCTGATGTTGCTCTTCCTTCAGTCTGTTAACAGAATTGTTGGTAACAGCACTCAGTGTGTAACTGAGTGGTGGAAGCGATCTGGGTTAAAAAAAAAAAAAGGTTCAATGAAAGAGTTTTAGCCACGTTCATTCTATTTTAGGACCAGGTTGTCCTTTGTGTGAGAATAGAAATTAATTTTGTTTCAAGTTCTGAAAACCTGAAGACATGCTGAATAGATGAAATTGTTTCTGTTTATAGGCTGCAGAATTCCTTTGTACAATAAAAGCGTTTTAGTTTAAACTATGTATTCAGCACATTTAGCTTAATTTTATTTAACTGCAAGTCTTACATGCTGTTTTCCTGCATTCTAATTGTTTTTTAAGTTTGTAGCATAAATCCTATTTACAATTAAAAAGTCAGGCTGCTCATTAAGAAACTTCATTTACCATTTTTAACATAAAATGCGTTAACTTCCATAGTTTATTAATTTATACAAATGCCCAACTGTAGAAGTAGCACAGCTTTCCCGTTATCCAGAGGCCTGATTTACAGAGAAATGAGCCTTTGTTGTTCTCCAGCAGCAAAAGGCAGACTTTAATTAAGGGGAAAAAAAAGACTAAAAATACAAAGCAAGACAGGTTAAATCAATCACTTAGGAGCAAAGTATTGCTTGGCATCCATAAATCTTGTCATCACAGAGGAAAAAGTAGGATGGCCAAAAAAGGATTGGCAGAGAAGTTGGCAGTAGTGTTGCTCAAGGACTGGTCCCAGGACTGCCGTTAAGCATTGTATTAACAACTGGAGTAGCAGAAATGACCATTTTGAGGTTTCATCAAACCAGGAATAATAGAATCATAGACTCTTTAAAGTTGGAGAGGACCTCTGAGGTGTCCAACCCCAACCCACCCCACCATGCCCACTGTGTTCCTCAGTGCCACATCCCCACAGTTGTGGAACACCTCCAGGGACAGTGACCCCACCACTCCCTGGGCAGCTATGCCACTACAGCACTGCTTTTTTGGAGCAGTTTTTCCTACCTGAGCCTCCCCTGGCACAACTTAAGGCCATTACCTCTTGTCCTATCGCGTTACCTGGGAGAACAAACTGACCTCCACTTCACTACAAGCTCCTTTCAGAGAAGTGTAGAGTAAGAAATCATGGAAGAAGATGCCTGTAAGGGAAAAGAGTGTAAGCTCCGATACAAAGTCAGGTTCCCTATGCTGGAACTGGAATATGTTTCTCAAGCATAGGATAATTCCTTGGTGACAAGGGTGCATCCTAGGACAACCACACTGTTTCCACCAGCGACAATGAAACGTGAATGAAATCAGCGCGGTGCTGATGGTGGTGGTGGAGTGCTGTTTAAAATGTGCTGAGCATTCCTGCCTGGCCTTGCAGGAGAAAGACTGACCAAAATTCTAAACGATGCCAAGGAGGGAATTGGTGGGAAGTGATGTGCAGAGCAGAGAACAAAATGAAAAGGAGCCGGGGTGGTAAGCCAGTGGCAAAAACAGGCAAAGAAGAATGATATTCCTGCGCTATAAATACAGTGGTGTAAACACCAGGGAGGGAGAAGAGTTACTTAAGTTAAATGAGAGTTTGGGCATGAGAACAAATGGCTCTGGATAAGTTTAGGCTGGAAATGAGGAGAGTGGCTTCAAACCAAGAGGTCCTTGATGAGCTTCCTAATGGGCATTGTGTAATGGGTTAACAACCTGATAGCTATGAAGACGGAGCATGATAAAGTGTATTAATGGGATTATGCAACGTGGTTTACTTCAAAGGCATGGAAGGTTTTCATTTAAAGAAATATTTTCATGATTCACCTTTGAGTTGGTTTCTCCACTTCTAATGCACTAACAATGGAACTGAGTGAACTGCGGAGAGAAGAAAGTATCCTTTCTGCGCTGAGAAAGGCACAGTGGGCAACTGCTGCCCTATTTTAATGGTTGAGTTTGGCAGCAGGCCTGTACTGCCTAGATATATATAGATATATAGATATTCCCATTTAAATCATTTTGGTGCATTATAGTAACTTCAGGCCTTGAAATAGATGGTGCTTAAAATGGTGACAATTATTTATTATTTAACTTTGTGAGGACGCTTGTATAAAAACCTGCAGCTCTTAATGCACTGTAGCATTTGTTATCGATCTCACCGTTCTCTTTATGGATTCCTGTTTCCCCCCTTTGCTAATAATTCCCCAGATTTTTGGTTGCTTTGCTGAAATTCCAATAAATAAGATTGAATGCCCTTTTGTCGAAAGAGGCTGGTTATTTTATCAAAGGCGGCTGCTGAGTTATTTTAGCACAGTGTAACTTGGGTCTGATGGTGCATTTTACGCTCTGTATTTCCACGCCTGTTGTGTTTCAATTCAAACTCTGTCCTCAGGTTTTGCGTGCAATTGATGCCACGGCTTCCCCGAGCACTGCCTCCTCTTTCCTTGAGCGGAGGTATTCTGCACAAAGTCCTCTGCAATAAGAGAGCTGCTGGAGGAGGTGGGCTGGTGTCGATGGTGTGTCGTGCTGCTGCTTCTTGAGAGTGTCAAACACACGTTGGCACTCTCAAATGCAGGCTGGGAAGGTTCATCCCAGCACTTCTGAGCTTGTGAATATCATCCCAGCACTTCTAAGCTTGTGAATAATTCTGAATTTTAGCTCGGGTTTTGTGTAAACTATGAGCATTCCTTGTTTCCTTGGTGTTTCAGCAGCGCAGAGCTTTTCTCTTTGCTTGCCCCTGGCTGGGGAGGTGCAGGCAGGCTTCCTCCTAACCTACCTTCACCCTCTGCTGCAGTCATGGAATGGCTTGGGTTGCTGAACAGGGAGGCAACCATCTGGTTACCAGATGCCTGGAGGCCTGACTGTGGCTATCTCTAATCTCCTGCATATTCTCACAGCTTCCCTCTGTGTGCTTCTTATTCACCTCCTCCATTCAGGATGCACATGGCGGAGGGGTTATGTTCTCAGGTTGGATATTCTTCTCCTAAAGAGCAGTGCTGCAGTGGCACAGCTGCCCAGGGAGGTGGTGGGGTCACCATCGCTGGAGGTGTTCCACAACTGTGGGGATGTGGCACTGAAGGATGTGGGCAGTGGGTATAGTGGGGTGGGCTGGGGTTGGGCTTGGTGAGCTTAGAGGTCTTTTCCAACCTTAATGGTTCTGTGATTCTGTGTTCTTCGGTTTAACATCTCCTGGAGCCTTTCTGCCCTTCAGCCCGGTCAGATTCACAAACTTTTCTGCTTGAATTGAAAGCCTTGCAAACCTACCTTTATTTTGCTTAAACTGAACCACTTTTATGGAAAATGGGCTTGAATTGAGTTGTCACAAGCAGCTATTATTATAACAGCCTCACTATTTGCCTGAAATGTGCAGCAGGATCACCTTGTGTTTGTTCAGTGCCCATTTTGTAAAGAAATCTGTCAGCTATTACAGTCAGGACTTAGAGCCCCGCTGTTACTATTTGTTCTTCCTTCTAGATCTGGAATTTAAGATTCCCTTATCAACCAGTTCCTAGGAGCACATCCTTCTCTCTCTAGTCACTTCAACATGCTGTGTGCACACATCCAGATCTGATGGTGTGGTCTCCAGTGGACCTCTAGCACAATCTTGGCAGACAGCCTTTTACAGCCTTTTCCCAAAGTGACTTTAATCCAGAGTGATCATTTTATGCATGCTATCGCTTTGGATTTCCAGCAAGTACAGATGATTCACTCAGCTCACAGAAAGAACTGCAGAGCATTGTCCCAGAAGATTATTTAAGTAGAGTTTGGAGAGTGCACATCTGGGGCTATGTGTGCAATGTGCATGCTCAGGTCTGGCTTTGGTTTGGGGTTTTGAGGGTTCCCTTCCCTTCCCTTCCCTTCCCTTCCCTTCCCTTCCCTTCCCTTCCCTTCCCTTCCCTTCCCTTCCCTTCCCTTCCCTTCCCTTCCCTTCCCTTCCCTTCCCTTCCCTTCCCTTCCCTTCCCTTCCCTTCCCTTCCCTTCCCTTCCCTTCCCTTCCCTTCCCTTCCCTTCCCTTCCCTTCCCTTCCCTTCCCTTCCCTTCCCTTCCCTTCCCTTCCCTTCCCTTCCCTTCCCTTCCCTTCCCTTCCCTTCCCTTCCCTTCCCTTCCCTTCCCTTCCCTTCCCTTCCCTTCCCTTCCCTTCCCTTCCCTTCCCTTCCCTTCCCTTCCCTTCCCTTCCCTTCCCTTCCCTTCCCTTCCCTTCCCTTCCCTTCCCTTCCCTTCCCTTCCCTTCCCCTCCCCTCCCCTCCCCTCCCCTCCCCTTCTTTTTTTTAACCATCTGTGAATGTGTTTATTGACCTTCTTTAATGCATTCTGACAATAATTTCTAGCAGAGTTTTTTTCTAGCTGTCACATATTATTTTGTATTTTTGGGTAGTCTTGGGTGGAGCCAGGAGTTGGACTCAGTGATCCTTATGGGTCCCTTCCAACTGGAGGTATTCTGTGATTCAGTGTCTCTGTGTAGGAAGTATTATCTCCAGTTTTCACTTAGCAGCTGAACCTGGGGACAGGTGAAACAGTTGGTTTGAGCACACAGGTCTCAGTGAGTCCCTCAAGTCTTCTGTCTTTCCATGCACTCTTGGTGATATGGCAAGTTGTCAGAGCCCCTCAGACTGTGTGGACTTGAAGCTGAAGTACTGGAAGCTGGCAGCCCTGAGTTGGTTGTCTGATATAACAAAGCACACGCTAAACACGATGCTTAATGCTTCACCAAGGAGGAGCTGAGCTGCTTGTTTTGCACTCAGTTTTAATTTCATTTTTAATACTGCTGAATGCTTAATTAAAAAAAGTGCTTTTGGTAGGCAAGAGTGCAATGCCCAAGCTATGCTGCAGTTACAGTGTGTAGGTGTTTAGGGATTATGTTATATACAAGTGAAATGATTGCTTCTTTTTAACTCCCTGTTTAAATATAGTTCAAATTATGGAATATTTAGTAGAACAGAATAAGCTGTGGCTTGCCAGCTTTTTCATACCAGTGGTTACCAGATGCTTCTGTATTTAAAACCTCACCATCTGTTACAGGGTGGAGTTTGGGGGTAGTCTAGGTATTTGGATGTGTCTTCTTTCTTGGGTGTCTCTGGAAAACTTCAAAGCATCTGTTGTGAGATGAAGGGGAAGCATGGAGAGCTGTAGCACTTCAGGAATTCAAGGGAATTTTACAGAAATGGATTGCTGCTTCCTGCTTTGGAGCCTATCTTTATTCAGTCGCCGAGATTTCCAGGAGTGTTGTGATATGAACATTTCTTAATGTGCCTTGTTTTTAATTTCTGTATCTAAATTTTATATAGATACATCTTAGATATATATTTTTTATGCTGGGTGACTTTTTTTAGTCAGAGTGATAGAGCTAAGGCTAGATAAAAAGAGCAATGTGTAGCTTCTTACAGCTTACTCACCTTCCTGTGAGTAGGTGTACATCCCACAAGGACTGAGGTGAAGGTGGGAGAGGACTTGCTGGTAATTCATAGAGTCGTCAAATCATAGAATCACAGAATGGTTCGGGTTGGAAGGGACCTTAAAGGTCATCGAGACCCAAGCCCTGCCATGGGCTGGTCGCCACTCACTAGAGGAGGCTGCCCAGGGCCCATCCAACCTAGCTTTGAATTCACCTGGACAGACTTGATTCCCTCACACAAAATGACTCTGCGTGGCTCTGAGCACTTCATTTTTGAGGTAACTAAAAAAAATGCAAAGGAAATGGAGGCAAGATCCACAAAAATGCAGTAGAATTGCTGCAAGCGGTTACATACAGGCAAGGTAGGAAGGCAACACCCTCTGCCTTCACCCTCTGACTCTATGTAGCTCCACCAAAGCCCGGAGGACTTGCCATACTGAAATTGGTTTGCCAGTAGTTTTGGGGATGAGCAAAACCATATTTGGGTCAATAAACTGCTTGTGAAAAATAGTCAGTGCTAGTAACAGCTTTCAGTCGCTAATGATCTGGGACACACTGGGGGAGGAGGAAAGCTGCATGTCTCATTACCCATCCTCTGAGCCATCTGGTCTCTCACGGTTTATTTGTAACCACTGTCCTAATCTCCCTTAACTACATTGTTGCTGAAATACTTAAATTACCCTTTTAGGTTCTGTGGTTCTCCAAAGGTAATGACGTATTCTGGTTATGTATAGTTTTATAAACAAAGCATAATGCAATCATTTAATGAATTTTTCTAGAATTTTATTCTTAATAAAATCTGTGGCAGTGCAACTTGACATACTGAGTGTGATCCATAATATTACATCTTAAAACCTTCTACCCCGTTTCTTTCCTTCTTATGTTCTTTCTTTCCAATATCTAGCTAAAATAAGAAACACTAATTGGGCATCTGTGAACAAGGGAACAGACATTTCTGTTCCTCGTGCCTTTTTACTACCAGGCCATATCCTCAGACATCCCAGCATCTTGCGCAAAACTTTCACTGCTTTTATAGACTTATTTTCTCCTGCCATCATGATCTAGTTTTCCTGTGCAGGATGCTGAGAGTTCATTATCTTTGCTCTTTGGATTCCAGCTGGAGCTGCACCGGGTCCAAGCCTGAATTAGTATTTTGGAGAAAAACGTTCTTGTGCTTTATGCCCGTGTGTCCATTCTTATGTTGACTTTTCAATTACAGTTTCATGACATGCTCTAGCCCTTGCTTCACTTTATGCCCAGCAATAGGGTGTATTATTAACAGCACTTCTTGTGCCCATGGGGTCTTCACGGTACTTTATTTAAGCAAATGAGATGCCTTTGCCTATCACTGAAATGCAGCTACTCACACTGCAGAGCCTGGCAGCTGCTCCAAGAGCACGAGCAGTGCCAGGCCACTACTTTTGTGGCATAAAGAAAGGAGGAAAAAAGCAATCCATATTCACTCAAAACTGCAGGGAGAATGTAAACCATCCAAACGTTAGTACTTAAACTGGAATTGGGCCAGCATTCCAGATTAATTACTCCTCTCTTGTGAAGCATACTGTGAGATACCTGAGGGACAAGAACAGTCAGAGTCTCAGCAGGACTGAGAATTTAGCTTTATCCCGTACGTGTAGTTGTCCCACTGGGGCTGGGAGATGTGTAGTAGAGATGTGTTTTACCTGTTCTGCACCAAGAGCACCCTGGGGCTAACAAGTGACTGAATCCTATGAAATCTGATAGGACTGTCTGAGGTTAGGAGTGTGGTCTAAAAAACATTCCACAAGGCTTGTGGAGTCTGCAGGTGGTCAGGTCTTGGTACTGTATCCTGTGGAAGGGAGGAGAAAGAGGTTAAAAAAGTTTTGCCAGAAGGACTGTAGCCTTCTGGCAAGGAAAAGATGTAAGTTTGGTCCTCCCCTTAGACTGTTATTCCCTTGAAGAGGAACGGATGTTTTTCTGAGGTTTATTTCAGGCCATGGAAGTATGCCATAGGGCTGTGCACTAGCTGGCTCTGAAACTCCTTAATACCTGCTCAAAATGACTCGGTGTAATCTACAGCAGAGATGAAACATTAATGTGTTGGAAGTGAGAAAAGCTTGCAAGGGAGATGAGAAGCAGAATTTGGTCCAGACAAGGAAAAATGATTAAGTGGAGACTATTCAAACAGAGAAGAGGGCATGAAGGAGTGATAGCATCCACGGCATTAGATTGCAGCTGCAGAGAGACCTGGGCAGGCTCAATGCCTATGCCAACTTCATGAAGTTCAACAAGGCCAAGTGCAAGGTCCTGCACCTTGGTTGGGGGACATAGAATGGCTTGAGAGCAGCCCTGAGGAGAAGGATTTGGGGGTGTCTGTTGATAAGCTCAAGATGAGCCAGCAATGTGTGCTTGCAGCCCAGAAGGCCAGCCGTATCCTGGGTTGGTTGCATCAAGAGAAGTGTGACCAGCAGGTTGAGGGAGATGATTCTGTCCCTCTGCTCTTCTGGGACCCCACCTGGAGTACTGCATCCGGTTCTGGGGCCCCCAGCATCAAAAGGACATTGAGCTGTTGGAACAGGTCCAGAGGAGGGTCATGAAGCTGGAGAGAGACTTTTTATAAAGGCAGGTAGCAACAGGACAAGGGGTAATGGCTATTGAAGAGGGTAGATTTTGACATAGATATCAGGAAGAAATTCTTCACAGTGACGGTGATGAGGCACTGGAACAGGTTGCCTAGAGAAGTTGTGGGTGTCCCCACCCTGGAGGTGTTCAAGGTCAGGCTGGATGGGCTGGAAAAGATAAAATACTGTTTTTGAGAGCCTTAGAGTACCTACCCTTCCATCCTTGCTCCCTGCTTGTGGGATTGCATTTCAGTGTCTAACAACAGGTGGACTTGCTCCCCCTCTCACCCTCACCGTTTTTCCATCTCAGGATAAAAGTTAGTTTCTCCTCGCATGCTTTACACATGTGTAAATGACTGTTAAAAAAGTGCAGAGTGGTGGAAAAGTGGTTCCTCGCAGTTTTGAAGTGCTCATGTTTTATTAAAGCAGAGATTCCTGGAGATACGCCACAGTTGCCACCCTTCCTTCTCCTATGGAGATAAACCTGTTTCTTCTCTCAGATCCCCCAGTCCCCCACAAGCTGCCAGGTTTTGTGTTTTGGGGTGAGACTTGGTACCCATAGATATGAAGGCCTTTGTGGGGCCCTAATATATCTGTAAAATGAAAGTGCATAAAGTAATAAACAAGAAGTACTAAAGCTGCTGGAGTTGGCTTTCTTGTAGGATGATGGCTGCCACCATTCCTTGCCTTTGTTGCCCCCTTTATTTCCCCACTGCTTTGTTGTTGGTTTTTTTTTTTTTTTTTTCCCTAATTCCTTTGCTTCAGTCGCCATTTTTTGCATGGTATGTTTGGTACTTGTCTGCATAAATTTGATGTTGCTGCCCTTATAAGTGCTGTTGGCATTGTAAATGCCGTTAAGAAGTTAAAACCAGGAATGATATTCTCCATCATTTTTGTCCAGACTGAGTGATAATTTGTAGCATTAATCCAAAAGGTCCAGTTTGGATCGAGAGGCAACTTGGTAATGAAATCCCATCTGCAGTGGTCTGGCAGTACTCATAAGCAGGGCCTGCACTGTATCAGCACCCCAGAACACAGTGGTTTGCATAACCCCTTCTGCCAGCAGCCATCTGGACATCTCTGCAGGGGATCAGTGCCAACCTTTACAGTCCCCATGGTGGTTTCATCACAGGGCTGAACTCCCTGTGTGTACCCTCAGTCTTGCAGGGGTGCTGGGGCATGGCTGGAGCCAACTCGATGTGTTGCCTGGGGTGTGTTTGCCTACGCAAGCGCTGTGTGGGGCACTGAGAGGACACACACCCATCATGGCGGCTCCTCGCTGAGGAGAGCAAAGAGGGCAGCACGTGCCCACCTTTAGGCGGGAAAAACGCCTCCCCGCAGTGCGCATGCGCGGAGTCCGGCGAGCCCCCTCTGGATGGGAGGGCGGCGATGCTCCGCCTCCTGCGGCACTTCGGCTCTTCTCGGTAGTTTCCGGAGAGAAGTCTCCTCCTTCGCCGTCCTGGCCCCCGCCCCTTCAGCCCTTCGGCTATCTCCGTCAGCGGTTCGGCTCTCTCCGTTCACCCTTCGGAACAGGCCGTTAAGTTCCGCCGTCACTTCGGCAACTTCCGCCACTTCGGTCGGAAATGGCCGAAGACGTGAGAGATCCAGCGGTTTAGGGTAGAAGACCGGCCGGCTTTTCGGAACAAACCAACTGCGCCCGGACGTGGGGGGGGGGGAGCAGGGGAGGGCAGCCGGAGGGGGAAGACAAGGCAGAGGCTGTGGCTCCCCCCCCAGCCACTCGCAGCGGGCGCCGGCACCGCGGCTCCGCCTGGAGGGTGAAGCGAGGGCGCCGAGAGGTAGGCTGGAGCGTACCACGCGGCGGGGGGAGCGGCGGGGGGAGCTCGTGTGACCGAGGGGGTGGTACGGCCCGGGGGGAGCCCCCTCGCGTTCCCTGAGGGAAAGGCCGGGCGGGGTCCCTCGGGGCTGAGGGAGAAGGTGGGGGTCCCACGGGGGGCCGGGACCACCCCCCGCAGCTCGGACCTCGGTGATGGGGGGGCTGCGCTGGGCTGAAGCTGCGAGGGGGCTTAAAACAGCCCCTCGTCCCGCCGTGCCTCGTGGGGCCGCCGCATCCCAGCAGCTCCCGCCCGCTGCCCCCGTCCTGAGGTGGGTCTGGGGGCTCGAGGCCTAGCGCCCTGCTCAGCCTCCTCCCCTCGAGTTCTTTGCTGAAGTTGAGCTTTGTGCTGTTTTTTTTCCCCCTCCAATTTATCTTATCCTTCAGCGTTCCCCGCTGCTTTCGACCTTAAAAACATCGGGTTCCTTCCTTAATCAAAAAAAAAAAAGCGTGGGCTAACACATTAGTGCCCAACCCCTGGCTATGCCCTGAGCCAAACGGTTTTGCAGCTGGAAGTCGTTCAGTGGGTGCTCAGGATGCACGGAGGAGCAAAGCATCCTCTCCAGGAGCGCCGTTCTGCTGCTGCGTGTGTTAGAAGCCAAGCAGTGAGTGCATCTCCCTGGTTGGTTTCTGGTCTCTTGTTGCTTATGCATGCATCTGATAAGTGTGCGTCGATACCCTGATATGATAGCTTGGCTTCAACACTTCTGGGTTTCAGTAGGGCAAGCTTGGTATCTGTAAGAAGGAGATGAAATAACTTTGTTTCCTGAGTCGGGTGTCGTGGGCAGGTTGCTCTGACGGATATTTCTGCTTTTGTGGAGAAATCTATGTGAGATGTCAAAGTCTGACGCACGCGTTGCAAATGTGCTTTGATTGATATTTCTGTTGTAATTGAGATAATGAGGCTCTTGGCACACTGGGTGTGTTTTGGGGCTTTAGTAGGTAGTAAATAATCCTAAACTTCTTTCTATGCAAAGGGAGCATCAGAAGTGAACCAGGGTCTGAATTTGGGGTGATGGGAGAAGTGTTCACCCCCGCAAAGCCCCCTGGCTTCACATACCATCTGAGGGTCCTGCTGTTACACGTGGCTTTACCCACATTCACTTAATGGCTTTGTGATGCCTCTGTTTTTTCAGTTTTCATTCCAGAAACCGGAGTTTGCATCAGTTCAGCTCAGTGTTAAGAGATTCTGGAGCAGGGGTAATGGGCTGTCTTCATTTGAGCGTGGCACAGCCAAATTCTTCTGGCAGCTCAGCTGGGGTACTGACAGTTCTTGAACTTCTTGATGTCTCTTTGCAGAAGGGAAGTCCAAAAGAGTTTTCTGATATTCTCTCATTTTGCAAGTGGAGACTGTTAGCTCTCATGTTTGTTTGCATGCGAGGATGGCTTTTGGCAGTTGTCAAATCAGAGCAGAAGCAGCAAATGTGCAAAACAAGAAAACCACAGTTGTTGAAATGCCGTCGTTTAGGCTGTTTCTCAGTGGTACACGGCAGAATTGGAAGGCTGTTTTTGTGCTGTTAAGGTGGGATGGGAAAGATCATCTTCCTCTGGGTGTTTGTAGCATGTCACTGTTCAGACACGGGTTTGAACGCTGTTTGATATATTACTAGTGCTTGCTTGCATGTGGGGAGCCAGAGGCCACCTCAAATCTGCTTTCTGTGACTATTAAGTTTTGAAATCCCACAGCATCATCATCTTAATGTTTTTTGAGTTCACCTTTCTTTTTTCTTCTGGCTGTGTCTATTTGTTCTCTCTCCCTCACGATCTCTGCTGCCTGATTTTCCTCCCTGCTGTTTGACTCCTGTCACCTTCCCCTCTTTCCTCAGGGCATTCCTTCTCCTTCCCATAACAGTTCCAGCAGGCTGGGAGATGCAGCTAACCAGATGTGCCAGCTATTTGAAGCCAAGATCATAGTGGTCAGATGTCAGTTGGTTCCTAGTCCAGAGGCAATTTTTCTACTTTGGAAAAACCCCACAAAATACAGAACTGGGAAGGACTACCCAATCACTGGATCATGACTCCTCACCAGCGGAGAGGTTTTCCCTGTGCTTGTTGTCTCATTTCCCTACCTGTTATGTGTGCTAAATACCCCTTTTTGGGTCACGCACAGACTGAAGCAGTTCCTAACACTGGGGTTTTAACCCAGCCTGGAATTTTTGTGTTACTGTAATGAATGAATCCTAACCCAAATGGAGGTCCTTATGACCTAACCACTCAGCAAGCAAAATACATGGGGTCTGTGAAAAAAACAAGTGATGTCCATGTGCGTATTCAGGCATGGGGCGTTTCAGTACAGTTAGTTGTATCTCTGCTGGAATGCAGCTGCTGGGGCAGCATTTACATGGGATTTGAGGCACGCAGCTGGGCCAGACAGTTGTCCGTACAACCCCTGTTGTGCTTGCTGGGCTATGGCTGCTCTGAGTATGCTTGTAGCACTGTGGTTGCAATTTAGACATATCCTCAAAAGCAGAGCCCACAATTTTCTTCTCGGAGAAGACTTTATAGTGCTGTTTACTGGTGATTGTCGTGGTTGAGTTGGCTCCTGCAGCTGAGATGTCTGATTCTCAGATGCAAATAAGGTGGATATTGCCTGAAAAGAGGTGCAAAGCCAGTTTGAGGTTTTGGGGTTTGGGTAAGAAGGATGAAGACAGGAGTGCATATAGCTCTATGGCTCACAGCTAATTGATCCCTATCTGACCTGGGGTGTAGGAAGCCCTGAGCGCTGGCCAACCAGTAAATAGGTGTTATTATGCAGCAATCACAGGCCCAGTTCTGAAGCACAGATTGCAATCCTGTTTTTGTGAAATCATTGCTGTTAGCTAATTGATGTCTGCTACCAGCAGGAGCCATTTAGAGGATTGACTAATCTTTCAGAAATGTATTTGAAAGGGCATTTTGTAGCTTTTTGCTTGGCTTGCTGGACATTTCCTACAGGACTGTGACGATTTTAAAGCAAGTTTCAATACATATTTTTAAATTCAGCATTTGCTGGCAGAGTTGGATCTACCTCTGCTTTTATGTAAGGAGTGCACAGGTGTGCTGTGCTCCCTCTGCTGGCATCTGCCCCTGCTAACTGGCAGTGGCTGGTGGTGGCTTTTCAGGGCTGTGTGGCATTTGCAGTGACTACAAAGCGATCTGTCCCTTGTTGGTCACAGTGAGTGAAATACAGAAAACTGAGACTCGTCAATGAAGCAAATTTAAGCTTTTCTGGTTGTCCAGGGGAAGGGAACCCGAAGACTCCCACTAATGACAATGACTTAATAACCTTGTGCTAATGACTTAGCAGAAGGGGAATGGTTTTAAACTGCAACAGCAGAGGTTTAGATTAGATATTAGGAGGAAGTTTTTCACCCAGAGGGTGGTGACGCACTGAACAGGTTGCCCAAGGAGGCTGTGGATGCCCCATCCCTGGAGGCATTCAAGGCCAGGCTGGATGTGGCTCTGGGCAGCCTGGTCTGCTGGTTGGCGTCCCTGCACGTAGCAGGGGGGTTGAAACCAGATGATCACTGTGGTCCTTTTCAACTCAGGCTGTTCAATGACTACATATAGTTTGATGTAAAGGAGTTTCTTTCACCCTTATCATCACTTCCTTAGATAGTTGTGATGTCACTGCATGGAGTTGGCTGAGTGTCTTTTTCTGCCTGTCCCCTCCCCTGCATGAGTTTTGATGAATTAAGGAAACCTCTGTCATTTTGCTACAGATGCAAACATACTGAGGGCAGTATGAGAACATGGAGTTAACCCATGAATGCAGGAAACCCTCTCAAGTTTCTTCTAATACAAAATGCTAACAACATTTCTCTCTGTACAGGTAACACTTCTTTTTTTTTCCTGCATAGTTTCCAACTGGTTAACCTTTTACCTGTCTTGTTTCATAAAATGCCTTCCCCATGATTCAGAATACTAAGAGATATCTTCTTATCTGACATTCTTCTCGGGGATGCTGGCAACACACGTAGCCTGAGGATTGCTCCCCTTCCCGTTGCATTTTGGTTATGGCACTGCTGTGCTGAAGCACACGTCCTGACATCTGGCTCTGCAGGATGAGCTTTCTTACTGTTTCGTACTACTTTGTGTCACATGAAGGGATTGTGGAGCTGTGTAGTCATCTCAAATCTGCGCCAGTACGTTGGTCATCTCTGAATGTGTTTGAAAGTGAATTCTATGTGTTGGAATGCCAAAATGTCATCTAGAAGGAAACAAGTTGTTCCATGCATGTGTGGTTTCCCTGAGGGGGGATGCTTTATGACGGGCTGAGTACTTTCTAAGGCCAGTCAAAGAGAAGATGAATTCATTTGGCAGCTTACTGTGGTAATTGGACCCTTTGCTTATGTAAAGGCAGCACAATTAAAGCCATCAACACCCTCCATTACTTCGTGCCATCATCATAACCTAACTGCTTTGATTTTCCTCGTCTCATATGTGTCTGTACCACATCTTGGGTCCAGATTTGGGTGTGATGGAATAAGGCACACAACTGAATGTGGAGAGGATTATCTTCTCCTCCCTTGATTAAATGCCTTCACATTGTATGTAACACCAGAGCGCGTGGGGATGGGATTTGTACTCATCTTTCAGCGCTTCTGTTATAAGCATGAGGAAGTAATTATACTGCAGGTTTGCTCTATGCAGGCACCTAGTGGGAAATGATGTGTTCTGGACTGTGTTGGTGCTGCTGTATAGTACCACTGACGTGCAGATGACTTCTGGAAAAGGTTGGCATGAAAGCATTGGAGCTTGTGACAGGAAGAGCTGCCGATCAAGTGACGAGCTGAGAGCTGAGAGCAGAGCCCAGATCTGTGGAGCATGGGGTGAGCTGCTCTGTGGGTTTCTTTTGGAGGGTTCCTAAGGCCTTTGTGTCTGCAGGGGAACTTGCAAGGGTCTGTAAATAAAATAGACCAAAACTCTTTGGTCTAAGTGGATCGGTAACGTCACAGCCATGATGTGTGAGCAGCAGGTAGGCAGAAGGCAGCACAATCCTGCCTTCCTCTTTTTGAAGTAAGTTGCTGGTTGGATACGTGCGCTATGGGTGCCTATTGTCTAGAAATGCACTGTACATCTACTTTATGTCAGTGGGCACATTAACATCTTTCTCAGATTATTAATGAAGATAGCAGTCACATAACAGGTAGTTTTAAAAAACAACCGACCAAACAGGCACTGTTTAGGTAAGATATTTCTTTCCTTAGGCATCTCTTCTGGGAAGCCCTTGGGTAAATGAATCTGCCGCCTACCTTGTGTGCCTTGATTTTAATGTGGGCATTGAGGAGGAGCCAGCTATCAGAACCGTGGCCAGAGATGGATGTGTTGGGAAGCTGCCACTAATTACTGTGGTGTCTGACAATTCACTGGTGTTAAGCCTTCCCTTGCAAGTTCTCAGCCATGCACCCAGAAACAAAAAACAAAGGCGTGGAAAAAGGTGAGGTAACCTGGTCATGGGGAGAGGTAACCTGGTCATGGTCATGGTGTGCTGGGTGGTGGTTCTTTTGCTGCCCTTCCTAAAAGTAGAGCACACGGAACCTCTTTGATTTAATGCTGCTGGGCTGTATTGAAACACACTGCCATGTGTTATTGTTGATGTACATCTCAGAGTTATTAGCAGGAATTAAGACTTGATGCAAATAATAAAAGATGGAAAGAAATCTTGCCACCGCTTTCTCCCGTTTGCCCCCAGGGTTTGCTGACTTTGTTTTTACTTCGTGGCAGTGAAGAATAGCACTGAGTCTCTTGCAAGTGTCTCAGGGGTGCAGTTAGTTGGGAGCAGCAATTGAGCTGGAGCCGGCAGGTATCTCGAGGCTTTTGCACTGAAGCTCTCTCTTTTTCCTTAGGAATCAGCTCTGCTTTTTTTCTGCAAATGACTTTTAAAAATACAAGGACAACAGTCTTGATTAGAAAGGCCAAGCTACGCAATTATTTCTTCCTTGTGAAAGGAGGTGTCAGGGAGGAAGATGTTTTTCTCTCCGTTGTCTGCCTGCCTTGCTGAGCTCGTTTCAGCTGACATTACTCAGGCAGCAATGCCCAGAGCATCTTTTGGAGCAGTTCATACAGGTACAGCCTGGGCTCTGCGCTGACTTGCATCTTGGTATCATTCCATTGACTTGGAGGAGTGACAAGTAATCTCCAGACAGATCTCAAGTCTGTTTTAATATGCATCTCTTATACATAATACATGCGCAGCCACAGCGATCCTTTGGTTACTGCTGGAAGTGGCTATATTGGGCAGAGAAAGTGGCAGCTGTTTTACAAACGTAACAGAATGGGTTTTATAAAAAGAACCAAAGTGAATTTCCTCTTCCTAAAACTGATTGAAGCAGAAGTGGCACCGCAAGTATTTCTTGTGAGCTTCATGCTGCTACGCAGGGGTGTTTTATTTGCATGCATTGCTGTCCCTGTGCCTATTCTTAGCCTGGTTTACCAAAAGCTCGTGTGAGCGTATTGAGGCAGTGCAGTGCTAAGTCATCGTACTGTGAGTATTGGCTGTATGCTTGTGTGGAGCCTTCTGGGGAAAGAGAGGATTATACCAGAGCCCTTTGTCACCTTCCCTTTGTTCCAAGCTTCATTAATTTTCAGGAAGTAGAACTTGTCATTCCCATGGCATCCCAGTGCTGGAGCTAGGGAGGTGCTGGGTCAGAGCTGGTCTGTTCCTCAAAAGGCAAAGACCTCGAGGCAGCACAGAGAAAAGCTGGGTTTGCTTCTCCTTTGCTGCTGAATAGGAGAGTAGGGATGGGTGCCTGTTCCTTAGGGAGGGCAATGCCTGTGTATGCTTGACCTCTTCTGGCAGCAACAGGAGTAGCTGAGCACTGTAAAGCGTGGACATGTGTAGAGCAGGTATTGAGGTCATATCTGATGTCAGGGGCTTGCTCCCAGCCTCTTTTATCCTAATTGCAAATCCTGAGCCTGCTCAGGACCACGGAGGGTAATTTAGTGAATCTGTGGGACTTGTTATAAATGAACATGCTGAATGGACAAGAATGGCTCACTGTTGTGTATGTCTGTGAAGGTCATTGGAATAGGATGCTCATTTTTCAGTTCCTGCGTGCTGCTGGACAAAAGTTTTGTGCTGACGCATGCAGTCCCTGTTAATGGGGACTGAAGTCGCACTGAAAGAAGAAAATGCCCCATTCTGAAGGCTGCTTGGCAGGGAGACAGCTGGGAAGATGTGCTATTGGTGCACATCTTTGAGACGTGAGCACTTCTTTTTATTGCCTGACTTTTTATCCCGAGGCCTCTTTACCGTGTCTTCTGCTCTTCTATTATGAGAAGTGAAATTAATAACCTCCTTATTTCCCATACATGGCAAGGAATGTCTTCGTTCTGGCCTGAGTTTAACTGTGGATCAGATCTGTTTTGGGAGCTGCAATTGGCAAAAGCAGAGGGAGAAGAGGAAGCGAACACTTGTACAGCCTACTCACATTGAAATGCAATTTTAATGGTTCCCTGGTATTTGCACAATGACTGAACGTGGCTGTGTAATCCTCAGTGTTGTTACTCCTTCCATATCGTAACTAAAGCTGTAAAGATATCTTGTTAAATTGAGAAAAAGCATAGGCATATGTTGCTTTTAGTATTCGTTGTAGTAATTGTTTGCAGTGACCTTTTGCAATCTCAGAGTGAAAATTTGTTTGCTTGACATTCTCCCAAATCAGCTCCTGGCTATCTCCATATGGAACAGAGCGGAGTGGTTGTGTTGCTTGTTTCTTTTTTTAATTACATCCTGACAGCAAAGCCCATTCTTCTCTGTTTATTACAGTTCTGGCTGTTTCAAAGGGTAATTTACCTTTAACAGGACTTCCACAGATGGAGTTTTCTTGAACTTTGTTGATTTTTCTTTTCTTTTTGTGGAGTATTTTATTCTTAGAGCCCCCATTGCTTGTCCATTACTCAAAATAACCCTTTAATATTTTTTTAAATCTAAAACAAAATTTCTCACTGTACTCTTGAATATCTAAAGGCATGATGGTGACAGAGCTGTATTCCAAGCCTGTGCTGGTTTTAGAAGAAGAATCCTTCTTTTATGAAGTTTTAGTTGATAAAAATCTTGTTCCTTGCTTGGATGCCCTGCCTTGTGGTCACCGGCCAACGTGGGTTGGTATATATGAAACTGCCAAACATATCAGAGGGCCTCAATCTGCACAAGCTGTGTATCTATGTGTAAAACTTTCTCTTCTTGGGGATGAGACCAATGATTTCTCCTTTAGCTGTTTTCAAATGCTTTGCCTGGCATACTTCCACTTTCTGACATCTGACAGTTCTTGAGTTTGAAGAGCTGGAACACCAGCTTGTGTGAAACCTCTCAGATCAACTGGGTGCTTCAGTTTTCCAGTGCATCATGGTTTTCAAAGCTGCACCGAGAGAGCCTGTGAGAGCTTGGCCCTTCAGACTCACTGGAGAAAGCTCTGAGAAGCAAGTGTTGAAAAGCAGGTGCTGCAGAATTAGGGTTCTGCCAAGCTTTGAGAAACAAGATTGCACCAACAGATGTGTGGGGATCGAGGGAAAACAAGTCTACAAGTTGAACAAGAGAACAGGCGCTGGTGGTGCCTCCAGCAGCTCAGTTTGCAGCTGATCCTTCTCTGCCTCTCAGTGTGGCCCATTAAGGCGGTGTGGCATCTAGGAGTGGAATCTGCAGCTATTTAGGTAGATGGCAGAAATGGAAGGAAGGATCAGGTGAGCCCCCAACACCCGTCTCATCACCTGGGTGTCTGGCAGAGCTATGTGAGTTCAGCCCCCAGTAGATGATCCCTGTGGCTCCCTTTCTACTCGGGATGTTCTTTGATTCTGTTCTGTGATTCCATTATTTTGCACAGCATAATTTTGAAAAAAATGGGCTTTTCATCCTTGAATCTGAACAGATAGGCCTGAAGGGGCACTATATTTTCTGCTAAATTCTAGATAAAACCTTGTGTTTGAACTTGCAGAGCAGTTTAGGTGTGTGCTTCCCTGCAAAGAGCTTGATCCACCCCTTCATTTTGTTGAGTCTGTTAGGAAGAAATGATATTTTTTAAGCTGTGAACACAATAATTTAGCTTGGAAAAAAAAAAATCCTTGCAAATAGATGATGTAATGCCTTGTGTTTCAACAGTAGCTAATTTGCCACGGGATAACCTGGGTTAAATCTGTCAGGCTTTCCAATTCCCACATTCAGCAGAGCTTTGTTCTTTGTGCTTTCAAATGCATGATACGGATGTGTGTGTCCACTGCTGTCAGTGTGATTTCCTTCAGCTTTTCCAGCTGCAGTACATCTACAGGTGCAAGAAAAGTTCTGCTCATTAGTTGCTATATCCTTTTATATCTTTTTAATTTTTACACGGTGATGGGGCACAAAGCTACCTGAACTGCAGCACTACTACTTCTAGGTTTCTTTTGGTTTTGTGGGTGCATTTTTTTTGCCAAGTGAGGTAAGCTGCCCGCAGCAGTGCTGGGTGGGAGGCTGCATGTGGACAGACAGGCAAATAGAAATCATAGAATCACAGAACGGCCTGGGTTGAAAAGGACCACAATGATCATCTGGTTTCAATCCCCCTGCTATGTGCACGTCACCAACCACCAAATCAGGCTGCCCAGAGCCACATCCAGCCTGGCCTTGAATGCCTCCGGGACAGATATTAAACTCCGTTGCCATTTATAAGTGTATTAATTTAGGTCTCTGCCTGGCCATTGTTGAGCAGAGTTTCTGTTTGTGCAGAAGATACAGGAAACTTCAACCTCCTCTGCCTACAGTTGAAATGGCCACTGACTTCCTAAGTTGAGAGCAGTGGAGGGACAGTTGGAGAGGATCTGCAAGCACGTGGGTTGTTTTCCAAATGAAGCTGCTAACAAACAGCACAGAAAACCAAACCTGTTACATTATCTTTTGTTCAGCTTTGTTCCTGTGCTTACATCTGTCCTTCTCCCTGCTTTTTCCTTTCCCTGCTTTGTCAGGGGCCTGGGCCTATTGCCTGTTTATTTACTTGGTGTTTGGACTCCTCTCTCAGACTGTTAAGTACAATGCAGGGAACATTTAGTTCACACACACATAGCTTTGTTTGCAGTGTGCAGCCTTCTCTGCTGGTGGCAGCTCTGCCTTGGTAGTGCAGAGAAGGAGATTTGATCAAAAAAATGATTAATTTTGATTCCTGTCTCCCTGTGATGCTCTGTTTGTTGGGATTTTTCACTGACCTGTTCCTTTTACTCTTCGGTTTTGGCACTGCTCCCAAGGGCTCATGTAAGTAAAAACTTTGCCAGCCAGCAGGAAGAACTAGCACATGTAACAGGGTTAGAGGGATCCAGAAGCTTTTGTATTGGTCTTTAACCACAGAGGAGGGGAAGAATTTGCTCTTGGTTCTGTTTTATCTACATTTTTACGTTGAAAAGGGATGTATGTTGATCTTATTCATATGAAAACTGACACAATTTGGGTTAAACCTATTTCTTTGATATGTTGTTAAACCCATTTGGCATGCTGGGTGGTTTCAGCAGTCTTTATTCTTCTGGCCCGTGCTGGCACAAAGCTCAGAACTGCGCTGACGCTGTGCTTGGACTGGAGCTCGTGCTCTGGAAAACAATCATTGGGAGCGATGGCATCTGTGGAGAGATGTGGCTGACTCCCAGCATCGACGTCTGCTGGGATGTGCTTGTTTTGGACCACTGGGTTTTAGAAGCTTCTAAAAATTGTGGAAGGGGACTGTCTTGCAGTCAACAGTTTCTTATTTTTTTCCTGGTTTCTGTTGAAAACCAAGGCTGTGTACGAACTCAGCTGCCCTACAGCTGGCATTAATGGGATGTGTTGAAGTTGTGGGCTGGTACAGATGACAGGCCTTTAGGTGGATTGCCTTAGCAACCCCTCTTCTCTGAAAGATGGGACGTCCTCACTCACGCACAACGTTGCCCCCAGGAAAGCTGGTTGTTCCTCACAAGGTTTGGACTGAGCTCAGATCCTGCTTTTCCCTCACCTCCTTTTTGTGACAACAGGAGGTATCCAGTTGAAAGAATTCTGTGGTTACGAAGTGGCAAGTTTTTGTCCTCCAAATCCCAAGCAGCGTGTCCTGTTGTCTCTCATCCTCTGCTAAATCCGCTCTTGTGGGCACGATGTGCTGAATTTAAATAAATTCTAGTCCTTGCTAAATATCTGTCAAATATTGACTTAGTCTGTGGTGTGAGCTGACTAAGCTGAAGTTAATGGTGTAATTTGTGCTTGTTTTGCATGTGCGTATAGGCAGTTTCAATGTGGATGAGCAGGAGTGGAAATGAAGATGTTGCTTTGAATCTATTTCAAGGGGAGGAAAGAGGAGCCTGAGGCCTGCAGTGGCAGTAATGGAAGTAGAGGGGTTGCTAGTTAAAGGTGTTGTGTAAGGGTGATTAAAAAAAACATCTTCTTAATGAATGAGGCCAGGAGACAAAATTGAGGAGAGGCTGTTAATTGCGTGCTATTACAGATGTCTTGAAATGATCTCCTGCACTCTGGTTGGTTGCCATACCCCTGGGATAATCTTTCTTAATCTGCTGAAAAGGAGATCTAAAAAACAAGAGCCTGGCTAGGATTTCTGTGTAGATCAGCAGGCACAGTGCAGGTATCTGCTGGTTTCATTTCTTCTGTGGAAGCTTTGCCTTCTGTGAAGATAAGAGAATCCAGAAGGGCACCAAGGCCTCTCCTGCCCTTGGGCTGAGGTTGCATGGACAGCTCCACATGTTTGAGATGCTGCAGTAACGTGATGAAGTACTGGTGCATCCAAGCAGCTGAAGAAGTGGAGATGCAAAAGGATATCAAGTGGCATGAGTCCCTGGAATGAGCTGCTGGCAGAACTGAAGCCAAAACGTTCAATTTCCCTCATGTTTTGGAGCTATGGTGGAACCTGGCCTTCAGCCTCCTGGCAGGTTGGTCTCTTGGAGTCATCTCCAAGGGATCTGTTGTTGGCATAAGCGAGTTTTGGGACTCAACATGAAAAAGATGCAGCTTTAGGACTCTGAATCTGTTGGAAGCTTGGCAGCCCATGATTTGGACAGGCATACTCTGCTGGGTAAAAACTGGCTTGAGGGCAGGGCCCACAGTGTGGTCAAGAAAGTGAAATCCAACCTGTGGCTGGTCACAGCCCCAAAGTTCGGCTGAGGCCAGTGGCACGAAGTTCAAGACCAAATGACAGGTCCTGCACTTTGGTCACAACAACCACGTGTAATGCTGCAGACTTGGGGCAGAGTGGCTGGAAAGCTGCAGGGAGGAACAGGATCTGAAGGTGTTAGTTGACGCTCGGCTGGACATGAGCCAGCAGTGTGCCCAGGTAGACAGGGAGGCAAATGGCATCTAGGGTTGTGTCAGAAGTAGTGCAGCCAGTAGGAGAAGGGAGGTGATCATCCCCTGTACTCAGCTCTGGTGGGGCCTCACCTTGAGTGTTGTGTTCAGTGTTGAGCCCCTCGCTATAGGAAAGACAGTGAAGCATCTTTGGTGTTCAGAGAAGGGCAATAGATCTGTGAAGTGTCTGGAGCACAAATGTTATGGGGAGTGACTGAGGGAACAGGGATGGTTCAGTCTGGAGGAGGCTCAGGAGTGGCCTCAAATTGCAACAGGGGAGGTTCAGATTGGACATGAGGAGCAAAGAGTTGTCAGGCATTGGAACAGGCTGCCAGGGAGGTGGTGAATTCCCTGATCCCTGCAGGTGTTCAAGAAACATGGAGATGTAGTACTTAGGGACATGGATACATGGGCAATATTGGTGGTAGGTGGATGGTTGAACTAGACGATCATACAGGTCTTTTCCAACCTTAATGATTGTGTGAAATGATGAGCTGCTGCATGTTTGGTTATTTCTTCCTATTCTCTTTGAACCCCACAGCTTTTCAATGCAGTTTTGTTCCGGGTGGTGTCGTCTCTGTTGTGGCTTCCAGCATTAGGGAAGCTTTATGCCTACAATTGATCCTCTGTAGTTCAGAGAGCAAACATAATGCAGCAAATGCATTCTATGCTAAAATGTTTATCAAATTACTGTAAAGGTCTTAGATGGCTCAGTACAGTGCAATCCTGAATCTTTCCAAAATGGTCAGTCACCACTCTATTTGAAAGCTGTGCCTTTTTAAAGGACATGAAATAGAATCACAGAATCAGGGAGGTTGGAAAAGATCTCCAAGGTCATTCAGTCCAACCCCAGCCCACCCCACCGTGCCCACTGCCCGCATCCCTCAGTGCCACATCCCCACAGTTCTGGAGCACCTCCAGGGACAGTGACCCCACCACCTCCCTGGGCAGCTGTGCCACTGCAGTACTGCTCTTTTGGAGGAGAAATATTTCCTAATATCCAACCCCTGGCACAACTTAGGGCCATTACCTCTCATCCAAAAATAAGCTCTCCTTGGCACGTGCTCTTTGAGATAAGGGCTTGGATCCTCCATAGGCCAATGCAGAGCTGCTATACTGCATCTGAAAGTTCACAGCTGTTTTTAATTTTACTGTGTGTACTGAGGCAGGCATGAAGGACAGAGAGGGAAAGAAGTCTTAATTTAACTTTGTTTTTTTTTTTTTTGCTTGATTTAAGTAATTTGCGGAGTCACGTAACAAAATCTCTTATGATCTTATTTCTGTTAAGATTATAGTAATCTAGACTTGTTATTAATGCTGAAGGGCATTTTTGCCCCTGCATGTGTTGGATACTTATTGCATAACACAATTAGAAAAGATATCAAAGAAGATACTTCTCAGCCATGAGGCGGGCTGGGATCTGCCTTCTCCCAAACCTGAAGGTGAAGCATCAGTTGGCAAATGGCTGCAGGACTGCCAGGAACCTTTCAAATGTTTTCAAAGGTGTGTGACTGTTCCCTGCTGAAGGGGCCCTACATGGTGTGGGGCACTTAGCTGGCCCAGTTGTACACAGTCCTGACGTCTGGCTAGTGTTATTCAGCAAGCTGCTACCCAGTTCTTTCTTATAATGGAACACAGAATATCTGAAGTTGGAAAGCACCCATAAGGATCATCAAGTCCAGTGATAATGCCGTGACTTAGGGGAGGTTTAGGTTGGTTATTAGGAGGAAGTTTTTCACCCAGAGGGTGGTGACGCACTGAACAGGTTGCCCAAGGAGGCTGTGGATGCCCCATCCCTGGAGGCATTCAAGGCCAGGCTGGATGTGGCTCTGGGCAGCCTGGTCTGCTGGTTGGCGACCCTGCACATAGCAGGGGGTTGAAACCAGATGATCATTGTGGTCCTTTTCAACCCAGGCCATTCTCTGATTCTATGACTTGAAGCAACAGTTAAATGGCTGAGGAGCGTTTTGGAGATAGGTGTTGTGAATATGGATTAACTGAAGCTGTTTATTATCAGGGCTGCATTCCAAGCCTTGCTGTCTGTGCTAGCAATATTCAAGTCTTCCTGGCTTCTCCTGGCACGTGATGAAGTGCTTGCTGCCTGCCGTCTGCCTGTGATCCTCACTTTGGTAGGTGGGGACTCATTCATCTGCCAGGCAGTGGCTGCTGGCACACGCATTTGTCACCTGTGGCCACTCCTCTCACTGTGATGTGCTCTTTCCTCACTGCACCCAGAGTTTTGCTAATTGGAGGCAAGCACTGAAGGGACCGTGTTCATTGTTCAGCATCACGAGTGAGCTCTCTGCCTGAGTGCCCATTTCAGGCAGCTGCATGAGGCTCAGCAGCTTTGTCTGCCACCATCAGACAGATCTCTAGATAATCTAGCAAATCTCTTGATTATGAGGGTGGGAAATAATATGCTTTGATTTACAGATGTTGCTGCACAAAAAGTGCTTATGTGGAGTCTCTGAATGGCAGTATCTGGGTGTGTTTGGCATCCTTAATTTGAGTACATCCCTTTTCTGAACACATCCTGCATTTCTGCATGCTCTTCTGGACAGAGCACTCGTTAGCTTGCATCTGTAATGTGGATGGCCATGTACAGACAAGCAGATGATGAATAATTTTTCAGCAGTGTTTCAGGCCAACTTGAGGGATTTCTCTGGGTCAAGAGTCCTTGAAGTTAATGGTAAGAAATACAAAACAAGCACTTCATCCCCTCCCTCTTCAACCCTGCCTGTAAAATTAAGGCACACAGTAACGCCCTCTCTCATCCTTTCTGTTTGTTTTTTTTTTTTTTTTAATTAGCTCCTGTAACACCTTTGCTTTCTCTCCCTTACAAAGTTGCAGAAAAACTAGAAACCATTTTCAAGTGTCTGTACCTGTATATGCAGGCAGGGCGTCCTTGGCACTGCTCCCTGTGTCCCGGCTCCCCGTTCTCGAGGCAGTGTGTGGAACTGACTGCACCAAGCACGATGCTGCCGAGGAAGGGCACTGACAAATGGTTCCAGCCTATGCTGAACCGCCATAGGGAGGTAAAGCACAGCCTGTGCTCCAGAGCAAGGGTCTTTGGAGGGGAGTAATAAAAGAGTAACCGTCCTCTGCATGCAGAGGATGCTGCTACTCCCAAGTGCTGTGTGTGAGAGGATCAAGACTGAGCAGTTGCAGGGCAGAGGAAGGCAACAAGCATGTGTTCCTCACATCTGCGGCTTGTGGTGGCTGCTCTGGTGAGAGCACACCAGCAGATGCAGTGGTGCAGAGGCTTATGCAGGATGTTGAACCGCTTACTTTCTTCTTTTGCCCTCTTTTGGCTGTAACCAGGCTCTCTTGATTACAGACAGGTATACAGAAGGTTAGGAAATGTTTTCGCAATCCCTTTAAGATGGAGCAAGTAGGAGAAAAGAGGTGCTGTGGGCTCTCTATACTGGCTGTGTGGTCAGCTTGGTCAGTAAATGACTGTGTTGAAACCAACTTGCCTGATAGGAAAGCTTAAATGTAACCATGGTATGCTGTGCAGGTATGCCACACTTTCCCTGGGACAAGGGAGAGGAGGGAGAGAATGGTGGAGTAGGAATGCTCCTGCAGGCTGGGCTTGGTTTGAAGAGCTAATGAACTTAGGGTATTAGTTTCTTTACTATTTAAGATGAGGACAGCATTTGAATGGGAGGCATTTAGGTCTTTTGTACAGATGTAGCTGTCTGTAGCTAAGCTGTTGCTTTTCTTTCCCTGAGGTCTGCTTTATAGTCAATGGAGAAAAGCAGCCGTTTGTGCAGGACAATTCATCTTGTCCTAAGTAGACATCTTGAACCAATCAAGTTTTATGTGCCCTAGAAGTGCCTGCTTCTTTTGCCAGCTACAGAGAGCCAGATCAGCTCGTTCACATGCAGCAGCAATTGTTCATGGCCAACCACATCTCACTGAATGAGAAGTGGCATGCACAAGGCCAGAATGGGAAGCTCGAGAGGCTGTGTGAGCTCCTCTGAGCTGCAGCTTCCTCCCTTTTGAAATAACAAAGAGGTGATGTGATCGCCGGATCCAGTTATGCTCTGTGGTGGCAGGTGGGGCTTTGTGGCCCATTTCTTCCCATTTCAAGGAGAGTCACGGTATGGTGATACCGATTGCTTTGAGGAAGTTGAAGGGTTTTTTCCCCACTCTCTTGATCCTGAAAAGATGGACCAGTTTGGAATGATCCAGCTGGATGGGGAGATGTCTCTGTTGCAAGCTTGGAAAAGGGCTTGTTATACTATCACAAAGAAGAAGGGAACAACATGAAGGGCTTTTCCCTGTGATTTTTGTATCTCTGGTCAGATGTTACTGGAGGAAATCACGCTGCAAATGTTTTAACTCTCCAACTAGAGCTGAGACCATACAAAGCAAACCCTCTGAGCCTGCAAGGGGGGGTTTTGTATAGGAATCAAGCTTATTGTCAGCTGTGGTGTTCAGACCCTTGGGAAATTGTGACCATTGTCTGGGCTATTATTGCTTAATAAAAGCTTTGCATTTCCTCATTCAGAGTCTCAGAAATCTGGTTCTCTGCTTTCAAAAATAACTCTGCGTGAGCTGCAATTGGAAGCATTCAGAGGAAATTCTTCAGCCATTTAAAACAAAGTGAAGGGAGGGGGAAAAAAGCCTTCCTTGAAGTGCTTTTACTTGTCAGCAGCGAGTGATTGTGTCTGAGTCGTGCTTCCGCTCCCTGGAGGAAACATCGGGATGAGAGCTTGCTTCTGTCCTGCCAGAGGTTTGTTTGCTGCAGCCTTGGAGGATTTGGAGGATTTGCTGAGGAGCCCTCATGTTGGTACAGGTGCAGTGAAAGCCTCCTCTTGGCACACGTCTGGTGTCTGGGTGTCTCCGGGCAGGTGATGGGACAGCTGCAACTGATGCCTTTGGCTTTGAGGCTGCTCCGGGAGGAAAAAGCTGTGCCACGTTGGCACCAAAGAATGTGCAGCACTTAGGGCACCCACTCCTTCCCACTTGGTGCTGGCATCTGGGTGCTGCCCAGGGCAGGCACTGGTGGGTCCCCAGCAGGGGACAGACACAGAGCCAGCACCCTTCACAGCTGGCCTCGCTGCTGGATGCTGGGCCGGGAGTTCTGCTGAACCAACCAGCGCTGGAGTGGGGGAGGAGGCAGGGAATGATCCAGCACGCAGGGGAGACTGTGCTGGGGGCTCTGCGGGGTGCAGCAGCCCTGAAGATGGTTCTCTGTAGTTTCTGCTCTTCCTGACTCCTGCTGTGAGGCTACGGCCCTGCGCAGAAGCCCTTGAACTATTTTGAAAATGCAGTTTTTTGAGGCTTGTTGCTTTCCTCGTGTGTGTGTTCTTTGGGTTTATTTTCCTTCCCCTTGTGTGGGAATAATTACGTTGCTTGTTTCTTATGCTCTGGCTTTGAAGAGGAGGAAGAATGTATTTGGGTTTGGTTTATTTTTTTTCCTCTCGCATCAGGCAGTGTGGTTTCTGCTCTTAAAACGTTCTGGACAGCAGTTGCTGCCCACGTAGAGCACAGAAATGTGTGTTTAGTGGTTGGGAGGCATGCTGGCTCTGGGTGTGCCGCCTTGCTTTGTTCAGTGCCAGCGTACAGGATTAGCCATAAGTTATCATCCCCATTAAGCCGGGGAGATGGCATTTACATTACTAGAAAGTTGTGCACTGTGCAGACCAGAGTATAAATACTTACATACACGGACATATACATATGTGGGATATGTACATAGGAAAGATGTTTTGAACTAAGAATTGGACGGGGTGATCCTTACGGGTCCCTTCCAGCTCAGGATGTTCTATGAACTGAGCCTTCCTTCGGAGCTGCAGGTTGCTTGCAGGGTGGAGGCCACAGCAGGGGGTGCATGGGATCATGCACAGTGCCATAGGAGGCGGTGGTGGGGAGGCTGACAGCTGGGGCACGGGCTCAGTTTTACCACCGAGATAGTAAATCTTCCACTGACTTGCCTTTTCATTGCACTGAGCAGCTTACAAGCTGTAATGAGGTATGAAAACACAAAGAGGAACACAGGAGTAACTGTGGGCTGTGACATGAACAGGCATTTGCTGCGTGAGAGCGTGGGGAAAAGTCACAGTCCTGCAGCAGCGGAATCCTTTCACCTTTGTGCAGATTGATGGTGATTTTCTGAGTCCTCACATACACCATTAACATTCCACGCTTGCATTTGGAGCATCTGCTGTGGTTTAGTTTGTAGCCCTGTGACTTACCCAGGCCATACGTTAAGAACACAGGTGCTCCCCCTTCTTTTTTTTTTTAACTTTTGTTTGGTTTTTTACCACTGGCATCTAAATATATCTAATAAAAATGCAGCCTGGGGCTCCTTAATGAGGCAGTAAGTCATTCCTGCTCCTGCTCTTTTTCAGAAGAAACCACCTCGCACACTGGTTTCTCTTTGTGTGAACTTCTGCTTTGCATTTCCACCCATTTATTGTAGCGTGAAGCCTCACACAAAAGGCAGCAAGAAAAGGCTCTGCTGCTCGGACCCTTTTGGTGTGAGTAAACCTGAACTCTTGCAAAGGGAAGCAGCGAGTCCACGGGTTGGGGTGAGATTCTCTGATTTTTGAACCTTTAATTTCTGGGAGGAAATGGCTCTGCTCCAGGAACAGCTCTGGTTTTCAAGCGCGCTGCTGCAGCAAATGGGCTGCGGTTGTGGTTTGACAGCTGAAGTCAGGAGATGCCTGTGAAATCAGATTATGGTGGTGGCTGTGCGTGAAATCTCGGGTGGCTGAGCAGCACTGTCCCCGATGCACCACGTTCCTGGAGCAGCATTCCCTGAGTCGCCGTGCCTGAACGCCTGTTTGCTTCGCAGTGCTGCTGCTTTCACCAGGACATCTGTTGCAGGGTTGGGCTGTGATCTGCAGCGCTGAGGTGTGTGAATGAGATGTACTTGTTTCAGAAGGGCTCCTTCCCTTTTTGGTTTTTTTCCTATTTTTTCTCTTCCCCCACAGCTCACAGTAGGCCTGCAACAACCTCCTGAGGTTCAACAAAGCCAAGTGTAGAGTCTGCACCTGAAGTCACAGCGGCCCCCGCTATCAATACAGGCTGGGGATGTAAGAATAGAGCGCAGCCCTGGTGAAAAGGTCCTGGGGGTAACGATGGATGGCAGCTGGACATGAGCCAGCACTGTGCCCTCTCTGTCCTGAATGCCAACTGTATCCTGGGCTGCATCCAAAGTAGTGTGGCCAGCAAGGCAAGGGGGGGGATCCTGCCTTTCTGTACTGTTCTGGTGAGGCCTCACCTGGAGCGCTGCATCCACATGTGGAGTCCTCAGTACAGGAGAGATGTGGACCCATTGGGAGTGTATCCAGAGAAGGGCTGCAAAAATAATTGATGGAATGGGACACCTCTCGTACGAGGAGAGGCTGAGAGAGCTGGGACTGTGCAGCCTGGAGAAGAGAAGGCTACAGACATACCTGAGAGTGGCCTTTCAGTACCTAAAAGAGGGCCGTAAGGAAGGAAGGGACAGACTCTTTATCCGGATTTGTTGTGACAGGGCGAGGGGAAATGGTTTCAAACTAAAATAGAGGAGATTTAGGTTGGATTTAAGGAAGATTTTTACAATTAGGATAGTGAGGCACTGGCACAGGTTGCCCGTGGAGGTGGTGGGTGCCTTGTCCCCTGCAGACAGCCAAGGTCAGGCTGGATGGGCTCTGAGCTGTCCCTTCTCATTGCAGGGAGTGGGACCGGGTGGCTTTTAAGTGTTCTTTCTAACTCAATTCTGTGATGATTCTAAATGGGCCTTGATGTGGTGACGGGCTGTAAGCTGGGGCTCCTTTTGCCAAAGATGGGTTACGTAGCTGTGCTGCTTCACCGTGGCTTTGGAGGAAGAGGAGGACGGATCCTTTGCAGCTCCGTGCTGTGATGGAGGACTGAAAGTCTGTGTCTTATTTTAGTGCCGAAAGCAATGGGTCTGTGAGTAATTGTTTAACCACGAGCTATGTCAAAGCAGCTGTGGAAAAAGAAGAGTTGACTGAGATTTCAGAGATGCCAGTCCTCATGAGAAGCTTCTGGGGGAAGGCAGGCAGGGCTGTGGTTTTGAATGTAATACCTCTTTTGACGAGCAGTCATACCCCAGCAGTCAGCTGTAGCCGGGCCGTGCTCAGGCTGAGGTGCTTTATTTACAGACTGCGCATTCATTCGTTCATGGACATTGAGGCCCAAGGATAAATCATTAACTGCAACACTGAGGCAGCAGCCAGGTGCCCGCTGAGCTGCATTCTCTCTCTGCTCCCCAGCACTGTGTGTCCGCTCGCTGCCTAATCCACAAAATCCAGCTGTTTGCCGAAGCGGTCTCTCAGTTATTAATGTTAATTAGCCAAGTTCTGCTCTGAATATTCCTGTGATATGCTCTTCCAAAACATACAAAGCGCTAAGCCCGTGTAACGAGCACGTCTGTAGCCATCGCTAATTGGCTGCCTCCCTCTGAGGACGTGTCCATCTCTGGGGAATGGGAGCTTTGGTGTTCTGCAGCCGGGGAGCCAGTCCCCTCTGGGCTCCCTCACAGACCTGTGCAGTAGTTACGTTGTTAGGTTTCTGGCCTTTGTTTTAGTCATTAGTTTCTCTTCTGTGCGTTCTGCTTAATAAACAGCGCCGTTTTTGATGTTATTTATTACCAAATTTGTCATTAGTGCGTTATTGTAATCAGTGCCGACGAAGCGCTCTGTTTCGTGTATCCTCCAGGTGGGGGCTGTGATTTAAGTGCTCTTCTGAAAAGCTTTTATGCCGTGAGAGAGGCGCTCCTCATGCTGGCAGCAGCTCTAAATCTCTGCCTCTGAATACCCATCCCGCAGCACCACCTCCTTCTTCCAGCTCTGTGCCAAGGAGAGTCACTTCCCCCCGCAAATGGTGCTCTTTGCTCTATAGGTAAACAGTAGGGCTGCAAAGGAGAATCAAGTTAGGCTTGAATTTTGATGTATGTTTGGGTTGAAGACGCGGTGTGAGCCCAGCGGGTGTTGTGTATTGACGACAAGGAGGGATGTTCTCTCAAAATAAGTACGCTTTGTCCTTAATTTTAGATTTTTGGTCTCATCCGGAAAACTCCTGGTTTTGCCATTTGATTATAATTTGCATTTAGATTGGCTGCCTGAAGGGGAGTCGCTCACGAGGGGAGATGGGGCTGAGTCCTGTGCAGATCTGACTGAGAGTAATGGCATTTACATAAAAACCATTAGCTCTGTTATTGATAAACATGAAAAACATCCATTTGGAGTAATTTTCTGATGAGGAGTCTTTAATATAAGCACACAATAGTGGCTCTCCTGCCCCTCATCCCTCCTCACTGACCCCTTGTTGTTTTAAGGGCAAGTTTTGATGGAGATTTTATTGGCAGGGATATGAGGAGGTTCCTATTCCATTTTTGTGAAGTGGACAGTTATCTGTGTGCATGGTAGGGAATTATTTAATGCCCATCCTAAGAGGGGTCTCTATTAATTGAATGTGGATTTAATGTCCCTCTGAAGCACAGTTGTTCTGTGCGTGATGTGTATTAAAGTGTATGGCTAGTGATGCATTTTGCTTTTCTTTGCATCATAATGCCACTCCATGGGTAATCTTTTGCTTAATCAAAACAGGGTTAAGCAAAAGTTGAGTGGTTTCCTGTTACAGGGGTACCATTTGTTGAACCACTGTGTCTGTTAAAGGCACTCCTCAGTGTGTGCTGGATCCACAGCCCTTATATTCCTTCCAGGCTGCATCTTGCAAAGGGAGTTCTTGTTTCCCCATGTAATAGGCAGAGCACACTGTAATGGTGCTTTTGGTGGTCAGTGTGTCTCAGAAACAGATGTGGTTCTCTGTAGCACCTGATTTTTGCAGCTATTGGTGCCACTCCCTTACATTTTGATCAGATCGAGCCTTGCTGAGAGAGCCTCTGGGGGCAAGCAGTGCCGTAGGTGATTTCAGGCATTGCAGCAGTGCTCTGAGCTTTGTCAGCATTCTTAGTTCTCAACCTCAGTGTTGAGGAGGGTCTGTCTGGCTTCCCTCGGCTGGCCTACTTCTTGGGTCTGTCACTTTGTCTATACTTAGAGCCTTTTTTCCTCTCTGATAGGATCCAAGTGAATGAGTGGACAGCTGGCTACAGAGGAGAGACAGACTCTGTTTGATCACCTTTTCCAGTAAGTACCCTTACATTTCTAGGATGAGACTTTCTATAGTGCCTACTGTTGTGATGCTGTCTTGTGTCATCAGGTTGACTTCACTAGAGAGGAGCTCTAACTCTGCTTATTTGGGCAACACTGCCATAGAAACACGAACTCCTTTGGCTTAACTTGTTTGGTTTTGGGAGAAATGGAAGTTGATGGTTCTAGCTCCTTTTATCCGAAGTGCTGCATTCTGCCTGTAGTCCACTTCCAGTGGTGTGCACTTTCCAGCAGAACAAAGAACCAATATGGTTGTGCCTTGTACCTGTTTGAGGCTGCAGGGAAATCTATGCTGAAGGCGTTGCCACATAATTGAATAATGTGTCATGTGTGGTTTCCTGTGCTGCAGAGCAGAAGAGGCCCTGGGGTCAGGAGAGCAAGAGTTCACCTGCTCTGTTCCAGCCTTGCTGAACTCGAGGAGGAGGGAGGATGAGGAACCTGCTCACGTGCAGGGGTGACTCTTAGAGGCATGCTGTGATATCGGTTAAATGAGGTTTGACTTGACTTATGGGATGGAAAGGGTATGAAGAAAGCACTGGAAAGCGTTGCCTAGTATGTGGCAAGGATGGCTTTTTTTTTTTCCTGAAAGTAAAGGAGAAAATTCTTATTTCATGGGGACTTTTTACACGTTAAAATATCTTGCATGCACACTAATGGACTGTAATAACGAGCCTATGCTTTATGAAGTGTCTACAAATATTGTTAAACTTGTTACTGTGAGGGACGTCAGTTAATATATACTGGTTAACTGGAACATGTTGGGCCATCTGGTGCACAGCCAGGCTGAAAATAGTTAACTGCCTACTGTAGGTATCTGCAAGCTGACTCTCAGCTTTTGGATGTAAAATGCAGGCACAGACCCAGCAGGTGAGTGTGGGAGCTGCGATGGCTGAGACCACTGCACAATTAATTTCACTGTAACAACCCTAGCAGGCCACTCTCCTAAGGATAGCATGGGATGATGAATTTTAGAACCGAAGGTGTTCATAAACAAAAGACAAGGGGAAATTGTGTGCTTGGAAACTGGAATGTGTTAGCAGGTTGGTTTAAAAACGTCCTGGGAGCAGGGCAGATAATGCTTGTGCTTCTATGCAAGAAGGGGAAAAAGAAGCTATCTTATGTGTGTCTTCTTATCTTCTCACCTCTGGCAAGTATCATGAGACATGCCTGATGTCCTTGGTTCAGATGATCTGTTCCTACCTAATGCACCGTTAATTTAGCTGTTTGCTTCTGAATTCAGGACAGTCTTTCTACCTTTGGCACCTTTTGTAGTGTGCCAAACACAGTGGGGTCTCCCTGCTCAGCTGGCACAATGGCTGCTGCCACAAACGCCGTGAGGAATGCTAAAACTGAAAGTAACAGAGAGGTCATGTGAAGAACAAATGATGCTGCTACTGGACAGTGCTGCCCCATGGTCATAATCGACAGGTCTAATCCCAAGTGTGTTTAGAGTCAGGTCCGCTGACTTCAGTAGCTAAAATAAGTCAATATCATTGAATTCTCTTTCTCCTTGCGTATCTTAGGGAGAGTACTGTAAGCTGTAGCCTGACAGCTGTGCAATCTGCAGGAGGCCCACACGGCTGCATAGGCTTCCCCAAGGCATAATTTGGCCTGCAGAACACTTATTTCAGCCGATGCTGTGTGTGGCAGGCTCAGCACTGACCTTCAGAACCAGGTATGCTTTTGCGGGCCTGATGAAGAACAGAAGTAGGAGACAAGGATTTGAGGCCTGGAGTCCCTTCGAAGGGCAGAAGATTGTGATTAAAGCAAGAAGTCTGCGTATATGAATTCAGATCAGTAGGAGATGGCAGAGGGATGGAGCAGAGGAGATGTTGGAAACAAGCTCTGTCTTAGATTGCCATAGATTGGAATGGGAAAAGAAACTGTTTCAAAGAAGTCCTTAACAAGTCATTGTTTCCCAAGACTGTGCACTGAATGTCTAAATAACTGGGCTGGGGTTGGAATATTAGGAAGCTTCTCTTCAAGCATCACATGAGGCTTCGTGACTTGGCAGGAAAGCTACATGTTGGGGGAGGCTGTATTGCAGGGCCCTTGCTGTAAATGGATGTGGTTGATGCTTCCTGTGCAAGCAGTGGGCTCACTGTGGATGCTTGCCCTCTGTCTGCTCACAACAGCAGTTAAGAATGCAAAGTGAGGGCGGTTTGGTATTGTACTCTAGTATTCCAGACTGAAAGATCCAAGGCTGATTCAGCTGTCCTCATTACAGACGATGTTCAGTGACTTTGACCATCTTCACTGCTCTTCTGCCCTCTCTCCTTCTGACAAGAACTTCTGGTCGTGGTGCACATCTGGGTTTTCCTCTCTTCAGTGTTCTTGAAACCCGACTTGTTAGAAGCTTGAAAGAGCCATTTGGTTTGGGGCCCAGGCCTTTTGTTTCAGTGCTGTGTTTATCACCCTGGAAAAGAGGCCAGGAATTTTGTGTGCTCCACATAATAATAAGCCATAGATATATATATTTTTTTCTAAAAGGCAGAAATTTGTGCCTAATCTAAAGACTGTATCAGAAAGGCTATGGCTAAACCTGATGCATTCCAGTGCACTGAGTCACTAGGACAATATAGTATTTAACAAAGAGCCCTGGCAGATATTGTGTGCCTTTGTGCTGATGCTGTCAGACGGGATATATGACATATCTTTGTATCCTGCAGCAATTTCAGGAAACTAAATGGCTGTTAGCATGCACTGCCTCTTCTAAACGGGGACACAAAGCGCTTCAGATGTTAAAGCTTCTCCCACCCTCCATTGGTTAAGAGGGGAAATTGTATCAAAAAAAAAAAAAAAAAAGAATAGCTCTTATGTGGAAAAACATAGAGCTGTGTCATCAAACAGGTACTAATTCTGCCAGGAAGAGACATGCTCCTCCATCCCCTCTGCTTTGCATAAGTGCTGTTTATTTTATTAGTACTGTGGCTTCCCAAAAGTAGGACTGAAATACAGCACGACTAAAATCTTAGCGTTGTAGTCCCAGGTCTGCAGTGATGGTCTGCAGACTGACATACCCGGGCTGGGCCAGCTCTGTGGTTTTGTATTTCAGCCCTGACTCACGTGCATGGCTTTTGTGCTACTCTAAGGTGAATCACAGCTCCTGCAAGTGTGGTTAAGGTCCTGCCCTGTGGCCAGGCTGAGAAGCCAGGTTCTCAAGTCACAGTTTTCTTCCTCAGCACTGAGTCACAGCTCTGAGACCCATCTAGAGAATTTCAGGTATAGTTTAGTAAGATAGTAAATGGAGAGTAATTTTTAATGTGGTTGGGATCCAAACAGCCAAATAACTGTAGGATTCAAGGTTATTTTTGGCTGGGCAGTCCTTACAGGGTGCAAATGTGCCAGATGTTGATCCCTACAAGAGATCAGCTCTTCCTGGACAGCACTGGAACACTCTCCATTTATTTGTCCTGGTGTAGTACACTGACTGAACAATATGGCCAGCATGGCAAGGGCTTGTAAAATGCTGAGATAAGTGTTGGACTTCTGCTTTGCACAGGAAAGAAGCTCATGCTGGAGAAAGGGCATATAGTTTTAGTACTCATTTTGCTTGGAGCAAGGGATGGTTTGGTGCCCTTGTTGGGATCCCTGCTCTGAATGGGGAACTCAAAGAAGCCAACTTACACCATTGAACTTTGGGCTTGAGGCTGCATGGGACAATGCTGTAATGGTGGAGTGGTAACAGGGAGCCTTTGTAACACAGTGACAAAGCCAGCTGTATGTGCCCAAGTGCTCCTGCTTGCTAAGCCTGTAATATCAGTCCCAGTTCTGTTCTCCTTCTTTCCCCTCCAGGAATTGGTTTGTACTTAGGTAGAATAAGTCACTGTTTGTGTGTTTACTTCTTTTCTGCTTACAGTTCTCATTGAATCCCACAGTGGGTAAGAGGGGGAAAGCTCAAGTGAGGCTAAAATCATCATGCTTTATGCAGATTTGCAATTCTCCATCCTGTGTTAGGTTTTTTTTATCAGTGTTAAATAACAAAGTTCAGCTATTCCCCAGCTGATCTTCTCCAGGCTCTTTCCTGGGCTTATTGCTGAGCTGCTCCCGGGGCAGTGTCTGAGCAGGTTCTGCAGCCATATTTGCCGTGCTGTCTCTGCTACAGGTACAAGCTGTAGAACAGTTTCTTCCTGCTCCTCTTATGCCTCCATCCTAAAAGGAGAAATATACAGAATATACAGAGATATCATTCAGGATTTCTGTTGGAAGCAGGGATAAAACTTTTCCTGACACTCTTGAAGTAGCAAGGAGAAATGGTCAGAAGGTTGCCAAGCTGAGAGCTGCTGTTGAGGTGGAGGATGTTCACTGTGAGAGGCCATATTCTGCAGCCTGTACTCCATACTGATCCACAGGCATGGTTTGGGGCAGCTTTTCCCTGAAGGTGAGCTCTGGAGATACCAGTGGCTGATGAGAAGCCACTGTGTGCCTGAGAGGCCAGCTAGCAGCTGTGCAGGGGTGGTCTTGCAGAGGAGAGCTGGAGTGCATGAGCATGGATAACTGTGGGATGACATGAGGCTTTCCCTGCAAACTGAAGAATAGCTTGGCTATGGCCTGCATCCTGACCAGGTGAATCAGTCCAGATTACCTCCAGATTTGCCAGAAGGATGTTTCATATGGACAATAGATGATCTTGAATGCTGTATGGAGGCCAAGGAGCTGACCCAGCAGTGGATCCTCCTTGTAGTCAGATGGTTGCTTTGTTCTGTTGTCTTCCATCAAGCACCCCAGGTACTGTAGCAGTGACATACGGCTCTTTGGCTTCAATCAGTGCCTCCTGAGTGCACTATTACTCATGTATCCAAGACTGATTGGAGGTAATTCATGTATGTGTGGACTTCGGCACCTGGGACCGGAGTGGTGTTGCAGACTGTTAATAAGAATACTTGAAAGTGCAGAACCTGAAAACAGATGATAACTTGCGTGTGATAGGAAAATGTTCCAGTGGTTATTTAATAACAAAGCTATTTCAAAGTGGTTAAAGAAGTATTAAAGGGGCTCTCCAGGAGTCTCACATTACTATAGTAACAACAGGGAGGCAGGGAA
This sequence comes from Gallus gallus, assembly GCF_016699485.2. NCBI lineage: Eukaryota > Metazoa > Chordata > Aves > Galliformes > Phasianidae > Gallus > Gallus gallus. The sequence goes on from NC_052534.1 coordinate 105,737,647, forward strand.
CAAGTTAAATAATGTTTGCCAGTAGCACTAATTTGCTTCTGTGAGTAAAATCTATGGACAGCTGGAGGTAAACACTTCATGAATAGCCTCCGACTTGATGAAAGATTGAGTAGTGAAGTTTCAGTTTGGATAAAAGTACATCATCTCATGATGTCAGCTGGAGCCATTGCTACTCTGCAGGTTTGCAGGGAAGTTTGGAGAAAGGCCCCTAGGAATGACTGGGGAAGCACGAGTGAAATCCTCCTCCTTTTGTGTGACTGAGGATGTTTCCAGTGCAGTTTGATCACAGAAGGCCTCAATATGAAAAGGATTTACTTTGTGGAATTGTTCTGTCATTACTCAGCAGGATAATTGACTTCTGATTAGGAAGAAAATAAAGCTGAATGTGTGTGTTTGAGGTTATAAAGTCCTCTTCAAAAGGCAGAGCTCTTACTTAAACAGCGACAGCTCAGACAAGAACAGGATGCTTGCGACTCCTTTATGCTGGCATTGATGTAACAGCTGTTGTTGTTTAAACAACTTGTTTCTCCATTCTTCATGCTCCTTCCTCCTCCTGTTGTAAATCAAAGGAAGAAGAGTGGGAATCAGTTTTGTTATCTTTGAAAAATTTAATAACCTTGTCTTTTTATCTTTTGGAAATGGTTTTGTCTTATGAATCATAGAATCATAGAATGGCCTGGGTTGAAAAGGACCACAATGACCATCTGGTTTCAACCCCCTGCTATGTGCAGGGTCGCCAACCAGCAGACCAGGCTGCCCAGAGCCACATCCAGCCTGGCCTTGAATGCCTCCAGGGATGGGGCATCCACAGCCTCCTTGGGCAACCTGTTCAGTGCGTCACCACCCTCTGGGTGGAAAAACTTCCTCTCAATAACCAACCTAAATCACTTCTGTCTTAGTTTAAAACCATTCCCCCCATCCTATCACTATCCACCCTTGTGGGACTCAGACCCACTGCTGTCGGGGTGCTGATGGCTGGAAAATAGTGATTTCTTTCTGACCCTTTTTCTGACACTACCTCCAAAGTGGCACAGGAACTAAAAGCAAGCCTAGGCCAGCCTTTCTGCTGCCTACAGGGAGTTCAGGTGTGGAGGAGGTGGGCATCTCACTGTGGAGATGATGCTTAAAGTTTTAGAAGAAATCTTGGCTTATGGAGGTGAGCAAGGGTCTGTCTTTTCTCACTGTAACTATTATCATTGAATCATTTGAGTTGGAAGGGACCTTTAAAGGCCATCTGGTCCAACACCCCTGAAATGGACAGGGACACCCACAGCTCCATCCGTGCTCAGAGCCCCGTCCAGCCTGACTTTGGATGTCTGCAGAGATGGGGCACCCACCGCTCTCTGGGCAACCTGTGCCAGTGCCTCACCACCCTTACTGTAAAAAAGCTTCTCCTTATATCCAATCTAAATCTTTGCTGTTTTATTTTGAAATGATTTCCTCTCACCCCATCAGAGCAGACGCTGCTAAGGAGTCTGTGCCCTTCTTTCTTGTTGCCCCCCTTTAGATTACTGGCCTGAAATTTCATTTCTGCTTCTGTGAGCAAGCTTCAGCCTTGGACCTGTTTTAGACAGTGCTGCAGGAAAAAATTACCTGGAAACTTGAATCTTTAATAATCATCACTGAAGAGCCAGGTTATGACCCTGCCTGCTAGTATTTCCACTTCTGAAAAGAGACAGGATGTGGGTGGCTGATCTGGAATGGGTTCAGTGGCATTGCACAGGGCCTCAACCCTCTGTGCCAACGTCCAGCTGTGGCTGCTGCTCTGGATGATGCAGATCTTACAGGTGTACTTCAAGTCTTATGAGAGTACTTTCAGAATAGAGCTCTGAGTTGGGAGAAATGGAAGATGAATGCATTGCTGCATTGAAACTGCCCCTAAGGAGGGGAAAACGCACTTCTTCCCTTTCGTCCTGAATCCTCTGCTTCATCATGTGCTGATCCAGCTGCTCTTTCCCTGTAGACAGATTTAGTGTCCTTTTAATTCTGCCTAAAGCCCTCACTGTGAGGCGTTGCAGAGCTGATTCCTTTGAGGGGGAAAAGGAAGCCTGCCTTAGGTCTCTGGGGAACTAATTTGTGCCAATACTCTTGGGTTTGCCATTCAAGTGTATCTTTGTTGCTATATGCTTCTGCCTTTGAGATGCAGAGTGAGGTGGTTCATCAGGTCTGCTGATGGCTGTGGGACTGTAAACACAGTTCTTGATCTTTTGCATGATGGAGCAGGGGGGATTTTGTATCAGAAACAGTGTAGCCTGCAGGAATGGTAACAGTTCATCTGTACTCTGTACTGGTGGGATTGAGTACTGTGCTCTGTTCGGGGCCCCTCACTACAAGAAAGACATTGAGGTCCTGGAGTGTGTCCGGAGAAGGGCAGTGAAGCTGTGAAGGGTCTGGAGCACAGGTGTTATGGGGGAGCAGCTGAGGGGGCTGGGATGGGTCAGTCTGGAGAAGAGGAGCTCAGGGGAGACCTCATTGCTCCCTGCATCTCCCTGAAAGGAGGCTGTGATGAGGTGGGGAATGGCCTCTGCTCCTGGGTAACAGTGATAGGATGAGACATGTTCGCCTCAAATTGTGCCAGTGGAGGCTCAGGTTGGATGTTAGGAAACGTTTCTGCTCTCAAAGGGTGGTGATGCAGTGGCACAGCTGCCCAGGGAGGTGGTGGGGTCACCGTCCCTGGAGGTGTTCCAGAACCGTGGGGATGTGGCACTGAGGGATGTGGGCAGTGGGCACGGTGGGGTGGGCTGTGGTTGGGCCTGGGGATCTCAGAGGGCTTTTCCAACCCGAATGATTCTTTAAATTGACAAAATATTCGTGTATTTATTTTGGTGCAGTAAGAAATCCTTGCATATTTAAGTAAGTGTTTATGGCTGCATTTTTTTTTTCCAAACCGTAGTTAGGGAAAAAAAATGGGGCAAAAGTTGGCTATTAGCTGCTGAAGCAGAGTATCTGAAATAGAAGGGTGTCTGTGTCTGCCTTGAACACAGAGTTCACACGCTCCAGAAACTTCTTAAAGTGGAGCAAAGCCTGAATGGGAAAAGCTTTTTAAAAGCTCTCTGAGAAATCCCAAACCAATGGGGGGTAGATAGAAATATCAACAGGAGGAAACAACCACGTCTTCTGCCCACACAGCCCAGAGTTTGTGCTCAGAGAGGCTTTCCTCTTGCGGAGAAGGTGAAAATGTAGAGTGGCTGAGGGAAGTGAGTGGTGAAACCCATTGCATGATGCCATCGCTGAGCCTTCTGGTGGTTTTCTCAGGCAAATTGAGGCCTGCAGTTTTGTTCTTTTTCTTCTTTCTTGGTTTCTCCTGTTTGTCTTATTCAGAATAAGCATTCCCATTACACTGTGCACATGAAGGGGATTTGGTGCTGTCTGAGATGGATGATAAGCGCATAGGCCAAGAGCAGTGTAGGTCATCACCTGTCAGGTGACTCTTGGAAGCATTAATGAGCAGCAGCCCAAGGCCAGGTGAAGTCATCTGTGGGTTTTTTCCCTTTCCTCCTAAACCTGTGATCTTTCCTCTCCTTGGGCAACCTGTCCTTCACCACCATTAGCGTGGTCTCCCTTTTTTTCTACGTTCAGAAATGGAACCACTTTAATGACAATTGATGTCTGCTCCTGTGGGGTAGAGAGCGCTGTGGTGATATCAAAGCATTTATAATAGAATAGCTCATCCTTGTGTTGGGAGAGGAATAATGGATGTGAGATATGTCTTTATAGTTAGAAAGCTATCTAAATTTAGAGTGCACTTGTGCATTGTAGCTGAACTGATACATTGTCATGCTGCTGCTGCAAGGGAAGGTTCAGCTCCCAGCGTTGTGCTCCCACTGATCTTTTTGTGCTGATGTGTGCCTGATTCCTCCCAGTCCAACTCCCCGAATCAGCTCACCGAGGACACAGGCTTGGAAGTAGGGGAAGAGATCTCTTTTCTGCAGCAAGACACCATTGGATCTGCTGAGCTTCAGCGCAAAACCACGTCCTAAGTGAAGTCTCACATGTCAGTGTTTAAAAGGTATTTGCAGTTGTTCAGCTTTCTCTCATAGAATCATTAAGGCTGGAAAAGACCTCCAAGATCACCAAGGCCAACCCCCAACCCATCCCGTCAACACCACTGCCCACGTCCCTCAGTGCCACATCTCCACGGTTCTGGAACGCCTCCAGGGATGGTGACCCCACCACCTCCCCATGAGAAGTGATGCGTGGGGCAACCATCAGAAAAGCAGTGCTTTTGTATTATGGTGCTTTCCCAAATCAAGTTGCTCCCCTGGAAATAGTTGTGTTTGCTTACAGCCACCTTGCTTCAAAAATGTGCAGGAATTGTGGGCACGTTGTTTCTGCAGCATACGCTCTGTGATGTTTTCTGTGCTAGAGCCAGCTTGGAAAATGAATGAAAAAAGAAATGTTTTGCTCATTCTTGCTGGATACTTAATGGAGCTCATTGGCAGCAGTGTTCCTTCCCCAGGGATCTTTCTAGAGTCATTAGGCTCAGTGAAGGATGATCTGGAAGAGTCTGCTTGTAAGAAACTGCTGCTTCTCTGAAGTGTGAAACGTTTCCTGGCTATAGGAGCTGTCAGCCACCCCTGAGCAGCTGCAAAGAGATAACAGAGGAGCTGGGAAGGGCAGATTGAGAGGTTAGTACCTCTATCCGTAAATAAATAATAACACATAGGGGCAAAAAATCCTTCAACTTCAAGGATAGTGCTACACCTGCAAAGAGAGGAGGGCAGGAATTTGCTGCTTTTCTGCTCAGCTGGGCTGCCCTTTGGGAAACAGGCATTTTCAAGAAGGATTTTGATGCAATTTCCAGGTGTGACTGTGATAATGTTTTCAGTGCAGCATTTTGAGGGAGAAACCTTTACTGAACATAACCTTGGGCAAGATTTAAAAAAAAATCAAGGGTGATAGGAAGTGATAAAAGAGTTGGCAGTCACGCAACTATGGATATGTGTGGGAAGGCCAAAAATGTGCTCTGTTTCTTATCATAAAGAAGGAAACAACTCTGGTATCAGGAAAGTAGAAGGCTGCCCTCTGACGGCTCCTGTCCTCCCGAGTGTCAGCCCAAGCACAGCTGTATGTTGTGTTGCAGGGTCCTCACAGGGAGGTGGATGTCCCAAATGAGCTCCAAAGCCACGAGCATTCGTTGGAAGGACCCCAGAACAGCAGCCAGGTACAGTCAGTCCAGCTGCATCACATTGCATTGTGTTAAAACAGGGCAGCAGTTCTTGCCTGGAGGTGCCTTGATTGGAAGGTGTCATCAAGATGAGGTGTACTGCGAATAAATAGATTTCTGCAGGACTTGTTTGGTGTGCAGTGGATGCATTTAATAATGTCATAGTATTTACTCATTTATCTAGAAGCCAAGGGCATAGGTGAAATTTCGAGCCCCCCCCCAAAATTGACTCTTATCACTAAAAATGTGGTTGAGATGCATTATTTTAACTCCTGTGTTACCTCCATCCTCAGTGAGCAGATTGGAGAAGCAGCAGTGAGCTGTATGGCAAAGGAAACAACCTGCAGCATGGGAAGAGCCAGGGCTGAGTCTGGGTGCAGTGACCATATCCGGGTCCCCACAGGGGCGGGGGGTCAGAGCAGGTCTAACCAATTGCAGCTGCAAACATCTGCTGGTCCCACCCCAGAACTTTTCTCCTCACAGTGCCAGATTGTAACAGCACGTGTAATGCCGGCATTACACCACTGGCTGTTTGCTTCTTTGGCCAGGTTTCAGATTTGCTTGGTGTTAGGCACTGCCTTGGCCTTGGATTGGCAGAGAGTAGGTAGTCAGTGTCCCACACAGTAGCCACTAAGCTGACTTCTCGGGGGTGTATGCTGCTGTACATAGCCTGGTTCTGCAAACTGTGCCTTGCAGCAGAAAGTTGCAGGCTCCCAAAAGAAGCAGCTCAGGCTGCCAATGAGTCCAGGGGAAGCTTTTTGTCTCCTCTGCTTGGTCTCCATGTCTTTAGGCAGGCAGGCCCATGTGGCTGAAGAAGTGGGCTTAGAGAGCAGGTGGAGTTGTGATGGACAGTTTGCAAAAGTCCTCACTACTGTGCTGCATGCAGGGAAACGTGTCTGGAAAGATGCTGAACCTGAGTAAAATATTCTAGACAGTGAGACTGGATGGTTTGAATGGCAGCTTGTATCCCTAAGCTCCTATTTCCTGACAGGTATTTTAGTTTGAAGAATGCTTTAAGTCGGTGTGCTCGCCACATAGTAAGCCCCATAGGTGGGCTGGTAATTGCTGCTGAACTGGTACATCCAAGGGATTTAAGATGGACTTGGCTTCACTAAGGCATCAGTTGTCTCTGTAGCAAGTGCAGGACCTGTGCTTGTCTGGCCTGAGGGCAATGGGCATCACTCAGCAGCTGCTGCATGAGCAGCACTGTAAGGCACAGGGGGTCTTTGTCAAGAGTTAAAGAAGAAATTAAAGTGAAAACAAGGTTTTAAGCTATATATTTTACACTGCTCATTTCCAATCTTCTCCTAGGCTATGCATATGTTGAAATGTTTTAAAAGTAGTCGATTTTATGCCTTTTGCTATCTAAAGTCTTTGGATGTGCTCCACTTATTCTTAGGTTCCCTTTCCATTTACATCATTAGATGCATTTCCATATGAAATACATACATAATCAGCTGTCTGAAGGGCATTTTTAGATGGGGAAGAACTCCAAATATTCATATTCTCATGGTAAGATTGCAAGCATTGCCACACTGTGTATTTTAGTTCACACTGTGTGTTTATGCATATTCTTCCTGTCCCTGCAGATGTTCCCAGCTTCTCTTTATAGATCCCAAACACTGACCCTTCTCTCGAATACTAAATTCTCCATGTCAGTTTAGCTAATGACTGTTTTGGTTTTTTTTTAGATATAAGCTCGATTCTGCAGACAACGGGAATGAATGCAGGTGTCTCAAATTCTTCATGCCTCTTTCTGATAAATATTTCACCAGCCTTTCTTTCTCCCTGCTTGCACTCAGGACGCTGGATGACATTTGCACTAACAGTGTTTTATTTTATCATGTTGAAGAGCATTGTAGATATTGCCATATAGAATAGGCAGCTCCTTTGGATTGGTAGCAGTTGCTGTTGACGGCTAGGCATAAAGCTACTTTCAAATACTTATTGTGCTGATACAACATGTAATTAAAGGGAGGATGGATGAAACTTGTTTGCTGCTGGATTCACAGGCGCTTGCCTGGGGCTCAGCGAGGAGGAACTCAGCCAAAGCTGAGGCTCCAGTCCCTAATTGGAGCATCGCGTGGGGGAGATGCGGGAAGCATTCCTCCTCTTTCAGCAGAGCAGAGCTGGTGTGACGGCAGGCAGGTTGCTGGGGGTGACAAGGGCATGCTTTTCCCTCCCTGCTGTGGAGCTCTTGAACTGGCAGCGCGTGATCTGAGTGTAGGTAAGTGGCCCGAGAGCATAGGACGTGTCCCTGGGCTGTGACTGTACAGCGGTGGGTGGCTGTAAAGCAGTGTTGGGAAGCAGCAGTCCCACAAGGAGTAGAGCAGAAGTGAGGGAGACATTTCAGAGCGTGAAGCCCTGCAGTCTCGTAAGGCTGAATCACTGTGATAAAGAAAACTTGAAGGAAGAGCAGTTGACATGTTTCGTTTTTTTTTTTAACAAATTATAAAGGGGCAGTATTGCTTTAAAGCTCGTCTGCAGCATTTGTATTCACCTCTGCTGTTGATCTGCACAGCCAGAGCTGGCTGGCTTCCTTGTGAAGTCAAGATTTCTGCTGGGGCAGTAGGCAGGGGAAAAACAGAAGCCTCATCATCTCTGCCCTGGCTATATGCTGGGGACAGCCGCTGGACTGGGCAGGGTAATGCGTGCTTTTGATGCTTAGTGTATCTATGGGGCATTTCATAAGTAGATACCTGATGTGAAAAGTACCAGAGATATTCATCCCCTTCTTTACAAAATAAGGATAAATACTTCTTGATCTGCCAAAGCGGGCTGTGTGGATTTAATTAACTTTAGCAAAATGCTTGTGGATAGCAGCTTTCATTTGAGAAGGTAAAGGCAACATATATTCTAGGCATTCTCACTCAGCTTTGCAATTATTCCTCCAGCTGTCGTGAGCTGTGCCAACAAAAACTACTCTCCTGTCATCAAGGGATTGTTGGTGCCTCGTGACTTGTTTTGGTTTTGATATTCTCTTTCCCCCAACTCATTCTCCACGATCTCTATGCGAAATATAGCATGTTCTCCAAATCTGGGGGGTAGAATAAAACCTTTTCTGCCACAAACTGTGTCTCATGTCTGCCTTGCCCTCCTCTTTTGGTCTCTGCCCTTGGAGAGGAGGAGAGAGGGGGTCTTTTTTTTATTATTATTTTTTGTATTATCAAGTTACTATGAGCCTGGATAGTTAAGACCTATAGCTTTGCTCTTCCAAATGCTAAGCTTGTTGCTAACAATACTTTTTGAAGGTCTCCCTGTAAAAGTCAATACTACTCAAATTTAGTTTATTTACAGTTTCCAAGAGAATTAAGTTAAGCCTACCTGCTTTTAGATTAAGAAGTTAGAAGTTCAACTCAGGTTTCGCCACAGCTTCCCTACAGGACCCTAAGCAGATGTAAAATGGGAAGAGTAGAATCATAGAACCATCAACGTTGGGAAACACCACTAAGATCAAGTTCAGTTCTCAACCCATCACCACTATGCTCACTAAACCATGTTCCTCCAATGGAGTACCTCCATTCCCCAATAGGTTCACTGCTGTTGGTACTTCCTTTGGGACTGGATCCTTGCACAGCTTCCACATCCATCCTGACATGTCCTCGCCACAGAAGTGGATGCACACTGCAAAGGTTGGGTGAGTTTTCAAGTGGACTTGAGCACAGGCTGCCTCCCAGGGAAGCGTGTGTTCATGCTGGATCGTGTTGCTTCAGCACTTAAAGCCTTGCTCCTGTTTGCAGTTCAGAGTAATGTTCTGGGAGAGCAGGCAGGAGCTTGTCCCACCGCACACATCTGTTGGACAGTGAGCTAGCTCTTTGTGACAAACTCTTTTCTTATTGGCAGAGGCTTAAGAAACAGAAGATTGAAATACAACATGATAACTTCTTTTTCCCTGATCAGATCCCGAGTCATACATCGCAGAGTACATGGCAGGATGCAGTTGTTCGCTGATGCTTCTGGCTTGAGGGATTTGATGCTCCAAATTGAATTGAGTATCTCTGGCTCCCACTAAGGGGTGTGGGAGTTGTGTGACTTCATGAAGATTTGTGTCCATGTTTGTCTGTGTGAACTTCATTCTGAGAGTTGTCTGACTCCCACATGAAATGTAGCAATCTTTCTTCTCCCTGGAAGAGAATGCTGAATTCTGCCAAGTGTGTCGGTAATTGTTTTTATAACAATAAATCTCAGCATGGTGCAAGTGCTTCAATCCTTGCTGGAATCTGTGATATTTGTTGGGTGAGGACAGCAGTAGCAGAGGCACAACCCAGCACTGCCTCCCTGTGCTTTGATGCCTTAAGAGGGAATGGAAGATTATTGAGTGAACGATAACTTAACAAACAAGTTTGATGAGAACAAGAGATGAGCTCATCTGAGCATCATAATAATTACTTGCTCCTCCATGCAACTGTTAAGGCTTGAGCTTGTCACCACGTTTCCAGCTTTGCTTGGCCTGCCTATTCTCTGTCATGGAAGTGGTGTGCTGAGAGCGATGGTCATGGTGCTGGTAAAGTGTTCGCTATGTTTGTTTGGGAAATGTCAGGAAAATATTGCTTGCTATATGGAAACAGTTGTGCTTCAGTGTCTGTTTCTGAAAGGTTGATTCTTTCCTTCTATCCCTTTTTTTCCTATTGACCGCATGCCCCGTTTCGGGCAAGGCATGCAGCTCTTGGGGCAGCTGGTACCAGCCACCTTGGGTGGGGGAATGAAGGGTGGTAGGCTTCAAGCACAAGCTTGGGAGAGGAAATGAAGCAAGCTTCGGGGATTTCATGTGCAAAATTTGGTTCGTGTTGAGTGAAATGAGTAAGTGGGAGGCTGTCAGGCTGCATCCTTGGATTAGGAGCTAAACTCTTCTCCATTGGGCATCATCCTGTGGCTTTAACGCTGAAAAATGGGAGTCGTCCTGATCTCATGGGACTTTTTCATGTTCCAGTAGAGCTTCATTACCTGAAGATGGCTCAAAATTGCATCTCTGAATTTGCATTTCTGTTGTTTCAAGCACAGCCTTGTGTGTCATTGCTGGATAATTCCTTTCAGATACAGGGAGCCATTGCGACGTGTTTCTCTCTCTCAGCTGCCTATTAGCTACTTCTAGCTCTGGGGCTCTTCTGTTCCTGGATCAGCAGAGATCACCAAATGAGTTTGTCATTATTTGTTTTCTTCTGCATGTCTTAATTATGGCATTTAGAGGGGGACTTTTCCCATCTCTATCTTGTTTACTAGATCTTGTTGGAGGTCCTCCCTTTTGGCTTGAATTTAATTGCTGAATTGTATCTCAGGAACTTCAGCTGGTATTCAGCCACCCCTCGCTTTAAAAGCTGAGTGGAAGTCCATTCCTTCTGCTTGACCTCTGTTGCCTTTTTGATTTCCCTAGCAGATCTGCTTTTCTGAAGCTGTTTTCCCTAAAATGGTGTGCTTAATTCCATTCGTACCCTCTGAGCAGCCTTTTTCGCTCAATAGAGTTGATGCAATGAAATGAACTTGGAAGATTAATTTGTTATTCTCTGATATTTCCCAATTCCCCAACCTCCCATTTTTTTGCACAGAAACCTCCCACTGAGCTCTTTTGGAAGAGCTTTGTTTCTCAGCTTTTCTCTTAAAGGCTGGCTTCTGGGCTACAGCACAAGGATAATAGCCTTAAGTGTCCTATAATGCTTTTCATTTGCAGGCTCTCTAAGCCTTAGACCACTGTATGTTCATATCTCTATGGAAATACAGCTGTCTGGGAGATGGAAAGATTATTATCAGCTAGAAGTAGTCAGGAAGAAGGCCTTCCAGAGGACGGTCACAGAAATGGTTAGAAGACCAGAACACCTCTCCCAGGGAGAAGGGCTGAGACACCTTGGGAGTATTTATCTATAGAACAAGGGGTAAATGGCTTTAAGATAGAATCACAGAATCACAGAATGGCTTGGGTTGGAAGGGACCCCAAGGATCATGAAGCTCCAACCCCCCCACACAGGCAGGGCCACCAACCTCCACCTCGAATACCAGCCCAGGCTGCCCAGGGCCCCATCCAACCTGGCCTTGAACACCTCCAGGGATGGACGGGGCATCCACAGCCTCTCTGGGCAGCTGTTCCAGCACCTCACCACTCTTATAATAAAGAACTTCCGCCTGATATCCAACCTAAATCTTCCCTCCCTCAACTTGTAACCATTTTCCCTTGTCCTGCTGTTATCTACCCTTGCAAAGAGTTGAGTCCCCTTTTGTTCGTAGCCTCCCTAAAATAAAAGAGGATTAGTTTGCATTGGGTATTATAAGGAAATTTTTTACAACGAGGGCATTGCTCAAGGCCAGGCTGGATGGGGCCCTGGACAGCCTGGTCAATGGGAGGTGTTGCTGCCCATGCACCCACTGCTTTGTATCACTTACCAGTCTTGTGTGTGTTGAGTTCTTTCTGTGCACTGCAAGCTCACCACATCATCAAATGAAATAGGCCTTTCCTGTGCCTCTACCCAGCAAGATGCCTCCAGTCTGGCAGAGCTGGATTCATTTATTCATTTTAAATTATTTTAAACCCAATAATGTTGCCTCTCCCCTCCCTATCCTTTTTTTTTTCCAGAGTAATAAAGCAATAAATTAGAAAAGCTTCTTTTATGCTTTTAGGAAATTGCAATTTTTGTTTATGTGTCTTCTGAAATCTACAAGGAGAGAAAGTGAACGTTTCTGTGGAATGTAAGGGTTTTGAAGATGCTCCAAAAATACTCAAAACCAAATGAAAGGTTGAGTGCTTCATGGATCTGTTTTCTCCTGGAAAATGGTTTTGATTTTGTGAACGTACTAAAGGCTGAGTAATCTTGTTTAGAACTTGGTTCTCAGGGCAAGTTGGCTTTGAACCTCTTGAATCTCCGCGCATAATTCATCCTTCCTGGCAAGTGCTCCCATCTTGGTGTTCCTTGTAAAATCAGTAAGTGGAGAGAAAGGAGAAAAGCAAGTGAAAGGATCTTTGAGTGAAGGGCAGAGATGCTGCTTTTGCAGGCACTCGGAAGAAATGAAATTGGAGCAATTTTCCTCATCTCAAGCTGCTGTTCTTTTTCTATGTATTGACTTTTAAAATCTTGCTCATTCTCCTATTTCTGCTGGGAGGGGAGCACTTGTACTCCAGCTGAACTCCAGCAGATGGCTGTTAGGTAAGTGCGTGATCATGAGAGAGACCTACAATTTCGCTCAAGCATCACAGATTAAATAACATTTCTCTCTATAAAAAGCACACATACATTCTCTTAATGTTAGGCCTTGTATATTTTATCGTGAAGCAATCTCATCTACTGAAACATGTTACAGAACTGTAACAGATTATCTCCTTAGATTGTGGTGGGTTGTTTTGTAAGCTGAGACTTTCCATGCCTCTGACTTGTATGGGCAGCTTTGGTTGGCATCAATAACTATGGTCTCAGCATTGGTTTGAGGCCGGGAGTAGACATGTGAGGCTCTTGTGTGCGGGTACCGGCTGTCACCAACATGATAATGCTCTTTTGTCATGAGGATTAAAAGTATACTGCTCCCTTCCCTAATGAGTTCATTATTTAATTATCAGGTAAAGGTTAAATGAGTGAATTAAATGTGGTTTAATCAGCCTGATGATTCAGTTTGATCTGAACGTGGTTTTTAAATTTTAAACATTTCAATTCTCTCAGTCCTTTTTGTTTAGCTGTTAGAGGGAATGCAGCTGGATTTATTTGTGTACCTGTTCCCTTTGTGCTGGAGGAAGCACCTCAGGCTGTGCAAACCATGCTGCAGGAGCATGTGGTCCTTCTGGACTTTCTTTCATCTGCAAGCACTGAAAACTAATTACAGTGATGTGTCACCTGGATCTGCTCCTTTTCAGCACTTACAGAGCCTGTTCCATGCAGGACAGTATGGCATTGCCAGGACTTCCCAGAGGGTGTTTTCCCTCTGCACCCAGTGCTGTACCATGAGTATTTTAAAACAGGGAGGCTTAAAACAGTGGGTAGGAAGATGGACAGTGTTCTGGTTCCCAGTGCTGTGGGTTGGTTTCAGAGCATTTTGGGGAAGAAGAGAAGCATTCACTTCATTTTTTTTCCCTCTTATTTTCTTCAAGCCAGGACTTTTTGATGGCCCTGTAGGTCAAGTGTTTTCCCAGGCAGGAGGACAGGATAATCAGTTAAAAGCTGAAAGCTCTCGGGACCAAGAATGCCTGTTCCCCTCAAGCTGCGGTATCTCAGCAGTAAAGCTGGAATATGTCGTGTATAGAAACCTTGAAGGGCCTCCTGAACTGCTCAAAGAAGAGATTTTCTCAAATCTTTGATTTTTATCAAATGTGTTTTAGTCATCGATGGTGGCCTGTTGGCAGGAGCATTGGGATTGAATGCTTTCTTCTGTCACGATGGTATCAGAGTGTGCAGGTTGCTGTGTGGCAGGTGATAAGCGCAGTCCTGTCTAATCCCACAGAGAGCAGTTACTGCCCACAAAGGGAGCATGTGAAGCAGCTTCTTACTCACTCTTACAGGGAATTTGTGTATTTCTTGTCAGTGTGATGTGAGCAAATTCTCAAAAAGCTAGCGTGTATTTGGAAGATGGAAGTATTTCTCTGCACATCGTCTCCCAGGATGAGAGGTAATGGCCTTAAGTTGCACCAAGGGAGGGTCAGGATGGAAATTAAGAGAAATTTATTCTCCAGAAGAGTGACCAAGCATTGGACCAGGCTGCCCAGGGGGATTTGTGGAGTCACTATCCCTGAGTTGTTCAAGAACTGTGGAGATGTGGCACTGAAGGACATGGTTTAGTGACGGGTTGACAGTTGGACTTCGGGATCTTGGAAGTCTTTTTCAACCTTAATGATTTTACAATGCCTCCACATCCATCCACGGGCACTTCTTGCTGGGCAGTTCACCTGGAAGTTCCTTATGTGGGGGTAGCTGAACAGTAGGAAGCTCCATGAGCTCTATTGGAGAGCCTGAAGGCTGTTGAAGGGCACTTGCTTGTGGGAAGGGTCATTTCATAGGATTCTTTGAGTTGGAAGGGACCTTTAATGGTCATCAAGTCCACTTAAAGGTCATAAAGTTCAAATCCGTCAGGTCCCCAGCCTGTGCCATTCCATGACCCTTACTGTGGGGCTGTTTGGACCAACCCTGTTTAGATATAATATACTGCTGTAGACACAGCCACTGGGTTTGGTCCTTACCCCTGTCATTTAGCTACTTGTGTGTATGGCGGTCTGTGTAGGGTCTGGGCTCTTCCCATTGAGGCACTGTCTTCCCAGATGGCACCACGTTGTTGTGGCCACCTCTGTTTGTGTTGCAGTGTGCAGCAGTATTGCTATTCAGCTTCTTGGTAATAATTTGGCCTTCGTATGGCAGGGTTCTGTTAGAGTTTCTCTTGTTGGATTTACTACAAAGGTATTACTTTGTCTTCCTTCATTAGGAAATTGCTCTGTAGCCCCATCTGCAGCCTTAAAACTCTATTTTTGCGTCAGCTTTGCCTATCACAGGACAGATTCTTTCCCTGCCTGTCTATGCCTCCAAATATTGATGTAATCCTGGCAAATTCCATCCTTGCCTGTGTGTTCTGTGCTTGAGGTGAAATGAAAACACAGGGAATCCAAACAAACTGGTTCACCAGAGAGCTTGAACTACAAGTCCTGGTCAGGAGGCAGCCTCAGTTTCTTTATACATTATGGCTGGAACTTGAAGACTTCACAAAAAATGTTGGTTTTCTGTTTGGTTTGTTGGTTGTTTTTCTTTTTTTAAGGGAATGTTTTGTTTTGTAGTGTTCTCTTGGTTTTTTCTGAAGTACATGACAATGAAATGTGTTTGCTCTTCATGTCTAAGGCACATAAAACATCTCGTGTTAGTAGAACTAGATGCAGTTGAGACTAACAGATAAAATGTGTGAAAAGAGGATATTTTTATTCCTCTGTATTGTTGAATAGGAATTTCCCATGGAAGTCTGGATATTCAATTTCCATTTGCAAACACGATTTTATTTCCTTGTTGGCTCAGATCCACGTGATAATACTGTATTTCCAACCTCCACATGCACCTTTCTTGGATGTGATTTCTTCTTTAACATGTATGGGACTGCAGACTGAAAACAGGTCTCTGTTGTTGGCTTTACTCACTTCAGTGCTTCTTCATAGTTTGTGCAGTCCGGAGAGCTTCTCCCACTGGAAGCTAAATAAAATCAAAAGAGATCGGAGACTTCAGCCTCGTGGTTCTTCTTTGCAACAGCTGGGTGCTTATCAGAGATGTGCACAATGGAAAGGATGTCTCAGATAGCCACCAGCTGTTATCTGTGTGACCAGTGTGTGCTGATTGCTCGAGTTACTGCAAGTTCCAAAGTTATGTGTAATTACCAGGAAATTACCATTATTTGGGTCATTTTGATATCTTCAAGTTGCCTTTCATATATGTGCATTTCTTGTTACACCCATAATTAATAATAAAAAAATCATGGCTGAAGGAGCAAGCTGCTACAGACAGCATTTGTGTACCAGGGCTCTATGGGATTGTGGGGAAGTTCCTGCTTGGAGCAGCTTTGCATGGAGAGAAATACTTGTGTGTAATATTCAGCAAGTGTTGTGTACAGGTCTTCTGTCTGTTCTGGTTAGCTGACCCCATTGATTGTCAGTGGAGATGCTGATACTTTTGAAGTAAGAACAAAAACCCTACCAAAACTCAACATTTTGCATAGAAGCCAAGTCATGAGGCTTATTTATTGGGAATCAAAGTTTCTGCATCTGACCGAAGTCTGGATTTGGGTTTGTTGTCCCCAGTTTGAATGAATGTGAAGACTGAGAATGAACTTGAATTAATCTAGTCCGTGCCATCCTTAATGGGATTGCCCCTCTCCAAATGTCTCTGCATGTAAAGGTTCCTGGGTTTCCCTCTGATGTGACAGGAGTCCTGCGGAGGCTTGGGAAAAGTCTGTTGAACAAAGTGCACAGTGCAAACCTGAAGGAGATGCAGAGCTTCCCTGTGTAGTATGAAATGGAGGCACTTTGATGGAATACAGTTAATGGAGACTCTGTTAATGAGGTCGCTGACCCTGGAAGTGCTCAGGAGACATGGGAATGTTTGGCACATTGGCTTAGTGGCCATGGTGGTGATGGGTTGAGGATTGGACTAGGTAATGTTGGAGATCTTTTCCAACCTTAACGATTCTATGAAAGCTTAAGATTTTAGGATCGAGGGGAACGTAGAACCCATTTGATCTTTGAGCATTCATTCACAGGGGTGCATTGTCTCCAGAGTTCTTATTCCTTAATTATGGCTCTGCCTTTGGTGCTGGGATGCATTCAAGCAGCTCACTGGTGGACAGTGTTGAGAAGCATCCAGGACTGGTCTGAAGCTTTTCTCAAAATCATGGAGTGGCCCGGGTTGGAAGGGACCTCAAGGATCATGAAGCTCCAACCCCCCTGCCACAGGCAGGGCCGCCAACCTCCACCTCTAATACCAGCCCAGGCTGCCCAGGACCCCATCCAACCTGGCCTTGAACACCTCCAGGGATGGACGGGGCATCCACAGCCTCTCTGGGCAGCTGTTCCAGCACCTCACCACTCTTATACTTCCCCGTGACATCCAACCTAAATCTTCCCTTCTTCAGCTTAAAACTATTTCCCCTTGTCCTGTTATTACCTACCCTTTCAAAGAATTGACTCTCCTCCTGTTTGTAGGCTCCCTTTAGGTACTGGAGTTTCTGTTCTCCAGGCTGAACAAGCCCAGCTCCCTCAGTATGTCTTTGTATAGGGGTGGTGTTGCAGCCCTCTGGTCATCTTTGTGGCCCTCCTCTGGACCCTCTCCAACAGCTCCCTGTCTTTCTTGTATTGAGGTCCCCAGACCTGGACGCAGTACTGCAGATGGGGCCTCCCAAGGGCAGAGTAGAGAGAGACAATCACCTCCCTGTCCCTGCTGGCCACCCCTCTTCTGATGGAAGAGGCTGCAGTTGTACCTCTCCACCCTGCAGCAATCCCCATGAACCTCCTGCACTGCCTTTTACCACTGTTCTGCCAAGGAGTGGGCCAGTGTGCATTGAGCCTGAACAAATGGTTCATTTGCATGGTTAGTTCACGTGTTTGCAAAGTCTGTTTCATGCTATAAAGCACTGGGCTTCATTTCTGATGAGCAGGTGCTGTGCATGTGAGGAGACATCACACCACCAGCTGGGGTAGAGGAGGAATCTGCTACTGGAGTGTTGAGTCAGGACTCATAGCTGGTGTTTGGGAAACTTTGCTTTGAAAAGTTGGCAGAGGTTCTTGGCTTGCAGATGGGAAAAGATAACCCTGCTGGGCTTCCTGGGCTTAGAAGTGGTGCTGTGCAGGATCTGTTCCTAGAGAGAGTTTGGTGATGTTGCAAATTGTGGAAGAGGAATGGTGGGCATCCTGGGCTGCTCTGTAAATTAATCAGCATCTCCTTAGCTTTCTGTTATTAAGGAGGTATCACCTAGACTTTTGCAAAATCTAACTTCGTACTGAACTTCTGAATTTGATTCAAAGCCAGAAGTGTGGGAAAAAAACCAAACAACTGATGAGGGGCAACTCTTAACTTCAGACCTCCCATAGATAGGGAGCCAGGCGTTGGGGTGACTGTGGGGATTTCCTAAGCTCCACCTCGCTCCAGCTCTGCCCTCACCAAATCCAGAGGCAACAATACCAATTATTTCAGCAGGAGCTGGGGTGGTCTTGGAAAGCCCCAGCGATGCTGTATTCTTAACAGTGAATTTCTCAGAGACGTTTCAGAGCTGTGGGAGTTGTGCACAGCAGGTACCTGGGAGGAGATGGTGTCTGATGCTGTACAGCACAGTAGGTCAGTGTTGCCAAGTGGTACTCGTGACACCCTAGAAGCAAAGCACAGCTTTGTCTGTTCTCTGACCACTGCAGTGTTGTGCTCTGCCTTCAGACTGGCGTGTGATGGTTGAAGTGAGCACGAAGCATTGCTCTGCTGCCTTTCTTCCAGGGATCTGGCAAAGCTCCAAGCTGTGAATCCTGTAATACAAAGATGCTGAGTAACCCGTTGGATTGCTGTGCTGCAGGTGGGTTTGGATACACAAAGTGAGATGGGAGTGTATATACTGACAATATTTTTTCACTTCTGCTGCATCTCTTCTTTCTAGATTACCTCCAAGATGAACTAGGAAAAGGTGCCCAATGCTAGGATACATTCAATTCTAACAGAATTTCAAATGCCAGAGCTGCGTTACCAAAGTACAAGCAATAAGCACCCCCTCTCCTCCTTCCTTTGATTCTTTTCTTCTTCTTGAACTGTGCAGTTTGGGTCTGATGGAAGAAGAGAGGCCAGGAGGGTTCTACAGAGAGTTCTTGCTTGCTCCTGGCATGTCCCACTCCTACGCTCAGGTTTTATTTTGGAGTTTGAAAGCTATGAAATAATTTAAGCTGGACCAGCAAGGAATACTGGATTATTATTGTTACTTTTTCGTGCCTCCGAAGTCATCATTTGAGACCATCAAGAGAAATAAGTTCCCAAATAAATTCCATGGTAGTGTGGGGCTGTGGGCATGGCTTGGCACGAGTGTCTCCTTGAATTCCTATCCAAGTGGGATGGTTGAAGGGACCAGATGGATCAATGCTGTGTAATTAAGTCCTTTGGTCTTGTTACAGGCAAATTTGTAAGATGCTTTATGTCCTGCTGAACAGGAAGTTGCTCTTGATTACATTCCTAGCCTCAGTTGCTATTTGTAGCCCGTGAGATCCCCTGTGAGTTCCTGAGGAATGCTGCAAACCGGAGCAGATGAAGCAAATTCCCTGAGGTTGCACAGAAGGTCTGAGACACAGCTGGGAATACAGCCCCAGTCACCCGACACCCCTCACTTTAACTGCTGCACAGGAATTTCCTCCTAACGTGCTTCTAATAGAAACTGCAGGGCCAAATTAAGTGGGCAGATTGCAGTCACTGCTGCTGAGCTATCCCAGCTGTAGAATTACTGCAGCCCTGTGCTCTTTGCTACTAATTTGGGAAGTTTGCTGTCCTTTCCCCTCCAGTGCTCCACCTTGCTGCATTCCAGGCTCCTCGTTGTGGGAAAAGAGCTCAAATGACCGTGAAGAGCCCAGATGTTGTATCTGGGGGGTAGGAAGCACAAAGGAGCTACCCCTGATTCGTAGAGCTAAGAACAAGGAGAGCATTAATGTCCACCTACGTTTGGCTTGGTGGGCAGATGAAGGAGGCACACAGAGCAGAGGGCAGGCAGGCAGCTCGCTGGGTTTATTTCTCAGCATTTCCTTTTATTATTTGCCTTACAGGAGAGCCTGCAGGCCTGACGGGAGTTCAGGCCCCTGTTAGGACATAGGCTGAGCATGAAGTGAATATGAGATTCCACGTGCTTTAGGTGAATCTGAGATCAAGCTAGTATGGTGAGCTCTAGGAAGGAAGGCAGCAGCTGTGTGACACAGGCCAGCAATAAACATAGTTTTATAAGGTTGAGATTGTGCCAAGAGTTATGTTGTTATCTACTCCTGGCACAGTGATTTCAAGTCAGCAGTAGTGAGTGGGAGAGCACACGTGGGCTTTTGGGGGACTGGAGAGTGTCTGGATGCCGATGTCTCTCATTATGGAAGGGTTGGAGAGGGTACGGAACAACATGATCAAAGTACCTTTTGTTCCCTGCAGCATAGATTATAGTAATGTTGCTATGGCCACAAATCTTCCTTAAATTGCTGCAGCCAATTCATGAATTTCCTTTTTTATTACATTCTAATGTTGAAAATCAGCTAGGCTGCCAGAAACCTCTCCCAAGGAAAGCTCTACTGTTGACGATGTCGAGAGCTGCACCCGAGCTGAGGGCAGGTAATGAGTATTGCTGTATGAGGGGGATGCTGGGAAGAGAATCTCTTGCTGGTATAATTTTGGGATGTGTTTGAGGCTGAAGTAATTAAATTAATCCTAAATATCTAACTGCTCACTTACATCCCATGACTGCCTATTAATTAGTTACTCTTGTCTCCGGGGTATTTGGAGTACCAGGATACCTGAGCCGTAGGCACTCTGATCCTGTAAGTGTATCCTGCTCTGCTCTGCTCCCTGCGGTGCTTTCTCCGGAAGCCTTGGGGCCAGGCAGCTTCCTCATCCCATGCACAGCAGCAGGGTTTCCAGAGCTGGGCTGTGACATCTCTGGCAATGCCTCCTGCTGCTGCAGTGCCTGCAAGGCTCTATTTTATCCTTCTGTCTGCAGCTTTGCTCGCTCACAAAGGAGCTTGTACTGTACAGCGTGTCTCAGGCAGCCCAGCCAAACAAGTGACCCTTCAGCAGCCTTCAGTTCTTTGAGACCTGAACACCGGGGGGTGAGAGACTTCTGTTTGCTTTTCTGCCTGTTCTCAGTCAACCATTCATTCCATCTCTCCTGAAATCACTCAGCCAGCAGAACTCCTCCTGGCTTTGTGGGTGGGGAGGAAAGGAGCGGGGAGAAAGTTGGCTTTGGCTGCTCCACAGCTTTCCCCACTGGTGGTTTGGAGATGCTCATGTTTTGGGGTGCTAATGCTTTGTCTGACAGCTCCTGAACTGATCTCTGGGGTTGCATTAGGACTCTGGGACCGAGCTGTAAAGAAGAGGCTGCTAAATGCCACCCATTCTGCTGTCACTGACTGCTTCCAGTGGCCCCGGGCAAATTATTTAGCTCTTTCTTGCCTTAATTTACCTAATTCCTGCTTCTTGATATCTAGAGGTTCAGGTAATCTGTGTTGTACATTAAGGTAGCGGTGGTGAAGCTCTCTTTTCTTACAGCAAAGTAAACAGCAACACCCCTGTCTGCCATGTTTAGTGTGGCAGCTCACAGGTGAGGACTCACCCGTTTCAGCACGGTTGCTAGCAGGTGATATTGGTATAACCATCTTGTCTTGAAGTTAAACTATGTCATTTAGGCAAGTTTATCAGTTTGGTGCCCGTTGAAGCATATCCTTGGTGCATACTGTCTTCTGAATCATGGATTAGGCTTTATTGATGGGAGGGAGAGGACGAAGGCATGAGGAATGGAGATGGAAGCAGAGGAAGAGAAGACCAAATAAGGAATGACAGATGAGGAGATAGGCTCAGATTGTAGGTGGAGGTTGTGTGCCATAATCCATTGCACTTTCTTCTTTGTTTTTACTTCCTTCTCCTGCTACTTGTGCTGACATTTTGAGTTAATTTCTAAGAAAAGAAAAAAAAAAAACCCACAAACTGCTTTTGCTGCTTCAAAAGCAGGAAATCCTCATTAACTGCAGTGCAGCTTTATCAGCCCATTCTCACGCTGGCAGTCTGAGCTTTACCTCCTTTTTTCTTCTCAGAAAGAGAGCTGATGCATTGGAACAGGCTGCCCAGGGAAGTGGTGGAGTCACCATCCTTGGAGGTGTTTAAGAAAGGTCAAATGTGGTACTTAGGGATGTGTTTTAGTGGGTAATACCAGTGGTAGGTGGACAGTTGGACTAGAGGATCTTAGGGGTCTTTTCCAACCTTACTGATTCTGTGATTGAATTCCCCTTGCCATGTCCCAGCAGGTTGGTCAGCCTTTTGGTAACCTCTGGGAGCTGCAGGAGTGGCTGGAAAAGTCAAGGCTATGCTGGACAGAGTTGGAGCACTCCAGCAGCCTCTGGGCTCAGCAGCGTGGAGGTCTTTTGTCCCATGTCCGTGGCGAGTTCTTACGTCACCCAACAAAGTGTTAGTGTTCTCCTACTGGATTTGACAGAGGAAATTTATGTCTGGAAGAAGTCATAAAGAACCCCTTTCCCCACAGCTGACTTCCTAAATGACTTCTCTTTTCCCCTGCGTGACATTTTTTTGCCATTATACAGAACTATTTATATGAAGTGTCACAAATGCGTGATGAGAAAGACCACCTCACCACCCTTCTAACACTAAATCATCTTCGGGGCTGCAGGACTTGGTTTTGCTCTGTATCTTTTGTAAAAATTTCCTGTACTGCTCCCTCTGTATGCCATCAAATGTGGATAATGAATACTGCAGATCCTCCTTTTGTGTGCATGGAGGAGGAATGGGGATGTTTTTTCTGGGCAAGGATCATGAGGAGGTATTCCCCAGCTCTGTTCATGGGATCAGTGTTCAGCATTCTTCTGTATTTCAGCCCTACACTGTTGCCTTGATTGTTCTGAAATTACTTATCTGAAAGAGGGAGAGGTTCATTATGATTATTGGCTCTGAAATCACAGAATCACAGAACGGCCCAGGTTGGAAGGGACCTCAAGGATCACGAAGCTCCAACCCCCTGCTGCATGCAGGGCCACCAACCTCCCCATTTAATACCAGACCAGGCTGCCCATGGCCCCATCCAACCTGGCCTTGAGCACCTCCAGGGATGAGGCATACACAGCCTCTCTGGGCAGCTGTTCCAGCACCTCACCACTCTCTTGGTAAAGAACTTCTCCCTGATATCCAACCTAAATCCTCCCTTCTTCAACTTAAAACCATTTCCCCTTGTCCTGCCATTATCTACCCTTTCAAAGAGTTGACTGCCCTCCTGTTTGTAGGCTCCCTTTAGGTACTGAAAGGCTGCATTGAGGTCACTCTGCAGCCTTCTTTTCTCCAGGTTGAACAAGCCCAGCTCCCTCAGCCTGTCAAATTATCGCATTAAATATCTATGATTGGTATTCTTATTCTGATCTTGCAGTGTCCTGGGGTTTTCAGCAAGCAGAAGTGAATCTGGACACCTGCACTTTCTGTTATTGGGAGTGTGGTGCTTACCAACCTCCTTCAATGCCCCCTCTAGCAAAGAATGGGTTCAGGGCAATCCGTGGCGTGGATCCCATGGAACCTTGTGGCAGGGTGATAGCAACCACTGAGAGTTTTCTGTCCCTGAGATTAATATCATACTGTTTGAAATAAGCATTTGTAATTACTTCATAAAGAGATCTGTGAGTACAGCTAAGATAGACCTACCAGGAAGATGGACCAGGAACAGGTTTGGAGAATAATTTGAGGAACAAATGCATGTGGGATCAGGTGGTGTTTCTGCTTCTGTCTGTGCTGCCTGAAGTCCTTTGGAAAAAGGAAAACTTCTCCAGCATGGTGTGTCCTGCTTGTGTTGACAGCACAATTTTCACTCCATTACGAGATCCTGTTACAACGATAACTATACTTTTCCCTTCTGGCCTCTCTAGTATGGCCAAGGCAGTTTTCTCTTCCATCAGGCAGGGTGAAAGCTGATGTAGTGGTTACTGACAGTGTCGTGGGCTTTGATGAGCTGTGGCATAACTCGATCCTCCCTTAATGCAAAGCACAGGCAGTGTTGTAGTGATCAGCTGAAACAGGATCTCTGCACCCAGCAGAAACTGTAATGGAGATTGAAAGTGGGTGTTGGCGATGACACCAAAGAGAAGGGGGGAGGGGAGAGAGAGGGTTTGGGAAGGAGCCAGAAATCAGAATAAGGGCAGCGTTAGGTATGGGATGAGAAGTGCCTGCAGAAGGAATGAGGACAGGTGGCTGGAGGTGCCTGGTCAAGGGACGGTGACCTGTGCTTTCCATCCCTGTGGTCCTGTAGATGAAACTATTTCCACATTTGTCCTTAACAAATTAGGAATATGTGTCATGGGCAGCCTGGTCTGGTGGTTGGCAACCCTGCACATAGCAGGGGGTTGAAACCAGGTGATCATTGTGGTCCTTTTCAACCCAGGCTGTTCTCTGGTTCTGTGATATGCAGATGGAGCCAGGTGCTAGCTGCACCTTTGCATGCTCTCAGAAGTAAGCAAAGACCCTGCTTTCATCTCCCATATCTTCTCTAATTCTGTGCATTTGCAATTGCTTGACAAAAATACTCTGTTCTTTGTTGCCTTTCCAGCACCAAAATAAGCATGAAGGGATGAGCCAGACTATTGTCTGCGTTAAGCATTGATGATGCAAATTAAAAGCTACATTCAAGCTTTAGACGTTGCTTCCTGGGAAAAAGCTGTGACTTGGAAAGTGTATTAGGGCCACGTTTCATCTATATGGGACACTTCGAAAAATAAAATAATCAATTTGCAGAAGCAAGCTATTTAGTTCAGAGTCACTGGATTAGCACACTGTGAGCAAGGAAATACGTTTCCCACTCCAGCTGCCTGTGTAGATGCCTGGAGCTTTGTAAGGAAATTTTCCACAGTCTGATGCACGCATTGTAGAAATAAGGGCAAACTTTGCTGCTGCTCTGAAACGAACTTTTCCTTATTATTTGAATCTCTGACCAAAAAAATATGTCAAGGTTTGTGCCATCATGCCTGAGTCTTCTCTGAGCGATGCAAAGAGCTGCCAGCCCTTCTGTGAGCTCAGATTTCCTGAAGCTTTGCATGTTTTTAAAAGCAACAACAACAACAAAGTATTTCTAAGGTTGAAGTTGAAATGGTACAGCTTCCATCTGGGAACTGTTTTAGTTTTAATTTGGAAAAACATACTATAAAATGTCCCATAAAACCAGATTGTCCTTCCCAGTGTTACTGGCAAATGATTCTCATCAGCCTCTTCAGGCTCTCTGCTTTCATGTGTTCAAGCTCCGTGGTATGTTCAGGGAGAGAGTTACTGTGGTTTTCAATAGAGGGTCATACATAAATTCCCACAATGGATCACTTGGGGAAGATTAATACAAAGAATGTGTTAATAACAACGAATTGGAAGTCCTTGCAGATTTTGCAGGCTTGCTATGCACAGGTAGCTTAGTGACCATAAAGTTGCTGTCTGGTTTTGCTTGTAAATGGGATGTACTCAGAGGACTTCCTTATAGCTTGGGAAGCTGTAGACGAGCACAGATGCTCCCACCTTCCTGTGGAAGGGCAGTTGGCACACAGGTATTAGCCCTGGGCTAACAGGGCTGCAGACTCACCCTCCATCCTCTCTTGCTGTTGCCTTGCTGTGGGAGCTACAGGGCTGGGTGCCAGGAGCTCACCAGCTCGCCAGTAGCTTGCTGCTGTCCAAATGCATTGGTCAGTTTACTGGATGCCAGCTTTTGTTCCCCGATTTTGTTTTGCTGGTATTCATTGCAACTTCAGCTCCTCTCAGCACAACTGAGTTTGTGGTAGAGAGGCAGGACTTAACAGTATAAGAATTTACCAGGCCATTTTCCGAAGGGCAGCGCGGGCTTCCCAGGCTTTGATTTGATGTTCTTATTCCCGAGCCTCACAGAACCCATGCTTCTCCATCGCCCTCAGGAAGATCACTTGCTTGAGTCATTTCTGTTTGATGGGACCTCATGGAGACCCCTGCTGCCAAAATGAAGGAGCCCAAAGGACCAGCAGTGTCAGGCTGTATCTGCATCCTTCACAGAGCTCTCTGTCTCCTCGTTACATGCTGCTCTCAGTGCGTTCAGTTCAGCTGCCCCTGGGTTTGTGCAATGTGGGATTTCACGGGCTGTGGATATGGAGAGGCACATGTAGACAGCAGGGTGTCTGGGAGTGTCTCCCTGCTGTTTTTCATCAGCCCCTGAAATACCACAGGGTGTGCAACTGCTCCCCATCTCCGTTGTCCCAAGCTGTACGTGTTTCAGGGATTGCTGGAGACTCGAAGAAAACAAAATAACTGCTTTTGGGTAACATGAAATCCTGATTATGGAAATACTGTGTATCACAGCAAGCATTCATCTTCTGCTCGCTCGGAAACCCTGCTGTGAGGGATCCATGCATGAACACAAGGATGGTTAAAGAGAATTTTGCTTAAATGCACTTGTTAGAATGCTCATGTGAAACCGGTACCTTCGTGGCTAAAATCAATGGTTTTGCTTGCAAAGCAGCATCTGTGTGCTGAGTAGCTTTTGTGGATGAGCAAGATGTTGAGATCTTTATCCAAAGGAACATGTGTCCTTAATTAGACAGTGCAACAAAACAACACTGCAGATTACGGTAGGTAATGAGAGAAAGGAGATCAATGCAGATTTCATCTGGGAAAGGTAAACGGTGGCGTTCCTAAGCATCTTCCAGCCACTATTTCCCTGTGGGAATAGATGGCTGTTGGTGTAAAACCTCTCTGCTGTCTGGCCAGCAGTGGGGGCTGATGGAAATAGTCATTATTAAAAGCCTGCCAGGTGCTCTGTGTTTGAAAACCTTATTTGCAGTCGCTTCTATTTTGTCAAACTTCGCTTCGGAGAGTTGTCTGCAAAGGGATGTGCTACTTGGGAGTGCTCCAGTGAAAACAACTCAGCTGTTGTGGAGAACGAGGCTGAGAAAATACACAGTTCTTACACTGAAAAAAATAAAACTGAAAGCACACTGACCATTTTTTCCCTTCTAGGCTGCCTTGCCCCCGCTCTTGGGAGCAATGACTTGATGTTTGGCAGATGTCTCTTTTGCAGTTCCCATGCAAATCCACCAAAGTTGAGCCAATTTGGAAATGTGCTGGGGAACAGGGGCAGGGAGTTGGAGCGGGAGAGAGAAAAGCTGTGTTGCTTAAGCATCGCTGAATGCCTCCCTCGAGCTGGATCCTCTCCTTGCTGCTGTTACAGTGCATGTGATTTTGGGAAGCTGCTGGAAGCGCACTGCGGGGGTATCGTTCTCAGAGCACTGTGTGCTTCTTGGAGACCCTGTATCTTGTTGTGCAAGGTTAGTGGGGCTTGTGCTCTGTGTGCATGTGTGTATGTGACAATACGTATGTACATATAGTTGTGTGTTAGCAGTAAAATGGATATCTGTATGTGGGTATATTGAGGTCTGAAGCATCTCTAGGTTAGCAGAAGCTGCCGTTCCCAGTCCCTCCCTACCTCTGAGCCTCACGTATAAGGCTGAGAGAACCCTCTTCTCAAAATCTAATGCTTAGATTGGCCAGTTTTCTAAGTTCATTCTGACTGATGGTCAGTAGACAATCAGATTTATTTTTAAGGATGACTTTTCCCACTTAATTCCTTTTTTCTTGGTGAAGAGAAATGGGCTGTAATACGTTGTGCTTTCTGTGAACCTGTGGCATATCACAGCTGTGAACAAGTTCAGCGTTGGGTGGCTGGGCTGTGTTAGAGCTGTTGAAGGCAGTGGAAGCCCTCATCTCTGCTCATTTCTTCACCAGTATGAGAAATAAAAGTCAGATAAAGGCTGCGATGAAGCTGCAGCACTGCAAATGTGATCGCAGTAGTCCATACTAAGTTTGAACGTAGTAATTCGTAGTAATAATTTCATCCTGCCTATTCTGATGATTTTCATCAAGCGCGGAATTGGTGCTGAGAAAATCTGTGGGCTTCAGAAAACCGATGGAGTCATAAATCATTATCAGAATGTGATAAACGGCTTGGAGTAATCCAGATGACTTTATGAACCACCTTCCCACAAGTCGGGTGTGAAGCACTCCAGCACGGAGGCTTTGCCTGGAGAGATGTCAGCACTGGGAAGAGGTTTGGGGCTTTTCCCAGCCCACCAGCCTGCTCGAGTTCCCAGAGTGACGGTGCAGTAATGAGTAATGCCATCTATGGGTGTGCAGCTAGGGGATAGGAAAAAAAGGATGTTTTTACTTCCTGAAGCTGCTTCCACAGGGATACTGGTGAAGTAGTTTATATAGCTGTGATATCCGTACTTTTAAAATAGACGTGGGAAAAACTAAAGAACATGTGCAAAGAGCAGCAGGGCAGCGGAGGAGGGGGATAAATGTCTGGACTTGAACTTCTTAAATCTCCCACTGTGTCAAGAGCAAACTAAACCAAACTTCTTTGCTTGGGGAGAGAGTACTGGGTACTGCCAGGTCTGCTGGAGGTGGTGAGAAGTTTGAGTGGTTCAGAGTGGGAGGTCAGGAGATAGGCACTGCTGTGATGGATCATTGGAGGAAGTGACCAGGAGGGGATGGATTCTGTCTCTCTGGACCAAGCCTCAGTGCATCTTTGGAGGTCCTGTGACTAAAAGGAGGTATTTGGGTTCACTGGGAGATGCGCAGCCGCACGCTTTATCTGTGTGGATGCAGAGATGCTGAGTCTGTTCTGCTCATGCAGAAAGCCCGTGGCATGGTCACAAAGGAAGGCATGGGATGTGTCAGTCCGGTGTCACAACACAGGCCATGTCAGGCAGTGGCTTCTGAACAGCTTGTGCCAGTACAGTTCTGCACAGAGACACTGCAAAGGCAGTTTCTGTTCCCCTTTCCTGGGGGCAAAATCCCTTAGCAGCGTTTCTGCTGTGAAAGCAAAACGCCGTAGTGAGAGTGGTTTTGAGCAGGAGAATGCTGGAAGTTCTTGCTTGGACTGCTTCCTTTTGAATAAATTTCCACAGCTGATGGGAAGCTTAGGAAATGTTCTCAAAGGGAAGTGCTGCTCCTTCCATGTGCTTTGCTGCATTATCTGTCTGCAGCGCAGGGAAGGACTTCTGTGCTGGAACAGGCTCTAATGTGCCTCTTGCTTTTCTTTGAAGCAGCTAATTTACCCCTGCTGAGCATCCCTCTGCTTGCATGCTAATTCTTCATGCCACCCAACTGCTCTAATGTGAAAACGATGTGTAATATCTCCAACAGGGGGTTAGATGACTTTGGGTAAAGTAGCAACAAGCCAACCACAGAGGACCTTCATTAGAAGGTCCAATATTTATCCCCAAATGTCTTCTTGAGCATAAGCAGTACGTGCAAAATGGCTTCTATCTGAAGGTTCTTTTCTCCTGTGTTACAAAAGATTTTGTCCTTGGCTATGTTTTTCTTCTGCAAAAGGAAATCCTGACAGTGTTTTGCTCCTTATCCACCTTATTGCTGCATTGAGCATCCTTGTGCACGTGTCCTTTTCTTGTACCAAGCCCCACTCTATGCAAAGCTCTCATCCTGGCAGCTCAATTGGCTGACTTGAGCACGTGGAAGGACTTCAGGGATTCTTTAGAGGAGGTCTTTGTCAGTGTGGGATTTCAGTGGTCATTACTGTCACTTGGTCATCTAAAGGCACATGATCAAGAGTTGTCTCTGTGCCTCATCGTCATTCTGGCATAACAACAGGCACCCCCAATGGTCCCTCATTTCTAGCTCTATCCTACACATTCTTTTCCAGAGTATTAATATGCCGAGTAGTCTGTGTGCTCAAACGAGGCATAAACAATTCAGACAGCAAATGCTATAGAGCAAGTGTAGTTAATGGACCCAGGTGGTTGTGTTGCCAGCTTTATGTGACGTTGCCTGCATTAGCCTGGAAAAGTTTCAGCTTTTAAATATCAAAGGGCTCTATTTAATGTTTTGCATTGTCCAAACTTCCACTGGACTTCAGCATCCCCTTAAAAGCATTTAGTACAGCAGAAGCTGGAGGATTTGCTGTAGGTTCAACAGGAATATTCATCTACCCGAGTGCAGGAGAATGGGCTTAAATAACCATGCTGAAAGCAGGTTTTAGATGCATAATAGCGTGTGGGACAATGTGGAAAATAACGATGGTACAGGCAGGTGAGTGAGATAAAAAAGCAGCGTGGATGGAAGCCTTGAAGGAAAAGAAAATAGGGAAGCAAGTGGATGTAATTGTCAGGAGAGGATGAGATGAAAGCAGACTGTGATGGTTTTGGTACTGAAGGGTGAAAGTAAAAGCTTTTCAGTGGATACTGAAAGGAGAAGTGGAAAAAAAATGGTCACATTTAGCAAGCTGCAGAAGGGAGGAGGTCAGAGGAGAGGTCTGATACATCCAAATATTCCACAACGCCATTAGGTTTCTGGCTTTGCTTTCCCTAGCTCCTGGTAGGCACATTGCTCACTGCCACCCAGGACTCCAAATTCTCCATCCTCAGTTCCTGCTGGATGGAAGGTGAGCTCAGCTGGGTCTGCATCTGAGGTGCTGGGTTTAATTTCCAGAAGGATGTGGATCTTCCTTGTTTACGTTGGAGTTTTCCCACCTCCAACACCTGTTATAATCACGAAATCTTAAAGGCTGTAAAAGACCTCTGAGATCCCCAGGCCCAACCCCCACCCACCCCACCATGCCCACTGCCCACGTCCCTCAGTGCCACATCCCCACAGTTCTGGAACACCTCCAGGGACGGTGACCCCACCACCTCCCTGGGCAGCTGTGCCACTGCAGCACTGCTCTTTCAGAAAGTAATTTTTTCCTGATATCCAGCCTGGTCCAACGTACTCAATGACTTAGCTTTGCCCTAAGCAGCCATACTCTTTTTTTACTTTTCCAAGTGATTCTTACATGTGCATAAGCTCACTGGAGCTCCTTCTCTGCAGCAGAGAGAGCTGCCTTCCTCCCGTGGACAGCAGTGATCAGGAGCCAGGTTAAGTCTGACAGCGGTGTGGGCAGCAGATGTTGGTGAGCACTGTCTGTGTGGTGTGTGCCATTCTCCTCCATCTGTGCCAAATGCAGCCCTGTTTGCTTAACAAAATGAATGAGAATTAAAGACTGAAATGCAATTTAATTCGTGTGTATTTTTTTTTAACACTAGAAACTTGTGTTTCAAGGAATGGAGGGACCCTTATCCATTAAGTATATAATTCTATGCAGATTGCTGTTGTCTTCAAAGACCTTTAGGAGCTCCAGCTCACCGAAGGCCAACACATCAAAGAAGTGTCTGTGGGACTTGGAGTACAGACATGCAATGTACAGATGGCACAGGCGTTCACGAGGCTCTGAGCCCATAGATAAGGAGCAGATACTGCATTACTGAGGCACCATCTGACAGCTGCCTCCTTGTAGGTGACTCTTTGCATCAAAGGTGACCTGAAGCACTTACTTTTAATGCAGTAAAAAAGAGCTCCCAGGCTTAAAAGTGACAAAATCCCACGTCTGGTTGCAAGAGCCATCTCTGCTTAAAAAGCCTGTGCTTCACAAAGCACGTTCTGTTTGTTCCCACAGACTTAAAGGCATGCTTGCCTGGCACAGTGGCATCTTCAGCTCTCACTCTGGGCAACATAGAGCTCTCTTGGTGCAGTGTCTGCACATGCAGAGGGTGACGTGGAGAGACCTGACAACAAGCCATTTTGCAATAGAGCAGGCAGCAGCGTTGTGGTTGGGGTCAGGGTTAGGGGGTTGGGTGGTTTCGTCTTGGAGTTGCTGAGACTGTTGGTGTGGGAATTTCTTGTGGTTGAAAACTGTGCTGAAGCTTCTGTCTCTGCAGGTCAAATAAATTACCAGTAGAACATCAGCTCCTGCAGGAAACTTCACCTTCATAACAGGGACACTTTGGAAGCACCAAATAAAGCTGCCTTTTGCCCTAGGATACATAGGTTGGGCTCTTGCTTCAGCTCAGTGGTTTAATTGAGATCTGCAGACAGCAAGGCTGCCTCTGCCCGTGCCCCAGGCAAGCAGTGACCTGGGTTCAGCTGCCTTCTGTCTTCTTCTGAGTCAGGATTCAGTGGTCCTTCTGCTCTCCCTCAAGATACTGTGCTCTTCCCTGTTCCAGGTTAGTTCTCATTCTGGGATGTAGCAGCGGGTGCTGTGCCAGGCAGGCAGCCAGGAGACATTGGATCAGCGTGATGTGCTCTGCCCAGCAGAGCTGGATGGGAGTGAAGATCAGCATCCCTTCCAGCTCCAAGCACTTCAGGTGGTGCACAGCAACAAGTTGAAGGGATAACTGATGCAAATTAAGTCATTTTTTGATTGTCAGTAGAGAAGAGTCCAGCAGAACCCCCACATGGTGCCTGGACAAAAAGCAGCTGCCTGCTGTCTGGGGAATCTTGAAAGCATTTCTACTTGTGCCAGTGCTGTTTGAGTCTTTCTTGGCCTGGGTCTGAGCCAGTCATGCTGTATTCCAGCCCTCTGCCCTCTCCTCTTGAGACTGACACTCAGGGAAGTGGCATTACCTGCACCTGAGTGATAGGGCAGTAGTGGGCAGGACACACCAAACCCAATTACAGCCTGTTCCATCCCTCTGCAGTCCATTCAATGCAGAGCCCATCACACCACTCGGCAGATCCCACACTTCATTTTCAGCCTAGGGGAGGTGAAGTCAGCTGTGTTACCGTGTCACAGATGTGTGCATGGCTGCAGAAATCACTGTTTCCCATGAGCTGTGGAACCACCACCCTTCTGTCAGGCGCGAGTAACATCTCAGAAGGCACATCCCCATAGGGAGCACTTTGGTAGCAATCTGCAGTTGTTG
This sequence comes from Gallus gallus, assembly GCF_016699485.2. NCBI lineage: Eukaryota > Metazoa > Chordata > Aves > Galliformes > Phasianidae > Gallus > Gallus gallus. The sequence goes on from NC_052534.1 coordinate 105,769,704, forward strand.
ACTCTTGTTCTGCTGGTCCAGCCAGTGCTGTAAAGGCTGCTGGTTGCATTTATTTATTTGTTATTAAATGGCAGCTTGCTAAGGGCCAGATACTGTTGCGACAGTACCTCTCGAGTCCTGCTTGAATCACTCCGAGAAGCCAAGCAATAAAAGAGCTTGAGTAAAATGTATCCCACAATGTCCTTCACTTCTGCTGACAACTGCAGTTTGAATTCCTGATGCAACCTTTTAGCATAGTTAGCTTGTAAGAACTAATAAAAAATAAAATGTAGCCGTAACAGCTCCTTGCCACTGCATCTCTGATGGAGACTAGGGAGAGAAACAGCCTTTCTTTCAGGGTGAGCTGGTGGTAGTGTAATATTGCTGCTGTTAATGTTGTACTGTCACCGCTGCCATTAATGTATCTTGTAATTTTTACATTGTGTAGTATGCAGAGTTTGTTAGAGAAGAGGCATTGCTCTTTTTGCCAGGTGTTGTTCATCCCATGAGCACCTTCGTGTTAGAATCACGCTTGAAAGACTCAGGAGAGTGATTAGCGTGGATGATGCAAGTTTGAGCATCCCACTGAGCAGTGGGTTAAAAGGTGCTTGCAATTTGGCCTCATTCTTAAGTAGTTTGCCCCACGAGCTGTGTGTCTTGAGTTTCACGGGCCCAGAATAGACAATGCCTTAAAGAATTAACCAATATAGGTTTTTATTTTGTGAACTGTGTGTGTTCAAAGCTTGCACTAAAGCCTTGCCAGCTAGCACAGTGTGCACATGCTGGGTTTGTGTCCTGTTGCTCATGGATTTTGCAGGACTTGTTGAAATAAAATCCTCGGCTGTGGCTGTTGAGTAACACCATCACTTGTGGTTTCTGAGGAACTCTGGAAGGAGCTTTGAGTTCTGGGAGGAGCTGGGATTGGAGTGGCCATGGCTATTAGTTCCTGTTTCTGCAGACATCTTGTAGCCTTTTGCAGATGGAAACATGCCATCCCTTGCAGCTTGCAAGAGAGAAGAGCTCCCTTTGCAGCGTGTTTACTTCTTCTCAACTCAGAGATGCAGGAGCTCGGGAAGCATTTTGCCAGCTGAACTGAAGAGGATGGAGGAGCTTTTATAGGCAGCTGCCAACTTCGGTGCCAGAGCCCAGCAGCAGCCACCAAAGCTCCATTCTTGTCCCTGACAGCTGAGCTTAGGCGGTGAGCATGGAACGCGTTAGTAACAGTAAGGGTGGGAAGAGGGAGACTTGGGACGTGCCGCTTGTGCTGGCTGCCAGAGCTGTGTAGGAGTATGAAGGCAGGATGGGGATGGCCCTGATCCACAGCACTTATGTTCTGAAACAAAAGGGAATGCCACATGCAGCAGAGACGTCGGCTGCTGAGCAGCAGTCCTGCACCCTCAAGCTTCAGTTAGCAAAAGGTACTTTGTTTTGGTTCGGTTTTCTGTATGTTTAAATGATTATTTGCAGCTGAAGTGTGTCTGGAGTGGGTTTTGAACTAGGGAAAAAGGATGAGGAATTACTGGGAGTTACTGGGTTGAATCTGGATCTGATGGTAGAGTTCCTGGGGTGTCGTGGAACAGGGCAGGGGACTTGTGGTGCTCCCCTTGGCACTGACGGAGTGAAGTAGCTGCCTTTTTTTGGTGGGAAATAGTTGAGTGTGTGTACTACAGAGCTGTCGGCTGCCAAGTGCTGTTGTGGAAGAGTTTTATGTTAAGGGAGCTGAGAACACATGGGATATTAGGAACAGTTTCTTCTCTGAAAGAGTAATAATGCATTGGCACAGGCTGCCCGGGGTGGTGGTGGAGTCACCATCCCTGTAGGTGTTCGCTGCAAGCTGGCTTTGTGCTGATGGAGCGCAGAGCTGGTGACCTTCATCTCCTGCCATTAGCTATGAAAGACTTGAAATATCCCTCCTTTCTTGTTCAGAGCCTGGTATTTGTGAAATGTGCTGGTCACTTCTCACTGCGCTTCTGGGGCCGTTCCTCCTGACCTGGGGCATTGTGGCACCCAAGGTGTCCCTTGCTGTATGCCTGTTGCCTCCAGCCCAGTTCAGCTCCATGGGAGCATTGGTCCTTCACAAATCTCTTCTGGAATGCATGTTTTTAGCCAACATGCTAATAGGCAGCATCTCTTTGCACAATGCCTCTAGGCAATGGGTAATGTGTTTCTTAAGTACATATGGTTCTGTTTGTTTTTTGTATTAAAGAGGAGAAGCACCCTTGAGATCAACACTAAGAGAAAGAAGAAAAGTAGTGAAGGATTGATGTGTGATGCAGGACAGCTCTGAGCCAAGAAGCAGTGCAGAAGGTAAGGCACACCCAAGCTCTGCAGTACTGATCTGCTCCACACCTTCCATGAAACTGGTGCTCTTCTTCTGCATTTTAACCAGCTACCAAAACATCTCTGTGATTTTCCAGCACTGTTTTCCCTTCTCACCATACACGTTACAGTAATGGTAACAGATGGGAAAAGCTGGACAGCACCAATATGGTGTCACTCACAGAATCTGAGTCAAGCCCTTTATGTGCTTGGCCACCCACTCTTTCATTTAATCACTTGCAATTTGCTGAAAGCCCTAGCCAACTTCACTTGGCAGAGCTGCAGGTGAAGAAGTGATGTTTCACAAGATTCTGATTTCGGCTGTTTAAATTCTGTTTTTTTAAAGAAGCACTGATAGTCATGAACGGGCTGAGCTTGCTTGTGTGCTGAGGATCCCAATCCTGGCACACAGCTCTGCAGGGAGGTTGGGCTCTGAAATGATGTGCGTGATCTGCACATTTCTCTTCTTACCTCTAAAAACTTCATAGCCTAGGTAGGCTCGCCATGTAGGGATTAGTCCATGGGCTGCTGATGCACAGCTACCATGGGGGTGTGTGATTGACAGGGGAGCACGGGCAATCTCACTGCAGAGGCTGGAGGCTGCTGCCAGCAGCACATTTCTTCTTCCCCAACTCTCCTATCACTCCTGTAAGGAAGCCAGAGGATGGGAATTGTTCATCACTGAGCTCTGAAGTACTGATGAAACTGCTGATGAATCTGGGCTTGAACCAGGAGCCAAAGGCACAAGGGCACTACAGGGCTGTTGTATCCCAGGCAAATCTATTGAGGCAGCAGGGGTTTTGTGGTGCAAATAGCACATGAGTTGTTACTGGGAACGCAGTTATTTAAGGCTGCCAGATCCAACTCCTGCTCTTAGGAAAGCTTGGATGAAATGTAATGGTCTGTGACACAGCAAGAAGCAGACTGGGTGCTCTTGGGGTCCCATCTGCCCTCAAACTCTAATAATCTCTGAGAAATCACAGCTGCATCTCTGATGATGCATGACCAGTTCGAGCCCCTGTTTTGACTTGCTGTCCACAGAGTTCTGCAGGAGTGCTGTGTCCTTGTGTTGAGTTCAGAGCATCTGCTCCACATGTACATGGGTTGAACTGCTTCCAGCAGACTTAGCAACTGTGCTGATGACTTCCTCCAGGAAATCCAGTCATGCAGGTAGCGTTTAGCTTACAGGATCATGGCAATCAAGCCATAATGACACTCCTGTAAGTTGTCTTTTTTCTTCCATTTTTTCCATTTTTGGTTTTTGGTTTATTTTTGAACCTATTAACTAACTTCGTATCCCCAGCTGAAAATCTGTACATCTAGGGGATTTTTTTCTGCCTTGTTTGAGTGAAAGAGTAAATCCTTTTTGATTTATTCCAGAACAGCCCCCGAGCTCAGCTCCTGTGAGAGCCTGCTGACTTGGAGTTCAAAAGATCTCACTTCTTTGAGGAAGGCTGTGGTCTTCCATCTTGCCTCAAAGTTAAGCTGAAAGAGAAAATTCCTTTTTTTTTCTTTTTCCTTTAGAAGGAGAGAAAATAAGCATGCTGTGCAAGGGAATCAGTTATACCTGCAGCAGAAGAGAATGCCAACATGCAGGATTTCAGGTTAAAATCTGGTTGTTAGCGTAGGCTTTATTTTCAAGCACCTAGCATGTTGTTCAGTAAGTGTTTTGTTGAGATAAAGACTTCCTTTTAACAGTGCTGTCGACTGGCTGAGATCCAGCCTGTGATCCTTCATTAAAACATCTTTGGTATTGAAACCCCTGCATTATAGTGGTGGCTAGAAATGGAAGTTCTAGCTCTAATTTCCTGCAGAGCTGCTGATACAAGGCTTGGGCTGAGTTCTGCACACACTGACTTCCAAATTTCATCTTTACACTGAGTTTCACTGCAAGCAAGAGTGCTGCTCACAGTCATAACCTTGTTGCCTTGTTAATACTTGTAGGAGAAAACACTAAAAGGCCGAGGATGTCATCAGGTCTAACATCTCTCCTAGTCTCTGCATTGTTTATCTTGCTGCTCTGTTGTAGGTCTCTGGAGGTGAAAGCTGAGCTGCCCAAACATGAGCCCTAACACACACGTGCTGGGTAGTACAGGCTTCTCTTAAATATGCTTTCTGATGCTTGGCTTCTAACGTCATCCTATGGAGCAATATCAGTTACAGCCAGCAGTTATTTGTATCAGTTGATGTCTTCACATAGCACAGGGACTGGGAGGGGTAGGTACCTTCAGATGCCTCCTATGCTGGACAGTGGCTATGAATATGAAGAGTGATGACCCGTGCTGATGATGAGCTGTGCACCTTGAGAGGAGGTGCAGACAGCTATTTGTGGTGTGTATATATACGTACGGGTAGTGCAAAGTAAGTATGTGAGAGCTATTATGTGCTAGCTGTTTCCTGTCGGGCCCTTCCAGTGTATATTTATGTGGTTGTTGCTACAGCTGTGTGTTTTGAAGGGCAGGGGTAATAGATGGAAGATCTTTAATCTATGTGGACCTTGCCTTTAAAAAAAACCCAACATCCTGAGCAAGGTGACCTTGGCTCTGCCTCTAACATGTGCAGCCAGCAGTGGAGGGGGAGCCGGTGCTGAGCAGTGCAGCAAAGGCTGGATGTCAGCAGAAGATAACACAGCTTGGGTTGGTCTGGGGTTTAAGTGCAAGTGAGGGGAGAAAAACAGCTTTCTTGCCTGCCTCCAAGAGCACAGTGATTTGCTGGTTTGGGCCAGAGCAACAGCTAAGCCGATCCTTGCAGGCACGGAGGAAGTCTTGCGTGATGCTTTTCAAGCCATTCTTATCAAACCTAACATTTTCAGAAACTATTTCCAGGTTCTGTAGTGTGTGGAAGGTAGGAGTGTGTGTGAAAGCACTGTGGTGGTTCTTCTCCCTTTTCAGGAGAAATGCATCTCAAAAGCCAGCTGCATTTGCAGTCACTTTCTGGCATGTCAACATACAGTAAATCTGCTCAGCTCGGGTCACGATACAAGGACAGGCAATAGGCTGACTTGCTCCTTTAGTGCTGTCACCACTTCTCCTGCTCTCACTTCAGCAGAGAAAAACCACACATCGACTTTCTCCCACAGACCCGTGGTAGGAGCCAGCAGAAGTAGGAGAATGTTTTTTTTCCCAAATCTAATTTGAAACACGATGACTGGACCGTTCTTAAACAGCTTCCAACTTAACAATAAAGAAACTTCACCGAGTGCTTGGCAGGAGCCTCTGGATGTAATTTAGATCATAATCAGATGCATTAACACATTTTATATGGATCTCGTGGGGGCCAAGAAGACGAGGTGTGCTGGGTAATTTCTTTCCAGATTTCTTTACCTGATTGTTTATTACTCTCGGGGACTTCATTTGTGGTCCAAATGTCACCAGCAGAATCCTACTGCTTTATGTGGCTGCATTTAGAGCAGCTATGAGCGAGGCTTCAGATCACCTCATTGGCATTATCATCACTCTTTCCATCGAAGGGAGGGTGGGGGAAACACGGGGGAAGTGAGGGAGGCAGGGGAACAAAAGCAGGGACCCAGCTCTGCAGATTGCTGACCCTGAGCTCGGTGGGAGGGAAGGGAGAGTGCTGAAGGAGCAGCGTGCCTCTTGCTGAGCGCTGTCATGAAAGCCGCACGCGGGAAGCTCCCTCCCCACCTTTACACCGTAGCTGTTAGACATAAGTAGCTCCAATTTTATAAAGCTTCTGAAAGCTTTTCAGCAGTCTGTGCAAAGAAACAATCATATATCATTCACGTTGCTTCATTGTTTTGTCAGGAATCCACCCATGCCAAAAGCATCTTTGTTGTGAAATCTTGCCTTTGACAGAAAATTCTGTTGCTGCTTTGATAAACGATGTTTTGCGTTCCTTTCTGCTCTGTTGGTTCGTATTATACTCTCAAGAGGTGGGAAGTGAAGTTCCTTGACACTTCAGCGTCTCCTTTGTACATCTTCCCACGTATTTCATGGGTATGTATTTATTGTTAAGAGACGCACTGGTGTGGGTGCAGTACCAGGTGGCACATTCAAACCCACATAGCCCCTCTTCCCCCTTTTCTCCAGTGATAGTGGGAAGTGGGGCTTGGTTGTAGAGTGCTAAGCCATGGCAGTGACAGTTGACCTCTCCTGGCTGAAAGGCCTCAGGGTTTTGCTGCTGGAGTGCTGTGGCACAGTGCAGAACACACAGGCAAACTGCACCTGACAAGAAGCCCGTGCCCAAAACAGGCTTGGGTGCAGGGGATCCCTTGGAAGTTAGAGGGAGAGCACTGATGTCTGTTGGGCTGGCTCCCTATTTTTTTGTTGTTGTTTCTTTAGTACTTGTTTATCAATAACATTTTTGCCAGGAAATGATGATGCTCAGCATCCCAGATTAGCTGAGATCTTAAAGACACTTTTCCAATTGAACAAAATTGTGATGAAGAGTTGAATATCCCTAAAAACTGGAGAGAAGGGAGTCTCTCCCAGGAACATCTGCGTTTCCCTGGGTTTTCCAGCTAAGTACTGGGCAAGGACATTACTTGCAGGATATCCTGCCCCGCGGTATAGAAGTTAGAGTGGTTGGGCTCTCTCGAATGAACCCCTTCCCTCCATCCCTTGCTTTGAATCATAAGAGCTTCCACAAAGGCAGACTGATACGAGCCTCAAAGGGTTTGTGCAGCAGGGCAGGCAGGCGTGCATCAAAGGCAGAAAATACCCCTAGTCCTTGACTACTTATAGGCAGCTGACATGCAGGCTCCTTGCTTCCAGAGCCCAAGTTACTCACTGTGACTGATGTATTCTCCTTAGGTCTGGAGCACACAGTGACCAACTTGTTCCTACAAGTGCAGGGTGATGGGTTCAGCTGACACAGCTTACAGATCTGCTTGTGCTGGGCTTTAGCTGAGCACGGATGTGCTCTCTTGGTTGGGCTGCAGAAGGGGATCTGAGCTTGCTGGGGTGATGAAGGAAAATGTGTGCTTTGTTTTCCACTTTCTTAAGATCTCCTTGAGCTGGACTTAAGAATTATTGATTTTCAACCTTTGTACCAGAACACTATGACTGTTCAAACAATTGCTCCGCTGAAACTATTGGATTACCTCTCGCTAAAGCATAATTTGATTTGGTTTGCTGTTTTGTCAAGGCTCTGAAGATAATAGCTTGCTTTAGCCTTTCATCTCCAGATAGCATGGAAGAAACTGCTGTCGGGGGGGGGCTGCACTGCTGCGAGTTGGCTTGTTTGGCACAGGGCCTATATGGTCTTTGCTTGCCTTTTTCCTTCATGTCCTGCACGTACTGCCTAGCTGGGTAAGATTTGTTTGTTTGAAGGCATGCTAGGTGCTGATCTGCTTGTGCTAGAGCACAGCTTCTGTATTCTGTTGCACAGTTTGGGTAGCACCCTGGCGTTCAGGCCTCACATCTGGGGAAAAAAAAAACCTGGGGAGGTTCATCAGTAGTTTGGAACTTTGTTAAATTCTGGAATATAAGGTAGTTTTCTGCTATGTGGTTTGCTTGTAAGGCATGGCTGGTCCTCCTGTATGGTAAGAAGAGCAGAACTACTGACCAGGGGGCCTGGAGGAATTTAGGTTCTGTAGCCTAATTTCAAGTGAATATACTCTGCATGTCTGTGGGATGCTGCTCAAGTGTCCTGGGGAAGGGCACGGCCTTAAATAAGGCAGAATGGGAAACTCTTCTGATGAATGGGAATGGAAAAAAAAGAGCATTTTGTATCTGTATCAGGCAGTAGGATGCTGGCTGTTGTGTACGTGTGTGACTGCCCTCCACTGGTTGAAATTAAGATGACCTTCCTTTATTGGAGCCTTTTTTTTTTTTTCCCCTAAGGTTAATGTGTATCTTCAGATTTAGTTTGGAGGGAGGTTAGGAGCATTTGAGATGCATGCAGGGCTGGGTCATCCAGAAGTGGTCACTGTTACCAATCACTCAGGATCTCAGGATCTGCAAAGTCACCCTGGGCAAGAGGGAGCTTTGAGCTGGTGAAGCAGGAGGCTTGTCCAGTGTGAGAGCATCCACAGAAGCAGAACCTTCACCAAACATGGCCAGAGATTGCAGAGAGGAGCAGGTGCTTGCAGTGAGGTAGCCAGAACTTCCAGAGGGTGTAAGCAGCTTGTGTTGCTGTAAGACATGGCACTGAGCAATGTCATCAAGGTCTGGCAACCTGTGGGACGCTCTCGCCTCAAAGTGAGCAGCACACCTCTTGCCTCATGGTCCATTGAGTAGAGTAGGCTTGAGTTATATATCAGGCTAGGAATTTTGTGGAAGTGTTAACTGCAAAAGTTGTTTTGTGGAAGTATTAACTTAAGTTGAAGGAGGGAAGATTTAGGTTGGATGTCAGGAGGAAGTCCTTTGGTATGAGAGTGGTGAGGTGCTGGAACGGGCTGCCCAGAGGTTTTGGATGCCCCATCCCTGGAGGTGTTCAAGGCCAGGTTGGATGGGGCCCTGAGCAGCCTGGGCTGGTATTAAATATGGAGGTTGGTGGCCCTGCCTGCGGTGGGAGTGTTGGACTTTACCAGCACTTAAATGGCTGTTCCAATCAAGCAGTGGAGGTTTTGAGAACTTTAGGGAAGAGCATCCGGCACTGGGCTGTCCACCCTGGAGCTTTCTGAATGTGTGTGCTAGGAGCTGTATCAATCTTTGTCTTCTGTGGATTTTGGTTAGACATCTGATAGAGTAAGCTGAAAGGAAAATTAATCTGAAAAAACAGCTTTAGACTTTAGTCAAACTCAATAGTTGTGCTTTCCAATGGGAACAGAAGAACTGATTTCCCTGTTTTCCTTTCAGGATCCAGAAGTGAGTTTTGAGAAGGATAAAGCATTTTTTTTTTTTTTAAGAGAATAAAAATCCTACTATCACCTTGAATTCAAAGGCAGAGACTGAGCCATTGTTTTTCTGTCCTGCTGAAGCAACCAGAAGGAATCCAATCTGGGATGCGCACACCTTGTGTACATCTCTGTGCTGGGTGCATGAAGGGATATGGGGAAATGATGATGTAGTGGTTGAAAGGAGAGATGGGAGCAGAGGAACCCTTGAAATGTCCTTCAGAGTTGACCCAGCCCATTTAAGCTCAGTGTGTTTCTGTCACAGATGCATATCACCTCCTACAGGTATTAAGTCTTATGACACCACTGAAGCACCTTGAGTTTTAATATGAAAGTGGTGTTTGTGTCTTAACTGACCGTGTGCATTCTTCTGTTAACCTATAGGGAGATGGAGGAGACTTCCTCCCATCCCCAGGTCACCAAATTATAATAAAGAGTTTCTTTATTTGTTTGGGTTTTTTTAACTATGCATTGGAGATTTATCCATTTCAGATACCTCCGGAAATGACTTCTGACTTCTCTTTGACATTTCTCTAAATCGTAGAACAAAGCAGACTGGGAGGGATCTCTGGAGGTCTCTAATCCAGTGTCAAAGTGAAGCTGACTGTGAAGGTAGGTGAGGTTGCTTGAGGCGTTGTCTAGTTGAGGTTTGACCCTTGCTGGACCTGGAGGGTTGGCCACCTTTCAGGCTCCTGTTCCAGTGATTTGGTTTTGCCCTGTCTACCCATTTCTCGGGAGGCCGTGGCAAATACCTTGCTGAAGGTCAAGGTGATCAATACCATCTCCTCTCACCTATCAAGCAGATTGCTTTGTTGTATGGGGCCAGTGAATTGGTGAGGTACACTTTGCCCATATACATCTGTACTGTTCCCAGCTCCCCTTTCCGGCTGTGGAAAGGACTTCCAGGAGGATTCGTTCCATCCATCGTTGTCCACAGGCTTTTGCTTCCATGTAGGGGCTGGGCGAGGTCAGTACAGCCATTCCAGCTTCATTGCCAACCTCTTCATTCCTACAGATATTCTCCAGAGCAAACTTTTCTCGTCACAGTTAATGCTTGGAAACTTGCTGCAGATAACTTAGGCTTCATCTTGACCTAGCTGCTCCAAGGCTTTCATTGCCTGAGCTAATACAGCCTTTACAATTGCTTAGAGACACTTAAGTTGTTAGTGTGTTTGAATAAAGAGATTAATTTCAGTCATCCCACTTCTAAGACAATACTTTCCAATTTTGACAAAGTCATGCTTTCCATGCGAGGTGCAAATAAGCTCTGCAAACCAGTTAACTTAAGTGTACTGTAAGTCCTGGTGAGGAGTGCTGAGCTCTCCTGCATTGATTTACTGGGGCCAGGCAGTGGTAGCAATTACCTGGGCTCTATGAAGAATCAACAGAGAGGGGTCCCAGGGCACGGATACAGGGAGGTGCATCAGGAGTGCCTGCCCTTTAAACACATTACTGCTTGATTTTATTGATGCTTCTGGGTTTTTTAACCTTTCCGTGCCTCTGTTTCCCTGCCTATAAATTACTTGTCATCCTTTTGGGTTATTGAGGACTGTTTAGCTATAATGTAGAAAATGCTGTCAAGGTAAGGTGCCAAGTGAATACAAACTATTTTATTTTTAGTGCCTTTTGAATTCTTGGACTTTTTGTTCTCCCTTTTATCTGTCTCTCTTTTTAATCACACAAAATGGAAAGAAACCCAATCACAGCTGTTGCTGGAGAAGAATCATTAGGCTCATCCAGCTGGCTCTCCTGGGGCCAATGTGGGTTGTGTGGAGTGATGAAGGGTCTTTCACTTCTGACAGCTCTCTTCATTGATCCAAGTGGGAAGGGCTATTTTTAGGTAAATGGACATCAGGCAATGCTGAAAGAGAGCTGGGTTATTTTTGGAAACCCATCAGCAACAGTTTTGGCGGGTCCTAATGCAAATTTTGTCTTTGGTTGGGCTGTCTCACTTTGTAGGATCAGTTTCCAAGGACGTGGGGGTGATTTGTTGAGCTTGTTTTGCAGTCTGAATCTGGGGGATTCATTCCCAGTAAACCAAGTGGTGACAGAGCTGAAGGCCTTGGGGCAGAGGATGAAGCTCCACGTGTGGAGTCTGCCTGGAGTTGGGATAAACCCATAGAGATGCCCTCTTGAAGGAGCATACAGAAGACTTGGTGCTGGTAGTGGCCATGCTGCAGTGTTGAGTGTGCACTACCCCTTGCTTCAGTGGGCTGCAGAAGGATGATGGCATCTTCTCAGTTTTCCTCATCCTTTTTCAGAAGGGTTTTGGGGCAGCTCCTGTCTCATGCTGACTTGGTGCCCAGAGCTTGCCTATATCGTGCAGGTGGGAGCCTGGGGGCAATGGCCAGGTCTGTGCCTTTGTTACTCAGAGAGCCGGAAAAGCCCAATCAGAAAACGTTGTGGATGTGATGTAGTAGCACGTTACCTGCCTTCTCTCAGCCTAATTCTAGAGGTTAGAACATGCTCCCACCTGAGTTTTCCAGGCCTCTCATACAGCATGTGAAGGCCATTACATAAAATTAGCTTGCTGCTTGGGGAAAGCTGGTATTAGCTCTGTGTTAGCACTCTTTTCAAAGCTCTCAGGGATCATTTACTTGATGAGCTCCTATTCAAGCTCATGGGTACAAGGTAGAAAATGGAAGCAAATAGCATCTGATACTGTTTCCTGACAGAGGTGAAAAATCAATTGGGCTTTTTGGCAGAATTCCTGCTCTCCTGGGGTGGTTTTCTTTTGTGATGTTTTTTTTCTTTTCTTACCTGTATGGATCTCTAATGGCACTTTCCTGGCCATGTCCATGGGGTGCCTGTAGAGCGGGACTGATTGGTAATTTCCTCCAAGTTCCTGATGATCCAGCACTGGGAAGGGGAATGTGATTCTGAAGCAGGCTTAAATTGTAAAGCATGTTCGGATCTGCTAAGCAACAGCATTGACACGTTTAAATAAATCTGCTGTTGAGTAATACAGAGTGACATATTGAGAGCAATTAAAAAAAACAACACAGCACAAATTTGGGAAATGACTGGAATGGAAACAGAGCATAGAGGACGTTGGATAAAGGAGAGGGAGAGCTACTCCACAAAAGGAGTGTGATGGAGGACAAGAATAGCCATCGGGAGGGGTGAGACAGTAGTGGGAGTGTGCGTTGATGCTGAAATTGGCTCTTGGCAGTAGGGCCCTTGTGGTGGGACTTCTCTGCCAATGCTGATGGTCATAAGGATTGAAGAGATCTTACTGCCTAGTTCAGAAAGGAGCACGTGGAGGGACATCACACAGAGAGAGGGACTGGAAGGTGCTGTTTGCATTCCTGCAGCTTTCTTACTGTGTGCTGAGTGCGGTCCGACTTCTGTTGTACCCATCACTGCAGAGCTGTGCAACGCTGCATCGGTGAAGGAACATGCAGGTGGAATTCAGAGGTTTTGTATTTGGAGCTGATGAGAGAAATTAACTTGCAGAGCTCAGCTGTGGAATGCCTTGCTGCAAGAAGCTGTGCAGCCAAGTGTTTGTGGTAGTTCTCCTTTATTACCCTTCTTATTCTTTAAACAGTTAAGACTTTGTACTGATAAGAATGTATGTGATTGATTGCTCCAGAGAAGCATTTTGGTGAGAAGCTCTCTTCTTCAAGGACTCATACAACTCTTATTTGCTGGTGATTAGGGAAAAATTGTTCTGAATCAGCTGTTCTGTGATTATGATGTATGAGTATTTGACACCAAAGCAGCTGGAAATGGGCACTTAGGAGTCAGGCCTAATACAGCCATCTTTGTGCTTCTTTATTATTTTACTGGAGGCTGTACAGTGGTCACATGGAGTTGTGGTTTTTGTGGCTATCTTAATGACTTTGTTCCAAGCTGATGCCTCGTGTCTGTCTGTATAGGATGGTCACAGCAGGGTTAGTGGCTCTGCTGTTGAGCCCTTCTGGGCTCGCAGGCAGATTTCCCAATCCCTGACAACAGCTCCTTTTCATGGTTGGGCACCAGGTTGGGCATGTGTAGCTTTTGTCCAGTGGATGACAATAATTTAGTTTACGCATCAGCCAATGCTATTAAGCATAAAAGAGAGATAGCTATGCTGTCCTTTGCTATATTTTTGAGATCTGTTTCTATTTGTGGCTCAGGCCATGGAGGGAAGATTAAGACTGCTCACTCTGCTCTCCTGTCCATAGTCACTGATGGAAGTGACCAGAAGAGAGATTGGTGGCATCTTCGTGCATCAGGACCTCTCAGCATCTATTCAGCAAGTAGTTCCTGAGGGTGGCCTGAGCTGGAAGTGGTCTGGTCTCTGGGATGATGTCTGGCAGGCAGTGCTGGAAGCTGTTGCTTTGTCTGTATGAGCTCTTGGCTGGCAGAGTATCCCACTGCCCATTTCTGAACTGCTCTGAGGATACTTGGCCCTGCTCACCCAGCAAAAACAGCTGCTATGCGTTGGAGATTCCTGTCTGGGGTCTTTTTAAGCCTGGTGCCTCCCAGCCAAAGTGAGTTCCGCCTTCCCAAATGTACTTCCTCTGCTAACATTTGGATTGATTTGGACACTAAGATGATCAGAGCGCTGGAATGCCTCTCCTGTGAAGAACAGTTGAGAGAGCTGGGCTTGTTTAGCTTGGAGAAGAGAAGGCTCTGGGGAGACCTCATTGTGGCCTTCCAGTACTTGAAGGGGGCGTATAAACAGGAGGGGGAATGGCTGTTTATGAGAGTGCATAGTCATAGGACAAGGGGGAATGGTTTTAAACTGAGACAGGGGAGGTTTAGGTTGGATATGAGGAGGAAGTTTTTCACCCAGAGGGTGGTGACGCACTGAACAGGTTGCCCAAGGAGGCTGTGGATGCCCCATCCCTGGAGGCATTCAATGCCAGGCTGGATGTGGCTCTGGGCAGCCTGGTCTGCTGGTTGGCGACCCTGCACATAGCAGGGGGTTGAAACCAGATGGTCATTGTGGTCCTTTTCAACCCAGGCCATTCTGTGATTCTGTGATTCTGCTGGGAGCTGGCAGGTGGGACTGTGCTGGTTCAGCTCAGTGGGGCAGCCCCATAAATGCAGAGCATATCCACCAGATCCATGGCACATGGTTTCTCTGGGAATTTTTTCCCTGGCCCACAGAAGTGCATCAGTGATGTTACCTCTTTGAAACCCTGCCAGCTCTCAGACCTGCACTGCACATCCTGCTGCCAGCTCCGAGAAGCTGTAGAGCCATTAACTTTGCTGAATTGTGGCAGTTGGAAGCAGCTGCCCCAGCATCACCACTCTGCAGTGGATGAACAGCTGAAGCATTTGGACACTGTATGATTAGATTGAGCAAATCGTCTCAAAGCCACAAGATGTTCAGCTGGACTGCTGGTTCGATAACAGCTAATAAGGATTTCTTTGAAAAGACATTATTGCTTAGCACTGCATTCTTTAATCTTGTTACAGCGTTCTAATAAAATGGGACTTTGCCATCTAGTTCTGTGTCTTCCAATAACTTTTGAACCCATCAACTCTTTTCACTCGGATTAGGAGGCTACGGCTCACCAAATCATTAACTCCCTATAAATACCCTGGAAATAGAAAAATGAAGTTCCCTGCGTGGTTTTGGAGAGCCCCACGAAAGCCTGAAGGCATCAGCCAGTAAGAATTGAGGCTCCATTTGCGCCGGTGTTCCCAGAAGAACTTGTTAGGGGCTGCCCTCAGACAGCAGATTATATTTTTCTCCCAGTGCAGTGCTGTGCATTGCAGGGTCTGTTAGAAAGTGCCAGAGCACATTAATCATCATTCCAGCTGTTTCCCTAGCAAGCTATCAGGACACAGTTCGGTTCAGGAGTGCAGTTGGGAAGTTCCTTTGGACCAGGCTGTATGCTTGGCAGGTTTGCGGTTTCAAAGGCAGAGGAATGAAAAACAAAAAACCAAATCTCACACAAGGAGTCATGCTTTGGTGCGTTGGCCTGCGAGGCAGCATTGAAGCTAAAAGCTCCATTAGTGGGTTTCAACTTACCCAGCTTAAATCCTTCCCCGAGGATTGCTCATGTTCTGCAGAATTACAGCATTTGGCGTGATGATGTTTTCCCCTTTGTTTCTTCCTTTTGCTCTTTTTTTTTTTTTTTTAATAGCGTGAACAGTCAAAACAGCAGCAAAGCTTGAGGGCTGGCATGGGAATCACAGCTCTGTTAGAGCAAGCACGGGCAGTCCCTGGTGCAAGGTACTCTCTCAGGTTAAATGTTAAGATTATTCTCCTAAAGAGCAGTGATGCAGTGGCACAGCTGCCCAGGGAGGTGGTGGGGTCACTGTCCATGGAGGTGTTCCAGAGCCATAGGGATGTGACATCAAGTGATGTGGGTGTGGTGGGGTGGGCTGGGGTTGGACTTGGGGTTCTTAGAGGCCTTTTCCAACCGGAATGATTCTCTGATTCTATTTAGGAACATGGTTAGTGGACATGATGGTGATGGGGTTGATGGTTGGACGTGGGGATCCTGTTGGTGCTTTCCAGCCTTAATGATTCTATGATTCTAAAGGGGTGAGTGGTGCTCATGGGCTTTGGAAGTGCTGAGTGGCAATAGAGGAACCAGGCGCCATGCACCTGCCTGTGTACTGCTGGCTGTTTGCTAGCCTGCTGGGAAGCAGGAGGCTGGAGGTAGGGGCACATAGGGAAGGTTCACATGGGTGAGCCAAATATAGGGGCTGAGTGCTGAGCCGTGCGGGGTGTAGGAGGCACAGTGGGGAGGCAGAGGTTTGGGAGAGGGAACATCAGAGGTGCTGAAATGGGGAAGGTGGGATCCAGCCAGCAGCAGAGTGAAGGTGGTCAGAGGCAGGCAAAGAAAGTGATGTCGGCAGCTGCATTTCGTGCGGCTACTCCTGGATCCTGCAGCTGTTCATTAGAAATTCTGTTTATGCCACAGGGAGTTTTGGAGTCTCTGAAGCTGACACAGTTTTAATAGACAAAGACATTTTGAGTGCAGCACATCTGCTCTGGGATGCTAAGGAACAGCCTCCATACTGCAGTGCCATTGGTGGAAGCATTTCATCATGCTGCTTTTATTTTAAGACCTCTCCTCGCTTTTATCCTAAAAAGTAATTTTTGAGGTCAAAAGAAGTGCTGTGTCTGCTCATTAGGTTTGCAGCCATTTAACAGTCCTGCCTTATTGCTCCTGATATCCCCGAGTTCCCAGCCTTGAGAGTGTGCAGAATCACCTTCACTCTGAAGGATCACAAAGCGTTTCAGAGCAGGGGCCCAGCTCAGAGGTGTAGGAGTTTGGTAAGGAATGTACAGCATAATATGTGGGGATGGAGAACATCTCAGTGTGGGTGGGGGATCACATTTGTGCTCCTGGTGTGTGGTGGGCTGGTGGTGCCTCTTGAGCTCTGGGCATGAGCTGGGAGCCACAGGAGTCCAAATAATGTCAGAGTGACGTATGGCAGGAATTTCATAAAAATAGGGAGTTTTGCCATTAAGGAGTTGTTTTTTTCTTTTTCTCACCAAAACCAAAAGCTTTTCATTTTCAGATATGAAGAAAAGCTTAGAGAGCAGTGGTGAAGCTGCAGGGACAGGGGAGCCCCAGTGGGAACCTCAGCAGAGGCTGCAGGGTGCACTGATACAGAGCCGCATTATTAAAAAGGCGGTGAGTTGGTTAGATTTGATTTAGCAATTTATTTCTAGGCAGACTCCATCTAACCCTTAGCTCAACTTTTATGACCTGTGGCTTGCTAAAGCCCATCTAATCTTGTTCAGTGATTGAACCTTGCTTGTGCAGGTGTAAAGTTAATTCCTTCCTTCACCTCCAGCGATGGCCAAGTTCCTTCCATCCTTCTTCCCTTGATCTTTCTTAGGCCTTCATTAGGCAGAACAGCTGCACAAGTGGGCTGCAACAGCCCTTCCTTACTGCACGTGTCCCCCAGTGTTCCTTGTCTTTTTCCTGACCATCCTTTCCCCTGTCCATTATGGCAGCAGTCCCTGCTTTTCCCTGAATGCGCAGCAGAGTGGGATGTCTTGCATCCTTCCCCTTTTGGGGTCTGGGTTATAGTGTTCTCCAACACACAGCTTGATTTGTGGCTAGGCTTGCTTCTTGTGTTTCTTGCAAGCAAAGCAATGGGCAGCACCAACAAACCAGCATGCAGCAGGCGTTAAATTAGCCAGCGTTTCAAACCCAGGCAACAACTGTGTTCTGTAAAAATTTAATTATCGTGCATTCTGCTAATGCTTATCTTCCATCGTACATTTTCCGCTGTTAATAACCTCGTTATGCACTCCCACAAGCTTCAGGCACCGTGTTTTGTTCTTTGCTTATTTTTAACTTCCACATCTGCACATCCTACCCTGGATACGCACTGCCCAGGCTTTCATTAGCTGGGCTGCGAACATCTGCTCTGCAAGGAAGCAGCAAGCTGAGCAGTGCAGTCGATACACTGGAAGGAAGGGAAGCCATCCAGAGGGACCTGGACAGGCTGGAGAAGTGAGCCCATGAAAACCTAAGGAGGTTCAATAAGGCCAAGTGCAGGGTGCTGCACTTGGGTTGGGGCAGTCCCAAGTACTTAGACAAACTAGAGGATGATCTCCTTGAGAACAGCCCTTCAGAGAAGGACTTGGGGGTCCTGGTAGACGAGAAGCTGGATATGAGCCAGCAGTGTGCACTGGCAGTCCAAAAGGCCAACTGTGTTCTGGGCTGCATTAAAAAGAGATGGCCAGCAGGGAGAGGGAGGGGATTGTGCCCCTCTACTCAGCTCTTGTGAGGCCCCATCTGCAGTACTGCATCCAGGCCTGGGGCCCCCAGTACAGGAAGGATGTGGAGCTCTTGGAGCGGGTCCAGAGGAGGGCCACTAAGATGGTCAGAGGGCTGGAGTACCTCTCCTATGAGGAAAGGCTGAGGGAACTGGGCTTGTTTAGCTTGGAGAAGAGAAGACTCTGGGGAGACCCCCACATAGCAGGGGGTTGAAACCAGATGGTCATTGTGGTCCTTTTCAACCCAGGCCATTCTATGATTCTGTGATTCTGTGATGGCCTTTCCCAGCTCCAGTCACCCTCCTGACTTCCTCTTTGCTAAGCACAGCTCCACTAATTAGCTTTTATTTCTTTTTTTTAAGCCATCATACCATTGCTCTCACTGGCAGAGATCTTACTACAAGGTTAGTCCTGGCAACATCCCTTTATTTCAGGTGGGGGGTTCATGTGGCATGGCAGTGTCTTCACAGCAGGAAGCTGTGGGATGCATTGCTTTCAGCCAGCACTTGGGCACCTAGCACCAGAGGCACTGCTGGGGATGCACTTTGTGGTGCTGTGAGGTTGTAAGGATGGGCTGTGCTCTGGGGAGCTCTCAGGTTGAGCAAAGGAAAGGGCAGAATATCTTTGGTCCCTTCCAACTCAGGATATTCCATGAATAGATCTATTTTTGTCCCGTAGATGCACTTAATCAGTAATCCTTCTGCCCTGGGATGGGGACAGGATGGCTGCTCCCAGCCAGTCCTGCTCTGACGGCAGGTCTTGTTGGCAGTGTCACTTGTCCAGTTCAGTTCCTCTGAATGTTGCACTTCGGTTCTCATGTGATCAAATCTGCATGGGTATATGTGGTCCCAGGTCTGCCCATGCAGAAGTTCCACCAGTGTGACAAAGGTAGCTCAAGGAGGAAAGGTTTAGATTAGATGTCAGGGGGAAGTTCTTTACTGTGAGAGTGGTGAGGTGCTGGAACAGCTGCCCAGAGAGGCTGTGGATGCCCCGTCCATCCCTGGAGGTGTTCAAGGCCAGGTTGGATGGGGCCCTGGCAGCCTGGGCTGGTATTAGATGTGGAGGTTGGTGGCCCTGCCTGTGGTGGAGGGTTGGAGCTTCATGATCCTTGGGATCCCTTCCAACCCGGGCCGTTCTGTGATTCTAAGGCAGCGTGGCTGGGATGCTGGCAGAGTTTGAACCAGCCCAGTGGAGGTGGTGGCACAGGTGTCTGATGACATCTTTCTCCTGGGACTTCTGCAGGCAGTGAAGATATCTCACTCCTTGGACCACTGTTCCTGCTGTGTTATCCACCTGTGAGTGCAGTAGCAAGGCATTTAATGTCCCTTGCCTAATTGGGAACGTGTGACTGGAGTGTCTGGTATTGAGAACCGGGTTTGTTACCCACAGAGACCCTATTTGAATCGAGTTCAAATTAATAGAGTGCTGGCAATAGTTGTGTTTGTGCATGTGAATTTCTCGTTTGCCTCGTAATGAACTGTGTCGGATAAGAATCCGCCTGCTGTATAAATATGGGTGATTACAGCGCGTCGGGTAATTTAGTTATTTGGCATGATTGATCAGGCTGTCTGAAACAGAGCGGCCTTCACTTCTGTGGCAATGAAGCATCCTCCAAAAAGTGCAGAAGGCCGTCAGCTCGCTGCTGGGCTGCCCGCCCCGTGCATCAGAGGCCTCTCTGGGAGCAGGGAAAAGGCTGCTGTGAGCTGCATACGGCAGCACGGATAGAAGTGGGAAGACCTCCTTCAGAGTCCCTCCGTGGAGGTGCTGCCTCCACCCTGCATGGAAACAATGGGGCAACTTTACAGGATTCCCCTTGGGATGGGATGTGATCCTTCCTGCTAAGCGAGGTGATGCTAAATACTGTGTTTCTGTGCTTTTCAGGCAATATTGTCTTTTTCTTATAACTTAACCAGGATGAAGAAGTTGAAAATTGTGCTTAATTACAGCTTGAAGCATCTGTCTGAGATCAGGAGCCTGAATTCCTCTGTGTGCTTGTTTGCTGCCAAGGAGGCAGAGCTGGTGGTGTTCAGGGAAGTGAGAGAGGTTTGTATGTTAACCCTGGGGAAAATACCGTGCCACAGCTATCTGGGGCTCAAAGCCACAGTGAGCCCTGAGTGCTGGAGCTGTCTCACAGTCAGCACTGGGAACAGCGGCCCATTCCTCCTGGCTGGAGCAAGGAGGAAGCACCTCTGTGTGCTTCTCTCTGAAGCACCTGGCTCTTTGCTGTGGTTTTACCTCCAGACAGTTCCTGTTCATTAATTGCTTCAAGGTAAAAGCAGAAGTAGCCTTCTCCTCCTCCCACACCTAATTTATCCCTTCCAGCAACAAACAAGAGAGCAGTCATGGACCTACTCCTCATAGAGATGGTGCACGTGATGGAGCAAGGTAGCTGCTTCCTCAGTTTGCTTCCCAAGCGCCCAGAAATCTTTTAGGACTTTATAAATGGGAGCACGGAGAGCAGTACGGCACCAGCCGCTCAGTCTGTGTTTACCAGGTTCCTTTTAAAGCTCTGCCCTGTGATTTCTTGCTCAGAGGCTGGGAGGTTGAAGGGCTTTGTGTTCAGGTTGCTCTGCGGTTCAGTGCTGCAGAACATAAAAGGATTCACTTGTAAGCTGTGTACTTCTTTGTAGAGAGAAGTGCTCGTGTGCAGCCTGCAAGAATAAATAAAACAATACTCCTGCTTTATTACCAGAAAACAACACTAAATAATAAATTTAAGAACTAAAAGCTCTATATGTAAAGTAGATTGCACGATGCATTATGCAAAAAGTGGGAAGGTACTGGAGAAGGAAAGCACTGGAAGAAGGCAGGCTGGAAGGTGGACTGTTCTGCAGACAGCACAGTTAGATATGTATTGAATCCTGAGCTGGCACAGACTGTAGTGACCTTGGACAAGTTGGCATGCAATAACTTTGGTTGGAGAGGACCTCCTGGGAGTCTCTGAACCTGGGTTGTGAATGTCTTTTTTCCCCCTATCAAAGGGGCTAGCTTTGTTGAAGCAGGTAGTGGCCATGTACTTATTCCTTTTGCTGGGGCCCTGGAAGGTTTAACTTGGGAGGTGATTTGGGGTTGCAAGGATTTATAAGGAGGAGCCCGCGCTCCTGACCCTTTTGGTCCTTCTCTCCTTGCTGTTCCTTCCCCAGCTGTCCACTGCACTTATCCCAACTCTCCCTCTCCTTTTCTTCATTTCCTTCCTGTGATGATGAGGCAACTTGACCTTGAGACAGCAATACTTGGTTTTACTTACATGTCTTGGTTCTCTTCTGGGGTTCATTTTCCCCATTCATCAGTCATAAGCTCTCAAAAGCTTCAGCTGAAGTACAAGCCAAGCTACTTCGTGGGGCCTTACCTGTTGGGGTTAGTTGGCTGTTGATTCTTCTTCCACATTTTCTTGGCCTTCAGAAGCAGAAATTGCTTTTGGGGAAGTCTGATCCTGAACCTGGGGCTCGCAACCAGCATCAAGGAGTTCTACACAGGGTTAGAAAGCTGCTCTCCAGGGATTTCTGTCCTTGAGTGCCTCTTCTGAACTACTCCAAACACCTCTATCTAAATCCCTGTGCTTTCTGTTTAGGTTGCATTTCTTTCCCTTACCCAGATCAACTGCAGGGTCTCTTTCTGCCTCCAGACACTACAATGCCTCCAAACACTGTGTAAGAGCCTGGTGAAGTGGCTGAGCTGAAATCCAGCGTCCGGGAGCCCTGTGCATGTGGTCTGGCTTCCCTTACATAAATATAAGGGGAAAGTTATTACGGATTACTTCCTGGAGAGAGGACACGGAGGGGCTCTGGGAGTTTTTGCCCAGAACCACTTAGCTGTGTGCAGGGAACACGGCTGGAAGCAGGTTTGGTTCCTCACGGAGGCAGGAACTTTTCTTGGTTGGTATAAAAGCTTTATGAAGCAGAGGGTGCAGTTTATCCCCTAAATGTAGAGATTACAAGGTCTTTTACTGGTTACAGTGGTGCAGCACTGATCTTTGCCTAGGAGTATTTCTCAGTACCTGTGAGCTCCCGAGATGCTACAAATCCCCAGTGATGATCCCTTAGGCTGCAGCACGCAACGCATTTCAGAGCGAGTTTTCCATCTGCTGCTTTTAAAGATCTGCTCTCAAACATACCTTAAAGCACGCACCTAATAGATTTACTTTCCTTGTTCAATTGCAGGAGGAAAATCCTCTAAATGCTCCTGTTCCAAAAGTGATTGGAGATTTGGAGTGTAATCCTATTCTTTATGAGAATTAGGAAGTTGAAAGTTATCGTTGCTGGAGGGCTGTTTTGTGTTCATTTCTTTTCCGTTCCACTGGAAACCTTCCTTCTTGTTGCCAAGAAAGGAGGGTGGCAACGTGCTGTATCTTCTTGTTTTAGCAGAAAGATAATGGTTTACCCTTTTTACAGCAGTAAAAAAAAAAAAGTGATTTTTATTTGATTTCATTTTCAGTGCTGGTGAAAAAGAGATTTGGCAATAGGAACTGTCTGTTCGAGACAGAGGAGAGAAGCAAAGAAGCCACTAACACAGCGCCCTGACTTTCACAGTTCATCAGGAGGGAACCTGCATGACAGAGGTGGGTACCGAGGTGCATCCTCAAAGAGAGACACAGCACACGAGGATGTTTCTGGTGACAGCATTGCAGTGGTAACTCTGCAGGCTTATCAGCTGGGACAGAAGGAGACTGAGGACGGGTAGAGGTGCACACAGAGTCTGGGAGCTCTGATTAAACAAATGTAGGATCCCTGTAGGTTTTCCTCCTGGGTTGCTCATTGCAGTCATTTGCACCTGTGTCACCATGCTCTGCGTGGTGATCTACCTCTAGGTATGCTCTGGAGGACTGTGAGTTTAAAGTTTCCACTCTTCTCAGAAATGCCGACAAGGAGACAATCTTTCATATTATATGGGGAGATGGACAGAAGAAGGGACAAGCAGGAGGGACAGGAGTGCTCATGAGTCTGCAGACCGGCTTATCATTACTGAGCACTTGCAGAGCCATGGGAGCAATGACTTTCACTAGCACCCAGTCTGGCTTTTTCTGCTAGAAATGCAAAAAGCAGGAGAACCCCAAATATTCCTGTAACTCCATTGACATGGAGAACACCCACTGGGGGAAAAGCTGGGAAAATATCCCTGGATTTGAACAAAGATGTGGCAGCGTGCATGAACAGCAATCTAGTTTTGCAGCCGTGTGCTGTGGGAAAAGGAACTGCAGCGTGCAAGCATGTCATGCCAAAGAAGTCGGTCAGATTGGCATTTGGGAAGAGGCTGTGGTAATTATTGAGCTTCTGATTTCCCAAGAGCCTTTCTTTGCCTCTTTTTTTGTGTGTATGTAATTAGGTCTATAAGGCAGCAACGTCGTGTTAAAATGTTAACAGGAGTTTTGCAGAGTGGGACTCGGCTGGGGCTAAATGGTGCTTGGGAGGGAGAGCCCAGCAACTGATATCTTTCTCTTCCTCCCAAACTTCTTTTTGGGAACTATTGAAATCAGCAATCTTTTTCACCAGGGCAGCTTATTCCTTTTAAATAAGACACTGAAGACCCCCTTGGTAAAACAGCAGATTGGGGTTTTACTTTGTTATTAGGACTTAAAAAAAATTACAAGCACTGTGTTACAACCTCAGGCTCTGTCTTGTTGATGAGGAATAAAGTCTTTAGTAATGAAGAACAGTCAGAAGGAGTGTCTAATGCGCTTTCTTTATTGCCAGCACACATTTCATACTGACAGTCAATACTGCTAACTGATCCCAAGCCATGCATGTTGCATTTCATATCCCTCCACAGCCTCCTCCGCTCTTTCCTGTGTGGTCTTTTCTGAGCTAGCAGCAGAGTTCATTTGTCAGCTTCAGGTTTCTGAGCGCACAGATTGTTTTAATTCACTGCCCTCGTTTTTAGGCCAGGAGGATAAAGTTTGTTGTGTGCCTACTGAAGGAGCAGGAGCAGAGGAGCCACTGGAAGGATTAGATGGCAGAACAGCTGCAGAGGATCATGTGTGGGGTGATGGCCTGGATTTAGCTTTCCAAGGACACCAGTTGCCATTTTAGGGAGTCCACTTTGCCACTTTATCAGTGTTTGGAGCTTATAAATAGGCAGAGCTGCTAAATTGGAACAAAGTTTAGATGCAGTCTAAACTGATGGTCTTTGGAGCTGCCTTTACTGCCCGTGGAGCTGCAGTTTTCTCTGGCCAGTCAGAAGTAGCACGTGCACACACCTCCTCTACCATTTTCTGGTCACATTTGCGTTCCCTTGTATTGTCTCAGCACCTCGCAGGATTTAACTGTGTTCACCCCAGTGGCATCCCCAAAGAAGAAACAGCAGAACTTGTTTTCCTGTGTGCACCTTGAAGTGGAACTGTTTCTTAGCTTTGCAGGTGTTCCAGTGACCGTGTGCTTTGGCGTTTCTCTCAGAAGCATTAATAGAGCAACTCTCATCTCCTGGCCAACTGTTTGCAGACAAGTGTTTGCAAGTCCAGGATCTTTGCAGCCCTTTTGAGACAGCATTGAAATTGCAGGGACTGTGCATGCACGGACAGTACCAGCATGAGCTTCTTTTCCTGGGGAGAGCTTAAAAATCAAATACAGGCTTTAAAAGCTTTTTTTTTTGCCTCACTCAGTCAGCTGCTTTGTACACTGGTGCATGCTAAAACCCTTCTGGTGTATAGCAGCGGTCCCAGCGGCACAATGCAAGCGTGCTGCTACTGCCAGGACTTCCCGTGTCTGACTGACAGCCTGGTGCAGAAGAGCTGGGGATTTACATTCATCACCAGCCGCTCTCAGCCCAGGCAAATGGAGGCTGCTGTACAGAGAAGAGCATTAAAATGTTCTGCCAAGAGAGCCGAAGCCTCCCCCATCTGCCTGCACTGACCGCGCTGCCAAGGTCTGAGAAAGCTGATTTTGCCTTTTCCTGACTTTTTAGCCCTTCTATCCTCCTGGCTTTCTGAGATTTACACCAGTGTCGTTTGCCAGGCAATGTCATGAATTTAAAAGCTGCTTTAATTTTTAACTGCTGTGCGTCTCCCATTTGCAGGTCCAGTTTTTGGGAGGATTCTCATTTAGTCTACAGCATTACGTTACCACCAACAGATAGCCTTGTAACAAAACAGACCTAGGAGCTGTGCACCATTAGTCCACTTGCTTCCCTTTAGTTACATTTTTTCTGATTAAAATCAAACGTTCACTTCATTTTTCCGACACATTTGTGTACTACACTGAAAGTTACTCATTCTCTGCTCCTTTAAGGTGAACTTTTCTTTTGCTTTGGGTTTGTCACTGATAGCTGCAGTTCGCTTCCCCGCCTTCTTTATGCCCATGCTCAATGAGTAAATGAGAGCAGTATGAAGTAGGTTTAGTGAAAAATGACCATCAGCAGTGTAGATGACTTTGCTCTAATTAAAAATTGAAGCGGAAATGAATAAGCTTCTCATGAGGCTGTGCAGGAATTGACACCGTGCCCAGCACTGTATTCCTCGGTGATGTGGGAAGTCCCACATATTAAAGAATGTCCCAGAAATGTGGGTACCTTGAATGATGCTAGTTGAAAGGTAAGGAGAGTTTCTTATTGCAGCATTTGCATCTGGCTGAGTACTGAATTTGTCACATCCCTGTGTTTGAAGGCTGTGGTGGGTTTTATGCCCTTGCTGCTAGTTCTGAGCCTTAGTCAGGCACTATGGACAGGCACCTTCATCCAGTTTTGGCCAGAAGTTTTCTCCCATGTGCAGTGAGCCTGCGGAGATGTCACAGCCAACATGAGTATGTGGTCTTTAAACTTTCTGTTGCAACGAATCAAAATTTTCCTGCAGGAAAGGAAAGGAAAACAATTTGTCTAGAAATTCCTTATCAGCTCTAGTCATTAGACCAGAACAAGAGCGATTACGCTCAGTTATGCAGCATGAATTTACAGCTCTGCTGTGTCTCAGAATCGCAACATGCCATTAGAAGGGGGGCGGAGAGAGCAGGGGTACATTAATATCCCCACTTAGTACAGAAGGGGACAGGGACCTGCAGATGTTAGGCAGCTTCTCCAAGGCTTTACAGCAAGACAGTGGGTGAAATAAGAAAACAGATCCATGGGCTGTGATTTTCTGGCGTGGCCACTGAAGCGTGCAACCCTAATGAAAAGCAGAGTGCTCAGAGAAGGCCACGTGTCCAGATCTAATGAATCCCATTGCTTTCTCAGGTTTACTGCTGTTAGCCCCAGAGGTGCTAAACATGCACAAAGGTTGCTCTTTTGTAGAGAGGACAGCTGGTTTTAAAAACTAGCAGTGTCTCAGGTCGCTGCGGGGTCGTTTTGTTTGCATTGTCTGAATATGTGATTGTTCTCTTGTAGGAACAGCAGAGCATCAGCCACACAGCAGCGATGAGCCCGATATTGGTACGAGTCTCTTCTGGCTCGTTCTCTACAATGGCTGGTGCCTCTGCATATTCATTGGATGGTAATGCAGGATGTCGAGAGCAGCGGTAGAGTTTGCCTTGATCCCATCGTGCTTTTCCTCTGCTGGTGAAGTCTTTGAATCGCCATGAGAACGCTGTGACACTTCCAGCAGGTTTCCTGCAGACCACGGGTGGGCAGAGTGTGGGCAAGGTCAAGTCCAACCGAGGAGCCATCGTCACAACAAGATGAAATTCCCGTTCTATTGGCTTCTCATTAAGCAGGCACAGTAACGTTTCTTTGTAGAGACTTGCTAAACAAACTCTTTTGGTTATGGCTACTGATCCAACGTGACTGGGCATGTGGTGACTGTTGAACTCATGACTGGATATACAATGTTGCGGAATGGGGGAGTGGGGAACGGAGGCCAGCCGTGGTTGTTGAGGTGGTCCAGTCGGATCCGGCTTACCTGGCTGAGTTTCATCCTCTTTGTCATCCTTGTCTTTTTTCCCCTTATTGGGCACTACTACCTGACGACCATCGATGACGCAGATGATGCCGGCAAGCGCATCTTTGGCCCTCGGACTGGCAATGAGCTGTGTGAGGTGAAGCATGTGCAAGACCTGTGCCGCATCCGCGAGTCGGTCAGCGAGGAGCTGCTGCAGCTGGAGGCCAAGCGGCAAGAGCTCAACAGTGAGATTGCCAAGCTCAACTTGAAGATTGAGGCTTGCAAAAAGAGCATCGAAAATGCCAAGCAGGACCTGCTGCAGCTGAAGAACGTCATCAGCCAGACTGAGCATTCCTACAAAGAACTGATGGCTCAGAACCAGCCAAAGCTCTCCTTGCCAATCCGGCTGCTGCCAGATAAAGACGATGCGACCTTCCCCCTGCCAAAATCCAATCGGAACTGCAGGCTGCACAATTGTTTTGACTACTCGCGATGCCCACTGACATCTGGCTTTCCAGTCTATGTCTACAACAGTGACGATTACCCTTTTGGTAGTTCCTTAGACCCTTTAATTAAACAAGCCTTTGAGGCAACTGTCAGAACTAATGTTTATGTTACTGAGAATGCAAATATTGCTTGTGTGTATATAATTTTAGTGGGGGAAATGCAAGAACCTGTAATGCCAAAACCTACTGAACTAGAGCAACAGTTGCACTCTTTACCATATTGGAGGACTGATGGACATAACCATCTCATCATCAATTTGTCAAGGAAATCAGAAACTCAGAACTTTCTTTACAACATCAGCACGGGGCGTGCCATGCTTGCCCAGTCTACGTTTTATGATGTGCAGTATCGACCGGGGTTTGATATTGTGGTGTCACCTCTGGTACATGCTATGTCTGAACCTAACTTCCTAGAAATCCCACCCCAGGTGCCAGTCAAGCGTAAATACCTGTTTAGTTTCCAGGGGGAGAAGATTGAGTCTCTCAGATCTAGCTTGCAAGAAGTTCGCTCTTTCGAAGAGGAGATAGAAGGCAATGCCCCGGCTGACTACGATGATCGCATTATCACCACCCTGAAGGCTGTTCAGGACAGCAAGCTGGACTTTGTTTTGGTGGAGTTCACATGTAAGAACCAGCCTAAGGCGAGTCTGCCCACTGAGTGGGCTCTGTGTGGAGAAAGGGACGACAGACTAGAGCTACTGAAGCTATCTACTTTTGCACTGATAATCACCCCCGGGGACACCCGGTTAGTGATCTCCGCTGGGTGTGCCATGAGACTGTTTGAGGCTCTGGAAGTTGGAGCCATCCCGGTGGTTCTCGGAGAGCAAGTCCAGCTACCCTACAATGACGTGATCCGGTGGAACGAGGCAGCCTTAATCATACCAAAGCCACGTATCACAGAAGTGCACTTTCTTCTGAGAAGCATTTCTGACAACGATCTCCTTGCCATGAGGAGGCAGGGCCGCTTCTTGTGGGAGACCTACTTCTCCACCTCTGATAACGTGTTCAGCACAGTCCTAGCTATCATAAGGACTCGAATCCAAATCCCAGCTGCTCCTATCCGAGAAGAAACTGCAGTGGAGATTCCCCACCGATCTGGCAAAGCTGCTGGTACAGACCCCAACATGGCAGACAACGGTGACCTGGACCTGGGGCCTGTGGAAACAGAACCACCCTATGCATCTCCCAAATATCTCCGCAACTTCACCCTCACTGCAATGGACATCTACAGGAATTGGAATTCTGCTCCGGGGCCTTTTCACCTCTTTCCCTATACTCCCTTTGACCCTGTTTTGCCATCGGAAGCGAAGTTTTTAGGGTCTGGGACTGGATTTCGACCAATAGGTGGAGGAGCAGGCGGCTCTGGGAAGGAGTTCCAGGCTGCTTTGGGTGGCAACGTCCCCCGGGAGCAGTTCACAGTGGTGATGCTAACTTACGAGCGGGAGGAAGTGTTGATGAACTCCCTAGAAAGGCTCAATGGTCTCCCGTACTTAAATAAAGTTGTGGTAGTGTGGAACTCTCCCAAGCTTCCCTCTGAGGATCTCTTATGGCCAGACATTGGTGTCCCGATCATGGTAAGAAAGATGTGGATATTATGGGCTTGCTTCCTGGTGGGGTTTGTGCATTCCAGTTGGCTGTGGTAGCTCTGAGGTGCGTCAGTGCAGCTTAGTCATCTGGGACAGCGTTCATCTCGCAGCCTTGGAGATGTCTGTATCTGGTCTGCCCTCTTTATCAGTGGCAAAAAACAGGGAGATGAAAGGCATGACTCATCTGGCCCATTTAGGTGTTTGCATGAGAATGCTTTGGCTTGTCTTCTCCAAATGCCAGTTTGAAATTCAGGTGAGATGAACTGCTGTCATGAGAAATCAGTCTGCAGCCTTCTGCTTGTGCAGCTCAGGAGCTGATAGGTAGGAGTCTAAATGGTAAAAAACTGGGGTCTTTGCAGGTGCTGGGTATGTGGTGCTCTTGAAGCAATAAGTGTGTGTATGGAGCCTGATAGGAATCTCAGGGCTTAAAGCTAGAGATTCCTTTTTATTGAAAATCTTTGCTTAGGTGTTGAAGTATCACACTGTGAGGACAGGTGGCACCTTATAAATAGCTAAATAGGGACTGTTTCTCTGCTTTTCCTGATAAATCTTTCATGAAAACAAGTGAGGGACCCACTGAAGCTGTGCTCTGCAGGTGTGAAGGGCCTCAAAAGACATCTATCACTTTGTATTACAAGGGATGGGGGAACACATAAGCCAAGGCCAGTGTGACTATGAGCGTCTGTGCTCCAGAGGCTGCAGTGGGTTTGGGCTGGGTGTGGGCCGATTTCTTTCCCAGCCACACTGAAGAAGCAACAGTTTCCAAGGCTGATGTCCCTTCTGGTGCCCAACTACTCGCTTGCTTATCAGTGCTGCTACTTTTAAGAAATTCCTTCTCCCCATATTAATATTAATTTCTTTATTTTAGGACTTCTCTGTTATCTCAGCGTAACTTCCAGCACTATTATTGGTCAGTATTAAATGTAAGCACAAGCATAAAGCTTCTAATAAGAAGCAACGCTGTGTTATTTGAATCCAGTCGTGTTTAGAGGACAAATGGAAGGATAATGTGTTACGAATTAGGGAAGGGACAAATAAAAGGGGAAGATGGTATTTAAGTACGCAAACTGCGTGTGCTTTATGTGACAGGATGCTGCTAAATGTAATAGCGCCGTGAGCTTTATGCTTCATGCAAAGAGATTCATTGATTTCATATTTTGTTTTATCATTATTGTGATGAATAAATCCTTCTGCTCGCATTTTAAAAACCCTTATGGTCCAGGGACAATGAGGAGAGAAAATTGCTTGGATAATTGCAAAGTAATCTTTCACATTAGTCCTGTTGAATGCTTGAATTCTGTAAAATCTTTCCATTGTGCCTGCTTAAAAACTGTGTGTTCCTCCAGAGCTGAAGCGCAGGGATTGCTCCCTTTGGAGGAGCTAATGGGTGTTATTTGTGAAAGAAAAATATGTTTGGTGATGGACATTAATGCTCCTTTTTTTACCCCCTCTGGTCTCATTTGTACATATAGAGTGTTGGTGTCCCACTTGATTTTTGGGGACTCGGACACACGGAGTGGCTGCATGCTTGGGTTTGTATGCAGCCAGGGATGGTTCAGCGCTGTTCAGCTCAAGGCAAGGAGATGTCTCCAAAAATGTCTATTTTGGGGTTTTGGATGGTAGCTGTGTGTTTGTTGCCAGGTTCTGGGACTTGGCTGGAGCACAGCAAGCTTCGGTCAGGTCCCTATAGAATGAGCAATATTGCTCTGATGACAGGTGTGGTTTTTCTCCAGCTTTTCTAAATGCCATGTTTTCTGGGTCCCCGATAAGAGCTTTAGCCCTTTGCAGCTTCCAGACATCCATCTCACTAACGTGTATATCTGCCTCCAGACTGGCTGCTTAAATTATGCTAGGAGCCTGTAAGCACTTATCTATATGGTGTTGTAGAATCATAGAATCACAGGGTGGTTTGGGTTGGCAGGGAGCTTAGAGCCCACCCAGCCCCAACCCCTGCCACAGAGATACCTCCCATAGACCAGGCTGCTGATGCTGGGAGCAGCTGCAGAGCTGTGGCTTTTGTTTCATTGCAGGGAAAAAGTGTCTTTTGATGGGGAATATCCAGTTCTCTCAGATCTTGAAGCAATGCTTTGTCCTCGTATAACAAATACACACCAGAGATTTCTTGGTGCAAGGAATTGCCCTGAGTTTAATCACTAAGTGCAGAGCTGTTCAGAGGGAAGCTGGGGGGGAGAGACGTGGCCGAGGGCAGATTCAGTGCCCCACTGCGGTGGAGGTGGCTGCAGGCACTGCCTGACCATGATCCCAGAGCACAGCACCTGCAGCCAAGGTGATTGAAGCTAATTGCAGTGTAATGAGACAAAGCCATGCGTGGATCATGGAAGAGCCCCTCGAAGCATTGCCGCCAGTTGGCTGTAGCAGCAGGCTTGTTTGATGCTTGGAAGTGCTTGGTTGTGCTTTGGTGTAAAGAATCACCACTGTATGGTTTCTGTGCTGGGCTGGCAAGAGCAACGCGTGAGGCTGTGTTAAATCTCTGACACTTTCATGGATAATCACAGAATCATAGAATGGCCTGGTTTGAAAAGGACCACAGTGATCATGGAATTTCAACCCCCTGCTATGTGCAGGGTCGCCAACCAGCAGACCAGGCTGCCCAGAGCCACATCCAGCCTGGCCTTGAATGCCTCCAGGGATGGGGCATCCACAGCCTCCTTGGGCAACCTGTTCAGTGCGTCACCACCCTCTGGGTGAAAAATGAGATTATCAGGGCTACAGAATATATCTGCTCTCTTCAGTTTTATCTTTGATTTAGGTATAGATTTCTGGTGGCATCAGTTACTGGCTAAGATTCCTTAGCTAGGAGCCTGTGATTAAAAGATTCCGGCTCTGTACTGGGCTTGAAGTGACAGGGTGCAAATATAATTTAATGTAAAGATGTGTGTGTAGTCATTCAAGGTTGCCCTTGGAACAGATGTAGGAAGATTGCCCTCGAATTTGAAGTGCCTTTGTGCTATGCAAATTGTTCCCATCTCATGTTAAATAGCACCGCAGCAGAAAAACACAAAGGTTCCAAGTGAGTATTCTGTTTGTGCAGGTTTAAAAGCTTCCTTTCTGCAAGTGTTTGCATCTGTAGCACTTCATTAGGAGAACTTAGGCAAACAGAAGAACCTGCAGAGCATCACCACTGCCGTGCCCACAGCCACATCTCAGCCTCGCTTGCCCCTCCTGGCAGCAGTGACACCGCGGTGACGTCGTGCTGTGTAACCTTGGTGGTTTGCTTGTCCCTCGGGATGTCTGCACCTCTGTGACAGTCAGAATATCCTCAAGGAATGAAAACCTGCCCATGTCACCTGCTGGGTGGGATGGCAGTGCTGAAGTTGCCAGTGTGCACCTCGCTTGGGAGCTGTGCTCCTGGAGTGAGGTAAGAGGGAAAAGGGATTTGCATTAAATCTCTGCTCTGAACAGGTGGAAAGACTGCACTGGGGTTTGAGTGAGGTGGTGTGCACACACTTTAATCTCAGAAGGATTTCCAGCAGCAGGACAGAGAATGAGTCATGATGGAGAAGACCTGGTTAAGGCATGGGATGGATAGTTCAGCCTCCTCTTTCAGCCTCTCCACGTTCAGGGTTTCTAACCGACATCCAGGCGATGACAACAGAACCTCACCTGTTGCTGTGCAATTCCCTGGCAGCTTTTTCACCCACATGAATAAAAGTTAAAGGAAACAAACGAAGCAAAACGCCACGTAAACCACACATCCAGCCCACACAGATGGCAGTAAGGTGCACCCAAGAAGATTCAGAACTTGCTGTGTTCTGCTCTGGTGCTGATGGGTTGGTTTTGCTGGCTGCAGGGCATATGCGTGTGCTTCCTCTTCAGAACTGTAGCATAGCAGTTTGCCCAGTCCTGATGCTTAATGAAGCCAGTGCACGGTTTAGCAGCTCTTAGATCCTCCAGAGGCAGCTTGCTGTCTGTCTCTGTGTGGCTCTGAGCAGGACGTGGGCTGTGGTAGGGAGACAGGATTCTTGTTTCTGGTCTGATTTTAATCCTACAACCCTAAATCAAAGAGTTGAGTTTGGACAGCCAGAAGTACCTGAAGAGAATTTATTTTGACATACTTAATATGTATTTCAGAAGGCTACCAGTGCTGCAGGTGTTTCTCAGAGAAAACACAAAGCCCCAAACAGTGAAGTGATTAAACGCTCCAGCAGCTTGCACTCAAAACAGCCACGGATCCTCCAATGCAGCAATTAAATTCTCCATTTTCCATTGAGAAACTTGCCTAAAAGCCCCCCAGGACTGCAGCCTGAGGCAGGGAGTGCTCCACCTCCCTTCCCTCTTTGACGCATGCTTTTTCCTCCTTGCGTTTCTCATTGTGCCTGGAGGAGAGTGGGAAAGAGGACTCAGCTCAGAAGGGCCCTACATTTGGTTTTAATCTCAAGTTTAAACAAACAAGCAAACAAAGAAGACTTGGGCCCCATCTATGCACTTCCACCCATCCCACTCCAGCATCTTCTGGTCTGTGTGTCTCTCCAACTGAGCAGAGATGCGTTTTTAGCACTTTATGTTCTGTCTTCAGTTCATGAGAAGGTCTCTTAATTTTTAAGTTTCTCAACCCAAGGGAGAGATTTCGGGCTCCAAGGGCTTTGTGCTGTAGTGCAGCCGCACACATCCCTGCTTGCCAAAGGGCTCTGAGCAACCCCAGAAAAGACAGAAGATGGAAGACTTCACGAGGATGAGTGCTTCATGCATCACTTACAGTAGTGTGTCAGCCACACACTGCGATTTCCAGGCTGCATTGCCTTTTATTTCTCTTGTCTTTTTTTGCTCTTGGTGCAGTGCTGACACTCCCATTCTCATATCCATTGGTTCGGATGCATAGCCGGGAGAGGTGGCAACACCTGAAAGCTTGGGGACCGTCAGTGACCTGCATACAATCTTATTGAACCACCCGGTTTCACTGAGGATTGGGTTTGCTGGAGGCAGAAGATGAGTGAGATGAACCCTTGTTAGCTGCTAGTCAAGGTTTTGGTATCAACCTGAAGTTGAGGGTGTTGCTAGGAGGGGGTTTGGGGTCAAGGTTACCCAGATGTGTTGTGGTTTTACGTTGTTTTGAGGTGGTGCAGCAGCTCTCCCCGTGTCCCAGCAGTGTTTGATTTCAACTTTGTTTTGGAAGCCTTTGCAGAGGGGTGCTGGCATCGTGTGTGGAACACCAATGAATCCATAGGCTACAGCTTATTCATCCCGAAGCAGTACATCCATAACCTGTGCTCCCGTTGTAAGAGCTCATATCCTGAGTCTCTGACTTTCATTTCTGTGGCCCTTCAGCGATGGAGCCGGGGCTGGAAAAGCCCTGCAGCAGCTCACTTTCTCCTTTTCCTCAGGGCTAGGAGGTGTGTGCTGGTAGGCATTTATGAGCAATTTGACTGGGTTCACTGCCAAGGCCGGCTACTGTGGCTGTTGGCAGTGACTAATCCTTGCCTTAGAGCTTTGTTGCAGAATAAGCAGCAAGCTTTGATCCCTGCAGCCTGTCCCAGTGGCGTCACGTCCTTTTCTGCTGGCTTGGTGGCCGGCTGGGAAAGCTTATTCAATTTAGCAGCTTGTTTAAGAAGGAATAATCTTTGGAAGAATTCAAATCCAAAAGCATTGATGCCTTGCAGACCTGTTGGGTTGTGCTGGTGCTTGAGCTGCCCCAGTGAATCAGGAGCCGGGGGGAAATGCCACCAGGTCCTTTTGCTTTGTAGGAGCTTTGCGACAGGGCTACAGGGATTGTGAAGGGTCAGGAGGGCAAGACAGGTGAGGAGCAGCTTTGTTTGGCCCAGAAGAGACTGAGGGAAGGCCTCATGGCGGCCTGCAGCTCCACATGGCAGCTTCACAAGGAGCAGTGAGGGCAGTGAGCATGGCCAAGTGCGGGAGCTCAGGGAGCGCTGGGATACCTCAATTAGCCGTAGGGTTTGGGCGGTGCTGTGCCCAGGGGTTGGACTCGGTGATCCCAGTGGGTCCCTTCCTCCTGGGGATGTGCTGTGGCTCTTGCAGAGCACAGACTTGCACGGCAGCTGTGTGGTTGCTGGCTGTGTCCGTGCAGCTGCCAGGCGAGTAGCACCACCTGCTGCCTGCCTGAGGAGCCGGGTGAGCCCTCACATCCCTGGGAGTTTGCAATCTTCCCCTGTACTTCCACCATATCCCAACAACAAATTGGCTGCTTACTTTACCTGAGCTGCTAAAACCCAGATGCTTGTCACTCTGGGGCTGAAGCAGGGGTGCAGCGAGGCGTGACCGTGTGCTGATAATGTAACAAGCAGCTCCGGCCTCTCGGGGATTTGCACGCTGAATATTAACTCAGACAGCCTCGCAGTGAACCACTGCTATTGCTTCAACCCAGTGCTTAGTTCTCCCGTGTGCCGGGAGCATTTCCATAGACAAAACGTTGCAGCAGCCTGCCTCGGGATTCCCTTGGTTTAGGATGCAGCAAATGGGGTCGGTAACCAGGAGAAAGGAGCTGCTTTGGGGCATCAGGAAGGAATACCAAGGAAGGGAATCATCGCTGAAGATGATTGTCAGCATCATCAGATGCTTCTTACATGTGAAAGCTTGTAAATGGTGGCAGGTAGCAGAGGCCAGCCCCGTGGTGTTGCAGCCTCCAACCAGCGCCCTGCAGGTTCTCTGTGCACCTCTCTGCTGCTCTCACTGCAGCTGCAGGACAGCAGTGGTGGGGCAGGATTTGGTGTGGGACAAATCCCACGTTGTTTTTCCAGGGCTGAATTCGGGCTGTCTGTAGGGCTTGCACTGTGCTTTCAGTTTAGAGTATTGAACAGATGGGACAAAGGAGATCACTGTTGTGCTGGAACAGGGGAGACCTCCCAGGGCATTAGCGCATCGAGGGGACAACTGGGAAGGCTGTCAGGAGGTTCTAAGGAGGAAGGTGACTCCTGGACACAATGTTAGAGAAAGAGACGAGGAGCAAGAGAGGTTTTCATCATTCTGCTTGTTCTCACGTGGCTGTTGTAGCTCACAGGTGCTCCCTAAGCTGTGTGGGATCGATCAGCAAAGATACTGCAGCTCTCCTGCAGGAGATGGTTCCTTATTCCCAAATCTACCAGTGGGCTGGCGGTGGCACAGCAGCTGCAGTGCTATTCATCTTCTGGACACTTGTAGCCCTTTCCCCACAAGGAATCTAACGCTGCTCTCTCTTCTTTGTCCGATGGTTGCTTTTTCTTCAGTTTTCTTGCAATCCAACTCTGTAGTTAGTGATGAAGCATGATGGCTCTCCTTTACGTGTAATGCATATGGAGCGTTTCATCTCCCAGAAGGCAGCATCTGGCTCCTTCCAGTGATGCTGGAGGAAGAAGCCCATCTGTGAAACCAATCAGTAAGCAGAAAGGTGATGGAGGAGCTGAGTTCAGAACCAAGGGCTGCAATTCATTTGCCTGACCGTTGTATCCTGTTCACTATGTGTGTTAGCCCACAGAAGAAAGTTTAACATTGAACATCTAAATTTTGGGTCTCCCAGACTGTCTTGAGTCCGGGGTGTCTGCATTGATGGGCAGCACCATCTTTGACTGTGGAAGAAACCCTACAGGGAACAAAACAAGAGCATTTTTCTGCAAGTGTAGCAGCTGTAAGCTAGATAAGACTGTAAGAATGCTCATTTTCCTCTTGCTGCGAATGCAGGTGACAAAGTACAGTGGTTTCAAAACACTGGTGATAATTAAGTTGAGTTTATGGGAATTTTCAAAAGGAATTGTTTTTAATTATGCCTAATTAATGTGAACTTTGTAATTTCTAACACAAAGCGGTCCTTAATTCCTAGCTCATAGTGTGGGTTGGTGGTGGTTATGGTTGCCTGCATTTACCCCAACCATCTATTTGTAAGTAATGCATTCACCTCTTGATGAAAGCCTTTGTTTCCCCCTGATTTTCTTTCATGCTTTAATTGAAGATTAGGGAAGAAGGGATGGTGCTGCTGCTGCCCTCTGCTTGTCTGCACAGTAGCGTGTACCTGGAGAATTAGCATCCAGCCCTGCAGATGAGCAAAGGGGGAACCTTCAGGAACCAACTCAGGGCTGGCATCCCGTTGGTTACAGCTGGCCCTGCCACGTCGGCGAGATGGCGTTTATCTCAGCAATGGCCTGTTTGCTGAAACTTCCTTTCCTCTTTGTTTGACCACCATCAGGGTGATATCCTGACTCTATTCTCTCATATTTTATAGGTATTTGTACAAACTGGAGGATGATCTCCTTGAGAGAAGCCCTGCAGAGAAGGACTTGGGGGTCCTGGTAGACGAGAAGCTGGACATGAGCCAGCAGTGTGTGCCTGCAGCCCGGAAAGCCAACTGTGTTCTGGGCTGCATTAAAAAAGGGGTGGCCGGCAGGGAGAGGGAGGTGATTGTGACCCTCTGCTCAGCTCTTGTGAGGCCCCATTTGCAGTACTGCGTCCAGGCCTGGGGGCCCCAGTACAGGAAGGACATGGAGCTCTTGGAGCGGGTCCAGAGGAGGGCCACTAAGATGGTCAGAGGGCTGGAGCACCTCTCCTATGAGGAAAGGTTGAGGGAACTGGGCTTGTTTAGCTTGGAGAAGAGAAGGCTCTGGGGAGACCTCATTGTGGCCTTCCAGTACTTGAAGGGAGTGTATAAACAGGAGGGGGAACGGCTGTTTATGAGGGTGGATAGTGACAGGACAAGGGGAAATGATTTTAAACTGAGACAGGGGAGGTTCAGGTTGGATATTAGGAGGAAGATTTTCGCAGAGAGGGTGGTGACGCACTGAACAGGTTGCCCAAGGAGGCTGTGGATGCCCCATCCCTGGAGGCATTCAAGGCCAGGCTGGATGTGGCTCTGGGCAGCCTGGTCTGCTGGTTGGCGACCCTGCACATAGCAGGGGATTGAAACCAGATGGTCATTGTGGTCCTTTTCAACCCAGGCCGTTCTGTGATTCTGTGATATCTGAGCTGATGGAAATTGCTTTTGTCCATGAGCTGTACTTATTCCAGAGAAAAATGAGAGATAAAATGCTGATGAAGGAATCACGGTATGGATTTGCTAGTTCTTTTCTTCTAGCATTATATGGAAGAGCTCTCATCTCTGGGGAATGGATTTGAAGACACTTGCCGGCAGAAAGCTGTCTTCATTTCAGCCATAGCCATCAGAACTTTCTCAGTGAGATCTCAACTTTATAATCTCTGCAGAAAACTTCTCATCGTCAGCATACCTGGAAGCCAGAAGTGGAGGTGCGTGACTGAGTGTTCTTCGTGCTTCCTGCTACCTGCAACTCTGTGGCATCATTGCTTTGCTTATATACCAAGTTTATATACCAGCGTTTTAATAACTGCTCCCTAAGTTGTGAGTAGTGTGTCCACATTCCTTCCTTCTTTAATTGAGATATCATGTTCACTTTGAGGCCCCGGATATGAATGTCTGTATTAGAAGCCTTCAAGGATGGGACACAGCCACTCTAAATGCTGAATGGCATCATCAAACACCATTAAACATCGTGTGTTTGAGCTGGCAAGATGTACAGATTTTACTAAATCAAAAAATAATTGCACTTGCTCTTCTGGGCTTTTTTTTTCACGCTGTTGTAATGGAAATCCTGCTTGACAGATAGCTCGTAGAAAGAGAAGGAACCTGCTGAAGGAGTATCTGCACAACAACATGGAGGATTTGCACTGAAAAAAGTTAATTAAAGCAGCTGAGCTATCAGCTGAAGAGCTGAGTGTGGAAAGATAAGCACAGCCTCACTTGGTGAAGAGAGAAAAGATATTTCCAGTAATCCTCCAGGACTGCAGCCCTTGGGTTTCCAGCACTTTCTTCTTTCACTGGAGACGCTCTGACTCTCCGTTGTGTATTTCTGTATCCTTACAATGGCTGTTTCTGTGGTTCCTTCCCTTTGATGCTGGTGACCTGGCAACTGATGGCTTGGCAGGAAGAGGATCCCTCAAGGGTGCTCCCAGCCCACCATGCTGATTTTTCACATGCTTGCAAGATGAAGTGTGGCAGCCTCTCTCAGACCCAGCCCTGAGCTCTTAGGCCATTTGCTGCCAGACTTCTCAGTGCAGGCCAAGGGACTAACAACGTGTACTTTCCAATGAGTGCAGGAGTTGGTGAGCTAGCCAGCAGAGTTTTTCTTAAGAGTGAGGAGCTGAGAGAGATCTGGACTTCAATACTTAGAAAATTTTGGGTTTCACTTGTTTTTCTTTAGCTCTCATATGGCTCTTCCAAGGAAGAAAGCATGCTGAGATTGTACTCTTACGTGGCCCGGCACATCTCCTGGCACACCCGTGATGTAATGCAGCTGGGAGTGCAGGGCTGGAGCATGGAATGCTTTTACCAAAGTCAGGGCAGGCTTTCCCAGTTGGTTCCTTTGTGAGCTGGTTGGCTTTTCTTCTTCATCTGTATTTCAGTGTTCCAGTGGTTGGTTCAGGTGCAGGAACAGGGTAGCCCTGCTCTTTCCTGCTGCTCCAAATTTCATGTTTCTGCTCTAGAGACAGATGAGCCCAAACAATGTGCAGCAGATCTGACTGCTGGTAACAGCCCTGCCTCATGCATCACTGCGCTGCACAGCTCGGTGCCAGAGTCCCTGTGATCCCCCAAATGTCTGGGAGCCTGATGTACCCTCATCTGTTGTTTCTTCACTTAACTGGTGCTGTGCTGTCAGGCATTTGGTGAGGTTTGTGAATTTTCATCACTCGTAGCCTGAAAGGGCAGTATTGCCATTATATAGGGCTGACCTTTGAAAATCCTCTTAACAACTTATTTCCATCCAAAGATCTTTGACTTGTTAGCAAATGTCCATTGATCTAACAGCTGCTCTGTGAGATTAGGAAAAGATAGATGGTGCTGGCTTGTTGAAACACAGCTTGGTTTGGTGCAATGTATCATTACAGAATTGGCCAAGTGAGAACAAGTTGCTGGTGTTTGCCTTGCTTAGAAGAGCACTGATAAAGAAACCATTCACCTACATGTGGGAACGTCACACCTTCAGATATTGCTGATTTAATTGTAAAAACTTGGGATGATCAGTATGGAAACCCAGCGAGGCAGTGCTTCCCTGCTCCTATGGCTTCATCTTAGTGCATGGCAGTGATCTCTTACCCTGCAATCCCAGAAGTGCCCATGGCAGTCAGGTGCAGAGCTTTGCTGCCCCGTGCCCCACAGTTCTTAATGTGAAATACAGATCAGAGCTTCAGAAAGCTGAGAAAGGAGCAAGGTGAAACCAGGGGAGAATACTTATGAGGTATCTGAAAGCCTCGACCACAAGTGACAGTGATCCCGAGGACGTTCTTTGAAGGCAAATAATTACAAATAATGGTGAATAAATCCAATTGGACAACCAGTGCAGTGTGCACCTCCAAGAAACACACGTGAAGAATGAAAATGAGTAGTTCGATCTCCTTCACGTTGAAAGAAGAATTCATCTCCTTTAATTTCTTCAGAATGCTGTGTCAGCTGTACCCCCAGCAAAATGAATGAGGGATGGGTCTTATGTGGATCGCACGCTGCTTTCTGGTCCCAGCTATGGGCAGCCCTGTTGGCTGGCTTAACAAGGGCCCCAGTGCTGCACCTCTTCCTCTGTCAGCTTTGAAAAGAATCTCGACTGGCCTTGCTCTCACAGGGGGATAATTTAAGTTTGGTTTTACGTTGCATTATTTAATTACGTGTATTGCAAAAATGCATGGTTTGCCAGTTTGCAAGCATGGTGTGTGGCCTTTGGAGAGCTTCACATCTCCATACCCTCCCAGTGGAGCTCTCGCACTTCTGGAGATGAGTCTGTAAATAGTCTCTAAATCCTTTTCATTCCAATTTTGAAAGCTCCTCCAAAGGAGAGGCAGCAGAGCATTGGTGCCTGGAGCCTGGCTGGGTGTGGGGCATAGAGGGAGGGCGACTGCTTCAAGATGAAGAAGAAAGCAGTGAGGCTGGAGCAGCAGGATAATTAATACATGAGAAGGGGGATAATGGTCACTTTGAAATCCATCTTTACAAGAGAAGATTAAAGGGAAGGAAAAAAAAAAAAAAAGATGAAGACTACTGAAGAAGAATCCCATTGCTGTGCATCTCCGCAGAGCTGGTATCTCTGGTGTGAATGCCACTGCATCAAACAGCAGAGCAGGTGAAGGCACAGGAGGTCAGTGGGAGCTGGTGTGAAGGTGCAGCTGCTTTGTTTTGCTGCACTGGAGAGAAGCCCAGATGCAAACTGCATCCCAAAGTTTGTTAAACATCAGTTATCGTAAAGGCAATCACAACAGCATCTATTTCTTTACAAAATGCCAGGCTGCTGAGATCTTATGGTGTTTGGCAGCGTTGCTGGAAGGTGCTTTAACACCATATTTACACATTGCAAAGCTACAGTTTCCCTTGGCGTTACAACCAGTTGGGGCTGGCAGATACACCCACAGTGCTGGGGGATGTCCTCAAGCCTTCCCTTGTGACAGGAATGCCACACTTGCATTCCATCCTCTGCCTGTGCCCCGCAGCCTGTCCATGTGCTGGGGTGAACATTAGCAGCTTGCAGAGCATAGCAGGGATTTTTTTCTCATTAAGTGAAGAATTGCTGGCTGAGCTCCATGCTTAGATCTGGGCTTTTCAGTGTGGTTTTGGCTGTGGAAAGCAGGACGCTGGCCAGTAGAAATGAGATGAATTTCTGTTCTCTGCAAAGCAGGAGAGTGTTCTCATGGAGGGAGCCGAGCTCAGAAGGAGGAGATGGTTCTGCATGGGGAGGAGAGAGTCAGCAGGCAGGGAGCTGTGGTGCTGTGCCTTCAGGAGACAGAGCATGGTCTTCACTAAGCACCATCATGGCTGTCCCTGGTAAGGGCAGTCAGGTGGATCTGAGCTTTGTGCTGTAGCCAGGGCTATTTGCAGCATGCTGTATCTCCCTCCTACATCCCAAACCTCCTGGTTCCTGTGACTG
Source organism: Gallus gallus (assembly GCF_016699485.2). Taxonomy (NCBI): domain Eukaryota; kingdom Metazoa; phylum Chordata; class Aves; order Galliformes; family Phasianidae; genus Gallus; species Gallus gallus. Next base: position 105,811,236 of record NC_052534.1, read on the forward strand.
GTCAGCGCAAACCTGTTGTGATGGCTGCACTCCCAAAAAAATTACTCAGCTTTGCAAATGCGGAGAAGCAAATGCCAGTCTGATCTGTCATGTTGGCTGCTTCAGGGGCAGGGGATGGAGCCAGCCCTGATAAATAGCTCAGATGTATCCTGCTTGTGTGTTCACAAATCCTTGCACACACACAACACCCATGATAAGGAAGCCCTTTCTGCCTTGTAAATCACCTTCTGACTCAGCATTTGTGATGTGGTCCATCCAGTAGCCAGTGGGTCTTAAGGACTGAGCTGGACACGTTGCTTTATTGGGATATCTGGATTTTGTCCAATCTGTGAACTGTAAATAAGTGTGCTGTTTACAGAATGATCTCAGGTAAGGACAAAGGGGTTCTAGCTGCTGCCTGCTGGTCTCTCTCTGCTGGAGTTTGGATCTCCCAAAGTCCACTAATAGAGTGCTCTCTATCAGGCATAATGTGACTGATTTTTAATTGCTTTCCTTACCTCATCAGCCAGCAGGACCATGCAGCGCTGCTTATCCACAGCTTGGGAGATGCTTTGGTCCTTTTTCTTCGCAGTGAGGTTCTGACCTTGCCAACTCCCTATGGCTCCTGCATGTCCAGGGAGTGGTAGAGTCACCGTCCATGGAGGTGTTCAGGAATCGTTTAGATGTGGTACTAAGGGACGTGGTTAGTGGGGAATTATTGGTGGTAGGTGGCTGGTTGCACTGGATCACCTTGGAGGTCTTTTCCAACCTTGGTGATTCTGTGATTCCCTGGAGGTGTTCAGAGTGTGTCCACAATGTTGTGTCCTTAGCAGCGGTCTGTGTCCCCAGATGTCACCGTCAGAACAAAGTGTGCTTTGTGGGGGTTTGCTGTGGCACCTGGAGCGGCAGGAAGGCAGAGGGCCTGATGCTGAGCTACAGCACTCCTTCCTGCAAACCAGTATCTTGCTTCTCTGGGTCCTACTAAGAACTGCAGGAGATGGTGCCAAGAAAGAGGGATTGACAGCGCTGTACATCGGCATTGTCCCCCAGAGGCTGTGCTGGCAGGAGCTTTTCCTTGCAAGTATAGATGGAGGTCGAGTCTTTGGGCAGAAGAGAGAGATGTGTTGGGCTCCTGTGTCTTCAGCAGCATAATTTTGAACTGTGCAGTGCATGGGAGCTCGTGGTGTCCTCAGCCTGGCTCTGGCTACAGTGATATTTCTCCCCAATTGAATTGGCACAGATTTGGGAATGATGGAAGAGAATCCTTTTCCTGCAAGCTTGCTCTTTGTCTCCCCAAATTATTGCATCTCCGCTAAGGCCATTCTTTTGTGGGTTGTCTTTCTGTGGGTTTTTTTTTCTGATGAAGGCCTGACATGAGCAGTGAGCTTCCCACTTCTGTGCTGAGTTTGCTCTTTACCCAGAAATCAGTCCAGTTCACTCAGTTGAGCTGTCAGAATTTCTCCAAGCCCATAAACATTCTTGAAGTGTTCACCGTCAAATTATATGTGACACTTAATTTAAAGCTTAAGCATAAAGCCTCACTAGTAAGGAGATTGCTGGAAGATATAGATTTTACTGCATCTTTGTGTTTACGTATAAAACCAATGCAGTCTCTTGGTGTTGGTCATGGCATTATTGCTGGGCAGGCCATCGATTGATGCTTTGTTTTTGTTCTAATGTTTCTAAGATCTGTTTGGCCAACATGACTGTGAACAGCAACAGGAGCGAATGGGTGTATTGAATTTTGATTGAATTACATTGAATTTTGGGGTTTTATGCTCTTTAAGCCAAAGGAAACTTGTGGAACTGAGTCACCTTGATTTGCTGGAAGGAGAAGACATTTCCAACACAGTGAGAAGTGTTTCATGTTTGCAATTTGTTTTAAAAGTTTACAAACTGTTGAGGGGATTCAGGACTTGGAGCTGAGTGTGATGGTTATCTTTTTGTACAGTGCTGCACGTGGTAATTTTGCTGGTGGCAAAGGGGGTTTAACAAAACGCTCCCAAGGAAAAGCCAAAATAACCAAAATAAGGGGACAGATTTGAGTCTGAAGGGGCTGAGCTTGGCGTGCAGGTCCTGGCATTGGTGCTGTGCTTGATCAGTGCTGGGAGCTCTCATGTTCCCTACAAGGGCGAGGTGGCTCTCTGGTAAATGCCTTTGTGTCTTTCAACTTACCAGTGGATTTGGTGTGCTCCTGGCTATTAGAATCCCCTTGGGTAAAGGTCACTGCTGTGGCTGTTTGCAGGAGCACAGCACTGCAGTGCACACGTCATGCTTTGCCAAGGGAACACCTTCTGTTGGGTTTTCACTCAGCTCACAGCTGTTGAGAAATAAGATTTGTGTCAGAAGCTGTCATTAACACGATGGAGGGGCAGGAGAAACAGCCCTGGGTGAGAACTGGAGAGCTCAACCTGTTTCAGAAAGAACCAGCAGAGAGGAAGGTTAATGGAGGTGACTTGAAAAGCCTTAGCGTAGTGCCACCGACCCCACCAGCCATCTACCATTAGCTCTTCATAAAGCATTTGGAGACCAACTGGTGCCACGATGTCTGATCTCATAGCTGTGCCTTGTTCTCTGAGCAGGTTCATGGTGTGCCTTGTGATGAGAATCTCCCAGAGACAAGTATAGAATTAGAGAATCGCTCTGGTTGGAAAAGACCTTAAAGATCATCATTCCAACCACAACCTGACCATAGTACCCTAACAACGCTCCGCTAAATCACGTCCCTGAGCACCACATCCAAACGGTTTTTAAACACATGCAGGGATGGTGACTGAACCACCTCCCTGGGCAGCCCATTCCAGTGCTTAACAACCCTTTCTGTAAAGAAGTGTTTCCTGATATCCAACCTAAACCTCCCCTGGCACAACTTAAGGCCATTTCCCCTTGTCCTGTCACCTCTCAGCAGTGAGAAGAGACCAACCCGGCTCTCTGCAATGAAGAGAGCAATGAGGTCTCCCCTCAGCCTCCTCCCCAGACTAAGTACATGCAGCAAGGCCCCTGCTGAGCCATGAGAAGAGCTCACATGGGATGCATGGCTGCCTCCTGTGGCCTGCAGATCCCAGAGATCAGAGCATGCTGTGCCTCTTGTGTGCATGCAGAGATGGGTGCCACTCAGCCCTTTGTGATAAAGTCATGGAAAAATTGCTAAATCTCACTTAATGCCGTATGAAGGAAAGGGTTGAACTTCCTTTCTACTTGGCTGGTGTAATAACCCTTCTTTTTTCACCCAGCCTAATAAACTAGACTGCGTTTGTGCCCATAATGTCCATCTCATGCCTGACAAATCTGCTGTTTTCTGAGGCCCATTGAAATGTAAAAACTTGATAAGAGATACCAATGGTTCAGGTCCTTGATTCAGACTCTCCCCATTGCCCCCAGCCTGTTTCTACAAGATGAGCTGCTTGCATTGAGAAGAAAAGTTACCCAGAGATTCACTTCTGTCTTTCTCAAGAATTAGATTTCCTTTCTAATGATTTCTAATGGTGCCCTTATTTCTGTGGCTCAGGTGCAGGGTGTGCATCCCAGTTCTGCCTGGGGAGCGACGGCAGGCTCTGCACTGAGCGCCTGGGGATGGGAGGGAGGATTGGAATCTCAGGCATCTTCATCATCTTCATCATCATCACCTCTCAGTGATCACTCCCTGCAGGTCCCCGCCTGCTTCTTTGGAGCAGCTGCCCAGGGGTGAGAGGAGGACTTTACAAAAGCAGCTGAATAAAAGTTGGATGGCAATCAGCTGCATCCTAAAAATGCTGTAAGTCGGGACAGGTGCTTTGAAAAGAAGCCATCAAAGGCGCTACCTTTACATTGCTTCTAACTTCTGCTTGTGCTAATGTGATGATTTGAATGTGCTCGTTGTGTCTTGGAGGCACTTGGCTCCTCTGTAGTGTGTCTCTTTAGGGAGCAGTTTGATGCCAATGCTCTGATCTTTCTCTCCCCTCTGGGGCCCCAACTTCAGACATTCCAGGATGGATCCGCTTCACTTTCTCAATTGGCAGTAGCTGCATCATGGTCAGCGAGTTACAGGAAAACAACAAGTCAGTCAATAAGGTTTACCAGGTGTTTCCTTGGGGTCCATCGATTTACAAGCTGCTTTAATCTTAAATGCTCCCCGTTGAAAGGCAGCACCTTGTTTAGCACCAATAGGAGCACACCTATTTTCTGTGCAGAGCACAAACCGAGCGCTGACTGTGCAGATGTGCACAGCTTCCCGAAATGCACCCTTGGCAGCTGGGGCCGCTTTTACTTCCTGCCCAGATCATTGCAGCACAAGAAGATGCAACGTCTGGGGTGAAAAACGGAGGTCGTAGGACCTCTCAGCTGAACATTGCATCTTTACCTCTCCCTTGAGAGTCACTGGCAGCCAGAGTGCAGATCTGGCCCTGAGCAGTGGTTGTGGCTGCTCACAGAGGGCTTGCAAAGTGGGCACAGAATCCAGGAGGGTGCTGTCAGCAAAGCCCCTGTGCTGCTCAGCCCCAGTTCTTTGTCCATGTACCTTCAGCTGGCTGGGTGTGATCCATGGGCAGGACCTTGCCTGGAAAGCATTAAATCGGTTTGCAATGGATTGGGTCCAGCTTTTGCTAATGTAAAACTTCTAGCAGTGCTGTGACAGCCGGGCAGGACTGAGAGCCGTGTTGTCACCGTGCTGCAGAGCCGTGGCCAGGCCTGCACGTGGCTGCAGTGTGCTGGAGGGCCCCCTGCCCATGTCAGCAGGCATGAAGGTGCTCCAGACCTCCTGGATTTTGGATTCCTGCCTCTCCTAAATTGCTCTCCCATGCGCCTCCTCATTGCCATTCCCACCCCGATCCACTGTGGCTCGGAGCTGTGGAATTTGCCACCTCCCTACAATAGTGCCCGTGCTTTGGATGGCTCTTCAATGGGATGTTTTAATGCATTCTTGTCAAATGTTCCATTTTTTTGTCCCTCAGTAGCTACTGACAGATGAAAGCACTAACACTGGCTTTACATGGGAATTTAATGGTACCAGCTGTCATGCAGATCCCCCATACAAATATTTTCTGCTGTTAATGGTTTCAATGTGAGCTTTTTTTATGTGATCAAATGTAATCTTATTTAATGGAGTTTTATTGCTGTGACGCCTCATTCTTTTCACCGGGCTGGACTTTATTTTTAAAGCAAGAGTTGACTGTTCAGGAGAGAGCCGGAGAAGCGGGACTGAGTGGGGTGGGAAGCTGGGATGTTCTCAGAGGGAGGTACTGCAAATGGGTCACGTCCAAAGGACAGAGCAGGGATATGTGCTAAAACAGCCCCGTTCGGAGTGAGCTGGAGCAGTGCTACGAGGGCTGCTATGCTGGCAGCTGCCATGTTTCCCCTCTGGCTGCCTCATGGTTTTGCAGAGCCATGTCACAAAGGCAGCACTTGCAGCTGGTACCTGCTGTGTGGCTCCTGGCAGGCCTGCGAGGCAGGCAGCAGGTAGAAGGCTGGAGAGAGCTGGTGCTTTTTGCTTAGAAACCATTTATCTGTCCACGGCGCTGTGAAGCAATGCCAGAACGCGACAGCCAGAATGCCACAGCCAAAGGACTGCAGCTGGAGCGCGTCACCCTGCCCCTAAATCTCTCCATCACCCATACCCACACCGTGACTGCAGTGTTGTTTGTCTGCTAGGTTGTCCGCACAGAGAAGAACAGCCTGAACAACCGCTTCCTGCCGTGGGATGAGATCGAGACGGAAGCCATCCTGTCCATCGACGACGACGCTCACCTTCGCCACGACGAGATCATGTTTGGGTTCCGGTGAGTGGCACAGGGTGCAGCATTCCTGCATCCAGGGGCTGCTCAGTGCTGCGCAGTCATTGTGGCTAAAACGAGGGCCTGGCCAAGGATGAGCACATCCCTTCCCATGGCTTCGCAGTTCCGCTTCTTGGAGGAATAGCATGTGTTAATGAATTGTTTAATTCATTACATGCTAATGAGTTGCAGGCAGGTGGGCTGATTCCAGGTTGTCCAGGCAACCTGATTCTCACATGTCTTAACCTCAGCTCTTCGGCTTTTGCAATTCTGATAGCGTTCCCTTCATGTTGTTGGCAGTACATGCTTTTCTTGCCTGCTCAGGAAGAACACTGGAAAATGAACCCAAGGCTTCTGCACTCCATGCTTTGTGTGCCATCAGCGAGGCCACAACATTCACTGCAGGGATTCATTGCTCGCGTGCTCACAGTGGGCTGTCGTCCATCCTCTGTGCTCTGTGTGGCACTGGGATGTGACAGCTGTTTTAGCACCTCTCTCTGCAGAGCATGGAGAAAAGAGATGTTGCACAAAGAGTGCTGGTTGCTCTCATTCCTACTCTTCTGCTCCAACACCTGCATTTTCCCCTGACGCTGCCCTGGCACAGAGCTCCCTCATGATGAGCCCAGGGGAGAAAGCGGTTCCATCGGAGGTTTCCCCAGGCTGCTGCTGCTCACCCTCTCTTGGCTGCAGCTTGTCAGCCTGGTGTGGGGCTGACTGCAAATCCAAGAGCTGCTGACAGCTGTCAGGAGGTGGAGGCGGGCAGCAGCTCTCTTCTCCCTCCCAGATGGGTTGGCTCCTGCTTCAGAGGAAGACAGAAAGGCACAAAATGCCTGGAAAGCACTCTCTCTGAGGGGTGAGAAATGAGGTGTTAAGTGATTACAGCAGGCATTGGGACTCCTGGCTCCCCTCCATGCCCCATTGTGGGCTCTTTATTTGGACTTGGCCATTTTCTCCCCCTCTTTGGTCTCCCTTTGCCTTTGCTCATCTGCAGTGCCTGGCTGAGGCTGCACTGATCAGCCCCGGAGCACCTTGCATGGAGATTGCTTACTGGAAGCAAACCTTCCCAAGGAGTGTGACCAAAATGCTCTGCTGGAGGAACTCTGGGTTTTGCTGCTGGGCTGGGAAGGAAATGCCACATTCATGTGGATGTGGGAGAAGTGAAAGGGAGTGAGTGGTTTCTGCTACAGCTTTTCAGAACAGTCACGTTGGATTGATAGAAACCCTCAGCACGCAAACACTTGCTGGGAGGATGGTGCCAGGGAAGCTGCGGGCAGTGCTAATTGCTCAGTTTTCATTACCAGGTTATATTGGAGTTTTCTTAATTTGACTTAAGGATGTAACAAACCTATCTTTGCTGTTTGCTGTGTTAAATAGCATAATGAATGCCCTCAGGAACTTTGTTTTGTCAGCAGCCCACAGTTGCCTCACAGCCGTTTCTTGTTAAGCTCAGCAGGAAAGGGACCAAGGGAGGAGGAACCAGGAGCTCCATAAATGCTAAGAAAATAGGAGAAGGCCACCTGCTGCCTGATGCAGTGTCTGGGGAGAAGGGAAAACCCTTCCAGGCTCCCACGTGGGGCTCATTCCTTGTAGTCACTGAGTGTGGAGATGCAGCTGGGACCATTAGTGAGGTACATCTGAAGGAAGCCATCAGCCCGATGTGGAAGATGGGTTTAGTTCCCAGGTTAGAAATTTAGCACCAATGTTTTTCTTAATTACTCCTGACAGCACTGCAGCTATCCTGTGGGATTGCTCTGGAGGAGAGTGAGCTTCAGATGAGAGCAGAATGTTAAACAAGCCCACACTCTCACATGTGAACCCCAGGATTAATTCCCTGTGCAACAACTGCGAGTGTGTGTTGGGGTGAAGGATGCTGGGGAGGCTGCTGGGTGCAGGTTGGGATGAAAGTGGGTAGGTGATCACTGCTGTGTCTGTAAATAGGGGCAGGTAGTGGAGATCGGTGCCTTCCATCTTGGAGACCCCATCTTGACCATCTCTGCAGCTTTCCTAAAGGGAGCTTTGTATTGTCTTTGCTGTATGGAAGAAGAAACAGAGCTGCCGGGAGATACCACATCCCAGGGAGCTTGGGAAGAGGCTGGATTACCCCAGGCTGCTCTGGGGTATAGAAGAAATAGAAGCAGCACTGGTGCATGTGCTGTGGGAAGTTGGCAGCAGCAGTTTCCCATCACACTGGCTTTCCCTGCCTCTTTCTCTGCCTCTTTTTCACCTGAGATCACAGTTTTCCATGCTCTGTGTAATTTAGAAATGAATTATGGGCTATCAGCCTCTATTCTTAGTTTTCTTTTAAACATGCAGCACAACCCTTTAGTTAGAAAAAGAGACTCAAAGGTGCCTCTGGAAGAGAACCAACATGAGAAACCCAGCAGTGCTGCTCTGCACTCGCAGCTGTGTGGGGCTGAGCTGAGTAAGGGATGCTCTGCTTCACACTCAACATTTAGAACAAGAGAAGCTCAACAAATTCTGTGTCTCTGTCAAAGCCACGATTTCTGCATCCTGCCCCTTCCTGCAGTACGGTATGGCACGACTCCATCAGCTCAGGGAGGGACCCATGTGGGTCACTCGGTTGCTCCTTCTGATGGTGCTGGGGCAGTGGGTGAACTTGCACCACACAGCCTATGTACACAGGCACCTTTTGCATGTTATATTTTCATGCTTTTGTAATAACTAAATAAAGAAATAAATGAACTTTAAGGCAAAGTAATTGCACATTTTCACAATGATTATTCTTCTTGTCCAAGCAACCAGACATTACCAAGCTTAAATGCATGCATTTCCATCACGTGCAGCCCTTCCTTGGGCGCTGCTCTGTTGGTGTTGAGGGCACAGTCCTGCCCTGTGCGTGGCTGGGATCAGCCAGAGCTGTGCTCGCCTCCAGATGTGCTGCCCAGGTTGGTGTCTGACAGAAAACCTCTGTGTTTCTGTTTGCAGTGTCTGGAGGGAGGCGAGGGACCGCATCGTCGGCTTCCCAGGGCGCTACCATGCGTGGGACATCCCCCATCAGTCCTGGCTCTACAACTCCAACTACTCTTGCGAGCTCTCAATGGTGCTCACTGGTGCTGCCTTCTTCCATAAGGTGAGATATTGTAGAATCACAGAATATCCCAAGTTGAAAGGAACCCATAAGGATCATCAAGTCCACAATTGCTCCTCCATGGTCAGCCTGGTGCTTTCCCTTCCTTCCCAGACTAACTGGAGTTCATGTGGTTGTGGGGGTTTTGTTTTTAAAGAAGAAACTGCAGCACACTGCTCCTTTTCTCTGGCTCGTTCCATACAGAAACACTAACAAACACACATCCCGTGCCCAGAGGCACATCACAGGCAAAACACTGATTCTGCAAGCTAGGGACACCCAGATGCTCCCTCGTTTGCGGTCGCAGGGATGGGCTGATGGTTGGGTTAGATGATCTAAGTGGTCTTTCCAACCTTAATGAGTCTATGAATGGGAGGTATGATTCAGATTCCCTGTGTCATATTTACAGCTTGAGTCTCCCTGAGCTCTTCTGTGGGAGTTGATAACGACCTTTCCGTGCCTTTAATCTTACAGAGTCCAAGCACTGCAATGTGCAATTGCAGGGGAGGTAATGTTTTTTTGTAGCTGCCTGGTGTGCAGAGCTCATGGGAGGTGGGTGGTTTGTGTTGGAAGGGAGCAGTGCAGAACGCAGCTCCGTGGCACGTGTTGTCTCTATGGGAGAGCCGATAGGTGGCAAGTGGGCCTTGAGAAACCAACAGGCTCTTTTCCTAGAGGGGTTGTCCTGAGCTGTCTTAGCGAGGTGGGAAAGTAATCCACCCACTGCTGGGCAAGTGCTGTGCAGCAGCAAAGACAGCAGGAGCTGAGGGGGCTGGGGCAGCACTCGCTGCTTGGGGCCCCTTGAGCACTGTTAGAACTTCTTTCCCCCGCCAGTACTACGCCTACCTGTACTCCTACGTGATGCCGCAGGCCATCCGCGACATGGTGGATGAGTACATCAACTGCGAGGATATCGCCATGAACTTCCTGGTCTCACACCTCACAAGGAAACCTCCCATCAAGGTAAGGCACCAGGCAGGGCTTGGGTGATTTGATGGATGTCTTAAACGTGCAGCGGTGCGTGGAGTGCAGCTTGGAGGCTGCTTGGCTTGGGGAAATCCAGCTGCTGCCTTCCCTCTCCACGCTCTGACTGCAGTGCATCTCCAAAGGGCTGCGCTGTGAGCGTGACCTGCTGGGAGCTGCTAACACGTCCCTTCCGTCCCCGAGGAGATGCAGTGAGTGTTCAAAAAGGTGTGAAAGCTCAGCACAGCCCTTAGAAGCAGCCACTGTGACAAGCAGGATGAGGAGGGGTTCGACTCGCACTGCAGCTTAGAGCAGAGGGTTTCTGGGTGAGCAGAGGCCCTGCAGGGCAGCTGAGTCCTGAAAGCCAAATGTCCTACTTTTGTGGTGTACAGCACAAGCGGGAATTATTTCCTTGCTGGTTTTGTGTAGTGTTGTGAAGGCATTTGGGCTCCCAAGTCTCTCTGCTCCATCGTGACAAATGACTGCCACAATTCTGAGCATGAATTTCAGATGCGTATCGGTCTTCTCTTTATGGCTGCTGGCAGAGTGCTCTTACAGCCCCACATATGTCTCGCCGTCACAGGCCAGCTGCCTTGGAGATGGGCCTGGGCCATGAATGTGACAGGTGGGCTCTTCTGCGTGGTGTTCTTACCATCTGGAGCTGCTGTAAAGGGGAGGTTGTGGAGCTCAGTGCCCAATCTGAGAGAATCTGACCCAAAGCAGAGGGCACTGCAGTGGGATGGGCACATCCAGACCAATGAGGGGGGACACCTCTTGAGCAGCTCCTGAAAGCTGGAGCCCCCTCAAAACGTCTCACTCTGGGTGCCTAAAGCATGAGGCAAATTACTCATTCTAAAAATACATCTGTGATTCTGTAGCACTGAAATGAATTCATTCTTAAGGTCCTTCCCTCTGAAACGGCTTCTTAAACCCAAAGCAATGAGGAAGTCAGCAGGAGCTGCTCACTGTGCCCCTTCTAAGGCTCTGTCCCTCCCTTCACAGGTGACCTCCCGCTGGACGTTCCGCTGCCCTGGCTGCCCCCAGGCGCTTTCACACGATGACTCTCACTTCCACGAGCGGCACAAGTGCATCAATTTCTTTGTCAAGGTGTATGGGTACATGCCCCTGCTCTACACCCAGTTCCGCGTGGACTCGGTCCTCTTCAAGACCCGCCTGCCCCACGACAAGACAAAATGCTTCAAATTCATCTAAAAGCAGGAGGGAGCAGGGCACCCTCTGCTTCCGAACTCCATCTGGAGGTGGGTGGGGCAGAGGGGGGCTCTTTAGCCGGGCTTCAATGCTTGATGCCTCCTGCCATGGACTCCGGTCTCCTCCTACGGAGCACGAGGGACATCGTGGATCTCATGGTTCTGTGAAGATGCTCCCTAGGATCGTACACTGAGGAATGGTGCACTGGCTAGTGGATCTGCCCCTTTTCTAGCCAAGGGCGACCGTTCTTTTTAATTATAATTATTGTTATTTAAAATGAAAGTGTTTTAGATTTGCCGCGTGAGGCTTTTTTTTTCCTTTACCCACCCCATTTTCCCCTCCTGACCCACCACAGCGAGGCCAGCTCGGAGCTTTTGGGCTACAGAGGTTTCTCCCGGCATCGAGGCAGCTCCAGTGACCGTGCTGGCCCCATCCCTTCTCCACGCCTCTCACACACCGTCTTGTCTCACAGCCACAACTGAGGACTCCAGCTTTCATCCGTCCGGGAGCACTTTGCTGCTGGGCTCACCACGCAGGGCCCACCCAAGAGGGGTGAGTGAGGAAGAAGATTGGTCCCAGTGGGTCTTTACCTGGCTCCCAGCAGCAGGCCCTGTGCTGTCATCACTGTGGTCTTATTCCTAGTGCCCTGTGCTGCAACCATAGGGAAACCAAGCTGCCCTGTGTGTTCCTAGCTCGCCTGCTGGTGTTGCTGGGATGGGAGATGAGGTATTGGTCCTTTCGAGATGATTTAATGCTTCACAGGGTGGGGAAAGGAGAAGGGCATCCTCCTTTGTGCCAGCCAAGCAGCACCAAAATGAAGTGCCAGCGATCGCTGGGGTCCCACCCTGCCTCATCCCCATCGCAAAGCCACGCGTGTGCCCAGGGTGGATTTACCTGCCTTAAACCCTCGTCCTGCCTGCACACACGCGTGGCTCTGGGCTGTGTTTGAAGGTTAATCCCACAAAGACAGTCCATTCAAGTGGGCTGGGGAATATAACTGGGATTGTGGTCATGGAGCCGGATTTGGAGCTGGTTCCTTCCCTACCCAGCAGATACCGTCAGCTCGACGCACTGCTCTGCTTGGCTGTGGTCCCGTGGGAGGAGGAAGGACACGGCTGCTCTTCAGCAGCACCACAGAGCGCAGGGAAATGAGGAGAGAGGCGTCTGGTTGTCTCTTTGTGTATTGTTTCTCCTTTTTGTTTTAACATCAGGCGCTGGAAACAGAGCGTGTGAAGGTTCAGTCTCTTTAAATAGAGGACTGGAGCACGGGTGGCAGCCAGGGTGGGGGCAGCTGTGGATTGCACTTTATATAAATGGAGATACACACTTCCCATCAGCTTATTTTCAGAAGTCTTAGGGGTAAATGTTCTTATTTTGGTGAGACTGTAATATATGGAGCTTGGAAGATGCGGACGTGACGTGAAGTGTTTGTGTTGCCATTTGCATTGCAGGGTCTGGTTCTTGCTGAGCCTCTGTGCATGGTGGCAGTCAGATACCGACCTCCTGCACCCCAAAATCCAAACCCGCGTAGGCCCTCAGTCCCAAGGCTGGGTGGGCTCTTCCTTTCCATCATGGCTTCTCATTCACAGGCCAGTAGAATCAGTGATGGAAAGCCACGTTGTTCTTCCAGGCTCTCAGCACTCTCACCCCTTGCCCAGCCTGTTGGTTTTGGACATGCCTGGCAACACGGTTGTGATGGGGTGCCTGCGGGGTGTGATTGAGTTTCAGGGTGGTTTCCTGTTTGCTGAACCCCAAAGGGACTTGGGGTGAAGGTGGGTGGGTACTGCGATGTGCTGGTGGCAGGAGGGACGGGGGACACGGGGCCATGCAGGGCTGTCTCCACCCCCACCCTCAGTCTTCTGTTGCTGGGAAGATTGCCCCACTCGGCCCCAGCAGACACCAGAACCCTTCCAGAGCACAGATCCGTGATTCATGCCCAACCTTCTGCTCCAGTGACATCCTGCAGGCTTCCCTTGTTGCTGGGGAGGAGAGAGGCATCTCTGAGAACATCCCGGCCCTTGCCACTGTCCCCATCATCCTCATGACCAGCGTCTCTGCCGTGGGTTTTGTAATGGTCCCGGGTTAATGCTGAAGCTCAGGTCAGGTTGTGGGGTTCATCCCAGTGAGGGTCCCTCGGTGGCTGCACCTTTCCCAAGGGAAGGCCTTTTCCCTTTTTTGATGTTTCTGCTGCTTCATCCCAGGACTGGGGCTGCAGCTGGGTGTGGAGTGAGGTTCTCTCCCATTCACTGTAAATAGCATCGCCAGTGGTGCCGCCCTGCCCTGTGCCAACTGCCCCGTGGGCACCGGGTTCAAAGAAAAATGGAGGAAAAAAGGAACACTCCTTCAACATGAGCACAATATTCATATGTTGAGTTTTTTGTAAAAGGATCCAATAAATGGAGAGTTTAACTTGAGCGTGGCTCCGTGCTTTGCTGGGGGCTGTGAGAAAGGGTTTGGGACTGGGATGCGCAGCAACTTCGTTTTGGGGCACCCCAAAACCAACATCTCCCAGCCCTGCCTTTCCCTGGGCAGGAGCAGAGCCATGAGCTGCTCTGGTCCAGCAGAACCCCTTTGGGGCAGCTGTGTCCATTTCAGCACACTGCCCTGGGGTAAAGGCTTGTCCCTCCTGGAAACGTTTGTTCTTGCTTTTATTTCCAGAAAAAAACTCAGTTTCTGGTTCCAGAAGGACATGGGTACTGTGCCCAGGACCTGGGTGTGCTCCAGGCTGCCCTGTGCAGCCTGATCTGGTGCCTGACTTAGTGGTTGGCAGCCCTGCCCACAGCAGGCGGTTGGAACTGCATCGTCTTTGGGGTTCCTTCCAACCCAAGCCATCCCGTAATTTCCATTCCCTCTCCAAAGTACTGCACCAAGGCACAGACACAGACAGCAGCGTAATGACTCCTCAAGTCACCTGCAAGGCACTGACCTGGCTGCAGCCTGGCTTGGGACTGCATGTCACCAACAGCCACAACAAAAAAGGGCCCTCAGTGTTCCATTTCAGAGGACGTGTTCCTCAATTAAAACAAAACAAAACAAAACATGAAGCCATGAAACCAAAAACCCCAACGTGGAATTGTTCCCTTAGTTTTCATTCTGCCTGGCAATGCCAGGAAAGCAACCAGCTCCTGTGAGAATCCAGGGGAGGGATGCACGGCCCACAGAGCGGTGCTCACACCCTGTCAGGGCTCTGTCTCACCCCCTGTAGGAGAAGGAACAGTGAATGCCACACACTGCCATGTGGGGGCTCAGGGTGGTAAATGCTAAGAGCAGTCCGAGGGAAGCGAGCAGTGAGTTACAAGGCAGGCAATGGATGAAGGCCCCTCTGTTGTGCCTGCAAGGGGAGGATAATTGTCACCGTTCAATTTAAGCTGCTACGAAACGTAATGTAGAGGGGTGATTAAAAAAAACAAGGAAAAAGCAAAGCCACCCACATGTGCCTGGAGCCCTGCTCTGCCCAGGGTGCAGCACAGCGTGCAACAGCGCTGTGCAGAAACCCAATGCTTTTTTTCCCCTTAAAGAATAAAACTCCAAGTAAGATGAGTTCCTACCGCTGTGGTGTTAAAGCCTTTTGGCTGCTCCTCATGCAGGCACTGCTTGGCACAGGCTGGGCTCCGATGCATAGCAGTTTTTAAGCTCTTATGCTGAGCTGCCAATGTGATGACACTGACAAAGATCAGTCAAAATGGCAGTATCTTTCAGTAGGGTGGGCTCAGGATGGAGGTGTCACCCCTATGGGCTCTGGGTAAGGTGAGGAAATAGCCCTGGGGGCAGTAAAGAAGTAAAACAGTGGGGGAATAATTTCTTGTGTTAATCGAGGCAAAGAGCTTTCAGCTGCAGCCTTAGCCCTGCTAGTAAACTCACAGCTGATGGGGCTCAAGGAATGGGCTCACAGATGGACTCCAGGTGCTGGGCTGCATGTGAGAGGTAAATGGGTACCATTCCACCTGCCTTAGCTTCCCCAGGGTGAGCCCACCCAGGCCAATGCAAATGGGTGAAACCAAAGCCCCATTCTTCCCAAAGATGTGAGGCTGCCCACAGGGCACAGATGGAGGCTGCCTTTGGTTCACTGTGCCCGTGTCTCTGAGGAAGGGACACTGATGTGGCCTCAGGGCTGGCCCATGCACCTGGGCACGGTGTGGGAGACAGCAAGCCTGGAATGTAATGACTTGCTCCAGTTGTTTTTACTAAGACTCTTATTAACAGAATAAAAGCATGTAATATACTTCTTTCCACCTAGGAGTATCTGCTACCAGCTGCAAATGCTATGTGCATTGAAGTCACATGTGCACGGGGCCATGGCACAACAAACATCACACCATGGACAGGATGTTTTCCTTCTGGAAGGAGGACGATGCCAAACCCAAGTGCCTTTGCTGCTGTCTGTCCATTAAAACATGTCTCTGGTTAACATTTATTTGGCATCCATTGAATTCCACCCCCTCCATTCGCATCCCTCCCAGGCTGCCATGGTTACCTCTGCAGCACTGACCCAGCCAGAAGAAATGCCATTTATTCCTCTGTGCAGAACGAACAAGAGCTTATTTTGTGAGTTTAATTAAATTTTTTCACTAAAGGATCCCCCCAGTATGTTTATTTTTCCAGCAGGCACAACCTGCCTGTTTCTAAGAAAGAAACAAACTGGTTTTCAGATGCTGGACTGGAGCAGTGAGATGTTCTGCCCAAAAACAACAAGAGGAAAAACGTGAACACTTTCCCACTGATTGTTTTTCCCAGGAGGGGTGGCAAAGCCTTTGGAAATCCTCCAGCTGCCAGTGATGTGATGAAGTATCAGCATGGCTGATAGGAGGAGTCATGGCTTTGTGCCCCGAATTACAGGATTTGGTGTGACAGCCCCAATCACAGCAGTAGTGAACCAAGCAAAATGTTTTTGGATGGGACTGCAGCAAGCCAGAAACATGTCCCAAATCATCCATTGGGGCAGGACTGGGCTGGAGCTCTCTGGTTCTGTCAATTTAGGCAGCACTGAGAGACTTCCATGGGGCTCAGAGCACTGGGGTTGGTTGGCCCAATTACACACCAGTGGAGTAGCTACTGCAGCTGACACAGGCTGTCTCACGGTTCCCATGTAAAGATTTCCTGAGTATCTTGAGAGCTAGAATGCCTCTTCGTCTAACCTGACCTGCTGTGTTCTGCTGGATGGGACACGAGGAAGTTTTTCTCCCCTCTGATCAGTGTGCATCACTGCAGCAAAGCTTCACCTTCCTGCCCTCATGCACCTGCAGTCAGAGAAACACAGAGCGTGGTTACATCTCATGTTGAACACACAGCCCTGCACTGTCTGCTGAGCTGTCACACCACCTGATGGTGGCACTGGGGCCTTCAGGTGGATTTAAATCCCCTGTAATCATAAATGCAAATTAGCACATTCACAAAATGAAGTCACTGGAGAACCGGGGCCAGTGGGTAACAAGGAGAGAGGCACTTCAAGGACTCACATGTTATAAGGCATGCGCGTCCCTCTCCTTCCCACCCAGCCTACATCCAATGGCCTTCGTGTGTTCAGAATAATCTTTATACACATTTAATTGTAAGGTGAGATACGCCCTTTTGCTTTTATTCTATTTGCTGCTGATGGTAAAGAAGCTGAACTGCCACAGATGTTGTAAAGTCCCATTGGGATTCATGCTTCTGCAGCCAGGTTTTTATTGCCCTAACGATACCATTGCTCTCATGCCCTGACACACACAGAAAGCCAAGGTGTGGATGCCAGAGCCCGTACAACCAATCAAGCAGGAACCCTTAATGTGTAGGAAATACGATGTGCAAACTGCAACAGCAAACAGTTTTTATTACAGAGCTGTTCTCCCACTGCCTTAATCTCCCCAAGGCTGTAAACTGGAGATGCTTTATTTTATAAATATGTATATTTACACACTTGCGGATGTGGACCAGGCAAGCAGATGCTTTTATAAACCACAGAATGTGGTTTCTCCTTGACATTCTTACTATGCTTTTTATTTTAAACACCAAATAAATACAAAACAATCCCATTAAAAAAAAAAAAAAGAAGAAGAAAACAGCAGTAAATCCAAGAAATCAATCAGCTACTTTTAAAAGCAGTACTATTAGCTAAGTTTAGGCTTCAAATACACAACTTTGAAAGGGAAAAGCGCCCCCAGGTCTGCAGTACGGATGGCTTTGTATAAAAGGCTATCAGAATTTCCACCAGGATTTTGCAATGTGGGGGCTGAAGGATTTGGGGAAGGTAGAAACGAGAGGCACTTAAATCTCACAGGTTTTGCATGAGCAGGGGGAGTTTAACTGCTTTAACGTGCTTCAGAAAGCCTTCCTTCCCAGGTGGGTTTCTGGGTCCCAGATTCGTGCTGCTAAGCCTCACGCACCCAATGGAAGCATGTGAGGTGGGGATGGAGCCATCTCAACGCCAATAGACAAACAGGGCACAGAAGGGCACCCAGCCATTCTGCTTGCAATTGCAATCCCTCGCGTTGGTACTTCTCCCACTGATGATGGAGGGACCCAGCATCTCGGTGGCCAAATTTGGTCCTAAGAGGTGAGGTGAACATCAGCGAACACTTTGAAATGCTAAAGCTTTACCAAAACCCCTCTGCTCTTGCAGGGAATGAACGGGCTCTGGGCACTCTGAAGCTATTGGCCATGCCCAGCATAGTCCCCTTTTCCTATTCTTGTTTTTATGATCTCTGCCGTGCCGGCTTCCCCAGCTCCTCTTTGTACCATATCCAGGGAAACGTACACACAGACAGAGAACTGGATGCAGTGAAGACACGGTGGGGAGAAAAAACAATCTCTTAATATCCAAGGCCAATGTTCCAATATTCTTGCAGAGTTTTGTTGGATAAAGGGCTGGGGCACATTGCTGATCGACTCCATCACACAGAGAAATATCTGCCCCTGCGTATGGTTTCACCCCGACCTTGTAAATATATACTATTTATTTACTCTGCAATCTGTATCTCCTTTAAGATTCCAGAAAGGAATTTTACAGCACAGGAATCCCCCCTGAAGTATTCCAAAACTGGCTAAAAATTAAATAAAAAATATAGAGAGATATTAAAAAATACTTAGTTGCTTCTGCACGAAGAAAAGGTTGTTTCTGGTCTCTGAATGAGGAAACTCTCTCTCTTTGGGGTCACCCTTTAAAAGCTCTTTGTTCTGGTGCTCTGAGGGCTCTCCCTGCAGAGCAGTGTGATGTCCGTGGGCTAAAATTTCTGCAGGAACTTGAGAACCAAGTCACGCAGCTTCACCCTAAGAGGTTCATCGTTGTCACAGATGATGTGTGTGGAGTCCTCCTCAATCTGAATGAGGGTTTCTGCCTCCTGGAGGAGCACGATGTGGCCCTTGGCTGTGTCTTCCACCTTCACGTCACTGAAGCCATGCTGGATACAGCAATGGGGAGGGAGTAAAAGAGAGAGATGTTACAGCAACGTAAGTAACAGGGAGAGATGAAAGCTCAGGGAGGAGGAGAGGGGAAGAATGGCTGCCCTCACAGACAATCCTACCCTTTTTCCTACCCACTTCCTCCAGGAAGCCAAGCAGGCGAGATCTGGGCTCTACAGAGCAGCAATGTGCAACGCCTGTGAGTTCAGCCACCAGAACCCTGTCCTGCAGCTCTCCAGAAAGTCTCTCCATCATTGGTTGGTGGCCCTGCCTGTGGCAAGGGGGTTGGAACCTGATGATCCTTGGGGTCCCTTCCAACCCAAGCCATTCTATGAGTCTTTGAGTCTATGACTGGAGACTTTTCTTCTCAGGCCAGGCTGGATGCAGCCCTGGGCTGCTTGATCTGGTGGGTGGCAGCCCTGCCCACAGCAGAGGGGTTGGAACTGGATGAGGTCCTTCCAACCCAAGCCATTCTATGATTCTATCATCCTTCAGTCAGTCTCCTCATTTTCACAAAACTTAAAATCAAGAGCTTCAAATGTAGGAACTTAAGAACTTTAGGAACTTAAGCATTTAACACTCTTCAAATGTACTGGAAATCAGCTGATACACGTGGGAAATCCACCCATGCAGTGACCCTAGAAGCCCAGCTTCTGTAGTAAACCAGGAGGAAACAACTGACACAAAGCACTTACACCAAGACATTTCCATGGGGAAATATCTCCTCTGTTCTCATTGCAGGGATACATACTCTGGCACTACTTTGACAGCTCATTAGCCTCCCTCTATTTCAAGCCACACTAAAATTATTTCCCTCTCTCCTAGCAGAGCAGCAGATTTCTCAGCTCTGCAGAGAACCCCTTGAACCTTGCTTGCCACCAAAGACTTATTACCTTCTCGAGTGTCTGCACAAACTGGTCCACAGGAATGGAGCCACTCAGCAATGGCTTCAGAGGCTTACACTCTGGCACGTCATCACTCACTCGTTTTCTCTTCTTGCTGGTGGGGGGTTGTGGTGGTTTTGGAGGGAGCTAATGGACAAAAAGGTGCACATTAATGCAGTGTATTACATCGGCTTATTATATTTAGATGGAGTAACAGGCACATGAGAGAGAAAAGGAATACTGATATTGTTTTCAGTGACCAAAGGGGAACACAGCAGTACTGAAGAGGAAACGAGACACCTAGCAATGGTCTACACTGCTGCTTTGCATGCACAGTATTTACATAAATAAATTAGCAGTGGTAGTTCAAAGTTCTGTCACCTATAAAGCTTTGTCTGACTCACTTCAGAGCTGAAGCTTTCTGCATTTGAGTATTTACATAAATAAATTAGCAGTGGTAGTTCAAAGTTCTGTCACCTATAAAGCTTTGTCTGACTCACTTCAGAGCTGAAGCTTTCTGCATTTGAGTACTCTGAAATATTTTCCATGAAACATGCCCTGAAGAAGTCAATGCCTTGAAACTGCCCAGAGAAGCTGTGGATGCCCCATCAATGGAAGTGTTTGAGGCCAGGTTGGATGGGGCCCTGATCTGGTGCCTGATGCAGTGGTTGACAAACCTGTCTGTGGCAGGAGGGTTGGAACCAGATGATCTTTGAGGTCACTTCTCACCCAAGCAGTTCTATGATTCCATGAAAATCACAGCCTAAAAGATGCTGGGAAACAGGCAAATTCAGGGCACAGCAGCTACTTGGAGAATGAGGAAAATGGGTTAATTCTCACTGGCCTCAGAAAAATGAGACATTAGGAAAAAAAACTGAATCCAGACAGGCACAAGAGATGCTGCTGCAACGCCTGAAAAATCACTGCAGTGTGATCTGGGTATAACTTTGAGCTTCCTGAAGGAAGCTATCTGCTTTAACTCATCCCTGAGAGACTCCTCTGTTAGCAGGGAGATGGGGGGGAGCTAACCTGGCACTGTGTGCTGCTGTGCACGCAGGCATGGAGTCTTCTTAACTGAGCACTGATCATTTTGTGGAGATGAGAAATAGATTCCTGAATAAGAGCAGTGAGGAAATTATGTTGTAAAATAAGTCCACGTGCCTTGTGCCAAGCTAGTTATGTTGAGCATGTATCAGCACTTGACTTTCCCAGTGACCTAGCAACTCAGTCCTTGGGAAAAAGGTGAGGGAAAAAACTTCTCCATAATGTTGGCAAGACCAACAAAGACACAAAGACGTGTCTGTATACCAGTGAATCTGCCTGAGGCAGCCCTGGTGCCTTGTGCTGTGCTCTATATACTTCAGGTGACAGACTGGGCTCCTCTCAACTCCACATCACTCCCAGTGTGCAGCACCATGTCTGAACCTGCTGTTGTGATATCCATCTGTTTCTTTCAACAGAAAAGGAAGGGTGTTTTTCATCCCTGGGAAAGAAGCGCTGCCTGTGCAGGCTCTGGTTCCACAGACAGGGTGTCACTTCACAAAAACAACCACTTACCCTGAAGTCTGATGAACCAAGGTGCACGCAGGATGTTATTTATGCATGAATCACTGGCATGGCTCTGTGCTGATTGATCGACGTTTTTGGAGCTTGTCTGCACAGGTTCTGTAGCTCCTAGAGCTCTCAGGCTCAGATGCTGCTTACTTGAAGTTTATGCCTACCTCTAAGTTAATTTGGCATCAGGAATCAGAGTAGAGAATCACAGCATCATAGAATTGCTCAGGCTGAAAAAGACCTTAAAAATCATCAAGTCCAACCACCACCTGACCATACTACCCTAACTAACAGCCCTCCGCTAAATCATGTCCCTGAGCACCACATCCAAATGGTTTTTGAACACATTCAGGGATGGTGACTCAACCACCTCCCTGGGCAAATGAACAAAACATAAAGGAGAAAGCAGACTCAGACCAGTCACATTTTAATACTTTGATTTTTCTAGCGTTGCCTAGTGTATCTAGGGAGCCGACCTGAAAAAAATTAGGCATCTTGTCTGCTGTGCACTGATGTCAATCTTTAACCACTCCTTATGTCCCTGCACTAACGACACGACCATATCAGGTCCTCTTCCCAAGTGTTGTGGGCTCGGTCCAGCTCTGCTCCCCAGTGGGACAGGCAGCATCATGAAACGTGTGGCTTCACTGAGTTCCCTGCACTTCCATGCATCAATAGAGAAAGGTGACCAGGCATCTACTGCTCAACAGCTCCACCAGGCATCATCTCCCTGTACAGCACTAATGCCAGGAACTGCTATGGCAGCATAAAGGAGATAGCAGAAGAAGAGGGATTTTCTCCTCACTTAATCTTTGGAGTTCACTCCAAAGGATACGCTATCTGATTCCTGGGGAACAGGGCAACTTAAAAAACACAGACCCTTCACATGTCTAATCTTTCAGATCATCCTTCCTATCTGACCCTCAACTCTAAGTCTGTGAGAAGCTGGGTGATGCTGATGCTGGTATACAGGTTATGGAAGACAGCAGCCATGATCTGTAGCCTCTCTTCATGAATAATCTCGCTTCCCCTTTTATCTTAGCTGGGCACACGGCCAATGAAAATAGGGTAGAGAGATTTATATGCACCACACTCTCTCCTCCAAGTGTAATTCCTCACTTGCACATGCCAGGACAAAGCATCTGACAAGAATGCTGCTCTGGTGGGGAAAGAGATGTTAGAAAAGTTGTCTCATGAGAACAGCTGGGGTCCCAGATGGCAGGAAACCCTGTGCAAGGATATTTTTCTCCCTCTCCCATTATACTGTACCTGCAGAACATGCTTGTTGTCTTTTGTATGCAACATGGCAGAAACTGTTGCTAAGGAAATACCAGGCTTAATCTCCAAGGGCACAAGCGAATCTGCAAGCTAAAGCAAAAGGATTTTATTCAGCAAGTGATAATCTCAAAACTTGTGTGAATCCAGCTGTGATTTAAATTGGCAAGAGGATATTTTTAAACATGGACTAATGAACTGGAAACACAAACCCACTAGTACAATGACGGAGTGCTCCTCTTACCTGGTTATCCCTCCTTCTGCATCTTAAGTTACTGAATGTTATGTTATCAGAGCAATGAGAGGCTTTCAGCAACTAGGGCAAGTCTCCCAAAACAAGGCAACTAGAGAGAAACCTCATTTAAAAAGACATCAACTGCTTTATTAATAATTCTCACCAGTAAAACTCAATCTAACTCAGCAGCATTTGTTATTTTTGTTACCTCAATGTACAACATTAATCAGAGTAGTTTCCTTTCAGCTCCTTAGTGCTGCAGCAATCAGGCTGCAGAACAGTTGGAAGAAGAGTTTGTCCTAAAAACACACTGGCTCTGTTGACTGGTTTGACATTTTTCCCTACAACACTGCATAAGAACTCTTCCACTGCCTTCTATATAATTCTCATTTGAAATAAATAAAATTTAGGCTTGGCTGCAATTTTGAATGTCAATGGCAACCTTCCAAGATCCTCAGCACTGAGGGGGTTGGCAGTGCATGTGGAGTGGGCAGGACTGCACCTGCTGAGACTTGCAGAAGTTGGGCAGCTGGGAAGCATCTCTGCCAGTCATTCTTCCAAAGGAACTCTGCAGAAAAGGGTGTTCATGAACATGCAAAATGATGTTCTTTTCTTGGAAGGCGTTCTAGTTGACAACTCACTGGACACCAGGTGCCCTGGAGTGCTGTCCATGGCTGCAGCCAGGATCTAGTCCTAAACAAACAGTTATCAATCTGCAGGGCCAGCAGCACAGTTTCCAAGCATCACTCCCAGTAAAGCATGCTCCTATTATCTGCAGACCTAAAAGGCAAAGACAATTGAAGTGTGCTCTATGTCTGCAAGGAACACTGCAGGTACCTCACAAAACAAAAATGGTTAAGTCGGCTCACACTTTACACCACTTGGGTGGGGAAACTTTTCAGTTATGAAGACAGCTAACAAGCAAAGAGTGTTGGCTATTCTTCCCAACCCCCCCCCAGTCCATCATTCTATCTCATGTAGAAAGTGGCTCTACAAGGTGATCTTCATCTGAACTCCATTACCCTTTAGCTTCAAGCACATGGCACCTCCAGTTGGAGTCAGATGTGAAGAGCTCTGTCTTAAAGTAGGAGCTCTCTCAAAACTTCATCCACTTACTGTCATGCATCAATGGAGCAGAGCTCTGGAGTCCCAGCTATTACCACTGCCCTGGCAGCAAGGCAATGCCAGCTCTCTTTAGATGGCCAGATGCATGAAGCAGGAATAAAAGTTGAATGGGTTTTAGAAAAGCATGGTATATTCTCATTTCAGAGAAAGTGTGCTTGAGGCAACAGAAGATTGAATTCTTCACCAAAAGCTATCCAGTAAATTTTCAGCAGGATCCAAAACAGGCAAGTGACAGAGCAGAACAATTGAATCATTCCACTTTCCAAGAAACTTCAGGGACCAGTTCTTGACTGCAAGTACTTGTGCCTGATGTAAATTACAATTATATAGGTAATTACTGCATTACTACGAAGCACTAACCCTAGTGGACAGAGAAACAAGCGAACGTTACATCCAAGAGCACTCCTACTGGCCTAATCCTTTGCCATTAAAACATGGAGAAGGCTTTTCTGTTAGCTTCAGCAGCAGCACAATTCAACTTCTAACAACGCCTGAGAAGCTTACCTACCACTATTAAAGATGCAGCCCACATTTTGAGAGCACCTCCCTGAAATAAAACAGTTGGATAGATGTTTGTGTTGGAAAAACACTGACATTTTAAGGCTGCATTCAAATCTCCTAAATTCTGCACATATTTGGACTTACTGAATCTTTGAAATCAAAGCTTCATGGAGCAACTCACACAGCTCTCTCTCTGGGATTCTGTTTAAAACCTTTAAAGCAGGAAATTTGAATACAGCCTTCACAGTTTGTTATTGAAGGTGGGGAGAATGAAAAAAACAATGATAATCATTGCTTCGGATTTCTCCTAGGAACTAAAAACAGTAAAACGTGCAGCAGAGTGACATGCTGCACTCGGTATGGTCAAAGGCACTTTCCATTCCCACCACCTTCCAGAGGAGGATCGATAGAAAATAGGTTCTAACAAAGAAGAGTATACAGCAAAATGATAAACACCGTAAGGACAAAGATCCTTAAGAAACAAAGAGCTGCTTAGAATCAAAGTCCTCTTTTGCCTCTGAAATGCTTTGGTATTAACATTTATGCACATTTGAACCACACAGTCGGTAAGCAGCAACATTTTAATTATTAACAGTCAAAAAGACAGTAAGACAGATGTCCAATTTTATCTCCTCTAAGCCACTGCCTCATCTCACAGTCCTCTCCACGTTGTGGCCAATCCCTTTGTTATAGAAATTCACTGACCCAAACCAAAAAGGTCATTTAATCACACCCAGCCATTCACCTACTAACACCAGACAGCACTGCTGTACTCCTTTCAACTGATCTCAAATCACAGAACTCTTCCAAAATGCTGGATTAAAGGAGCCTTTTTCAGAGAGATAGCAAATCTTGTCTGCGTTCCAAGCAGTGGCAACTCCACCATTTCCTCCTGCAAGCTGTTCCAAACTTTAATTTTCCTTGCAGCTAGGAAACCACGTCTTATTTCAAGGTTGAATTTGTCCAACTTTCAGTAGCTGGATCTTGCTATGCCTTTGTCTGCAAGACTGAAAAGCCCCCCACTATGCAAGAATAAGTGCTTCTTCGTTGCAGTCATTATCACAAGTCTGATGCCACATACTGGCATCGGGAAAGGCACGAAAGCAGAGCCGCGCGGCACTGAGCACTAACAGCACATTAATCAGGCCATGCATATGGATGAGCACTTGGACTGCCTTCAGATAAACTTGTGTGTTATGTGTACTGCGTATTTCAATTTTTAAATTATCTCCTGTTAAGCAAAGATTAAAACAGTGACGAACCAAAAAGCAAAAGTCATTAACTCTCACTTGTAAGAAACTGCAAGTGTTGGTCATGAGTGCAGCCACGTGAGCCTTGGACAGCCAAGGTAAGTCCTCCATGACCAGAGCTCCCTACCTACATCCTAACAGGAAAAATACATTTTTACCACAAACTGCACCTGAAACTTTCCTGTAGGGTTACAATTCCCATAAGGAAACAAGATCTGACATGTATTCCATGAGCCTGAAGACTGCAGCTGGCCAAAGTATGGTTGTTTATACAGAAGGACAAGGCACACAGACCAGGTCACACTCTGAAGTCTCTACCAAAGCCTTCCTGAAGGACAACTCCCCTTGGACTGCTGTTCAGGCACTGTCTTCGTCACCAGCCAAAAAGTCTCCCAATGGCAATGAAGAGCTAACAATGACTGATGATAGGATCTGAAACTCCTACTGTTAAAAACAAATTGAGGCTGAATAGCTGAGAGATGAGCTGGATCTTCACCCTTCAGGCCTACAGCGAAGGGAAATCAGCAGGAACACCGTTACCAGTAATTAGAATCCCTGCAAGTTTTAAGACTTGAAATGCACTGATGTGTACAATAGATAATAGCACGCACATTTAGAAAAGGGCACAGTTGATTTTTTTTTTACGTCAGCATTAAATGTGCTATTTACCAGTTCTGCAAATTGTACATAAATGTATATCATCTCTGCATTAGAAGCAGCACCAAGAGTTGCAACTCTGGATCAAAACAGAGAAATTAAAGTCATGAAATAGAGCTGTGATACCACTGGGTGGGACAGACACATTATAAACTCAAAACCTTAAGAATCCTTAGACTTTATTCTTATAAAAGAATATTCTTATAGAAATATTCTTATAAAAGAATGAAGTTGTCATATGTTCCTTGGCTGCTGTTTGCACCTCACAGTGCCCTGGGCAGGGCACGACCTGGGAACTGTGGATTTCCACTGCAGCCCTAAGATGGGGAAAGTTAAAGGAAAGGTATCAACTACTGGGCTGATGCTGCACCTTCTCTAGGGTCAGCATGGAGCCCACTAGCATCCAGTTTTTACTTATGACCTCAGTACAGAACAAAGAGAGTGTTCAGAACTTTGCAAAGGGACCCTTCACTGGAAAAAAAGATGAGGCTATCATTGAGGAAGAGTTAGATGACCTCAAGAATTCGAGTTAGAAAACCAAGATGAATGAAATGCATTCACCTTGCATGAAATGCAAGGCCATGGACAGGGCTAATACAGGGAATTTTGGTTGTGAGCTGTCAGCTGCTGGAAATGACAGAGGTGAAGGGTCCACATTTATTAGTCCATCCCATGAGAACAGAGTCACAAAAGTGACACAGTCATGAAAAAGCAAAATGCACCTCTAGAAAATATCAGGTAATTCTAGCAAGGATGAGCTTTTCTTATTATATTGGGCTCAGCAAGATCTCATCTGAACTACTTGTAAATTTTGGGTAATTTATGTTCAAGCAAGATATACTGAAGAGTAGATTAGGGCAGGAGAAACTGCTTTGTAAGAAGAAACTAAATGATCTCAGCTTGTTTAGCCTGGTAAAAAGAAAATCCAAAAGAAATTCAAAAGCAGAATTTGATTATTGCACATAAACACTACAGGGAAAACACCAACAAAAGAGAAAATCTATTTATGCTAAAACATGATGTTGAGAGTAAGTATGTGCAGACCAGCCATGAATATGCGTAGGCTAGAAATTAGAGTGTTTCTAGCCAGCAGAGACTGTGGAGTTTTGAATAGCATTCTAGTGGGAACAGCAGGGGCACAAGTCTTCACAGTTGGAAGCTGGTGCCTGCCTTTTTATGAGGCACATCTTAAACACTATTAGGAACTGCAGCTGGGTTCTGGCCATGTAACCCATGAGAGTACTTCTAGGTGGAAATGGTTGCTTACAGTCCTGGAGCTTGCCACCTGTGAAGAGATTCCCATCTAGATTGCAGTCACTAAAAAGAATAAAATTCACACGCGAGAAAAAAATATCCTGTCCCGAGGATTAAAGAAGAGCGAAGATTGTAAGACCTTCCTGTCTTTAGAGGGAGTCCATTAGATCCGAGTGACAACAGCTTCACAAAAGTTTTCAGAATAAGTTGTCTTCAGCAAAGTATGAACAAAGGACAACCTGCCTCAGCCTCCGCCCTTCCACTCGCCTTGCCCCTCATACCTCAGACCCAGTTTCTGATATGTTTACACACACAAGAAAGCACTCTCCCAGTATATCTTCAGGAGGAACACAAATACTCCACATGCCTAAAATCTGAATACCCTTTTGTTTACAGGCAGTGAAGACCTGTATAGTCTGCTCTGCAAAAAAAAAGAAAAAAAAAAACATTGTCTTCATGTTGTCACTCAGTTTTATTTGGAAAGCAATGTCAGGAAAGGAAGACAATCTACCTCACCTCCTACCTCTCTGCCTTTTCTTATCCCTTCACTACTGAAGTGCCAGAAGCTCTGCTGTCAAATCACTTGGAACCTGACAGAGAAATGCACAAGAGATTACACTGTGGGCCAGCCTATCACACAGACTCAGCCTTGGCTTTGTACCATCTGCTAAACCAGGCAGAGTCTGAGTGCAGGAAGTCTGCAAGTATCGGATCCTGCAGAGGAAACAAAAAGATATGTGGTTGTACAAATGCACCAAAGGGGAAAGGTCTACAGATCTAAATATGCCTCTACAGATTTAAATACGCCTTTGAACCAGCTAGCATATTAAACAAGGCAACAAGCATGCTGGAAGCCATGGGGCAGCAGAACAGAAATTACTAAGGGAAACTTTCTAACGAGACTTAAAGGAACAAGGGCATTTCAAACAGAGAAGAGCAAACATCCTAGAACTAAGTGCACATCTATGTAATAATTAGTGGGTTATCAGCATCATGTCTTGTTGGGGTTTCTGCCTCAGATTTTGCACAGTTTAAGTGCTTTAAATGAGATGATTGGGTTGCTAAACTAACCTGAACCCTTTCCATCCCTGCGGGTCTGCGACAGATCTCTGCAGCACATTGTAAAGTCTCATTAACCTCAGTGAATGAAGGATCATGCCATAAATACATAAAGTTGCTGATATTGTTTGCACAAGTCTCTGTCTTAGATTTAGCCTTCTGTAGAGTCAAAATCTGGTAGAGAAATAAAGTGGAGGCTGAAGGGGTGTTACTGTGTGTTTGAACAATCAAACAAACCCCTTCCTTTCCATGTACATGGACCAGGCAGCTCTCATCTCTATTTCTGCTTCTTGCACTTATGCACTACTGGAAAGTCCCACTAATGGAGCGGGGCTCCAGATCAACACGATGAACTTTATCCCAAACCCTGGAGACAAAAACAGAAAGACACAGACCAACCATCAGGAAACAATCCTGGGTGGGACTGTAAGTATAAAATGTCACAGTATAAAAGCTAACCTCTGTCTTTTTGCTTATACTGTGCCAAGAGACAGTTTTAAGGAGGCATTTAAAAAGTATAATGAAGTAGATCTATGGCTGTTTAATGAAGCTCTTCATCGGTATGCTGCATAGCCTGGAAGCAGGCAGGAAACAATTGTTGAGGCACTTCCAAGATGACAGTAGAAGCTGGAATCATCATCAGAAGAAATTAGCCCCAAACCTGAATGAAAAATGACATGTAGAGCCAGCAAGGATGCAAAATACCTTCAAAGCAAAGACAAGGAGCTTATAGATGCAAAAGATGAGTCATCTGAAAGATATAAAAGGGCATCAATCAAAACATTTACAATATAGTAACCAGTTTGTAGGTCAGAATGTGACATTGTTGAAGCTTATTGGAGAAGAAGAGGTGGGTACCTCATTAAAAACGACTGTTACCTTGCAGCTAGACATCAAAAATGAAGAAACAAACCTAGATATTAATGTGGGCAGGCAAAACCAGGTTGGGAGTAGAAAAGCAGATTTGAGTTTCATTTGATCTAAGTAGAACATTCTGTAGATGAAGCTAACCAGGGAAAAGATGCAGCAAAAATAGAAAGAAAGAAAGAAAGCAAGAAAGAAAGAAAAAAGAAGGAAAAGAGGGGTAGCATTCAAAGCACATTTACTTATGATAAGTGAGACTACAGCATCCCTGTACAAGTAGGAAAAGCTGGGGCAAAAGGAAGAGAGGTCAGGAGACTGGATAAAGTGAAGTCACAAAATAAGGGTTTGCAGAAAGACAGAAATCAAACTTTTTAGTGCCTGGAACGGGAAGTTGGAGAGGTAAGATGGAAGCCATATTTTCACCACTCTTTCTCTGAAATAGGTATTGGCAAGACCGTGTGTGGAAAGAGAAGTCAGGACAGCAGGAGGAGGGAATGAAAGCTACATAACCACAATGAGCTGCCAAGTGTCTGTTTTCTCTGTAATAGTACCTTGTAATTTCACTTCATGCTGGAATGTGCGTTGCACATTCACACTCTCCAGTACTGGCCTGTGTCCTGAAGAACTTGCAAATAGGATGTTTTAAAAGCACAGCCCTCACTGAAGTCAGTCTGCTGCTGAAATCAAGTGATCCGCACCACTGTTCAGCTCTAATTAAACTGGAGGCACATTATTTGCTCAAACACTACTGTTTAATTTATCTGTTTGCTCCAGAAGGTGTTTTCTATTTTCCCATCATTCTCCTGTGAACAGACAATGCCTACCAATTTCCAGGAAGCAGTCTTTTTTTTTTAACATTATTTTTTAAAGTGAAAAGCAAATGCTAAGAAGAACAAATTAGTTAAAGTGTAAAGGCTTCTGTAATGCCTCTGAGAGCCATTTCAGCCCGGTGCCTTGGGACTGTTAAAACCTCTCTCTAAACAAAAGCTGCTCTGAAAGTAAATCTCATTAACATACAACAGTCCTGCTTTGACCTGATTGCTCTTTGGTAAAGTGATTGAAACGCAGACAAGCTCCAGCCCTATCAGTACATTTACAGGAGTCTGGCAGGCTAGAATCTGAACCACTGAAATAGTTCTGGTGAGGAAATTTCACACTACCGTGCTGTGCTGTCAGTCTGCAATGACTGAAACCATGCTGAGCCAACTGTTTGGTTTGCAAAAGCTCTAAAAACTGAGTCATAGGCTTGAACACATCTCCATTTCTGAAAAAGGGCTGTGGATGTTAGGAGACGGCCCTGGTCAGGACTTCATTTTTGGCTAACATGTTTTTGACAAATAACGAGTCTTCACAAGACTTGCTAGGAGCCCTGACATGTCATTTCCAGCTGCCACCTAAGCCTTCACAACCTCGGAGCTGGTGGTAGCCCATGTGAAACAAATGCCCTTTCCTTGAAGTACAGAAAATCTATGTATTCAGGCACCCTTAAAGAGCTCTTCCTGGCTGAAACCACAGAAAAAAGGAACATAAAGCAGTAAATACTCTCCATTGGGGAACTTCATTGATCATATTTGCAATCCAGTCTTGCACAACCTGCCCAGCAGATAGGGAAGTTACAGTGAACTTTTTTGCCACTGCTATGTAAACCCTGCCTGAAAGCAACAGCCTACCATATCAGCCTCTAAAAACCAATATCCTAATGATCCCACTGCACAAAGGGACAGACAAACAGGGCCCTTCTGCTGGGAGAGAAAATGAGGCAAGCCTAGAACATGGCAAAAAAAAATTATTTAGGAGGTAAGAATGTACCACTGTTTATTTAGGTGGTAAGCATCAAAGATGATACAAGCAATGAAAATAGACACCCTTCTCCTTCTCTTATTTACTCAAAAATCACCAATCCTTTGGGCCTGACTGTTGTACAGAATAGGAGAGATTATGTAGTTCTTGTCAGCAGTTTTCAGCTATGCTGCTGAGATTGAGACCAAAGTGAGAAAGGGTGGGAGACAGCATCCCAACCCTCCTCTGCCTTATCACCTCACTGCAGGTCAAGCTGGAAGCAAAAATCAGCCTCAAACAGTGATGTCATGAACACCTGCTGAAAAAGAGATTGTTCAGGGCGACAGTCTGTGATCACTACAAATTTGGCATGACTACTCTAACAAGTTCCCTTGGAAGGATGATCAAGATCTCTTTTTGAGGATGATTTGCATACCTCAGTGCTGGGAAATGGTATCCTATTAACAGCCCTGAATCACTGCCTTGCTCTCATCACAAAGGTTCTAACTCTCAAAGAACACCCTAAGGGAAGGAAGAACTTCCCTCCCTCCACTGTGCCCCAGTGTGGCAGGACAACAGCCTTCTGATCTATTTTTCTGTCATCTTAACCTTTTTAGGAGAGCCATTATACACCAAGTAGCTTGTTGCATTGAGTTGAGAACAGCAGCTTTGGAACCCAGGGAGAATACCTGGATGTGAAAAATCACAAGAGATGTTTCCACTCCCTGAGTGGACAGATAGCTTTGAAACCGGGACTCCTGCATGAATGCAATTTGATGTATTTGACAGAGGAGAAAAAAGGCAGTTTCTGTCAATATTCTTATACACGCATCTTTCTGCTTGAACACTCTGACTTAAAGTGAATGCAGTAGAAACTGCTTTTCTTTTCTGCATGCTTTTTTGATAACCAGTCCCAGCTTGGTGAATACCACATTGTCTACCATGCGCCTTCCCTCTGACATCCCAGCAGTTTTGGGAAGCACGATTATTTCCATGTGTCATTTTTATTATAATCTATAGAAAGAATCCTTTCACTTCAGGGAGATGGCACATAAAAGCCAATGGAGATCTGGAGCTGAGAAATAGAAGGCATGTTCTTACTGGTGCCAAATCCACAAAGCCTGCTGAGCCTCAAGTGCAAGGGATCTTGCTGCAAACACTCAGCCCAGCAAAAGAACTCGTTTTCTGATGCATTTCAGCCCCATGAGCATAGCAGTGCCTTTGGACTAATAAACTCTGCCAAGAAACTCTGCAGCACTCAGTGCCTTTGTGCTCACCCTTTCCGCTTTCAGTTGCATCTTATATTTAGACTTGTGCAAATCATCCAGGAGAACTCTGACAGAGCACGAAACTCATGCATCAGCCTAGCTGTGATTTAGACAACCCTCTCCTATATTAAGAGCTTCACAATGCACGAGGGTTGGCAAATATTCATTTGTAGCATGTGTGCTGATTTGCATACTGGTTGCAAGAGAAGCTGGTACCCACCCAATTCACAGGGCTGACAAGGGATAGGCTCAAATATAAAGCCTCAGTTACAACCTCAGAGTTTAAGGAAAAACCCATGGCTTCAGAGGAATCAAAACAGCAGGTAGGCTGCATGCTCTCTGATGAAAAGCAGGCTTGTATATTCAATATCTAGAGTGCAGTAACACCTTCTCGTAAAATGCCACTGTCATCTTTGATCCAAGGACACCTCTGTGCTAACTGAATTGTTAAAAAAATATTTAATATCATATCTGCTAGAATATGAATCACTGTTTTTATTACGAGCACATCTGTATAAAATTTACGGGCTTAATAAATTATTAATAGATGTTGCAGCCATAAGCAGTCCATATTATAGATGGCTACAAGCAACTCATTACCTGTTGGATTTTGGGAGTCCATAGGAATTAACCATTTATTGAAACCGTTCTAACACAAATGAGCCATTTTACTGCAGTGTCTTTAACATTCAGCTGAATACTGCTCCTGAAGGGAAAGGTACACAGCAGGTACAGCTGGGGAAAGAGAAAGACAAGTCCTGGCTACTAACTCCCAGTCTCTCTCAATCCCTTCCATGGCCCTGTACTACTACTTCAAACTGCAGTGGCTCTGCTTACTCATATTTAAGCTGACAATGACTGGTTTTCTTCATAGCTGGCTAGCAGAGATTGCCCTTTGTTCTGTAGATGGAGACATGATGTGTCCTTGCAAAGGACAATTAACCTGAAGATACCTTTTACTTGCCCAACATGTTTCATTTTTCCAATTCTTCTTAATTTACAGCATGAAATTCCCTTCAAAAATGCTTTCTTAACACTCTACTCGACAAAAAATGCTTTGTGTGCTCATAGTCAACAGTAAGTCACAGATAGTCTAGTCAAATTGGCTACTGAAATGCAGCTGGAAGCATGAGCAGAAGCCACATCTTTTCCCCACCTTCTGTTACTTACTTCTGGCATGATTTCAATCTTCTCATAGCGTCGCTTATAGGGAAGAGTCAGGACCTCTGCTCTGCGGTAGGACATTGGTGGAGGCTGACAGTCTATCATCAAATCTGTACGGTGAGACTGGGAGGGTGGTGGCTGAGTGTACTGCTCCGGGCAAACTACATGGAGAGGCTGGAAAAGAGGACTGTGGTGACTTACAGAAATGCCTGGTTGATTCTGTGCACTGCCCTACATCAGTAATTGTTGCCACAAGGAGGTCTGCGGATTGGCATTAGCAAGCTAACTTAACTGTATGAAAACAACATCAAAAAGATGAAATCCAGAAGATCCAATCAGAATTGAAAGAAACCGCCCAGGCAACAAGCAGTATTTACTTTGTATACAGACGGCGCCCAGAGTAACAAGCCCTAAATTTGTATCTTTAATCACTACATCAATATCAGCAGTCATGTTAGCTGCCATAAGGAGAAAAAAAAATCAAAATGTTCAATAGCATTCTGATCCAAATGCTTGTCATCTAAATTGGAAGCAAATACGGCAGTGGCGCAGACCATCGCAAAATGGCATGGAGTGAGGCAAATGCATCAAAACACAAGGCTGCAAAAACATTAGCAAAATAGGCAACTCTGAGTTTTCACGACCTGTCAGCAATGCATTAACAAAGAAAGCATAAACAAGCTGATTACCACAGGGATCACCACAGGATTTAAGGAAGCCAGAGGATATGACAGAGTTTCTGCCAGCTGCTTTGGAAACAGCATACTTCAGTAGTTACATGGAGGAAGAAAAACAAGCAATGTAATTTCCACCAGTTGTGCAATGACAAGCCAGGTCACAGAATGAGCAGGTAAGATGATCCAGACATTGTTACGAGGTTTGGAAGGACATGCGTTTTTGCGTATGATGAGCTGAAGACAAATCCAAGGGAAAAGCTCAGCCAGGAAAAATATGGGGTGTTAATTTAATGATGTCACGAGTCAGAAAGCAAGTTTCAGTATAAACAAATAGGATGGATAAGGAGAAGCCACTAAAGCAAAAAAAGCCAAGGGGGTGAAGCAGAGACTACCTGAAAGCTCTGTCCTTCTTCCTAGACAAAGAAGGACAGACTGTGCAAATGGAATGAGGAAAGCAGTTGATTTATAAGTAACATGTGAGTGGGACTCCAAAGCAGTGATGCCAGAATCAAGGCAAGGATCAAGTGCAGAATTAAGTTGCAGGCATGGAGGAGATGGTTAAAGCTGAGAGCACAAAGGATGATCGGCGCTTGGCACACCTCACATTACGACTGTATCAGACGCAAAGAGGCTAACTTAAACAAGCAGGAAAAATAATAATGGAGAAGTGTCATTCTGTGTGCTCTCTTATAGGGAAAAAAAATCTGTGTGTTATCTTATTTTGCCATTATTTAACATAACAGTCACAATCAAGTTATTTATTTCCGACGAATGTGTGAAGAAACATAAGAAAAGGCAACAAGAATTCATTACCTGGACTTCTTTGAGCAATTTAGACACCTGAATAAAATTCAGTCTTGTGTCAATGGGGCAGTAAACACACTTCATGGCCAAAGGTTGATAAGGAGCCAGAGCATCCAGATAAGAGAAATCTGGTTCTGAAAAGAGAAATGTTGAAAATATGGAATGCCTACGGAGAACAAAGGTGGTCCCGGCTCCTCTCTCATTCCACATTCTAGTCTAGCCAAGCTGTTTTATAGCAAAGTTAATTCTGCTATAGATTTCTATTCCCTCCTTCCTTCCCCCATTCAGTTAATCTGATGAAAATTAACCCCCCAATTAGACTTACCTTAATCAAGCTATAGAGCAATACTATTTCATCTGAACACATTACTGCATGACTTTTATAACAAATTTAATCAAGGCAAAACCATTATCTCTTATTTTTAATCAGATCCTGTAAAAGAAGGTAAGATGTCTAAGTTTTGGTATCATAAGTTAACCCAAATGTCAGCTTGTTTTTCACTGTGGCAGGAATGCAGCATAAAGACTGTATCTTGGCTAAACCTGTGCAAACATCCCTTCCTGCAAACACATTACCTTGCAACCCCTTTTTCTTTCCAGCACTTGTTTTTAATCTAAGTGCTAGGTGAAAAAACAAAGGTCTACATTTTAATACAACCAAAGAGAATCTGTAAGGTGCTCTCTCACTGAAATGGCAGGAAATTGGGCCTTTCAGTTATGCCAGCAGAGACAGGTCAGTATGAACTGCAGGCTGCTTACATTAGGGGCTACCCAGAAGCTGAGATGGGCTGTGATCATGTTTTTAGTTGATACCTTTATTAGACCTAGTAAGTCTCAATTTCCCCTTGTACTTTTAGCATTGACTTTGAAAAATGAGACTGGTGGTGTGCCAGGGAAAAGCCATGCACTGAATGTACTTTGACTCACACAGAGTAATACAACATACAGTACTGTTTTTACTATTTTTTGGTGCATGAATCAAAAATGCAAGGTCTGGTACATGACGTGGTGTAGGATCCATGGATCAGGAAGTACTTCTGTGCTGGGTGTGGAGCCGTGGCACAGGACCAGAGAGGCTGTGGGTTCTCCTCCTTGGGGGTCTTCCAAAGCCCCTGGCCGTGGTGCTGGGCACCCTGCTCTGGGTGGCCTGGCTGGGGCAGGGGGGGAATCAAAGAAGGGCTGACCAGGTATGTCACACAGACCGCAAAAAATAATGACCTTAACATTTTACTAATGAAAGTAGAGTATCCAACATGGTATCCAACGTTCAATGCTGGAGCTTATTCAACTGGTAAAGTTAATTGCTAGCCTAAAAATCTGATACATCAAAGTATCAGTGGTCATGATGTGGTTATATGTACCTTGTGACAACAGAAAATAATATCAGCTAATGATACACGTTTGGAACTGTCAAAGGGGCAATTTAACTGAGTTTAAAGCAAGTGTCAGTGTAGCTGCCTGGGAATATCTAAGTGAGAAATATTAACAAAAAAATGATACTTGTATGAGAATATCCTATTGGATGCCTCAAAAGCCATGAACTGCCAAACATGAAACAAAACTTATACTGGGCAAAAAGCCATGCTAGTTAAAAGCACATGTGTTAGTGCCAATGAATCAAAGCCCAAAAACAGTAATGAAAAAAGAGGCAATAAATAGCAATGAATAGTAAGAATACTGAGAAAGTAGCTGGTTGAAGAAAGATCAATAGTCAAATAGGATTAAACCAGAGGACCTTTTAAAACATGCTGGGGGAAAAAAAAAAGAAAACTTAAGTCAACCACTCTGCTAGAGATGTACAACGAAATTGCACACAGTAAATTAAAAAGTTATTAGAAGAGAATTTTTCCATTCCATCTGGCAGTATGGATGACACAGATTTGACTGTTTGTTTCTGAAAATGTCATGAGGCTGCAACTACTCAAAGTACATACTTTTGAATCAATAGGTTCAGATAATCTACACATGTATTTCTTGCTCTAAGTATCCAAAATGGCACCAAATCTGCAGTCTCTCTGAGCAACTAATGAGGACATAAGTAGGCATGGAAAAGTGAAAAATTCCAATACCCAAATTCTAAGGTTGAAATTGTGACTCTAACACAGGACTTTCAACATTTAAAACATGTGAAAACAGAACTGGAGCTAGTCTTAACATGAACTGGTAATATAATGCAATTGCTGCTTTGAAGATACTAAAAAAACAGAATTCAACTGCATGATGGAAGACAGTACTCGTCAAGGACGCATTTTCTGAGAGAACTACAGGTCTTTAGCTTTTTCTTAAGACATCTGATTTACAACTGTGTGACACAGTTATAAAATCTTCCACTGTACAGCACTAATGTGGCATGCATGAGCTGTTTTAAGATCTCCTAGGGAGTTAGTTTTTAACGCACTGCAGTTATCAGAGTGAGAGCAAGAAGTGGACTATTTCTACCATGTTTTCTTCTAGAACTTCTCTGTGGCTCAGTGGAATTCAATATGTTTAATCAATAATCTATACAATGTTGCTTCTGTGGTAACATATGCAGATGACACAAGCAAGCAGAGCAGCTCTATTCCTCACTCACAGCTTGCGTCCTGCCTTGGCTGCAGCTGCTGTGCTAGTCTGTATTCTCTTATAGTTGTTTTTCACATCACAAATTGGATAGGTAGAGACTACCTAGCTCCAGTGGACTAAAGAAGCACTATCATAATTAGTAAGTATGACTGCCCTGTAGTTTAAAGGTCCTAACTACTAGAAACAATGAGCCTTCAACAGGAAAAGTTAGAACGTGATCTGCTGTCACACATTCCTTCAATGGAACACATTTCTCCCAAAACTCCAGGCAATTTTATCTCAAAACAGGAGAAGCTAGATAATTTAATAATAAAAAACCTAGATCTCAACGAAGTGCTCCAGATTTCCAACGGAGATACTAAGACCAGGAGAATTTAATCTACTAGGAATTTCTGTAGACAATTAAGTCTTCGTTCCAGCTGAGACAGCCATAAGGAAGAAGGAACTTCTTGCTGAGTAAATATGCCTATGGGCAGAGATAGAAATTGAAGACAAAAAGCCACAGACAAATTTAAGTAACAAACCACAAGAAGTGCCTGGAACCACTGGGCACTCAAAGGTCACTACAACCAACATAAATGTCAACTGGAGATTTACTTGAAGTATAGACTGGGAATGAATTTCGAAGACCATGACCTAAAGTATCCATGAGTCATTACGTCCTCCATTTGGACACCTTAACAACTTGCCAGAGCTAAGTTCTAATAGAAGCCTGTTCTATTTCCTTATTTCATGGAAGGATTAGCTTGATATGGAAAGATCAATTATCTCTTCCTACAAGAAGGCACAGAATAAGATGTTTCGCCATTAAAGAACAGTTTCTGACATCCTCACTGATGGTGGGTAGCACTTGCACAACATGATTAATGCCATTGATTTTCTGAAAGTTCACAAAATACACAACCCAGCAGAGGTCCCAAATGGAGTAAGAATCTCTATTTCCAAGATAATGTATATCTCTATTGCTTTTTTACTGCTTACTCTAATTAGGGCATATTTCCTGACATTACCCCGAGGAGTGGTGGGTACCATAACATCTATGAAGTTAGTACTGTGGTATCCTGCACCATTCCCCAGTATAAACACAGTCTTGAGACTGAAGTTTCTAATCTGCTCAGCAGGGACTCCTTTGTATCTTCCATCCTGTTGCAGGAGGGAAGCATGTACTAATTACATACTGCATTAAATCTACCAATAACCTTTCCTTTCCAAGACAGTGTAACAGTGTCATGATACTGTGACATGTTTTCATACCAATATTGTAAGAGTCAAAAGGGCTTGCCTATCACTAGCCTAAAATCTACAGGTAAGAGAAGAAGAAGGAAAGAAAGAACCCTTTTCCAAATCTGTTTGCTTTAGGAGGTTACGTGCTTCCCAGCAGTCCTATTCACTAAGAAGAGGGGGAAAATAAACTTGGTGGGACTCCACCATGCACTTGCTGTGGGAGTAGGTTTGATCAATTACTTGGCGTTCTGCTCCCCATTTCTAATTATTTTTGTGCTAGTCCAAAATTCACAACATTTTTATCTGACTGAGAATTGTATTTAATATTTCTCCTGTTTATAATAGAGTTCTTTCCACGTAAAACCTGTAGCGATGGCTTTAATGATCACGTCTGAACAGTGCCCACTGTAGAGTTCTGTCTGGATGACACACTGGGGATAAAGAGAGGCACTTAGAACGTCACTTTGAGGGAAGGTGCTGAAGCATTTCTAAAGAAGATCAAACTGTAGGAGGCATCCCATTTGCTAGATCTCCCAGAAGCTTCACGTTCTCTTTTAAATACCTTGTCTTGCCGTTAATGACTAACACAGTCCTGAGATGCAGCTGCCCTTAGGAGCAGAGATCACAGCTCACTCTGAGGTGGACCAGCGCTTGATTCATTAAATCCATTAAAATTAGAAACATACTGGGACAAGTGGAGGAACTTCAAACATGGAGCTGTTGTGCCCCTGGCAGCCTGAATCACTGAGAAATAGCTCCCCAGGTTCTTAGTTGGAGCTGTACCTTCAGCTTCAGATACAGATGTGTGTGTCAGCTAAAAAGAGTCTGAAAAACAAAGTTCAACCAAAAGACAGCAATGGCATAAACCACTGCTGCTAAGTCTGCATGGGGTGAACACTTACTGACCAGCAGACAGTACAGAAATACCTTTAGAAACAGACTGGTTGTACAAGGTTACTAAGGAGTCGAGCAGCAGTCTGAGGTTCTGACGAAAGGGCAGCAGAACGTGTGAGGAAAGGCTGGTGATTCCAATGGAACATGGAGACAGGTCTTGCCTGAGCTTAACTTGCAGCCAGCTGCTTCTAATCCAAAAATTAATTTCCTGTAGGCATTTTACTGCTGTGCACAAGAAAGGCTTTGCTTAGAAATGGCAAGGTTTGACTCTGCATGGCAAAGGTTGGCTCTGCAGGGCTAAAATGAATTAAATGGCACAATAATTACACTTGTCACTACACTCAATCCTGGGGTCTTAATTTAAAAGAGCTCCTACTGGAGTCAGAAACTTCTGCTCCAGAACAAATGAGTGAAGGATGTAGCCACACTTCACCAGAGCACAACTTATTGCTAATTGTAATGATAACCACATTTTACTTACCTGTGAATATAACAGTGTTCAAGCTAGATTTTCCCCATAACTCCATGAAATGAACCACATCCCCAAATCTTAGAGAGGGATGCCCAGTAAAAATGACACATGGCTGCTTGAAGTCATTGCTGAAGTCTCCATGGATGCTGGGGTAATGTTTTAACTTGTTTGTCTGAATCAGCTGAAACAAAAACAAAAATTCAGACATTACAAACTTCTCATGCCTCTGTGCACTGCAATTCCGAGTGTTTATTTACGTATGATTATAAATATTCTACAGGTTATTCGTATTTCATCATAGAGCCCCTTCCTACATATTCCTTAAATTTTCCAGTAGATTTAGTCATTACTGTCCTAAATGTTATGAAAAGGAAGTCAGAGCATGGGGCCAGGTGCCTCCAAGTCCTTGCTCTCATTTCTTTGGTACCAGCAAAGAAACTGAGAGGAAACTGCAAACACTCCCTGCTTAGAGTTTCCTGGAGTGAACAGAGTGCTCAACTGCCAAACTCAAAACAAGCTACTTTTTCCTATTTGCCATGAGCTCTGGGTACTGACATTTAACCTGGTCTTCTTGCATCCCAGCAATACAGGCAATTTTGCCCTCAGCAGTACATTGTTGTGAATTTCATCTGTGTAACGGGTTGAAACAAAGCCAAATCCTCTGGAAAAGCACAAGAAAGAACAGACTGTCTCTTCCTCTCTATCACTGAAATGAGTAATAACAGTGAACAATAAGAAGTACTTGTCACTGGAGGTGGCAAACAGAGTGTAACGTACATGCATGCCCTACGCATGCAGAACAGATTTCTTTACTAAGATAAGAAAGTTTAGTTACCCAGGCACTCCTGAAGGAGAATTTTGCTTTATATCACCTGCCTCTGTTTTCTGATCTGTAAAGTAAGTTTTAACATAAAAGCAATACAGCTGACTAGCGTGTTGTGTGCTTCCACGTAATATTATGCAAGTATCTTCTTGGCAGATATAAGATCCTAACCCCACCATGGAAATAAACCTGGTTTTCTTAAAAGCATGTAATTTAAAACAATGAAATCACATGCTGAACTAAGAAAACACCAGGGGCAAGACTTTCTCTGCCAGCCAGTTCTTCTAGGAGGAGGAACTCTTTCTCAAAGATCTCTCCACACATTGCTGCCTCCTGCCATCCATTGCAATGCTGCCCAAACTACATGATTCACATATGCAAGGTTCAGTGACACATTTCAGCAGCAGTTGTGCACTGAAACCCCAGACAATATCACTAATTAGCAAACAGCATGCTCTTCACTACGTGTCATAACACGATACATGCATCATCCCTTTCTAGCTAAAACTCTGTCACTCAAGATGTTTCTCTTCATTGTAACATATTTCATTTCCAAAAGAGGAACTAAAAATGAACATTACAACAAGCAGCTTTTCTGGTCTCTCAAAACTGCATCTCATCTTTTCAGATTCTCCTCTACTTGTTATATTTTGCCATGGTAGATCTAACTCAGATTGTGCACCTACCTGCATACATTGTTATGGAAACTGAAAATTCTGGTACATCTCTAAGCATCTAGGCAACAAATGCACAACAAAGCACTTTAGAACTTAAGGTTATTACACAATAGGTTCTTAATTGAATTTAGAATATCAACCCTATTACACTCAACTTCTAGCTGGCACTACCTACAGATATGCTTTGGTGCTAGAACAGATAATGTACAAACTTACCCTCTATGACCTTTTAGTAATTGAAAGCTGGTTGCATGCAGGTGCAAATATTCGTATCTTTCTCTTCTGAGCTTGATCTACTTTAAATTGCTAACAGCAAATATTCTGCTGTGATTTTGCTTCCCATGCATTCTGCTTAAAACTGCCACACAGTACCTGGATGACTGGAATTGAACGAGACTGGTATCATTCCTTCTGGGGTTTGACACAAGTTGGAAACTGCAGGTGGACACAGCCTGTTCCTGTCATGTGGATCCTTGGGTCACAAAGGAGGAAGCTGGGCCACTACACTCTGCAGCTTACTAGTAACACCAGGTTGCTATTTAGTCTTCAAAAGGGAAAATTGAAAGTACATCCAATAACTGCTCTAGCAGTTAATATGTATTCAATCCTGCAAACATTCTTGCAATTAAGGCTGGTAAAGATTTCCGATTAACACATCTGGAGTGCAATATTTAGAATCTAAACTTGGCTCCAGTAACAAAAACTGCAGGTTGGCAAACAATGGGCAAAACAACTTTGATGCCACACAAAAAAAAAAACCCACTGGCATTTAGAAGAACAGGGAGGAAAGGGACCCATGAGTTTTTTCCCTTGCCTAAAAGGGAAGTCAAAAGTGCCAAACCGAAGTTGCCAAAGCACTTCCAGTTGGGTGGAGAAGGGGGCAATTTCTACTCCAAAGACCAAAGGGGATATGTGACACTACAGATTAAAACTTAGTCAGGGACCAGCAGCTACATGAAAGGCACCTTCACAGCTGCCATTTACATAATGCTTCTGAAAGTCTCAGACTGTTCTTCCAGCATCCTTACCCTCAGCTTCCTCAACATTACACATATTTGTACACAGCAGCACTCAGATTTGCTAACACGTGAGACCTGCTTCACTGCTGTACCCATACAGATGTCCACTGTATGTTCATAAACACAAAAAGCTGCACTGCTATCAAAGCATTACGGCAGCCTCAAGTTCCTTCCTAATACTTGAAGAGAGACACGGGACCAGTAATGCAGGTTTCAGGACTTTGGGTTTTGTGAGCACTGAAAATGTGTTTTAAGATTCAGCAACAAACCACTGAGCATTATGTTGTGGTGCCCTGCTTCTAAGCGGGGTGCTAACTCAAGGGGAAGAATGGCTATGTTGGATCCCTTAGCACCATCTCCTGAGGTGTGGTGACTTTTTAACTGTTTTTTATAGTAGAAGATATCAGTGGTAAACCCACAGAAGCTCCATACTGTAGCTCACAATCTCCACCTCTCACAGTTGAACGTAGCAGGGGTGAAAGGCTACATAAGCAAGTTTAGAGACATTCTACTCACTCCAGTGATAAAGCAGCTGGTAGATTTTATTATCCAGAGCAAAATCTTTTCTAATCACCCTATCAAAAATATATGGAGCTGAACTTGCAAAACAAGTCCAACAAAATTTCACAAATCATTAAGGGGACTAAATCTGTAATGATCTGCATGGGTCTTTTATACCTACAGATGCAAAAGGTTGTATAAGCACAACTGTCATTACTGTGCCCCCTTCAGAACTCCAACCAAGGCTGGGCCAGGGCCAATATGTGGCATTTAGTCAGTCCATACTTTCAAAATGGGACTGATTTCTGTAAACAACATTCAGAACATTTTTTTTTTTGTACATAAAGAACGTTTATTGACTGAAAGCTTAGGAGATAGAGGATGCTAAAGCACTGAACTGAGACAAAGGACTGCTGTGTTTTTTTAAATCCCAAATGGTTATTATTCCCTTTAAAGCAGTACACTTGATTTACAGGGTCAGCAACTGCTGCTACAAACAGGATAAATCTCTAGAGCCTTCATGTACCTCTATTGAAGTCAGCCAAAATACACTGCTATTTACTCCGTGTGTTTTTGTGAGCGTGCTCTGTATCCAGAATTTTGAACAGATGTGGTTCTTATCAATGAATGAGGGATGTGTGAATGACTTTCCCTCTCTCTCTCTCTTCCTTCATAAGACCAGTGCTAAAAGGGGCCTCATTCTGTACAATGTTAAACAAAATATAATACATATGATCATTTAGTTCCAGGTATTTATTGCTTTCAGTGCAATATGCAGGAACTGGTACATGGAAGAGGAAGCAAAAACAAAGAAGATAAATGCCAGTATTTAAGACCACAGAATCAATATTACTCCCTTCCTAGATATTTTCAGACAGAAAAACAGGCTTTTCCTAGCCATTTCTCCTTGACATTGCAAACAGATGCTAAGTAAGAGGACAGTAAACTCAAACTCTTCCTCCACCAGCAAATTCTGATCAATATAAATCACCTTGCAAATATTTCTGTTGCAGCCATTTAGAGAAGTATCGCAAAGTCTGGATTCATTTATCTCTTAGCCTGGAATCAGCTATGTAAACATTGAGCAGAAAGGAAAATGAGTGAAAGCTTCTCATTGTGCCTTGTGAGAACAATTCTGCAATTCACTCATATAGCCTCAGCTTGCACAAAAGGGATGGTGCAGAATGTTAAATCCATGGATCTGTGGTTCCTCTTAAAATGGTCAGGGATGTGACTAATTCAGTGAGCATGCTGGTGATAGTTTGATGATCTAGATGATCTTAGTGGTCGATTCCAACCTTAATGATCACAGAATCATACAATTGCCTGGGTTGAGAAGGACCACAAT
Organism: Gallus gallus; assembly: GCF_016699485.2. Taxonomy (NCBI): domain Eukaryota; kingdom Metazoa; phylum Chordata; class Aves; order Galliformes; family Phasianidae; genus Gallus; species Gallus gallus. The sequence goes on from NC_052534.1 coordinate 105,855,466, forward strand.
GCTTATCTGGTTTCAACCCCCTGCTATGTGTAGGGTCACCAACCAGCAGACCAGGCTGCCCAGAGCCACATCCAGCCTGGCCTTGAATGCCTCCAGGGATGGGGCATCCACAGCTCCTTGGGCAACCTGTTCAGTGCGTCACCACCCTCTGGGTGAAAAACTTCCTCCTGATATCCAACCTAAACCTCCCCTGTTGATTCTATGATTCTAATTCCTTAGCTGTGGCTGTGATAGGATGGGATATTCCCATGCCCTCCTGGGATGTGGTAAAGCACCACGAGTTGGTTTTGGAATACCAGAATAACACAGTAACATTCCTCAACAAAATAAATTACTGATTTATGTTCCACTGCACTTCAGTTAGGCATTGTGGAACCTTAAGCTTGGAGCCCCTCTTCCCCATCATATGATAATCCCCATCTATGATAATTAATTACTGGCAAAAAACTGAACTGCCACTATTTTGTAAGAATAGAGGTGAGCCACCCACAGAGATCCATCCCTTCTCTGACTGTTTCTCCATTATATTTCTCCAGTTTTTCCTTCTGAGAATTTACTGCCTGGAATGGAGTTTAACTCCAGATCCTAAATTCCCTCCAACAGCGTCACAGCAACTCCCACCCCAGTGATCACAGAGAAATGCCTTTATAAAGCAGTCCTTTTAGCAATGCACCAGCTGAAACTGGCTGCAGCTGAGACTTCAAAAGCTTGTGTGAGAATCTGGACATCCCATTCATATTAACTTTAATAAGAATTGATGTTCAAATTCCACCTACATCTCTGAAGCACTTTAGCCCACATTCCTTGCTCACTACAGAGGGAAAGCATATTCCCTGTTCACTCAGACTGGATGCTAGGAAACAAATTGCCACCCCAAAGAATCATAAATTCTGCACAGTGATTGTGTGGGAGGAGATATGTTGAACATCTACTACTCCATTAAAGAGGAAGTAACCTGGAGGGAATAGAAGTGTTTTGGGTTCTCTGCAGAGTTGAACGGTGTGTCTGGTTTCGTTCACTACAGCAGAACAAGGAATGAGTTCAGAGCAGGTAACATAAATCACAAACCTGGAAATCTTCCATGCAAAGGGAATGAAAAGCTTTAAAAGGCTTAGTACAGAGAGAAGAATAAGATGCTCTTTCATGCTATGCATGAGGCACCACTGGAACTCGTTGCTGCAAAAGACTATCAGCACCTCGGAGGATTTTTTTCCTTGTTTGCTTTCAAATTTTGTCTGCACATCTAACAAGAACATCAAATTTCAGGACCAGACAGCAAGCTGGGCTGGACCTGCTCCGTGGATAATTAGAAGCTTATTTCCTGGCCTGTCCCTCTCTGATGCATCATGCCAAACACGTTATTAATGCTTGCTAGTAACCGAAAGGCATGTTTGAGTAATTCCTTATTTTCTTCCAACAAGTGAGCAGCTAAGCAAATCTTTTCATGATGGACAATTTCCGCAGAGTTTACACAGCACAAGCTCACCATTAATTTGAAAAATGTAAGGCAATTCTCCACTAACAACCTATCCAATAGACATGATCACTCACTGCCTGTTTCTGGTACTCATTAAAAATTTCCTTGAGTGTTAGAAAGCAAAGCTGATCACCGTGAGGTTGTGGAGTCACAGATTTTGAAACAGTGTTTACCTATGACAAAAAAGGCTGGCTGCTGGTTCAGGCTCCAGCCTAGGAACAGGAAGCCATGAGTCCAAGCCCTTGCTTCCTCCTACACTGATGATATGGCCATAGCATTGAGGCCAGGCCTTATATAAACACCACTCTGCTTGGTAAAATTACATCAAAAACAGTACAGCAGCTGAGTCTGGTGTGCGTGGATAGAACAGGGGAAAAATAATAAATTTGTTAAAGATTGTGCTGAGAAAAGGTTATGCAGAAGTTTCACATTATATAAGTTACATATACAGCAAGATATGCTGCAAGATTTTGCGCAGCCTTCCCCTCTCATTTCCACTGTTTGCTCTACCTCTGTATTTCACAGGAGAAACCTCTCCTTGGAAGCAATAGGACAGCATTAAACCGCTTCCAGCTGTGGGTCTCACCGTAATGCAACCTAAAGCACTTGAGAATCACCAGAGGAAAAGGCTGATGGTAGCTGTCCCCTGCAGGGCAGCAACAAGGAATCAAAAGCCCCAGGTGAGCACTGCTTACCTGACGTGGCCATCTTGGTGCTGTGCTGATGAGTGGGGCTGCGTTAGGTGTCAGTCATCTACAGAAATCTCAGTATGTTTTGACTGCTTAAAACCAACCCGTGCATCTCACAAAACAGAAAGGAGCAATCTGATCTGGTGCTCTCAAGCGTGTCTGAACTTCAGTGATTTATGACCTCAAAATGAAATAGCAGGCTCAGTCCTCCTTTGCTGGGTATTAGCTTCCTTTGGTTTTGCTGCTAGGCAAGCTTTTGAAAGTGTTGCTGTGTGCCTAGGGCCACTGCCTGCCAACACACAAACTGGCTTTGCAAAACAGGCAGTATATATCAGGAATAAAAAATGAAGAGAACTATTAGGTCACGTAGATCATCACAGGGCAGGCGGGGGTCAGTGCAGGTTGCTTCACGTTCAAGTGTTTATACAGCAGCTGTAAGCAACCACTCAAAATGATTATCTCAGTTGTGTTAGATGACTTGCTGTGAAATGTGCAATACTTCAGACAGCAGCTCAGCACTGAAATGCCAAAGGGTGTTTAACAGTTTAATAATTTAAAGGCATTTAACAGTCATTTAATTGTTTGGGAGCCACAAGGGTGTGGATGCATGCTACTGTGTCATTTAGGCAAAAATTTAGGAAGCCTTAGGCTGGCTTCCTAGCAATAACACCCATGGGTCTAGATAAAGTTATTGGTGCATCACATGGTAAAATACCCCTAGCTTTGTGGGTCATAGCATGATTTGGCCTTGTCAAGCACCTTTGGTAGTCACATTATTCCCTCTGTACACTTTGTTTTGTCAGGAGGATCGGGAGGAAACTGACCCATTATCCACTGCTGTGAATCCTTTCCTAGATAATTACCTCAATATACACGTAGCACTGAGCATTCAACAGCTAAACAATAATTTGGCAAAATCTCATTATCAAAAAGCCTCAGGAGCACATAAAATGTCCTAAAAATTAGAGGACATAGTTATCACTCTATAAACACAAAGACAGACCCATCATTTAAGATGGCTTAGGGCTTCTCATTTTTGGAAGGGTTTTCACTTAAATTTGCCAGTTCCAGTGCATACTGTGAATTACAATTTTGAAGCAATGTCTTAAGAAAAATGTAGGAGTCAGTGAGCCAAAGACTCTGTGGATCAGCAAGGATACCCTGAACCACACAAATGCAAGGGAAATTACAAAACATAGCCAGCAGCACAGCTGCAAAAAGTCCTACTCAGAGATCAAGCTTTGGGACTGATTTACTGGTGTGAATAAGATTTTTGATTACAAGAAAGGGGTGCCTTACAATCTGCATTATTCTTGGTAACAGACTACTCATCATTCATTGTGCATCATCTTTGAAATATATTCAAACATCTGAAAAGAGCAAGGGCTTCTGGTCAGATCCTATTTCTACCAGTGCTTCTGAAGCACCCACAGATGATAAATATGACAGGTAGTGTCAATTTCCATAACAAGCCCCTGCACAAGTTGCCTCACAGGGAAAAAAGCATTTTGTTTCTTGCACCTGCAAAAGCTACTCACTCCACATCCCACCAGAAAGTTTTGATCTCACAAACTAGAAGAGTTTTGAGATCACACACCCCAAGGGGTTCACTGTCTCACAGGAGCAGGTAGGAGTTAGCTAAAATCCCTTCTCAGTCCCATCTCTTCCTCTCCCAGTTGCCTCTCATTTACTTTAGTCACAAACCTACTTGTTCCCAGTGGAGGAAATAGGAGATTTCCTTTCTTGACAGGTAAGATAACTGAAAGCATAAGTTATGCTGTGCTTATTTAAATGTCTGGATGGTCCTCAAACTATGTATTTTGATGCAGAAATGATGCTCCCACAGTGCACAGCAGGGAAGATCCTCTTTAAAGACAGGAACCTTCTCTTTTCTTCACTAACATGCTAGCTCAGTAATTTCACTTAAAAATTGCCAGTAACAGCACTGCAAGCTTCAACTTTCTTATATCAACTCCCTATTTCAAGATATCATTTCTCCTGCAGCAGACATCATGGTGCCTGTTTCAGCTAAAGGAGTAGGAGCCGGGATGACTAAGCTGTCTCTGATAACAAGCTCTTAGTTTTACAGACTCAGAAATAAGCTGCTTGGACAAAGGGAATATTCGTGGTTGCAGTGTGATAAGAGCAAACATCGATCCATGTGTACGCCAGATAGCCTTCTGCGGGCAGAGAAGAAATACAGGCAAGCATACGTAAGTTATATGCTGAAATAAACATCATGGTAATTTTTGAGTTGAGGGAACACCATCATTCATTCCACCCCCATGCTCCTAAATTAATCACAGAAAGAAGAGGAAAAAAAACTTGGATGAATAATGACACGAAGCTCGGAAATAGTGCTCCTCAGGAAAACAACAGCCACAGGAAACTGCATTCCTGAAACATACTCGCTCTCAGATCTTAACAAACAGCAACACTATGGTTTACTTACCTCAGCATGAGGAAAAGGAGGCTCTGGAAGATACACCTTTGTTTGTTTGTTATGACACAACCTTTACAAGAAAAGGAAAACAAGTAGGGTTAGAGAGCTGCAAACATCCTGCAGTATCTGCTGCCACCTACTGCTTCACTTTTGCTGGAGAAAGCCATCTCTTGCCTGTGCCATCAGGAGCAAAGTCACTAATTTGCCTTGCTGCTTCCCCATGGCCAACACCTACTGGACACAATAACTCAGTCACAGCCAGATCACTTGGAGAAAGTGCTAGGCAGCTGAAAGTATTACACAACAGAGCCCCGCTACAGTTGAAAAGAAACTTGTAACTAATATCCAGTAAGTTTTCCAAAGCCCAATTACCCTTCAGCAGAGAAATTGCACTTGCCTCATCCTACTTCTCAGCAACAATTTAGTCCTTTCATTCATTATAATCTAATTCCCCTATGCATTTTATTATTGCAGATATAATGTTGGCAAAGTGCCCTTCATCCTGGCATAATGCTCACTGTTCTCTGCTATTTTCCATCGATCTTTTGTTTTCAAACAATAAATAGTGGAAGTTGTTGATCAGCTCTAGCCACAGCCCCGATTCATCCTATTATAGAAGATAAACAAAGATTTTTGTCAGAGGTCTGTGTGATACAGTCACAGTTATCTGCAGTGACAATGTCCTGGTGGCTTTTTCTGGGAAACAATATCCTTTTCTGATATATTCTTCAATTTATTATAAACTAAATTTAATCAAGAGTAAGAGATACTACGAATGGGAAATTTCTTTTAAATGACTGAATAGTAGAAATGAAAGGCTAGAATCCCTGAAAATCAGCCTCAGTTCTGACCTCAAATGTTCATGTTACAGGTGTCATAACGTCTGTCTACATTTCCACCTAAGTAAAAAGTTTACCCTACACACAAGTATTTGGAAAACAGCTATAATGTTGGTGCTGACTTTTGAAGATTAGCCTCTACAGCCAAGGAGAATTTAAAGAAATGGTGTTTGAACACTTGGGTGGCTGAATTGTCCCAGCTAGACATAGCAGGCAGAAGAAGAGCTTCAATGGCTCATTGCACTCTGAGCTGCCTTACAATCCACCAGAGGAAGAAAGGAAAGCTCATCTTAGTTTGTAAAAAAACTGGGAGCAATCTCAAGTGGTTGGGTTCTCTTTTTCATGGCTCAGAATCACAGACTATCTGAGGTTAGAAGGGATCACTTTGAGATCATCTGTTCCAACCTTCTGCTCGACTGCGCTCAGCTACTTGTCCAGGATTGCATCCAGCAAGATTTTGATATCTCCATAAATAGACTGCACAAGCTCTCTAAGCAGTCTGTTCCAGTGCTTAACAACTCACTGAATAGTTTAAAAAAAAAAAAAAAGGTGTGTTTCTTTTGTTCAGATGGAATTTCACGTGTTTTAATTTGTGCCCATTACCTCTTCTTCTCATTGGACACTACTGAGAAGAGCATGGCTCCCTCATCTAAACTTCCTCCCATCAGGTATTTCTACTCATTGAAAATACTCCTCTGAGCCTTCTGTTCTCCAGACCGGAGTCCCAGCCCTCTCAGCCTCTACAAATATGAAAGAACACCTTTGTTACCTGGAGCTGGACTCGCTCCAGTACAACCATATCTTTTTTGTAGTGAGGAACTCAGAACTAAACACAGCATTCCATAAGTATCCTCATGGGAGATGAGCAGAGAAGTATCACCTCTCCTGACCTGCTGGCAATGCTCTGGATAACGCAGCCCAGGATAGTGTTGGCCTTTTCTTACAAAGAAAAATTAAGTTGCCTCAACAAAATTATGTTGGAAAAAATCTATTTTCCCTATGTAGAGAGACCATGGAATCATCTTGTGAGCACTGGATGTGACTTGCAAACAGGCATATTTCAAAGTCACTCAAGTCATGTATATCATTCAATCACTAGTGCAAAGTACTAAAAAGCACATACTATTTGAGTTCCCACGTTCTACAGGAAACAAGGCTTCCCTAATTATAGAAGATCTATTTACATGAGCACATACACCCTTGCTCACAATTCTAAAGAAGCATAAAACTAGAACATGTCAAGTAGACACAAGCTACGTGTATCTATTTCCCACAGTCAAGTGTGTGAACTGAGCCCAATAAAGCAGTCCTTTAACACCTACCACTCAGCAAAGATCTGGGAGAACTCAAGTGAGCTGTTGGCAACAGGTGAGATGAAATAAAAAGGGACATTAGAGAGTCCAGCAGAGTCAATATACTGATACAGGCACTCCAGCAGATCGTATATTACTCCAGAGGGGTAACAGGGAACCAACACATTTCCTCCATTCCGGACAGTCATAGCTAAAGGAGAGAGAAAAAACAATTAACAGGGTTCAAATATAAACTCTGAGTTCCTTTAGTACAACGTATAGAAAAAGTACCTTTAGCATAAGGTATAGAAGAAAAAACCCTACTGTACAAATTAGCAGAACATGTTACGCATATGAACCGGGGGAACATTTCTGATTGTTAAATACATTTATTTACTGTCTTCTTCAGGCTTAGCAGAGTGAATGATTATAATACTCCGCTAGCTGGGGGGCACATAAACTGAGCAGATGTAAAACTCCTGACACGAGAGGGCAGTCTTGCACTGGCACATGAAGACAAATGGCCAGTGTGACATGAAACATCATCAAAATAAACCCTGCTCCACCTATTACCTGTGCACCAGACATAAAGGACAACAGTTCACAGGGTTCACCTGAAAGCACTGAAGATGGTAAACCGTTCTGTGTTCAGTTTTCATTGTGCTAGATGAATGGCTGAAGGTACGGGTATTACAAACAGCCCTCAGAGCGAGAAGTGGGTGAGGGAAGTGCTTCACCTTACTAAAAGTTCTAAATATTTTTCATCATAGCAAGAACAATTTAAAACCCCAACAAGCTGCAGACAGCATTGGACAAGAGAAGAAGATGAGGGAAAGAAAATCTCTGTAATCAAGATTCATCTGAGTATAAATGCAAGGACAGAGCAAATATTTCAGGTTTTAGCAAAATGAATTACAGAAGTGCTGTACCTTATGGGAAAGAGGAAATACTTGGTCCAGCAATAGCTGCCTCACTAAGATTTCATCTGTGGTCATGGGGTAAAACCATCTACTGATGTTAATTGCATTGCAGCAGCAGGAACATTATGCGTCAAGGCATTACACAAAAAGCTGTGAAAGAGCCTGAAAATGCACATATTAAATCTCACCGTAATCACTTCCTTGATTTCAGTTATTGACAAGCTTTGATGGGGTACAGATCTAGCACATTAAGGGTCTTTTTGCACCACCTACATGTTCAAAGAAGACTTTTATGGCTGAATGTTTAAAGGTTTTATGGAGTCAAGGGAAATGCATAGACTCCAAAGTGAGATTTTTTTACATGCATTTAGGTGCTTAACTTCTTTTAGGAGCCAGTGCCTATTACACGTTGCTCTCAACAACAGTGACCAAAGGCATCTCCTGGATTGGATCTGTATTATACAACATTATCTGCAGTGTAGTGGGTTTATTGTTCAGGTCTTCTCCAAGCCACATACAAACTCTACCATCAAAATAATTGTGAATATGAAAAGCAAAGCTTTACATTCTCCTAGAGCTTGGGAAGTTACAAAACATCCCAGCAATGTGTTATATTACCCCTCTTACATGGGCAAGTCTAAACGATCCCATCTATAAACAGGATGTGAAGGGAGGAATGAGGAGATTAAGAACAATATTTTCAAAGCCATCTGGGGGCTGAAAGTTAAGCCTCTGGCTCTCGAAGCAGAATTTACATTGCTTCATTACGCACCCAAAAATGCACAAAAAGGAAAGGTAAGTACCTATATCCACAGTAGTAAGAATGCAGCATAGACAGAGAGCGGATGCAGAGAGCAGAAGTGATCAGTAGAAAACGCTAAGGAAAGGCCTATGTTTGCACTTCTGCCCTGAATGAGGATACTGCCTCAAACAGCAAGGTATGTGTCTCCTGGGGAGGCACTGGCACAGGCTGCCCAAAGGAGCTGTGGATGCCCCATCCCTGGAGGTGCTGCACGGGCAGCCTGATTTTGTGATGGGGTAACCAACTCACAACATGGAGACTGGAGATCAATGATCTTTAAGGTCCCTTCCAACCTAAGTGATTCTATGATGATCCTTGGAAAAGGTACCTTCTATTCAGATGTCAGTTCACCCAGTTAAGACAAATATTGAACTCCTCAATTTCAAGAGGCAGCAGGAAGATTTCATCTAATAATGGACTGGTTAAAGAATTTGTGTAGGCTGTGAAAAATGTGGGTTTCATTATTAAGCCTCAGACTTTGAACTTGCAGCTCTCCCTTCCCTGCAGCCATTGGTTTGCTATGGGAAACTCAAGTTTTTTTTTTCTGGTGAAAACCAGACATTCAAGATTCCTGGGGCCAAAGAGAACATAATAGAGGGTAAGGCCTTTGAGCAGATGCCAACTCCAACTTCAATTCCCAGGAAAGTTACAGAGCTGGTCAGCATTTTGCACTAAATAAAATCACAACCCAGGGAGTGGAACACTCTTCCATCCCCACATCAGCCCACCAATCCAGGCTCGATAGCCCCTCGAATCTCCTATTTCTGGCCACACAGCAATGTACCTTTGAAAGTGGTCTGGTGAATGCTCCTAGTCCTCTGGACAGGGGAAGGCAGGAACACAACCCTCCCACCCCTGGCAAGTTGTGTGTCAACCTTTTTGGTTTAATATACTAGTCAGTTCCTTGGTGCCACTTTGTCTTCACTCACCACAGATAGTGGGCACTAATTCTTGAGGGTGCTCTTTGTGGTTATGTACAGGGGGAAGGACTACCTCCCAACTTCTCCAAAACAGAGATGAACACCTGTACAAGCACACTGCTTTCCATGCAAGTAGCAGGTCCAATCTGGCTCTCTGTACAACTTCCTACAGTTGTCAGTAAGAGGACATGTATATTTGAAAGCTGTTTAAAGCCCAATTTATCTCTGTGACTGATGGATGCAGTCTCTTGAAAGAAGTTGTATAATAATCTTGGCATTTCAAATTTAGTCTCCTTCAGTAGCTCCATAACAAGTTGTTCAATTTACAGCTCACAATGAGATACTTGCTTTTCAAACAGCTGCCACTGCAAGGTCAAGTTGGCACCTAAAAAGCAAACTGTGCTCTTTTATGCTTTATATAAACATGAGCACACACAGAAAGGCATGACCGAACACGCACGCAAAATATTCCAAAACTGTCCTCACCAATAATCTGGTAATTTTGCTGATGATGCCCAAAGCGATGTAAAAATACAACTGCTTTTCTCAAGCTGTGGAGTGCTGGTATGGCAGTGCTGTACCATAAAAAGGGGGTTGGGGCTAAACTCGGCGACAAGACAAAGTGTGTTTCAGTGCAGCACACACAGCGTGGAGAGCAGATCATGCATGTGACTCAGTAACAGTGGGATTCAGCTTCTACAACTCTATGTGCTGGGATGAAAACAGAGACCAAGGAGAAATTTTCACACTTCCATTTCTGCGCTTAGCAACACTTACTCACAAAGTGACATTACCTTATGATACACGTTTTTGGTAAATTTCCAATGACTATCTTCTTACCAAGTGTATTTTGAGCTTCTCGTGAAGTTGCTCAAACATTTTGGGAATGAGAAAACATGAAGTCTGTGGTGCTCAGCCTGCCTACGCTACTGCTTTTCACAGTAACCGATTGGTTTTTGGACTTCTTGGATGGCTGGACTAGACAATCTTAAGAGATCGTGTCCAACCTTAATGATTCTATGATTCTTCACTCATTTACAAGAAAATGGATCTGCTATTTTCTTCTCTTGATGTTGGGGTAGATGTGTGAGTAGCACTGCTCTATCACTGCATTCTTCGTAGAATTACTACCCAGATTTCTGCAAGACCTTTGACATGGTCCCCCACCACATCCTTATCTCTGTAAACCAGAGCAACTTGCTCAAATAAACACCCACCTGCATCTACATATGTAACACACTTGTTTATATGCATTCATCTTTTGGATTTTGCTTTGGTCCAAACTACAGCTTTAATATTTTAAAAGCATTTTAATTAACAGCAGCCTCACTATTGTTTACTTAGCAAATAGCTGTTGCAGTTTTTAAGGCACTAGTGACCACCAAGCGGCTTGCTAAAACACATGATTTGGTGGATATCTTGCAGAAGAGTCAACAGTAAGGCAAACACTCCTCAGCCTTTCCTGTAGAAAGACTAACACTGCCACTCAACCTCTCCTTGGTGTTTCAGGATGATAGAAGTGATCATGTTACCATCTGTCAGGGGGACAACAACTCCCATAAAGGTCCAGAAAAGACAGAGAAGGGCAGCACATCTGCATGTAGCACAAGGTCACCAAAGCCTATCTGCCACAGCTTGTAATAAAATTAACAAAGCTTATAAACAATGGAAGCACAGCCTCTAATGCACACACATGCATATGTAAACACAGGCATCACTTAGGAAAGGAAGTCACAGGTGTTAAGAATTTACAGAGTTTCAAGAGGAGGTTGAACAAGTTCCTGGAAATGAAATCCATTGAGAATTACTAACTGCACAAAAAGCCATGTCTAATTGAGGAAATTCCTGAAACAAAAATAGTTCAAGGCTAAGAGATCATGAGGGGAAAGTATCATACAATCTCACCCTAGTCTTCTACTGTTCTCTACATATCTGCTTATAGTCCCTGCTGGAGCCAGGATGTTGACAGATAGGATCTTTGGTATAACACGAGATCATCACCTTTATAAAATGCCAAAATGCACCCCAGTAATAGGTATTTACATCACAAGTAACCATCCTGACCCCATTATTCTTCCTTTTCACATAAACAAAACCCACATAACTTTACCTCGTACTTCTCACATTAGGACCTGACTTCTGTTTGAACTGAAACATAACCTAATTAGGGATATTTGATTTGGATTTGGAGAAAACAGGTGATGGAGTAATCCACTATATCCTTTTATTACTTCCCTTCCACTACTGTGGCAGTCCCACACTGAGACTCTGAAATATTATGATGATACTCAGCATCTGTGAATATGCACAAGGATTTAAAAACAGCAAAAGCAAAGTAATGTGGTTTTTTTGTTGTTCTCCAAGGGTACATTGAGTTTTTAAAAGTAAGATTAAGAACTATTTACATTTCAGTTCATTCTCATCTTTATCCTGCAACCTTGGGTAAGTCATCTAAATGCGACAGCTCAGATTTCTCTCGGTTGTGCAATGGGGACCAGAACAATTGCTTGCATTTAAGATCCCCTGATTTAGACTTCTAATGCCTTTTAATAATCTTTCTAATAGTTCTCCTGTAGTGAGTGTTTTAGTTCTCTTGAGAAAGGCAGCACATGAGAAAGTGGCCTGGTGACAGAAGGGTGAGAGCACAGAAGAACTGAGGTGGGGGAAGGGGAGAAAAGGAAAGAACTGAACTGGATGTGACATTCTGAACAGGCTGGAAAATGCTGCCATTCACACTGATATCACAGCTTTGCAATTATCAGCTTTTCCAGCTGTGAAAGCGTCTGATTAGGTTTTGTATTTCTGGAGTCTATAAATATATCTTGATATATTTTTTTAAGCAGAGATAGTGCTGTTTGCTTTTGATATATTTAAAAATCAGGTGTAAGAAGAGAAGCAGATGTGCATGTTTCCAAAACTGAATGTCATAAAAAAGCATGCAAAGATTCTATACTGTCTGATATAGAGGAGGGAAATAGCAATATTTCAGATGGGAACAATCTTCAGTACCTATGCAACTCGCAGTCTGTTGGCAGCTAAGCGACATACTTAGCAAACCAAGAGCAGCAAATGATTAAATCTTGTAATACCTGTTCCATTCCAAAACATTTTAGGTACAACTTGTGTCTCTCTAAGCACTTACTGTATTAATGACATCAGGAGCACATCGTAAAATCTAAACAGCTAGTTTTATGCCAGAAGATACGGCTGGACAACTTATTCAATTCCAGGAATCTCAGAATTACTTCCCACCCAAAGCAATGAGTAAGATAATAAAATACACACAAGACTTCTTTCAATGACCTACCCAAGTTGCTGCAGAACTCTCCTACCATGCCATCTGGGTTAGCAGTTGGGATTTGTGTAAGACCAGTCAGGATGAGAACATCACTGTTTTTAAGAGAAGCCTGATCCATGGGCTGAAACAGAGTACAGTGAAATAAAATAAGTAACGTGACAGTCATCACATAGGTTTCTCTGCTCTGCACCAAGAGTACTGCAGTGCATAACAGATACAGTGATCAACAAGAACACACTGCACACTTTAAACCAGTAATCCCTTTATCTGTTAATAAAAACAACTGTTTACCTGCATATTTACAGTACAAAACAAGCAATGGAACTGTAACTGGATTCAAAGCGGTATTCTCTATAGACTAATCATTTCATGGCCTCATGAGTTGAACAAGTGAAAAGACAATCATCTGTTGAGGATGTGGCACTGCAGTCAGGAAGGGTTTCTTTTTTGCGCTCATATCTTGGCTGCACTAGCTTCCAGTTAGCTTCCTTTATCACAGTGTCAGCTTTGATTTCCAGCGCTCACTGTCTTGTTGGGTGCAGCTGCATTTTCCCCCAACAATTCATTGGATTTTCTTTGAAAGAGGTGAGACGTAAAGGACTTTGGGATTCAAGCTCTCCATTTTGCACATGAATTTCAGTTCAGCACAGGGTCCTCCCTTGACTTGTGAATCCTGCTTTTCTACTCATAGCATTATAGTCATGACTTTCAAATGCTCGTTTAAGACTGTTGTACAAGCCTTGTCAGAAGATGGCTTTGGTGAAATGGGAAATAGCTACTGCTAGTAGAAACAATACACTGGTTTAGATTCCGTAACACTGATAAATTTTATTTAATAACTATTTACTGATATATCCTGAATTTTTACTGTAGCCATAAAATCAGGCCAAACATACAAGGATTTTCTTAAATGTCGGTGGAAAGAACATGACTTGCCTTATCACCTTCCACACATGAATTGCACTAGCACTACAGCTTTATCCTGTATCTCCCTTTGAAGACTGTGCTAGAGGCTGAACTATGTGACACTGAAATTCGTATCTTCATAGGGCAAGGACCACTGGCCTTGCTGTGTATGTTGTACTGATGGCCTACAGTCACAGGTACAACCCCATGTTATGTGGTTAAAGTGCTGAGGGTGGTTATCACAAGCATCATCTTGCATACCTTCTATCCACGCCATGCCTTTTCCCTGAGGACAGAGAAGTTTACATCTGCAGTCTATCCTGTGGCTCACAGATGTAGCAGAGGTATCAATGATTTAATAGCCCAAAGCAATACTGTGCTGATTTGACCACTGGCAGGTAGTATGTTCAAGCAAATGTTGCTTCTGCTTTGACTGTGCATAGAGGTGCACACCTCTTCACCAAGGTTGATCATACGACTTATTTTATACTGGCATTTCATTAAAGAGGGATGTAAAATTTGTGCCCACTTTTCTCTATTAGAAAACATACACTAAAAATTCAGAAATTATAATTTAGTATCACGTCACACAAGTATATGTATTCCTGATACTCAACATTCAGCATAATTCAATCCTGAAGAGACAAAATCCACTTGCAGGCAAAGTACAGCTATGGGGAAAAGTTAGATTTTAGCCTCACTCGGGGCTGGGATACATCTCCCACAGCCACTACTCAAACAAATGAAGGCAACTGCAGCCACCTGCAGGGTATTTTATGGTTATTTATTCTGGATGGACTCTATCTGATCTCACCAACCAGGAAAGATTTCTACCCTTCTACCAGAAGAGACTGACAAAAATATCTCCTCTGCTAAACTCAGAAGATCACTGCATAGTTAGTTACCTTGCTCATTGTCCCTCAACACCATTCTTAACTAATTAAGATTTGGCTCCCTTGAACACGCAGGGGTATTTCATACCAATTTCAATAGAAGTTTACACTGTGCACCACCTTGCTGTACCAGACCAACTATACCAGATTTATCGCAATCTTTGACACTCCATGGCATGTCCATGAAAATGAAATGCCAATAATGCAATAAAAAATAATATTGAATCTGCTTGTGATAATGTACATAACGATTATGCTGTATTAGATACACATAATTTCAGCTGCTATTGCACTGAGAGGGCTTGCATCGATTTTTGTAGGTTAATGTAAAGAATATGCCTTAAAAGGCTTTTAGTGACATGTCTGAACCTGTGCTGTCAACTCCAGTTCTCCACTTTGGTGCCAGCAGGCAATGGTGTCAATTCTAGACTCAGCAGACGGCAAGGCAACACTTTCAACAGAGACCATTTGCCAGAACACAGAAGTAAAGGGAACAATTAATGGTGTCAGACCTCACTCTCAGACATAACATAACTCTGTAGATTGTAGATATAATCTATATGTAACTTAAAACTTCAAGAAAACTCTAAGCTGTAATTTAAACCAAAAAAAATGGTTCTGTTCCCCTCCCATGGTGTCTAATTCCTACTTGTGCTGCTAACTCCAGCACGACAGCACTTAAATCCCAGTGCTGGCAGGAGGGAGGACATAGGGGAAGGATGGTGGGGCTCTAGGCTGTTTCCTTCAAGTGAGATTAACCTCATCTGCATACCGAGAGAAGGAAATGCTTTCCTACTACTATGTGTAATAGACAAGGTGTAAAGAGGGAGAAGCTTTGTCCCATTAGTATGCCCAAATAAGCTGTGTCCTCTCATCCTAAACAAGCTACTGATGAAAGCCTGGTCACATTATACTAACTTTTAATAACTGTGGAGGGAGTTCCAGATGACTGAAAATGCACTAGGACTTCAATGTCACTCAAAAAGTCAAGATATGTTTTTACATAAGCATGCTGATTAATGGAGTATCTTTAAAAAAACCAACAAAACAATGACAACAAAAGGCAGCGATGGCATTCATACACTGGAGTTTCACTATGACTGCTCACCGTGATTCTATAGAGGTCAGAAAAACAACTTCTCATTTTGATGAAAAGCTGTTGGATTATTGAACACAATTTAGGCTTTGTGCCAACAAAGATATTGTTATCACTCTATCTTATCTGTCAAACATATCAAACAGATGAAGAGCTGGTTGGCAGGTCTCAAAAAGTACTAGTCATTATAGAATTATCATGTGGTAGGAGCTCATAGTGGTGTTTATAAGGATTAATATTATCCTTCACTGTCTTCAATAGCCATCTGGAAGAACATATATAACAATGATACCTCATATGCAAATGATCGTAGAATCATAGAATAGTTTGAGTTGGAAGGAGCCCTTCAAGGTTATCTAGTCCAACTCCTGGCAATGAATAGGGAAGTCTGCTAGATCAGATTGCTCAGAGCCCCATCCAGCCTGACCGTGTCTCCCAGGGCAGGGCACCCATCACCTCTCTGGGCAATCTGTACCAGTGCCTCACCACTCTTACTGTAAAAAAATATTATTCCTTTTATCTAATCTAAATCTTCTCTCTTTTAGTTTGAAACGGTTTCCCCTTGCCTGTGACAATAAGTCCTGCTAAAAAGTCTGTTCCCCTCTTTCTTATAGCCTCCCTTTAGCTACTGAAAGGCTGCTCTGTCTCCCTGCAGCCTTCTCTTCTCCAGGCTTCACAGCCTCTGCTCTTTCAGCCTGTTCTCATAGGAGCGGTGTTCCATCCCTGGGATCATTTTTGTGTCCCTCCTCTGGACGTGCTCTAACATGTCCATGTAATGAGGACTCCACATCTGGATGTAGTACTCCAGGTGAGATCTCACCAGTGCAAGGTAAAGGGGCAGGATCCCTCCCCTCACCCTGCTGTCCATGCTGCTTTTGATGCAGCCCAGCGTACAGCTGGCTTTCTGGGCTGTGAGAGCACAGTGCTGGCTTGTGTTCAGCTGCCATTCACCAGTACCCCCAAGTCCTTTCCAGTAAGGCTGTGCTCTGTCCTTACAACCTCCAGTTTGCACTGATAGCATGGGTTGCTAAGACTCAGTTGCAAGGTCCCAGTACTGACCCCTGAGGGACACCACTTGTCACCGATGTCCATCTGGACATTGAGCCATTGACCGCCACTCTCTGGGTACAAAAGTGATCTGATACCTAATAACATTTGTGATGTGGTGAATAACAAGAAAAGGACAATCTGAATGCATTCCCAATTACTTCATAAGCTATTCCTTCAAATTACATGTTTGTAAAAAATAATGCAAAGTGCAATGGACTGTATGCTAAAAAAATGAGGCTCTCATCCACCATTTGGTGTAAGAAACAGTGTTGGTAGAATGAACAGTCCAGTCCAAACCACTTCATACAGAACCATGGAATCACAGAATTACCAAGGCTGGAAAAGACCACTAAGATCACCCAGCCCAACCATCCACCTATCACCAGTATTTCCCACTAAACCATGTCCCTGTAGCCTGTAGCATTGCCCAGGGTTGTTGTGGCCAAAGTGCAGGACCCAGCACTTAGTCTTGTTCAACTTCAACCCATTAGTCTCAGTCCAGCTACCCAGCCTGTCCAGATCCCTCTGCAGGGCATTCCTACCCCCATGCAGATTGACACCTCCTCCCAGCCTCCTCACCTGCAAATTTACTGAGGGGGTACTCAATGCCCTCATCCAGGTCATTGATAAACACATTGAACAAGACAGGCCTCAATACCAAATCCTGGGGAGCACCACTTGTGACCAGCCACCAGCTGGATTTGACTCCATTCATCACCACTCTCTGGGCCCAGCCCTGCAGCCAGTTCTTTAGCCAGCAAAGAGTGTACCTGTCCAAGCCATGGACTGCAGCTTCTCCAGGAAAGTACTGTGGGAGACAGTGTTGAAGGCTTTGCTGAAGTCTAGACAGACAACATCAACAGCCTTTCCCTCATCTGCCAAGAGGGTCATCCGATCACAGGAGATCAGGTTGGTCAAGCAAGACTTGCCCTTCATGAACCCATGCTGGCTGGGCCTGATCCCCCGGCTGTCCTTCATAGATCAAAGTTCCTCCTCACAGAAGTGTTACATTCATGCCTTGTTAAATATTGCTGGTGTTCCTTCAGCAGAAGGTCACAAAAGAACATAGACCAGGCCAGAATGAGGCCGATGATGAAAAAAAAAAGAGACTCTGATGCACTGCATGCAGGTAAGTACAGGCACACTATCTGTTGTAGTTGTTCAATTCTTGAGATCAAGCTTTTAAATGAAAGATGCTCAGAAGCAGTGCTCTTTAGAAGATACTCACCTTGGGGGAAATTACTCAGTGATCATGAACCTGACACGTTTTCTAAATTATTTTTAAATACCTCATGCTAATATTGCTTTCAACTATTTTGACAACTTCTGAAGCACACAGTACTGCAAACTTCAAGCTATTCTTTGCACGAAGAATTTATGGATCTAGAGAGAATTAATTTACTGGAAATTACATCTACAGCACTATAAAGACTTTGCCCTCAGCAGAGCAGGGTGGAAATGTTGGCAGCCAGTAAGCTATCATTTCTCCCAAGGAAGGATGTTTCAGAAGTGATATAGAAGCAGTCTGTGAACTGTCTGTAAAGACTCTCAGTAAAATATGGATTTTTTTTTTTTTTTTAAAGTCACTAATGGTCTATTGTTTAACTCTGCTGAAATTTTCCTACTTAAGGTGATGTACTTAAGGAGAGTAGGTTAACACCAAATCATTGATAATAAAGAATTCTAGAAGTCCTTCTCCAGTAACGTGTTCACTTACCAGGGCGGTGTGTCTTCCTAATGACCAAAGTCCAGCCAATTACTAACAGAGGTACATCTGTACAGTTTCCACACTATTCCTGATCCCAGCTGGGTGAGCCCTTCTGTCCTTCTGTTGCTTTTTCTTTGGTTTGTTTTTTTTTTTTGGCAAGGACACTTGCCATTATAAAAGTCTATCAAAAGTGGTTGTACCTGAGGATGTGTTGTAAGCAGAGAAGATCCTGAAACATAGGAGACCTTCTCATAGTGCGACTGGATAATCCAATTGGAACTTCCAAGAGCATAGCCTGAGCTGAGAGGGGTGACCTGCACAGCACCAAACAACTCCTGAAACACACAGGAAGAGAAATTAACT
This sequence comes from Gallus gallus, assembly GCF_016699485.2. Lineage (NCBI taxonomy): Eukaryota > Metazoa > Chordata > Aves > Galliformes > Phasianidae > Gallus > Gallus gallus. The sequence continues at coordinate 105,874,162 of NC_052534.1, forward strand.
TGAGAGAGCCCGAGAGAAATGAGAACAGGTTATTTTATCATCAGTGATAACAACTTAAGCTAGTTCTGCTATTCAAGGCCTTTATGAAGCTGGTATTTGTCTTGTCTGCTGTTTTAATTTCCCCAGGTCTAACAGAACACAAGCTCTGAGAAAAACTTCTCCTGAGGTAGAATCTTCATCAGGTCTCTCTTCTGTGTTAATCCTCCAGTAGCTGAGTTCACACTGCAACATAATTCTCACTAGAGGAACTAACTGTGGTCCATCTGGCTTTGATGTACTGAGGAACTTTGTAGGAGCTTTAGATCTTTGAAAACTCTATACTCCCTTGGGCAAATTTTATCAATATAGACCAGCAGGAGAGAAGGAAGGGCAACATAACAAGTTCTTATGTACTGATATAAAATTCTGTTTGACTCACAGATTTTGCTGTAGAAAAATGTATATTTAAAGACAAACTTGCTTTACAATTTTACCAATCACTTCGTTACAATTTTTTTTTTTAAATGCTATCTACTGGGGATTCAAGAGCAACTCCCTTCAAACTCAATCCAAATTTCAGTTTCAGCTCTGAGCACAAGCAACCTGTCAGTTGTCTCATTTCCAGGTGTTATTAGAAAGTGTATTGCTTTCTGTACGCAGCAGTGTGTTATAATTGTTTGGAGAGAGGAAAATAAGCCTCCATGTTTACCTCACTAATGTGTTGTACTTTCTGGTTACTGAATAATAGAACAAGCATTCATGCAGTACTAATGATTTTTCTAGTATCCCAATACATATTTGGATGCCTCTCAAAACAAGGTCTCCATTCCTCTGAGTTTGTAAGCGATAGAAAATGGACAACAAACCATTCTTGATGTTGCCACATTTGGGGTTAGCTGACTAATTAGGCTTTCATTGTTTTAAAAGTTGTCTTCGGGAAGAGATAAAAAGATGCTCAAGGAAGGTCTCTTCCCCATCCCCCTCAGTAACTATAAAGTAATGACTGGCTCAGAGGTACAGAGCCAAAACTTGGTGAGATTCACCCACACTGTGAGGACAGTCAAAAGTGAAGAGTAATTACCCACTGATACTGAGGAATTCCAAGTACACTCAACCTGCCTGGTTGCTAGACAAAAATGCAGCTGTTATTTACATCAGCACCCATGTTAGTGATGGCTCAAGGTCTTTTTTCACCAGCTGTAATGCAGCACCACACAAACACAAACCCATCAAATTTAGTTCCTAGCTGCATTGGTTATTGCTTCAAACTATCTTACATACAAACTTACATACAAAGTCTCTGAACTTCAGTGGCCCATGGGTAAAGACAAGGAAGGAAACAAGAAATCTGGGCATACAACTTCCTGTAATCCACATTTTTGCCTCTTATGCTGGTGTGCAACAATAGCAGGCACAATGGCGCACATGCTGCCCATAAGTGTGTATTGCAGACTACTGAATTGTTGGCTCAGTTCATTCTACAAACTAAACTGGATTATAGTTAACAGCATTAGATGCAACAAACCTTAGCTGAGAACCTTGGGAAAGGAGTGTTTGAAGTTCATGTTGAACCATTAGGTTTTGTTTACAATCCCTAATTTGCTCTATAAAAGAAAGCGGAGGCTAAAGCACTCAAAAGGTTCCCAGAAGTGAGATACAGTAACTCAGAAGGGGATGTGGCTTACAGACAGAGAGGATACATTCATTTGGTACATCCTCCAAGCTCTCAGTGGGCCAGACATCAATTCTAAATTCACAGGTATGCCTTAAAATTGGCCTCCCCTGAGGAATAGGAGAGACAAATGGATACTCCTGATTTTCAACAAACAACAACCCTTCCTGGGAGGCAGACTAGGGTGCATTTCAATAACATACAATCTTGCCTTACTTTCTCAGGTCAGAGTATCTAGATCTTAAACCAGGACCTAGAAGAAAAGTAGCAAAGGAAAGGCATTTCTCAGGCTTTTGTAGGGAAAAAGCTGGAAAGCAACAAGCTGTTAATATTGACCTGAGGAAAGCTCTGCTGATACTCACAATTTTCTGGGAATATCCCACCAGCTGGATCTTACTGAGAGCAGCATTCACTTCAGGCATGGTGTAGCACTTCCTCCACATAGACACCTCCACTGCATCTTTCAGAGGAGCTGGCAGCAATCTGCAAAGGTCAAAAGGGTCTGGGCATTTTCAGAACTTCCTGATGGATCACCATTCCCATTCATATCCTTACAGATTCAATTTTCTCTTTTTCCTCCCTTTTCTTTTAAATATGCATGGTGCTTCAAAGCAAGGAGCAAGAGTTTCTGCATGTTGGGAGGTAGAATCATATTGCCCATTTTACCTCACCCTGAAGTCTGCTCTCCTTCAGCCTCTTATTGCTGATCCTATCCAGCTTTCTCCAGAGTAGCTGTGGTGAAGGTGTTATAACAACTCCAGTGTTATTTTTGCCTCTGATGAAGAATGTCAACATGAAACACACTACTGGAATTGGTAGAGATTACTTCCATCAGTGTCTACTCTGCAGAACCCAGTTCTAAAACTAAGAATTCAAAAACAAAAAGTAAGCTCCAAACTTGTGATTCAAATACCAGTACCAGAGCGTGAACGAATACTGGCTCTGCTCTCAGTTTTGACACCACTGTCCTACAGGAGCATGTGTCCCTGCACTTCAGATTCTTTGTCTTCAACTCAGATACCCTGCTCACCCTCGGAGCGTGTTGGCAACTGTACATCAGCTGACACTGCAGAGCACTTTGAGACCCCCTACATGGAAGTATTTAAGATGTTTTACACCAAAGAAAAATCCATCCATTCTGCTCTTCACAGACACTGCAGGTTAGCTGGACAGCATTGTCAAGGCAAGAAGTGAACCGTGATGTCACAGACTGTAAGAGAGATGGCTAACTTCTGGGAAATAAATCTTCCTTAGCAACATGAACTGAGGCAGGAAGCAGCACAGCTGCCAAATGCATAAGAATAGGAATTTTTTTTTTATATATATTAAACCAATGCTAAATCAAAGGCTAATTCAAACCAATTTCCAAAGATTTATGGAAATTGGTGAAGTTTCTTTGATCAATTTGTTTAAAAGAATTTAATTTATTGTTATATCTACCAGGTCACTGAACTCCTCCATAATTTAAGATAGTGAAGAAAGGATTAAGACCAGCTCTTGCCAAGCCCGCTGTACAGGTCTAGTGTGATAAGTGTAATTCCAGCACTTGCTGGCTGAAAGCATACTGCGCTTAAGGAAACAAACAAAGCGTTCAAGGTCTTTTTTGGGAAGTCATAAGCAACAAAAGGCCAAACAACGTGGATAGTTGTCCACCACTGCACTGAAGCAAATTGCCTGTAAAAGCCTTTAACCTACCATAAGAAGCATTTAGTGCTGGATGCTTTCAGGAACTTCTCTTCTGGGAAGGGGAAAATATATCTCCAGGTAATGGAGAAAAGTGGGGAATTGTCCTTGGCGAAATCAAGTTCCTATTAGCCTTGACTCTGTGGCTCTATTGTAAATATGCTCTGATTCCTAACAGAGAGCAGTGGGACCAGTCTCCAGTTGTTCCATTCTTTCCTGGTTCCTCAGATGTGCCCCTGCTCACATTCAACCCGTCACCTCATTTCTAAAATCCGTACCCATTCCTGAAGGATATTCTAAACTTGTGAGTGAAGCTACTCACACTACAGTAACGTCCTGTTCAGATCACCTTGTAACAACCAGATGTACGTGGGTAGGTTCAGGGACAGTCAACCTACAGCCATGAACAGGGAGGTATTGTGAAGCAGCATTATCCAGTCGTTAGTACAAAAAAATGCAAGCTTTAATAGCTCAGGACCCTGTATTCTTAACTGGGAATCCTAATCAGCACCACAAATAACCTGAGCATGTAGAGAGCTTCCACGAGACTGCTCATTTCAAACAAAAACCAATGGCAATTGAACTTGCTAAGCAATTAGTTTAGGCTGGATCAGATAATGGCAAAATGTAAGCCGCTATAATGAACTTATTATATTTTACACAGCATTTGCATTTAAAATGCTTCAATGCTTAATCTAATGAAGATGATAATACTTTGTGTTTTATACTAACTATTCAGAGTAGAACTAGCTGAACTGTAAAGCAGTAATGATGATTGATCAGCCTGAAAAATTACAGTTAGACTCGGAAGTAATAAGTACTCCCTTCAAGCAACAGCCAAGAATCAAAAAGAAAAAATAATCCACCAAGGCTCACATTTTCTTAAATAATGGATGTCAGTCTAACCCTGCATGTGCAATTAGCCAGGTATTAATTTGTGGATCTGTGGATGTTTGCTCACATGCTATAATAATCAGTTCAATTCACGCTTGCACAACACTTGCCACCAGGAATCTCAAAACATCTAGCAAGCATCAATGAAGCCCCTGTTAGCCATTATGGTGGGTAGGAGTTCCATTTCACAGAGGCATAGAGAGGTGAAGAGGGGAAACTCAAGAGGACAGGCAGGGCTCAACTGGAAAGAGAATTTAGATCTATCCTGCTCTAGCTCACAGAAACCACTGGTTCATACCAGCCTCAAGGTTGGGTTTAGAACAGGAAGATTTATAGCAGCTGCAGGGCTGCCACTTACATTTGGTTATCTCCCTTATATCATTTCTTTGCTCTGCCTTTAGCTTGTAATTGGAAAAAAGTGTACATTTTACCTCTAAAAGTTGGGGGACCTGACATCTGATTGAGGTTCCCTGCAAGACATCGTACTGTGGCAATGCTTTGTGATCAACAGAGGTCCTGTAAGTGGCACATAAGGGTCCAGTCTCTCCCAGGGGGTGGGCTCTTGTACTTCCCTCTCACCTCACTGGTACCTCATTATAACAGCTACCTGACAGCAGAAAGGAGGAACTGTGGATGTTAGGGTACTTCCCAAGCAAAGGGAGACAAAAAAAAAAAACTACTTTTCCTGTAGCAGCTGAATCAGAACAAAGATCACATCTCTGAGTTCTCTTGTGGAATAGTCAACAGCGTGTAAAGTGCTAGCTAGCACTTTTTCTAAAATACGACCACCAGGAAAGTGACATTAAATGAGCTCTAAGATATACGATCCTCCTTTAAACCATGCATACAAAACACAGGCACTAGTGTGACAAGAATAATGGCTCCAGCCCTCTTTCATCACACAACTGTGAGCCTCAGGAGTCATTCTACTCAGGCCAGCGGACTTCAAAATTAAGAGACACCACCCTGATGAGAGCGTACCTCAACCAGCACAAAATCCATATGAACCTCATCATCTCTAGTTTTGTTTTACATCTTTGCTTTGCTTGCCTCCTTCTGAAATGTGAGTTACTCTGCTGAGATAAGACTGCTCCTATGCTCAGTAGGGGAGTATACTATATGGCCAAACATATGTTAATTTGGAATTTTAATTTCCTTGCTTTGTGATATTGAAAGATGACAACGCTACTTTTACAACTTAGGAAATAATTCATTTTTAGTCAACTCTTAAATCAAGCCACAGTAAGAATTAAGAATAGAAAATGAGAGATCAATTCAAATGCACAAAGCAGCATTTAAAAATAACTTTCTTTAACCACGTCTGTATTTAAAATGTGCCAGCAACAAAACTATTTCCTCTGTAGAACAGACTGTGCACCTAAAGTTATCTTCACTTCCAAGAAAAGCATTAGCTACTATTAGTAAACTATTAGGAAAAGTTTTAGATTACAGACACTTCCAAAATTCTAGAGGTAGAACTTTGAACACCTCAAATCTCAATTTTGAGTATCCTGGTTTTGTATATAGATGGAGTAACAGAGCTTGAGTTTCCAATTCACCTTTTTTTTTTTTTAAGCTTCAATGTGTTTCTAAACTTTAAAACAGTGGGGAAAAAAAAAAAAGACAAAAACCTTTCTGTTGTTCAAGTGTGAAAGAGGCTGCAACCTGGGAAGAAAGGTGGCACTGCACTGTGGTTTGCTCCCAGTCACTTCCAACAGTTCATTGTCTTTCTTAGCAAACACAAACATCATTTTAAATTAAAACTATTCCAACATCACTAAGTTTAAACAGCTTGCTAATTTCATCAACTTTTTATGATGCTAACACAAAAATGCTCCATTTTTATCTACCACCATGGAGCTACACTATGTGAGGGAAGATAGGGGAGGCAGGTGCCTTACCAAGTCTTCTGCTAAGAATCAAGTTTGTGTAGTTTCTGTACACCACTTAATTGTTCTTGCTACTTAATGGCATTAGCAAATCAAACCTCAAATGGTGGCAGCTGACCAATCTTTACACTTAATGCTAAAGTTTGGTTAGAGTTTTAGTGTTTTAGGACAGCCACCCTTCCCACATAGCTTGTTCCTTACCTCTGTACCTCCTTGTTCTTCCACGTGGAGGCAGACTGAGCCTTTGGCACACGTTCAATGGAATTCACCAGTTCTTCCATGAGAAGTCTGAAAAGACACGATAACCAGGTTATTGCAATTGCAGCCTTTCAGGTAAGACATAACCTGGAAAGATTTGTCCCAAATCATTCCAAAATATGTCTAACGGTTTTAAAGAGGGCTTCTTCCTCCAAAGGCATCGCAGCAATTATCAGTGCTACACCTGTTTTCCTGCTGCGTACATCAAATTTCAGCTAGTCCAATTCTATCTGACTCATTGTGACAGTAAAAGGATCTGGCTTTTGGGTTATGGGTTATTGGGAAGGGAGAGAGAAGGGCAAGAGGAACTCCCAAATCACTCCTGCTATGCAAAATGATTTCTACATTACTGCTTGCTTGCCATACAGAATGAGATAAAATATAGTAAGAAAACATGTCAGCTGATGCGTGTCTGTTCACCACTTTGAGAAGTCAAGCACATTGTCAGAGGGAACCTTCCTCATCTGCAAATGCACAGTACAGTGTTTGACACAGAAAAACATGAGCCACTACAAACTGTTAATATAGATTTCACTGCCCAAAACTAAACACCATTTGCAACTGTATGCATGCTTTCCTTTGAAGGCAGGAAATGACAGATTTAACTGCAGAAGAACAGTATCCTCAATTACTTGGGATGGTGAGAACCATACCAGAGTCTACCCTCCAACAAGACTATGCTTGTTATCTTCAGCTATGGACCAGCAAGAGCCCAGAGATCTACTACTAGTTCATATTTACATAATTCCTTTCTCTTTCAAGAGCCTTTAGTTTTGGTTTTTAAACAAAGGGAGAATTATTCTGGTGTGGAAAGTTTGTATAGGACCTTTAATAGACAAAGGTTCCTGCCCTAAAGTGCTTATAGCAGAAACCACAGCCTAATCTGATTTCTAATTATTGAACATGGCAGCTGCTCTGCATGAGAAATGCACACAGCACAACTCCAGTTAAGACACATCCAGGAAGAAACCTGCAGCCTTTACTTGCTGGGATTGACCTATTTGATCAACAAACTTTGAAAGAAAGTAATACCAAATTAGACAACCAAATGCTCCAAGTTTTTGACAGCATTGGAACACCTTGCATTTTCTACTTGTCTCATATTTCTGCTGTTTTTCTCTCTGCTTCTCCTTACAGTTAAGAGCTTATGAGAGAATCTCAACTATCATCTGAAATGAAGCCAGCTTGAATTCCCTTTCACGCTGTGGAGACTGGTATGAATCTCAAATGCTGAAAAACTACAAGGCAATAATCTTAAAAGCATTTATTAAAATATTGGTGACTCCTCTTTTGTTTAAGGGGAGCAGAGAGGACAGGAAAAATCTTTGATTCATTGACAGATAGAAAAATCCCTGGTTCTTGAAGGTTTGAAGCAGGCTATATGGTAACTGCTGCTCAAGGTGTCTCAGTCCACCCAAGATCTACTATTCCACACCTGCCTGGACTCTAACACAAAACATCTGCTGTAAATGACAGGCAGTTCCAGAGTTCGGGAAACACTGAGTTAACACATTTTCTGCACTAAGGACTTGGCTGGTATTCAGCTACTGCCTAAGAGCCTCTTTGGAACATTAGACGCCACCCCTCTACCCATACCCATCCTTTACACCTTTCCCTTAGCAGTGATGAAAGAGGAGCAGAGAATATCAAGGGGCTTTTTACCTGCCAATTTGAACAGTGGGCTCAGTGGCATACACCGTTCCAGTGAATCCTGTGTACTCTGTGATATAGGGCAATGCCATCATGCAGTGATAGTTTGAGATCAAGATTACATCCACCGTGGAGAGGTCAAGCAGCTCAGTCTGAAAACAGAGCAAAGAGATAAGGAACATAGAACTCTTTCACAGTTTAAGCAATGACAGGAAAACTTGGATTTACTAACACCGTCACTAAAATTATTCCCTTTTCAGATCTATAGAGGAAACCATGTCCTAAGTTTGCCTGTCTTTCATGTAAAGAAATGGCTGCTGCTAGGAGAAGCATTATGATTACACTTTTATCAAAGAACTGATGGGTGCACTTCCTTAGTGAGGAATGGTGGCTGTCCAACCACCATCATGTCTGCACTAACTATTTATCAGTGGGTCTCACACTTTTTATGCTGTATATGGTACAGTACTCCAAGAGAGAGATGAATTACACTGTATTTATTCATACACTTACAGTAATTTATATATATTTTCCCAGACTAAGTGCTTGGCATCTTCACCGTCCACATTTTCTACAGCTAGAGATTAAGCTCACTCCTATGATACTACAAAACAGATGGGTGGGTCCAATTTGTTTTGGTGTGACAGTTAAGACAGCAGTTCAGAGAGTGAAAGGAGAAGATTTCACACATTGTTAAAGGAATTTTAATTAGAAATATTTACTGGTAATGCTATAACACAAATGGTGTCAAGCCAGAAATTTACAAGATATATGACCTCTAACTCAGTTATTATAGAGCAGCTAATGGAATTCAACACTCATCAAGCACATATTATCTGATTACAAGGCTTGGTCCAGCAATTTGAATAAAAATGGCAGGAAAGTAGGTCACTTGTCTTTTCAGAGGGCTGACACAGTGTTCTGGTGACAAGCTGCTTAACTCACAACTAAGCATTCATGGTTTCAATCCATGATCACAGCTGATTTTAGAGCCATGATCTCCAATCTAAGTACAGTAGGTAAACACTATCCTCCAATTCATGACAGAACACCTTTTATTTTACAGAGCTTGCCAGGCAGAAATACACTACATGGTATCAAAGAGTCTGCTGCTGCCTGCTCCTACCAAGCTGGTCCTTCATAGTTTGGTTTTCAGCTGCTTCTAGACTATAGAGAATCAAACGGGGAGTCACTCCAGGCCTGAGCTGAATCCCAGCCCAGCAAGCCATGGGGAGGTGGAGGATACAGACTACCATTTTCCAAGCTTAAGCGTCCCGTATCTCAAGTGTCCCATATCTCAGCATCCTAGAAGCATTTACTAATAGGATGAAAAGGGTGTCAAAACCAAAACAAAGTAAAATCTTCCCTGGGATTCACAGCAATCTCCATAAAAGTGCCTACGAGGAGAAGAGGTTTAAAAATGTTTCTTGAATGTGAAGTGAGAGAGATCAGAAGGTTGCCAAGCAAAGAAAGGGCAGCACTTTGCACTCTGACATGTGGAAGCATACTGTGCTGCTGAGACAGCCTCTTATCACCTTGTGGCTTCTGGACGACGTTCAAAATTCAGCTTTCTCTGGCAATGGTCTTCCTGGAAGTGATAGTGTGATTCTGAAACTAACTGCTTTTGCAGACAACTTTCTTCAAAAGTAGTGGTGTTGAATGAGAAAAAGACAAAGCCTTTTTCCACACAAGCTCCTTCTTGTTCTGTGCTGCTAAGCACTAGCAACAATTCCACTTTACTGATGTGCCTGCAGGCCATGCTCCTGCAGCCAAGGGAGCAGGTAAAGCTAGAGAAGTGTGCTGCGTATCACTATCAGATCCGTTCCTAGTGCTTGAAGAGAAAACTTGGCATCTGCTGGGAACCTGGGGAACTGAAGCATTTGAGAGGATATTTGTACAGCCCCTAGAATGTTGACATGTGCAGCTGGTTGCCATCTTCTAGTTACAAGGACTGCTGGAAAACGGTTACATTCAGTGATGGCACTGGCATAATAGAGCTGCAGCTTCCCAACAGCCATTTTTGAGCTACAGATGGGGGTATTTTCCAGCCAAATAAAGTAATCAGAAAGGTGAGCTGAAGCACTTTAAATCCCAGCAGGTAATCATTCCGGTGTATGGCTTCAATTCCAAAGGGAATTCAGAAACTGCACTCTATCTTCCCAAAATCTGGAACATAATGGCACTTCCTGCCCATACAGATGCTTTCTAAATCCCTGCTCTTCTCCAGGACATTAAGCAGAAAGCACATAAGAATGCACAATTGAGTGGGCTTTTTTTTTTTTTCCCCCCATTTGTTTCATTTTGGGTCGTTTTGGTGAGTGAATTGTATTTCTTCCTGTTGGGGGAAAATAGCAATTGCACCGAGACCTGCTGATACTGCTCCCCAAAACCAGTGCCAGAGCTGCCACCTTACTTTGAAGAAAAAAAGATTACAGGAGCCAGAAGGTCCAAGAGGTGGGTTTCATGGTGTCAACAGGCACAAACACCACTGCTAGTAACCTAGCAGGCTGACAGCAATCTTCCAAGACAGATTTGCAGTTCATTGCATAAAGGCCAGGCAGAAAGGAGAAAAAAATCCCTGCCCAAAAGCAATCCCAACATGAAATGAAAGAACTGATGTTATCACAGCCTGAACACAGCTGAGGAAAGAGGATACTATTCACAGACTATTCACCATCATTCATCCTCACCACTCTCTGCTCACCTTTTTATTCTTTCGGCTCTCCTACAGAGAGGTAAACCCAGTTAATTCAAACACTTTCAATAGCCTTGCTTTCCTTTCCTTTCTTTTTTTTTTTTTTTTTGTAAAATGACACGTATTCTTGGCCAAACCAACTAAAGCAGCAGCAGCTTGCACAGTTGTGTCCATGGGATATGAAGGTACCGGTCTTCGCTAGAAGTGGCACTGATGAATAGCACAAAATGCAGTGAAACTTTGTAACCCAAATTTGCTGCAGGCAGAACAGCAGACTGACTGTAGCCCAGCTTCAAACAGCAGCTTAACCACCTCAGGCTCCTCAGGGGAGCTTCAAAAGGCAAGCCATGCCTCTCTGGTCAGAGACTTTCCTCATCTTCATTCACTGCCCTTATCTAGATCAGCACGTGTTTTCTCACATAATCAAGTCCGGCTCAGTTATACTGTCCTTAAAGGGCAAATAGCAAAGGACAGTTAAGCCTTTCTTATTCTTCTGTGAGAGGTGGATCTGTTCAAGAAGACCTTCCAGATTGCACCAAACCACTGTTGAAAAGGGACGTTTCCATCCTTTTTCCAGTGTCACAGATACTAGAGGTACCTTAACTTGACCACAGGGGTTTTAGTATTATCATTTACAGAGTAACAACAAATAAGCAGGAATCTGCTAATAACAATAATTAAGCAAATTTCTCCCACACTGACTGATTTTTAAGTAAGGCTTTGAATTAACTCACCTCTGGCAAACAGAACTCTGGCACAGAATCCACAAACACATGGCCAGAGCACTCCTTCAGCTCCTGTGAGAAAAGCACATCGACAGAAAAGACACAAAAATACAACACAGTGTTACTCCAATACTGTGAATTTTTCACTTTCAAAACCTCTTCTTCATCATAGGCAATTTCCAACCCTTTCCTACACCGTATTTATTCCCCTTCCAGACATCATTCATTGTAAGCAAATCTTCTGCAATTGGTTTTGTGGGAGATGAATCCCTACATAGGGCATTTGATGAAACACCTATGGGGGATCCAGGTTCTACATGGCACTTCTGTTCTGTTCACCTCTATTGGATCTCTAGTTTCTCTTTTTCCAAAGGTGACATTACAAGCTTTTGTCAAATGAGAAGTGTCATCCTTCAGCATTATGCATGGAAAAGAGCAAACAGAAATATTCTCAACTCTAATCGTAGCCTACCTCATGGGTAGCAACCTTCCACACTGTTCCTTCTCTCACAGATGCTTCTTTTGCTTGTCCCACAGCAAGTGGTCTAAGCCAGCTTCAGACTGAGAGAATTAAAAATTGAATCCAATTCTTAATAATTACAGTGCACCTGCCAACTAATAACGAATGAGCAATTACATCTGGTGGCAGAAGTCTCCTAACCTCATCTCAAGGGAGTTCAAAATGATTAAAACTAGATCGCAGCAAATTTCAAAGCCTCTCCAGGACGTAAGTTTTATAACTGTCATCCGGAGAGTGCTATAACAGCACGTCCACCCCACATGATAAAACATCCGCCTTTGACTCCTTCCCTTGCCTTTTTCCAGCACGGGTCAAAGTATTTACCATTCCAAGCAGTTACAATGGTCAAGGTGAAGGTAAGAGATCCTGCCTTTGAATTTTTAACACGTTTTCCATTGACACTGCACAAGTTTGAAGGTTCTCCTGAGCACACACTGCAGGAGCACCAAAGAAATGTAAATACCTCACTTACAAAATATACTGACAGCCTATTTGTTCTTCAGATAGAACAGAATCCAAAGGCTCTGAGACTAAAGATGGAGTTCGGGAGAAGCAAATTTAAACTGGGTAACTCCAGAGCATCTATAACTGTGATTCACAGTCAGAATATGCTCTGAACAGAGCCAATACTGTTTTACTTACAGAAGTACTGCCTATATAGTTTCTTTTGTCTCCAATGAGAAGAAAACTCAGGTCTTAAATCTATGATCTTCAGCTTTCTTGCCAGTAGGAATCAGATCAGCCTAGAAGTCCCCTACAAAAGGGGCTATTATTACCATTTTGCTTTAATGTTCATGTAGTTGGAGAACAATCCGTTAAAACAGTATTTTCTCTCCCAGTGTCCATTGCTGCACACATTTGAAAAGTATCTGTCTATTTTACTAGCATCTGACATTCTTGTGTTCATTGTTCCCCTATGGCAGATCCAGCTGGATGCTGCAGTGCCCAGTTTCGGTTGAAGCCCCAAAAAACTCTCATTGTAAAGCCACTGTAATGAAAAAAAAGGGAAAAAAAGGAAAAAAAGTCTCTCATAGTTGAGTCAGTCCTATGTCTTAGAATTAGAAGGCTGGAGATGAAATCCTCCCTGCTATGTCCAGTGGCAGAACACATGTGAAGACAAAGCTTTTTCTCTGTAAGAGACCTCCCACGGGCAAACCATTCACTTGTAGTTTTCCTGTCTAAAAAAGGGGGATGATATCAACCTCATTTACAAATTAGCTATGAAGCTCTACTGTCATAAAAGTGAGGCTGCTGAATAAAAGGCACTCCACAAGTTGAAGAACTGTTATTTATGTAGCTCAATGAAACAGAAAAACATTCAAACTGATGATTTCTGCACTTTAAAAGGGTATTTTAAAAAGGCAGGCTACCTCTGAAGGCTGAAAGCCTCAGAGCTGCAGCTAACATTTTGTTTGAAAACGTTCTGCTCTACATCGTGGCCAGTAACAGTACATACAGAAACCTTGGCCATGAGTCAGCATGATAGTATTGTTTCTGCAGTGCAAGCCCCTGATCTGCCCATTGGCTTTTTGCATGGCAAGAAAATTCTAACCATCAGTACAGTACCTTGTCCAGAAATGTGCTTCCATCTTTCAAAACTAATCCAGGAAGTTTGGACAGCCTGGGGCTGCAGAAGGAGAGAAGAAAATATATTGAAATATGAATTCTTTCATTGTCACTCACTGAGCACAGATCTCCTGTTTGCTGTCAGACAGGAAAAGAACACCATCTCAGTTTCAGGGAACTAACAATCTCAATAAAATAGACAGTTTCACAGTGTTTTAATGTTCACTGAAATGACTTTTACAAATCATCATTATGACACTTACACATTAAAAAAAATAAAGAGGATGACACATGCAGGGATTTGATTTTAGTCCTTTATGATGAGAATTTCAAAAAGGCTCAGTGCTATTTAAGTTGCCTTAGGTGAAACGGCTGTATAAATGGAAGAAAGATTAAGGCAGCAGAAAACTTTATGTCTGAAACAACACAAAAGCACTGTAAAACTGAATCTGCATCGGGACAGAAGATGACAAACGGTCACACAAGCAATGGAAGGCAAAGATCGACACTGGGGCCTCAGTCACAGTGAGGACTGTGTCCTCCTCAGATGGACAGAGAGGGTGTGACTGTATAGCCCTGTCAACTGTGGTTTCATGCTCTGAAGACCCACACCAACATCTGTACAGTGCATGTAGCTGTTGGAAGGAGAGAGGAGCAAGCAGACTTTGCTCTAACTGCATGTTTTATGTTGGCAGGCCTGGCACCAGACAGCAACAGCAGTCCCTGCTCTCTCCCCCCTCCCCTTTTTTTTGTTAATATTTGTTGTTTTAAATGCTAACAAGGAAACGTGAAGGATAACAGTGTAATCCTGAGTTTACAGTAGGGATTGCCTCAGCATTTCATGCACCCCTTCTTCACAGTTAGACCCATTTTTTGTGTGAGCCTGTAACTTAGTTCTGAAACCACTGCCAACCCAGATTCAAGCACCTCTACAGAAATCCAGAAAAGCTGAGAGAATGAAATAATAAAACCTGCCTGGAACCAAGGCCTGTAAAGACCTCAGATTCAGAGACAGAACTTGAGAACCTGGTTGCAGTGAAACGTGCAAGTGTTTAGCACTGAACTGTGAAGAGAGGAATGCTCACACACCGTGGGGGCTTTTTAATTTAAGTTCTTGAAAATAGGAAGTGACTCATTGGCTCAGAGGAATCTTGTGTTTAAACTAACATCAGTATAAAAGAACCGATCCTAACTGGTACTCCAGTAAGGCACAAGGAAGAGGGGGAAATAAAGATTCAAGGAGCCAAGGCAGAAGGTAAGAGGTGAGGGCAGAAGGGTGTCATAAGGAAGCAGCAGGAGAAGCTATACCAGAGAAGCATGACCCTCTTCTGAGGATAAAGAGCAACTCTGTAGAAGCCTAATGATATAAAAGAGGAGGTGTCTAAATGTACTCCCCATAGACCTGCTCAAAAGCACAGATTGAGTACTGTATTTAAGAGATGGGTGGGGAAGTTGTGGGGAGAGCAAATGATCTAAAGGAAAAAGCAAGAACAAACCACCCTGCTAAGCAGCAAATGTAGCAGGTAAGGGAGGAGAGGGCAAAAACGTTGGTTGGAAGGGCCATCGGCAGGTCTGTAGTACACTCTCTCAGAGCCAACCCTAGACTGGATCAGTCTCAGCTTTGTTTTGCTGCAACTTGCAAATCCCTGAAGGACGCGATTCCAGTCTCTGGGAATGGTTTGAAGTGTGAGACTAAGAAACTCCATCATTGATATGCTAATGTCCAATCTGAGGCTCTCAAGCAGCAATCCATGGCTACTTGCCCTCCCAGCACTGTTACATGAGAAGAGTTTAACCATTCTTTGTACCATTCTTTCAGGTAGATGCAGAGTGCTATTAGCTCCTCCTTCAGCCTCCTCTCTGCTGGATCAAATAAGACCAACTCTTCAACCTCTCTCTTCAACCATGAGCTCTATACCCGAATCACCTTGGATCCCCTTGAAGACCCTCTCAAGTCTCTCAGCACCCTCCTTCAGCTGGGAGTCCAAACTGGGATCAATTTGTGCTTTCTCCAGCATGAAGCCAAGAGGAATAAACTTTTCTTGATCTGCTGGCCATGCCCCTCCTAATTTAGCCTTGTATGTGGTTTTGCCTTATTCATGAGTGAGCACAATCAACTTGTACTAAACCTGGCATCCACTGAAGAATACCCAATCTTGTTAAGAGAGGCAAAATTAGCAGATGGGTCCTGTGTGTGTGATAGGGCGGGTGGGTTTAAAAGTGGAATATGCAATACAGGACAGAGAGGACTTT
Organism: Gallus gallus; assembly: GCF_016699485.2. NCBI lineage: Eukaryota > Metazoa > Chordata > Aves > Galliformes > Phasianidae > Gallus > Gallus gallus. Next base: position 105,889,946 of record NC_052534.1, read on the forward strand.
TACCTTGAAGCCAAGAAGAAACACAGTTCCTGCCGACATAGTTCTGACATTGTAATAGAGTGATTGATTAATCCAAAATAGCTAGAACTGTCACATAAATAATGTGAGCAAGTGTGTCATGGCTAGACAGGAAAGGTTAAGAGCTTCCCACATGTTCACCTTGCAGTTTTGCATTTGACTTTGGTATAGGGGAGAAAATTCCAGTTCACAAACTTCCTTTAAAGTACGGGAACTGGCTTGGAGTGTTTGGCAACTGCTGCACTTGGTGCACGCTCCATGTACTGGTTGAGAACAAGGACTGCCACTTCCAGGGTGGAATCCACATACCTTTTGATGGGCTTCTTCTGAAGACCAAAGAATTCTAAAAAAATGTCCAGTTCTTTTAAGGAGACAAAGACTACAGCACTTTCCTCTCTCATAGATTAAAGCACAGGCTCTCAAAATGTTTGCTCAAGGAGGGTCCTGTGTGAGGTAGGACACAGGCTCTAGATGCACAGCAAAGACCTACTGTAATATCAGAGGTAACTATTAGGGCACGGTTGCAGATTGTGTACAAAGACTTGCAGAGCCCACGTGGTTCATGGATCCTACATCCATAGATCCATGGATCCTACTCTGGCTTAAAGTCAGCAGAGAGGCATTGCACCCTTCTGGTCATGGTTTTGTGTGGGTCTGTCTGAGTCTAGCTGCAATAAGCACTCCTCATTATGAGAGGAAATACAGCTGGTAATAACCTGAGGTCTGACAGACATATTTCAAAGTTTTGCTCTGCTAGAGGCATCGTGAAAGATCTCAGTTGGGCCTTCTTTTAGTCTGTCATCTGGAAAATGATGATAACGTTAGCTCTCTATCACCTACCCACATTATGTTGATAATACACATTTGAGTTTCAGAGGTATTTAGACATCCTGGTTACAGAGACCAGATATATAATATTTCCAGCTCATTTCCACAACTCCCTGCAGGACACCTGTTTTGTAGAATACTGAAGAGATCAATTACTTGCCCAAGTCCACGCACTTAGGACAATCCTTGCTGTAAGGGGTGTTCAATCACCTTACCGACATGATTGATTGGATTTAAATCCATCGGTTTGCTTGGATTCCTCTGGGCCATCAGGGGTCAAATCTGACATCCTTTCTTATTGAGTTTGAGTCATTTTAGTGCAGACATTCTGGAGGTACTTGGGGAATTCCAGGTTGTGACCTGCAATTTGGCTGTTCATTCCCAGGACCTGCTATCAGTAGACAAAGCTGGCATATCCCAGGGGAGCACAGATGCCTGCAGTTCTAAGAACCTCCTAAGCTTTTGTTCAATCACCTAATTTTGCTACTTGTTCCCCCTTTCAATTTCTTTCTTGAGAAGCTAGTGTAAGGCAGTTCTGTCTGTAGCTGGATTTCCCCATTTCTTATTTTTATTTTTTTAATTCTTTCAAAAAATCTACTGTAGCTCCTAAATATTATAGTTAGTAAAAATAAACTATCACACAGATCTGTCCTTTGGCATCTGTTGCTCACTGTACAGACCTTGGAACTCCACGGCCTTGCAGAATAATGCCCATGTTGTCTGTGCTTCTCCTCTCCAAGAAAGAGCAAATTTCCTGAACCCAGAATGCATCTCACTTCTTTCCTTATGGATCATAGTTACTAAAAGGCTTTTGTGAAAACTGCTAGCTTCACACCACCAGGAGCTACTCATTCCCACCTCCCCAAACTAGAGTTTCTGTAATCTGTTCCACTTAATGCAAGACATACATCACTCTGAATATCCAAATCCATTTACAAACCCAGGAAAAGACTACTTGTGGGCCAGAGCATGGAAGAAGGAGTCTTGATCTCAGGATTCTCTTCTGAACTACTTTTGCTTCACTGCTGTTTCATTCCCATGCACGCTGCACTTTTATTTATTTAAATTTTAAAAGGGAACAATTATGCCATGAAGTCAACTGAGGAGGACGGTTAAGTGCTATTTTTCTTTGCATTAGCCCACGCTCTGACAAAAAGCCTGAGAAGATGGTGGTTAAACAGTACTTGCCGGGCTCCCTGCACTCCATCTCAGTTACCCATTTATCTCATCTTGCATGAAGAAGCCAGAAAGATGACAGATATGTGACCTCACTTGTGCTGAGCAGTTGCAGCAATACCTTACTGAAGCTTAGAATAAATTATCTAGAAAAACCAATCAATAAATCCATAAAATGTCTTCCGTCTACTGAGCCAAAGGACGTTATTTTGATAAAGAGAATTTTTAAGTGAACAAAGTCTATTTATGATATCAGATGATGCAGTTCATTTGTACTCATCCCCTCTCTCCTTCCAATATACCATTTCATGCAGAGCACTCAAACTGCAACCCAAGAAGACGCAAACTAATTGCTCACAGGCTGCAGAACATACCTCTGAACCAGCGGCAACGGCAGGAAATTGAGGGTAGATGTCATATCCAGTCCACAGTCCAGCATGATGGTGGTGGACTTGAACTTGAGCACGTTGCATGGTAAGGTTGGATGTCCTGACAGGCAGTACTGAAAGTAGAATATGAAGATGAGTTCCTCATCACCTTTACCAATAGACTGAAGCCCCCTGAAAATTGACCTTTCCCCTCTCATTTTTAAACACAGTTTCATGCATGCCAGAATGAAACTCCTGGTTTCACGTGAGTTATTGTCTCAAAACTATATATTCATTGGAATTTCCCCATGTCAGAGTATTAAGACGCAGATTTTCTTCCGACAAGGTTTTCTGATCACAAAGGATAAATGGACAGAGAAGCACCTCTCCCTAATTTATGACACATACAGAATCTCTTTCTTCCACAACCACCCATTTTCACAGAGATCCTGGACAATCAGTGTCTTTAAAACTCAGTCCTACTGGCAAAACGTGGCTGAAATCGGTGTGCAAATTTGAGAATTACTTGGGGTGGAAGCCTCAACAAAGCAGCAAGGTGCAGGGCACACCTTCCGTGGCTTCTCAGCACTGCTGGGTAGAGGAAGCTGTAGTGTGCACTGCAGCAGCTCGGGGGCATGCTCTCACCTGCTTTTTGTCTTGCTAAACACAAACAGGAAACGCTAGGGAATGGACCACCATACCTGAATGGAGCAGTTTGTGTACTGAGAAGTCCCCAGTGCTTTGCAGGGTTAATGAGCCAGTAAGCAGGTTATGTACTGGGCACTTGAGCATCATTGAGATGCAGCCACCTCCTGTACAATGTTTGCCTCCAGTGGCAAACATTTAACAAGGCACAGGAGCAGCTGAAGTTTTGAATAAGAAGAGAGGTGAATAGAAATGCTACCTTTAAGTGAGGTTAGAAACAGGAATGTCTGAATACAGGACAGCAACCACAAGGTACTCAATGATTCTTCAAAGACTGCAGGAATAAGGGATGTTACACCTCAAAGTCCCAGCATCCCCTAGCACAACAACTGTCAGATGGTCAGATAGCTTTTAAACTCAAGTTTTGGCCAGTTAAGATGAAAAGCATCAACTTGTTGTTCATGCACAGCACTAAAAACTCTGTCATTTTCTAAGGCATTTATTCCACAAGTGGAAAGAAGGTAGATTAATCATTTCATTCTGTGCCTCCGCTCGCAATATGTTAACACAGGACTGCAACTGTTTGAATTAACAACTCCCAAGGAGGCTGTTTACATACATCCATCACAAAGCTGTTTAAAATTATATTTAAATATTAAAATCCACTAACGCTCAAATATTAAATTAACAGCATCACAGTCCTCTGTTTTAAGTTCATAAAGTCTTAATAATTAAGGAGCAACATTACATCTTGTCTGCTGTTACCAAGGTTTAAGAAAGCTTGATAAACCAAGCTGGTGGAGAAGTGAGTGGACAAACACCAAATTCAGTTGGCTGTCACCCTATGGTAAATGGATCCCTGGGAACCAATGGATTCTTTCCATCACATTCACGTAAAGTGACATAAAGCAAACCAAAACAGTGCATTTATGCCGTGCAGCTGTTTGCACGTGACATTTCCAGGGCTGTAACTCTGTTAGAATTTTAGATTAGGAATCCATATCTGCAGTATTACATCTCTATATGTACTGTATTTGATTTCTTCCACGCAGCTCACGCTTCATCCCACCTAAAACAGATCCAGGTACCACAATTAATAATACTCCTGACGGATCTAAGAGCAAAAAAGGACTTGCACTTCAGTCCAATTTGCTTTCATCTCTTTTCCCCTTTTGACTAAAGGTCGAAGCAGCTCACACACTAGGCTCCTTACCTCCTAATTAGAAACCAGTTATGAGAAAAATGACACAAAACAGAAACAAAGGACTATGAGTGTGCCCACCTCAGCGCACACCTCCCTCGACTTGCCCTGTAAACTGGATGGCAGTTTGGCAGAGCAGGGCACAGAGATGAAGGCGAGGGGCTGAAGCCCTCACACAGACTGGCTCTCAGCAGACATCTGGCTTAGGCCGAGCGCGCGCCAGCTCGGGGAGTCGCTGGTGAGCTCATATATGGCAAGGTGACAGAAAAAAGAGATGACATCTCAAGCTAACAGCTCCAAAACATTCCAAATTTTGTAAGTTGAACTGAAGCCAACAAATACTGCAGCACTTTGTTCCGGTGTTATCCCATGGATCCAGTTATCTCACCTGGATTTGCCTGGACCCAAGCACGCTGAATTTGGAGAAGCTGGAGTTTTTCACTGGATTCTGAGTCAGGCCTGCAGGCTGCTACCTCTGCCCTTTTCTTCCAAATTCAAACCAAATATACATGAAAGGAGGATGAAAACATCCCTGAAACCTCCTGATTCACTCCTAACTCCAGACCAAACACAGCGTGAAGAACCTGCTCTTACAATCACCAGTCCCCAAATGTGGACAAGGCCTACAAACACTGAAATGATGGCAGACAGCTTGTATTCAGCCATGTTAACTGTACAGACACGTCCAGAAACACTTGCCCAGTTTCTCCAATTGGAAGCATTCATAAAATCATTACGGTTGGAAAAGACCTCTCAGATCTCCAAATCCAGTCCACCCCACCATGCCCACAGCCCTCAGTGCCACATCTCCAAGGTTCTGGAACACCTCCAGGGACAGTGACCCCATCACCTCCCCGGGCAGCTGTGCCAGCACAGGGCCACTCTTTCTGAGAGGAAATGTTTCCTAATATCCAACCTGAACCTCCCCAGCACAAGGTGAGGGCATCACCTCTCATCTTATTGCTGTGACCTGGGAACAGAGGCCAACCCCCACCCCACCTCCATCTCCTTTCAGAGCATAGCAGGGAGCAGTGAGGTCTCTCCTGAGCCTCCCCTGCCTCAGACTGACCCACCAGCCACTCCCTACGTCTGTCCTCCAAACCCCTCACAGCTTTTTGCCCTTCTCTGGGCACACTCCAGGGCCTCCATCCATGCACAGAGCTCCATCACATACCTCACATCACATGGAACCAAGCTCTTCAGCCACCTGCTGAACTAATTTTTGCAATTAAACCACAAACGTGATGAACTTTAAGTCTCAAAATAAGCCCAGAATCCAAGCTCACCTCCACAGAGCTTCCTCAGCTCCGTCAGCCTCACACCCCTGAGACAACGTTATGTTTGACATCAGGATGTGCCTCTGGGGCAGCCCCACGGAAGCCCCACGGGCGCTGGACAGCGTGAGGCTGTAGAAACACCTCCAGATGCCAAATCCCACTGCCTGCCCCTCACTCAGCCCCGGGAGGGGTGGGAGGACGGGTTGAGCGCCCCTCCCCCCAAACACACACGCGCTCCCCCCGTCCCCTCAGCGCGCCGTTAACTCGGCGGGAAGCGCCCCTCAGCTCCCTCACCCCCCGCGGGGCGCGGGTACCGCAACGCGAGGGCGACCCCAGCGCAGAGAACACCGCTCAGCTCGCCCACAAACACCCCCCAAACCCCGCCGCTCACCAGCTTCATGCTTCACCCGGCTCTATTTACGGGGACAATCCTGCCCCCGCCTTCCTGCCCGCTCCCCCTTCCCGCCCCGGAGCATCACGGGACTTGTAGTCCTCCCGCCCGCGATGACGTCATGGCCGGGCCCGCCCCCCCCGGTTCACCTTGCCCTCCCGAGGCATGCTGGGAGCCGTAGTCCGCGCCCCGCTTCGCCCCGCGCTCCCGTGGCGTGCCGCGCCGCCGGGCATGCTGGGAGTTGTAGTCCGCGAGCGGCGGCGCTCCCCGTCACCCTGGGGAGGGGGGAACTACAAGTCCCAGGGTCTCACAGCTGCAGCAGGTGGGAGCTCGGATGTTGATATCAACATGGCGCTTGTCAGACAGACAAAGACAGTCAGTCTGGTGTGAGCGAGCCAAAAAAGAAAAAAAAAAAAAAAACACACAAAAAAACCAACAGAGAGAAAGGGAGAGGAGGAGGGAAAGCGAGACGGGGAGGGGGGCTCCTGGCCTCGGGGGGGCTCCGGCAGCCGAGAGCTTTCCGCCCCACTATTGTTCTCCTCCCGCTGCGCCCCCATTAATCTCCCCTCACGCCGGGGGGGTCCCCGCCGGGGGCGGCCGTTCAATGGTGAAGCGGAGGAGCCGCCGGCACCCGGAGGTGAGTGTGGGTGCGGGGGGGGGGGGGCGGCTCAGCGAGGGGAGGGGGCGGGCGGGTGGGTGGGCTGCGAGGAGGGAGGGTGGGAGGGGGAAGGGCTCCCCCCCCCCCCCCCCCCCCCCCCCCCCCCCTCCGCCTGAGAGGGATTCGCGGCGTGAGGAGATCCGAGGGTGCGTGAGGAGGGGGACGCGGGCCGGGGGGTGGGCGCAGCCCCCTCGGCGCTCCGAGTTGCAGCCGCGCGGCTCCGCCGCTCCTGAGGGCGCGGGGCGGGCGGGAAGGTGCCCCCCGGCTGCCCGGAGCTCGCTGCTGCTTCTTCGTCTTTTTATCCTGTTTTGTGTTCCCCCCCCAACCCCCCCTCCACTCCCGGGCGTGGGGAGGACGAACTCGCGGCGGCGGAGTCCCCTCAGGCTGGGTGGGTGCTGGCTCCTTCGTTTATTTCTTCATTCTTCTTTATTTTTCGGCTTGTTTGGGGGTTGTTGGCTGCCGACTTCGGGCTGGGGCCGCCTCAGGGGCTGCGAACCCCGAGCGGGGCTGGGGGGGCCCTCTCCCTCATCCCTCTTTTCCCCCTTTTCTCCCTCTCTCTCTCTCAGCCCTTTCTCCCCTCTTTTCCCCTCGTTTCTTTCCGGGATCCGACCCCTGAGGGACCGATCACCCGTTCTGGGGGAACCCCGCTGCTTTCCTACGGATATGTGGGGGAAAAGGGCATTCCGCCGCCCCCCGGGCTGTGCCGCTGCCGGGGCTTTGCGGGAGGGCTTCGGGAAGGGCGAAGGCGTCGACCCGAAGGGATTCGTTTGTGCGGGATGGGGAGAAGGACCCGGCGACAAATCGTTCCTAAAACGTGTGCGGAGGGTTTGGGCGGGGTGTCAGCCGCTTGTTTATTCCCTGCTTCTCGGGTAGAGCGGCTGCGGTGCTTCGCTGTCGGTGCCCGGGCTCGCTCGGGGCTGAGCGGTGCCCCTGAGCCCAGCGTGGCCGGGGAAGGGACAGGGGATGCTGCCCACCCACCCTGCCCCGCTCCGGGGCTGAGCAGTCCCGAGTTCTGTGCTTTTCCGCCTGTTTTTCGGCTCAAATCGCACGTATGAGGCAGGTTGGGCTGAGTTCTTCCACCTCTGGTGGGATTTTCGGCTGTTTTGCAGAGTACTTCTTTGGAATGTTTTTTTTTTTTTTTTTCTTCCCCCCTTTCTTTTCAGTGGGTCTGCAGAAAGCTGTGGATGGATGGTGTTGTTCCATTCCCCTCGTGTGGGGGACAAAATGCTTTTTTGGGGGTGGGGAGGGAAGAAGGAAGAGGAAAATAAAGGCTGTAAGCACGCTGCCCGTGGGGTCGGGTGTATCTTAATTTGTTCTCCTGCTCGTTGGGACTACAGATCAGTGGATTTAAGTACAGAACGCACGTGAGCTGAAGCTGGGAAGGTTTAAACTTTGCAGGGAGGAAAAGTGCTAACCTGACGGCCAGGGCTTGGCAATGTGGGGGTGGATCTGCTGGACACCGGCTGTGTGCCCTCAGTCCAACTCTATAGGGATGGAGGGGAAGGAAAGTGGGGGAAAAACTACAATTTGCCTGTAAGACAGCATGTAAAAGACATTGTATTGGAGAAGGGAAAACTGATGGAGAAAGGCTTGGTGCTGTGCAGACGGTCTGTGGGCTCCCAGAGTCCTGAAGTGCCTGCTTGCATCCCGTGCATTGAGGAGCTCATTGCTGCAGGGCTCATCGGGTACACTGCTTTCTTCCTGGGATGGTGCGGCTGGTATTTGATTTCCTCCATGGATAGGAGAGGAGGAGTCCTGTGCAGTTCTTTTCCCCGAGATGATTGCATTTTCTTTGGCCTTGCTGTACCCTGCCTCATTAGTAGGAACTGCATCTATATTTATTTACCATTACATCGGGTCCCTCGAGATGTCGGGTGTAGTTTGGAGTAGGTATATATGGATTTATCACTCTCAACATTTTTTTTCCTCTTGTCATGCTACGGCCAAATCGTTCAACAGCAGGGAACAAACTTAATTTATTTCTGCGTTTTGCATCTCCCTTTTTGCCATTTCTCTTCCAAATTGCTAAGAAAACATTGCTGAGGCACAGGTGGGGGAGGGAAGTAGGAGAGAAGTGAGAAACGGATGGGATATAGCAGTGTAGGGATGTGTTTGTTAGCTGCATGTTCTAAGACCTGTGTGAAAGAGCGGTGCTTGATGCTGTATCAGCTAACGGGGGTTTGGGAATGCTTTTTTCCCTTCTGTGAAGATTATTCTTCAGCCCCATGACAGCCACAACTTTTCTGTATGGTTGACGGGATTGTCTGACGAGCCTGGGCGTGAGATGAGGAACAGGGGAGGAACAAGGAACTTGTGTCTGCTCAGCTCTGCCTGCTCTTCCTCCTATCGTTCCTTCAGCACAGCGCAGGCACCCGAACAGGCATCAGCATTTTTACTCCTGTGTCATCCAACTCTGTTCAGAGCAGGTCTAGACGACATTGTGGTATGCAGACTGCCAGCTGTGTTACAGGAATGCTACCAGAGGTGAAATTGCAGGGTATTTAAAGAATGGTAAGGAAATCTTCAAGGAAATACTGTGTGGATGAGGCCTGCTTATCTCTAGAACTACTTTATTAAGCGGTCTTGAGCAATTCTTTTCTATTTTGTTGACCTTTCTAGAAAACATGCATCCCTCCAGTACTGCGATATGGTAATTCCACAGAACTGGGAGCCAGCGTCTGCTGCAGAAAGCTTGCTTCTACTTCTGAGGCAGTGTCTGTGCGGGTCTTATGGGTCTCTTTCAAAGCGATATTAGAAGTTCACAGCCGCCCAGTGTTTGGAAATTGAATTTATTATGAAGCGTTTACTTTATAGTGATGATCCGTGGTTCGTGGAAGTGTCTGATGTGTGTTTTCCTCGGTGTCTGGAGCAGGGAAAACGGGGGCTTCTGACATTGGTTTTTAAAATGGTTTTTATTTTTAATAAAATTAATTGCCATTAAGCATGAATTTCCAGATGTTTTGTGCCATTAACTTTTGGGACTGCACTTTGTTGAACATCAGCAAGGCTGAGATGGAATTTGGGCTTTTAGGATATGGTGTTTGGGAGAGGAGTTGGAAGAATGAATGAAACCGAAGCGTGAGCAATAAAAAGCCCGGCACTGTCTGCTTCATAAAGGCATCTCTGAAGACGTTTGGTTGTATGCAGTAGGAAATGAACAGATTTGCATCAAACGAACAGCACGTTTGAATCTGAAAAAAGCAACTTGTGTTTTACTGTGATTTCTGTGCAGAGCTTTTAAGGGCGCTACAGAAACACACATTACAGCACTGGGATCTGTGGCGAGTATTTCTCATCTCATGCAAAGTTTAGGATTTGAAATGGAGCTCTTGAAGGGGTGCTGCCAACTTGAGATTCCTGCTGCAGAGGAGCGTGTCTCCCTTTCTCCCCTGCCTTTATGCAGCTTTGACACTTCTAAAGTCGCTGAAGTCGATTTCACTTTATGCTGATTTTAATGGAGCAGGCGTTGGATCTGCATGCGAGCCCTCGTAGGATTGCCCCTTTAGTTATACCTATGCTGATAATATTATCTTGCGTATTATCAATGGAGTGAGACCACTGGCATGATTATAGTGGGATTTTTAGGAGGTAATGAGGAGAAATGGCATTTTTTTGGTCAACTCCCATCCTGAGAGCTGTTTTTATATATTAAGATTATTAATAAACTGTATTTTAGCATTCTAGTGTTCCTCTATTGACTAAAGCTCCTTTCTGACATGTACAGAGATTAGGGCAGCTGGGCAGCCAAGCACACTAAGAGTTCACATTTGAGCACTCGGTCATGCAAACTGATTGTATGTTAGCTATGAATGCCATCGCCAGCGTTCATGCTAAAGGTGAGTGTTTGGACAAGTGCTTATAAATTGGGGAACAAAGCGAGGAGGAACAACAGGGTACGAAAAGAAAGTGTTATTTTTGCTTTTGCAGGTGACAAACCAGGGTGTAGAGGGATTAAGGTGCTCAGGTTCCTGCATGGAGTCTGTGGCAGTAATCAGTCCTTGATCTCCAGAGTTTGTCAGGGTTTTAATTGCAGCGTTTCTTCCTCCCCTTGTTAATTGGCTTACTTCCACATTTTAAAAATAACGTCTGGAGATTCTTTTCCTTTCTTCCAGTTTCAAACTGGATAGCCTGAAGTTTTTTTCTTTTTCAGTCGAGCCTTGCAAGGAAAGGGTTGGAAAGCTTCGTCTAAACAGCACCTCCCTGACGTCTGATACTATCTCGGAGCAGCCTCTGACAAGTGAACCCTCTCATTGAAATCATGTGAGGAATTTTGTTACTCAACACTGAAGATCTTCTGGGGGAAAGGAGGTTGCAAACTATTAACTATGTGGTCTTCTTTGCAAGCTGGCACAAAAAAATGTTCTTATGCGTGGAGGCAGTCATGTGGTCTGCAGAGAGGAGCAGAGAATGGGCTCTGTAGTTGCTGGCCGAGTGAAAATTTCATCTTGCCACTGTGAGAAATGCATTTATTTCTGTGCTGTGCCTGCTGCAAAGAGATAGAAATGCTTGAATCCTGGTCTTTCTTAAAAATTGCATTGTTTGATTTCCTTCCCCTCTCCTCCCACTCGACTGGGTTAGCCTGCGGCCATGAAAGCAAATGGAGAAGCTTTTATGGTAGAGAACCTTAAAAATCATATATTGTCTTTGGGATGCTTCTGTTCTGTGCTGGTACGCTCAGGTTGACCAAAAAGGTCGTTGTTCATGCGGGCTTCCTGCATAATGTGCTGCTGAGCAAAGTGCTCGTTTCACAGTTATGAAACTGCTGCTATCACAATTACTGCATCGTAAAGCCTAACCTAATCAGAAGTGATCGATTTATGGCCACAACTTGTGTGGTGCACTGCTAGAGTAGGACTCTGATGGTTCAGATTTGATTCATTATGGCTGAGCCACTGTCCTCCTTTACTACTCCCTGATAAAATAATACTTTGTACCTTTGCCTGTGAATCTTTACGTGCTTTATGAAGATATCAGTATTTTAAAAGTAGAGAAACTGAGGCATAAAGGCTGAGTGACTCACTCAGAGCCACACATTGAGTCTGTGACAGTTGTACACAGCTACCTCGGTTCCCCAGCTGCTGCACACTTACACCTGTGATACACTAATATGCTGTCAATAGATGGAATTTCTTGGCTAGTCTTGTAATGCACTCAGTACAAATGCCTGAGTCAATGAGGTTTCTTTATTTATTTTACAGCAACGGGAGAATTTCCCATCTTCCATTGACTTCTGTGGTTTGACACTCGTCATCCTCATTTATTCTATTAATTTTATTGCTTTTAAAGCTGTTAGGTATTTTCTTTTTCCCTTTCTATCAGAGCAAGAGAGCCATTGGGATAAATTTCCTTATAAGACCATAAGGGATGCACCTTTTTCTTGTGTTGCTTTTCTTTTCCTGCTGTGTTTAATAGGAATTTTTCAGCGTTGGACTTCAAATCTATGTTAAGAATGCGCATGCATGATTGTAACAGTTTTGATTCAGTGCCATGTTAACCTGGACATCAAAGTATTGAGCAGTTGCTGGTTTGATGTTCTTCTTTATGCATGAAATAATCTAGGACTGGTTATTCTACTTGTCTGTGTGCAGATTTCCCTTTCCCAGTTCTTAATCAAAGCTGCATGCAGAGTTTGAAGTTAAAGACTGCTCTTAAAACTGGGAACTGCTGTAGTGGAGTGCTTCTGACAGAGTGAATTCTGCTTCATCTTTCCACGCAGCCCCAGAGTGTACGGAAGGTCAGTTAACTCTTTCTCCTGCAGGATTTCCATAGGAATGTTTACTTCATTTCACGGTGGTTTTAGTGCAGTTACTGTCCTGAAACGTGTCAGCAGGTGTAGCTAATCAGGTTTTATATACATATACACACCAAGAGGACTTCTGTGGTCTGGCTGGACAGGGACCTAGCTTTGTGTGCGTGCCTGCAGCATGTTGGCAGTGCCTTCTTCCAGTCGCTGTTTGCCTTCTGAGTTGGGTGTTGCTTTCAGATCTATGGAAAAATTTTTTGCAGCTGGAGGAAAACAGATTTTATTACGTGCTTCATAGATGGAGGGGCCTTCTTTTGTTCTCCTACGTGTAAGGAATCTATGGAGGTTAGATTAAATTTGTAGAAATCCCATTCACTGCTGTGGTCGTAGATGAGGTATTAATATTGGACTAAGGAAGTAATTTGCGAGCCAGGCATGCAAAATATATTAATTATGTTTGGTTCTGAATCCCCCCATCTCAATCTCTCTTGCCTAGAATTCCTGGCTTTGGTTTCCTCTCCACTTTTGAACTTAGTTCAGAAACCTTCTTTCCTTTTCACTTTCCGAAGTTCGTCAATAAAACAACTCCCACTGAAACAATACTGTGGGCTGTTCTTTCAGCGAGCATTGTGAGCAGCTGGTTTTATTCTTCTGATAAGCTATGTCCTATCAATTAGGAAGTGTAGCATATAGTCATTTCCTGCATTTAGAACTGCCCATTTCTTATGTGCTCTGAAGCAAGCCCTGAATCTGCTTTTTGTTCTTCCAGTGGTACTGCAATACTAATGGAAGCAGAAAGCATTTAGTTAGTTCATAAAATACAAGCGCCGCTTCTACTTGGGTATTTATTCTGACCTTTATTTTGGACACTTTCTCTGCCATGATCAGATTCTCTGGTTACAATGTCAGCTTTCACTAGGAGTCTCTTTGTGATTTCACTGGCGGGGCTTTGGAGTTGGAGCTGCTGGGTGTGCAGCGGCTCTGACGTGTAAGTAGTACTCAAAGGTTGAAAAGGAAAGTTCTTGTGGCAGTGAGATGTCAGCGGGCCCTCTCGTTTCTAGGCTCCGCTGTAAGTCTTGCTTTATGACCCAGGGCAAACTTCTTGACTCGCCTGTGTACCGGCGTGTAGTATGAATACAATCCTTTCAGGGCTGTTGAGATGTTTGCATGTTCCAAAAGTATTTGAGGATTCTTGGCTGGGTGGTGGTGCGTGCTGCTCTTGGTAATATAAACATGAATGACATAAGTGTATTTACACAGAATAAGAAGTAGTTATTTAAGCTAATACTGATTTTTTTCATGCCAGAGATGGGAGAGGTAAGCAGTTCATCACCAGTTTTCTCGGCCCAGTTGTGTTATGCATTGTTTCCAGACCTCACGGGTGTTTTTGCTCTGACTGTTTGTGTTTCGCAGGGGCTCCATCTGCTTGATGGAGCAGTGCTGTGTAGTGATAAGGACAGCGATCTGAAAAAGAAGAAACTTACTGAACTTGAAACTTATCCCTCCCTCTTTAATTTCCTTACCCATAGAAGTAGAATGATGTTAACATATTGGAGATTCATAAAATTTAAGGTGAGAACAGACAATTAAATCACCTTGTCTGATATGTTTTATATGCTTTATATCACAAGTCTTTAAATTTTAATCATTTACTCTGAAGCTGAGACCAGTAACTGATGTTTGGCAAAAAAAAAAAACACTTGGACAGCTTTCCAGCCCTGAGTGTCCATCTCCAGTAATTTCAGACTTCCTCACTTCTCCTGGCAGTGTGTGCCATCTCACTGCTACAAGTAAGTGGCTGAATTCTAATTTGAATTTGTCTAACTTCTGCCGCTGGTTCTTGTTATGACTTTCCTGACAAGATTAGAGCCCTTTAGTATCCAGTGCTTTCTTGCCATGGAGGTACTTACACTCTGTAATCACGTTAGTCAATTGATAAGGAAACAGAGTTGAGCTTTTAAGTCTCACTCTGAGGCATTTTCTCCAGCACTCAGATCATCCGGTGATTCTTCATGGTCTCCATTTATTTTTAACATAGTGGAAACCAAACATGGTAAATGTTTCAGTCTGCCTCTTATCCACGCAGACTATCAAGGTGCAGTGACCCTTTATACTACGCAGCTGTTAAAAAGGTTTGTAGGACCCCTTTTCATGGGGAAATCCTGCTCTGACCCTGAGGTTCTTCCTAGCGAAGTCTGCCGCTTAGCAGTTATGGTTTGCATTTCTTAGTTTACAAATTTGCCTTTGTTTTCAGATATGTTTTGCTTTTCTGGGCACAGTTAAAGCAGATATTCAGACCTCTTTCTTTCGCTGCCCTTTCCTCATAGTGATGTACTGTTCTCATAGGCATGGTGATGGACACAGATTTCTATCTGCAGTGAAAAATGTTGAACTGCATCAGACTTTAAATTTAGTGACAAAAAAATTGACGTGGTGCAGTACCAGGGAGTACATGAAGAATGCTAACGGGCAGCTCTCAGGAAGCACCAGTCAATATGGAGCAGCCGACGTGGATCTCCGCTAGAACCAAAGTACGCTCTGTGCACATAATTCATTCTTTCTGACTACATTTGTAATCTCAAGGAATGAAGTTAGCCTTTTATCGAGGCATTTTTTCCACGAGTACATGCTGACTGGCATTACTGCTGTCCCTGTTCTCTAAATCTTTAGCGAGATAATCTTTTTTCTGTTGGCTTGCCTGGGCTGGCACACTGCTGGCCACTGCACAGCGCTCTGGGTTTGCTCCATGCCCTTTTTGAGCATCAGCATAATGTGAGCATCCATCCTGAGTGGTGGGTTCCCTCATTAATCCCTCATTTAAAAAAAAATTGATTGGTAAGAGGAACATCCTATGGTGTTTTATTCCTGAATGTCCACAAGTACAAAAGTGGAGTGCTTCTGGGGAGGCCACAGTGCATCTCTGGCAGATTGCACAGCTGGGTGGGAGCAGAGAACTTCCTAACCCTTACAGGTGCCTACTTTGGGAGACACTTGTGAGTTAGCCCTCAGTTCATTCCATGGGCAGAATTCTGATAAATGTTGATGTCACCTTGTCACACTCAAGTCAATTCTGTTTTATTTGTAGCAATATGCCTTGTTACTTTTTGTTCAAAACGCAGCTGCCTTCACTTGGCTGTTCCTTTGAATTCCCTCTTCCTATGCCAAACTGATTTAGCCTTTACTCCCTCCATGTTGCAGCTGTAATCAGCACTGCACGTGAATGTCTCTTTCTGGTAGAGAGGCAGTATTTATGTTGTTGATTTTTAGGATGCTGTGTCATAGAGAATCCTGAAACCAAACCTGGTTTAAATACCATTGTCAGTAACAAGTGATGTAGGTAGCTTTGTTGTTGCTGGCTTTCCTTTTTCTTTTGTTTCTTTTCTTTAAAGGTATGTGAAAGGACTTGCTCCATTGAAAAGCATCTGTTTCGAAACATGCAGTCCAATCAGCTAAAATGCAGTGAGGTCAGGCGCATATCTGAAGTTTGGGATGTCTGCTTCCTCTCTGGCGATTGGGTGGGAAATCTGCCAGGGAGATAGGCTTTGAAAAAAGGTTTGGAAGGGGCATGAAAGGGAGAACTGAGGCACAACGTTTTGGAGGCTGGAAGAGGTGCTTTAAAAGAGCCGTGCTGTTTTACTGTTTGAAATCTGAGGTGCGGCCCAGTGGAAGTTTAAGACAAGTAATAGAGACTCAAAAATGTGTGCTGTTTTGTGGGACATGAATATTTCTTACAGTGCGAGCCTCTGAGCTCAGCCAGCAGCTTTCCTGCCTCCTCACTAACTCGGTATCTGATTTTTCTGTTCCTCTGCTGTCTTCTTGCAGGAGTTGTTTATTGACTGAAATTGTTTCCATATGGCTGCAATGTAGAGCTTGATTACATTAAATGTGGCGCTTTCCTGTGGCATTGCAGTGCTATGAGAAGCTCATCCCGCTTTTTTTCTCCTTCCAACCTCCCTTTCTTCCATAGAATTTTGTTTTCGGAATGTGGAACTTGCTAGGTATTATCTTCCCTGCTCTGAGGCTTGTATAACTGGAAAGCTGGGATCCAGTTCTTTTTTCGGTCTTCATACTTGATTGCCTAGGTGGGTTAAGCTTGCTCATAAATTGCTGATAAAATACTTAAGATGAAGATTAGAATGACGTGATTGCAGCTTGAGAGCATTACTGGAGCTGGGCCCTGAGGTGCTAAGCACTGTACAAGTATGCAGACAGGAGATAGCTCTGGAGCTAAAGACTTAGTGCCCATCAAGGCACTCCATTTAGATTGCGTTTGCTTACACTGATGATCAGTTTAAATATTGCTCCAAGTAGGTGTTAAAATTCCAGTGCTCGGACACTTCATGATCCTGAAGGGCCAAATTCACCACTTATCAGGAGTCTGGAAACTCTGTCTAGTTTGCAGACAGCAGATCCATTTAATAGCAGATGGATGCAAGTATCTTTGATAGAATGAAAGTAGGTTGTTGGTTAAGTTAGCTTATAGAACTGCGGTTAGCTGAAAAAAACAGCATCTCCACTCTCTGTAATTTTGCTTGCTTTCTTACAGACTTGTGTTTACAACCTGGACTCAAAATTGTCTTTTTAATTAAATATATATATATATTTAAATACACTTTCTTAACCATATATATTATTGACATCTAATGTAATGCTTATGTTCCTTGCAGTGGATTTGAACAGCATCTAGGCAATGTAGTTTTACTTTGGGTGTCACAAACAAAGTGAAGGCAGTGGAGTGATGGGAGTCACCGTTGGCTGAGCACGTGGAACCAGAATGTGATGAAGTAGTAAGCCACCTTTTGACAGTAGTAGCTACTCTTGCATGCGCATAGAGAATATTTTCTTCATTTCGGTATATTCAGATAGTTGAGATCACAGGCTGTTTAATTCCATATGGAGAAACCATTCGGGAGCTATAAATGCAAAGATGCTTGTTTCCCTCTCCTAACATAAGGTGGAAAAAAATGCAGAATGAGGTTGACTAATACAAAAATCGTTCAGTAGAGGACGCAACAAGGTTCAATTCATTTAATAAAGATAATTCATGTGTTTTCACTAAAGCATTTTAAAATGCAAACCATGTTTCTTTAACCTTTTTGTGCATCTAGCACAAGGTATCAACTTTCTTCTTTAAGCCTCTCCGAAGCCTCCTTCACGGAGCTCCTTCACACTGACAAAGGTTAGATAGTAAGCTATTTACTTTTCTGTGATTTGTCAAACCTATTAAAACAACACGAGTTGATGAAGGCTCTCTTGTGTTTTATGTGAGTTCAGATATTTAAGTGTGAAATAAAACCAGTGCAGTATATCTTTAATTTCCATTAAGTTTCAGTGCTTTTTTTGGTGCATGAGTCTTTAAAACAAGATATAACAGATGTTTAGAGGTAGTAGGAGTGCTCTCCGGGTTTCACAACAACTAAACTGGGACTCTATTAAGGAAATTTCCTTTTTTAATTAACAAGTGATCACAGAGCTCTAAGACCTTTCAGACTTAATCATAATTAATTCTCTATTGTTTTTGCTTTTGACAGGCTTACTGTCCACTTTCCAAAGAAGACATTGGCCCTTCCTCCAATTATTTGTTGAAACAATTTACTTTCCAGCCTCCCCCCTCCTCCCTTCATAGTAGGAACTGCTTGGAAATCTGCTTCAGGTGCCGTCTTGGGTGCTGCTTCCCAACTCTGTTCTATGGTTGCTGTCTCTTTGGTATAGAAAACTGCACAGTGCAGGGATTTAAACACTTTTTTTTCTCCTTGCCCTCTCCAGAAATTCAAGTCTGTAGCGTGGACCTTCCTATTAATAGCGTGCTAGGTGTCCTGCAAACAACTGTATGAGCAGGATGGTCCATCAGACTTCTGATAAGAATTACTTCTGAAAAAAGACTGCAGGCTCAGCGTAGTGCTGTCGTTGCAGTGTTATCAGCACGTCTTGACTGCAAATGTAATTTATATTTTAAATGTTGAAAAGAGGAGGTACAATTGTATGGAGATGTGATGTGGGCAGTCCTGAGCCCTCCTGCATCGCTTTGGATGTGCTGGGGCTGAGCTCTGTGCATTCAGAGCACTAAGGAGAGTCTTGTCCATGCCTGGTGTTCACAGAATCCAGTTAAGCTGCAATTAATATTTCTCCTGTTGCATCTTGATTCTTTCTTACCTCTTTTCACAACTCCTATGAACAGTCCTTTTCATACTTGTTCCTGTGCTTTTTGCAGTTCGTTTCCAGTTATAAGCAAAGCTTAAAACCCATTTTAACTCATGCTTTCATCAGCCACAGATCACAATTGATTTAGTGATGTTCTCAGGTTCCTGAAGCCACTAGACCAAAATGTGCATCTCTACCTCATAGTCCTTAGAAAGGTCATCTTCTTAGGGGAAGAAATGTCTTTGTAGTCCATGTGTTGCACCAGCACCAACAAAATCCATGTGAATCATCGTGTGCTTGCACGTTTAGTTTTTAGAGCAAGTTGCACTGGAAAATTGCATTGTCAGGGGATGAGGTGCAGTCCAACCTGAGCAGTTCAGTGGTGTGTTGGGGAACTCAGTAAAATGGGGAAACTACAAAGATTGTTTTGTATAGATGAACCCTTGCATTTTTCATCCTGTCCCCTATTCTTTCCCTTTTCCTGTTATTGAAAGGTGGGCCTTCTAAAGTCTTTGATAGTAGCTCTGAGATGTATTTGTCCTGCTGAATGGAATGCCAGGCACAGGGGAGAGTTAGAGGGCAGTTTTTTAACTGGAGTTTTATATGGCAGATTTCTGTGAGTTAAGTGAGGTTCCTGCTCTGCTGCATTGGTGTGTGCACCTAAAAATAAGGGTATGTGTATGTCTTTAAAATACAGCTTTAAGCTAGGCCCTGATCTACAGTAAGGACAGCGCTATGCTAACTTGAACCTCTGAATATAGGTGGATGAGCATGGTAACGTTTACTTCAGAGGTGCACATCACAATGTGGAGTCTAAGTTGTGTTAAAATCAGGTTTAATAAATGAAAAGCAGCGCTGGTCAGGTCAGAAGTTTGCCTTCTCTAATGCACAGTGCAGCTGTGGATGCTGAGGAAAGACTCTAAGGACAGGGTGAACACTGATACCAGTATGTACTTGAAGATAGCCACACAGCCTGGTTCAGGCTTTCAGTATAGCTTTTGTATCCCATCTATTCCAGTCAAAGAGGGGTCTATGCAAGTTAAACCCTTAATAGAGCCTTTGTCTAGACAAGCTGCCATTCCCAGCTGTGACCATTGCAGTGTTCACCTATTCAGTGTCACATACCTGGAGGCTGGGTACCCCCTGTGGAGTGAGATTTTCATAGTTCAGCTCCTAGTGAGCAAATGCCTTTAAGTCACTTTATTTTTTCTTTTCTCTCTGATATCACAATTCTGTCCTGTCTTATACCACCACCTAAGGCATGGCCAAATACTGTCATTTAAGTCACCTCTGCTGGACAGTAAGGAATCTCTCCCCACGTTCCCCCTCCTGAAGTTGCCATCCTCACTGATCTCCTTGTTCAGTCACACACTTGGTTCACACAGAGTTGGTTGGGATAATACATACCTGCGCACAGCTTCACATCTGATCTGGCCCAGGCAGTTTCTGCCCACAGTGACGTGGGCAGCATTCACACAAGCTGCTGCCTGGGCTGCAGGGCCTCCTGAGTGGTGGTAGCAGTGGAGGTGTGCACAGCCCGGCTTTTCACTGATACATGTGGATCTGGGAAAATGCATGTCTGTGTCCAAAGTAGCAGGAATGTTACAGAATGACAGCAGCAAGTCTCTGCGTTTTAGGTTATCTGCAAACACCTATAGGACTCTCAGTTACTGTTTAACTCCTGTTCTGTGTGCTCTTTGTACGTAAGAACTGAGTCTGCTGTCCTTTAGAAAACTGAGTTTGTTTTCTGACCCGTTGGTACCTTTTTGGTGTGGTGTGAGTGCTGTTTGTCGTTTCCCTTTCTTATAAGCTGTCTGCAGTGTATACATCTTTAGATCACAGTAGGCTTTCCTTTCTCTTGCACAGAGTTTCTAACACAGTACAGCAGTGCTAATTCTTTAACTGAGGGGAAAAGGAACCAGAAACAGCGCTGCAATGTTGTTTCCATTAGTTGCATTATTAGAAGCACAAGGGTTAGTACCTTTCACCAGGTGTTTATCTTTTCTGATGTTATTTTGATGTATGCATAGAAAAAACATTTTGGTTTCTTTGTCGCTTTGCACCTGAACTAGAAACTGTAACCTATTTGTGGTACATAGCAGAGAAGTATTTTCTTTGCTACTTCTGGTTTAAAGTTCTTTGTGGGAGAGGAAGAAAAGAAAAACTGAGACTTATTTCCAGTGAAAAGCAAAATGAGAGGACGGCAGTATCTGAACTGAGCATCATCTCTGCTAATAGGAGCAAGGACAACAAAATAGGTTGAATGGTTCCTTACTCCCTCTGTTTTGGAGAGAGCAAGGGGAAGTGGTAGGCTGAGGAGAGTAATCTGCAGATACACCGCTGTGAATGGCATTTGCATTCCTCCTTGTGTGAGGCTGCTAACAGTTCTAATAGAAATGTATTGGAAATGGATTTTCTTAACCCAAAATGAGTAGCATGCTTGAGTTGCACTGCCGCTGCTGATTTCTATCCAAAGATTTCTGTTTTACAGCTGTGGTATTAAAAATTCATGGGGCAGCTTGAGATCAAAGCAAATATATGTTCCCTTTACTGTGTAAGCTGGGGTTTTGTGGAACGTATGCATTGCACCAATCTGTTTTATGTAGGTGTTGTTCTCCTAGCGGGGGCAGACAGCCTTTAGATTGACCTGAGATGTGGGGTTGTATCCCAGTGATTGGTGGTGGTCTGCTTCTCTGTTGTCTTCCCTTGCACTTAGGGGTAGGCCTGACAACATGGCCGAGGCTATCTTAACCAGCCTCGCAGTTAGGGCTTCAGGCTGCAGGCTGTTTCCAGGAAGGGGATGGTCTGTCTCTGTGTGTTTGCTCATTGCTGAGAACAAAGCAGCCCTGCTCTAGGTATTACAGGAGCAATCTCCTGATAAGGGCCTTCTGTTCATTCATATTTCTTCGCTGAATAACTTCCTCTTGCCTTTCTTTCCCACCTTGCCACACATGCTTCACATGAGCATGTGAAAGAAAGCAAACTGTCAGTACTGGAATCTTCTTATGAAACTCTTAGGTATTTTTTTCTTTGTGTCAGTTTTGAGAATCAGTGTATCATTGGATAATATGTCGATTTCCTTTCCTTCCTTTCCCACCTTGCCAGCACACAGGATCTCACTTTTGCAAAGAAAAGCATGTGGGTGTGAACCTTGACTGCTCTGGTTCAATAACACAGCAAAATACCTTGCGCTCCTATGGTTTCTGAAGGGCTGTGCTTGCTCGTCTTGAGGTATCTCTTTGAGATCCATTCATGCCAGTTTTACCTTGAGTTTTATTCCACTTCGAACATGCCCTGGTGGGCTGGTTTTTATGCGCTCTGTTGCCTTTGGACTGTGGGATTTGTGTGTGCATGTCCTGGGTATAGTTGAGCCCAGTATGCTGTTACTTTAAACCACTGATAAAAAGAAGGGGGAGGGAGGGGAGGCAAAAATCTGAAAAGCTGCTAGATCTTAAAGATTAATCAGCCTGGCTTAAATAGCAGGCAGGGCTACAATCGTTCCTTTCTACACATTGTTTCCTTTCATTCTGCTCTTGCAATGTTGTTTCTCCAGGGAAAGATTTCAAGCTACATAAGACTGTGTTCTTGTATTAATGTCAGGCTGAGATTATTTGTGTGAATATGTATGAACACTTACATTACCTGGAGTTACTCCCATTCTTTCTCGCTGGGTGGAATTATGGCCTTATATGGTACAATTGTTTATCTATTACTCTGTTTCTACACATCTGTGTCTGTATTTACAAACTCCTACTCTTGCATATGAGCTTCCATCCCACGTGAAAGAGTGACAGGGACTCCCTGGCCCGTGTAGATGATAAGAACAGTCCTACTTGTAAATATTCTGAAGAATATGCAGTAGTATTCTCACAGAAAGGACAAAGTCCTTTCCTAGGGTTGATGCAGTTAGCTAACTGGTTAGCATTGGCTTTTTTTTCATGTAAAGGGTGTATACTGCCATGCCTGAGGGCTGCTTCCTGCACACTTAAAACGCACAAACAACTCCTTCAGTTTTTGCAGTAATGAAGGAAATTATGTGGGTAACCTGGAAGGTGGGCAATGAGTAGGGTAAAGAAGGGGCAATTCCTAAGGCAGTTTAATCCCCTGGCACGGGCTTCGATGGTAGATCGATTTCCTACCAGCTGTTCATCCTCATCTTCACTCTCTGCTGGGGGTTTTCTCTGTTCTGTGCAGGCTAACTAGGCTATCAGAAGACAGACAAAGAACCCAGGAGCCAAGAAGCTGAAGAAGTACAAGAAGCTCTTCCTAATCAATATTTTGAATTAAGAATAACTTTTACTGAAAGAGTTAATGGTTTTATGACTCTACCACAAATTCATGCAAGTGGTAGCAGGCTACAAGGTGGCCCGTGGGTTTGCTCTGAGAAAGCTGGATTGTTTTTTTTTCTTCGAGTTAAGAAATATGAACTTAAACCATTTTAGGCAAAAGGAAAGGCTGGGGATAGCAGGCAGGTTTCATAGCTCTTCCAAGGCAGCTGGCAGACCTCGTTGGGTGCAGCCCAACGAGCCTTGGTATCTCCATCTGCCTTGGTATCTCCATCTGTAAGGGATGGGTTTTGCCACCACCTAGGGCTGTAATGAGAATTGATAGCTTTCCCTGGGCTCTATTGCTTGGAATAATATATGTGTGACTTAGAACTGAGAATGTGTGTTCATTTATCGAATAGTTTGATACCAGATCAGAGCTTTCATTTAGGGAAACAAATAGCTTCTTTTTTTATCTCACCCCATCAGGAGTGAACGTGGTGAAGCGAATGGCAAGGTGAGGAGCAGTGGGTGGAGTTGTTTGTCAGTGTTTGGGCCTTTGTTTGGAACAGTTTGGCTGCTGAGAGGGATTTAACTCCTGGTCAATAAAAGGTGGTTATTAGATCAACTGGTAAGCAAGGGAAGGTAAGTAAGAAGGCAAAACCTGCTTTTCCAGCATCTACTGTCCTGTCGCTTCCCTAATCATGATTTTTGGAGGTACAGTTTTTTTCTTTCTCCATATTTTTGCTGGACAGGGCGCTCACGGCTCCAGGCAGCAGGGGGAACAATTAGTGTTTCTCTTATCATGCGTAACATCTTGAAGAAACTGTCTTAAAGGCAACAATAAATGCTCTGCTAATAATGCAGACTAAACTGTACTTAAAAGAAGTCTGTATCCATCACTCTGATATACTGAAATAGCAATCTGCTGATTTGATGTCAGGATGATGAATTATGACCTTTTTATTATTTATTTTAAGGTTTGGTTGCAGACTTTATAAAAACAAAGTGTGTCTGGTTCTGGCTGCAAGGTTTATTGAATGGCTGGGAGAAGCTTTTAGATGTGGAGCACAATTGGTGATTTGTGCATATAAATATGCAAACAAATGCATTTACATCTACTTACGATTTATATTTGTCTATATAGGTAACTTACAGTGTATAAAATCACGGCCAGGTGTAAATCACTTATTTATATGCATGGTAGTGGCTAGAGGTCAAGTCATGGGTGGCACCTTTCTGTGCATGGGAGCTCCTGCATGTAGAGAGACAAGTTTAAGTTGGTGGGAAAGCAATTTAAGATGAAATAGGGTAAGGCACGTGTGGAGTGACACTGAGCTTGTGCAGATTTATATAAATTTCTCTGAGGTTTGATCATATCCTTCCAGTTTGTGCAGACAAGGCCAATGGAGAACATCCCTGAAAACAGTGTGCACATGTGTGGCTTTGCATAGCAAGCCCCATGCTGTGCTGCTGTGCTCTTGGACTGCCGGTGCCAGTGGAACAGCACTGGTCATGTAAGCTCACAGGATCTATGGGTTCATATGGGATCAGATCTGGATGAAAAAGTTGCACATCATTAGTCATTTGTTTTAAACTAAACTCAGGGAAATGGCTCTTTGACTGACCGAAGTTCAAGTTATTCATCTGCTCTGTTTGACCATGTGGGTGCTCGATAGCTTTGGTGCGCTGGTTGGCTTGCAGTGGCGTTGACTGCTTATCTCGGTGTCTTGAATTGGCTCAAGGTCTGGTATGAAATACCATCAATTGCCTTCTCTTATTCCTCATTCAGGCTAAAACTTCCCGTCACTGAGTAAATGTTTCCCTAAATCTATTGATGCTGCATTTGCAGCTTCCTACAATGGCAGTAATCAACTTTGCCTGATCAAAGGCTGGTTTAATTCTTAGAAACAACTTACTAGAACTGTCTGAGCATTTCCTCCATGTCCTGTGTGATACAACAATGTGGTCTGTATTTGTGTTGTTGTTGTTTGTTCCTTCAGAAAAGATGAGTGCTTTTGTTTGTTTGAATTTCATATAATTAAGGTGACTTTTTTTTTCCCCCTCTTAGTATCATAGAAAGAGATTTTAACCTCTGTCAAGCCCAGAAAGCTGATCAAAAAACCTTGGGCCTTCTCAGTGATGCAGAACTCTTTCAACTCTTTGAAAGGTTAGATAACAACAGGACAAGGGGAAATGGTTTTTAGTTGAAGGAGGGAAGATTTAGGTTGGATGTCATTTGGAAGTTCTTTACTATGAGAGTGGTGAGGTGCTGAAACAGCTGCCCAGAGAGATTGTGGATGCCCCGTCCATCCCTGGAGGTGTTCAAGACCAGGTTGGATGGGGCCCTGGGCAGCCTGGGCTGGTATTCGAGGTGGAGGTTGGTGGCCCTGCCTGTGGTGGGGGTTGGAGCTTCATGATCCTTGGGGTCCCTTCCAACCTGGGCCATTCTGTGAACTGTCACTAGATGAGGCAGGCAGTGCCTTTGTGTGGGAATGTCTGGAGAGTGAATTGTGGCAGACCTGTTGTGTGTAGGTGTAGATATTCATAACGTGTTTGTCTGATCCGTTAGGAACCTCCCAGCCATTCTGCTGCCCCATGATTGTGTCACACAGGGGTATATCAACCCAAGGATGGCTTTGAAGGATGCTGTTTGTACCAGTGTGTCAATTGCCAAAGTTAGCACTGTGGCACATAGATCGATTTAAATCAAAGTGGCTTAAAGAGGAGGCTGGAAACTTTGGGTTGAATAACTGAACTTAATTTTGCACATGTATTTTTTGCTTACTGTGAAAGAGAAGTAGAGTTGTGTTGATAACTTTCAGTTCCCTGACAGGTGTTACAAAAACCCAACCCATTGCATTACTTCCCATGCACTTATTACATGTTGAATTAGAAATAGTTAGTTCTCCTCATATTTCCCAGCTGACTTTTGTGTAGAAATCATGTCAAGTTACATTTGGATGGAAATTGGGATTCAGTTGACAGCGCAGTTTTGCTTGGCTTTATGGCTGTTGCAGTTGTGTCAAAATACAGATTTTCTTTTAAACTAAACTTATCAAATGCAGTGAGTTTTGACTGTGAAAGGTAAATTTCACTTAATTTCTTGTTACCTTGCCCTTCAGAAACATGGAAGTGGCGGAGCCCATCAACTTGCTTTTAAATGAGGAATAAAAATAAAACGAGAAACTGTTTTTCCTGCTTTTTGAATTCCCAACTGGTGTCTCAACTTTGAAATCTGTACTCATTGAACTGAGCTAAATAAGCAAAGTTAAAAAGAAAATGTTTGTTCTTTTGTACTCGCAGGCAAGGATACTGCTTGAAAGATGGGCTGGTATTCAATCAAACACTAGTTCTGGTGCTTACCAAGTGACTTCCACCAGTTCACTGGCTTGATGTTCCTCTTCCTTTGTAAAATGTTTGCAAAATATGCATCTTACTCGCTTTGTTAATATATTTAATATTGGACTACTTGGTCATGTGGTGCTGTGCATCTATGGGAGAGAATCTTCATCAGGGAGTCTGGTGACTGGGACAAGTGGTAACGGCTTTGAGGGTGGGTTTAGACCAGCTATTGAGAAGCAACTCTTGATTATGAGGGCATTGAGGCACTGACTGAAGCTACCCGGAGAGCTGTGGGTGCCCCATTGCTGGCAGTGCCTGATGCCATGGGTGGGCCCCGGGCTGGGGGAGCTGTCCCTGCCCACAGCAGGGGTTGGGTCTGGGCAGGATTTGAAGTCCCTTCCAACTCAAACTGTTCTGGGATTCCATGGTGGATGCATCCCCTGTCGTGTGGCATTGTCAGGGCTTTGGGGGAAGGCACTGCACCCAAGAGTTCATATTTGTGACCTGGAAGTTGTCCCAGAAAAGAGCTCACCACAAGCAACACACCGAAGAGCGTGCTCTTAAGATAATGTCTATGTGAAGTCCTTCAGCTGTTTAAATGATAGGATTTTGTTTGTTTTCTTCTCTTGTGCCTACCCTGCACATTATAAGGATGAGTCTCAGGGAAGGAACTGCTTAACTTGCCTCTGTGGAAGGTTCAGGGCAGGATGCTGGCCGGGGAGCGGGGCTCTCTGCCTGCTATTTTCAGCTTGTTTATCTTTTCAGATAATGCTTGCCCTGGCATCATTCATAGTACTCCTTTAACTTCTAAAGGCCTTAAATGCAAGGTAAACATAGAGCATCTCCTCCTACTGACTCCTTTCTAGCTCACGTGGGCTATTTAAGATGGCAGCAGTATATCCTTTTACTGACAAAGCAGTGGGTCTTGAGTGGATGGCGGAGCTGCAGCAAGGAAGTGCTAAAATTGGAACTAGCGCATAGAATAAGAAATGGTTTGAGCTCCGCTGAAGGCAAGATAGGAAAGTCGCCCTGCAATTGCTGGAGCAGGAGCTCAGTTTGCAAAATAAGCATTCTTAACAGATGCAACTTCTGTGCAGAAGTTAAAAATAAATTGAAAGGAATAGGGGGAAAAAAAAACAAAGTTGGGAAACAAATCCAGGTATCTGTTTGTGGCGGCTCTCAGCTTCTGAGTGTACTGAAGAACAAAGTTCTGAAATCTTGAAGCAGGAAATGTCTGCGTGCCATAATAGTTTCATTTTATCTCCTTTTAAAATATTAACTTTTCCTACTCCTGTGTCTGGACTGTTTTCTGTCCTAAAATGATAAAGCTTTGTCTACTTCTTACAGTGCTTAGGGAGAAAAATGGTGGTCTGTTATCTATAGGGATTGGAGGGTGCACAGATGTAGGGAAAACTCTGTGTAGTGAATGTGTACTGGGGACATCACTTAAGCAGTGATCCCCAGAACACTGCAGCGTGCTGGTAATCCTGCTAAATCCACTCTGACTGCTGAGTGGGAGAGCCCACCTGGGGCCTTGCATTCTCAAATGCAGAGAAGTTGTAGTACTGTTCCATCTTTGAAGTACTGGGATGTTTTAAGCTAACACATACTGAAATCAGATCAAAATGACCATGCCAGTTATTAGCTTTGGCCTTCAAAATGTTTGTGGTTTAAAAAAAAAAATAATAATCCTCATACTCCAAATATTATCTTGTTTTTCTGTATACACATAAAAAAGGTAAAAGCACTCAATGTTTACTCTTCATTTTTGAGAGCTGTATGTTGTGTGAAGTGTTACGCATGCACAGCATCTTCTGAATTCTTGCTTGCAGATTGCTCTGATGTCCCAGTGTACTTGATGTTGGTTTTAAATAGAATTTGTATGATCATGAGATCCAAGCTCCCTTAATGTACTCATCTCCTTCCAGTTTCTCCAACATTTCCTTTTCCTGAATGAGAGGATGCAGGAAGAAGGCAGAAGCACGGAGTGGAGGTATTTTGAAGGGCAGTTTGCAAGAGAATTTGGGCAGTATCAGAATCACCTGAAAGTTCACATGGAGAGTCTGAGGTGTGGGGAACCCAGGCAAAATTATTGCAGCTGGTGGTGATCTATGAGCATTTTGGGCAAAGGTCTCAGATACAGACTGATTTTTGGGCAGTCCTGTGCGGGGCCAGGACTTGGACTCAGTGATCCTCGGGGGTCTCTTCTATCTCAGGATATCCTGTGACATCAGAAATACTTTGTATAGGCAGTGCTGAACTAAGTCAGGTTGAACTGGAGAGTGAAACCGTCTGTCATGAGCACAGGGGCTGGGGGGTTCTAGCTAATGTTTCAGTTGCCTTTAGAAAAGGCAGTTTTTCTTTAATGAAGCAGAGCCTACGCTATGTTAATCCATGCTTTGCTCCAGTGATCAATGCAGGAAAACAGCATGCTGTGAAAATTTACCACTGCAGATCAATAGCCCCCAGCTACCCAACTGTATTAAAGATAATTGATGGGCTGAGGGGATCTTGTAAACACTTGTTTGTCCCATCAGCAGGTTTGCTTGTGTGTTTGACAGTAAGGATAGCTGCAGAGCCGCTGTCAGCTGTAAATGTATTTCTGGTTTTACTTGGGATGACTGCAGAATGTGCCTTTATTTGTCTTTTAGACCACTTTAGCATTTCGAATGTGATTAGACATCAGTAATGAAATGAATCAGTTGATAGCAAATCTTATAATTTTTTTAAAAGCAAAAACAACCAAAAAACCACCCTTATTAATGCTGGGTGAATTGAGATTTGAAGAAGCATCCAACTGGCTTTGGCTCCAAGATGGCGTTGTAAGGGATAAACGATCAAGGTTATGCAAATGCGTGAATTGATCAAAACTGGTGATTTAAATCACTGATTTGCATCTGCAAGAGGAAGCTTTGATTTAAATCATTGATTTTAATCTTGTTTTGGGATTGTACTTTCATTATTTTCCTAAAGACAGGTTGATTTTCATTGGCTGGTAACTATTTGAGGCATGTTTATTTGCAAACAAGCAGAGCTCTTAAGTTAATTTCTTAATTTCTTGCTTTGGGCAGGAGACAGAATGCTTGACTAGCAGGGTAAGTGGGGCAGGAACGTGTCTTTAGGCAGGAACATAATTGAACTAATCCTTATTTAAGTTCCTAATGTTTATATTTTCCAGAAATGGCAAGCAAGCTCTGTATAGATAAGGATTGGCACTGAAAGTGAAAAACCAAACCTCACTGCTCTGCAATTTGTGTTTAAATGTAGCTGTCTTAAAATGCCAGTTAAAAACAACCAAAAAAAAAAAGAAGAAAACATCTTAAAAATGTTTTACATTTTAAAACTGATTCATTAAACAAAGAAAGCATTATCTGCAGTTAATGAACTGAACTGTTTGTGGATACTGTGTCCTTCAAGGTTTCAAAGTTGGCAGATCTTTATTCTCTTACCTCCTTTTATTCACAGATTAGAAGAGGAGAAAACAAGCTTGCCTGCTGGTTTTTTTTTTAACTCCCAGTTGTTTTTTCAGCTTTTCAGTGAAAAAGCCATTGAAATGAATTAGATGAATAAACTGAACGGAACAAAATGATGGCTATGTGCAAAAGCAGGCAAAGGTGTCTGAGCAGTGGTGGCTCTGCTTCCAGGTGTTTGTGCTGCACCTTCCACCAGTTAAGGAGTCTTATTTGCTTCCCATCCTCCACGTTAGTGCTCTCTGCTAAATATTTTACATGCGACTTCAGACAACACTGCATTCAGCTTCTGCTTTGGAGACTTTGGTCAAAATGGTAACAGACCTTTGAAAGAAGAGAATTCAAAAAGTAATTCAAAAACCGTTTTGTTCTTTCCTTCTGAAATGTGTCCAATATGAATACAGATATTTTCAGAGCATTTTTTATTGGCGAATGCAATCTAGTTTGGTAATTGAGGTGAAGGATATGTTAAGCTGGCTTTCAGCATGGAATGCAGACTGAATTTCTTCTTTTTCCCTCTCTGAAGGACTTTACCTTTTCTATTTTTGTTGTTGTGGGTTGGGTTTGTTTTGTTTATAATGTAGAGCCACTGGAGAGGCCTGGGGCCCCCAGTGCAAGAAAGACACAGAGCTCTTGGAATGAGTCCAGAGGAGGGCCACTAAGATGGTCAGAGGGCTGGAGCACCCCTCCTATGAGGAAAGGTTGAGGGAACTGGGCTTGGTTAGCTTGGAGAAGAGAAGGCTGCGGGGAGACCTCATTGTGGCCTTCCAGTACTTGAAGGGAGCGCATAAACAGGAGGGAGAATGGCTGTTTATGAGGGTGGACAGTGATAGAACAAGGGGGGATGGTTTTAAACTGAGACAGGGGAAGTTCAGGTTGGATGTTAGGAGGAAGTTTTTCCCCCAGAGGGTGGTGACGCACTGAACAGGTTGCCCAAGGAGGCTGTGGATGCCCCATCCCTGGAGGCAT
This sequence comes from Gallus gallus, assembly GCF_016699485.2. Classification (NCBI taxonomy): domain Eukaryota; kingdom Metazoa; phylum Chordata; class Aves; order Galliformes; family Phasianidae; genus Gallus; species Gallus gallus. The sequence goes on from NC_052534.1 coordinate 105,920,441, forward strand.
TCAAGGCCAGGCTGGATGTGGCTCTGGGCAGCCTGGTCTGCTGGTTGGCGACCCTGCACGTAGCAGGGGGTTGAAACCGGATGATCAGTGTGGTCCTTTTCAACCCAGGCCGTTCTATGATTCTATGAGAAGCTCAAGTGCTCTGGTCACTGTTGAAGTTCACAAGGTGAAAGATGCAAGCAAACGCAGCTCAGTCTTCTCTGTGACTGGAAACAAAGGGCTTTCACACTTCTGTGTTCTGTCCCTAAGTCAGAAGACTTATTATTGAAGCCCTAGAGCAATTATAATGGAGATGAAATAAGAATAGATGAGAGATTCTATTATATTTATTTCATTAAAATTGACAATATGATGACAGGTTGGTCTCAGTTCTAAAGAGCACCTTAATTCCTTTGGTAATTAACTGTTTGCGTATTGCACCGCATCCTCAGGCACTGCATAAAATTAATGGTTAGGAAGAAAGGCAGCAGTTGTGAAGCTCCCGATGCCTTCCCATCTTCCTCTGCAGCACCAGGCCTGCTCCAGTGCTTCTTACAGAGCAGAACACGTACTCTGCTGAAGGACCCAGCTCTGTGTTTGAAGCTGCAGAGCAGGGCCTTGCTTTTTCCTTGGCAAAAATACATTCTTCAGGATGTACTTTTCTCCTTTCGTACCACCTTAAAACAAATGCCTTCCCGTGTTGATTTAGCTGCGTTCTGTTGTTGGGTGCGCTGTACTGTAAATCAAGGAGAAATGTGAGGTCCCAACGTCGTGTCACTCATTTTCACCTGAGTTCTGCATTGTCAGGTCGTTCATCTGCTGCTGTTGGTGATGCTGTGATAAATACCTTCCGTCGTTCAGGTGACTGCTGCTGGAAGTGAAAAGAATGATACCCTTACCAGGCATTCCTTACATGTTAAGCTTTGTTTAATAAGTTAGAAAATACTTGCTGTTTCTGGTGGAAAAAACAACATGAGTGCAAAGTGCTGTTGCTGTTTGGTTCTGTGACAGTGGTAGGAGGAAGCAATGGTATGTATGGTCTTAGGATCAACTGGAAACATCTGTTGCTACATCCTTGGGTGCTTTGCTTCCATGTCTTGAATTAGATTTTAATTCTCTTATCTTCCCCCCAAAACTGCGCACATGTCTGAATACAATGCGTGAGTTGCTGGCTGATGGGATGTACTGAGCTGGTCTATGCGTATTAGGGCATCCATTTAGAAAAACAGGTGATGTGAGGCAGAACAGAAATATTGAATGGTAAGGAGAGGTGAATTGATTAGCGCTATTTACCCTTACTTGTAACACAAGGAATACCAGGTGTAAAATGAAACACAAAGGATACCCTTTAGGATATGTGCCAGCTTTGATAAAAGAGGAGAGTTTCTTTCCCATTTCTGTGAAACACCTGATTCCTGGTGGTGGGATAGATGTCATCCCTTAAAAATGTGGCCATGGGAGTAACAGATTAGCAATCTTTGGCTGCTGTTAATCAGTCAGTGGGGGCACAGTCCTTGGCCAGCTGTAGCACATGCTTTCCCTTGCTTAGGTGGACAGGCAAGCAGAAATGGGATGAGAATGGGGTGAGAAAAGAACTGGAAGTGACAGGCTGTGAGGATAGGGTAGAATGTAGGCTGAATATAGTGCAGTAAAAGGATGGGGAGGTGATGTGAGTTGTGGGAGGACTGCCGCAATGAAAGGAAAGGGCAAAGGGATCTGAAGTGAAACCCTTAATAATCCACTTGCCAAGAGATGTTCAAACCCTGTGTGAAAGTTTGCTGTAAGGAGTTTGTTTTCTGTGTTTACTGTAAGGACTACAAGAAGTGGTCGAGCTAAATTTCAGCAACAAATGAATGTGAAGCAAGTGATTTCTAGCCGTGCTGGAGTTTCGGAATAGCTCGTTTGCAGAGGTTTAATATTCTGGTTGCTCTTCCCTGAGTTGATGTAGGCTTTTCCTGCCAGTAGCTTCATCTCAATGCAGCAATAGTTATCTGTGAGTCAAAGTGATCCTGCAATAAAAGAGCCTTCTTAATCAAAGATGGTGAAGTCGGAGACAGTCAGTGCTTTCAGCATTGGCATCCTGTTCTGCTAAGGCAATCCCACGTAGGAGGAAGACAGACACAAAAAGTGATTTGACTGTAATGCAGCAAAACAAATTCTGGCCAAATTGTGGACTTGGAGTTAATGGGTACACAGTGTTACTCTGCGAGCCTCTGTAAGCCTGACTGGAAATCATGGTGAGCATTGTAGTCTGTTAACTACTTAGACTGTTTCGTTATTTCATGTTTGACTTCAGCTAGTGAAAAATGGGGCACTTTCATGTCTTATATTTCAAAAATAAAAACATTTTAAGAATATTAGAAGTAAATCTTGCTAGATTGCTTTAGAGCAGCCATAAGGCTGTGATCTAATCCATTTATATGTATGCATGTGTCATCCCCTCTCTTCCTCAGCCAACTGGATGTTGACTTACGGTGTCAGTTTTCTCCTTGCAGATGTAGAGCTGAGGCTGTTCTGCTGTAACGTGTTTTACAATACATTCACGCGCTCTGCCTCATGGAATGGCCGTACATAAATTGTGCCCAGGCCATTTAAGAACATAATATCCTTGCTGGGTCAGACTGACGGTCAGACCGGCCCGGTATCCGATCTCTGATTACCGTAACAATAACGCTTGCAGAAACTCAGCCCATTCCCTGCAGCTGAAGGGGTTTGATACTGCAGGCAGAACCTGCTCATGGCTTCAGCTTCACGTCTCATGACTGACGAAGTTCAGGCTGTCAGATGTCCCATTTCTACCCTGCCCACATCTCTCTCTGGTCTGAGTTTTCTCCCTGAGCCTACTTTGCCTGACCTGCTTTCTGCAGCCCATCTGCTGGTCTGCTCTTCTCAGCAAGGCCACGTGCTGGTACTTGACTGATCAGCCTCTCATAGCTAAGAGTGGCTCCGAACTCCACTTCACACGTTAGCAGACTCCATGCCTACCCAGGTGGGTATTTTCGGTTTGTTCATTTGTGTCCAAGAAAGTTATATTCCTAAGTCCCAGTTTAACACATACGAGGCATAAGTAGTCTTTTGAAACTAACTGATGTTTGTTGTTTACATCCTCAAACATACAAAAAAAAAAAAGATATTAAATCACAAGTTAGTGTAGCGAAGGAGTTGATTCTGTATTAAGGCTATGAGATATATTTATTCACTTTTCATTTCTCAGCTTTTCTTTTGCTCTCTATTATTTGACTCCAGGAACTAGAGCTTAAGGAAAAGCAAATGCTAACTGTGACTGTGAGCACAGTGAGAGAATTGCTAAGATGTTTTACTTTCTGATTTGGCTTCTAAAGAAAGGCTTTAAAAAACTCCAAACTGTCAAAGTTATCTCACTTCCATTTTTCTTTTTCACATCCTTAAATGGCTCTGTTGTCACAAGTCTGTGGTGTGAGCTGCAGGGAATCAACCAGCTCTCTCTAGCCTTAAACTCTCAGCGATCCAGGTATTGACCCTGAAGGGAAAAAGCACAGCTTCCTTAAACTTCTGGAGGCAGTTTGCTACACACAGCTTTGATAGAGCTCATTACATACAGCGCAGTCCACCAAGTGGGGACAAGGTGACAGTGTTGTCTTCAAATTCTGGGCTCCGGTTGTTGGGCTGGCTTTATACGTTTAGCTGTGCTGATGGAGGGAAAGGACAGCTTCTACTGACAAGGTAATGTTGCACAGGAGACAGTGTTGACATAGACAAGGATTTCTTACTTCACTATGCTTGTTCTCCCGTTTCTGTAGGAGTAGCAATAAAAGCACCTTTATGTTACCATAAAGTAACAGGGGAGGAGGTTATACTAATATAATATAATGTAATTTTCTGGAGCAGAGAGTCCCGAGTTTGAGGCTCGGGTAATATTGGGCCATAACTTCTCTCACTCCATTTGCTTGCTAAGATCTTAAAAGAGTTTTGTGAGGTTTCCAAAGGAGTGTCATCTTAGCCCTACTGCTGTCACAGTGCGTGCAGTATGACATGATATGCACCAAGCTCACTGCTTTGTTGTTTTGAATACAAAGTGCATGTAGGCACTTCCATCCATTTGATGGCAGACAGTTCATAGCTGCTGCAGCCAGTAAATTTGCATTCACTTACATCCCGAAAAGGGTTAAGAGAAGTGGAAAGTGAAGAAGAGTTGGAGAAGTTCATGGTCTCTAAGCAGCCTCAGAGGCTGCTGATCGGTTTTCTTCTCTAGAGGATCTTGCAGCATATTACTGCTGGAACTATGGAAAGCCTTGCAGGAGTTCTTTCAATTATGTGACTAACTCAGTTATGGGAATCTAGCTCTTTTAAGCCAGGCTCAAGTGTGGGGTTCAAGTGGCTTAAGAGATGGTATCCTCATGCAGACAGGGACAGACCTTGATGTAACTGATAAGTCTGCAATACATTATCAACTGGATGTAAAGAATCATAAAAGTTTGCTTAAAAAATTGAAGTTAAAAGTACCCCTTTGTATAAGCCAGGATTTTGGATAATATTCTTAGAACTAACTGTGAAAAGGAGCAAAAAAATCATCCTACAGTCTCCTGTGTTTGGCAGCAGAATTGTTAGTCAGCAAGAATGTGCAGAACTTTGTGAAAAATTGTTTTTTAGATAATTGCTTGTTGCAGACTGTCTAGAGGAACTCACATTTTATTTTTGGCATATTGCATTAAACAGTAGCTTTTATATTTTAGGACTGATGTGTTGATTTATGTATCCTCCCGTCCTCTGGTGGAGGTCCAATTTTCCAAGCTTGAATACTCGTGTTGAGTAACTTGTTTCCATACTTTCAGTTCTCAGATGAGAACATATTACCTATGCAGCTCAAAGCAGAAGGGTGAGATGAGCCTGAGATCCTGAAAGCCTTCATAGCAATAGTCCCTCATCTCTTGTGAGGCCCCATCTGGAGAACTGCGTCCAGGCCTGGGGCCCCCAGTGCAAGAAAGACACAGAGCTCTTGGAACGAGTCCAGAGGAGGGCCTCTAAGATGGTCAGAGGGCTGGAGCACCTCTCCTGTGAGGAAAGGTTGAGGGAACTGGGCTTGGTTAGCTTGGAGAAGAGAAGGCTGAGGGGAGACCTCATTGTGGCCTTCCAGTACTTGAAGGGAGTGTATAAACAGGAGGGGGAACGGCTGTTTACGAGAGTGGACAGTGATAGGACAAGGGGGGATGGTTTTAAACTGAGACAGGGGAGGTTTAGGTTGGATGTTAGGAGGAAGTTTTTCACCCAGAGGGTGGTGATGCACTGAACAGGTTGCCCAAGGAGGCTGTGGATGCCCCATCCCTGGAGGCATTCAAGGCCAGGCTGGATGTGGCTCTGGGCAGCCTGGTCTGCTGGTTGGCCACCCTGCACAGATGATCATTGTGGTCCTTTTCAACCCAGGCCATTCTATGGTTCTGTGAATGACTTTATGTTAATTCCCCTTGGATTTTGGTGTGTATACATCTGTGTGGATTAAATTTGCATTTGAGGAACATATATGCACTTAGGGAAGGCCATCTAAAAGTTCGTCATCAAATTCCAAACAGTGCGTGAATGAAGAGCCCTTGTTTCTTTCATTGTTCTTAAAACCATAGGCTAAATTAAAAGAGCAGCTTACTGCTGGCATTGCCATTTGTTGGTATCACCAGCACGCGGTCGATCATCTCACGGGCCTTTTTGAAGCAATCTGTGTTGCAGCAGCCCTTTGCTGAAGGCAAAAGGACAGAAGTGGGAAGGTGTGGTTCCCACCTGTGGTGACCAAACTGTACCTCTTGAAGCATCTTTGGGAGGGCTCTGCCTCATCGTCACGTGTACCACAGCTGGTAATAGAGAGGGTACAGTTGTAGCAGAAAATGTTATGACTTTTTTTAATCAGTAACTACCTGTGCTTTAATTCATGCTTGAATTACACAAGTGTGTGGAGCTCTGAGGATACTGGGTTTGGTTTTTTTCCAACAGCTCTTTTTTGAGTGGTGGGGCTGAATGGAATGAGGTGAATAGACTCTGTATAGTCAAGGTTTAAAATAAATTGTGTGTGTGTCTACATAAAAATATTTAAATATAGATAAAGGAAACCTCTGGAAATCTGCATGGTGAGTTATAAAGACTCTTCCCTGATCCTTGAAAATATGGGTTGTAGCATGGAGGGAGAGCAGCAGAAAGACACGTCTAGAAACGATGAAAGTCAGGGCTGGAATAATTCTTCAGCTGGTTTCTGTGCATCGTGTTATCGCTGTGCAACAGCGTGGTCTGCAGCTTTGAAGGCAAGTCAACCCTGCTCTGAGCTGATGCCTTTTGGGCTGCTGTGTGAGCCTGACCCATTGGGAGGGGAGTGAGTGGATACCTTGAGACTGTGTGTGTGAAGAGGTAGGGAGCTGGGTTCAGCTCCAAGAAACTGCTCGTGCAAATGGTTTTAGGGAATAAGCAGTGCTGTGGCAGGTAGCTCTTTAGTTAAGGGGGGCCGTAGGTTGAGAAGAAAGGATTCACACAAACCCTGGATGTGATGTCTGGGGAGCAGAGGAGGGAATGGGAAGAGTAAATGAAAGTTTAATCTGCTAGATAGATTTTTTGCCACTTCTATGCTTCCCCTAGCATCAGACTGGACCCTGGCTTTTGACTAAGCATAACTGTTTCTTGGTTCAGAAACTACAGCAGATTAAACGTTTTCTGCTTATTTCTGCAAAAGGAAAAACTCCGTGATCAATCAGCTGCAAGAATAAATTGATGGCAACCCTGCCTGTCTTCGGTATGATTTCTATCTAATTCTTCCCACCCCTTTGCTTCTGTGTCTCTCAGTTAACAAGTTTCCTCCAGAAGTTGCATGTATTCTATTGCATGATGTTTGAAGAAAGAAAGTTTTCAGAGAAGTTAGCAAGTGAAAATGGAGTATGTAATGGTAGCCATAACTGAAGCCTTTGCTGCCAATGACAGCTATAATTATATATGGGACACATACATTCTAGCAGATGCTTCCCGTTTAAACCACACTGGTTTCAGCACAGACCAAATTTAGGATCTAAGCACGGTGACCATAGCACTCTCAAAATCTCTAATTCCATCTTCTGCCATTTGCTGTCTTTCTCAAATGCTCAGTGAGACTTTTTTTTTTCTAGTTGTTCTATGGAACAGCTTTGATTTTTCTCACTTTGTGGTTATTTTAAGCTTCAGAAAACAATACGAATGTACTCTTCTTTCCTTCCCCCCCTCTTTCCTCTGTGCTTTTATGGAAGCGGAATCTGTGTAGATAAAGCACAGTTGATCTGTTAGGGATTACTGTTTCTCAGTTATTCTTTTGCTCTTGCATATCAGGCCTTTATGTAGAAGAATATTTAAAGGTGCCGTGTAGAACAGTGAGATGAAAGATGCTTTGTGCATTGAAGAATTCTGGTGTCGCAGGAGTCCACTTGTTCTCCCGTAACTTTTTTTTTTCAAGCTGAAGTTTATTTAAAGTGAATTTGAGTGCTTATAAAAGCTGCTGGGTTTTGACAGCCTTGAAGGCTGAAAGGCCGTCCCCACAGGTGGTGGCAGCAGCACTGTGCCCTGGTATTCAGGGCACAAGTGTAGGGATCAGAAGATCCACGTTCCGTTCTCATCTTTATCACAGGTGACCTTGAGCCAAGTAGCATGTTGCTGCGGCTCACTTATCTTGGAGGATATTACCCCAGCTCGTAAGGACCTTGTGAAGATTCGCTTGTCTCTTAGGAAAGATAATACAAGGATAAAACCTTCTTGCCTTGTCATCAAGGCACTGAGCTCAGTTCGAGTCTCCCAGAGATGAGAGTAAATGGTTTTCATGAGATGATATTACCAACACCCTGCTGAATGTCTCAGAATAACTGACGGTGCTTTTGTCTGAGGCTATACAGGAACTGGTTTTATGCAGGCCCAAGAGGGCTACGTGAAATCACAGCCATGTTCCTGGAGAGTCAAGCTGGGTCTTTCTGGAGGCGCACTTAATGTGGGGTTGTGTGTTAAGCAGTGGTCAGTATCAGACAATTAATGCACCTATCCAGCTTGCATAGCTGTTTGTGTAGTTAAGTACAAGAGGAGTTTTCTTTTTGACCCTTTCACGCTATCTGCTTGACTCCCAGAAGCTTCAGATTTAATTACCCGTATCACCACAACATGCAGACCTGCAGATTTTATTAATGACTAGAAAGTTATCGAATCCTCTTTGAAGTGGAGGCGATTCCCAGCCAGCAGCTCCTCTCACACATCAGCTCCAGGAGCAGTGAATCCCACAGGTTGGTGCTGCACCTCTCGTGTCTTTTTTTGGATGGCAGGCCTGGCTCATCCATCTCACTGCACCCAATTTTCCTGCTCATTTACCAGCCTGCAGAAATACTGCTCTCTAGCTCTGTCACCAGATTCAGGTATTCTTGCCTTTAAAATAGTAGCTGAGCGGAAGTTTTGCCATTCCCCGAGCCTGTTTCTATGACCTTTACACCTCTCTGTTTCAGACTCCTCCTGCTCACTGGCTCACTTTGGTTCCTGTCCCTAAAATGTTCTTTAATCCATTGCAGTTCCTTATCCCTGGATGATGCTTTACGACTTTGTAAATCAGCCTGAATGATACAAAATCAAATGCTTTCCTGAGATACTGATAACTTATGTCCACTGTTTCACTCTTGTCTAACCTAACGATTTGGTTGTATAATAAAAAGGATTTCAGCAGATTTGTCAGGCATGACCTTCCTTTTATGAATCTGTACTGGATGTCCTCTACTAAATTATGCATTTCTAAATGTTCTGCAATTTTGGCTTTTATCAACACTTCCAATATATCCCCGCAGCTGAAGCTGGATTTCCTGCTCTAAGAGAATTCAGCAGAACTATCACAGCCCAGCGAAGTTCATTCACTTTTCAGTGTTCTGGTGTTAGATTGTTGATACTGGGACTAGCATTCTGTTGTATATAGCTTTGTGAACACTGTGCTTTCTGGGCATAACCAGCTCCCTGTTCACAGCTCACATGTGAAATGAATTGCCAATTCCCAGCCTGGTCACAGGTAAAGAGGCTTTAGAGCAGCGGCTCGGTCTTGATTTGGTTCCAAGCTTGCTGAATAATTTCATTCAAGACTGTGGAGGTCAGTTCACCTCTCTGTGCATCTGTTTGGTTTTCTGGCCTGTTTCCTGAAGAGTATTTCACATCGCAGACTTGCATTGTACTTTTTTCTGAATATGTATGTGGGGGGAGAGGAGGCAGTGAGAGAGAAGGGAGACTCCAAATCCTTCAAGTGTTCTTGCTTAAAGCCCTTATGCCGTGTTTATACCTACTTTGAACATATAGCTTGCCACTTGGGCTGTGGTTCCAAATATGGATTTCTCTTGGAGGTATGTTCTGACCCACCTACTTTGCACTGCAGATATATTTAGAAAAGTTTTGCTGTAATAATCCTACAGAGCTGTCCCAAAGCTTCCCATGTCATCTGTGCTTCTGCTTACCTCCTTCCCAGTTACCTTGCGTGCGTCATCAGCCACCTGCCAGAGTTCTGCATCTGTGGTCAAGGCTTTCTTACACTGACGTGCTTCAGTTTCAGGACTAGGTTGAGCACAGAGGCTAAATGGCCCCGTCTGCACTGAGTGATGGTTCTCTGGAGAATGCAGCTTGCCTAAACCTGGGTTAAGTCCTCTGTCTCTGCAGCAAAGGTAGCGAGTTCCAGGAGGCTGCATCAGTGCAATTGGAGGCAATCATACTCAGAGCCTCAAAGTAAGGGGATTTTGTGTTTTTAAGCAACATGCACAAATATCTACATACTCCTTTCCCCCAGGCCTGGCTAGTGCCAGACAAAGGTACTTCTCAGCTGGATTAGGTTGAGAGCAGCACAGGAGGTTCCTTTGTTGGATTGTGGTGACGCAGCAAACCTTCTTGGGGTATGTCTCAAGGTCTCCAGGATGGGTCTTTTTTGACCTGAGCCCAGCCCTGAGTGCAAGAAGCACCAGGATACTAGCTGGGTAAGGGTCTGCCCATATCTGCTGCTTATTGCAGGAAGGAATTGCCAAGCCGAAGGGAAGTTTAAGTTACATCAAGATTACTGGAGGTGCTGCATTTAATGGGCTGGCTCTTCTTTAGAAGGCCAGATTCTGCCTCCCTCCTCTGTTCTTCCTAAGATGTCATTCAGGATGGATTCAAAGTGCAAAAAATAAATAAATAAAGCAAGTGAACCTGCACCGAGTGAATCATTTGCACTAAATTTAAACCACTTATTTTGGGGAGGAAAAAAAAAACACAACAAATCATGGATTACAGGTTTAGCAAGCATGAGCACATATTTCAGCATGCATTGCTGTATTTATTGTTGCCAAACTACTGATTTCTTGGAACTCTGCTGTTAGCACTGGTAAGCAGCGTTCCAGACAGCCACTTGTATAAATCCCTGTTAATGTGTTAAGCAGAAGAAGGTCTTAGCAAAAATAATATTTAACCAACAAATGATCCCAGTTTTGGTGATGCTCTCGCAGCTGGGGATGGATAAGGGAAGGAAATGTGTTTGCTGCCAGGGTGTCCTGCTGGAGCATTGGGCTGATGTTTGCTTGGATGTTATTGCTACTTCTGATAGGCACTTAGGGATTTATTTACGTTTTGGACAGAAGTATGAGTGTGAGGTTTCTGTGCAGGGTGAACTTCTGGCAGTAAGGCCTGGACTCTTCAGCTCTCTTCATATGTTGTTCAGGCAATAAGTAAACTGAAAAACGCCTTCCTTTTCATGGTCAGAGATACTGTTCCTTTTGCAGCATGCTGTTCCAAACAGCAGTGCCTCCCAGATTCTGAAACTGTGAAAGCATGCTGCTGAACTTCCCTTTTTAGTTTTCGTAACACCCCTGGAACCAGAGCTCTTAGAGCTGTCAGTCTCCTGATCCAAGTTATCTCCCCATCCTTTAAACTAGTCAGCGAGGAGAAGTAAGATGGAGTATCAAGAGAATAAATCTGCCTGAGTACAGTGTTCCGTTGGACAAAAACATAGCCCTCTTTCACTGGCACCTGCTGAGCCATGTACCTCTGTGGAGGTGGAAGAGCCACATAGGCTTTCTGTCAAAGCATGTGAAAAAGCAAAGTTGTGGATGCTGCCCTTACAGATGGACCTGATGAAAATCTGGGTGAGCAGAGAATAGTCTTCTTGCTGTTTGGAGTAAGGAGGGGATTTTTAAATGTGCACCCTATTTTAAAGACAGTTCATACAACTAAGTTTTATGTGTTTGCTAAATGATGCCACACACATCGTAATACTTTTCTGTGCCATACAGCAATGCAAAACTGAGGGATTATGAGACGTTGCTTTTTTTTTTTTTTTATCTTCCATGCCCGTTCTTGGTGCAAGTGATCAGTATCAGATCAGCAGGTAAACTTCTGGTTGCTTTTGTTAGGTCAGCAGCTGGGGTGTAGGTTCTTCAGCTGAATGTACGAGCGTCTTGCTTTGAGCGTTACCCTCATGACCTGGATGAGGGTATTGAGTGCACCCTCAGTAAGTTTGCAGATGACACCAAGCTGGCTGGAAGTGCTGATCTGCCTGAGGGTAGCGAGGCCTTACAGAGGCATCTGGATAGGTTGGATAGCTGGGCTGAAGCCAATGGGATGGGATTCAACAAGACCAAATGCCGGATCCTGCACTTCGGCCCCAATAACCCCAGGCAACGCTACAGGCTTGGGGCAGAGTGGCTGGAAGACTGTGTAGAGGAAATGGACCTGGGGGTGTTGATTGACGCTAGACTGAACATGAGCCAGCAGTGTGCCCAGGTGGCCAAGAAGGCCAATGGCATCCTGGCTCGTATCAGAAATAGTGTGGCCAGCAGGAACAGGGAAGTAATTGTCCCCCTGTACTCAGCACTGGTGAGGCCGCACCTCCAGTACTGTGTTCAGTTTTGGGCCCCTCACTGTAAGAAAGACATCGAGGCCCTGGAGCACATCCAGAGGAGGGCAACAAAGCTGGTGAGGGGTCTGGAGCACAGGCCTTATGAAGAGCGGCTGAAGGAGCTGGGATTGTTCAGTCTAGAGAAGAGGAGGCTCAGGGGAGACCTTATTGCTCTCTATAACTACCTGAAGGGAGGTTGCAGTGAGCTGGGGGTTGGCCTCTTCTCTTGTGTGACAGTGATAGGACGAGAGGGAATGGCTTCAAGCTGCGCCAGGGAAGGTTCAGGCTGGACATTAGGAAATACTACTTCTCTGAAAGGGTGGTCAGGCACTGGAATGGGCTGCCCAGAGAGGTGGTGGAGTCACCGAGCCTGGTGGTGTTCAAAGAGCGTTTGGATGTTGTGTTGAGGGACGTGGTTTAGCGAGAACCATTGGTGAAGGGCGAATGGTTGGACTGGATGATCCTGTGGGTCTTTTCCAACCTTAGTGATTCTATGATTCTATGATTTTATGTATTCATGTAGGATCTTGTAGTAGCAGTTTTCTGTGCCTGCCAACGGCTTGTTGTACCCCTATCCTGCAATTAATCTCCCTCTGTCAGGTGACCTGGTGGCAAGTACAGTTTCTGGAATAATGCTAAAAAGGGAGATCTGTGGGCTGTAATAGCAATAGATTCTCTTTTGTTTGTAGTGTGCGCTGTCGAGCATGGCATGCCTGGTCTGCATCATGGAAGTTGCAGTCAAACTGACTGAGCTGTTCCTCTGTGTCAAGACCCATGTTTGGTGCTCCCTGGCTGAGAGAGATGGCAGACTTGGGCACCTCAGGTTATCCAATGCTTCCAGAGAATACTGTGGAGTAATTCATTTGAGCAGGCCCGTGTGCTGGGGTGCTTTGTTGTGGTATTGTTATGGACGTAACCATAGAGGTATGGGCTGTAGGTGAGTGTGGCTAAAGAGCCTTGGTAAGCAGAAGTGCTCACATGGGACAATCAGTATCCTGCTGTGGAGGAGTGCTTGCACTGTGCAGACATGCTTGGCAATACAGGAGCTCATTTCAGTTGGTGTATCCATTGCTACTACGTCACTGTGTTCACAACAGAAATCTGTTAAGGTAATTAGTGTTAATTGAGATCTTTTTTGAATGAACCCCTTATTTATTGTACACTTGGCCCAGACTTGGACTCAAATTTGGCAATCCCCCATCCACAGTGTTGTCCAGATTAACATATAACTATCTATCCAAAGAGTTCAAGATATAATCCGTACTGTTGGCATGCAGATGCTTTAAATCTTGATTGTACGTTAGGATATGTCTTGCTCACAGGAGATTTATAGGAACTAGCTGGGATTGGATTGCTCCTGCAGCTCCCTGCTCTTGCTTGCTGCCTTCTACTGTGTAGTTACTGATTGTGTGACAGCTTCTGCTCTGTTGCAGACCAAAAGACCTTGGATGGAAGCATTCCACTGAGAGTTGCCTCTCCTTAAGTTCTCTCTCTTGATTGACCATCTCACTCATCCTCATCCCTTTCAATGCTCAGTTGAAATGCTCCAAATGGATCAGTGATCTATTTGGCCATTGAGACAGTAGTCTTTGTAGCAGCTGTTGGATGACAGACATGAGACTGTGTGTCTTGTGTCATGCTCTTGCTATACAGATTGGCTTCTAATTATGACAGCAAGGCCAATTCATTTCTGATCTCTGGTTCCAGGCAAGTTCTCAGACATGCTTGGAGGGGGTGAAGTACTGAAATTCAGAAGATCCAACCATCTGAAACTCATTTATAAGCAATAATGAAAATAAAACCAGGGGTTCTCTGCTGGAACGTGTCTGGAGATGTATCTTGACAGAATTTGTTTCCAGCTGCCATTGTGGACAGAGCAACACTAAACTAGGTCTTTCTACTGCAACTGCATTGCTTCTAATGCATCCCTGGGAATTCTGGAATAGCTTGGGGTCCTTTCCAGCGGAATACAGATCAGCTTCTCTGCTTCTCTGGCAGCCTTGGGGGAGTTCAGAAAACTGTGGTTTTGTTACTCTAGTCTTCTGGGGGAGAGGATCATTGACTAATTTGCTTTGAAATGGAGCCTGGCCTCCAGCTTGCCGTCTAGGCAATTCCACTCCATTTGGTTAAGGGTTCTTCTCTTGTGTGGGATTGGGAAAGGAAAGAGAAATAATGGCCTTTTGTTTTGTGGAGATCAACTGCAGGGCATTTTGTGGAAGCAGTGGTTTACTTTCTTTTTTAAGTGCACCAACTGTTGCTTTCTTTATCATAAGATCGAGGCATGTGTTTTCTGAAGGGGAAAAGGCTTGTTTTGGTGGTTTCCCTTCAGTTAGCAGCCTGAGGAAGAAGAGAATCACATCAAAATTCTTTACAGTAAACTTGGCAAGATGCTGCTCTTTTCCCTCACCATAATCCCCAAATAGTATTTTCTCTTACACAGTGTAGTTTTGGATTTGTTAAACCAACTCAGCCGCAATAGGACTGAAACCAGAGTTTGTTGAAGGTAACTTCTGAGCAGATTCTTCAGTAATTTTGTTTGTGAAAAGTATGCTCTCTTGCTCCTTTCAGACTCTTTGATTTATGGGCACAGGTTGCCCAGAGAGGTGGTGGAATTTCTTTCCTTGAAGAGAGAATTCAGTATCTATCTGGTCATGGTCCCGGGCACCCAGCTGTAGGTGGGGCTACTCGAGGAAGGCAGGGTTGGAGGTGACCTCCTTGAATCCCTTCCAACCTCAACCATTCTGTGGTTAGAATGGCACAGACTGTTCCTTAAGATAATGTCTCTGCCATAGCAATTTGTGCCACGTTACTGTGTCAAAAGCCAATGTCCTCTGTGTAAGCTTGCAGCTTGAGGTAACCCTGGAGGAAACTGCAGCAGATGCAGTGGCTGCTGTGTTCAGCAATGGTTCTTGGCCACAGCTAATTGTGCACTTTCTTCAAGTCCTACGTAAGACTTCCCTCAGGATACAAATGACTGCGCTGACTTAAAGTGATAATATTTAAGTAAATTAGAGCCCAGAGGCCTGAAAGACAACTCTCCTCTGCATGTTGCAGTACAGTGACCGTGTGAAATGGAATGCTGCACGCTGCCAAGCCACAGCGCACGCTCAGGAGGTGACAGGTCTCAGAGAAGGTTCTTAACCTTGCTTTCCAGGGCACAAATGTAACACATCTTTGAGTCATATGGCAGAGTATATTTTTTTCCTAATAGGCCTATTTTTGGAAAATGGGCTAGAGAGTCCTAGATTAGCTTTAGTATTTTGGATGCTAGTCCTACTTTTGTGCATGCACCCAGATGAATTTTCAGTTTTGATACAAATACAGTACATGAAGTTTTAAAAGCATTGGATAAACAACAACCTGTCTGAATATGTCCCAAAAATAAAGGGCTCAATGCTAGCAAAAAAGGCTTAACAGGAGCCGTTATCTGGAATCTGAAGCATTACGTGTTCAAAGTAGAAATCAAGTGAATGTTTTTAATGGAGAGAGTGATGATCAACCTCTAGAATGAACCACTGAGAGTGACGGCTTCTTGATCTCTTGCTGTCTGTGGACAAGGTGGCCAGATGTCTTCCGGACACAGTGAGTTCTGGATAGAGAAGGTGAACTAACTGGAATGCCATGGTCCATGCTTATGGATGTGTATGGATGCGTGCGTGCACGCATGCGTGGTAGACCTGACAATTCCTACTGACCTTAAGCTATCTGTCCTCTAAGTAAAGGACTTCAATTTTGACATTTCCTGTTACGTCCAGGAGAGGGTTGGTTTGCAACCATGCACAGGGTTGGGAATCTGCCTTTATTATGAGTTCAAGAGCGAGGCTGAATTTGCTCCTTTTCTTTGACCATGCAGCAGAAATTGGTTCTCCAGCATTTCAATAGCAGGTAGCACAGTAGCATGGGGCCCGTGTCCTCAGGCAGACATCTCTGATCCTATCTGGTGTGGTCAGGAGCCAAGAATTTAGCCCCTCTGTTCATGTTTTGTTTGTGACAAAATGGTGATGTTCCCCTTTCTCAAGGACAGAAAGCTTTTAATTTATTTGTAAAGCTCTTTTTAAGAACTTACCAAGGAAGGTATTAGTGAAATACAAAGTGGTGCTGTTATTTTTTACTATGTGACTCACTCAGAAATTAAAAAGGAAAATCAATTTCTTTTCCAAATAAGTTACATGAGCCTCATCTTTACCAAGTGACTTCCTCCTTGCTTCTGCAGAGTGCTGTGGATGAGGGTGAACTGTACTTCAAAATATCTAATTGCATACAGTGGGGAACGAAGAAAACTGAAGTGGATCCCAAGAATATATTAAAAACCTAAACTAAAATGAGAATGATTTCATGTCAAGTGAGACAAATGCAGAGTTGATACTCCACTGCTTCACACATCCACTTGTCCTTGGCACTGAGAAAATGAGATTTTTAATATCTGAAAAACAGAATGCCACTAAGGCTCATCCATTGTAAATTTAAGCTTCCTTTATAGCAACTTAAGCCGGGGACAAGATTGTTCATTACATCTGATTCTACAACTGTGGCCATGATTTCCATATTAATATTGAATTTTTTATTATCTGTTCCAGAAAGGAATGGAACTGGTAGTGTTTTCCCTGTGTTAGCAGATAAATTATTTAATGAATAATGCGAAAAGGGCAAAGGTTTGTGAGTTCTTACTTGCATATCAACTACAGATTGTGGTGACACCTGTTCTGCTGCTGTGATCAAACCTGGTTTGTTGCTTTGGTTTATGCTAAAGGAGGGAAAGAGAGAGAGTGATAATTTTAAGAATGTTGGTTGCAGTTACCCTGCTCTAGGATGAAGTTTTCCCTAAAATTATAGGTGATGGATTGCTTGTTATTTGTTTGCTGAACCCTGAATCAGAAAACCATTTAAGCAATCTTTACGTGGGTGCAGGGGAGGGAGGGTGCTTCTGTGCCACTGAACTTTAGACCAAAGACTATTTGTAACCCTTCTCAGTAGATGTCGTTCTGTTCTGGCATCAGATGTAGGAAACACTGGTTTCCTCTTCTTTCTGTTTAACTTCATTTGCTTTCACAACTCCAGCTGCCGAGGCAGACGTTGATTCCCTGACCATAGAATCATACAACGGCTTGGGTTGGAAGGGACCCTGAAGATCACCCAGTTCCAACCCCCTGCTATAGGCAGGGACACCTCGCCCTAGACCAGGTTGCTCGCAGCCCCATCCAGCCTGGCCTTGAATGCCTCAAGGGTGGGGGCATCCACAGCCTCTCTGGGCAGCCTGTTAAACTGACCTGCCTTACAGTTTGGCTGTGCTGTGACAATTCGTGATTGCTGCCAGACTGTAGCACTGCTGCCTCAAACAAATTAAAACTTGAGAATTTCTTTTATTTACTTGTGAAGTCTCTTGTTTATTTCTGCTCTGTCCTACCCTTTATGTGCACTTAGAGATCTGGAGTATCTTGGAAAAGTTCCTTCTCCCTCGTCTATTCACATCCCAAATCTGGGCTGCATCCTAAAAGCTCTTCATTTATAACATCTGAAGCCTGCACCATTTTTTTTCTCTTCCATTAGTATCACTAAAATCATTGTCCTGCCTTTGTCATCTCACACCTGAATTACTGCAGCCCTTTCTTTGGCTCTGTCGTGTTCCAGATTTAATTCTGTGTTTCATGGTGATGGAAAGTGATCTTTTTTTTCCTTTGTGTGCTTTTTTCCTTTGGTTCTTCCACACTTCTCACCCTCAAAGCGAGTCTTTCTCTGAGGAATTCAGTTCTCTATCGTTAGCCTCTCCGACCTTCAGAAAGTTTGTATCTATTTAAATTTAATTTCTTCCTCTCTGGAAAACAAAACAGTTCTCTCTATTAAACTCAAAATTTGGCAATAAGTCAACTGCATGATCTCATATTTTTCTGTGACTGCTTCACAGAAAATGCTTTAAATACTGCTAAGAGATTTAATGGAGAAGTGTCTAGTGGTGTAGAACTATCTTGAAAGGTTTGGGGATGGCTGACTTCAGGGACCTGCCCATTTGTCGTTTCCAACCATCTCCAGTAGCGTGGTTTGTTTCCGCACAGCATGACCTGTGGTGTGCTGGAATTGTCCGTCGTGTCTGATATTGCTCTTGGTGTCCTCCTCTATGGAGGAGGAATAAGGCAACTCAAAACGTAGATGTGGGCCAAAGCAATTGCAGTTGCCACCAAAAAAGGGGGAGGACTCCTAGTAAATGGGGACTCCTTCCTGGGAGGCACTGAGGGCCCCATTGGCCACCCAGTTAACGTCTTCAAAGGGGTTTGCTGTCTTCCAAGGGCATATGTCAGAGATGTTAAGAAGACTCTATCACATCTGATAAAACAAGGTGACTACTATCTGCTTGCTGTCATTCAAGCAGGGCCGTGGGAAGCTGCAATGGGGAAACTACATAATATTAAAAGGTACTTTGCATCCCTTGGAAAACTGCTAAAGGGATCAGGAACACACGTAGTGTTGTTGTCTGTCCTCCTAACTGGTGTCTGGGTCCTGGAAAAGAGGAGGTCAGGTACATGATGGGTTGAGGGGATGGAGATGGGATCAAGGTTTTGAGTACTATGATCTTGATCAGGACATTGAGAGACCGGGTATGCGGGCATCAGATGGAATGTGACTGAGCAGATGGGGCTGAAATGTTCTGGGAAGCAGGCTGGCTGGATTGATTACTGGAGCTTTAAACTAGATTCAGTGGGGGAAGGGGAGGGAGTTTCTTGTGACAGAGAGGGGCCTGTAATGCTGCCTTTTTAGTAATCTGTGGAGAAAAGCCTCTCAGTTGCCTAATTGGATTTTGTGAGGACTTCTCAGAGAAGAAATCATTGCCAATAGCCCAGCTTAAACCTTCTTGCATCTTCTAGAGATACCTGCACCCTCTGCTTCCCTAAAGTGCTTTATACCAATGCATGCAGCATGGGAAATAAACAGGAAGAACTAGAGATCTGCATGCAGTCACGGGGCCATGATCTCATTGCAATCACACAGACAGGGTGGGACAGCTCACACTACTGGAATGCCATGGATGGCCATGTCCTCTTTAGGAAAGACAGGCTGGTGAGGCGAGGTGGTGAAGTTGCTCTTTATCTGAGAGAGAGCAACTAGAATGTATTGAGCTCCACTTGAGGGTAAATCATGAACAAGAGGAGACCTTGTAGGTAAGAATTAAGGGGCAGGCTTGACCTTGCTTTTACTAACAAGGAAGGGCTGGTCAGGGATGTGATGACTGGGGGAATCTTAGGATGCAGTGATAACAAGATGGTGGAGTTCAAGATCTTGTGTGAAAGA
The DNA here is from genome assembly GCF_016699485.2 of Gallus gallus. Taxonomy (NCBI): domain Eukaryota; kingdom Metazoa; phylum Chordata; class Aves; order Galliformes; family Phasianidae; genus Gallus; species Gallus gallus. Next base: position 105,939,549 of record NC_052534.1, read on the forward strand.
AGCAAAGCAATAAGTAGAATTGCTGCCCTGAACTTCAGGAGAGCCAACTTTTTGGGGAACTCATCCTTGACCAACCTGGTAGCCTTCTACGATATCATAGCCAGCTGGGTAAATGGGGGAAAAGCAGCGGATGTTGTGTACCTTGACTTCAGCAAGACATTTGACACCATCTCTCACAATATCTGTGTCTTAGAAACTTAGAGTGAAACTTAGAAAATATGAGATAGATGAGTGGATGATGATACAAAGCTGGGAGGATTGGCTGACACACCTGAAGGCTGTGCTGCCATTCAACAAGACCTGGACAGACTGGAGAGTTGGGCAGGGAGGAGCCTGATGATGTTTAACAAGAGCAAGTGTAGCGTCTTGCACCTGTGGAGGAATAACCACGTGCATCAGTACAAGTTGGGGGACGACCTCTTCAGGAGCTCTGGGGAGAAGTACCAGGGTGTTCTGGTTGCCAACAGGTTGCCCATGAGCCAGCATTGTGTGCCCTTGTGGCCAAGAAGGCCAATGGGATCCTGGGGTGCATTAAAAAGAGTGTGGCCAGCAGGTTAAGGGAGGTGATCCTCCCCCTCCACTCTGTTCTGGTGAGGCCACACTTAGACTGCCGTGTCCAGTTCTGGGCTCCCCAGTTGAAAAAAGACAGGGATCTCTTAGAAGGAGTCCGGCAGAGGGCCACAAAGATGATGAAGGGCCTGGAGCATCTCCGTATGAGGAAAGGCTGAGAGACCTGGGTCTGTTCAGCCTGGGGAAAAGAAGACTGAGAGGGCATCTGATCAATGTTTGTAAATATCTAAAGGGAGGTGGGAGGCAAATGGATGAGGTAGTGCATAGCACTAGGACAAGGAGTAATGGCCTAAAACTTGTACGTAGGAAGTTCTGTACTAGCATGTGGAAGAACTTCTTTACAGTAGTGGTGACAGAGCACTGGCACAGGCTGCCCAGAGAGGTGGTGGAGTCTCCTTCTATGGAGATGGTCAAGACCCATCTGGATGCCAACCTGTGTGACCTATTGTAGGGAAGTGCTTTAGCAGAGGGGTTGGTCTCAATGATTTTCAAGGTCCCTTCCAACCCCTGAGATTCTGTGAACTGTTGAAATGGCAGCAGCCACCTCTCAGCAGCTCCCCTCCCCCAAAACACTCAGTCTTTCCTTTGCCACACCTGTGTGAGCTGTAAACCCCCAGTGAAAGTTGGTGTCCGGAAGCCGCTTAGCTGCTACTTCTGGAGAAGTCCGTGCAGCCTAGTCCTGAGAGTTCCAAAGCTTTTCACAAACAAAGAAGAAAGCCCTATAAATAATCAAGCAGCCTGGTACAGTCTGTATGTGTGCAGTGAACTCTGTCTGGAATAAGTGCGGATCTTCCCCAAAGCCATTAGCGAATCCTGTGGTGCGGTAGAGGAAGAGCCATGCTGTAGCATCTAGACCATGCTTAAGAGTGAGAGCAGCCAACGTATGTTCATCCACAAATCTTGGGTGCTGTTATTATGGACAATTACAGAGCAGAATAAATTATTCAATGCACTTCCCCTTACTGCTCAAGTCACTTGTTTTCTATTCCAGCTCACATTCACCCATAGTCTGAAGTGTAAATACTCTCTCTAGTTCTTCCCACATCTACCTGGATGTAACATCCTCCCTTTTTCTTTCCTAATGGTTAATAGTTTGACTTCTGAAGTACTTTCAGTCTGTTGGTTTATGAAGAAAGACGTCAGCTGTGCTAGCTGAAGAAACTTCTATTAGGTCATTCCTTTTCAGAACATAGTACCTGTCTTCAAAGCTCTTGGCGGACGTTAGCCAAATAATCCTTTTAATAGCTCTTGTGAGTTAAAAGGGTAGGTAACTGTCATAAGGCTAAATGATTGTTCAGATTAATTTACTTGTGGCAGAAAGAAATCAATTGTAATTTAAATTTTTGTCTGTGAACTGATTACACTACCAGACATCAACTTTCTCCTTAGGAATCTACCTGGAATCTGCATTAAAGCGTCTGTGATGGTACAGATTATGTGGATCTGAATTAGTTACAGATTACAAAGAGTAATGTGGATCAGCATGTGCAGTTTTTAATCTGTTTGGTATACACAAGCTCAGAATATTCAGCTGATTGGCCTTGTTTGGATCTTTAAAGCATTCATTTATAGCAGAAGCCATCCGTGGGGTGCTTGGATACAAAGGATTATTTCTTAAACTTTAAGACCATGGGTCCTTTGCAAACCATGTCAAATCTCTCACTTAAGGCAGATAGGAGAAAGAGAGTGAGGTTTTAACAGTCACACAATAAAGCATAAAATTGAAAGTGGATAGAAGAAATACAGTAGTTTGAGGGAGCATTTTTCTTAACCATGAATATATATATTGATTGATACCCTTCCCTTTTAATAGAGGGTTGATTGGGTGCTCAGGAAGAATCCTGAAGGGGCCTGTGTATTCTTCCTAATGACATGTGGTTTGGGGCTACTGCCTGGTAAAACTACCAGAATGTTGCCCTTTATAAGCTGGTTGTGTAATTGTAAGCCAGACAACAAGAAATCAGAATGAATTTGCCTTTCATTGAAATATCTAAAGTTCTTGTATCTTTTAAATGTGTCTTACAGAATGGTGAATAACACTGAAGACCCCCAAGAGGCTTTATAACGTCCCATCCCCATGTAAAGTATGCTCAGAACTTTTCCAGTAGTGTAAGTACAAGCAAAAAAAAACCAATGACACAACAACTACAAAAAAATGATATCTTGAGCATTGTATTTTTTCTGTTCTACCTGAAAGATGCAGAGAAATGATAACAGTGATAATCGACAGTTTGCTAAACTGGGGGGTTCCACTGGTTTGACATTTGCTAGACATTTAAACCAGGAAACTGTAGTGTATAGTTCTTCTCTTGGTCTGGCTGATAGTGTCTCTGAAAGAGAAAATCATGAAGTGCTTAGAAACTCAGCCTTGATCAGAGGAAGTGTGCTGATAAAAGCTGGAGTACTCCATACACGCCCATTATATAGCAGAAGGATGCCAGAGATATAAGTGTTTAGTACCAATACGTACCCGGTGAAAGGAGATGAGTACATCAGAATTGTAGCATTGTATATCGAAGGCAGAAAACTTAGCATAGCTAACATTGGTAGTGAATGTGCAGGTTCAAGCCACAGTTGCTGAATCATGAATCCCAGTACAAAGGGAAGTTATGTAAATCTTATGTTTGAATTTGAGCCTTTTAGTTTGCTCTTTTAAATGACTTCTGTTACGAATGTTGGATGTAATTGATATCCATTCTGTTTTTCTCAATAAATAAGCCAATGAATTCAAAGCTTGAGGCTTGTCAGGCTGAAAGGAGTGATTGTCCTGTATTGTGCTGTCCTGCATCCCTCTCACGGTGTCAGTCCTGCATTAGCGTTCCTTGTTGCTCTTATAGGCATGACCAAATGTCCAGCGCCAAACAGATTCTTAGGTGCCTTGACCCCTAGGCTTCTGATCATACCTTCTGTCTAACAGAGTTACAAAGAAAAGTCTTGTCTATTGCAGGTTGGAAGTGGGATGCTGTGAATACAGTCAGATTAATCCAAGATAGATCATTTCTGGGATGAAGATTATTCAGGTAGTGCATGGACACTCATAATGCAGGTGGCAATGCAAGCACAGACTTCTGTGTAGGGAGTGACAGTAAAGAGTAGCAGCTGACTGGAGAAGCACTTACATGTTGGAAATTAAACTACCGATATTCTTCAAATAGGCTTCTTGATATGACCATTAACAACTAGTTATTTTCCTTTGCTGATGTCTTCGTCTTCCATTCAAAACTAGTGCTTCTTACCCTCTTGACTCTCCCCTGAGTCACTTCCTGTTCTTTGTTACAGCTGCAAGTATGTTGGATTTCAGTATTAAATAGTCACCACTCGAAATCATAAAGATCTAGTTCACAGCAGGGAAGAAATCTGGAAGTAAGGCCACACTGCCCTGTGCATCTTTATTATGCCAGTAATGCAGAGTTTGCAGACTGATCTTACAGTTCTTCTGTGCTTTGTGTGAGCACAAGGACAGTCTGTCAGCCTTAACTTTGAATCAGTCTTATAACATAAATTTTCAAGCAGTGAATTATATAGTCTTAATTTCCTGTGCTTCAGCCAGATTTCAGACGTGTCCTGCCTCTGTGCAGTTTTAGTTGGACATCATATTTGCTGCTTCTTGGGATCACTGTGGCATGTTGATGTGTGTTATTAATCAGCTGCCACCCTTCATCACAAAAGCAGTCACTTTTTCCATTGATTCCAGTGTGTGTACAGTTAATACAGTCATCGAGAATAGAATGAAAAGTATAGATGAATGATTTTCGCCTGGGTGGAAGCTGGGATGAAACTATTTAGACAGGGTTAGAGAGCTTTAAATCATGATAAACAGTTCAAGATGACCCAGTTGGGTGTAAAGTTTCTGGATTGAACCATAGATAACTTTTTGAATAGGTAAATGGACATGAGAAAGGGAAAAAAGCAGTTAAAAAATAAAATAAAGCAGTTTGACAGCCCACAACCTGTAATTTATTGTGAAATCATGACTCGTCTTGTGTGTATGTTTGTAAGAACTGTTTAAAAAATAAAAAGTATGCCTGGGCGTACTTCACTGGGCAGGTGAAGGAGGTTATAAAGCAATATCTGAGGTATTCAATTTTCAGGCCAGGGTTTTAAAACAAGCTTGAAAGTAAGGTTGGTTTGTATTAATAAATCTCTTAAAGCTGCTGTGGTTAAAGAGTAGTTTGGTTATCCCAACCATGGGGCAGCATCCTCTGTCTGAAGAGCAAAGGAGGCAATTACCATTTCACCTACCTTATTTTTATCTGCAGTTGGATGAGAGTGAGTACTTGAGAGGAATTTTTTGCCTTGTGTGAACACAAGACTTGATTTTGGTGTCACAAGAATTAGTTATTTATCTGAAACTAAGTCCTTCTGTTGCCAACGTGAATATATCTCTACTGGTTTCTTTGTAAATGGAAGCAATTACTTGTACTTCACGGGATCACATCAGTACTGATTAACTAATGTGTGAGATATGGCCATTGGTATTTATGTTGCATTTTCAAACTCTCAAAATATGTTTTTTTAATGGAACCGGGCAGTTTCAACATTGCCACTTAAAGTTTACCCGAATTATATCAGGTCTGTGTGTATGGATCTAACTGCCAGCTATGACAGAGCTGTCTCTGGAGTAAGTAAAAGCCTGCTGAGTGGAAAGGAAATCAGTGTGAGTAATGCAGATGGAAAACAAAGACCGAAGTCTTGTTATCATTTACGAAAAACAATGGAAATAAAGGAATGAGTATGTGAATGGTATCAAAATCAGCACATTGAAAAATAGCCATTGGATTATGGTGGCTTGGAAAGTCACCATATGGCTAAGCTGCCTTAACTGTCCAGTTTCCTTGAAATGTGATTCAAAACACTTTAATTAAACCTTGGTGAAAGAGGCTTCAGCTAATTTTCTGTCTTTGCCTTCTTACAACAAGGTATAGTATAAATGGCTGGTGGCTGTAGAAATGTCCAGTTGACATTTTAAGCTTCTATAACTGAAACATTGTCTGAGCCCTTAGTTCTACTCTAAAATAAACCAGATGAGTTAATCCATGATTTCACGGGTAGTTAACTCAATCTAAAGGTGACTAAAAGAAATGTTGTTCCGTGTGTGCCTCTTATGCCTTCCTCTATCTTTAGCCAAATAGCCTGGCCCATCTGTTGGGCTGGTGATAGCAATCATCACAGCCTTCTCTAAGCTAACATAGCTTGCTAACCCAGGCAAAGCAAAGTAGCTAAGGATGGGTTGGTTTACTTGTTTTCCTGATGTGTTGAACTGAATTAATCTGTGGAGATTTCCACGAATCTCTAGAGGAGGGCAGAAAAGCAGGACCCAGCCCCTACTGCAGGAATGATAGAACCATAAAGCACCCTGAGTCAGAAGGGATCCTCCACTCTTGCTGTTGGATGCTTTTAGGTCAGCTCACACTCCCTCAAGCATCTGCACCTCAGGACTTGCATCTCAAGGTGTTCTCCTCCTACTCTGAGTAGCAAAGAAGGAGTTTGCATTTACCCTGGGGATAATTTCTCCTTTATGAAAGTTGTTACTGTTGGTGAGAGATCCTGAGAAAGAATGTAGGTTTCCAGAATGTGTACTAAAGAACAGCGTTCTCCTTACATGTGGAAAAGAGGTGGTAGAAATCCTGGTGATGACATCCTATTAAAGCATGTTGTACAATGCCATGTCTGGTGCCGTAGGTGAGCCTTGTAGGATGGTGAGAAGATGTTCAAATTTTGACCATGCAGTTGGTCTGCCTTCTTGCAGAGATGCCTCTGTGGTTTTGGACAAGCCATTTTGCCTTGCTTGAGGGCCACTCACTTTCTGTGAGCTCTTAGTTTCAAAAGTTAGCTATAATATTACTTTCCTGCTGTGCAGGATTGTTCTGTAGAAAGATGTGTTTCCAACATTTAGATATTCCAATGAGCAGATGTGGAACCGTTGGCTTGAGATTCTATCTTGATTTTAATATATGAGAGAGCCTATAAACAGGAGGGAAGTCAATTCTTTGAATGGGTGGATAATGACAGGACAAGGGGAAATGGTTTTAAGTTGAAGGAGGGAAGATTTAGGTTGGATATCAGGGGGAAGTTCTTTACTGTGAGAGTGGTGAGGTGCTGGAACAGCTGCCCAGAGAGGCTGTGGATGCCCCGTCCATCCCTGGAGGTGTTCAAGGCCAGGTTGGATGGGGCCCTGGGCAGCCTGGGCTGGTATTAGATGTGGAGGTTGGTGGCCCTGCCTGTGGTGGGGGTTGGAGCTTCATGATCCTTGAGGTCCCTTCTAACCCAGGCTATTCTGTGATTCTGTAATTGGTCGAATTCTGCAGGTTTCTAGAGGAAGCAGAAGATAACGTTGTTTCTACCCCTGTAATTTTGACATCTGGAAAAATGTGATTTGCCAGCTTATATCCAGGTTAGGCCCATGTCTCCTTTCTTTTTTTCTTGTCACAATAGCTGTTTCTTTGTGTGGGCTGAAGAAAATATGTCAGTGTGTTGCAGGGACTGGTGTAACTGGAATTCAAACACAGGAATTCTGCCCTGCTTCTGTTACAGAGTTTATGTCTATGCAGTTTTGTCTTTGGCTCCCAGATTTAAGAGCTCCTCCTTTGCTCTTTTGTCACAGCTTTGGGTCTCAGTTCAGCACTCAGCTGCCACTCTGGTTTGTCTCTCTGTTCTTCTCATTCCTTGTTCTGCCCTTGAATGCAGCCTCAGATTTGGAATTCCTGCCTTGCTGCTGTAGAATTGCAACAACAGTTGGGAGCCCTGATTTTAGAGGTAGGGAACGTTAGGGTTAGACAGATAAGGTGTTGGTGTGAATCAGTCTGTGCCTGGAGTAGAATTCAGAAGTATCTGGCTCCTGGCCCTATGCTTAGTCAGAGGTCGGTCTCTTTTGTAAGAGTTGGATTATGGCAATAATTGGCATTTTTATTATATTTTCCCCTTGTAAGATTGATCATGAGTTCTCTCTCTTTTCCAAAGATGTAAAGTGGATGCTATAAAGGGCACTAAGTTACTCACCCAAGTGGAATGGCTGCTGGTGTGTCAGCACCCAGTAGAGAAATATTGTATCGGCAGCAAAGGATACTGAAGGCTGAGTGGAAAAACAGCTTAAGTAGAAAAAGCGTGTCTGGGTTGGGGTTCTTTAACTAGCAAAAATCTTGAAGCTTCCTGAAGAAATGCTACGTTGATATTCTGCTCTCAGCTTGCCTTCTATAATTTGTGTAGCGGTGAGTATTTGATTACGTTGGATTTATTTTCAGAAGTTTCAGGCTGCTCTTATTAACTGTCACCATTTTGATCGAAAGCATATGGCAGTGTTCTGCATTCATAAGGCGGTGTTTTGCATTCATAAACAGAACTGGTGACGTTTAACCTCGATAGATCAGCTTGTAGTCTGATTTCACTCCTTGCTGCAAAGTGAGGTTTTCGTTTGCCTCGGATGAGAGCAGTCATTATACAAGCATTACATTTTGTTTGTGAATCAGGATGAATGGGAGTAGAGTCCTCTTTGAAAATCAGAACCAAGAGATGAAACTGCAGGAGATAATTATGCTAACGTATGGGTGAGGATGGCTCTGTGTTCGTTGACATGATGAGCACTTGAGGCCTGATTTTTTAATTTTTTTATATAAATTTTTCCCCTCTCCTGAAAACTGGTACAACTCCACCGAAAATACTGGAGTTGCAACTGATGAGCATAAGTGTTGGCTCAGATGAGTCACATCCTTAATCCTCTTTTGCGCTCCAGAATTCATAGCATCAACTACTGTTTTGAAGGCAGCTTTGCTTAATGTGGTACAAAGCTTTGGGCATTTCTGAAGCACTTAAATTGGCTGTGAATAAAAGGAGATGCACTTGTTAAGCAAGAAAAGAAAAGGCCAGTGCTTGAATTTCAGAGAGACAGAGCTTTGCCCTAAATGTCCCAGCTGTGTTCCAGCAGGGTCATAAGGCTGTACTGGATGGTCTCGCAGTGTTAGGCTCTGAGCTTGCAGGCATGGTGTGCAGTGTATGGTGTGATGCACATCAACTGTTGTGTTTGTGGAATGACCAGAGCTCAGAGTGAAGCTGCCTCTTGAGCATCTTGTAAGGAGCAGCTGCATCCTGGGTGGTGAAACATGGAAAGGAGGAAGCAAAAGGAACTGCACTTGGGTGCTTAGATCTTGTAAAAATGTATGGAGAGAAAAACAAACGTACAGAACAGAAAGCGTGGTTAAACAAGTAACAGCTGGAAGTGGGATTTCATTGTAGTCGCTGGTTCTGATAGGAAATATTTGGAGTGGTAGTTGATGTGTTGTTATCAGTCCAGTTGATATGTTGTATTGCCTTTGGGAATAGCAGTGCTGTACTTAATACCCATTTTTATTTGCTGTCCAGACCTCATGCAGAAGAGAAATGTAGCAGCCCAGTCACACCAGCCAAGGATCTTTGCTGCATCTTCTTGGGGGCTGGGCACCTTAGGCCAGCACAGCTGCTCCCATGTGTTTGTAGCAGCTGGGGGGCACAGCACTTCTCACCAGTACTGCATGTGCAGGGAATAACTCTTAGCCTGACAAATTCATGCTATGAGAAACTGTAATAATTAAAGTGTGTTTGGTTAACTAGTACGTCAATTTTTGGCTGTATGCTGATGGGCAATTTACTTCAGCTGGAAACCATGACTTACACTACTTTACAATATGAAGATCACACACCACCACCCAAACGCTATGGCTGAGAGCAGTGTCTCAGTGCTCCCTGAGCTCCAGCAGCTCAGGGCTGTGCCCACTGCCCTTTGGGACAGACCCTTTCCCTAACTCTTCCCCTCACCCTCCCCTGACACTACTCAGGGCCCAGCCCTGCCAGCAGTCTGTGCCATATATCAGAGGAGAGTGGAAACTGTTGTCTCTCCCCATCCTGTTTGCCACAGTCAATGCAACTTTATCAGAATCGTTGTTAAACCAATTACCAGACCTGGGATCCTGTTCTGAACGCTTTGGCTCTAACCCATATCCATATTATGCAAATTATATCAAATATAGGTCTCATCTTAAAAAGCACAACTGGTTTTGTAAGTGTCTTGAGCTTTCTGGAGCCTATTAGATAAAGCAGTGAATTGTAATGGAGATTTTGAGAGGGTTCTCTGCAGAAAAGGATCTGTTCAGTGTTGTTGGAGCACTTCCTATTCATGTACACAAAGTAGAAGAGAGGAAAACAAGATCTCTTCTGATCTTTAAGGAGTCCAGAGCTATTTTCTCAGCTGCTAAAGGTGTTAAGGCCAGTGTTCTGGCCTTATTCCCAAATGGGTAATTGAATTACTTTGAACTTCTGCAAATTCAGTTGGACATAGAGTTCTCCGCTTCCTGCTCTTGGTTGTTTTTATGGGATTATTCTATTGGATTCAGTGCCTGCAAAGCTCATGTTGGGTAAATGATTCCTGATCTGTGTGGGCTTGGGTTGTGGCAGTGGGTGAGGAAAGCCCATGTGTCTGGCTACGTATCCTCTGCTCGAGATCAATGCTTTCAAAATGGGGAGAAGGCCCCATATTTACAGGGAGAACTTCATACAAAATAAGCTTGAATATTCTTGGTATGAGAGGGAAAAGGGTATTGAGAATAATATCCTTAAACAATCGGCCTTCACTTCTCAAAGTTGTGTTAGAAGTGTAAATGGGTGATGCTGCATCTGACTGCTTGGGACCTGCTGGGTAGTTTAGTTTCTGTAGATCTGGGAGTGGCAAAAGGACTTTTTACATTTTATTTATAGGTCTCCCTTCAGTCTGATATTTAGGCACATCAGGTTCCTTTTGGATGAGCCGCAAAAGATAAGCATGGAGCTTTAATGCTTTACAGATACCAAGAGGCAGTAAGTGGAATTGGGCCATCTTTCGTGGGGCATGACTGCCAACTCCATGTGAGAAATGTAAATAAGTTAGATATTTTGAGCTATCTTTTTTTTTTTTTTTCCCCTATCAGAATCTAAATAAGCTTGATTCATTTTAAGGACCAGGTTCAGTTGTTAGCAAATCGGTTAATTTTAGTTATGAGTTTAATTAGTTCTTTATCAAAAAGCCTTACTTTGGAATATCAGGGAGATGAGCACGTGGCAATTCTTCCTTGGTTGGCACCTTTTCATCAGCTCTCTCCATAGGGAAATTTGACACCTTGTCATGGCTGGTGGGAGTTTTGGTAAGCCAAGCTGTATCAGTGCTGAGGATATTTTGCTAAATTGGCAGGAAAGTTTGTTAAAGTTTGATCACAGCAAAGCGGTCCATCACAGTATTGTCTCAGGAACAATATTTGCTGCCTTGATTTTCTTCTGAACACCTCCAGTCATTCTTCCTGTCCCTATCTTACTTTGCTTCTTGTTACTTCTGCAGTTGATTGTATTTCCCAAGGAAAAAGAGAGGGAAAACAAGCTGAATTATAGCTAGCCAGAGGAGTTCAGGAGGATACGAGGCTCTTAAAGCAGTACGGGTGGGGAGAGGGGAGAGTAGAGGATATCCATTAATTAATGAGCTGAATGAGATTTTGATGATTCTAAAATGATTGATTTACTCAACTGCACTGTAAATTGATCTTCAAACAGGGTTAAGTTTATTAAAAATATTTTGAGAGTGGAAAATAACAGCAGCTTTGTTAGAATAACATTTCTAAATAATCTTAGTGTAGTTATTCATTAAAAGAGGGTAGATAGCTTGTAATGTTGGAACATGTTCAGTTATACAAAGTTTTGCAATATTTGTTTTGTGTTTTTAATGGAAAATTCCCAGTTCCTGAAGTTGTTTTCAATACACAAAGCTGACTCAGAAGCATTTTTTTCTAAATCTTATGATTATATAGAAAAGCACATGGAAATGTGAATGAGAGTTCAAGATCAGTAAGTATCTGTGTCAGACGCAGTATATGCTGTGTTTGGAGTTATAATAATTCTGTATATGACATTGGTGAGATCAGTGAGATGCTGTGGATGACTTTGGTGTTCATTTGTTGTTTTTTTCCTGTGTTGAAAAGTTATGTAGCGTAGAAGTTGTGTAGGTTGGAGGGCTAGAAGAATACCTTGCATGGACATCTTTAGCAGTGACTGTTAATTACAGTCTAATGGGTTTAATCTGGCAGTGGATTTGCTGTTGTTCAGTTACTTTCTGCAGCTGTTTCGGAAGCAGTCCAGAGATTAACAGTACTCTGTGGGCCACAAGTTGGGTATCATTGAATATATGGCAGAGAATGGCCTTGTCCAGCAGCCCGTGCATCCCTGTGTGCATCACCGTGAATGCACAGTGAATCCGCCCTGCACCAACACTGAACAAACTGGAAACCACATCGCTTTCCTATGTACAGCTTTGTACCACTGAAAGTAGCCTTCCCATCCAGGGAAGGAGGCTGTGGATGCCCCATCCCTGGAGGCATTCAAGGCCAGGCTGGATGTGGCTCTGGGCAGCCTGGTCTGCTGGTTGGCGACCCTGCCTATAGCAGGGGGGTTGAAACCAGATGAGCATTGTGGTCCTTTTCAACCTAGGCCATTCTATGATGGTTCTATGATGATTCTATGAAAGTAAAATATTTATCTCACATATAACAACCCAGATCTAGAAGCTGAGCCCTGGCATTTTAGATAAATTAGTGATCATACCCAAATTTTAAAGGCAATGACTGACTGTTCACAAGCTGCTGCAGGAGACATTAGGTTCTTGATATTACTTGACATGTCTGAAGCTATCTTGTGCTTTTCTCAGATTAGTTTTTTGGTTCATGGGGCTAGAAGAGCAAAAGTTTTGAGTTTCTGGGTCTGTGACAAACTGAAAATTAACCTAGATAATCTAAAGTATGTTTTAGTATTAAATCTTGAAGAGTCAGTGGAGAAGGAATTTTGAGTGGAGGTAATTGTGGGTGGAGTCTTGGGTTCATTAGATCCTCCAGTTCAGTAAAGAACTTGAGGAATTGGTGTTGACAGGTAAATAATTCAAGAAACAGTGACATTAGAAATACAGGTAAGAAATAATGAAGGTGAGTTTATCTCTAAGGAAGGGTGAGCTGGCACATCTAATGAAAACAATCTCAAGGCCAGACGTTTAATAACAGATTTTCCTATTTGAGAAACATGCTATTTAGAGCTGACATAGGGAGCTTTCTTACTGTAGAGGAGTTGATGTGAGTCAGTAAGGCAATGTGATGCTCTTTGCAAAGTTTGGACAAAAGGGCTGAGCATCTCTGCTTCCCCAAACGCAGAGGGCAGACCTAGAACAGTGTCTGTTTCCAAATGCTCCTTGTCAAGCCCAGAACAGCTCAAACTGCAGTGTAATTTCCAGCTTTTAGTTGCTTCAATTCCAGTTAGACTGGACTACTGCTGCAGTCAGACTCCAGACTATTGCTGCGCTGGCCGCTGTGCCCTCCTTTTAGTAGAATAGTCTAGGTGCTTGTCTTTTGAAATTGAAAATGGCATTTACATTTTCGGTAATTAATTGTCCCAAGGGACAGAGCATTCCTGTTGGACTGAAGCACTCATATGAATGTAGTCTGTCTTTTCACACGGTCATTTTCTTGGATGGGAGTCATCCCCTTGCGTTGTCCTCCTGCTTTCTTTTCCTGCGTATATGTTTCTAACATTAAAACCATGAAAGGGGTTCAGTATTTGCTATAGGAAGACAAAGATAGGAGTTTCTTTCCAGTCTGCGTGTGCTATTTTCCATGGGTGTATGCATATTGGTTTGGTGTATCTTGTCCATAACTACACTCTAACTACAGCTCAGCTAAGCAAAACAGTTCTCAGGGCTGCTCGTTAGTTCTAAGGCCACTGGGCCACATCCGTGCCACAGGGCGAGCCTTGAAAAGTGAGTGAGAAGCTGTATCCAAACTCCTTGCTTGTGGTTTCTGGTCTATGCAAAATCCAGTATAATGCCTGCAAATTGGTCAGGACTGCAATAGCTGTGTGGGACCAAAACTGCAAAAACAGAGCAATATAATGATCTTGTAGATAACTGTGTAGGTACTGTAGTACTTCCTCCTTGGTACTGTTTATCTTTACAAGTGTTGATATAGCTGTATGCTCTGACTCAAGGATATACCTTATCTATTTCCTTACCTAGACAGATCTGTGTTGTGAGATGTTTCAAGTTTGAATAGATTTTATCACCATACCCCCCAAACCTACTGGCTTTGTTTAGGTTTCTGTGATGCGTGTACCTGAAGGAAGTCCCTGCAAAGCCTACTGTAATCCCCAAAGCTGTTATTCCTCTTTTGGTTTTCATTGGGTCCTTGTAATTCTTGCTTGACTTTTCACCTGCTCTTGTTTGTAGGGATTCTACAATTAGCTCTGCCACATGTCATGGACTTTGAGTGATTTCTTTACCGTGTTGTCCTGCAGGAATTGTAAAAACCCTTGACTCTTTGAGAAGATTCACAAAAAGGTTGGGAAATACCCTGATCTCTTTCCCAAGTTATGTCTGCCCTTCATCTGCTGTCCCTTCTCAAGATCCTGAGCTCTGAAGGAGCGATCTTGTCATTTGTATGCTGTTTGACTCTGTTGCAAGGAGGCTTAGGAAAGAAAAGCAATTAAGGGAGCTCACTGTGCTTTTTCCAGTTCCATTCTTGTCTTTGCAACAAATTCATAGGACGTTCATTGTTCTGATACCTTTGGAAGTTTAGTAGTTAAAAAAAGCTTTTGATGAGCCACCATGTTGATGAAATTACACCAGAAGCCTGCCTTTGGAGGGAAGAAAGCAGCAGACATTTCTTTAAATGAAAGCTTGTAGTAATTGGATGTGCTGCACTTTCCTTCTTAGGGCAGGTGATCTGTGACAACATTCTAGGTTCAAAAGTTGCTAACTTCAGAAATCAGACTTCAGTCAAGTCAGCTTTGGTCCCACAGGCCACTAGAATTTCCGCTAGGTATGTTCTTATCTTCTTTTTCCAAGGTAGCAACAAAAAGTTAGGGCAACTTGAACCCTTTGTACTGCAGATTCGAAAGAGTTGTGATTCATAAATCTTATGTTGTAAGTGGTTAAAAGTTCTCCACAAAAACTCTGTCTCTGGCCTTGAATGGACTGGTCAGTTTGGGAATCTGGGGTTTCTGTCTGGTGGATAGTTGGCAATGAGGTAAATTTGGTGTGAATTACTGAACAGCCATCCCTCCTCTGTAACAGAGGTTTATTAAAAACAAAAGAGTAGTAACTGCTGGTTCATTGTAGAAGGAGTGAAAGGAGAGAGAAATGTTATTTGAAAAGTTAGCAGAAGATGAGCCTTTCTGCCAGGTAGCAAGAGTACTGTTCATGAGAGGCTAAATGCTGAACTTAATTGGAGGTGGACTGTTGGGCTGCCAACTGTCATAAGTGTGGCTTAAGGTGTCGGACTAGAATTGGTCTTTTCTCCCGCAAGGTATTTTCCATGTACTGCAGAGAAGTGTTGAACTGAAGTATTTGCTTTTCCATCTCACCTTGTTTGCAGCCTGCTGGAAACCATGTCTCACTACACAGACGAACCAAGATTTACCATAGAGCAGATAGACCTGCTTCAGCGCCTGAGACGTACAGGAATGACCAGACATGAAATCCTCCATGCGCTGGAAACCTTGGATCGTCTTGATCAAGAGCATAGTGACAAATTTGGAAGAAGGTCTAGCTATGGAGGTGGTTCCTACAGCAACAGTACCAACAACGTCCCAGCATCTTCCTCGACAGCCACAGCTTCAACACAGACCCAGCATTCTGGGATGTCCCCATCACCAAGCAACAGTTACGACACCTCCCCACAGCCTTGCACTACTAATCAGAATGGGAGGGAGAGTAACGAGAGGTTGTCTGCATTCAATGGGAAGATGTCACCCACCCGCTACCCACTAGCAAACAGCTTGGCTCAAAGGTCTTACAGTTTTGAAGCTTCTGAAGAAGACTTGGACATCGATGACAAAGTGGAGGAACTGATGAGGTCAGTAGAAGTCTTTGTAGGTTTGGAAAGTCAGGGTGAGAAGTCCTCCATCATGCAGATTCCTCCTGTGGGACTGGTTTAGTAGTGACAGGTGTTACCAAGAAAGCAGGAATTGCTTCAGACAGCTATTCCTTTGCTAGTTTCTTGGTGGTCAGTATCTCAATACCTCTCTCCTGCCTCTTAGTCATGTGTAGACAATCCCTGCCCACGTGCAGATATACCAGAGGCTGTTTTACTGTTGAAACATTTTTTTCCATGCTGTACCAAAGGCTGAAATTCATGCTTATTCACCGAATTTCCACCCTACACTTATTTGGAAGACTTCTGACTGAATCTCAATTCACATGAGTCTTCCTCCACTAATGTGTACCAGTTGAATTTCCTTCCATATATAGGCAGAGTAGGGAAGCTGCTTGGTTAATGCTTTCCGCTGTGATCTGCAGTGCATGTATGTTATCTGTTTATAGTTTGTGGCAGGGGCTGACTCCCTCTTGGATTTGCACAGTCTGCAGATTGGTGCAGGAAAACAAAACAAAACGAAAAACAAGCAAAGTCTTTAATGAGGGCTAGTTGTTTTTTGTTTTGATTTTATTTTATTTTGTTGTTTCTTTGTTTTCTAGATTGACCTTCCTTTACTTTTGGCTGCTTCCTTTTCAGCATTATGGCACAGATTAAAAGAGGGGATTATTCCACTGAAGATGAAAGACTGAGTCAGTGGGCTTGACAGCAAAAAGAAATGCAGAGAAAGGGCAAAAAATCTCAAAACTATTTTAGTTATAATGTTGGAATGTTTTTTTCCTTGAAGCTGCAACATATCAGAAGTACCTACAGCAGGGAGAACTAGGGTCCATAATCTCCAAAATAATGGAAATAGGTTTGGAGATTTAGGGTAAAAGTGTGGCTGGAGAATATTAGAGATGAGCAGTAAGAAAAGCCAATCAGCCTTGTTTTACTGTCAGCTGCAGGGTAATGGAATAATGCAGGAAGATGGTGAATATAGCAGTATGCAAGAGTTCCCGTGGCTGAAGTTTTAATCATTCATTTGAGTTTTTGGTTCCTATAAGTCTCAAGTAAACTGAAGCTACGTTTATTTTCTGGCATATGGAAGGTAATTGAATATGGAAGTAAAAATGAACCCACAACATGGCATTTATTTTCCATTTTGCAGGATTGTCTGCCTTGAGAGCTGCTGAGGCAGGAGAGGAGAGGGGGAAGAGAGATTACTAAATAATAAAGCCTAGTAAAGATTGGTTTTACTTCTCTGCACTTTTTAGGGAAGAAGGGAGGAAGAGGAGGGAAAAGTGTATTTTCAGCAATTGAAGTTCACTGTGTATCCCAATCCTTATGTAACCACAAAATTACTTACCTTTTAGCACGGTGCCTACTGAATTATCTTAGTATACCTCAGTACCCACAGCGGGGAGGGGTTGGAGACTGATAATCTTTAAGGTCCCTTCCAACCTAAGCCATTCTGTGACACTACCTTTTAAAAATCACACAAAGCATTGATGCTTTTCCTTCAGTGCAAGCTATGGGATAAGGAAGTAGCAGTGGAGGAATAGAGGTTGCAAAATCTTTTTTCCTTTGGGTCTTTTCCTTGAATAGCTGGAGAACGTTTGTGTGTATATATTCAGTTGTGCAGCTAACCACGCAGACCCTGCTATCCTTTATTTTTTATTTTTGTGCCTTATTTTTGTGACTGAGGATTTTATGCTGGTATGAGAGATTTATTCATCCCTGTGTAATGAAACTTTGCACATTCCATATGGCAGCCCTGCACCTAATATGAATTATATAGGACATGAGCCATCCGTTCTCCTGCTAGGGTACTTTGATCAAACGTGACACTTGTTAAAAGAAGTGTCCACTGGTGAGGCACTTTGACTATTTTAATGCCTGCCTTCCCCACCTCTTGTCCCCTAAATAAAGAAAATGAAGCCATTTTGCATCTTCAAAGCACACTTTGGTCTGTCTGTCTGGGTTTTTTTCTCTTTTTTTGTGCTCTTGTTTTTTTGTTTTGGTAGGAGGGACAGCAGTGTGATAAAGGAGGAAATCAAAGCCTTCCTAGCCAATCGGAGGATTTCCCAAGCAGTTGTTGCACAGGTAACAGGTAAGAGCTGGGGGAGTCCTTTCTTCATTTTGGGAAACTGTGTCTAACTGCCTATGTGTACATGGTGCAGATGTTGGAATATTGCTTGGCTTTCTGCATTGCAGTGCAGATCTGTCAGCTTAGTCATGATAATGTATGCCTTTGATTTAGGACCCATTGTCCCGCACATCATGGAACTTCCCCAGTGAATCACTTGTTCTTTTTTCCTTTTTTTCTTGTGGCTTGTGCTAGCAGATTTTATTTTGCAGCATTATAATAAGACCACAGTTTTTATCTTTAAAATGAAACCATTTTCCTTAATTCTTAAATTGTTTGTTGAATGTGGTAAATAGATACATATCTGCATCTCTGTGTATAGAGATATGAATAATACATATTTGTATTATAAAATGCATATGAAAAATCTGGAGACACAGCTCTAACTGCTATCACTACATCCAGCAGTCGTTTTGTGATAGTTTTGAAGTTTTTCAATTGCTTGTCTTTGAGCCACAAATAGTAAAAATGAGTTGTGAGACCTAGGGGGCAACTATTTTAGCTTAGATTTTACTAGGAGGAGTAGTAGGGTGTTTTGGGCCTTTTTTGGTCTGTTTTAACCCCCTGCCTTTTACATTCTCTCTTTTGCGTTCAGGACAAGTAAGCATTGATATCACTTTATTTGTGTGTTATCAGTTCTTCTTTATGAATAAATAGATCAGTCCCATATTATATCTACCACATCTATTCATTTTTAAAACCAGGCTGGATTAAAGATCTTGGAATGGATCCCTTTTAAGGTTCCTTGCTGGCTAGGAATGCCAAACCAACAGGAGGGAAGTTGTTCTTTTATGATATTTCCAATGTTTGAAATGTCATGAGAACCCATCTGCCTGGGAGATCTGGGTTTGCAGACGCTGTGTGTGCTAGCAGTTGAGGTAGGCAGGCAGAAATGGGTGCTGGAGCCATGGAGCCAGGAATTCCTTTCACATCTGTGATCTTGGGCAAATTACTTGTACAAAATTAACATTTTGTATCACTCTAAGGAATGTTACTAACCTTACCAGATGTTAGCATTAGTACTTCAGAAATTTAATGCTAAGTCTGCTTACTTGAATTGGACCTGAACAGTAGGCAGCTTGTGGGTCAGTGCCATACCTCTGTGCAGTCCTTGCCTGAATGTGGTCTTGGAATGGCTCATTTCTAGATTAATTTCCGGTATAGTTTATTATGAGGGCAAGCAACAGAATAACTCCTCGCTCCAGGACAGAGTCTCTGAGCCTGAGTAAGTCAAACGTATTCTCCTTCTTCAATAGAAGTGTTGCAAAGAGGAAAAAAAAATGTGGCAGGATAATATTTCCAAAACAAACGAGTTTTTTGTTTGTTTGTTTGTTTGTTTTGTCAGACTATTGCATGCCATGAAATAAGAATTTCCCTGCCAAATCTAAGGTAGTCTGTATCAGTAAAAGGAACTGAGCCATTTGCCTACATCTCAGTGCATATCTCAATACCCAGGCAGGCTGTAACAAAGTCAAGATGGATCTCTTCACTCCTGGTCATGTTGGTCCTTCTTTCCTCATCCTGCACTCTTTGTTACTGCTAGATGTCTTATCCTGCCAGTGGGACAAAACAGAGATTGACCTAATGGCACTATGATGTTGCCTTGTTCTCACATGAAATCAATGGGACCCCAGGCAGCTCTAAAAGCTAAATGGCTATGTCTTTTTGCAGCTGACCAATGGACCTTCCAATAAGAAAATAAAGTGATATTTTGCACTTGATGCACTTTCTTAAGCAAAGATAGCTGTAAGACCTTCGCTGTGCTATGACACACAGATCTTCCTCCTGCTGCCTTATGCAGCTGAGCAGTGGTTTCTTTCTGGTCTTACCAGGAAGGTCATTAGGAGCTGGTTCATTTTAAAAGTAACCCTTAGCCTTGTGTATGCAGATGTATAGCACTTACGTGCCACTATTAAGTACGTAGTTATGGCTTATCTGAAAGAAATAGTCTCAAGGAGATTGAAGGGACTGGATTAAAGTGTGTACTCAGCACTAGTGGGGGAAACATCAGCTTCCTTTCAAAGGCACGGAACAGTGAAGAGTGGCTGAAAATATCTCAGGACAGAGACCCAGAGTGGAAAGCATGTGTCCCAGGGCACTCATTTCCAGACTGGTCTTAGACCTGATGAATGCTAGCTGACTTTTGTGTTCTTCAGATGTATCCATCATCCTTTCCCATTCAGCTGTGAAGCAATCTCCCAAGGAAGGTTTGAAAACCACTTTTGGTACTTCAGAAAAGGAATTTGGGAAGACTAGCATAATGCTTTGCAAAATGTATTGTCCCAAATGTTGGGACTATATCCATATATATGGTCCAATCTCAGTGTTTACAGACTTAGTCTTACTGGTAAAGCTGTTTTGCTTATAGATAAATAAAATTCAAAGAGTGGTCAGTAAAAGATGACATAGGGAAGGGCTGTAGGAAGTGATAGCTCTTCAGAATGCTGCTCAGTCTGGGTGATCGCACTCCTTTCCAGCCCCAGGCATCATTCATCACCATTCATTTAAATACAAACATAGCTGCAATTCAGATGTTGGGTGTATTTGACTTGCCCAGCAGCTGGTTACCACCCTCCATCAGCTGGAAATCATTTGTTTGGCACTTGAAATAAATGCAGAATACTATGGCCTCAGCTTTTATCATTCATCTCTTCTGCCTTGGAAACAAAGGCAAGAAACAAATGAAATGAAAAATCCATGGCTGGCTCTGTCCAGGAGGAGTTGTTTGACCCAGCAGCCTGTGCTGTGGTCTTACTCCTTTCAGTCTCTACCTATTCCTATGCTATTTTTAAAATTCTGCTTATTTGTGTAATGGGAGGGGAGAATGGCATGGCGGAAAGAAAGGAGTAACTGATTAGTGATATTAGACCTCAAGCTAGGAACCTGAAACCTTACTTTTTCTTAATTATTACTGGGTATGATATTGTCTGAATTGGACATGAAAGTGATAAGCATTTGTCGAAACAGTGTGTTTGTATGTCTTTGAATTGCAGGTCATGAACTAGTTCATGAGCTGCTGAATTGCTTACCCTGTGCTTACAGTCCTGTCTGTACCCATTCTATCTTGTCATCTTTCTGTCCTTGGAGCAGGAGCCTCCAGCACAACTTCTGCAACTTCAAACTTCGCTTTTACCTGATTTCATAAATTCTTCAAGGCTCTTAAGATCTCATTCAGAAAAATCTTTCTTTTTCTCATCTTAATTCAAGAATCGCAGTGCACTTAAAGGATATGCATTCCTATATCAACCACAGTCTTACTACTGAAGACTACTACTAAGCAGGCTTTCAATTACAGCCACTGCAATGGTAAACTGCCTTTCCTTTTGTTTTTTGTGTGCTGCATTGAGAGGGGGTGGGAAGTGATGGAGGCCAAGGATACGTAAGAGCGAGATGCAGAGCTGAAGGTTAAAGTCAGCTGTTGCAGTAGAACAATTTTTTAGGCTCTCTTAGTCTTTATAAAATGAGCAGAAATTTTTCAAGTCATTTAGATAATGAATCTGACAAGGAAAATTAAACCTGGAAGACATTCTACAGGGCTGCCTTGTGTACTGAGAGAAGAGAGCAGATTGGAAAATAGTAACATCAGAATATTAAATGGTGACTTGGAAATAAAGAAATGATTGATAAGAAGCAAAAACTTAGCATAACACTTATTAGTGCTGGTCCTAAATGCAGGAACTGCTTTTTATAGAAACTTTTTTTAATGGTGTCTGTAATAAGATAAACAAGAAGCACTTGGGTTGGGCTCTGTATAAATAATCTCCTACTGATAAGAAAAATGACAGTATAAACAGGAGCTAATAATAGTTCCTGCTGAATTTCCTATCTTGTTTTTTGAAGCTCCTTTTAACATAGCTGCAGCTCACTCAGGGTAGGTATTTAGCCCTACATGTGGCAGGTGAGGTGCCAAATTTCTATAAACAATAATTTGAAGTCATGCAGTGTAATTTGTTTTAGTTATCACCGTAACTGTTTCTGGGCACAAAGTAGGAAGCCAAATGCTTGTTTGGAGATGCTGTGTCTTGATATAGGCTCCGAATGTGGATGGAGAGTGAGGGAAATGTTTTCAGAAACCGATGCCTTTCTGTTGCATACTGCAGCAAAGGACAGAGGGAGGAGTATTCAGAGATGAGCCCTTTGCAGCCAACCCAAATGCTTTGATGGATGATGCCTCCGCAAGGTTTGGAAGTGTTGACTTTTCCATTTTTTACACATAGAGAGGAATGAAGGAACAAAAATCCATACTTTCCTGAGGTCACAGGGGAAGCAGTCAGTGGTAGAGAAGGAATTTGAATTCACATTTCTCCGTTCTTAGATTAGTGCCATAAAAGCCAGGCTGTCACATGTGAAAAATAATAATAAATAATAATAAATGCAGAGGTCGGGTGGTTGTTTTTTTGAATATACCACAAATAGAGCTTTCCAGTGTGTGGTTCTGCTGACCTTCCTGATTATTCCGTGTGTGTAATTCAGCCTCGTCCTTCTGTCTCTATCTTAATTGATATGAGATCTCCAGGACTTTTGTGTTGTGCTAAATACACTGAGCACCTAGCGCAGTGGAGGGCAGCCTCTAACATCTCCTAAGGTTTGGAACCTACGCTCAAGGGTGTAAAGTTACAAATACAGGCCGAGTGCAATTGAACTAGTTCAGTTGTGAAGAAAACTCAGGCAATTACTGATCATCTGAGGTGGTAAGAAACTAGCATTTCTCATTATTGTTTTAATACTCCTGACAACACAGAGAAAGATTTGTTTTTAAATGGTTTTGATCTTTGCAGATTCTCTGTAAAGAAGCATTGGCTAATCTCTTCAATTGATAGATGTCCTTTCCAAGCATGTGCTATATGAATGTAGGATTTTGCTTTCAAATGGGAGAATTAAGACACTGCCAGTTATTGCCTCTCCAAGTCTGATGTATTCCAGGTGCTTCTAAAAATCTATCCTGAAAGAAACATTAAAGAAATGCAAAGTAGAGTCACTGAACAAATCTGTATGTGAAGGTGAAAAACAGTGACTTAAAGACTTGATGAACAGCAGTTGTGAGGGCTACTGGCGGATTTGTACTGCAGGTATCAGCTGCCTTCTCTGAATGACACATTTTGCCATTTCTTTTAAGTATATGGAAGGGAAAATTCTTCGATGTATGATTTGTTTAGGAGATAACAGGAATGTCCAGAGGAGCGTGCTTGTACTGTCATCTCCATGTGGTTTATAATAGCCTGCTGTTGGAAGGAGTGATGTGTGACGCAAGAGATCATCATTTGATTTGTTGTAATCCTTTGTGACTACCACGTCTTCCTTCACTCTTTTCAGTGAGTGAGCTGGTTGTGCTCATTACACAGTGTTCTTGTCCCTGCTGATCCTGAGCCCAGAGGATGTCAGTCTTCCTTGAGGTCCATGGTTCACTTTGAGAGTGAATTTCCTCCAGACAGCTGGATTTTCAGTACTCCAGAGATCTTCTTTCATTAATCTGCTTCTGGCAGCAGGATGATTTCTTTTTTCCTGCCAGTGCAATTTCCTAAAGTAGCGTGATTACAGCCTATGTGACAGGATGGTGCTGGTGGTGCTACCAGTCACTGTCCCTATGAGTCAACTGTGTAAAATCTATTTGAGATGCAAGAAATTCTAATGTGACTTTTTTAATTGAAAGGGGTGAAGGATGGGTTTGTGATTAAGACACTGTGCTAAGATCTAGGAGACAATCTGGATCGGTTCTTCTGTTACTGACTTTGCACGTGACCTTGCATCGCTAACCATTGGCATGTATGATTCTGGAGCATCTAAACTGAACTGACGAACAAATGAAAGATAGCATAGAATCACAGAATGGCTCAGGTTGGAAGGGAGACCTCAAGGATCATGGATTTCCAACCCCTATGCCACAGGCAGGGCCACCAACCTCCACATCTAATACTAGACCAGGCTGCCCAGGGCCCCATCCAACCTGGCCTTGAACATCTCCAGGGACAGGCTCTTATATATAATATGTATACATATATACATATTATATATAATATTTTTCTCTTAAAAAGAGAGAGGAGTGCTGTAGGTAGAGGGAACCTTTAAGGAGCTCAGCTTTCATTCTGTCTCTGAAACAAGGAAACAGAATAAATAAGTAAAACCAGAAAAGAGTGATAGAAAATGGAATGTGAAGGGACTTGGACAGGTCTACATTCCTATGAACAGAAGTAAGATCAGCTGCCTAAACCACACCTCATGCATGTGATCTGAGTTTGCAGCATCGCTATAGAAATCTCCTAGCCAAAGAAGAAAATTGGCTATGAGCTTTTTACTAATGCAAGAAATGCTATGGACTGCAGTGCCATCAGTGAGATACTGTAGTCAATAACGTATTGAGAATTTATAGTGCAGTCTTTGAATTCGTACATCTCAGTGTCCTGTACAAAGCCCCATCTTACAGAAATGACCTTTATGAACTGAGAGGACTTGCAAGGAGTCAAATGTGTGCATAGCTGTGCACAGCCTGAATCGCTTGGCTCCTGCTCCTTTGCTTTGCCTGAAGTGGCTCATATCTGCACCACCTCATGGCAGTGTGAGGGAACCTCTGGGGCAGAATTTGGATTTTTCCACTACACCACTCTTTTTGAAGATCCTTAATCTCAATTTATGATTTTTATCTTATGCCTTATGTTGCTATGCAAACATTCAACAGACACCAATTCATTGCAATAAGTGTAAGTGGACTTTGGTAAGCAAGTAAATTAATGGCGCTTCAACCCATTGATTAATAGCAGCCATGCATCTGGAAACAGTGAGACACAACCACTTGTGTCCTACAGCCCCGTGTTAAGGAAATGGCTTTTATAAATCATAACTGTAGATGGGAAGCTGCAGATTTTCACAACTTGGTCCTTTAATTGACAACCAGGCATCTAGATTTCATTTTAGGCCAGAGAGCTTTACCAACTGATGCTTATTTATTTTTTGTATTGGCATGTGTGCTTCCATAGCTAATTGGTGCAATATTAGTTGGTGTTAGGTTGGGTAATTCCACTTCTTTGCTAGCATAAACCACCAGATATATACCTACCGTGTTCTCTGGGGATAATCACTTTTGACCACATCAGTTGTTTCAGAGCTCTTTCAGACATGGGGCATCGACACGGGTGTTAAGATCATCAGTAGATGTACAGGAAACCAGACCAAACCAGGATATGTTTGTGGGCAGAGTTCTGTTGAATGGCAGTAAGCTTCTGTACTCAAAGCAAAACAAACCTATCCCTTTTGCACAGGGCAATTTGTGTTAAATCATTCTAAAGTTAGCTCAATTCCACATTCAGTGCAAAGCATAATAAAAACCCCTTATTAGAAGTGGTAAAACTGCAGGGGGTTGTTTTCATGAGTTAAATATGATTATGAGATCTTCTAAAACCTGGGTGCCTCTCACGAGGGGAGAGGCAGTTGGATTTTGGTGTGAAAGCCAGCTTTCTACCTGCCTGAGCATTATCACCAAGCAGGTGTAGGCACAGGTGCTGTGCAGCAGTGTGTTGTTACTTGGAGCACCTCCTGAAAGCTGAATTCTTGGGAGGGTCTCTGTGTTGTTAACCCTTCCTGATAGTCGGAGGGCACAAGGAATCCTAGCAGCAGAGTTACTGCCTCACTTATTCAGCAAGTTGGTTTTGTTATTTTCAAATGAACAAGCAGTTCCCCTCCTACTGCACCGTTAAACCTCTTCCTGTATTTGATTCCTCTCCTTCTAATGACTGCTTTTCCCTTTCTGCATTGATCCTTCATTCAGTGTCACGCTTAGGAAATAACGGTATTAATTTCCAGGGTTTTTTTTTTGCCTTTTACTATTTTCTTAGAAGTCTCTTTGTCCCTAATCCTTCCTGGGTACATAGGGCCTGTGTCCTGCTTTGCTTTGCTGACAGGCAGCTGCTCTTTCTGTTTGGTTTCCTTGCTGTTGTTATAGCAGCTGATAGCTGGCTTGCTGCATTTCTGGGGTGATTTGATCTATATCACATAAACTGTTTCTGTGTTTATCTCCCTTTTTATTCAAGCCTTGAATGATAATGATCTCCTAAGTTTCATCTCCTATATGTAATAGTGGGTAAGGGACATGTTCCCATTTCACAGATGAAGAAATTTAAGAACCAAGGAAGCTGTGGTTCAGAATGGGACAGTTCAGCGAGCAGTAGATTTGGCTTCCCAGTGTGTGCCCTTCTTGCTTGTAGACTGACTGTGCTGTTTCCAGGATGTATCTTGAGAATGAAAATAGCAAGAAAGATAAAGCAGCTAGGGATAGGGGAAGAAGCTTGAACTCTGTTTTCTATGATTGAAATATTAGCATCAAATTTCCAGGCTTTGTAAGACAACACTTATATTATTATAAGAACCACTTTAAATATTTTAAAAGAACAAGTTTTCTCTTCTTCTTTCTCTCTCTCTCTTTTTTTTTTTTTTTTGTTTCCTACAGGTATCAGTCAGAGCCGGATCTCACATTGGCTTTTGCAGCAGGGGTCAGACTTGAGTGAACAAAAGAAAAGGGCATTTTACAGATGGTACCAGCTTGAGAAGACAAATCCTGGTAAACACATCTAGCCTAAACAACTCCTACCATTTGATGTATGAAAAAAGCCTTTTGTCACTGGTTTGGATTATCACTGGTCATTCACTTCGTGGTATACTGATGAGGTATTTCCTCTGGTTCATTTCTTAGGAATAGGTCTACCTTTCATTTACAGCAACAGATGTAGGACTGACTCACCCACAGCTGTCTGTCCAGCTTCTCAGCTGTGGTTACTTGCCCTGTCCTCCCCCCCCCAGCTAGCTCTGGGAATGAAGAGTGTGCGCTGAAGTTACAATCAGATGACACAAAATAGATGCTGAGGCTCTTCAGAGTGAAGAAGGAGAAAATACTAATAATGGCTGTGTAATATGAAGTTAAAGCAAATATGTACATTTTAGCTGAGAGGAACTGGGATGACTTCAGAGGTTTTGAGTTGTAGCTGAAGCTCATGGGTGAGATGTGTGGATAGTTACGATGATTAAATGGAGATGTCTCTCTCAAATTCTACCCCCTTCTTCAAATCTCAAAATAGATCTTAAATATATAATGAGAAATAAAGCTCTTCATTGTCTTTAGCAGTCTTCAAAATCACAGTTGAATACATTTCCTTGCATTGTTTTTCTCTATAGATTTTGTTTGACTACTGTTCTTATTTTCCCTTCAGTAGTCTTACTGTACATATCAAGATATTTACATTTAATTGCCTTTTTTATTCATTTGGTTTGGCACGATTAAATTAACTGTGTAATTGTTTAAGAAATTTAAGATGTAGCCTCTCTAATATGAACTTGGCTTCAACATCCGAAATTCTATTGAGAAGAATTCCAACAAAAACAGATCCTCAACACTTCTGCTTTGTGTGTGAGCTGTCAATCAGGATGCTCTGGCTGTCAATTGGCCTGAGAATATTTTAGCTTAAAGTTGGGTGAGTTCAAAGCTAGAGTCAAGCCTGTCCTTTCTGTTAAGCATCTAGAAAACTGTCTTAAGGAATGAATGTGCCAAGGGTTTGAGGTTCTAACAAGCTGCAGGGATCCCTAAGTGGCCTTGATTTTTCATAGAATTTGAAGTTGTGATACCGAGGGTCAGCAAAGGTATTGGATGCAGCCTTTCACTACCAGCTTCTTTGGAAGCCTCATGTTGTACCATGTGAAGCAGCTCTCAGCCATGTATTTCCCTTTGAGGGAAGATATTACCTCCAATACAGCAGAGAAAGCCATAGTTTTTTTTTGGAAGGTGTGTTTAAATAGAAGAAAGTAATTAAGAAAAAAATGCCTCTCTTAGCAGTGAAAACTCTTGCATGGATTTTTCTGTCCTTGCATCTTTTCTTTCCAGTATCATTTGGAGCTGTTTAGGAAATAGTATTCTGTACCAGGATAAGAGTTGTCAAACTTGGTACTAAGAGAGGAAAATGTATTTTTATCCACAGGCTCACATCTTTTTGTCCTTTCAGGCTAGAGAAGTGTAGCTTAAATATAATTGAATTGATGTTAACTTCTGTGTTCCTGATGCACAGTGCTGCTGAGTTCTTGTTCGCTTTTCTTTATGCACACATGGGAAAATTTAAGAGTGGTTGTTTGCATTTAACCTTTTTTTTCAAATAAGAGACCTTGTACAGCATTTTCAAGAAGTGTAAAAGGCAGAATGCCTCCTCTGCCTATGCCAAGAGACTATTTGGCTGCATTTAAATTCCCTTCAGAACCAGATAACGTTTGTTTTATTTTTAGAGGTTGAGGTAAGGGGCGGGGAAGCTTAGTTTTCCTGTGGCTGTTGGAAAAGTGTGCTTGAGGAAAATGTGATTGTATTTGTTTATTTTGGGATCGTCCACTTCTTTCTATTATTGCCGTCAACTAGATTGCAGGTCAGACTGGTCAGGCAAGAGATAATTAGCATGCATATGTGCAAGTGTATACAGTGTATTAAGGAAGATAACCAACCTTGTCCAAAGCATCCTGGATTTAAATTACTATTAATAGAACCAATTTGGAGCTGAAGTTTGGACACTGATACAGTATCCTGTAATTCCCAGACCATTTAGCTGCTTTCATTAGAATCTGAAAAGGAGAAAATCATTGCCATATTCGTACAGAAGTGGTCACAGCAGTCCTAGTCACTCTTTGCAAAAGAGTGCCCTCCTCTGATAAAAACTGAAGTCATTAAATGAGTGGCACGAACTTTTTTTCTATTTGTTGTCTTATGAAGAAGTGAAAATTGGCTTTCTATTATCTCATTTTTTATGATTGCAGCTACTGGGAACAAAATCTTGGACCTTCTTCTCTGAATGATAGGTTTGGGTCCCTCTGCACAGGAGCACGTTTGTGTTTGAGTTACCAGTGGGCAAAAAGAGGTCTTTGGGAACGTTTAGTTTATCGGTTCTTTAATCCTTACTTTTAACAATGGGAGTCTCCAAACTAAGTTCATTTTCTGACTGAATTCATTAGTGTAGTAAAAGGAAGATAATTTTCGCTTACAATTGAAACAGTTTTGAAGCACCCAGGGCACCCAATACAATCAGTTTGTGAAATATAAAGAAAGAAAAGCTGCTTTCTGAGGGCAGGACTAGAAATCACTTGGCAGACCTGCAGTCTTTCCTTGGCTCTGCTACTTTTCTGTACAACTGTTAGCAAGTGATTTTGCTTTTGCTCCTAATTCCCACCTACCAGGTAAAGATGAGATTGCTCCCAAGGCATGAGTGGCTTTCCTTCCCTGTAAGTCCCTCAAAAAAGGGACTGTCTTGTACTTTGCTCATGTACTGTACACAGCCAGGACTTTCAAAGAATACAAGAAACAAAAAATAACGTGTAAATGCATCATTTTCATTTTTCAAGTATGTGACAGTAGTACATAATGCTTTCAATCATCCACAAGTAGTCTTGCATCTGCTAACCTGAGAAATTTGTATTGTGGAGCATCAGGGTGATTTTGAGACATCAGTGCCATTGAGACATGGCTAGACGCTACTCCTATGCCAAAAAGACTCAGCAATTCCATCACTTTTGTTACTTGCCAGTTTGCTTTGGCCTCTAGAATATGCTGCCTATTGTTTTCTTGCTTCTGATTGCTTGTTTGCGTGGGTAGTTACTATACTTCTCCTGTCTTTGGTGACAGTTCATAGAATCATGGGATCTTTTGAGTTGGAAGGGATCCTTAAAAGTCATCTAGTCAAAATCCACTGCAGTGAACAGGGACACCTATAGCTTGATCAGGTTGCTAAGAGGATGGTCCATCCTGACCTTGAATATCTCCAAGGACAGGGCACCCACCACCTCCCTGGGCAACCTGTGCCAGTGCCTCACCACCCTTATTGTAAAAAACTTCTTCCTTATATCCAGTCTAAATCTCACCTTTTTTTTAGTTTGAACCAGTTTCCCCTTGTCCTCTCAGAACAGACCGTGCTGGAGAGTCTGCCCCTTCCTTCTTATAAACCCCTTTTAGATACTGAAAGATCGCTCTCAGGTCTCCCTGAAGCCTTCCCTTCTCCAGGCTGCACAGCCCCAGCTCTCTCAACCTGTCTTCATAGGAGAGGTGTTCCATCCCTTGGATCATTTTTGTGGCCCTCCTCTGGATGCACTCCAACAGGTCCATGTCTTTCCTGAAGAAGTATTCCAGGTGAGGCCTCTCCAGCACAGAGCAGCTGCTGGCCATGCTGGCCACCCTTGTTTGGGTGCAGCCCAGGATACAGTTGGCTTTTTCTGGGCTGCAAGGGCTCATGTCCAGCTTCCCATCCACTAGTCTTTTTACGTGGCTGTGGTCTATCCTTACATCCCCCAGCCTGTACTGACAGTGGTAGTTGCCATGACCCAGGCGCAGAACCTTACGCTTGGATTTATTGAACCTCATGAGGTTCACTTGGGCCCACTGCTCAGCTTGTCTAGGTCTCTTTGGATGGCATCCCATTCCTTGGGCATGTCAACCATACCACACAGCATGGTGTCATCTGCAAACTTGCTGAGAATGCACTCAATCCCACTGTTGATGTCATTGATGAATATCTTAAAGAGCATTGTTCAGGCAACAGCAGATAGGAATGCTGCAAATGCTCAGAGATCATAAAAAAACCTTTCTGCTGTATGCAATAATCTTGCTTAAAAACTTCTTGACTTCTTGATCGATGTTTTCCTGGTATGAGTAATGTCAAACTTAATAGCGTAGCTGCAAACTCCAATGGATTAGTGACTATTTTTTTCTGGAAGCAGATGCCAATTAGGGTGAAAGGCAGTTTTTTCTTGAGGGAAAGAAGTCAATGCTAAATACTAATGTTTGAAAGGACTTTAAACCAATTAATAGGGATACTTTCCATTTAGATATGGAGTTTTTTGGACAGGCACCACGTCTCTTGTGTTTTGTAGAGGGCCACGAGCATTTTGGCAGCAGATAAATAATATACGTTTCAGAAGCCAGTGTATGAGTGCATTGAGTCCTATAATGTTCTGATTATTTTTTTAGAGCCCCTGGCTTTTAAATAAATAAATACTTCTTTTCATACTGATAGTTAGCTTGATTAGTTTGGCTGGCACTGGGTCTTGAGCAACGTGGAAGGCTTGTTATGGAGCAACTTGAGCATTTCTTTTGCTTCTGTGCACTGTAACCTGAAGCTGTCTCCTAGAAATGATGTGTTGGAGTTGCAGATGGTTACAGACTGCCTCCAGTTAGCTTAGATGCTTTATTTCAGCTAGTCCTCTGTAACAGGAAGGCAGCTGTGGTCACCTTGTGCTTTTCCTCCTTGAGCAAAAGGGAAAAAGAAAAGTAGTTATTACCAGGATGTAACATCTCTTGTGTTACTCCCATAGTAGCTCTTCTTTGGATATATCAGAAAAACATATGAAAAGAAACCAAACAACCAAGCACCCAACCAAAACAACAGAGGCTGGATATCCCACGAGATTCGTACTCGAAATGTACTGTTGGTGATTTACTATTTTACAGAGCTTCAACAGTCCTGCTCTGATCCTTCCCAGTCAAGCAGTGAGCCCTGTAAGGAACGTTTTGGTGTGCAGGCTGCTGATTCAAATCTAGCTTGGCTCAGGAGTAACTGGAAGGTGTTTATTATGTGCTCTCAGGTCAGTCTGGCTAAAAATGAAGCATGACATCTCTTCTTATCAGTGTAATATATGGTAGGTACTTGTTGCAGAGACTTGCTGGTAAATGATTTCTTGGAGCTGGGAGATGCCCTGAGGCTGGCTCCAGCCATTCTGTGCATCACCCTTGTATTTCAGGGCCTCTGTGAGAGATGGGATGTGGATCAGCAACTGCATGTGATGCTTTTAAGAGCAGCTCTCTTTCTTCAGAGTAGTGTTTGTGACGTGCCTAGAGAAGGAAGGCCTTTGTCATGAGAAGCTTTCAGTATAGAGGTGGCTCTGAGTTGTTGCAAAAAGTGCTCAGTGTTGGCAAGTAGTGAGATGGCACTTTTCCTTTTTCTCCCTGAGAGAAGTCCTTCCCAGATGATTCACCTCTACACCACTTACAGGTTCTTGCTTTTTGATGCATATACCGAGACAGAAACTTCATACATTTGCTCTGCTTGTTCTGCAGAAGAGAGAAGCTTCACTTCTTAGAAGCTGTTTGAGGAGCTTGTAAAAACAATCTGAAATGGCAGCTGGGATGGAAAATAAGTTGTAAAGATGTGAAGCTGGTCTGAGAGAAGATTTCAATGAGGCTTTGGAACAGCAGAATAAATGGGATCCCAAAGTGCTCACGTAATTGCAGGAGATGAAGCAAAGCTCAAGTTGTCTCATCAAATGCAGCAACAATGCACATATCCACCACTTTCACTCTCCCAGATACATCCCAGCACATCTTGTGCCTCTGTATGCATTCAGGTGCTTCTGTCCTTCTTCATGTGCAAAAACAGGGGTCGTATACTTGCTTGCAATGCACAGCATGCTTCTCCCATATCAGCAGCTGATATTGATGTTGCCCTGTAGAAAAGAGAAATGGGTAAATTGATAGGTAAATTGATAGGAAGGCTACTAAACAACAACAAAAAAATGTAAATAAAAATTCAGTAAGCGAACGTGGCAGCAGCGGGAGTAAATTTATACTTTAAATGCTGATGTTTTTTCAGTCTTTGTCTGCAAAATTTGATATAATTACTCTGCATCTCTTCATGTTAGGCATCACTGATATTTCCATATTCCCCCTTTTTTCTTGAGAACATACAAATGAAATCCTTAGGTGGGGACAATACATTGCTAAGACAGTGCAGGGAAAGCTCCCATTCTCCCCAGGCTCTTTTAAATAAATGAATAATGTTTATATTTTAACTGTGGGGAAGTATTTAGAGCCTAGCAACCTGATACTGACCCAGACCTCAAATCGTGCAAAGATTAGAGAGTAGATAAGGAACTCTCCTTGCAATGGCCTCCAAAAGAATTGGCAACATAGGACGCATTTCATGTGTCAATAAAATGAAGTAGTTGGGAATTGGCAAGAATCACTGTCCTTGTACACACAAGGCAGAGGTGGTGGGATTCACTTCCTGTAGGCTTCTCCTCGGGAAGGTCTGTAAATGTTTCTGGGCTCTGCTCCCTCTGCCAGTAAGGAAAATACTTGTTGGGCATTTCTGCAAAGAAGCACAGCCAAGTGCACAAGTAGCTAATTCCTTGCTTTTTACTGTAGGAATTTGCTTATTGGTTAAACTCTGAGTTCCCTTAACCCCTTTAACTGTGTTATAAAATAAATGAACCAGTGTTGTTTTACTAACACGGTATGGTTTTGTGATTAAATCCTAACCGTTCTGAGTAATCTCTGGACCCAGAGGCCTCTCCTGTCCCAGCCCTGCTTTTACATGCACACAGTGGCATACTCCTCGTGTGAGCAGTGCCACTTGCTACTCTTGAGGGGGAAAAAAAAAACCCCAGCCTGTTAGAATGCATGAAATCCAGTTGTGCTCAGGGTGCTTATGGGGTATGGGTGATGATTTAGCTTTTCATATGATATATATATATATTTATTTATTTATTTTTCCCACGTCAGAGCAGCTGTTTCTTCCTTCCCTCCAGGGGTAGCTGCTGAGCACAGTTCCCTCAGAGCATCCCCCTGTTTCACACAGAAATGCCCCTCACCCAGAGCTATATGAAAGATTGGTCTCTGTGTTTTGATTTATCTTGATTTAGTAACTGAGAGGCTGTTGTGGAAGGATTCGGGTAAGTTTCAAAGGGCTTTTCCTGAAGGCACTGTGCCAGCTCCCATCTCTCTCTTGATGCTTTCCAGCTCAGGCTTCTTGAAAGGAGAGATATGTCCATAGGTGGGGGACCAAAGTGGAAAGATGTGATGTTAATCTGCTTTCAGTGACTTTCTCAGTCAGCCTGGCACTCAGGAGCCCATGTTTGCACAGGTCACTGTGTGTGCTTCTATCTGTGGAGCTATTTCAAGTGTTTACTTGGCTCTTCAGCCACGTCAAAATACCTTTGGGTATAAGCTTACGCTGTGCTTTCTGAGACTGCTGTACAATTAACTATTTCCCATTTTGTGACCAAAGTGGTAGCATCACAGCCTAAATAAAGGTCAGCTGGGGCACAGCTCCTCCCTTCTTTATGACATTTGATGAAGACAAGACAGCATTTCCAAAGTGGCTTCAGCAAAGGCAACAAGCTCAGCTATGTCATCCTTAGGTTTTTGTGGTCACCTGGTACTGCTTTGCCTCGGAGGCTGGGAATGGGAACTCTAGCTGGCTTTGTATATCCTTAAGGTGTCTTTTTTTTAATGATGCTTTACTATTTAGTTTGAATGGTTTCATCATCTGTCTTGTCTTTTTTTCCACAAGCAGGAGTGAGGAAATGGGCGTGATTTTTAGTCCACTAGGAAACGTGGTGTTTATTATCCCTAGGGGCCACGTTAAGCATGCGACCCGCTCCCATCCCAATAGAAGAGCCAGAATGGAGACAGACGCCTCCCCCAGTCACAGCTACCTCTGGGACCTTCAGACTACGGCGAGGCAGTCGGTTCACATGGAGAAAGGAATGCCTGGCTGTGATGGAAAGGTATGTCATTTTGGGGTTCTGGAGAGGGGCACTTAAAGCCAATGCAAGTATCCTTCTTTCTGCTATCTTTGTTTTCCTGGATGCCCTTTTAGTATCACGCGTGCCAGTAAGTGTTAACTGTAATTCCTCATGGTAGAGTAGGAGGAGCTATCTCAGCCCTCGTTTTAAAAAAACAAAAATGTGTTGTACTCCTCTGGACGCTATGGTATCTTGTAGCTGCTAAGGAGTCTTTTCCATGGCTCAGTCTGAGAGCATTGGTGTTCGTGCAGCTCGTCCTTTTCTTTTGCAGAAACCTTTCCATCCAGTCTAATCCTGCCTCTCTCTTGGTGAAGTTCTGCACACTCTTTATGCTCTACATATCTCCTTTCTGCTTTCCTGGTTTATTCTCATAACGTTTCAAGTTATTTTATATTTGATACTGGCATTTCAGCAGCACTGTAATTGTACAGGATGCAGAACTTTGCCTTAACAAGCAATATATTTCCTATCCAAAAAGGCTCTTACAACCCTTTTACATGAGCTGGGAGCAGTACAGAGCAAAGTAGATCGTTCAAATACATATGCAGAGTGGTAGGTGATCATTAGAGCTCCCTACTCTTCACTCCTGCAGAGACAAAGCACTCTCTGAGCCTGGTCTCCTTGCTGCCTATGTGCTTTTCCCTTCCCTTTCCTTACAATAATCTCTCTTTTATGGGTAACATCATGTAATAATGAAGGTCTGGTGAACTCACATAGTTTAGAGATGAACGTTTAATTCTGATAAAGGCTAAATGACTGGGAGGAGTTTTCTTCTCTCCAGGAGCATAAGGAACCTCCTCTCCATGAAAGTGCTAGATGATGTTTTTCACACACTATATTCCACCCTAGTTTGCAAATCCATTGAATCCTTGGCCATCAGATTTTTAGGATGTGCTTTTGCCATTTCCTTACTGCTGTTCCTTCCTCTTATTTGCATGAGGGTCTTTGGAACTGATTAGAAGCAGGAGGGTGTCTACATCTACCTTACCTAATACTAAAATACTGAGCTGAACGTATGTGGGTGAAGCTGCAGGCCATCACAGCAGCTTTGCAGAGCTGAGGCCAGTAACTGTTTGTTTCCATATTCTGTGCTGGCACTGTACTGCACAGCTTTGGCTGAATATCTTCCTAAAGGAAATAAGGTAAATGTTTAAAATCTGTTCTGCTTTGCTAGACCCATCTAGTGTAATGTCCTGATAGCACAGAGGTTTGCATTTACCTGGTATGTCCCCCTCTGCATAGAATGTGCAGTGTGGGAACAATGTCTGGTACTTCAAAGTGCTTGTATGACTGTCCTGATCGCTATGTGAAGGGTTACAGAAATGTTACAGCTCTGTGTACCTTTAGGACCATGCCATCCTCTTGTTGTGTGTAAAATATTTGGTTGCTTTGAGGTAGAATTAAAGCTATCTTGGCCATGGGTGTTTTCCTGCCTACTACTATTTGCTATTTGCATTATGATCATGTTTTAGGCTCCCTTACGCTAGGTGCTGTGGAATCACAGAGCAGGAGATAGTTAAGTAAGTTCTTTCCTCTTCCACATCTCTTCTAAGTCCGGTCTCTACTGTGACACTCTTGAAGTCAGATGAGCTGTAATGGTTTGGTATGTGTCTGTTAGAAAGGTTTCCTTTTGTATATTGAAGGAAGCAAGTCAGCACTGACATTGGAAATCATCAAGTACTGTATACAGATATGTAATCACCTGATCTAATTTTTTTATTACTCTCTTTCTTCTTTTAGCCACTCTTGGTTTTGTTCACTGTGTCATGTTTTGTGCTCTGTAAGATCTCTACTGCAGGAGTTTTTTTGGTTTTTGGTTAATTAAATGGAGACTTCTACCATGTTCCCTTCATTCTGGCTTTAAAAATAATGTGCAAAATCCTTGCTAGGTCACCATAAACATGGGATTTCACAACTTTATGTATGAGTACTGGAAATGAGGAAAGCGTGGCCAAGAGTTTTACCTAGAGGCAAGAATACAGTAACCTCAAGCTGTGGTAAAAGCTTTGTATGGCAATAAAGCAAAGGCAGGTTTGTAATACGGTTGTTGAACTGATGGATGCTCATCTGCCTAGTTGAGCTGTAAACATTTTTTGTGTGACAAGTTTGAAACGATGGGAGAAAAGCACTGACTTGGGAGCCCTATGAAGAGGCTGACTAACTTCACTTCCAAGTCACCAAAGTCCTCCAGGCTCTTCAGTAATATGACTCAAAGCACCAGCCAGCACGAGGGTAACCAGACTCCAGCTGTCTCACCCAAGCAGATCAGGTTTGCTTGCTGCCACAGGGTCAGGAATCATCATTTGGCCCACAAACCAGTGTTTGGCATTGAGTGTGGACTGGGGCCATTCAGCTGGTAATTTGCATTTTCCTCTAAAGGATTAAGTTTTGACTGTGAGCGAAGGCATCTTACTCGCTTTAATGGACTATAATCCTTAATTAAATGCTTGTTTCATTGTGCTGCATTTGTATGTCCTGCAGCATCTTAATGTGCTGTTGGTGCATGCAGGGATTTAGGCACCTAGTTTTGAGCTTCTTTTTTGGGTATCTCAGTAAAGTGTTTGTTCATCTGGGCTTTCTGGCTTGTCAGCAATGAGAAGTAGGGATCCAGAAGGCAATTTCATCATGCTGATGCAACTTATGAGGAGTACGTGCACCTTTAACTGCAAGAGAGGTCTCTTCTGCAACAAGACCTGCTTTGGTGATTTATTGAAATGCCTAACAATAAGAGGGCTGAATCTAGACATTAATTGGAACTCTTGTGTAGGTGATGCAAAGCTACTTTTACTTGTACACTTTTGAAATGTTGCTGTGAAGCAGCAAAACAGGCTTTGGTGAGGATCAAAGTCTTGGGCTGCTGTGTGAGTTAATTGTGGTCTGTGCTATTGACTTAGAATTGGTTGGTATGAAATGCAGTTGCTAAAAGTCAGTATATCAAAGCTGAGAGCACTTCAAGGAAAGAATCTGAATTTGATTGTAAAAATGAGAAGTGCTCCCCAGCCAAAAACGCACAGAACCAGTCCGGATTTGTCCCATGCACCGAAGTACGAGGTCTTTTTAAAATGCAAATCTACAATAATTCCAATGCGATTAATTACATCACGTTGGCAGCAATATCATAATTAAGATTACAGGCCAGCACATATATTGAAGTATCTGATGTGCATAAGTGTCTTTTTGTGGGGTGTGTGTATTAAAGAAACTAATTGGTTTACACTGGATTTCCAGAATAGTGCTTGCGGTCTCTGTAATTCAATTCTCCAGTCTTTACTGCTCTTTTGGAAATTCTCCCAGGGTAGTTTATTACTCACTGGGCTTAGATTTCGGACAATAGATCCAGAAGGTCTTGTTCTCCCTCTCTTTTTTTTTTTTTTTTTTTTCTCTCCAAATATTGCTCCGAATATTTATGTTCTGAAGGTTAAGAGGAGCAATAGTTCCAGAAAGTAAAGTTCTATATTTAACTTCAGACTAGGTGTGGTTCAGACAACTGCAGTGCAAGCTCCCTCTCACTGCTGTGCTAGTGATATCAACCTTGACCTGTTCTCTTCTTGAGCCTCCTACTCATGAAATATGCTGAGTTTTGTGAGTGGTGATGTTGTCGTGTGGCTTTACCCTCCTTTGGGAATAGAGCTAAGACTTCAGCAGTCCTTTCTGTTCAAACCTGAGGTTAAACTTGAAAGTCTGCTTCTGGTTCAGTTTCGTGTTGTTCTGTATTACATCTCATCCTAAAGATTTTCTTTTCCTCTGCTTTACCTCTTTTCAACCCCTCTCGTTAGAACTATGAAATTGAAAATCCCCTTAGGGTTTTTTTTTTCCTTCTTTTAATGAAGCTGTGTCATCTTTGTCTGTCTTTTTCCTTTAAGTTATTTGTGCTTCTCTAATCGTATGTTGCAGCTGAAGTTTATCTTTTCTTTCAGGCAAATTGTTACTAAGGAATGATCTAAGATCAGCAGCAGGATCGATGGCAATACACCCATTTTAAG
Organism: Gallus gallus; assembly: GCF_016699485.2. NCBI lineage: Eukaryota > Metazoa > Chordata > Aves > Galliformes > Phasianidae > Gallus > Gallus gallus. The sequence goes on from NC_052534.1 coordinate 105,977,654, forward strand.
GCACTTTTGTTAAGTGCCACTAAAGACCGATGGGAGGGAGGGCCTGAGTATTGTTGGGTTTTTAAAGTATATGCTTTATCCAAAAATTAAAATAACTATAAATTGTGCTCTGGACAACATGAATAATCCATTAGTTGATTCATTTCAGTTTATCTGGAACGGAGGGGCTTTTCTTTCTGCTCGAAGGTTATTTGGTTTGATTGTGTGTGTTCTTTTAATTGTAATACTTTACTTCGCTCTTGAAGCATCCTTTTGTAAGGATGTATTAAAATTAAAGGCAGTAAATGACACTGATACCTATCATCCCCATTTCATAGATGGCAAAATGGAGTCAGGTGCTTCACTTGGCTTTGTGATCCGAGGCTGCTTAATCATAAGAGAAATGAGTTTAGATTTCCTGAGATACCGAGGGTATGGTTTCGTGATATAGCTGAGCTGAATTAACAGTTTGTCACCATCTCATCCTTTAGGTGTTATCCTGTCTCATCACCCTTCTCAATTCCTCCTCCTCAGTTTCCTTGCTCCTGCCATCCTGCACTGTGCCAGATATGTTTCTTGTTGGATGGAAATACCTGCCAATCCAGCTTGGTTCAGAAAAAAAACAGTGTTTCCCCCTCCATTTTTGTGAATTAATTCAGTTTGCCGTGCAATGAGGGCATGCCAGAACTGGTTCAGGGCAAGTGACAGGTATGCATGACCGAGAGCGCCGAGAAGGGAAGGCTTAGCAAAAGAAAACTTACCAATTTTCCATGATTCTTTCTGTTTGCGTGTCAGTTTTGTGTTTTGGTTTGACTTGGGTGAGTTCCTGCTTTGGCTAAAAGCACGGTCATGCTGGCAGTTGCACTGGCGTTGTTGAAGGCGTGTCCTTTGATTTTCGCTGTCCATCCTCCTGAAGAAGCAACTTCTGCAGCAGTCCCAGCAAGCCAGCAGAGCCCTGTGCATGGTTCTGGCTCTGAGTGATATCAGGTCTGACATGCGCTATTAGAAATTCTTCCGATTGTGAAAGCACTATTACTGCAGCTCTCCTGAGTGCCGGGGCTTCCACAGCTTCCCTGGGGAAAATGAGAGCTCTATTAGCTCCTGAAATTCAGTTAGGAAATTTTCTTAGTTAATTTCATCCCATTATTCTTAGTTATGTCTTCTAGCAGAACCTTAATACCAGCCCCATAGGGGATCTAAGTTTCCTGTGTGAGGCTTTGGAGGAGATGTAAGTTTTGGATTCATTGTGTTTCTCCCTCTCCAAGCTGACAACAGAGCAGGAAGTAATGTCTTTTGGTCTCTTCCATTAGGCTTGTATATTGTTAGAAACAGAACATCAGTTTCTCATCAATGTAACAACGTCCATCATAGGCTTGGAAATTCTGCTTGCCTTCCTTGGGCTTTTCTGAGCCAGTGCTGAGAGGTGGGAAGTGCTGAGAGTTATGTGTTGCTGCATGTGTGACCCTCAGATATCATTGAACTTTGCTGTGACTCAGTGATCTCGACTGTAAAACACCTACTGCCCATTTGGGAGACTGAGCCAAACCAAAGGAGGAGGGGTGAGCAAGGAGCTCAAAGCCCACAACCTTCAGCTTACCGAGGAGGATTTGTGTTAGGTCTTAGGCAAAACTTTCTAGCTTTATGGATGGTTGAGCACTGAAGTTATCTATAAAAACTGTGGAATTTTTCTCTGGAACGTATTAGCTAAAACCTGTCAGGGTTTTTCTGATATACTTGATCTCAGTGCAGAGGGAAACACTGGATGACTCCTTCACATAACTTTCCATCTCTTTCCATTCTGTTCTAAGGTGTTTGTTAGTCAGGAAGTCGCAGTGGGAGGTTTAACTGCATTAAGTCCTCTGAGATCTAAGGAAGGAATTTATTTTCTTTAGGATCTTCATTTACTGTTCATACCTGTGAAGTGCTTTGACATCCATGAGTACAGGCACTTCTGCAAAGGCATTTGGTGAATTTCCCTTTACAACTTAGACACCGGCAGAATCATTTTGTTGTCTGAAAGTTCAAGAGGTTCAACTCAGGGTCATTGCTGTATGTCTTCATAAAATTGCAAGAGCAGCCATTTTCTGCTTGCTACACAGTCAGTATCTTTCTTATTTTGCATTAGATCAAGCTACATTCCCTCTTAGATATGCATAATATTCAAGCTTCCTATTTTAATCAGCTGTAAGCAAATCCCAGTTGTGTGGCAGATAGCACACAGCAAAATGTAGTACTAGGATATCTGTCCAAAGTGCTCACCAGGCACTGCTGTCTGGAAGGATTCAGCAGCTAATGAGTTACTTTTCTTCAGGGAGCTCAGGTGCTTTTTGTATCTTTGTTCTCTCTCTTCTTACTATTAAAAAGAGAGATCTGTGGGAGGGGCAGTTCCTTGCAGCAGACTCCAGATATTTATATTTTTTTTTATTTATTTTTTTTGCCAAGGTCAAAATAACTGAAATCAACATTTGCAAAGGGAACCTTGTCAGTCTGACCCGTAACAGCACTATCTCATGTGGCAAGCCCATATTTTAAGAATGGGGATTCTTCTCTAGTCCAGATATTGTGCCTTTCTTCACAGCCAGTAGATGCTTCAGTATTACGTCTCCTGCTCGTGAAGGTGAAAAGGAGGGTTTCATCCTAAGGTATACCGTTGTCTTCTCATCGAATCATGGCAATTCTCATACAACTGGCATCAGAGATCACTGTTTGTACCCAGATGCTTTGAGTGAGGATGTCCAGAGGTATGATCAGTACTTATCATGCAGGCTAATGTCATTTTTGCTGGCTCTGATAGCACCAATGTATCAGAGAATCTCTGAGATCTCTGTAACATATTGTTTTTGAAAGCATCAATTGGCTTCTTCTGGGACAACTTCAGAGTGTGTCTCTGTGTTCTTAACAGGTGCAGCACCCAGCTGCTTGTTTTGCACTTGCATTGATTTCATGTGGCCAGTTTGTAGAACTGTGTCAGGGCATTGCTTAGGGAGGGGTGGCGTACAGGCAACCTCAATTCAACCTGAATTCCTTCTGGGAAAACATGAGTATGTGATGGAACGTACGGTGATGTACACTGAGTGATGGGCTGCTTAATATGAGCCCAGGTCAGACTCATTAAAGAGCAGCCATGTTGTCCTTGTGCAGCTTTTCCAGCTCTATCTTTTCTCTCTGGCACAAGAGGTTCCTGTACTGCACCCAACACTGTGGAATTCTGTCTCAACTGAAGCTTAGAGGGCTCAGGAATAACACAGGTGGTGATGATGATATTGTTTGTCGTTCTCTCTTACCTTCCTCTCTGGTCAGTGGCTAATTCACATATGGCTACAACTCATATGGCTGTGGATAAAAACTCCCTTATCCCAGTTTTCTGAATATCCTGCTGTTGCAGCTATGGGCATTCTTATTATTCACATAAATATGTAATTCCTTCTAAGTCCTGCAAAGGTCTTTGGCGTACCTTGGGAGAGCTAATTATACCTAGTTTAATTTCATATGCTAAAATGTGTTTAAAAAGTTTTAGATCCCTTTTGCCCGAGTATCTGTGAAAGAATAAAAACATGGCATTTACCTTCCCATGATCATTCATCTTATACACTACTGTCGATGTACTACTTACCTCCTTCCTGAGCTAAACATTCTTTCTCTTAACTGTTCTCAAATGAAAAGTCTTTTTATTTGCCTCTAGTAATGTGTATTACCACTCTTCTGTGGACCTTTTTTGTTTCTGCTGGGCAACCTGCTCTCGGCGGCACTGCTTAAGCAGCAGGGTTAGATCAGATGACCTCCAGAGATGCCTTCCAACCTCAACAACTCTGAACTTCTGTGATTCTGCATTTTAATTTTTAGTGATCCGGGTTAGGTGAGAAGGGACTGGAGCAGCACTGATTACCATATTTCCAGAGTGATGTTACCACTGATTGGAAAATGGAAACACAACCCCTGTTTTTAAAAAGGGAAAAAAGGAAGACCCGGGGAACTACAGACCAGTCAGTCTCACCTCTCTGCCTAGCAACATCACTGAGCAGATCTTCCTGGAGACTACACTAAGACATACAATAAACAGAGAGGTGATGGGTGACAGCCAGCATGGCTTCACTAAGGGGAAATCATGTCTGAAAAATTTGGTGGTCTTCTGTAATGGGGTTATAGGTCTGGTTTCTAAAGGAAGAGCAACTGACAACATCTACCTGGGCTTGTGCAAAGCATTTGACACTGTCTTGAACAACATCCTTGTCTCTTAATTGAAGAGATGTGTGTTTGATGGATGGACCACTTGGTAGGTAAGGAACTGGTTTGACTGGTCACACTCAGAGAGTTGGGGTCAGTGTTGCAGTGTCCAAGTGAAGACCAGGGGTCAGTACTGGGACCTGTACTGTTCAACGTACATCTTTGTTGGTGACATAGATAGTGAGATTGAGTGCAGCCTCCACAAGTTTGCCAGTGACACCGTGCTGTGTGGTGCAGTTGGTGCACTGGAGGGAAAGGATCTGCCATCCAGAGGGACCTGAACAGGCTGGAGGCGTAGGCCTGCACAAACATCATGCAGTTCAACAAGGGCAAGGGCAAGGTTCTGCAGCTGGGTCAGGGCAATCCCAGGCACAAATACAGAGTGAGTGGAGAATGGATTGAGAGCAGCCCTGAGCAGGAATTGTGTGATGTGTGGAATGAGAAGCTCAGCAAGAGTTGACAGTGTGTGTTTGTGCTTCAGAAAGCCGCCCATGTCCCAGGCTGCATCTGAAGCAGCGTGACCAGCAGGTCAGGGTGGTGATTGACTCCCTCTACTCTGCCCTCGTGAGATCCAGCATGGAGTACTGCATTCAGCCTGGGGCACTCAACAGAGGAAAGACATGGATCTGTTGGAGTGGGTCCCGAGGAGGCCGCAGGGATGCTTGGAGGGCTGGAATAACTCTCCTGTGGAGGCAGCTGAGAGCTGGCGTTCAGCTTGGAGAATGTTCTGGGGAGACCTTATAGCAGCCTTCCAGTACCCAAAAAAGACCTACAGGAAAGATGGTGAAGTACTTCTTACAAGGGCATGCACTGACTAGACAAGAGATAATGGCTTTAAACTAAAAGGATAGATTAGATATAAGGAATAAATTCACTTTGAGAGTGATGAGGCCCTGGCACAGGCTGCCCAGAGAAGATGTGGATGGTTTATTCCTGGCAGTGCTCAGAGCTAGCTGGATGGGGCTTTGCGCAACCTGTGCTGCTGGGAGGTGCCTTGGCCCATAGCAGGGTTTGGGACTGGGTGGGCTTTAAGGCCTCTTTCAACCCAAACCATTGTAAGATTCTGTGATCCTAAGATTATACAGACAGAGGAATCAGATTTGTGGTGTTCCTCGATCCCAGTCTAACATCTGTTTTTGCTGATCGTTTGTGTATTGATTGCAAGTATGTTTTCTTTGAGTAGTCCACAGTGATGTGTGTTTTTCCTGAATGATTACAACTAATTTAGAACCAATTGGTGTACATGAGTAGTTTGAATTTATTCCTTTCTGTGTGCATTACTCTGATTTTTGCGAAGATATCTAATGAACTTCAGTTGTGTGGGAGTGTTTGGGTATGTCTGAATTTCACTGGAGTGATCTGCATTATTCGTATCTAAAATAAATCGTTTACTTTCCAGAACATTATTTAATGCAACTGTTAATGCCAATCTTTTTAGATCACAACTTCTTTGAGCCAAAGCTTGTGTTTTGTTCATGTGTGGAACCTGCACAGTGGGCTCTTTGCCAGTCATGTTGAGATCTCTAGGTGCCGCTTACCATGAAGTCCAGTGCTGTGGGTAATCTCTCCATGGCTTTCTTCTATACCAGCATTATACTCACTGGAATTCTTGGCGTTCTTCTTCCTATGATTATTCTGTTCTAAGTACAGAGGATCACATAGTAAGAAAAAGCTTATATTAATTAACTACACCGCTGTATTTTGCTCATTAATTTCAGTAGGCAGAGAAAGTCATGACATACTTGTTACAGAAGCTGTGTGAACTGGACCATGGTATATTCAGCTTACATTTTATATAGCTATTTTGTAATGACTACTCACTGTAGGCTTTGTAGAACAGCCTGATCCTATTGGAACCCATGTGAAGGTGATATGTCTTTGGATGTGCTCAGATACAAGGATGTTAACAGTTATGTTCCATCGTCTCTGTACTGAAAGAGCTTCGCAGAGTCATAGAATGGCCTGGGTTGAGAAGGACCACAATGACCATCTGGTTTCAATCCCCTGCTATGTGCAGGGTCACCAACCAGCAGACCAGGCTGCCCAGAGCCACATCCAGCCTGGCCTTGAATGCCTCCAGGGATGGGGCATCCACAGCCTCCTTGGGCAACCTGTTCAGTGCGTCACCACCCTCTGGGTGAAAAACTTCCTCCTAATATCCAACCTAAACCTGCCCTGCCTCAGTTTAAAACCATTCCCTCTTGTCCTATCAAATGAGCCGTTGCTGGGGAGTATACTCAGCTCTTTGGCACCAAACTTCTGGGGAGTTCAGCAGATAGTGCCCAGAGAGATGTTTGCTATTGCATTAACAGACACAAGTGATCATAAAGCTGTGATCATCGTCTTTGGCTTTTTTTTTCAGCTTACTTAAATTCCTGAGAATGAACTAGGCAAACCCTGACCTGCTGAGCAGGGTCGTTCCAGGTCCAAGCTCACCTGAAAGAGATAGCCATCACTCAGTGAGATTTACCTGACCTGTATGTAATGTTATCCATGGAGTAAACCCACTTAAGTGAATTACAGAATTAACATCTTGAGTGCTCTGGAAAGAACGGGGAAGGAATTAGCACTCAGGTTGGCACCTTGTCACTTCTTACTGTGATGCAGCCAGCTTTGAGCACGGGGTGTGCATGAGCACTGCCCAGCTCAGCACACTGTTGGATGTGCGCATTTATGGTTTCGAGAAGTATGCAGTGTTTGCGCTGATTCTCCCTGCAGCAAGTCTCTGAACAAGGTCCAAACCTACCTCAGTGAAAGGAAATTCTGTGCAATCTAGTAACAGATGTGAGGTCTTTGTACAAGTAATAAACAGAGCAATTACAAGGAGAAATGAGGGAGCAAAATTCCTAAGTAAAACTCTTAAAATATGTTACATCGCGTATTTATGGGATCTTGGTTAGCCTGTGGAGTGTTTTAAACAGACTAAAAAGAATGCTTTATCAGAGAACCATATGGGCTTTAACCACAAAATACACTACCACATCCGAGGTTCTTTCTTATCCTTTCATTTTTGTAGACCAGGATTGCACAATTGACCTTTTTTGTTTGATTTTCCTTTGGAGCATGTGTAAGTTTTAATCTGTCTTGAATTCTGTGCTGTTTGTAAGGAACTTGGTCAACAAAATAGAAGGCGTGGAACTATTCCAAAGGGCTTTTTTTGATATAATTTCCTCATAAACAAAAAAGAATGAGAAAATAGGATACATAAGTACAAAACGTACAGAAAAGGTCATTCGATTTGTTGCTTATTATCGACGTAAGCCAGCGCTCTTTCAGTTTCTGAATGCTCCTTGATGTTCTCTTAATCCCAGGAGCATTGGACTGGGACTTCTTGTTTCATGCCCAGCTTCTTGTTTCAGTCAACCTTTATTATATCCTCTTAAGAAACTGATTAAATTCTCTATGCTGCAGGCAGACATAGCCGAGGGCACAAAAGCCTACTGGGAGACTTCTACCCAGCAGGCTCTTATTGCTCCAGCAGGTAGAAGTCTGTGTTCCTGAGATTGTTTGTGATCAGCCTGTACCTGTCCTTCCTCAAGCAGTATCATTGTTTAACTGAATAGATGCTGTGCTCCATCTCTTTTCTCCACTGTTGACCACCTTCATGTATTTATGGTAAACCATAACCTCATCTCAGCTTTGAGGTTTGTTCAGGTAAAACAATCTGTTCCTCTTGCAAGATAAGCTTTCCATTTCTCTGTTACCCTGAGTGCTCTCGTAGCTGTTCAGTTTTAAATTCTAGGAAGACCAAGGCTGTGCATCATTCAGGTGTGATCTTGTTCAGCTATTTTAGTAGTGTGGCTTAACAGCCAGTGATCTTTCTATTACAGATGATGATACTTTTGTGTGTAGAAGCTGCTGTTGTTCCCAAAGGGTATGACCTTGCATACTGCACTCTTACATTTCTATTTCTTGCGCTTAGGTTTGTCTGTTACTTTTTATGATACCCCAGTTCCCTGCATTGGCATGGCTTCTGACTTTCCCATCAGCAGATTTCATTACCTTCTTGAGGCTTTGTGTTAAGATCATTAAGTGTTTTCATTCTTAAGGTACTCCAAAGATTGTACCCGAGGTCAATGATGGTCTCCTTCCAGGCCATTATTTTCAATCTTCAGCCCAGTTTTTAGGGTCATAATTAGGGTCAAAACTGTCTCGTACTAATCTGTGTCCTTTCTAAAGTTATTAATATTTTCCCGTTTGTCTCTATACCGAATGGTTTACTGAAGTCCACAAGTGCTAAGATTTTCTTTGGCATGGGGAGAGAGTCAAGAACTTTTCAATTGCTTTTAGAGTATTACTACCAGTAATGTTTTAGTCATACCTCCTCAGAGAAGAAGATGAGACTGTCCCCAAGGAGCATGGCTTTCCTGAACTGAAGTAGCAGTGGTATTTAAGAGGAAGCATATGGCAAAAATCACAGCTCGTGATATGGAGCACAAGTATAGGAGTCAGGAGCTGTGGCTTCATTTCACTTCCTTGTAGCTGATTTTTTTTGTTGGTTTTTTTTTGTCTGTATCTCTAACATTGCTGTTCAGGCCTTAAATTGTTACGTTAATATCTGATAATCAAATAAATTCTTTTTTCTGCCTTGTGTCTGTGTAATACTTAATGCAGTAGGAGTTTTGGTCCAGATCTTAAAGGCACTGGCCATTAGAAAAAAAATACATGTTGTGAACCCACAATCAGAAGCTTTGATCCTGAGCCTCTTGACTTAATGCACTGGATACCTTGCAAGAATTGACCTCACCTCGTCTTCTGGATTCTGTAGGAGCCTTTAACTAATTTAATCAATTCTTATTTCCTGAAAATGCAGTAGCAGTGATGGCTGTCTGTGCCCTCCTAAGCTGAGTCAGGTCCAGTACTGGAAACTGTGAATAAAAACTTGTGGATCATTGCGGGAGGGGGAAGCTAGTGATTTAATAGTGTGCAGGAAGTTGTCAGCTCATCTTGAACTTTATCACAAGTGCCGTGGTTAGCATTTTTCTCTCCTACAGGACAAAGTGAGACTTAAAAGCTTCATAGCCACAAGGACTATAACATTCTGAAAAACATAACCTTTGGGGGATTTAACTAGGAAAAGCTTGGGGGACCTTGCTGCTTATACTTGGCATTCTGTACATATATATTATATATGTACATATATACATTTATTTTTGTGACCCTGTGCTGAACTTACTAGTCAAGCAGAATTTGGAGATAAGAAAGGGCTATAGTTGTAGAAATACTTTAGGTGAGCAGCAAACTCAGATTCTAACTCTGAGTTCAGCATTTTATGGAAGAGAATAAAGCAAAGTTTGGGGTTGAGTAATGTGCAGTTCAATTAATACGCTTTTCTGCTTGTTTGTGTTGCCAAATAAAACCTTGGAGTCCTCTGTTGTTTTGCAAATAGTGTCTCTAATAACCCCAGTGTTGATTATGGTACATCCCTCCACAGAGTTGGGTTTACTGAGCAGCACTTATTGAAGAGCTGGGGGTGATTTCTGCAGAGCCTCATCACTCCTTGGTGATGTTACATCCATGAACTGACTTAGCTTACTTTGGCAGAGCTGGCTGATCCAGTGGGTGCAACTTCATAACTCTCCCCCTGTACGAAGTTTAGAACTGTCGATGAGATGTTTTCTTTGCATGTGTCTTCACAAAGGTCTTGTTTATCACAGGGTTAAGCCCAAAGGATTAAACACACATGAATATCCTTGTAGTGTATAGGTCTCCATTTAAAGGTTGCAAGTAAATGAAGCAGAGCAAGGCTCACGCTATTATTCATGCTTAGGTATCTGGTTAGGAAGAGCTTTGAAGGTACTATATGCTCATACCAACTGGCTGTTGAAATATTACAGAATAATTCTCACTCTATTGTGTCTTGATGCATTAGTGCCTGCCTTTTAAAACAGATTTCCACCATTTTTGTTTTGTGAACAATTCAGCTACGTTAGTTTTAGGAGTTCTGGGTCACCATTAAGCTTAGGGATAGTTGTACAATTCCAGCCATTGTGTGCTGTCAGTGTCTTCAAGGTGCCTTAAACAGAAGCTACCTGTGTGTTTCAAACTGCTAAAAATTTCAAATCTTTCTACTCGTAAGACAGCTGTTTTGTAATTTCAGATATATTCTTATCACCAAATCCAATTACAAGGAAGAGTAAATCGCTACCTCCGATGTCTTAACTATTCTTATTTTAATTGTTAATTATCTCAACAGTAGGGTGCTATAGATTAGGAGGCATAGATTATCTTCTGCAAGTATGAGGCTTTAGGAGCTATTATCAATTAATTCTGTTTTTAAAGAATTTTTAGGATAATTTTAATAGCTTGATAGGATTGTATTGGTGCTTGAAACTGCTGTCAAAATATCAAGAAAATGACTTTTAAAAAATTAGGAACTTCTTGATGTTGTAGTAGCTTTGAAGGTCATCCTGTCCTACACACTCCAGTGCAAGGTGTATTTGTGATGTTTTAATCTCTACTGCACAGTAGACTCCTGCTAAGAAACATCAGTAAAATGATTCCTTGTCTTTAGCCACTGATTTGTACAAATAAGAGAAAGAGCCATACCTTGTGTTTGAGTTTTTTAACATAAACTGCACAACCGTATCAGTATATACACAAACAGGTAGTGACAAGCAAAATAATAATTAGAATTTACATGTCTGGTGCTGTGAGTAACCAAATCCTGTTGAGATCTTTCCTCCTGATTTGCACCTTCTATGAGAAGAAGTATAAGAATAAAACCTCTCTTACAGACGGTGACTTAAACTCATCTCTCCTTAGAGGGAAGCCTTGGGATTATCTTTTGCTTGGCTAGAAAGCCCAGTTGAGAAGGAGTGCTTAGACTCGAGTTTTGTACTTGCTTGGATCCCAAGAGCAGTTGTTCTTGTCCTTGGCTGATCTCAAGTACAGAAGTTGCTCACCAGATGTTTCTTGTAGCATCTGAACTGTTAGGTACATTCTGTGTTTCTTGAGGAAGGAGAAGTTAGTGACTTTATTGCATTCTTCTCTCCACCAGAGAGGGCATTTATCTTGAGAAACAAAATCTTCGAGCTTCTTTTTTTGCTATCTGTATTGTGGGGTTCACTGTTTGGTTGACACACATGCATATTGTAGGATCTGTAGAAATAGCAGTAGATAAAATGGATAGTGTTGTCTGTTGACCCTACTAAAAAGGCTTTAGTGATATTCTTGGCCAGTATTTAGTGGGAAATGAACTAATAATTACAATTTCCAATGAGATTATGCTTTGAATGTCACTTCTTTGACAGTCTGCTTCATGCCACGCAGAGATAAGATCTCAGGCACAGATGACAGACTAACTTCAGGAATATTTCCATTGATTTGACAGCCTGAATGATAGTTCTGTTAAAAGCCACAAAGTCTGAAACAGTGACCTCTTGCCACTGGGTGATACCGTGTTGATAAATATACTAATGAGAGATAAGGCAGGTAACTATATTCGAGTGTTTTATGTAACCTGTCAGTGGGAAGCAGAGGAACTGTTTGAAGGGAAACTAGATAGGGAGCTGAAATTACAGGCAGTCTTATCAGAGGCAAAAGAGCAGCTTGCACTCTCGTGTATTTTGAGACATCAGAGTGTTTGGCAGCCAGCTCAGTCCCTGGTGGCAGGAAGATCTTCTGTTCATCAACAGGGGTCAGATGGGAGCTGTGGAAAATGGTTAGTTCTATTTTTTCCTGTACATCCCTTGGCCAGTCCACAACCTCAGCACTCAGGCTTTGCTTTTAGCATCAGCTTAAGAGGATATGTGTGAGCTGCCACTGATGGAACTGCTTCCAGCTGTATGTTTCTGCCATCTCCTCCCTGCGTCCTTTGGCTGTGCAAACACTGCTCCTGGCATAGGTGGAAAGCCAGACCAGTCAGGCAGAAAGCGTTCCTGCAAAAAGGGAGTGAAGGAGAGGGTAAGACCCATCCCTTTCAGTCTGCACTTAAGCAGGACTGCAGCCTGAGTCTGGGGAAAATGGTCTTCAGTGGAAGAGTCAGAGCCCCAGCAGGAGTGCTGGGATGCTTTGCTCTCAAGCTGCTTCCTGATTAATAGAAGTGGGAACCCAGAGATGCAAACACAAAGTTAAGTGAGGGAGTGAACTTGCAGGCTGCCAGCTGCTTTTCAATAAATATCTGTCTGCGTGTTCTTGCCTCCTGCTAATTGCAAGGTAAATTATCCTTCTTTCAGTAAGACTGCTCTCATGTATACGTGCATACCTGAATTACTTCACCTTAAGGATGGTTAATTCTCCAGCAGCTGACCCACAGTTAATTGTTACCCTGCAACATATTTGAGCATCGCTTTAACCATTATGTCATGCTGGAAACTCAGCCCTTCCCCAGCTTTGGGCTCTTTAAGCAGTGCTGGATTTTATCTCCTTAAGTCTAACATCCAGCCCTATGAAAATGCCCCAAATGTGGCCATCCTGCTGCTCTGTGACTTGGATTGTTTCAAACAGTTCCCTGGCAGATGCAGAGCTGATACAGAGCAGCGAAACTTCCACTGCGGATTATCAGGAGCACTACTGAGGCATTGCTTAATGCATCTGATATCTAAGCCTGGATAACAAGAGCCATACAGCTGAGAAAAAAGATTGGCAACTATTGCAGGAATTTGGATAGGGGCACCTTGGTAAAGAGGGGAGGAATTGCATTAACTTCCATTACAGAACCCAGGGCTGAGATAGATTCTCTCTCTGTCATTGTCCTAAGCACATTATCCCTGAAAGAAAGAAGGTTTCTCTGAATCTGCAATTTTTCTAGGCTTCAGTGTTATTGAAATGAAACTGCTTCAAGGATATCTACATTCTTTACCATCATGTGGATTCTCATCTCATGTAAATTATTTGGCCACTTTTCATTTTAATCCCCCACTGTCATTTTCTACAAAAGAGATCATTTGGTTTCTTCATTGAAGGTATTCAGCTGACAGCTGCCCTTTGTCTAGAAAGCAGTGTGCCTTTGCAGGATTTACTTCTGCCTGTTATTTTTCTTTTTTTCTTTGAAGTTCACACTGCTTCTTATTTTTCATCTGTAGTTTTCATGGACTTTTAGAACGGGAAGAGAAATTCAGACATCCTGAGTTCTTTCCCTATCCCTTAGCAGGGATATACCTGGATATATGAGGGTGGACAGTGATAGGACAAGGAGGAATAGTCTTAAACTGAGACAGGGGAGGTTTAGGTTGGATATGAGGAGGAAGTTTTTCACACAGAGGGTGGTGACGCACTGAACAGGTTGCCCAAGGAGGCTGTGGATGCCCCATCCCTGGAGGCATTCAAGGCCAGGCTGGATGTGGCTCTGGGCAGCCTGGTCTGCTGGTTGGTGACCCTGCACAGAGCAGGGGGTTGAAACCAGATGAGCATTGTAGTCCTTTTCAACCCAGGCCACTCTATGATTCTATGATCATTCTATGATACCGGACTGAAAAGAAACAGAACCGTAGAGATTTTTTTTTTTCATGAGAAACAGAGAAGAAGGTGCAATTTTGGGAAGCATGAGCTGGACAAGTTCATAGACAGCTTGAGTGCATGAGGGAAGGAGGAGGTGTGTCACAAAAGTGGAAGAGGAATAAGCCTGCAGGTGGAAGGAAAGAAAGGTAGTTCTTTTCCAGCTCCCTTCTGGTACCCACTTAGCTTTCTGGTCTTCATGAAATTGTCTTGATTAGCTGCCCAAAAACTTCTCGATTTTTTTGTATTTATTCCATAAGCCATTTTATTAGGATGAATATCGTTTCAGACTTACAAGTGGGGATCAGCTTTGTTGGAGAAGCTTTCAGATATTTTCACTGCAAGATTTTTAAAGAAAGTGATTTCACAATGTTGGAAAAATATGTTTTGATCCAATAAGGTAAAAACACTTTTAGTTTATTCAATCTTAAAATGTGTGTAGGTATGCGTTACTGTTTCAGTGGAGAATTCTTCTAAATCACAAAAATGAGTGGAATGCACAAAGAAAACTGCTGTAAGAGGTGTTTCATTCATCCATTTCTGAGCACATTGTAGCCCTGACATAAGTTTTGGATGTGACCTTTTTATTATTTGTGCCAACAAAAGCATATGGCACTGAGTGGCTTGCTAATAGCTTAGTGTTTATCTCCCTGCCAAGAGGAGGGGCACCAGTGGCCCTTGCATTGTCTTGTCTTAATTAGTCAGTGTCTGTTTCTTGTATCAAAATAAGGATGGGCAGTTCAAATATATACCATTTATTGAATTTTACGTCTTTTGTCATTTCTTCAATAAAGTTAGGCATTGTGTAGCAACATTGTGACCACAGACTAGCTATAAATCAAAAATCATAGAATCCTGGGATTTGGAAAGGATCTCTGAAGGCCATCCAGTCCATCTCCCCTGCAATGAACAGGGATACCACAGCTAGATCAGGCTGCCCAGGGCCTGGTCCAGCCTGGCCTTCAAAGTCTCCAGGGATGGGGCATCAACTGCATCTCTGGGCAACCTGTTCCCGTTCCTCACCACCCTCACTCTAAAAGACTTTTTGCTTATTTCCAACCTAAATCTACCCTCTCTAAGCTTGAAACCATTTCCTTTTTTTCTATCAATGCAGACCCTGCTAACGAGTCTGTCCCCTTCTTTCCTGTCACTCCCCTTTAGATACTGAAAGGCCGCTCTCTGGTTTCTCCCTGGCCTTCCCTTCTCCAGGCTGCACAGCCCCAGCTCTCTCTGCTCTCTCCATTCCTTAGATCATTTCTGTGGCTGTCCTCTGGATGCACTCCAACAGGTCCATGTCTCTCCTGTATTGAGGACTCCACATCTGGATGCAGCACTCCAGGTGAGGCCTCACCAGTGCAGAGCAGAGGGACAGGATCACCTCCTTTGCGCTGCTGGCCATGCTGCTTTTGTTGTAGCCCAGGATTTGGTAGGTTTTCTGGGCTGTGAGGGCACATTGCTGGCTTATGTCCAGCTTCCCATCCACCAGTACCCACAGGTCTTTTTCGGCAGGGCTGCGCTCAATCCTTTCATCCCCCGGTGTTGTATATTGTATTGGTAGTGAGGGTTGCATTGACCCAGGTACAGACCTTGCATTTGGATTTGTTGAGCCTCGTGAGGTTCGCCTGGGCCCACTGCTCAGCCTATGTAGGTCCCACCGGATGGCATCCCATCCCACTGATGTGTTGACTGCACCCCACAGCTTGGTGTCATCAGCAAACTTGCTGAGGGTGCACTTGACACCACTGTCAGTGCCATTGATGAAGGTATTAAGGAGCATCAGCCCCAGCACCGACCCCTGGGGGACACCACTCATTACCAATCTCCATCCAGACATGGAGCCATTGACCACCACTCTCTGGACTCTCTGTGATGTTACCTTTTTTCCACTCACCAGGGACTTCACCTGATTTCCACGACTTTTCAAATATCACAGAAAGTGGCTTGACAACTACATCAGCTAATTCCCTCAGGACTTTTTGATGCGTCTCATTGGGACCCATAGACTTGTGGATGTTCAGGTTCCTTCACTTACAGTGGGAGGGTCGTTGCTTCCCCGATCCCCTCCTACCAAACCAAACATTTGAGGGCTGTGTGATGAGCAGTTATCTGAGAAAACCGAGGCAAAAAAGTTAAGTACCTCAGCCTTCTCTTTGTCTGTTGTTACCGGCTTGTCTGTGTCACTCACTATGGTGGGTACACCCTCCTGGATTTCCCTTTCCTGGTTGAGGTACCTTTAGTAGCCTTTCTTGTTCTTCTTGGCTTCTCTTTACAAGTTCAGCTCAAGCTGGGCTGTGGCTTTCCTGACCCCATCTCTACACAGCCTGGCAGCTTCTTTATACTCTTTCCACAATACCTGTCCCTGTTTCCACTGCCTGTGTATTTTCTTCTTGCACTTCAGTTTGACCAGCAGGTTCTGGTTCAGCCACGCTGATCTCTTGCTTTCCTTTCCTGGCTTGCTACACCTGGGGATGGAGAGTTCTTGCACACTGAGGAAAGCTTCCTTAAAGATCTACTTGCTCTGCTCTGCACCCTTACCCATGAGGATAGTTTCCCAGGGTGTTTTGCTAACTAACTCCCTGAAGAGCTGGAAATTAGCTTTCCTAAAATTTAGCATCCTAATTTTACTCTTTACCTGTCTCATATCCTGGGGCATGAACTCAACCATAGCATGGTCACTACAGCCCAGACATCCTCCTATACTGCTGTCACCGATCAGTTCATTTACGTTGGTGAATATTGCATTCCACTTGGTGGGACCTTCAATTACTTGACTCAGGAAGTTATCCTCAATGCATGCCAGGAGCCTCCTGGGTTGACTACAGCTCACTGTGCTGTTTTTCCAGCAGATGTCTGGGTGGTTGAAGTCCCCTGGCAGGATGAGCACTGGCAATCACGATGCTTCCCTTAGCTGGAGGTAGAAGGCCTCATCAACAGGCTCTGCTTGATCGAGCGGCCTGTAGTTGACAGTGATCACAAGGCTCTCCTTGCTGCCTCTGTCTCTAGCTGTTACCCATAGGCTTTTGACTTGCTCACCATTGATCTTTAGGGACAACTCCTCACATTCTATTTCTTTCCTGATGTAGATAGCAACACCCCCTCTCCTTCTTCCTCGTCTGTCCCTTCTGAACATCTTGTAGCTGTTCAATAGCCACATTCCAGTCATGGGAATCATCGCACCTGGTTTCAGTGGCGGCAACTTTATAGTGGCTTTCTAGTAGCACTGTAGGTTCCAGCTCCTCCTGTTTGTTTCCAAAGCTGCGTGCATTGATGTAGCAGCTGGTCTTGTCACCTCCTTAAAGGATAACTCCTTAATTCCATTTAAGTATTTCTCTTGATTTTTCCTTATTGCTGTCTCCTATTGCCCCAGCAGCCACTGCCTCATCATCATAGGATTTTGTATGTGCTGCAGTGCTGCCAGCACCTCTCAAGGCAGCACGTTCTTCAAGGCCTTTGCTAGCACCCTGTCCCTCTAGCTATGCCATCCCACACCACATCATGGGAATGTTCACTGTCCCACTCATCCCTTTTCAGACCTTAAAGCCCTTCCATTCAGCCCCTCTAGCTTTTCCCCAGGGACCCTTCTCCCCCCTTGAGAAAGGTGAACTCCATCTGGTGCCCACAAACCTGGCCATTTGATTGTCTAAAAAAACCACTGAAGTTCTGGTGATGGCACTGGCCACAAAGCCAGGTATTTAAAGATAAGATCCTTTGATCTGTTTAGCTAGATCCGTGGTGGTGCATGATGCCAGAGCTTTACCTGCTTTGACTACATCATCATATAGATTCATCAGTTTTTCAAATTTGATGATGTTTCTTCCATGGAGAAGAGTTTGTTTTGGAGTTTGTTTTTGAGTTCTGACAAGTATCTAGAAACAAAGGAAGTAATGTTCAGCAAAGGGAGTCTATGAAATAGCTGTTAGGAGTAGCAAAATTTGCTGAGTTAATATTTGTATGCATAATGTTGATTTGTCTTCCTGACTAGGATTCCAGTGCACATGATATAGTCACATAAATAATAGTCTTGACTTTCCTTTATCAGATAGCACTTGAAAGAGGAGATAGTTCTTGGCTCTGGGCAGAGAGATCTTTGTTTTGTAGGTGGGTTTGGTGAGACGCAGCCCTGAGTCAATTAGGCTAACTACTAGAAAAAACATTTTCCACTCTGCTTTCCAACTTTCCCTTCTCTAAAATGTTTTGTGCAGCACACCACACCTTTGAAGAAGAATTTGTGAGTTTACATAGGTACATATATCACTTTAAAGGATACAGGGACAGAAGGGATGATGTATCTGCAAGATAAAAGAATATACTTCTAAAAATGCCATGCAAAGTCTTTGGTCCAGGGTGCTGGCAGTGCCAGAGCTGGAAGTGCTCTGTGCTCCATGCTTGCAGTAAAGGGTAACCAGGTGTCCTCTTCTTCAGATCTAATGGCAAAATGTCACCTGGTTTTTGAGTGGGGTTCAGGTCAGTCTCAGGACCTGCTTCATAGAAGCAACTCTGAAAGTTCTGGGGAAGAAGTGGTAGTTCATATATAAATATGATTACCTCCAATGTCCAAATCAGCATTATAGACAGATTCTCTTAGTGAAGATGGAGTTGTTTCTGTGGCTTTCTTTGCTTTCTAAGCTACCAAATCAAGTGGCAGTACATTAATAGTGCAACTAGCTGTGCTGATGTAATTTATTTTAGTCAATGAACATCAGCGTATAAGTAAGACTGCATTTGTGGGTGTAGCTGTGACTGCAAATAGGACTGAGAGCAATGGGATGTAGTAATAGTGCATGGAATTCAAACTGAGTGTCCAAAATTTGTATTTGCAGTGGATTGATTTAAGCTGGGAATAAAAGAGTGAGATCTGTGTTAGCACCACTGGTTCGAAAAAAGACTGGGAGGAAAAATTGCTATATGGAACAGAATGCACGTTTCCATTGAGAGCAACTGTGCTGGGGCCAATCCACCAAAGCAGAAATACAGCCATGGAAAATCATAAGTGCCTTCTAAGGCCTAGCTCTCCTACTAGTAAATGGTCTACAATTAAAGGAAAATGTATTCTCTTCAAATATAGAGCAGCTGTCCAACATCTGAACCTGCTGCTGATCAAAGCTGATCAAAGAATCCTTAAGATTCTACATTATGGACAATCTACAGAAAAACATAGTAGTCCCTGCTTATGGCTTGCTTATCAGAGTCCATTGAAGTAAACAGGACTCCTTTTGTTGTTTTTAATGCAGATGTGATAAGATCTGTAGAATGTAAATCAGTTCATTAAAATTTTTAAAGCGCTTAGACGAAGTAAAAGAAAAAGAAAAGTTTAACTTTTATAGGATGTTTACTGCATATAAACTACAATAAAAGCATAATTATTTAGAAAAATATTGTTAAAATATGCTGTACTCGGAGTACGTTGTCTTGGGCTAGATTTAAACTGTTTTAATTGTGATTTTAAAAACAGAGTCTGACTCTATAGACATCTTACTCCTTTATTGTGTAGTTCTGTCTGCACAATAGGAATAGTCTATCTAAACCCACAGTGTTTGTGTGCAATATATGTATGTGTGTACATAATAACCCAACAATCAAAATAAATATTGAACATCTCTTGTAGGACATTGCCTCAGGGGCACGCAGGGGAAGAAGTAGCTGGTAATTAAAGAAGCAGAGTCATGGCCTATGATGTCTTATTAAGAATGTGTTTCACTTGACAGCAATAACTCTGATATTCATAACGTTGCCTGTTTTGCTGCATCTCCCACTGTGATATTCTGAATGCCAAGGTGACGCTGCAGATGCTGAGATAACGTTTAGTTATCGGAGGCATTTGGGAACTTTCCAAAGAGTAACTGTATATGAGTGCATGCTGTTGTTATTTTATATATATACAGGTTGACAGAAAATGTACTGTGTCTGTATCACTTCTGTAGGAGTGTGCGTAAGCAGGCAGCTGACACCTTCTAGTGAAGCTGTGTTGGAATGTTTCTGAAAAAAACTTTCTTGTTCTCCCGTTCTTGCAGTTACTTCAATGAGAATCAATATCCTGACGAGGCAAAGAGAGAAGAAATTGCCAACGCCTGTAATGCAGTTATACAAAAGCCAGGTGAGGAGCTGATCGCGATGTCCTTTCCAAAGGCAATTACAATTAGATTTCAGCATCTCCTGCTAAATTCAGTAAATGTAATTTTATGGCTATTGCTAATAATTCAGCACTCTCACCTAGTTGTAGGTTTCTTCTCAAGCATTCTTTGCCTTGCGTTCTTCAGAGCTGCCAATACTTGGGTGAGCATGAAAGTCAGTGCAGTTTTCAGACCAAAATACCTATATCTGAAACTTAAGTTTCCCCCAGTTGAAATATGAAATACAAGGTGTGTATTTCATTTATACAGCTTTGTAAATGACATTGCTAAGAAAATAAACATGCTCTGAAAGGCTTTCATTCTTTAAGGTCAGGTCACTTATTTCAAAGCATTTTTGTAAGCACTTAGGAACGATCTGGAAATTTCATTACGTTCCATGAAAGGGGATTTTACTTGGTTCTGTTTCTCAGGTGGGAAATCTCAGGTTTACAAACTGAAGCTTGATGGAGATCACGTGGTCCTCAGAAGAGTTAAAAAATGAAACCACAGCTTTCCCACCTTTCAGGGTTTTTTCTGGAACTTCTAGACAGGAGTCTTGCCTTAGAGTCTGAGTGCTAATGGGAGAACTTGTATTTGAATCAACAAGTTGCATTTTCCCTTTTCACAGAGAAATTTTACTTGGTAGAGGAGCATGAATACTCGGTTTAGTATTAGTAAGCCCAGATTAGTGGACACACGTGCTGTTGCCTTGTTTTATGAGCCAAACATTTCCAGAACTTGTACTGTGGGTGTGTTTATATTTTATCTAACCAGAATAAAAATTATGCAGAGGAAAATGAGTGCATGACTTCTGAACAGAATAGCACAGGAACAGAGAGTAACTAAGTTTGAAAGTGACCATTTGATCAAAAAGGAGCATCTTAGAATAAGGTGTTCAGGGGCCTTTGCCTTGTTCAGTCTTGAATAGCTCCAAAACCAGAGGTTTTCCCACCTCCCTGGGCCCTTGTTCCAGTGTTGATTGCTCTTGTGGCAAAATACATTGTCCTATAAGCTAGTCAGAATTTCCCTTGCTGCAACTGTTGTGTTGCCTCTTGCCTTTTCATGGTGGAAGCAGAAGGATCTAGTGGGTAGAGTGCTGAAGAGGTTAGGATTTTAGGGCTGGCAGTGCCACTGGATGGTTCAGCAACTTTGGACAAGGTACTTTTCTAATCCTGAGACACAGTGTATAATACTGTGAATTATACTGATACAGAGCTTTCGGAAGCAGCATAGATATCTATTTCCAGAATATTCTTTCGTTCACTCATTCCACTTCTCTTACTTAAGTTTGCAGATGCTGATTGCTGTAATTATGCAAGTGTATGAAATACTGAATAAATAAACTTTGAGGAAGTAAGAAGCACACAGTGAGGGTCTCATCCCTGTGTAGGCTGCAGGGAACTGGAGATGCAGCTATATCAGCCACCTCAGATAGTCTTATAGCCAGCAGAAGAGGTTTCCTCCATGTCCCTGCAATGCTGATTCCCCAGTCTTCCCTTTTTAGGTCAATCATCAGGCAAAGGAGTTCTTTGCTGTAGCTGGGTGGTTGTTATTAGGGTTATTTGTTTTGCTGGTTTAAGTGTAACTCTCTGGTGGTCTGGTTTCCAACATTCCCTGCCCCATCTCTCAAATGATAGCAAGTGTCCTGGCAGGATGAGTGCTGTGGGAGCGTGATAGCAGCTATTGGTGGAGAAGAAGGAAAGCAGATTGAGGAGGGACAAAATTCCTTCATTTGTTTTGCTGCTACCAAAGAAAACATGTCATTGAACTGCACCCTTGCGGCACGTAGTGAGAGAGCTAGCCCAAGGGTATGGGATTTATGGCAGGGCTGTGAATTGAATTGAGTTTTTGAATCTCAGTTTTGTGCTTGAACTAGAAAAGGAGCCCTCTATTCTCCCACAGCTCTGGATTTGGTTGACTGAAGCTGCAAAGAAATTCTTGATTTAAAAAACAGAAGAAAGGCTACTTTGTTTTTAGAGAGATATTTGGCATTAATTGCCATAGCATCTGGGCACAGTACTCTGGTTCACATAAAATTTGCTTCGTTCTCAGTTCTAACAACTTTTCAGTGCTGTTTATATTTCAGGAGTTTATCACTTGTACAAGGCTAGTCAGCCTATCTTTTTTTCCCTCCCCATTATTTTCATAGGAAAAAAGTTATCAGATCTGGAGCGAGTTACCTCCCTTAAAGTGTACAACTGGTTTGCCAACAGAAGAAAGGAAATCAAGAGACGAGCCAATATCGGTAATGTATCAGAGAGCCTGCTTTCAAGGTTCAGTACATTGACTTGCTCAGGAGAGATAAAAATTACACGGGATTGCATTACTGAAAATACGGGAGGTTCTGATAATCTTAATAGAATTGTGGGGCAATTTTTTAAAAAAGAAGACTTGCTATTCCGGATTTTTTCTCAAATACAGGCAGGAATTTAGTTTATGGAATTCCATCAGCGATGCAGGAAAAATGAGGCAGTTACAAAGTTTTACTGGAAGATGAGTTGTAAAAACCCAAACAAGAACTCAGTTTGTGGAGGGAAAATCACATTCCCTACACTCAGGCTTACCTGGGCATTCCAGATAAAGTCTGAAATAAAACCTGAAAATGTCTGCGTGGAAAATAAGGGAAATTGAGACTGCTGCAAGTTCAGAACCTTAGTGTACCATTTAAATGAGAAGTGGTTGTAGTGAGGAGCTTTTATATGGTTGTAAGTTTCCTTGTGTCTGCGTTCCACTGAAATGCACTTGTTTCTTCTGCCAAAACCCAGGGTTGTCTCTCTTACTGCCATCCCTCAGACCCCACAGGGATCTCAGAGGCCAGATGAGTTGTTTTACCTCTCAGATTCAGCCACCGGATCCAACGGTTGCACAAGCCAACTTCTTATTCATGTTACACCTGTGCTCCCTACTGCTTTCTGTGGGGTTGCACAGCACTGAGTGGCTGGAACAAAGTAATATTTTTCCTTGATGATCAGAATAAAACAAAAGCTAGCCCTGCAGGCCTTTTGTGCTTGAATACCTCATCATAAGGAAATAAGAAGTGATGCTGAACTTATAAGAAATAGACCTTCTCATATGGATAAATGCAAGACGTTCTGATGAGAATAAACTCACATTAGTAGCCAGGACCCAACAAACTTCTGCCATTTGGGCAAAGTTTTATGCACAAGTCTAAGGACTGTGCAGAACTGAGTTTGCAACATGTAGACAAGATAAGGCCCATACCTTCGTGTTAACTGGTATTTTTGCAAATGTTGAAAGTGTCATACCATCCTGCTGCTTTTTGTCATATTTGTGAAGATGAAGAAGTTCTTTCTACAAAATGTAGCATGTTATTGAAATTTGATCTACGTTTACTTTTCAAAAATGAAACCTGTCTGTTTAAGTGGGGGGGAACAAAGCAAAGTTAGTCCAAGGTGGGTGGTGTTACAGCTTTATCTGCAATGTATGTTATGTGTACTGTATGGGGAGGAGGGTTGGGAGGAGATTAAAAAGAACTAAAGGGAGCTTTAGATGCATGGATCCTACTGGAAGATGAAGATGTATTGTTTTTAAATCCCTTAAGTGCTTTTAAAAATTTCTCCATCTATTTTCAGACACTCCCCGCCCCCCTCAAGTCCTGCCAGTCCAAACTATGTGGGAAGATCTACAGGGAATGCCTTTGCCACTCCAGTGCATTAGAAATTAAGCTAATTTCTAATAGGACTGGCTGGAAAACAAGGATTCTTACTCGCAAACAAGTCTGTTAGTTGACAGGGAAGGATTTCAGGCAAACCAGTATCTGTTCATGTGCTACCTTCCCAAATACTGGAGAGTGAAGAGGAAGAGGCTAAGAACTAACTCTGTTCTTCCAGTTATTCTAACTTCTTGAAAAAATAGTTAACTTTTAATTACTCTAATGCATCAGATAAATTAGGGATCCATTTGCTTTTTTCGAAGAAGCAGCAATCCTGGAGAGCCATGGAATAGATGTACAGAGCCCGGGAGGTCATTCCAACAGCGACGACGTTGATGGCAATGACTACTCAGAGCAGGTGAGCATCATGGCTGAGCCAAGTGTCCCCAAATGAGACAGTTCAGTGACACGTGCAGAGGCCCTCTGCCTCGCAAATTAGATGTCTCTTATTCTTGTTTTGCTTTGATGTAATTGTAAAGGGGAAAGCGGAAGAGCACAGCTCCCCTGTTTGAATGTGTTGAGCAACCAGCATTCACCCACATGGATTTATTGTCATACAACAGGACACTTGGCAAGTACGCAATGGGGAGGAGGAGGGAAGATGTTCAGAGGGAGGCAGAGAAGCAGAGAAGGTAGAAGAAGACAGGAGGATCTGCTCCAAACAAGCAAGTTACACCATTCACGCCACACGCAATGTATGAAAAATGTTAGGAGAGTGTTACCCAGTGCACCGTGCATAACTTGAGCTTACGTTAGCCCTGGCACTGTGCTAGTAATCCACCCTCCAGGAAGGATGTACAGGTCTTTAACAATTGCTCTGATATGTCAGGCACCAACTTGCTTCCCTGCAAAACTAGGCATGTGTGTCCCTCTCTCACTTTTTGTTTCTTTGTGCAAGAAATGTCTCTGTGATAGCCTGTGGTACAGCTGTTGTGAGTTACTTGTCTGGCACCCAGATGAGTACAGCAGTAAGCCCCCACCTGGTACACTTTATCATAATCCCTTTTGTCAGCCCTGCTCAGCAGGATGCTGAGCACCCTCCTGTGAGGTGCTGAGCTCCCTCTGCATATCCCTGGGAGCACTCTTCAGGGTGGCTCAGGATCGCTCCCTAAGATGCTGACAGACAAAGGGAGAAGGGGTGGGGGGAGGATGTGATTAACTAAAGCTTGACGTTTATTTGGCCCTGTACCTGCTTCTTATTGTTCTGCAACGGTGTGCCACTACTTGGGTTGTTTACATATTATCTTTTTTTCTTTTTGCATTTTAACTCTTGCCTATTCTCTATTTTTCTTGATTATTTTTAACCCTTGACAGCAACTTCTTTTTTAAATTCTCCAGCAAAAGAATACCCCTTCCCGCACTCTGAGCCCTCACCTACCCTAAAGTTGGTGACCCTTCCTTCACACACCTTCCTGACAGGTATTGCATCCGCTTCCCAATTTTCCCTCAGGTGTCAGTGTTGGCCAAAACCCATCAGGGATGTGTGTGCTTGGCACCAGGGGACTCGTAGGACAGTTCATTTGCTTGGTTCTGGCTTTGATATTAGCTCTGTTCTGTGCTACACCCAACATCTGGGGTTGGCAGATCATTTTTAATTGACTCATTTGGGAGAAATAGTTAATGTCTCCCTCTCTGAGGGAGTGCTGTAGCAATGGAAAGTCCTGGAATGAGTCCGTAGCAGGCTTGGCTGTGGCCCAGTGTGACAGATCTCTGGCAGAGGGATTCCCAGTCACTCTGCTTCTGATGGACATTAAGGCCCTTTTTATGGGTCATCACCAGTATAGTTGGTGGAACCACCCTTGCTAGCCCTAGACAATGAGGATCAGCTCTGTGACAGTTCTAAAATATTTTGAAACTCCTGTCAAGTGCAGTTAATTCCTTTTCAGTCAGATACAGAAACTGAATACAAGAGTTATCTAGACTCTCAAACTATATTTTTCCGGTATGTTATCCGAAATGCTCTGAAAAAAATGGATTAACTGGATAGAAAATGTAAAGATTTTTGTTTAGAGTCCTTAAAATCTGCATTTCTCAGTAATCTGGCTGGGCTAGTCTATGAAGTATAATTAGGCATTAGCAGTGAAGCAGAATAAATGGCAAGTTCTCCTGATGGCCATTTAATATCCCTCAGCAGTTAAAACCATAAATTCTGCTTTCCACAATGACACTTAAACTTCAGAGTTCATCCAAATACCAGTGAGATGACTAAGACTGCAGAACTCAGGGCTCTGCTTTGTATTTCTGACCATGGTAAACATTTCTGAGGTGGCATCGCAGTATTTGCTCTCTGTTTGTTGTAAATGAGCGCATTCCTTCAAATAACGAGGATTTTACCAAATCCTGCCTTTTCTGTCTCCCTCAGCATTTGTCACCCTCATCTTAATTTAAAAGTGCTTAAATATACACACTAACACTACAATTTTGCATGTTCATCACTTATTGGCTGTTGAAGACTGATAATGATCATTTCTTTTCGATAAAACGAATGGCAAAATCATCGTGTGGTCACTATTAGTGCCTCATTTTAAAGAGAGGAAAACACCGTGGTTTTGCCCAGTGTCTCAGCACAGTTTGTTTGACAGCTGAGATTAGTTTGGATATTGTTGTTTCTCATTCCTCTTATTTTAAAGCAAGCCCTATTTCTGATGTAGACTAAGAAGCGTGCACACTTCCCTATAAAATTATGCTAGAATAGTCAAACATTTGATCTGACGTTGCATGGCTATTATGTGCCTATAAAAGGTAACCCTTTTTTCCTTCATTTTATAAGTTTCACTGCAGACCTGCAGCTTTAGTTTCCCTGTATTGGTTTTGCTTGTCAAACATCATAGCAATCAGCACAGCGGTCCTCCTACATCTGAGAGACCTTGCTCATTAGAAAATAAGCATGTAGAAATATGTAGCACTTAGTTCAGCAGACTGGAGAGCTCAGCAGAGGTTCACCTAGGTATTTGAATTATGGCAGTTCCAGTCCCATGAAATCATTGCAGTGTTTTTCTTAACAGTCTAGAAGCTTTTCGGCACCTTTTCCCCAATACCTTTGTGAATTCAGTTTCTTCATAGGACTGCAGCTGAGACCAAAGGTCTGGGTGAGGTCAATACCACTGTTTCAGGAAAAGTATTTTTAAAGAATAGGGTAATTATAGAGTGGTTTTATTATATTAGCCTCCAGCTTCTGGAAGGCAGCAGTCTTGAGGGACTTCCTGAGCCAGGCGGTGTACCTACTTTCTTTTTAATAGTTATAGTAGACTAATTTTCCATGAACTTGTCTAACCCCTCTTTTTAAAGGCATGTTTACTTTTGTCTAATCTAAAAATCAGTGAATCCTACAACTGAACAGAGATAAGAGAAGAGCTGCTTCCTGTTTTTGCTTTGGAACGTATTATCTCATCATTTCAGTGAGCACCCTTGCTTATTAAATCATCAGAAGTAGCGAACAGTTGTTCTCTATTTACTGATTATTTGTAATAAGCATTTACCATATCAACCATCAGCCATTTCTTTTCCAAGCTGAGGCAACTGAGCCTCTTTAGTCCCTCCTTGTAGAGAAGCCAACCCCTGACTCTTTCTCCTGATTGCCACTCACTATTTTTCCTGCTTCTATTATGTCCTGCTTAAATGGGATGAGCAGAACTGAGTTCAGTATTCAGAATGTAAGCACAGCATGAATTTGTGCAGTGAATAATGATCCCTACCTTAGTTTGGTTTCCTGACGTATGTTGTATATTGTTTTTACCTTTATGATTTCCTCTTTTCCTCAGAATATTCCCTCTGCTTAAATTTTTCTCTTGAAAATTGGGTACACCACTCCTTCCCCCTCTTACCTTTGTCTGCACATTGAGGGAAATCAGTTGTGTAAATTCCTTTCGTGTTGTACCCCTGTAACTAATGTGCAATTTGCTGCCCCTAGGCCATTATTTTATACACAGTTTTTGTTATCTGGTTTTCTACTTGTGTAGTAACCATTCTTCTCTCTTCTCCTTTCCACCTGTGCAGGATGACAGCACTAGCCATAGTGACCATCAGGACCCCATTTCATTAGCCGTGGAAATGGCAGCGGTAAACCACACCATCTTGGCATTGGCCCGGCAAGGAGCCAACGAGATCAAGACAGAGGCTCTAGACGACGACTGATATAAAGAAGGGGGAGGGTCGAAGCAAGAAGTAACTTAGTTTTAGACGTAGCACCTTAGCAGACTTTCCTCGGTCCTTAATATGTGTTCTTACAGTATAACTTTGCAGTTTCTTGTACGTCAGTTAGCTGTTAGGGTCTTGTTCTGTGAAGATGGCATGGTGCCCTCAGCCTTTGCGTATACTCTCTCAGTATTAATTCCCAATAAATAATCAATCAACCAACCAACCTCCCTCTCCCAGCCCCAGTGGCTAGAAAAATCTTGCTGCTCTATCTTAGCATTCAAAGTGCTTCCAGGTATTTTAGACAGTCCTCAATTACAAGTCTTAGGCTACACTTAAAATCTTGGATACCTTTAGAGATTGTGTAAAAATAGTCTGTACGCTTTTCCTTCTCTGAGACTGAAAGGATGCAAGCTGAGGTAGTGGCACAGGGTCGATGGACACCAGACTGGGAGTATCAACAGAGAGTAAAAAGAACACTAGAAACCCCACTTCAGCTGATTCAGATTTCCAGCTGCAATAAGCTGTGCCTCACTGGTCATACAGTGACTTGATATACTTTTGGGTGCTGTGCTGAGAATGTCCATTGGAGACACATTCACATATTTCAGTTGATGTTCACATATTCAACACAGACATCCTCTACTCACAAGCTGCGTGGCTTAGTGGATAAGTACTGCCTTCTGCCTCTGGGACCATGATTGAAGCCCAGCCTGGGATCATATGAAAAATGAGCTGAATGTCTAATGGACAACAGTCCACCTCTCAAAACCACTATTCATTATTTGGCATGGCTTATAGTGCCTGCTCAGAAGAGGTCTAGACTCTATTGATCTGTCACTAACAATTTCACTTTTTATTCTTCCTTTTCTGTCCCCACCCTATTCCCCTCTACACTTTGCCACTTTCAAAAGCAATGTTTTCCAAGAAGGTTTTAAGGTCATGAAACGGGTGAGTGATTTTTTTTTACACGTCTGTGTAAGAAATGCCTACATCTAGCCTGAAAGGTTATTTGAGAACTTTGACATCTGACCTTTGCTAGTTAACCATCATAGCATAAATATTCTCCTAAATAAGAACTTTTGTCTTTGCTTAAAGGCAAGAGGATCTCCTACCAGAGAAATGGGGTGTGAATGTTTTGTGTTCTCTTTACTCTGTCCTTGTTAAGATGTGAGAAAGCTATACGGCTACGAGCAATTTAATTAATAATTGGAAGCCATACTGATAATGGATGTGGTAATATTTGTAAAGCAAACCTACTTTAAGTAGCAGAAACTAATGGAATTGTTTTCCTTGATCATATGTAGCACTTTTGTTACTTTTTTCTTAAAGATATTTATATTTGATAAGTCTTTTTTTTATCATTTGAGAATTCAAAATGCCAAACAGCAAACTCGCATTACAGAGTCACCCTGCGACCGCCTTGTCATCTAGTATCTAAATGATGAACTGTGTGCACATCTAAGAAAATTACATCTGCTGGCATTGTGTGGAAACGATCTCCTGGCATCCTGATAAAATGATATGCTGCTGCCGGTAAGAGGAACCATCTCAATGGAAACAGCACGGGAAGTGTTAGAGACAGGCAGG
The DNA here is from genome assembly GCF_016699485.2 of Gallus gallus. Lineage (NCBI taxonomy): Eukaryota > Metazoa > Chordata > Aves > Galliformes > Phasianidae > Gallus > Gallus gallus. Next base: position 106,006,802 of record NC_052534.1, read on the forward strand.
ACTGTGTTACGTTATAAAAAAAAACAAAAAAAAAAAAACAAAAAAAAAGCAAAACAGAAAAGGAAAATGACAAAAATAAAGAAGCTATGTAAATTTTTGTATATAGATATATAAAAATTTTCATAGTGTTTCCAAAACATTCCATTTGTATCTTCCCCATTTATGTGGGAATAGCTGGAGAGGGGAAAATGGCTTGATTCGGAAGGATGGTCTTCCTTCTCCTCTCATCCACTTCTGAAGGTGGAGGGGACAAAGGGAAGTCACAGTTACTTGGTTCGTTCTCATCCTCCCTTCCTCACGCACAGCTATCAGACAACATCGTGAGCTCCCCAGTGGTGGCTCCTCAGCAGGGTTTTAGGCAGCCTAAACCCATTCAGGGCGTAGGCTAACTTAGATCATATTCACATCTGTTAATCTCACCAGAATTGCTTGGGTAAGTGCGGAGGAGATTTTGTGCTTTCAGAGGGCACAGATCTGGCACCTCTTTGTAACTTTGAAGATAAATAGGTAGGGCTTGGCCTCGTCTTTCGTTTATGGATTTCATTGGAAAATTTATGTGCTTTCCCTAGGTATAGATCACTGAAGCAGAATGAAGCAGTCTTTTTTCTGTTTTATTGCATTTCTTGAGTAGGCAAATCTGTAAGTAGCATCAGGGCAGACTCGGGGAAAACACAGAATTGGATCAGCTGCCGTTGCACCATTGCAGTTTATTTCTTAATGTGTGTGTGAATGGTTTGGTACAAGGAGTGAAAGGACAGGGAGAGCTTTTTTTGCCTATTTTTGCACAGCAGAATGAACAAGCAAACTATAGCCTTAGTGGAATTTTACCTTCTTATTCATACTGCAGTCACACACCAAGCTGACAAGCAACATCCACGATTTATAGGAAGGAGATTTTAATAATCGATGGCCTCTTTATGTTGGGATTGCCACCACCATTTGTCCTGGCTGTTTCATTTTAAAAAGAACAGACTCAAACTGTTGGACAGCTGCAATTTTAGAAGAAATATTGCTTACTATAGCATCTTGAGGGGAAAAAAAAGTCATTGTTTCAAGCATCGCCTTTTTAAAGCAATAGGGGGGTATAAAAATCCATATTCTGATTTTTGGTTCGTGTGATGCAGGATCAAAGGAACACCACTAAAACTGTGTGTCCAGACCATCTGATGTAGAATAATCTGACCATAATTCTATCTGTCAGTGTCAGGTAGCTGCTGGTGTCATCAGGCGTTGATATCCTGTATGAAGATTAATCAGATAAACCACTTGTGAACAGCTGGAGATTGCCAGATCCTCCTTGTCTGTAGCTTTTAAGGTAAATACCAGTTTGCTGCTCTCTCACATCGTCTCACCAGAGCAAACAACAAATTACTTAACCAAGAAATCAGTCATGCTGAAAAAGAAAAAAGACATTTGGTTCGTTTCAGGTTTCTGTCACCTTGGTTTGCACCTATCTACAAGAGGAATGAGGAAAGAGTCAGATTCAGGGTGCGTGCAGCAGCCTGTCTCCTTTATTCTGAAAGTTCATAGCAGACAGTTTGCAGATGATTAGCAGCTTTCTGCTTTGACAGGAATTAGCTTAAATGGAATAGGTGCTGGTGTGACGATGTCAGAAGAGCTGCACCTGATCTAGAGTAATTGAAGGACTTGGTGCAGTGTGTGGCCTGTGATTTAGACTTATTTTTTGTGGGTTTTCTGCTGCAGTGTGGGATGTTGTTTGTCTTTTTGTCTCTGGATTTTCTTGAAAATTATCTTCTTGGTGGTGGTGGGTTTGGTTTTTTTCGGTCACGTTGCAGTTCAGTGGCAAGTTTGTTGTAGTCAACATGGAGCTCCTGCAGTCTGTATTGGGTTCCCTTGAAACAGGTCTGGTGGCAGACTAGGTCTACCTTTTTGTTCTGTGAATAGGGAGGAAATAATTCAAGATGTTCCTCTTCTGTGATGGGCACAGATTGCTTTTAACTTTGTAAATTCTGGCTGTTATTTTGTGGCTCATGAAGTTCTTATACTTGAGTTCTTGTCTCTAACAGTCTTCTTAAAACAACAATTTCTACCTCTACTTGTTCTTTTGTTTTTGCTTTGAATTCTCTATGTCTTTTTCCTGAAGTCTGAAATCCCAGATAGTTACAAAAGCATTATGAGTTGATAAAGGAAATAATAACATAGCAGCAAGCAGACATTATTCATTGACGGCCTAGAGTTGTAGAGACATCTAATACACTACAAGTATAGATATTGTTATAGTATAATCCCATTACTCATATGTTGGACATGAGCAGGTTGGTCATGAGTCAGCAGTGCACCCTTGTAGTGATAAAGGAATTTCATTAGGAAGAGCCATTGGCAGAGCAAGGAAAGCAATAAGTCCCCTCTGCTCTTCACTTCTGGGAGCCTATCTGGAGTACTGTGGTCAGTTTTGGACAGGGGTAAGTCCATCATAAAGCTGCTGAGATGAGAGGGTTGGAGCACATGTCACGTAGTGGGAGTTTGAGAGAGCTGAGATTGTTTGGATTGGCTCTGGGGAGATCTTATTTTGCTCTTTAATTGTTCTAATCGGTAGTGAATACAGTATAGTGAATGCAGAGCCAGGCTCTTCTCAGAGGTACATAGAAAAAGATTAGGAGCAGTGGGCTCAAATTGCATTAAGGAAAATTCCGGATGGAATTTTCAGAGGAATATTTTCATACTGAGGGTGGTAGAAGAGGGGTCAAGAAAGGCAGTGGAAAAAGGCATCCTTGGGGATATCCAAAACTCAACTGGACAAGATCTGGGGTTGGATCATAGACCTCCAGAGGTCTCTTCCGACCCAAATTATTCATTGTAGGTTGCTCCAAAAGTAATGCCTCCTGTTTATTTCTATGGAAACTACAACAGATATGAAGAGCACAATAACACTATTTGATAGAAAAAATTCTCAGCAAAAAACAAAACATTGTTTTTCAGCATAGCCACCACCATTAGCTATATGTTTTTGCCAGTGATGAATAAGAGCCTGCATACTGCACTTGTAAAAATCCATACCAGTGGAGGTGACCCCCTGTTTCACAGCTGCTGTGATGGTATTGTTGTTAGGAAGATGTTGCCCATGCAGTCCATCTTTCATCAGCCAGAAGAGATGGAAGTTAGATGGAAGGTGCCAAATCTGGACTATGCAGAGTGTCGTTGGACAGGCCAACCAAGAATGGCAGTGTGCTCCATGGTCTTCAAACTAACATGGGTCCTGGTGTTATCATATTGCAAGAGAAAGATTGTCATCTTCTCTGGCCTGACTCTGGAAGTTCAAGCCTTCAGCTTAGTCAGCGTTGTGATGTAACAGTCTGAGTTGATGGTTTACCCAGGTTCCAGGAAATCCAGAATGATCCCCCCTTTCCTATCCCAAAAGACTGTGCACAACACTTTACCCTCTGAGGGCTGTGTCCTGAAAGTTTTTCTCCAATGAAAAATTCACGTCACCAATCCACGTGCTGCCATTTTGACTCTGGCTCATGGTGATGGTACCACGTCTTGTCACTGATGATGCGATCCAGGGAGCTCACCTTCAGACCTGTATTGGTTCAATAGGTCCTGACAAACTTGTGTTCTTTCTGTTCCTGTGTAAGCATTCGTGGGACCTGTCTGCTGCAAACTTTGCAATATTCCAGCATTGCCACCATCACTGAAGCAGACATTCACTCCATGCACAGTTCTCTGATTGTAATCTGCCTGTTGGCACAGATGAACTGATCAAGATGCTCTTTATTGCATAGTATGGCAGCTGTGCATGGCTGTCCAGAATGTGGCTTGCCTTTCATGTCACTGTCACCGCTGCTGAAGCACATTGCCCACTGCCTCATCGTGCGTACATCCACTGTTTTGTCTCCATAAAAGTTCAGCAAGCACTGATGAATGTCAGTGGGTGCTGTTTATTCATCATGGAAGAATCCAGTTCCACGCCTTTGTTTCACATGCACTTCCATGTCAGGCACCATTCTGTCAGGCTGCCTCTATGCTGCCATCTATCACACAGCAACAAAACATAATGGAATATTGGTGGGAAGATTCAGCCTCTACTGCCATCACACTGACATCCACTTCTGATGTTGTAGGCCAACATCATAAAATAAGAGGCATTACTTTTGGAGCAGCCCTTGCATGATTCTGTACAAACCTGCTCAGGTCAGGGAATTTCCCAGTTCTCATCTGTACATGTTCACTTGTTTAAAGAAATGCTGTTATTTTGCCTGTTGTTAAAAAGTTCTGTCTTGTCCTAATATAGATGAGCTTTATTTGTAGAGTCTGGCTCCAGGTTCTAATCAAGCCATAAGGAATAAATCTCATTAATTATTTGCTCTGTTTACACAGTTCTTCAGGGATATTTGAATTAGTTTGTTTCGTTCTCTGGCTAACACTGAGCTGGTAAGTTCTCCGTGTTTTAATAACGTTTGTGCTGTAGATTCATTTTTGCCTTCGAGAGGAATTTTCACTGTCTTGCTGCTGTGAGTGTAGACTTGAAAAATTTCACATAGCTGAACATACTAGAGGAGAAATTGTACTCAACTTAAGCCCACTGTCGACTACTGTGATATGCTAAAATTTTTTGGTTCAGTTAATCTTCAAATGATGATTGTCAGAAGATTTAGTTTGGTAGCCTAGATCTTCTGCACTTGCTTGGAGCCTCATGTTATTTCCTTAAGTGTTTGCTGTTGGCCATTGCTAGACAAAAAAATAATAATAGAAGAACATACAAAGACAGATTTGGGGTCTGATTTGGAAGTTATTTTAAAGAGAAGTCACCATGGTGTTCACTAATATGGAGCAGCATGAAGTCACTATTCCAAGTGTCACTTCTGCCTTTGAGGTGCAGGGGAGCATGGAGATGAGTTCAAGATTCTCATATCCCCTCTGTGGTGTAACAGTGAGATGCTGCTTGCAAAGTAGAATGCAAGCATCGTGCTGGTAGGACATCCACCAGGTCACTGAGTCATGCAGAGATACGGGGCACTGGTAACAGAGCATCACTGTATTTTTCACATAGGTGAAACCACCAAACCAAAACTGATATAAGAGTTGCAACTCAAAATTGCAGCCTCTAAAACATTTAATGTGGGGTTGTTTTTCACTGTGTGTGATGTCAGGTCTGGATTCACGCATTTCACTGTAAATTATGAAGATTCAGTACTGAGCAGTGGATGTTTAGTAGGGGAATATTTTTTCCCCCTTTATGCCTGGAATTCTCTTCATTTCAGATCAATTTCTTACCAGAAGTTTTCTGTTCCTCCGCCTGCTCCAGCTACATCACTGAGGCCTCATTCCCGTGGGTTCATCAGCTTCTTTCAAGTTCATTGGATAATTACCAGCAAATTTCAGTGTCAAAATAAGCTTTGCTCTTGTATTAGACAGGGCTTCCCACCCAAGTAGCTCTTGCACTCTTTGAAGTTCTTTGACTTGGTAATATTATTTTGAACAAAATCTTCAGCTTGTAGGCAATAATGTTGAGTTTGACGTAGCATTTCTCATTTGGCAGGAATCTTTATTGACAGGATTGGTCTTGAAAAAACTTGCTTTATGTTAGTGACATAACGTATGCATGTTCTTATTACACAGCTGTAGGTCTTGTGTGTTTAAATGCCTCGTAGGAGTAGGAGTGATTTGGGATTGTATCACAATCCTGGCTAACTGAATTGAAAAGTTTGAGGAGTAACTTTTTCACTGTGACTTCTTGGGAGGGAAGGTGGATGGCCTGACCACAGGTACCGTCCAGTTCCCAAGGAGAAGAGTTGCAGAGGAAGTTCAAAATAAAGCTTTCCCCTTTTTGCAGCTGGGATTTTTACTCAGGATCTTGAAGCAGTTGTTGGCCAACGGGCATTTGGCAAGCGGAAAAGCATCACCCCAAACCCCTCATTTTAGTGTCTATTCATGTTGCCTAATAAATGGGATTAGAACTGTCCAATTAAAGATATTGCACATTGAAGGAAAAAAAAAGAAAAGAGGCATTCTAGGGGCGACAGCTATAAATTCAAATTTAAAACATGCGAAAGATATTTTTCTCCATTGTGAGAATTGTGTTATAACAAGAAAAGTGGATGCAATCATCTTGAGGGCTGTCAGTAAGAGGACAGCATTTTGATGTTGGTTTTTGTCCAGCAAATATAAATAAAATTAAGTGAATGAAATTATTCTCAGTTGCACCAGTGGAACAAATGTAGGGAGAAAAAAATCAAACCTCTCCAGAGTTGTTCGTTGCTAACCTTGGCCTTAGGTTTTATCTCTTAAAAATAGCTTGGAATTGTTTGTTCATGCCTATTTTCATGTTGCCATCCATTTGGCCGAGGTGATGCAGTAGCAACAATGGCATTGACATAGTTATGACAATCAGTACAAACTGTACTCGTTTTGCTAAGGTCCCTCTGTCACATGCTCCTCATGAAAATACAGATCATACCCTAGCTCGTACTTGCTGGAACAAGTAAGCAATTTTTTAATTATTATTTTGAGATGCAGTCTGTGATGTTTGCGCTGCGCTTATCAGTGTAGTACTTGGGTGATGTGTCATAGAGATAGAAGAGGATTTGCCATTTTAGGTGTGTGGGGGAAAAACTCACGAAACATATTTTAAATGCTCCCTTTAACCAAGCTCCCTTTAACCAGATCAAGAAAACTGACTAATTGGTTTGAGTACTGCAGTGTTGTGCTCTTCCTTGTTCTTTGCAGTGAGCTTTGGAGTGTTCCAGCCAACGGCTTCAGCACGAGGAAACCCAACTCGTGAAAGTGGAGCAAGCTGTGTAATGGACCTTGATGCTCTGTATGTACAGTGCATCCCACACTCAGCTGGCTTGGCACAAGGCTGTCTGCACCATTTATCCCCTATTCTTGTTAAATGGAAGCGAGTGCATTCTGCTGATCAAAACATCCAGCATGCTTCTGCTGAATCCTTTCAGAATGCAGGCAGGGTAATTGGGATGGGTAGATAAATGTGTAAGAGTATGGCAGGAAAAGTAATGGCAGCTCTTTCGAATGGCTGGATGTCCTCCTGACATGTAATTAGCTGCTTTAGAAAGATGTGGATTGGCATGGTCATAATTAAAAGGATTTCTGTCTTTCTGTGATTGAAAACAGAAGATCTTCCGCCCCCTAATTTTCTTTAGTACCGGCATTACTGGTGACATTTGGAACAGCTATACTTCGTAAACTTTAATAATGACCCGTTCCTAATGGTAACTTCTAGCAGTAGGGGCTGAAACAGAGTTTAGTTTTTTATGCAAAACTACTTCTCTTCCTTCTATGCTTTTGGGTTTCTTTTCTGCTCGTGTATTTATTTCTTCTTAGTGAGTTTTAGAAATAAAGCTAATGTTTAATTGTGTGACCGTGTGATTACAGATTACCCTGCGTTCTGGTTTAGCTCTTCTTGATTTGTCACTTGGTTGTAGAGATGATAAAGAAGTTTAGCCGTAGTCTGGGAGTCCACTGATCTGCTCATGTTATTTTCACCCTACCCACAGGTGGAGAACGCCAATCTCAGTTAGCCTTCAGTTTCCACATTGGCTCTTCTGTGCCACTTCAGCACATCTTCTCTATGGTCTCAGTTTGGAATGAGTGGCATCCCTGCCCATGGCAGAGAGACAGAACTAGATGGTCTGTAGGGTCCCTCCCAACCCAAGCCATTCCATGATTCTGTGATATGATATGGGCTAACATTACAAGCTAACTCACCTTTTTCTTAAGAAATCTCAGAAGAGACTGCAGCTGGGTACTTGGCTGGACATTATCCTGCTGTACTGCAGGAGAGGAGCTGTGCTGGTGACCTACACTAACATCATAATCTTTCCATGATATATTGCTGTATTCTGCAAAATCATTTGTCATGATCATTTGTGTGCCTTTCTGTTCTGTTTTTTGTGAAAAACAGTATCTGTGGATCTGCCTTTAGCCCTGCAGAGCTTGTGCTCCATATTTGCCTGTAAGCTTCTTGACTATATTCCATAGTGATACTGTCCTGCTGTAGCCACTTACGAGATGAGTTTCTGAGGCTTTTTGGCGTATAAAGATGCATATATAGACTTTGTAAAATTTAGAGAAGATAGCAGGTTCCTAACTGAAACAGATTTGCAAAGAAATTAGGAACTTAACTTATTTAGGCTTTTACCTAAATCCTTCAGTTACTTTTCAGCTTCTTTATAGAGTTACTTCTGCAAATCTCATCCATTGTCACTGTGGTTCAGAACAGACCTATAAGTCTGGGGTACTTAGTTCTTCCAGTACCATTGCCACTGGTGGTACTTATACTCACAGTAGCAATGGTAGGAATTTCTTTGCTAGGACAGGATTTTGTAGACACTAACTTGCTGCTGTTACTGGCCTCAATTCATCATCCTATCCTGCTCTCCCATCCCTTCTCCTTAACTAATTAAAGTCTTCCATGTTATGGCAAGATGGCATATGTAGCTTAAATAACCCACCTCTGTAATGAAAAGGTTGCCACCAGCCATCTGAGATGTATTTTACATCATTTGAGACTTAAAAACGCATTTTACTGAAAGATTTTATCCATCAAATCACTCGAGACAAAGACATGATTAAATTATCAATTAATATTTCTTACCCAATATATTCCAGTAAGAATATTGAGCATATATTGCATTCCTCAAAGTACATTTGACTTTGCATTTTTTTAATTGTTATTGTGTTTTAAGTCTGCCTGCTGGTAACGTTGCTGCTATCTGTCTCTAACAGTACTGTAGCGACAGTGCTGAAAATGTCCTTCAGGAGCTAACCTGAGCCAAGAACTAAGAATATCAACTCGTTGACCAGTTTTTCCCATACCAGGGTGCAAATTTGTACTTCATGGCAAGTAAGCAGATCTTTTCAAGATGAAACGACAGAGCTGCATTTTGTTCCAAAGGTTTGATAAGATTTTGATGTGAAAAGTAGCCATGAGAGCATTTCACCTTTCTGCATCGCTCGGGTGGTCTGAGTTTAGATGGAACTACATGAGTTCTGAATGGCTGGATGAAGCAGAATGGAGTTTGCATCAGGCATGGAAACTCATGTAATGTGCAGGGCCTCCTTTTAGTTGATAGATCAGTCCCTTCTGGCCTTAATTGTTAAACTGTGATTCCAAAGAGGTAGACTTCTGCTCTTACAGCTATAACTTGTTCATAGTATTTAATAATTTGTAGAGATTTGAGTAGTAGAGCAGTTCTCTACAGTAAAGGAACTCCTTTAAAATGTATGACTTTCCATCAGAGGAAATGTTGTGCCTTATGTCTCTAAACCACATCAAGTTCCACTTATGTATGATAAAAACCTTTTTACACTTTGTATTTCTGCCACGATGAGAATCCAGCGAACACTGTTTTGATAGAAGGTGGTTTATTGTATGCTGCCATATTACTTAGATTTGCTTCAATATCTTACAGATTCTGCCCATCTGTTCTACTGGAACAGCGATACGTGCTTCCATACTCATCAATGTTCAGCAGCTATGGTAGCTCTGGAACAACATCATTCTCTTCAGCCATTATTTCTGCTTCTTATATACAAACAAAGAAGGACTCAACCAAAATCCAGAGCAGGTCGATCTGAATTTCTAATCCTAAATTCGCTGTATGAGCATGTGGGTGCACGAATCCCAGTCGTGGTGCTTTTTCACTGTTACCCAGGCACATTCCACATAAAATCATTTCACATGAAAAAGTGTTGATTGGTCGTGACCATTTCCTGTAGCTGCAGTGCCTCAAGGAACTGTTCATACAAATGCTTTTATCTGTTGCCAGAGTGCTTCAAAAATATCACAGCCACCAGAAGTCTTCTTGCTAAACTCATCTCTCCTCTTGAAATGATTTCCTACCCTGAGCCTCTGTTTCCTTGAAGGAATTCCAGATGAGTATTTGAGCTATACTTCCTTCAGCTGCTCTGAGCCTTTCACTTTCCTCTGAAGCTGATTCTTGTTGGACTGAATTTGTCACACTTTATCATCCCAAACTGTTGTTGTGTTTCTTTTGTCTTTCATCCAGGCTCTGTCACACCTCAGTAATCCTATTTTACCTGGTTTACGGATGGTTTTCTTACACAGACATGCTCTGACCTGAACTCGGTGTTTGTCTGGTCTCCAGCTAAGTGATGGATGTGATTTCCATGCTGATAACAAACCAGTCTGCTGTGATACTGAAGTTGAGGTTTTTGAAATCCTTTGAGCTCTTGACGAGCTGAAAGACCCCGGGCGTTTTCAGCATGGCAGTTGGCAGCGCTCCTCCCTTCCCTCCCTTTACTTTTGATGCTTAGATTACCAAATCAGGGAAACAGTAACTTCTAAGTATGATTTTTTTTTAAATGAATACATGGACTGCGTTGTTGTTTTTTTTCTAACTGGGAAGACTGGTATTGGGCCTTGCACTTCAGTAGCTATTCCGTGATATTCTAGCAAATTGCTTGGGAAAATACAGGTATGTCACAGATACAGCAGTTCTTAACAAACTAATTTGATGTTTCTTGCACATGATTGTGGTGCTCAGGTTTACTTCTTCTGTTTAGTTCTGTGCTTTTTGGTGTCTGTTGCCTCTCCCCCTCCTGGTAGGACTAAGTTGTTGCTTTCTGTGCCCTTTCTCCATCTTCAGTGACTTCTGCCATTTTAATTTCATTCCTCTCACTTCTCATTCTTGTCTTTTTTCTCTACAGGCACTTTATTACCTTCACAACTTCAAGCAGTGTATATATAGTTAGATGTTTTCCAATTCCTTTAATACTTCCGTCCAAGTTGACATAGACTCATCTTTCCTTTTGCCTATTAGATGGGACTGTATCAGTTGCCTACTTGAAGTTCAGATATATATTGTCCACAGTAAAGTATAAATATGAAACAATCTCCAGAATTCACTCAGACCATTTAAAACAAACAAAAAGAGCTCATAAATTCAGTCCTTTTACAGCAGGTTATTCACTGGCAGCCTCCCATGTGAAATAGTGTGTTTGCAAGTGTTGGACCATGGTCAACAGAGGGACAAGGTAGTAACATTATTTTTCTTTCGTGTTTTGCTTGCACTTAACATTGGAAGCAGTATGGATTAGTGCAGTTGTTGTTTCTGGTTAGTGTGTTGGTTTTTTCACATGAGTTTTTGGGATGGGTGGTGCGTGGGTTTTGAGGTTGGACTTGATGGTCTTGAGGGTCTTCTCCAACCTGAGCAGTTCAGTGACCCCGTGATTGCATTGCGTTGTGCATGGAGCCACGTACTGCTGCGTATTGCCGTGTCGTTCACCCAGGGCCTGGGATCACCTTTTGCAGCCAGAGTAGCTTTTTGACTTTAAGTTGTTTTACATTTGAAGGTGATTAAAAGAAAACTTGAAATGAAAGGACTTCTCTAAATAGATACAATAATGAAAATGGATTGGATTTTGAAGTTCCCATCTTTCAGTATTATCCACAGAGCTTTCTTTCTTTTTGGCTTGTGCATGAATTCATGTTGAGACTTGAAGCTTTTGACTTATTTCTTGGTTCTCTGGGGCCAGAGCCCTGCTTGTTCTTTGGAGAGGGGACACGTCGCATTTTATCCCTGTTGCCATACAAACCAAGAAGCAGAAATCCTTCTGTGCTGGGATCCTGCCGTAGTGTTAGCAGCGCCATTCCAAATGCCATCAGCAGCAGCTCCTCCTTCCTCTGCCATCAGGGTGGCTCGTGGGGCTGAGGGCAGCGCGTCCTCCTGCGCCAGGGGCTCTCACTGGGGGAGCACCTGGAAGTCAGGCATCACACTCTGCGTGACAGAGTGCTGTCACCGTGGGCAGAGCCACCAAGGACAGGCTTCTACCTTAAAACAAGTGCGGGAGTGACAGATTCAAACCAGGTTTAGTTCAACAGCGGTTCTGTCAAAGGGTGACAATTAGAAGTGGGTTATGTCCACGGGGAGCACTGTTTTTTTGACAGATGGCCTTGGCTGTCTCCCCCTTGGTCTCTGTGATCTTCCCAAGGCTCGTAAAAGCCCAGGAAGTGTGAAATATGTGCAGTACTTTTTTAATTATTTTTTTTTTTCTTAGTGTCGATTTAAAAAGTGCCTAAGTGAGTAACAGGACTCCAGAGTGAGCTGGAGAAATAGGATTAGACCTCATTCCCTCCTAAGAACAGAGCCCTCGCTGCGCTCCCTCCGGAGGAGCAGTGGGAGTCTGTAGCCCTGCAGAATCCAGCAGGGAAGAAATCCCTTTCCTCATGCTGCTCCCCTCATTCTCCAACCTAAAACTTGTTGGTGGGGAACTTCTTAACAGACAGTGTTTCTCAGCCAAACCGTGGCAATCTCTGTTTTAGGGTGGATGGGAAGGAGGGGGAAGCTCGGGCGGAATTTGGTAGGAAACTGCTTCTGGGATTCCAGATGCAAATGGCTTTGTGCATTCATCTTGCATCTCTGGATAACCCTACATCTGCGGTTCTGGGTAGGAGTGGCTGATATCCATAATTACCCCTTCTTGGAATCACAGAGGTGGTTTCTTCCTTTATTCTTAATTATTTCTAGGCTCGTTAGAGTGGCACCTGCTAAACATTTTGTCAAAATAATGTAATGATTGGCAGGTGGTTATAACCTTGTAAAAACGAGAATTTTAAGTGCGTAAAACAAAAGATATCAATACTAGTTTAAAAAGTTGCATTTAAGAATTTCTTCTGACCATAGCAAAAGGAAATAAAATAAGGGAACGCTGGTAAGGTGTGTTGGTACCACTGGAGGGTTCCGAAAATGAAAGCAACCCATACATAGATGTTTTATTTTTCATGAGTAACTAAGTGTTGTTTTCACCGTGACGACTTAATTACATGTGAGTTGGGAAAGCCTAGGAAATTTGGCAAGAGAAGCTGTAAGGATATCTCTTCTGCAGAGAATGGAAAGGGAGCTTGTAGGATGTCGATGGGTGTTGGTCTAAGCAATGATCAAAGGAGAATCTATTGCTGGAGTGCTGATGAGAACAAAGTGCTTGTGGAGCCCGTAGTACACGCAGACCGTTGGATGTCGTGCTGTCCCCCTGCTCCAGAGATGCCTTTTTTTAACTGTGATTTTTTTCCTAAACGAAGTGATTGTCGATAATGGTGGTTGTCATTGAAAAGAGCTTAGCAGCGACTGTGTCCAACCCAGAAGTGAAAAGGCAACGGAACAGTACGGGGGGCACAGAAGGAGGGTGAGGAAAGCAAAGTCCCCAGGCTGTCTGTGATGTGCTAAGGGTTGGGGTTTCCATTTTGGGGTTTTGTGCACCCTCGTTTTGTTCCGCCGTCACGTTGGGATGGGAGTGCCGGGCCAGCTGTGTGCCTCAGAGCACTCTGGTGAACATGAGTTGTCGTGGTCTCATGCGTGCGGGGCAGCTGCAGTGCCCTGCAATTCCTCCCCACGTCTCCACACGCATCAGTCAGTCGGGATGAGCTGTGCCAGCTCTGCTGGTCCCACGGCTCCCAGCGCTCCCGTGGGTCCGTCCCTTTGCCGCTGCCTCCACCCATGGCCTCATTCCTCACACCATGTGCCCCGCCGCGAGTCGCACCCGTGTCTCATCTGCTGTAGGTGTTGTGCCTACCTCAAGAGGTAAACATGGTATCCTGGAGTCACACCTTCACTCTCTGTTCTTTTTTACATGAGCACTAGCGCGCGCACACACTGGAATGTATATTCTCCCCTCACCCCAAATAACCTCGTGACCTGATCCTTGCTGTAGCCACCACCAACTCCTCTTGCAAATTGGATGCTGCTTTAAATGTGAAAACAAATGTTCAAGAAGCTATAAAACCTGAATGAAAGCTAAAGCTGAATTTATAAAGCCTTGTTGCGTATGAGCCAAAAGTGCAAAAAGCTCTATATAATGAACTAACCTGCCACTCATATAAATATAAATATATATAAATATATTAAAATCAGACTGTTCTACAAAATTGTGTATTTGTATTTTTGTGTACGTACAATTTTCTGCTAAGCAGAAGGAGGATGTAGTATAGGATGATGTGAGAAGAGATTTTGTTTAATCATATTTCTTTGTTACTTATTTTTGTTAACATCCAGATGCCTGTCTTTGTCTTCTGTGTATGACACTGTTCCAAAGGTGCAGTATCCCTCTCCCGCCGCGTCCCACCCCTCTCCTGCCTCGCTGGGTGATGCTCCTCGCCATGGCAGGGCCGTCAGCATGCCCAGCTCTCCGCTTTGCTCAGCCCATGGGGTACGTACATCCCTGGCATTTAGCGGGTGTGCTGTGCGTTGTTGTTTGCCACCCGGTGGGCTCTCACCCGCCTGTTCTCTGTAGTATCTTTGCTATGGTCCTAGGCCTGAAATTTCAGGGAAGAAACAAGTATTGGTGCAGACTGGGAGGGAGGATGAGCAGTACATAGGCAGTCAAGGCAGAGAGGCGGCATTGTGCATTACAGGGAGCGAATCTCAGGTACCACCAGCATGCTGCAGTGCACTGCCGCGCAACCCCACCTTCCCCACAGCTGCCAAAGTGGTTTTGCTGTCAGGAGGGTGGGTGGGCGGGCAGCAGTGCCGGCGGGGCTTCAGTGCAACCTGCATGCATTGCAGCGAGTGGTGGAGCAGCCGTGGCGTCCCTGTTCTCATGGCTCGGTGCCCTTCTGGTAAAGGTACTGATGTTCAGGAAGAGTTTTTCTGAAGTCTTCTCTAAGTCACTGCAGTTAGCTGTGAGATGCTGATCCATCCCTGGATGTGTTTAAAATCATTTGGATGTGGTGCTCAGGGACATGATTTAGCGGAGGGTTGTTAGAGTTAGGGTAGTATGGTCAGGTTGTGGTTGGACTCGATGATCTTGAAGGTCTTTTCCAACCTGAGCGATTCTGTGATTCTATGAGTGGGTCTGCTCCATGTTTTGCTGCAAGGAGAGAGGGGAGTCATTTTGTCACTTGGTGATGGTCCTTAGGGGTTATAAAGTGGAGAACTGCCCAGGGAAGGCCCAAGCAGAGCTGTGTAGAACAGGCTGCGGTGGAGAATAACACAAAGCTCTGCAATTTGGGTGATCCGAATTTCCCTTCCCCTTCCTTGCTGCAAACTCCTGAAGGCAAACGGGTTCTTTCTGCGCACTCCCATCTACAGAATGAAGGTGATAGTTCATGTTTGTCCCATCTTCCTCAGGCAGTAGGTGCTTCAGAAGTGTCAGCTCCTTCCCTCGTGCCCTTTGCGCTCTTTTTGTTTTTGTTTTGATTTCTAACATTGTCTGAACCGAATTCTGGTCCAGGGAGAGCGATACTGCACCTTTCCATGTAGGGCTCATATTTATAACAGTGTGTAATGACTGTAGCAAAAGTCCTTGTTTCTGTATGTGAATGGACAGAGAAACAAGTGCTCTATTGTATTGATTAAAATAGTTAAAATGAGTCCTGTATCATTGTATCTCCTATTCTGGATTAGTGCCTTTTGGACAGTAGACTGTTCTGTAATTAAAATGTAGTATAACTGCTTTTTTGTACAGTTTTGTTTTAATAAAACTTTTTTTTAATTTGTGTTTATTTTAGTATTGTACCTCTTAGAAAATAAAAATGTATAACTCAACAAAGACAAAGTTCTCTGATGGTCTTTTTTGTCTGAGGGTGGTGGCAGCCCTTCAGCGGCCTTGGGCATGAGCAATGGAGAACACATCTCTACAGCTTCAAAATGTAGAAAAATGAACTCACTGGAGGATGAGTGATGGCCTCAAATTCCTGGGTCCCCCACTTCATTTTTTGGAGAAGATGGGGAGCACTGGATAGTGATAGGACAAGGGGGAATGGTTTTAAACTGAGACAGGGGAGGTTTAGGTTGGATATGAGAAGGAAGTTTTTCACCCAGAGGGTGGTGACGCACTGAACAGGTTGCCCAAGGAGGCTGTGGGTGCCCCATCCCTGGAGGCATTCAAGGCCAGGCTGGATGTGGCTCTGGGCAGCCTGGTCTGCTGGTTGGCGACCCTCCGCATAGCAGGGGGTTGGAACCAGATGGTCATTGTGGTCCTTTTCAACCCAGGCCATTCTATGATTCTATGATATGATTCTATGAACACGTGAGGACCCAGAGGTGTGGGGCTGTTTTGTCCTGCCCCGAACCACCATTTCCAGCTGGAATTTGGCAATTCCATTGTGGCAAAGAGCGCCAGGACAGGTGAGGGCCGTGAGAGCACTGCTAATTGGCAGGAGGCAGCGGAGGAGGCATTCTTTGTGGGCATTTGTTCCCCTCGCTTGTTTTGATGGCTGCCTTCTGAAGGCAGCTCTGGCTGCAGAACACAGAGCAGCGCGCGGCGGTGCTGCGGGAACCACCTTTGGGAAGAGCGGTTCTCGAACAAAGTAACGGCACTTCAAAAGGCGCCCGTGCTCCAGCAGAAGGTTGGCGTTTCGTCTTCCTTTTTCTGAAGGTACGACATGAAAGGAGATCGACTTCAGAAAAAAAAAAAAAAAAAAAAAACCAACAGGCAGCTGCATTTCTGTGCGCTGATTGCACGGCGCCGATAAAAATATCCCTTGCTAAATGACTTTCAGCCAGGAATTGTGGAATCGGTGCGGTGTTTTGTTGCTTGTAGAGACAAACAGGGGAGAGCTGGGCCCAAAGCCTGCTTCTTGTTAGCAACGTTGAGCTGCGTTTTGGAGGAAAAAGTGTTGACAAAGAGAGACTAAAAAGGGATGAGCGCCAAGGATTGCATTGCACACTATTGAGGCCACACCTGGGGTGCTGGGCCCAGCACTGGGTCCCCCAGTGCAGCAGAGAGCTGGGCATACTGGTGGGAGCCCAACATGGGGCTGTGAAGATGCCATCAGGAACCTCTATCACGCATTGAGGAGCAGAGGGAAAAGAAAACTCACTGCTGTGACCAAGGGCAGGATGGGCACCAACAGCCCCGCTGCCTTCGGAAGGGCTGATGTCTGAAACCTCAGAGGAGGGAGGTGAGAGGCCAGCAGTGCTGTGGTGCTCTGTGTATCTATGGGGAAACCCCTATACAGCACAGAACAAGGCAAGAGACGTGTGTGAGATTATAGTGATGTATCTCAGCACCCTCAAACATCAGCACTCCCATCGTGATGCCCCGAACACACCTGAAAGTTTTGGTGATGCTCACGAGATAATAAAGTATAGACTTATGGGTTCTAAAGAAGAAGTTTATTTAGGTACTGCAGGCTGCATTGCATATATAACACAATATTACAATTTAGTATTGTACAGAAATAATTAAAAACTTTACAGCTCATTACAAAGTGTCTTTGGATTTTAGCTCATTTAAAGTACACCAATCAACACGTAATAATACCACAGTGTAAATAGCCACTCTTTATATACAGACCCACTACATTTACAAAAAAAAAAAAAAATCAACAGAAAGATGAGCTGGGAGAGGCTCCCAAGACACAGTAGGCGTTAGTGGGGGTGGAAAAGGGAAACCCCCAGTGCCCTGTGGGTGAGAAATGCCAGGAGGGCACAGAGCGAGAACCCAAAGCAGGGAGGGATGAGGGGGATGTAGGAGCAAGACACTTAACTTGCGACTCCAGCTCAAGGGTAGCACAACTTGTCTGCACCTTGGTGTAGCATCACTTCCTACAAGCTATGCAGACTCGAGCTCAGGCTGAGCCAACCACGTTGCTGCATTACTTGCTGAGCCAGGGATAAGGCACTGCAAACACTGAACTTCTTGTGCAAAGAACTGCCAGTACCGGAGTAAGGACAACACGTGTCAGGACAGGAAGGACTCTTGGACAGCTCCTTTATGGTATGAGCAGGACTGTGCAACACCTGGGCTCGTTTTGGATGCGTTTTGATGACTGGTGAGGCAAAACGAGGTGGGGTTCTCAGCTCGTAGCAGAGCAAAGTGATGCTGAGCCTCCGAGGCTGAGCAGTGGGGGAAGAGACACGGGACAAACCATTCTTTCTTAAGGATGTGGGCAATATTCCCATGCAGGAATCATTTCTATCTTCCTCAACTGAAGTACACTGCTGACAAGCAAAGAGCCAAGGCCCTTCAACTGAGCAGGTATTATCTGGGACAAGATCAAAACACCAGGAGAGTCAGGAGCATCATACAGTACAAAGTCTTGGCTTGGCTGGAGAAAACCCACAAAACACCCTTCCCAAAGCATTGCCTGGGCTGCTTGCAGCAAATGCCACCATGTGCCTAAATCCTGCCGCCGCATCTCGGACCCACCCACACAGCTCTGCTCCCAGACACCACATGAGCTCACAGAACTGAGCAAACACAGCAGATGAGAAACTCGAATCACAACGAATCACAGTTCCTGCATTAAAATATTCTTCCTCCCTGTATATAAAGTGCATGAAAAACCTTGGGAAATATGCATAGCTATTAATGTGCCAGCCTCAGCTGCTGGGCTGTTCCAGTTAAGAGCACCTTCTCCTTTATGCTGAGGGTACAGTTATTCTAATGCTAGTCATCAATTAAAAAAATAAAATCAAATTACTCTCATTGTGGTTTAAAAGGATGTTCTCTGGTTAGCTGGTGCTCTGAGCAGAGAGATGAGTGCTCACTGTGCCCAAACTTGGATTACCAGTAGAAGGAGCGGGCAGCCGGGGAAGTTGGGGTGAACAGGAAGGAGATGAAGAAGTCCTCCAGGAGTGTCCTGGCGGCCCACATGGATCTGCTTGGCTTTGTGGAACTCACCTCACCCACATGGAGGTTTCATTCAAAATTCAAAAAGAAAGCACAAAGCAAAAGAGAAAAATCCTCCCTCTGCCAAAATCAATGTGGTGCTCTTACCAGAGCAGCTCTGCCCTCCTTATCGCACAACGTTTGCACACACCCCAACCACAGCCACATTTAAGACATTTGCTTCCAGGGCAACTGACCCTGGGGGAGGTAGCAGGTCAGTGCTGTTTGTGCCCCTCTGAATCCGTACAGTGCAAGGTAACACATCCGTACAGGTTGTGGTAACACAAACAAGGGCAGAGGCAGAGGAAACCCACCCCCAGCAGCGGGCTGCAGCCTCCAAGCACGTGTCCCAGACACTTAAATATATCCCTACAAAGGAAGAACTGTAATACAAGTGCGGGCAGAGGAATTTACAGTGGGTAAAACCCATAGTGAGCCACTGCCCAGCTGCTTGGGCTGCACCCTGTCACTCCTGCACCTCTGCTGCTTCCTATGAGCCCTGGAGATCTGCAGTCCTCAACGGAGCAGTGGGGTGTGGGAGGACTCAGCTTCTTCCCTTCGTATCCCCCCAAAGGGGACATGCAAACATCAACATGCTGTGAAGGTAACCCAAACTCATGTAATGAAATGCTGAGACTACAAAAACCCGTAGGCTGGGGCTGCTTCCCATGGGCTACCTCTGCGTAGCACATCAGAGCAGAGTGCAATCAGAAAAACATCAAAAGTGGATTTCAGAAAACAGACGAGGCAGTGTAAGAGGTGTCATATTAACCAGCAGGAAGTCTTCTATCAGCGAGACTCATCACGCCCCAAAGCAAAATGCCATTTTGTTGCACGGATCGTGTCCATAAAAACCAGGAATTTGAGCATTGGAACTCCTTATTGCTGAATTTCTCCCATCACCTTGGCTTGCATGGACAGGAGCTTCGTGCAAAGGAAAAGGAGAAAAAACTGTATGCTAAAAACGTCTTCAAAAGCTGCTCTATACATTTCAGATTAAGATTTCTTTACAAAAATCCAGGAAACACTGAAACTAACAAAAGCTGAGAGGAGATACAAATCCCTGGCAGTACTACACATGCTGCACTGTAACCCATCCCACTTATTTCAGCTACAGATTAGTTTCTATTTTAATTTTATTCCTTCTGCATAAATGATATTAATTACAGTAAATCAGCATAATTATCTCCTTCACTACGCATCCCTGTCTCCTCTGATGACAATGTATCTCTCCCTTGGACCTCTGAACCAGATGGCTAAGGCACTTTGATACCCACATGCAGCACGGACAGAGACTAGATACGTATTAAAGTTTAATCATTAATTCAGCATCCTAAATATTCCCCAAGTAGATAAAAACTCTATTGCTCAAGCTGTCAAATCCCCCCCCTGATTCCTTAAACAAGATATAAACAGCTCAGAATATAAAAGCCTGTGGCCTTCCTTGATTTGTTAGAAAATGAGTGTACGTAGATATGTGCACAAGTATATACAGGTATGTAATTTGTGCCACAGGGTGTTAAAAACTAGTAATATTTACCAAAAATAAAATCAAGTTGTATAAAAGCCAGGCCAACCCTCCACCTCTGGGAGGGGTTGGTTTGGGGAAGACTCTTTCATGGGTTTGTTTCCATGTCACTGGGTTGGGCTCCTCTTAGCACTGTGCTCCTCAGTGCAACGCCGGGCAATGGGTGATTGTAAAGCGCAACCTTTGCTCAGTTCAACACAATAAATATAAATAAATAGACTGGATTCATCCTGTTACAACAGCAGCAAGCCTCTGCTTTGAAAAGCTGGGTGAAAACCAAAGGCTGGGTGAAAACCCAAAGGCTGGGTGAAGACCCAAAGGTTGGGCAAAGACCCAAAGGTTGGGCAAAGACAAAAAGGTTGAGCGAAGACCCAAAGGCTGGGTGAAAATCCAAAGGCTGGGTGAAAATCCAAAGGCTAGATGAAAACCCATAGGTTGGGTAAAGACCCAAAGGCTGGGCAAAGACCCAAAGGTTGGGCAAGATGCTCAATCGAGCAGCAGGCAGGACCCGACAAAGGGCTGGGGAAATGGGAGCACTTCAGTGCCATCTTTGCCAAAATCCTCCTGACCCAAAAGAGAGCAAATGGGAAGGTCCTGTAGTGCCTGGGGGCACTGAGAGGAGCACAGCATGGTGAGAGCACACACTAAATGGATTGGAGACGGCAATTCATCTAACTCCCCTCTTCTGTAGAAAGAAGGGATCAAGAATATTACAGAGTGGGTCATGGGCCTGCTCTTATTCCCATCAGCAGTGAAGTTTGTGCTGATTTACACAGAAAGACAACAGAACAGAATTCAAACCAGGCACTGATGCTGGGCCACACAACCAGAGGGCTGCTGTTTTTTTAAATGAAGGAGTTTTGAGGGGTTCCTCATTTCCAGATTAAGTTTCATGTTCCCTTCTCTGCCTGTCTGGGATCATTATCTTGCCCTTTCACCATGCATTATGTAATTAATATAGCTCTCACAGAATTATACAGAATTGGTTCTTTTGGGGACCTGTGCTCAGACAAGCACTGAGGTGTGCATAGGGTTTTGTAGCCACTGGAAGTCATGCCAGAATTTGAACAACTCACATCTCCTCCTTCTCCGGGAGGTGGAGGAGAGCAGAGCTCACAGTCACCCCTACACCTCAGCATCACAACGTGTAACAGGAAACTATGGCTATAGACCCAGCACCACAAGGCAAGGAATGAACATGCCAGTCACCCAAAGCAGAGAAAAAACCCTTCATTAGTGTTTGCCACAAACCACAAGTTCACGGGGCTTCTTTTAGCCATCTGAGGCTAAAAGATGGGGGTCCACGGCCATGGGGTGTTTTGCAGCAGGCCACTCTCTCAACTCGCCCAGGATTTCCTGTTCTCTGCGTTTTTCTGGCTCTTCTCCAACCGAACTGTGGGTCCTCCTTCTGACTTGGCAGCCAGGGCTGTGAGTGAAGTCAGGCTGGATGCTGAACCAGAGAAGTTGCCGCTCCTCCTGTTCTCACCGGATGCTCCTCCCTGCAACCTCACGCCGGTGCTCCGTCGCCTCGCTGGTCCTACAGCCTTTTTAACTCTGCCTGGTTTTACAAGCAATCCGTAGCCTGGGTTGCACCTGAAGTACTGCTTTCCTCCAATGGAGCCATCATTCTTCCCTTTGAAAACAAACAGAGATAATAGAATCATGAACATTGGAAAAGACCTCTAAGATCCCCAAGTCCAACCCCAGCCCACTCCACCGTGCCCACTGCCCACGTCCCTCAGTGCCACATCCCCACTGTTCTGGAACACCTCCAGGGATGGTGACCCCACCATCTCCCTGGGCAGCTGTGCCAATGCTGCACAAAATGGCTTTTGCTCTGTGCTGCATGCTGCATGCTGCTACCCATCACTTGAGGAAACTCATGCAGGGTCCCGGGGCATTTAGGAGGAAGTTTTTCACCCAGAGAGTGGTGACGCACTGAACAGATTGCCCAAGGAGGCTGTGGATGCCCCATCCCTGGAGGCATTCAAGGCCAGGCTGGATGTGGCTCTGGGCAGCCTGGTCTGCTGGTTGGCGACCCTGCACATAGCAGGGGGGTTGAAACCAGAATATCTTTGAGGTCCTTTTCAACTCAGACCATTCTATGATTCTATGATTCTATGATTATCAGCAGCAGGGATGGGGGTTTAACTGAGCTGATGTTCCAGGGATTTAACTGGGCTGATTCTGCCTCAGCTGAAAGTTGAGTCATGGTTACAAAATGCTTAAAGACATGTTGAAGGAATGAACAAACACAATGACTGAGAACAATATGATGCCAGAAGGCTATACTAATTATAGTTTTTGTCAGACTAAATGGATAGGGTTTTCTTTTGTTTTTAAGGTTAAAAACAATGCATAAATCTCCTGGAGGAGCTGCTCTGTAACAGCTCTGTGCAGAGCCATGCAGGTTATTACAGAAGTAGAGAAGTGGCTGGATAAAGGAGTGGCCTGTGCTGAAAGATAGTGCCATGCTGCAGGGAAGAAGACTTTCGTTGAAAATAAAAGCTACCATGATGATGACAGACTTAGAAACTATTATAGAGGAAGACAGTGGAAGCACTTTGTTCCTGCAAAACAAAAAGTTGTGTTCCCTCCAGATAGGTAAACAAGCAGGAAAGCAAGCACCATCTGTACAAAGCTTGTATGAGAACAAATGAGAGCTCGTGACCAACGAACTCAACAGAGAAAGAAGTCTTCAAGCTCCAGAGGAGCAGATAAGTGGGAGAAGCCTTCCTTGAGGAATGCATAAGATAAAAAAACCCATCAGCTGGTTTTATAATAATGGATAAAATCACAGGAAGCAGCTGCAGCAGAATTGGCCTTGGTTCATCCCTGCCCATGGCAGGGCTTGGGACTGGATGGGCTTTAAGGTCCCTCCCAACCCAAAGACACCAGCTTGCGACCGTGTTTCCCAAGGGAAGCTACAGGGAATCATACCCCATGTCTGGAGGTGCCCAAGGCCAGGCTGGATGGGGCCCTGCTCGGCCTGAGCTGGTGGGGTGGCAACCAGCCCACGGCAGGGGCTGGGTGGGCTTTAAGGTCCCTTCCAACCCAGGCCATTCTATAGCTCTATGAAATCAGGGACCTAAACCTTTGTGGAAACAGAAGAATATACAAAAACACCAGTAGTTGAGTCTTCAACAAGCCCAACATCTCTTAGCCACAAGACTCTTCCAAGGATGGCTAAGCTGATGCTCACAGAGTAGTGAATGGACCAGACGGAGGGAATGTCTTAAAATAGAGCAGGAATTCAGAGAATAGTGACTACAACTTTCAGAGGGATTGGAGCTACAATTTGCTTTCTGGGATGGCAAACTCCAGGCAGTTTTCTGTACCCAGCTGAAAGCAGGCCATCTAGTTTAGCTTTTATGAGCACACCATCCATGGGAAAGATAAGTGCTCATTTAAATGGGAGCTCTGGATCCTGGAGACACTACTTATCTTGGGGAGCAGCTCCAATCTCAGGGAAGCATGCAGCACAGTGTGGGCAACTCCTTGAGACGTGCTGATTCACCAACCACAGCCTGCATTACAGCTTTGGAATTTTACATCTTGGTTAAAAGAATTGAAATAAGGAGCTCTGAGTGCCCTTCATAAACCAAACTCTCTCACTATCAAACACAATGTCATCTAATGGTCACTTCCTAAGAAACATCTCTTCTCCGTAAGAGTGGTGAGGTGCTGGAAGAGCCTGCCAAGGAGGTGGTGGAGTCGCTGTCCCTGGAGGTGTTCAAGAAATGTTTAGGTGTGGTCCTAAGGGCCATGGTTTAGTGGGCAATACTGGTGGTAGGCGGATGGTTGGAATGGATGATCTTAGAGGTCTTTTCCAACCTTGGTGATTCTACGATTCTATCATTCTTCTGAGCCTTCCACTGGCATATCCTGCCTGCTCTTGGTTAACAGAGAAAACGAGTGCCATGGAAGCCGACATGAACCTGTGAAGGAAAGGAACTGTGAAGCCTGGGGCTCCAGCAGAGAACAAATGCCAGCTATCACCTCCTTTCCTCTCATCTCCATGGTTTTAAAGTGCTTCTGCTCAAGTCATTGCTTTTCTGTATCATGCTCCAATGACACATGGGAGCAAATCCTCTCCAAGGATGGTACCCTAGTTTCTAAAAATTATTTGTTATATAAAATCTGAAAAGCCTAAAAGTAAGAGTCAGGCAGGAATGACAGAAGAAACTGAACAAAACCTTTAACCACCTCATTTTCCTGGTGATCAACATTAAAACAAGTGCTGCAAACTCTGAAATGCTGCCTATGTTGCACTCAATCTAGAGCATGTCTTACCTGAAGGTAAATCCAGTTCAACACCAACCCACGTTCCCTCTTGGAAATCTGTGGGCCCAACGTATCTAACGATGCCTGTTTTGTTTGCACCAACGGTGACATATTCTCCCTCTTTCAGCCACTCAGGAATTTCATTGGCATCTTCAGAGTCAGAAACTACTTCCAGTTTTTCTTCTGCCATCTCCGACCCATTTTGGCTCAGGCCATGGGCTGCAGATGCGCTCTTTTCTCCTTCTTGCTGCTCCTCTTCTGTGTTCAGTGAACACGAGGGATCAGTCCCCAGCATGCTGGTAAAGGACTTGAGCTCTGAAGTCTTGACTTTCTGGATCTTGAAGGGGGAGGCGGCAACGCTGGGCTGGGACAACTGGTTGGGCTGAACCTGTGGTTTGGGAGCCCCCAGTTCAGAAGCCCCAGAAGTTGTTTCCTTTCTCCCAGCAGCCTGTCCTGCTGACTCCATTGATTGTTTAGATGACTCCATCCTTAGAGCAGAGGTAGAAAGAATGGTTTTTGCATCAGTGGCTACAGAGGCATCATTTGCCTGCTCACTATGAGTCACAGGAGATGCAGAAGATTTTGATTTCAAAGCATCACTCCCATTCACTTCAGTGCTGTCTTTTGATCTTGTGTGAGCACTTGGAAGGCTGGAGGTGGGTAGACTCTCCCCCTTATTGTTGAGACAGCTTTCTGAAGGACTGTTTGAGTGCCCTGGCGTGTCCGAAAATCCCTGAGCCACAGCAGGAGCTGGGAAGTCACTTAGGGCAGGCGTCTGTCCCCCTGGCTGAACCACAGCATCACTCCCTGCTGCGAGGGCTTCAGAGAGAGTGGCTGTCGATACACTGTGGGAAAAGTACCCGCTGGAGGCTTCGCTCAGAGGACTTGGAGGCCCTTCCTGGGAGTCCTGTGCCTGGGCATCTCCTGTGGGCTGCTGCAAAGGCACTTTGGGCATCTTTTCGGGACTCTTTTCCACCTCTGTCATCCGTACCGCAGCTTCGAATGGTCGTTTCCCTGCTGCCTCTTGGTTCAGCTGAAACAGAAGAGGACAGTGACCATGGAGCTCTGATATCCAAACTCTCTGGGTCAGAAGGGAAGATATAAGGCCTCTGGGAAACACTAAGGCCTCCAGCATATCTACACCCCCACGTAGCCGCAGTCTTCAGAAGATGCAAGTTGATCTGAAGTCAGCTGTACAAACCTGGTAGGATTGTCAGCTCATTTCTTCCGTTAATAAGGAAAGCATTGACTAAAAGAAATACGTTCCCCAATATTTACTGAAAAAATTATTTATATTGCAGGAATGGTCATTTGCTGTTTGAATAGCAGGATTTATATGAAATGTGAAACAGCCATGATCTATAAGCCTCTCTCAGTTATTTGGCTTACCTTTCAGGACTGATAAATCACAGCTTTCCAGCTAAACTGTCATTTATGTCCCCGTTCCCAAATGCCATTCCCACCTCACTGCCGCCAGCACCGCACACTTTCAGGGTATGAAATTAACTGCACCTCATGAGATTAACAGCCCATTTTAGTGATGTATTTCTTGGCTGTAAAGTTTACTAAATCTGATAGATCAATATCTTTTGCCAGCACATGTACTCTAAAAGATTAGGATGTCTCTAAATCTCTTTGGGAGGGAAGGAGGTGGCTGCTAATATGAAGAAGAAAAAGTGGTTGGAGGAACGCAGACGTGTACATATCCTACCTGTTAACTCTCGAGTGCACATACTTGTTTACTGTTGTGTTCTTCCCATTTAATATTAAAGTGTCCCAAACAACAGGACTTGCGCCTTGTTCTGATATGTCTTTCTCACTGGGAACTTAAGTGGCATTCGATGAAAGAGGGATTTGATTGAATTACAAGAGCTTCAGGAGCCAAAGCTATTGCTAAGTGAGATATAATACAGGAAAGTTTGTTGAAATGTTGCAGTGGACCGAAAGCACTTTTAGCTTTTCTGTGGAGACGGTGCTGTAGATGTGGACTCTGGAGCTCTGTTCTTTCTTTGGGCTTTCCCTTTTAAGCTGTGTTCAGATAACACACATTTTACTGAGACAATAAAAGCACAGTGGGAGAAAGCTGATTTGCTATTCACAAGACTGAAGTTCTGCTGAACTGTGGGAGATCATAGGGTCTATTTTCTATCCTGCTTACAAGAGCCTTTTTTCATGCCGATATCATGAATTGGCTTGAAATGTAAAATCAAGAATTAAGCTCAGCGCTCAGAATAACAGACTCGTTCTGTTTATAGAAAGCATCAGTGCAAAGCAATTTGTCTTTTAAAGCAGCAAAACAGCTAAATTTTAGCTAGTTAACTGCAAATACAATCATATGATTAGCCAAGCTTTTAAATATAGAAGCTATAGCCAGCACCAGAAAGGGAGACTTTAGCAAGACCTAAGAAAACACAGCAGCACATACTGCGTTTAATTGTCTGACCATGAAGTGCCAGTGAAAGTGCAAGAGGTTTAAGTGGTTTTTGCTGCCTCTGGTTTTCAGTGTTTTGAATATAGAAACTGTTTCTTAACAGGGTATGGTGTCCTCACCTGCTTTATCTTTGCAGCACTGGCATCGATACTGGCAGACTGAACCATGATCCGTGGGACAGCCTGCAGGAATGAAAAACAGAGCATCACTCATTGAAAGGTTGTCCTGCTGGTGAACATCATAACTGACACCTGAAATGTTGGGATTATCAAAAAGGACCAAGCATTACTACCCTAATGTGTTCTGCTGACATACTCTGAAGGGGCAAATGAATGCATTCACCAAAGCAACAGAGGCATCCCTGAACTTCAGCATAAAAACAGCTACCAGCACAAATTCATAGCACAGACACTTCTTTTATGGAGCGGTAAAGGGCACAACATTGAGCAACCAGATGGCAAAGAGGTCTGAGGTCACTGCTCAGTGAAACCCTCAGCTTCAGTCCCTCCCCACAACTTTCTCCTCCTCCACTACCTCAATCCAGTTAAGATTTTAGCCATGTTTACTGATTAGCTAATGACAACATATTGGTCCCATGCCAGAAGGACTGCTTCTGCGTTCCCACTGTATCCTCTCTTTGACAGCTGGGCTTTGACATGAAGGCTTTGGCTCCAAATCTTGCTCCCTGTTCAGTGTTTGGGGCTTTTGTTTTTCGAAGGGTTGAAATAAACACTTGAAGGCATCTCCTGAGACCGCAGCAGCCAACTGTGACACACAACCATAACTCTGTTATTTGACTCTCACTGCCATGCACTGCTGTCACAGGAGGGAATGGGACCACCCAATCAATGGAGGACCTTGGGAGTGGGACACCAGAAGATAAGAGAGGAGAAAAAGGCCGAAACATCTTTTTAGCAACATGCTGGAATTGCAGGTTCATACTTAAGGGAAAGAACTCTTTAAGGGCAACATATGCAATCAGGGAATGGTCTGCTTCCTTCCTTTTCCTCTTGTTCTCCCCTCTCCGATGCACTTGAGAATTCCTTCTGCAGAAACACACAGGCAGTGCCCATCTCCAAGGCATATTTCCAGAATCCAATTTACAGAACTGAAACTTTCCAACTGAACAGTGAGGTACTCCTTTCTTGCAGCCTTTGTAAGCAACATGAAGTAGGAATATGACTAATCCTCCCCCCAGAAAGAAAAAAACACGGGGGACAAGAACAGCTATTATTCATGCAGAGATTGCCAGGCATTAAACAGAACCACAGTTGCTCCAAGTAAAACTAAAAGACAAAAGACAAACAAAAAAACAACAGCTTCAACAGACCAACAGATCAAAATCACTTTTTTTTTTTTTTTTTTTGGTGGAGACATTAAAGCTTCAGCTCAGTAAAAGAAAGCAGGAGGAGGGGGCTGCTCATCTTTGCACTTGCTAATTGGAAGTGCACACTGAAGTGGGGCTCAGGGCACACTGCTTCCATGTGGGATGCATGAGGAATGAGCACTTAAAGACATGAAGTAGAAGCAGAGGGCAGCCAGAATCAAAGACAGCAATGAAGCCCCCAAACAAACACAAATTTAGGACTCGTCACCCAGTGGTGTTTGAGGTCAGAATTTCAGATTCCTCTGGCATAAATCATGGAACCACAAAGGTTGGAAAAGACGACTAAAATCACCTAGTCTAACTGCCAACCTATCACCATCATGCCCAAAGTAAAGTGGCAACCTTCTACAACTAAAGCATGAACCTGAAAACAACTGTGACACTGATTTGCACCTGATCTCAGAGACAGCTCAGAGCAATGGGGTTCAGTGAGCACTCTGACGTGCCCAGAAGAACCAACTTGGGCAAGGATAACTTAACTGTCATAACAGCAAAGCGTTTCACTTTGCATAGACTAGAGAGGAGAGGGATTCACACTCTTCTAAGAACACACTGCATGTTTTAGTTGTAACAGAGGCTTATCACCGTATTAAAGCAGCTGGAGTACTTGGCAGAACACTTATGCTCTCCTCTTTAGCTGTCTTTGAACCATGGTTGGTCCATCTTGGAAAGCAGCACAAAGCCAAGCTGTTAAATATCACCTTCTAATTAAAAGAAATCATTAGGCACAAGGCATTAGGGCTAATCCCTAGGCAGGCACTTCCACAGCACTTCAAATCTTTTGCAGAGGGACATCTGAACCTCAGCGATGAGCCAAGGCCCTCGAGTTCAGATAATCCCTGTTAAATAACTCTGCAACCCAACACACAGCACACTCTTTCCTGGCACCTCAGAAAGGTTGTGCAAAGAAAAATCCCCGTCCTTATTGCTTCTTCACTACTGTGTGTCATCTGATACAGAAAGGGAAGGATATAGAGGGGGAATTTGGAGTCACAGACATAGACCTGTTGGAGCGCATCCAGAGGAAGGCCACAAAAATGATCCCAGGGATGGAACAGCTGTCCCATGAGGACAGGCTGAGAGAGCTGGGGCTGTGCAGCACGGAGAAGAGAAGGCTCTGAAGAGAGCTGAGAGTGGCCTGACAGTTCTTAAAGGGGGGCTGTAAGAAAGGGGACAGACTCTTTATCAGGGTCTGTTGTGATTAGGACAAGAGGACAAGGGGAAATGGTTTCAGACCAGGAGAGGTGAAGATTTAGATTGGATATAAGGAAGAATTTTTTTTACAATAAAGGTGGTGAGGCACTGGCACAGGTTGCACAGAGAGGCGGTGGTGCCCCATCCCTGCAGACAGCCAAGGTCAGGCTGGATGGGCTCTGAGCACTGATGGAGCTGTGGGTGTCCCTGTTCAGTGCAGGCAGTGGGACCAGATGGCCTTTAAGGGTCCTTTCCAACTCAAACCATTTTAAGATCCTGTGATTCTATAATGAGCACCAGGAACCACGGCCAGCTCTCATCTTGGTACCACAAAGGAAATCCCTTCCTCTGCCCCGTTTTGTCCCAGTATATGTGCCACCTCCAGGAAATGCACCATTATGAGAGACTCAGAATTGGAATAAGAAGAAGCGTTTAATGATAATTCTCAGTGCCTTTGATTTCCTTTCCTCCCTTGAAAACAAACAAACAGAGGAAAGTGTTGTTTTTTGTGGTTGGCTTTTTTTTGTTTGTTTTTTATCTCCCAAACACCTTAAGTCTCTCAGCATGTAAATCCATGCAATCTAAAAAGTAAACACACCCGTTACACTTTAATCATTCCTCATCAATCGCTAAGATGATGCTCTCCTCCTGAAAGGATGACAAATCTCCAAACTCCTATGTTAACTTTGCCAGGCAACGTTTAGAACAACGTGGAGAAAAAAGCAATTACAAGAAGTGGCACTTGCCCAACTTTGGTGTTGACAAGAAACAGATGGGCAGAAACACCCTCACGAGGGGAGCAAAGGTACTAAAACAAATCTTTGCTAGGAAACGTAGTGAAGTTACTCGGGGGGGGTATTCCAAACAACGTGTCTGACTATCTGTGAAGGCATTTACTGGATGCAAAATATTTCTGAACTGAGAGCCAAATTTTGTCATTAAACGTGTGCAGATATTGACTGTGAAAGCAGACACATTTACGCAGAGGCAAAACATGACCCTTTCGCTGTGATAATTCTTGGCAGTTTCTTCAACCAAGCTGACAAAACATGGAATACGAGAGGACATGAAAGCAGTACGCTTTAAAGCATCTTTGAACCTCCATGGAATAAAAATTGTCTTTTTCCTGGGAGCTGCTCCTTTGTACTGTGAGTTTAGAAGGATTTCTCATTGTGTTTGCACAATATTTTCTGGTTGGATTGGAGGCCAAAGTGAACATGCTTTGGGGTAACCAAAACCACATCATTATCAGTGATGAGAGAAGTTTGATGACACCAGGCTATGTGGTGTGGTCAACACACCAGAGGGATGGGATGCCATCCAGTGGGACCTAGACAGACTGAGCACTGGGTCCAGGCGAACCTCATGAGGTTCGACAAATCCAAATGCAAGGTCTGCACCTAGGTTCAGGCAACCCTCACTACTAACACAAGCTGGGGGATGAAATGGCTTCAAGCTCAAAGAGAGAAGATCTAGGTTAGATACAAGGACAAAATCTTTTACAGTGAGGGTGGTGAGGCACTGGCACAGGTTGCCCAGAGATGTGGTTGATGCCCCATCCCTGGAATCTTTCAAGGCCAGGCTGGATCAGGACCTGGGCAACCTGATTTACCTGTGCATGTCCCCGTTCATTGCAGGGAAGCTGGACTAGATGACCTCTAAAGGTCCCTTCCAACACTAAGGATTCCACAATTCTATGAGATCTAGAGACCAATTTGGTATGTTGGTGACCTCGAAAAGCAAACTTGTACCTCATTCCACTTACAGAAGCACCAAAATTAACCCTAAATTAACTTTTTCATCCCACATAGTACATACATATAATGCAATCTCTCCAAAGTACTCAGAAAAATACATTTCGTCTTTCACTTTCACAGAAATTCTCTGTGTTAATACGCAACTGTGCTCCAGTTTCTGTCTGTTGCCCCTTGCTCTATTGCTGCACACCACCGAAAAGAGTCTGCTCCCAACGACTTGACTCCAGCACTTCAGATACGTATAAAATGTTATGATACCCCCCCTCAGCCTTCTCTTCTCCAGACAGCTGAGTCCCAGGTCTCTCAGCCTTTCCTTGTATGGGAGATGCTCCAGGCTCCTTACCATCTATGAGACACCTCGTTGGACTCTTTCTAGGAGATCCCCTGTCTTTTTTGAACTGGGAAGCTCAGAATTGGATGCAGCAGTCCAATGTGGCCTCACCAATGCAGAGTAGAAGGGGAGGATAACCTCCCTGACCTGCTGGCCACACTCTTTTTAATGCACCCCAGGATCCCATTGGCCTTCTTGGCCACAAGGGCACACACTGCTGGCTCATGGGCAACCTGCTGTCCACCAGGACACCCAGGTCCTTCTCTGCAGAGTGCCTTTCCAGCAGGTCATCCCCCAACCTGTACTGATGCATGTGGCTATTCCCCTCCAGGCACAATACTCTACACTTGCTCTTTTTAGATCTCATCAGGCTCCTCCCTGCCCAACTCTCCAGTCTGTTCAGGTCTTGATGAATGGTAGCACAGCCTTCAGGTGTGTCCGTCAATCCTCTCAGCTCTGTATCACCAGCGAACTTGCAGACAGTAGACTCTATCTTATTGTCCAGGTCACTGATGAAGACATTGAACAAGACCAGTCCTAGTACTGACCCCTGGGGCACACCACTAACTACAGGCCTCCAACTAGACTCTGAGCTGCTGACCACAACCCTCCAAGCTCTGCCAGTCAGCCAGTTCTCAATCCACCTCACTGTTCACTCACCTATCTCACACTTTCTTGCAAGGATGTTGTGGGAGACAGCATGGAAAGCCTTGCTGAAGTCAAGATACACAACTTCCACTGCTCTCCCTCCGTCTACCCAGCTGGTGATGACGTCAGAGAAGGCCACCAGGCTGGTGATCTCCCCTTGGTGAAATGGACATTTTTCCACATTGACTACTCCTAATGACCTTTCTCTTTCAATTGCTTGGAGATGGCATCCAGAACAAGTTGTTCCATCACCTTTCCAGGGATGGAAGTGAGGCTGACTGGCTTGTAGTTTCCTGGATCGTCCTCCTTGCCCTTCTTGAAGACTGGCGTGACCTTGGCTATCCTTCAGTCTTCAGGCACCTATCCTGTTCTCCAAGACCAGCCAAGGTTATAATTGATGCAGACCTTTAAGGATATTATCAGAAGAGCCCACTGCTGCTGTCTCTGCCTTACCATCTGCAGACTGAGCTCAAGGACTGTCAGTGTGACAGTATTACATTCACATCACCATTTAAAAACAGCTATTGGAAATTTCTCCAGCAGGGCATGACAGTTGCATCTTTAAATGTGGATTTAATTCAGTTGTGAGCAGTCAGGATAAAATACTTTCAAAAGACACACAGCAATTCAGTAAGAATTCTGAATAAAGCCATCAAAGTGGAGAGTGGTGAGGTGCTGGAACAGCTGCCCACAGAGGCTGTGGATGCCCCGTCCATCCCTGGAGGTGTTCAAGGCCAGGTTGGATGGGGCCCTGGGCAGTCTGGTCTCATATTAAATGTGGAGGTTGGTGGCCCTGCCTGTGGTGAGGGGGAAGGGGGGCGTTGAGCTTCATGATCCTTGAGGTCCCTTCCAACCCAAGCCATTCTATGGTTCTGTCCACCCAGGCCCAATATTGCTACTTGCTCCCTATTTTAAAATCATTTTAAAGTCATCAGTCATTCAAATACAAAATCTGCAATCCACAAAGAGATCCAAAATTCAGAAGTTGTATTTGTCAGTTTGTTTGTTTGTTATTTTTCCTAAAGAAACTGTATTTAAATATCAACCCAAACTAAAACCTTTTTATTTCACCTTCCTAACATGGAACGTTTCAGCCTGTAATAATACTTTTGAATTCCACATTTCTAATGTACTTTGTGCAAAATTAAACATGCATCATTTCCTATGCAGTTATTTCCAGGCAGAAAGATTAAAAGGGCAATTTGTTACCATTTTCAAGTTAGTTCACAAGGAAGTTCCAGAGGTTTTCACTAAGCAGTTTAAAAGGCCAGTTTTCCATACTCATTCTCATTAAAAGCTATATGAAAGAGGATGATAGGGAAAACTGAACTTAGAAAGAAATGAAAACACGAATAGCTCAGTCACAAGATCTAGACACATATGAGCCCAGCCAGGCACAGAAGGCCTGTTGAACTATGCTGATTATAGCATCCCAATGGCTCTTTATGTGAAAAAAGCCTTCTAGATTTTAAAGGTTCTCCAAGGCCATGTTATTTACATTTGATTAAGGAATGTACGTTCTAGCAATTATACGATGCACCATATACACCCATGGAACTACTGCTGCTTTTTAAGCCACTGCCAGAAAAAAAGTCTTCTGTCAATTCAGAAAGCTTTTCATTAAATGCATTTCATTTTTTTTAGATTAATTACTATGTCTGTACCAAAAGGTGAAAGAACAAATTGAGAGCTGTCCTCTCCCCGTGTCACATGTCTGCATTTCTATACCACGAAACAAAAGTGAATTAGATTAGTGCATGGAAATTCAAAGAGTTTATTTATTCCTTTCAATACAGCTATGACTCCAGATCTCTCTTTGAAGCCATGTGCTAACAGAGAAGTTTGACCATCCAACAAGGATTGTATGAAGGTGACCACTTATCAAACGCACATTGGTCAGAGGAGTTTCCTGTAGCCACAGCAATGTCACAAAGCAGAAAGTGAAATATAATATGTACATTTTAATGTCAGAACCCAACGATGCCCTAAAATGTAATTATACAGGCAGTTCCTGGAGATCAACAGGGTCATAAGGTAAAGAACAGCAATTCTGCCTGGTGCACACTATGAAAGCCTCAGCATCTTAATAAAAGACACAAGCGTCGAGATAATGTAATTATGCACAGATAGATTCTCCATCCACCTGCGTATTTCAAGCAAGTATTTTAAACTTCTCCTGATCAGCAATAAGGAGTGGCAAGGCTTTAAATCTTGCATACTGTGCTACTAAGCTTTTCAAAGAATAGACTAGGAAAATAAAGAGCAATTGCACTAATCCAAAAAAGGTTTAAATTGTTGGGCTTTTCTTAATTTTTTTTTACTTACAGAATACTGGCAATTAATTGAAAGGCAGCAGATAACTGATAAAATAGGCATTTTCTAACTTAAAAGTATATAAACAGCTTCATCAGAAACCAATCTTTTAGGTACATAAACAGCTTCATCGGAAGCTGTTCTGCTAGTTACATAAAGAATCCTATTATGCCAAATTAATTCAATCTAACTAATTAGAGAGCAGGAAGTTCTTTCAATTATTTTATGTGCTGTCTGAGAAACACACTTGAATACGAGAGCAGATTTCATTAATTGCGGTTCATTATTCTCCAGATTAGTTACTAAACTTGCATCAGAAGGTCAAAGACAGCAATTTTGTTAGCTGCCACCACCTTGCCTGGCATGGCTCTGCCTTTCTGAAACTACAAACAAAAACAGCACCAACAGGAAAAGACCATCTCAGCAAGAGGTTACGATCACTTACATGAGCTCACTTACTTGGTGGAGGTGTTGAAGAACCACGGGGATGTGGCACTGAGGGACATGATGAGTTGGCACGGTGAGCATGGCTTGATGGCTGGACTAGATGACCTTAGAGGTCTTTTCCAACCTTAATAATATTGTGATTCTGTGGTTCTACTTTAAGACTGATCACAAGCAACAGCATGCCATTGAAATAAGTTGCTAAAAGAATAAGATTAGAAGTGTATTTTCAAAACAAGTGACGACAACCCCATCTTCTGTTTACTTGCATGGGATGAGATTTGGTAACACATCCACCCGGACAGCTGCTTTGTCATGATGAACTGAGCTACACTTCAAAACTTGCAGAAATAATTAAGAGCTGCTCACTTCAAAATGATGCTCTAAAGCACTAAAATCAGCTATGTGACTCAGCCTATAAGACGCATCTCTGTGCAGACATGCACAGGGACCTAACCCTGACAGCTGAACTGTAACATATCAGGGATTTAAAGGCACAGCAGGGCAGCCACCTACTTCAATATGGGTCAGCAGTACTTTTATGGAGCAGGTTTTAATAACAGTAGATGGTTACACGCTCTCAAATGCTGTGACAGATACACAGTGAAAAGGGGGCTTGACAAGAACTCAGGAAATTCTTTGGGTTGTTCGATGAACTTGGAGAAAGGAACCAACTGACCCACTTTGCTTTTTGGTATCTATGTTCCAAAATCCACCACCACTACCTGCTCATTTGCATTTAGCCAGGCAACAATGATTTAGATCTTGCCATTTTCCTTGAGAAGCGTTCCTTTAGTCATCTCCAGCTCTCTGAATTTGTTGTTTACTGTCACAGAAATCCAGCAATTCCCTGTTAAGAGGTCAGATTCCTTTGAAACTGCAGTTGAAATATCCTTTTGGCTTCATCTCCCCATTATGCCTTTTGTAGTTCACTGCCTACTCTCCTCCTGCACAGTTATGTCCCCTGTCGCTCTGTATCAAAGTGCTATTCTTCCACAGAACTAAGCTGTACTGTTCTGTATTTTCTGAGATGCAGCAGTATCATTTCTGTGCCCTCCTCACTCTGCACTATGGCACAGCCATGCAGGAATTACCAGCCTGCTGTCTTACACAGACAGGTTAGCGATAAGGTGTTAGAGCTGACTGCCAAGCACTGACCCCATTGCAGGCCCCCGACTACACAGCCATTTGTCACTGCCACCACTGGAATTCTGGCCAGTTTTTAACACTTGCGACCACATCTGCATCCTCAAGCAGTTATAAGGAAGCAGCAAGAAGGATTACGAGACAATGATGATTAACTTTTTAGTGTCATATTATTGTGCACCAACCCTTTTACTTTGTGGCACTGAGGGACATGGTTAGTGGGCATGGTGGGGATGGGTAGGGGTTGGACTGGACGATCTTAGAGGTCTTCTCCAACCTTAATGATTCTATGATGTTCAAGCCAGTCTCACTACATGCATGCATACATCATCACACATTCATTTCTTGTGCTGCTTGGAGGAAGGTAATTCTGGAACAGTTCCAGTTCCAGTTCCAGCAAGCAGTGGTGAAAGGCTCTCAGTTCAATTGTAAAGAGCACCTATTTGCACCTTCCAATACTCAAATACCTTTAAGAAAGTCACTGCCTTCATTTTAATCAGCTACACTTCTTAGATGAGTTAGGTTTTGTGATCCCAGATTCTACACTGACCTTGTTGTAAGCAAAAGGCCACGTGAAAATGTGGAATGCATAGTTAGTTGAGATTTGGGAGTAAAACGTGCTCATTTTACTTTGTAGAGAATAAAACATGGTTGAACTAAGAATATTCTAAATTTGCTTTACTATAAGTTCCACTAAAACTTAATTGTTTTTTTAAGCCTTTGGATTTGGCCTATTTATCTTCTTACTGTTTCACTGTACTTCTGCCATGACAAAACAATTCCTTGTAATCATGGAATCATAAAGGTTGGAAAAGAGCACTGAGGTCATCTGGTCCTACCATCTATGCATACCCCTTAGTTGTTCTTCAGCTGTAGCAACCAATGGAACAGAATGCCTGGATCCAACCACAAAAAGGAGTTGCTTGGGGATTATTTTTTTGTAGTTTTGTTTTAGAAAGACGTCCTCTAAAACTCGTGTGCACGTGAAGAGGTGGGAAAGGTCTATGTTAATAGAAAACGTGCCTTCAAAGCTACAGATGAAGAAGGCAAGTTTCTGTCTACAAAGAGTTAGCTGAATGCTTAACAAGGCATGGACCAAATGGGCTTCCATACAGTTAACAAGAGAGATCTGGCTCCAGATTTATTCTCACAACAGTTTTTAAGTATTCCAGGTTTACACAGAAGAAGGCTTTTTCTTTATAAAAAAATGACAGTCTCCCAGATTAGGAAGAAAGTATCATTTATAATGGGATTCTGTTATTTCATCTGCTTTCTTTAGGAGATAGTAGAGTTCTGCAGTCAGCTTGACCATCCATTAGCTACCTTTCACCGCACAGAAGTCACAAACAGAGCATATGAAGTTTTGCAGCAGAGAATCCAAAATAAACAAACAAACAAATAAATAAAAGGCTTCTCTGGAATGTGGAATAAATGAGAAAATGAACAAAAGCAACTGTACATAGCAGAAGGTAGAAAAGGGTGACACGAGCTGGGGCAGGGGAGAAGGAAGATGGTAAATGAAATAAAGAATTAAAAATAGAATTACATTTTCTACTTGGCAGTACACAAACAACACTAAGTGCACTTCATAAATTCTAGTATTGTTGCTGCAAATGGTATTACCATAAATCATGCTGGTAGTGTACTTGGCACTTCTAAAAAGCCAAGTGGGCTGAGGGTATCAATAAGTTTAACAGCTCCACTATCTCTGGACAGAATGGAGGGGAAATGCATCAAAAGGCTTTGCAATGACTAAGAGTTGGGTTTGCACTGCAACAACAAACAAAATAGCACTCTGTTGCAAGTCTAACAGCACTCATCAATATTACTGCATGGCCAATTTCATTTAAAATTTTACCTGCTGTGCAAGAGGTGAGGTCTGCCTGCCCTTCTTCTCGTCTCTAACAGGGAAGAGAGACTTCAGCAGCTTTGGCATCTGAGGCACGAATGACTTGACAGGATTCAGGTAGGAAGCAGCAAGGCTACCCAGACCTGTTAGAAAAATGGAACAGTGTGAACAGATATGCTTCTGGTGAAAAAAAAACGTTATCATTTTAATTCTAGAACTACATCTTCCAGTAGCAAGTGCATTAGACAGAGAAAAGCAGTGAGTGTTTGCTCCTCCCTAGAACGGGACATGTGAATTTGGGTAATTTTTTAACCCGTGGCCCCAGCACACAGGAAGTCTTTTTCATCACGTGGTGTGAAAAAGTTTGCTGTTTGCCATTAGCAACATAAAACTGTTTATAACTTGCAGAAGCAAAAAAACCCAAAACAACCTGGAAGCAAAACTGAAAAAAGATGCTGACACAACACAAAATTCTGCTAACAATTACAAAACTTAGCGAGAGGGAAAGATGAGGAAATCCAAATTAAAAAGAAAAAAGGTAGGGACATTCAACTCTTCTGCTAGTAGTACTGCTGCTTTTACTACTCTATTCTCCCTTCAGAAAACCTGGATAGATACAGAAAACCTCCCTCTATATCACTGCGCTCTCAGTGCACGCTTGCTGCAAAACAGCCCTCCAACTCCAGTGCTGATCATTTCCCAAAACATTAGCAAGCTTCTGTTCTTGGCTGTTCTAATCGCCAAGGAGATGCATGTTCTGAGCCCAGGTAACTTCAGGCTTTACAAACTGAGCTTCTGAGATGAAGACTGCATCTTCAGAAATCAAAGACGACTTTAAACATGCCTATCACAGAGGGAGCTGCACGGACATCACTTTGGAGGAGAAATCTATCTCTGAAAGCTGCTCAGCTTTGACAATGATGGGTTCACTTCACTCCGCCTTTATGAGAGCTGTCTTAGCTTTAGGAAAGCCCTTACCTGCATCAGGGGAGTGGTTCTGCTGCCCGGAGCCTGGCAGAGAGGAACGAGTTGGACTAATGCCCCTATTGGAGTTTGTGACACCTTGGGATACATCTTGCTGACTTTCCCATCGGCCCTAAGGAGAAAAAAACAGTTGTATTTTTCAAAGTTAGCACCACATCAGCAACACTTACACACCATGCCTGCTTGCACAGCGCCTCTGAGAAGTTAAGAACATGCAGAGCTGAGGAAAGACCCTTCCCAAAGGCACTTTTAGTTGAAACACCCAACTAAAACACCAACTTGTTTTTTAGTTGTAACAGTCCTGCAAAGATAAGCACCCTCAGCTCCCATCTGCAGCAAGGCACAGGAAGAATCTACCCAGAGATCTTAGACCTACAATATTGCACTGAACTGTGCAGCTGTTCTGGAAGTTGAGTTTGGTACAACCAGGTGATAATACAACAGGTCTGTCAGCCCCAGATTCCTAAATATTTTGTGTATCTGCTCAGGAAGCATTCATGAGTGAAGTCCAGATGAAGCGTCAGGGAGAAGGGGTGAGGACAGACAGAGCTCGGAATAAGAAAATAAATATGACCTTAGACCTGAAGGCTGGATTTTAGTGCCTACAGTCAGATATGGCCCAGGGGAGCTTCAGGTTGGATATTAAGAAAAAATTATTGTCAGGAAGAGTGGTGAGGTATTGGAACAGGCTGCCCAGGGAGGTGGTGGGGTCACCGTCCCTGGAGGTGTTCCAGAACCGTGGGGATGTGGCACTGAGGGACGTGGGCAGTGGGCACGGTGGGGTGGGCTGGGGTTGGATTTGGTGATCTTAGAGGTATTTTATGACCTTAATGATTCTATGACTCCATTTCTTCCACCCCAAGCTTACCGGTGACAACCAGTGGCCAGCTCAGTGACAAAGTTTCTTGGCGAATGGAGAGAATCTCCAGGTTATCACTTCACAACAGTGCATGAATCTAAAGGGCAAAATCATATCTTCCTATCTCCATCATATTGTAATATAAGAAAAAGTTTCACTTTTTCAAACCGAAAAGTTGTGAAGACAGGATGGTGTTAAGGCAACCAAACTGATATAAACTGAACT
This sequence comes from Gallus gallus, assembly GCF_016699485.2. Classification (NCBI taxonomy): domain Eukaryota; kingdom Metazoa; phylum Chordata; class Aves; order Galliformes; family Phasianidae; genus Gallus; species Gallus gallus. Next base: position 106,046,734 of record NC_052534.1, read on the forward strand.
CTGATCACTCTTCTGGCAAAAAGTTATGCTATGGTTTCTTCTTCTCTATATTATAGGGTGTCTGTACCTGAATCGTGCTTGTAAACACTTGCACAATGAAATGGCACAGTGAACATAATAAAAAAGATGCACTACGGGTAGAGAGACCTGCTGAGCTCGTGACCAGAAATGTTATGTATTTTTCTGGATGGAAGAGAAGGGAAATACACCATCTCAAGAAGCTTCATGGTGTTGAACAAAAGGAAATAATCTGACCTTGAAACAGAAGAATGACAGGCAGCTAAACTAATCTCAACTGTAACTTGAAGTCATGAATGTTTCACAAACACTAAGTAAGCCAGGATAGAAGGAATAGATTTCTCCAATGGGTTGAAGGTCACACTGAGCAGCCCAGAGCAAAAATCATTTCCATTTGGATCTATAAGCTAGTCCCAAAGAAGCTGTCCTGCTTTGAATAGCAAGTAACGTACACTTGTGCAGAGCAGCACTTCACACCTTGAGTAGCTGTTTTATTAGATGTAGAGACAACAGGCTCTGTCTCTGTGAAGTAACATCTGGGATACCTAAAGGGTAATGGATGTCTGAGTTGACTGGAGGCAGTCACCCTGGGTGTCAGAGCTGATGTAACCCAGACTGGGGGCAGCAGCAATACCCGAGTTTGTTTAGTCTTGTATTTTTGAGGACTTTGGAGTTTAAGCCCTTCTGGAAAGCTTCCTGCTCTATTATTGCAGATGACAGAGCTCTTCTACCCGTACCTTAATCCAACAACTTCAGTGTTATCGTTGACCAGCAACTCCTACATCTTACACACATCAAAAACTCATGCCTATGTCTGGAAAATTCTTTCCACAGAAAGCTCCTACGAAACAGCCTCTCCTACTGCACTCAACAGAAACACTTTCTGACGGTTTTGCCATCTTGCATTTCAATTGGTGCTGATTTCTTTTAGGTGACCTTGCTATGTTATCTTGGTTTCAGCTGAGAGAGTGTTAACAGCACAATGATTGGTTGCTGTTGAGTGATGGGTGCATACCCAGAGCGCGTCCATTTGGTGACCAATGTGGGAATCAAAGGGCTGAGATAACAACAGATCTGACCAGAGTGTGTTAAAACAAAACTGTTCTAAGTGCTAGAATAGCTTAATATCATAATGCTATCTTTTCTTTTTCACAGAATCATAGAATGGCCTGGGTTGAAAAGGACCACAATGATCATCTGGTTTCAACCCCCTGCTACGTGCAGGGTCACCAACCAGCAGACCAGGCTGCCCAGAGCCACATCCAGCCTGGCCTTGAATGCCTCCAGGGATGGGGCATCCACAGCCTTCTTGGGCAACCTGTTCAGTGCGTCACCACCTCTGGGTGAAAAACTTCCTCCTCATATCCAACCTAAACCTCCCCTGTCTCAGTTTAAGACCGTTTCCCCTTGTCCTATCACTATCCACATCCACCCTTTTTCCAGAGATTGTTCACAGCTTTTTCATGGAGCCATATTACTTAATACCTTACTTATTATATACGTTCTCTGTTGCGCTGTTTACCATTCTTGGGGTCTGGATTAAGGTTATCATTTTTCTACATGCTGTAACACTGGTCGGGAGACTAACCTGGTATTTGTATTTGATATTGCAGTTATCTTTGTACTTCAGGAACCATACCTCAGGCACTATTAATAATTTCACTCTTTAGTTTGTCTCTTTGGGGAACCAGGCTATGGGAGGGAGAAGTGGGTATGTTCAAACCAGCACGTTCCTATCACTATGCTGATTGAATGTTTCAGGCTTTTTTTCTTTAACGTTAAACAACTATTTATGAATATCCCCCAGGAATATCCACCCCCAAGGCTGGACAGTGGCAGAGAGCGTGGAATGGCATGGGCAGGTACCTTGAACAGTGGGCACCCTCAGTGGTTTACAAGTCCTCTGCAGTAAGTGTTTAAAGCCAGAGTGGAAACTTCCAGTGATTTTACACTATGCTCAAAGTCTTCCTTTTTGGGATGTAGGGTTTTTCCTTAAGTCTACTTTGCTGGCTCCCACTGATGGATTCGTCTGCAGGAGAGCCAAAATTCCCAGATGAGGAAAATCTCAGCATAATCCAATCCCCTGCGATGCACCAGCTCAGTGATACTGAGGAAGTTTACAGAAAGTAGTATATTAGGTGGGATGTGGTCACAAGACTAAATGAATCTTGAAAAAAACATTTGGTTTTGTTACTTCTAGGACTGGTAATGACATTAGCCTGGTAGATGTTGGTGTCAGGAAGAGGGGAAAGCATCTGAAGGCTTCTTTTTGGACAATGTAACAAATCTTTTTTTTTTTTTTTAATGATGATGATCCACTTACTAAAGACAGATGGACAAAGGTGGCAGGTCCTAATCATTTTCTATCCACAGGCCATGTCTAAAGGGCTTCTGGATATCACAGAGATATCAAAAATAGACTACCTGGGGAAAGCTTGCTAACTTACTAGAACACTGACTCAATGTAGGTAAGGAGCAACTGAATCATTTTGTGAATCATGATTTATTGAGTCAGAAGTGCCCTTCCTTGACTGTTCCAACAGAAATCATTCAGGCAAGTACGTCAGCTTTCTAGACCTGTTCGAGGAGTGATTCAAAAAAATGAGAGTAAATATGAAACAGAGCAAAACACTTCCAAAGGATTCATTCTGTACAAAAAGAATGGCAAGATGTAGTGACTTTTTCCTTGGGAAAACAAACACTTATTTTCCTTAGGATCTTTAAGAAATTTTACTTCAGTCTTGACATTATAGATGACTACATTTCCTGCATAACGTTAAGTATTTTACCAGACTAAATAAAATGCAGGCCCTGGAAACAGGAATGTGCACTTGAAAACAGTATTTGTCAGGCCAGGCGCTTAAAACATGTTGGGTTTTCAAATTAGAAATAATCTTTTTTAGAGAAGAAAGATTACTGTCTTAGATTGAAGGTCACATATGTTCAGAGACAATATGACACTTAACTCTGAGTTGACCGTTACAGATTTACGATTATAAAGTAGGTCAATCATGGCAGCACATAGAGGAACATATCTGCAAAAGAAAATACTGGGGACAACTGAATGGGTCAACTGTTGTGCTAAAAATCTAGAGAGGTAAAAGGCAGTTGACAAATGATAGATTTTACTAAGTTGGTTTGAAAGATAACCCATCTCAAGCTCTCAAAAGAACAGAAAAGTAAGAATTATTAATTATATTAAGTTCTCAAGTTTCGGATACGCATGCCATATAGCACTCTTATCGCTTCGTGTGTTCACTAACCCAAACACCTAAACTTTAAGTCTAAGCAACTGATATTATTTAAATGCTGGGAATCTTTGACCTGATCTCTGGGAGCTCTCTGTGGTGTCAATACACTGAGATATTCCTTAATTTTTTTTTTCAAAATGTGCCACATTACACCTCTCCTCCAGTCCTGGACAGAGGCTTTTCTGGCTTTTCATGGGAGTGTGACCACACGTAGCAAGAAAAATTCAGCCACGACTGTACGATGAGCCCAGGTCATAATTCTGGTCTACCTACCTTAGTTGCACCTACACCACTGTTACATCTTATGCTACCTCTTTTTTAATATATTGTTTTTTATAGGAAAATGAGTTCTGGTCATTCATACTGCTGAAAACTGAAGCAGAATCCATTGTCACAACTTTTCCAGTATGAACAGTGCTTTACATACAGAAATAAGAGAATCCTTCCTATGTAGCTTGAGATCCACAGTAAAGGCAGCAGCAATGCCAGGAATAATAACATAAAATTGGAGAGGGAAATCAAGTAATGGACTAAAAGTGAAAGAGAGGAAGACTGTGAAATAAGTAAAGGCGTCCACTAATACTAACAAACACAGGCTGGGCAGGTAAGTCCTGTACCCAATTCAGTATGCAATTACTATAGTGGGACTGATATTTCTTAACAAACCACTTGTTAGAGATCAGCTTATTATAGTCACTTGTGAACAAAAATTCCTGGCAGAGTATTGACTCATCAATGCTGGAGAAGGCATTTTTTTCCACTGAATTGCTCTCCAAGTGACAAAAGCCACCTAACTTAGCTAAAAATGAAGTCATCTGTGGATCCTTAGTTCTAAACACATAAGATGCTGTCACTAGTGTGCTTTACGTGTGCTACAAGAACATTTTAAGATCATGACTAACATTTCACTGTGATTACAAAAGCTTCCATTCATCTCTCTATGGAAACTGAACCAGCTTTGAAATGAGCCCCTGCATCAGTCCCCATTATCGTCCTGAGCAACGGATGCCTTGAAGATAAGTACTGTGCAAGCAAGGAGAGCAGCTGCAGCCCCACATCACAGTGGTACAGTGCATTTGTCAGCAGCCACCCTAAATGAGGCAAAGAACTGCAAAGCCCCATGCAAACCACTAGCAAGCAACTCTGCTTAACCAAAGCTTGGTGCAGTCAAGGGGACATACAGTCAACCCTCTGACAGTGTTCACGGGATGAGAAGATTAAACATGGTTTTCCATTGTCCTAGTGTTAACTTCAATTCATTCTTTCATAGCAATCAAGTGTTGTTAGCACTGAACTATCTGAAGCCAGACAGCCTGAGAAAGACACGGAAGAAATGCTCACTTAATGTTCATCTCATTTCCAGGCTGTACACAACAGCAAATATTTGCTCGCTTTTGTACCTTTTTTTTTTTTTAGTTGTTAAAGCAAAGATGGGTCATTTCTGAAATACTTGCACCTTGTCCAAAGAACTCTGAGAAATGCCATCTAAATAGCTGCAGAATGTAACAAACCATAAGATGGCCCCAAGAAGCAGAATCTTCCTTGTACCAGTTTCACACAGCATTAATGACAGGCTTTTCAATAGAAAAATCTCATTTGCTGTCTACTATGCAAATGAGACACCAATAGCAGCATCTTCAAAGCAGGAAGTAAAAGCGTTCAAGTGAGCAAAATAAACTTTATAGTGAGATAAAATTATTATCCCACTCATTAGGTGGACCTAATGCATTACCTCTGCTGGGACCTTTGGACTCTGAAACATGCAATGAGGGAAATTGTTGAGGAGAGGAGAGGAGAAAAACAAAAAATGTAAGTACTCAGGACTTTAATTTCTGCTTTAAAAACCTACAATACTGAGACATTCCACAGTTCTCTCCAAACAGAAGTTGCTGTAAGCACTTGATTACCTGCACATCTTTTAGCATTCTCTACATGGATCAGATGTAGCAGATTTAGCAACCAATGCTGGAGCACTACATCAAAATCCTATTATTCTGTGCAACTGCATTATGCATTAAAACGTCTTGTCACCACTAGATTCTCCCTTTTAAAAAGACTACATGCTCACTGGGCAGAATATCTATCAGGAGAGAGCCCTTTAGTTTATCCAGGCTTTGGAAAATAAGTTTAAATTTAATCTTTCTCTTTTTAAAGAAACACTTTTGATCTATGCCATTATTTTTAAGGAGTGTAATGGACTGAATTATCGAATCACCCACTGCAAGGTTTCCCCCTGAGAGGCACATGCATACTATTCTATACTAAAGGTGAACCTGAACTTAGACGTGAGCTTAAATTTGTCCCTCACCCAAAAGGTTTGCATCCATTCAACTGAAAGCTTTGGAAGAGCTCTGAAGATAGACAGTGAGAAAATTTCCCCTGAAAAACACACCCCCAAGTGATGGATGGCTATGTTTAACCCGGTCTGTTTGACCCAGGCCTCCCACTGCACATCCCACAGCTGTTGGCAGCAGAGCTACATGGCTGATGAAAGCATGGGAGCCTTCCCAGGGATGTCTGGTGTTGCACAAAGCAAGTATGTCCAATGAGCAGTCTGAAGGGTAGGAACACACAGGTGTGCCTCACCTTCCAAGGATATTTCCCAACTCTGCCCCTGCACCTGGTGTAATATAGTCATGGTAGCTACTCCTTTTCAATGGAAGATTTCCCAGGAGAGCTTCAGATACTTACCCGATTACTGCTCAGGTTATAAGGAGGAGCTAAATCTTGGCGGCTCGCAGAAAGCTGAAATGGTCAAGGCAAGCAGAATTACTTCTTAACAAAAACTTGAACAACCAATAAGTATGCAACTTGACGAACACAAGGAAGGGTGAAAGTAAAGTCTTCAGTTAAAGCAGAACTGAAAGTCAAGAGATGAAAGGTGAAATCCCAATTAGTGACATAAAAGGGGCCAAAATTTGACCAGTTTTTATTATCAGCTCTACCAAAGCATTTCATTTAAAATGCTGGAAAGCAGAAGTGTCTCTTTCTTCTTATGCACCAATCAAGAAAAAGATAAATGCTTCTACAATACAAAATTAAAATCAGTAAATACTTGTAACTTGCTTTCAAAACTCCTAGAGAACAAGTTGATAGTTAGATGGAAAACCTTCAGTGTTCTGCTTTTTCCAATGATGTGGATTTATGCGGGTACTCTAAAGCACACTAACCTGTATGGTGAAAGTATGAATACATGCAGATCTTGTCTACGCACAGCGATTTACATGATGACAAATAGCACAGACAAACAGAAGAGTCAGGCAAAAGGAAATTTATTGCTGTATTCGATTGGTAATTGAAAGATGCACTTGCTGCCCTCAATCTGCTGCAGACTCCAGCACGGAATACTCACCCGATTCACATTGGGAGAGCTCAGGCTCCTCCGGTAGAGTTTTCCTTTTCCCATTAGCTGCTCTTTTACTGCAACTTCCTGCAAATCACACAGAAGCAAAGGATAGAAAATACTACGCATGTTTTGCCAGAATCCAAGCTCCAATCATTCCATCTTTGTCTATACAAGAAAAATGTTATTAAACAGCTGTACAGCACTGGCTCCCATCTGTGAAGTTCACTGTAATCTAAAAATTGCATGTAACATAGCTAGAAGTGCAAGAGTGGAGAAACATTAAGTTTTTTGCTGATTGGCACACACAGGACTGTACAGCTAATTCTGATTCTAGGAGATGACTGCTACAGATGTGAAGACAGACTCTTTTCGTAGCTGAGCTCCTATTTTAATCCCTTAAAATAATTACATATGACAGAGACCTTGCTTTCAATACTTCCGAGTGCGTCGCACTTCACCATTAATTTATAGCGGGCCGGCACCCACTCTGGCTTGCTTTGCATAACTTTCTTTTATGCTTGCATAATTTATATCCAGAAGAACAATTTTCAATAAATGTTTTTCTCTTCCATATTTTCCCCGGTACACAGATCAGGTTGCAGTGCTTAAGACTAACCCAATCAATGTCTTACATATTCAAGAGAACAGGTTTGGTTGCTCTGAGGCAGAATATGAGCATATGGACTGGATGATCTTAGAGCTCTTTTCCAGCTGAAATGATTCTATGATTCTGTGATTCAAAACGACATGAGCTCTACTAGCAACTTGGGAAATCTGTACTAAATCCTAACCTTCAGAAAGCAAAAGCTCACATCAACCCTAACTGCTTTTTCTGATACACAATCAGCAATGCACGGCCTTAAAAACCAACCAAGGATAAGAGATGGTGCATGTAATACAAAGCTCCCAGTTCCATTCACCCATCTTGCAGATAGTCGAGTGAGAACATCTTTGTAAAGTGAGCTACATTTGCTTCTTTGGACTTCTGCCACAGGCACACTCTGCAAAGCTGAGATGTGTGCTGAAGTGGGGGCCTTGGTTTGCCAGCCGCTGTATGCACTTATGAGAACATCTGCATTGTCGGATACTGTATTGAGTAAATACACAACCTGCTGTGTGCTACAGCCCTAAAATCAGACCTGGCGCAGACGATCCAAGGTGAGAATGTTCTCCACAGCCAGCACACTTCGCAGGTACTTCTCTATGTAGGCTTCAGAGTCAGCTGAAGCTGCGTCTTCAACATTTGCTGCCATCCTGGCCAGTGCTTCCCGCTCTTCAGCTCCTTGGGCATCCTGGAAAGAAGAAAAGCAATGACTTGCCTTTAGAATGAAAGCCTCCTCCATCCGTCCTAAAGAAAATGCATTTTGAAAAATATGCAGGATAGATTCAACACTGTTTTCTCTTAAATACAGGGGGAGATTCAAATGCCTTGTTGGACTTTTTTAAATACGCCATATCATGTACAGAAATCATCACCATCACCTCAAATTATACATGGTTGTTGGTGGTGGGTTTTATTCCCTTTTTCCTGGTGTTTTTTTTCTTTTTCTTGAGAGAGTCTCACAGTGAGACACTGCCATTGATTAGCTAAAGGGCTGTATTCAGATATCTCGTAATTATAAAGTACTCAAACACATTTAGGGCATTATCTACTCTGTGAAGGAAACAAAATTTCAAGTGACATGCAGAAGGAGAAAAACGGGCATAGCTTGAGAAACATTTCAACACGGTGTTAAATACATCAGAACATAAAAGAGAGTCAGGCAGCAATCAGCCCTTTGGCTCTTCATGTGTTAATGCTTTACAAGTGCTCCCATAGAGCATCTGTCTGGAAGGAAGGGATTAGCATCCAACTATGAACATACTCAGGAATCAAGGGTTACCATTAAGACATTATTTAGAAGAATTTAGGGTGTGTGTGGAGGGGGCTCATATTTTGTTGGTTTGTATTGTTGGTTTTGTTTGCTTGTTTGCTTTTTTAACATATTTTCACATTCCCTACATCAGGTATTTCAGCTATCTATATTTATTCCCCTTTCCTTTAAAATGTTTCTTCAAGGACTTAAGCAAATGGATGCTCACTCAACAAAATACACAGTGACACTGACAAGACACAGGTTGCTGCTAACTCAAAACATGTAAATAAATTTGCTTAATCATTTATAAGAACCATACTTTATGCTTCCAGCAGCAAGAACAAGCATGCTTAAAATAAAGGAACATTCAGGAAATTAGAGAATCCAAGCCAATTTCAGGTCATTTGAATTCTTATTCACCTCTGGAATATTTGAGACTATCTCAAAAGTGACACCACAGCCAGGAATGGAACTTCGGTGAGACATTCTCCGGAGGAAGCTCTGTGCAAAGCCCTGTGGGGAGACAGAAAGGAAATATTTCTTGCTTAAAGGAAAAAATGTTTTCACGTACTCAAGTGAAGTACAGCTGACAAAGAAAGAAGCCCAAACCCAAAAGACTAGCCAACAAATACTTAGGATTCAAAGATTCTGGCTTGCAGACAAATCATTTGCTCGTCTGCATTTAAGATACAGAAAAAGAATTACCTTCCCTCACTGCAAGGTGACTGTTAAACCAGCACACAATACATTCACTAGTTGTAGATATTTTTTTGTGGAGCCCTAGGTGACTTGTCTTGAATATTGACAAGTACAGGCATTAAATTCTTGACCAAAGAGATCGTTATGAAGGATGATTTAAGGGGGCATGGTCATTGTTTATGCTGACTTGGCGCCTCACAGGGTTAAGGGCTGGACTGTTGAATTAATGCAGAGATGAGTCATTCAAAGATGCTGCTGAGACAAACGCCCGGGAAAGGTTATCGATGAGGATTTTTCAGAAAGCTAGCAAGAAAGTTAGCCAGAAAGCCAGCAAGAAAGATTTGGTATTGGATAACAGTAAGGAAAAATAATTGACAGAATCTGCAGAAAACAGAATTGATGAAGACTTAACACAGCTATAACTATTGGCAGGCTCACCCTACTGAGCAAACTCCTTCCACTGTGTTTTAGTTAAAAATCCCTGATCCCTTTCTGAGACATAGCTGTTGCCTCAGAGCTGTAGTTCTTGTATTTTTAAGAGTAAAAGCAGTTTGCAGTGGCCTACAGGGCTCCCGGGTGTGACCACACCTCTTCTGCTCTTGCTCCAGATTTTAACTACAGAAGTGCAAATAGAATAACACCTCGGGCTCCTTGCTTTGTCATCATCATTGCTAAGGGAAGCTGGATTCTGAGGCAATGCTGAACAAAATCTTCCTTCTCACCACCTGAAGATATTTGTCAGAACGTGTTGCCACAAACGGAATAACAAACTTCTGCTTTTCATTTAGGAAGCATCCTACTCTCAACTACACAGCATCAGAAATGCAACACAACTGGAAAACACAGAAGACCAAGAGTGATTAACTTTGAGATATTACACAAAGGGATCTCTGCTCCAGCTGCTGCTTGCTTACCTCTCAATATCTGAATGAATAGACAGCAATAGCACTAGTATGTGAATGTAATATAGGAGCAGGGAAACACACAAGCTTCTTTGGATGCAGTTTTTTGTAAAATAGGAACTCCAAGCTCAGGACAAGTTAGCTTTTTCTACTTAGCTCAATGAACGGGGTTAAAGCAGTTATCCAGCAGCTAACAAAGATAATACTGAGTCTCCCATATACTAAGTTGCCACTAAGCCTTTAGAAAAAGCTGTATTATCATCCACAATGTAAAAAATACCATGAAAACCACATGGTAGCCTAAAACCTCCTGCAAGCTGCTACTATGATGCTTCCATTCTGGCACAAATGAAAGAAAACAGCCACAGCAGAGTCCTATTGCACAAACCACAGCCCTCCCGTCCCGAGGCAGTGATAAGCACAGGGCAGAGTGAACACATGAAGGATTACAGCAGATATACCTGTCTGCCATAAACATTGACGCAGATGCGTTTGCGCAACACCAAGTGCATTTCTGCAGGATGGCTGAGCTGCACAGTGGCTCTCACAATAAGGTAAACTCTTTCATCTGCTGCTGTTCCTTTACTGAGCTGGATGCAGTCGTGGACTGTGGAATCCCAGGAGGCTTCTACTTTCACCTGCAAAGGAAAAAAAAAATGTATCCTCTAATAAGCATAATTAGGTGTATAATTAACTGTAATTAATTAAGCATAATTAAGAAAAATACATAATACATAAATTTTGAGAGTCAGCTTCTCCATTTCAGTCCCTATGAAGAAAACCCCCTGCACTTCAGAAGAGGCCATTTAAGAAATCAAGATTAGTTTGCCAAATGAAGATGCTGGGATTAAAAATGCCAACTTGCTCAAACTCTGGAACATTTCCTCTCGATAAAAAGACCTTTGAATACCCAAGATCACTGCAAATAAACTTTAAAATATGCAAAACTGCAGGACCATTTGGCCTAATTTATTAAGATAAACCAGACAGCAACTGAGATTGCAGTGAAAATCTTCCATCTCACTACACAACCTCTGCACTCAGTTTTTGAGATCTCAAATATTCAGAATACAGAGTTGAAACACTTTGTTGATTGTGTTGCATGATGATGCATTGTTCCATCAATGCAGCAAAACCTGGAATTTCTCTTCTTGACTGTTAAAATATAAATCATTAGAATCATAGATGGGAAAAGACCACAGAGAACAAGTCCAACCACCAACTCATCACCATTACGCCCACGAAACCACATCCCTAAATGATTACTTAATAATTGCATAATTATTATCACTGAAGTTTTAAATGCTTTTTTCTTGAAATCACAAGAAAAAATAGTTTGGTAGCCATCCTTCCAGGCTTTTAAAACCAAGGAGAACAACAACAGACAACAAAGCCAATCAAAATCATCAGGAATAATAAACATAAAAGAACGTAGAAGACGAAGGTAAAAAACCATATCCAATTATTCTAAACCTTGTAGCAGAAATCATCCACCAAGAGTTGTGAAGCTGTAAAGCAATGAGCTACGTGGTAAAATGAGAACATAATGCACGTAACAATGCACAGCCAAATACGTTAACCATAACCTTAGTTAAGATTGCTTGCTTTTTCAGCTGAAGGCTTTCATACTCTAATTGGCTGAGATTTAGATGAAGGAAGATTCTTCAATTTTAGTTTTCAAACTGTCGTTCAGCTCCTAGCAAATATTCCTTGCAAACAAAAACTGACTGTACAAGAAGTATCTCCCTATGAGGAAAGGCTGAAGGAACTGGGCTTCTTTAGTCCAGAGAAGAGAACGCTCTGGGGAGACCTCATGGTGGCCTTCCAATATTTGAAGGGAGTGTATAAACAGGAGGGGAACGGCTGTTTACAAGGCTGGATAGTGATAGGACAAGGGGGAGTGGTTTTAAACTGAGACAGGGAAGGTTTAGGTTGGATATGAGGAGGAAGTTTTTCACCCAGAGGGTGGTGACGCACTGAACAGGTTGCCCAAGGAGGCTGTGGATGCCCCATCCCTGGAGGCATTCAAGGCCAGGCTGGATGTGGCTCTGGGCAGCCTGGTCTGCTGGTTGGCAACCCTGCACATAGCAGGGGGTTGAAACCAGATGATCACTGTGGTCCTTTTCAACCCAGGCCATTCTATGATATGATATGATACGATACGATATGATATGATAAGACTTCTGTGATATCTTGAAAGATGGGTGTGAAAACGCAATGTCGCATCCATTTTTAAGAAGGCTAGAGAGGAAAACTATGGAAACTATGCTAAGGCATGTAGAAGAGATGGAGGTGATATAGGACAACCGGCACGGATTTATCAAGGGCAAGTCCTGCCTGACCAACCTAGCAGCCTTCTATGTATAAAGCAAACATCTAAAAGGCTTCTGAGCTAAATACACTAATCTGTATCTCTACTTACCTCGCTATCATGATGTTTTACAATCTGCAGTTCAAAAAATTCCTCCTCTTCTTCAGCAACAAGAGTCGCATCCCACCCACCTGCTTCTGAGTCATCAAGGTTATCTTGGGAGCTAAAGTCATCAGCTAGAAGCAATGGTGAATGCAGAAGGGAGAGAAGATAAAATCATTTTCCTTTTTAAAAACACCCAACGAGTTATTAATTTACATTTTATTTCTACATAGAAACTGCACACAAAAATGTGGGAACATGAAGTGAGCCTGATAAAGTACTCTCTTGTGCAGGAAAATCCTCTGGTTATAAATATCCCTTCACTTCCTTTTTATTCCTTAAATATCCTCCATTCTATTTTTGAGCACTGCCTCTCAATTATACCAAGTACATTGCTTGGTTTTATTAGCTAGGTGATTTTTTTTTCTTTTTTGAAATAAAGAAGAGCTGCTGGTTGAAGAAGTATGGTACATTCAGACCATGATTAAATCTTCAGCATGGTTTTCAGGAACATGCTCAACCTGCTTATGTCCCCCACCATTAATGAATTATTAACTTGCTCCTCTCTGAAGCCCTTCGATATTTCAGTGTGCTTTTTGAGGTAAATAAGCCTTAATGTGAACAGCACTGCAGCAAAAACCTCATCCCCACAGGCAGAATGCCACCTCTCCACTCTTACCTGATGCTTTTAACCCAAGCACAAACCCTCTTCTAAACATCACGAGAAGGATTTGTTCAACTAATCAAGCATGGATGGCTCCCTGGTCTATTTGGGATTGTCCATTTCTTGTCTGTGATTTCCCCATCTTTCATAACACTATCTAACCAAGTACCTCACATTGGATCTTGTATTTGAATTGTCAAGGCATTTATTTTTTGTTATGCAGACACTACTAATGGTGACTTCATATTTTCTTCCAAGCAACTGATGAAGACATAATACAGCACCTGTATAATAACCTTGCAAGGCCTCAGAAGGAGCATTCCCAGTGATTACTTTTTTCATGACATCATCTATTGCTGTTCATCCTGCTGGGTATGCTCATTTTACTACTTCCTTCTTACTGATCAAACATCTGCAGAGCAGTAGGGTTGTTAAATGCACAGTCCCTTCCATACATAAGGCTGTGTGTTGTGAAACATTCAGCAATATGTTTCAGTGCAAAATGTGTCATTTCAAACTGACCTACCTGATCTTCTGGGCATTTCATCATTTTCCTAGCTTTAAATTCTACCACATCACTGGTTGTACAAAGTTTGTTTCAAAGTACTCTGTCCTTTTAAGAGCCACTTACCATTCAAGTCAAGGAAAATAACAGGAATGTGAGTTTCCATACCAGGCACGGGAGTCCTAAAATGTAAGACAGTGACAATGGCGGCATTTAAATTGCAGCAGATTTACCCAGCACACGTACTTGATGATAAAAGCTCACAGAATATTACATTCAGTACAACTGCAATTCCAAGTCAGACCAATGATAACCTTGCCAAACAGCTTTATTTTAATTTACTGTTGCAGATTCAGAGTCTCAACTAAATTGGTACTACTTTTATACCGGCTCTCTTACTATTATTACATTCTTTGACCTCTGCTTTCAGAAATGTCTTCTCCCTCTAAAATGCTAATAGCAAAATTAAGTTTACTTACTCTGACATACACATTTATGAAATGCAAACCCCTCTGCATTATTGATGTCAGCGAAGACAGCAGAGTTGGTTGGAAAATCCAGCACCAAAGTTCCCAAGCTTCCATTGATGCTGCCACAGGACAGTTGTTTCTCTGTCCAAGAGCCCAAGCAGCCACAGAAGGCACGCTTTTCACGGTGTGTATTAAGGGAAAACACAGGTTGTGCTCTGTTTGTTTTAAAAATTGAGTATCCTGTGGCCTCGCACTTTAAAGCTATGACATTACTGATGTGGTAAAACATAGTATGAAGCATCAAAGACGTTTTAAAAGACACCTCGCTGCCGTCGCAGCTGTAGAAAGGCTGTAGCCATCTCACGACAAACCTGGACTTGATTTTATGGTGAATAAGAGCAGGCTGGATTTTTATATGATGTATGAGGTCACACTAAGGGCCACACTGAACACTTCCTTTGGAGAAAATGTGTTCAAAATAGATTCATCCCCAAGAAGACAATGGTCCTGAATAAAGCATGTGACATCTTTATGTTTCAGAAATACTAATTTGGTTCTGGGCAGCTTGGTCAAGTGGTTGGCGACCCTGCCTGTGGCAGGGGGGTTGAAACTAGATGGTCTTTGAGGTCCTTTTCAACCCAGGCCATTCTAGGATTCTATGATTCTAATTTTAACAAATCTCCATTTAAAACCCCATGACAGTCAATTCCATCAATAAAAATCGTCAGACTTTTGCTCAGAAAAACACTGCAGAAAGTTGAAAGCAACCAATGCTGAGGTTTGAAGCAAAGCAGCCTTGCTTCCTTATCTGCAGTTGTTACTCACAGCTGCTACAGTACGGCAAGCTCAGTGTAGTGTAATTTACTATTTTTAATGTTTAGAAAATTACATGGAACACTTGCTGACTAAACAAACTTTGCACTTCAACCAGGAGCGCAACAAAATGCTC
Organism: Gallus gallus; assembly: GCF_016699485.2. Taxonomy (NCBI): domain Eukaryota; kingdom Metazoa; phylum Chordata; class Aves; order Galliformes; family Phasianidae; genus Gallus; species Gallus gallus. Next base: position 106,061,807 of record NC_052534.1, read on the forward strand.
CTGTAGATGCAGTTTTATTATGACAGAGTAGCCTTTTAAGTGAATGAACTAGGTAATTAACATATTAGCTAATTTTTTAGAACGGTAAGTGCAGTGGTAATAAATATTGATCCCGTTTCTTCAGAAGGTCATAATTACTCTCTGATCAATAGTGGTTTCGTTTACTAAATAGCATTTCTGGATTTCAGATACACAGCCTAATAAAATAATGTAAGCAAGAGCCCTAATTTTAACAACTTTCCTCATGCAGCGTAGAGTCCAGAGTAAGGAAAGCAACAAAATGGCAACGATTCAAGTCAGGAATAAGCCATGCATCATTTTTACATTCACTCTTGCATATGGCAACGCATGTTCGTACCACTCTGCTGGAGCTCCAGGGATCCCACTGCCTGCAGAAGGCACCATTACAGCGTTCCTTTCTTCAGTGAGCGTTAGCCTCATCTCTAGAAGCTGTGCCTCCCGATCAGCATCATCCTCTGTTTTATCTGGGGAAGCAATAGGTCAGTAAGGACAACAGAGAGCATTTCTGACTCCGTGCCATTACCCTGTGTTGATGTTACACCATCTTAATAGAACCAAACCTACTCTGTTCAGAAGTTCAGCACACAAAGAAGCGCACAGCATCGAAAGCAACTGAATTGTGCGTAGGCTTCTCTAACTTCTGTTTCACTGAAAGCGAAGTAGTGATGGACACAGAGATTCAACACTTCACTACCTTCTTTTCTAGATCTTACAATGCATTAGAAGTGCATGTGTATGCCTCAGCCTCCCACTGTCGTTATCTCAAGTGCATTTTGCTTACCAGGCTTCCCAACGAGTTTCTGCAGTTGCTGATCAAGGTATTCCTGCCGCTTTGTTAAGGCACACAGCCACTTCCGACGGAGCCTCTCCAAATCCCTATCCTGTACAGGAAAGAAGTCATACTAATTATTGACTCAGAAAAGCCAATATTTCCTATTTGTGGCTTAAATGTTTCCTCAACCCTACTGTTCATCTTGTACACAAGAAGCAGATAGGAAAAAGAGAGCAGACCTCCACTGAATCACTTCACTCTTCTTGTTTAGAGGACAGCTTAAAGAGCAATGCAGAATAGCTGAGGGTGGAAGGGAGGCTGCCTAGTCCAGCCCTGCTCTGTGCTCGGAGCAGGTTCAGTTTGCAGCAGCCTACTTGGGATTGCATCCAGTTGGGATCTGAGTATCTCCAAGAATGGAAACTCCAGAACATCTCTGGGTAACTTGTTACACTGTTTGACTACCACGTTCAAGGAACGTTGTGTTGAGGGACATGGTTTAGTGAGAACTGTTGGTGATGGGTGAATGGTTCGACTGGGTGATCCTGTGGGTCTTTTCCAACCTTGGTGATTCTATGATTCTAAGGTAAAAAAGCTTTCTTAGCATTTTAGCTTGACAGCTTAAGGCATTGCTTTTTCCCCAGCTGTTATTTTGTGCTACCCAGTGCTCAGCTGAGCATACTTCACCTTATCCACCTTCTTTGCTCAAACCTTATCTAAAACTTGGCAGCCATGACCTTGTAGCAGAGCTGGCAACTCCAGCTCATATTCATGGCTCACTACTCATGCTTAGTGTTTAGCAGCCTTATATTAGGAATCCATTCCTAACCCATATCATGCCATTATCCCTAGCTGTGGCATTGGCACCTGAGCCTTTTAAGTGCTCAGGTCCTTCAAAAAACACCTGTGTATCTGCAAGAACACTCAGTTCATTTGTCTCTGATACAGAAATCTCAGAAATGATGCATGATACTCTACATGCAGTATATTGGGTGCCACACAGATGAGCTATCCACTCTGGCATGCCTTTAGAGAAGCTTCTTTTAAGGCAGTAACAGTTCACTTTCCTTCCAAAACAAGCTACAGCAAATAGTTTGTCAAGAAAAATGAGTGGATGCAAGATTACAAACTACATTTTTATTACTCACCTGCAGACCCCTGCAAGTATGCAAGGATCTGTCAGGGAGCATTAAACCTAGGTATCTTGTTGCTCACATTATACTAAGCTGAGATCCACAATGATGATGAAGTGTTTTTGCTTAAGTTATTCAGAAGAAGGTGAAACATACATCACAGATATTGTACCTCATCAGTTCTCCTGTAAGGCTTGTGTTACAGTGACACATACATTTAAGAAGAAATCAAACCATTACCATGCAAATTTCAGTGTTTATCTCACTGCCATCTTAGGGTTCTAGAAACAGAACCACTCTCACATGCCCAGGGGTTGATTACTCAGTAGTTTATTTAGGTCTCACACGTACATCCATAGTGTGAAACAGTATGAAGCATTTTGATTGCATTTTCAACACCACTGTGCTTCCTCTTTGTCTACATTAAGAACATTTCAACCTATCCATAATTTGTCAAAATGAAGACTCCGTCCTTCACTCAAAACAGAAAATGAAAAGCAACAGGACCGTGCTTTTGAAATACAGGTTAAGATATGTTACTCTTTTGTTTCTACCTCTCTAACCCACCATATGGCTTTGTAGCATAACAACCTATGCAAGTCTCAGTTTTTTACCATCTTCGGAGGAAAAGCTTTTGATGCAGCAAAGATAAAATGTTGATCTTCCTTTAATATGTTTGAATCTGAAAATATCCCAGTTTGTCATAAGAGAAATTTTACCTGGTAACTGTCCATTTCATCCTCTTCTTCCTAAGTCAAAACATGAAAACCACATCAATAATGTTTTTTGACAGCAGGAAACACACTTAAAGCAAAGGGTACTGCTACTTTAAGCAATGTTAGCAGTCATTTGTAAAAGTCTGAGTTTAGCAGTGATCACAGAATTAAACAGATTTGCTGCTATCAGCAGCTAGTGTCTAAACACAACTGAAAAATAAATGCAAATTTCACATGAACACAGCTACTAAAATTCTTCATATGTGGAAGAAGCAGGACTACTCAAGTAGCCCTAAGAAGTAAGTGTTAAAGCAGAACAACTTGAAACCTATTGATCCTGGAGAGCAAAGAAAAATCTGCGTTTTTACCTGCAAGACTTAAGTATGAATTTTACAACATCTGACATAAAGGATTCAAGGCAACTTTGCTGTAGCAAAAAGAGGAAAAAACTGTAAGCATTTAAGCCAATTGCTGAGGAGGTGGAATAACTGTCTGCCACACCAGCAGCCACAAGGTAGACTTCAAGACGTTCCGATTGCCATTATTTTCTGATGGGAGACACCACCTTTTGTTCTTGATGTGCATCACGAGCAGAGCTGTCTGCACTGAGAACAGGCACAACTGCCACTGCTGCGCAGGGAACGGAACAGCAGCAATGTCTCCAGTCCTAAGTGATTACTTATCTATTTAAGTAATAACAAGCCACTGGAGCCTACTTTTGTATCTTAGTAATGAAAGCAAAAATCTAGCTAAGCTAAAATTAAAAAGCCATATAGAAGAGGCATTTTCTTAGTTCAAATTCTTTAGAAAATCTTTCACATTACAGATACTGATTTACTTGAGATACAGAAATGCTAATGAGGGGACTAAAAATCCAGATGTTCAAGTCAGAGAGCTATTGTAAGCAGCAGAACTAATATAACATGGTTTTCAATAGCTCTTTCCCATGTGGGTTATCGGCATCAGAGGCAGCTCAGGCTCTTCCTCAAGGGGAGCTGAAGTCCTTCCTTTTGAAGGAACTGACTATTTTGTGCTTTTCCAGTTCTGTCTGATGTGGCATACTGTCATACCTAATATTTGAAGTAAAATCTACTGGACACACTCCTAAAGAATTTTGGAAGGTTTGGCTTTTTCTTTTCTTGAATAGTGTGCTAAGGGTGTTTCCTATCATTAAAAGCAGCACAGCCCAGAGCAGAGCCAGAAGGTAGCATTCCAAATAACATTTTTGTCACATAAAATGACTTTTGATTAAGAGGAATGTCTTCTACAACACTTTCTGAAAGACATGCACTTAGACCATCCTGCATAATTCACAGTATCACCTATCAAAACCATCCTGACAATTCATTTTGTTGCTTTATACATATACACAAATCTATCTAGTAGGTTAGATAACAGCCTCCCTATCCCTGCTGCAAATCAGCCAAAACTCAAAAGCAATGCAGTTGCCTTCAGCTGTAACAAACTTGGGGCATAACCTTAAGCTTTTACATGTCTTGAAAATATGAGTAGCTTATAAGACACATTCAGACTCTTACCTGATAAATCTCAGGTACTTTTTGTGACTTAACGTGTTTTATTTGAACACAGCCAATTCCAACAGATAGAATTGACTCCTCCATCAGTGGCAAGGTCCCAGATTCCTGCACAGATCTCACTTCAACCTGAATTCTTCGAGATTGCCCCTGTCCAAGAGAATAATGTGAAATGCTTGTCAACAACAACAGAGTATAAAATGTTCAAAGAGAGACCTCTACCGGCACTCATCTGCAAGCAGCATTTTATTACGCTCTTGTGAGTCCTGTAACCTCAGTGATCCCCTGTACAGGAGATACCCTTTCTGTTGCAAGCATTTATGTTTACAGGATTCAGGTATTCATGGGGAAAAAATTCAGCATTCAGCAACTCAGTTTCCTTGTTTTGAAAATCCTCCAGAACATGTAGCTATAGGATTTTTAATACTTCTGAAGGCAGAAAGTTGGACCTCTTACCCATTAGACTGTTAGAAAACAGTCTTATTCAGTGAGCTACTGAAGTTCAAGTGACCTTTTCCTGACTTTGGCTTCCTCAACTTCAAATTCTTGCCTACCTGCTGATGCTATCAATACTGTTCCTTGATAAAATCCATAGGAAAAATCAAAGCAGTTGGAGAGCTCAGAGGTACAGCTTGTATCTAACTTTCACTAATTCCTGGTGTTACTTTGGCAATAGCTTGTCACCTAAAAATATGAAGTGCTTAGCTGAGCACTAACAATGTAATGCACGTACAACTCAAAAGAAAATGAATAGTTGGCCGAAAGCATCAAATAAGGGGAAATTTGGACCTCAAAAAATTTCATGTAAGCCTCTGATCATCTTTACATAAGAACTTACACATACTAAGTTTCACAAAACACAGAAGGACACCACTTACACAAGGCTATACTCAGTGTCTAGGCTTGAGAGCAACCTGGACACCATCCCTGTATCCACACAAAATAGAGCCCTCTCAGCTTCCCACAGTCTGTATTCACAACTGAAATCCTGCATGTGCCACCTTACCTGTCTGAGCTGAAAGATGCCTCCAGTGCAAACATCCTTGGCTGGAGTCACCTCAACTGGGCAGTATTCCCCATTCTCATTCAGCTCTAGAATTTGAACCCAGAGCTCTACTTTTCGGGTCACTTCACTCCACCTGCAAAATACATCAAATGCCATTTCTTTCTTTCTTTCTTTTTCTGCCAAAAGAAAAAGAGAAGGAAAGAAAAAGAGAGAAGGAAAAAAAAAAAAAGCCCAACCTTTGGCCCTGACCACAGACTGAAGAAGTGAAAAAACACTTCCATAGATGCTGTTTGTGACCACACAGGGTTATTAGCTGTGCTAATACATTTAAAAAAATAATACATTTTACTGACAGCCCTTTTAGTCAACCATCAGAAATAAGCCTTTTCTTCCCTGAACTATGAAAACCAGTTCTACTAGATTCTAACATTTAAGCTCTGGTCTCAACTACCAGATCTACAGAGATCAAGTGTTGTTGATGGCAATCAAATCCAGAGAAAAGACAGCCAAAAGAAAATGACATTGTCTCACAAGCTTTCAAGACTGAAGGCATCTTCCTGAGCTACTTCATACTACTGCTTTCTCTGAAATTCTCGCAAGAGCTTAAATTCTCACTTTTTAGTAGCTCAAAATTAAGGAGAGAGGTACTGCTCAGCTACCAAATGTAACTATTTCGTAACACACAGCTTCTCTTTGCCATATTGTCTCGATTTTTCTTCTATATTTTCCCATATATACCCTAATATTCAACATGTTCAACAAATTCTTAGGCTGGAAATAAAGAAAAAGAGAAACAACTGCCCCTAAATTAAATTTCAGAGCTGTATTGCATGCAATAGGAGAGGCAAAACAACTTATGTGTAAGAAAATGCTACCAAACTTAGTTTGGGGATGACAAATGGTTGCCAGTAAAAAAATACACAACCCTTCAGCCTGAATTACTGTCTTATTGCAATATTTACCCTAACTGATGTAATTAGTAATACAGCTCTTTCAATGGAAACATTACAGTGATAACACCTCATGTCCAAGAACAAACAGGAGTCTGACCCTGAATAAATACATCACTGTACAGTCAGAACAACCATCTTGCTGTTCTACACTTGATAGCTCTTTCTGGTTCCCCCAATAGTCTATTTCTAATAGGCTAACAGATATAGTCTCTTTTTTTTTTTTTTCAGTTCAAAATTTGACTACTTATCTCAAATCTGCTTCAAAATCAAGCCCTTCAGACAGTGATTTTCCAGATTTTTAAAACAAAACCCCACTTTCTGTATTTACCTGTCTCGAAGGCTCCGTGTTTTGGCCTGAATGATTCCCAAATCCCACAGGGTTGGATTTTTGCGGTCACCACTCTGCTTGTGCCCATACACTTCAATTGCCAGAGCACCATCGTAGAGATGTTCCATGAAGTCTTCAGAAATATTTACAGAAAACTCCTGCAAGTGACAAACAGGTTAATGACTGTCACCACACAACGCTGATTTAGGCTTAGAGACTTATTGTCTTGACTTTAACATAAGGATGTAGTAAAGTTACCCTAGTTCCCAAGATACAATGTGGAGGAAAGGAAGAAATGTCATCTTGATTTGTAAAATCAGGAGGCAAGGCAACAATGGAAGACCTGCTTAAAAATAAAAAATTCCAGAACAAGCAGTATGATGACCGTATCCTGGTCCAAGCCCTGATCCAACCTCTAAAAAATATCTTATGTTCTAAAACTTAGAATCTAACTCCAAACACATCAGAGGATACGATATCTACTTTAGAAATGAATTGAATTAATTGCTCAGTGTAATAACAAATGAGAGGAAGAACAAGAAGAGAACTCAGGTGATTGCCTGGGATTAATCTAACTTGATTTCTGACATCACAGAAAGGGTTGTTAAGCACTGGAATGGGCTCCCCAGGGAGGTGGTTGAGTCACCATCCCTGGATGTGTTTAAAAACTGTTTGGATGTGGTGCTCAGGGACGTGATTTAGTGGAGGGTTGTTAGAGTTAGGGTGGTATGGTCAGGCTGCAGTTGGACTTGATGATCTTGAAGGTCTTTTGCAACCTGAGCTATCCTATGATTCTGAGATCACCTATTGTAGGTGCCTCCACTTAGCTAGCTGCTCTGAAGTGAAAAGAAGGAAACAGCCTGTTCTAAGATACTCTATCTAACTTCAACACCTACTTAGAGATGAAAGGCAGCAAGTTCCAGTACTGCCCATTTCTCTTCACTGATGTCAATGGAAAACAATGAGGTCAGAAGTAGACATATACTTAGAAGAGTATCACACTTCCACTCATACTCAGCTGCATTTTTGCTCTGGGTAAACTAATATCAGTCTCCGCCAAACGGACTGCCTTCCTTCATTAATCTACTTCATCACCTTCAGTGATTTTCATACAAATGAACTGTGTATTACAAGGACAAGTTCTTTCTGAAAATGGCATTAGGGTATCAGCCTCACAAAGTATAATAACAAGAACAAATGTGCAACCAACAGTGTTATGCAAGTGTAAGCCCGCTTTGGTTCCAGTAATAAAATAGAAAAACATATATACTTACGTTGCAATGATCAAAGACAACCATGCAGCGTGGCTCCTTGCTGATGGGGGATAAAGAAGGATCCACCTCAGGTGCAACATTAACTGGCTCCAGATGATCCCAGAATGTGTATTTGCAGAACACAAAGTTGGAGAGGTGCTGTGGCAAACCTGTTGCCTGAAGTATTTTAATCTAGAGAAGAGATGAGAAAGAAAGGAAAAGAACTTATCCACCAGGATTAAATTCTCTTCATAGAATTTGGAACTTCATTTGGTAGAACAATGTTCTTCTGTTCCCCTGCAAAGGATAACTAAGAAGGCTTATTGGGAATAAAAAAAAAAGCTTACTAACAATGCATCTCTGCACTGATATCCACTGGAGGCTGCATTTTGAGTGCATCAGCTGAAAATGGCCACTAGATGTCAGCAATGACGTATTTTCGGGAATAAAAACTAGCACGGTACGTTTCAGAAATACACCAAATTATTTCAGTTACTTATAATGGAGAGATGCAGCACAAGTCATAATTTAAGGATACAAGACAAATTATATACTTCTACCAAAGTCAGCTCCCTTATTCTGCCGGTCCCTTCTTTGAAGATATTCTTGTCCTTATGTTGGAAATAATATTAAAACAGCCCTGACAACACAAAAGTAAGGCATGTTCCCGCCCACCCATTCCCTTCTTTAATAAAACCACAATTTCTGAATACATCTGTTCTAAACAAAATCATTGCATCAGCCACATCTCATGTAATACATTTCTATTTACCTCTTTGTCATGTTAAGGTCAAATAAGTCAGACTCTGCAGTGCTTTTTGCCTCCCTTATTGAGGAGCTTGGCCTAAGTTGCATTTTTACTATCACAGGGAATTCCCAATAGATCCTCCTTGCTCACTTGCTTTTTATTATTAATAAACAAAACACATCTGTATATATTTCACAAAATACTGAATATTTTGCAAGAGAAGAATGGAGAGAATGATTCACAGAACAAAGGAAGCTTATCAGATTCTTTGACTGATTTTGAATTAGATATTACAGCTCCGATCCCAGCACACAGATCTTCCATGTCCTCTAAGAATACAATAAAACTGCCTGGGATAAGATTGTATGCACCTGTATATAAATACAGTTTAATGAATACCTTGCAGACTTCAAAAAATCATGGAGGCTGAAGGGAACAAAGACCACGAAAACAAATACATCTGAAGTATTGAACTCTGTACATAGCACACAGCTAAATGACTGTCAGGTTTCTTTTAATCCTGAAACATCTGTACCACTTCATATTATTTATCAGCAAGTTTAGAGTTAGAACTCTCTCTGTGTAGTTGAATACTGGAAATGAACATTACACACAAGATTTCAATGAGGTATCTAATGTCCAGAAGTCAGCGCACCAGGGATTGTGTTTTTTGAAATGGGATGAAAAGAGAGGTTACTCACGAGGTTGGGGTATATCTGGAACTCACCCTGCAGACAAGTTTTCTCTCCTGAGTGTCATTTTCATTGAAATAATCAGGACTATCCTCACCACCAACCAACCTGTCGTCTATCTCTCCGCTCACTCGAACAACTTCAACGTGGAGACGACCAGATACCTGATGAAAAAGGAGTACAGATGATGTGTGTGCCAGAGAGCAGTGACAAATCAATCCCTTTTCAGATAACTATGACTGATGCCTCCAGTCTGACATTTTCTTCCTTTCTATTGTCTTGCAACGCTCATTTGTAGCACCAGATAAAGAAAGCTTGGAGCAAAGACTATTGCTGTAAAGGAGTTTTCTTCTTTAAAAATCATCAGGCACTAGAGGGACATTGGGAACAGTATGCTGCAATCTCACTCACCATCCCATCAGTCTCTGGAGAGTCTGCAAAGTGCAGATGCAAGGCACAGAGTGCACACAGAATGTTTGCTCTAGCTGTCTTTGAAGATTTTCTGTTGTGTTATATTTAACAGCCTTTTATGAACAGTAGTCAGTGAAAGGTAGTAGACCTGTAGATTATACTGGTTCTAATATGTATTTTGGGCTGCTTCACTTTGGAGGGTACACACAAAGCTTTTGTCTTTCACAGTCACTGTGCTGGAATCTGAAGCCTCAAGAACTTGAGTAAGGCATGATGAGACTTGCACAATCCCAAACTGTTCCCAGAAACCTTGCGTGCAAGAAACTGGAAAATATCTACCATATACTAGTATTAAGATCCACAGACTGTAAATAAGCAGTTGAGTAAGATTATGGAAATCTATGGAAATAGATTATGGAAAAATGACAAACCTCTCCCTTCTGATTGATGATCGGAACAGCATACTGTAGCTTCACATCATAGAACAGGCACTCAAGAAAGACATTGGCTACTCCGATAAGGCTGTGGTTCTCCTGCTCATCATAGAATGGATCAGCTCGTCTGAAATAAGCTCTCATCACCTTTAACCAAATGCAGAAAAACGTGAGAAAAACAAACTTTTCACAACAGTTATCCAAGTGTTACAAAATGAGCCTAACAGGAAAAAGGGACACAAGCAAGAGGCCGGCTCAGGACACAAGAAGAATGGAAACACAACTGTAATTTTGGACAGAGTATTATTAAGGCCTGTCCTCAACAAGTTCTCCAACACTGTCAGATTCGGAGAAGTCAGCCTGAGCCCCAGCTCTGGTTATGTTTCCTTACTGCACTGAGCTACGCATGCAAACAAGCATCAAAGTGACAGGATAAGGGTTAATGAAATGCTAAAGATTGCTTCAGTACTAGCAAAATAAAGGCTAAGAGAAACTGTTACCTCAGCCTTTTCCCTCCCTCTCTCCACACCATTCCTCCAGAACCAGAATATTCTCTTACATCTACTTAACCAAAGAAATGAATAGGAAAATAATTCTATTGGCACAGGACTGGAGTAATTTTTACTTACTGGGTTGTCTTCCTCACAGTCTTTCCACTCCTGGTAAAGATCCCTCATGTCTACTAGTCGATTCTCCAGCTTTTCCAGTGACCAAATCTGTTTGCCTTTCCCTTTCCTTCTCACCTGAATAGCAGGCTCGCTGAGGATTGCACCTCTCTGAGAAACAATTAAAGAGAGATGAATGCAGATCCTATGTCACAGCAATGAAAAACAGTTTACAAACAATAAAAAAACTGTGAATACCTCTGCAAAGTTTGGACTATTTTTTTTAATACAGCTTAATGATTTGAGCTCAAGCATGACAGCCTGAATTTGGCTGTCACAGCACACTCCCGTTCAGTCTAAGTGCCATGTCTCATCCCAGCCACAGGCAGTAGTTTCTGTGGATGTTCACCTTAGATAAGTGTTACAAATAGGACTATTTAGGCATTTCACAAATATCCCCAAGTTACAGCAGCCTGAAGTTCTAGCTAAGGCAAATTCCAACTCCTGAAAACACTTTATGGAGGGGAAATGCTTCACAAGGCTTTACTAACGTCCTGTTTCTGGACATGCCAGAAGACTGCAAGAAAAACAAGTAAACAAGAGAAATTTCTAAAGCAACTCAGAACAATTCTAATCTTGGCTTAAAATACATCTACTGTACTGATGATGATGGCTTTACTATCACTAAAATTTTGAGCTGGCCTCAAGAACAGAAAGGATAAGACAGCTTGGGTAGCCAGCCTGCAACAGAGAAGTCTGGGTTTGGTTCCCTCCTTTCAAAATGTTTAAGATATCTGGAAGGAATCACCCAAATTCTCTCAGTTCCAGCTCCTCCATGTACAATGGGGATGTCAGCAATTTCTCACCTCACTATCATGATGCAAAGGCAAATGCCTATAAGATGACAGCAAACACATTTAGTAGATGGATTCTACATGGATTTTATCACCCTGATGGATTTTATCACCTAATCTACATGGACTTTGTCACTCTGAAACAGAAGCAAATGAGAACTTCAACATCAATGCAAACTATCTAGACCATTAGTCAGAATAAGATGAATACGAATTCCAAGGGACAAACTACATGAACAATGTTTTAGTTCCATTATGGCTACATTACCTTACTGTTGGCATTCAGGCTTGAAGCTGGGATCTGGAGGGTGACTTTATACTCTGTCCGCTTGTCCAATTCTTCTCCAATAAAATTGGCTTCTCTCACATACAAATTGGCTTTAACAATTTGCTCTCGCAGCTTTCTCAGGCTGTGGGTCAACATTTCTTCTCTAAAAGGCAATTTGTTGCAGGGAAAGACAGAAGAAAATGGCATTTAGGTATTGAAACTGACTGCAAAGCACAGGATTGCTTGATGGGTAAAAAGTCAATACTCAGCTTTTTAACACAAAAATTAGGCAAATTAAATGGCATTTCTTCTTGGGGGAAAAAAAAAAAAAAGGTAGTCTGTATGAATTCAGTAATATGGACATCAGCATACTGCCAGCTTTGGAGACTTCTCCATGCATCTGCTGAACAGTCAGTACTTACATGGCTTATTCCAGAGCTTTCCCGGCACAGATGTGGATGTCCCATTTTACAGAGGGAGATTTGTTCAGACATCATGACCCACTTGCTCACCGCCCTCCCTGGCAAATGTATCAGAGCACCAACAGTGTAGTGCAGGAATCCAGCACCACAGAATATTCTAGACAGACAGCTAACACCTTGTTGGACTGCCTCAAGTACTCTGCATTTCAAAAAATGTTCCTTAAATTAGATTTGTGTTTCTCGTTACATCTTTCACCATACTCATTGTTTTAGGGAAAGTTTCATCTTCCTCCTGCAGCTGCTCCTTCTGTCAGTAAAGCTGGCAAAGACCATTCAGAGGAAGAAGATAATACACTCAGTACAACTGTCTATGAAGAGGTAGAGGCCTGTGGCCCTTCTGTGATTGTTACACAACTCTTGCAATGCTCTGGTTCTAAATTCTTTGTATCACCCTCTTACCCCCTTTTCTTTCTGCAATCTTCTGGCTGCCAGAACCTGCCCAGGTCGAACAGTTGGATACAAGTTAGGAGGAAGAACAACCTTCCAGCAGCTGTCGTGAACTTACAGAAGAGACTCATATTTAATGCTAGTAGAGTTTCTCCTTAACAAAGTAGACACTCTTCCTTTAAAATCTTCCCAGCATTAGTGATCTGATTGTGCTTAAACTAATATTTTCACTCTGTCCCCCCCAGTCATCTGCAGGAGTCTTCTCAGAAAGCTGACAGAGGTGTGCAATGCAATTTAAACCTTGCAAAAATCACTGGCACTAAGGAACTTGAAACAAACAATCCTGCTGGTCAGGTTTCATCACCCACCTCTCCTCTGCCCATTGCCTTAAACGCTGTTGAGCACTGGGAGAATGAAAGGAGAACCTGTCCATGCTGCGGAAATGCTGCTTCTCTGGTGACAATCGCCTTCGTAACTGTTCCAGTTCATGCTCATACATAAGTCTCTGCCGTTCAAGTGCAGATCTCTTCTCCTCTTCGTGTTGCTGCTCCAGGCTTTGCAAGATCGACTGCATAGGATCTAGGCAGACGTTGAAAAATAAAGAAACTAGAACTTCTGGGGTCGAATATCTAGTAAGCGTGAAATTAAATAGTCAAGTAATGAGTAAGTGACAGAGTAAGTGACAGACTTGGCAATACGAGCTCTGTCCCAGGTTCTGTATGGATGTTCTGTATTGCCTTGGGCAAGGCACAAATGACTATGCCTTCACACTTTGCTTCGTATAGACCTGCAGATATCTACACCAGGGGCTGCAGCAACCAGTGAGATCCATTGTGAAGAATGTACTAGACAGTAAACATAGCACTATATCACATAAATGGAGGAAGAGATCGTATTTCTTTATAAGGCATATTTAAAAAATGCTGCTGAACTGTGGAGCAAAATAAAGACCCACAGAACAAAGTGGGTGAATGATTTAAGAGAGTTTGGAAAAGATCAGTCCTAAAAAAAACTACTTCTGTCCCAAAATAATGCCAATCTGGGGCAGCCATGTAAGACCACAATAACTAAAGAACATAATTGCAGAGACAGAAATCACTACAGTTAATGCTGGAGTGAGACATAACACACGAAAAATAAACAGCAAAGCAAAAACATTCTGATTTGAGGCTGTAGTTCCACCAGCATTCCAGTTTCAGCTTTTTCCTCAATAAGAGCTGCCAAACAAAATATTTTGTGGTGGTGTTTTTCCCCTCCAGTGCAAAAATGGCTACAATGAGTCATTCACAAGAAAAATTCTCCAGTAGGATGCTACAAGGGAAAAAGCTGGTGCTGAACATTCCCTGAAAATATAACCTCATGTTCACAGAATCAGAATGGCTTGAGTTGGAAGAAACCTCAAAGATCATCTAGTTCCAACCTTCCAGCCACGGGCAGGGCTGTCAACCACTCAATCAGGCACCAGATGAGGTTGCTCAGGGCCCCATCCAACCTGGCCTCAAACACCTCCAGGAATGGGGCATCCATCCCTGTGCATATTCTAATAACTTCTGTTGCTTCTTACCATTACTACCAAGTGCCTTCATAGTGACTTCCATCTGGGCATATTCATAGCTGAAGTTAATCTCACTGGACACTTCACTGGAATTGTCTCCATCTACATCCAGCTGCTCAACACTATTACTGCACTTCATAGAGTTGTCTCGCTCCTCATCCTCATGATCCAATTTCTTTTTCTTCTTAGGCAAATTCAGCCTTTAGAAATAGGGAGAAAATCTCAGACTAATACATGGTCATCTTTTAGACAACAGGTTGCTTAAAAAACACATTTAAATTAAGCAGGTTATCCAAATCAGTAGATTTTTCCCTTTTGAAATCTGTTGACCTTGTCGATTGCAAGCATAATTTTCCTCAGAGTAAATAAGGGACTTCAAGGAAAACTAATTTACATTATACTCTGATAGTGCAGAGTACCTGAAACCACTATTCACATAGCTTATATAACTACTATTTTTTCCCCACACCAAAATAATTTACAGGAAACAAAGAGTAGAAATAAATGTTTTTAAGTACATATTACTCATATCATATTCTTGAGTATTATAAAATATAAAATATGAAAAACAAAAATATGTAAAAATATTATATATATATATATAAATAAAATACAGGCAAGTATAAAAGAAAGCAATTAAGTTTTAGATTATCATTTAAATCCCCTGATTTTTAAGGTACTTCAGACCAGCCACAGAGGGTCTCACACATACAGTCCTACACAGAAAACTTCTGCCACTGCTCCTGTTTGACACAGGGAGGTCTGAGGTACGGCTGGAGCTGGAATTCCAGGGAACAGAGAACACAGTGACTTTGTAAGACTGAGATCACTGTATAACACAGGCCTGAAATTGATGCAAAATCCAAGAGGCAAACTATTCAAATCAAAGCTTGGGTGTGATACATTCATCAGGGTAGAAGAGGAAGTACTTAGTATTAACATTATGCCAAATTGTGAAACACTCTTAGATACTGAACCAAATTAAAGCTAACGTCCCAAGAATTAAATCTCCACAATGAGATAACATTACTGATAATGAATAGTAAGGTCTTCATCAGCAAGGTTGCAGTCCCTTGAAAACGCAAGACGTTAAGTCAACCTACTGTTCAGAAATTAAAATCATGCACAGTTGCTATGACATCCAGCATTCAAGAACATTCAGTCACCAACGCTGCCTTTATAATCCCAGTAGAGAAGAAATCACCTTCCTCTGCAGCGTGCATGCCCCATTCACATTTTTACTTCTACCATAAGGTGAAAAAGTAAGCTGGTTCAAACTTGCAATTTATTTGATTTCTTTCATACCTGAAAAAGTGGTTGTTTCCCCATAGTATTCTGTCTCCATGATGTAGCTGGATAGGACCCGCAACAGCAGAACCATTCACAAATGTCCTATGAAAAGATGAAGTAAAACCACAATAAAACCACAATAGGAAGCATTTTCTTATTCTGGTACTGCTTGCTTTAATGTAGTTTGTTAAAGCAGGAAAACAGGCTCATGGATTATAATCTATTACAATCCTATGGCAGGGACACCTCCCACCAGCCCAGGTTGCCCAAAGCCCTGTAAGGCCTGGCCTTGGGCACTGCTGGGGATGGGACACCCACAGATCCTCTGGACAGCCTGTGCCAGGGCCTCACCACCCTAAAAGGGAAGAATTTCTTTCTTATATCTAAAGAAACTTCACTCATCTACCCTGTGTCTTCTTTTGATTGTTTAAGCTCTGCAAAGTTCACTACTTTTGGATAGATTTTATGATATCTATGTCTGGAGACATGGGCTTAAAAATAAGCAAGCAGGAAGGAAATGTCACTGGAAATAAATACTTCTCTCACTACTATGAAATACAGACATATCTTTGAATAAGCCTTTGAAGAACTTTGGTACATAAGCAGTCTAAAGACAATAAGCAAATTAGAGAAACTACACTCTATTTCAGAGTCTGATTAAACCCAAAAATAGGATCTCCCAAAATGGGATAACAAATTTGAAGGGAATCTCAGGATGTCATCTCGTGCCATCTCACAGCAGGATCAAATATGAACCAGGATAGAAGTGAAATTCTTGAATTTTGTGACTCTTGCAATAAATTACTGGAGGTGCTGACACTGCATGTCATTCTGTGATCAGTTTGAATATACCACCTGCTTTTCAAGTACTACTACTAAATCAAATAAAGCAACAAATGCTTCAGCTGCTCTTTGCATATCAACAGATTTCCTAGAAAATTAATTCAAATTTTGATAGAGTTAAATCTACACAGCTGCAAATCAGTGTGTATCTACTTGCTGAAAGCATAAGCAATTCACGCATCCTCTCTTTGAAAACTTAGATTATAAATGCCATCACTGAAAGAAATCTCTTCAGAATGAAACATGTGAGCTGACAGAAGAGTAGATAACAATTCAAACAAAACCTCAAGCAAAATACAAGAGACAGAATTTTCTTACTTCCTACCGACTGGAAGAGTGTGTCTTTCCAGTTATCTTTTTGCCCACTAATCACCAAATACTAGATAAGACTACAATTATTACACAGCTCGATCTGTGCCTTGTTCCTTTACCTAGTGTTTTTTTGCGGTGTTAACATAACCTGTCCTTCTGGGGTGATGTCTATAATGCAGTGCTCAGGAAGAATTCCCATTCCACATAGCTGGATATCTTGAGAGTTGTCTGATCCTATTAACGTGTGCTCCTGGGGAAATTAATTCAGACGTTAGCAATGGGTTGCAAAGTTTCATTAGTGCTAACACAGCCATTCCCCTTCTGGCTATAGCTTCAAAATTAACTTCCAAAATCTGAAAGCTCTTCAATATTTCCTGCAAAGGGAAAAAGGGGAATGAAACATTGCACACAAATCCTCACTGTTTCTTACAGCAACAAGTAGGGAGCACTCAGGAAATTTCACGGCTAACAGTTACATCCAAAGATGAAGAAGTTTCTATAATTAAACCGTAGAATTCAGTGCCTCAGGATGTTGTGGAAGCCAAAAGAATAAAGGAGTTCAAAGAGGAATTAAGGCAGGTCCACAGTGGTTAGACCCAGGGCTATTGCACAGGTTCCATTTAGATCATCCTCTGGCTTAGTAAATCCCCAAAGTACTCAAGGGACAAGGAACTTGGCAGAGGAAGGAGCACTCTATATGTGCTCCAGTTCATCTATTTCTTTTTGAGGCATCTCTAAGCATCTGTAAGCAATTGCTGAGGAGTAGATACAATAGATAAGTGAGGCGAAGTTCTTATTTGGAGCTTTTATAAGAATGAACACATCAAAGAGAACGTGGGCAAGATACTTAAGAAGTCTTCAGTGTGTTCTTGTTATGTGTTCTCAACAAACACCACACAGGTCGGCTCTGCTCCAATAGTGGTCAGTGCTGAGGCTGATTTAGCAGCCTGAGTCACACTCTGGACACCTACAGGCAAAGCACCTTCAGTTCCTCTCCCAGAATCTCAGCTCAGCTGTTTTGTCTTTTTTTTTTTTTCCTTAAGGAGGGAACACAATGAAAAGGTTTTCCTTTGCTCTCACTGAGATACCACAGAGCAATGATGAGATGACTGATAGAAAAGAGGATCACAGACAGACTGAAACAAAACCACCTTCCAGCCCCATTGCTAATATGTGGCTGCTTTGAGAGTTACTACACCACTTCAAAGAGAATGATTTAATGTGAAGCTCAAACTGCTGGAGTTTTTGATGCCAGATTATTAGAACTTGTATTCTAAATGTGACTTTAAAAGAGCTGCCTCTCCTATCTCCTCCTGTCTCCAGATCACATCTATGTGATTTGTTAAAGCAGAACAAACTGCCCAGTTGTCATAGTCGTCATAGATCCCAGAAGCCACATTATACATTTCCTGTTTAACATCAGTAACGGGCACTGCACATCAGTGCACAGAAGTGCAAAGGCAGAACAGAACCTGATTTTCACTCCTGGTGAGCTGCATGAAAACGAATAGAAATACATTTGATAAGCTGAAATCAGTACTCAGAATTTTGATTACACATGTGATAGCAGGCTCATCGCTGATATGGCCAATCTTTATACAAAGCACTTCTCTGGGTAAAATTTTGTGTCATTTGAAAAATGGAAGATAATTTATAAAAAAGAACACCTCTAAATTTCTTTAAATATAGAAATATTTCCGGAGTTGGACTCAATGATCCGTATGAGTCCCTTCCAACTCGGGATATTCTATGATTCTATGAATATATACGTACATATATATAAATCCCAACCCCTCCTCTGTGACAGAGAACTACATTTGAAGTAAAAAGGTCATATTCATACTATTTTAAGTGAAGCAGTGAATAGCACGGATTGCTTCAGATATGCATTATAATAACACGCTCTGTACATCTGTGTCAACAGCATTAGAGTCCTACTTCTGTTAGAAAATATAACACACCAATATTTATTTTTACCTTTAAATAGTATACCAGGAGTTCATTGAGAGCTGGGTCTGCATTCAAATTAACCAGGAAGCACTTATTATCCCCAACTTTTATTCCAGAAGATTGAAGCGATATGCCAAGGCTTTCCAACTGTTTCTGACGCTCCTGTAAGAGAGTTGCCATAAAAAAATCAGGCTGATTGGTGTCCAGTCCCTGGGAAACACATTCCTACCTGCCAAAAACGGCAAGGCAAAACAAAGGGCAGCTCCTCCTGAAAAAGACAGCTCTTTCTTCTGCTATCGATAGATGAGACGCAAAAGCCTGAGCTGTATCCAACTTTACAGCAGGATGTGTAAGGACCAGATTTCTCTGGTCCTTCTGCCTCTGGACTAGGAGTGCTACGTGCTGTGGTCTCACACAGTTGCATCCTCTCAGTGCAAAATGACAACAGCTGAAGGCAGCACACTGCAGTACTGTAGGAGCTTCTCCGTGACCTCACTGAATAGCAAGCACTACCACAAAGCCATCTCTTCAGCCCTTTATTTTCTCCTTCGAGCTAGAAGGCTCAAAGTTAAGTCAACTTCCTGCCAAATCAAGTTCCATGTCTATCTTTTATTCCTTAGAAATCAAAATGACCAAAACCTGACAACCTTCTATTTAAGCAATGCAAATAACACTTCCTGCTGAACAAGAACAGTACCATTTTGGATGATGTTTTGTTCTTGTCAATGGACTTCATAGAATTCCACAACAAAGCATTACTGTGCAAAAAAGTACATCTTTCAAAGGGAAGTGGTAGGGTGAAGACTAAAGCGGGGAAATAGGAACATTAAGCATTTCTGTCTTAAAGAGAAAACAAAACAGAAAGGGATTCTTCTGCAAAAAAAGAGATAAGAATACTGAGAATGGATTCAAGGATCATATAGAAACTGAAAGTGAAATGAGACTCCCTATCCACAACAGCAAACAAAATAAGAAATAAAAACATGGGAGGCCTCTCAGGGAATTACTAAGAGGAATAAAAAATGGGAGAGTAAAACAAATAAGTAAAAAGCACGAGAGACTCACAACAGCTTTACTTGTGCCACTGAGACTTGCTAAGAGATATTTAGAAGAGATAATATAGGAATAATGGAGGGAAGTTCATCATGACTCTGAACTTTACTTATGAGTATGCACTGCATTAAAAAACTTACCATGTCATAGTATTGAGTATAATTCTCTGTTCAACATCAAAGCTTGATCTGGTATAACCAAAATTAAAATTGCAAAGAATGGCAAGCACAACTCCCTCTTCATTTTCTCTACCCTGTCTTCCCACACACTATGAAACCAACAGTGTCCTTGAAAGGAAAATTCATGTGTGTTTGTTAGAGAGAGCAAAACAAAGAACAGAGGAAAACCGCAATGTGATGTCAAAGCTCCCTCTTCTATCACCAGTGCCAGGCTCTGATGTTCACATCATTCCGTACCATCTACAGTCACAGACGAAGAAAGGAGACCTTGGCCCATGGTCTAAAACTCACAAGGTTCACCTAAAGAAAATGAGCCAGTTTCCATTAACTTTTGACCAATACCTAGCGTTGAGTAACTGAAGAATGTAAAATACATCAGAAGTATGTCAAATACTCTGTGAAAATGTGAAAAAACTGCCTTGTCTTTAAGGCTTTGAAACCTTATTGTCCCTCCATCTCTACAAAGTGCCTCTTCAGCAGTTCTTATTCTTCATGAGGAATGATCCTTCTCCAAGATTTACAATTATCTTTACATTCTACCACTAAAATTTGTCAGGCAGATGGTGGTGGAGGCTGGCTAGGAATAAAACCACATGACAAAGCATAACATAAATGCCTTTAGCCTTGGGCTCATGCACGCCTGATAATGATGTGAGAAAGTTCCTTCATATGGCACTGAAACAGCCCTCTACTGCACAAACACCGGTCCTCGTCCTTCCTCTGAACAAACCTGACTTCCTCTACAGCTGCAAGGCTCGGAGCAGGTTGAGAATTCAGATGAAGAAGAGAGCCAAAGCAAGTAGCTGTATGGAAACATCAAGGCAGATTTGTTCTGGAGCGTTGATCTCCTTATTTTGATTCATCAACCTCCTTGCATACCCAGGGTTTCTACGCCTACTGTGTAACATGAGATCAGAATTATTATTATTAAATTTCACCCTTATACAGAGGGTGCTCCCATGTGGTATGATTCTGCTCTGGAAGCCAGGAAGCCCTCTTATTTGAAGGAACATTTCTTACAATGGATCTTTAAAACTCAAGTCAAGGCCTATTCTGATCATGCCATCTATAAAAAGGGCTTTGTACTGGAGGCTCAATTTTCTTACTAGCTATTCATCACCTTTCAATAGTTCCCCCCCTTCAGTGTTCCCTACTGCAAATATATACATCAGCATTTGTGTGGTAAGAATTGGAAGTGTCATGCAATAATCCTGGTGTCCTGCACAATTTTTCAGTGTAGCTATCACCTTCAATTATGTTCTGAGGCATTAAATAGGGGTGTAGGAGGTATTAAAACAAACAGGAATGCAAACATTCTATTTTTTAATATTCTGAATGCTCTTTGCCTTCGGTATTAAGGCACTCTGTATGTAACCTTGCATTTAACATTCTCAGTGCTCCATCCTTCAACAGAAAAAACAATTTTGCTGTCTGAAGAACACAAAATCCCTATAATCCTCTCATCCATGGATTTTTTTTTTCCAAACAACCCCTTAATTTGCATAGAATGACAATTTATTATTGTCATTCTAGAATTGTAATCTGGGAGAGAGCCAGCTATCACAGGATTTAAATGAAGTTTTTCTACAAGGGCGGTAAGCTTGACCTACTTACCCATAAGCATGAGAGATTCACACAAACAAAGGAAGCAAACCTATTGTTTATAAGCATTACAAACAGATACAGAAAAAGAAAAATCAGCAAACCTGTGCTATCTCTTCAGTTTTTCTTAACTTTTCTTCCCAAGTCACAGTCATTTCCTGGATCAACTTTTCTGACTCCTCCAATCGTTCTTTTAATTCTGGTGATTTCATAGCCTGCAGAAATAAAAGCCAAGGGAACAAGAAAGCTTATTGTGCTTTGTTTTTTTCACATCGCTCTCACCCAGATGGGGCAAAAAGGGAACATATCATTACTCATCTCACAATGCATACTCAATCAGTAAGTAAAGGGTTGTTTTAAATATATATTGCACGTAAATGCAGAATCCATCAAAAAGCTAGTTTAATTAGCTTCAAATACAGATGCTAAAGGGAAGTTTATATACTTTAATGCAAACCAATTACACAATACTGGCAAATTTGCATAAAGATATTCAAACACAAGCTAATCTCATTTCTGTACCAATGTGAGCTTCCAGAAAGACTCATATCTAAAACAATCTGTTTCCTGCATACCGCTGATCTGGATAAGCACAACCTCTAAATCGTAGCTAACATCTCAGTCCCTTGAACAGCCACGCCACCGTAATGTTTTTATTGTCTGTTTTGATATAACCCGATTTGGGATACATGATTTTTTCTTTCTAGAAAAAAAAAAAGATGTCTCCACATATGCATTTTCTAAAGCTGATATAAAAGAGGGCAATATTTTTACACTACATGTTCGCTTCTGCCAGTGTCACTACTGGCATATTCTTTCTGCGCTATCCTGAACAGGGATCCTATGGGCTTCCTAACATCATTATTATTTCACCACAACAATGTGGAAGTGTTTGGATAGCAGGTATTTATGCAATGCCCATCAACCCATCATTCTTCATTAATTCCAACAAGAAAAGATCAGAATGAATGCACTAAAAAAGAAAAGGGGAAAAGAGGATAACGTCTTATTCTTCAAGAAAAAATAAAGTCAACTGTCAAGTTCTGTTCTGCCATGGCTCCTTAGGAAACAAAAAGGACAGTGACATAAAAGGAAGAAAAAAAACTACTTACTGACCTCTATATTTAGAAATGAGCTTTGAAAATGTAACTCAACTACCATAATGAGGCAGTGCTTTTGTTCATTTTAAAAATGAACCATTATGCACCATTTCTGTAAGAACAATTTGATGGGCAACAAATGAAACAAACTGAAAGGAGAACAAGGACATTTGCTTTTTGACCTTTACTGTGTAGCCTCTGTATAGCAAACTAAACAATTTTTTCCATGCTCTTTGTCAGTGCTGCTCAGATGACAACTGGGGTGGGATCTGAATACTTAGCAGTGGAAATATTTATTACTTCATATTTAGGAAACACTACTTCATTGCTTTGGACAGCTGCCATTATTTTGGCATTAATGCTCACAGATGAAACAAAGGAGTACTTGCATTTCTCAAAAGTCCACTGTTCATATCTTAGAGGAAATCTGAAGTATTTAACACGAGATACCTTAAAGAAACTGATGCTCGCTTATTGGATGCTTTGCACATTCGTTAGCTCAAATGAGAACAATCCAAAATTCATTAGACATTTGTAACATCACAGCCAGCATTCCCTGCAAATCTCTAGAGGCAAATACTGTACAATGCAGAAAAAATTGTTATTATAGCAGTCGGATTATACCAGCATTGCTTTGCCACTTTTAGGAACAGAACTCAGAATTACTCTTCATGGAAACATGGAATCATAGAATGGCCTGGGTTGAAAAGGACCACAATGACCATCTGGTTCCAACCCCCGGCTATGTGCAGGATCGCCAACCAGCAGACCAGGCTGCCCAGAGCCACATCCAGCCTGGCCTTGAATGCCTCCAGGGATGGGGCATCCACAGCCTCCTTGGGCAACCTGTTCAGTGCGTCACCACCCTCTGGGTGAAAAACTTCTTCCTAATTTCCAACCTAAATCTCCCCTGTCTCAGTTTAAAACCATTCCCCCTTGTCCTGTCACTGTCCACCCTTGTAAACAGCCATCCCCCCTCCTGTTTATACGCTCCCTTCAAGTATTGGAAGGCCACAATGAGGTCTCCCCGCAGCCTTCTCTTCTCCAAGCTAAACAAGCCCAGTTCCCTCAATCTTTCCTCATAGGAGAGGTGCTCCAGCCCTCTGACCATCTTAGTGGCCCTCCTTTGGACCCGCTCCAAGAGCTCCACGTCCTTCCTGTACTGGGGGCCCCAGGCCTGGATGCAGTACTGCAGATGGGGCCTCACAAGAGCCGAGTAGAGGGGCACCATCACCTCCCTCTCCCTGCTGGCTACCCCTTTTTAGTGCAGCCCAGAACACAGATGGCCTTCTGAGCTGCAAGCGCACACTACACTTGCATTTAGTCCATGTTGCCGTCATAATTTCATGGAGGAAGCTATGGAGATATCTTTAATATTGTCTAATGCCTGTAAGAGGTTCTGTTTTTCAGTGGTAAAAACTAGTACGCAAGCAAGCATTATTCAAGTCAACTCACATCTTGCAGGAATTAGCTACAGTGAATTCTTAAAACGCACAGGCAAAGCTCTACCTATAAATGGCACAATCTTTAGATCCCAACCCTACTCCTCCCTCCTCATCCTGCTTTTCTGATCTGTATCCCCTAATAAAAACAGGACAGCTCAACTGAGTGTCTGAAGGGAACCTGGTATCTCATGTTATCACCCATATCGACCTCAAACAAAACGGAAGCGGCACGAAGGGAGATTTCTCGTAGGTATCACGTCCCAACTTTCTTTGCCTTTTCCTTGCAGAATCTCAGTAAGAAAGCTTTGACAACAAGAAAGCTTTCGTCTACAGGGCTTGGACAGTAGCCAAGGCAAACATTTGTACCTCTGCTTTTGTGAGCTGTTCTCGCAGCTTCTCCACCTCCTCACGGAGCTCCCGAATAATGCGAGCATTGGGGTCTTCGTTCACCACGGCATGGTTGACGATGTTCTTGGCCCGGTCTGCGTACCTGAGAGTCGAAAGGGTCTCGTCGTAGTTGTCTGCTGCCGGGCTTACTGTTGCTACCATGGCAGTCTTGCTGTTGCCACCAAGGCTGTCCTGGAAAGTGGTCGTGGTTATGAA
The DNA here is from genome assembly GCF_016699485.2 of Gallus gallus. Taxonomy (NCBI): domain Eukaryota; kingdom Metazoa; phylum Chordata; class Aves; order Galliformes; family Phasianidae; genus Gallus; species Gallus gallus. The sequence goes on from NC_052534.1 coordinate 106,086,334, forward strand.
GTTAAAACAGAAGGTTGGTTTGGTTTTCGGTTTTATTCAACCTGTCAACAAACTTAGGCAGCAAATAATGGTTGTAAGTGGAGTGGAGCAACTAGTAAAAGCAATGTACTCCTCAGAGCCCCTCAGCTGAGCTCCTCAGTTCACTGTTAATATTTTAAGCCCTGTAAATCAAGTAACATTTTTATTTTCAGTTCTCTTTCTTTCCATAGCACATTTACAAAATGTCATACTCAAGGAGCTCAGGGAGGATTGTAACAAATTCAGAATTCAATGCATGTTTTATTTAAATTACTTAAAGATCTCTTACACAATACAGTTGATTTTATTTGTGTAACCATTTCAGATCGGGCCCTTCCTCCCTGCTCACGCAGCACACAAATCAGAACCCAGTTATGTCAGAAACTGCCCTTTTGGAATTTGGTTGTCAGAAGAAGGGCGTGAAACCACATTCCTGCAAGGCAGTGTGTCAGGATGTGGGGGAAGGAAAGATGCATTCCATTTATGGACCGACTGCAAAATTATGTTTTACAGCCCTGGCCAGTACAAAAACTAAAATGTTTCCCTTTAAATTTTGCAGAAAATCTCTTGTTCTTATATTTTCCTTTTTCTCCTCGATAACCCTTTGTGAGAAGAAACACACCATTAACTTTCATTTTTAATAACCCATGAAACCTAGGTCATGCACTGCCATTAGAGCAATGTGACTACATTAGCTTGCTTGTCTAACCATTTCAATTACAAAGCACACACACAGCTTTGCCTAGCAATCATTAAAACACTCCTTTAAGTATTTCATTAAGACACTTTTTTGCTGCGTGATGCCTAAAACCATTTGACAGCAGCCTGGCTGCTTCAATGGTCAGATAAGCATTAGCCACACAGGCTGGTGCTGCTTCACTGCTGCACTGCTAGAACTCTGCTGCCTCTGCTCATGGAAAGGGGCTGTCACCTCTTCGGGTAGGGAGCACAAATCCATTTGCATTGTGCTCAGCACAGTGAGGTATGCTGGCATGGCTAGGACTTGCAGGTAACAATATTTATAGAGAGGCCAAGCAGAAAGAACGGCCTTCTGGCTGCTTCCCACATTTTTTGCATCTGAGGAGCAGCCAACTATTTATTTCAACTTATTTCAATTTACATGCCTTGCAGGGATCCACTTTGTGACACAGAAATGTTTTTCCAAAGCATCTACCGAAAAGTTTAAAAAGCCCAACAAGAGCACGACTCATTCGATGGGATTTCTGTCTGTTCAGAAGCCAGGACTTATCTCCAACTGCTTCCAAAGACTAGTAATGGCACTCTGCAACTGCAGTCCCTGTTCTGCATAAAAAGATGAAGGTACTGGGGAGTTGGCCAGGTATCCTGCTTCCAAATAAAGCCTTTTCAACTGCACTAATTGGCTCCAAAATATGGTTAACTCACCATCTAAATCACAACTCCGCCATGCAGGCAGCTGTTACAGTCATATATCCTAATTCACAATACACCCATTATAAGTTGGGTAAAGTTCCTCTTGTATTGTGGCTATTCAAGCCCAACGCCAGACTGTCTGATAAAGTTCTGTGTATAAAACCGTTGTGCTGATTTCACTGGTTTCCTTAATGTTAAGCAAGAAAGGTAGATGAATAGTAAAGCAGTTTCTCATTAGTGTCTGCAAACCACCCTGGAAGGCTGGGCTTGCAGTCATAGAAACAGAATGGTAATAAGTATGTGCAGTTATTTTTAAGGCTAAGCTAGCCCAGTCTTTAGCATCAAGATTTCTGTGTAAGCAACATAAAAATCTAAAGATTCAAAATTACATTTTTAATAGCAGCCATCAGCGAAATACACAGAGCTTCTAAGCAGAATGGGAAAACAAGAGGATTGTGATGATACAATTTGATAACAAATCCTCTACATATCGTACCTCATTTAATGATCCTTCAAAATCTAAGTCTCTCCTGATCACTCAAGCTGCGTCAGGTAAAATATGAAAAAAAGAAAGCCACTTTTACTAGAAAGTGTTCTGTGTTGGATTTTTGTGTTTTTTCTTTAGATGGAAGCAGCTACATTTGTGCTTGCCACCCATTTAGAGAACAGGACAAATCCAGAACATTTCTACGCCTAAAATCAAACTCCAAACTTTAATTAGCAGGCTACCATGCTGTTAAGGCCACTGTATGTAGGAACTTGGAAGAACAACAAAAAAAGAGCTTGCCCTTTAATTTGACATAAAGAAAACTCACATTTAACAACTCTGTTTTTCATTTAGACCTCACAGATCTTAATTCAAGGGCCATCACAATAAAGGCTCATATTTTTCCCCCCAGATTATCAAACAGTCCCACAAAGCAAGAGAAATCAATGCCCACTTTGGATGAATATAACGGCAAAATCCTCCTGACCTGTTCCTCTGACTGTAAGTGGGATAATGCTCTGCAATTACACTCTTCTGACAAAAGTGGAGTATATTAGTAAATATATTAGACAATTAAGAAAAGGTAATAGTTTTAATCAAAATCTTCAAAGCTAACCATGCCAGTATGTAAAATTCAGTTACATGTGGCTATAACCCAAGTTAAATCAGCCCCAAGGTTCACTTCTGCGTGAAGTTCTACATGAACTGACCCAGAAAAGATCTTCCTTCTTCTCTAGGCCATAACACATCAGCAGAAGGCAAGAAATTCAGTCTGTGGAGGTACCGATGGCTTCTATCTAGCTAATTTTCCAAAGACAAGTATTGTTAAAACAAAAAACAGAAAATAAGGCAAAAGAACACCGTTTTATTTCACTGAATGGGAGTCTTCTCCTCTCTTTTATTTCTCTTTTTAAAAACAGATGGAAGTACTTACTTTAAGTAACCAAGTGAGCACAGAATCACGATAAGGAACAAATTTGTTCTTGTTCTTGCCAGCAGCCTGATCTGCCAAGGCAGAAATAACCAGTCCAAGAGTTGTAAGGGATCTGCACCAAGAACACAAGCAGCCATTAACAAGTGTAAATATTCATAGCGCAAATGCATATTTAGACTGCCCCTTTCTCTCAAAAAATGAGCTCCAATGGGAAAGCTTCTTGTACAGTTTCAACCCTTCTTTTCTCACAGAAGCTTGACTGCTCATTTTCAATACATGTTTTCAGCCTTAATAATCATGCAATTACGCGGTAGTTGCAGGAACACAAGAACAGAAAGACAGATGCCAGCTATTTTAAATAGGCAGAGATCTCATTCAACATCTAAGAGTCCTGAATATAAGATGGAAGAGGAGAGAGAGGGGAAGAAGAAAAAAGGCTATAAAAGCTGACACTGATTTTATCCTGTTTCAGATACTACATTTAGCAGTCACAATCACAAAGATGAAAGGAGAAGAAATAATCACCAACTCTTACTTGTTAATGTTGCTCCCTTCTTTCAGCCTGTCTCCTGCAGCACCAGTCTTAGTTGCCCTTTCACTACCTGCTAAATCCACCAGACTCAGCTTGCCCACCTTCTCACCTGATGTCTGCAGAAGGAACCAGAGAACAGCTATCATTCGTTCACCACTAAAATCAAGTCACATAGTTTGACATATTTTCAAGCAAAAATCAAGCTTCATTTCTTGGTGTAGACTTGCTACAGCTTGAACATCTGAAAATCTGTGTTGATTCACTAGCTCAGAAAACAGGAGGGTAGGAAGTCAGATGTCTTGCAGACATCCCCAGAGGAGGGGAACATAGGGCACATCAGTCAAAACGTTAAAGCAAGAACAAGTGCAGAGGGAATACAGGCCAAGGAGCCACATCAAAAGGATCTATGGGGTCTATGGTCTCTGCCTTTGATTGTGAATACAATTTCCAAAAAATCCTGGATTCTGTATCAAGTTTCATCCCTGATTTTCAGTGAGTAGGAATGAACGTGACAATTAGCATAATGTCTGAAAATGATTATAATTGCAGAAGTCTCCTACATCCTTGACAGCATCTGAGTTAACACGTAGCATCTGCTATGTGTTTCAACTCTGTGGCAGATTTTGTTATAAATCTCCATTATTCCTTATAATTCTTGCTAATTATCTCATTTGACCCAAAATGGCATTCTGAAACACTCCATAAATTTCATGTAACGATTTACAGTTGAAGAGCTAACGTGGTCTTTGAGAACCACCTGGTTACATCACCTCCTTTGCAGGATCTATTACTGAAGTACCTCAGTATCACAGTTGCAAAGTACTACATTTTGCTAAATGAATAGGGTAATTACTATCAATATGCTTTCAAAAACATTACTCTGAGCCTTTCAAAATATGATGTAAATGTCAGGCCATTCTGAAATGGTCATTTCCAGGACTGAAATGACCAGCAGACAGGAAACCAGAGAAATCTATTCCAGAAATTTACATAGTGGTCACTGAAAGACGCAGTAAATACAATCAAAATGACCAACTAGCATCCAAGCTGACCAGGACCACAAAAAATTCAGCATGCCGTACAGCCACAGGAAAGATAGAGTGACAAGTTGTGGCAAACCAGGGAGTTTAGCATAGTTTAACTGTCTGTCTGAAGTGCAAATGGGAAAAAAATTCCAAACAGGGAACAAGGAGAACTGTCTGCATAAGACGATTGTGGGAGACTGTGAGGTGAGGAGGAAAAGAAAGTCTAAATGCTTCTTTAGCTTTATAATGTGCTCAATAATTACACACATGCACTCCTCATATTTGCTTGAGGTACAGCCAACATTTTGTCAAGGCTTTGGAGACATTAAAGAACTGCTCGAGCACAAGCATAAGACTTTTGGTATCGGAGATCAATTTCAATTTTAGTTTATCACATTTTCAGTAAGGGATTAAATAATATTAACATATAAATGTATTTTTCACACTTTGAAATTAGCAAGAATTTCTGTTTATGAAGTTCATTCTTTGTATGTACATACATGAAATAAAGCTTTGAAGGAGATTGCCAGGTGTACTCTCAATTGCTCTTCTTCTACTCCTGCCTTCCATCTAAATACTATGCATTTACTTTCTCCTCCAAGTCTGTACTACAAACTGTTGCTTAAAAGCAAGTTTCTTTAGTTTAGATTCTAGGATCAGGACATGCTTCATCCACGCTCCAGCATGTCTGCTCCAACTCTGGACCTGTGTTTCTGCTTTCCATTTCAAAAACCACATTTCACTTATCTATTAAACTGATTTCCCTACATTTGATTGCCAGCACATGAGCAGTACAAGGACTTCGCTAGACAAGGTCACAGCTAACCTATTCCAGTGTTAACAATGAGAATGGGAGACTACAGCAGAAGACCTTCAGAGATCTTTTCCACCCAACATTGCCATAGTCCATGAAATACACTAAAGCACAAGTCATGCGTCCAGACTTAACATTTGGACTTTATAACGTGTTATACTTACCCCTGATTGCACATCATAAAGTGTGTGGGTGAGGATAATCTTGAAGACTGCGTGGGACCGACTGCTCTCCTCATTCATGTTGGTTGCGGCCACTGTGCGAGATTTGTTGCCCTCAGACATCAAGGACTCAATGTCCTAGACACAATTTTCACAGTCATGAATATCATCACAGATAATGCATACCTGCATTATCATTCCTTTCAATTATCTACCAAGGCAATCTTGTTTTGGTGAAATCTAGCAAGCACCTTCCACCAAGTTTCCCACAGTTTATTCATACAATGTGAGAACCAAATATTTTTATCTTCCCTTTATAGCCTAGAAATTAAACAATGTTGTGAAATTCAGCTACTGTGATAGTTGAGCAATACATAGCTCCTCTGCTTCAGTGTTTTAGAACGCTCTTGTAAAATAGCTCTTCAGAGCTTTTATTTACCCACCTAGTTGGATGATGCTAAAGAAAACCAAAACCAATTAAACAAAAGCACACCACAAAACACTCTGACTTGGTATGGTGAATTATGCAAAGCTGCCGGGCAACATAAAACGGAAATGCATGCAACGTGTCTTTTATAAACAGAAACTGCCAAAGAGAGGTAGATAAATACATGGAGAGACTACAAATGCAAGGACTTCACTGTTCTCATGTTTCATTAAAATGGCAGAATTCCATCCCTTATTTTTTAGTGATGGGACAAGGGGGAATGGTTTTAAACTGAGACAGGGCAGGTTCAGGTTAGATATTAGGAGGAAGTTTGGTGATACACTGGAACAGGTTGCCCAAGGAGGCTGTGGATGCCCCATCCCTGGAGGCATTCAAGGCCAGGCTGGATGTGGCTCTGGGCAGCCTGGTCTGCTGGTTGGCGACCCTGCACATAGCAGGGGGTTGAAACCAGATGGTCATTGTGGTCCTTTTCAACCCAGGCCATTCTATGATTTTTCTGATTTCTCCCATCGTACATCAATGCTTCTTAAAAACTGGGGCATTTTACAAATGCATACAGTGTTGCTATCCAATTAGTTGTAATACTGCCCAATAGGAAAGTTTCAGGCAACGTTGATGAGTACTTGTCATGTAAACCACCATTTGTTTGTATTTCCAGTGTGCCTGCATGCTACTTGTAGGTGACAAAAAGTGACAAGGAGCGATACTGAAAGCCTGTCTATGCTAGCTGCTGGTTCTGCAATTAATCACTCTACACCTCCCATTAATACACGCCAGACTCATCTTAAATTTGGGAGGAAAGTTGTTTCAATACATAGTTCAATGACCTTCAGAGTTACTGAATAGTACAGGACAAAAATGAGTTTCTGCTATTGGCTCTGTTTTCCCCAGTGATCACAGTACAACAGTTGTACAGCTCTTCTGCTCTAAAATCCACATTACCACCACGGCAATTAGGAGTAGTTTAATAACTTTGCTTAAGGGACAGTATCCTAGTGTACAGGATGCCAACACAAGCCTTTCATAAAATCGATCCTTACCTTGTAGCTAGCAACAGCTAGTTTGGATAGCCCATCTACATAAGGACCATAAACACTGTGTTCTCTAACTTTTAATGACTGTCGGCTTCTGGTTGGAAAAAAAAAAGTTATTTATAAGCACATGCCTGATGTAAGACAACATTTACAGACAATCAGCTTCCTAATGACAGATCTCAAACATGATGGTCTTGCAGTTACCAAAATAAAGCACAGAACAAAGACTGTAAAGCAAACTAAGAAGCCTTATGTCTACACATGCAATGCTGACAAGGACATTTTTGTCACTTCATAGAAGCGTTAGACTGAATTTACTCCAAGCTTTTAGTCTTACTGATTTGTTTTTATTTAAAATAAAAAGACACTGACATGAGGAGGGTGAGAAAATCATCCAACCCAAATGCCTTAGTGGGATCCATTGAGGCAATCCCTGAAGGCATTCAAGGCCAGGCTGGATGTGGCTCTGGGCAGCCTGGTCTGCTGGTTGGCAACCCTGCACATAGCAGGGGGGTTGAAACCAGATGATCATTGCGGTCCTTTTCAACCCAGGCCATTCTATGGCTCTATGATTGTATGAAATGTGTATGTTGAAAGAAAGAGTGTATGGCAACATACCAGAGTGTTCACACACACATTACCTACCCTTTTGGGTCAAGAAGATCTCTGACTTTCTCATTGTATATCTCCATGTAGGATACTTCCACTTTAAAACTCTGCTCTTCATTTTCCTCCTTCTGTGCTCTTTCAAAGAGACCGCTGCAAAGTCTAGGGATTAATCCAGGTTGGTCAGCCGTACCCATCATTGTGTATGATTTTCCAGATCCTGTGTGATTGAATTTATAATCAGTGAATGTGCAGTACAGTGGTTTTTGCTGTGAGGAAGGGAAAAGTGGAGAAGAGGTAGACAAAAGAATAATAATATAAACCTGGCATTTTAGTGAAAGATATTTGTGCTGTTTTCTATTTTAAAGCAACCAGAACATCATTCAGTTAAAAACTATACAATTAAGAAGAAAAGAGAAACAAGAAATTTAGTTCAAACTGACAGAGAAGACTTTCAGATAGATAGTTCTCCTGTAGAGGACAACCCACTAATACCCACATGCATGTCACAACAAAAAAATCAGCCAGAGAAGCATATTCATTTTTGCATATTACATTTAAAATGATGATTATTAAAGCTTATTCTGACTGCAGAGGCGGAAAATAAGGGCGATGCACTGAACTCAAGGACAGGCACGATCAAAGATAATAATCCAAAGTGTGAGAAATAAGGGTAGCCAGCAACAGATACAAGCAGTTCTCATCCTGTCAACCTCATATCTAATGTTAGAAAAGAGAAAAAACATTTCCTGATGTTTGCACAACGTAAAAATGCCTATGTTGTAAGGCATTTCTCCTGAAATAACGTCACTATAGCCATGAAAGGAGTCTCTACCAGAACATTAACAACTTGTGCATCAGTGTTTTGCATACATTCTGGAAGGACTTACCAGTTTGCCCATAGGCAAAGATGCAAGCATTGTAGCCTTCAAAGGCATTCTGAAGAATATTCTCTCCAAGGCACTTGAAAACAACATCTTGACCTAAGAAATAGAACACACATAGTAACTTGCATAGTAACAAGGTGGGAGGGTGTTTTTTTCTTGTTTTGAATTCTTCAATAATTATGTAAAAGCAAAGAGCATTTTTTGGCTGTTCTTGCCTAAATACATTATTTAGCATTCAGTATTTGCTCCCTTAACAGTAGCACGGACATCAGCTGGTAGATATGCTCCACATGTGTACTACTACAAAACTCAGAATCTATGATTATTGTGCATATATGTCTATGTGCTTACAACAGCATGCTAGCAATGTTCATGCTCAGGAGTTTTATCAGCAGAAAATCTATTACCAGCTGCATGAATTCACCCATTGGTGAATGACAGCACCTCAAAATATCCTCAACCCATACATTTTAACTGTTGCCAAATGTGATTTTGCAGAGAAGAAACCACCTCTACGTGGGAGATAATACACAACAAGATGAATGCATTAGCAAAATGTAGGGTTATCACTTGAAGAATTAATGGAAGAGGTTGCCCAGAGATGTGGTTGACGCCCTGTTCCTGCAGATGTTCAAGGCCAGGCTGGACCAGGCCATGGGTAATCTGATCTAGCTGTGGTGTCCCTGTTCATTGCAGGGGAGTTGGACTGGATGGCCTTTAAAGGACCCTTCCAACTCTAAGGATTCTATGATTCTATGAATTTCATATGCTGAAAAAAATCCTTTTCTTCTCCTGCTTCTGCTTTCCCTCTTTAAGTCCATAACTTTACACTCAAGCCAACTCAAGACTTGATGCATACAAACTCCCCCATCAGCACTACAAATAGCTGCACCTAGCTAAATGGTTTGGGTCAGATATACCCAATGCATATCACACTCAATTCCTCACTAACCTACTGCTCATCAGCGAAATTATAAATACTGGGATCTTTTATTTATTTGTGGACTAAATACCATTTTTAAAAGATAATAAGTATGAAAAAAGGAAAAGATCACCAACTGTTAAGTTCTAACATATTTCAGATTTTACCAAATCTGTTTGCCAAAATATGCCAATAACACCCCAAAATCTCTTAATCAAATACTCCTATATTAAATTAGGCTTTTTTAATACTCCAATTATTAAGTTCTAATATGATGCTCCCACCAGAACCAGAAAACAAACATATATTATAGCAATATTCCTCATATCCTGGAAAGAAACAGATCCGATGCTTTTAAAAGGATGCACTTAGAACAGTATTCAAAATATAAATGTAAATACGAGTAACCCATTATTGTGATGGATTCCTCAATTTCCTGCACTGCAGATGGGTGGCAACGCCTATTGCTATCCTAATCATCATCTTTAGAAAAGAAAAACAGGAATGATTTAAGATTTTTCTTTTTCTTTTGACAACAAGCAGTCATAGTGGGGAAAGATATTCCATGCCATATGGTCTGTGCCCTTTAGCAAATACTGCATTATAATGAGACCATTTGTTCACGGAGACAACGCGCGCAAAGCTACAGCAAATATTACCTGCATATTTTTCTTTGACAGATTCATCCATAGACCAAAAGCAGTGATCGTAAGCAAACACCTGTAGAAAAATAACCAGGAGGGTACCTTATAGAAACCATTGCCAAATCAAACACGTTATCCCACTTTTGACAGTGCTGTTTTATGTTGGCTAACATCGTGCTACTTGGGCCCATTCTGAACACAATGTGCATACCTGAAGACTTATTTATTTCCTATGAATTCAGCATCTGAACACAAACCCTTCATCTTCCTACATGAAGGCCCGTTCCTTGGTTGTATTTTTAACTTGCTTTTATTTCTTCCTTCCTGCTATGTGAATCCTCGTTGATGCTCTCCAACAGCTCTCCATGAGGCAACCAAGTAGATGTCAAGGAGCTCTCCTCATCTTTCTTCAATCCCATCCTTGCAATTCATTTCTCACAAGACCTTCTATTCTGCAAACCGACAGATGTCCCCTGGCTGCTTCTGCCTACCACCTCCTGGTTCTTCTTGTCTGCATAAATTAACAACACGCCTCAGGGCAGGAACCCTTCTGTACATGAGCAGTGTGTATTTATATACTGCTGACAAACAGAAGCAGCCATCATGAGTGAATGAGCTGTATTGCTAGAAGAATAGTGCTGACACCTTTTCAAACGGAAAAGTTTCAGTTTTGCAGTGAACCCATTTAAAGGCATCTTTCATCGTGACAGCTGACCCCCAATAGGGCAGTGCCTACTCCAGGATGCCAGGCTGCAAAAATAGATGTTTGCAAAACAATGCCTCTGGCTATGCATTTGTAAGCAAAAAAACTTAAAAAACCAGGGTAGGAGCTGGTCTACTTTCAAACAGGCAAAATCCATTCTGTAGGATATGGGGAAAAGGAAAGTGCCATGGGTTGCACTTTGCCTGCTTACTCCTCATCTAAGTTTAATTAAGGCTGCTCTTTCCCCTTTAGACATTCGTTATGGCTACAGAGCTGATGCCTGCAGCACTTCAGATCACGTTAGCAGAGCAAGTGCACTCTGCCAACATCTCAAATTCACCTTCTGAATGCCAGGCTGATTATTTCTGAAACTCCACTAAAACATTTCCCTGCTCAGGTTCAGTGAAGTCTGTGGTCTATGCTAAAGGCACCAACCATGCAGCACTACACACACAGGTAACCCACCCCAACCTTTTGCATTTAGTAAAGGTCACAGGAGCAAAATATGTTACATCATACCTACATTAATAATAGAAAAACCCTTCAGAGAAATAGTGATTCTGTAGTGACAGATCTCAGTTATACCATTCCCTAATGAATCACATCATGGTATCTGACGAAATCATTTAAGGATTCACAAAGCAGTAAAGAGAATCTTTCTGAAGTGTTTATGCTAATTAAAATAGTTAGAAAAATTATACAAGAGTTGAAAATCTGGACTGCCAACACATCCAGCACTGCTTACATCTGTGAAAATGCTTAGTGCAGCAAAATCCTTCAGATTTAAACAACTTATCTTCAAAAATGCATTCCTTTTTTTGACACCCTCCCCCTTTCTTATCAAGTGCAATGACGTTGCAGCATCATGTAAAACAAAATAGGTTATTTTGCAGCCTCTAAACAAACAAGCTGCTGTTTCTCTGATTGAAATTACGTGGTTGTTTTTTATTTGGTTCTTTGAATTTATTAAACAAGTATACACACTACTATAACATCCCAAGACATCATTGGATATATGACCACAGCAATCAAGCTGAATTCCAGTGTGCCAGGATAAAGATAGGTATCAGCATGCCAAGTACAAAGTCATGGGACCGTAAGCCCTACCAACAAAGTGAGTTTGCTACAACACAGATACCAGAAAATGCTTTAAAAAACCCACAGACAACAAGCAGCCTCCCATTCACAGCCTGTAATGCTGAGTATGTATGTTCTCATTTGTTCCCGTGACTCATCTTTTGGCAAAGGCTACACAGTGCTCTTCTGCAGCAAGGAAATGCTTCGAGTTTCTTACTCAACAGCTGACCAGCTGCAGGGCTGTTTTTCTGAAATGCTTTCAATATTTGGCTAACACACAACTGACTGAACCACGAGCAATAAGCAGTGAGGGTCCTTACCTTTGGCTGGGTCCTGCTGCTCCCAGAAGCAGCAGCAGCAAGGATACGGTGCAGCACATGGGGTAAGAAAAGAAAAAGACTGTTAATTACAGGGACTTCAGCTTAATTGCTCTACCATTAATATCCCATTTTGGAGCACTGTATTTAAAAAAGTTTGCTTCTTTCCTCTGATCTCTCCTTAAATGAGTGCAGAATAGCAATTCCTTTACTTTGCCATGTGCACAACAGAACACAGTGAGCACCAGAGCGGTCCTTAAGACAACAGCATAGCAGCAGTCTGTGCACCAATGATTTGGACACTGGTACCAGGCTATGCAGCATTTTCTCATGCAGAGGTCTGGAGAAAACCTGCAAACACAGCCACGAGGAAGCAATGCTCTCTTTGCCCTGGGCCTTGCAAATGGCATCGGTAAGCTCCTGCCATCAGCAAAGCCTTGCAGCTAGCATCGCTGGTTTCTTCCTTTTGACAGAGCAGGAGCTGTGTACCATCACTTTATGCTGCCCACATGGGTTGAGAAGGGAGTTGAAGATCCACAATGTCAGCACGGTCTCTCAAAAATTATTGTTTACAAATCAAGTCCATCATTTCTTTTTACTTAGGCTTGAATTTGATACGAATATCACTCATCTACCAGGACTGAGCAGCTCTTTGGCTAGCAGTGGCAGGACAGTAATTTCAGCCAATATTACCCTGCAGCAGCCACGTCACAGGGTCATTCAGATGAGCAGGGTAGCTTCTGTTCCTATTCCTACAGGAAGATCGCTCTTCCTATAGAGCAGGGCAAACATGGAGCCTGGGCTCAGTGCGTTGAGTTCAGCACACAGAGATGCTGCCCTGCCCTTGATTCAGACCAGCAGCTCTGCTCCGTCCCAGCCCAGTTCCCAGCAGGATTATCCTGTGACAGCACACTTGACCTTCCCAGCCCTCGGTACTGAGCATCTGGATTAAAGCAGCAATAAGGATATCATCTGAAAAGTCCTATCACGTACTGTAAGAGGATGGATTACACTGGGCTATATATCAGGCTTAGTTTAGACTGAAGATCTTAAAACGAGTATCTCATTTTCTAAAGATGTGCACATACACATGAAACCACGTTTCGCTGCCCTGTTTAACTCAAGTACACACAAAAGGAAACCTTACATCAAAGGACATCAGTACTTAGGATACAGACAGCTGTCCTATGCTCTTGGACTGAAAAGGAGCAAATCTGACAAGTTTCCCAAAGGAAAGGATGGAGGGTGCACAGTGTACCACACAGGAGCATGCTGTGCACAGCCTGACCCATCATCCCACAGCTGGGCCCAGCAAGCTATGAAATGATTTTCAGCCCAACTGGAAACCCCATGGGAAATAAACAGATGGGAGGAAGCAGCACCCAGACTGCTGAGTGTTCCCGGGAGGCTCCCCGCCCCACTACGGTGCACAGCGTCCAATGGCAGACAGAGCATCTTTGCAAAGCACGTCCAGCCATGAGGTACGCAACCAACGCTGCCTATTGCTACGGCTGAGGCAAGCAACAAAAGCCCAGAGCATTCCCATAGCTCTTATGCTGCACAAGCTGCAGGACCAAGACACACTGACAAGACACAAGTATATTCTGGCTAATTTAGTGGGGAAAACAACAGAACAAATGAGGAGAGATGAAAGATGACTGGGGAAAGGCAAGGGCAACTCAGACCTTGTCTTTCTGTGTAGCTTCAAGATAGCAGCCAGCTGACTGGTCAGCACATGCACTGCATCAGTCACAACGCATCCTGCTTCTTGCTGCAGTCAGAACTGGGTGAGCGCGAGGACAAAACTGGGGGACAGCAAGTCAGAAAGCAAGGGAAAGAGGTACAGAGCCTGTATGCTGCCATCAACGAGCCAGGAGTATTTAATTTTTTCTTCTGAAAAAGAACATTTCCAATAGAAGAAGCAACATCCAAACTATAAACTTGGATGAGGGTGATTTTTTGAGGGTGGTGATGCACTGAACAGGTTGCCCAAGGAGGCTGTGGATGCCCCATCCCTGGAGGCATTCAAGGCCAGGCTGGATGTGGCTCTGGGCAGCCTGGTCTGCTGGTTGGCTACCCTGCACATAGCAGGGGGTTGGAACCAGATGAGCATTGTGGTCCTTTTCAACCCAGGCCATTCTATGACTCTATGACACTGCCACTAGCACAAGGCTATGGTTGTTCTCACACAATTAATATGTAACATTTGAATATTTTCAGAAGATTCTGGAAAAAGAATGTTTAGAAAAAAATTTCAATGTAAAGTTAAAAAAAAGGGGGGGGGGGGGGGGGGGGGGGGGGGAGAGGAAACAACTTCAACAATAGCTATGAAATGGGGAAGTCCTACAAAATCCCCCAGAAAAGTTTATTGCTTTCCACTTTCAATCTTCCATAACCACTGCAACAGTAAGCACATCAGATTCCAATACAGTTGGAGCCACATTGTGCCTTTCAGCAGGAGCTGCTCGACAGAAACTCCAGAAAGAAGCTGAAGACTCAAGCAGGAAAACAAACTGATGAGGAAAACCTACGTGGACTTCACAGCACAAAGCTCTTGGCATCTAACAGCAACACCACGCCTCCAGCTTTGCTCCTAAGGAGCTGCTAAGGCAGCCAAGCTTGTTTGCCTTAGATCAATTTGTATTCACCCATGCTTTATTCTAAGTAAAGCTGGCATCAGGTGTCACAGTAATTTATCCTTTGGATGCAAGAACAACTCCATTTAGTGGATATTTTATTCTTTTTAAAGTTGGTGTGGATATAATCCAAACCATTCCATTCTTGAGACTTCTGAAGCTTACCATCAGCTAATCTGTTAATGCCCCTGAATTACAGACCCCGTTATACCATGATGACATGGACTCCATGCTTCCAGACAAATCTGAAAGAGAAATGCTGCTGTAACTCTGCCCTCACTCCTGCTCAGCACACCTGGGAATCTCAACACAGCAGACAGGCAGCCCCAGTGCTGGTCTCAGGATAGGCTCAAGGTGAAGAATCTCGGGCGCAGCACCTACAGGACAAATGCCAGGAGACCTGCAGAGGTCCCTTCCAACCTCAGCCCTTCTGGGATTGTATGAGTAATCTGCAAATTAAAGCAGTACAGTAACTACATTGAGTTCCGACTCATCTGCATCACATCTCAGCTGGTCCCCAGAACAAGTGACTAACGCTATGCTGGGCAGAATTACTTGTCCCCACGGCTCTGAACAGAGCTTCCCCACTCCAACTCATACCACCACCTCTCAAAGAACAACAAGAACAACACAAAGACAGCGGGGGAGGGATGTTAGGAACTTCTAAGAAACTCAAATCTCACATTCACAGAACCTCCCCATATGGCTGCACTAAGCCAATGTGGGCTCTGTTGGAAGAGCAATGGGTTAAAAGTTAATGGCTTCATGAGCTGGAGGGTTTTTCAATAATTTCATCCTTCAAACAAGACTTCTGAGTGTGAGCCATACCTCTGAGGGTAAATACTGGATGCAGATGAAGCTGAATACCAAAAGGACCTCTGCATTGCTCATGCTGTCTCAGTATTAAACCTCTGTCTGGACAGGAGGCAGGATTTAACACCAATTTTTGCAGTCCTGTATTCTGGAATAGCCAAGCTTATGACTGTCAAGTTTACCATCTCCATGAAGAAGCAAATAAATCCTCTGCTGTACTGCAAGAGCCTCCTAGCATGAAGAAGCTGATAAGGTGAAGGCGTTATTGAAGGGCTCTGGCATCTGCGAGCCACAAGGCAGGCAACTCCATGTTCAAAGCTTGGGAGCTTGCCTATCTTTCTCAAGCAGATTCCTAAACTGGAAGCATATTTCTAACTGACTCAGGACAAGGTCTTCTGACATCTAAATGTTATAACTTTTGCTCTCTAAATTTCAGCTCCAGAATCTCTTTCCTGAAGCCAATTAATGGCAAAATCACATTTAGTAACATAATGGATTGTCAAACAGAGACATAACTGAAATACAGCAGTATGGCAACAGATAAGAAAATGCAGAATTCACTGAGAAGCTGTTTCCTCTTCTTCCACATTTCACACGAATACAATTGCAAAGCTTTTTTTTCACATACAATAAGAGGAAATGTCTACTAAATCAGGTTTTGATCACTTCAGGCTCCTTTATCTCACAATACCTAGAAATCCACTGTCCAGAATATATCAGAAGATAAACTGCTTAATGTTGTTGTGCTTATGTCTATAAAAACTCTTTTCCCATTTCTTAACATAGACCAGGTACAATTAAAATGCTGTGCCCCACAAGACTGCTCCAATTTCTAGATGATAACCAATTAATACAGCTCTTATGGAGCTTCAGTTTTCCTTCCCCACCAATACCAACCTGTGGCAGAAAACCACACTGCCCTACTTGAGAAAGAACCTGCAAGCTGATGTACTTCCTTTACAACAAAGTCCCCAAATATGTCACAGAAAATGTAAAAGAGCATAGAGGGCTCAGAGCTCAGATTTGTGCAGCTAAAAGGAACAAAAGTGATCACTGTTACTTAGAAAATTCCTCTGGTGCTGCAGGCATTCCAAGCATAGCTGGCGGTTACTTGGTTTCTACTGACAAAACTCATTTTTGCCAGCTCACTCTAAAAAAAAAAGGCCTGAAAAACAGGAATTTGGGCAGCACAGGAGCTCTGTGCGTTTGGGGCATTTTCTTGTTGAAGCTAAATGTGCCATATTGTTCGTCTCCTCGCATTCAAGTGGTGCACGTATCCCATAAAGTTACAGTATGACAAGGGGATTACAACTCCACTCTTTTGTTTGTATACACTTAGATGTTGGGATGCTATTGTGCTCTAAGAGAATGCTTGGTGAGCGTCCAGTACCCAGGCTTTCAATTACTATTGTGCAATGGAATACTTTTTAATAAAGTCTGATGTAGCTAATGTTTTCTAACCATTGGAGAGGGCAGCAGGAGAAACATCTTACAGTTGGGCAGCCTTTCAACACCACGGAGAGATCTCCAGATGGACACACTGAGGTCCCAGCCTGCGATGTGGCAGTAAGAACCTTCTGCCTCTGGGACAGCCACACAAGTGGCTTCAATCCCATGCAGTCAGCCCAGGAGTGGTGTGATGAGCTCCTGGAGAGGCAGAGAGCTCAGGGTGTGCATACGTACATGTATAGGTGCATGGAAACACTGCTCATGTGGCAATCTTGTTCATCACAGCATCAGTGCAAGCGTAGGGATCACATTCAGCACAACCTTGAGCTGAAGGCAAAGGGCTAAAAAGCTACGTCAGTGATCTACATGGTTAATCCTAAAATAAGATACGGTATGCTATGCAAAGTAAGCAGGTTAGACTAAAAAACATCATTAAAACGTCCACGCAAGCCACAGACATAAAGGATACATCTCAATTGGATACACTGAAAAAAGAGCAGTACTACAGGCCAACAAACTAGAGGAAAAACTCTACATCCAATAGACTTGCTAGCAGGATGTTTGTATAGGAAAGCTTTCCTGATGTGGACATAATTACATGTTGTAAAGATACTTCAATAACAGTATTTTACGGGAAGGGAGAAGGCCAGTCTGTATTTTCACAAGGCTTCTTCAGTGGCACAACAGAGCCTGCACAAACAGCAGTTGTAGGAGGGTAACACTGCCATTAGAATTACTTCATCCTACTGCAAACAGGAGGAAAAAACAAACAGAACCCAACCCCGTGACCGTCTGACTGCTACTGGAATCCTTCAGGAGTTTCATAAGAACTGCCTGAAATGCTGCAGCACCCAACCAGACTATTTCCTGAAGGCATACACGTGCAGAATGTCTCATCCAACTATCAGGGTGCTTTTTGTTGGGTTTTAAAATCATTTTATTTCCTTTTTTTTTTTTTCTTTCCCAATACAAAATACATGTTCCATAATGGTAGCAATAAGTATTTTCCTTGTAGATTTTCAGCCTATCCTTTTCACAAAGCTCTCATTTCTAAGGATCCACAACCGCCAGTTCAAAGTTTTGTTCATGCCTTTAGCCCCAGTTCCTGCCAATAATCAGATGACTGTGCAATGAATGCAGAAACCACATCGTGAAGCCCCAATCCACCATTCTGAGGCTTAGCTTTGGTTTAGCTTGTTGTCAGCAAGTCAACAAGTCACCAGCAAACACAGCAACCTTACATAAATGTTGCTCTTGATGAGCTGTGCTTGGACGCCCCTAACCCCTTCTACAATGATTTCAGATGCTTACTTTAAAACTGTGGGTTTTTCCTTTTAGTATAAGCAACAATTTTTCCTTGGGTGGCAGGTGGGATTCACAAGAGCTCAAACAGATGACTGTGAAAGTTTGACTTCTGTATCAGCAACTTTATTCAACTCTGAAATTCAATACACCGAGAATATTCGGTGAGAAAATGGTTCAAACACATAGAATGTTTTCACCATAAATTTAGTACAGAATACTTACTTCTTTACAGAAACATAATCCTACTCCTCTCTCTCCTTGGAGGCTTTGAGCTCAGTGTGCATCTGTGAGAGCACACGGGTCTGAGCACCCAGGGCAGCGGTCACAGCATTGGCTCTGCTGGGGAGTATCTTTCCAAGCAACTTTTTCAGTGTCTGTTTCCAGCCACCTATAGCAGCCTGGAGCTACAGTTAGGAAAGACTGGCCTTGCTCTTCTCACTTCAAATTTATCTCAAGGCCTACTATGAATCCTTGAAGCAAGACGGTTTCCCTTACGGACACAGCAGAAGGGTGGAAGTTGGGAGCAAGCCAAAGCAACGCCTGCATCTCTTCCACCAATAGATGGAATGTGCACGAAGTAACTGCCCCCCTGCCCTTGTGAGAAGTGCCAGCACTCTCGTCCTTCAGGAAGAACAACTTGCTGACATTCACAGAAATTTCTAAGGGGAGTCTGCTGGTAACTTGAAATAGAAAGAAAATAAAGAAAAATAAAAAGAAATAATAAACATCGTCTGCTGTCAAGTCCAAATCCCAAAAGAACTTACAGTTATCCAATGAATATCCATGCAATTTATATTTCTGGCACAAAAACTGCAACTGAGGAAACACCTGCCAGCTTGGTGGCCTAACCAACGAGTCAAACTGCCTCCTTCCGCTTGTTTTCTAGTTCCACGAATGTGCCTTCTTGTCTTTAAGCCAAGAGTAACATCCTCTTGAAGGGGATGCCAATCTGAGGAGACACCTGGACTCAGTTCTCCACCTCCTTCAGCACATCCACTAGCCACTGAGCAAGCAGGTAACATCTGAAATAGGTGCAGCTCAAAAGAGAACGTAATTACGGACACCTTCTGTACGGACTCAACCTTGGTGCATGTACAACATGCTTATGACATTGGGAATTCCATTGGATATGCTGTCCAGTTTCTGAATCAGGGTGCAGTTTCAACATCCTAGGCGTCTAGCTGTTCAAATGGGCAGCTCTGGGCACAGGCACAGCATACAAATTCATAACTCGGAGCCATTTTGGGTGCCTCCTGAACTAGGCAGCTGAGATGCAAAGGGGTATTTTCCGATGGCAAGTCTATACACAGTATATTTTGGTTCCAGCTCCATGCTGGAGACTCAAGTAGTATTTAAAACTATACACACATGGGAAGGCACAAATGACATTGATCTAGTTGTGCAGGGTATGAATATAAGAGCTGTAGGCAGAAAGGTTTGGTCATTAGCATAGAAGATATTAGTCTTGCTTCCATGGTTCAGTAGCTACCTGAATTTCCCTATTTCAGCCCATGCACATTCCACATTCTCAGTGATAAGTGAGAGGCTGTTGCACAACATCTGTGTATTATCAACTTTAACCTCCCAGTGACATCCAAGGAGCCTGGGAGGTACAAGCACAGCACAACACGTCTGAACCACTCAAGTAAAACACAATCTGCCAACAGCGGCTTGTCGATACGCTGGCATCTTAAAAACAGCACTTAAGAAAAAAAATCTTCATGCATTTAAAAGTCTTAAACATTTGCCTATATAATGAAATTACAGTGTTTGATATCTTTCACAATAAGGAAAAGTGTTATACTGCCTTTTACTCTCCCCAACAGCATGGACTACACACCTGACCTCTCTGATCAATGCCTTCAGTAGTGCCTACATTCCTCCAATCCATTTTAGCAAGCTGATAACAATATGAAGACAATACAGCTGGAAGCAATCAATACCTACTTTGACATTCAGTGTCAGCTAAATGTCAGCAATGTGAAGTATCTGGCATGCATTGATATGTTACTCTTTCTTCATGAAGATTTCAAACCTTTTCACCCAGCACTTCACTTAAATTCACACAAACAGTTGAGCAGCTTCAAAATCAAAGCTCTGCCATGGAAGATGTTAAAAAAGATGTTTAGAAGAGACTGCTTTCCTCACCTACCCATGTCCCCACTATCAAGCATAGGAGTTATTTGCTGTTGATGTTGTTCCAATACAATACGCTCTCAGGACTGGAATCAAGTTGCTAGACTACGTGGCATAAGAAAATAAAGAAAATCTTGTCTGCTTTTCAGGGTAAAATGCACCAAGCTGCTCTGTTGCCTGACCTAGAAAAGAAATCCTCATCCTCAGTGTGTCATTCAAATCAGCTGTTCTTTTCCCACCACATGGGTGGGAAGCCTTTGGAGGGAATAAGCTATAATTGACCCGTTTGCTGAAAAGCAAAGGGAAAATACAGCATATTATGAAAATTACAGGCAAGCCTTCACCATGACAGCTCAGCTCCTGTGTCCTGTATACGCCTTGCTAATAGCCGGGGACTGCTGACAAAACGTCACAGTGCTCTAGGCAAACACTCCATCCTGTTTAAACCTAGAATTACACAAAAACATACAGATCTGCATAATGAATCTGTTTCACAAACAAAAACCACCTTTGGAGTGAAAAGGACAGACAAACCCATGCAAAGGCTACAAGGGAAAGCCTTGCAGGCTCACGATGCATGCAGCGCACACGAAGAGCAGATGAATGTATGGCCACAACGTTGGCACTGCCTGAAGCTGCTGCAGTCCTGAGCAGGACTAGAACAGTGCAAGTGTATTCAGTGTTTTGATTTCCTTCTATTTGCAACATAGCTATTCCTTCAGTACTTGTGGGGAGAGGCCCAAACTATTTCTACGTAAGCGCTACCAATTCACCGTAGCATTTCCCCGTGCCCTTCAACTTCCTAAATTCAGCTTTTGTCTGCAAGAAGGACTCACGCATCTGCTTTGTCTATTCTTCTTCCTCCCACCTTAACAAATCGCTGTGGTCAGTTCTAAGTGTAGGAAATATTTGTGAACTGTTCTTGACTCAGCACACCACAGAACTATTTCAAAGCACTGCAGTTCTCTCCCTCCCATTGTGTTCCAGCTGAGCACTCTCATTTGGGGAATCAGATAATCCTGAAGTATTTCGTGGGGAAGGTCATTTTGAATACTCTTTCATTCTGTACTTCTTGTTCCAGTGATCTCTGTTTATTCTTGGGTATGACAGATCCTTCACTAAACACTTGTACCAGCACCCATCACCTTCAAAAACACGTTGGGCAGCTGCTTAAGGGCTTGTACTTTACTGTCAGTAATTCATTCATGATGGAAAAAAAAAAAAAAAAAAACAACCAAAAACAGAAATCAGGAACAAGGATTGGAGAAGATGCGTGACCAGTGGTACCAGTTGCAGATAATATAAAGCATCTGGCTACAAGTTTATTTAGAAGTGACCTAGCTGGAACAGCCATCGTAACTGAGGTTGGTAAAGCTCTACGTACATTTTGGCTGACAAAACATTCTTCCAGAGGCTATGGCCTTCAGCACTGAAAGAAGCAATCAAGGATTAAGTTATCATTTCACTGCCTTGGCAAGAGAGTTCAACTACGCAGCAAGGTAAAACACGCACTGTACACCATCAGTTATCCCTTCTACCCAAACAAACTGTGTCAGACTAAATCCCACTGTGTCGTTTCTTGCCAGCCGATCTCCTGGGCTCTGGACTGTGTCCAACAGCCCCTTGGCTCTCAGCAGCTCTCGTGCTGTACTGCTGCAGGGCCAGGAGCACGTGCAAGGACGGTGCAGTTCCCACCCTAGGGCAACATCATTCCCATTGCTCTCAATAGGCATCTAAAAGTGCCAACAGCAATCCTCGAATCTCTCATCAACTTGTAACACCTATATTGAAAAATAATCAGAATATGGTTTAGTGGGCACGGTGGTGACAGGGTGACAGTTGAAATAAATGACCTCAGTGGTCTTTTCCAACCTTAATGATTCTATGGGATATGGGGTTTTGGGATGAGCAGTTGCATGAGGACCTTCCCTGTAGCTTTTCATCAAAGTCTGCAGCAAACCTCTCCTCCCCGGCAGCCTGAAGGCACCTCTAGGCCAAGGTCAGGCTGAGCTGAATGCACAGCAGCTGCCAGTCAGATTTCCTCCTTCCTCACTCTTATCACTAATTACTTCTAAGAGCTTCCCACAAGCAACACCATCTATTTGCTTCCTGCACTGCTCTTAAGCAGAGCCGTTTATCAACCCAGCATGCCTTGGCTTTTGAAACCCCTTTCAACACCTCTCCCTGCAAAAATAATCATCAACCTGAAAAGGAGCCTTCAGCCCTTTCATGACCATTTCTCACGAAAAAACTGTTCATAAAATCTTAGAATGGCTTAGGTTGGATGGGACCTTAAAGATCATCTAATTACAATTATTTGGCTTTCCAGGAAACTTGGTTGTAATACAATAGCTTTACATGAAGAGAGTAATCAATCACCTAGAGACTGTGCTGGTTCCCACTGCCAGGAATGATTAATAAGAAACACACACGCAGGCAGTACAGAAAACACAGTAATAGCTCACGTCTCACTGCTGACACTGTGCTGTGGCCTTGTAAAATATTCATTTGTTAAAACTGCCTCTGCTGTAGAAAAGGGACAAATTTACTCTTGGAATAACTTCTGGCCTCTGAGTACAGAAGTGGTTTTCATGTTCTTCAACAAACCTATAGAAAAAAAGCCTTTGTAAAGTCTCATCTGCCAATTCTGCCATAATGCTGTAATCACAGCTCAGAAAGAACTCAACAGTTCAGAAAATCAATCACATTTCCTTGTCATACCCTGGTAAAATTTATTGCTCAATGTTTTTAATTCTCCCTCCAAGTATCATAGAACCCTTAAAGGCCACCTGGTCCCACTCCCTGCAGTGAACAGGGACACCCACGGCTCCATCAGTGCTCAGAGCCCCATCTAGCCTGACCTTGAGCGTGCAAAAAGTTGAAATTCTGGAGGTCAAAAACCCTAAAACATGATAAAGAAAAACTTCAACTGTAACCTCAAACGTGAACTCATGCTTACCTCCATGCCCTGCTCTTCTCTCCCCCAGCAGCCTCCAGCACTAGATCCTTGCCAGCAGCAATCAGCTGGTTTCACTTAAGCTTCTCTTTTCCTTTTCCAGCTCTCTGTTTAGGATACAGAGTGCGGTATGTGCCACGTGGAGAAGTGTTTAATATTTTGTGGTCTCAGTGATTATTTCCAAAACAGTACATAATCCATTAGTCTCACCTACATGGCTGAGACATTTCTTTTCCTGAAACTCACCTAAAGGTGATATCAAACTTGTCAGTTCCTGATGCCAAGTCTGTGTTGTGAAGAAGCTATTTTAAGCCTGCAAGTGTAGGCTACAGCCAGTTGCTGGTATTCATAAAGAGTAACAAGATGTAAGGCTTTAATACGTACTGAGGAGCCAAATGATGGCTTCTCCTAAGTTCTTACTTTGAACTTTGAGATTCCCTGCTGGTTGTCTCGACAAACTTTTGCTTTTTACTGCAATTTGTTGCTTGCTTGACTGTGATTCATATGGGCCAGCATGTGCAAAAGCACTTTATGTTGCACAGTCATGATTTAGCACTATACACAGCAGCATCCCCACAAACAATAATAAAAGCAGATGTTCCTCCCCATATCTCAAGTACCACTTTAATTAAACATACATACCACCAAGGAAAGCATTAGTTTTGCTAAAGCTAAACCAAATTTAGAGATTACAAACATTCTACATGATACCTGCAGTTCATTTTGAACTACAAAGAGCAGTGGCATGGGTTGGCAGGAGTCCCATCCCTGAAGGCATTCAAGGTCAGGCTGGATGGGACCCTGGGCAGTCTGATCCAGTGGGGGGCAACCAGCCCACGGTAGGGCCTGGAACTGGATGGGCTTTAAGGCCCATTCCAATCTAAGCCATCCTGTGTCTCTGTGATCTATGTGAAGGAATAGGCAGATATTAGAATTCAATGGATGAAGAGGACCTACTTTTGTTCAGTTTGCAAGAACTCTCCTAATCACACATACTTTGTTTCTCTAAATCAAGGAGACACCAGACCAGACTGAGTAGCTAGTAGCCAAACACCAAGTTTTCTCTTAGCTGGAAACTGCACGATACAGCTAATGCTTAACCCACAATACTTCATATGAAATGACAAAACAAGAACCACCAATCATATATACGCTTCTGAAAATGCCACTGCTGGACTCCGTGGCTACTGGATCACCCACATGAACTCACAAAGCAGCTTCCCAGTTACACTGGAAAACCCCATCAAACTGGCTGGGAGCATAACATGGAATTTGAGAGTCAGCTGTTCCCCTTTCAATTTGTATCATTACTGGATAAAATGTTTTGCAGTAAGAAACAAATAATTTGTAACCAAAAACATTACATCCAGTGTACTCCCAGCAAAGGAAGGAAACAACCTTCAGGCTTGCATGCTACATAGTGCAAGCAGAGAAAAACAAAAGGCCAGCAGCTTCAGTTCTTTACTGTTAGACCATCCACATCAGCTAAATGCAACTGTCTTCATTTCCAGTCTTCATTTCTACTTAGAGTGCTTCCCAACTGTAATTCCCCCAAGCAATGCAGATATAGCTGGCCAGTTCCATGGTGCTTCCTTACAAACTAATAATAATAATTAAAAGACACGTAGTTATTACTTCCTAATGGAACATAGAGGGGGAGGAGAGGAGAAAAATAAAAAAATAAAAATCCAAACCCAACAGTAATAAGGTCTGCCAAAATTATTTTTGAGATATACCACATTGTTTGGCTCATCTGCTTCCTCACTCTTGCTGGCAAGAGCATACTACAAGCTGTGGTGGCAATGGCTGGAGCTACAGTGAGAAACAAGTAATATTACTTAGCCATTATACAGAATCACAGCACCACTGAGGTTGTAAAAGACCACTAAGATCATCCAGCCAAACCCTCAACCCATCACCTCCATGCTCACTAATCACCTACAAATGGTTCCCAGTTGACTTTCCTTCTTCTGCACACCCTTCATTACCTGTGCATGATACTTATACCCCCTTCTCACCATCAGTCCTAACAACACAGGTTGAAAACAACTCATTTCGATGAGGGCAACAAAGCTGGTGAGGGGTCTGGAGCACAGGCCTTATGAAGAGCAGCTGAAGGAGCTGGGATTGTTCAGTCTAGAGAAGAGGAGGCTCAGGGGAGACGTTATTGCTCTATATATACCTGAAGGGAGGTTGTAGCGAGCTGGGGGTTGGCCTCTTCTCTCATGTGACAGTGATAGGACTAGAGGGAATGGCTTCAAGCTGCGCCAGGGAAGGTTCAGGCTGGACGTTAGGAAATACTACTTCTCTGAAAGGGTGGTCAGGCACTGGAATGGGCTGCCCAGAGAGGTGGTGGAGTCACCAACCCTGGTGGTGTTCAAAGAGCGTTTGGATGTTGTGTTGAGGGACATGGTTTAGTGAGAACCATTGGTGAAGGGCGAACGAATGGTTGGACTGAATGATCCTGTGGGTCTTTTCCAACCTTAGCGATTCTATGATTCTATGATGTGCTTCTCTCTCCCTCCTCCTGCCTGCAGGAAACATGAAGGAAGCAGTAGTTTGCAGGCAGGTGGGGAGATTACCCAAGGTCGGCTGCCCTAGGATGAAGCCTGTATTGCAAAAGAAATGATTTGTTAGCAGTTCTTTTCCCCAAAACGTGGCCCTGAAAGCAGTGGATAAGAGAAGACTCTCATTCCAGCATTTTTTGGCAAAGGGAAAGCACCTAGTAGCTTGCTTTGATAACAACCACTCAGTACATGTGAAATTAGTATCAGATGTTCAGATAAAAGCCAGCAGACATCACAGGAACTAAATATAACAGATGACAAAGTATATAAGAGGAAAGAGGAGCAAAGGGAAATTCATATCAAGATCACATATTCCAGCTGAGTAAGTCCCCGTAAAATCAGACTGCAGCATATTGCCTTGTTGTCCTTAGCTACTGCTTGATTTTAACATATAAGCTATCATACTCAATTTGGGGGTCACTTAACCAGCACTTCTGTTCTCAGAAGCACCTTCAGCTATTAAGGCATTAACTATATGGCATTCAACTATAATGGCATTAAGGCATCCAATTCTCAGCTATATAAACACTATTACTTTTCTTTACAGAAAAATACAGCCTTGGGAGAGCTGTGCATCTCTCCTGCATACAGTCAGCAAAGCACAAAGAAAAGGCAATGACCTGCCTGGCAAAGTCAGTGTGAAGCAAACCTTGAAAACACTTTATTTTCTAGATCAAACACTGTTATAGAGGAATAGAACAGAATAGGATCGAGGTCACTTTAAAACACAGACTGAATATCAAGCAAACTGCCAAGTTATTTGACAGCAATTAAGAAAGGAATGAACTCAAGAAGCGCTTGGAAAATGCTGTCAGACACAGGATTTGAATTTTGGGTGGTCCTGTGTGGAGCAAGGAGTCGGACTCAGTGATCCTTGTTGGATCCTTTCCAACTCGGGATATTCTATGTTTCTTTTACGTGACTTCTTCATATGGCTTCCATACCAGGCCACACATTTCTGCCCATCTGCCCATTCTGTCTGCCTCTAAAAGACATGAAGCTAAACATATGCAGACAGGACATACTGAAATCCACATATTTGAATATATACAGGAGAATGACGGCAGCTTTTAGGTAAGTCACTTTTGTTCCATAATCAACTTGACAGTATTCCTTTAACCTCATTACTGCTCTGCAGCCAGTATAACAAAACAGACAAGACGTCTAATTACCATAATTTGGTGACTCTGGCTTACAAAATCCTTAAATGTTCACTCATGCAGCTGATTGAATGAGTTTGCCCAAGCATAACCACAAACACAGAAAAAATGTTGAATACTGAATTTTGTCATTTGCTGCTACAAGAACAGGACACTACAATGATATTCCCTTCTATAGGCGCTGCAGTTAACTGTCATCACCGTATTAGAATTGTCCCTGCTCTGAGTATGTAATCCATGGTTGCTTAGAATGGTTTGAGTTGGAAGGAGCCTTTAAAGGCCGTCTGTCCCACTCCATGCACTGAGCAGGGACACCCACAGCTCCATCAGTGCTCAGAGCCCATCCAGCCTGACCTTGGCTGTCTGCAAAGATGGGGCACCACCGCCTCTCTGTGCAGCCAGTTTCATAAAAAGCTCCCACAAGGATCTACTCAGGCAGCCATTTCAGGGCTTGGTTTCAGCACAAGGATAGAGAATGGAAATTTAAAGACGAGCGTCACCGTGAAGTCATCACACCCCATTTCTTTTGTGCAATTAACAATTGATAGCAGCTTCTTCTCACGCTTCACTTAACAGCAGTGCAAAGTGGAGTTTGTGTCCTATTTCCTTGTCCACAGGATTTGGGTTACCAACATGAGCTGTCGCTGCCAGATCAGGTATAGGACGAGAAGAGGGTTTTTGTCTTTGCCACCAACCTGTACCCACTCTGGTTATCACAGTATGGGAAACAATGGAAGACAGAAATGCACTGCTTCTATCGTGCTGGTTAATAGAAGCGTAAAGAGCCTTACAAATATAAATCAAAAGGTCCACAGTATTCAGGCCATAAATGAACATTTATGCGAGGCTGGAGCAGAGTGAAGATACGCAGGTTCACTTTCTTGGCTGATATCACTGTCCAGTGCCACACAGTGCCAGGTATAAGCTCGATGCTAAAAGCAGAAAGGCTTTGAAGCGTTCAGAAGTCTGCACAGAAAGAATTCAGACAGATACTTGGCTCACACAGGAGAGCTTCCAACCCCACTGCTGATGTTTGGCTGGCTGCTAAAAGCAAGCACCTGAAGAAACTTTCCCTTGCCTCTCTCTCCCTCCTTATACCTTTATTTTTTGCCTTGAACTTTGATTTTCCCATCAGCAATTGGACGACTGAATGCTCCCAGAGGAAGAGTTGGGCTGTGCAATACCAAACATGTAAGTTTCCATTTATTGTTCCACAGAATGAGAGGAAAATACAGCCTCTCCAAGTACAACACTGTGTTTTAAACATCACATTTGCCTTCCAGAGTTGAAAGGGAAAGAAATCTGGTTAAAACATGACTTGCAAAAAGAAAGGAAGAGAAAATATGTTACAGGCATAAAGCTGTATTGTAAGAGATTGCTTGAAAGGCTGCCAAGGCTGCGATTCCCCACAGCCTCTTTGTAAGAAATACACTCCACAAACTTGAGGGATACCTACGATGACTTTTAGCCACCATACAGCTTCAAGTAGGATTCTGATACCAAAAGTTGTTAAAACCCTGAAGCTCTTCTGTAAGACGTGCCAAGCTTGTGGCAAGTCCGGTGCTCCCTTCAGAAATCAGACAATTCACTCTGTCCAAAATCACTAAGCAAACCCAACAGAGATTAGCAGCAAAAAATCAGATCTCTTCCCATCCTCACCAAGTTATTTTTTGCCAATGGGAATGGTCTTGAAGTTCAAGTGCTAAGCTCTACATCAGGGTTTTATAAACGTTAGACCAGGCAGCGCCTGGATTTGTGGGTGCATCTGTCAGCTGGCTCAGCAGCATTTGCTCAGGTATCTGTTTGATCAAAAACCACACAGCTGACTCAGAATGGTATGATTTGAATGGGACGGTTCTTTTTTTATCATTTGAAATAACAGAAAAGCATTGAGAGTCTCTTGAAGGATCCGGCATTGTTCACCACTGCATGGATTTGATAAAGGGGAATGGTAACTCATCCAAGGCTGCATTTGTTGGCAGCAGACAGAGCTCAGAGGCCTCCTTTATCTCCCTCCCTGCTGCATGGTTTATTACCTGTCATGCCAATCTCAGGCAGAGGCTTTCACAACACAAGTCATTTTGTCTTGCATTACGAGCTTTAGAAAGAAGGCAAGAGTAGGGAGGCTTTATTTCTTAGGACCTGTAACTGTGCACTGCCTTACACCAGAGCAAGCCCTCCTTCCAGCCAAACTGATGTTAAGGAACACTGAATCAGTTCAGTGCACCATTTACCTTCTGTATCTGTACTAGGACCATGCGCAGCACTGTAAAATTACTACCTATCATATCCTTGCCATATTCAGAGATGTTAATGCTAGACAGACACTAAAGCAAGGCAGATTAAGCTGACCGTTCAACACCAGCTGCATCATCACTCCCCCAGCTTGTGCTTGGCCATCAGAACTTCCTGTGAAAAGGCTCCAATAGTTTGTACCCACTATTAAAAAAGGTATGCATCATTCCTATTTAGTATTTCACAGAAGCACAGAGTGGCTTGGGTCAGAAGGGACCTTAAAGCCCATCCAATCCCAATCCCTGCCATGGGCTGGGTGCCCCCCACCAGCTCAGGCTGCCCAGTGCCCATCCATGGCCTTGGGCGCCTCCAGGGATGGGGCACCCACAGCTCTGGGCAGCAGTGCCAGGGCATCACTGCTCTCAGAGTCAAGAATTTCCTCCTAACATCTAACCTAAATCCTCTGTAGCAAGAAAACAGCAGCAATATTGCTCCAATTAAATAAGAAACCCCAAATGAGAGCAGGAAGCATTCTCAGCCAAACCTCTGTGGTACCAACAATCCCGAGTAGCAGATTAGCAGATAAGTAAATAAGGCAGAATAGAGAAAAAATAATGAAACAGTATCACTTAACCTGCTAGAAAATATCCTTGTTGTTTTAAAGAACTCAAATGCCCCTATTTACTCTGCAAGATTCACAGTCCAAAGGAGCTGTGTTATGGCAGCATCACTTTGCTGCTGGCACCAGGGCAGTTATCAGTAGTCGATCTTAGAATCACAGAGTCATAGAATCAGAATCGTTTGACATGGAAAGGACCCTTAAAGGTCACATAGCCCAACTCCCCTGCAAAGAACACAGACACCTATAGCTCCATCAGGTACTCACAGCATCCACCATCTCCTTCCACTGCAATAAGCAGCCTGAGATGAGCAACAATAAAGTTTCTACCTGGATGAGCTCCTCAACCACTACTGATTCAAATCCTGATAAAGCAAAGTAGATAAAGCAGTGATTCAAAAGATAAGCATATAACTTGTGCTGGGTTCTGTGTGCAAGGCCTATATTTAATTACCAGAAATAAGAAGTTATAAAGCAAACAAACAGAAAAACAATTCAATTCAGCCTATCACACTTTCTCAGCATATGGGAAGATGAATTTGGTTTCTCTACAAGTGAAGAAAAGCACAGCCCAGGAGGATCACACACACCTCAAACTCCTGAATGTGGCATTAAGAGGTGCTTCTAAATAAAGGCACTTTGAAAAAGAAGGAATCTGAGCCATGAAAAGCGAGTGTTTACAGGAAGGAACCTGCTCTGCCTGGATCTCACTGCTGTTGAAGCAAAGCCCCTTTGAAGTTCTCCGTGCCTGCATTGTTCCAACTGTTAAATGGTAAAACAAACTTTCCAGGGGGGTAAAATACAACTCCAAGACTTATAGCTATGCAGTAGCTCCAGGGAGAAAAGGCAGCCAGCAGACAGGGATGTCACGTACTCGCTTCCCTCTGCTGATTCCATGAAGTATTCTGAGTTACTGGTGAAGTAACTCCAACTACAGAAACAGTAGCATCTGTAGCCACATTAGGCATGTGCATCAGCCAGAGTAACGGTCCCCCAAAAAAGGAGAGGCACCCAAGATGACAGAAGATGCTGTTGTGTAATTCCTGCGTAGTGCTAACGGTCAGGGTTGGCCTTCTGTAAGTTAAACAGGTACCATCTATTTGGAAGTTCAGTGGTGGAAAGGTGCTCTACAGACTCAGTCAGCGATAAAAAGTGCCTCAGAAGAGAAGGGACATGTGCTTCAGAGGAACAAGTATGGGTAGCAGAAGCTTGTGCCTGTCACATCTGCAGGACACACAATGTGATGCACCGGCACAGGGAGCTCAGAGATGAGATGGATGCTCCGTCCCTGCAGTCAGCCAAGGTCAGCCTAGACAGGGCTCTGAGCACTGATGGAGCTGTGGGTGACCCTGTTCAGTGCAGGGAGTGGTACTAGATGGCCTCTAAAGGTCCCCCAGATGATACAGCACGTGTACATGCACATCCTCCACAGCAATGATCCTTACCAATGTGAAGTATGCAGCACATCTGAGGAATCATACAAATGGCCTGGGTTGAAAAGGACCACAATGACCATCTGGTTCCAACCCCCTGCTATGTGCAGGGTCGCCAACCAGCAGACCAGGCTGCCCAGAGCCACATCCAGCCTGGCCTTGAATGCCTCCAGGGATGGGGCATCCACAAGCCTCCTTGGGCAACCTGTTCAGTGCGTCACCACCCTCTGGGTGAAAAACTTCCTCCTAATATCCAACCTAAACCTCTCCTGTCTCAGTTTAAAACCATTCCCCCTTGTTCTATCACTATCCACCCTCGTGAACAGTCATTCACAGGAACAGTGAAAATCAGAAAACTAGAGGATTGTTGAGATGTTGGGAGAGACAAAACCTCACTAAGGCATTCTTCCCAGTCGTTCCTTCCCACAGCAGGCATTCTCCCCAGTGCCATCCTGAAGAGCTTAGGAGACTATTCAATTTTTAAAAATTTGGACAATATATACAATCCTCCTAAACAGCCTCATACATCAGCGTATTACAACTACCATACAGCATTGAACAAGAGACTGTAAGCCATAACCATAGCAAACTTAGCTTCTCCTGCAGAAAATTCATCTTCCAGACAAGAACACTGTTTCAGCAGAAATGAGAACTGTGCTCCCCACAACACTTACAGGGAAAGATGACTGCAGTCCCAATGATGCAGCAGTGCAGAACATATCCTGCAGAAGACCTGGGATATCTGAATCAAAACCAATACACAGTACTTTATCTGCTTTTTAAGGGAGGAAATTAAAAGCAGTTATTTTCCTGCAAGAAATGACATATTATTATCCTTGTGTGATTTATACACATAGGAATTAATCCTGCTGAGATTTGTGCCTGAAGGAACAGAAGTGTCCAAAAAAGCTGGCAATAACGTGAAGTCAGTGCTTCTCTTTTGCTTTTACCTTTCATAAGCTTTTCCTTTCCTGTGATAAGAGCAAACATAAGTAAATAATTTAGAAGAAGTTGCTCCTTTTCCAGCCATCCCTTCTTTTTGCCTGATAGGGAACAACAATCCAAGCATTTATTTTCGTTATGCAGTAACACTACTGGACTAAGTACTTTCAAAACAAAATAAAACAAAACACAGAAGGTTATAAACCATTCAGAAAACAACCTGAAGAAGGTTGGAAAAGACCTCTGAGATCCCCAAACCCAACCCCAGCCCACCTCACCATGCCCACTGTATCCCTCAGTGCCACATCCCCACAGCTCTGGAACACCTCCAGGGACAGTGACCGCATCACCTCCCTGTGCAGCTGTGCCACTGCATCACACATGTACATGTGCAGTCTTAAGCCTAATGAAAACACATTTGGCATATATAACATCAGTGGTACAAAACAGAAGTGGTATCAAAACAACGAGCACTGTCTGGTGGCCCTTCCAGCAGTTCCCATGCCTTCAGAAGGATGAATAACTTGGATTTAAGTACCAACAATGAAAAGAAATACCTCTTCCACTGATGAAGCCAACAGCTTGCTTTCTCATGTTTACACAACAAGGCACCTGGGTGAAAGGAAACATGATGACTGGGCAGAGGAAAAGGAAGAGGCACGTCCTGAACCAGGCCTTGCACTGCATATGGAGAACGTATTTAAAAATGGGTACTGTTTCATCCTCAGACAACAGGACCTCTGCCAGTACAGAACACACAGCAACAAATAATTCTGGCAGGTTTGCTTTGCATTGAGAGCATCTCAGTCATTTGGTCAGTGACAACACCATGGCAAAAGCACACGGTCAGTTCAAGGTGAGGTTCTGAGGGTATCTTGGGATCCCCTCCCATCTACTACTCAAACAGGGAGAAAACCTTAAACAGGGAGAAAATCCTCCTTCCCCAGCATTCATGTGCACCACTGCTATGATTCTTGCAATGTTTAGCATGCATTATGAGAAAAAAGCTATGAAGCAAAGTATTGCAAAGGAGAAGCTAAAATGTGAATATATTCACTTGGTTTAGCAATGAAATGATTCCCTACAAGCATCAGTGGCAAGAGACTCACACAAGAACAGGCTACAAGAATTAAATAGCAGTCTCCTTTTAAAACAGTATTCAGAAGGATCTGAATTTCAAAGTAAATTTTAGGGTCTTTGAATGGCATGCTCTAAATCACCATGAAAGTATATTTAGCATTTGCTTCAGTGTATGATTTCTGGGCCTTTCCCAGTTTGCATAAATAGATTCTTTTTGAGCCCAATCGCAAATTCATTATATTACATTATATTCCTCTGCAAATGCACTGATTAAAAACGTGCTCAAAACCTTCAGTCATAAGCTAAATCATAACCACTTGCAAAAGAGCAGAGAGGTTGAAGTTATGGCCACCTTATTAATTCCTGTGGATTTATTTCTGAGCTACTGCATACATACAGGGAAGACAGCAAGGGACTGTTATGCTGTAATTAGTTTCCTGTTAGCCCGGAGGCGCCAGGACAAACTAAGTTGTCAAGTTAGTTTCTTTTGTGGTAAAAATTAACTTCATTTTTCTGCAAGGTTGGGTTTCCTCAATACATCTCCCCAAAGAACCAAGCTCTTTCTAAGCATTAATCCTGACAAAAAAAAAAAAAACCTAACAAGGATTAATGACTTCTGTGCAACTTGGCAACAATTTTGAAACTTGGTAGTGCCAATGAAGTCTTCTGAACAAAATCTGCTGCAATTCACAAGTATAAGGCCCAGATGTAACCTGCTGTGTCTAACAATATACTCAAACTACAGCTTCTCTTTTCCAGGCATCAGTACAATAATTAAGCCTCTTTGTGTGTGGATATTGTGAGCAGCACCTGCTATGGAGCAGGCTGCTATTGTAGATTTAAGATGCAGCCCTTGCAATAAGCACTGCGGTACAGTAAGAAGTGTAAAATCCTGGATAAAACCTCTCTGTTCATACAGGAAGCCATTCCAGGGTTGGGTGATGCATTTGTTACTTATACAGGACTCAGAGGAGCAAATAGTTCACCTAAAAAAAAACTTTACTAACATCTGCCATACTGCCAAGGTTCAAAGACGCAGGCAGCAGCTACTGTTCAAAACTCAAAGAGAAAACATGAAGTATTTAAATATCCACAATTAAATTGGGCTCATATCTTCAAGTCTCCCTCCCATCTGCCACCATTTTGGAGATGGACAGGCTTGGAATTCCGGACTGACCTACATGACTACCCAGAACACAGAGATCTATTTACTGCAAAAAGTATTCCACTATAATCTGGATCACGTGGCAAATTTTGCTAGAGGTTGAAGTTCTAGAATTAGGTATTTAAAAACCAGAATGTTTCATGATGCTTCCCCAGGTGAGTTTGCAGACCACTGAAATGCTGGATCTTTGCCACAGAAGAAATTGGTCGTAAGATACACAACTGAAATACCAAAGGATGTCCTATTTCCAGTGCTGAGCGAGGCTGAAACCTCTGCCTTACTTCAAAGCTTGTCTGAGTGGGAGTCAATGCAGTCACAGCTATGAGACAAGAAAGAAACATAACCAAGGGAAAAGCATTCGGCTTGGAATTTCTTCAGGTCCCATTCCAGGTGGATGCATCAACTCGGTTTTAAATTAAAAACAAAACAAAACACAATAAAGTCAACATTTCAAAATTATGACTTGCTTTTTAGTCTCTGGATGGATGTTCTACTAAATATAGTTTATCGAAAGGTTAAGACCTCCATCTTTATAATAAACTCTTACAAATTATGTTACAATTACCTGCTGACATCACTACAGCCATGAAAATGAACCTGTCTCAGTTTCCACATAATTACAGATACAATTATACAGTGACAGCAGGTATTTATATAGAGCACTGTCGGCTCAGTTACCACATCTCAGTAAGGTAGGCGTTTTCCAAAGTCTACTGCCCTGAATGAGCTCACTCAGAAGTACACAGACAAGTTACGGTGGTGGAGTTTTCTTATGTACAGAGCAACACAGATTACCCTTGAGAGCTTCAAAAGCCACTTGCACACAGTCCTGGGCAACCAGCTCTAGGAGACCCTGCCTCAGCAAGGCAGTTGGAACAGGAGACTTCAAAGGTCTCTGCCACCCTCAACCAATTGCTAGCAGTAACCTCCATCTTCTGGAAGGGAGTTGGTGGCATGACCTTACCTGGGAGAGCAGCACCCTAGAAATCTCAACAGGGACTAGAAGCACAGAGAAGGAAAGTAAAGGTATGAGGAAATGACTGATCACAAAGCATACAATATATTTTATTTCAAGAGCTGTCATGTTTAACCCAATGGCAGAAACTGGTTCCCCAGGGAAGAGGCCACGGCCCCAAGCTTGCCAGAGTTCAAGAAGTGCCTGGACAACAGTCTCAGACATATAGTCTAATTTTTGTGTGGTCCTGCATGGAGTCAGGAGATGGACTTGATGATTCTTATAGGTTCCTTCCAACTTGGGATGTCCTATGATTATATGGTTTTCACTAGGACAGAGTTAATTTTCTTCCTAGGGGCTCGTGAGATGCTGCATTTAGATTTCTGATGAGAACACTGTTGATAACACATCAATGTTTTAGTTGTTGCTCAGCAGGGATCACGCAGAGCAAAGGACTTCTACTTGTGCTGGCTGACCAGCAAGGAGCCTGGAGGTGCACAAGGAGCTGGGAGGGGAAACTTCCAGGACAGCTGATCCCAGCTGACCAAAGGGCTACTTCATACCATATGACACTGTACTTCACAGTGAAACCCGGGATGAGGAGAGTGGATGTTGGGAGTGATGGCATTTGTCTTCCCAAAGAACTATGGCATGATGAACCCTGCTTTCCTGGCAGCGGCAGAACATCTGCATGCCAACGGGAAGCAGTGAATGAGTTTCTTGCTTTGCTTTCCTTGTTATCTTAACCCATGAAGTTCTTGCACTTTTACCTTTCTGATCCTACCTTCACAGGTATGCCTCACTACACAAGCACAAGACTGTTTGTCATCACCAGAGACTGGGTCTACTCCCAGAACAATGACAGAGTGCTGCAGCAATGATTCAGCATGGAGAAACACACTTACCCAGGATTACTGATACTACTGTAGCTATGATTGCCATCCCAGAGCAATTCCTATATTGGGCATGCTGCAAAGTGCTGTTTCTGCTATTAGATTAAACTCTTAGCAGTAGCAAAGAAGGTATTTTAGTACCATATGCGATAACCTTGCAGACAGCAGTTGCATGCTAGGGCAAAGCAAGGAGGTAAGGTTTTAGCAAGAAATTACCACATGACTTAGTTGCTCTTGTGGGCTGTATAGTTTGGAGGCGGTAGGGACGCTTGTAAGTCTCAGCTGGCATCAAAGTGGTTTCAGTAGATTAGCAAATCAACCAGATAACTGCTTCCTCCCAGAACCATCTCTATTTCTCTCTGCCACAAAATTTGCATGTGCTTATTCTCTCTTTTTTTTCTTCTCCGCACCTACAAAGTGTTTCATCTTTCTGCTCTGTACGCTATATATAATGTTCCTTCCTGTGGTACCACGGTTGCAAAGTCTGCAAAGTCATCTCTCACTGAATCTTCTCAAAGAAACCAGAACTGTGCGAGCTATCAGATGGAGCCTTGCTGGAGAAATGCCAAAGAATTCAGAGGAGCAGAGAGCCTTCATATCAGGACAGGGCCAGGCAAGAGAATAACTTAACTGATATGCCACCTTTTAATCAGTTATTCCTATTAAAGTTGTTGATTTTTAAAGTACATTTTTAGCAAGGATAAATAAAATTCATATTATAAATATGTTTAAATAATGCTTTAAAAAAAATCAAAGCTGAAACTGTTCATTCCTGAAGGGCTATTCAGATAGAAGCTGGGTGGATATCCTATGCCTTCATTTCACTAATCTGATCTGCACAGTGGAGCTACTTCTGCTGAAGAACAGAACAAAATGCTGGCACAAGTTTATGAACCCCGAGGAGAAAGAAATAAAATGCATTATGCTTTGCAAAAGGCTAAAAATGAAAGTAAGTGGAACTTCCCTACTCTAGGGTTTCTTTTTGTCACTCCAACAACACAGAGGCCCCAAGTTCTGGCCCAACTGCACTATGCGATCTAATTTAAACCTTCTTACATTAGATATCAGCAAAAAAAGAGAAAAACTACTGGATTCATGGGGCTGCAAATGGAGAAAGAAAAAAAAAAAAACAAAAGCAGAAACAACTCTACGGTGACTTTCCTTCAGTCAAGTAAGAAGTATATAGCAGAGCTGAGACAAACCCCAAATCCCCCCAGCAGCCACTGCCCTTACCAGAAGTCCATTCCTTTTCTCCCCAGCCATAGAAAAGTGTCAACTCTTTTCCTTTGCATTCATTTAGCTAAAAACTTCACTACTTAACCTGATTGCTTCTCTCCTCAAAGGAATGCCCACTGGACAATTATGCTTTGCATTTTTGTAATCTGGTATATGCTTATCAAAGCTGTCAGAGTTAAATGCACTGATTGAAATTATATTATTTGATATCACATATTCCATGGGTGTTCAACCTTTTGGTTTGCCTTGGACACAGAGTGAAGAAGAATTGTCTTGGTCCACATATATGTAGGTCACTCTGAAAGTAATGCCTCCTTCCCACAACTGATACAACTGATAACATTGTTTGACCGAGCAAATTCTCAGCTACAAAACACAATTTTTTTAATGTAGTCATCACCATTAGCACTGCATTTTCTTCAGCAATGAACAAGAGCCGGCATGCAGCGCTCATAAAAACCTGCATGCTGTGCTAATAAAAACCTGAACCAGTGGAAGTGACCCACTATCACAGTCACCACTGCTGAAACGCACCACCCACTGCCTTACTGCGCTCACACCCACAGTTTGGTCTCCATCAAAGCTCCGCAAGTGTCGATGAATGTCAGTGGGTGCCATATTTTTCTGCATGGAGGAATTCAGTGACACACCTTTGCCTCATCTGCACTTCCACGTCAGATGCCATTCTGTCAGAATGCCCCTCTGCTACCATCTGTCATACAGCAACAAAACATGATGAGCTATTGATGGGATGGCTCAACCTCTATGGCCATACTACCAACACTGGCCTCTGATGTTGTGGGCCAACATAGTAAAACAGGAGGCTTTACTTTCAGAGCAGCCCTCATAAACTATATAATATAGCTCATGTATATAAGTAACAAAACATTTTAGTTCTTAGTATTTTTTATTAGAAAATCAAAAGGAGAGCAAAAAAACCATAAAACCAGTGGAATATTTGACCTTCTTATTTGTGAAACTAATGAATGAGTTTGGTTTGATGGCAGTGGTTGCAATCCTGATTGAGTTCTCCAAGTGTTTGTCAGAGATTTTTGATGAAATTCTACTCTTCCTGTGCTTCATCCTTGAGAAAAGTTGTTCACAAACGTATGTACTGTCAAAAAGTGGTGACATGAATAAGTCCAGACTATGGAGGGAGGGATATTTCTCACCTCTACAACATGGCTTATAAAAGCCCAGTAGAGAGAGACATGACCAGATTTTTAAGTTGAGTATCTGATTACAACTCCATATGTTCCATTTGAAAATTTGCAGGTCATGTATTTATGCTAACAGAAAATGGAGTCTCAAATATACAAAAAAATGATAATTATTTGGCAATCATGAAACCTATTCTCAAATTCCTTTACCAAAACAGAACACAAGGCTGCACATTTTTATCTGTTCACAGTGTGTTTAGCCAACGTATCAAAACACATACAATTACTTGCCACAACTTGAGTTAACCCTGTGCCTTCCCATGCCCTGGCTTCAGCCCAGGTCAATGTTTGGTCACTGCTGAGTGACAGATGCACTGAATGCTGAACTCATACCATAACAGCACAAGAGAAGCCAGCTTTATCTGGCCCCAAGTGTCCAAAAGAATGGACAAGTTATTTTAAGGTGAATTAGAACCAGAGGAGGATGGTTTAGTATCTCTTAAATAAATAAAAATGCAACGACAACAAACATTTAGAGTGCCTCTAGGAGGAAGCCACAAAAGCCATACTGCTGTAGCGTTTCCAGGAAGAACAGACGTTCCAACCCAGAGGGAAGGGTGCTGCCCATGCACCAGCAGCAGGTGCTGCATTCCTGCAGGCCTAGCTCATGGAAAACAAAAACAATACCTACAAGATGTTGATTGTTGATTTCTCCTCACAGGAGGAGGTGAGGAAACTGCCTCTCTGCCTTTACCATCTGAAATTAAAATAG
This sequence comes from Gallus gallus, assembly GCF_016699485.2. Taxonomy (NCBI): domain Eukaryota; kingdom Metazoa; phylum Chordata; class Aves; order Galliformes; family Phasianidae; genus Gallus; species Gallus gallus. Next base: position 106,125,847 of record NC_052534.1, read on the forward strand.
GTAAAAGAGTATTAAGTAGTAAAGCAAATCTTGAGGTGTTAAGGTAATTGCAGCTTTCACTTCTCTTACTGTAAAAACTGAAAAATGAAGGTGAAGAGAAATTATCCTCTCTGAAGTCAGTAGCGTTAATTCCAGTTTTACAGTGCTGTAAGATGCTGGCAGAGCCAGGCTAAGTGCTTTAAAGGTAACTGACCGTCAACTGTATCACCTTTTTAACTTCCAATTCTAAATTACCACCCTGACAACAAAGGGAATAATAAGAAGTAACCTCAAATTGATGCAAACAACTCCAAATACTAGACCAAAGTTCTTTAGGTTCATGGCAATAACACAGTAAAAGGTACAAGGTCTCTCCTTTTGTTTGCTTCCCATAACAAGACAATAAATAGTTTAAAAAGCAAAGCCTGGCAGTTTTTATGTTCTATTTTCCAAAACTTAAGGAACTGGGGAGGGTGTATATGATACTGCCTACCTGTGTAGGACACATTGTAAAAGCTTTGCTGAACTACCACCTTCCACAGAACCCAGCAACTGCAGCCACCAAAATAATCCTGCAGGGGCATGATTCTGACCACTAAACCCATTTTATAGTCTTATCTCATGAAGAGCTGAGAATTAAGATGGAATCATTCCACAGAAGTGCTTGCAGCTACAACATCCATTCACAGCCCTGAGAGAAGGCCTTGGGTTTGCTCTCCTACTCAACGCAGTTTACAGCCACTGGGCCATGCTCCTATCTCTCTTGAATCTATTTATTTTAAACAGGAAATACGCTTTAGCACCTATAAGTCTTGTGTTCAGTTATCAGATCAACATAAAAAATAAGTATTTCAAATTTAGAGCTCAGTTTTCATTACCTATCCTGTGTTTTGTTCTGCTTATGCTACAATAATACAATTTGTTACTGTCACTTCCTTATTTTCATACATTCGGACAGTTTTCACTGCATTTCTACCATTCTAAATTATTACAACCAAATCAAACGTTACGTACTTCTAAATTATATTTCATGAGAGAGAAAAAACTTGCACTGTAGCAAACCAAACAAAAACCCAAAACCATTACTGGGGTAAACTGGAAAGCACTGGGTCAAATTTCAAGCAGGCTGTTAGGAAAAAGCTCTGCTCAGAAGGAGTGTTGATGCAGTGGCACAGCTACCCAAGGAGGTGGTGGGGTCACCGTCCATGGAGGTGTTCCAGAACGGTGGGGATGCGGCACTGAGGGACGTGGGCAGTGGGCATGGGGGGGAACGGCTGGGGCTGCACTGAGTGATCTTAGAGGTCCTTTTCAGCCTGAATGATTCCACGATTCAAATTCCAGTTCCACTGAAACTGAAGTTCTGAAGAAGACCAACTCCAACCAACTCTTCTCAAAGCCAAAAGAACTGTCTGCTTTAACTTACACATTGAACAAGTCAAGAAAACAACACATTATGGTCTCCTTGAAGTTCTGATGGCCTGATAGTCTAAGCTTCAGATACTGTCTGGCTTTAAAAACAAAATTCCTTTTTTTTCTTTTTTTTTTTAATCTCCACTCCATCAGAACATTTTACACGTTCATTCTAGTAGTTTCTATATACCACAACATGCCATGTTTATTTATTTATTTACTTTTAACTCCGGGAACTCGACCTTACTGCTGGTAGAAAGTTGCAATGGGAAGGAACTGCAAATTGGTTTCTATTTGCAGCAGAAGTCCGCTCCTTAGACAGCTCACAGCCAGAAGCCTTTGCCAACTCCAGAGAAGTTTGTGTGGAGGACAAGCCGCTTAGCAACTATCAGCATCTACTTCCAAACACTGTCTGCAGGCAGGTCAACACTGCTAAGGCTACTCCAGAACTTGCTGCTCCACTATACGGTCTTTTAGTTTAGGAAAGAATTAAGGCTACGGGTACTTTATAGATGCATTAAGTTCTAAGAAAAAGAGCCAGAAGTTTGGAAGCCAAGAAACAGAAGGTGAAGGCCTTCAGTGTCACATGGCATGTGATTCAAATTAATTCTTTATCTGTTATCTTAAGTCTTCAGTGTAGTAGGTTGTTAACAATTTTGCCAGATCTGCAACAACTGGGTAAAGCTTCCCTCATATAAGCAAGGGATGACTGCTAGCAGGGCTGTGGTTGCCTAATTCTCCCACAGAGTTTATAAACAACAGATAATCCCAATTTGCTATGGCTATATCGGCCATAAAGCGGTAGAAATAAGTGAGCATGATCCAACTGGAGGGCAAGGAACAGTCTTCAAAACAACTGTCAGCACAGTCTCACTGTTTAATTTCCTTGAACAATACAAAACAGGATCAAGTTCTTTTTTAAGCACACAGAGACACACATATGCTAAAAGAATAGTTAAAGTTTTTAACACTGAGAATTTGTGGATGGTTTCTACCTTGCATTGTGCACTTCAACATAGACGGCAGCTGAATGTAGTTCAGCTTTAAACTATATGAAGAGGAATGTGCTCTGTAATCTAGTTTTATATGACATCCTACAAAATAAACAGATAATACACTGAAAAAGTAATGGATTTACCTGAATTATTCAACAATTTAAGACCCTCCCTCGCCAATTCTCTTCAATAACCTGCAGCAATACTGATTTGAGATAGATAGCCACAAAAAAAACCCCATCATTTTAAAGAATAACGCCGTGCATGACACAAAAGTTGCATGCACAGATGCAACTGAGCTGTACAGAGTCAGCAATATAGGAAAAATCTCAGCATTCCTTTTGCAAACATGCATTTCCTCCGAGCTGTCATGCACTCACAAACCACCACTCTGGGTGTTGGGAAAGGCAGGCTTCCCTTTCTTCTGGACGTCAGCTATCAGTCTGGGGAATACAAGCACACATTCTCCCTCCCCCACAACTTCCTGGAACATTTCTGCATTATGAAACATCGCAGAGATCTGTTCTCTGTGAGACAAAGCTGAACTAACAGCTAACCCCAAAATTTCAGCCTCAATTATCATAGAATCATAAAATCGTTTGAGCCGGAAGGGATCCTTAAAGGTCATCTAGTCCAACCCCTGTGATGAAGAGGAATATTTAGATACTAACACAAGCCTGTAGCTGCATGGCAAGCAACTTTTCTGTAGCTTAAGGGGGTAACACAGCCAACTCTGCTACTAATGTAGCCTCCACACACGCACATCCCAAGCTGATGTGTTCCAATCCCAAGCAGTTTAACACAGCAGGAATTAACACAATGCCAGGAATGATGCAGAGGCCAAGGAGCACGCAGCGCAATTAGCTGTCACCCATCTTCAAATGCAATAATATTTCTTCATTTAAATTGCCTTGCTGTCAAACAGCAACCACACCACATCGTGCAAATGCTCCACCAAGCTCAATATTCAATTTCTGGCTACATCCAACAGCTGATCCTTCTAAGTACAATGTGTGAACAGCTGTGGACCCTTACATAAAACACTGCCTAAGATGAGGCAGCTCTTCAAGTGGTTCCAACCTACCATCAGGCACGGTTCTGGTGTATGCATACCAATAATTGCCTCTCACTGTTTTTGTATGGGTAAGGAGTTTTGCAGATTCACTCTGTGTACAGCACTGCACTCATACATTTTCCTCATTTACTCATTATGCATATCCTTTCCAAAGGCAGAACAACTGAAGCATGCATCCCTATGCACTCCTGTTACCACAGATTATTTTTAAAAGTCAAAGTGTTCCCATTACTTCTAGCGGTCAGCTTTTCCAGCCTGTATTTATAAATAAATACATGAACACATATATAACCATGCCAGCATTTCCTCCCTGGGCACCTTGGATATCTCCCTGCTGTTCTACAGGTTACAAAAAGAAATAATTGCAACAACACAATCAAATACTACAGCCTAGACAAAAAGGATCATTGCATTTTCAACTTTTGCTAAACCTTCTTTTAATTGCAGTTCTTGCCTTCCATTCCACATATAACAAATACTTGAGTGAATTGTGCAGGTGACACATACGTCTCTTCACAAAGAAAATTTAAGCAATTTAATACAAGGTTTTTTTTACTGGCTAATGGTTTCCCCAGCCAACACACTGCTCATTTCTAGATATTTGGGTAAGAACTACGTACATGCCAGGGGAGGTTCAGACTGGGTATTAGGAAGAGCTTCTCAGAAAGAGTGGTGCTGCAGTGGCACAGCTGCCCAGGGAGGTGGTGGGGTCACCGTCCCTGGAGGTGTTCAAGAAACACAGAGATGTGTCACCAAGGATCATGAATTAGTGAGCACAGTGGGGCAGGGCTGATGGTTGGACTCGATGAACTTAGAGGTCTTTTCCAACCTTAATGATTCTACGATTCTGTGTGCAAGCTTCACCACATCACTATCCAGACATTTCCCACATAACTAACTACATTAAGATTAGCATTTTCCGTAGTTACCAAGAGAGCACACAATCAGAAACTCTCCACACATCAAATCTGGTAAGTTGCAGTCATGCAGCACATCACAGCCGGATGAAAGCTGGCTTCACCTGCACTGCCCACGGCCCAGGAGCTGTGGAAGTGCTCAGGCAGCGCTGGCAGGAGCTCACCCTGCCTCTTGGAACACTCACTGCTGCCCAGCAATAAGGCAGGGTGATCACACCAGGTTGACTGCAGCAGAGGGACCTGCAAATGCCATCTTCTGCCTTCTAGCAGCTGAGCAAAGAATAGGTGAAAGCACACTCTGATAAGATCTTGTTTAGTCCTAAATAGACTTTCTGAGCTTGGCAAAAGCTCTATGCATTGTAGTCATTATTTAGCATTGCATGTAGGCATTTTATAAACTTTCCAGCTAGATTACAGTGCAAAGCTTGGCTCAAGAGATGTATTTTAATTTCCACAGCAGGACCACAGCAGTAGTGTTTGACAACTGGTAAGCTGTTGCAATCTATTTTTTTTTTTTTTTTAATTTTAATTTTAATTTAGAGGTTGCATACATTTGCAGCCATTCATCCAAATGCATGCTTGATGCTTCAAAATGAGTGAACCGATGGCACTTGGTCTTTGAGACTCCCTGACTCTCATATTCTAGTTTCCATTTTTCAACTCCTAGGTCTTCGACACAATTGTTTCCCATCTCCACTTCTTCAAAAGGCTTAAGGGGCTCCTCAGCTTTTAAGAAGAAAAAACTCTTCATCCAAAGCTGACCTACTGAAAGATTTAATGTGCTTAACTATTTATTTCAATCCAAATGCTGCCTCAATTCTGGAATTGCTCTGTTGTGTAGAAGTAAAGCATCTACAGTAAAGCATCTGCAAACCACAAATTAAGACAAGAGTACACAGAAGTCAGCATTCCTTTCATCTTTCTTATAGCATATTCACTTAATAAAAAGGTTCTAAGATGGTCTGTTGGGAAGATTAATGCTTTGTTTTGTTTTACAGATAGCACAACTCATGCACAGGCACGTGGCAGACTGATACACAACCAATGTCAGAGCATTTATCAATTACACACCAATTACAGCTACACTTGCAGTATATAATAAAGTCCTTTTTCTTATTCCTCAAAATAACTTTTTTTTTTCTTTTAAGACTTCTAATAGGTCTTTTTTGGGAAAAGTAGTGATCAGAACCCAAGCAAATGGATAGAAAATAATTAAAAGAAAGGTAAATTGAAGAACCTAAAGAAATGTTTTTCGAAAGGATTCTTACAGGCATTCCAACTGTACTTACCTATTATTTCCAATCTGAATGAGTTCACACTCTTTCAAGCCCTAACCTCTAAGTAATAATATTCTGAGCAATCTTTGCAGTGCACAGTAAATCCTGTGTTGATGAACTTTAACCCTGACATTTGCAAAAGAGAGAACAGACAACTACATAAGGCAAAAAAAAAAAAAAAGAAAAAAAAAAAAAGAAGTGGTCAAGTCATGCTGATGGTGCTGCTCATTTATACGAACTCCCTGGAGGTTCATATATCCTTGAAAGAGGAGATTTTGATTTAAAGAGGTCATTCAGGGAAACTTGTGACAAAACTCCAGGCTCTGCAGCAAATAATGTTAGAAAAGCAACTCAAAAAAGGTTGATCATTTCAATACAAGAAACCACCACTCAACCAACCCAACGTCAATAATCCAAGGTTAGGAACAAAGCCCACCCAGCCTGGAGATCATCCAATTCCAAAACTCATCCTTTGTACAAGATCAACTTACTGAAACCAGTGCAGCACCAATAAGGATCACTCCATAAAAGAAATGGATTCACTTCTCTGTCTCAAGAAAAGTCATTTATTGGTTAAGGAAAACCAACAGGACACGAGATTTATGAAGTTGTCCAAAAACAGACTTCCTTTTTTGTGACCAAGTGTTTTACATGCATTTGTGAATCCTCAAGTCCCCAGAGAAATGTGCAAATATTATATTCAGTTTGTAGACACAGAAGAAAGTGAGGCTGACCAGCTGTCACCTGGATTTTCAAATAATTCCTTAATTTTTAACGGAAAACTTGAAGAAGCCAGATTCTTTTTCACAGGACCTGAGATGGTTCCAATGGCAATTGCATCAACATCATTCCCTGTGCCCAAAAGTCAGGTCTCACACATCTCAAGTTAGGTACCTTCAAAATACACAACAGATACGGAGATGACAGATGGACAGACACATTATAAAGAATTCTTTAGCCTGCAAGAAGCACTCTGGGGAGACAGGACAAACAGACACAACTGTGGCCTTGGCTATTTCTCTTACTAAGCTCACTATTTACTCACCTACCCATCTCTCAAACGTGGTTTCTATCAGAGAGAGTGGAAGTTGGAAAACATGCATGTTTCCAAAAGTGACAGGCTGTTTTTACAAACTTAGCTCCCAGCCAGAGCACAGCTGAGTCATACACAAGCAAGGATGGGACTACCTCTAAAATTTTATCCACAGTTTCTAAACCAACCTTAGCATCTTAATGAGAAATTAAGCTAAACTGTTAAGGCATTCAAATGTATCCTGCTTGCTTTGCACGCCTCTATGGAGTTTATTTACAATACTACTTTTCTTAAGCTAAAAACAAATAAAAACTAACTTGTCCCTTGATCTAATATTTAAGATTTCTCTGACAGAGCTGCACAAAGACAATTTAGTGGGTGCCCATCTTAAGAGTATCACATTCTGGGTAAGACTCTGTTCTACATCCTCACTACTCCAGTTATGTTCCTGAGATTTGTTGTCACAATGTTTGTAGGCAAATCTTCCATGCACTTACTGGGCCTCCACTTTTCTCTCTTTTATTAATCACCCCATATAAATTTACTATGCTTGCTGCTTAGATTAGCAATGGGTATTTGTGAAAATGCAAATGAGCCATTCTTCAGCCTGGCACGCCAGTTTCTCACACAGGACTCACCATCTTGTCTGGGAAGTCAATGCCATTGCCAAACGATTCCTCCCTTGCCAGGGGGCATGATTTGCATGACATATTCTCTCCTGACTACACTATGAACGTTTTATAACATATCTGTAACAATGAACTATGCAGCATTTGCTTGGTCATCGTGCTTTAGAGAAGCTCTGAATAACATTCTTCATACCACTAAGTTGGCTTTTGAGAATCTCATTTACCTGTCATTTTTTGCAGTTTGAAAGGCTCACATCAACGCAGGTATTTGTCAGCTGAACAAAGCACGTGTTTCTGGAGGAGGCGGATATTAATACAAACAAAAACACTCCACCCCACACAGCCATCTTTAAGTATCTTCTTAAAGCTCCAATCCCACTGTCTATAGTAAGTCTTTTGGCTGCTGTCAATAAAGCATCTACTGCACTTGATAGTTTGCTTTTCCGTCTATTACCACTTGAGGGTTATAAAATTTAAATTAGCAGGGACCAGGAAAGAATACTTTTACTGTGTAGCTTTACATGACAAAACTATGATATGCTGCATTTAAACAAAGCTCTTTTGTGCGTTTAACTGAATTTCTCTCACTTCTGTCACCCTTAACACCACATCCCCCTATTTTTCTTCCCAGAAAACAGACCATGATTGATTGTACAAGCCCAGTAATGGGTTCTGCCTTTTCCTGGACCCCTGTTACTTTGTTTCACACATACATTCTTCACATTTCCTCCCCTTGCAAACAAGCAATAAATTAATTGGTCCCAACCTTAACCCTAACAAACATTACAGGACTTCTCACAGTAGTTTAACAAATTGATGCCAGTTCCTACACAAACTAGTTACTGCCCTTAGCCACCTCTCCAAGTATTGTGATGCGTGCAGTGTCTCACTGGCAAGATCTCTTAGAGCTACACCTCTCCACCACATTTCTATTCCCCTTCTCACACACTGAATACAAGCCCACTACGAGAAAATAACCATCAAGTTTTATTTCATTCCAAATTGACAAAACCGTGCCCTGCTCAAATTATTCTGCAGATTTAAATATCTTCAGTCCCATAACAGCATTTGAGAACAAATGAAACAGTTCACAGACCAATTAATTGCTATCACATTGTTTATAGAAGGAAGCAAACATTCATTTTTAAAATGCAGCGAGTACTTGGTTATCAAAGCATCTTGCCAGTGCAGTAAAGTCAGCCTTACTTTATAGATGGTAAGTACATAGCAGAAGGAATATAGATATGCAATTTATTTAAACTGAAAGCCCTCTATCAAAGCTTCAGTTGTTTGGCTCGTTTACATTATGAAACTTGACCTTCCTCATTCAAAAATCTTACCTGGCATCTCCTTTTGAAAGGTTGGTGTTTACAGGATGAAGAATAACCTTGTTTGCATCCACATCCACCACACATTTTGTATGCAGATCAAGCTCTATAAAGAAATGAGAAAGTGTCAAGTGCCGCTCTTAAAGCACTAGGATTATACACACCATTACTTCCTCCAGACACCAAATTTATTCATGCAGCCTGACAGCCACCCATCAGCTAGAGAATAGAAACAGGACTATTGCCAAATTCCACTTCTAGAGATATTCTGCCGGGATGGATTTTGTCCAGCTTTAAAGCATGCACTCTTTTCAAAACAAGAAAGAGCACTTGGGTTTTTCTGAAGGACAATCAGCACACACAAGGCAGTATGAAATTTCTTCTGGGGAAAGAACCATTAGGCATGGTACCACTCTGACAGCTCTTCTCATTGCTGTCTCAATGCCTCCTGCTCGGAGGGAAGGCTGCCCCTGCCATCTGCAGCATGTTTCCCTGGCCACTCTTATGCTGCTGCAGCACACCATGCCAGCTGTCAGTCCCAGGGCACCTGCTCACTGAAATTCAAGTCCCATCAAAAATAATTTAGGTATGAGTGTGAAGAAAAGGGCTTATCCTTCCCAACAGGCTCCAAGCCAGCTGGAAAGCCCAGCTCTTCCAAATGATGCTAAGCAATGGGATATATCCTATGAGTAAGGAAGAATAGCTGGAATGGATGAGAATTCTTAGCTGTAGAGGCAGGGGAAACAAAATAAAAGCTTCAGATAACACTGACAACCGCCCAAGGCATCCACCCAATGACAAATGGAGTTAGATACAAAAGAACAAACAGCCACTTGCAACCAAAATCGCTGCCTACAGACATAGGTCTGAGCACAAGCAATCCACTCCTATCTTCTTACGTTCCAATGCAGAACTTGGAAAGTGCACCCAAATGCTGATGCCTACAACCCGACCCACAAATCACACCCAGTGAGTGCCCAATGTTCTCACGTGCTGCGATGAAGAGAGGCTATGCACAATAAGCTCCGTATGGAGTTGAACACCCCACCTCAATCACCAAAATATGCATGTCTAATCACATTAATTATAATCCTCGTCCTCCTTCACCTCTGCTCTTTCCTTCTGTGTCACCTCTACATGCTCATTCACCTCACAGCACCTTATAAACTCAGACTGCAAATCTCTCATGCAAAGACCACATATCTTAATTTATTGTACGGCACCTCGCTGGCTTCTCACTGCTGTTAAATAAAATAGGAAGTTCCTCTCATTGGCTTTTTGTTGTAAGAGATGTTACAGGTCTTTCACTGTTTGAAGGATAACAAAGAAAACCAAAGCTCAAGCCTACCAGTCACATGGAACTCCAGTTCTTTCTGAACTACTCTGTTATTACACTCTGCTTTTGTGGAAGGAAGAGACAGACAAGTTTCAGAAGCTGATGTTTATTTTAATATCTCTCCACACCCTGAAAGTCGATTTACCTATCATTAGTATGTAATACATGCTTCCTTAGTTCAAAGTATAATCTTCATACATCCCAAATCCAACACGCCACTATCTCGGTCCAGCTGGTTAGTAATTAACATTCTGTATTGCAGTATTCCTCAACCACTGAAGGTTTTTACATGCTACTTCCCTTATGGAGAGCACAAGCCATGCTCACTCTGTATACAAGCCCTGTGGCTGCTCTCACACTTTTTAATCGATCTCTTGAGAGAGAATGCTGATAGTAGGCTTTGTGCTCATGGCTACTGCTAGACTCAGAAGTGTTGCTAGCATTCATCCAATCTCTGTGAAATACTTCCAAGAGCACACACAGACAGGATACAAGAGTTCCTTACAGTGGTCAAAGTAGATCTGTTCAGCCACTGCAGAAAGTTAGAGCAGCCCAGTGAGGGGTCTGAAGAGCATCTGATCTTCACAGTGGGGAGTGAGGAGGCACAATAGGGAGAGCTCCTGGCCAAGGCTGAGGTGGTACATCAGCTCAAGGTGTCCCTTGAAATAAACCTCAGGAAATAGTTGTGATCAACCTCTAAGCTGGGTTATTTATCAGATACCCTTCAGGCCATGTATTCCACCTACCCTGGCAAAAGTTTCACAGAACAGCTCTGCTTTTAGCTAAAAATAGTTTTAAATCTGTTTTATTAGCACATCATACACTTTCTACCAATTCTTTCTCTGTTACAAAGCATGTTCTTTGACTGATTTCTGACTTCTTTAATGACTCCAGGAGGTTTAGAGATGAATCTGACATCAGCCACTACTGCAAATTCTATCATAATTCTCCTCATCTATCCCATTCTATCATTTCCTCCTCATTAAATCTTCATTGTTACTAAAGCAGGTTAGACTCATAGGCAGATTATCTTCCCCTTCTCCTATGATCACACAGGTACTCCACCCTTACTTTTACTAGTTTCAGTATCTCCTAGTTAAGCTGCGCACTTTCTGCCCCTGAACAACACGGAAAAGGAGAATGTGCCAAGGTAAGAAGATAAGCACACACATCCAAAACCCACTGGTGAGTTCATCTTGCAGCAAGGACTCGTTTGTCAGGGTTGGGCAGTATTGTTTCTTTCCACTGCAGACACAGATAAGGCAGCCTGGAATTTAGAAGAAGTGAAAAGATGACAGAGATGGCTCACACAGTCAAACTTCAGACATTCATCACTGATCCTGTAGCTCTGTGTTTTCGTCGTTATATCAACAAGACCTAAAATCTCACCCATTATATTGCTAACCTTCTTCTGCCTTCAGTCATCACCAAGCAAACACAATCAGCTACTTATCTGCTTCATCCAATCAAGAAACCAATCAGCTAATTGCTTTTGGAAAAATTGAAACTAAAACTCATCTCAAGAAACGTGCACTGCAGGACAAGTCTTTCAGAGCTTCAGCATAAGAGAACTGTGATATCCGTAACAAAAAGGTATTATCTTCATCACTTTTCCACAGTTACATTTGAGAGCCGTGGAAGTGTTAAGCAAAGCTGAGCTAAGTGCAAGACTAATTGTTAAGCCATGGGCATCCAAGCTACTCGCACAGTCTCCCCATTGACTTTGTATTTTACTTGTCAGAAGGAAGGCCTCCTTCAAACCCCAGCTATTTTCTTTACCATTTGTCTTGATTTTTCAACTCCTCACAAAAGTGACCATAGCAATTCCAGCAGTGCAGATCTTTAAGTGAAACCCTACATGCACGCAAATCTTAAATGACTCTGATAACCCTAAGTGCCTTCGATAAGCCTCGCAGGCATTGCAACAAAAAGCCACCATCAACAAAAACACCACCACACCATCCACGTCCTCTGCAGTTTTTCACTAGCCTAAGAAACTCAACATGGTTCAGACGAGGAAGAAAAATGAGAAAGGGAGAGAGCAGGAAAAGCAGACCCTGTAGCAACATACCACCGTAACTAATGGTGGTAACTACTTCAGCAGGCTAGCAACGTGATGGTGCACTCCCACAGACAGGTAGGAGTTTCCATTCCTTCTCTAATAGCAGTCACACCTCTGGTAATCATAAACTCAGCACAGCACATTTTCCACAGCAATGTCAAGAAACATGAGCAGAAGGTAGAACTTTAAAATGTACTGAATAGGCCTGGGGCAGAGACAAAGAACGTATGTGAATCATGGAGGATGGGCAGAGGAGAAATACTTTGGAAAATGCTGGACGTTTTCAACTCTAGGAAATCTCCACTTTCATTTTCAGATCAATTAGGGAACTCTCTTTATAAATGGGCTGTGATAACGATGACACTGGTTGGAAATTGAGGTTCCCAACTCACTCACTCTGGTAGGGGTCTGGAATCAAACCCAGTGCACACTGAAACCCTCTGCACTGCCCTGCAGTTGTACTGGAGGTTTTTCAGCCACTGCCCCAAGAAGTCATCTCACAGTCATGGCTACCAAACAAAACAATCCCAGCTGATAGCCCTTCCCCAGGTCATGAAGGGCCTCCATTTCCATATCACTTTCTCCATCAGATTTCAATGTAAGAAGCTCCTGTTTCCTGACAGATTTTTCAGCCATTTTTTGATCCCAGAAACAAAGATGCAAGCCCGGCACTATAAAGCAGGTTGAATAAATTTGAAGCAGAACTCTCCTGGTCCCACTACCAGATGTGTGGGGCAGCTGCACATACACTGACACTTCAGTTATCCCAGTGACAGCACTGAGGTACAGAAAGGAAAATGTGAAAGGCATGAAGTGCACACACTAAGCTCCTAAGTCAAAACTGGCCTTAAATGCCACAGCTCAGTATAATCTCCTGTAAAGACGGGGACAATAGAAATTTTACGTTTTAAATTGCCAATAGATTTTCAGGAGCTTAACATTGAAGGCTAGGAGAGGACGATTGCAGTATGTCTTCAAGCTGCACTGAATAAGAAACTGCAGTCAGTTCCTTTTGTCTTTTCCAGTCTGAAAAAGCAAATAGCAAGATCACTCAGAAATGTTTAAATACTAATCTAAAAATATTTAGAAGTTTCTTTATCATACGCTAAGTGAAAGCCAACTGAAAAAACATGGCCCTTTGTTTTTGTTGTTGTTTTCTCAGCAAGCTGAAAGCTGGCTCAAGCACAACAGGTCCTCACATCTCCCTGCCAGCGTTTGTTGCCTTAGAGTGACTTTTCTCCTTGCCCTTTGCTATGCAGAAGCCAACATAAATAAAGGCAAAACTAACTGACCACACAACAAAGAGTGAAAATAACTTAGATCTAAGTGACCCCGCTAAGAGCTTAAAAGATGTTGTTAGCCTAAAGCACTCTTAGGGCAGTCATTATAAGCTGTTCTGACTCATGAGTTTGGGACAAAAATGCAGTAATTTGAGTCGTCCCTAATGCTTACCAACACCAAGTCAAAGGAGCTGCCTGTCAAGCTGCTCTGCTATATATTCACTGCATAAATATCATTCATGAAATTTTCAGTTTGCGGCAATTAAAAGTCATCAAATATGCATGAGTGCATCTGGAAGGGCACACAATGCTATCTTGATGATGAGGTTTAAGTCAACTCAAACACATGAGCACAGCGAATGCAAGCAAGCTCACCTCACTTGTTAACGCCACGTTGCCCAAATGGTAACGAGTTCATTCTACCTTCTGTTGTTTCCTTTTCTCCAAAAGGAGAGCTTGCTCAATGGCTGTGGTGAAGGCACAACGTGTACATGGACGTTCACCTTACCCACAGGCAGTGCTGCTGCTGCACGAGCTGCTCAGCTCAGGAGGACTGAGGACATACAGCAGTTGGGTGACTCTGTGATGCAGCGAAGAGCTCCGAGGAAGTTCAGAATGTAACTGGGCTGCTTTGTTTCAGGCTTCAAAGTGAATGAAATGCAATAACGTTTGCTCTGCCACTAAAAGCCAAGGTAGAATTATTCACAGCGAGCATATCTGATCCTTTGTCGGCTTCGTGAAGATGAAGCAAACATGAAACCAGAGCAGAAATGTAATCTCATACTGCACTTAAGGCTAGCTCTGAAGATGTAATTAGCACAAGAATTGCTTGCCTTTGTGGCATCCCCATTTGCCTGTGTTGTAGTCCCACCGGTTCTTCGGCAGTGGGGAATAAACTCCTAACACCTGAGGAGTCCTTAAAGTACAATTGTCTGCCTGAGGAATGCAGGGTGAAACACGAACTCTGCCTGCTTTTCCCATTTGTCACCCTGTCTCCAGGGTGCTCCTACCACAAACATTATTTCATAGGTTATCAACAGCGAGCAGGAAATACTAAAAGGCCCAGGTGCCCGTTTATCACAAGGACAATGGGGAAGAAAAGCCTGGTGCTCATATATTGCCATCAGGATATAACAGGTGCAATTTCGTGTACTCTAATGCCATAATTAATCTTTTAAGACTGCTTGCACAAACTCCAATTTATAGATAGAATGTTTCTGTCGTAATCTTCACTGGGAAAACAAACACAGAACAACCTCTGCTTCCTTCCCCCAAAACAAACACACGCGTCAAGTGACTGAGAGTGCAACCTCCAAAGAGTAGGACAGAAAATTAGCACCTACCACCACAGCCAGAGGCTTACACAGATAGAGAAGCAAATTCTTTCCTGACAAGCACTGGAGACAGATGCTTTATCATCAAAGCACAAAGGATCCCTGTCTGCACACAGAAACTAGTCCGGATGAATATGCACATTAGCATAATAGATACCTGAGTGTCCATTTACAAGCCATCTAGCTATCTATGCTGGAAGCCATAGGCCACAAGCCTCCAAAAGCAGTGTTCTCAGATAGCACTGCCAGGAGCAGGGCTGGGTGCACACAGCTCAGACCCACGTGGGCATGGGCACCCCACCTGAGCTCCCCGCAGCCTCCTGCCTGCACCGTGCTGCTGCTGCTCCTCTGGGATGCCTTTCCAAGCACTACAACACACAAAGGGCAGATGTCACACTGAGTGACACGGGTTAGTGGGCGTGGTGGTGACAGGTGGGTGGTTGAACTAGATGATATTAGAATCATAGAATGGTTTGAGTTGAAAGGGACCTTTAAGATCATTCCATTCCAACCCCCTGCTATAGGCAGGGACACCTCCCTCTAGACCAGGTTGCTCACAGCCCCATCCAGCCTGGCCTGGAATGCTTCCAGGGAGGGGGCATCCACAGCCTCACTGGGCAACCTGTTCAGTGTCTCACCAGTGTCTTTACCCTCACTGTAAAGAATTCCTTCCTAATATCTAGACTAATTCTGCCCTCTTCCAGTTTAAAGCCATTTCCCCCCCATCCTGTCTTTACATACCCTTACAAAAAGTCCCTCCCCAGTCCCTCCCCTGTAGGCCCCCCACCTTAATAATTCTACAGTTCTATGAGTTTTTTTTGCAGTTAGCTTTCTGACTCATTTGAACAGAAAACTATTAACAGACGTGCAGCAACATTAAGCAGGGATAGTGGCAATGGCTTGGCTGTTTGTCTTAGAGGTCTTCTCCAACCTCAATGATTCTATGATAGCAGTCCTTCACACTGGCTTAAGGTATCATTGACCACATCCTTTGATGTAACTCATACAATCCTTAGAGTTGGAAGGGACCTCTGAAGGCCATCTAGTCCAACTCTCCTGCAATGAATAGGGATACCACAGCTAGATCAGGTTGCCCAGGGCCTGATCCAGTCTGGCCTTTAAAGTCTCCAGGGCAACCTGTGCCAGTGACCCACCTAAATCTGTCCCCCCTGAGCTTGAAACCATTTCCCCTTGTTCTATTGCCACAGACCCTGCTAAAGAGTCTGTCCCCTTCTTTCCTGCGGCTCACCTTTAGATACCAAACGGCCGCTATCAGGTTCACCTCGCAGCCTTTGTATTCTGACAGTACTGATAAAGATTTTATATTTTAATTAACGCCACATTCAACTGATTAAAGCCACAGAGAAACACAAGAGTTTGAACACGCCCATGGCATGCTTGCACACTAACATCACCTGAGACTAAAATATTGAGTAAAACAAATCTGTATTGAAAAGCCTCAAGCTGTCTTTTGCTCTGCTTCATGGTATGACTTGAGCTCTGCACATAAACAGGAGGGGGAGCAGCTGTTTACAAGGCTGGATAGTGATAGGACAAGGGGGATGGTTTAAAACTGAGACAGGGGGAGGTTTAGGTTGGATATTAGGAGGAAGTTTTTCACTCAGAGGGTGGTGACGCACTGAACAGGTTGCCCAAGGAGGCTGTGGATGCCCCATCCCTGCAGGCATTGAAGGCCAGGCTGGATGTGGCTCTGGGCAGCCTGGTCTGCTGGTTGGCGACCCTGCACATAGCAGGGGGTTGGAACCAGATGAGTATTGTGGTCCTTTTCAACCCAGGCCATTCTATGATTCTATGATACATGAAGTCAGTAACAATATTCATAAAGGAAAATCCAACAACAGCAAAAGAATCCCCTGGTTTTTACGAAAAAACAGAACAAGTGGTACACTAGGAAATATTTTAGTGAATGACATATTGCAACAAAACCAAGAAAAAGAAAGACTTTAAATGAAACAGTGCAAAGCTCTCCATTTCATAAAAGCATGTTAATTGAGATCGTTATGCAAAGTATGGTTTCAAAAGTATGGTTTATGGTTTCAAACTAAAAGAGGGGAAGATTTAGACTGGATGTAAGGACGAAGAGATTTTTACAATAAGGGTGGTGAGGCACTGGCACAGGCTGCCCAGAGAGGTGGTGGCGCCCCATCCCTGCAGACAGCCAAGGTCAGGCTGGATGGGGCTCTGAGCACTGAGGAGCTGTGGGTGTCCCTGTTCTGTGCAGGGAGTGGGACTGATGGCCTTAAGGGTCCCTTCCAACTCATGCCATTCTATTAAGTACAATAGAGAAGTCATAATCACTACCCCAAAGAGCTTACAAGTTCAGATGTGATGCTGCAGGTGAAATAACATATAAGTTGCTTTATAAAAGCATGGCTTCCATACACAGCCCGTAGGATTTGGGCCTAATTTAAAACTTAATGCATAAAATTACATAGTTCTGAAAAAGTAAGCCATTCAAGTATAATTAGGAACACTTCCTCTCACTGCTACAAATTAGTACTGCAAGCTTACTTTATAGATTGCCACTTCACACGAGACTGGAGCAGGACCCTCAATAGGATCACCTCGAGATGCAGTACCATAAGCAGCTAGTTGATGCAGAAATCCCTTCAACGTGTACGCAGACCTTATTATACTTTTATGAGCTGCATAAATTATTAATGGTTAAACACACCGCTTTTATTAACCTAATAAACCCTCGCCTTAAGAAATTCATAATTCAAACGCTAAAGACAACCACTACCGCCACAAGTAAACACCAAGAACGTTTCAAAGCTTAAATTCCTACAGTTGCAGCCATCTGACAGGTTTGCAATTTTAAGCCCTTTGGTGCAGAGGGAAGGAAAGAACATTACTCGTGACCCTGAAGAAAACAAATACTTGCTTCACGTCCAAAGTCCCAGAACTTTGCACAAATGTTATTTAGAACAAAGCGCATACTAAGGAGTTTCCAAGAAAACCTCAAGGCTTATTAAAAAAAGCAAAGCCACAGAGCTTTAACAACTAGATGGCTCTTAGGAAAAGCAGTTACACAAATGCTTAAATTTAACATCACGGAGGTACGAAAATATTAGGCTTATCACCATCGCTGTAAATTCTAGGAACATCAGAAACGTCACTTGATCCTAACATCTGGATTGTGACAAATAACCCACTCATAAATAAAACAAAACAAATAACAACAACAACAAACAATTCCAGGAAATCTTGTTTGGGGTAGGGAAGGGAACTCCATCTTTTAGGCTGGACTTACGCGAACCTAAGATCCCTTCCAAGCCAAACCACACTGTGATTCTGTGAATTCACGTACTGCTTGCAAAACAACAGGGCACTTAATAGCTGCAAAGCAGTTCTTACAGGGAGGAGGTGCACTCCAACTGCACAGTTATGTGTAGGACAAGTACACTTTCTTCCCCCTGAACAGAGAGCATTGGATCCTCAGACTTCCATCACTCCTGGATGCTCCTGCTAACAGCAAGGCCACAGGCAAGTCTTTTTGGTCTGTTACCCTTTTTTAGTTTCTATGGAGTGAAATAGCTTTGATAACAAGATACACCCCCTCACTCTCCCAAACATATACACCTCTATATCTATAATCTTCCACCACATTTCCCCCCCGCTTATTTCTACCACTTCATCCTCTATTACTTCTGCATATACTCTGTGCAGAATGCAGTCCCTAGCTAAAACAGCCTGAAGACCACCACATGTGCACAAACTAGGGGCTGTATGGAAAATGTATGGAAAATACGTACAACAGAAGGGGAAGGTGCGTTGTCCATCCTCGAAGATTCAAAACTTGACTGAACCAGTGCAACTTAACCCAATTTCATCTGCAATTTGACCCAAACTGATTGGACTAGAGACCTCCAGTGGTCCCTTCCAACCTGAATTATTGTACAATTCCATAATCCAGAGAGTAAGAAAAAAACAAGACAGAAGATATCTAGGTCACAGCCAAAATGACCTATGACTGGAAAGGGACATGGACAAAAAGAAAGACCAAGGCTAGAAGTAATATAGCCTTGGATATAACCATGGATATACGTAAAAAAATGTTTTTACAACAGAAATGGTGAAGCACCAGCACAGGTTGTCCAGAGGTGATGGGTGCCCCATCCCTGGAGATACTGAATGTCAGGCTGGACAGGGCTCTGAGCTGCCCATGGAACTGTAGGTGTTCACTGCTGTGGAGTTGAACCAAATGACCTTTAAAGGTCCCTTCCAACTCAAACAATTCTATGATTCTATCCCTGAAACAAGGCACCACCTTCCAGGTCCACTCCATGCCAGCTCCCACCTCACTGTCCCTGAATCTTCTCCCACCAACTCTCCACAAGGATGAACCCTCCCACAATTTTGCACATTGCTGAAGTTTAAAAAAAAAAAAAAGTAGATTTTGGTCAAAATACCCTCAGCTGACCTAATCCATCTGCTTAATTCCATCTCCTTTACTTCACTTGTGAGAATTGAAAGCTCACATGAACTTAGTCTGACATTTCACAGCATCATAGAACTGAATTGGAAGGGACCCCTGAAGGCCATCTGTCCCACTCCATGCACTGAACAGGGACAGCCACAGCTCCATCAGTGCTCAGAGCCTCATCCAGCCTAGCCTTGGCTGCCTCCAGGGATGGGGTACCACCACCGCTCTGGGCAACCTGTGGCAGTGCTTCAACACCCTTACTGTTAGCAACTTTTTCCTTATATCCAGTATAAGTCTCTCCACTTTTTGTTTAAATCTACTTTCCCTTGTCCTATCACAACGGACCCTGCTGAAGAGTCTGCCCCCTTTCTTACAGCTCCCCTTTAGACACTGACAGGCCACTCTCAGGTCACCTCGCAGCCTTCTCTTCTCCAGGCTGCACAGCCCCAGCTCCCTCAGCCTGTCCTCACAGGAGAGTTGTTCCATCCCTGGGATCATTTTTGTGGCTCTCCTCTGGATGTGCTCCAACAGGTCTATGTCACTACTGTACTGAGGACTCCACATCTGGACACCTCCATTTCAAAAGGCATGGAAATACTTGACGCAGCAACTTTAACGTTTATTCTTCCTATTTACCAAAACGAAGTGGTTATTTTGTTTCAGATCACTAGCTGTAGCTATTAAACTGCCTTCACTCCATCCCCCCCGAGGAATTATTGGCATACTTCTGTGAGAATGTGGGAAAACAAAACCTTACACGTTTCTTGGATCCCTGCCTTCTTCTTCACCTCCCCACTCCCTGGCTGCAGTTCCCTTTTCATACTTGCTTCCTCATCATCTAGAGCAAGTTTTTCTAATTAAGACGAGTCATAAACATTTAAACAGATGCCCAGACCGCGGTGTGATTAACAAAACCCTCAGGCAAGTTTCGTTGGGGGGGGAGGAAGAAGAAAAAAAAAAACAAAAACCAAAACACCACCAAAACCTCTCCTCAATTCACGCTTCCTCTTCCATATTTTCGTGTTTGTTTTCGTGTGTTTCCCCCACATTTCACCCCGTTAACCCATTCCCACTCACCCACCCTGGGCAAAGCGGAGGGGTTACTCAATGGAGGTGCAGGAAAAAGACAGAAATGGTGTTATTTTTGGGGTTATTTTTGGGATTTCCAAAACCCCAAGGAGCAGGAAGAAGGAAGAAATCTCCGACAGAGGGTAGGGCCTGGCTGTAAAACAGGTGCAGGAGGTGTGGGCTGAGGGGCGCACACACAAAAAAAACCACCATAAAACGGGGTGAGATGAGGAAAAAAAGAGGTTAGTTTCGAAGCAGAGACGTGTCAGGAGTGAAGACAGCCGCTCCTGGGGGCAGCCCGGCTTCACCCACCCGACAGACACAAGCACATCCATCCCTGCTCCCGCACACGCCCGGGTAACAGCTACACTTCCACACACAGACCCGGACGGACACGGACAGACGCCGACGGGACCCGCTGCCCTCAGGGCCGCTCCCGCCGCGGGCCGGGCCGGGCTGAGGGGCGCTGAAGGAGGAGGCTCTCACCTCGCCGGTTCATGGGGCGGACGCGCACCGCCACCTTCACTTTGGAATCCCCCATCGCGCCGCTCCGACCTCCCCGACTCCTTCGTTCCCTCCTCGGCTTCCGTCTACCGAGGGACAACCGCCGGCGGCGCGGGGAGGAGCGCGGAGCGGGGCGGGGGGCCGAGGCCGGGCGGCAGTGGGAGGGAGGTGCCGCGCCGGACCAACGTCCGGCGGGACTACAGCTCCCAGCGTGCAGCGCGGCGGCCCCCAAGGAGCGGGGGGGGCGGTGTGGCGCGCTGCATGCTGGGAGCTGTAGTCCCGCCCGCGGCCCTGGACTGCAGCGAGAGTGTTCCATGCTGGGATATGTAGTCCTCAAGACCCACAGTGAAACTCTGTGAGTGCCTGCAGGGTGGGCTCCCCAAGGCCCTGCCACTGGTGCCCTGGGTGGCTGTGGGTGAGCTGTGTCACAGCTCGGCTCCCAGCAGTGCTTCGGGGCCTTCTGAGGGACATAAGGAGACTGAGCAGGCAGCGTTGTGTGCTGCTCTTGGCATTAAAGGTGTTTCTCCTGCTTGCTTTCCAAACCCTTCTCTTCACCTGCTCCATGTTCACAGGTAGCAGGTCTGCAGCTTTGGGCATAGAACTAAGCCATGTTTTCTACTGAAAAAAAGTTAAAATATATATTTAAAAAAACCCCACAAAAGTAATATTTTCTTTCATATTTGAGCTCTGGGAGCACTGTGTGTGAGGATGGGCCTATTTGAGTGTATGTGATAGTGTTTGATGCAATAACCAATAATGCGTTTGAAAACTAGATGGTCTTAGTGGTCTTTTCCAACCTTAGTGATCCTATAATAACTGTGTGCAGTGGGAGAATTCACAGTGATGAAGATGCAACACCCAAGCCTGAAAACTGACCGTCTGGAGTTATCTAATGCTTTGGAGTGTACACACTGTGAGGAGACTGCATTGAGACAAAACCTCACCCTCTGCAAGGTTGACCCTACAAGTAAAGAGGCACCACGGCCTGGCTTTCTGCTCTGTGGGACTTCTGGATAACATAAGTCATGTAAAAATCATAGAACCACAGAATCATTCAGGATGGAAAAGACCTCTGAGATCTTCCAGTCCAACCCCAACCCACCCCACCATGCCCACTGCCCACGTTCCTCAGTGCCACATCTCCACATTCCTTAACACCTCCATGCACAGTGACCCCACCACCTCCCTGGGCATCTGTGCCACTGCAGCACTGCTCTCTCTGAGAAGAAATGTTTCCTAATATCCAAACTGAACCTACCTTGGCATGGTTTGAGGTCATCACCTCTCATTCTATCAACGTTACTTGGGAACAGAGGCCAACCCCCACCTCACCACAACCTCCTTTCAGGTCATTGACTACAGCTTTATTAGAAAAGGCAGTTGAGTAAAATAATAACTTAATAATCGGAAGTGGTTTGAACAATATTACAGTTTCTCCCCCTTGTATGGCCCAACTGCTCAACCACAGCCACTGCTTACAAAGACCAACAGTGAAACCGTAATGCAAAGATGCAAAATCTCATTTAAATGGTCATGCTTGAAAAACCTTGTCACTGCTATTTTAGTTCAAAACAAAGGGCTCTCTCTGTGTTATTTTGAAAGGCCAGATTTCAGCAAGGACAGATAAAAATTATTCAGAATTGTGATCCTCTGGCCCATCAACACTGAGGATGGAAACGAGGCTTTGTGACAGTGACAGAAATAAATAACAGATCTCCAAGAGGTTTTGACGTAAGATTTCAGGAGGTAGCACTTTATGCCCAGAAGAATTGCACTCAGTATATACCATCTCACGCCTGATTGACCTGAAGAATATCTTGTCAAGGTAGGGAGAAAACCAGTACTAAGCTGGCATTTAACTGGCACAGGGATTAATGCCCATATTTCTAGCAGGAGTGCCAGACTATCCTAAGTGCATGCAAAGGCTAGCAAGCTATCTTGAGGCTAAATAATAACAATAATATCAACAATAATAATTATCATAATAATAATCCCACCAGCAGCTGCACGTCAGACCAAGTGGCCAAATGTTTTGAAAAATCAATTGAGATTTTGTAGGCGGGGGCGGAACGCATCAGTGCATCAACAACCCTGTCCACAGCCATGCATTGCAACTGGGTGATCATTAAGGTCCCTTCCAACCTACACCATTCTATGATTCTACGGTCTTTAAGGTCCCTTCCAATCCAATTCGTCCTATGATTCAGTGGTCTTTAAGATCCCTTCCAATCCAATTCATCCTATGATTCAGTGGTCTTTAAGATCCCTTCCAATCCAGTTCATCCTATGATTCTGTGGTCTTTAACGTCCCTTCCAACACAATTCATTCTATGATGTTGTGGTCTTTAAGGTCCCTTCCAATCCAATTCATTCTATGATTCTCTGATTCTAACTCCTCAGCATGCCATGCTCAGCCCAGTGCTGCGTGCGGTTTCTTGCTGGGAGCTGGGCGTTCCGCTTTCAGCCTGCACAGTTGGTTCTTGCACTTGTGAACTTGAGGATCCGATTACAGGATGAAACCGGGCTTTGAACTTCTTGTGGTATTTTCCAGCTGGGGCCTCAGCAAACCACATCGATGTCTTCTGAAACTGAGTGTTTTGTGATGGAGATAAATATAATCCTGGCTTTACAGCTGGGATGGTGAGCAGAGAGTGGAGGGCTTTTGCATAGGGCTGAGTCACCTGGAGTCTGATTTGAATAAATGAGATGAAACCAGCCAGATGTGCAGGCTGCTGTGTGTAGCAGGTGTGACCCAAATCCAGTCTGTGCCTTTGCCATGCATCTTCTTCCCTGGTATTATCTCCCTACCATTGGTCCCTGATATGCATAAAATCAAACAGTAAGTCCTTTTGGGGAAAAGATTGTATACATCTTTTTATTGCTTAGGGAAAGGTGCCAGCATGGTCTTAGTGCTGTGTACGTGGACAAGAACAAATGCAAGCATAACATTTTCTGCAAGCTTTGCTCTGTTTTTCTGTATGGAATGAAGAATTTACCATAAATTGTGAAAAATCTCCCCATTAGCAGCATTTCATTGATTGCCAAAGAGAAACTTCAGATTCATACATCTTTTAGGCAGTCATCGCTACTTTCTCCAAACCTGTTCAAAGTCCATGAGACATCCTTAGAGCCCATCCACTGCTTGGATGTCCTTTTGCATCTAGTCTTACTGGGGCTCTGGAATCATAACTTCTCATGGTTCTCTGCCGTTATGCCTGTGGACATTTCCTTTACACTGCTGCTGTCTCCTGCAATGAATTACAGTAATGCAACTTATCTTGCACTGGCACAGAGTACCTCAGTGTAATTACCCCACAGCGAATTCCTCCACTAGCCCTTTCCCTGGCTCAGGGTTTCACAATCTGTGGGAAGCATCTCCCTGGAGGGGCACAGCTTGGAGGGAGGATATTGTTTCCATTCACAGCACTGGAACATGCTAATTATACTGGGAGAAAGAAGGAGGGGGGATGGCAGCATTCACTTGGGAGGGACAGGCCTGGCAAATAGTTTGTGAAACGCCAACTTAACCCCGTCTTGTAGGGAATTGTCTGGAACTCTTTTCCACCTTCTTAGTTACTGTAATGAGGGGCTGACTTCCCAGATTTGCTCTGGCTATTTAAATGCTAATTTAATTAACAAAACACCCTTGGGGGGGAGGCATTGCTAGTCCCTCCCATTCATTTATCGAGTTTCTGAGTGCAACACTATTTTCATCAGATTGAGGCAGAGTTACTGCTATACCACCTGGCCATGGCAAGGATTGAAGCAGTAATATGGAGAAGAGGAAAGGAAAGGGGAAGGGGAAGGGGAAGGAGGAGAGGAGAGGAGAGGAGAGGAGAGGAGAGGAGAGGAGAGGAGAGGAGAGGAGAGGAGAGGAGAGGAGAGGAGAGGAGAGGAGAGGAGAGGAGAGGAGAGGAGAGGAGAGGAGAGGAGAGGAGAGGAGAGGAGAGGAGAGGAGAGGAGAGAGGAGAGAGGAGAAGAGAAGAGAAGAGAAGAGAAGAGAAGAGAAGAGAAGAGAAGAGAAGAGAAGAGAAGAGAAGAGAAGAGAAGAGAAGAGAAGAGAAGAGAAGAGAAGAGAAGAGAAGAGAAGAGCAGAATAAGATCAGCGTCATTCATCTTAATACTTTATAAGCAGCTAAGAATGTTTAGAGGCAACAAAATCATAAGGATTTCCTTCACATGACTGTCATGCCTGGAGTGTGTGTACAACTGGGCTGCAACGGAAGAGATTGGCTTTTGTTTTTATCTAGATGAAGGTATGAACAGATCTCAGATCACCCAGATTAATTATATCTCAGGGCAAGCCAGAAACTGTGGCAGACTTTTGGATGTCGCTTCTTCTAAACCATAACAAGCAACAAATCAAGCATATTTTAAATCAATTTTTTCATCTGCTAGATGGTGTATCAGAAGAGACACATCAATTATGAATTTGCTGGAGACCTAGTTTCTACCCATAAATGATTCAGGCTTTGGGAAACTAAAACAGAAGATTTCATCAGTGTTGGGTTATTTGTATGGAAGCTCTGAAATGTCACTGCCATTCACTTTTGCAGGAAGCTGAGTTCTGCTAGGGTGGTCCCACCAGGGACTGGGAGGCATTTGGGGCACCCAGCAGCCCTGCACCTGCCGTGAACTCAACCTCAGCAAGGAATTGTGCAGTGACATCCACACAACAGGACTTAATGTTGTACATACTTCATAGATTATTATTATTTTTTTAATCCAGTCCCTGGGATAACACTGGTAATTATGTCAATGCACAAGTTTGCTAGAAATGGTGACAATAATAACAGGTAAAAACCTCTGGGTAAAACAGAAAGTGTTTTTTTTTCCAAGTCAGTTGTATCAAATTTCTGCTTGTTCTCAATATTTCCCCCTTCCTTCCTTCCTTCCTTCCTTCCTTCCTTCCTTCCTTCCTTCCTTCCTTCCTTCCTTCCTTCCTTCCTTCCTTCCTTCCTTCCTTCCTTCCTTCCTTCCTTCCTTCCTTCCTTCCTTCCTTCCTTCCTTCCTTCCTTCCTTCCTTCCTTCCTTCCTTCCCTCCTTCCCTCCTTCCCTCCTTCCCTCCTTCCCTCCTTCCCTCCTTCCCTCCTTCCCTCCTTCCCTCCTTCCCTCCTTCCCTCCTTCCCTCCTTCCCTCCTTCCCTCCTTCCTTCCTCCCTGCAAGTTCAGAAGGCATTACTATTGGCATATTGCTTGCTATACTTGATTATTTTAAAGGTACCTTTATAAAACTGATGGATATGTCATCACCAGTCATGGATAACTGATTTTTTACTGATCCTGGGCTTAGTGTGAGTATCCACATGCAAATAAATGGACTCCTGAAGTCCTCAGGGTGCAGTAGGTTGTAATGCAGGGTACAACATGAAAGAAATTTTTGTAGATCACCTACCTCCATTTTAATTCTTTCTGTTGTTGTTGTTATTCCAAAGTTCAAAGTCCTGGTCATAAATTCTATGGCATTAAAGGACACAGCGCTCCTTCCTGTATTACCAGTGGGGATCCTGAGTCAATAGCCAAGCCCTGATGTCTCCATAAACCCCGGAAGTGAGATTTCCTCTATCCACACTTGTATGCACGCACAACGTGAGATTTCAGCACATATACCTCCAATAGCAAAGCAAGGCCACGTAATATCAGCAATTTATGGGCTTGTTGGATGAGGGCCCGATGAGAATTTTCTCTATGCTATTGACTAAAAACCTTTATTGTTCTTATCAGCTCTTGGGTTTGCTGATACTGAGTGATTCAAAGCAACTGGTTTTACCAGCCCTGTGGCATTTTATTTGAGCTTTCCTCAGATAAAGATTTGACACTGCATTTCGTTTGTTTGAAAAGAAAATGGATTTTCTATTTTTAGAGAAAGAGGAGAATCTCCAGAGAACTCAAAAAGTACCGAATTAGCAGAAGAATGTAGCAGTTGCAAGACAAGCATGTAGTCCTAGGAAAATAAATTAGGAAATAAAAAAAGAGCCAGCACAATGACAATCTCAGGTACGCCACAAAGAGTGTATTTACAGAGTTGTGTAATGTTTGCAGCACTTATCTCTTGGAACCTCTGAGACACATGAGCTGTGGGAGCTGAGCTGCCATGGCTTCAAGGGCTGGAGGATGCAATAGCTTCATCTGCCCAATCATGGTGCTCCTGCTCTGCTACTGCAGAGGAGAGGACCCCACATCCACTATTTTTTGCTCCACGCTTTCTCCTTTCTTCAGCATCCCTCCCTGCAGAGGCTGCACACTCTCCAGACAAGTAATGGAGAGCCAGACACCCTCAACACAAGCGGAGCTCCTAATCCAAACCCAGATCTGAATTTTCCAGCTGCATTGACACTACTAATAGCAGGAAAAAAAAACATTTTAATGTGTTTTGCCTGTGTTTGGCAAACGGCACTGCAGGCTAAAATGCCAGCTCCAGATACCTCCAAATTTAATAAGGCAGTGATTTGATATTGTAACCTGGGAAAGTGTGATAAATGGGGATTCTGCTGTCACCACTGGCAGCAGCAGAATTTATTAATGAGACAGAATTTTAACAGAGACCAAAAATGCCTTCTGACTCTATAGACAAGAGTGACACCCGGTGGCTAAAGAGCAAAATAAATCAGGTCTAATCATAATATTTCCTTTTCCTGTCCCTGCTTACTATGTTTGACTAGGATGCTTTATCCCCCTGACAGCATCCATTGCCTGGTGGCAATGATAGTACATGTTCCTTAAGCTACCTATTGGCATCTCAGTGTGTTCTGGATGGAACCCAACTTGAAGTCTAAGCATTTTGTTTCATCTTGCTGGGAAACTGGAGCCCAGCTCTGCCACTTGGGTCTTGCTGCTGCCTCTGCTTCCAGCCCTCCCCATCCCTGGCCCTGGTGATGACTGGATTTGGGGCTCAACACTGTGAGCAGAGAAGCAAGGAACAACATGTAGCTGCCAGAAGGACAAAGCTAGCCAGCTCCAAGACTTGTGTCTGCATCCTTCTGGTACAGTTATTCAGCACTTGTCCGAGCACTTGTTTCATAAGAAGCTCTTCCTCAGTCAAACTGAACTGTTTGAATTGGAAAGGACCCTTAAAGGCCATCTGTCCCACTCCCTGCATTGAACAGGGACACCCACAGCTCCATCAGTGCTCAGAGCCCATCCAGCCTGACCTTGGCTGTCTGCAGGGATGGGGCACCACCACCTCACTGGGTAACCCGTGACAGTAATATAACATAATGTCATTGCTAATATTCAAGTAATATTGGATAAGAATTTGCATCTGGAAAACGTGACTCCAAAACAAAATCATCCCCCAGATTTGCAGTGTGGTAGGCTGCCCTGTGGCTTTCCTCATCACTCATTTCTCTGCCTCCGTCTCCTTTTTCTCTTCACTAGGTGTCACTGGTGAAGAGGTAGCAGAAGATGAGTTTTCAAAGTCTTTATCTCAGGTGTACACAGCCCTGAGGTCATACAGAAATCCCTGCTCACGCTCAATACACAACTGCAGTTCTTTGACTTTCCAGTTTGTTTGTCACCCTTGCAAAGTTACAATGATAAAAAGCCAAATAGAAGCATTAGAATGTAAAGCATCAAGAAGAATCATCCAGTTAACAAGTCCTGGGGCTGATGTAGATGTTCTGTGACAGCTGTGTTTGGGCACTCCCATGGAAATGATGTGTGCGGGGCTTTGCCAGCCCTCATGGCCCTGAACAACTTGTGAGATATGGAATCACAGAATCGTTTGAGTTGGAAGGGACCCTAAAAGGCCATCTGGTCCTACTCCCCTGCACTCAACAGGGACACTCACAGCTCCATCAGGTGCTCAGAGCCCCATCTAACCCAGTCCAGCCATACATCACATAGAGCTAAGCGTTTCGTTGTCAAGTCACTCCTAGGGTTTGTAAAGTAATGAGCTGTCAGTACTAAAAACAAACAGAAGGGAAAGCCCTCTTGCTAACTAAGAGGTCAGTGGGGACATTTCCTACTGCCTCCCATGGGAACTCCTCTACTTTCAGCTTTCCACATCCTTTTCTCCACCATTTTCAGCTGTTCTGCAGTGTGGAAAGTGGCCATCCCTTGCTTTCCGCTCTAGAAGTCATCCGAGTTCACACAAATACCTGAGGCAGGGCTTGGATTCTAATAGACACCTGCACGTTGAATATTTACATGGCTTAGAATAACAAATCACTCCATGCAGGAAGCACACCCTCATGAATTTGTAGCAGAACTAGAAATGCTGGAGTGATTACTTCTAGACTTGCAGCCCACCTTGATATGTCCTGTAACATAATTTGCATCTAAAGATAAATCCTTCAACCAGGACAGAGCACTCTGACCCTGCTGCGTTACATAAACCAGGTATTTGCACACTGATTAATTCCCCAAACCTTCAATTCCTTCTGCAAGTAGAGCTGCTGGAGCTTTATCTGCAGTTTGAGCTGGTTTGGTTTTTCCTTACAGTCTTCAGATTGTTCTGGCCTCAAGATCTAAGTTGTCTGTGAAATAATGCTGATGATGACGTTGTTTGCTTCTCATCTCATCCTGCAGGGGTGCTCCAAAACTGAAGGTTTGGACAGGGAACAGGTGGGACCTTCATTTCTCACTCATTCATAGAATCAGAGAATCAATTGAGCTGGATTGATCTTTAAAGGCCATCTGGTCCCACTGAACTGCACTAAACAGGGACACCCACAGCTCCATCAGTGCTCAGAGCCCCATCCAGCCTGGCCTTGGCTGTCTGCAGGGACAGGGCTTCCACCTCATTTCTGGACAACCAGTGCCAGTGCCTCACCACCCTTATTTTACCTTTATGTACCTTATTCAGCTCTTAAAGCTTTAACAACCAATTAGCAGTAGTTACCCAGCCTGTCTTTGCAGAGAGAAGCACCTGGAGAGCAATTTTCCTTCCCTACAGCAGGTATCAAAGAGAGATGGGATAAATCACCCTTTTGCCAATTTCTGGAGGTAAGAGGGATAAGAAGAGCTGAGCTGCCCAGTGAAGACCTATCTTTTAACTTGAGTCAAGGGAAACACCTCATACCCTTAAGGCCTTGGTCCTTCTCCGTTTTTATGGCTGCAGATCTGACACATCCTCTGCTGCTGCCTGTTTGCAGAGCTCGGTGGAGCTGCTTCTCCCCTGCCCCAGCAACACTAATAGGATTAACAACCTCTGTGGCTCTGGGAGCGCATTGCTCTGCTTCTCAGAGGCACTCAGCACTCTTCCCTTTGTATTTCACAGCTACTGTCAGCCCTTGGCATTCATCCTGGCCCCGCTTTTTCATGCACTGATGTTCTGAGGCAGAAGGGGGAGCCCATACATTATGTTTTGTGCGCCGTCCTACCTAGTGATGATATAAAGCCATCAAAGCAGTAAGGCTTTACATGAGATCTTCTGCTTAGCTGATGTTACAGACACATCCAACTCGGGGAAAACAGGCTCACAGAGCCCACATTGCTGTTATCTCTTCCTTTACAACAAAGAGAAATCAA
Source organism: Gallus gallus (assembly GCF_016699485.2). Classification (NCBI taxonomy): domain Eukaryota; kingdom Metazoa; phylum Chordata; class Aves; order Galliformes; family Phasianidae; genus Gallus; species Gallus gallus. The sequence goes on from NC_052534.1 coordinate 106,155,991, forward strand.
GGAAGATTTGAATTCTAAACAACTCTATCATGTGTCATCATGTTAGTTCAAATGCTGGAAAGAATTTAATCAAGAACTCGTTAAACAAACAAAAACACAGAGTGAAAACAGGCCTTTCAGAAATGGGATAAGTCATAGCCGCGTGATGTTTATTTGTGCTGATTTACTTATCCACTGGGAAGCCAAATAAATGATCTATATGTTACTCTTATGGTTATTCATATTGAAGCAGCGTGTCAGATGCTTCCTAAAGATCCACGTGAATGCCAAACTGTTCAACAAGTTGGGGCTTCACTGGGTTCTTCCATCAGGATGAGAAAACAAATAAAAGCTACAGGGCAGATTTTTGATGTCGTCTTTTCTTTATCTGTGCTCAAATTCCCCTTCACATCCTTTCTCAGCACCGAAGCTGAGGGCAAGTCCTTGCTGTCAGCTGTGTGCCAGACAGCTCCTTTCCTCCAGCCTCAGTTCCTTCTGCTCCATACAGCCAATGCTTTCTCCATGTATGAGCATCCAAGGAAACCTGGATGTCTATTTCATCTCTGAGCACGTCTGCGGTGCATCACCTGCGGTAGGTTTCCTCTAGGAATGGGTTATGTGTACCTTTGTCTCCTGGCATTCATGACACCTCTCAGCTGCATTACCCACCTGCCGGCTACCATTAATACTTCTGAGAATGACACAGGTAAAGACTTTGACCCACAAATGGTGAACATGTGAGGTTACATGAGCTGAGGTTAGACTTAACCCATAATATATGTATGAGTGTTCTCTTTTTTCCACCTGGTTAATTGAAGCCGTGTTGGATTTGGCACATACTGTGTGGTTTCGCCAAGCTCAGATGTGATGTGTTAACCAGAACTGCACTCAGGCTCTTCAGTAATTGCCAAAGACATATAAAGTCATTCAGGTTGGAAAAGACCTCTAAGATCATCCAGTTCAACCCCAGCCCACCCCACCGTGCCCACTGCCCACGTCCCTCAGTGCCACATCCCCACGGTTCTGGAACACCTCCATGGATGGTGACCCCACCACCTCCCTGGGCAGCTGTGCCACTGCAGCACTGCTCTTTCTGAGAAGAAATGTTTGGATGGATGAAGGAATCTGAGGTTGTAGTGGGAGCTGGAGCTGGAAATCTGAGTTACAGGCTGGCAGAAGGTCATTTGAGAAGAAATTTGCAGAAGGATTCGGCCTAAATGCTGTCCTTCAGACTGCTTCGTGCAGCAGCAACAAGAAAAACCATTCTGCAAAAGCTGTTTTGCTGAAAAACCCAAGGAACATACATGCACGGCATATGGGAGGAGAGGTTTTTGCAGGCATTGTAGGCTTGATGTCTGATGGCTGCAGTACTGCTGTGAATACAAATGGAATTCTCATTCCGTGCAAGTTGGATGTAGGAGATAAATTAACTTTCATTTGAAACTGCAATGAAAGCTTTGACAAACAAAACCTCGTCCTGTTGAGCGGGTTTCAGGGTAAGCAGGGGAGAAAGCCTTCCTGGAGCTGATGGCTCTGAGCTTGATGTAAAGATAAAGTCAGACAGATAAACCATAATTATTTCAAGAAATGGTGTCTGTTCAAAGGCTGAAAATCTGTCAGATTGTCGCATTGATAAAGTCTGTGTGCAGGGGAATGGGAATTCAAGGGGATAGAAAGCAAAAACGTATCAATAAAAGGAGGAACTACTTGGGAGTGTAGAAGGAGTGATGGAAAAGCAACATTTCCAATGGACCAGTGACACAAATGTCAAATTAGGATACAAAACTTTGCTATGGGACAGTGCAGTACTGCCCTGAACATTGAGAATGTGGTCCCAAAAAGTATATCTGCGGTGGTTTGATGGGAAGAAAAACAGATTTTCCCATAAGAATTGATGTAGTAGAACAGTTTGAATGCACAGGGATGTTATTCCACAGCTTAAAGTCATCCCCACCCAAACCCCACCCCTAAACAAAGGCGTGAGATGGCAGTGTTGGTGTGATGCTTCAATGATATGCTGTTGAATTGCTTAAAATGCGTTGGAGACAACTGCATTCACGTGGTCAATGCAGCACAAACCAACATGCTACTACTACCACAACTACCAAAGAATGGCATTCATCGGAATAATTCACCCCCAGAGTGGGCAGGACCCCAGCAGTGAAACGCTGGCGATGCCCACCCCAGTTTACAGCTTTAGCATCCTAAACACGTGGCTGACACGGCCGCTCTCCGTTGCTGAGGCTTCTCTTTTTGCATAGAAAGCACAAAGCTGAACTGCAGAGAGTAGTCACGGCCATTTATGGCAGCTTTGTTTCAAAAGCAGCAAATTCTCGCTGCGTTTCTCTGCTTTGAAAACCTACTTTTGGGTGCTGCTGTGGTGGCTCTTTTTCCCTTTGCAAGATCTTGTCAGTGTTAGAGGGGTATTGCTTGCTGCAAAGGTACGCATGGATATTTAGCAATGGGACATATTGCTCGGAGACAGCACGAGGCTGAGCCATATGGGCATTTTGCTTTACTTTGCCTGTGGTCTCCTGCATGCATCACTTCTTTGTAACTCTCATTCACTCAGGTTTTGAGTTGCTCCTTCCCAAAAAACTGCAGGGATTTCCCCAGTCCCAATTCTGGTCTACGTGCCTGCGCAGCGCTGAGCCCTCCCTCTAGTGGCTGCTGTCCTGAGATGCTGAGATACGAGCTGCGAATTTCAGCTGGTCTCTGAGAAGCAGTGCCAAAATCAGATCACGTGCTGGGGATCCATGCTTCCTGCAAGATGGGGTGTTGGACCCATTGCACAGGTTCCACTTGCTTTGTGCCCACAGTGCAGCTCCTGGTGTTTGTGCAGTTAGATGGGATGCTTGCAATGTGGGATTTGTCCTCCTGAGCTGGCAGAGCTCACATATGTATGGGGATGTATGTATGTGGATGTGGAGAGATGCACCAGGCTCCCCATTTGAGAGATGCACCATGCATCTGATCACAGATCTTGTACTGCTAACATTTTGGGTTCATCCAGAGCAGGCATGCCAGGGTGAAAGCTGGCTTTAGTTTTAATCTCATTACAGCTCCTCTGTGTTTCATCATCCTGCAGGCACGCTCACACTGCAGCATCACTCCTCACTGCGGGAGGAATTGCAGCACAACTCCATGGCTTTTGGGAAGGGAGGAATGCTGCTGTGGTGTAGGATCCCCACCGGCACCTCCACCCCTTCTCCAACAGCATGCAGCTCAGCAAACGTAACTCTATGTGCATTGTAGGCTTGAGCAAGGCAGCATAGTGGCCTGTTTTCTGGCCAACTGGGAGATGCTGGGAGGATGGGGCTGATGCAGGGGTGCAAGGCAGCACCTCCTCCTTGGGTTCAACCAGACAGAGTATGTGGGTCTGCTGGAGCCCAGAAGGAGCTGGGAGTGTTGGATCACTCATCCCCGCAGGTTGTGCATTCAGGCCTCTCAAAGCAGTCCCAGCATCCAAAAGCCGACAATTTCAATGTGAACACCGCTAAACCTTCTGTCGATCGCTTTCACAAAACCCCCTCCAGATTGAATGGAGCAATCAGCCTTGGTTTCCAGCCACATCACCGCTCTCCCGACAAGCAGAACATGTGGCCGTGCTGGTGAGTGCCAAGAATGATTTCTGAGTGCTGAAAACTTTTGTCCTACTTGTCTTGCATGATCTCGGATCTGCCTTGGATGAGTCCTGTTCCAATTTCGGTCCGAGGAGCGTTCCCCTGGCTAACTAAAGGACAACTCTTTGTAACTGCTGACCACATTTCTTCAGCACTAATCAAGTTATTTTACATTTTGCTCAGCTTGACTATTAAAACAAACCGGAGGGTTCCCAGTTATGGCTGATTCTCGGGCACAGGCACAAAGCTGTGCTCGTGTCTCTTGCTGCAGGGAACACATCCATTCTTTAAAATTGCCTCCCTGCTGTTTCTTACGAGAGATTTCTCTCTTTAGCATTAAGGAAACAATTCTGTTCAAAATAAGCTGGAGTCATGCATGCCTGGTGCCTTGCACCAAGCAGGTGGGGTGAAGCACCATGTGCCGGGGATGTCCCCTAAACCCATATCTGTAGTAGTGAGCAATGAACCGATAGACTAACCGGTGTCAGGGTAAGGTTATTAAATGCTTCCCCCTCCTACTGGGGTCCCTGCATCCCAATTGTCTATTGGGAACCATCCCATTGCCATGCCGTCCCTGTCCCTCCATGGGGACTTTTCCATATGAAAAGGACTTTCCTTTGATTTTCCTTCTATTGCTTGTCTGTGGAGTGTTTATTGCATCTCCCAGCCTTTCCCCGCTGTGGTGGTGGACGGAAACTTAAAGAAGGAAAAGAAAGGAGCAGAAATCATCCCTAGGAACCCAGAGCTGGGGCTTTGACGTTAAGCACCCTATCGATGCAGAGACATCTCCACTGAGACTACAGGAGAACACCTTGGTCCCTGCCTAGTGCAGAGGGTAATGGAGGGGTGGGAGCCACAATTGCTCTCTGGCTCTGCTGATGTGCCCTTGTGCGTACTGTATTATTATATGAAATTATAACAGGTGCTATAGTATCTGCTGCAGGCTGGGGTGAGCTGCAGGCTCGTGGTATTTTGGGCATGATACAAACCATGACTATAAAAAGTTCAAATTAAATAAAAAAAAAACCCCTCTATCCTAACACTTACATGTATTAATAGCAGCCCGCTGTGCTCATGGAGTCAGCCCACTGCCTTTCTTCACACTCCCCCACCACTAAGACCACCGGTGCCACTTGGCATTGGCAAGACAGGAATAGGAACTGCTCACACAAATGGAGCCAAAGCCCCTCCTAGACGTGCTGCTCCACGCTGGGAGGAGAAGATGCCTTTTTGGTGCATCTGGTGGAAATCTCTGCCCTGTTGTCCCTCTGGAAGGTCACTGGGGGCATTTAATGGGTAGAGAATAGCTGCTTTTATGCCGTGTGAGATATTGATACAGATAAGGACTGCCGGTCACTGGGAAGCTGCCCAAGGTTTAACGATTTAATTGCTGTTTCCTGTACGCTCCCCTCTCTGGTGTTCATCACAAATGACAACGGTGGTTTCGTGTCCTTGGTGCTGGCCTGGGTCTCCCAGGAATCTCAGCTCCCCGTGGTGTTCTCCTGGATGTCTCCAGGTACGTCCTTGAGGTTTTGTGTCAGCTGAGATCAATCCAGTGGGCTAACATCCTAGCAGAAACTCCTTCAAGATGATGCTGGTGCTTTATGCAATCTTGAAGGCATGAGAGATAGAGGGCAGTTTTGGGCATCCTTGTGATAACCCCACCAACAAGCCATGCACAGTGGGGTGAGACCAGGATGGAGGCAGTACAAGACAAAACCAAGGGGAGGGCTGGAAATTGAGCATGTTTCAGATTCCTTGGCACACACCTGTGGTACCACAGAGCTGCATTAGAGTAAAGCAGGGCACAATTAGACCTTTTAAGACTTGCATCTGCGTGCAGATAAATACAACATTTGCTCCACCCTGGTATTGATCCTGAAATGAAAACATGCTGCCCTCTGCTCCCAGCTCCATTATCTCCAACCCCAAACAGCCAGAAATCACAGCCAGAAGTCCCCATCTCCCAGAATTGCCTCAAAGTTCTCAGTCATATTTTTAGTACTCTTTCTGATGTGCTTCAAATTTGCCTTCTGTTTTTTTTTTTGTTTGTTTGGTTTTTTTTAGAGGCTACAGTAAACCCAGCTCATCCCTGGAACCTCTGGAAAACTGAGGTTTTGAGAAAGCCAGTTGCCTGCAAGGTCTGGGGATTTAAGAAAAATGACATATATGTAATGCACATGTATTCCTACATGGATTTATACCTACATTAAATGAGTTGCATAAAATTATGAGTTGGCACCTCTTTGAAAGTGTGACAAGCTGCCCATACCCCAAGCTGTTCCATCTCTTCCTAGGACTGAGATAAGAGGGCAAACTTTGGCTCAGCCATACTGCCCTCCGTGTCCCAGCCCATGGCTCTTACACGTGCATCCTTTCCCCTTGCCCTGAGACATCCAGATCCATTGCTGAATGCAGACTGGGTTAAGGCCAAGGACTTTAGATCACAGAGATCTCTGCCGAGCCTTCAAGGCTGATCCAGCGCTGAAGTCGTGCCAAGATGAGTTTTATCAGTGATAGGGGTGAGGAGTGACTGAAATATTATAAATCTTTCAGAGCTTACAGAAAAGAAGAAGTTTATTTTCTCTTGGATATTTTAGCAAAGAGAAATGTCCTGGGCTGGAATTGGTGACCACCACACAGCTCCATGTGCCGCTGCTTAATTCATCCCTTGGTGAATTCATCCCCTGGCACTTTGTCCTCGTATGATGTTGTCAGGACTGTAGATCCAATGGAGAGAGCTGCTGGCAAGGCTGGGGGTGTGGGGACAGGGCTACCCTCACCACAGGCACTACCAGCCCATGGGGTGCCTGGGGGACAGGTGGCAGCACTGGGACCACTGCTGGGCATCACAAGGCTTTGGGGTTCAGACATAGGAAACACGTTGCCCTTTCCTCTCTGGATGTTTCCATTTTTTCTAATTTCAAATAGAAAACCTTGAATCAAGTCCAGGCTGGATGTGGCTCTGGGCAGCCTGGTCTGGTAGTTGGTGACCCTGCACATAGCAGGGGGATTGAAACTAGATGAGCATTGTGGTCCTTTTCAGTGCAGGCCATTCTATGATTCTATGATTCCATGAGTCACGTCCAGTGCATTCAGACTAGTGGTTTTTAACCCCTGCCTCAAAGATGGCTCCTGGTCTGAGCTGTGCCATAAGCCAGCTCTTGATAGGCTGATGTCTACAGCCCCGTGAACACAAGGCAAGGAGACAAGAGAGGAGAATTAGGAGTTAATTTTATGGGCATTTCAGATGTAGTGGTTCTTGTCTTTTGGCAATTGAGCAAAAAGTGCCTTTGGGTTTTTAATGCTAGTTCCAACTTTAGATAGACTTGTGGAACAACACAGGTTGGAGTGGGACCTTTAGATGCCACTTGGTCCAACCCTATAAATTTTGGTGACCCTTAAACTTTGATCATCTCTGAAACCACATAACGTTTTTGTTTTTTTTTTCCAAAGAATGTTGGGAAATAGTGGATCTAACCCTGGTCCCAAGGCAGGATGAAATTTGCTCTCCAGTCTTCCTAAGCTGGTATAAAACCCTCCATGAGCAGACATCCCAACCCTGCTGCAGGCAACGCATCCCCATGCTGCACTAACTCAGGAGAGCAAACTTTCCTGATAACAGGATAAGAAAAACACAATATTAGCTGAATTTATTGACCGGAGAGGCTGCCTTCTCTCCAGCAAAACCTGACCAGCCAAATCCCTCGCTATATGGCTCAACACGAAGTAGAAGGGGAAAGGAGAACAAATGCAATATAACAGGCCACGATATAGTGCTGCTTATAAGTAGTTTACCAGGAAAGGTATGAGACTGGTATTTTGAACAAATCCCCAGCCACTGTTTTAATAAAGTGCCTTTAGTATACCACTCTGCCGTGTTTAAATCTAATTCCAGTTGTCAGTCAAATGGCTGTATGTTATTAACCTATGGGCATAATTGCCTATTCCAAGTCTGCAGCTCTAAGAAGCCTTATGCACGACTGTAATAAATGAAATAACTTTTATGATTCCAACACACAGTCGAACACATTGACATTGCAAATTACACACGCGTACGCATTACTTTTGTCTTCTCTGTATAAGATGTTATCAGTTTGATGACTGCAGAGGAAGACCCGTGCTCACGGGGAAATTGCTGAGCTTTGTATTAGCTCATCTCTACAGCTGTTGCCACATGGAAGCACTTCAGCACATCTTGGTTTAAAATAAAAACGTCTCCGTACAAATAACGAAACGTTCATAAAAAGGAATGAAATAAAAAAGGAGAAATCCTCACATGTCGCCGTGGCCAAGGGATTTGTGTCAGGTTTGTGCACTGATGGCTGCTGTCTCTCCATCCCCAGCCTCCTCCCTCCCCAGCCATTTGCCTTTCCCCATCTGGATACGCTCCGCGCCGTGCTTTGTGTCTGGGGGAGGAGGGGATGCTGAAGGGGAGATGGGCTCTTGGTTTATTTTTGGTCTGTCATCAGTGGGGCAAAGCGAGCACGAAGCAATGGCAGGGCAAAAGCAGCATTTGCCAGCCTTTGTGTGCTGCTGAAAACCTCAACACATTTGGGAAGGCAGCTATGGGTCACCGAAAGATGTGGGTGCATCAATATGGGTTGGGTTGGAAGGGCCCATAAAGACCCCTCAGTGCAATCCATGCTGTGGGCAGGGGCACCTCCCACAGCCCAGGCTGCCCACAGCCCCATCCATAGCCTTGGGCACTGCCAGGAATGGGGCACCCACAGCTCTCTGGGCAGCCTGTGCCACCTCTTCACCACTCTCACTGTGAAGCACTTCTTCCTAATATCTAACCTAAATCCCACACTTTGGATGAAATGATCCCAAAAGACCATGGGAGCGACCCAGACTGACTTGGAAATGCTGCTTTCTTGCCGTGGGTCGAGAAGGGCTCAGGATCCTCCTAATGTGACCTTTAGGGCTGGGACGGTGTCGTGCCCTAAAATCATGACGTTTACATGGAATGAGAGGATGGATATTTTAGGGATTGGGGTTTCTGGGACAGGTATAAATGTATTTATGTGCCATGATGTACAGGTTCACGTGAGGAGTGCTGATTCCATTCATATCCTTCCAAGTACTGATAGCAATTAAAGATTTGTACATCTTGCATCGTGTCCCCATTAAAACTCTGGATGAGGGCAGAAATCTCTTGAACTCTTCTTATGCAGCTCTTGCCCTCTAACCCATGTGATCCCATTGAGGAGGTCAGGATGTGTCTGACTGTAACAGGGAGCCATGGGGATCCCTCTTCCTTACTCATCCCCCAGCAGACTCATTCCCCTCTTGGAGAGCAGCCTCATTCCAAACCAGGGAGCACAGCAGTGCTGACTCCTGGTTCCCTTCCCCCTCTGAGCGTTGATTTTCAGCCCTGTTCCCTGGCTGTGGAGCAAAGCATGTGAAAAGGACTATAGACACTGGGATGCCATAGCAGCATCACCACCCCATCATCGCTGCATGGCTTGGGACTGTGCACACGCACACACAACTCTGCAAGTGCCATGGAAACAGAGCATCCTGCATCCTCAGCAGAGGACTGCCTTCCAGCTCCTCTCCTCCCAGACCCACAATGGGCAAAGCCTGTAGGTTTTCCTCCTTTGGTCGCTCATCACCCATGTGAGCTTGGAGCAAACCTAGTCTCTTGGGTCCCCATGGTCCTGATTGGAATTAATCTCACTATTGGCCTGATTCAGGGCATCTTGGATGGAGGGAAACATATATTTTTAGGGGATGCTTTGTTTGGAGATGTTTTAACAACAGGGATAGGGTGGTATGTGGGAGCATCACCACTGTGCCATGCTCAGCCATCCCTCCTCCTCGGGGTACCGCACGCGGTTTCACTGCCCGACCCCATAATGTGACGATGCCACCAAGATCCATGCTTATGATCTCATCATCAGGCTACATTTAGGGCGATGGAGGTGATTTGTAGCCCTGCTCCTGGGAGGTGTGTGGCTGGGAATGAGCTGCAGATCCCGGAAAAATGGTCCTGGAAAAAATACAGGTCTGCTGGTCCTTTTTATAGCCTAGGCAATTGAATGAGCTCATCGCTTAGCCGAGACATTTAGAAAGGATTTTCCCCTCAGAATCCTGATTAGATTTCCCACTGAAACGCCCACTTGGACTGCTGCTGCTAGGAGATGCGTTGGGTTGCTGCTCAAGGAGGCATCCGGCATAAAAATAAACCCAGGAAAGAAGCTGAAAGCTACAGGGACGTGAAGAAGACTTTTTGCTGTGTGAAACCCACCGTTTTGCATGGGCATGGGTGGATGGCTGTGCTGCCTGGGGCCATTCGCCAAGCTGGGACTTGACAGAGAGCAGGGAAAATGAAGGAAAGAGAGGAATTTCCAACATCACGTCGAACCAACGCAAGCAGATTGGGAAGGGGTTGGCCATGGGCAGGGGGGGGGCTAAAAATGGCACAGCACTGCAGGTGGATGTGGCTGGCACCTTGGATCCCTGCTCCACCACTGTCCCATCCCTGTCCCTTTCTGGTGCCCGACCTTGGGGATGGATGCGCATGGGTTATCCGGGGGCATCGCTGCAGCGATGGCGCTGCTTCACTCCCCCAGTATTCCAGGAGGGTTCAGGGCTGCAGGTTTGAGTTGCTGTGTTTACATCGGACTGCAGGCAGAGGGAGGAAGGAGGGGACACAGGGAGCTGACGTGCTCAGAATAAACCCATGCCACCTCCTCCTCCGCCTCGCAGCAAAAAAAAAAAAAACCTGAACGCATCTGCCTCCCCCACCCCACGCCGCCATTCCCATACCCAAAGTGTCCACCCCGGGGAGGAGGGGCCACCTCGCAGCTCATCCCAGGGGCAAAGGCCTCAGAGAAACCCCGGCCTGATTTATTCTGGGCACCGTAATAATTATGGGAATTAATATTAGTAAGAGCTCCCCTTCTTTGGCAGCTCCTGGTGCGACCCCAGCGTGGTCCCAGGCCTTTGGGTTGGAGCTCACGGTGTCTCTTTATCCTAGCCCTTTTGCAAGGGATAAATGGGTTATTTTCTGCAGGGATGGGAGGTTATTTTGATAGCATTTCCCTCTCCCATACTCAGTAATGGAAATGCGGCTCGGCTGGCTCACTGGCAGCAGAGGGGTGAGGCCGTCTGCAGAGATGCTCAGTGTGCAGAGAATGAAGGGAAAGGACCCCAAATGGAAGGGATTCCACATAGAAGGGATCCCAAATGGAAAGGTCTCCAGATAGAAGAGACTCCAAATGGAAGGGACCCCAAACGGGAGGGATCCCGAATAGAAGGGACCCCAAATGGAAGGGATCGCAAATGAAGGGACCCCAAATGTGAGGGCCTCCAAATAGAAGAGGCTCCAAGTGGAAGGGACCCCAAATGGAAGAGACCCCAAATCTCTTCTATTCTCCCTGTTATTCCTTAAACAGGAGCTTGGGTTCTCTTGGAGGTCGAGGGTGAGCTCTCGTAGCATTACCAAGCAGGCGGCTGTGGGCTGCCTAATTTTTATTAGGGTTTTTATTTTGGGGTGGCTTTTGGTATTTATTTGCCCCCCATCTGGACCTTGGTGGGGAAACCAAGGCTGGAAAGAGAAGAGCGAGAAACCTCCGTGAACAAAGGAGAGGATGCGGGAACCCGCAGCAAGAAGAGCTTTATTGGCACGGCGCAACCCGATGGGATCCTTGCGGCATCCACAGCGCACCCGGTAGGTCTGTCCCCAAATACCTGCAGCACCCCTGGGGGGGTGCAAGGAGCTGTCCCAGGGACCCCGAGCCATCATCTCTGCTCCCATCCCAGAGGCAAGAGTCTGCTCACGGAGCTGCAAAGAGATCTGGGGGCCCCAGGCCATGGGGTGAGAAAGAGGAACCTCCAGTAAGGGTTGGCTTTGGCCAGTGCTGGGCTCCTGCTGGGAACACTGGGCCAGCTGTGGGCGAGGGCAGTGGATGGGCTCCAGCTGCAAAGAGAGGGGATGGGAAAGAGGATGGGAAGAAGAAGGGCGGGAGAGGAAATGGAAGAAGGGAATGGAAGGAGAATGGAAAAGGGATGGGAAAAAGGAATGGGGAGAAGAGACGGGAAATGGAATTGGACAGGGGATGGGAAAGGGATGGGAGAAGGATGGGAAAAGGAATGGGTTAAAGGAATGGGGGAAAGAGATGAGAAGGGATGGGAGAAGGAATGGGAGAATGATGAGAAAAGGGATGGGGAAAAGGAAGGGAAAAGGATGGGAAAAGAGGATGGAGAAAAAGATAGGAGAAAGAGATGGGGGAAAGGTTCAGGAGAAGGGATAGGAAAAGGGAATGGAGAAGAGATGGGAAAGGGGATGGGAAAATGGGTAGGAGAAACAGCTTGGGAGAAAAGGACGGGAAAGAGGATAGGAGAAGGGATGAGAGAAGGGCCCCAGCGGGATGCAGGGTAGGCGATGGGCTATCAGGCACCTGTCTGCCTATAAGAGGAGGAAAAAAAAGGGTGGAGGGGGGAAAAAAAGGGATAAAAAAGGAGGAAGAATATAAGAAGGTGGGGTGGTGGTGGAGCAGCGCGGGGCTGCAGGGGCTCTGCGGGGGCACCGCTCGGCGTTAGGCCGCGGGGTCGCGGCCCCCTCCACCTCCCTCCCCTCTGCAGTTTCTTGAATTTTCTTTTATTTCATTTTATTTTATTGCATTTTCTGAATAATTCAGGTGCTGCCACCCCCTCCTCTCCCCCAGCCCTCCCCTCCGCCGCCGCTCGCACACGCCTCTGTGTTAGGGGTATAATGAGGCAGCCGATGGGTAATTGGGATCTTTTGTAGGGAGGATGTATGGCCGGGGCAGCTGCTGGGGGGTGAAGGGGGGGGGGGGGGCATCTGCGGGAGTGGGGGGGACGCATTACCATACAAAGGGAACAAATGACATGTTTATCCCTCCAAGAGATTTACGCCCGGCCTCGCCCTGCAGACACAGCGCTCCCCCCATCTGCATCCCCGACACTTTTGATTTAAATTATAAGGATTAAAGGAAGGGGGGGTAGGGGGGGAGGCGGGGGAGAGGCGCATAAACAGCCACCGGAAAAATAGCGGTAATCAGAAGGAAGGGTTAAAGTGGGGAAATGGTAATAAAAAAGTGGCTTTGCTTTGCCCAACCTCCTTCCATCTGGAGGGGGAGCGCTGACCCCAGGAGCTGCCCTTGGTTTTAGGAGGGGGGGAATAACGAGGCATTATTAAAAGAAGGGGGAAAAATATATATATATGAAAAATGGGGGAAATGGGGATGAAAGGAGAAAAGGAGAAAAAAAAAAAAGGAGAAATGGGTAGAAGAAAAGGAATGAATGGGCAGAAAAAGGGGAGAAAAGGGTGGCAAAAAAAAAAAAAAAAAGGAGAAAAGGGCAATGAAAAAAATGAAGAGGAAAGGGGGGGAAAGGGAGAAAAGGGCAAAATAAAAAAAGGAGAAAAAGGCAAACCAGTAATAATAATAAAAAAAGCTCAAAGCACAAAGCGGCGGCTCCAGCCCAGCCCCGGGGCTCCCCCGTGGGTCACCCCCGAGTGACAGCTCTGCGGGAAGGGCCCCCCCGGGGACCTCCTTCACCCCCCCCTCCCCTCTCCTCTATCCCAAAGCTCTCCCTCCCCCCCCCCCCAGCCCACCGCTCTCACCCCCCTCCCCGCAGCGCTGCGGGTGCCACCTGCGCGGGTGCGCAGCGCGGCGCAAAGTTGCGCGCCCCGCCGCCGGGGTTCGGGGCCGCGCAGGGGGGTGCGGAAAAGCCGCGGAACGGCCTCCGGGCCTCGGCTCGATGCTGGTCAGCCTCGTTCTTGGCATTCACCGCGTGCCTTAATTGTATGGACATTTAAATCAAGGTCCGCTGTGAACACGGAGAGAGGGGCCTTTCCTCAAGGAAAAGATGAAACGAAAATAAAAAGGAAAATAATAAGAAGAAAGCAAAATATGTCTTTTGGAGAGAGAGAGAGAGAGAGGCGGTGGAGGAAAAAAAAAAAGATCAAAGCAGAAAGGAAAAATAAGAATAACTAAAAACAAACAAACAAACAAAAAAAGCCAAAAACCAAAAAACAAAACGGGGGAGGGATGGAAAAAAAAGGAGAGAGGGGCCGCGCTGCCCGCCGCCCCCGCGCAGCACAGCCTTTGTTCTGCCCATGGGCAGGGAGGGGGAAATCCAAATAAACCCCCAGCCCCCCCCTCTATTTCCCCCCCTCCGCCTTCTCTCCCTGCCCTCCCCACCGCCGCATCCCGGGTACGATCCGCACGGAGGCAGCGGGTGGGGGGGTTGGGGGGGCTGTGCGTTACCTGCAGCCTGAGCCCCGCTGCGCTGCGCTGCGCTGCTGCTGCTGCTGCTGCTCTAAAAGGGGTCTGGAGGAGCGCGAGGAGCCTTCCCCCGTCCGCCTGTGCTGCTGTGCTGCTGCGCTGCTGCTGCAGTCAAATCCTTTTCGCTCGGATCCCAAGTGGTGCAAAAAAAAAAAAAAAAAAAAAAAAAAGGAAAAAAAAAAAGGGGAAAAAAAAAGAAAAAAAAAGGGAAAAAAAAAGAGAGGAAAAAGAAAAAAAAAGGCAGGAAAAAAAAAAAAAGAGAGGAGAGGGGCCCATCTGGCTTCTCATCAGCTTTGTCAAGTCTTGCATACGCTAAAATGCTAATGACCTAGATAGCTCATGCAAAATGCAGCAGAGAGAGGAGGGAGCAGCGAGGGAGGGGAGGAGGGAGGGGGAAAGCAGAGGGAGGGGGAGAGCCCGGCTGCGGCGCCCTCTCCCCTCCGCCCCCCCCTCCCCCCCCCACCGCCCGCTGCCCCAATGCACCTTGCTGGGGACGAGCGGGCTTTGATGGGAAAGGTCACCCGGGTGGGGTGCGGGGGGGCGGCGAACAGCCCCGCATCCCCCCCCATCGCCATCCCCATCCCTCCGGGGGGGGGGGGTGGTGGGGGTGAGGGGAGGCTGTGCCCGCAGCGCATCCCGACCCCGCATTGAGCCCCCAAGCCCCCCAGCCCAAATCCCGGTAAAAAGAAGGAAAATACCCCCTGCTCCGGTCCCTCGATGCGGCGTAATCCCGAGGAAAGCGGTTTTGGGGCGAAGGTGGGGGGGGTTAAAATGGAGCCCCCCCCCCCAAGCGCTCTGCGCGCTACGCGGAGGTGAAAAATTAAGAAAAAATAATAATAAAAAATATATATGATAATAACAATAATAACGATGATAATGATAATAATAATAATAAAAAGAGATTAAAACTGAGAAGAGATGGGCGGAGGGGAGCGAAGCGGCGGCCGCGGGTGCGGGCGGAGGTGCGCACGGAGCGCGCAGCGCGGAGCTGCCGGGCGGCAGCCGCGGAGAGAGGAGCTGTCAGCGGCGCCTTCTCATTTATCATTAGCCAGCCCTAATCTTGCTCGCTGTCCTCCTTCGGTGATGTTGATCCACTTTCCCTCCCTCCTCCCCCAAGCCCCCCCCCCCCCCCCCCAACCCCCCCTCCCCGCGCACCCCCTCCCCGAAAGGATTATTCAGCCAAAAAAAAAAAAAAAATCCCAGCTGCTGACTCCGTGCGCCGAAAACAAGGGGCGGCTGCACCCCCCGGCCCCGCTCCCGCTGAGATGCTCCGGGTGTTGTCCGCAGCAATGCCGCCTTTTAAAACAAGGAGCGACCCCGCCGGGAGAGAGCCCGCAGCCCTGCCCAGCATCCCCCCCCCACACCTCCTCCCAACCCCCCCCCCCCCCCTTCCCCCTTACTGCCCTGCGCCCTCTGCCCGGGGATGGATGGATGAGTGGATGGATGGATGGATGGATGGATGGATGGATGGATGGATGGATGGATGGATGGATGGATGGGGAGGGGAGGGGGTGATGTGGGGAAGCCCCCTGCTCGCGGTGCCCCCCCTTGGCCTCCACCCGGCCCCGCTGCAGAGAGAGGATGCTGCTGCAGAGCCGGGTGCAGCCCTAAAAAAAATAATAGGAAAATAGGTCCTTTTTTTTTTTAAAAAAAAAAAAGACTCCCCCTCTACCTTCCAACCCCCTCCCCCCCCTCCCCCCCCCCGATGGTTTCATGGCTACGCTACTGTAATTATGAATTCTTCTTCTTGCGACTCGTGCGTGTGCGAGGGGCTGGGGGTGGAAGCGGCTGTGCTGTGCGGCTGACATCACTGCAGTGGCGTGGGGCTGAGCTCCCAGGGCTGCAGCGGGCTGCAGTGCCTCCCCAGCTGCTGCCTCCTTGTTATTTCTTCCTTATTTTGGCTGTATTTTTATTTTTTTTTTCTATTCCCGCTTTTTCTTTTATTTATTTATTTATTATTATTATTATTATTTTGCAGCCGTTCTGCTGATGGCGGTTGGGGAAATTATTGTCATTATTATTAATAATGCTAATGATAATGAAGCCCATCCCGTCTCACTGTGTTCAAGGTGAATTTCAAGGGGAAGAGTGTGCGGGTTTTGTTTACGGGGAGGTCCAGGGGTAAGAAGTGCACGGTGTGGGTGTCCATAGCCCTGTAGAGAGGGAGTGGGTATCTGTCCATTCATAGAGAGGGGTGAAACGCGTGGTTTGGGTATCTATGTGCTTCTATGGAGGGATGGAACATATGGTTTGTGTATCTGTACACTGATGTAGAGGGATGGAAGGCAGATTGGGTATCTATACATTTCTATAGAGGGATGGAACACATGGTTTGGGTCTATATATTGATACAGAGGAGTGAAACGCATGAAATGGGCATCTCTACATTTATAGAAAGGGACAAAGCACACGGATTGGGTATTTACGCATTTATATAGAGATGGAACGCATGCTTTGTGCATTCGTGTATTTATATGAAGAGACGAAAATCATGGGTTGGGTCTCTGCGTTTATACAGGGGGATGAAACGCACCATGTGGATATCTGCACTTACACAGAGGGATGAAGCACACAACTGCGTATCCACCTGTTCTATGCACTCAGTGCCCCCCCGCCATCGCCGCTCTCACCCATCGCACCCCATCCCCATCTCAGGGCACCACACAGCATAACCCAGGCTCAGCCCCTGAGGCAGAGACAGGAAATCCTTTCTCCCTGCCCGGTGCTTTCCTACCAAGGGCATGTGCCCTCCGTGGGATAGCAACACAGACGGCTGCACCGCACTGCTGAGATCATTTGGGCGCCGCACGGCGCTGCGCCGCGCTCCTCATATTCCTTCCGACTGCATCAGGAGAAACGCTTTGCTGATTTTCTTCCTATTTTTTTTTATTCCTAAGGCCTAGGAGCTGCTGGGAAAAATCTGCACGGCCGCTCCCCCCCCCCCTCCCCCGTGATGTGCTGGGAATGTCGGTGCCGTGAGCCGCGGCCCTTTCTCCTTTGCGCCGCACCGCTCTGTGTCCATTACGTTAATGGCATTTCATCCCAGTGCACTGAACTGCAGGAGTTCTCAAGGAAACACTCAAGATCACATGGCGAGGTCCCTTCCAAGCCAAGCCATTCTATGATTCTATGATTCTATGAGAATTGCTGGGGCCGTTAGCGTTAGCAGCCCCAGACCCATCACCCTGCCCTTCACAATGAGAAATATGGCACAATATTACTCAAGGCTAAAAAAAAACCCACCAACATAATCCATATTTACCCGAATTTCCCATATATCTGCTTTAAACCCTTTGCAATTCAAATAAGAATGGGGATGTTGAAGGTCTGGCTGACAGCAGCCGGCAGCAGAGCATCCCTTTAGAGCTGTGGGGCCAGGGCTGTGCTGGGCCGGGGCTGTGCTCCGACAGATGGATCTCCTTGGTTTTCTGTTGTCTTGGAGGTTTATGGAGAGCAAATAAATTTGTGTAGCACTTGGAGGGGAAAAGTTGTGATGTTGGTGCCTACTGAAATCATTTTCTGCTTTTTTATTTTATTTTATGCATCCCTCCTTAACATCTTCCCTGCCATGATCCCATTTCAGAACTCCGCAGGAGCGCAGACCCCGAGGAAGGGAAATGCAATCCCTGCTTTCCACTAATGGGGAAACTGAGGATCAGGGGTTCAGGGACCTTTTGGGGTTTTGTATGCAGAGACAAAGTGTGGAGAGGAGCCTCTTCTGAACACCTCAGGGTGTTTTTCCCCCCAACCAGGGAGTGAAATCCCATGTATTTGGGTTTGTGAATTTTCAGCTGGGATTTCAGCCATGGGGAGTGCATGAATGCCCTCAAGGCTCTTTCTGGGTCTTTTCTGTCTCGCTCTCTTGCATTCTCCCCATCAAGTTTGCTGACATGGTTATGAGCCCACCCCGACCTGCTTGAAAATCCATTACGCTCCCTTAAAAAACACAAATCCTCGTGCTTACCCGGCCACCCATCCCCTCCCTTCGCGCTATTAGCACATTAAGAAATTAAACGATAAAACTCCTAAAGATCCGATTGACCAGGAGCATGGAGCTCCATATGGCACGGCATATGTGCGCAGCCCCGCTCGGCAGCACGGGATGGGGAAGGGATGCGAGGAGAATTCGGCTCAGCTTGGAGATGCTTTTTCTTTTTCCCCATTTTCACCCTCCTCCTCCATTCTGGGAGGAACCCAAAGCCCTGTCCCTAGAATCAGAGGTGATACTGTGGCAACAGACAGGGCAAATGTCTCCTTCCTGTCCCAAGTTCTCCATGCTATGGGGGCTCTCCATGCAATGACCGCATGGTTCCCAAAGCTTTGGGGAAGACGGATGCTCCTTTCTGGGGTGTTGTGTCCATCTCTGTATGCAGGACTGCTGGACAAATGGACAGAACCCACCCCAAAAACTTCAGCTTTAACTTGTTTAGCTGGGACATACCACAAAGGAAAGGATTAACCCCCCTCGTTCCCATCCAAGAGCACCACATCCCATTACCTTCCCATCCCACGGAGGGGAAACCCCGCATCTACAGCTCCCCAGAATAAGGACCAGGTACATTTAGGGACAGGTTCCAAACAAAAATCTCAGCATCTCACTGGGAGAACATCCTGATAATTTCCATGGGAAATATCGGCTTAACTGCTGGGGGTTGCAGAAGGTCAAATTCATCTCGCCGTTGCCGCAGCCACCTATGGCTGCCTGCCTGCAGGACTGCTCGTGGGGAACCCAAACCCCATTTGGTCTTTGTTGGGAGCAGCTCCCTCGTCCCAGCTCCCCCAGTGTAATTCGCTTTAAAGCCAGAGAGTAGCTTCTGAGACCATAGGCTGGATCAGGGCAAAATAAAGGGGGAAAAAAGAAGCTGTTGGGGATAACAGCAGAGAAATAATGCTGTTATCTATGGTAACAGGCTGGAGGTCGATTTCTGCAGCATATAAATAGATCTTGCCTTGCGCAGAAGCAGCTTTTCCCCCTTTCCTGGTTCGGCTTAATGTGGAAATTCCCCCTCCGTGGGGCAATTTGGGCAGCGTTCATGGGGATCGCCATAGGAAATTGGCCCAAACTTTGTCCCCTTGGAGCCATTGGATGAAAACCCTCCCGTGGCCCTCTCCATCTTAATGAACCCCCCCCCAGAGCATCCCTCTGCAAGCCCGCAGCCATCACTGCTTTGTGTCAGTGTGGATGGGAGCTGGCGGACCGTAGACCACTTCCACGCTATGAGTAATATTTCATCCGCTGGATAGAGGCTGAGAGGCAAATGAAAAAGCAACGCCAAACCCAAAAACCCCCAAACCAAAAACCCCCCAAAGCCCTCCCACCCCACATCTCTCATACTCAGTGATGTATTTCTGAATTCTCCTCAAGGGGGAAAAATAATCATCTGAAGGTCTCTGTGCCGAGGGTTTAACGTAACGCGTTGTATTTAAGCAGATCATTTTGTTGTAAAAGAAGGGAATAGAAGGACAGATACCCTTTGGAGCACTGCTGAGCATTTTGAGAACAACATATATTTTAGGGAATATGATTTTTGGGGTGGTTGTGAGATTTTGGTGCTCTCCCAGATACACCTGCAGGAATCTGTGAGCCCGCTGCTCTCTCTATCCTCCCCACAGTGGCGTTAGGACCATTTGCAAAGCAGATTACGTCCAGAACTCGCCTTGCCTTGCTGCAATTTGCTTTCTTTCTGAGCTGCTCTCAGTATGGCAGCTCTCGGCCTTGAAACCCCTCTGCTTCCCAGTGACATCCCCATGCATATCCATTATCCCAGCCCCCATTGTTCTATAGGGCAGGAGGGAGCCCTGATGCAGGTAGAAGCATTTCCCTATTTCCTTTTGTCCCTGCGCACCGCTGACCCATGGAGCAGATGGCCCAGGTAGCGGATGGAGCAGCAACGGTGCCAAGCATACCTCTGCTCTCCCCTACATCCATCCCATAGCTTTGTAGGGTTTTTCTCCCTTCAGCTGT
Source organism: Gallus gallus (assembly GCF_016699485.2). Lineage (NCBI taxonomy): Eukaryota > Metazoa > Chordata > Aves > Galliformes > Phasianidae > Gallus > Gallus gallus. The sequence continues at coordinate 106,175,817 of NC_052534.1, forward strand.
CAAAACAAAAAGGGGGGAAAAAAAAAAGAGATGAAGAAAAGGAAATGGAAAATAAAACCAAACCTAGACCTGCAATACCTTCCCGGTTGGTATTTACACAAGTCAATATTTTTTATGTATATACAGCCATTATGAAATGATTTTTAATGAATTCTCCGCCAGTGAAAGCAGCTCTGTAAATCAGCAGGGCTGCAGGCAATTTTTACCATATGTCGGCTTGCATTTGTGTCACAGAATTTGTTTTTGCGAGGACGGAATCGCTGCTTTCCTCCCTTTGCTTCTGTGCTGGGAGCAGGAGCTGCGTCGCTGGACGCGTGCGAGCAGGAATACGTTCTGCTGTGATGGGGCTGCTATTAACGCCCAGGGGATCGTGCCCTGCTCTGTGGGGTGGTAGGAGAAGCGGAACCATTTTGAAATCCCCACTTTTCCCCCCTTCCCAACATTGCTGCAGGAAGATTGAGCTGGCAAAGCAACGACCTGCGTGGCATGAAATCTGCAGCGTAGCACCACTCATCCCTCCCTGCCCCCGCCGCAACGCAGCGCCTGAATCCCTAATGGCAATGGGGGTGAATTGCTCGATGTATGGAGGGGGTGTGCAGGCTGAACACCCGCTCTGTGATAACGCTAGGCTTTATTACCACTGTGCTTAGCAGTGTAAGAGCAAAGCTTGCCCTGTGCGTTATTCTGCATGACAGAAGCAAAGCCTGAAATGAGAACTTGCCACCGTTGGAGCTGCAGAATGATGGCTTGAAGTTCCAAGCAACGCAGGTTAGGAGCAAATCGCTGCCCTAAATTCTGCTACAACACTGAGATGAAGAGTGACCGAGGGGAAAAACACACCAAAAAAAGCCACAAAATACATCACTATGGAGATCTCTTATCCCTGAACTCCGGGGGATTTTATTCCCAAGCAATGTTTCAGTGATCTTTGGAAAATAATGCTGCATTTAAAAGAAAATAGAGCTAAGGAGAAATAGAAAAGCTGTGCTCTGGTGATGTATGGGGCACCTCGTGCAGGCCATGTGGAGGAGAAGGCCTTTGGTGGTGGCAGCCCCAGACAAAGGGAGGTCGCCTGTTGTGGCCATTGATGCATGGGATGCTCAGTGCCCATGGGAATCCTCCATCAATGGGAAGGGGAGGGGAGCATTTGAGTGAATGTTAGGGATAATTCGCCAAAGAGGGGGTAACAATAGAACTAAAAACAGAAATAAAATCCCAATACCTTCTCTGCCCCCACTCCATCTCCTCCTCTTCCTGCAGGCAGAGGTGACTACAGGAGAATGTAATGCCAAGAGGAAAACTGTCGTTGCCGTTTGTCACCAAATGCCCCACGCGCCGTGACAGAGCAAACAGTGCGAGACTGACAGGGCTGATGAAAAACACCACTTAAGATAATTTTTGCTGCGAAACTCTGTTGTGCACTATGCAAATATGATTGCAAAAGTGGGGCATTATCAACACTTTAACGCTAGTTAACTTCCCGAGATGATACTCGGAGCAATCAACATAGACTTGGCGTACAGTCACCGACATCACAAAAGCGTTTCGACACATGGCTGAGGCTGGTGTGACATGGGGTGATATATATTGCTTTTTTATGTATATATTTGCTCCCTGGCCCTTAAATACATGGCCCTTAGGTACGTCAGCCTCCCAAACAATCTGCTTTTTCCTCCAGAAGTCCAGTTCCTATGATATCCCTGTTCAGTGCAGGGGAGTTGAAATCATGGAATCATGGAATGGGTTGAGTTGGAAAGGACCCTTAAAGGCCATCTCTTCCACTCCATGCAGTGAGCAGGGACACCCACAGCTCCATCAGTGCTCAGAGCCCCGTCCAGCCTGACCTTGGGCATCTCCAGGGACGGGGCACCACCACCTCTCTGGGCAACCTGTGCCAGCACCTCACTACCCTTACTGCAAAAAACTTCTTCCTTACATCCAATCTAAATCTTCCCTCCTTTAGTCTGAAGCCATTTACACTCACCCTATCACGACAGGCAAAAGTTAAAGCTGGAATTGATGTCTTGGTGCTATCAATGGGCATGTTAACAAAGCTGGGACGTGGTTTTGGAGATGCAGTTTAATGGGCACGGTGGAGATGGGTCGACTGTCGGATTACATGATCATGGAGGTCTTTTCCAACCTTAGTAATTCTATGATTCTGGGGAGTGCCTGGAAGGATGCCTGCTCAGGGATGGCAAAACGTTCCCTGGCCTGGATCTTCCTGGGGCTTTTTCAAAAATGTCAGTTAAGACTCACACACTGAGTAAAGGATGGAGAATTAACCCTCTTTTTTGTATGCAGAATTGAGGTGTAGGGAGGAGAGGGACATTAATGAGAAGGAGTTCTCCCATTATTGAACCACATCATCAAGGTCTGGGCCCTCCTCTTCGACCATCTCCATCTGTTCTCCTCAAGCAATTTGCGTGTGAACCTATCTAGTTCATTAGCAAAACACATAGAAAATACTCATTGCAAATGTTCATAGCAAATATTATAGACTGGAAGAACAAACAGCACCTTTTCCAAAATTCAGGAGAAGTGCTAACCTCTGAGGTTGATGTAGGAGTGGAGAGATGAGCAAACCACCAGTCTGCCATGGGAGGTCTGACAAAGGAAACAATTATATCCAAGGAAGAGTCTTTCCTCTTGTCTCAAGGCCTGGTAGATTTTTCCCTACTGAGTCTAGGGCACTTTTTGGGTGCATAAACCTGGAAGGATCCTACTGGACATGGAGTATGGGCCACGTCTACGGCTGTGAGAAGAGAAACCCCTATGCAGACCATCTGGTATGACTTTGTTCATTAAAAATAATAAAAGATGCTTCAGCCATTTGATAAAAGGGATAAACAAGGCTTAAACACTTCCCAAGTCTCTCTGCTCACAGTGGAGTGGGATTCATCTCTCCAGACTTGAGCTATTAATTGCCCAGTGCTGAGATCTGTCCCAGGAGGGCTTTGAAGATGGCAGCTCTCTGGGATGACCAAAGAAAGGCTCTGACTGAACACATATACCATGGTCACAGCCACCTCACCCCAAAGACATGGCCTCATGGATGAGGAAAGAGGCTCTGGAACAGGTTTATTTATTAATAAATGCATGATTAATCACCAAGGGCCTCCACATCTGCTGTGGGCCCATCTAGGGTGAACGAGAGATGGGAAACAGAGTGATCCAACATTTTGGGTTGGGGATGGGTTATTTCTGGTTCATCAGCCTGTGTTGCTCTAGCAGCTCAGCTTGATTCTTTGTTCTGTAACAGCTTCCTATGCTCTGTATGAAGGGCATTACTGAGGTGGTCAACCCAGCTAGGGTCTTGCATCCACAAGGTACCACTAAGGTGGGTGCATGCCCAAGGTCTCTCTGGACTTTGCCTAATGGCAGCTACACACCTCCAAAGGGATGGCTGACCTTGGGAAGTAAGGGGAGATCACTTTACCTTGGCAAAAAGCCTTCATCTGTAGCCATGGCTGCTCTGGAGGGCAGCTGAGTTCATCCAGCACGCCGCTGTTTGATTAGAGATCTCTTCTCATTCTCACCCAATGCAAAAGCACTTCACCACTGAATTTCAGAAGCTGTTACAAGTCCAGACCCAGTCCCCGGCTGCCTCTCAGGGCCATCAGCAAGTCCTGGAGTGAGAGCATAAATGCACTTGTTCTGCCTGCCTGAGTGCAGGGAAACTGTCTCAACAAAGGAAATGAAATATTTCTCATGGCTTTCTATAAATGAAGGAAGAGAAAGCAGGGCAGACTGCAGCTACTTGAACCTCTCCACCCGGACATTCGTGGCCTACAAGAGCTTTTCAGGACTGCTAGGACGAGACCTTGCTGCTGTGGATGAACCCACTTCTATGGCATTTCTTCCCAGATTCCCCTTTCTTCTCTTTCATCTCCTGGTTTTGTAATAAATAGCAGTCAGGGCTGTGCAGGGCAGCAAGAACAGCCCTCAGTGCTGCTCTTCATAATACCCCTAAATCCTCATCCCTCTCTTCAGTGGTTTCTTCTGATGCCCGCAGCAGCAGAGTTCAGTGGGGTTGTGAGGATCATCAGTGCTAACCTCAAACATTGGTAAATGTGTTATTGGGGTTTCTTCCGATCCCACTTTCAGTATGGTGGAGATTTGGACATGACAAACTGACAGCCAGCCCGAAGAACCTCTTTCAGAGTCCCTCCCTGCACCTGTAATGGAGGTCAAGGAAAAGTCCCAGTTGCCCTCATATCGTCTCAAATTGCTGCTATATTTTTTTCCCCTTCGAACAACCAACACCAGCTTTCACCCTGTGCTTTATTCATGGTCAGCAAGAGGCAGTGCTTTGATAACAGAGCAGGAGCACATCCAATTATACTGGCAAACAATATTACATTTTCCTATTACTTCGTGGAGACCATCCTTACTGGTAGAGAGAAGCCCAGAGGTCATAGAAATTTTAAGGATTTCTTTTTCAAACTCTTCCACGGCTGAATCTGTGATCTCGAATTGAGCCATCCCATACCTGCTGCTGGGCTGTTTGTTGCTAGGTGCCACTGGCCATGGTGCTGCCAGAAAGGCCTGGCCACAATACATTCAAAGGAATGCGAGGTCAAGGGCAATAATGTTTAAAATATAATCTCTTCTTCCTTGAAGATATTTTTACACATGTATCCCAAAAAGAAAACTCAGAAGAATAATGTTTTCAAATGAGACCTGAAGAAAGTCACAGGGAAAAAGGCAATGTATTCTGTAATGAATTCGTTTAAGCAACTCAGGTGATATTGTTGATTTGCTGCTCCCTGGACTGTAATTTATTAGAAATTGCTTCTGATGTTTACAGGGTGCAAAAAGAGAAGTTCAATGTAAATAAGGTGCTGCTGTATGTTTAAATGTCCCTTCTGGTGAATTAAATAACTTTGCGAAAAGACTTCTTGCATATATTTATTCCACTTCCCACTTGAATGTCATCTTGGCTCAGCTAACTGGAGGAGAAAAACCAGACCGTGCATGAATATTTTCCCATTCCTGACAGCCCCACACTCTGATACAACCTAGAAAGCTCCAAATCACTCTGTGCCCACCCCTCAGCCTCTTGCTCCAGGGACTGAGTGCTGTGTTCTGGTGGGGTGGGGTGCCACGGTGTGCAGCAGGAACAAAGGCCATCTGTTCCAGTCCCTGCACTGAACAGGGACACCCACAGCTCCATCAGTGTTCAGAGCCCTGTCCAGCCTGACCTTGGGTGTCTGCAGGGACAGTGCATCCATTCCTAGGCAATCATTTTCCTCACCACCCTTATCAAAATAAGCTTTATCCTTGTATCCAATCTGAATCTTCCCTGTTCTAGTTTGAAACTGTTTCCCCTTTTCCTGTCAGAACAGACCCTGCTAAAGAGCCTGTCCTCTTCTTTCTTCTAGCTCCCCTTTATCTCCATTTACATAATGTCCAATTTATCAGACAAAGTTTGTGTAGTTGAGGCAATTCAGAAGGTGCTGCAATGCAGATTCCTTAAAACATCCTAAAACTAATATTAGGATCTATCCCTAAGGTATCTTTTTTTTTATTGGAAGTTATGCAGAAATAACTCAGCTGGATTGAACACTCTAATCTGAGATTTACATGATTGGAAATGCTTTCCTTTCTTGTTATCGATTATTGAAGCACAAGACAGAGCTCTGAAACGTCCAGCCTTGGTGTGAAGTATATCTGTACTTTCTAATGGCATTATCCCTCCCCCATTTATTTGTTGAGCAGGACTTCATTTTACACTCCTTGCAGACAAACTCATCTTATTTCAGCGATTTACAGCCAAAGTTTAAATAGCCATTTTAACCTAGAGAAGAAAAAGCTCTGGGGAGACCTTATAGCAGCTTTGCAGTATCTTTTGGCCTTTCAGTACCTACAGGGGGGCTGTGAGAAAGAAGAGGACAGACCCTTTAGCAAGGCCTCTTCTGATAGGACAATGGGAAATGGTTTCAGACTCAAAGAGGGGAGATTTAGATTGGACATAAGGAAGAAGTGTTTTACAGTGAAGGTGGTGAGGCACCGGCACAGGCCGAGAGAGAGGCAGTGATGCCCCATCCCTGCAGACAGCCAAGGTCAGGCTGGATGGGCTCTGAGCACTGATGGAGCTGTGGGTGTCCCTGCTCAGTGCAGGGAGTGGGACAGGTGGTCTTGAAGGGTTCCTTCCAACTCAAAGGATTGTATGATTCTATGACCTAAATGGGGCCTACAGACCTGTACCTGCTCTGCTGTGTGTGCTGATCTCTATGGTACCTTATTCTCAGCCCAAGGCTCGTTCTTATAGCCCATCTGATCTTCAGGACATAGGTCTGTGTAGGTGGTACATGTTTCGCTTCTCCATGGGACTAGATTTGGTGTTTGCCTGTATAAACAAGGGGACCATTAAGTCCCTCAGGTTTGTGGCTCTGGGTGCTACCTGATGGTGCTGGTGAGTCTCCCAGCACATGGTGACCTTGGAACATTTGGGTTTTAAAAATAAGCACTTGTACCTCACTTTGAGTGCTGGGTGGGCAGAGCAGTGCTGCTCACTCTCCTCACTCACAACAGAGCATGACACGGCTGCAGGCTCCGTGAGCTTTCTTGCAAGACTTTCATCTACTGTTGAAGCCACAGCTTCTTGTTCTCCCTTCCTAACAGCTTTCTCTGTGAGCGGGGTGGTGATGTGGGAGCAGCTGGTCGGAGCAGAGCGTCGTGTGCAGAGCACTGTGGCAAAGCAAATGTTCCTTAGCTCCAGGCTTCTGTGCGTGATGAGAGAAAACACAATCATTTCCTCCCTGTTAGTAGTTGCAGCCAAAGCAAATTTTGTTCTTATCTGTCCTCACAAAAGCATCACAGAGGAGCTGCATGGATTCAATGGGGGGATTTGTCATCGGGGTCCTGTAAGTTCAGGTTTGAGGGTCTGAATGCAAAACAGCCTCCCCAGTCAATGCTTGGGACTTTGCTTTGGATTCAATAATGGTGTAAAGTGGTTGAATTCAGTAAAAAAAAGCTCCAAAATCCATCCCACTTATGCAGTTAAACCTTTCTTTGGTATCTCAGCTTCCTTGCTGAGAAGGACAGTGAAGCTGTGAGGGGTCTGTAGCATAAGTGTTATGGAGAGCAGCTGAGGGAGCTGGGGTGGGTCAGTTTGGAGCACAGGAGCTCAGGGGAGACTTGATCACTCTCTATAACTCCTGAAAGGTGGTTGTGGTGAGGTGGGGGTTGGCTTTGGCTTCCAGGTAATAGAGAATGGCAATAAAGCTGTATGTGTCCTGTGCAGGGGTGGACACATTTGTCGGTGATATGCTTTTAGTTTGCTTTGGATTTGCCTTGGGCTCACAACAGAGCAGGTGGATGAGCATTTCTCCCTGCTCCATCAGTTGGGTGCATTCATTGTACTGGAGGTTGATCGTGTCACCATTTAAAATGATGCTAAAAAGACGTCTTGGGGTTTCCAGGTGATTGTCCTGTGTAGTGAGCTGAATTTCATGAAGCCTCCTTAGAGCTGCTAGTCTTTAAACTTCAGGTCATCTGAAAATCAATATCTCTTTCTGCCTCTTCCATCCTCTGTGGTCATACTCTGGGTTTGACTCTCAGAATCCAATTGCTGGCGATGATACCCAAAGCAGAAGAGGATCCCCCGCTCTCTATCTATATGTATGGATGTTTGTGCTACAAGTTGAGTTAGAATCACTTATTCATGTTTTCATTACTCCAAGCAGAGCTGTAGTGTCACTTAGGTTCAACTTTGTATCATTTGGTGGTCAGATTGGCCTGGGTTCTTGAAGAACTCAACGATGGTAACTGGTAGAATGTGGGTAATACTGGATGGTTGGACTACATGGTCTTAGAGGTTTTTCCCAACCTTAATGATTCTATGGTTCTGGGAGACATTCACAATGTGCATATACAGTCTGGGAAATACATGATGTATCACTAATGTGAAGCCAGTTCTTCTGGTGCATGTGCTGGCTCAAAACACGAGCAGAGGTTGCCTCCAACCAAGGAAGGATCACGCTCATGAGCAACACTGTGCTTGTGGAAGAGGGAATGCCAAAGTCGATCATGTGTGATGTGAAGAAAGAGGAAGGATGGCACTTGCCACTGTTGATGCTAATGAGCTTACACAACCTCATTCATCTGAAATTAGAGCTCTTTTGTGACTCTGTAAATGATCTGCACTGACACAGAAAGGAAGAGCGGTGCTATCCCAGCAGGATGGGGAGCTGCTTTTGGACCTTGTTTATCCAGATCCTCATCCTCTGCATGCAGCACTTCTGCTCATGAAGAGATGTTTAATGGCACGTGGCAACCTTTTTTTTGGCAGCTCAAGTGCCAGTAGGTTCAGCTTTTCTGGGTTCTCTGGTGGGACAGGAGAGCAGAAAGCAACAAGAGAAGGAAGGAGCTCATTAGCAGACAGAGTGTTCTTGCTCACTCTCTTCTAAAACCTGATGAATACCACAGATTGGAGAAGAAAATTAGGAACTGGATCTCAGAGAGCTGTTAGTAGCATGGCATTACCTGCATACCCTGCATCCTGCAGATGAAAGGTGGCACCATGGAGTGTGGACCTGCACACGAAGGCTCCCCTCTATGCTGCATTGGTTCAGCTGAGTTTAATCTGCCAGCAGGCAGCACGGGATTTTAATATTTATAGCATGTTTTGATCAGTAACATATTCAGCCTATTTTTAAGCTATATGGCTCTGCATGGAGGGACATTTCACATCTCTGAGCCCTACAGAAGGGTTTTGCTTTTGGTGTCTGAACCTGGAGAAGGGTTCCATTCTTGCTTTGGTTTTCCAGCAGCTGGGAGAAGAACCAGGGCTGGGCTGGGGTATTGCATGGTTCACAGGTGGCAAGGGAGCATGGCGTGGCCAAATAAATATCAAATCAAGGTTTTATAGATGGGAATTATTTTCCAGCAGAGGCAAACTGGTTAAAATCTGGGTTCTAAAGAGGCACCAGAAGGAAAATCTATAACAAGAGGAGATGAAACCAATCTTGTTTGGATTATGTGATTAGAAGTTCTACTATTTTCAGTGCCGCTAATCTGAAAATGTAAGCAATGTCAGCAGAAAATTGGTCATTGTGGGAGGAAAGTTTGGTGGGCATTCTGGGTTTTATTTCCCTCACTGGAAATCAGTTGTTAGTTGAAAAACAGACAGGGAAATTCAAGCAGTTTGTGTTTCACTTCTTCAAGTTGCAGGCAGAACCTGAATGGCTTTTTGGAAGGGAATTTGAGTGGGACATGGACTCAGTGCCTTTCACACAAATCCCAACCTGTCCAGGAGTGGGCTTCTGAGTGAATGTGTTGAGCAGGGACTAAAGCAGAGCCTGGGGATTTAGGCTTTATCTTAGGAACAGTATTTGAGTGAATCACCCCAAATGAACCCGTGCTGGAATTGCCAGCAAGGCAGCAAACGTCGGGGACAGGTGAAAGACTGGGCAGAGCTTGGAGCATCGGTCAGCTTGAGTTTTAAAATAGCAGTGCTTGTAATTGGATTAAAGGGCACCCACCAATACAGGAGAAGGCTTGAAGAGATTACATCAGGCATGAGAGAGGAAGGATTAGTGGGAGATACAGCAAAAATGGAAGCCTGGAGAGAGCACATGGAGCTAAGGGCAAGCAGTGCCACATGCTTGGGTTTAACCTCTCCACCTTCAGTCCTTTTGCCATGCAAACATGAGGTCATGCTATGCGGCTTCAGGCCTTATCAAGCATTGCTTGCTTCCTGCAGAAGATGGGGCTTTGTGCTGTTGTAAACAGCATGGCAGGCATCAAGGCGTTCTTTCAAACTTGGAGAGCAGATTGGCTGGCCTCCCCTGATGGGGGAGTCCTCTCCGTGTCTCTGAAGATGCCTCTCCAGCATCTCTGGGGCTGTCAGGGCAGCCCGACTGCACCCTCCTACACTCATTGTGCAGGTGATCCTCTCAAATATGTGCTTGTAATATTTCCCCTTACAGACCTAAATGCATACTCCATACACTGGGATTTTACTGGTGACAAGACTGGAATGATGATGGCCAACTCTTGACATGCAAAATGATGAGTGCATATGTTGAAATACCTCTCTCTGTTAATAGCACCAGCAGCAGTGTTGGTATGCATCAATACTTTATGTGAGAAAATTCTAATGACTGATAGATGAATGCTCTGTAACGCAGGGTCCTGATCTGTATTCACCAAAGAGGGATCCTAAGCTGAGACATGCATTCATATGTGCAAATGTTTTCATAGATCTGTTGTATCTCTAGGTCCCTGCTGTGACTGCTCTTTGATGTTTTTCTTTTATAGCCAATTCCAGAGGAAAATGGAATGGCTACATCTGCAAGGGATCTTGGTGTGGATGAAGATACAATGGTAACTTTCATGGAGTAGTTACCCCTTTTTTGGAATCCATGAGGCCACTTGGCAAACCTAGAAAAACCCTACGTGTGCTGTGCAGTGTGCCATGGGCATTGAAAGTACACCCAAGGGATCCTGCAGACTATTCGTTGGCCAAGATGTGCTTGAGCTGATGGGCTCCAATCCTGAAGGGAGCTGCATCTTTAGCTCCTTTTACTAAATCCATGATCTCTCATGCTATTCCTGTGGCAGGCAGCCTGCCTGCTGCACTAAAGGCAGCTTTATGTATCTGCCGAGATTGTAGCTGAGCATCCTGAGTAATCTTTGTCCGGGCACTGAGTGATGGAGAAGTACTTGCAACTCTTGGTAAACTGCTGTAAATACCAGTTACCATTGCTTAAGAAGTAGATCTGAATATAAAACCTCACCTTGACATGCAAACTAAGCAAGACCGATTCAGCCAAAGTGCTATCACAAAGATTGCACTCAGTGTATGAATACATGAGACTAATGACCTAAGACAAATATCCATGGAAAATATTTATTTTGTTAAAAAACAACAATCCTATTCTTCAAAGAAGAGACTGGGGGAAAAGGGAAAGAGAAACCATCTACAAATTGAATGAAATAAATCCATGTTTTTGTTTCTGTTACTATAAATAAGGCCTTGAATATCCAGTGAAACGAGTGGTTTAAAATTACATGTTTTTCTTTTAACTGTTATTTGTTTCCATTTAAAATTGCTTTGGAAATATGCCTTTGAGCATCTCTGCTAAGCTCTGAAATTTAACATATCCAACCGAAGCTAAAGTAGGTCATCTATAGAGGTATGGGATATGACAGGATTCCTCAGCCTAGATCCAATTTTTTCTTTTTTTTTCAGCTAATAGAATGAGATTCCTGTGGTGACCCATTAATATAATTTGTGAGTTTCAGTCTGGTTCTGAATAGGAGCTGAATATCACTGCAAGAAGCAGAGATTGTCCTCCCATAACTCATATTCCTCCTAACACATTTTTAACATCTCGTGAAAAGTAACTTACTCAAACTGTTTTCTGCCAACCCACTCCTCCCTCTGAATCCAGTCAGGAGTCACAAGATGATGTACTCAAATCTCAGGTAGACACGTAATGCTGATGAGCTGTGGGAGGTGATGATGAAGTGGAGTGGTACCCATAGGAGGTACATTGCAGAGGTGGGTGCTGGATCTGGCTGGCTGCTCCTCAAGGCCTCTTCTGCTCTGTCACTTCTGGGGATAAAAGGCCCTTACGAAGGAAAGAGTTCTATAGGTGAACATTGATTTTCTTCCAAAGGATGTGTTCAAAAATATCAATTCGAGGGATAGGAAGAGGAGGCCATCTCAAGAGGACAGAACTGGCTTTTGGAAGCTCCTGTTTGGTTGAGTCCCACCCCGAATGTCTTAATACATCCAGTATGGGGAGTGGGGCTTTTCTCCCTGACCTAAATGACAGCACAGCCACGGACCATATCCTGGCTGTGTTTGTGGCAAGGAAATAGGGTATCTGCTCCAACTGGGTCTCCAGGTTCTGGAATGGGCTGGGAACTACTGATGGTCTGCAGCTCTTATTGCAGTCTTATGACTGTGCTGAGTTTCAGAGGCTGATTTCTCCAAGCGCTTCTTGTCCATGGCTTAATTTTCCTTGCAGACTATTAGACAGGGAAAAACTAACACATAATGAGACCTTAATGCAGGCTGAAGGGCAGTCACATTTCTACTGATGCTTACTTAAATTTAATTTACTCAGTACTGCATGTCCCATAAGTGAGCAGCTTATTTTTGCCCAAGTCTGGGTTTTAAACAGAGAGTTAACAAGTGGCCCTGTATGACTGGTGGGGCTGATGACTCTGGTGGAGCCCTACCATACTGTGAGCATCCCATGGCTGTTGCTGATGCGTGGGCCATTGCACGTGGTTGCAGTGAGATACTTATCCGTGCTTCTAAAGCCGGCTCTAACATAAGCTCCTTGGCAACTCGGGGCAAGGGGCATGAGATGTCACGCAACCCTATGCTGCTCCAGGAGCCTTGTCTATGGATTGGCTGAACGTGGATGCAGCTGCTGAGCTCTGTGAGCTGCGAGTTATTTTCGGAAGCTGAGCCATGGGAAAATGCTGAAGACTTGTTCTGATCACCACAACTATACCTTGTTGCCCTCGCCAAGTTCTGCTAGAAATTACCCCCATTGCACAATGGTGTTTTCCATAGCTGTTTTCCAACAGATTTATTCATGTAGCCACCCAGCACAAGACCTTTTCCACCTCTCCTGAAGATGTGCAACACAGCTGATGTGTCTGGGAACGTCCTCTGAGATCAGAGCTTTGTGTAGAGCTCTATCCTCAGTCCTCAGTAACCCTGAAGCATCCCAGATCTACACTGCTGTGCAATCTAAGTTGACCGTTGAAGATTTCTGCAATGCACACTCCATGTTGCTTCAGCCTCTCTGTATGGCTGCACATCTCCAAAAGTCGGTATAGCAAAAGGCAGGAAAAATAAGAGCTGTGAAGGTACGCATCTGTCAATGAATGTAAAAACCATTTTAGAGGACTGCAGCTGATTTTTTTGTATAGTATAGAGGCATTCCCTTGGGATCTATGCTTGGTACAAACCTATGCTGATGTGATCTAACATCTGAAATAAATCTAAAGGTGAGGTAATCCTTTCAAGCTCGATTTTATAAAGCACATAATTCCATCTCCACTTGGAATGACTGTGTTTCTTTATTCTAATTCTGAGTGTGATGGAGGATCCTACTGACCTTTTATATGTGGCTGAACACTGTGTTCCCATCTTCATGCTTCTCCTGCTGTGAACTTTGAAGGTGGCTCTGACACTTTTTCATAACCTCTTATGAGAAACACAGGCTACAAGCTCTCTCTTAACAGCCTCTTCTTATAAATAAATACATTTTTCTTGCAAAATTCCCTCGAAACATGGCAAGTAAAGTACTTTCACCTGTTTAGTGAAGTGCGTATCATATTATCTATATCAACATTAGGGTATAACTTACATATAGTAAAAACCTCTCAACATATATCAAGGGTTTTCTCAGTGCCTTCTGTAACAGTCAAATGAGCCTTAGTACATTTTCAAGTGGAAAGGTCTTATCAGCCTAAATGTTAATGCTTGTGTTTCTCCACAAAGCAGCCCAATTGAGTTCAGTGGCACTCGACTCTGCTCTCCCCTCGCCCATGGGTTTATGCGGATATGGGGCCTCCATCTTCATCACCTTCCACCTCAGTGACTCACAGATTGGATGCAAGACCCAAATGTCACATCCCTGAGGACCAACATTTGTATCACAGGAGGGTCTGTCCAAATCAGTGAATTTAGCAGGTGTTGGAACCCAGTGGTCATTGCTAGCACATCCTTGACATTGTTTTGACCTGGGGCAAGTAGCACTGACCTAAACAATCCCCAGTCCAAGATCACAGAGCAACACAGAACCATAGAATATCCCAAATTAGAAAGGATCCGTAGAAATCATTGAGTCCAACTCCTGGCTCAATATTAGCTTTGGTTAGAGATTACTCTTAATAGTTTGCTTGGGTGTAATCACCCTGCCTGGGGGAATAGCGGGGCTCGGATGTACTGCAGTCCTCCAGCTGGGCTGGGGCTGGGGCAGTCCCTAGAAGTCTTTATTTTACCAGGATAAATGCAGTCCTAGCACTACCGTTACATGTGCTGGCATCTCAGCCTGTTATTAGAGTAGCCATCTTCCAGTGCTATTGTGCATTTATTTTGTGATGGGCTTTGGCTGCGTTTTCTAAAGCTGTGTTGCGAGAAAGTTGTAATTGGACTCTTGAAATTTAATTTAATGGTTGCATGGTTGTCGGGTAGTTTTTCTGCCCATTGTGTGCCAGATGTAATCATATTCCATCAGAGGCAGAATAAACCAGCACGTCCTGTACTACTAAAGTGTAGAAGGAGTTTGTTGCCTGCTGGTTCCCTTGTTTTGGTTTTTTTTTTTTCTTTTTCCCCTGACACACCATAGAATCATAGTACAGTTTGGGTTGGAATGGACCTTTAAGATCACCTAGTTCCAATGCTCTGCTATAGGCATGGACACCCCCCTCTAGCCCAGGTTGCTCACAGCCCCATCCAGCCTGGCCTGGAATGCTTCCAGAGAGGGGTCTTCCAGGGAGGGTCCACTCACCCAGGAAGGCTGGGGACATGGCAGCCCTGCTCAAAGAGGGACATGGTCACCTCCCTTGCCCACACCAGAGCATAGCTGGGCTCCTACCTGGTTCACATCAGCTTGGAGCCATGGTGGATGTATGTATCTGCACCCACTTCTATCCAAACATCCATAGAAACCCCACAAAACCAAATAGTGAAGTTACCTGGGCTAAAGTGCATTTTCCAAACCAACAGCAGAAGGACAACGCCAAATATAGGCTGTTTTTGCTGTGTATTCTGTGGCTTTGAGTAAACATGGATAAAACAGAAGGTTTGAAAGGAGCCACTGCAGAAATGACACTTTAGGTGCAAATGCCTTTAAAAAAAGCCATCTAAAATTAAAAGTGAATACATGGCTCTACCTATACAGCTGAAATTTATTAATGACTACTGAAATTATGAAGCAACGTATGAAGCAACACACATCATTTAAGCAGTGATTATTCACTAAGATGCTACTAGGGAGCCTGACCTAGGCTTGAGAGAAGCTTAGATTCAGATTCTGACAAAATCCATGACACCTTCTGCTTGCTGTGGTCAGCACTGTAACATCACATGGAGATGTTTCTGGCTGAAGGACTGCTGGGAAGTCAGTGGAAGGCACCCTTGGAAAAGCTCAGCTGTGGTCCCATAGCATCCATTTGCTCCTCACAGTGGTTCTCATGAATGCTTTCTGCTGGGCTTTACCTCTGGATGCTTCTCTCTCCTCTTTGTGCTTCCCATTGGAAGCTCTCTTCCTCTGGCAGCCTGGTGACACTTTTGGGGTTGTCCCCAGTGGCTGAGCTGCCATCTGTTCCCCCACCATTGGCACAACACAGAGGCATCATCACTTTGGGATGTGTTTCCCAAATGCTCCCAGGGGCCAGTTTTCCCCATTACAACTGCTGGGTAGAGAAAACATCTGTCTTGGTGGCATGCAAGGATCTGCAAACCATTCCCAGCCATGGGACAGCCAAGTGTCCTGCCCATTTGATACATGTCATAACCATTTAACTCCCCTTTGCTGAAGGCTCCGCTCCAATCTGTTAGACAAATAACCTATTCCAGAATGATTCCCTCCCAAGAGGGAGCTGAAGACCAAATCTCCTGGTTCCTCTTTTGACTTCATCTTTATCCATCCCTGTGGCTTTTCTATCCCCTGCCTGCTGCTCATCAGCATGCCTTGCAAAGAGCAGCTGTTAGTCTGCTGGGGGTGGTTGGTGCCTGTGGAGGGTGGGGATGTGTTCGAGGTGATGAAGTGACACTCTCCTGGCATTTCCTGCATGGGCTCCTCCAACCCCCAAGAGGACTTTTCCCAAGCTTGAAGCTGCCATGGCAAAAACAGATACAGCTTGGTGCACCCAGGCCCACATCTAACAGAAAAGCTGTTTTGTAGCACTTGCATTTTAGGTAGGAAAAAATAATGTATTTGCATGTGTGTATGCATGTTTGTGTGCGAGCGCCTGTGTATATGTAAATACATATATATGTTTTCCCCTCTGAAACAACTTGCTTCCCTTTGGGAATAAAGGAGATCTTTAAAAATGCAAAAAAATCTTTCCAGACAGTTTGTCATGTCTTACTAGAAACAGCCGACCCTATTAGCAATTTAAATGATGTATCCCATTAGCATAATTTTTAATGAAGCTGAGCCACGTGTTTCACATTTGTGTTTCTGATGCGGTGGGGAGGAGGCTCTCGGACACTCAGTGAACACCAGAGAAACTGGCTCTGGGAAAACAAGGAGTGGTGCCATGGCCTTGAGTTGATTCTGATGGTGACCCAAGCTGGTGCTGTGAAATTTAGCACTGAGGTGGGGGAAAGGGTGCCTTGCTCATGGCCGTATGGCCAACACGGAGGATCTGTCTATAGATAGCTCATCTTGATTTGGTGTAGCACCGTGTAGACACTTACAGCAAGATCCACCACTGCGTGCTCTTGACCTTCTTGCCTGGTTTCCAAGTCCTGGCTGTGGCTTATTTCACATAGTTCTCCATCGAGAGATACGAGCTCATACTTTAAGCATGCAGAAAATTTGCTGTCCAATATGCAGAGGGAAAGTCTAATTTTCATGTATGTATTTTTTTCCCTCCCAGAATCTTGGGATTAGTAGGATTTTTCTTATCTGTTGATAAAGACTTTGGTAGATTTTAAGTACAAGCCTGAAGATCCCCCATGGCTTTGCCTTAGAATCTATGCTGTGATTCTATATGTGCAGCCCCATGTCCCTCCCCACTCATTTGGGAGTCCAAAAGCCCAGATTGACCAGTGGCAATAAATGCTATATAAAATCACTTAGAATCATAGAATGGCTTGGATTGGGAGGGACCTCAAGGATCATCAGGTTCCAATCCCCACTTGCCATCCCAGACCTATTATTGCAATTTCAAGTTCCTATCTGCTTTATCGTACCCTTGTGGCAGTGCACAGGAAGGGAATGCCAACGGGTTTTCAACTGGATCAAACATCAGATAAAGCAGGGCTTTTGTGGAGCTAAAAACCTACGTGATTTCTCCGAGATGAAGTGGTAGCTGAAATTTGCCCATCTTTTTCTCTCTTTGGCTTCGCTGTTTTTCCCACCTCTTCCTGCTGCAGTGCTGATCCTTTGCACTACGCCAGGTCCTCACGCATGAGCCATTTGCGACGTTAGAAGGGAAATTGCGCGTGGGTGTGAAATCTTGTGTGCACACATGTTCCACATTTTGTTTGCTTAAAAGCCCATGCAAAGCTTTTTTTTTTTTTTTTTTTTTTTTTCCTTTCTCTTAATGGGAAAATCCTCCTGGGAGCTGAAGTTACGCAGGCAATAGCACGCTGTGCAAACCAGTAACCGATCCCTCACACAGAAGACAGAAAGGCCGCAACCCCTTGGGACAGCAGGAGGTCACTTGGTCCACCCGCCCCACGTGCCATCCCCCTCGGCTCGAGCACAAGCGGTCTGCCACCATACGGAAACATCCTCATTAGGATAACAGGCAGATTTCCAGGATCCACTTCTGATTCCCTCGTCCTGGAACGGTCCCAAATGTCACAGATGTTTTGTCGGCTCTCCCAGAGGGCGGCAGCAGCTCGTGCTCCACTTTCGGCATGCTGTGCCCTGGCATGCTGTGAGCTGCCGGCTGTTGCCACCCCACTCTGTGCTTGGGACGTTGGCCATCCTGGGACTCCCATGCCTTCAGCTAGGCCCCAGCATGAGGACAGTACGCATCTGGGTTCTCCAAAGTCCCGAGTCATCCTGGAGACACTGTCTCCACACTATAGTGGCTTCATGGGGAAAATGTGCTTTCTAGGACACTTTTTATTAAAGAGTATCCAGAGGAGGGCTATAAAGATGTGGAAGGGTCTAGAGGGGAAGGTGTGTGAGGAGTGGCTGAGGCCCCTTGCTTTGTTCAGCTCAAGCTGCTGGAGCTCAAGGAATGTTTGGACACTGCTCTCAGACACCGGGTTTGGATTTTGGGTGGTGTTGAGTGGAGTCAGGAGTTGGACTCAAAGACTCACGTGGGTCCCCTCCTCATATTCTATGATTCTGTGATTCTATGATTGTAGGTCAATGTCTTCTTTCCAATGGTCAGGAAATTATGTAAAGGAAGCAAAGACCTGACTTGCAATAAAGATAGGTTTAGCATTAGGGGAAAAACAGAATAAATCTTCACTTCCAAGGTGGCCTTCAGCAAGGAGATGACGTTCCTCGGTCCACCCTAGTGCTGAGCAAACACACACTTGATTTTCATGCTGGTTCCCATCTTGTCACCTAGAGGATGGAATGATGAATCAAGAGATGTGAAACTATATCTCAGTTTCTTAGGTAACCTCAAAAAATTATTTCCCTTCCACCTTCTATTGTATCATCCCCACCTGCCTCAGAAGAGGCTGTGAAGCATATTTCATTCTGGCTTGCAAAGTGCTTGGGAAAGTTCAAGTGAAAGATAGCATGAAGCTATTACTGTTGCTGGTGTTTTATTTTTGTCTGCCAGTCAATTAAGGTGGAAAACCTGACAATCAAAAGTTATTCATTGCGCTATCTAACAGCCTCTTGTAGGGTATATCTTCCTTAGGAAGGAAACAAGAGCTGCCTGCTTATGAGAAGACTGGCAAATATCAGACAGTAAAAGAGAAGAGTCTCTGTGCACTGCCAGCCTGTCCTGTCTCCCCCCTGGTGCCCTCACTTGCTCAAAGTGATTGCAAAGTGGGTGCAAAGTACCGTTCTGGCAGGATAGTGATGCAACACTGACATCCACATGATGATGAGTCAGACCCCAAACAGGAACCATGGGGATAATCTGCACCTATGAGGGAACTCAGGTGGGACACAGGGATGTTTCAAGGTACTCAACTCCCAGCCTAAAAGCATGGTGCTGGGGAAGGGGAAAAATGTATCTTGTGATGTTGTGGTGATACAGGGCTTATCATGCTCATGCCTGAACAGCAGAGATGGAGATTATGTTCATCTTTTTTTTCCATTAACTGGAAAAGAGTTAAAAAAAAATGGTTCCACTCATTGCTGCTGCACTTGGTTGACTGACCAATGAGACACCTGCAGATTCTGTGGCATGGAAATGCATTGAAAGCTCAAGGTAAAACAACAGATGACTGAGAGAATAACCGTCCGTAGTGCTGTGCTCCTCATACCCTTTCCATGCCTTTATTCAAAGACCTTCACAAACAATAGTCAAATCAAGTGCATTGAAGTACCCAGTGGATGAGGTTAGGGAGATCAGGGCTGCTTCTCTAATGCCGTGCAGAGCACACACACGCCACAGCTCTTTGTTCCTTCAGGATAGTGCATCCCTTGGGCAGACGCTGGAGTGACTCCGGTGATGTTCCTAGGGAGACAACTTTCTTGGCCCTCAGGTTGTCCTCTCCCCTATGCTCTCATTGCTCCTGGACCTCAAGCAAGTCCTCAGGGACCTGTTGTTTCATTTATTGACTTGGAAAGTGATGTGTCAGACAGCCTGGACACAGACATAAAGACTCATTGCTACCTTGGGGCTAAAATATAGCTCTTTGCCTGCATACTCAACGTAGCTTTTTGCTTTGAAAGATATATATATATATATTTTAAGAAATTCTGTTGTTATTAATGTTGGAGAGTTAGCTACAAACATCACGAGATGGGACCCCAAATGCTCCAGAAGAAGGAGGGCCCTGTTCATAAAGCACTAAATGGAACTGAAATGCTATAGAGAAACTCTATTACAGACTGTAATTATTCAAGTTAGAGCCCGGCCAGAGTGTTGGAGTCAATTCTGATAATCAGAACATGTGTTCTGGCATCATAGCTGGTCACAAATGATTAGAAGCTGAGCTTGATATCTGCTCCATATGAGGTTGCCATCACCAGCACAGATCTACTCAGGACTGCTCAACGCTCAGTGCCAGCATGTCCAACAAGTGCAGCCTGATGGCATGTCTGAATTTCCTTGTGCTTCCTAGAAGACAAGTTGTCCTGAATGGATATGGTTCTGGACAACAGAGGGATCTCCATATGTACCTGCTGAAGATAAGAAATTTAGATGGTACACTCCGACCAAAAAGGATCGTTAAATGGGAAAACATTTTTGATATTCATAGTGCTACCTCAGTAATGGCACTGCTTACTGACTACGTGGGTAAAAATGAATCGTAAGAATTAGCAAACTACTGAAAATGGAAAGGGTTCGTTTTTCACTGAAGCTTGAGATGGTTCCCTTTCAAATCACTGTTAAGAGTCTTTCTAAAAGGACCAAAACAAGTCTTTCACAAAGATTTGGTCTTTATATCCCCTTGCTGATGGAAAGGCTTGAATTCTATGGAGCCAGGAGGGAAGCTGGAGTTGTCCTAGTAGCACCCCAACTGCAGATGTGTGCAGATATCTGTGAAATTCCTGTGAGGATCAAGAACATGAGTTTGGATTTCATTAATCAAGAGGTCTGTAGCAAAAACACATCTGCTTCATGTCATTAGTCTCTCTGTCCAACCAGCACTGCACTACTATCTTGCTGCTTGCGCCAGGCAGGATAGCACAGTCCCAGCTCCCAGTAAAGCCACTGGGAATGGCACACCAAGATCAGCACCATGCTCAGCCACAAGCTCCCAAGAGGGCTATGGTGATGTGCTTGGACATGGTAGAGGAGTGGCTGTAGAGGTAATGGTAGCAGTGCTCACACTGTCTAGCTGTAATAAATACACTGATAGTTGGAGTATTAGCTCACAATGTTCCAGAAGAACTCAGTGGTTGAGGATACATCACACTGCTTGTGCCTCCTGGTCTCGCATATCCAAGGTTCTGCCTATCCTCCTGCAAGGTCTGGCACAGAGAAGAGGCTGACTTTCCTTCCATAGAAGCTGGGCGGGATTTTTATCCCTGTTAGGCTCCCTGTCATCCCCCATCACTTGCAGAGCTTTGGGGAGATAAGTGTATTGAGAGCTGAAGTGAATGTCATTGATTTTATTGTCCTCATTTTATCTGCCGGGTGGAGGTCAAGAGGACATATTCCATTTTATTTTGAATTTTAATTTAGGAATATCTGAGCTATCTTATCTGATTGAAGTTAACCTCAGCAAAATGCTGCCTGCTTCAGATAAAAGATGCAAGGAGTCCACCAGTAGATGAGGATGAAATTTCTTGGCTGTCAGAAAAGATTTTGTGAACCTCTTGATCTGAGCTTATCGTACAGCTGAATGATTACTTAGGTGGGGAGTGTAACTAGTGTTAGTGGTACTAGAATATATTTGTCCTACTGTTATGTTCCCCCAGTTGCTCTCTGCTCTCTCTCAGTTTGTTTGCTCCTGCTGCTGTGCTATGCTGTCATCTGAAAAGCAAAATTATGACAATTGTCGTTTTAATAACACCAGCACATTGTCCAGTATGACCAAGAACCAGAACTCATTTGGGCCCCTAACACTCTATTGTCAAGCAGTCCTCCAGAAAATTAATAGCTGTCACTATTAGGGGTAACTCAGACTCTTAAAGATGAGTATCTCTTCCCGATTTTGATAATAAACTTACTGGAAGAGGGGTTGCCTTGTGATTTATGTTTGTATTTTGAGAGATGCTGAGTCTGGCACCTAAGTGGTAGCACAGTTTAAAAAGCTGTGTTTCAGGAAACAAGATTAAATTTGCACTAAGGAAGATCAGCGTAAATGAGAGTTTAACTTCAGAGGCTGAAAACTGACGTTTTGATGTGAGCTTTCTGTCCTTCCACCCAATGTCTGTCCATCTGTCTGTCCACTCACCCATCTGTCTGTCCATGCATCCATCCATCCATCTGTCCGTCTGTCCATCCTTCTGTCCATTCACAAAAGCCAAGTTTCCCCCTAAGGGCTACAGGAGACCTCAGTTCAACCTCTGCCATTTTTTGGTTAGCAATGATTCTGTGTAGTTTCAGAGGAGATCCCACAAAGTGTGTAGATCCAGCATGTAGGTTTCATACTGGGCAGTTTTTTAAATGCATGTGAAATGCCTTTTCAAATGTGCTAAGGAGTAAATGTTTTTTTCCTGCTCATTTGTTGCTAGGCTAATGTTGTGAAACAGTACTATAGGCCATTTGCAATTGTAATGCTGAGCAGTCAAGCACAAGCATGTTAGCATCTACTGCTGGCTGCAGTGCCTGCAGACTGGCAACTGATACTTTAGGTACAGCTCTTAAAGTTCCTTAAACTGCTTGGCCTCTGAAGTTTTTAAATCTTTCCTACAGTGTCATAGTTATGGGAACTCATGTCTATCAGTGGCTCTGCTGAGATTAATTGGCATGTCTTCATGGAAACATAGACTTTGATCCAAGCCATAAGCAATCTTGCCATCTTCACAATGTATTCTGAAAGGACTTTGTAATTAATAAACTGATTATGTTATAAATTCCTATTTTTGATATCTCTTGTATGGTTATCAAAACAAGGAGGGAGTGGCTCAGGACATTTCCATAGATCCAGAACTTCAAACCTCCACGCCACAGCTTCAAATTCAGAGTCAGGTTGATAGGAATGGAATCAGCATTGAAAAGTCATAATTGAACAAAATAGGAGAGAAGAACTGGTGAAGAAGTCTTCACAGACAAGCGCCAACAGCATCAGACTGCCAAAGGAAGAGTGCTATGCTGATGCTATCTCCATTCTCAGCAATGCAGATATAAAACATTTGCCTAACTTTAAAGGAGTACAGGTAGAAGGCTCATTCAAACCCTTCCCCAGAAAAAGGAGATAATTTCTCTTAGAGCCATAGAATCGTTCAGGTTGGAAAAGACCTCCAAGATCACTCAGTCCAACCCCAGCCCACCCCACCATGCAGCCCACTGCCCACATCCCTCAGTGCCACATCCCCATGGTTCTGGAACACCTTCAGGGACGGTGACCCCACCACCTCCCTGGGCAGCTGTGCCACTGCAGCACTGCTCTTTATGAGAAGAAATTGTTCCTAATATCCAACCTGACCTTCTCCTCATGAAATGTAAGGCCATTACCTCTCATCCTACCACTGTTACCTGAGAGAAGAGACCGACCCCCACCTCACCACAGCCTCCTTTCAAGGAGCTGTAGAGAACAATGAGGTCTCCCCTGAGCTTCTTTTCTGCTTGTTTCTGTTGCTCCACTTTCCTGTGGCCCATGAAGAGAAGACTCACGGAGTTCTTACAAAGCTTACAACGGGTTGCCCCAGCACTGTGATTTTTGCCAAGCAATGGGAAGGCTCAGCAGCCTCGTTTGAAGCTCCCGTGCTGTTCAAAGGGGACACAGCACTTGTATTTACTGTCCTGTGCAAGCTGCTTGGCAGGAGCGTTGCTTCTCCCTCCACAAGGTAGGTGGGAGGCACATAGTCGTTCTCTCCGTGTAGTCACTGGCGAAGCTGTGAAATTAATTTGGCCATATGGAAGTAGGCTGCTGATCTTGACTGTCTGTCACACTCCAGTTTCCCAAACGATGCTCCTGACACAGCGCAACCATAGGCTGCTCCAAACCCAAGGCTCGTGGCAAAACGACAATCTTCTTCCTCTATCTCAGCCGAGGTACTCTTAGGTGTGAAAGGTAATTCCTAACTCCTATTGTTCTGGCCCTGAAATTGCTGTGGAAGACATTTTATTTCCTGTTTATTCATCCTAACTTGAAGTGAATCAAATTCTGAGCTCGCATCTTGTGATGGTGGCACTGGAGCATGTGTTCTCTGTGCCAGGAGAGAGTATCCAGGCAACTAGACCAGATATCAGTATCTTGTCAGATTTTTCCCACCCGGTATTTTGCCTGTTTTGCAGCCCTTGTTACCACTGAATTTAAGATCCTGTGATCTCTAATGAATTTAAACTCACAGCTGCCTCTTGCAAGCAGAGCAGTGCCTCCATTCTGCAGAGATCAGAGGCATGGAGAGTTGTGTAGGGCTGAATTGCTGAAGCTGGGATTGAAGTGGGATGTCCCAGGTCACCAACTGGCACCAGAGACACTGTTGTTTGGAGGTGAGAACAGATTGCAGTGAAGGGATCGAGTCAAGAAAAGGAAGATTAACCAAGGTGTCATTCTCTTGCTGGACCACAGGAGGATTTGAGCTGGAAGCAGCTCCAGAAGGTCTCTGGTCCAACCTCCTGCTCTAAGAGTTAGAAGTAAGATCAGATGTACTCTCTAAAGGCACTCAATCTATGCCTATCATAGAGTCAAAGAATGTCCTGAGTTGGAAGAGACCATAACAACCATTGAGTTCAACCTATGGTTTGTTCCTGTTCCCAAATAAATTCATACTTGTTACTTGCTCAAGGCAGACAGGCAGGTGCTCTGAAGGCCTCCATAAGAAGATCCTTCAGGTGTCCTCTCTGTCACCTACTCCTTGGCAGAAAAAAAATCACATCTATTCACCTGTCATTTTAATTACTCCTCTGCGAGTGAGAAGCAAAAGACGAATTCTACAGTGTTAACTTTCCCTTCTTATCTTTTTATTCCTGCTTTTTCTTTGGCACTTCATTGTCAAGAGGACAAATTGAGGAAGACAGGCATCATTTCCTCTATGACCAAACAACCAGAATGAAAATAGAATATCTTTTCCCCCCAGTAGTTAGGAACATGGACTTTGTCATGGCACAATGGTGGCTGAATATGGAGTTAAATTATACTTGCCATAACTGTAGAGTTTCGAGAGCTGAGAATTGCTTATTAAGTTGCAGAGGTTCATCCCTCTCTCCTGCCTTAATAAGGAAAGTATAAAGTTTCTTGTGTTTTGAGTTTAAAACTGCTGTTGATGACCCAACAATCTCAAAATATTTCCTAGGGAATAAAGTCAGGAAAATTATATGTGTTTTTAATTCCTTGTCAGTTTAGTTTAATGTCCTAAGGTTTTATTTCTTCAGCAATTCTTCTTAAATGTGCTTATTACAAGGGCTATGTCCTAATTAAAAAGCACAATGCTCTGAAATAAGAGACGGCATGCATGAATGTCCTAAATAAAGAGAAATAAATAAAGAAATGACTTGTTACATTTTCCACATAATGTCCATGAATGAGGAAGCATTCTCCTCTTCCTTTTTGACCAATGGATATCATTAGTATGGACTGTTCCAGCACAATGAACTGGAAAGGATGCTAATATTTTTAATTTCCTCTCCTCGGCAGAAAATTTTGCTCTACCGTATTAAGGTCTGCATGGGTAATACACTGATTTCTGGGTGACATGAAGTGGGACTTGGATTTTGTTCATATGTCAGAATAGAGTCTGATTACCTCAGGAAACAATTTTAACTTTGCTAATTCTAATGAGTCTTCCAGAGACGACTCATGGCATCTCTTCTCAAGTGACCCTAAGGAAAAACAACACAAAATTCCCACAGGAATTCCCAAAGGCCACTCTCTTTGCAGATAGCCACCAGATACTTAAGCAAATCAGCAGTTGTCTCTATTTTGTAGCAAGAGCATGAATAAGGAAAAGTTTTTTACAGTAAAGGTGGTGAGGCACTGGTACAGTTTGCCCAGAGATATCCCTGCAGACAGCCAAGGTCAGGCTGGATGGGGCTCTGAGTACTGACGGAGCTGTGGGTGTCCCTGTTCAGTTCAGAGAGTGGGACCAGGTGGTCTTCAAGGGTCCCTTCCAACTCAAACCATTCTATGGTTCCATGATTTTGCAGGAAACCAAAGGTGTAGTTCAGCACTCATGAGCTGGACCACAAACCCAACTTTCTCCTGGTTTGTTGTGGTTTTTCCCAAGAATAATTCCCAGAAGACTGTCCCCTTGTGCCCACACCTGCCCAACAGTGTGTTCTTGTGGCTAAGAATGCCAACGGTGTCCTGGGTTGCATTAAAAAGTGTGTGGCCAGCAGGTTGAGGAAGGCAATCCTCCCCATCTACGCTGTCCCGGGGAGGGTACACTTAGACTACTGTGTCCAGTTCTGGGCTCAGTTTAAAAAAGACAGGGGTATTCTGGAAGGAGTCCAGTGCAGGGCCACAGAGATGATAAAGAGCATCTCTGTATGAGGAAAGGCTGAGTAACCTGGGTCTGTTCAGCCTGGGGAAAAGAAGACTGAGAGGGCATCTGATTAATTTTTATAAATATCTAAAGGGAGGTGGGAGGCAAATGGATGAGGCCAGGCTCTTCTTGGTGGCATGTAGTGATAGGTCAAGGAGAAATGGCCTAGGACTTGAACTTGAAGTTCTGTACAAACATGCAGACGAACTTCTTTACAGTCAGGGTGATAGAGCACTGGCACAGGCTGCCCAGAGAGGTGGTGGAGTTTCCTTCCATGGAGATACTCAAGATTTGTTTGGATGCTGACTTGTGTGACCTATTGTAGGGAAGAAGCAGAGGCGTTGGATTCAGTGATCTCTTGAGGTCCTTTCCAAGCCCTGCGATTCTGTGACTGCAAGTGATACCAATGAGGTAGAAATCAGTTATTCAGCTGCCTTTCATTGGCTAGAAACTCCACAACAAGGCAACAGCTGAAGGTGTGAAGTAAAGTGGTTTCAGGAGTTTGCAAGGGAACTTAACCATCCTCTTAGTGCAGCTCTTAGCCTTCCATTTTCCTGCCTAAATTATTTTGTTAATGATCTTACCAAAGGCACAAAAGAATAACAACAAGATCAATAACCCTCTTTCCTCTTAGTTACCTGACTAAAAGGAGCTGGTCTGTTATCTCTGCACTTTGTCTTTTCAAAACAGAAGAGGAAAATAGTCATGCCTGGAGTTTAGTTCATATGCAGAAAGTCACGCTGCAAGTAACACATTGTGATCTTCAAGCCCCCACTGGAAATACTATTTTTGATCCTTCTTTGTTATATTAAAAAAAAAAATAATGAAGATTTATCCAAGGAATTATTAAAGCAGAAGAAAACCTTTTGCTGCCCTGCCATGCTTTCGTGGAGGAGAAAAACTAGAATAGCAAGAGCATCACTTCCATGCATGCCAAGATGGGAGATTTGTGTCAGGGTCCCAAAGGAAGAGTTGCTCAGCCCCACGTCCAGGCTGAGTACTGTGTTCCTGCATTGCCTCCGTGCAAAGACAGGGATGTGACATAGATGTGCATGAGGTGAAACCTAAGCCCTCAGTCGAAGGCACTCCTAACAGGTAGGACAAACTGTAGGTGTGACCCAGAGTAGGAGCTTGAGTTGAGGATTCCTCCAATGTATCTTGTGCTTTTTGCTTCTTCAGGAGTAAAGGCACGGAGATAAAAATGGTTTTATTCTGTTTTGTTTTGTCTTTGTTTGCAACAGAAAATATTATGTCAGGACATCAGAAGGGCACAACTTGGGGAAAAGGTGTTCTGGGGAAAATGTAGGTTGTTCCCCAGGAAGAGGGCTGAAAGGAAGAGGCTTTATTTGGAAGAAGGAAGACCAACCTTATATATTAAAAGCTGGTCCAATCTAAGTTGGACCTTTAGACTGGGAGGAAACCTTTTTGAAGAAGGTCTGAAGGTCTTTAAAAAGAAATACATCAGTCTGATTTCTGTTTCAAGGAGATCCTTTTTGACTTGGAGGGTGAATCTTGTAAGTCTAACAGGTCTCATGCCATGTTCCCACCAGGTCCTGGCCACAAGTGCTCACTTTCCTGTGGTTTAGTTCTGGTGTGTGGTGGGGAAGGTCTCCAAGAGCCATAGCTCAGCTGAAGAGCGAGCCAAACACATGTTGGGAGCAGGCTGAGCTACTTCATCTGCTACTTTCAGGTTGGATATTAGGAAAAATTCCCTAGGAAGAGCGGTGATGCAGTGGCACAGCTGCCCAGGGAGGTAATGGGGTCACCATCCCTGGAGGTGTTAAGGAACTGTGGAGATGTGGCACTGAGGGATGTGGCGGGGGTAGAATCAAAGAACCATAGAATCATAGAATGGCCTGGGTTGAAAAGAACCACAGTGACCATCTGGTTTCAACCCCCTGCTATGTGCAGGGTCGCCAAGCACCAGACCAGGCTGCCCAGAGCCACATCCAGCCTGGCCTTGAATGCCTCCAGGGATGGGGCATCCACAGCCTCCTTGGGCAACCTGTTCAGTGCGTCACCACCCTCTGGGTGAAAAACTTCCTCATAATACCCAACCTGAACCTCCCCTGTCTCTGTTTAAAACCATTCCACTTTGTCCTATCACTATCAACCCAGGTGAACGGTCATTCCCCTTCCTGTTTATACACTCCCTTCAAGTATTGAAAGGCCACAATGAGGTCTCCCAGGAGCCTTCTCTTCTCCAAGCTAAACAAGGTTGGAGTTGAACTTGGTGATCTTAGTGGTCTTTCCTAACCATTATGATTCTATGTCTCTATGATCCTGTCCCAGTGTAAGGAGAGGCTGAGCTGCATTCAGGAGAGCCTGTGGAGGATCATTGCTGCAGCTCCAGACAGGCCAGGCACAAAGCTTGGGAGATATAACATGAGCCTGCAGAGGGGCATGGCTGGAGCTTAAATGATCAAAGGGCAGTGCAGGCTGACATGTATAAAGAGCCTCTGCTACAGCAGAAGAGATCCCCTCTAGCCCTCGACAATGCTAATGCATATATTTACCTCCTTATTGACTTCATAATTAATTGGCTACATGGTGTAGAACGTTCTCTTGCCTGGCTTGCTCTATGTCTGGCTGCAAAGGCCCACAGAATGACATGGGTGTAAAGCAGAGCCAGGCAAGGGGTAGAGGAGATCTTTTTTCTTCATTGTTTTCTGTAAGTATGTAAAAGCCTGTAGGGATATAAACAAGGGCAATATATATACATTTCATTTCCCAAAGTGCAGCAGGCTGAAGTCACACAGAAGGGTTTGGGTAGTTGTTAAAAATAAGAGGGACTGATTTTTTCACCGTAAGGTAGATATATTTAAGCAAAAAATATGGTAGAAAACTAAGGGAAATTAATATTTCCATCCCAACCAGAACAAGGAGAAGGAGCATTTGTTATGCAAATCTTTTCATTATTGCAAATCCCAAGTGCTGATAAGAGATAAGTGTTGTTCTAGCTTTATTTCAAGGAGCTCCTGCACAGACGCGGGGACGTGATTCTATTGCTGTGAAAGAAAGAAACAAACACACACATTTTCCCCGTACACTTATTTCTGTTACTGGAACACGAATTCTGGAGCCTGCCTGAAAAGGCGTTGGGTCCATTGAGGCTTGTTCATTTTACTGCTTTGTTTTCTGCTAAGGTGACATCTGCTCCTGAATGACCTTCGCATCCTTTCTCTCCCAGCCTGGCCCGGGTGGCCGCTCCTTTTATGCGCATACATTAATGTGCGGGTGAATCGCAGCTTCATGAGGTCTGTTCTTTATTCTTTTCATTGCCACTAATCCCGGAGTCTGCGGGGAACAAAGGGCTGGATCCTTGCGGGGTGAGCAGCCAGACCCCACCGAGGGATTTACATCCGCCATGGCGCGACACCGGTTATCTCCAAACCCCATTCCCCGCTTTGCCATCTCCGCCATCAGATTCCTTGTCTGGCTGCTGATAATAAAGCAGCATGGGATGCTTTCCCCTCTGCTGTTTGCAGCAGAACGAGCCCCGGTGCAGGATCACCACCGCCTCCATAGAGGAGCTCCTATGGAAATCAGTGAGGTTTGCTCAGACCCGCGTTGTGCTGATATGCAGCCCTCTGCCTGCTGGGCTATTACATTATTTCCCCATGTGACGAAGAAGCTTCCAAAGTTTGCGGTATGGTTTCAGCCTCTTACGCAGCGCTCTGAGCATTTCCCCCCCCCTCCCATTTTTGTACCACTCTTTCCCCACCCAGAGGAGCAGGAATAGTGCATTTGCCCTGCCTCCTTTGTCTGGCACCTTTGTTTTTGCATCACCACCAAATGAAATCAGTTCTATAACTGATTTCCCCGACCTGGCACCAGATCAACGTGCCTACAGTTTCTGCTACAAATTCTCCTTGCTGCCTATACGAAGTTACTTAACCATTCCATTATTTCACGCCGGCTCCCGGTGGGTTTTAGTTGCACAAGACATCTTTCTGATGAAATTGGCAACGGCTTTTAAAAACTCCAGATCAATTATATCTCCCGGGCCCTGCTTGAGACTTTAAAAGAGGTTAGTTAGGCAGGATCTTCATTTTACACGTCTGGGTAGAAAATGCAGAGGCATTTTTTTCTTTCCTGCCTGCAGTTACGGAGGGCTGGTGTCGTTCCTTTGATAAAATTGTTTGCCCTTTGGAGAGTTGGGGGCTTTCTCAAAGAGGAAAATTTGGCCGGTCTGTATGGCAAAGCTCCAATGGCTTTAATGAATGCAATGTTGGTCACTTGAAAAACAGGATCAGCAATATGGCAAGGATGTGATAGCCCTTTTTTTTCCAGTCCTGGTTATAAAGTACCAGATAACACTGTTATGTCAGAGGGCAGCTCCCGTTAGCGGGGATGAATGACGACCCAGTGGCTAAAACACCAACCTGAGCACGGGATCAGGTTTCTTCTCCCATCTCCATCCCAGCAAGGCTTTGTCCCTGGGGTTGTTCCAATTCTTCTTCTATTCAAAGTGATATCAAAATCCAGCATTACCTCTTCCAGCGAGCTTGCTGGTAAGGAAACAACACCAATGAACTTTTTCAAATAACAGCTCCAGTAGATATCTTGATTTTCGCAACAAAGTCTGACTCCAACAGTTTTCTAAATGAATACTGAAATGTTCATTTATGGAAAGAAAGAAATCGACTCACTCACTCCTTTGAGGTCATATCGTTATGCAAAAAACCACATGTGCACAACTTCCCACCTTTTTAAAAAATCAACCCTAAATTTGACTTGTTCTAAGTACCTAATGGGAGCTGCAATTTCTTGCTAATTATATAATTACTCCAGATTGTTATGTAGCGCTGGCAATTAAACACTTGAAATACTTTTAGCTTGAAGAAAGTAATTACGTAATTCCAGTGAATTCATGCTGGCAAAGTTGCTCTGGGTGCTGCTCCCTCTCCCCTGGGACTTCATGGCCACGGCAAGAAGATGCAGTGGTGAATTCCTCTGCAAAATGCAGGGCTTGGCCAGCCTTGGCGCATTGCTTTGGACCACCTGAAGGCCAGAATGGGTGTCCAGGAACAGCTAACGTGAACTCATGTCATATTGATACACGTGGGAAGAGTGATACGGATGTGCGTAGAAGAAATACACTCAGAAGAAGCATCAGCACAGCCCCCCAGGGGAACTTCCTGTCACACTGCCCACTGTGAACCTACTCCTGGGATTCGGATGGGAAGGGTTTGCCTTGACTCAAAATGTGCATTTTGTGGTGAGGCATTCCCTATAGAATCATAGGACCATTAAGGCTGGAAAAGAACACTGAGACCACCAAGCCCAACCCCATCCCATCCCCAACCATGCCCACTGACCACATCCCTCAGTGCCACATCTCCATGTTCCCTGAACACCTCCAGGGACAGTGACCACACCACCTCCCTGGGCAGCTGTGCCACTGCAGCACCGCTCTTTCTGAGAAGTTTTTCCTAATAACCAAACTGAATCTCCCCTGGCACAACTTAAGGCCATTAGCTCTCATCCTATCACTACATACAGTCACAGTGATGGCTCAAGTGTAGCCAATTGGTATTCACCACCTTTTTCTGTGTGCCTGGACCAAGGCCCCACAGTGCTACTTGTCTGACCAACGCAAGAAAAATCTCCTTGTCCCCAGTATCTCAGTGTACCATCCCTTGACACCTAATGTTTTTAATTCAGGTGACAGTTTTGTCTCTGCAGTTTCTCAGTCCCTTCTGTCTATGCCAAGGCACTCAAAAGACACATCAGTCTTCAATTCTGTACTTTAATTTCTTCCTTTAGAACAGCAACAATAATAATAATGAAGTCGGGAGTGTCTTTCAGGTCTGATTCCAGATCTCGTACTGTATAAAAAACAACTGTGAATAGCAATGTTGTCCACAACTGCTGAATACTGTGACTTTTAACTACATTTTTCATAGAGAAAAGAAGCTGTATGCGTATGCCTCAGAGCTATATGAGATCACACCATTGCGTTAACTTTTTGGTTCAAATTTTGGGTAGGTTTTGAAGATGATTATGGGGCTTTTCATAGGGAGAAAGGGAAAGGAAATGGGTTAAAAATGAGTAGTAAGAATAAAAATAGTTAAACTCAAGGCCAATTTTTTATGCAGCCCCCCAGAAAGAAAAAATCTGGGAACTGACATTGTTCAGTGTAGAAAAATTCATTGATGTCCATTGATTTTGCATCAGGAACCTCCCTGCTGTATTGTTTGTATGGAAGCTGTCATGGTTCAATGATCAGGTTTTCCAGGGATTTTGGTTCTGTTTCTGCCCCATAGTCCCAGTGACTTTCCCCTTCTTGCTTAATATGTATTTTTATTTTTCATGGTAATAAGGGAGGAGAGCAGAACTTCTTCATGCTCTGATTCTCACACCCATCTTGGAAGAGGACAGCATGGACTTGGAACCTTTCTTTGGCCACTTCGCTGCAGACACTTGGCCAAATCCCATCTTCCCTATGCCACCTTTATGTGGATTTACCATCTTTCCTCCATGAAGCCAAACCTCAGACTACTCCCTTCTGGACATGGAGAGCAGAGCAGTGACTCCATCTTTGGAGGAAAAAATCTCGTCTTAAATCTTAGAATTATAGAATCATAGAATCCTTAGAGTTAGGAGGGACCTTCACAGGTCATCTAGCCCAACTCCCCTGCAATGAACAGGGACATCTACCTGGACTTGTACAAAGTGTTTGATGCTGCCCTGCATGACATCCTGGTCACCAAATTGGAGAAAAATGGATTTGATGGATGGACCGTTTGCTGGATGAGGAGTCAGTTGGATGGTTGCACTCAGAGGGTCACAGTCAACATTCAGTGTCCAAGTGGAGACTGGGGATGAGTGGCGTTCCTCAGATATTGGTGCCAGGATCAGTGTTATTTAGCATTAGTAGATGACTCAATGAATTAATGAAACAATACTCAATGAAGTAATAGACACAGCTTTTACCTGCATGAAAACTAAAAAGTTTAACCCCCAGTTTGCTAGAATGCATTTGCAAACCCAGCATATGCAATTCAGCCACGAAACAGTGCCTCTGTCACTGAAATGATTAGAGATGAACAGTTTTGACTGGATAGCAAATAAATAAATAAATAAATAACAATCCAACCTCTTTCATTTTCTTTGCCCCTCGTAAGCCAGGGGCAGTCCTCTGTTTATTCATTCCTAGAGCTGAAACCAGAATGGAATGCTAAATGGATTAATTAGTACTACATCACTCTAAATTTAGACAGCTTCCTTTCAGAATTAGATTTCTTCAGGTTTATGCCATTACATTTCTTAAATGTACATTCTCAATCACATTAGCAATTATGAATACATTACATTTATTTTCTTTTTGAAATATTTTACTGCTATACCCTAGGATATAAAATGCACACACTGACCTATCAGAAAGAAATGTGAGGCCACCACCACTCACGACTTCATTGTAAATCACAGGATTTTAGAGATAATCCTGAGAATCTCCCCAGGACCTAGCAGTGTCTCCTTGCTTGAAAACACCAACATCCACATTTCAGGCAAGTGTTTATCTCCTGGAGTTGCAGAGTGTCTACAGAGTGGCAGCTCTAAACACGGGAGGTGAATAAAAAATGTGTTTACTATTTGTAGAATCACAGAATGGCCTGGGTTGGAAGGGACCTCAAAGATCATCTAGTTCCAACTCCCAGTCATTCAAATTAAAACTTGATGTAAGATAATAATTCTTGGCACTAACCTCAGGACTTCTCAACACCAAAAGTTAGCAGTGCTTAAAACTATATAAATTGATATAGCGTTCACATTTAATGTTTCACATGTACTCAAAGTCAATATTAGGCTTGTATCTTCTTGTGGCTTTCAGGGTAGAACATAGGCCCTGTTTGCTCAGTTTTCTGTTGCCATGCATAGGATGAAAAAATCACTGATGTCTTTATTTGTCAGCAGAGAGAACTTCTTGTTAGCCTGGATTCTGAGTGCTATGCAAAACTAGACCTTGAAGGTAGCTTTTGTCCCACCACCATCGCAGCCTAATGGTCTGTATTTGAGCATAGATCAGAGACATCAACCCTCCTCAAAGAAGCTACTTTCAGTGGGGAAAGCAATATATTGCTGGACAACTGTGTAAAATTGCTTTGAGGTCAAACAAAATCAGGTCTTTAGTCTGAGCACTGTACCAAACAGAGAGCCAGGGCACAGCAAATGGATTTGGGATGCCTGATGCCAGCTGGGAGAGTCTTACTTCCAAATTTTGCTTTCCAGCAACAAGGTGGACCATCAAGGCCTGCATGTCAGGGCAGATGCAGAAGTGCTTGTTCAGCTTTATCACATCCAATGCAAGGTCATAACAACCTGCTATGGGTGGGATTATCTCCTCCTATGTGACAGTGTGCAGGTAAATCATACCGGACAGACAATTTAATAACGTTTGTCAGCGGGTAGTCAAGGCAAAAAAATGAACATTGCTTTTTAAGTAAATACATTGTCCTTGGACTTCTGTAAAGCATTTACATCGCACTGTGTAACACCACAATGTCAAAGAGATCTGCTTTTAATGGATTCAGGACAGGAAGATCTCACAAAGCACTCTGCAGAGGAGATTGCTGTCAAAAGGAGGGATGTTAATGTAAGATTCATGCAGATCAAAACAAAGTCCAACACCATTCCACATATTTATAAGTCACTGAGAAATAAGTATAGAAGCATGGCTGATGAATTGGGCAGGTATCCCTTAGATTTACTGCAGAATGGTAAATCAAAGTGAGGAAAGGACAGTCAGTTTTATTGCACCCTAATCCAAACTTGTTATGAGCAAGAAACAATATGATGGCCTTCTATGACAGCATAACTGCATCGGTGGACAAGAGAAGAGCCTCTGATGTCATCTATCTGGATTTCAGAAAGGCTACCGACATGGTCCTCCACAACATGGAATCACAGAATGGTTGGGTTGGAAGGGGCCTTAAAGATCATTTAGTCCCAATCCCTGCCATTGGCTGGTTGCCCCCCCACCAGCTCAGGCTGCCCAGAGCCTCATCCATGGCCTTGGACACCCCCAGGGATGGGGCACCCACAGCTTTGGGCAGCAGTGGCAGGGCATCACCGTCCTCTGAGTAAAGAACTTCTTCATACACTCTAGCCTAAATCTCCCCTCTTTTAGCGCTATCACTACCCCTTGTCCTATCAGTATCAGACCATACAAAGAGTCAGTCCCCGTCCTGTTTGTAAGCTCCCTTCAGGTACTAGAACACTGCAATGAGGTCGCCCCAGAGCCTTCTCTTCTCCAAGCTAAACAAGCCCAAGTCCCTCAATCCTTCTTCATAGGAGAGATGTTCCAGTCCTCTAATCATCTTAGTCGTTCTCCTCTGGACCCAATTCAACAGCAAAAGTCATTGAAGCTTTAAAGTTGTTTCATAGGGAAGTCCTAAAGGGGATTCCCTTTTTCTTCAATTTCTCTTAAAGGGTAAATCTTCAGGATGCAGCAGCTTTGACACAGCTTCACCAAGCTCACACTCACCTTCTAAGGTGAAGAAATGGAACCTAACACCTTGCCAGACGCGTGCAAGTTCCATGTAAAATACACCAAATGCCCTATTTTCTCCAATCTTG
Organism: Gallus gallus; assembly: GCF_016699485.2. Lineage (NCBI taxonomy): Eukaryota > Metazoa > Chordata > Aves > Galliformes > Phasianidae > Gallus > Gallus gallus. The sequence goes on from NC_052534.1 coordinate 106,211,297, forward strand.
GACTGGCTACTTTCTCTATCATATTTAGAGCTTGTCTCTCTGGTCAGCCTTAGCAAGGGTCAGAACCTTCCTACTTGAAGCTTAATCTTCTGTCTCTTTCTTACATCGAAAAACGAATCTTTGATGTTTTCTATGCCCATCATTGTGCCTTTCTGCAGCTTTATATCTGCCTTGATTGTACTATCTGGCGAACATGACTGCCTTGAAACAGAATAGCATTGATGCACAGACTGTCAGCCAGAGAGAAGCCAATCTTGTTCTCCTTTTAATCATGTGGGCTTTCCCCTTTCCAATTCTTGATGACTTTCCTCCTACAGGAAATGAGTAGGATCTTTTGGCTTTAACTATTGTAACATTTTTCTGCATGTGTTCTCTTTTGTTCCTATTTTTTCTACCAAAGTGACTGCCCGCATTGCATCTCCCCTGTTAACTGCAGCAAGAAATAAAAAAGATTTGTATTTCTCCTTCAGCAGCTTGTGACAGATCTTGAAACCTGTGCTCACTGTGCAGTTAACCATTGTACTCTGTACTGTTACCATCTTAGGGACTGATGGATTAATTTTCTTAATTGTGTTTGCATGAGAAGGAAGGAGGGATGCTTGTTCTCATTTCATCCATGTGGTGTTTAGGCATAGAAGATTGGAACTCACCATGAATGCATGGGAAAGGCACTGCAATCCTGAGGAGTTCACACACAGCTCTAGTGCTTTTCTGGGGGCATCACCCCAAGACTCTCTCCTACTGCTGGCAGTTCCAGGAGCTATCTAGAAAGGCACCCAAAACGTGGCCATGCTGCTCTACCCATAATGATTCGCATGGTTGTACGGTTTTAGCAGCTCATCACCTTGCAGCTGCTGGTAAGTGCGTGTAGCGGAGCAATAATCAAAGTAGGATTCTGCTTTTAATTATATCCTCTGCAACACACTGAAATCAGCAGTGTTGCACAGCCACATCTAAATGCTCAAATGAGAAAAGTGGAGAAGTGGAAGTGAAAGGAATTTGGTAAAAATTTCCTGTCCTGTTGGAGTAACCAGGAATTGAGTTGGTTTTGTGGATCTCTTGCCAAAAGCAAACTTTGGTCCTTTTGCTCTCTTTTTCTGCTTTTTCCAATTAATTTCTTTATCATTATGGATATGCAGGATTAAAAAAAAGACTGAATGTCAAAATCACTGAGAGATAACTTCGAAAACCAAGCAATGATTCATTTAGAATCAGCATCAAACTTATGCCTCTCTCCGGTGTTCTCCATAAACTCAAAAAAGTAGGTGTTCCAACAAGAACAGTTAATTATATAGACATAATGTGCAGAAAGACATTTATAAAATCTTCTAAAGGCTGATGGGAAGATCAGAGAATCACACAGCATTCGCAATTAAACACAGAAATAATCTGGATTTCTGGTTGTGCGTTTCACCACTGGCGGTAATCCTATAGTGGCTTATAATTAAACAGTTGTGAAAGCAACGAAGCCTCCCCCTAGAAGATCAGGTGATGAAAAAACATGCTGTGATTCTGGAATAATAGAAATCTGCATTGATTCATCCTCACTATTCAGTGAATTAACCATTTCCTTTCTTCTGCACTTCCCTGATTTTCTCATCGAGACAACAGCACGTGGTTAAACAACTTCTTGGCTTCTTAGAGGACAGGATAAGTCCACTGAGTACTTTTATCCACAAGAAACATGGTATAGAGTAAAAGATAGCCTCACCTGGAAATAAATGCTTTTCTGTGCATACAGAAATGACTTTCTTCCTTGGAAATTTGTGGCCTCGGTGATAGAAAATACGCCCCTGTGTTGTGTTTTTGTTTAAGAATCCCACATGTTCCATGCGCTTGGCCTCTAAGTCCCACATTAACATCAACACAGAGAAATAGCGAAACTATTAAATTTTGGTGGAAAAAAAAAAGTCCTTCTTTGTGAGCTCCGGGAGCTAACAACCTTCCTTGTTTCTATGGGTTTGCGTGGAAGCTGAAAAGCTTTCACAATATCCCATGGAGACATACAATTTATATTCAGAACAGGCGTCAGAAGTGACAGCAAGATTTTCCATCCGAGATTTCCTCAATTAACCCCAAGACATGCAAATTGGCATTTTTACTTATATTCTCCAAGGTCTCGGGTTGGTGATGAGCAGAGCGCTGTCTCTCATTAGCACACCTGTAAGAGGTGTGCAGTAGCATGCACAACTCGCAGCATCCCAGTGTTTTCCAATTCTGTTCCCAAATCAGCAGCTCCACTCTCACAGAAGGATGCTCCGATCCCACCTGAGCCTAATGATGGTCATGAACATCCAGACTGACAAGGTGACTAGGTGACTGTCACCTCCAATGCCTGTTAGGACAGTGACTGAGGAAAGATTTAACCCTCCAAAACACAAGAAAGGTGTCAATTAGGAAATTACAGACCTTGAAAAATGCTGTTTATCCAACCAAGGTACCTCAGTTAAGTAGTGCAGCCATCTGTATGGCAGTTTTTGGAAGAACCAGGATAGGGTCCTGGTTTGTGTTAAAACCAATAATTATGTACATATTTTTGCTGGGTTTATTTTAATCCACGTCTGTTTTGCAATCTCAAAACCACAGCGTAGTGAACATGAGCCTACCATAAACTGGTTGACTTCTCTACCTCCATCAATTAAAGAAAAGCAGCAACCTCCCCTTTTCTCCTTATGCTTTCAAGGGATGTCTCAGGTTAAAAGAAACATTGCATCTTCATGTGTGGGAGCCTTTAGTCCACAAATCACAAGAGTAGGGAAAGTCCAACAGCATTGTACTAGATTTCTCTGCTCTGAAGGGGAGGAACATGGCTTAAGTCACCATTTCCATGGGAAAGGTCTGGATGATGGGCAGACCAGGTCTATGGGACATGACAGGAAAGCTATAAAGAAGTCTCCAGGAACAGATGTCAGCTGCAAAGTTGTTCTGCTTGTCCTTCCTGGTATTACAGTGGACCAGTATGAATGTAAAGCAGGCTGGTGGTCTGGAAATAGAATCTTGGCCAGGATTCTATTTCCTGGACAGAACTGACCACAATTACCCATCCCTGGCAGATCCCAAGGCCAGGCTGGATGGGGATTTGGACAACTTGATCTGATGGGAGATGTCCCTGACCATGGCAGGGGTTGGGGCTATGCGGACTTCAAGGTCCCTTCAAACTCAAGTCCTGCTATGATTCTACAATTGTGTATTCTGGAACGATAAGATAAGAATTAAAGTGAGAAAGCTACAGCAGGGAAGATATCAGCCCCTACTTCAGTGGGTGCTGAAAACAGGCAGCTAGGGCACATGTTGATGTGCTTCTCATATCAATACCACTGGTCTGAGAGATAAGGTAGTTGAACTGAATAGTCCACTTCTGTGTGCAGACATGAACATAATATGCATGTGTAACACAATAGAAAGCACAGCAACGCAGCAAGGTCCCAGGCTGCAGCAAATGAAGATTTGCTCAAATGCAACAGCCATGGACACAGAAATAAGGGAAAGAGATTGCTTACCTTTGGAAGGCCTCAGGTACACAAGGATCTCCAGAGGGATTCCCCTGCCTCCACTGCCAACCCTTAAATGAGGTCTGGGAAGGGGTGGATCCTGGCTCCACCTCTTCTGGTCACAGAGGTGCATTGCTTGCACCTGATCTCTCCTGGGCTGGCCCTGCCTTCTCACCAGGTGTCAGTCACTGTTTCAAGCTGTGACTTAACATTTTCACTACAGCATCATAGCCAAGTACTGGGGAGAAGATACTCAGGACACCATGAAGAAAACTAGAAGTCACACAGGATTACTGTATACTCCTGGAGGAGCATTATCACAGTAAAGAAAATTGAAAGTCACAGCAGATAAGTAAGTTATCTGTATCATTAAGTAACAGTGATGGCAGTTCCACATCCAAGAGGAGAATGTAACAGGGTTATTGATGGATTGCTTGGCCATAGCAAGGACAATGTCTAAGATGTCCCAAAGGAGAACACTGTGGGACTACAAGATGCAGTAAGAAGGGAAGCAGTCATATACACTGGGTAAACATAACGGCAGAATATGATGCTGAGGCTAAATATTTAGACACCTATGAGCAACCACTTCTTGGAGATGTAGTCAGGGGAGAAGGAACTCTTTGTGCAGCCTACATTTGCTATGGTGTTATTAAAGAGCTGCTTTTATGAGAAGCTGTAACACAGTGAGTTTTGGTATTGTTGTAGGAACAAGACAGCCAAAAATATCACCAGTGCAGGCTTGGATTTAGCAAAGACACCTATGAAAAATGTGGCAATTTTAAAAAAGGAAATTAATGGGAGCCAGGAATGGGTGAGATGTTTGCAAGCAGCATGGATGTTGTTTAAAGGCACCATAATAAAGGCTCAGAGAAAATACATGGTGTGTATCAGAAAAGATTTTTTAAAAGACAAGAAGAAAGCTACTGTAGTTAAGGATCAGAGCACAGGAGACTATTACAAGTAAGAAGTCTTCATGTTTAAACAAGGTGAGGTTTCTGCAATAGAGAACATGCATTCTCTTAAAAAGGTAGAAGATTTGAAGAATACCTTTCTAGCATCATGAATAGCTTATTAATCCTTTTCCAAATATGACTGGGTTAGAAAGCCCATCAGGCAATGTGAAGAGCCAGCAGATGACCAGGATTTGTGGTAAATAACTTCAGGTCTGCAGGATGCAGTGGATGCATGAAATAATGCTGAAGTAACTTGAATATGAAACTACTAGATTGGCAAATATGGTGCTGGATTTCTCATATCTCAGAAATTCATGGCACGGTTGAGATTGGAGGCACCTCTGGGTCCATCTGGTCCAATCCCCCCTGAGGAGGACCACCCTGAGCAGGGTGCCCAGGACCTCATGAAACTGGGGAAGAGTCCACGTGGCTTTTGCAGGCTGGAGTCTTGCTTAACAGAACTGTCAGCTCTCTGCAGCACCAACTAGTGTGCCAATCTGGTTGGTGTTGCCCTTGCAGCTTTCCAAAAGCCACTACCAAATGCTGCTGAGTGCAAGAGGCCACGGGCATGATTATTATAGGAAATAAAATGTCTTTCACTGATTAGAGGATGAACAACGAAGTGTTTTCACAAGATTGGGATGGCTAACAGGATCCTAGTGCTGGGACATGGACTATTGAACAAATCAGAAGCTACTTGACTATTTGCTGATGATTTGAGGATGTGCAAATGAAAACCATTTGCAGAAACCCCACAGCTCCGAGAGGGTGGGTGATAAAATGGCAGCTGAGGTTCAGTGCTGTCATGGCAAATTAAAGCACACAGGGAAAAGCAGCTCTGAAACTCTGACAAGTGCTGGTGCTGAGTGAGGTGCTGTCAGCGGAGATGTGATCTTAGAGCTGAGGCAGACAGGGCCATGAAAACATCAGAAAACCATTGCTCAGTCAGAAATAAAAAGATAAAACTTCTTTTCCCCTTCAAGTGATGAACTGAATGTTAGGAGCTGTTAGGAAGTGAAAAAACAATAAAAGAAAACCCATTGTTTCACATTTGTATCCAGTTTTTGGTCTCCCCACAAAATGCATCCAGTTTTTGGTCTCCCCACCACAAAAATCATGTTGACAAACTGGAGTGAGTCCACGGTGCCCTCAGTATCCCTAAAGAAACGGATTACATGAAGTATGAGGAAAGGTTGAAGGAATTGAGATTGCTCATTCTTAAGAAGACAAGGCTGAGTGGATTTTGTTGCCACCTTCAACTGTCCGAATGGAAACGTTCAGAAGATTGAGCCAAAGCCTTTTTGTAGGTGCAGAGAGAAGGACAAGGTTCAAGTGCACACAGGCAGCAGCAAGGGAGGTTCTGGTTAGACACATGGAAAAAGAATCCTCACTATAAAGTAATCAAACACTGAACGGGCAAAGGAATTGCCATCCATGGAGATATCCAAAGCCCAGATGAGCAAAGGCTGTGAGCAACCTGGGCTAATCTGGCCCTCTTTTGAGCAGAGACCTCCAAAGATCCCTCCATAACAAATCGACTCATCACTCCAGCGTTGCATTGCACCTCTGTAGGTCATGGCCATGCAGGTGGCAACCGTTCTTGTGGCAGGGGATTGGAACTAGATGATCTATAAGCCCCTTCCAACCCAAGCTACACTGTGATTCTATGGTGCCCTCACATCTTGTAGAACATATACTTATAGGAAAAACAACAACAAAAAAACCCCAAAAAAACAGAAAAATTCTTCCATCATTTTCTAGTGGGCTTATTCAGAAAAGATCACTCAGCAGACTGGGTTTGCCTGCTAAGGCTACACCTATGCACGGCTTGGCCTAGCCTAGCATTTTCTTTGGGGTGCCATATAGGGGAAACTGTGAGCTCAGTCCTTCCTCTGGCCTTGAATGCTGCTTCCATGTGTTGGCACGTCTCTTGCCTGGTGACATGTTTCTATAGGTGAAGTAAAAGTGCTCAAGGTGGAAGCTGTTGGCAGAGAAAGAGAAAAGCTGCTGCCAGAGCCTCTGAGCCTCACGGTTCTGAAAGCTCCTCTCTTCCCCATCTGCCTTTCTAACCAGCAGAGCACTCTGCAACGTCTGTATTTAATTCTGGCAGGTTGTGAAGGGCAGAGGGGGGAGAAGCAGTGGGTTTTGCACCAGTTATCATTCTATCCAGTGGCAAGCTATACTTTACTTTGGGGAAAGATGACTAGATGCATGCTTTTGTGACATCAAGTTACATCTTGGGATGTTGGAAATAATAGGAAAAATGCATTTCCCGTTAACTTCTCTAGGAGCAGCTTGCACATTTCTGAAAGCAGATGGCATGATGTATATTAAATTATCACTTATGTCGGGGGGCTTATTTTAAGGATGGAAGTGTCGTCTCTTGGTATTTGTGCCAGAACTGCTCATCCCCAAATGAGGGTTTTTTTGCATTCCTCCAGCTACCCTGGAAAATACTTGAAGGAACACACCCTCCCAAAGACAGGTTAAAACCGTACCATCAGCTTCTTGTTTTGCATCTTCTAGTGGGAAGGGAAAGCGATCTTTAAAACCCATTTTAAAAAAGAAGGGTCCAAACTTGCATGAACTGAAACAAAAGCAAATTGCAGATTTCATTGTAAATCTACACCACGTAGCTGAAGGGTTGCACTGACAAAAATAACATGAATAAGTGGTGCAAAGATGCCTTGTAAAGAAATCTAAAGCAAATGTTGAGCCATCAACAATATTTATAACCTCTCACACTCGGAATAGAAGATACCAAGGGACTGCAATTACAGCGATATGACAAATGTTGCATTTTTAATGACTCCAGCTGCAGGACCCTTCATCGTCCGAGAACACTGCTGCTGGGAGTCATAACCTCAGTTTAATCCATGTATGTCGGTCCTATCTTATGCACTGTCCAGTTTTTTCCATAAGAAATATTGCTATTGACCACCTACAGAGTTACATTCAGTTTTGCAGATACCTAAGTTCCATTTATCACCTTGTTTTGCTCCTCTCCATAGTCTAGGCTCATAATAGACTACTCTTCTGTCTCACTTGCAATGCTTTGCACTCATTCTGATGCCTTATGCCACACAATTGTCGAAACACACTCTTCTGTGAATGAACTGTACTTTAATCCTCTTCACACTACTATTTCTAAATTAGTCTAGTAATTCTATCCCATCACCATGTAAAACTCCATCTGAAAATCAGCTCCTGCACAGGGCTCATTATGGGTTTGAGATACTCTGTCTCATTTGGAATATAAGCCCCTGGGGGCAGGAGAGGTGTCCAAGACCCACTGATTGCCCTAGGACTGAAATATGTAGAGAACCTACAGAATTTCAATGCCTCAGTATGTTTGGAGATCTGGACCTGGGCCTTCCTGTATGTGCTGCAAAGCAATATGCTGCATAGTATAGTAACAAATGGAATCTAAAGTCAGTACTTGGTATGTAGTAGTTTAGTAGGTGGTCTGATCTACTTTACATATGCTGTTAACTTCTTTCCCTCAAAATATAATATTACGTAGCACTTGATTTCTCTTTCAAGAGTCCTGCTGGCCTCAGAAAACGTCCTGATATTTTGGTTGCATTCAAGGTGTGTCTTAAACCATTGCAATATGATTTCTCCAATCTCAAACATAGGACCTCTCTCCTTCTCAGCACCTGAGCTCAGTTTGCTGAGCAATGACAGGCTGTGCTGTGCATCTATTCCCAGAAGAGCTTTCCGTGTTGCAATTCAATAATCACTGTTATTCCTGAATGGTAGAGCAAAATAAGATACCTGTGGCCAAAACAGTGAAAACTTCTCATCACCTTTAATGAAGCACCGCTTTAATCTTCACATGCTTTGCCTATGCAAGTCGATGAGAAAGCAGCTCACGTCCCTGACCTGCTGCAGTGGAGGCAGGAGCCCAGCAGAGGGCTCAGGAAGCAGCCAGCAGCCCTGGGAAGCATCAGCATCCCTGGGAAGGTGCTGGGCAGGCGAGGCAGGGCCCGAGGGAAGAGCTCATCTGTTCAATCATATTCACCGTGCTCCTTAAAACATCTCATACGGCATTAGCAAATAAACAAGCAGTCCAGACAACATCAGCTTTTATTACCGTGGATAGTGTCATACATGTATTTTTAATCTTTGCCTGGGTATTTCTTACAAACTTTATTAATAAAAGGGAATGCTGCTGCACAGTAATATATGATTGCACTTAAAGCTTATGAAGCTCCCCTTTGGTTTTATAGTATCAGCACAGCAGGCTGTACTGAGCACCACAGGAACGCATTTATAAAAAGCTTATTACAGCATATAGCAGGAGAGCCCCTTTTTAAAGGCCTGTATGGGAAACCAGCACTATTAAATGTGATTATTTCCTTTAGCAAGGCCGTGTAAACAACTCTGTCATTTGTTTTTATAAAGTCATCAGTGCCACTGCATACAAACCAGCACCAGCTGACAAAGCCAAGGAATCTACGAGACACAGTGCAAAGCATTTAGAGAACATCCTCAGCCCGTGTTGATGTTGCAGAGGTCTCTGAGCCTTTATCGAGGGACCGCATCTTGTGAACGTGATACCGATGCATCAGCTCCAACCTTCCATTGGCTGCATTTTCCACCTAAAAAACTTAATCGATTCCATTAGCTTTATTATTAGTATTTTTTTAATTGCGTGGCTTTAACTTCAGATGAAAACAACCACAGAGCCACGGTATTTAGATTAAGTGTTTTTCCATGCATATAAGCAGAGAAGGCTGCCAAAAACACACGTCAGTAATACATTTTCTGCTATCTAATCTACTACAAGGCATCCTGACAGGAAAAAATGCCCTTGCTTTATTGGTTAGAGAAGTGATGTTTTTACAGATTTCGGAGATATTCTATGTTATCTGCAGAATTTAAGTGGGTCTTCCTTGTTATGGAAGATTATAAAGGAAATCCAGTTATACACCATTTGTCTGCGTTCACAAGGCAGACCGGATGGTAGCTGTAACAGAGCAGCTGCCCTAGTGCAAGGTTACTCTGAAGGAGAGGGACAGGTTACAAGTTAGCACTGTGTGGCTTCTTCACTAACAACTACTTTAAACAAACAGAAGACCTCAATACACTTTAGCCACTTGTATGGATTTACGTGAGTGGACTTAAGGCTTTTCTGTGACTTGGAAGAACTTAAAAAAGACAACTAGGTCAGCAAATATGAATTTGGGGTTCGGGAAGAAAATGCATTAGGAGGGAAGAAAGTTCTGGAGAACTATGAGATCAACAAGGAAAATGTGGACTGAGGAATGAAAGACGGTCACTGTGATGGGAGATATGAAGCATAGTGTGTTAAAACAGTTATTTTTTTCGGAATGGAAAGTCAGTGCATAAAAAGAGAAAAAATTTTACAGAACTGAAGTTTGCTGTAAAAGTCTGCAGTTTTTTCTAGGTAAATAAAAGGAAAAAAACATAGCTAATTCTGGTTATCAAAAGATATCTGTTCCAAGCTATTCAACAAGGCACCTTCTGCTGTGAACTAGATGAAATAAACTTGAGTCCAGCCTCTCTGCTTTCCTCTGCTATTTTAAGAAGGGATGAATTATGTTCTGGAGATACTGACCTTCCTTCCTTTGGTATGGATGATACTCAGAAGCTCAGTTTGGATGAGATGCCAGAGCTAAGGTTGGGTGATATCAGTCCTACCCAAAGCTGTTTTTTCTTCTGTTCTCACATGCACCACTTTATTTCTATCCATGAAGACCATCCTGCATAACTAGCATTGAAGGGGACAGAAACACAGAAATTCCTAAGTGAAAGATGCAGAGGATATTCATTGAAAAATCTATCAACAATATAATTTTACCAAGGGAAGGGCCGTATCATGACACTTTCTGGTGAAATCCATATTGAAATCTAAACTGATCTGTGCAGCACAGGCCACTGAACGTACTGCGTAATTGGTCTTCTCAGAGTAGAAACCGGAATTGACCTACAGAGTACTTTGTACCACAGCTGGAAATTGTGATTAAAAAACCCCAGAGCTGAGCCTCAGCTGCTGGTAACTGCTTTTAAGCCCAGATTTATAGAGCTGAGAGAAGCCACACCACTGAAGAAGACATCTGTAAACTGGCCAACTGCTAACTCCTGGTTACTGGGAGAGCTCTAAGCCTGATTCACGTAGAAACATTGATGGACAGACCCAAAAAATGCTCGTCTGCATCACCCTGGCTTGTTTGAACATATTGGGATCAGCTATAAAGATACATCCTGAACCCTCACTGAAAGAGAGAACCAAGGCATATGCAGGCTGATAGGAAGGAAAACTGGCAGATAGCATATCTGTTTCATTAGCTTTTTTTACATAATTGCTACGTTGAAATGGAAAAACAAAGAACAACCTGTGTAAGCACACTGCTGGTATCCTGCATTTTTGCCTTCTCCCTGGCATGCACGGTACTCCATTAAATTGTCCCTTGTTTTTTATATTCTTCTGTAAATCCCAAATCACTGCACTACTCTGAGGTACAGTGCTGATGGCTCTTCTACGTCAGTTCCATTTTTAGTGTAATTTATGTAGCTGAATCTGTATCCAAATTCTCATCTAGATCACAAATGGAAAGCACGTGAATGACTGATTAATCTTCCCTCCTCTCTCTAGAAACTGTTTCATGTAGATTGCTTTACTGTATTATGATCTTCACTGTCCTTCTGGGTAACAGATACAGCTGCTGATACAGGAATTCAGGTTTGTTGCTTCCTAAAAGAATTGTGGTACTTAAAATCTCTACTTCCCTTGATTGAAAAACCTCCTGAGCACCAGTTCATGTCTTTTTGCTAGAAGTGGGGAAGCAGCAGGTTTGTCCTGATGAAAATATGTTCATTTTCAGAGATCTCATTACCTAACTGGTCACAAACTGTGACTGCAACGAGGCAATCTTCACAGGGTTGGCATGTTTACAGTGATGTCATGTAGGCATCAGTTCTGAGCTCCATTATTGGACATTCCTAACAATGATAGAGAGGAATATAGACAGTAATTTCCAACTGCTAGCAGCTGACCCAAAAACTGTGGATGTGGTAGTAACAAAGATGATTAGAAATTGGTACAAGACTATCCTAATAATTTAAAGGAGGCCAAGGAAAGACATAGAACATAGTTTCCTGCATATCTGCCATAATGTATGTATTTCTATACATTGGTAATAAATTCCTGAAGAGCCCTTGGGAATGTCAGTAGCATACCTCCAGGGCTGCAAGGCTAATACTGACTGCCTTGGACATATGAACACGAAACCAAGCAGGAACCAGGAAACCATACTAGATCTGTACTTGCTTTGTTGTGACCAGTACCAGAATGCTGCACTAATTATTCATACCTTCATCAGACTGGGCAATGAAATAAATAATTAAATAAGGAAATACGTCAACTAAAAACCTGGAGAGGGTTCAAAGAAGGGCAATGACAATACTTGCAGAATTAGAAAACAAGAAATGCAAGGAAAGATAAGCTATGATTCAAAGGAAGCTGAACTAACAATAAAGTGCGTGTTTCTAACAGCAATTAAGCACTGAATAATCCACCAAAGCCCACAGAGGATCCTCTATTGCTACACGTTTGAAAATCAAAAAACAAAAACCGAAACAGTGCTCTTCCAGAAGATGCACACTGCAACAGAAACCTGGCTTTACAATCAGTGTTATTACCATGAGATAGTCACGTGGGGGGGTAGGGGGATGGTAGTCACAGGGGCTTTACTGGTTGCAAAACACAGCAAATTTTGCTACACTGGAAAAAACAATTATCCAAAAAGGCGAGCAAATCCTGCTCTAAAGGCAAGGACTATATACAGTAAATGTCAAATGCATTTTGATCACGATCCCAAAAAATGGAATGATTGGGAATCTGTGTATAGCCCTGCCTGGAAGGACACAGATAAGTTCACATCCCTTTTCTTCCTGTTTTCTCCTTTGCACCTTTCTCCTTCTTCACACTGATTTCCTGAAGGTCTTCAGCACATACTGTAAAATGGTTGTACTAGGGATACTGTGATTATTACATGGGAATCCAAGCAACAGTCAGCCACTTTAATGTGATTTTTTTTCTGATACACTTCTTAATTCAATTCAATGTGTTGGCAGATATGAAGTCCACGTTTCAACATGAAGCACAGTGTATTATCAGTACAAAGATAATTGGGTTCTGCTGCTTTCTTGGACAGGCAAATTCTTGGTATGAAAACTTTAAAAACCTACGGTGTAAATTTTAGGCTCTTCCTTCTCAGCCTCTAGAATGGGAAGAGGGGATAGTTCACACTTTCCTGAAATACAAAGGAGATTTAATGAATTAAAAAAGTATTCTGTTTCCACGGAGTGAAGAAGCACTAAACACTCCTCTGAACCAGCAGTTTTTATTTGTTAAGTGGCATCACGGCTTATTACTATTTAATACTTAGGATCCAGCTCTGAAGCAGGAACACAGTGTGTGAAGTGCCATACAAACACAGAATGAAAGACTGTTTCCTGCCCTTAATAGCTGTAATCGAAATGCTTCAGCAGCCCCGCTATCTGTCACTGCTCTAACCACTGTTTTGGAGTCCCAGTGTCAATCCTTTAGCGCCCTGCTCTGCTGCTGTCAGCTTCACAAATGAAGCAGCTGAATGCAATGGGTGACAAAGCAGTTTTTTCCTGTAACAAAGAACACCTCTGATTTAAGAGACATAATCTAAATACATTTGGGCAGCATATTCAGCATGGAAGACCACTGGGAACACTGAGCAGAGGGGATGCTGGCTTTTCAGAGCGCATAAGGGCCCTGAAAGGTCTCAGCCACTTCATCTCCAGACTGAATTGCCCAAACAGAAGTCTGTTTTTCTGTCTTTCACCTCTGATTGACCTCGATTCATGCAAGGAAGATGGCAATGAAAATGGAACCACTCACAACGAGGCAGCAGGAGTGCTCACAGTAAAAGATTCAGGTTGGGCATTCACAGTTTCATCGACAGACACATTAACTCTTACAGTAAAAACTGCACTGCTGTCCATCGTAACATTAATCATTGAATTTTTTTTAGATGCATGTCCTTGGCAGAGAGTGAAGTGAGTATAGAAATACAAGGAGAAATGGAAAAAAATGGAGACAAACAAGGAGGAAGAGAATTATTTGCTACCAGTCCAGTGGATGTCATCATTTTTAGTGGCTTATAAGAGTTGGGAATCATCAGTATTGTTGATGCTATATAAGAGAATATGTTTTAGATGGAATTCACGGTTTTTCACTGAACATTTCCAATTCTTTGAAGTGTATGCTGTTGAAATATCACAGTTATCCATCATATGCATCTCTATGTTTACTTCTCTAATGGATTTCCTTTAAGTTATTGCAGATTTTTAAGATATCACCTGAGCTCCTCTCTGGTCCTATTTCTCAATAGAAATATATATAAAACTCCAAATGGACTGCAAGCACGGGACTACTTGTGCTTCAAAGAGAACGCTGTTTCATGTACAGGAACTCGAGACAACCTGCCTTAGGTTGGACTAGATGATCTCCAGAACTCCCTTCCAACCCCTACAATTCTGTTATTCTGGGAAGAACAGTGAATCTGAAGACAGACATGGGACAGCTCATTTCTCAGGTCCCCATCTGAGATTTGAATTTTATGAGAAGCCTGGCTCTTACACCATGGATTTCCTGCTTCTCCAGATTCTTTTGGGAGCATCTAGGAATTCTCAGCGACACTGTAAGCATCCACATCCAACATCTCTATAAAGCTGAATAAACGCTGTGTCACAAGAGCATCACATTCCTGTAAAATCCTGTTTGACTGGGAGGTGAATGGCACTTCGTTCTTTTGGCACAATACATTTTTGAGAGAACTATCTGGCCTCCCTCTGTCAGACTAGATTGTCATTTTATCATATTCTTTTCTATTCAGGCAAGCATCCAACTTCTTTACAACCCTCCATATGAATTTTGCATTGAATTACTCTCATTTCCTTCCCATAATGTCTTTGCTTCACATTTGTGCATTATCTTTTCCCTTATTCTGAAATTCACAGTGCAAGGCATCTGCCTAGTTCTCCAACTTTCTTTGCAGTCAGCAGTTTTGGAACAAACTTCCCTTCTCCTGCCCACGACTTCACAAACAGTTCTCTGAAAAAAAAAGCAGCAGTGTTCCAGCTTCTGTGTCTTCCACCTTAGGAAACGTAGTGCTTGTTGCTGTATATAAAATACACATTACGTGTATTACTCTCTGAAAGATGATGGGTATTTTCTGCAAGTCTTGATACTCCATTCACTTCTTGTTCCTGTGTTTTTATTGCAAACATACACATAGACACTGGTATTGGAAGATTTGTTATTTAGCACGTATTCTATATACACATAAAAAAGCCAACATGAAATCATGCAAGATTGGCGTAGAATCATACAGATTGGAAAAGACAATAAAAATAAATTGTCCAATCATCATGATGCAGTGTGTTGACTAAACATGACATAGTGGACTGCTGCAAAGATGAGCAGAGTCTAGGGGAAAAAAAAAAAAGCATTATAAAGCATATTACTGTACAAAGAACATGTGTAGCACATCTTGCTAAATGTGTATGCCCCTCTCAACCTTCTCATACCCAAGTGGGGGCTTAGACAGAAAGTCAGAGGGCCGATGTGCTGGGTACATACCCCCTGAGAAGGCCATGCAGCTAAAAATCCCTCTAAGGTGTACTGGTGGATGGCAAGCTGGGCACGAAACCCAGAAAGCCAATTGTATCCTGGGCTGCATTGGAAGCAGTGTGGCCAGCAGGGCAATGGGGGCTGTAAGAAAGAAAGGGACAGATTCCAAGTAGGGTCTGGTGTGATAGGACAAGGGGAAATGGTTCCAAACTGAAAAAAGGGAGATCTAAACTGGATTTAAGGAAGACATTTTTTACAATAAGGGTGGTGAGGCACTGGCACAGGTTGCCCGGAGAGGAGGTGGTGCCCCATCCCTGCAGACAGCCAAGGTCAGGCTGGACGGGGCTGTGAGCACTGATGGAGCTGTGGGTGTCCCTGTTCAGTGCAGGGAGCGGGACAGATGGCCTTTAAGGGTTCCTTCCAACTCAAACCATCCTATGGTTCTATGACGAAAAGAAACAACCGTGCATGAGTGTGCGAGGGAGCAAAAAGCACACCACACAGCTGCTCAGAGCTCCGAGAGACAAAATTCCGCAGGCAGAGCTGAGGGGAGGCCTGGTTGAGGGTGGAAGCGCGGCGAAGCACTGCAGATACACCCACAGCGAAGGGTCCTCGGGGCTCATAGGCCCCGAGGGACGCGCGGGGCGCAGCGCAGGGCACGCAGCACACGAGGGCCGCTCGCCAGGGGGCGGGCCTCGCACCTCGCCGCCTCACGCCCGCCCCCACCCCGCCGCCCGCCGGTCCCAACGGCCGCCGCGCGCCGCTCACCCTTCGCCTCCCTTCCCCGCCCTCAGAGGGCGATGCTAACGGCGCCGCGGCGCCTCCTCCGGCTCTGCAGCTCCACCTTCAGGATGGGCGACTCGGCCTCCAGGTTGCCGCGGAAGGAAGAGGCTCTCCCCGGTAGGAGCCAGCGCGTTCCGGTAGCAGGTAGGGACCGGCCCGGCCGCCTCCCCCCGCGTCGCCCGCCCCTGAGGATAAGTGAACCCCGGGCCCCACGGCGGCCTCCGCTCTGCCCGCCTCCGCCGCCGCGCATGCGCACGAGGGTGGCCGCGCAGGCGGGGTGGGGCGCAGCGCGGTGGGCGGGAGGGGGAAGATGGCGGCGTCCATCTCGGTGTGTGAATCCTGACGGCTCTGTTAAAGCCGTAATAATATCGCCTAAGCGTAGCGTGAAGGATCTAACCCAAGTGTATTTGAAATTCTTAGAAAAAGTATTTCTTTCAGTGACTGCTCTGTTTCTTCCTTCAGTTTTTAGTTAATGTGAGCTTTTAAGTACATAAGGTCGCAACCTTGAATTAAGCAACTAGTCCTACCTTCTGTCAGGCAGCCTAGCATTGATTCTGTCAGGCAGCCTAGCAATGACCGCCATTGCTGTTCAATAGCTAATAGAGCAGAACCAAAATGCCCTGATGTGTGTTTAGAATGGGAGACGGTGGCCTTGTGTTGTTCAGGTTCAGGTTGGATGTCAGGAAACACTTCTCCTCAGAAGGAGTGGTGATGGCCTGGGGTGGTCTGTCCTGGTGGGATCACCGTCCCTGGAGGTGCTGCAGAACCGTGGGGGTGTGGCACTGAGAGAGAGTCCAGTACTTGAAATGAATGTGTCAACAGGAGGGGGAAGAGCTGTTTACGAGGGTGGATAGTGATAGGACAAGGGGGAATGGTTTAAAACTGAGACAGGGCAGGTTTAGGTTGGATATGAGGAGGAAGTTTTTCACGCAGAGGGTGGTGATGCACTGGAACAGGTTGCCCAAGGAGGCTGTGGATGCCCCATCCCTGGAGGCATTCAAGGCCAGGCTGGATGTGGCTCTGGGCAGCCTGGTCTGCTGGTTGGCGACCCTGCACATAGCAGGGGGTTGGAACCAGATCATCATTGTGGTCCTTTTCAACCCAGCCCATTCTGTGATTCTATGATGATGTGGGCAGAACTGGACACAGTATTTCAGATCTGGCCTCCCCAGGATGGAGTAGAGGAGGATCACCTCCCTCAACCTGCTGGACACGTTCTTTTTAATGCACCTGAATGTTTATTGTAAGGGAGCTCAAGCCCAGGTCCCATTCTGGTGCTGCTTTATCTTCTATATTGTGAGCTTCCTTATACCCAGTGGGAGCCTCGTAAGGCACTGTTGGTGGCTTCTTCCCTTTCCAGTACTTCCTGGTGCTGCTGAGAGGGGTTTGTTGAGCTGTCATTTTCACACCTTATTCAACTTATTCACCTTAGTTCTCCCTCCACCTGCAGAAATGTGTGCTGTAGGCTGTTGACCATCTTGGTCTTGACATTGCATCCCACTGCACCTTATAACGCAGCCCGCTGCACAGTTTGCTTTACTTGCAATGAGTGTACATTATTGCTTTCTTTGTAACCTGACACGCAGTACAATCCCAGATCCTTTCCAGCAGGATAGAGTTTGTCTTGCAGCAGTACAGAGCCTGTGCTTCTCCTTGTTGACCTTCATGAAGTTTCTGTTGGCACAGGCCTGAAATCTTTCAAGGTCTCCTTGTACTGAAGATCTGCTGTTTGACATGTCCACTCTCATCTTCAATTTAGCATCATTCTCAGACTTGCTGAGCATGTTTTCTGTCACATCACTCATGTTCTTGTTTAAGATATTGAATGATATTGGCCCCAGCACGAGCCCTTGGGGTAACCTGCTACACACAAGACATCAGGCTATTGATCACTGCCTTTTGATTTTGGTGATCCTGCCAGTTTTTGATGTGTTTAGTGTCAAGTGAACTGTTCTCCCAGCTTGTGCTTTCACAGCTTCCAAATGCTTATACTGTAAGAGATGGTGTCAGGAGCCCTGCTAAAGTCAACATGTCATCCGCTGCTTTACCCTAATCTGCATAGCCAGTCCTGTAATTGTAAAAGGCAACCCGTCTGGTCAAGCATGATTTCTCCTGGGTTGAGTTTTCACCAGATGTGGTTTTTCTTTCTGATTTAGAGGGATGCTGGTCTAGCAGGAGGTGTCCCTGCCTATGGCAGGGGATTAGAACTAGATGATCTTAAAGGTCCCTTCCAAACCAAACCGTTCTATGATTCTGTGATTCTTTCATGGGCAGCCTCCTGCACCATGTTCATTCTGTTGCACCCAACTACACATCTTGGAAGTCACACTTAATCTAGCCTAGAAGAGGGCTACATTGCATTTCTTTTTCTTTGTAACATGCTGACCATAGGAATATGTGGCTGTGTGTGGTTGGTAGTGATTCAAAGGGCTCAGTCTGCAGAAGTCAGGGAAAGTTGGGTGAAATACCATTGAGTTGAATACATTGTAGACAGTAGTAAGCTTCACTTACTCTGTGTAATTTAGTTAGATCTGTCTGATATTCAACAACTTCCATAATCTGGGAGTGATGTGTTAATTTCCTTGCAGGAGAGCTGCTGCATTCATATTTGAAAATTCTTTCATATGATCTCTGTATGATGGTGCAATGCAATATCATGTTCTGTAGGAAAATCACATGCTATTTGTTGCTTTTTACCTTTCCAATAGAACTCTAGTTGTCAGAATTAATTTTAGTTGCAATATTGCTGAAATCTTGCTATGATTTTGTGAGTATGTGAATATATATTGCTTACACTATTTAATTGGCTGTTTGTTTATGATAGTGCTAGGAGCCCTGATCATGTAGGGGGAACCACCTGTGTGAGGCATTGTGTAATTTTATATGTATTTATTTATATATATACATACACACAGACTCTTAGCTGTTTTTCCTCAGTTGAGATAGTAGAATATTGTTAATTAGAAGGAATAGTTCATCCCACTGATTCCAATGAGCAGTGCTAGGAAATAGCTTAGGTCACAGCGTGTCCATCTGTACTGACTTAACTTTCCTGAAGCAGTAAAGGTAAAACTCATGAGTAGACAGTCTTACACTTATTTAGAGCTATTAAAACTCATATATATGTATGTGTGTATATATATATATTTGTAGATTAGTAGAGTAATCGTTGTGAACTTGGAGGAGGTCACTGCAAATTTCTGTCTGACCTTCCATAGAAAAAAGAGCACAACATTTCCATGAATTAATTCTTGCTTGAATCAGCTTGTTCTCTTTAGAGAAAACACTGATTAAAAATGCCCTTTGACAGAGAGCCCTCTGCAAAATTTCACAATTTTTTCCAATGTTTCATAACTTTCTCCATTAAAATACTGCCTATTTTGAATCACTTTGCTGCGTTTGAACTTCCAGCCATTGACGCTTGTTACAGCTTTTTTTTCCAACAAGGTGAAAAGTGTGACAGTATGTGTTTTCAGCTCTTCATGAAGTATATTTAGATGGTAATTGTGCATTAACCTCTTTTTAAAGAAGCAAAGACTGAATCAGACATAAAGCAAACAAAGTGAACTGTTTTATTCTGTCAACAGAAGGCATGTTTTTCAGTCCTTCATTTGTTCTTGTTTCTTTATCTTAAACTGTCATCACTTAGTTATCATCTTCCTTGACGTGTCGCTATCAGTGGTGACATAGGATTTTATTAGTAGTAGTGTTAGTGTCACCTGCAGTCCTGTTCCTACTCAGTATTTTCCTGTTTGTATATCATAGAATCACAAAATGGCTTGTGTTGGAAGGGACCCCAAGGATCATGAAGCTCCAACCCCCTGCCTCATGCAGGGCCACCACCTCCACATCTAATACCAGCCCAGGCTGCCCAGGGCCCCATCCAACCTGGCCTTGAACACCTCCAGGGATGGACGGTGCATCCACAGCCTCTCTGGACAGCTGTTCCAGCACCTCACCACTCTCACAGTAAAGAACTTCCCCCTGATATCCAACCCAAATCTTCCTACCTTCAACTTAAAACCATTTCCCCTTGTCCTGCCATTATCTACCCTTTCAAAGAGTTGACTCCCCTCCTCTTTGTAGTCTCCCTTTCCAGGCACTGCAGGGCTGCATTGAGGTCACCCTGCAGCCTTCTCTTCTTCAGCAGTAAGATTTCAGTTTTAGTTGCCTTACCATTGTTAAATGTGCGATCTCTGAGTGAAAGGGTGGCTGTGCCTAGGCTGAGTTGGGCCGGAACATGGTGCTCAGAAGGGTCTCGATGCGTGTACAGAACTGATGGGAGGGAGTAGGGAAGGTACAGTGAGACATCTCACTGTCTTGTCCCCTGTGGAGGGACAGGAGGCAACAGGCACAAGCTGAAATGCACAGAGTTGCATATAACAGAGGAAGAAACTCTGATGTTTGAATTTTCCCCAGGCTGGACAGAGATAGGTCAGTTTTTTCTAAACTTCCTGGAGGATGCACTGAAGTTTGACAACAGGAATCCCTTTCTGTTCCTTCAGAGACACGTTTCTTTGCATTAATTTATGCACAACATGGACACGCATTTGATGTGAACAGCTTTGCTCTTCCCCATCTGTCCCTTGGCTCTGGAAGTAGCACATACTTTTCACAGGATTCGGGCAGATTGGATTCCACCTCAATGGAACCTATGCGCATGAAGAATAACATATCTTAATTCTTACAGGGAGTTTACTTCACAAGAGTTATTTAAACGAGATGACACATCCCTTTAGGACCTCTTTAGCTGATTTCTAATGTTGCATTTGGTGCTTTATAGCAGCGTACATCTATCATAGAATCATAGAACGGCCTGGGTTGAAAAGGACCACATTGATCATCCGGTTCCAACCCCCTGCTATGTGCAGGGTCGCCAAGCACCAGACCAGGCTGCCCAGAGCCACATCCAGCCTGGCCTTGAATGCCTCCAGGGATGGGGCATCCACAGCCTCCTTGGGCAACCTGTTCCAATGCGTCACCATCCCTGCTGAAACCAGGACACTGTGCCTTGCTATTTGTCAATGAATACATCATGTCAATCTCCTTGTTTTTGTGCCCTGTTCGTGCTGCCCAGCATTAGGGAAAAATCTGCCACCTTATGTTTATTCTGTGCCTAAACATGTATGCAGTGTTAATTTGAGAAGTTTTAAATAGATTTTCCCTGATATTCTGACAGTTTACTGAGTTGTGTCAGACACACAAGGTTCTGCAGTGCAATTGCAAACTAAAATGTAGGCGTAGTGTTTTCCAGGATGCTTTCCATTAGGAAAACAAATTAGGAAAAGGATAAGGAAGAAAGAGAAAAACGTTAGATATTATTTCCTTTCATGAATTAAAGAAGTTCATTAAGCATGGGCAAATCTGAAACCTGGTGGGCATGAATTTAATATCACTGTACAGAAGGTCTAAAATAGAGATTGTTGAGTGAGTCTGTGCCTCAGAACAGAACTTACAAGGGAAATACAGTTTTTCTGAAGGTTTGGGAGTAGTTTTGTAAACTTTTGAGCACTTTACCTGATAGAGTGTTTTAGATAAAGAATCAATGGGTTAGCCATTTTTACTTAAGTGTATATGGAATGCGGGCTAAAAAAATGAGATATGACTTCAATTAAGTACAGTACAGGAGCAGGTTGAATAGCACTCTCATATGTGCTCTAGCATTCCTCAGATTTCAATTTACCTTTCTAATTCAGAAGGGCTAATTACTTACTCCTTCATTCTAAGAAACGATCTTTGCCTCAAATATACTCAAGCCATCCATTTCCATAAATTATTAAATTTCATTACAATTTCACGGGGTATGTGGAGATTTAAACCAGAAAAGACATAAAACAGAGTATGTTTCTTTGGGGAAGCACCTCATTTCCAGTGTCTGTTTACTATCTCAGTGTCTATTTACTATTTCAAGGCCAGGTTGCATGGGGCTGTGAGCACCTTGGTCTAGAGGAAGGTGTCCCTGCCTACAGCAGGGGTTAGAACTGGGTGATCTTAAAGGTCCCTTCCAACCCAAACCACTCTATAACTCTATTTGAAAGACAAGTTCTGAAATGCAGATTTCCACATCTTTACAGGTCGGTATGAGATGAATTTCCTTGGAAATCCCGTCTGTAATAACATGCCATGGCTTTTACTCTTGCTCTCTCTGTTTTTTATTTTATTTTTTTCTTTGTTGGGTATTTATATCTAAACACTAAGCAGCTTATTTGCAGGCCAAGTGTACAACTATAGATACTGTACTGTCATTTGAAAAACAGGAATTACTTTACGTTTACTCATTACATTTGCATTTTGGAAGGTGTTGCAAGGAAAGCAAAGGCTAAGGCAGTCTAAAGGGATTTTGTTGTTGTTGTTTGCGTGTGCCTTTTGCTCTTGACAGCTGGACAACAAAAAGAAGTTAGTATGCACACACAAAGCTTGATAGATTAAAAGCATATGAGAAGTAGGTTTGTAGAGCCGCACATCCAGCTGTCAAATGCTGCTCCCAAGGTAACATCGTTCTGATGAAAAAACCCAGTGCTCCCTTATCACCTCTAACTACACCGCAGCTTAAAGGGCTACGTCACTCATCACTAAGCCCTCTCAAAAAAAAAAAAGAAAAAGAAAAAAGAAATAATAATGAAAAAATGCCTGGCTGAGTCCCTGGAGCACCTCGCTGACTACTTAGCATGCCTCTCACAGTGGGATGTGCGGCGGCACGATGCACCAAGTTGCACCCCCAGGACCGTGATGGGGCTGGCACGTGGGAAGGATCCCCGGGGTTTCTCTGGCAACAGCACAGGTTGCTGGGAAACGGAATTACCTAAATGGCAGAAACTTCACCCAACTGGCAGCCTCTTGAATGGAAATTGGGCTTGAAGGAGACTCCTCTTGCTGATACCGCAATTTCCCTCTCTGGTATGGAAAATGAATCCAGAGGTTCTTTATCCAGAGGATTAGGCGTGGATGCTAAAAATTCATTCAGAGTTGCATAATAAAGAGGATAATGATTTGCAGGAAGAGGTAGCAGTGTGGTACACTGGGTTCAGTAGCTTCTTGTTGCTGTGGTTTTGGAAAGGGACATAATGTATAAATTCGCCAAATTTGCATTGCTAAATAAACTGGTGGGAAGCTCAAGGCTTGTATTTACATGAGTTTTTTTTTCACTAGGGAATATTTCATATTATTTTGTGTGAAGTCTGGGATACATTGACCTCCTCTGGCTAATTGTAGTCGTTCTATCTGCAGTATGGTTTCTGCATGAATGCCATTGACCTGACATTTAAGTTATGTTGTAATTTCAACCCAGAAAAAAGGAGGATTGTGAGAATTGTCTCACTCTTTTGTCATGCCTTTGTGCTACTGTTTCAAACCTCATGAGCTTAGATGCTAAGCAGATATGGGGATGTTAGCATATATAGGTTTTTAATGATGGGTTGTTGCAGCTATTCACATACAAGTAGGCATTGCTAAAATAATGGGTAGTAATTCAGGTTGTGACCGGGGTTGCACAGGATGTGCACAGATGTGATATGCATTGCAGTGCATATCACAGGAAGGTACATGGGATTAGGCCACCCACTGGGGCTTCACTTACCACATCAGAGAGGAGTGAATGGTGGAAAAGCCTTTGTTTGGGGTTTACCATGTACTGAGTACAGAGCTGGGATGGAGCACTGGGAGGTACTGTTAGGATCATTGACTCTGGTGCAGTCTGTGTGCTTAATTCATCACATGATGAATGTCAAAAGGCATTTAAACTTGAAATGCCCCTTCCATCCGCGGGCTGCAAGGGGAGCATCCAGTGATGGAGGTGTGTGTATTAGTTACATTCTAGTCTTCCATTTGAAAGACTTTTCCAGCAATTGACTGTGTTGACTATTTAAAATGTTTTAAGTTTGAAACAATTCTTAATTGTTCTTTTTATCTCTTTAGTTGTGTTTTCTAGCCATCGAGCATCTCTGTTTTCTGTTATTTCTTTGAGGAGAGAAAAGACACACCGGTCACAATGCCTTCTCATCCTGTATTCTGTCAAAGAGTAAAGCTATTTTAATATCTGCCCATATAATAGGCTACTTTTCAAAAGATATAATCATACTTTTGAACACAGATGAGCTGTGTTATATATGGCATTCTTAAAGGGTAACTCATATGGACACTCATTCAAACCAGATCTGCTCATGATTTACGTTATGGTTGCATGAACAGATTAGCTCAGTGTAAGCCTGATGTGGATTTATAACATAAAAACTACTCCAGGTAACTGAATGCCTTTGTTGTGCACTGAATGCTAAGTCATCTGTCTGGTTTCATTAGAAGGTAGGCTGCGTTACATTTACTCCAGGGTAAAAAAGTGCAGTTACCACAAAGAAATGTGGTAATGAGGATTTTGTTTGCATGCATCATTTTTTGTCTTTTTTTTTTTTTTTTCAGAGAACACCAGAAGCAAACTTAATTGAGGGCATAATGTCATTTAATGACCTGCCTGTAGTTGGTACTCGATACAAAGCCTTAATTTTTTCTTGCCCTGAGTCATAACTGTCTTCTCTTTCTACTCACGTCATAATATGCCAGTTCAAAGAATCATGATTTTATTCCTACTTTGCTTTGCTTTTCTTGGCTAAGGTTCATATACAACATTTCCAGTAACAAAGAAAAGAATTTCCAAAGTGAGATTATGCTCAGCAACAGTTCAGTTGTTCACCTACGTAACTGCAGAAGTGCAGCTTTAGTTCCCTTGTTATATGGTGATACAGTCATTGAATGTTTGGCTTATAATTGTGTGATAGGTTCTGTTTCATCCTGCATGCTAATACTCTATTTATTATGTGTAGACTTTCAGTGGTGTGGATGTATTTGTATATTGCTCTCATTTTGATATTTGCACATTTTTATGATACATATGAAACCTGCATTTAAATTTGTAGTTCAATTAGAATAATACATATAAATAAGTCTTTAGTTCAAATAAGATAAAAGCCCATGCAATATATAATTATGCTTATTGCAGTTTCTTATTTGTTGCTCACAGCTCCTTCTTGCTGCAGATAGGCAAAAGTGTACTTAGTGGAATTTCATCCATTTGGGTGAGCAGATTATTGAGTCTTAGTTTCCAAGATAGAACCTTGCTTACTATTGAGGCTTGTGGCCAACTGGATTATATTAAACTGGAGATTTGGTGCCTCAGACACTGGCTGTTAACCCCTGCTGGAAACCCAGTGAGAAAGTAGAAGTATCCTGCAAAGGATGGTCGTTCTGATTAGATGTTGGAAGCGGTCATGGCAAGCCTGAAGATTAGCAGCAAAAGCATTCCACATCCTGCAGTAGGAATTGGAAAGTGTTTCCATTCAAGGATGCTAGGTATTTCCTGCAAACTGCAGTCAGGAATGGTCCTTGGGTAGGAGAAATGCTTCTGTATTGCATAGCTTGCTCTCCAAGGGAAGCATGGGTTGGTTTTTTGTTAATGACGCTGCTGGCATGTCTACTTTTACTGAACATCATAGCAAAATCTGGATTATGTTGCTGATGCTTCAGAGCCCTTTCTGTTTGACTTTCCTCCTTCATCTTTTCCTCCTTCCAGGCTCAGAAATGCACTTTATGGTTCCTCAAACATTCAACTCCTAAAAAATTCAGCCTAGAACCTGTTTACACAGCTGTAGCTACTTCAGGTTATTCAGTCCACTCCCAAAGGAGGAGCAGACCCCCAAAACGGTCATCAGTATTTTGGCGTGCACTGCTGTACGGCCTCACATTGCGCACTGGGTGCAGAAGGACATAAAACTATAGGAGAGACTCCAGAGGAGGATGTAGAGTCAAGGTATATGAGGAACGCTGAGGTTCTTTGGTTACAGAAGCTCAGAGAAGAGACTGAGAGGAGGCACTGTGACTGTGTGCTTTTCCTGCCCCCGCAGCTTCCTCTTTAAGCTTAGACATTGAGCCCAAGGCCTGATAACAATCAGGGTCTCACAAAGACCTATAACCACCACAAACCTGTTTGAAACTGGGGGCTGAAAGAGCTGATAGCCGACACCTGGGTCAGCAGCTGAAGGGCAATTGAGCATGCATCACAGCTGTGGCTGAGTCAGCCATCTTATCCCTTAAGCTGTGAGTGGCCCAAAGGTCCCTGGAGTATTTTGGCACAGTGGTTGGCTGTATGATAGGATCTCTTTTTGAGTAGGGATATCTCTTGGGGTTACCTGTGTTGTAGAGATCCCTCACACCTTGATGTCAAGATGCTTCTTGTCAGTATGGGTCCTTGGTAAGCAACTAATAGATTGTTCAAGCTTTGTTATCTTTGCTAAGGTTATATCTTTATTTGTGAGTGTATAGTTAATTTCTCAGACATAAATGTTTATCTGGTCTGGGTCTGAGAGTGACTTCAGCTGCATGTTCATGTCCACTTTGAAATGGAGCATTCTGCTTATGAAAAATGCCTTTTGATGTCATTAGCAACTGCATGTGGTGTCTGTTTGAAAGTGTTGAGTAGTGTAAGGATTTGGGGTAGTGCTTTATACCTTGTTTCTCACTACTGAGTGGGTTAGCAAATGTGTTTTCTTATCAGATGGCCTATGTTTCTCGCTGTGTGATTTAATTTGGTCCCCTGTGCTGTACTTTGTCATCAAATTGCTTTTCAAGGTACTTGAAGGATGTTCTCTCTCAGCATGTAGGATTCCATCCCACTCAGATAAGTCAGATTCAAACTCTGAGTAGAAAGCACAGGCATTGCAGGCTATTTCTATACCAAGAAATTAAACAGTATCCGGACTGTAGGTACCTCTACCTTCCTTTTTCTTGTAGAGTTCCAGTATGGTGTGGCTGTGGCTGGGCTGTTGGGAGAGGTTTGGAAGGCATCATCTGTGGTCACAAAATGCCCAACAGTAGGTTACAGGTGTCCCCATTCTTCGATGACGGGCAGATTTGTCTTTTTGCCATGAAATAATGAAATTTCTGCTTTAGTCATCGCTAAGGAATCATCTTTGTGTGGAGCATTTCACATACCAATTAAAACCTACTCAGTACTTAATTTAATTTACAGTAATTATAAGCAAGCTTTTTCAATGAGAGGGGGGGGGAGGAGAAAAACCATCAAATATATATTTTACATGTGTGGATGTATGTGTACAGACATTCTTACATACTTCTGTTGTAAAACTCAGTTATTTAAGTACAATGCAAATTTAGAAGTGGAGAATGAGTAAAAACGACTCTCTCAGGGCAGATTACTGGATGCAGGTCATGATGCTAATCTCTGTAGGACCGTTTAAAATGTAGTTTGTGGGAAATATAATTGTTGAAAAGAATGTTGAGTAGGAAGCCCTTTGTACTTAGATTTTTACAACAAAGCTCTTCCTCAGTGCGTAACAAAGAATATCATCTTATTCTTTAAGCACAGACTGCTGATTACAAGAGGGTAACTTAACCATAGTTAAGGAAAATTTTCTTATTAATTTGATTTTTTTCAGAGCATCCTTTTCCATAATCACTGTAGCTACTGAGACCTTCTATCCACTTCATTGCAAGTCTATTTTCAGTATATTCAAGTTACCTGTAAGTGGATGCCATTAGGAATAACTACTTCTACCTGCAGTGCTATGCATATATTTTTCATGTTGCGTGCTATAATCGCTTTTCTAAATGACAGTCAGAAATGCCTGTGAAGCTGAGTTCCTAACATTTTGATTTTTGTAAGTACCTGTTTTTTCTCCTGAGGAAACAGATTTCTGATAGAAATTATAAGCAGTTAAGGGTATGAATGATGTTTGAAGTTCCCTGTAGAACTTCATAGATACAATGCATACGTCTGAAAGGTTCTGAGTGGCGCTGGACAAAGGAAATGGGAAAGCAAAATTCTGTTTTTTATTCTCATGAAAAAAACTGGCTATAGGGCTGGAGAGGAGCATGTCTAATGAAGGCTGACCTGTGCATTTAGTTCTTTCTGGTTGGGATGTCAAGCTAGCAGATGAGTTGTTATGGTATATGCCTATGCTGAGATAATTAGGATGATGTTGATCGCTTTGTATAGTTGTTTTAATTTAAGTTTTCAACCATGCATCTCTTGCTACTTCTCATTCTTTTATACTGCTTGCTGTTACAGCTACGTTCACTTGCTTATGGATTCTTAGTGCTTCACCAGTGTTGGGCTATTTAACAGTGAATGAAAACCAAGAGCAAAGAGAGTCGTTAGACAATTTATTGTTATCATCTCCTCATAAGGGTGGCCCAGGTAGAGACAGACTTTTCCCTATCATACTTTCACCATTTGATAATAAATCAAGAAAGTATCTGTCTCAACGATCAGACACCTAAAGAACTTGTGACTTGTTCTTAAAGAAATTGGTTTTACTAATCAGTTGTAGGCATTCCCATTAATGATAACAGGGACTCGGTAGCAGAAGTTCTAACAGAGGTAGCTTTGACATGACCAGTGTTAAGAATGTATTTATTCCTAAGAGTAAAGTGCTTTGGGTAATATCACACATGTGCTGCTCATGAGCAGTGGTTTCATACCAGGTGTTCCGAACAATGCGTTACTTGTCTTTCATTGACCCATAGCACAGAGATGTTCTGCCAAGAAGGACGAAAAGGCAAATTATAAATATACCCAGCATTTAAGTGTTTTAGGAATAGCACTTTAAAGTTTTCCAATGGTTAGATGTATTTTAATGTGTACACGTACTTGTTAGCATTTGTAGTTTATATTATCTGTGTTTAGGCATTCATTTACTGTGCTTCATGTGAAAATGTAGGCCTGTAAGTGTGTTTGGCTTTTGTAAATAATTCCTTCACATGAATCCTTCTCGTAAGACTTGCTAGCTAGCCTAGTATGCTTGCATTTATTTTCTTCACTTGTAATGAATGCACTTGCTTCCACGTGTAACAGCTTAAGGAATGAGTTGCTTCTTCTATGCCTGTATGTATATACTAGTACAGGTAGCCGCGTGCCTTGTTTTTGTAAGGCACAGATGCACTTGAGTGGAAGAGTACATGGATGGAGGAATTTAGAGAAAACGCAGACTAAGAAAACATCAGGAGGCTTCTGGAAGTAGAATTTTAAATGAACTAATTGCTATGAGAGACAGTGAGAAGAACAGAGTAAATAACTTGAATTAAATGATGACCAAGACCCAGATAAATATTTTTTTGCCTAGTTCATGGAATAAAATATTCATTGGATAGGTAAAATACTGTGAAAGAATAAAAGTATGGATTTTTCTTTGAGCAGGGTGATGTGGGTGGTGTGAAGGTCCAAGCTATGTGCTGTTCTGCTGTCATAAGCCTGACAACATGATGATGGCCAGGTTTGCGCTAGAGATGGAGCAGAGAATATTTGTAAAGAAAGATGAGGAAAGTTAGATGGAGCCCTGGGCAGTTTGTTCAAGCGTTTGAATTATTGGCTGGCAGTCCTTACCACAGCAGTGGAATTGGAACTAGATGGTCTTTGAGGTCCCTTCCAGTTCAAGCTATTCTATGATTCAGTGATTCTGTGAATTCAGCTTTCTCTGTATTTTGTGCCTTGCCAGAGAAGAGCATAAAAGAAATGTGAGGATAACTGAAGGTATGAGAATGACTCCTTTAAATTGGAGTTACAGGGAAGTTGAAAATATTCCCCAAATGCAAGTTGTGGTGAAAGTTTTGTAGCTTCTTATCTATTGGGTTAGGTGAAACACTAGATTGATCTGGGTTGGAAACTTATTTATGGAAAGGAAGAAGGATTATGTCAAAAGATTTTGACAGCTGAGAGGAGGAAGATGCACCACGCTCAGTAACACCTTTCAAGATGCAAGCAGTGCTGGTGGTGTGGAGCAGAAATGTAATTGCAGAGTATTTAAGAGATAAGAGGGAATTAGGAGAGTTACAGTAAACTACACATTTGAAAACATGCTGTAAGACAGGAAGAGGGTAGTCATTGCTGTAAATGAGATCCATTGTGTTTGAAGCAGTGTGTACTGAGAGATAAAATGAGGCTCTTCATCATATTAGTGAGGCTGTCCTTTTCTGTAAAGCATTTGGCTACTGGGGAATACATTTGTTTTTCCTGCTGTACTTTCTGGAAGAATAATATTAAATAGTTCAAATTGTTTGTCCTCCTGGAATTATATATTTTTGGAATGTACCTTTTGGCAGAAGGCCAACGAAAAGATGAGTTCCTAATGATGTCTGTTGGAGTACTATAGATTCAGAAGGTCTTTTTGTTCCCATGTTGATGCCTCATGGTCTTTCAGTAGAGGCTAATTGACATATTAGAGCCTTCTGTCAAGTGCACAAAGAAAAGAAACAAAAATTAAACCTAGTCATCTTTTCCCACTTTTGGCATGTCATAATAATGCTGGATGTTAACTGAGAAGGTGGGATGTGCAGTATTTAGAGACAAAAGTGTGATATTTCTGTTTGTTAATGGTGTTCCTTCTGGAGTTGGGAGGCTGCTGGGAATAACACAAGTAGATCTATTATGGTCATCGAAAACATGAGGTCTTACTTGTGCACTTGTGGATCATTGTACTTACTGCCTTACAGCTGTTAGTTTAACTTATGTACAAAAGTGTCAGTAGTCAGGAGCATGCAATCTCTTGTACATTGTTCTGCTTAGAAAGGTAGTATTTTCTCTTTTTTTTCTAGGCTTAACACAGATACTTGTTTTGTTTTAACTTGTTCAGAGGGAGAATGCTTTTCTTCTTTCTGAGCTAAGTGAGCTTTAGCCCTGAGTCAAACCTTGGGGAAGACTGGATTGCTGGGTCATGAATGGCACAGAGCCTCAGAACAGCAGGGACTCTATGCTGAACCCTTAACAAACAGATCGCTAGCATCCATAAACTTATAAAATATGCATGGTTAGGGAAGTAGTGTATTTTCTGCATAATTTGTGGTGCTCATTAATGTAAATGCATATACTTAAAATTTGGCATTTTGCCTTGGCAAATAGCTTACAGATAAAAGAAAATTATCCCTATAATTCTCCATGTATGCATTATAGCCATTTCAAATATATTGAATGAAGTTCTGAAGTTTTGGAATGTACTGAGAACGTTTTCACCCAAGTTAGCTGTTAGGGCTGAACGGTTCCTCTTTTGAATGCTGCCAGAACTCGTGCTTTTTGAATTAGTGGGTGACATCATTGGCATCTGCAGATGCCAAAGTTCTTTCCTATGAGAGTGGTGAGGTGCTGGAACAGCTGTCCAGAGAGGCTGTGGATACCCCATCCATCCCTGGAGGTGTTCAAGGCCAGGTTGGATGGGGTCCTGGGCAGCCTGGGCTGGTATGAAATGTGGAGGTTGGTGGCCCTGCCTGTGGTGGGGGGTTGGGGCTTCATGATCCTTGAGGTCCCTTCCAACCCAACCATTCTGTGATTCTGTGGGCAGTTTGCTAAGCACTGTTGTTATGTTTTCTGGATAGGGTGAGGTTTAGTATCAGTTTTCAGCTGATTATTAGTTGTGGAATTTACAAGAACAATTGTTTTTCAGACTGCAGTTCAGAAAGTTGAACACGTACATGAATTTTTGGATGTGATCTTAATTCAAATCTATACGTCTCCTACTCCTGGCACCTTCCCATGATTCTCCAGAGGAGAGAAAGAAAACATATTATTTTAAGGAGTATTTGGTACTTATTAAAATCACCCGTACACCCGCCTTCCCAAGAATTCTGATTTACTGCAGGTTGTTCCTGCTTCGCATGCGGACATTTTTAGAGAACAGATTTCTTATCGCTGTGAGCACTGAATGGCTTCCAGAGCTCCACGATCAGGGAGCAAAAACCTTACATCCCTCATAAAAGGTAGGAAACCATGCGATCTATAAGCCGATTTGGCAGAGGCAGCGGCTGTTGGTGCCAAGATTTGGTTCCTGACCCGCAGCTTCCTGTTTTTAAATCTATTAATTGATTTGCAAAGAGCATCTTTTGGAAACAAGGACTCCGACAGCCTGGCACAGGCTGGAGCTCCGCCAAGACTGCTCGGGAAGCTTGCCATGCGGGGAGCGAGCGAGCGCGGGAGCGAGCGAGCCGAGGGAAGAAAAAAAGGCAAGACTTGGCACGGCGCAGTCAAATCAGCTTCTTTTGTCTGCTTCCTCGGTTTGAGCTTCAGGAAAGAAAACCGTCCTGGGGTACAGAGAAACTCAGAACTTTTTTTTTTTCTGGTTTTCAAACTTAGCTGGCTTTTTAAGTCTCTTGGGTTGTCCGAACGTGGTGGCACACGAAATGATGCTCGGTTGGCAGTGGTGAGAGAAATAAGACTTCTTTAATGAAGCTTCCACAATGTCAGGTTACACATGTGTGAAATACGATATTTGATTTTTTTTTTCCTTTTTTTTTGTGTGTGTGTGTGCGTGTCTGGGTAAACTGTAAGGGAGCCAAGTAACTTGGAAGAATACAGAGGGAATGCTGAAATCGAGAGAGAGAATTTCTGTATTTTTTTCCCCCTTTTTTTTTTTTTGCGGCAGCAAAAAAAGTTTTTGTTGACACAAATGTGCTTTAAGACCAAATCTGACCTCCTCCGGCATGTGTTCAGAATGGGAATTTCAACGTTTCTCTCATACATGCTTCAGATGCTAACTTTTAACGGAACGTCCTTAAAGCTTCCATCTGACTCAGCGCTGGAGTAAGAGTAGAGAGAAAGTTGGGACATCTTAACGCAAAAGTGAGTATGTGCTTAAAGCAGTACTATTTGTTTTGCTGCTCCGTGCTGCCTCGGCTCCATCTCACAGCTATCGGTGCCAGCACTGAAGACCAGCAGGGCAAGAAGATACCCAGACTGCGCCTGAAGGGCTGTAAAAGAAATGAGAGCCTGGCTGTTTTGTTACTGCTCTCAGATATCTCTTTCAGTGCATCTTAGGAGACAGCGTGTGAAACTGCCGAATTTTCATCTGCTGGAGGAAATCAGAGGTGGGGAAATACTGACTTCTGCCAAGGGAGGGATGTTTGGAGATGATGGAGCTGGGTTTGAACTGATGACGCTGGATATAGGAACTTCAGTTAGTAGTTACAGTACCTGTTTGCTGTAAATTGTGGAAAAATCTGCTTGCTTTTTTTTTTTTTTCCCCCATGCATGGATTAAAAAGATCTGTGACGACTGAAGCGTGGATGTCTTTTGATTTCAATAAAATTAAGGACCTGAAAATCCATTATTGGTTTTCTCCAAGGGTGCCTGGATTTTCAGTGAGACAGGTACCTTATTTCTGATTTCCTAGGAACAAATGCTGCTATCTTGCCTATTAGGCCTGGATGTGGTTGGATTATACTCCTCCTGCTCTGACAGTCAGCATTGTTATTTCAGAGTAACTGTAAGGCATAGATTGTTATGGATCGTCTTCACTTATAGTAAGTAGCACGCTATCCTTAAGGAATAGATTGTTCAACCTGTAAGATGTACTTCTGCAGCATGTCAGAAATCACACATTTCCTTGATTCTTCTTGTGTGCTCAGGGAAAGTAAGAAACAACAAGACTGAAAAGCATGTTAACAGATATGTTTTCCTTTTAACTGCACATCGTGGGATTTTGATTACTAGAAATAACTGGCCTTTTTGATTATGGGAAGGAACTTGGCTTCCTTAGTACTAAATTGGTTTTATAACAGGATGTGTCAGATTTTTTTCCTTCATCAGTGAGCCTTGTGAAAGATACTCTAGTTATAAATAGTGGTTAAGCTGCTGTTGTGATTACCATGCGATTTACTGAAGCCTTTCAGTATGGTTTGTTAGTGAGGTTTTGAAGGAAGTGTCTCCATTAAATGATCTGTTTGGCTTACGAAAATATCAATCCTGTCTTTCTAAATGGTTTAAAAAAAGTCGTATTCCACAGATTATTGCTAAGCTGGGTATTCCACTATAGACTGCAAATTGATTCTGCAGTTGGTGAGAGTTCAGGTTTGCTTTCTGTGGGGCTAGGATTGCATGTTGTCCATTCCTGCACAACGTTAACATGTGATGTGATCGGGGAAACGGAGCTGTGACGGGTGCAAGTCTGCACTCAGCATAACATAGTAAGTTTGTCTGTGTACCTACTCTGGAATAAATTTTCTATATGTATATATCTTTTAGAAATAGCATATGCTTTGGGACTACATACTGTGTTCAGAACAACTGCATTTGAGGAACAAAATTGTAATGGACGTCCTTGTTAAAAGTGAGGAAACAATAGAAAACATCACAGTGCTGCTAACTGAAAACCAAGTCTGAGTATT
This sequence comes from Gallus gallus, assembly GCF_016699485.2. NCBI lineage: Eukaryota > Metazoa > Chordata > Aves > Galliformes > Phasianidae > Gallus > Gallus gallus. The sequence goes on from NC_052534.1 coordinate 106,245,316, forward strand.
AGAAGACCCATATTTGTCTCCTGTGTACTTCTGTGTATTTCTTAAGTAATTTCTGAGGTTTATAACCTGATCAACACGTGGGTCCTTGCAGTGCGTTTAAAACTGTATTTGTGTGAGTACTTGAATGTACGCTGGCACCGAAGTTATTCTGAAAGCAGATACTACAGTTTTGAAGATGTTATTTTATCTCTGAAACGTGCAGTGAGTACGTCCTGCTTTCCTACACTGCGGGTTTCTTTTGGCCTACATAACGAGGGAAGTATTTTTTCTATCTGCTAAACCCTTTCCTTTTAAAAAGAAGTACATCTAAGTACTATTTTGGTGAAACATTACAATTTGACAGATTTAAATCAGAATCTGAATTACACAGTCATATTGTTGATGTTAGAATGTTGATTGCATGAAAATTTACTTTGCGAGTGTAATTTGATGTGATTTGTCATGTTTGTGTATCTTATTTAGGAATGATCATAACTTGGAGTTTTCTGAATATTTAATCAGGTTACTCATTATCACTGTTCATTTATGATCCTTAATTATTGGTTAAGCTTAGTAACTTGACAAATTCTTAAAGATTCATTAATAAATATTTGGTAATGAGTTGTACAACTAGAAGTACAAAAGTGACAGATTAAAATGCCTGAAGGTGACATATTTCAGTGTGAAGATGAGGATTAGGGTGTAGGATTTAATTTGATTCCTCTTAAATTATGAAGGCATAGTATTATTTCACATGGCAGCATTGTGCTTGACGCTTTAAGGGGCCTACATCTAATAAGGGCCCGCGTCTAATCTGCCTTATGTGTTATTGATGTACACAAATCAAAGTTTACTCTTGTTTTCACTATTTTAAAACAAAATTCCCATCTAAATGGAACTGTAGTTTTTGTGTATATTTGTCAACTATTTTTAACGCGTTGGACACGTTTGTAAGAAGCTTTAATTGAGCGCTTGCTATGCTGTGTTTATAGGACAGGGAAGGGGGGCAGTTGCCCAGTGTGACTCCAGGTCTTCCCTAAATATGGCTGTATGGGAACAATGCAAGTGTTAAAGTACACATATGCATGCAGCAATGCTTAGGTCAATGGAGAATGATGAAGATTGTCTCAATGTTTGGTAGGACTCCAAATTCTACTATTGATGTGATGCTCTTACATTCTACACCCAGTATTCTTGAACAAAGCTGTATGTATTTTAGGACTCTTTCCATTTACCGTTACTCCTGAATAATTGTGTATTTACTAGTACAGTCCATAACAAGATGTTTTCTCTCTTTATGGCTGGGAGTCATCATTTTAATCACCACGTGTGTCTGTAGCATGTCTTCCTTCATATATTGCTTAATCCACAGCCATGTAGATAAAACCATGAGCGCATTCCTCATATTTTATCTGGAAGTCCAAGAGTATCCAAGATGGAAGACTGAGAAACAGTGAGAAGGCTGTGATTTTTCTCTTCCTTCTTATAACCTGTGCCTGACTATAACTTAATATAAATCTCTAGTTCATGAAAATAAATAGTTTTTTTTTATTTTAATTAAATTTGCTCCAGCGCTGTATATGCATGAGCTGGGTATATTCTTAAGACCCGATCTGGTGTAGCAGTATCAACTTTGGTAGAATCCCACTCCTTTATTCAGCTGAAGGTAGAGGCCACAGGCTTTATCTGTACAATAGATATTTTGAATGAAATAAATCTTTTGTCCTGTGTAGCTGTTAAATAAACATGTAAGTTAAGTCACTGTTACACCTAATGGGAAGAAATCAGCTCCAGGTGATACAGAAAGCTGTCAAATAGGTAATGTGTCACTCTATTGACCATGAGAGCAACGTAAAGTAACTAGTTCTGACTAAGGTATCTGAAGTATAGGTGTTTAACTTTCAGTGAAGTCAAATACTTAATAAGACAGCTTACTTTATTTCAAGCCTTCCTTTTGCATGTCAGCAATTATATAGCCATGTGCTCCCCCACAATGCATTATTTTCCATACCCAGTTTCAAGGTTAAGAGTAGAGGACGCAATGACAATAAATTAGGAGACTGAAGTACTAATTCTTAACATCATGATTTTTTTGTCTGTTATTCTCACATTGGTTAAATAGGTGTGTCATAATCCATAACTATTTAAGGCCTGTTTGATCATGATAATCTTGTGGAAATCATTGTAGAGACTGGAGATGATGGAAGCTTTTTTTTTCTTGCCAGTTTTAGACATCGGTGTTTTGCTGGTTGTTTTCCTATGGCTAAATTATCCTTAATGTATGTCAATTTTTAGAAGTTGTTATATCACTTCTTCCATATTCAGCTGATGCTGTGGAACTGTAAAATGTCTGCATCAACAGGGATGCAAACAGGGACTGTCCACCCACTATAGGTGAAAGCTGTGGTGGTCTTCACTTTTTCCAGGGTATTCCGTGTCCTCTTATGTTCATGGAGATGCCATTTGTTGCAGCTAGGAAAATATAATGAAAATATAATGAAAATGAGTTGTCTACTGTGCGTTTTTCTCTTGCAAGTAATGGAGATGTTGGGTTTTAAATGTAGATCCAGTTTGGATGTTCTTTCCATCACAAGGGAATTAGAGGTCTTCCAAGAAATGCACTTGTTCAGCTTTGCTAAGTCACCCAATCCTTTTTGTAAGTTGGCTAAGACCAAGAAGAACTCACCTTGTTTCCTGCAAGGCTATGATTTCTTTTAACTAGGTTCTTTTTCTCTTGGTATAATAAAGGTTAACTTTTCCTTTCTGGTTCTACTTTGATTTTATACCTCGTGAAGACATAAAGAGGCTTAAATCTTGTTGAGTGTTTGATACAGGAGAGGAACCTCCTGCTATGCCAGGGCAAAACCTGTTCTGTTAAAGAGAGAACGTGAGTAATATTTAGAGATCAGTTGGCTTTCCTTTAGCTATAGATGGATGTATGAAATTTTTGCAGATCTGATAATGCAATGGTACTGCTGTATTTACATTGCAAGTTCTGATGTCTGTTGAGGTTGAGATACACCCTTGAAAGGAAAATGAAAGAAGCCATTCCCTTCTTTTTAGCATTTTTTTTTAAGTAAATGTGAAAATGTGTTTGAAAATGTTTATTATTGCTTCTTATCTTTTCCTAAATATCTTGGAATGGATTCATTTATTATTCTTTATTTTCTTCTCTTCCCAAGTATACATGAATGGGATACTTCACATTCATGGCCATTTCTCCTCTATCCCTCTTCTAAAAATTTGATTTTGTTAGTATTTGATTCTTATGTTGTGTCTGAATCACTACTAGCTTCTTTTGAGAAGCATTTGGTGGGCTCCCTCCCTTGGTATTCCAAGCTGTCTTCTGAAGTCTGTGAGTTCTTTTTAGTTAATGTAGTCCTGTGGGTACGTCCAAGTGTGGTTATGTATGTAAAGTAGGGCTATGTTTTAAAGCTCTTCTAGAGGCTAGGAGCATTCAGGTCATGACCTCTTTCTATAATACGTATACGACCTTATTTCTCAGCACCGTTGGTAGCATTTGGTGTTAGAGGTATAAAGGTGACACTGCAAAGAGAAATGGTAAAACTCTTTTTCCTTTTCACAAGATAAAATAGCAGCTCACCAGAAGTTTATATCAATGCCATCTTCATTCTTATCTCTGTAATGATGGATGTGAAAAAAGGTTTTAAGGGAAATAGTTTGTAAACTCCATGAACATCTGAAGTTCCTCAGTATTAGTACCTAGCACCTTTTAGACATCCTAGCATCTTCAAGAGGTCTTCATGGAGCTGACAAGTATGGCTCAGGGCATACAGGAAGACTTTGGAGCTATGACTGAAGCCAGCTGAGATGCTTCAGAGCACATAAAATGATATTAAGCATTTGGAATTGCTTTCTTCATTTTATGAATAAAGACTAGAGAAGTTTTTTTAGAGATTCTTTTTTATTAGCGAGTATTTGATTCCCAAAGTCAGTTTATACAATACAAAGGACCATGGCCCTACAAATAACCTCATCTGCCTCATGAGTAATGACAAGATAATTCATGAGTATAGGATCAGGATCCCTTGAGGTGTGTCCTCTTAGTCATACATTCTGGCATCCTAACATAAGCCTTAGCACTTTTGTTCAAAGCAGTCCATTCATTTGCATATCTTTTGGTTCTTTTTTCTTTCTCTATTCAAGACATCTTTTTTTTTTCTTCTAACCTCTGCTATTTTCAGTTTCAAGATAACTGATTTATTTTATGGCAGTTGGTTCAGCTAATTCCCCCTCCATCTTCATTCTTCCATCTTTCCTTTTCAACAATCAGCACCCGAACACATCTGTTTAAAGAAAGAATCCATTTCTCAGTGAGGGTCTCAAAGAAGATTAATGGGGTCTGAAGCATCCTTTATTTATCTCCCCATGAAGAGTTGGTCTTGGACTTCATAAATCCCAAGGGTTCAATGACTGGTATTTGAATTCACTGTGCTTATGTTAGGACTACTTTATTCTGAAATTGTTCTTTGCACCATCCAGAGGTGTTTGTGGTTGCAGGGTAATATGGGTGTAGTACATGAGAGTGCAGAAAAGAAGTAGGTCTTGAAATGTACATCTTAAGGTGTGTGTGGATTAGTATCATTTTGGCCAATAGCACAGGAACCTGCACAACTAACTTCAAAAAACACAACACTGCAGAAAAGCTCTGTACTCTAATTTTCCCCAAAGTAATCTGATTCAGCCAGGACAGCGGGTACTTCTATGGGTACCATAAGAAATGCACTTAGTAGAATTTATGGCCTAAATCAGATGCCAACAGAATGTTCTGAAGAAAGATCTGTCCTTATTCTGTGACATTTCTAATCAATATAACTGATGATTTGCCTAGGGAAATTATCTGGTTGGCACAGAAGACTATCATCATCTCTCCTAAACTCTTATTCCTGCTGACCTTTTCAGCCTGTGTAAAAGCCTTGCTTTGTCTGAAATAGAAAACTCTGGAGTATCAAATGCTAGTTTTCAAAGTCAAAGTATAAAGCATTTATGAGACGCTGACTGTTTGGCCCAGGTTCTCTAACAACTTGATAATGGGCCATATTGATGGGAGAGAAATTAGAGAATATCATGACTCTGGAACATGATCATTTATTCTTTGTTTAGCAGATTGGATGGAACACCTGTGGGGGCTTCACTCTTCTCACAGATGCTTTGGGAAGATGCTTCTGAGGAGGCCCATGATTCAGGAGGAAGTCAGATTCCCAACAGAGGGCTCCTTTAATACGCAGAGTATTATCCTTTTATACGCAGAGTAACACTTACTGAGTTTGGAAGGAAACTGGAAGTTCCGAAGAGTGATTGGTTTTGACTTCACTGAACTGCAGTGAGAAGATACATAGCTGCCACACAGGTCTTTAAGAAAGCTTTTGTAAACTCTTGATTTAATATGCAGAAGTTATCTGAGGTTTTTTTCTTATCTTTATGTAAGGCAAAGCAGGTCCCTCGTAAGCAGTTCAGAAAGGAAATTGGTCCCCTGGCTTTTTTTTGAAGTGTTTCAGGATGCACTTCTTAAAGAAGTATAATGTGGGTGGCATGTGGTGTGTGATGGTGGATGGGATTTGTCTTAATCAGTAGGTATTCTCTGTGCTATCCTGTGGAGCATCTCCACATTAGGGAACAGAATTCAGTATTTGTGCTGAGATGTGAGACCTGGAGGAGTATATGTGATGCTTCTCTGACCATGTGTGGAAGATCAGGCTTCCATATGAGCAAGTGAGGAATTGGACTCAACAATCATTATGGGTCCCTTCCAACTCAGGCTATTCTATGGTAGGATGTTAGTATGAGATTTATTTGACTTTTCATATAAATTAGTATTAGAATAATGGGAGAAGGGGCATACAGAAAACATTGATCTATGGGATTGCATTAAAAAAAAATGGAGCACTTCCTTGACTGTGCCTGTAGACAACACACTTGCTGCTTTCCTGGCATGTAACAAGGGTTTAATTCCAGCTTTTCCATCTGTGAAATGCAAGCTTTTGCATTCCACATGGACAGATTTCCATTTGTATTGATTGTACAGCACCAAATGTACAGTGGGAGTGAGTTTATACTAGATGAAAGACTTCTATGTGGGTTTTCTTTTGGATGCCTCACAGCTGTGGTTTTTCCCATCCCACAAACAGGAATAGGAATGAGGTCTAATTTGCTTGTTCATGTAAAATATACCAACTACAAACAAAGAATTCTCCAGGGTCCTTCTACGTATAAGTCTGAGATGTATCTCTGTATTACTTATTTCCCACAGACAGTGATTTTGGTGACTTGGATTCCAGCCCAGATTAAAATATTTGCAAAGATGGAGGAGAGGGCACCAACAGAAGATGCATATGTTCAAGAGAGGCATATTAGGAAAAATCTTAGTGATTTGCTTCTAGTGTATTGACAGAAATACTTGGAATTGAACATTATAGGATGAACAGTTCTGTACTGAACCAGGCAGTACAAACTTCTTTCCCACTGAGTTTATTGCAGCTTTGAAGGCTTGTTTTTCGGTAGTTTCCCCATTTGTACTGGGGCAGCTTAGAGCTCGCAGCCTGCTTTCCCATGAGTTTGTGTTGTGTCCTGTTCCTAGCTGGAAAGCATTGCATTGCTGCCTCCTTGGCTATGAATTCTTGAGTTATTTGCCTTGAGAGCACTGCACTCTAAACTCCATTGGTGTGAAAACAATGGATTTCAGAGAAGAAAAATTTATTATTTACTTAGTAAGCCTTAAAATAGTATTTGTGCTTCATTTTTACGTGATCAACCTTTCACTCTCCCCAGAGCTGTGGATAAAGCCAGCTATCTGCAGTATGGGAGCTGGAGAAGACGTAGCAGGTGCTCTTGGTTATTTGTTTGTCCGTTTTATGCAAAGATTGATACCACCTTGCACAAAGTATCTCTAGGATACTTAGTTGGCTGTACATGGTTCTAAGTGAGATCAAAACAGCTGCCAGACCCTTGGTTATGAACATCAGAACAGGTGCTTTGCTTTTTGCAACAGCAGTTAACGTGGCTTATTTCTGCAGTTAAAAATGGACAGCACTTCTATCGCTTTGTTCAACAAGGCCAAGTGGATGGTGTTGCCCTTGGGTCGGGGCAATGCCGTGTGCATGTTGTGACAAGAACTCATGAAGAGCAGCCCTGTGGAGAAGCACTTGGGGTTCTGATGGATGAAAAGCTGGATGTGAGTCAGTAGTGTGGGCTTGCAGCCCAGAAGACCAACAGCATCCTGGGCTGTATCAGCAGAAGGGTGGCAGGAGTCAGGGAGGAGGTTGTCCCCCTCTAGACCACCTTTGTGAGGCCTCATCTGGTGTATTGCGTCCAGGCCTGAGGCCTCCCAGTGCAGGAAGGATGTGAGGTTGTTGGAGTGGGGGCCACAAGAGTACTCAAAGGATGGAGCACCTCTCCTGAGAGGAAAGGTTGAGGGAGTTGGGCTGGTTCAGCCTAGAGAGGGAAGGTTCTGGGGGGACCTCATTGTGGCCTTCCTGTACCTGAAGGGAGCTTACAAGTTGGGGGGGGGGGGGGGGGGGTCTAACATATCATGCAATCTGATAGGGATAGGACAAGGAGGAATTATTTTCTATTTTTGTGCACCCCAAGTAGTAACTTTTTATAAAGAGTTTATGCAGCGTCTGCTTTTTTTAAACTACGATTAAAATGTAAGCTGTAGCATTAGTTTAATTTTGAATTCAAGATACACATTTTGCTATTGTAAAAAGATATTTTCCCACTGTAAAGCCTTTCCTTTATATAGATTCACGCTGTACAATATAATTTCTTATATGCTGTAATAACACTTCCTCTGTATGAATTCATCTGAAAGGGCAGTGTTAAAGCTCATATATTTGTAGTGAATGAACAAGCTCTGGGAGAGAAAGCAATATGATTCCCTGCAATACTGTCACATTGTCTCTTCTTTAAAATTGTTGTGTTGCGGGAAGCTATTGTGCTACTTACTTTTGTAGCTGGAAAACATTATTCTTGTTATTTAATTCAGATGCTGACATAATGAGTGCTCTGCTGTAATGAATATTTGATGTGCTTATGTTAATGTAAATGCACAACTATCTTGCCAGTTCTCCTAAACCTTTTATAACTTCTTAGATGATGATTGTGAGGGTGATGCAATTGGTCTGCACGATGCGTTTTGATGAAAAGGGAGAATATTTTTATAGGCACATAGTTAACAACTTCTAGAATTCGTTTTCTCTTGTGGTCTTGGCTGCTGTTCAGAGAGACTTTAACTTGAAGTAGTCTCTTTAGACTCTCATGAGAGAATTGGGCCAGGATCAATATCTACAGCATAGGTATGTAGGACTCATTACTCTCGTTTTCCTTCGTAGTCAGCAGGCAGAGGTAGGCACTTCTAAGCAAATTCATTCATTACCTAATACAGTGCTGTTGCAGCCTCAGGTGGAGTAGTTGCTGGCAAAACATGGCATCTCCTCATTAATTTGCCTGCAGAAGTGCTGAATGATGTCTGAGGTGCTCATAAGCAATGAGTTTGTAAATCAAGGCTTTTCTTCAGCTTTCCTAACCTGGACCACATACATATTAGCAGATGTATAATGCTTTGTAAGCACATAATTACATCTAGCCCTTTGTGTGCATGCACAATTCCATGCCCTTGGGTGATGCCTTCAGGTTGCCATATCTCATGCGAGAACACTGCAGATGATGCTCTGTAGGAGTAGGTGAGCAGATTCTCTTGGCCATTGGCTCTGCCTTTCCTGTGCACTATTCCTGATTTGGAGTAGTGCACATTTTGGTTTTTGGCATTCCAAGTTTAACTGGAAATAGTCTAGAGGACAGCAATGCATGTGATTAGAGATCTAGGATGTGTAATCAGTGAGAAAACAAATTTGAGTTGCATAGCCTAAAGAATAGACAATTGAAGAAGAATGTGGTAATGCTGTTCTGTTCTGTGAAAGGCTGCTGTACATCAGAAGGTAATCTATTCTGCACATAAAGGGTGACTAAAATAAGGCGTAACATATTTAAACTGTGGCAAAAGAGATTCAGGTTAGATACTAGAGGAAGTATTTTAAAGATAGAATCATGGAGTCATAGGAGAGCTTGGGTTGGAAGGGATCTTTGAGATTGTGGATGATCTCAAGGGTTTTGGAGCATGCATCTTGACTAGTATTTAAAATGAGGTTGGACAAACAGCATTTGGAGGTGACAACAGGTAGAGGAGGCCTGATAGACCTCATTTTTTTTTTTCTCCAGAACCTTCAAACCTGCTTATCTGTAAAACACATGAAGGATGAGAGAGAAAATGACCTGAAAAGGTGGTGACTGCTCAGGGTTTCTGAATGCTGCATCCTGACGGAGAGGACTCTGCAGGAATGCAAGGATTGTGTTCCCAATTGGCTCACAACCCCTAACATAGTAGGCACATGCATATGGGTGGATATGTGGATCAGAGACAAAACACTCAGCACTCATGCAAGTAGACATTGTCACTGGATTCATCCATCTCCTTTCTCTGGGAATATGTTTTACATGTACATTCCTACTAATGGATCTTTGACTGGTGAGAGGATCCATTAGTGGGAATACGATTAATGGAATACATGCATAAAATATGGATCCCTGTAGGAACTAGTAGAGACACTCGGTCTATCCACTTTAAGGCCTGTTCTTCCCATGCAAACTTCTGCTCTGTTTTCTCACTCTCATTTACTTTTTAAAATTAAAAAAACAAAACTTATTTATCCCGTTCTCTCTTGTCCTTTTTGTATACAAAATGAAAGTCAGTATACCTTTGTTTAATAGTGCAAAGTCAATTTTTCCACTTCCCTTCCTTTTCACTGAGTATTTATCTTCTATTGATACACCGCAGATAGACCCCTGGCTCTTATTCCTGCTGAATGTTCCAGGGAAGTGCTCAGCATTCAAGCATTCGCTCCTTCTATTGATGCAGTCTGAGTTTTCTGCACCCCAAAGAGAACCTGCAATGATCTTCAACTCACTGAAGAGGAAGTGCCGAAGTTTAACGTGTCTGGAGAGGGTATCACCACCTTCTGCAGCCCCTAGTGCATTTTCAGCATCATAGTCCTTTGTTCCTCATTAAGCACTCAAATGACATAGAAAAAAATGGCAAAAAGCACTTTTTTCCATTTGTGATTCTAGTGAGCACTCAGACAATGACCACAAATGTCTTCGTTAAAGGTGCAAAGTTGATACAACTGAGAAAAATATGGTCTTATGGCTCCCCTGCAGAGTGCTTATGACAGCCTGCAACTGATTGATTGGGCACTGCGATTTGGGAATGCTCTGAGTGATATCAGCATCCAGGAAAGGTCCAATAACTCTGTAACAGCATGATGAGTTTAATGTTGATGTGGCCACATTTAGACTGCTGTGTCCAGTTCTGGGCTCTCCAGTTCAAAAAAGAAAAGGATCTTCTAGAAGGACCCCAGAAGAGGACCACAAAGATGATAAAGAACATCTCCTATCAGGAGATGGATCTGTTCTGCCTGGGGAAAAGAAGACTGAGAAGGGAATCTGATCAGTGTTTGTAAATATCTAAAGGGAGGTGGGAGGCAAATGATTGAGGCCAGGCTCTTTTTGGTAGTGTGTAGCAATAGGACGGTGGCCAATGGCTTAAAACATGAATGTTCTGTACTAACATGCAGAAGAACTTTACAGTCAGGGTGACAGAGCACTGGCACAGGCTGCCCAGAGAGGTGATGGAGTCTCCTTCTATGGAGATATTCAAGACCCGTCTGGATGCTGACCTGTATGACCTATTGTAGGGACGTGCTTTAGCAGGGAGTTGGACTCAATGACCTCTTGAGATCCCTTCTAACTGCTGCAATTCTGTGAGGAGGCTGCCTATAGTATCCTGTAATTATTCTTATTAGCAAGCTAAGAGCACCGCATAGCAATTTCATATACAGTCAGCTTTATATAAAATAACACAGCCTGTGTAGTTCTGTATCTAGTTTTTTTTGTCAACTGATTGCTGATTTGTAAGTCACAGCATTCTCAAATGGACAGCTTATATTTAAGCTGATGTAAGGATGATTGCAGATATTTGATGTAGTTCAAATATTTTGAAATCAAACTGTAATTTTTTCTGTTGGTGACAGCAATTTATTCCAAAAAGTGGAGCATGAAGCAGTGGGAACCCAGCAAGTTTTGAGCCTTAGCAGTGTAGCCCAATTTTTGAAGCACGTATGCTTGACGCTGGATTTCTGAATCTGTATGTAGGCATTGATTTTGCTGGAAGGTGTAAGAGACTGGTCCTTTCAAAAATCAGGCTCCTCTAATTATGTAGGTAACTTATTTAAAAGCGTTAGATTCTGTCTGTGAATCATTCTCTTCTATTATTAGCGATGACATTTCCATTTAATTTCCCAGTGGGATTCCATTTAATGTTTTCAAAACAACATCAGTTGAAATCGTATTTGTTTTGGTTCTTTCTCTTTATAAAGATATTTTTTTTTTATTAGAGGAACCACACAATTTCTGAAAAGGAAGAAAGAAAAGTATTTGGAGATGAAATATTTGTTCAAGTTTCACTTGCTATTTTTCTTTTTAATTCAACAGCTTGAATAGATGTGAGACTTATGAGATGGCTGTGGAGCATCTAAATATGATATTGGAAACAGAATTTTGGAATCTGTTGAATTTTCTTTTGATCATGTTATTTAGTGAATCATAAATACTTAGTGCTATTATGACTGAAGTTAGGATGATGAATGAAGATGAAGTCAGCAAAGGGAGCAGAGAGCTGTGAGGTCTCCCACATGGGGATCTCCTGCAGTTGCTGGTCATGGTGCTGGACACGCTGTTCTGGGTGGCCCTATTGGGGCAGGGGACAATAGAGGGACCAAGAGGTGCCCCCAGCCCCAAACACCCTGGGGCTCTGCCTACTTTAGGAGATTAAGAGGGTTAATAGTGTGGATGTGGCTTAAAGCTTTGTGAACCATCCCTAATAAGATTCTCAGCGATATTTGAGGCTTTGCCCTATTTTAGGTTCTATGAAGTACAGTGTCTAGAGTCTTATGTGAAATATAAATGTGTTAGCAAGAAGTCTAGATAGAGAAATACAGCCTGTGCATTCAGGAGATTATGAAAAGGGAGAAGGAACAGAGTATGTGAACCAGAAGAGAGGCACACAATACTTGTATGCTCTTTATTAACAGGATTTACTGCTGCTGTTTGTAATAACCCCAATCAGAACTGTTTCTTACATTCTTCACTTGATACGTTTTCAGGAAGTTAAAATATTAAATGTGTTTATTTCTGCCCAATGTATCCTTTCCCTGCTCCTGATCTTTTTGCTTGTTACGTTTTAAACATTTACAGGGAAAAAAGCTTTTAAAAAGGCATGTAACACAAAGGTAATAATCACAGAACCATGCTGTTTTATGGGGCAATAATCCAGTTGCCTTGTTTGAATAAACTGCTTAGCCTTTATTCTTCTCAGCTTTACCTTAGGGAATGGAGCTGGCTTATTGCCTTGTAAAACAGTGCTGCATTCCTGTTGCTGATTAATTATAAATCTTTGCCTATCACTACTCATGGAGTATCTTAGAGCATTCCTGTTCCTTTCCTTCATGACTTTCTCCTGTGTTCATGAAAAAGATTGACTTCTGAGTATTTTCTCACACTAATATTAATCTGTTTTTTTCACGCTTACTTTCTTATGCATCTTAATACAACTGCACCCTCCACATGAACAACTTCAGAGTGAGATTCAGCCTGCCTCAGTTTCACGGGAAATTATTCAGATTGAGATGGTGGGGTCAGTGCCTTCTGGCTCGTGGCATCTCCTGCCTCACCTATGGGAGTCTGCTCACCTTTAGACTGTAAAATCACATATCCACTTGTTTTCTGCAGTCGCTGGGATGTGCTAGGAATTAGTAAGGGAACAGGATGCCCAGAGACGTGGTGGGGTCACCATCCCTGGAGGTGGTCAGGAACCACAGAGATGTGGCGCTGAGGGTCAGTGGGCATGGTGGAGGTGGTCTCAGGTTGGGCTTGGGGATCTTAGAGATCCCTCCAACCTTAGTGACTCTGTGATTGATTCTAAGGGATAAGGGATTTAACTTCTGGCTGTATACTGATTTTTCCCCTATGTGTTAACTGTCCTTTTGTCATCTTCCTGATTAATTTCTTTTAAATTTATTTTCCCTCTTCCTGAGACTTTTTCTGGAATGGGGAGGAATGGCCCAGAAACCCGAAATAGCAAGAAGGCAGATGTAGCTACAATCACTTTCTGAAATGCAGGTGATCTGTCTGGACAGTCAGTCCAGTAGCATTGCTGAGAAGAACTGCAAGTTGGTAGAAGAGCCCAGATTGGAAGACAGGAGGATCTGTAACATCACTTACAGTTTGTGTGCTGAGGAGGAGTCTTAATAGTGTTATAAGTTACATATGTTGTAGAAGAATGACCTATGTGTGTGTTGAAATATTTCCTAGTGTACAAATTAGTGGATGTGTATTTTCTGACTTACTGTATACGATTTGTGCTTGGCTAAATGGCCATTGCCATTACTCAGAGGGTGGAGAGATCCTGGCACTGCTTCCCAGAGAGCTGTGGGTTCCCTATCCCTGGAGGTGCCAGGTGGGATGGAGCCCTGGGCAACCTGAGTTGCTGGGAGGCACCTAGCCTCCACAGTAGGGGGTTGGAATTGGTTGGGCTTTAAGGTCTGTTCCAACCTAAGCCATTCTGTGCTTCCTTGCTTATCTTGGTATCAGATTGGATGGAAAATTCTGTAGAGTTTAAATCAATTTGCAACTTGAAGCTGATGTTATGCATGATCACAAGGTTACTAAGTAGTGTTGGATATAGAGGATTTATCACATGCAGACATTTATACTTCAGACCTGCAGTAGTCCTTCCAGGCTGTGTCCTCCTGGGATTGAAGCTAGGAGTGCTGACTTATTATTATGAAACACACATGAAAATGTGGATTCAAATGTGCGTCTCTTGGGTTCTGATGGCTTATCTGGCTCTCCTTGGCTTGCAGGAACCGAAGTCTTTCTCCATATTCCTGCATTATTAGCTCATAAACTGTTCTCTAAGATGGAGAAGCTTCATGTTAATTCTGGGTGCGCTCAGGAGTGTTTCCAAATCTCTCTGGACAAAGTTCTTGGCAGTAGTCTATTGTCTACTCCCTACTGGCAGTAGTTGAGTAGACAAACATGCCAGACAGTCTGTGGGGCGAGGGTCTAGGATCTAGTGTGTATGGTACATCCTGTTTAAATTGGCTTCAATTACAGTTTTCCTCCCTTTCTTTTCGTACTCTTCATGATTTCTCATTTGTCATTTGCCTAGGAGGCAGTTTCTACTTCTGTTCCTGACAGCTAAGTGACCTTACATGCTAAGATATGCTGTATTTTTGACACATCGTGCACAAGAATCACTCTTGCCTTTTCCTGAATTAGGAGAAGGTTAGGAACTTCCAGAAGGATGGCTTCTCTTTCTCACTGAGCGAGGCAGAATGCAGGTTTCACAGTGAAGCTCTTCTATACTGTCTTTTATCATCTTTATAAATAGATGTAAGTGTATTTTATAGGCACTGAAATGAGACAAATCACTGCACCCCACTATGGCCTTTTGAGACCACATGTACCCACCTTCTGGTGACAGCGAATTCTGCGTTCTGCTCCTCAGTCTTTGAGATAAACCATGATATTTACTTTTTGAAGTTTTTAAAGCCTTGAACGTGTAAAGTTTAGCAATGTCTGCATCTCTTTGTCTGAAGTGGTGACAGATGCGATGCCTCAAGAAATTTGAATTCTGCAGCTCTTCTGTGCATGGATGTGCAACCCTTTGGCTTGCGTAGGTCATGATGAGTGAAGTGGAATTGTCTTGGGCTGCATGTAAAATATAGTTAGTGTGTATAAGTAACAAATCATCTTTTTTTAATATTAAAACATAAAAGAGCAACAAAAACATTAAACCAGCTGGTTGGTAACACGAAAAGGATCAGTGCTGTTGCCTACTCGTTGTACCAAGGTCTTCAGTTCTTGAGTACTATGAACTGAAGTATATAAAGGTATCTCTTTCTTAGTTGATCTATGTAAAACAGTTAAATGCTAATATTATCGAGGGCTTTTGTTGACATTGTGTATTGATGAGCAGCGTTGTGTTAAGATTTTATATTGATTAACAATTATTTTTAACGTGTAAATGTGTATTCTTTGTTTTTGCTATGTTTCAGTTTGGAATGTAGCAGGCAAAGATAGTTAACTATCATACAGATTACTTAAAAGTCTATTTAGACTTTGGAGGAAAAAGCACAAATACAGAAGGATGAGTTCTGGGGGGCACCGGGATATCACTGCATATTGAGACTGCTGAGCTGCTGTTTGTAGCTGCAGCCAATCTATGACAAAGTTTACAATGAAAAGCAAATTTATTACTGTAAAAGAAGAGTCCTCGTGTGCTGTTGCCTTCATTTGGTGCGTGCAGGTCAATAAGTATATCTTCTCTCTACGTGTATTCAAGAGAGGCGTTCCTTAAAGAATATATTTCTGACTCCCCGAGTTCCCTGATTTCTTATTGTTTTGTGCAAATGAAGTCAGAACGGAGGTGTTTTTTTTAACTTTGCTTGGAGCAACGTAATTGGTAGGATATGCGATCCAAATAAATTGGCTCAAATTTTCACGTGATGTACCCTCTTGCTGCCCTTATGAACTGTAGTTATTGTTCTTGCATTGTAGTTATCTTTGAAGAGGCAGGGTTGCCTGTGGCAGCGGAGGAAAAATCAGAAGAAAATTTGAATGATTAATTAATGTAATCTAGCATCTGCTTTACGAAAGGCTTTCAGGGACTTATTTAGCTCGATTAATGAGAGAAATTCCAACAGCAGATTTTTAGAAGGGGATTTTTGAAGAGTGTAAATGGCATAGCAGCTGGAGGGAAAATGGTCTTATACCTCTTTATATTAAGTCACATACTGAATAAGTAGTGAAGAATTATTATTTTCTTTTAGAACTTTCATTTTATATTTAGTTATTTAGTATATTTAAAAATCAACTCAGTACTCATTTTTTTTTTTTTTAATTTTCATGTCTTGAAGTTGTGAAGGACAGGGAGCTTAAGTCATAAATACAGTTATTGGCTAGAGGTGTATGTGTTCAATGAAGTGACTAGGCAATGTGATGGAAGAAAAGCTGACTGAAGGGTAGAGAACACTCTTACTACCTTTAGGCCAGGGAGTCCCTGAATCTCTGGAGAATAGTCTAGGAAATCATCAACGTGTGCTCATGGTGTCCTCTGCTCTTCCCTTGGCATCTCTTCCTAGTGGTTATTAGAGGAAAAGCAGTTAACTGGCCATTAGTTCAACCTAGGATAGTTGTTTTGCATCATCTGTTTTTATGTCTCAAAAAAAAAAAATCTGTAATCAGATGGAAAAGAAAAAAGTATTAATGTTGAGATGATTCATATTTCTAAAAACTTGTGTTTTGCCCATTTAAAACTCTTATTTCATGCTTAAGTTTGCAAACACGGTTATGAAGTGAAACATTTCATACTGCTATAGAAAATGTTAGGTTAGATGGGACTTCTGGAGTATACTTCTCAATTTGTACTTGCTGGCATGGTAGGCTGCCTTATTCCTGAAGTTGTGAAATGCACGTGGTACCTCAATTACATGTATGATACTGAAGACGTGAGCATTTAAATAGCTTTCAGATAGCTTCATCATATCCACAAGTGGTGAAAGGTTCTTACACAACTCTCTGTAGTTTGTATTTAAATTGCCCTTTGGTGCATATCTGGATGATACCGACAGGGATAACAAAAGCTACTTCATGTTACCCAAATGTTTGCACATATCTATGTCTGCCCTAATAATCAATTATTACTAATACAGTTGTGTAGCTGATGCTTCTGCAGCCAAACACTGGTTTTCAGATAATTTGTCTGAGCCAGGGTGTGGTGAAGACCACATTCCCACGGACATGGAGCATCTGGAACATGTGGCCATGAGGAAATCCAGCTCTGCTGGATTTCTTACATGTTGCCCCTTCAAGCAAAGATAAAGTGTTATGTGAAATGAGATCAGTAAGCTGGTGATGTTTGAGCATGCTAAGGGTACCCAGCCTCCGTGCACCTAGAACCCTGCACTGAAAACCAGTACACAAAGAGGTCTTTCAGTACCAGAAGAGTGGGAGAGAATGGGAAAGGGACTCTGCAAGGACATGTCATGATAGAATAAGGGGCCTTGAAGGGCTCGGAGGGTGATGCAGTGAACAGAAGCATCTGTCCTTACTGACAGCAGGTATTTCTGGAGGAAGAGCAGTAACTAAGCCTATTAGCTTCCTCTGGGGTTTAAAAATAAACTTACCTAAACAGTTTTGGGCTTGTGTTTGTGCTTTGTGTTGCTTTGATTTCTGCTCTGTATGGCGAGCTCATAGAACTCATGTTGTGGTGTTTCTTGAACTTCAGTTGTATAGCTAGGACTCTACCAGGGCTGATTCTGCCACTCATCCATGCTAGTTCTTGCTGGAAGAAAGCAGGAAGAAGCTTTAACAACGCTGTATCCCTGCTTGTAGTCTTAATTGCTTTCAGTTGGATCAAAGGCTGCCTGCTACAAGAGAGAAACTTCTATTCTGAATTTAAAAAAAAAATAAAAAAATTATCTTGACAGTCTTATCACCGAGCCCCAAAGAAACGTCAAGTCTCTTATTTTTACTTTCTTCTATTTTCCCAATACCTGTAATCTTTTTTATGTTCCTACTTACATTTCTTTTTCTCTTTTTTTAAAAAAAATCTGTTCTTTCTTTTTGATGTTGAGCTGCAGAAACACTTTCAAAAATGGTGGCTTTGTCAGAACATTACAAATATTTTAGTTTTAATACTGAAGCTGCGTACGTAACTTAAAAATAGCTATTTACGAAGTTATAGCTTGCAGTTTTTTTGTGCTTTTATACTGAAGAAGCAGAAGTCCAGTCTTGTTATTAAAAACAGCCTTAAAACATTAATCTACTCAACAAACAAGGAATCTCGCATAGTTTTTGGCAGCAGAAACAACAACTCTGTGTAGTATCATATTCAGAGGGGCATTTTGTTTCGCCTTAAGATCTATAACGCTCCATTTTCTCAAAGCTTTTATTGGATCCTTCTTGCTGCAGTTATTTAGCAACTTGGTCTGTTGTGTTCTTGTAGATGCAGAATGACATTGTTCACCACCATCTATATGAAAGTCTTGCATCTCATTTTCCTGATCCGATAGTCTTGTAGGATCAGTGTCTGATTCTGCAGCGGTTGAGCACATGGATCATCTGACTCAGTCCTCCTCTAATGGGCAGAAGCAGATACTATATTTGATCAAGGGTGATATAAACCCTTCCAGTTCTTGAAGGGAGTGTATAAACAGGAGGGGGAATGACTGTTTACATGGGTTGATAGCGATAGGACAAGGGCTGAGATGGGAGGTTTAGGTTAGATATTAAGAGGAAGTTTTTCACACAGAGGGTGGTGACGCACTGAACAGGTTGCCCAAGGAGGCTGTGGATGCCCCATCCCTGGAGGCATTCAAGGCCAGGCTGGATGTGGCTCTGGGCAGCCTGGTCTGCTGGTTGGCGACCCTGCACATAGCAGGGAGGTTTAAACTGGATGGTCATTGTGGTCCTTTTCAACCCAGGCCATTCTATGATGAGATTTGGTGATATGATTCTATGAAATCATTTGCCCAGTTTTTATTCTCTCTCTTGTTATATTGCATGGTAAATATGCTGCACCATTTTGATGTACTGCTGAGCTGTGTATCACGTATCATTTAAGTAGTTCCCAAGCCTCGAAGAAGTTGAGTTATTGTGTTAGAATTTTTGTGACTTAAGAGATTTTTTTTTTACTTTGTGCTGTTTTGAAGGTACAAGTTGTCTTTATCCTTGCTTCTTAAAATACAGTACAGATGTTTATTATGTCCATCATTATTACTGACACTTTGTTATTGCTGGTCTCCTAGCAACGGTAAAGAAGGCAGTTTGGGGGAAAAAAAACAACAACAAAGGACCAAGTTCGAAATAGAGAAACTTATTTCTTCATGCTTTCTTCTTGATTTCAAATTTTGAATCATCACAGATAAAAGGTGAAACAGACTGCAAGAACAACTGCTACTCTGTGCTGGGGAGTATCCCCTTTTGGTGGTCAGTGGTGGCTGTATGTCAGCTCATCCCTCACAGTAGTTCTCCTTTGTGGTTGATTCAATTTTAATCAGCATTTGAGTACAGTATCCAGAAAGGCAAGAAGCTGGCGTGGAATCATAGAATATCCTGAGTTAGAAGGGGCTCACAAGGATCACAGAGTCCCAACTCCTGTCTCCATGAGGCGCTGCTCAAAACCCAAACCCTGTGTTTGAGAGCACTGTCCAAACTATTTCCAAGGCTGTCGAAGAGGTTGCCCTTGTCTCTATCCAGTACTCGGTCCACCCAACCAGTAGTTAGTATATAGGCAGTATGCAGAGAGCTGCTTGTTGACACTGACAGACTGTTGACATTCAGTGCTCTGAAATTGTGCCATTGTGGTCCACTTGGACAGAGAATAAAGGACAAGGTTGCCTGTGGCACATTACTTTGCTGTACAGGTACCCATGGGTCTGTAAAGATTGGAGGTCTTTTCCTGAAAACTGTGCATTTATGATTTGTAGCAATCCATACATTATTCCCACTGTCGTAATGCCATAGCTCTTGCAGAGACGAATAGTATTTAAAATACTAAATCTATTTAAAAAGTTAAACCTGTGCAGAGCCTTGGAATTCTTTTTCCCAGACCACTGTGTGATTAACGGTCACCTTTTCCAGCCTTGGTTTCTACTTATTTTAAAGAGAGCTTCTCAATGCCTTTTTGTCCCTATGACTTACTATGTCGCTGTTGAACCTTGTTGTTCATCTGGTTCATTCCTGCTATTCCATTTCTCTAATAGGATTTTAGGATGCTAATCAGCATCATTTGTTTTCACTCAAGTCTCCTACATGATCCCTGCATTACAGATGCTTGTAAGCATTAATATTAAAACTAAGTTAAACCTGCATTTAAAAGCAAATACTATTTAAAGTGAAGCAGAGGAAACACATAAAAAGAGATAACCTTTGTGTTTGATGTCTGTAGTTACTGCCAGCTTTTGATATGTAAGGACAGTTAAAAAGTCACTGTCTGTAAACTTGGATGCTAGCAACATTGCTTTCATTTCTCAGCTTCACATCACCTCACGCTTGGCCTTTTGGTCTTGTTTTGCATATTTTTTTAAGATAAGGACACGTTGCTCTCTGCATCAAGAAGTTTGGCTACATTTATAACTTGAGTGTGGCTTTGTCCTTATTTACACTTTACACGCTGATTTTTTTTTCTCTGTACCAATATAAATTCTGGTTTCTAAAGCTATTTTTGGTGAGGGCACTGAAGTTATACTGTTAAAACTGGGACAAGATATAGGAGAATGTGTTCCGTCTGCGTATCTGTTAAGTTCAGAAATCTTTCTGCACTTTATAAGATGCTTTCTTGAACCATGAGAGACATTTCAAAGAGCTTTCCCCTTCTCACGGGGGTATTTGCGTAATCATCTTTGCTGGAACAAGTTCCTTTGGCATGCTAATGAATTCTCAACTCCAGGAGGTTCTTTCTACAAAGTTGCTCTACATCAGATTTAGTGCTGTTAAAAGGACATGGGGAAATTTAACCTGCAAAACATGTGCCATCATTGTTTATGCTGCGCCTGAAAATGTGGCAGGTATGACATGAAGTGATTGACCGCAGTGATTTTATATGGTGTGAACCAAAACACAGTAAGCTGCAACTTTGCTCTCTTGGGCATATGCAAGGCCCTGGGATAATGCAATTATAGATCCATGTTAATTACTCATTAATTATCCAAGAAGAGAAACAGAGGATTTGAGAGGGGAAAAATGATAAGGGATCTGAGGTGTATCTATGACTTCAACATCCGTAGTTCTGCTTTTTAATGGGTCAGCATGGGGTGTCTTGATTCCCTGGTCCCAGTGCACATACAGTGCCTTGAAAACATAGGCCTTAATGGAGAGCTGTGGCCTGATGGAGAGTAATGAATATTGCCACAAAACAACAATTCCCTCTGCTTTTTTTGAATCTTCTCTGCAAATTTTCTCTAGGAGTTACCAGTAAAAGACTTCTGGCCACTGTGCTACCAAATCACAGCCCTTGGTTGCTTTCCTTTCCTTCTGTCTGTGTGACTCCTGCATGTTTAATGTTTCAGCTGGAGGTATGGGTTCAGTGCAGTCTGGCTATTGGATTATTCTATAAAGGTGCTTTACTGAAGAAAAGCCAGTGTTACTCCACTCTTGAAAAAGGACAAGAAGGTGGAACTGAGAACTCTTTGAAAGGGTAGATAATGGCAGGACAAGGGGAAATGGTTTTAAGTTGAAGGAGGGAAGATTTAGGTTGGATACTGGGGGGAAGTTCTTTCCTATGAGAGTGGTGAGGTGCTGAACAGCTGCCCAGAGAGGCTGTGGATGCCCCGTCCATCCCTGGAGGTGTTCAAGGCCAGGTTGGATGGGGCCCTGGGCAGCCTGGGCTGGTATGAAATGTGGAGGTTGGTGGCCCTGCCTGTGGGGGGGGGGGGGGAAGGGAGCTTCATGATCCTTGAGGTCCCTTCCAACCCAAGCCATTCTGTGATTCGTCTTCCATTACAATTTTTATGGAACTAATGTATACAAATACTTCAATGCTTTGTATTTGTATTATTATAATATATAAAATATATAAAATTAGTACATATGTATTTAAAATTGTCAAAAATTTTGGTTTCAGCAATAATTTTCAATGGAGTGGAAAAAACCAAAGTGCTACTCCATCATTAGAAATTACTGAAGCCCCTCTATGTCCTTAGTAAGACTACATCAAGTGCATCTGTTACTGGTGTCTCTATGATGAGAAGGATGTGGAAATAGCAAAGAATAATAGATGCCAGCCACTGAAGCTGAGGAGCTGTATGATGGGCATCTTAGAAAACTCAGATGGTAGCTCTTTGTGAAGATTGGTAACTCTCCAGGTTTGTAGGTGCTTAGATATGGAGAGCATTGCTACTAACGGGTAACACTTCTGTTTGGTAGAGAAAAGTAGAAGATAGAATGACTGACATCAAAAGTCAGTAAATTATTTCCAAAGCCAGAGCTCATTTGCTAGCTGCAAAAATGATTGAAGTCTGGAACATCTTTCCAAGGGACAGTTATTTTTATTATATCTGGGGTCTTTAAAATGAGTTTAGGTTTATTTTTCATAAGCTTTGGGGCCAGCTTTAGAAGTTATTTAACCTGTGTGTATAGAAGACGTTTTCGAATCCCATAGTTTTCTTTTGTGGCCCTGTGCATGGTAGGTTTTGAGCACAGGGCATTGCCCGTGTTACTCTGCCTTAACAGCATCTACAGTACTACCTTAAAACAGTTATTATTTTAAGGACTTTTGCAGGTCATCCATGCATACTAGGACTCCCTTTTCTTCAGTACACAGTGTGCAATTTTCTTTGTGTGGTGCTTTCGTAGAAGGAGACCACAACTCAAGATGGGGTGTCTAAATGGCAGAGCAATGTTTGCAAAGCCACAGGTGTGTGCTGCTGGGAAATCATGCAAAATGAGGATGTATGAGGGCACAGGGCCTTCTGGAATAGTGCTGAGTGTGTTATAGGGCAGAGGAGGCAACTGCGTTGTCTGTGTGGTTATGTCTGTAGAAGGGATTAGTGCAAACCAATAGAGACACTTTTAGATTTAAATGGTGTAGAGAATCTGTTGTCTATACTGCAGGCATATCATAGAATCATTTAAATTAGAAGTGACCTTTAATAGTCATCTGGTCCCAATCCCTGCAATGAACACAAATACCTACAGCTCCATCAGGTGCTCAGTGCCTGTCCAGCCTGACCTTGGGTATCTCCAGGTATAGGGTATTTAATGGCTTTTTCTGATAATTCAGTTTTATCCAAAAGTCCATTTCATGGTCCCTGAGGCCATTCTGCTTGTGAAACAGCGATGAAAGAGAGATTATCACAAGATATGTCTAAAAAAGATGTACTCCTTCTCTGAGCTAAAGTACTTGCACCTCTTATTGCAACTGTAGGGATGAAATTTTGGATTGAACTGTTGCCAACACTTCCTACTTCTAAGGGAACCAGTTCTTTTCTCTGAGAGGAAGTCCAGGAATAAGCCAAGAAAGATGAAGTTTTGACAGGTAGAAGAGCAAATCTGGAAGCAAACCGGAGATCTATTTATAGGAACAGTTTAGACAGACCTTCCAAGCACACTGTCACGTGGTGTAAATGATACTCCGTTCTCTTCTGTGATTTATCAGGTATTTTTTGAGTAATAGAACGTCTTTGGCACTCATAAGAAATTTGACTCTCTCCCTTTTTGCAAAGCTTTCCTGCCTGGATCTTGGATCAGCTCTTGATACAAAGAACACGGAGAGAAATTGCCTACACTGAAGAGCAATATGGATCCAAGAATATTGGCACAGCCCATGGTATAATATGGCCAAGAATAAAGTTATCTGAAAATTAGAAAAGGGTTTCTATTAATTAGAGACATTGATTTCTGGACCAGCCTTCTAATGGCAATTGGAAGGTAAAATATTTGTGTTTTATAGAGAGAACTGATCAGGGTATTGTTGAGAGCGTAGGATTGGAGTCAGTGACCCAGACTGTCCCTTCTGGTGTTGTGTTCCTAGTAGAGTAACAATTAACCTGTACACTACAATGTAAAATACTTTCCATTGTGAACTATGTTTATCTTAATAACTGACTTATTTTTAAGATGATTTGACTATCTAGCCTTCACAAATCATACAAATGTGGGATAAAGATAAAAATTTAACTCATTCAGGAAAATATGCTTCCATTCACGCAGAGCCTGAGATGTGCTGTTCCATCTTTATATTCTCAGAAAAATGCCTTGGTGATAAAAGGCTTTTTTTTATTACTACATTCACAGCATCATCTCTTCCTTTTTAGTTTTGGTGAGGATTAATATTACTCTATCATTTAGTCATAAAAGAGCAGGTCCTTATAATGAGCCGTGACAAGAGAGAGGTGAAGAAGAACTTTGATAGACAGATCTGATACAATGACGTGGAAGATAACGTACAATCCTCTATCTCTATCTTCATCTTTTATATACGTTCAACTGCAGGAAAAATAGAGGAAAAAGCTTTTTATTAAAAGAAAAAAAGCTGCTACACAGTGTGCTTACAACAAATGTGCTTGAATTACTGCTGCATGGGAGCAGAGAGTATGTGTGACCATCAAACCTGCTTGGTGGGGTAATGGTGGCTGTTTCTCATGGAGTACTGGAGCCTGATGGAATGCATAACTTTGCTAAGGTTTTATCAAAGCTGTTACTTTATCCTTCAGTTCCTTTTGCTGGGTGCAGACTGAGAAGGCTTTGGAGAAGATATTAAATATCCAGAGCACTGTGAAGGTGTGATTTCCCTCATTTCTTCACCCCCTTCTGTCCAAGGGGAAGAGAAGAATTCCAGCTCTGTTTCATAGCGAAAGGAAGCTGCTGTGATTGTGCTGCATGTCTGTCCCGCATCAGTCTGTCATTTGTGGACCAGTGGCCAGCTTCAAGCAAATTGGAAGGAAGAGTGGTATCACATGAGAGACATCAGTGAGGGCTCTTGCTGTGCTGGAGCAGCACTGTAGTGTTCTGCCTTAGGTGTTCAGTAGAATTGTAGAATGTGCCCAATTGGAAGAGACTCACATGGATCACTGAGTCCAGCTCCTGACTGCACTCAGCATCACCCAAACTCTATGGCTGAGAGCAGTGTCTCTGTGCTCCCTGAGCTTTGGCAGCTCAGAGCTGTGCCCTCTGCCCTGGAGAGCTGTGCCCTGCCCACTGCCCACTGCTGCAGACCTCTTCCCTGTGATAGAGCAGAGCTCAGCGCTGCCTCTCAGCACCCAGCGTGGAGTTGCAGCTGTCAAGAGGTCTTCCCTCAGCTCCTGTGCTCTGGGCCCACCAACTGCAGGGGCATTGATCATTCCTCATATATCTTGCCTCTTAATGCCTCACTGTATTTGTAGCCCTTCTTTGGATGCTCTGGTTATATGTCATTATATTGTGATGCCCAACTACACCCAGTGGTGAGGCCACAGAGCACAGTGGTACAGTCCCTTCCTTACTGGTAGGTGGCTCAAGCTGACCAGTATGTCCTTGTGGCTTCCCAGCCACCACAAGCATGGCCTCAAGCTAACTTTGATTTGCTCCTTCAGCTGTTTAAATGAAAATGTCAGATTGCATGTGGAGAGGAGCTGCTAGAAGTGCGTATGTGGAAGGAGCAGATTTTACAGATCTACTGGAAGAGAGGCTCTTGCTGGCTCATTTCTGCACAAAGTATCTTGATTCAGCCATCAGTCAACACAAGATGCAGTTGTAGTATTGTTTCTTCAGGTCTACTGGTGTAGAATCAAAACATACTTTGTACATTAAGACTTCACTGTGTACAGATACAACATTACTGGCATATGGAGGTATTCTTTCTTTGCCCTGACCTCCAAAACGCACATTTCCCCCTAATTCTCATGCATTCAACAAAAAATTGCACAGAGATCTGTGAAGGTGGAAGTAAAACTGGTTGGTGCTTCGCCAGCTCAACCTTGTACTTCCAAGTAAATACGTTCTGCTCAAATCCTGTCTGCATTTCCTCTAGCTTTGTGCAACTTTTACATATTGATTTTATTGTATCTGGAAGTGTCACCCTGAATCCAAACAACTGCCTCATTTCCAAGAGGCTGAGCTCGCGTTTGCTTGCAACTCTAATCTGTCTAAAATTACTGAAAGAGCGTTTGTCACTTGGTGGCCTTTGTTTCTTTTGTTAAACGATGTGTTCAATTCTTCTTTTAAAAACTTCTTCCACGAGATGTTGTCATTAAAGTGAGTGCATTAAACTCAACGTCATGAATAATTCATCGTGCAGTTTTGAAACTGCAAAACTGCAATAATTACTTTTATGTGATAGGAAAAACATTATTTTCTTATTTAGACAGGAAGTGAACATTTATTTAGATACGCTATTCATGGTATCCTAAATTATGGCATAAACTAGTGTTTGTAATTTAAAAAAATGACAAGTTAATTTGGAAAGCAGCCCTAAGATATGAACTTGTACGTTGCCACCTACCTGATAAAATTGATTACTTCGTGTATTTATGCATTTGTTTTAAAGTGGGTGGTTTAAAAATGTGATTGCACATTTAAAATTAGTCATAACGCCACGATGTTGCCTTTTATCAATTTGCTTGCATCTTATTTGTAGTATTCTCGTGTAACTAGTGATAGAACTAGAGCAAATGGCTTCAAGCTGCACCAGGGAAGGTTCAGGCTGGACGTTAGGAAATACTACGTATCTGAAAGGGTGGTCAGGCACTGCAATGGGCTGCCCAGGGATGTGGTGGAGTCACCGACCGTGGAGGTGTTCAAGGAACATTTGGACGTTGTGTTGAGGGACATGGTTTAGTAAGAACTATTGGTGATGGGTGGATGGTTGGACTGGGTGATCCTGTGGGTCTTTTCCAACCTTGGTGATTCTATGATTCTGTGATTTTTGGGTAGTAAAATCTGTAATGTTCTGAGGACACAATGACAATTCTCATTAATTGCCTCCAGCCTTGTGCACAGCTTTAGGGAGGTTATGAGATGGTTGGAGAAACATAAGGCATATATCTCAAAATGTTACTTTCCTGAACGTAGGATTGGGAGCTGCCTAAATGCTGTCATACAGATGCTGACGTACACCTTCCCAAAGTAGACTGCCCAGCAGCACTGAACCTAGTTGCGGTCTTTTTTCTTGTTGCTACTGAAAATCTGTTTCTTCTCCTGCAGATGGAATAGGGGACTTTGTTGAGTACGTGCCTTAGGCTTCTCTCCTACACCTGCATTTTGCAGAGCCTTGCATTCCTAGTTGTTTGCACCAGTCCTTGGATGTTTATTAAGTTGAAGCGTTGCAATGTGTGGAATTCAAATGTTGGGTATTTCCTACACGATCCAGTTTCTAATTCATGGACTTCAGCTTTGTCCTCAGTTCAAGAATCAAGGTTCTGGTATGCTACTTTGATCATCTATGGGACCAAACATTTTAGCAAAAAAACCCTTGACAAATAAAATACAATAAATCATATTTATAATTAACATAGTAAATGAAATACTGTATCAAATACTCTATAGAAACAGAGTTGGAGTCCTACTGGAGAAAAAATGAATGGCCAAATTAAGTGTGTATCTTGATGCATGCACAAAAGCAGGATAACTGTAATGGATATGGACAGCCATAGTTCTTGCATGTCCAAACTTTATAGCACCTGATTTTTGTGATTGTAGGACTGTTTACACAGGTGCACAGTGATAGGACAAGGGGGAATGGTTTTAAACTGAGATGGGAGGTTTAGGTTGGATATTAAGAGGAAGTTTTTCACCCAGAGGGTGGTGACGCACTGAACAGGTTGCCCAAGGAGGCTGTGGATGCCCCATCCCTGGAGGCATTCAAGGCCAGGCTGGATGTGGCTCTGGGCAGCCTGGTCTGCTGGTTGGCGACCACCCTGCACATAGCAGGGGGGTTGAAACTAGACGGTCATTGTGGTCCTTTTCAATCTAGGCCATTCTATGATTTGAGGGAAGTATTTGAATATAATAATGTTTAAAACAAAACAAACAAACAAAAAAAACAAACTCGTTGAAATACAGTTAATGACTCGGAGCAGCCAATAGAGTTTTTATGCATATCTTTTACAGATTTAAATGGCAAGCATATCTGATGTGTTCAGTGTTCTTAGTATGAGCAGTAGCAAAAGAATTGGGCCTTGTATTTTCATATTACAATACTACTATATGGTTTTTACTTACCTTGAAACCCTTCAAAAGCTTTCAGTTGAGTGAAGAGGTCAGCAGAGCTCTGCATTCGTGGAATTCTTTTCCCTGCTATCCTGAATTTGTGTTCTTTTTCTGTCAGTAGCTGTAGAAATGTTGTGGCTGTGCTTTAATAATGCTGTTAACATCCTGAGCAGCACCTGGACAATTTGGCATGGAAGGAAGGCAGAGGGCTGCTAGATGAAGGTTATAACTGTGAGAGTGTTGGACACAGCAGTGTTCTATCTAAATTATTCCTAAGGATTCTTCATTAGTGTGTTTTTTTCACATCTGCTTGATGATTCAAGGACTACCTCACCAGTGACCTATACTTGGTTCAGAGACCTGGAAAAGATTGTTTCTTCCACCAAGGAAGACCCACTGCTGTTGTTAGTAGCACACAGTCGTCATGAACACAAAATGGATTAAAAAAAAAAAAAAAAGTTAGCAAATAGTTTCTTTTCTCTTTTCCGTTAAAGGCATCATAAGTACAGTCTTCACACCATATTTGACACCTTTTGTAACTTCATATTCCGCACAGAACAGTGCGTACTTGTTTCATCAAAGCTTATATATGCAACCTTTTTTTGTGCTAATCTAAGCTCCCTCAGGGTTCTCCGTGGCACTAGCACAAATTTTAACATTTTAACTTCTGCACTGCTGGATTCTGTGTACGTCACCTAAAAAGCAGCAAGAATTTCTTTTTTGTTGTTATTGCTACTTCTTTGTTCCTTCAAAGGCTTTTCAAGATGCTTTCCTCTATTTTGGTGGATGTGCCGATTTCTTTCAATGATTTAAAGTCGGAAGATTTTCTCTGTTACTTTTTCAACTGACAGGTTCTTATTGAGCTTTCAAAGGCACTGCAAGATACAGGGTTGTGTCATTATCAACACTGTCAGATTCTTTTTGCGGTAACAAAAGAGCCCTCCAAAGACTCTCTACAGCAAGATGAGAATTTATTGTGGATGTGCAGTAACTCTGCCTGAGCTTTTTTTTCTCATTGCTCCTGATGTACCAAGAATCAACACAACAATAGCACTGTTATATGTAGTATGTAAAAGTCATGCTGCCTATGCAAATAAAGTGATGTTTGGTAGGCCTGGTACACTAGCCCTAGGAACTGATAGGTAATAAGAGTTAGATATCTGTAGATGTATAAAAAGTATTTTCATGTTTGTGTTTAGAATCTTTTTAAGTAGATCCTATCCGGAGAGACCTGGACAGACTGAGCAGTGGGCCCAGGTCAACCTCATAAGGTTCAACATAGCCAAACTTGAAGGATTGTGAGTCGTGGCAACCCCCACTATCTTTACAAGCCAGGGGATGGCACAGGTTGCAGGGTAGTTAGACAACCTGGTAGATGCCCCATCCCTGCAGACACCCGAGGTCAGGCTGGAAGGGGCTTTGAGCACCTGATGGAACTGTTGATTCCCATATTCATTGCAGGGTAGTTGCACCAGGTGATCTTTAATGGTCCCTTCCAACTCAAATGATTCTGTGATGGTTCTATGAATTTCTGCCATTAGGCTCCTGCTGGGTTGCATGTGAGCCTTTTCTAATGTTCACTTAGGTTCCCTACAGCTGGAGCCACATGGCAACCAAGTGAGCTCCAGGTTGCTACAGCAGGAAGAAGGGAAACATTGGCTCAGCAACGCAGCTAATGTCAAAAATGGCAAAAGAATATTGGAGTGGCAGTGCAATTAAAAAATCCATAAGTAAGATTTCTTCCCCAATGAAAAGGGGATAAGCCCAATGTTACAAGTAGGGAAAGCGCTACGTTTCTTCCCACTTAAAAGCTATGGGAGCACACCACTATGGGTAGTATTGCAGATGTTGAGATGCAAGAGCAAAAGCGTGTGAACATGGATATCTCCTGTAATAAAAAAGGAAAATTTCAGATAAGCAGAAGGTTTAGAAGATGGCAAGCCCAGAGTGACTTCATAGATTTTAGCTTGTAAAGGTCTGTGTCCCTTTGCTAGAACATAATACAGAATCCTGTCTTCAGTCTGAGTTATGGAGTAAGAAAATGTTCTGAGTGTAAATTCTGGGACAAATGAACTGATTTGACTCTATCAGCTGTGAATTTTTGACAGCTTTCAACCTTATCACTGAGGTTAAGTAAGCCGACAAGATACAGTGTCATGTTTCAAGATTTAATATCAGTAGAATGAAGATCATCTTATTCCTTCTGCTAAAAATGCTGATATTTGTAGTTTCATTTCTTAAATATATATTCTTTTCTATTGCAAATGCTTCTGTAGTGCATCTCTGGGATACTGAACGCATCATCCGCTAGTGTGACCCAGTGTATTTATGGACAAATACTGTATTTCATGGAGAAATGTGAGGTGTCTTAATCTTCTGTTTCAATGGTGTGTTCTGTTTACTTAATGTAAATAGTGATAGAAAGTAATTACGTTTTAAATACATTAAGAAAGCTTGGAGGTGTTCAAGAACCGTATTGATGCAGTGGATAGATACTAAGGATTGTGGTTTAATGGGCAGTATTGGTCGTAGGTGAATGGTTGGACTGGATGATTGTAGAGGTCTTAATGATTCTATGATAAATATTTATTTTTCTGGCCATTGTTCAAAATTAAATCTCACTTCAAGCAAGCCAAGTCAAATTTTCATTTTAATTCTAACTTGAGTAGGATTGGGCTAATATATTTGAGATTCCTTTGAGTGTGGTGATTGACATTTTAAATGAGTTGAGAGGTTTAAAAAAAGAGTTTGAGAACTGAAATTGAGTTAATTGCTATAGGTAAATGGATGAACAAATGATTTACTACTTTTATAAATTTCACAAAAAGAGCGCCTGGAAAGTTGTAATGGGGGCCTCTTAGCACACATATTTTAAGTCCTGTCCCAGACAGGAGGAGCAATGAATGTGCACTGGTATTATTTTTATAGAAATAAATGAATAACTTGGAAATATATTCACAGTAACGATGTAGGGAAAACGTTTATGATAGAGATTGCTTCACTTCCTTGCTTTCTGCATTTTTTTATTTTCAATTTTCAGCGTTTTAATATCATCTTCTGACTAACCTTAATTAGATTTACATTGGAGTAAAACATTAAAATGCTATTTGTGGGTTTTTTTTCATGGCAGAAATTAAAAAGGAGCAATTTCTCATTTGCCTCTCTGTATCACTGTGCAACAACTATGACTCCAAACTAAAGGAAGAAATACTGTTAAAGGAGATACTGCAGTCAGTTGGAGCAGAACAAATTGAACTGGGGGAGGCTCAGGTTGAATACCAGGAAAAATTTCTCCAAAAGAGTGGTCAGATGCTGGAATGGGCTGCCCAGGGAAGTGTTGGGGTCACCATCCCTGGAGGTGTTCAAGAACCATGGAGATGTGGTACTAAGGAACATGGCTCAGTGCAGTGCTGGTGGGAAGTGGACCTACTGTAAATCCCAGAACAAAGCTGGGAAAAAAGAGTTAGAGCTTAAACTCAGGTGTCATTCTCAGGTAACTTTCACATGGCCATCAAAATACAGTACTTTTTGTATTTTTCACAGGTTACTTCTTTAACCTACATAAATTTCTTTGGTAATGTCTTTACTCATCTGAATTACCCCCTGGGTTTGCACTGTTCATTACAGTGATCGGGCAGGAAAAAAGATATCTTTCTGCTATGCTTTAGTTTGTGAACTGACGTCTGTTGATCGAGTTCCTGGCAAAACATAGCAGTTCCTAAAATAAGCTGAACAAATTACCTGAATATTCCAGGTTCTTGGTGGCATGTGTTATATATTAATAGCAATTCTGCACAGAAACATTCAGATCATTACAAGCTCAAATCTTCAGATGCTGCTTTTGAGAACAGGGTATAATAAATATCTCCTT
Organism: Gallus gallus; assembly: GCF_016699485.2. Taxonomy (NCBI): domain Eukaryota; kingdom Metazoa; phylum Chordata; class Aves; order Galliformes; family Phasianidae; genus Gallus; species Gallus gallus. The sequence goes on from NC_052534.1 coordinate 106,276,988, forward strand.
CCAGAGCTTTTGTCTTTTATTCCTACCTGTGTAGCTATAATTGTATTACCTGGACAAAATATACTTTCAAGTTCTTCTATCTTAAGATGATCATAGAATCATAGAATGGCCTGGGTCGAAAAGGACCACAATGATCATCTTGTTCCAACCCCCCTGCTATGTGCAGGGTCACCAACCAGCAGACCAGGCTGCCCAGAGTCACATCCAGCCTGGCCTTGAATGCCTCCAGGGATGGGGCATCCACGACCTCCGTGGGCAACCTGTTGTAGTGATGAAAGTTTGGTTGCCATTTAGGATTATTGACTTGTGCTAGCCCATGGTTAGAATTGTGAGACCACTATTTGTGCTGCCTTCTCAGCAACCTTTTCTTCTCAAAAGATTGTTTGACTCTTGTCGTACCCACATGGATCAGCTCAGGATCTCTTTATACCTCTGAAAGGTTATTGGATTTCTGCAGAGCCCAGGAGCTGCTTCTGATTGCTGATACAAGTTCTAGGGGAGCCAGTTTGCTCCTTGGGCTCTCCCTTTGAGGAGCTGAGACACTGATTTAACTCTTTGGTTGTTTGAAGTGCGGTAATATAAACTTCCCAAGAACTTCCATTATGTCAGATTTGTGGTTCAGAGGCAGATTAACACTTGGTGTTGCTGAGCCGCCTCATGGCGTTCTCCTGGGCCAACTGCTCAGCCTGTCTCCATCCCTCTGGATGGCATGCCTATCCCACAGGTATGCCAACTGCACCCCACAGCTTGGTGTTATCCACAGATTTGCTGAGATTGCACTTGACCCCACTGTCAGTGTCATTGATGAAGATATTAAAGAGCAGTGGTCTCAGTACTGACCCCCAAGGGCCACCTCTTGTCACTGATCTCCATCTGCATGTTGAACGATTGACCACTGCTCTCTAAGTATGATCATGCAACTACACAAGGTCAATCTGAGTTTCTGTGGGTTCTGTAGTTGGAAACGCATTTTTAAAGTCCAAGTGTCATTTTAAATGCAGTTCAAAAGTGATTTTCATAAATTTTGTATAGGATTAATTTATAAGTTCTAATTCCATCTCTAGATGCTGTGGTCTAGTTTTATAGTGCACATCCTTCTTGGTCAGTGTTTGTCTCCATAAGCAATGAGCACAAAGAAAGCAGTGGCAGTCATGCATATATTTTATGAATACAAAAAAAATAAAATTAATATTTGCTTTTGGAAACTGAGGTAACTGGAATAATATAAAATGAATGTAGATTCAATGGAAAGAAAATGATAAAATATGTTTGTATACATTACTAAACTATCAGAATGTGAAATAGGCTTTCAGATGTTAAATATCGTATTGTATTCTTATTTTTTTTATCCTTCTTTTACCTGGGTTAGGAGGAGGAGAAAAAAAAAAAAAGATGATGGAATTCAGAGGATGAGAAGTGGGAGACTGCAAGTAACATTTGCAAGTCTTTAAACGTGAAGGTAACAGGGAGCCAAATGGTTTCCGAACAGGGACATTTCATGGGGTGATTTATCTGATATGGCATTGCCATTTGTTGTATAATTTCAGCCTTGTTGCTATGGGAACCCATTTTACTGTTGCGGTGGTTGTTAATCAGGATCTGTAGTTACACCATTTTTACCACAAGGCCTTATATCCTTAGAGATTAAATCATGGTTCTCATTGACAGTGGTGTTCATCAAACATTATTGCCTGAAATAAAACGTGACCAACCTTCCTGTCGTTCTTCTCACCATTACCAGAATCAGGGAGCAGAAGCCCAAGTTAACTTTTACAGGAATTCAAGGATTCTGCTTCAGTTCCATTTGTCATGTTTGTGCAGTTCCAGGAAGAGGGGAAAAAGCTTCTGCCTTACACTGTAATCATTTTATTTTTCATTTAATTGGAAATGAACCGAGTGATCTGGAGATGTACTTTCCATATGCTCCTTCTTTGAGGCTCTTAAGGTAGAATTAAAGCTCATGGTCAGCGTTACTTAAGAACACGTCTCTCTGCTCTATAAAAAGAGAGTGATTGGGTTTTATGTAGAATTCAACACTCAGAGTTCAAATACCTGACGGTGTAAATGTTCTGTGACTTTTCAGCCTCCTTCTACATTTACAGCTGTCCACGCAGAGAGGATGTTGGCTGGAATAAGGTCAAAAAGGCTAATGCAACAGAGGTCCTATTGGCTGTTGCTCCTGCTGATGGAGGAAATTAAGGTCAAAGAGCATGGCACCTGTGGTGCTGATACTGGTCTGTTCTTTGTGAGGTGAATAGAAAATGGATGAGGAATTCTCTCTCTCCAAATTTGCTCTCTTGGTGACCCAGTGATCTAGGTTTGGGTATTTTTCTGGACACTAACAGCTTAAGGTAACCAGGATATTGTGGATGCCCCATCCCTGGAGGCATTCAAGGCCAGGCTGGATGTGGCTCTGGGCAGCCTGGTCTGCTGGTTGGTGACCCTGCACATAGCAGGGGGTTGAAACCAGATGGTCATTGTGCTCCTTTTCAACCCAGGCCATTCTATGATTCCATGATAAAAGTTCTCGCACGCTATTTTAAAATACGTTGCTCGTTTCTTTGCAGCCAAAAAAAAAAAAAAGTTCTAAAAAGAAGCCATTGGTAATTTGGAAACTGATGCTGCCACCCAAAATTTACAGAAAACGGGGGGGGGGCGGAACAGAGTGGTGATCTGCCCCATTCAATGAGTGTTTTATGCTGAAATGTTGCAGCAGCCAAATAGGTGCCAATATTTTTCAGTGTTCGCCAGTGATCATCCTAATGGAGTCATTAAACAAAACGCTCATCTCTGAGCCCCAAACTGCTGACCTCTACTGGCAGAGCTCCAGTTCTTCTGTAGCCTGGTCAGCACCTTTAATTGAGTGATGAAAAGTTGTCAACACAAAATTTGTGATCAATCGCATGATGAAATGATGTGGATTACGCCTGATGAGTTCAGGCTGGGCTGGGAAGTCTTTTTGTGATTCCTCTATTCAATGAGTGGAGTTTTGGCAGAGTTTCTCAAGTGCTAAACCAGAAGGGTGCAGCACTGCTAGCACCGCTCCTTGATTTATGTTCGTTAGGGAGGATTACTCAGTGTGATGCAATCAGGTAGCGCGTTGTAGGATATTCCCCCAATAACCTCAGATTGTTAACATCTTTCCTAATGCACCAAATTCACAGCTTCTCTAATGTTGAGTCAGCCAGGCTGAGGCAGGAACACCGATGTCACAGCTTTGTTTCCACTTCGTCATGTTCCAAGTACGCCAAGGGATGCGGAATCAAAATATTAGCAGGGTGCCGGCCACGTTTTTCTGATCCCTTTCCTGATTTATTTTTTTTTCCCTCCCTTATTCTTTTCCACATTTGCTGCTGCCGATACCCAGCCCCCACTATAATTCTGATTGGCTAAATTAATTCTGCAGCATCCTGCTGTGAATAATTATGTTCATCCAGTGTGGAGCTGGATGCCTTTCTCTCCACCCCCCCCCCCATCCTCGTCTAAATTATAATGTGACAATTGAAGCTCACAGCTGGCTCATCAGAGGTGGCCAGTTTGGGAATTGGCACATCTGAATGTGCATCTCCGTTAACTCTCTGCCTTGATTGCTTAAGACAAGACATATGTAAACCCCATGATTATTACCATTTTGTGCGTTTCACAAAGATACTGCTTTAAACTGCAAAGCTGTTGTGTTTGCTGGGGGAGGGGAAATTACAGAAATTTTTCTCTTCCCCTCCCCACCGTTCCTTCCAACAATAAATAGCTGTCAGACTTATGTCAAGAATGAAATTATAGGAGCACATGAGGCCTTGATTACATTGTTTTGGATAGATTGCTATTAGCATACTGAAATGAAGTCTAATTTTTCAGTGGTTTAGCTCAGTCAAGAATCAAGTGACACAGAGGGGGAAGGGATCTCACCCACAAGGAGCAGTGATGTAATTCTGCACAGCCCTTCTGTAGCCTCTTTCAGTCATCAGTGGCTAAAAACAAACTATGAAATAAATATGTTCTGCTGAGATGTGTTATTAGTGGGGTGGTGAGGCAGGGCTGCTGTGTTGCTGAACAAAACGTTCAGGTTAGATGTCATTCTTTGTGAACTTATTAAAGACATCTCAAATGAAAATTGGTGTATATTTAATCTGTCTTCACGCAGCATCCAGTTCTCTCAATGTGCTTGTATTTTATAGTTGAAAATATACTAGTTTCGTGTTACTTTTTGCATAATTCATAGCACGTTGCCGGTTTGGGCTCCTCTGATGATGTATGCTTATTATCCCATAATGTCTAGGGCAGGCGCCCTTGTTGTGGCTCTGTTGTTTGCAGTTTCTGATGTGCACACACTGCTTGCTTAGTTTGGAAACGTGTTTTGTATTCTGTGAGCATCTCAACCTTTCAATGTTTCGTCATCTGTGGCTCCAACCTAAGTAGCTTTACTAGTCACAGCCACGTTGTTTTAACTACCCTTGTTTCACTGGGATGGAAATAAATGCAAACTATTTTGACTGATTCTTGAGACAATCTACCCAGAGTCTGGGAAAGGTCAAGATTCATTTGGGTTTATTGGGACAGCTAAAAGCAGCAAGAAGGGTGTGTGGATGGTCCATGATGAGGCATGAGAAGTGAGTTGGCCATGTTGGTTCTGAACAGCAAAGTAGTACAGAAGAGGCATAAAGCATCTACATCAAGCTTTGTGTCACTGCACCATGAATTCGTGGGACGATGTGCAGCCTACAGAAAATTGGTACTGAAACAGTAGACATCTTTACCTTTCTAATTTGAAATTCTGCGTACTTTACTGTAACTTAATATAATTGCATCAGCTGCATTGTAATTACAACTAATTCAAATATCCCTAAAATGAAACAAAATGATTTGTTTATTCATTGAAAAGGCAGTTATGAGGCCTGATGTTTTGAAGACCTCTTAATACCCAAAGTAAATACTTTCTTCTTTGGAAAGAGGTGAATTTCCCCTTTGGCAAAGCTTGGCGTTCCGGGTCCTGTGGTTGTCCCAGCTCAACTCTTGGGAATGCCAGGAGATCCAAGCTTGGAAGGTACTTGGGCAAATTCAGAGGAGAAACATTGATGGCTGTTAAACAATAAATATCTCTTAATAGAGGTCTTTTGTGCAGATAACTAGAAATGGGCGAATGTATAAAGCAGTGCCACAGTGTGCTTTCACTGTCATATGTGGGCAACATTAAAGGATCGTTCTACGATTCTATTATTTTATCATCAAAGAAACTGAACTAGATATTACTTTAGTCAGATCCAGTGTGGGTGTTCTCATGGTCATACTGAATATTGATCATCTTGCATTTTAGTTAGCATTTACCTAGCGTTTGACTTTGCTCAAGATGGTTGCGATTAACTTAAGCTTTGGACTTGCTCAGTAGGTTGGACTTTTTTGAACAGTTCCATATACAGCTGGAAAGACAATTTGAATGACAGGTCTTGCCAAAATAGATGTTACTGATTTCTATGTGTTAAGTGATTTAGGTTGCTTCAGGAGTAGAGGCAGACGTGACAAATAAAGGAAGAGAAGATGTGTAAGATCTTTAACCAAAGAGCTCTCCGAGTAAAAGAAAGTATCTTTCTTTGCGCCCATTGATGATATTTTGGTACAACCTCAAAAACCACATTGTGTTGTCTCTGTATTGGTTTAATAAGAAATCTCTCTCTCTCACAGTTAATTGAATAGCACTTTTGAAAGTGTGTGTAAGAACATCTTGAAATGACACAAAGGTGAAATAAGTGAAGGCACTGTTAAAAAAACAAAATGTCTGTTCCATTGAATTCAGACAAAAAAAAAAAAAAGCAAGAATTCCAAATGGGAAAGGACAAATTCACAGAGCAAAATAATTCTGTATTTCAAATGGCAAGATGAACTCAGTTGAAAAACAGAGATAAAAACATAGGGTAGGTATAAATAATATTTCAAATATGCTTTTGATGCATAGAAAATCCTAATCAAATGAAGGATCTCAAAAACTTGACGTAACATTCCTTAATTCTAAAAATATCAATTATAATACTTTTTAGGGCTAAACCACATTTCTTGCTGAACTGTAATTTCAAAGGTTAGTTCAAAGAACTACGTGAAACAAGAATTCCCCTCTGTAATGGCAGTGTAGCCACGTCAAGCCGATGGGAGTTGTGGTTTTGATGTGGTAGGTATTGAATACTGCCCAGTTTGAATAAACATTTTACAACATAATACTAAAAATTATCTTAAAAAAATGCTTGATTCCCAGTTTCTGGTGTCTGAATTTTTTAACTTTAGTTGCACTATGATGTGACTCTCTGGTATGAGTACTTTTTGTGAAGTCAAAAGAGTTGAAAGTGTAGGAGCAGCTGGTGGTGGGAATAAATCTTTTAGATATTTCAAGTGCTTTGCAAAAAAAAAAAAAAGCGAGAGAATGCAAAGTCATGTTGGTATCTGCATGACTTAATGAAAGAAGCAGATAATGTGCTAACACAGCTAGGGGGAAAATTGTTATGTCACTTATTTCCCAAGAAATGTGAGTTTCAGACATAATTAACCCAGCATTCATACACTTGTGACAATACTATTGATTAGCTAATCAATGATAACTAAATACACACCTCTAAATTACATAGTTTAAAACACATTGCATTATATCAATGGAAACAAACCAATTAAAGTGCTTTAAATGCATACAACTAATCAGGAACTTAATACATGCTAATTGTGACCAAAATTTCAATTAATGTGTTGATACATTACATCATATTCAAGAGTGTAAAAAAAAAAAAAACAAAAACAAAAACAAAAAAAAACATGAAGTAATCATATTCATCCTGATCATATCAAATGATCTGAAATGTACTATGAAGAAGTAATAGCAATTTTCTGCCATTACTCAACATATTCTTGCTACACAAAGAGAATTTATCTCTTCATGTATGCATAGATTGCCTGGCTTAGTTTGTCCCATTCCCAGGGAGATCTCATGCTGATATTGCCAAATCAATCTCTTTTTATCATCTCCTTTTGCAACCTATGGTTGAATATTGTAACATCTTACAAGAGATTAGCACTGGAGAGGATGAGGTGGTGGGTTGTAGATGACTGACACGAGGATAAATATGGTGGTTTGGAGGATCTTTTCTCTCATAGAGTAAGGTTTGTGTGTTGAATTATTACTTGGAGAGCACTAACAAATCAGCATTTTCTCTTTGGAAAATGATTTGCTACTAACTAGATTTTGTATCAATATCTGTATTGTTGCATTCCTTTTGTTTTATTTGTAAAGCAAGCAGAATGTGTACAAATAGTCAAAAGGAGAAAAGGTATAGGACTGTAATGCTCAAAATTAAATGGAAATGGGATACTTATAACTTAAAAAATCTCCCTCTGCTGTGATTTGTGTAAAAATGAATTGTAATGACTCAATATCAGCTTGATAGGTATCGAAATAGACGGGAAATAGTCGTGGGAAAAACTGCCGAAAATCTGAAGAGCAGCTGACAGATAAATAGGTACATCAGGAGTTGGATTGAGTTTGACGTCAATACACAAATTCAGATGTCTTTAACTGCATTAGGGTTCTCCACTCTCATTGCAGTCACTGGCGATCTGGTCCATGTGTTATCCAGGGAGGGCCAATAGTCTGCGCATCTGCTGCAGGCTGTGCATCCCGGGGCAGGTGGTGGCTTTCCCAGCTTGTGCTGGGTGTGGGCTGGGACGCAAAGATGTGGGAATAGCGTGGTGCAACTCATTAATTTTTCTGGCTCATCTACACATCTGATTTGAAAAAATTTTTGATGGCGTAACTTAACAATTTTCCTGTTGAAAAGAAAGTAGATTAAGAAAAAGAGATCCTTTGATTAAAAATGTGTTTCCATTTGGGGCACCTCTAACAGGATCCAAGGCAAGAAGGAGCTGAAGTTAACCGAGGAGTTTGGGAACTTGGATGCTCTCACCATCAATGTGAAATCCAGCTTTCAACTCCCTCCTTTGGCTAACTGGATTTTAATTTGTGTTTCCCTTGTCTAAGAGATTGCCTTAATCACTAGGGAATATATAGATATATATTTTTTCTGGTAATAACTTTGACACTTTCTGTATTTGTATAAAATGTTGACCCAATTGTCCCATTTCCAAAGAAGTGCTCTGAGTGTCCCATAATCAGGCTGAAGTCTAGTATAGGTTATTCCTACTCCACTATAACTGCTTCTGCTATAAGAGATTATCACTGGGTGATCTAGAATACATTTTTCTGTCAGTATACTCCTGAGAAATGGCTGGTAAATAGATGGGAGCATGAAAGCAAGCAGGAAAAAGATTTGAGTTGTTAAAGATGTACAGAAAGATGGAATGACAGTTGAAGTAGACATGAGCTGTGAGAAGTATGTAGAAAATATGTGAAGTGCTGGAAGTTCTGTTGCAGAACGATACAGGAGAGTAAGCAATGTGATCCTGTTACAAATGCAAAACATAAAATAAGGTCATTGTTCTGCCCTACTTGCCTGGTTGGAGTACTATGTTCTATTTTGGACACTCCTTTAAAAATAGCACAAATTAACTAGGTTGACTCTTTGTGTAATCTACAGATACACTGAATTTTGCAGAATAAAATCTATTAACAGATTTGAGTACAATTGACTTCTGTGTTACTTTCACAAGAGCCCATCACTGAGCAAGACACATCTAGGGCTGGAACAACTGCCGTTAGTGAAGAAAGTGTAGGATAAATGTAGTTTTGCCTTTATACATTGAAGATTGGTAAGAGGAGATGATTTAGCAATCTGTAGAACATGGGCAACTAAGCAAGGTTAAAAAATAAAGACTTGAGACAGAGGAGTATCTGGTCCAGCAAGCTAAATGATCTTTGTATGAACACCTCTCTGTCCTTGATTCTGCAGACAGCACATGCTCAGATGCTTTGTGACACTGGTGAGAGGACACTGAGAATTGAGCTCATTTTGCTTGTCCTACAGAAAGGCATCGACAGAGAAAGCTTCCTGAAAAAAAATAAAAGTTCAATTAGAACCCATTTTGTAGCTAGAACTGTTACAGGACTTTTGTGGGGAAGAAGGGCAATGTTTGGGCAGCAGCCCTTGCATGGATGAAATGACAACAGCCTGCCTACATCATATCCTTATTGATAACTATGGGAGTATCAAACTTGAGATGATGATATTTCTGGTATGTAAAGTTCCAGGAAGAATTCAATCTATTGGAAAACAGTCAACAGAGAAAAGAAGTGAATTAAAAAGTGGATATTCTGTTAATTTGAAAAGAGATTGAAGACTGTGGTAAGGTTTTATTTGAAGAAGTGAAAATTTTAGTGCTGCCAAGCCAAGTGAGATTTATCAGTATGTTATAAGATCAAACATTGTGTAGGAAGAAAAGGTAGCCTGTCTCTTGTCCCTGGTCTATAGAAATCCATCTCTATATCTTCCTGTGTGAGAGAGGCAGGTCTGGAGTTCTTCACTTCTGTTGACTGGTTTCCTAAGGGTTATATTCATACTCTGAGGTAATACCTTTGGTTTACAAACAGTAGGCTGAAGAACCTAGCAGAACACTTCTACCAGATCCTGAGAACCATGGAAAAACACTGGAGCATTTAAGAATATGGAACATTCTTTCTCATCTCCTCCAAGAGTGAACACAAGTAGCTACTGCATAGTAACATATTTTTATTCATTTTAAATGCAGTCCTTTAAAAAGAAAAATTTTCTCAGTAAAGACGAATTATGCAAAGAGATGGTCAAGAAAGTTTGTGGAAGAAAATGCCATCTCTTACAACAAGCAACAACAGTTTCTATTCCTACTAAGCGTATAAAGAGAACTTCTTTTGTACTGGGCAGCAATCCATGTCAAAAAGGGATGAGTGTATTTTAAATGCCATCCACGAGATCAGCCACGTTTCCAATAGTAACAGAACCCAACAGAAAATAAGCTTCCGTGTGAACTGAACGATTTGAGGATTAGACTTGGAGATACATCGCTGCTCTGCACATTTTAATGGCCTCAAACCTGCTGATGCCTGCTTTGTACTTCAGCGTGTGTGTCTAAATAAGTAGTACCTGAGATAGTCCTAGTTGTTTGAGGAGACACTCTGGTTGATATATTTTACTGTGATATTCTTTGTCAGCTGGTGGTTTTCATGGCATATGCAAATAACCTCATTCAGAGATGACTTCCAAGTTTTTTTCATAAAGAAAGCAGCATCCTTTCATTTAATTTTTGACATTTGTCCATTTGGGACACAAGTGGCATTCTGTATAAAAGTATTAAAAAGGTTGAAGTGCATCATGCATCACTAGGAAGTGGATCTCAGAAACCAACCAATCCAACTGATGTTCCATGGGATTTACTTATGGAAAGAAATAAAGTAAAGCATAAGGAAAGCAGAAGGGTGAGCAGGCAGTGAGGGCACCGTGAGATGATAAGAGTTCACATGGCCATGAACAAAAACTTATAATATTAAAAACAAAGACAATGAGATACTGCAGTGTGTCTAGAGAAGGGCAACAAAGCTGTGAAGGGTCTGGAGCGTGAGTGTTATGAGGAGCAGCAGAGGGCACTGATATTGTTTAGTCTGAAGCAGAGGAGGCTCAAGGGGAGACCTCATCGCTCCCTACATTGCCCGAAGGAGGTTGTGGTGAGTTGGGAGTCAGGCTCTGCTCCCAGGTAACAGTGATAGGACAAGAGGTGATGGCCTCAAATTGCACCAGGGGAGGTTCAGGTTGGGTATTAGGAAACGTTTCTTCTCCAAAGGAGTGGTGATGCAGTGGAACAGCTGCCTAGAGAGGTGGTGGGTTCACCATCCCTGGAAGTGTTCAAGGACTGTAGAGATGTGGCACTGAGGGACGTGGTCAGAGGGCATGGTGGGGGTGGGCTGGGGTTGGGCTTGGAGATCTGAGAGATCTTTTCCAATGTTAATGATTCTATGAAAGAGTAAGAAGAACATATTGCTCCTCTAGTTAGAGCAAGTAGCTCAAGATTAAAAAACATTTAGCCTAAGCATGTCCACAGGAGGTTTTGAACAATAGATTTTGAAAGTTAAATTCCAAAGTTTAAGAGCATTTTATTCTAAAATGATGAATGTCTAATATCACCCACCAGCATCAGATTCTAATCAGTTCTTGAGGTAAATAGAGATTAGTCATCTCAATTAATTATGTGGGGTTAAAGTAAAATCTTGCTGGAGTTTGACTTTTTTTCATCTTGGGAAAATAACTTGAAGTTCTGCAAGGTGTTTTCTCCTCTTGTTGCTGCAGTGGGGAGGTTCCGTGAAGGTTGCATTGCTCGGAGAGGGAGTACCATCTCTACAGTTTGTTCTGAAGTGGTTTGCATTGTGTGCACATCCCACAGTGCGTTTATAAGCTTTGAGAACAGAGGTTCTCAGTGGGATCTATCATAGGATCATAAAATGGCCTGGGTTGGAAAGGACCTCAAAGATCATCTCATTTCAACCCCCCTGCTATGTGCAGGGTCGCCAACCACCAGACCAGGCTGCTCAGAGCCACATCCACGTCTAGAGAGGTGCGCACCTCCACTTTTGTTTGGTTTCACTTTGCAGGTTTCTGACCACCAATCTTGCAAAGATGCAGAGGTCGTACAGATGCGTGTAACCTTCTAGAAGGCCAGAGGAAAGTGTTGAAAGAAGCAGAACTGTGAACTGGCCACGTACACAATACCTGCTTGAGCAGATCCCAAACTTTCAAGGTCTTTTTTTTGCTTTGTACGAACAACACATTCCAATTTTTAAAGGAGCAATACAGCTTGTTTCTTAGAAAATAATGTTAAAGCATGGGTCAAACTATCACATTAATTACCTGGAGGTCATTTCGAGAAAATTACTATCAAATGTGTTGAAAAAGGTTCCATATTCTCACAGAAATTATGATCCACCGTTTCTATGGAAACTGCAACAGTAGTTCATAAAAGCTTTTTAATGGAGGTTTACAAAAGCCCAACATCCTGAAGTCTAGCAACATTACTGAAAAAGCACACACTCATGCACACGTGGGGCTAATTTCATCTGTGCTGCAACTCCGGGCTCCAGCTGGAGCTGCATCAGGCACGAACCGAGTCCGTAGCATTTAATAATTTTCTAAGATGTAGGGATAAATATTATAAGATAATATTTGAGTTGTAATCCTCAAATCTTTCTCCTCTGTTGGAGGCACACGCACTGTCGTGCTGTCAGCCTGATGGAACGGAGCAAATCTTTAAGGAATTGAGCTGTTTAAAAACGAACGTTATTTCAATCCATAGAACGTTCCTGCTTTGGATTTTGTTTTTGTATTTCCATGTTTCACTCACTGCGTTTTTCTGGTGGCTTCGGTCTAGAGCAAGGCTGAACATTCTGCTCTCTTACACATGCTTAACTTTAAGCGCGTGAATAGTAATACTGCCTTCAATGCATAAAGATAAGAAGATGCTTAAGTGCTCTACTGGCTTAGAGCCAGATTGCTCAGCTCCCAGCAAGAGTGTGCCCAATATCAGTGATTAATAATAATGAAAACTTGAATTTGCATTTTCTTAGATAGTTTATTGATAAACATTCCAAGATGAATGTTCCTCTTATCTTCCATATACGCACAGTCTGCTTCTGCAGTAAGATATCATTGTAAAGAGTTTGTTAAAGGCACAATGGAATGCAGTTTGATGTCTTGTTACTGAGAGGGCTAATGACTGTGAATCTTGGAAATAGAGGAATGATGTGATACTTTAGTCCCAAGTGCAATCAGGGTTATCACAGAGATTTTGGGAAGGTTCAAAACATTGCTGATTTGCTGACAAACCTGTCGTAGAGCTCTTCAAAGCCTGATAACCATCCTAGGGGAAAAAAAGAGTGGTTGGAGTGATGGCGAAGACACCATAGCAGAATTGAATGGAATGAAAGAAACCCTTATAGCACGTGCCTGCAAGTGTGCTTTATGGTTTTTCTGCTTTCTGCTGGGACTCCCTAAGGACGTCCCATTTGCTTTGGGTAATGAATGACCTTGTGGAATGGAACCACAGGCTGCATGCTGACTCTTGAATCCTTAATATTTTTGTTTGTGTTTGCTACTGAACACATATTTGGGGCTGAATTTATGTTAAAAAAAAAAAAAGGAGAGAATTGCTCATCTGCATAAAAAGGGATTGGTTTATTTTGGTGAAGTGGATAGGGGATGGAGGGAGAAGAAAAGGGCTACAGTTTGTTTTGTCATTTGCAGAATGTGCAGTGTCATTTTAAAGGAGCCCCCCGGTTATCCCCCTTTCTATGTAATGGTTTTGTGTGTGCACTGGGGCTCCTGGAGGAAGTGAAAGAGTCATCCTAATGGGAAGGAGCCCCTGAGCCTCCCGGCAGCCTCATACATGTCTTCCATCAGAGGATCAGCATAAGGGCAGCCCAGGCAGCACCTCGCAGTGCATGTAACGTGCAGATAAGGACCTTATCAGCGAGGGCTTCTCGGCTGATTTCTTCCCATGGCACTGAATTGCTTGCTCCTGTAAACATAAGCGCTGCCTTTAGGAATGGGAAAAGATCAAGTACTGCCTTTGTTGCTTTTGTTCCACATGGCCTCAGTTTGCACATGAAGTCCTGGGAGGTTTGCTGGGAGTATGTAGGGACTGCTGAGCGCTGCCCTGAGCTCAGCTGAAGGGAATTGGGAGCCATTACTGACCTCTGCATAAGGCAGGTGTTAAGATAGCATGAGATTGTAGTCTTGGAATAAAGCGGGATAAAATTGAAGTGTGGGACAAAACCCCCACTGTCTTCAGTGAGAACAGTGTTTTCATCATTGACTGAAATGTTTTGTGGTTTTTTTCCTCCATCTCACTAGTTAAAATAGCACAACAGCTAAAAAAAAGATCACAAACAGAAAGCACAGAAAATATAAATGAGCTCTACATGTAATAACGAGATGGAACACTTCTGTTACAGCAGACAGCCTTATAGCTTCTGCAGCAGCCTTCTGCCTGCCGAGGGTCCACAACTAATGCAGATAGACAGGAGAGGACCAACAGATATTCAGTTTTGGTTGCGTATGTGGAATTCAAGGAACCCTTGTGTAGGTCTGGGACTGAAACTTCTCAATGACAAAAGGAGAAAATCACTTTTCTGTCTTGTCTACATCACAACCCATCTTTATTATCAGTGTATTATTATATTGCTGTGCTCTTCGTAGAATCAGGTGATAGAGTGGCTTGGTTTGGATGGGACCTTAAAGATCATCCAGCTCCAATCCCCGGCCGTGATCAGGGCTGCCAACAACTGTTCCTCTAATGCTTAAAAATATCTCCTTTAAACTGAAAAAGAAAAATTATTTGAGTTCCAAATAAGTAATTCTTAAAATTCTCTAACCTCTTATTTCTGGTACAGTATTTAAAGTTACATTGGCATTGTAATGACGAACTTGATAAATTATTTTTATGGAAGGAATGAAAGTACTACCAACCATAAATAGAGTTAACAAAAATTCATTTTTTTTTTCCCTCCAGGAAACTCTTAATTAAATATCATAGGAGAATGTGTGATGTTACTGTCTGAAAAGGTGCCTCATTTCTACGGAGTGTCTGTCTCTCAGATACTTCCTCTTCATCAGCAAAGAGGAAAACAATGAGTGATGCAGTTTAAACCTCAGTCACCTGCTTCAAAATTTGGCAGTCCAACACACGTGTAACTTCATTCCTTGCAGTATTGCTGAGAATATTTATTTAATTAAATATCATCTGTTTCCTCATTAATATGTGGCCCTTCTTGGTTATTTTGTTGTTTCCTTTGTGCAGAAATCATCCAATAAATTTCCATCGGCTCTGATGTATTTTCTTCATTAGATGCTTGGGATGATGAGTCCCCAGGCAGGCCTTAATTTGATTTACGGTGTACAAAGAATTGAACCTTTTTACAAATTAAAACCCAAATGAAACAAACCATAACCTTCACTGGAGCTCCGAGAAGTGCTGCCATTTGTTCTCTTCCTTTTTGAACGATCACACAGAGGAACTGCAATGATATCATAGGACGCTGTTAGGACTGCTGGCATAAAAATTGTTCTAAAAGTATTTGTTAACTTAGTTAAATAGCCCTTACCAAAGTAAAAGCATTCATGAGCTTAAAGCAGAAACGTGTTTATCGTCCTTCTGTTTTAGTTTGGCCTTTACCTGTATGTTACATAGGTAAAACACGTGGTTTTAATCTATAACTTGTGAAGGTGTTGTTGACGTGCATAAGAATATGCTTTATGCTGGTGGAAGTGAGGTAGAACAGCTTCAAAGCTGCATGTGCTTGAGAAAACAGAATGAAATCATAGACTGGTTTGGGTTGGAAGGGACCCTTCAAGGCTCCCTGCACTGAGCAGGGACACCCACAGCTCCATCAGTGCTCAGAGCCCATCCAGCCTGACCTTGGCTGTCTGCGGGAATGGGGCACCACCACCTCTCTGGGCAGCCTGTACCAGTGCCTCACTGCCCTTAGTGTAAAAAATGATTATTGTGACCAATGTCTGAATTAAAGCTATCTGCAATTTATGAAAATTGAATATATACCCATCGAGATCTGGGACAATTTTCTCGCAGTGGAAGTCTGGCAGTGTTGGAGGCCATGCGAAACAAATCTGTGAGCAACAGGCAGGCTTAATTATAAGTGTATTAACAGTGTGGCTAACATGCTGAGTTTCTAATTGAAAGAATCATGGTCATTGTTTTCATATTTTCCTGGTAATGAATGATTCAGATTTCTCAGAGCGATTTCTAATATTTTGCTACTTGATCCTAGTTTGGAGTGTGGTCAGCAAATATAGACATTAATTTTGCAAAATATTACTCATGTGGTGTACCTTTTCCTGGTAGATTATGCAGTTGAATAAGATCTTCTTGTGTGATTAATTTGCAGTAGTGTGCAAACTCAGTTCATGAGCCCATTTCTGCAGAATAAGCACCGCTTAAGCCTAAATGCAACAGGTTGGGGTGTTTTCATCTTTCCCAAATCTCAGCCTAGTTGTTTTGCAGGAATACGTTGTGAGATCAGCTCTGTGTAATGCAGGATGCCCTGAGGCAGCAGCACTAATGGGAGTCATGCTGACCCCACTATCTGCTCTGTCCCCCTCACCCGGCTGCGGTGCACTTCTATGCAATATAACACAGGAGTGGTACCTACTGTGATCGTGCTTCTCCATCTCTAATTGTTATCTTGGGATTTGTAACGCTAGAAATGAGTTGGGCTGTAGTGTGTTTTATACATCACGTATGTCACAGAATCATTAAGGCTGGAAAGGACCTCTAAGATCACCTTATCCGACCCTTGACCCATCCCCACCGTGCCCACTGCCCACGTCCCTCAGTGCCACATCCCCACAGTTCTGGAACACCTCCGGGGACGGTGACCCCACCACCTCCCTGGGCAGCTGTGCCACTGCAGCACTGCTCTTTATGAGAAGGAATTGTTCCTAATATCCAACCTGAATATCTGCTTTACAGTGAAGTACAGTTAGATTGGGAAGTGGCTTGATTCAGTTTACATGTGCCAGCCTAGGTGCATAGCTTTCTGGTTACCATTTTTGGTCCTCAAAGTCTTTCAGAACTTTTATCTCATGCTCTGCTGAGATATTATCCCCAACTTAAAGTATTAAATTGGACACAATTAACCTTTCCCAGTTCAGAAACCTTATGACAAATTTAAGGGCTGAATCCAAATCCCGCGCAGCTGACTTCAGCGTATTTACAGTTGCACACTGTTTAGATCCATGATTGTAATACTACGACTTCTTAAATCATTTAATTTCCCTGTATTAAATTTTTTTCCTTGTCAAGAACTAGCACTAATTCAAATTATCTCTCTTTCCGCTGCTGATTAAGTCATTAACATTTACTCCTGATTTGAACATCAAAACCACTAATCAAGCACAAATATTAATGGCTCTCTTTGGTGCTTTTTCTTTGACCGGGGTGGAAGCACATGGATCTGTGGGGCTCTCTGGTTACAGTCTGTGGCTGGGAAAGTGTGAGGAGAGGTTGGGGAATCTTCCACTTTTCTCCCCAGATTGTTTTTTCAAGGGCAATGTGGGTTATTTGTAAGTCCCATCTCTTCCTGGAACATTCATTTACCTTGTGGTCTGTCTCTGTTTTCCCCCCTCACTCATTCATCCTCTTTACCTTTAGAATTCTTGGAAAGGTGGAGGCACAGTATTGCAGTGGCAGGAAAAATTACTGTATTTAATAGATTAATATTAAGTGAATATATTGAGTGAATAAATGAATATAATCAAATGGTCTACTAATTAATCAGACAAGATGATCTTGCAGTCCTTTCTATCCATCAACTCTGTGATGGTTATGAACCACAAATGAACTTCATTCATTCATGGTCTTTCTCCTTGAGCGTGGACATTATTAAATTGGTGGTCTTGGTAGTATGTTTTTACTCCATTTTTTTTTTTTTCAGTAAGTCTGCCCTCTTTCTCATGGCATTTTGATGCTGGGGATACAAAATTTATCCATGAACAATAACCACAGTAACCACAGCATCACCCTAAAGATGTTCTTCTTGCACACTTTAATGCAGGATCCTTCTGTTATGCTTGATATCTAAAATAGCTGTATTTAGATACCTGAACATTTCCAGATGCGTCACAAAAATACTGGGACTTCACATTTTTGTGTCTGTGATGTGCCCATGCCCAGTCTCTTGGATGGGGCTGCTGTGTCTGAATGGGATGAACAAGAATTTACCAGTTGATCCCCATTTTCTTTTGCAAGAGTAGAGCTTATTCAGCATTCATATGAATGTGCTAGAGGTGATAAGCATGCAATCAATTGACTTCATTTATTGGAAAACTGAACAGAAGAGAGTCCAAAACACTTGGAGATTTGTGAGAACGCCTTCAGTAGCTTTTGAGCAACTCTTTTTTGGCTGGTAGCTGAAGTGATGGCCCTGAAGGACACTTCTTAAAATCTTTATATACCTGTACTAATGATGGTACAGGATTTGGTGAAAGGAGGGAGGGAGAGGAGGTATTTCTGAGAACTGTTCCCAAACCAAATATTGCCCGTCATGTTCTATAATTTATCAGCAAGCTGACAGCCTATTTCAGACTTGGAATCCTCCCAGCATTTTAAAATAAGCCACCCTTCTCAGCTGAAGTAGTCCTTTGCCTCTTATCTTAGCTGTACTGTCTGTGGAATAGCGTAAAGAAAGGTGCCGTAATCTAGCTCTAAATTAAATGGCTTGGTGTTGTTCCAGCGCTTACTTTTTCCTGCTACCATGAACTGTGTCAAGATCCTTTTTCCTCTCAGCTGACTGCAATCAGAATGTCATTTTGTCATTATCGATCCTTTCTTATTAGAGCCTGGAAGTGCTGTGTTTGAAAGCGCTGCTTCCTTGCACAAAGTTGGCAGTCAATACATGAAAGTTTCCTTGTCCTCACTTCTCCATGAGTATCTTCTCTTACGCTTCCCTTATCTTTTCATGTACAAGGGGGAATGGTTTGAAACTGAGACAGGGGAGGTTTAGGTTGGATATTAGGAGGAAGTTTTTCACCCAGAGGGTGGTGACGCACTGAACAGGTTGCCCAAGGAGGCTGTGGATGCCCCATCCCTGGGGACATTCAAGGCCAGGCTGGATGTGGCTTTGGGCAGCCTGGTCTGCTGGTTGGCGACTCTGCACATAGCAGGGGGTTGGAACTAGATGAGCATTGTGGTCCTTTTCAATCCAGGCCATTCTATGGTTCTATGACCATCTGGTCTGGAAGAGGGGGGAGGAAGGATGAAGGGACTCATGTAACCTCTCTTCATGCTCATTTTTGCTATTTTTGTTCCTATTTTAAACATCATAACTTGCTCAACTACTCAGAATTCTGCTCATTAAAACTCAGCCTCTTCTTCCTTAGTGCATGAAGGGACATTTCAGACCTTTTCTCCTTTTGTCTGTTTTTAATGCTCTTTCCTCTTTACCATCATGCCGCTGCTGTGGTGGAACAAATGATCTGTTTGTCTTATTGGAGACTTACCTTTCTACCCTCAGATCTCCCCTTACAGAGCTGAGTTACTGGATGGGCATACCCGTGGTGAGCTGCAGACCACAGTTGTCCATTATTGCTCATTTTTCCTTTGGAAATTTGTGAGCATCTCAGCAAGAGATGAGATTTCTGCTGCACTTAGTGCCGGGACAGCCAGAAAGAATTGTGCTGGCTTAGGTCAGATTCCATATAAAAGTACTGACTAACGCATCACTGATGAGAAGAGCCAAAGTCCCTTATTCACACTTTCTGTTTCTTTCTGCTTTTGGTCATTTTCTCCAACTGGACATGAATTGTGACTTTGTATGTAATGAAACTGTTTGACAGAGCAATTAGAACAGGATGTTTGTTTTCTCCAGCAGTTCCCTCTTATTTCTCATAAGTTACCATTGACAGTGAAAGGTTTGTATGAGGTTTGTTTGCAGGATAGGTCTTCTTTAGGAAACCTTCCTCTCAGTTTCATTTTTCATGCATTGTTTTTCCTGACCATCGTGTGCTTGCAACTTTGTGGAAGAAGTCCAAAGCAGCAAATGGAATCAAAGAGCAGGAAGCAATTTTTTCTGCTTTCCCACTGCCTACTATGCCTACTTTTCGATTTGCTCAACTAGGAAACATTCTGGTTGTCTTGTATGCCTACTTATATGTATATAGGAGTATAGGTATATGCATATGTCTATTCTTCTACGTGTGTATATTTGCCTTAGAGATTATTGTGTAGGCATAAGCGTTGCTACATGATTAATTAAGGTTTACTGTTTTACAAGAAAAACCCCAAACATATCAGAACTTCCAATGTTTAGGCTGTATAGTGGGTCTTCTGCCTGTATTTTAAATTACAAAAATGACTTTGAAGTATACAGTGGTCTACATCCCTCTTTACTTTTGAAGTAGAAGATATTCAGACAAGTTTCCAGTTGGTTCTTCCACCCTCGTAGTGGGATAAAAAGTGTTTATGCTAAACTCATAGTCCATGACTAGAGTTGGTTGCCAAAAGACATTTCTTATTTTTGTTGTTAAGTGGGTTTTAAGTAGAAGGGGAGTTAAACTGTTTGGGTGCTACTTGCTTTCTTCTGCCCACAGAAAGAGCAGTATATGTCCATCAGATAGGTTTTAGACAAGTGTATTAGCCTAAATAAATCTCACAGTTCATATTTATAGATAATGTTGCCTTGCTATTCCATTGGGTGATGATCTAGGCATTATTGGTAAACCAGCTGAGCAGCTCCTCATCCTTCTGGCACAGAAATCTGGATTTCTCAGCGGTTGTGAACTTTCTCTGTGTAATTAAACCAAATTTTAGCCCCACTTTTTGGCACAGAAAACAATGTTTTGGTGATTCACTGGAGTTTCAAAAGGTTGTGTTAAAAAACACTTTGTACTCCACTTTCTGCATGAAATGTAACAAGGAAAATTCTTTAATTGCATTTTGATTTTCAATTCACTGTCCAATAATTTAATATAAATGTTTATTAGACATTATTCTAGTCTCTACTACAAGTAATTAAAAGTTGTAAAGCAGTAGGAAGGAGCTATCTTGTTGCACAACATAGCTGCTAGATTTTGCGTGTTTTCTTCTGCAGTTATTAATGAACAAAGATATTTTTCTAGCGAAAGGCATTTTCAAGAATTGCATTACCAGCTAAACAATTTCAAAAGTGGCATTTAATAATATTGTAAAATAAAACTATTTCCCATGGTTGACTGAATAATGTAGCTTCTTCGAATAGTACAATCTTTAGCTAATTAACTGGGTGCTTTCATATCAGCAGCTGATTATTGCTTCTGGAAACAATCATTTAACCACTGAGAGAGGAACAACACATCTTAATAGAGACGTTTTTCCTTACAGATCAGCTCATTAAAAATTTTCTAGTGCATGTCATCAGCAAAGCTGTCAAGTAGCTTGGGCTGATCCTGTGAACTTTCATAGGCCTCCATCTGTAAAAGGGGTATAGAGAGTTGACTTTCTTAGGAGTTCTTTGATAGCCTGATCAACTGTAAGACTGTTGAACATAAATCCTAAATAAGATGCACAATGTTCATTAGATGTGAATTAGTCTAAGCACGCGCTTCTTAAATCTGTGAGCTCGGTGGCAAGTTAGGTAAATTTATGGCTTACCTATAGAAGAAAAGAAATAAATAAATGCATTTTAAAGAATGATCACAAAAATAATTTAAAACTCCTTAATTAGAAGAGAGTTTCTTTTAGAAAATTAAACAAAAAACCTTTGTAAGGAATCTTGAGATTATTTCACGAAAGTTTATGGAAAAGTTCTTGGAAGACTTTTAGATGTCAAGTAGCTAAACTGCTAACAGTTCTTTTTTTATAATAAGAATCTACACAAAAATGTTTTGTGTTCCTTGATCAGCACTAAATATTGATATTAGAAATATCCCATCTCTGATCATTATTCCGAATCTGTGATTGACCTTGGTTATTTCAGAAAGATGTAATTACAGGGCAGATGTTATAAGGAGAACTTCTATTTTGATTTGAAGAAAGAAATTTCAATAAAATAAATGTTAAACATTAATTTTACTCAAAACTAATGAGCCAGTTTGCATAGAGAAATCAAATGTACAATTATTTATATAACAAATGGGAACCTTCCCACATCTTGAGCCTTTTACATTAAACACATACAGAATCACACAGAATGGTTGGGTTCGAAGGGACCTCAAGAATCATGAAGCTCCAATCCCCATGCCGCATGCAGGGCCACCAATCTCCATATCTAATACTAGAGCAGGCTGCCGAGGGCGCCATCCAACCTGGCCTTGGACACCTCCAGGGACAGAGCATCCCGCAGCATCTCTACATAACTTGTTCAGTGCTTTACCATCCTCAGAGTAAAGCTTACCCCTAGATATCCAGCTGGAACCTCCCTTCTTAGAGTTCATGGCTGTTGTTTCTCCTGATGTGTCCCTCAGTGAAGAGCTTCAGTTTCTCATTGGCCTTCTCTGAGATGCTGTCCTTTTCTGAGCAGGGCAGAATATTGGGATGGCACTGGCTGCAGTCTGAACAAAGATGTGTTGCATTGACTCACTTTTCTGTCCTTCCACCAACAGCCATTGGGCAGTGATAGAATCATAGAAACACATAATATCCCAAGTTCTAAGGGATCCATAAGGATTGACTCCAACTTGTTTCACACAGGACCACCCAACATTGTTCTGACCTGGTTCTCAGCAGCATAACTGCACAGACATCATCTATACATTGCACTAGGTGAGATCAGAATCAGAGTGAATTCAGCTATGAATTTTCAGCTCCTTAGGGCAACTTTTAGTCTCCAGTGATAGAGCAGAGCACAGATAGTCTCTGTGTGCAGAGCTTCGAGTAGCCTCTATGATGCTTGGACTGGAAGTAAATATAGGTCTTGTGTTCCTCTGTAACATCAGTTTGAACATCTTTTCTGTTCAGCTGTGCAAGGAAATAAAGTATTAAAATTATAAACTTATTCTACATTTGATCGTATCAATTTAGGTAAAATTGAGCAGTATTTGAGCATTTCTCAGTAAACATAGCAATGGAGCATGAGTTACAGCAGCAGCATTTTCTCACATCGCTTTCTGTTCTTTTATCAGCTGTGTGCTCTTCGTTTATTGCCTCCCTTGAGTCATCAGTATTGGTCTAATGGACTGGAACAGCCTAAGGTGAATGGTAATTACTTATTGAGTTGCTGATAGCCCAGATGAGAATAGGACTTATTAGATCAGTAATAATGGAAATCTGTGTTTAATGCAGAAATTTTTGAGCCTAAAAGAGAAGTGTCTGAATTTATCATCTTTTCTTTCTGTGCAGGAAGTGAAGATATTGTTTTGCAAAGGTTTAAAATTAATGATATGAATCATATTGTCAAAAGAAGGCATTCCAAATGGTAAACATCAAAAAAAGTGCATGGCATTTGGCCTTTCCTAACAAAACAATTAAGTGAAAATTATAGAATCATAGAATCACCGCGGTTGGAAAAGACATCTGAGATCATCTAATCCAACCGTCCACCTAACATTAGCATTTCCCCATGACCCTTAGTACAACATCTAAACGTTTTGTGAACATCTCCAGGGATGGTGACCCCAACACGTCCCTGGGCAGCCCATTCCAGCACCTGACCACTGTTTTTCAGAGAAGAAATTTTTCCTACTATCCAACCTGAACCTCTCCTGCTACAACTTGAGGCCATTCCCTCTCATCCTATCACTAGTTATGCAGGAGAAAAAGGAAAATGGTGCTCCACTGCGCAGAATAATGGAGAACACGTGAAGAAGATTCCTTTGCTCAGGAAGTTTGTAGTCTGCTTTAAGAGTAGATACAACTGTGTGTAGAAAAAAACGGGGAGGAAGATTCAAAAGATGAGAATGAGAATAATAGCAGTAATAAATATAACCTGAAGATGTACACAGTCTTGCATTTGCCCTGAAATTTTACCAAGTTTGCTATGATATTTCTTTATTTAGTGAACCAGGCATGTTTGGTGAAAAGTCATATATGATATCAGAGCAAAGACAGTATGTGAACCAAGACTAAAGCAGGTATATCTTACATGTTCACCAAGAAAAAGTATATTTCATACTATACTTTTCACTAGTAAAACAAACAAAAAAGAAAGGTTTTAAAATCATCCAAAGATGATCATAGAATGGCTTGGGTTGAAAAGGACCTCAAAGATCATCTACTTTCAACCCCCTGCCATGGGCAGGGTCTCCAACTACCAGACCAGGCTGCCCAGAGCCACATCCAGACTGATGTGGTCTTAAATATCTCAAATCTAAATATCTAAAAGCAGGAACTCCATTTTCTCTCTGGTTCTTTAATCTTTGTGTAAAATTCTTGCATCATGTTACTTCAAATGAATGAGACATTTTGTAAATATTCAGTCAAATGGAAGGCCCTAAGGAAGCAGGTTATTGCTGCTGTGTACTTTACCATAGAGAATGGTTTGGAGACTGCATTTCTTTTATCTTTGCCTGAAATAAGAAGTAACTTATTGAGCAGCTGTGTCACAGAAAGCTCCAACTAATTCCTTCTGAAACAAGGAACTTATAATTCCAACCAAGCCTCTGTGTTCCCATATGATGCTGTTGAGCAATTCTAACAGTTCATAAATGCTTTTTAGAATCTCATGTTTTCAGTGAACAATATTTGAAATGTCTTATTTTATAACGAAGTCATTCCCATAGATCACCTGAATGACCCTTGAGTACTTTTTTCACTTGTAAGAGAAACCTTGACTTCAAGTAAGCCGGGAGCAGAGTGATTCTGTTGTGTTATGTGATCCTTTAAGATTCAATCTTTACCCTATTTCAAATTTGCCTTGGTGCTGGAGCATCCTGATAAATTCATAGCTAGGCTTGCCTAATGTGGTTGGGATTCAGAAAGTCCTTTCCACTGTTATGGATCTATCTATCTATCTGTCTGACTATATTTTAACAGCAAGTAGATCCCAGGGCACCTTGGTGCATTTAGGGATTGTTTATCTTGTTCTTTTCTCATCTTTCAAACAGACTGATTCTTCAAGGCCAGTGATTCAGTGGTAGATATTAATTAATACCAGGATTTGGGTCTGCTATGCTGCTGGAATCTGCATGGCACTATCAGATACTGTACAACATCTGAGTGGAAATGTTGAATGAGCCATATCACAGGTCTTGTTCAAATGTCATGTGTTAGTTTAAAAAAACATTTTTACATCCAGGTTGAATACTTTCTGACTGTAATTGGAAAAAAACCCATGCTTATTTAGATAGGACATACTTGTGTTATATATTTTGTATGGATCACCTCATTATTTTGTTGGCTTGGTTTGTCTTTCTGTCAATTTTAAGTAATACTTGCAGTAGTCATACCCAGGGACAGATTAGCTGATTTGATTTCTTTTCCCTCACTGTTAAGTTGTCAGGTCAGGGCACATGTGATATCTGAAGTTCACTATCTGGTGGTTATTGCTTATTGTATTGGTGGAAGGTTATTGCTTATTGTATTTATATATATTGCCTCTATTTTTTGGCTCTGCAGAGCATTCCAATTTGCATCAACTGCTGCCATGGCTTCCTTTCAAACCAAGAAATCTGAGATGCCTATGGGTAGATAAGTTTGTGTAGAGATGGCCTAAATAATATGGGCTAAACAGTGTGTTGTAAATCAATGCCATATTTTCAAAATTCTGGAGTTAATTGTATTCCTGTCAGGAGTTTGAGATTAATTACTGAAGTTTAATTATACAATTATACATGAATGTAGATATATGAATGTATGTAGGGTAGTTCATTTGAATTTGCAAAGTTGTCTTGTTTGTACTTGAATTACTAAATGCTTCTGTCCGTGTTAGATATTGGCCACTGACCCCTCCCCATTAGTTTACATACTGCTTATGATCATTTGCAGTAAAAAATTGTAGTGCCTGGCTATGATTGTTTCCTGTTTCTGGTTTCCTTACTGTTGACTAAGCTGAAGATGATGATATTGTTAGAACTGCTAATTTAGACCTTGGGATGTATGTATTTAGTCTTCCTCTCTGCTCCTGGCTTCTGTTGCCAGAGCTATGCCAAGTAGCTCCTAATTCTGTCCTTCTGAGGGCTGTGAGAATAAATTCAATAAAGTTATTAAGTATGAGATACCATTGAGGCTTTCACAGTAACTGAGACAAAGTAGAAGGATGAATTTTAAATTCTGCTTCTTGAATGCCCACTTATGTGATTTTTGAAATTGGTTTTCCTTGAACAGTTACAGCAGGCAAATTCAATCAATTGAGTATTCGTAGGAAGTAAATACAAAAGCGAAGTGAGCATGGTCAAAGCAAATTAATTTCAAAATGTGAGTGACTTTCATTAGGAAATGCTTTTACATTCTTGCCAGTAAGCATTCATCCAACTCTCCGTTGAAAGTATCATGACAAAGTTTTAGTTTCACTCTCGGGAAGGCAATGAAATTTGAAATACGGAGTGGCATACACAGATTAAATGTTATCAAAATTAAAGAGTTTTTAACCCGTCCTCTTTCTGGATGAACCATTTCAGAGATCCAAATCCCACAGAGGTCACTGGTAATTTTTTCATAATCTTACATTAGCCTATATGGTAAATAATAACATATGTTGGGTTTTTTTTTTTTAGAATTCTACACAGAACATAGATATCCAGTTTTCAAATACCAAATAAAGTTCATCAGCAACCTTCTTAATAAAGGCAGCAATTACATTTTCATTATTCCCTCACTGCTTGTTAAACTGGGTCTACAGTGTTTTATGGGTCTAGAGCAATAAACATTATCTTATGTTGAGAGGTATTATAAAGTGTGGAGAAAAACATAATTAATTATTATTATTGGAAATGTTCAAGGTTTTCATGTGAGAATGCCAGAGAATCTAATTATAACATTTTTTTACTAAACAACTTGATATTTGGGAGCTGTGATAATGTCATACAAAGCCTTTCATCTCTGGGTGTTGCCAATGAAGATTCTATAGTCAGTAGCAGGCAGAAGTTTTCTACTTCCTGATTTTTGGCAGCATCTTAACACTATTGCATCTACACTGTGTAAAGACAGAGATGACTTCTCTTTCTGTACATGTCTTTTATTTAAAATTTGCACAATGTTAGGAACTTTTGTGTATGGCTCCTGACCTCAAGCAAGGCAATTCTTCGATCTTTAGGTTGGTGCTCACAGGTATAGAATTATAAAATCATAGAATGGCCTGGGTTGAAAAGGACCACAATGATCATCTGGTTCCAACCCCCTGCTATGTGCAGGGTCGCCAACCAGCAGACCAGGCTGCCCAGAGCCACATCCAGCCTGGCCTTGAATGCCTCCAGGGATGGGGCATCCACAGCCTCCTTGGGCAACCTGTTCAGTGCGTCACCACCCTCTGGGTGAAAAACTTCCTCCTAATATCCATCCTAAACCTCCCCTGTCTCAGTTTCAAACCATTCCCCCTTGTCCTATCACTATCCACCCAAACCTGGTGTGGCCATGCTGGCAGAGTAGCCAGAGGATATCTGCTTAAATGCGCACCAACTCTTTCTAAACCTAATTATTGTTCTTTATTGCTCATTGAAATTGTACACCGGAGTCAGAGTTTTGAAAAATCTTACAATATAAAGTGCTGAGCTCTTAGGAAAATCTGCCATCAGTTCAATGGGAGCTGCTGAATCCTTTTGAAAGTCAGTCCTTCATTATGTAGTACCTTAAGCTGCAGCTGGTCATAATACATGCGACAAGAAAAAAAAGTACCAAATTGGAGACACATTTGCAATGCTATTTCAGCTTTATAAAGATAAAAATACTGTAGAACTGTTGCAGTTTTCTGCAAACTATGCATTATAAACTCAGGATGCTTGATGTTATATTTACTTCTTGTAGATAAAGACACATTAAAGTACTAAAACCGTGATTATGTTTTGTCATTTTATGAAGGGAAAAATGTTAAAAATCCCACATCCATTTTATCTGCCAAAGATATGCTTTGTCTACCATGAAATCTCAAACATTAGCTGGTATTGCTCATAAAATTGTATAAGGCAGGATTTCCCAGCAGTTCTCTTCTATTTCGTGGTTTAACTGAGGAAAGAATACTGTGGCCAGCCACTGTAGTAGAAGATACACAGACGTGAGATGTTATAGAAGCATTGAGAACTGAGTGAACTCATCCAGGGCTGAAGGGATTGAAATACAGCAGTATTCCCATATCCCTCATTCATTACAACCCATAAAATTGTTACACGCAAGTGAGTTGTTAAAGAATGATGGTGGTTTGCTCAGTTGTATGTCATACCATAGCCGTGCTCAGCAAGCCTAGCCTGAGCCATGGATGAGAGCTCTGGGTAGTTTACCTACAACATCTAAAACCATAATGGATAAATCCATTACACCCCAATTTTTTCTATTACATTTAAGCTTAATATTTCATTTAATTTCAATACATAGTAGAGTTGATTCAAATTCTTTTTTTAAGATCTTGTAGAGCTTAGGAATGCCATAGAGAAACTAACTTTAGTGTAATGTAGCTAACTTTAGGATAAAGAAGCTAACTTCACTGTTAAGGAACTAAAATCGCCTGTGTTTCTCCTTCCAGTGGAGAGAAAGAGAGTGGGAGGCAAACACCTTCAGAATGCAATCCAGAGCTTATGTCTAACTTTAGGTTGTCTGCATTGTTCTTTGTAATGCCCCATCCCATAGTTGGTGATACAGAAGAATATACAGTGTTTAACCTTGGGGAATATACCACTTAGAGCTGCCAAAATAACTTCCTGGGTCAGATTCCTTCTCTTCAAAAGGAGGATTCTAGAACTTGGGAATGGCCTCAAGTTCTGGCAGGGGAGATTCAAGTTGAATGTTAGGAAAAATTTCTTCTCCAAAAGAGTGGTCTGGCTCTGGAATGGGCAGCCCAGGCAGGTGGTGGAGTCACTGTCCCTGGAGGTATTTTAGAAATGCTTGGATGTTGTACTAAAATACATGCTTTCGTGGGGAAATATTGATGGTATATGGGCTATTGCACTGGATGATCTTGGAGATCTTTTCCAGCCTTGGTGATTCTATGACTCTATGTCAAAGACAAGGCTGAACTTGCTGTGCCTGGCAGTGAAGCTGGGAATGCTTGTGCTCCTTCCTTGTGTATCCTTTGCACTTCTGCTGGAGCACCTGTGATATAACCTTTGCTATTCTCTGGATTTTCTCTAATCTTTCGGTACCAATTATATCTAACTCTTCTGGATTTGGTAGTCCTTTAATTCTATTAAAAGCCAGACAAACATGTTTTCACTCATCATAGCGGCTGTCTTCACTCTCAAATGGTGTTTTAGTAAAGAACTTTGTATGATCTGCTCACAAGAGTTTTGTGAACACCGAAGAGCTGTATTTAATTTACCATCTACATCTACTGTAGGTTCTTGATTTAGTCAGTCAGTGCAGTACTTTCTGTGGATTTGCTATGGATCAGGAATGATGGCTGAAGACCCCACAAGAGGTACCTAT
Organism: Gallus gallus; assembly: GCF_016699485.2. Lineage (NCBI taxonomy): Eukaryota > Metazoa > Chordata > Aves > Galliformes > Phasianidae > Gallus > Gallus gallus. The sequence continues at coordinate 106,305,929 of NC_052534.1, forward strand.
CCTTTTCCATTACCTGAAAGGAAGCCTGATCATCTCAGTGAAGCGATGCAGTACTATGAACGTGGATATTCTTGATGTGAAGCATTACAAGTCACTGCCAGAATGCCTAGCTTAGCATTTTACAGGTAAATAAAACCAGATGACTCCCAGTTGTGTGCTAGGTTCATGTAGTCACTAAAGTCTTACCTACACTGGATTAAATCCCTTTTGTTCAGAGGAGGATCTCACCTCTAGGAGAACATCTTTACGTTCTATTCTCCTACTGTTGTCCTGGGGTTATTTTCCTCAGTTAACAATGCTGGATCACCCATGTGTGGGTTCTCTTCAGTCTCATCCTAAATCACTTATGCACTTCGGAGAGGAAGTCAGTTGTGGAGCATCACGGATCTTTGAAATGTAGATGCTGTTTTGGAGCAGTCAGTGGTTAGCTTTGTGATCAGTGTTCACTAGCTTTGGTAAAGAAACATAATTTGAACCTAAAATGCTGGGCCAATATATTTGACTTTAGATAGAAGTGAAAACAATAATTCTGATCAGTACAAAATACTTTCCAGTGTATTTCTAGCTGCTAAGAAAAAGGAGTATTAGCCTTGAAATGCAGCCTCTGCTCACGGTGAAGTTGCATCCCCTCCGGATGCAACAAGAGAAACAACGCCATGTTGTTTCACAAGGAGAGCAGTGCTTTGGACAAACCATATTTAAGGCCGTACTTCTGCAGCTTTGAGTCAGATATGTCTCTCTTTTATGTGAGGGCAGCTAAGTGGTGCCTGCGCTCTTTTCTGACACCGTACTCATCTTTATTTTTTACTATTATGAGCTTCCTCAAGGAGCAAAGCCACAATTCCCCTTTTTGAGCCAGGAAAGCCCGTAGGCCGCAGCATCGCACTGGGGGGATGCAACAAGGAGGCTGACGTTCGCCTGGAACAGATTGCAAGGGGAGGCCTGGGCCCGTCAGGCTCTGCTGAGCACCAGGCCCGGTCATCCATCACTGTCAGGAGCAGAGGGAATGAGGCACTGGACCGTTCCTGCTCATCTGCTGACTGACAGCTGACGGAGGCATAATGCCACCTCCGGGCAGATAATCTGCCATCAAGGGGGAACGTGGATGAGGGAGATACTATATCACAGTCTGCACGCTGCTCCGTGCTCCGAGCTGCTGACATCTTCACAAGGAAAGAAAGAAATGTCAGCTGTGCTTTAAGGGGCCGCGGTGTATTGTAATGCTTTGCTGAGGCCGCACGGTTCCTCATTTCCATCATTTCTTGTAGATCTGTTTAAAAAAAAACAACCCACAGATTAATGGCTTTGTGGGGCCACACAGTCAGGCACAGAATGATAACAGGAGGACAGTGTTCCTTATGAGCAGAAGCGCTGTTTGTTTCACCTATCCTTCTAATGCACGGGACTGCAGGCATACTGCAAAGCAGTGTGATTCTTCAAAAATAGCAGAGCCCACTCTGCCAAATATAGGCCTCTGCGTAAGCCTACATACTTAAGGAGTGTGAAAAATGTCTTGTGATGGAAAACTGCAATTAAAACAAGAAAAAACCTAGTAAGTAAGGATTAATGCTATTTCCTGCAGCAAATACTTCCTGTGGATGCCGATTTAGAGCAGTGCTCTACAGATAGGCTCCAAACCCATATGAGAATATTCCATGTTCAAAAATTCCTGCTCTACCACCAAAGGAAGAATTCTGCGTCCTTAATTTTGTCAGTCTTGCACTCAGGGTTTTATTGTTTTTTTATTTGCTATTATTTTTATTAACGGCATCTAATTTTGCTATTCATTACAAATCATATGCATTAGCTTAACTGGGGAACATTTTAATTGAGCACTGCTGGAGATTTTCCAATAAATTAACATTACATACTTTTAGCAGATGTCTGAATTAGACATTGTTATTCGACATTGTAATTAATAGAAGTATTACTCAAATTAAAATCTCAGGGCCTTAGAAAAATTGAATTGTAGGTGACTGAGTGATGTTAACTCATGAGTAGAAAGGGACTGTTGAACTCCCTCCATTGGGTTTCATTAGGCCAATCAATGCACTTTAAGTTATCTGGAGAGAGAGTTAGCCAAAAGGAATCAAGACATGTTTTATCAGTGATATTGCGTGAACTTTGTGAAGTTATTTGACTTGTCATTGTGTTAGTGGTACAATGAACATAACAGATTTCTGGGAAACATATTATATGTTTGTTAGAGTACTTTCAGATACAAAAATCAGATAAAGCAGGGCTGTCCATGTTCTTGGGTCTTGAAAATTACCTTTTCCATTTTCAAGGAGAACAAATGCAAAACTGATTATAGAGAAGTGCTTTTGTGCCTCCTGAAGGTAAGGAGTATCAATGCATAGACAGAGGAAAGCAGGAGAGTGGCTTTCTGGGAGGGACTGCCTCTCAGTGAGGTGAAAATAGTCATTCTGTTTGGAATTGCTTTGGTCAGACATAGAAGTCTTCATCTGAGCTAATCACCATCGGCCCTATGAATCAGTGGGGGAAAAGTAGTCACCTGTACCTAAGATTCATTTCTTCTATTTGTGAATGCCTAAAAGTAATGAGTTGCGCCATGCTGCATATTTCTCACCATTAGCCCAGGTGCCGTAGATAAGAGGAACCTTTCCTAGATCAAGCTCTTCTATGCTGTATTTTAGGAAAGACAAGGGAGTCAGGGTGATCTAGTTAGCCCCAGTGACATATTTTGCTTCAATATTAAAATATGACAATATTACTCAAATAGGTGTATACTGGAGAAGCAGTGTTTCTCTGAGATTCTCTCTTCAGGAAAAAAAAAAAGTTTGAGTTATGCCTCTATGCATGTAATTAAAAACTTGAAAAACCACTGCTTTGCTATTTATCTACAAATTCATGGCCAGCCAGGAATTTCAAAGGGATTCTTCCACTTTGAACGTGTTGTGTGAATGTCCAGCAGAAATATCTTTAGTCTAATTTTGAGAAGCTCTGAACAAAAAGAGTCAGTAATAGCTTGTTGGTGTTAAGATAGCCAGTATTAACTGACAGAAGACCTAACTACTCTCAGGCTGAACCCTCGAAAAGGGGCATCCTCTTAAATCAGAAGTCGCGTTTAGAAGATTGTTTATGTAAATATGAATTTGTAAAAGGAAATGAGAAAGAAAGCAATGCATTTAAGCAATCTGGGGATTTTACTATTAGGTCTGCACTGTTTTGTGAAGCTGGTTTCCTTTATCACAAGCTAGGCAAGGATCTGGCATCTATGTTGCTGATTCACGAGTAAGGAGATGCTGAGCCAAGAAGTGCCAGGAAGCACACCGACTGAGACTGCATCCCCAGCAGCAGCAGTCTCTTTAAGAGAAGCTGAGGACACATGGGTTTCCAAGGTCTGGCCATTAGAAGACTTTATTTATCCTGTGAATCTTCTGTCCTTCCCTCAGGCTCTGGTTCCTGTTCCTTTAGATGACTTTTTCCCCTAGAAAGACTGGGGCACGAGCTCTTTCTCCATAATAAGCAAACCGTACTATTCCTGGAGCTACTTTGCATCTCTCTGTGCTTCACTGCAGAATTTCTGCCTAGAGCTTTGTGCTGGTTTTCGTTTTTCATGGTGCACACACATGATGTCCCAGTTGAGTATCCAGTGCATGTTTTATTCATGTGCTTTTCACCGCGTCTTTGAGGTCATTAATAAAGCTGCTAAATAAACCCAGGCTTAACAATCCCCCTTGCCACACCCCACTGGACATCTCCTCCCAACTCTGCGCTTATCATCATCCTTTGTTCGGATCTTTCTGTCTGATAGTATTCTTATCCAAGCTGGTTTAGATAAGGGTTTCAAGTAGGGCTTGGAAAGGCATTGTCTGGAGCTCTGCAATAAAGTCCAGTTGTATTTTATCAGCTCTGTTCAATTCCTGCACTGGCAGCCAGATGCTACTGGCAGTGCCTGTGAAGCAGGAATGGAAGAAATGGCATAGATTGTCTGCCTTACCACGATATCTCAATATCACACTCTGTTATGGGTTAGGGCTTTTTCTAGGCACTCATTGCACTGCTGATCATTACGGAGTGCTGCTGTATTCCCTCATATGATAGCATGCTGACCTGTTCATTTGTAGAAGAGGTTAATAATCAACCCCAGTCATTTACCAGCCGAGCATTAAGTTGCACACTGAAAATGCAATATTAATTTTATTATTTTTGTTTGGGTTACCACGTCACAATCCAAGGCTGGCAGCTGAAATCTCTATAGGTCAGTGTACCATGTTACACAGAAGCAGGCTAACAATTGTTGAAATTTTCATGTCCACTTCAACAAAAGCGAACTGTCTGACCTGGGTGAGCACTGTGTTAATTAGAGCTCTGTGACTGCAGTACAGAACAAAACTGGATATGAGATTGTGTACCTTCCAGCAACCCTTGTAGATAAGATCATTTTTCTCTTCTGTCGTTTCCTCTGCTATTTTGATCAAACGTTTTACTGTTAACATTTGTCTGGTTTATATATATTTGTCTGTTTTATTTATTCTGGTTTATAACTCAGAATCTCCACTGGTGTCAAGGCCTCACTTTGATGAATATGCATGTGTACACAGGTACATATAATCCTCCCACTGACGAGGTCATAAATCTCAGTGATAATACTGAAGGTGATGGAGGTGGAATTCATCTGAGCTGATCAGTGGTTTCCTTATAATTGACACTGAGAAATTGACACTTTTGAATATGGTTCATTTTATCCTGAAGAAAACATCCCAAATATGTCACATGAATCACTGCAGCAGTACTTGTTTCTTTCCAGGGTACAGTAGAATCCAAGGCTGAATTCTTAGTTGCAGATATCCACTATAGATGTCTAAAACTAAGAGGTATGAGTTCCAGTTTGAGTGTATTTAGTTTAGCGTTGATGTATCTACCCCAAAGCTCAAAGTGTAAACACTTGGCCTACACAGTCAGAAAATATATTAAGCTGCATATGCAGGTACAGTCAGTTTTATGAGGTCTCATGTACTATGTGCATGAATGGCACATAATGGTATGTGGTTTTGTGTCCTTTATTGTAGTTTCTAGGGCAGTTTCCTCTGACCCTACCCTTAATACATCTCTGATCCTTACATTTTACTTGAACACCTCGCCATCCTTTTTCTAGCTGCTATCTGGGGCACCCACTGCCCCATACCCAGGATTTATATCTGCTCTCTCTCTGGTCTCATGCAGGACCCTACAGCTGGCTTTTCTCATTGTAATACGCATGTTCCTATCTTCCCAATTGCAGATGCAGTCTCCTATGGCCTTGCAGCCCATCCACCCTTTCACACCGCCATGTCGGCTTCCCTTGTGGTCCATCGCCGCATGACATACTGCTTCCTATTAGCACAGTCACACAGCTACAGGCACAGCTGTTCAGCCACTAATCTGCAAACCCCAGTAGATTGGAAATTTCAGAATCGCTTTTTCTCCCCTTCTGTCTCCCCACTGCCCTCTCCTAAGAAATGAATTCATTTTCATTTTCAAAAACTTGTTTTCCTGTCATTCTTGTTGGTGCGTTTCCCAGTAAGAAATGCCGAAGAAAAATCAGAGTGCGATAATCTTGCCTTTGTTCATTAAAAATAACCTATGTTTTTTGAGAAGTCCATGTGTTCTGGGTTCTGAACTGACACGCCGTGGTAGGGCGCATCACATTTTGTAGCATCAATCAGTTTGTGTGTAATAATCTGTTTGATAGAATGGATGCAGCAGAACACTGTGTGTCAGATTCTGAGACATCATCTCCAGAATACATTTCAAATCTATTTTCAGCTACCGTTCTTCCTTTTGTGACCTATTTTAATAAGTGAGCAGTTCCTTATTTTTCAACAAACTTCATAATCTCGTATTTTCCATTTAACGACATCATGCTTGTTTAATAATAGTTGGGAACCACCACGTGAGAACAATGACACACTACTACAATTAGTTGCAAGCAATGAGTTACCGTTACGGAGCTGACCTCTATTTTTAATTGGTAGTGAGCTGACAGCTGATCTCTACTGACGGAGGATGATGGAAGTACAGAAATGAGAGGTGAAAGATACCCAGTAGATCATGTACGCCATCTCTCTGCCGATGCCGAGAACCAAAATGACTTGTCAGATTTGGAAACATGAATGGCTGGATTCTGGCAGCAGTGTTCCAAGCTGAAAATATCCTTTGGGGGAACAAAGCGATTTAAAACACAGCTCTTGGGATTTCATCTGCTATGACATTAGATTTTCTTTTTACACGGGAGCTTGAAGAACTAACAGTTCTCCTCATTGAACTGGACCTGAATATAAGGAAGAGCTTCAATTTTGTTACCAGCTCGGAAGAATTTATGGACAAAACTCTGCCATGAATCACACACCTGCTATCACATTAGCTCTGCAGAGGCCTGAAGTTGAGCAGCCCTCTCCCTCTTGTGTGTCTCACTTAGGGTTTCTTCTCTTTGGTAGCATGTACCATTTTGCTTGTTAGATATTAGATGGCAGCATGGCACTGCCAAATTTCCACCATTTTTTTCTAAACGTTGTGGTCTTTCACTGGAAATACAAATTAGATAATTTCTTGTTTATAAGCCTGAAAGGAAACCCACTGGCCTTCAATTATGTCCTTTATATTGATGGTGCACAGCAGTGAAATGTGTTATATGAAAAAGCAGTAGGGGATGAACAGGCCTGATAGCCCGTGTCTCTCGCAGTGGGTTACCAATCATGCCATGAGGAGCTTTTACTGAATGTCTTACTCCTCACAAAGTGGTTCAATCGTGCTGCTGGCTAGATTTGTTGTCGTGTCAGCTTTCAGACTGCTGATAATCCTGTCTTCTCAAGCAGTAAAGCTTTCTCAGCCATCACAGAAGCAATGAATCTGACACCCTCTCATCACGGCGCTCATTTTACTGTGGTCCTTCTGGAGAGTACAGTCTCAGGCACCAAAGTTAAACTTGGGCTTTCAATGAGTTTTCACATAAAGGAACATTCTGGCTATAGGTCACAGTGAAATGCCGTCAGCCTGTCTGCAGGTTATGAGCAGAGCTTTCAAATGGCATCTGCCATCCCACTCTTCATCACTGTGTTTTAAAGAGGTGGAGTTGTGGTTATGGATGACACACTCCTCTCACATCCAAAATGCAGAAGGAGGCATTTAGATAACTTGCCTATTCAGTGCGGAACACTTTTCCTCACCACTGTTTATTTAGGTGAAAGCAGTCTTTATCACACAGGCCTTGCTCTAAGCTGTATGCCTTTTTATTGCATCGGAACTTTTAGTTAAAATGAAGCATAGAATCATAGAATCACCAAGGTTGGAAAAGACCCACAGGATCACCCAGTCCAACCATCCACGCATCGCCAATAGAATCTGGCAACTGTGCTAAATATTAGCTATACACACCATGTTCACCTAACACTTTGTAAAAGTGAGCAGTGCTTTTATGGAATCATAGAATCAACAATTTAGAGAATCATTCTGATTGAAAAAGTCCTCTAAGATGCCCAACCCCATCCCACCCCACCATGCCCACTGTGTCCCTCAGTGCCACATCCCCACAGTTCTGAAACACCTCCATGGACGGGTACCCCACCACCTCCCTGGGCAGCTGTGCCACTGCAGCACTGCTCTTTCTGTGGAATTTTTCCTAATATCCAACCTGAAATATCCAACCTGTTTCTTTGGTGCCCACCTTTCAACTCTTAGGATAATATATCGTTATTTATACAACACTTCTGCAAGTACTAGTCACTGAGCTATTTTCATAACTGTTTCACAAACTTCTTATATCTTCTAGCCTGTCATCGAATGACATAGAGTCATTCATCAGATATTTCCATCTTCTCAGAGACCTTGTTGCCATGCGGACAGCCAAGTGGGTGTTTGGTGTACCAATGGAGAAAAAAACCTCCGTGATATTGCTGTGAAAGAAGGAGCAGGAAAAGTGTCTGAGACAAAGCAGATGGGGGAAGAGGAGTCATTCAAGCAGCTGATTGGCTATAGGAAGCAAATCAGCCTCCTTCACCCCATCACTGCTTATCCCTTTTCCTCCTCCTCTCCCCACGCAGTCATCGTGCTTGTGCTGAACGGTGGCAGAGCTGTGTTCCAAGTCCTAGCCCAGCAAAGCCGGTAGGGAAGGAGGAGGCTCGTGGTAATTGGTTAATCAGCTATTTTCAATTCAATTCCTGGCTGTGCTTACCATGGCAAATTAACAGTCCTTGTGTGTAAATATGACCCCTACTCCTAGATTAATTTGATTATGGGAGAATCTCAGTTTTCATTTAAAAATAATAACTTTTTGGCCGCTCTGATAAAACAAGTTTGGATATGCGGTCTAAATATTCCCTAATGATTTAAAAAAAACAAAAGATAAATATGAAGAACAAACGAATCTCTTATGGGCGAATAAAAAATAATGTTTTTAAATCTCTGCTATGATTGCTTGAGGTTTAATATTTTGAGAGCAGAAAATTTCTCATTTTCAGTCAGTGCTGGATCAGCATTCTGTGACAGCCAAATCTTTTTAAGGTTGCTTCATTTGAGTCCACAAGTAGGGAGCTCGTCTTCATTAATGACATCTGTTATCTTATCCTAGGGTTCCTCTCAGATATCTGCAGGTATTCAGAATGCCCTGTATAGACCTTCTGTACTGCTAATTTCATTGTTGGTGCAACTGTCGTCTGTGTTGCTGTGAGAGATGATTTTGCCTATGAGTATCTGGCTGCTCAGTAGTACACAAATGCAGTAATGTTGTATACTTAAGACAGAAGTACAAGCTTAAGTCTCTATTAATTACAAGCTCTATTCTGTTAAAGGCCTGATACGTGCTATAAATGCTTTGGCAATGGCTGTATTAGGAATCTAACTTAACAGCAGCAAGTTTTTATGTAACAGGGCTTCAATTTTCCACTAGAATTATACATACAAGAAGAAGAGTAAATCTGCTTAAAGCCATAGTCAGGCTGGTCTGAAAGGAAATGTATTTTTATAAATTTCTCATTAGAACATCTTCTGTTGTTAAATTTCTATTACTGGTGTGATACCATTGACGTACATGGAACTGTGAAGATAATTGAAGTGTATGCTAATAAATCGAAATGTTCCCGAGAACAGGTCTAGGCACAGGAACTTGGTTGTCCATACTGGTAGATTGCTAAGACAGGGTATAATGTGATTTTGGTTAGGCTAATTAACACTCTCTCAAATAGTTTCTAGATAGGACTTGTTTATTTTAATAGCTTACTAGTACAGATATTGCCTATTGCAGGCAGAGGGGACTGGAAAGCTGCATGGCTTGGCAAGGACTTGCTGGTCAGCCTGAGGGAAAAGAAGGGCACACACAGGCAGTGGGAACTCCCCAGTGGGCCTGGGGAACTACAGACACATGAGCCTCAGCTTTGTACCTGGGAAGATCATGGAACAGATCCTCCTGGAAGACATGTTAAGACATGTAAGAGATGAGAAGGTGATCTGAGACAGCCAGCACAGCTTCACCAAGGGATGATTGTGCCCGACCAATCTAGTGACCTTCTATAATAGAGTGACAGCATTGGTGGACAAAGGCAACTAATGTCACTTACCTGGACTTCTGCAGGGTCTTTATCATGGTCCCCCACTGCATCCTTATCTCTAAATTGGAGGTTGTGGATGCCCCGTCCCTGGAGGTGTCCAAGGGTTGGATGGGCCCCTGGGCAGCTTTATCTAGTACTTGATCTAGTGATTGGCAGTCCTACCTGCAGCAGGGTGGTTAGAACTTGATCCTTGAGGTCCCTTCCAACCTAAGCCATTCTGTCTTTCTAATCCATGCATTTAACTTTACTTGAGTTCAGTCAGTCTTTAGCAAAGGACAGTTGTAGGACTATGTTAGAAACTGTTCGGTGTTAGACTTAAAAGACCGGATGATGCTAAAGAATTACTGTGGACCTGAGCAACTTTTGATTATTCTACTGAGCTACTTTTGATTATTTTTCCATATATTATGCTGTTTCACAGACAGAGGAGAAGGAGTCTACAAATTATTTCCATAAAAAATCCAGAGCATCTCAGGAGAAAGGGCCCAGCACTGTGTATCTCTAAAGCAGATTTTGCCTGAAGCTAAAGTTGAATGTCAAGACCTCCAGGATATGTGTTGCTTTCAGTGCATACTATTTCTGTTCAGCAGGGAGCACAGTATGTTGCAGATCTCTCTCAGACTTAGTTTGAAAAATGGTAGAGAATTCCTGCTGTTGAGACTAGAGCAGCATTTGGTAATTTTGAGAGGGAGTCCCACATTGCTTCGTTGAGAAATTATGTAGACAAAAATGCCATCAGCCTGCATATAAATTTTCAGAAAAAAATTTCCTTTATTAATTGGCCTTCTGTTGAAATCATAAGGGTCAAGAGGATCATGGAGATGTTATAAAGACATCCATGTCCTCCCAACTCTTCTTTCCCAAGTGCCTGAACGCTGTGTAGTCCATTGAAGCATTAACACTTAAAATACCAACTGTATTAAGGTAAGACCTATTTTTCACCACAAGGAAGCTGAAGTTAACTTTCATAGCCAGCTGTATGTTCACTGCTAGTCTCTGTAGTTTTGATTTTATAAATTGTAAGCCTGTGTCTCTGGAATGACAGTGACTTAGAAATGCAATATATTGTTTCTGTTGGCAAGTTATGGAATGCCCATCAGATTTTGTTTCTAATTCCATGGGGTCAAGGTTTTGCTGATCTTCTGGAGCTCCTCATTCCAACCTGTAGAGGAGAATTAAAGCAGTGAAAAATGCAAAATGCAATACTGTTTGAATAGTGTATTTGTTGAGAGAACCTTTATACCAATGTGTATTTTCTTTCTTCCTAAGGTAGAATTTATGTTGTGTGGGAGCCCTTGTAAGTTTGTTTTTTTTTTGTTGTTCTTTTTTTTTGCTATTTAATGCACCTAGGCAGAGGGCAGGGAACACTGTAAAAAATGTAAAATAAAATATAAATGTTAAGGAAATTAATTATTTTATCCAGCTAAGATCTTTGAAACAACACTGGAGGATGACTTGAGAAGTCTAAAAACATTATTTTCTTTCAAGCCCTATTCACCTCTAAAAGTTTAATACTAATTTTAATATATTGAAAGCCTTGCTATTTGAAATGATAACTACATCATACAACGTGTATGTCATTCACTCTTTAAATGAAGGCAGCTATCAGGACCAGGGCAGGGTTGGTTTATTTGATCTCGCATGATGTTTCATAATTTTCCTGACTGTTTGCCCATCTCAGATGGCTATAGATCATGTTGGTAATGCAAGCCACAGCTAACAAGGTGGAAACCTCGTGTTGCAGTGGCTGTATTGCTACCCCTCTGGAGCCTCCTAACAATTTCCTTTCAGAAGCCCCTCTCTTGACTTGCATGGCACAGGGCATTCAATCTCCTTAAATGTAAACAATTGTCTTCATGGGACCTCTTGCACAAACTGCAGATAACCCTGCTTCCCCCCCATCACTGCCTGCTGATAAATGTTTGATGCCAGCTGGGATTAGAACTGTGTTATGCCTCTCTGCTAATCAAAAATATTGCTTTCAGGGAGTTTGCAAGGCAGTCCTGTGTTCTCATTTTGACCTGTTTTATTCCACACCAGATTTTGTACTACAGGGCGAAATATCATACACATACTGAGAAAATCTCTTGGCTTTCTCCCTGGAAAGTGTTTTGTGGACAGAATCCTGTATTGTCAGTTCAGACGATTTTTTAATCTTTTCCACCAGTGTTGGCAATGACTCTTACAAGAGTGTGATTAGGAAATGAATATGAAAATGGCAGTGAAAAGGACTGAGAATATTCTGTTGTGGACCTTTGTGTTTCAGATGGGGGCTTTGAGCGCTCTGTTCCAGGTTCTACATACAGTCTCGATTGGACAATAATTATAAAGCTATGATATCACAAGGAGTCGAATATTCTTTATGCTGAGTAGGTGAGATGAAAGAGAAGTACGTTGGGATGTAAGGAATATTTTATTTAGAAGTTTGGAAACAGAGCAGTTCTTAGCCACCTTATCTCAAAGGGAGTGAAGCGAGCTTCAACCATTGTCTTGCATAGAAACTCCCCTGTGTGCACCATCAATGCTGTCCATATGCACTTTTCTGCATGCATTATATTTCTTAAGACTGAATATCTTTATTTAGCTTTTATGTACATACTTTGTATAGTAGTTCTGTGTTATACTCTTCCGCTGTATAAGTTATACTGCAGCTCGAGATGGACATCTGCCTACTTCCACAGCCTAGAATGTTTCCAAAGCCCTCTAGAGAAAATTCTGTTGTGAATGGATGTGGGATTAGAATTTGTTATATAGATACTCATTTTAGGTAGCAGATTGCTGGTTGAATTGGGTGCAAATGTGCAGGTTTTGGTAGTGTGGCCTCCGTGAGGCCTCTGACTGCAGCTGGTTCCATCAGCTGCCATAGGGCACAACCAAGTCTGTACTCTGGGAAGAGTAAGGAGTGAGGAGTGGTGGTTGTTTTAGTCTTTGTTTCTGACTGTAAACCTATTTCAGTTGGCAGTAAATTAGCTTTCTCCAGGTTGTATCTATTTTGTATGTAATGGTGACTGATAAGTGATCTCTGTGTCCTTGTGTATTTTAATCCTGTTTTCTCCCCACATCCTGTTGAGGAGAGAGCATGAGAGAGCAGCCGGGTGGGTCAAGGCCAAGGCCACAGCACAGCACTAGGGCAGAAATGCACAGGGTTCATGCGTGATCACACTAAGAAACATGTTGTGGAGGAGCACTTTGTCCTTGCAGTGACAGAGAATTAGCTTATCCGTGCTTTGTCTGCTTACCTGATCACTGCTATACCTCTAACAGTCAGTGTTGATGCATGGTGCTCTACATGCAGGTGTTACTTTGGTTTCAGCTGACTTGTCTTAACCACAACGTTGGAATTCAGCTCCACTTTATGTCCTGGCATCTGTAGAGAGCTGTGCTTTTGAGACATAGGCTCAGAGGCTATGGAGTCCCAGTTATTGGGGAACTGTGCAGAAGAGCTTTGCTAAATCAGACATTGGGTGTCAATAGAACTCTAAGAACAGTTGTGTTTTCATGGAAAGTGTATATGCTGTTACATTTTTACTTCTTTTCTTCCTTCTAGATAAACATCATGTCAATGGAAACAGAATGGTAGAGCCTTTCCCAGAGGGAACACAGATGGCTATATTTGGTAAGACATCAACTTTAGCTTTAAGATGCATTGTGCTAAATCTCTTATTTTTAGCCCAAGTTCAGAATCTGGGCTGCCATAGCCATTTTCTAATCACTACGATCAGTTTGAGCTGCTGATGGTTTGGGGAGATATCCATGCCCCAGAAGGAGCATACTAAAAGCATTTTGCTGGGTTATACAAACAGAATATTTAATTTCCTGTTTTGTTTCATACAAATTCACAAATAGTAGGTTTTTATGCATGTCAGGTCCTGTTGGATTTTTCATTAGCTTAAACAAAGCTCTGCAGATGATCTTTGACTTTCCAGAACTTTGGTTATGCATGAAACTCAGATGGTTCGGTAGAAAGCTTTATCTGCTATACTTGCAGATCTGTTTCTGTTTGTGTGACCCCAAACCAAACCTGTTATGTACTTTGTGAGTCATCCTGTAGACTTCCTATTGAGAGATAACAGCTAGTTGTTTTTTTGTTGTTGTTGTTGTTGTTTTTTTTTAAGCAAGATATGGACTTCAGCTGAATCTGGGAATAGTCAGAATGTGCTAATCTTAGTCTCTAAGAATGAACTTATGGAATTTACTTGGGAAGAAAAAGGTGGATTCCTATGACATTTATTCTTAAAGGTTACTGTTGTAGAGAATGAAAAAATTTCCTAAATCTCTTCTGAACTGTAAGATTGGTTGTTTAGAAAGGATGTAATTCTTTACTTGCTTCCACAGGATGGTTCAAAGTCACCTTAGGAAATTTATTGCCCTCTGATAAATATTTATCCATCTGTGATGTTGAAGTAAATCTTGATACTCCTTTATACACTTGCTACATCATCTAGCCTGATGGAGCCATGAATTACATTTAGTGCAGCAGTCCTCGCTGGTTTTGACCTGATCCCATTCTAATAGAATACATATAAATATTGTCAGACAACACATGTAACAACAACTGGAGGATATATGCAAAACTGGAGGATGTACCCCTGAAAGGAGGGAAGCAGTGCTATATAAATGTCCAATGTGATGTAGCAAAAAGAATAAATGCAGCCTGTAGGTATGTAACCAGGGGTACAGTGGGTTGACATTAGCAGGCAATTTTATACCTGTGTGCAGTGATTCCGAGACAGACACTAAAATGAATTTCACATTCTATTGAGTAATTAGGCAAAATTTATTAACAGCAACAAAAAGTTCAACACTGAAATAAACTACCAAAGAAAAGGAACTTAGAAAACACATAGCGTGGATGTTTTAGGAGCCTGAGCACTGCTCAAAAGTTATATTCTTATATAATAACAGTTTATTAATCTATATGGGATGAATTGATGATCTTAATCTGTTTTCAAACAACTGAGGTATGTTTGTATTTGAAATTCTCAGCAATCCTGTGGGTATTCAAAGGTCTAAGTTAGCCATAGGCACTACTTTGTGATCCCAAAATTATATTTTCAATCGATTATTTCACAATATCATAATGAGTGTTAACCTGTCTGTGGTGCTAATGTTGCTGTGGTTACCATGGTTTGACAAGAGAAATGGTTTGTGGGTTTCACCATTCAGTTATTATAACAACTCCTACAAGTACTCTTTAGTTTTCCTCTGATTCAGTAGCATCTTCCTGCCAGTGTTCCCTTGTGTGGGGACTTAGGGGACATCTAAACATTCTTGGAGTGGTGGAATGAGAGATTGCATGATAGTTTTCTTGGAACTAGTGGAAAATGATTTTGTGTTACCTTTTGAGTTCTAAGGTTAAGATGGATATAAAGATACTCCTATGAAGGTGGAGTCAGAAAGTTCTGGTCCAATCTGATATTGGCGTAATTGTCACTATTTACATTTATAAAGCTCTTCCTTTATTTTCTTTTTGATGTTTAGATCAGTTTTTCATTGTCTGTGGGGGTGTGAGCGTGAGTGTTGTTACTGACTGTATGACTATTGATTGTACCTAACTTGTAACATTTCATAGGAAGTAGTATTCTACCTATGGAATTTCCTTGGAAAAGCTCCAAATCTTATTAAGTATCCTAATTTTAATCCTTCTTGAAGGAGTCTTCAGTATTGCTACCAAGCTTAATAGCTTCCATCATTTTTAAATTGCCCTAGATTTTCCACAAACGTGTGATTGCAAATGCTGGGATAGGTGGTGAAAACTCATGCTGCTGCCATCTGTGCTGTGAATAAATGGAAAACCTACGTGTTCTTAGGTTTACTATTAGACCTGAAATATAATGGTATACAAACATGACTCTGATGATAATTGTTGTCATTTGTTGGCATTGGCATCACGTTCTGATAAGTGGTATAGAAAAAGGATGCTGCAATTCATATTTGCTACCTCCAAAGGGACTACGTTTCCTGTCCCAGTGTGAATGGGAATGAAAGGAAGTACTCAAAGAAGAATATTGTGTAAGTAAATCTCGTCCTCAGATTGTTGTTAATCCTGCCCATGTGTGCTCCCCTTAACAGCAAGTTCTTTGTATTTTAGGACTCTGTAAGGTGGGGGAAAATACAGGGCTAGTCATATTTTTAGGAGTAGCGTCTCTGACCCCACCTTAGCAAGAGAGTGCCTCTGAAATCTCTTCTGCAGAAACATCCTTTAATCCTTTACTTGTAGTTGCACAGGGACAAGAGTCAAGCAGTCGTCACTGGGAAGCAATTCCTTTTCTTTAAAAATATCTAGAAAAGAATCACAGAATCACAGAATGGCTTGGGTTGGAAGGGACCTCAAGAATCATGAAGCTCCAACCCCCCTGCTGCAGGCAGGGCCACCAACCTCCACATCTAATACCAGACCAGGCTGCCCAGGGCCCCATCCAACCTGGCCTTGAACACCTCCAGGGATGGGGCATCCATAGCCTCCCTGGGCAGCCTGCTAAATAACCTTACGGTTAACCTCACTGCTTGCAGTGAATATTCCCACTACTTGTATAGTTTCAGATTCACCAGTAAAAATAAAATGTAAAATGCAATACTGGGTTGTACACGCTAATCTTTTTACCTGCTAGTAAAATGCAGTCGGATTGCTTTCCATAGCTCCATCTTCTGCAAAACCTCCTTAGAGATGCTCTTACTAATGCTGTGCTATTTACTTTGTGATATGACTACATGTTTTGATCAAGGGTGAATGTACGTGTTGTTCCTGCTGCTTTCCCTTTTATAACAGAACCTCACAGATTTCAGCAGACGATTTAAATGATCTTGAGCTTCTCAGGTTGCTTGGCATCACTCAGCTGCCTAGGACACACTTATTGTTGGTTAGAATAAAGGAACGTGTCCTTGTTCCTACAATGATTCTACAATGGTAGAAACAAGGATGAAATGGTAGATTTCAAGGGTGAGGGTGAGCCTTTAATGGAAATGTTTGAAAGCTAACCATCCGGTGACCTCTTAATCCAGTTTCCAGCCAGTAATGAAGCACTAAGAGCACATGAGGTACGCAGACACTGCACAAGGTCTCACTGGAAACACTGCAGAATTCTGTATCAAAATCACTTTGTCCCTTGAAGTGAAGAGGGGGGGTGTATTCAAACCTTCAGCTGCTGAAGCAGATGCAATGCTGTGTATTGGCTGTTTGAGTTGTATCATGCTAAAATGGAAGAGATGCAATAAAAACGTTCCAGAAATGTTTCCTGTACTGTAATTTTAATGGCCATAGGTATTGTCAGTCTATTTATTTTTTACCTGTAGTGACTGTTTTTGACCAAAAAAACAAATGCAAAGAGGAAATACAAACATATATTAGGGAGTTGATAACATGTGGAAAAGGAGTAATCTAAGGTCTGAGATGGAGTTTTGGATAGAAGCTGCAGAGCATATGCTCTCAATAAATTGATAGTTCCATCAGTGCCATTGAAATTCTTCATATGTTTTAAACTCACATTTAAATGCATTGCTGCATTATGCTCAGAAACATTTCTGGTCAGAGTTTCTGAATGTTAATGCTTCATACGATAACTTGCTTCACTGAAATGAAGTGTTGTATGTCATAGAAAGACTCTTATTTACCTTTCCTAAAACCTGGCAAGAATTAATTGTAGTTATTTGTAGTTATTACACTTTTTAAATACAGGACCATATTATGTTGTATTTGCTTGACATGTACTGGCTAGTAATGGGGTAATTGGTTTCTTAATGTAAACAAAATATAGACAGAAGTAGGATGTTAAGTAACTGATAGGATCTAATTACAGACATTTCTGAATTGGCAGACACATCCAAGCTTGTTCACCTTCTGCTCTGCACTTAATAGACAGCAGCATGTTCCAGTAATTCTGTGCAGCCATATTAGTGTGATATTTTTCCTGAGTTTTTATGTCCTGTTGAGATTCAGATGTACCCTCTGCATTGCCACAATTCCCACTGCTTCCAAAGGTTATTAAAAAGCAAAAAGAGGATTACACCAAGGTTCTCGAATTTACCATCCAGTTTGTCAGCCTTCATATACAGCCTCCAAGTACGGCATTGTCCAGCCTTTGCGTGGCTCAGGCTGAGCTCCTGGAGTAACTCCTGGATGGTTCAGCCCTTCCTAATGAAGGCTTCATCAGGGCAACTTTTCAACTAAAGGAAAATCATTTCCAAGGGGATGCATTGAGGCATTTCCCCTCTTCTGACAGCACAGAATGTTTTGGCTACCCCTTTCAGCTGAAAGTCACAGGACTTCTAATTAAAATCCCGAAGATGTGTTTGGCAACCATTGCAGAGAACTCTCTGGTGTAAGTCATTACATGGTCCCATAGTTGCAGCATATGATTTCTAAAGGATCTGAGTAGAATTCCCAATGTATTGGGTCTTCACACTTAAGGGAACTGCTTAAAACCTATGATTAACTTTCCAATGATATATTATTTTGCACCAAAGCTTTTACTTTGCAGCACTGAGGGGCATGGTCAGTGGGCATGGTGGGGATGGGTTGGGGTTGGACTGGATGATCTTAGAGGTCTTCTCCAACCTTAACGATTCTATGATTCTATACTAGCCTTTGTAACCCCAGCTGAAAGAATAGACTATGGTCAAGTCTTCATACTCTCTAGATCTGATGGACATCTGAGAAATCTTGGCGAATTAGGGAATATGTTTTTTGTGTTCTGTTTTAAAAGGTGATTGTGAAATACATCTTTTCAATGAGATTATTATCAGCAGGTAAATATAATGACATCTGACAGCTGACTGGGAATTGGCATGGCGTATTTAAGATGTATTTATCCATGATGACTGTGTATGAGTTTCCTTTCCTAGTTGTTGAGGGTGGCCTTTCAGATAAGAAAGTGAGTTAAGAAGTCCGTTACTCTGACTCAGTTTTGAATTACTCTGGTTTTATAATGAGCTCTGTTCTTTTCACCACAAAAAGGAAATCAGAGGAAAAAGTTTGGACCCCAAGAGAAATACCTGTGTTTTAGATAGCTAGAAAAGATCAAACAGATTTTCTCTGTTGCTCAGAAAAGGAAAAAAACTTTAAACCATGCTACACGTCAGAAGATATTACATCTCTGTCTGAAGAGAATATAAGACTTCGTGATGTGGAAACAGGTGTGTGTGCTGTGACCCAAATTGTAGGAGAAACATGTACAGCAGTATTACCAGATGTTACTGGGATCAGACTGTGGGAGGACTGAGAGCCAGAGGGAACATCTTCCAGAAGGATTCACGTTTCTCATGCTAATTCTCTTTCAACATCTTGGAAAAGTGAAGGGAGTGTACTAAGTGGCAGGATTTGTACAGTTCTTCACAGTATGTATATTAAAGAAATATATCACTATTTCCCATTTTTCCTTTTCTTTTATCCTCTATATTCTGACTTATAGCCTCTTTTTAGTGCCTCTTCCAGAGAACTGAAACACGGCCCACTTCCCTGCCTCGATCATCTGGTCCTGGCTCATCCTTGTTTCCACTGGTGCTTAAACATCCTGCTCATAGCCTTGCCAGAAGGTCAGTGCTCTGTTTGCTGGTCAGACCTTCAGGAGTTGGGTCAGCAGGAAGCAATTGCCAGGGAATGTTTTTTATTTAGAATTCATAGAATCATAGAATGGCCTGGGCTGAAAAGGATCATGTAGTTTGAACTCTCTGCCATGTGCAGGGTCGCCAACCACCAGACCAGGCTGCCCAGAGCCACATCCAGCCTGGAACTCTAACCAGGTAGACCTACAGTGATAAACACATAAATGAAGATCATTCAGAGACCTTTTGAAAATAAAAATCTTATTATTTAATTTCAGTTGTCCTGTGGTACATCACTTACGTTATGCATTAAATGCTGGTGATCTGATTTGATAGCATTGTGCATCACAAGTGCAGAACACCGTGTGAGACAGACTCAGATAGATATAAAATAATACAAGTCTGCTTGGTCTTTGCCAAGGACATTGCCAGACATATATAAGCACTAATAAAGAACAATAAAGTATGCCTAATGCAAAGTGAAAGCTGTCCTTGATCAGCACAACCCTTCATAACATTCTTGTATTTCAAAGGATCCACGTCTCTTTCTTTTTGCTTCTGAAAACAAAAGTAATGTGGCCTTCGAACACAATATCTGTCCTTCTCCATCAGGGACTTGTTTATGTTAATTTAGCTTTCTTGAGGTAATGAAGAATTTAGCTTTGTGTGGATTTCCACTTAGAGTATGTACTGCACATTAGTGCAGATCCAGAGGCTCTTAGAAGTAAATCAGTTTGCCGCTTTTCAGTCCACATTATTCACCTTAAAACAGCCATTTAATTATCTTTTTGGGGGACTTTTCACTTAGTGAGGAAGTTTTTTAGTTTACGTGATTTCTGAGATAGGGCTCAGTGATCTCCAGTGGCAGGAATTGACTCTAATGCCTGTTTTATTTTCTCTGCAAAAAGCCAGCACAAAGCACCTAGATTATTTTAGCTATGTAAAAGCATTGCAGAGAGGTAATTACTTGCCAATGATAAATAGGGATATATCAGTGACTGGGATGAACATATGCTTGGCATCATTCTGAGTTGGTTTAAGTTTGAAATAGAAGTAAATTATCCTGTTAATGACTAGAGGCTGCCCTCATCAGATTTATGCTGCTTTGTGGGAGATATATGTGTGTGTGTGTGTTTATGTGCTGGGATATACACACATACACATTTACAATACAAATTCATCCTTAGATTCCTGTTAATAAAGCATAGAGCATGGTGACATGGCATAAAACATACAGAATCACGATGTTATGCTCTATTCAGCCATGAAAAATGTGATGCTAATTGTCTGTAGTTACAACAGCAGAGAAAAAAAAAAACATCCGAGGAGGTTTTTGGAGGCATAACATTGTGTTGTTTTGATAATTTTAGACATCCTCTGACATTCAGAAAGTATTTTCAGCTTAACTTACCGATTGTAGTGGATTTATCCTCTCAATAGTACGTCACAGACCGACAGTTTTAGAACTGGGGATAATGAGACAGGGCAATTAGGGTTCTATATTAAAGAAAGAAAGCATTACATATAGGGTTACTTGGCATGGAAAAATTTAGTGTCATTTTTCTGATGTTCGGGAGCTTTTTTCCCCTTATGAGACCATAATCAGGTTATTGGTGATCTAAAAACACATTATTTTGTGCCTCACTTAAAATCTGAGATAGAAAAACCTTCACGTATTTTTTGAAATTCTTGCTTAGAAACACTCTGGAGCTCAGGGGAATCAACTGGAATCTTTGCAGGTCATCAGCCTGGAATTAATCTCAATAAACTTTCGGCATCTAATCCAAAGTTGTCTTCAAGACTTCCTCCCTGGTCAGAGAAGACGCATTTGGAGGTCAGTTCACAACAATTCCTGCCCTAGGAAGGAATGAATCACCCTTTGTATTCTATCAGAAGCTGTCTAGCTTCGACCAGGGAGAATTCATTCATTTCCATAAACGTGTTGCAGATATTTCATGCCACGTGAAGAGTCTTCGGGCATTTGAGAAGTCCACAGGGCGTTGTGACAGGGCTCAGGAGATCCGTGCTCTTCTGAACTTGTATTTGAAAGCCAGATAGAAGGAATGATCATAGAATCGTAGAACCATGAAGGTTGAAGAAGAGCACTAAGATCCTCAAGTCCAACCCCAGCCCACCCCACCGTGCCCACTGCCCACGTCCCTCAGTGCCACATCCCCACGGTTCTGGAACACCTCCAGGGATGGTGACCCCACCACCTCCCTGGGCAGCTGTGCCACTGCTCTTCCAAAATGATATTAGATACCTAAGTTTAGGGATTCTATAGCAGATAAATATGCCTGTATATAAATGTAAGATGCCAGTGTCTATAGGTAGGATAGGTGCCTGATCTTCTGTTACAGTCCTTGGAAAACTCATCTGTAGGGCAGAAACAGTTGCCCATGTTGATTTACAGTGACACTTTCTCTCTCTCTATAATACATGTATATGTATATTCTATATACTTTCTTGATCTCCACCTTCCAAGGACACAGGCCAACCTGTTTTGCAAGTGCTGTTCTTACACTAGTCTTGTGAAGAACCTCTTCTTAAGGCATCTCGGGTTGCTACCAGTTGCCTTCATTTTTGTATTCCTTTTGTTATTCTGGGTCCCTACTGACCACAACTGGGGTCTTGGGGACACCTTCGATAACATGTGAACACCTATTTGCACAGACCTGAATGTAGTTTAAGTCTGCATACTGAAGCATAGAAGCCTTTATTTCCAGTGTTAGAGGTTAGTGGAGAATAATTGCTTCTTGAGTATTTCCCTCAGAGTCCCTTATCTCAGTATTTTTTTGCCACATTGTCATAGAATCATAGAAACCTTTGAGTTGGAAGGGACCTTTAAAGGCCATCTGGTCCCACTCTCTGCAATGAGCAGGGATACCTACAGCTTCGTCAGGTGCTCAGAGCCCCATCCAGCCTGACCTTGGCTGTCTGCAGGGATGGGGCACCACCACCTCTCTGTGCAACCTGTGCCAGTGCCTCACCACCCTTACTTCCAATCTAAATCTCTTCTCTTTGAGTTTGAAGCCATTCCCCCTTGTCCAATCCCAGCATACCCTGATGAAGAGTCTATCCCCTTCTTTATATATGCCCCCCTTTATATATGAATTTATCCTCTACTTAGGGTAATGACTGCATTATTAAGATTACTTTCAGTGTCATACTGTGCTGGCTAGTAGTGGTCTATTGTGGACAACATGTAAAAGTCTGATGTCTTCAGAAGAGAATGAAAATCCAGTCCTTAAAGGGTCAGTCTTTTTCATATTTTTCTACAAGAATACCACCTGGCTTTGCTCTCTGTGCAGGATACATGCCATAAAAAAAATAAAACGACCACAAAACTAAGTATGAAAACAACCCCTCTCCAAAACACACGGATATCTAAAAGAATTAATACAAGCAGTTTTTCAAATAAGATAGGATGCACTAATCACACAAAAATTCTGATTTGAGTTGAACTGTAAGTAATTTTGAAACAGACGTAGTTATTTGTTTGTGAGCCAGGAAAAACAGCATGCAATATGTCAGGCTTTGAGATAAAATTTATTGGTGTGTCATTGGCTTAAATCCAACACTGTGCTTATAAATAATATAATCCTAGTGTGACACATTTCTGCTTGAACCTTGACTGAAAATTATTGAGAATCACGTTATGAATTATGTAGAAGCAGTCACGCATTCAAGTCAAAAGGATGTAACTCGAGTGAAATGTTGAAATGGATTTGTAATTAGGTACACTATCTAAAGATGAAGAGTTGCAGAAAGGGCAAGGTGTCTTTCTGTGTACCCAAAGGTATAACATGCAGCTTTGCTGTTGACTGAGGCTAACGGTCATGCAGCTTTTATTGACTCGTTTTTCTAGGATGTGAAGTCTCTCTGTATCTCTCTGTATCTTTCTGTATCTCTCCTGTGTTACTGGCACCATCTTTGGTCTTATTTTTGTTAGCTCAATGTGACCCAAGGCTCCAGACAAGCCCTTGTCAGTACCTATATACAGTTCACCTTCACAGCAGGGTAGGAGTAACTCAGTGCATCTCATAAGCCAGGAGTGGACAAGTTTAGGGTTTTAAGCATTAGAATGGCTGTACTCAGAATCCTCTGTGACAGAAAAAGAGAATTTCAATTGCTTTGCTTTGTAGAGACCTATAAAACCAGGACAATATGACTGTGCTACTATGGTAAAGATTTGGGCATATTTTAGATGTAGAATGACTTGGTTTTTAGTAGCTAGCATGATCCCTTTTCAAATCATGGTGTAGTGTGCTGTTTGGCCATGGTTAGCAGGAGTTACTTGTAGTCCACTGCAGAGATTCACACCTGGATCCTTCTCTTTTGTTCATCCTCTTTGTGTACTGCTTTGCTCCCAGGCTCTCTTAGAATCATAGAGTCT
Organism: Gallus gallus; assembly: GCF_016699485.2. Taxonomy (NCBI): domain Eukaryota; kingdom Metazoa; phylum Chordata; class Aves; order Galliformes; family Phasianidae; genus Gallus; species Gallus gallus. Next base: position 106,329,413 of record NC_052534.1, read on the forward strand.
TTAAGGTTAGAAAACACCTCTGAGATCCCCAAGTCCAACCCCAGAACACCCCACCATGCCCACTGCCCACGTCCCTCAGTGCCACATCCCCACGGTTCTGGAACACCTCCAGGGACGGTGACCCCACCACCTCCATGGGCAGCTGTGCCACTGCAGCACTGCTCTTTAGGCAAATAAATTGTTCCTATATCCAACCTGAACCTCCCCTGGTGCAACTTGAGGCCATCACCTCTTGCCCTATTGCTGGGAGCAGAGGCTGATCCCCACCTCGCCACAACCTCATTTCAGGGCATTGCAGGGAGCGATGAGGTCACCCCTGTGCTTCTCTGCTCCAGACTGACCCATCCCAGTTCTTTCAGCCACTCCCCATAACACTTGTGCTCCAGACCCCTCACAGTTTAATTGCCTTTCTCTGGACATGCTCCGGTGCCTCAGTGTCTTTCTTGTAGTGAGGAGCCCAGAACTGAACACAGAAACTCAAGGTGCGGCCTCACCAGTCCTGCGTACAGAGGGACGATCACCTCCTGCTCCTGTGGCTGCACTATTTCTGATACAAGGATGCCATTGGCCTTCTTGGCCACCAGGGCACACCGCTGGCTCATGTTCAGTGGGCTGTTGACAAACACCCCGATTCTTTTCCTCTTTGTATCTTGCCACTAGATACACATGCTTCTCCGAATAGATCACCCTGAGTACCACTCTCATCACACAGAGAAAATGAAGTTTTGTTTGCCCTGCTCTGTACTGCCCACCAGCGCTGTTGTACCAGACCTTGCATCCAGGTTTCCCTGTGTGCTCCTACGTAATGCCTCTACCTTTGATCTTACACTAAAGTAACACCACTCTCCTGTCCTGAGGTTTGAAATGAGCTCCCAAATTGAGAAAATAAGCACACATAGACGTAACCCAAGTTGTGCCTTAGTGTCACAGGTGAAATGTGTTTTGTGTGGTTCTAGAACAAGGTTTCTCATGACATTTTCCATTTCTGAGCTTTAGACGTATCCAGCCGGAGCTGACTATAGTATGAGAATCTGGCATCTATGAAGAACAGAACCTGTTCACATAATGGAGACTGTATAGAGCTGGAAACTTCTCATGTGAGTTTCCTTGTCCTGGCTAATGTCTTATACATCCTTTTTTTTTCCTTTCACCTACACACTTGTGGAAAGGTCACCAGTCCCTCTGTGCATTTGACAGGACCAGAATTTATATTTTTGTAAGGTATTTTATATAATAATTTTTTAATTCTTGAGTTTAAATATTGACAGTTGCCTCATTTAAAAACTCATCTCAGTCCCCTCCAGTTGTTTGTTACAGACTACAGTTATTTATGCTTTACAATGCTGTAGACTAAACCCAAGAGGAAAGCAAAGATATCTGTAGCCTTGGGCAGTACAGTTGCTTCAACAGACTTATTGATTGTGTACAAATAATTTTCCTCTAATTCAAGGTACTGACTGTATGGATCCAAAATGTTTTGGAGCATGTACTGAAGCTTACAGGAGTGAGACTTGAGACTAGGAGGGTCTTTCAGATCTCAACCAGTTGTATTCTCCCTGGCTTTAGCCTGCTGTGAGTCTGGGAAGGTTTCTCATGTTGAAGTGAAGCCAAGAGAAATGGTTGGAAGATGGATCCAATGAGAGGTATTGGAACCACAGGAAACGCAGGGAATCCTGCGAATGTCAGAAACCAGGACAGCAGTGATGGTAATGGTGACTATTGTGTGCATTCATCCTTTCCTTATCCTTCCTGAGTTCTTGTAGTTGTCCACTGCTGGAGACAGACTATGGGGTGAGATGTATCCCTGGTGTATCATGCACTGTATGGCACAGGTCACGTACATCGCATGTGTGCAATATTACCTGTCATATCACATCACCTGTCTTTCCATTATTAATTAATTAAGGCTGTAAGGAGTCTCATAGTGAGAACCTGTTTGGTGTTTGGAAAGTACAGGAGTCATCGTTGAAAACAGTGTTGAAAACCATGCAGATGCAGTCCACAGCTGTCATTAGCTCCCTGTTGAGAAATATTTGTGGCGAGAATAAATGGATGCATGTGGTTCTTTTCTGCTAGTAGTGTTTCGAAGTTTTCTTAAACGAGATATATTCTAGTAGCCTCACAACCTCAGTACTCTGAAGTTGTATACCAAGAGAAACAAGAAAACCCTTGAAAATATAGTTTTTCCTGGTTTTCCCTAGAGGAGGCAAAATGACTGACTGTGTGATGGGTGCTGTGAAATAGGCAGCAGCTCCGTCTGGATGCATGTCTGGCTTGGCATGGACCTGGATGCTGTCTGTGCCCATGCTGTGGTACCGAGTTATCCAAGCCTGGCTGGGTAGCTGCAGTTATCCAGCATGAGTTTGTGCAGAGATCTCTGATTTGTATGAGCTCATTGACTTCTGCTTCAGTGTTCGTGCTGCTGCATCTCAGGCTTGTCCATCATATACCACTTAAGTCATCGGTGATGCACATTTCATTGCAAACTGGCTTTTTAAAAAATATTTGATTCAAAACCTGTGAAGAAATAGCAGAATTCTACTGCACACGATAATGATCCTATCTTCATTTATTCATAGAGTTGCTCTAAAATGGCCACGTCCCACTTCATGATAAAGAAGGCAGCTATTGTGGTGCCTCTTTAATAAACAGTGTATCGTAGAATAGTTTGAGTTGGAAGGGACCCTTCAAGGCCATCTGGTCCCACTCCCTGCACTGAACACAAACACTCACAGCTCAATCAGTGCTCAGAGCCCCATCCAGCCTGACCTTGGCTGTCTGCTGGGACATCCACTGCCTCTCTGTGCAACCTCTGTCAGTGCCTCACCCCTGTTATTGTAAAAAACCTTCTTATATCCAACCTTAATCTTCCCTCTTTTAGGTTAGGCCAAGAACAGGTCAAGGATTCACTCTTGCTGATGACAATTCCTTTCGCAAGCTGTCAGTGCAGTGTAGACACTCTGCCTCAGTATCTTTGATAGTTACTTTACTCTCAACAATGGCATGCCATGTTTTTTGGCAATGAGTGCATGTGAAGTACTGCATAAATGGTAAATGACTAACCACATATCTATTTGGCCTCTGCCTGTTCCTCTGGATATAAATTAGTTTTGCTATAACAATCTTCTCTGGTATTTTTTTGAGTAATTGTCTTTTGTGGGATATATAGGAAGGAGGTATTCTCTTTTGCAAGTGAGAACGTACCAAAATTTTATTGGCCTCTAGCAGATGAGAAAGTAACTCTTGGAAATTCTGTATTGCCATTAAGGACAGCTGGGGTTCAAAATAGATTAATTTTAATGATCTTTTAGGTACACTCAGAAGACATTTATTAGTTTGGGCTTCTATTGGATAAGGGTTAAGGGTATGTTTCTATGGAGTTGGGGAGAGGAGGAATAAAGGGCTGTTTGTTGAACTGGCTTGCTATTTGGATGTAATTATTTTTTGCTCCTGAGCAATTATAGATTGTAAGTTTAAATAATTGTCAGGGTGCCTACAGCCTTCTGTTGTTATTTAAAGTCTAGGGATATAGATAAAATAAGTAATATGTCATGGCTTTTTGTGAACGTGTCTGTGGCAGTTAATTTAACTTAGCAATAGTTATCAAAGAGGGAAAGGAAAATCAAGATTTCTATTCCTTGCAGTGAACAGACTTTGTAAACAAGTTATTATTTTCTGCATTATAGCTCTGAAAGTGATTCTTATTTTGCCCGTAACAAGATGTTTGTGGTGCTTTGCTTTTATTATAGCAGAATATATTTCGTTTTGCCTCTGTGTATTTCAAACTCCCTGAGGTTGCTGAGAGATTACAGAGATTTTCACAAGACAAGGCTAAGACTTCTCTATTATTGCAGAGATGAGTTTATACGAAAGATACAGTTTCAAGAGAATCAAATGGATTACGTAGCCCTGATGACATCTCTTATTTTATGTGTACATCAAGTTCTACTTGAGTAGCAGAGCACTAAAGTGTGTCAAATGACCGAGAATGATCTAAAATGAATCTCTAGTGAGAAGTGCGGGAATGCATACAGCAAAGGAAGATCACAAAATGATTTGAAAGCCTCAAATCAATGACTGAACTGAAGATGTGATGCTTTGCGATGAAGCAAATAATCAGGTTGATGATAGGACCATGTAGCTCTATCTCAATCTCATTCACATATTATTGTGCTGGGGGTTCCTTTTGTCCCTAACAGAGTTTTGAAAGGTAATATATTAATAAACTACTCCCTTCTTCAAAGTAGGTAGAAAAGTAGCTAGACTGAATTCATCTGTGCACAAACTGGCATCACTTATTAACTCTAACACACAGAGATGTGTAAATAGCTTATGATGCATATACATCAAGTTTCACAGAATCACAGAATCATAGAATGGCCCGGGTTGGAAGGGACCTCAAGGATCATGAATCTCCAACCCCCTGCCACATGCAGGGCCACCAACCTTCACATTTAATACTAGATGCTTGTATTAATACGCTTGCATTGGGACAGATACATTTTTTGAGAGGCATTTAAACAAGTGAATAGTCAATACAGTCAGAATTTTGGCCATAAACCCTGTTATTCTTTTTATCTATCACAAATTCCTTTCTGTTCTTGGACACTTCAGGTATCACTTTTGTGGCCAAGGAAGAATGGGTCCCTACAATACTTTGTAAAGCTTTCCTTTAATCAGTTAGATCTGGAAGACCTGCAGTGCTCATTTAGATATTTTGCAGTTAGGACTGCCTGCTGTTACTCTGTGAAGAGCACATCTTTTCTGCAGATCTTACACATTTTTTGTGCAATATTGCTTTATATGTGATTCAGTTCAAGTGAAAGTGATGCCCAGTTGTTCCCATCCATGAGCCGTCACTCAGTTGTATTCCGAAATCCCCATTAAAGAGCATTAAAGAAACAAATATGTACTGGTTTAGCTTCCAGTGGCTGAACTCTACAATTTGTGACAGTGCTCCTTCATGTTTATGGAATGGCTCTGTCAGAAAGCTTTTGGAGAGGTGCACTGGTGCATTTGTGGTGCTGAAAGCAGCAATGGCACAAATGGTTGAAAGGAACATTGGAGAGAAAATCTTTTATGGTCTGCACTTGCTTGTATTCATGAAACTTCCTTCTTATGCCATTTTTGCCAGATCTCCATGTCTAAATAGAATTGAGTCAATGTCCAGTACAGTGCCAAGAAAACAGAATTAGTTCCATTTCATGAATGAAAATCAATCAAAGAACAAGATAAGGGGGAACGGCTGTTTATGAGGGTGGATAGTGATAGGACAAGGGGGGTGGTCTTAAACTGAGACAGGGGAGGTTTAGGTTAGACAATTGGAGGAAGTTTTTCACTCAGAGGGTGGTGACGCACTGAACAGGTTGCCCAAAGGAGGCTGTGGATGCCCCATCCCTGGAGGCATTCAAGGCCAGGCTGGATGTGGCTCTGGGCAGCCTGGTCTGCTGGTTGGCGACCCTGCACATAGCAGGGGGTTGAAACCAGATGGTCATTGTGGTCCTTTTCAACCCAGGCCATTCTATGAATCTACGATTCTATGATAACTTTTTGTACAATGGAAGTCTTCAAGGGTGAGACACTGAACTGTTTTTTGGATGAATCTTCTATTATATAATTATTATTATTTTGCCCCATGCCTAATCTTGGCAGGCTCAGCCTAACAAATACCAAGATCACCGCTTGGCTCACCTTGTGAAAGCTATCGTAATGCTCAGACATATTTTCTGTACTTTTCGAGGCAGCTCTTAATTCTGTCTTATTTTCCACGTTATTAGGTTACAGGTATGTTCTGCTGCTGAAAGATGGATTAGATAAAAGTTGCTATGTTTTATCGAAAACAAGCTTTACAGGGGAATATAAATCAAGAGAAATAAGACATGAAAAAGGTCAAAAAAACATCAGTTTATCAAATAGTGTTTCTATCAACCAGCAGTCATAACATGAAAAAGAATTATTTGAAACAAAGACCTGTTAGTTGGGATCCTTTGGTATTTTTCCAAAAGGGATTCTTTGCTTTGCTTTGGGACCCCTCATACCTCAGTTGGAGAGCATTTAAAGTAATAATTCATAAGTTATGGTTCATGCGAGGCTTAATTATTGTGTGCAAAATGCTTTGATGTCTTTTGATGAAAGGAGCTAAATGCATGAGAATTAGTATTTAAGTATTTGCTTTCTAGAGGAGAGAGGAAGTATGGTTCCCCAGATCCAAATGGCTGCTGCCAGGCTTCCTCCTATGGCACATTCCCACACTGTGCCCTTTTGGGAGCTGGAAAGTAGAGCCTATGAATTGTATGTGTATATTTGTGCCGATGAATCCTGCATGTCTTCCAACTCCTTTTAACCTTTCTCTCCTAATTAAGAATTAAGGGAATGCTGAGTGTGATTAATGCACAACAAATAGTTGCAAAACAGCCACTAAGAACACGGCTGGCAGTCCAGCAATGCAGAAAAGGGCAGAGCCACAGAAGTGCTTCTATTTCTCTCAAGATCTACTTCTCATCCTATTCACCTTTAGAAGCAATTTACACTGCTAGTTCTGATTATTTAGACCTGAGGTGAGCTTCCTGAAAGGATCTCTCAAAGGTCAGGAAGTTTGGCCAGTGCTGCTTTCACGTATTCCCTTCCCAGCTTGTGATGCCATCATTTTGGATGAGTATATAAATGGTTTATGAGTGGTCCATGTCTTCCAGTTTCTGGAAATTATAAAAAAGTTTTCCAGCAGAGGATTGTGATGATGGAATTTTCTTACTATCTGGACTCACCAGAGAGCAACTTGGCTTATCTATTCCAGTTTATTGTGTGGGATAAGAATACTAAGGCAGCAAATAAGGCCATATTTGAGAGTATCTTCAGAACACTGAGATGTGTATTTCCCTGCTCTCTGCTGGTTAAGATCAAAACTGCATTTGAATAGGAATATCTGAAACCTCTCCTGCTGTAACTGTGAAGTTCGTGGCAGCCATGGTTTACGTCACCCAGAGGGTGGTGACGCACTGAACAGGTTGCCCAAGGAGGCTGTGGATGCCCCATCCCTGGAGGCATTCAAGGCCAGGCTGGATGTGGCTCTGGGCAGCCTGGTCTGCTGGTTGGCGACCCTGCACATAGCAGGAGGTTGAAACCAGATGAGCATTGTGGTCCTTTTCAACCCAGGCCGTTCTGTGATTCTATGATTCTGGGATTCTATGATTCTGTGTCCTATCGCTATCCTTGACGTTGGCTTCCAATTTCTCAAAATCTTGTTGATTTTATATTACTTCCAACTTGTAATGTGCTTTTATGATGGGTTGCATAAATACATTTTAAGAACCGTTTTCTTATCTCTATCTAGCACTTTTCCCAGTTGGAGTGCTGTTGCCTTATAGGGTCTTTCAAAAGTCATGCTTACGACACGTTACGCATATTTTCCTTACTGAGAACATGGCAGTTTTTCTGTTGACAGTAAAATACTCCCTTTCTATTATGATGTTCTCCTTTTCCTCTTACAATAATGTGTTGTGCAGGTTTTATACAAACACACATACATACACACACACGCGCCCACACGCTCTTCGAATGTCAGCAGCCACCATACTGGCAGCAGTGAATTGCCTGGCCATTTGGTAATTTGAATGAACATGAGGCTTCTGCTTTTCCTATGGAAAATGAAGCAAACCCAACAGTTTCTCTGGGAATTCATGCAGTGTGAACAGAACACATCTTGGCAAAATGGTGAGCCAAGAAATTCCTCTTTAGTTGCTCTGTTAGGCAAACTGCATTTTAAATTTCTTGCCGAGGGCTTTGTTTGACTTGCCCCAGGCAAGCTGTTCAACATATTTATCAACCCTGTTGTAGCATTAGAGCCAACGCTTATCTAGGAAGATCATCCGCTTAATGCCATCTGTCATCAGGAATTTTATTTCTTTCAGCTGAGCTTGTTCTCCATTTCAGGCTTTTTTTTTTTTTTTTTTTTTTTTTTTTTTAATATTCCTCCCAACCACTTCTTAGTTGATTGTTTTCCAGGGATCTCAGATATTTTGTGATTGCTCAAATATTCCGTGGTTGCTGCATGCACGTTAAACCCCTAAAGACATCAACGATAGAACTTTATTTCAAATCCTGACTGATAACATTAATCCTATATGCATCCAGATGGCTCACCAAAGCGCCCTACATATTACAGTGTTATGTAAAAGATGACATTACATTTCAGTCTGAATCTGAAATTCTTTCCAGATTCTCAACAGGAATTTGAAAAATTTCACAAGACTCTCAGGGAATTCATGCTGCCTTTTGATCTTGGTGCTTATTGGGATGCATCTTTGATCATTTTGCCTTCTCTGGCCCTTATAAGCTGTTGTGTAAATACCCAAGCAATGTAAATGTGTTTGACAAAGCTGTATTCATTCCTTTAACATGTGATTCTGAGATCCCGTGCTCCTTTTGGGTCTGTGTCTTCAACCACAGTGAAGCCAAAGAAACTGGAGTATTTCCCTCTGTAGAACAAACAGGAAAAGCAGGCTGCCCAGGGAGGTGGTAGGGACACTGTCACTGGAGGTTATCAATGTGGAGACGTGGCAGTGAGGACATGGTCAGTGGGCATGGTGGGGACGTGTCAGTGGTTGGACTTGGTCATCATATAGGTCTTTTCCAACCTTTATAATTCCATGATTCTAAAACATCGCTTACTGGAAGACAGATGCTTCAGAGTTGTATAAATCCAAGACAAAGCATTTTAACCATGGGTACAAGAACTGTATGTAGGCTCTGGGCTGGCTAGAGGTCGTTTCCTGGCCCTTCAGGCTGAAGTCGAAGTACCCACTTCAACCTGAGTTGTACAAAGAATTAATGGTCCCCACAGCTGAGTTGCACACAGCATAAACAAATATCTGTCTGGCTCGGGGCTTAGAAATATCAGCACTTGAACTGACTTCAACCAGAAAGCTGTACCCACCGCACTGCACAATTTTTTAAGAGAAAAGGTTGACCACACACTGTTAGAATTTGGCAGAAATCTATGTAATACACATTATCATATAGATATATGACTTGAATTATAGAATCATACAATGATTGGGTTGGAAGAGACCTTAAAGTCCACTCAGCCCCAATCCCTGCCATGGGCTGGGTGCCCCCACCAGTTCAGGCTGCCCAGGGCCCATCCATGGCCTTGAGCACCTCCAGGGATGGGGCACCCACAGCTCTGGGCAGCAGTGCCAGGGCATCACCGCCCTCTGAATAAAGGATTTCTTCCTAATGTCTAATCTAAATCACCTCTTTTAGTTTAAAACCGTTCCACCTTGTCCTGTCACTATCAGGCTCGCTGAGGTTCAATTTATTCCTTCCCACTGGGGAAAAAAAAGAAAAAAAAAAAGAAGAAAAATCAGTTCAAAGCATCTGAGCATTTGCTAGGCTTCTCCAGATTTTATAGAGGTAACTAAATAAATCGTGTTCAGACTTCGGGCCAAATCCTAGACTGGCCAAGGGCTTTGGCAGCTGTGCTGTCAGCTCCCGGCGAGCAGTGGAACGAGTGGCAGGATGTGCGGCTGGCTGTCCTCTGCTGCCTCCGTGGAGAGGAGCAGCCTGTGCCCCAGCTCCTTTTGGCTGGGTTCGAGCAGCTGGCAGCATCACTGCTTCTAGGGCTTCAGAGCGTATGCTGGCACAGGCTGCACTCCTGCTCGGTGTGCTCCTGAGCTTTGGGTAGATAGAATCATAGAGTTTGAGTAGGAAGGGACCGTTATAGGTCATCTGGTCCCACTCCTCTGCACCGAACAGGGACACCCACAGCTCCATCAGTGCTCAGAGCCCCATTCAGCCTGACCTTGGCTGTCTGCAGGGACAGAGCATCCACCATCTCTCTGTACAACCTGTGCCAGTGCCTCAGTGCCCTTACTGTAGAAAACTTTCGCCTTATATCCAGTCTAAATCTCCCCTGTTGTAGTTTAAAGCTGTTTTCCCTTGTCCTAACCCAACAGACCCCGTTGAAGTGTCTGTCCCCTTCTTTCTTACAGCCCCACTGTGAGCTGGGGTTAGGGGAGAAGTTTCCAGGGCCTGATGCTCTTTGTTTCTGAGAGTACACTGAAACATGAAATTTATCCCTATTAGCAGAAGCATACTTTCTAAAACCCTTCCAACAGAAGGAGGAGCAGGATCCCTATCCTTTGCGTTCATCTTCTGCAGTGAAGCACTACTATCAGCCTGACGTTGAAACCTCTTCTTAATCTGCTGCTCAGAGCGTGGGTGGAGAGCTTGCAGGCTGTGGGCCAAAAAAGCCTTGGCATGCCATGAAAATAATACATTTGTTCCTCAGAATTAGACAAAAAGTGTCTTCTTTGGTTGTCCGATTGGGCTGCTGGGAGGGTAGGGAGAGATAACGCTGGTAGGTAAAGCTGACAGCAAACAAAGGTCATGGGCTGTCAACTGAAGTCAGGCTGTGCATGCACTGGGTGCCCAGGGAAGAGGAACACAAAGGTAAAGGACACAGACATAAAAAAAAAAAAAAAAAGGATGGAATAAAAATGCCATGGGTGCATATGCGTTGTAGAGAAAATAGGAAAACCAGCCAGGCTTTATAAACAATGCACCCGTTGTGTTTTCTAAATGGAAAGCTGTGAGTCCCTGAAGCTTCAGTCTCTGTTAACATCTACGGGGCTCACAACTTAATAGACTTTAATTAGTACAGCATGGGTGAGTCTTATTAGGTTTTAATTTGGATCAGGAATGCCCTTCTGATGCAAATGCACCGCCTGTGCCCAGTTTACATCATGGAATCATGAATAGGAATTTATATCAGGGAATGTGCATGAAAGTGGAGTGCTATTCAAAGATGTGATAGGGAGAAACACCGGGGAAGGGGAGCAGAACGAGGGTGAATAAAGGTTCCCTGTGCCGGATCTTGCAGTTTCTTGTATGAGAGGGGAACACATTTTGAACAATGTGTGATTTTAAACAAGTTTTCCAATCTGTTTTTATTTTTATTTTTATTTTTTATTTTTTTCTTCTTCTGTGTGATGGCTGTTGCATGCAATACAAGAAATAAAGAATCTAACAATACTGAAAGCTATGTACATGGTTACCAGAACAGATCTGGAATAACTGTAATTAGTCATTTTGCTTAGGTTTTATGTGGCTTATGTTACAGACCTACACGTAGACTTTTGCCACTGAGCTGCTCATGGTAGGGACATTTTTTAGCTACCAGAGAGAAATGGGCAGCTTCCAACCACAACTTATTTTGATTCAACTAGATTAAAAGTGTTCATGTTTTTATAATGTCTACATACAAGATACAGGCTTCTCTCTCCCTCCTTAAATATGCAAAGAATTGTATTTGGTATGGGCTTCTACCTGGCCTTTCACGAAGGGCACATACCTCTCTCAAGTCCCGTGTCATGTTTGTCAGCCTTGAGCAGATAGATGTCATGGTTGTCCTAAGGCATCTCAAATCAAAGAATCATGGAATTATAGAATTGCTTGAGTTGGAAGGGACCTTTAAAGGCCATCTGGTCCCACTCTCTGCAATGAGCAGGGATACCTACAGCTTCGTCAGGTGCTCAGAGCCCCATCCAGCCTGACCTTAGCTGCCTGCAGGGATGAGGCACTACCTGTGACCTTGGAGGTCTCTCTTCAGTCAAATAAATTAATCCTTAAATGTATGAACTCCTGTTACAGTCAGCAGAGACATTAGTCAATACATTAATGTAATCTGTAAAGCGATTAATCTCACCAGAAAGTAAACACCTGGAGTTCCATTGTGCTCAGTTTAGCTCTGTGAATATTTCAGAATTATTACAGATTATCTTTAATAATGGGATGCTTATCTCTCTTATCAGAGCAACATTTTGCTTTCATTATTTTACAAGAATACTTCAGTGTATACAAACTCTTTTTAACGAACATGCTAGTGGTTGGGTTGCCTATGGAGACACATGTTCCTTCACTGAGCTGTATACAAAAAGAATTGTTCAGAGGATATATATATCTATATGTGTGTATTTATATATGTATATAGAGGGAATTCTCTGAGAAAAAGGATGTGGATGCTAGAAAGGAATAGCAGTATTAGCATTTATTCCCGAATTGTGTGATTAATATTATTTATAGGGATGAATGAACCTTTAAAGACTGCCATTTGAATCTGTTTGTTTTTGATGTTCAAAAGCATAAAATCTTTAAATGCCTTTTGAAATTCCAATTAAGAGTCAGTCAAAACCCATCACTTAAAGAATACTTTTTGTTTTACAAATTAGCAATTAAAAAGTGACAAATATCTTCAATGCTTAAATACTCTCCTGCCATCCCCATTATGTTCAAATTATGCTTTTTTTTTTTTTGGATATTAGAGTATGTTTCCCAGTATTTCCCTTCTTTTCTTTCCCTTAGGAGTGCCTCTTGCTATCTAACACTAAAGCCGCTCTCACTTAACCAGTACTGAGAATTATGCAAAATATTTAATGAATAGTTTAAAATCACATTCATATTTGCTGGTTTCGCGTTATGGCATGGGTGGCTTATTTCCCTTTTATGTTCTTTCCTCAGCTGCTTTTTACTGTTTTTTTTCCTCTGAGTTTCATCTATTTTTTTGGAACATCTTTCATTTTCTTACTGGAATAGTAGAAATTAGGGGAAGTGAACTTCTTTGCAATGGTTTTAAATTGAAGGAGGGAAGATTTAGGTTGGATGTCAGGGGAAAGTTCTTTCCTATGAGAGTGGTGAAGTGCTGGAACAGCTGCCCAGAGAGGCTGTGGATGCCTCATCCGTCCCTGGAGGTGTTCAAGGCCAGGTTAGATGGGGCCCTGGGCAGCCTGGGCTGGTATTAGATGTGGAGGTTGGTGGCCCTGCCTGTGGTGAGGGGTTGGAGCTTCATGATCCTTGAGGTCCCTTCCAACCCAACCATTCTATGATTCTGTGATCTGTACTGCAGGAGCATGTGGCATCTTTAACTGAGATTATTTCCCAGTTTTAATACCCTGAACGTGGCTTCAGGCAATCAGTGCTGTGAAGAAGAGACATTCCAAGAGCTGATGTCTCTAAATTCTAGAATATTATGGGGGTTTTTATTCTTAGTATTCCTCTCCTTGTGACAATTTCTCCATAGAACATGGCTCCATTTTAGCAGAATAACAAACATCAGCTGCTGGATGTATTAATACCACGGAAAGCAATTTAGTGCTGTATTGTTGTAAATTATGTCCCTTTACTAGCAGGTTGTTTTCTTGTGACAATGACTTCAATTTTATCTGTTCCCGTAGATGTGAGGATTTACTGTTTGCACAAGGTGTCAGCATACTTGAGAAATCATGAGAATCGTTCACCAAAAGAATAAAATGTCTGTTTCTGAGAGGATGGGGAACACAATGAATTCAGATATAAACTGGTTACAGAGAGCAAAAAATTGAAAGAAACCATGATGAAGATACAGGTAATTAGGTCAAGTGGGAGAGAACAATTGGTTAGAGCACCCTAAACAACAATTATTGATCAAGGAGAGTCGCCAAACACTATGGTTAATTATCAGTATTTCCAGACATCTTGAAATAAATAGGAAAGCAGTGAGCATTTCTACTTTGTATTTGAAGTTGGGCCCACGTTTGAGCTCAAACCTGAATTTGGGCTGTGTCCTCTTCTTTGAATTACGTCTTTGCACTCAAGTGTGAACCTAGGGATATATTCGGGGAAAATGTGGGGTCCATACTATTCCATACCACAGATGAAATAGCTCACATACCACCCCATCACTTGCCTTTGTCCTACCCATGTTAGCTTGATAGATTGGCTACAGAGTCCTTCCAACAAGGGTTTCCACATTACTTGTTGCAAAAGTATCTGGGCTTTGAGGCAACTGGAGATTAGACTTCCCTTGTAACAGTAAGGGTGCACAGCACTGAATTACTAGCGTTGGCCTCAACTTTATTTTCTGTCCCAGGTGCTTAGGGTACAGATCCATAACTAAGGTTGTTGTGGTGGGACTGTCTCTCCAGTTTTCTGAGCAACACGCCCATGATAGATACTATGTCTGCAGTGGAATGAATTACACAAAAAAGTCTCAAAGAATCATCAGTATAAAATCAAAGATATGTCTCAGATCCCAAAGAGAGAAAGGTACAGAATTTCTGTTTTCATGAATACCCCAAAACATTTTCTTCTCCACAAAGCAAAGCCGACATGTCCAGGCCCCAGTAAGATAATGTATGTCCATGTCTCCTATGAGAATGGGGTCATGTAAAGTACTACATTTCAGAGATTTCAGCAACAGTTACGCATGTTCAGGTTGGTCTCGATGATCTTGAGGATGCCCCATCCCTGGAAGCATTCACAGCCAGGCTGGATGTGGCTCTGGGCAGCCTGGTCTGGTGGTTGGTGACCCTGCACATAGCAGGGGGTTGAAACCAGATGATCACTGTTGTCCTTTTCAACCCAGGCCATTCTATGATTCTATGATCTTGAAGGTCTTTTCCAATCCAAGTGTTTCTATGATTTCAAGGTTTTTATGGGCTAGGTCTGCATTAGATCACTGAAGCTGCTGGGGTTTGGTCTACTGGTCGCAGGGAGAAAGAGTGGCTCTGGGTTTTTATGACACAGAGAAAGTCATAAGATATAGAGAATCCTCTTCTTTAATATTTTTTTTTTTCCCCCAAGACAGTGGACCTTATCAGCATTAACAGGTTTTATGAAGCTCTCTGACACAAAACTGTCAGTGAGAGGAACTTGGGCAGAATTCAGTCCTCTAATTCTGTGTTAGGCTTTTTCTCACTGATCTTTCACACGCTTGATCCATTGACTAGTGACTACTTGCCTGTAAACCTCCAGTGTCACCGAAGTGTGATCCAATCAATACCACCAGGTGCATCTTGTACCCACTGTAAACTGAGGAGATGTTTGGCACTCCACCTGCCTAGGGTCCAGGTAGTCTCATCATCTTCTTAGGAAGCAAGTGTAGTGAACATAGGAACATCCATCTGTGTAGACTGTAGCATCAGTTTAATTCTGAACGCCTCTAAAATGTCCTCATGGATAAAGCAGTATGAACAAAGAGTCAAGAGGTAGGTACAACTCTAGCATTGGATGTGAAGAATAAAGAACTGCAGACAGGAAGAATTCTCAAATGTTCTTTCTGCAAATCTGGGGACAGCTTCAAGAGAGATCCTTCAGTAATTTCTCACCAGCCTAGTTTAGCTGAATAACCTAAATTTAATAGCCATAGCTGTCTCTGTAGTCCATGGAGTATGTAATTAGATGAGTAATTTTTTATCTTCTTTGAACTGAATGGTACTCTGGAGACGGCTGTCTCTTTCCAAGGTCTCCAGGAGCAGGCTAGGCTCCCAATTGGCGTGGCTCGCTTGAGCACCTGAAACATTCTGAGTCATCACTTCTGTATTTTTGTTTGTTACAACAGGAGTTGGTCAAAGTAAGTTTGAAGCTTATCTCTGAGTTTCAAAGAATTTGCCTTTGTGAGTGATCATAATTGTTCTAGTTGAACTTTGAAGGAACATTTCTCTAATTTCTCAACCTGTTATATCTGTATTGTTATCAATAGAAAACTCATAATGGGTCATTGATTTTTAAGTGTAATCAGTGGTTAGCTAATTTTTTACTAGCTTTTATGTTTTAGAACGTATGTTATCAGTGAAAGAGAAAGCACAGTATCCATAATCAGGGTTTAATTAATGTTAAACCCTATTAACCTTATTATGTTAATAGTTAAATAATGCTAGAATCATAGAATCAGTAAGATTGGAAAAGACCTCTGAGATCCCCAAACCCAACCCCAGCCCACGCCACCGTGCCCACTGTCCACGTCCCTCAGTCCCACATCCCCACAGTTCTGGAACACCTCCAGGGACGGTGACACCACCACCTCCCTGGGCAACTGCATCACTGCTCTTTATGAGAAGAAATTCTTCCTAATATCCAACCTGAGTTAATAGAGTGTAGAAGACATGTTTCAGCTTCATAGAGTCCTTCAAATCATAGCCAACGTCTCTGAACTACTTAAGCCATCAGAGAATTGTTAATGTTAGGCTTGTTTGTTCCTTCCCATTGGCTGTCACACAATGTGCTTGATTCCTGTTACCAGGAGACTTTTGCTAATTTACACCTGTTGACAATGGCCTTTTGATAACTGGCCATGTGGGTGAATGAATTCTGAAATTTTGTCTGAACATCAAATATGTGCATGCATAACTTGTTAAACCAAAGCATTTTTCCTGCTGTATAGCATATAATTTAATCCATTATTATTGCCATCTTTAAAGACTGCATATGCCCGAAAACAGAAAATTAAATAACTGTTTGCCATTAATACAAATTATTGTGTTTTGACAGCTTGCTAATCAACTGGAGTAAAAATGGTGCTGTACAAACAGTGCAATTGCATTTTAAGTAATTTTTATTTGCAGGAAAATTCTCCTTGTTTGAGCCTTTGAACCCTTACAGGACTTGTACTCTGTAATGTATTAACATTCATTCAGAAGCGTTATAAAATAAACCTATGTTTGCATTGTGCACTGATGCAGAATGGATTTATCAGTATAATTACTCCACATGTAGTCTTGCGAAGCACTTGGCCATCACATACTGGCTATAGATGTTACTTTCAGTATGAGCTATATCAATGAATGTGCAAATGAATGACTCGGCATTGAGCAGATTTTGACATATTGTTACGTACTTTATGCATTATTCAGGTATGGGCTGTTTCTGGGGAGCTGAGAGGAAGTTTTGGAGACAGAAAGGAGTCTACTCCACTCACGTGGGTTACGCAGGAGGGTATACTCCGAATCCTACCTACAAAGAAGTCTGTTCAGGTAAGCTTGTCTCTTTGATTTTTAAGGATTGTGAGGTGGTGAGGCACTGGAATGAGCTGCCCAAGGAGATGGTGGATTCACCGACCCTGGAGGTGTTCAAGAAATGCTTAGATGTTGTGTTGAGAGACATGGTTTAGTGAGAACTATTGGTGATAGGTGGATGGTTGGACTGGGTGATCTTGTAGGTCCTTTCCAACCCTGCGATTCATAGAATCATAGAATCGCAAGGTTGGAAAGGACCTACAAGATCATCCAGTCCAACCATCCTCCTACTACTATTGCTACCACAAGCTACTAAACCATATATCATAGCTCCTCATCCAGACGCCTCTTGAACACTGCTAGGGATGGCAACTCCACCACCTCCCTGGGCAGGCCATTCCAGTGCCTGACCACTCTCTGAGAGAAAAAGTTTTTCTTTCTGTCTAAAATGGTATGGTTCTATAACAATGAAGAGTGAATGACTGACTGCAGCAACTGAAGAGACATTTACAGAACACTGCTACCTACTCTGTGTCCTGAACTGCAAGGACATCTGTGGTACGCCCATCCCATTGTCATTTCCTACCATTCAGTAAGGTAGAAATACTTCGAGAAAAAAGAAAAAAAAAGGTACAAGTTTTGGGTTTTCTTCGTTGCTTATAGTGTTTTAATGCATTTTCTCAGGAAGTGGATTCTTTTGCAACTTATGCAAATGTGTCTTCTAAAAAAAGTACGAGTTTTGATTTAAATTTTATCCATATTTGAGTATGGACAGAAACCAGAAAGTAAGAGTTTTTTCCTTTTCTTTCCATATAACCTCCTGGAAAAGTCTGCATTTCTCATTTGTGTTATGATTAAAAATTTGCTCAATTTCTATGTAGTTCCATGTACACCATCCTATCATTTCCAAATCAAATCCTTGCCTTTATTTTCATTGCACTCTATAGTAATCCTTCTACAATACTGATAACCTACTGTGGTTCCTTTCTGTGATCCAAAACATAGAACCACTGGCACCCGACTGACTCATGTTGCTGTTAAAGTAAATTCTTTCTTTCCTATACTCTGTGATGGACAACAACTTGGAGGTTTGCTTTTGCTTTATTTTCTTGACAGCCCTTTTTATGCCAAATGCTGAAGTTGATATACTTATATACTAACAATCTATTGTGTAGAATTGATGGAGTGTTAAGAATTCAGTGACACAAACAAATAATGGAACTGTAGCAACCATGTAGAAGTGCTGCAAGGCACTCAGAACAGAAGAAACTTTATAGAAAAGTGAAAAAAGATGTGAAAAAAGAGGTTTTAAAGTGGTATTTTATAGACAATACAGAGCTTGTAAGAAATTGCATTGTAACTGCTGAAGAAAGCGTACAGATTAGGGAGAATTTCTGCTGGTAACTCAGAGCGATATGTAGAAATGTAAAAATGTCTAGAACAAAAAGAAGGATGCTATGCCTTTGTATTAACTAATGCAGAGAGACCCAGAATTCCTGTAAAGCAGCAAAGAGAAATACCACCTATGGAGGGATCTGTGATGCCTGTCCTACTAATCTATACAATCTGTTGCTTCCTAATGCTTTCACTTCCTGATATTCCTGTGCTATCTACTTTGTTCATTTATCTGCATCATCTGTGAATTTATAAGCATATATAGCCTGCTGTAGGGAGCCTGCTTTGCAGGAGGGTTGGACTTGATGAAATCTAGAAGTCCCTTCCAGCCCCTACGATTCTGTGATTCTGTGATATGGTCACTGGCCTATCTGTCATTTTTTGGCCACTCTATTTAATCACCTGGACATTAATTAGATTGTTTGCATAGCATGGGGATATACAGAGTAGGGATGTGCAGAAAAGTTTATCTTTCTCGGTGTACTCATTGTTCCAATACACTGAGGTTAGTCCTGTTGGACTCGAAGTCTTTCTTCAAAACCCTGAATGTTGGCTGTTGGCCATTGGGGGATGTGAGCACAGGACAAGGTGTAGTCAGAGGAGCAGAAAAAAAGATGCCATGTCTTTTAGTCCTACACAATATATGCTTGTTTTATATTTTGGAATGGGTCCACAGTATTGTGTGCTCTGTGTTTGATTTGGATAATTTGAAAGCTTTTTGTGTTATTTCATCAGCAGTGAACAAAAATGGTAATTTAACAGTAAGAATCCAGGAATAAAGAAATGGAAAAAAAAAAATCTGCAAAGTCTATTTTCTGACAGTTTCGTTGTTAGATTGGTAGTACAAAACCACAGCTGAGGTTATTTTTTTAGTGCTTGCTTTTATGCACATTCACATGGTGGATGTATTAGGAAGAAGTTTTTCACCCAGAGGGTGGTGATGCACTGGAACAGGTTGCCCAAGGAGGCTGTGGATGCTCCATCCCTGGAGGCATTCAAGGCCAGGCTGGATGTGGCTCTGGGCAGCCTGGTCTGCTGGTTGGTGACCCTGCACATAGCAGGGGGTTGAAACCGGATGATCACTGTTGTCCTTTTCAACCCAGGCCATTCTGTGATTCTATGATTCTATGATTCTATGATTCTATGATTCTATGTTTGTATGCCTCCGGTTACTGGACACTGGTGGAGCTTTTCCTCAGAGATCTCCATAACGATAAGCACATACTACTACAGCCTGGTCTCTGTGAACATAAATGGGATGCGTACGTGCTGCATATTTCTGTTCTCAGTGGTGCAGCTGAACTGAACTGGAGAACGTACAGATTCCTGCATGCTATTTTTTTTCTTCTTACTTAGCTTCTTCTAGCTCCATTTTATTCTGATTTTATTCTGATTTTTTTTTCTGGCAGATTTTGTTTCATCTTTGAACATACCTTTTGGAAGTCTCTGTAGAGAGCTCTCACCAGCCCCCCTAAGATATTGCCATCTGGCTGCTTCTAGTTGCCATAGTTTTCATTGGGGAGAACAACTTAGGAAGCAGTAGACTTCAGTTGCACACTGTGTGATTGCCACTTTCCTCTTCATCTGTTCTGACAAGGTCATATCCGTGGCAAACACTTAACAGTTGTGGCCTCTAAATCCAGCTCTAGAAAGCACATTAATGCCACTAAAAGTTATCTGCTTGGCAAGTATTTGAGCTTTGCATTCAACCCATGCAGGCTGGAGAATCTGTGCAGGGAAGTTATTTTAATCCAACACCTTCCTGGTACTCTGCTCTGGAGGAATAAAAGCAATAATTCTTTGGATTGAGCATGTAGCCCTTGTTCCAAGAGCACATCATCAGTGAGACCCAAGGCAAAATGGTGTGGATTTACTGTTTTGCCCAAGCTAACAGCTCTCCAAACATATCAACCAATGGTGCTTTTTTGATTTGATTTCCTAGATGTAGGATTTAGTGCCATTTGAGATGTGCGAGATTATCACACCTGCCAGGCTGTGGTCACATCTGACAGCTTTTTGTGATTGCCCTTGGACTTCTTCAAAGTAATTGGATGCCTATTGTGCGAGCAGCTAATTGATATAGAATCAAAGAATCATAGAATGGCCTGGGTTGAAAAGGACCATAATGATCATCTAGTTTCAACATATCTATGATGTCTGCGTGTACATTTACTATTCATCCTTCTGTCTGGAGCTAAGAGTATTGCCATGCATTGTCAGTGTATGTCCGTATGGAGGCATGGAGGCAGGGGACTGTGTGCTTGCTGAGATTTTCCAATCTCTTGTTCTTGGATGCATGAAGTTCCAGTCCTTGATCATGTATCTGATCCAAGCATGTTATATATGTATTTGGGCTGCTGATGTTTCTTACATTGCACAGGAAAAAGTTCCTGCTTTCTGTCTTACCAAGAGGGGTAGGAATATTTTCTACATCCTTTGGCTTTGAAGGTTTTTGATTTCTTGTGAATTTAGGATATTCCTTAGTAATCCTAACTAACATCTTGCTTAGAGTCCTGTGTGGAGAACACTACTTCAAATTTAATTGATCTGAAAGTCTGTAGTAACATGGCACTAATATTTGCATTTAAATGCCTGTAGGTTTAGGAATTACTGAGATGGAGACGCTTGAGTATATTGATTGTGACTTGATACGCTGCTTCACGTTCACACTAGGTCTGTTAGTCATAAGAAAGTATCTTTTCATCTTCTTTCAAGTCTGTAAGAACAAAGCCTTATCTTCATAGACCTCGAAGAGCAGCCAAATCTAAGTCTGTTGGGGAGGTAGGGATGTCATGGTTCAGCTCAGTGTCATTCTGTTCAGGTGCCAGGTAGATCATGTGAAGATTCTCCCATCAGATGATGTAGCATTGCCGTGTTAAATCAATGTCTAAGAGATAATTGAGTTATTTTGTAGCTCATAAACGCAGTGCTAAAAAGTTATTTTTATGTTGTATGGTGACAACCATGCAGATGAAAATCTGAAAGGGCATTCTGGACTGGGTGAAGGATTTTGAGCTATATTTGGTGCATTAGGCTAATACATAAATACTCTGATTTTGGCCAGCATTGGACAGCACAGGATGTTCATTCTCTACGAAACGTATTTTTGCATTTTGCTTACAGATGTTCAGAGCAGTTCTGTGTTTATCTGTATATTCATAAGCTTTTTGAAATCTGCATAGCTCAAGTGGCTCTGAAATCAGAAGGGAAAAACTCTACTGTTGTTATTCATAAACTGGTGTTGTACAATTACCATATAAAATCTGAAGCTAACAATGATTTTCTTAAAAACAGAGCAGTTTACAGTGTTATGGCCCAGGCTGTTAACATGTAAGGAGGTCATTTTATTTTGTTTTGTTTTTTTCCCCTGTGTTTGTCTTCGGTGACGGTAATAGAAGAAAAATAGATGAATGTGCCTGTTTATTATCCTTTATTTGTTACAGGGCTTAGTGAACATAACAGTGTATTTGTTTAGTTAAACCCATTTATAATCTTGTCAAGTCTCAATAACTTTCTGAAGCATATTCTCTTGTATACGGATCACAAGTCTTAATAATTAACAATGTAATATTAAAGTGCGCCATGTGGAATTAGTTCCTCTTTTGAGTTACATAAAATACTTGATGTGAAGTTGTTTTACAATTTGTATGCAGCAAGCCCACTTTTTTTTTCTTTTTTTTTTTTCTGATGGATAATATTGCCTTTTGCATACCAATTAGTCTTTTGACTGATCCTGGTATGTAGGAGTTTCCGTTCTCTTTAAGATGTTTGGGCTTCCAGAGGTCACCTGGAAGACTTCTAAATAGTTAATGGATGAGAGTAGAGAAAGGCAGAGCTAATTTCTTGCTCTGTTACCTCCCACCCCTTTGGTCAGCTGTTGATTTACAGAATTACTTCTCTCTCTCCTTCGTCTGAGCTCTACATGAGAGAGGGCAAGACCAGCACTAGGATCCATGGTAGTTGATAGCTGACGTGTTTGCTTTAAGAAGGAAAATGCATGCAGAGGGCTTGAATCCATGACATAGACCTTACTTGACATACTGTGCATTAATATCATCGCTAAAGAGAGAAACTAACAACAGAAAGTCCTTCTAGCATTTGCACAAGTTACTATAGCAATATAAAGACAATGCAGCATGGGGAGATGCTTCTTTCTGTCTCAGATTTCTCATTCTCTCTGTGACACAGATGAACAACAATCAGTATACTGAGACACCACCTTACTTGAAAAGCCCTTAATTTAGGCTTCACAACCCCATTCTGAAATGAGTCTGACTTTTGAATGTGCTTAAATGTATAAACTACCAATATTCACTTTCCATCTCTTGTAAAGGGATCTGAAGGTTTTCATGAACTAAGTCCACAAGATTAAAGCTTCCAAGCAGTAATGAGTATGGCTCAGGACATTTTCTTTTAGTATTAATTCTCTGTCAAGAAAATAGATTCCTGTTGTGCCTTTATCTGCTCTTTTTTGTGTAAGATCAGGATATAGGAATTTTTCTGACTTACAGATTCTGTGAAGAATATCAGTGCTCATCATGGCCTTGATCTGTACAACATGCCTTGATATGGTTGGCCAGTTGCTCTATCTCTCACCTATTTTTTTTCCTGTTCACTCATCAGGAAGGAGGGAAAGGTCAACCAATCAAAGGACAAAATACCAAACTGATCAAAATTAATTCCACGTACTGTGGATATTACTGTTCTGTAATATTTATTACAGCAACTGAAGAACAGGATATAGTAGAAAATATTTAATTTTTAATAGCTAGATCACAGTTAGAATAAGTTGTGTCTATAATCATGAGACGATAGTCCTTGGATCCTCCCATTTGTGCAGAGAAAACTTTTATATAACCCTGTAATCTGTAATTCGTCCTCAGTGCAGTTGCTAAGTCATGGAATAAAATGAATGCACCAATTTCACTTCACTTGGAAAGGTGATAGCAGATGCTGCTGCAGTGTTAAAGCCTTGGCAACAAGAAATATAACAGATGCATTGAATTTCAGTTACCTGCTGTATTGAAGTTCTACCTAGAAAATTGATGCTGTTGACATGACTGACATGTTCTTTTTCAATAGAATCGTTTCTTATTAACTCATTATGCCTTAATATACCAGGACACAGGAATACGTTCTGTGGATTCGTCATTTAAAAATAAAAGGAAGAACAAGCATTTTTACCGACCATTGTCTGAAAAAGCTGCCTGTCCATAAGGGATGGTGGCTGCTGTGCTCAGGGATTTCTGCTCCATCTTTAATCAAGGTTAAGTTAACATTCCTGTTTCAGAATCTGACTTCTGAGGGCTAATATCATGGCAGATTGAGGTTTGAAGAAATTAAACTGATATTTATTATTTAGATACCTGCTTGTGCCTCGTGGCAAATTTCAAATCCTAATAGCCCCACTGCTATTCTCTGTTGTTTTATCTATTTATCTCAGCATTGCCCATAATCACAGGCTTAGGTAGTAGCAGCAGTATAAAGCTAAATACATTATTTATTATTAACAACTTTATTTGAATTGTATTCCACTGAGATGTGTTGTTTCTGTCTTTCTCATCTTCTGGTTTTATGAAAGATATATATATAAGATGAAAATGTGATAGCCCCAGAGGTTGAAAGACCCATTACCAAATGAGTCAAAGGCAAAATCTGACCTGCAGCCTACACCAAGCTCTCAAAGGAGCTTCATTTCCACAAATGACTCCATGCTGGTTTATACCATGGCATTCACTTTGTCAGTGTGCCTGAAAACAGAAGGTGCTCCTCATTTTAGGCATGGAAACACGATAGTGGTTTTGGTACCGATACTTGTGAAAAGGACAACGTTACAAAAGGTCTCACCTTTGCTATTGTGGTTAGTGTTTTTTTCCTTCTGTTTTTTTTTCTTTTACTGAGGAAAAATAACCTCCCCTACAAAGGCAGGCTGAGGGAGCTGGGCTTGTTCAGCCTGGAGAAGAGAAGGCTGCGGGGTGACCTCATTGCAGCCTTTCAGTACCTACAGGGAGCCTATAAACAGGAGGGCAGTCAACTCTTTGAAAGTGTAGATAGTAGCAGGACAAGGGGAAATGGTTTTAAGTTGAAGGAGGAAAGATTTAGGTTGGATGTCAGGGGGAAGTTCTTTCCTATGAGAGTGGTGAGGTGCTGCCCAGAGAGGCTGTGGATGCCCCATCCGTCCCTGGAGGTGTTCAAGGCCAGGTTGGATGGGGCCCTGGGCAGCCTGGGCTGGTATTAGATGTGGAGGTTGGCGGCCCTGCCTGTGACAGTGAGGTTGGAGCTTCATGATCCCTGAGGTCTCTTCCAACCCAACCATTCTATGATTCTGTGATTCTATGATGAGACAGTTGGAAATACAAAGACCAACTGCCAAACTGTCCTGCCAGAAGTACAGATGACTGTAACTCTGCTGAGGTTACCTGTGGGTATTCTGATGCATGATAACCATTTGTGGGATGTAATACTTAAGTATCACGCATAATGTGAGACTGCAAGTGAAAAGAAAGATGAAAAACCACAGGCAAGAGAATGTTGTGTGGGCAGAGACTGGAGATTGAAGAAACCGGGGAGAACCTACAGCTGCTGGGAAAGCACTGACCTGTGAGTAAAGCAGGTGGTAGAAAGCATTTGCATTCTCCCTGTATTTCTTGTTTGTTGTGGTCCATTTATTGTATTTCACCACTCCTCCTGTGCCTTCCTCAAGCTGAAGTCTTCATTGGAGTGGTACATGGCTGAAATGCTGTTGAGATAAAATGGACGTTTGGGAGAATAGGTTTTTCCTGAATTTGGGAGTGTACTGAAATGACTGTGTGTATACACAACGCACTTTGACTTACTCCCTTAGTTGAGAGTCTTCCTATGCTGGCATACAAATGCAATACTTTCTCACTGTGGTGATGAGGATTTTGAGTACACGTGACCTGCATAGTTCTTAAGTCTTGGTTAAATGATGGGGAAAACAATCTAATTGCAAGACTTTAACTTTCTTCTTTATGCACAGCTGTGCCCAGGAGGATTATTATATCTAAGTTTATAATAAGCAGAATTCTGGTTGTGTGTTCTCTCGTGAATTTCTCAGGGTGAGACAAGAATTTGGTCTGGTGACAGGAGAGGCAGGGCCTTTGGAACTGTAGTATCAGGGTAAAGGATGCTCAGAGAACATTAGACTTGGTGATCTCGAAGGTCTTTTCCAATCCAGATGATTCTGTGATTTCAAGGAGAAAGCCAGACTGCAAGCGAGTTCATAGCATTACTCATACAAAAATAAGAAAAAACATTCAAATCCCTTTGGGAGTATGACACACAGTAGTAGGCAGAGTATTACTTATTTAGAGAGGTTTATAAAGGGAAGACAGACATTGAAGAAGTAACCCCTTTTTTTTTACTGTTAGCTAAGAACACACAAAAAAATTAAGTGAAAATAACACTTGGCTCAATTATAGCTTTTTTTTTTTTCCTGATTACTTTTGGTCAACAGAGAAATAAAAGAAATTAAGAAATTGGTACCAAGTAGAACACTGATTTTTTTTTTAATTCCTCCTGAATTTTACGGATGGATTAAAAAAAGGGGACGATGTTTTGCAATGTCACTTTGTCCACTGGAAGATTCCATTTTGGAAAGGACAACACCCTACTTTTCAGAACTCTACACTATTCCATTAAATAGAATAATCTAAAAAGTTGTTAATTTGCTTGGTCAAGCTTCTGGGTGCATTCTGGAAGGAAAAGACTCATAAAATAGCAAGGGATTATAACTTTGCACAGCAGGAAATGTTTTCTGAAAGAGATCAAGAAGTCTGCTGATGGAGTCCTGACTTGGTAAAGCCAACAAATGAATGCACCTTCAGGAAGTGCTCTTTTCATTTCTGTTGTTGATAATTTGCTGTAAGCTGGGACTTGAGCGTGTCCATTTTATGTGCATTCCTTTTAGAAGAGCCAAATATGTTAGAAATTCTTTGATGCACTAAAGATGGTAAAGGTGGGGAAAGCTGTAAATTATGGTAGAGTCAGATGTCTGGAGTAAGAGAAGGGGTGTGATGCCACCTGTGAACTCCTACGTGAGGCATTAAAGCCTATTGCTAGGTAGCAGCTTTACGTTTGTCTGTTGTCTGCTTGGATGCCCAAAGTACTGCTGTAATCGCAGTAGTGACCTACAAAGCTCAGGCTTCTGAAATGGCCATTATCCATTTTTTTTTATTTGAAGACCCAAAGTGATGGGAGATCTGCCATTTCCATTAGTAGAAAACTTCCTTGCAGTAATAGGGTGCAAGAGCTGTCATCATAGATCAGTAGCATGACTCAGATCTATTCAGAGCTGCAGCAGAGATTTTTACTACCAAAGCTCGATGGACAGTCCATGAGCCACTCAAGCTATTTCTGACCGTAGCAGCTCGTAAGTTGAAATATATTGCCTGCATTGCTTCACACCAAGGATCTGTTTAATCTAACAATCTCCTCCTACACAATTTGGCATTATTTCTTTCTTCATATATCTCCATATATGAAGATGACATGAATGTAATAATTGCTGTATTAACTTATCTGTTCATTTAGTGTGATTTTGGTTTTGGCATTCACAAATAGAGGGGAAACTTGTGGTTTTGTTGACTCTAGAGTTGAACTGGTTTAGGAAGTTTCAATGTGAACTTGCAGTAGTTAGCCAACATTTTGCTCTAAGTTGGTTCTTGACAGTATCAATATGTCTGGGAATGAAGATTCTCCACTGAGGAGTATATGTGTGTAAAAGGGCACCAGTTGCTTTGTTAACCTTCTGCCACAGTAATGATTATTCCATAAAAATATGGTGTATTTCTGTCCTATCAGCGGAGCACAAAGCAACAGGGAAGCTGGGAAATGGGGGAAGGCATGGTAATGGTGAAAAAACAAACAGCAGATCCTTCTTAGGGGATCTGAAAACATCAACTTTTCTTCTTTTTTTCTGAGCAGTTCCTGCTCTGAAGGACCTCTGTAATGCATCTTTGGAGGCTTTCACTTTGACACCAAGGAAGGAGAATTTTCTTCATGGCTGCACATCACATGGCTTCAGCTTCCCTGCTGACAGGACGTGTTCTTTCCTACCCAGCACTTACAGCGGTCGCTGTCATTCACTTGCACTGAATTCAAGTTGTAGGTGAACTGTGACCACCTGCAGGACTGAGAACACACCTCATTTCCACATCAATGAAATCTCTTCAGCCTGTTGTTATGGACAAAGTGGCCCATCTGAGGTATCTGCCCCTAAACCTGTACTTCAAAAGAGGCAGCAGCTGCCTGCTGCAGGTAGAGAGACCGCTTGGTGCTGCAGATGCTCTTAAAAGCATCATCAGGGTGAACTCCTGGAAGGACATCTCCTCTTTAGCTTCTAGAGACAGCTTCTTTGTTATCAGCACTAGTGACATCCCTAGAAGAGTTGTCATAGCTACGCAGAGGCTCTATTTATGTCAGCAAACAGAACAGGGCACAGATCTGGGCATCAGTTTGACATTGCTTTGGCAATGCCTGCTATGCTCTGAGCCAGGCCAGGAGCCTCTCCCAGACAGTTCCTGGGCACTGCTGATGGTTAATGTGGTACAGGTGTCCAAATCCAGTAAGCAGTGTGGATGCACAAACTTTATTTTGGAGCATAAAATGTTTATGATCATAGAATCATTCATTGGATGATCATAGAATCATTTGTTGGAAAAGACCTCTAAGATCCCAAGTACAACCCCAGCCCACCCCCACCATGCCCACTGCCCACATCCCTCAGTGCCACATCTCTCTGATTCTTGAGCACTTCCAGAGATGGTGACCCCACCACCTCCCTGGGCAGCTGTGCCACTGCATCACCACTCTTTCAGAGAAGAAATATCTCCTAATATCCAACCTGAACCTCCCCTGGCACAACCAGAAGCCATCACCTCTTGTCCTATCGCCATGACCTGAGAGAATAGGTCCGCCTCCACCTTGCCACAACCTCCATTCAGGGAGTTGTAGGGGCAGTAAGATCTCTCCTGAGCTCCTCTTCTCCAGCCTGAACCATCCCAGTTCCCCCAGCGGACCCTTCAGAGCTTCATTGCCTTTCTTTAGTTGTGAGATGAGTCATCCTGTAGTTGGTCTTAAGGCCAGAGGGTAATCCTAGGCTTTTTGTACTGACTAATGAATATTTTACACTGAGAAATTGAGTGGACTCTTTGGGCTGCCCTACTTTGTTTGGAAGTGTGTTGTCTCTAGTGGCTGCTCTTTACATCCAGTGCACTTTCACTTCAGGGTTCCTAAGAGTTTTGTGGCTGCAAAAAAGCAAGAAGGAATGATCAGCTTTATTCCTTCGCCTCTGCAAGTGGTGCGTGCCTGGAGACACTTCAGTACCTGTTACTGAGAGCAAAATACACAGTGACAGTGCTTGCATACCTGTGTGCCAACGATGCTAGTGCACAGACCAAATCCATCCAGTGAAAAATGAAGTGACTAAGCTTATTTTTTGTCGACTAGTTCCCCGTTTGGTTTTATCCAGTTTATCCAGTGAAGTGATTTGATTAGAAACTATTTTTATTTTCTTTGCTAGCAGTGAAAAATGTTAATTGTAGCTGAAATGCCTTTGAGTGATCATGTTTGAATGTCACATTTCCATAAGTTCTGTACGGTTTACTTTCTACCATTATAGTGCTGCAGTGGAGGAACAATATTAAAAATCTGTCACTAATGTTTTGAATACTAGACTTGGCACAGACTATGACCTTGCTGGGGAAAGCACCGAGAAAAAAAGTCATTTTTCCCCAAAGCTTAACATGTAAGGCTAAGAGAAAAGACAGCGGATAGCTGCAGCGAGTTGGAGAAATCAAAGGAAATAATAAGATAATTTTAGCACAGCAGTACAAACATGCCCCTGATTTGCTACTGCCTAGTTTTGAGTAGCAAGGTAAGCAAATGGAAGGCAGTTTCAACTGTTGTATCCTTGGGCTCCAGTTTAACCTGGAGCATAGAATCATTCAGGTTGGAAAAGACCTCTCAGATCCCCAAGTTCAACCCCAGATTACCCCCACCATACCCACTGACCACGTCCCTCAGTGCTACATTCCCACAGTTCTTGAACACATCCAGAGATGGTGACCCCACCGCCTCCCTGGGCAGCTGTGCCAGAGCATGAGCACTCTTTTGGAGAAGTTCTTCCTAATATCCAACCTGAACCTTCCCTGGCACAACTTTGGGCCATTATGCAGCATAACGCTGCCTGTGACATTCCTTCTTGTTGGGAAGGGGATGGCAGAAGTTTTTCAGCCCACAAGGAAGGCTGCTGGGAGCAGGTATGCATGGTAGGAATCCCATGGTGCTTGCTGAAGAGTTTCTTGGGCAGAAGGACTGCATCACCATGGGCATCGCTGAGCTCTTCTTGGCCCCATGTTAACACTTCTGCCACCCCTGTTGTGCTTCCCTTTGGGTTCAGTCTTTCTACAGGCATAGGAAACAGGGATGCTTCCAGCTGCTTGCAGATACTCCTGCAGCACAATGCATGAATCGGTAGAACATGCATTACATCTGGCAGTCTTGACTAAGATGCATCTCCTTAATTATAAAGGTTAGAAGAGATTCCAAGAAGAGGTAGAAATGTGCCATCACTGAGAAGCTTTAAATTAGGACTTGTTTATCTTTCTGAAATATGTTCATCTTAGCCATCAGCTATTAGGTTTGCTGCTGTGAAGTAATATTTTCCTCCCCACATGAAAGTTGTGGTTTAAATTCTCTTGTGTGTGTTACTCAGGAGGTCATATTGGCTATAACATTTCTTAATTCATCCTGGAAAGGTGACAGGTACTATGTACTAAACATAACGTTTGCAGTATCAACTATACCACCATTACATGTTGTTTACTTTTTTTATCTCTCTTTTTTTATAATTATAGTATTTTAGATTTCTTGGAAAGGATACAGGATTTAATCATGTCATTATGTGTGCTGGATGCTGTGAAAATTCTTTGTTCCAACTCAAGTGGAACACCATTATAATACTCTTATCACCTATTAAAAAAGTAATAAGCTGGGCCAGATTGATCCTAGGCATAATTCTGCTGATGTCAATGGTGTTACATCAGGAAGAACTCTGTCTTGGTCTGTTAATACGATAATAAGGTGAAAGAGAAGAGTGGAAACTGAGTAGCAAATATCTTGGAAAAGTAAGTTCCACCCTCATTGATTAAGTTCTATTCGTGGGAAGTTTTGGAGATGCACAGCATTGCAAGAGTGTAAAATATTATTATTTATTGTTACCATTATCTATTTTTCTTTATTTTCAATGGACTATGTATAGTAAGGAATACGATCAGGATGCTGTTCCAATCTTCTTTTGAGATTTTGGCAGCACACTTCACTTCAGCAGAGCTGACCCTGAACCAGTGGTAGGTGCAGATGGGACCATTATTTTTCACTGCTTCATTTATTTTGATTTAACAAATGACTTTGTTTTATTTCTTTCCTCATTCCTCTTTGTTCAGGGACAATTTAGCCCTTCTGCAGGTCTTCGAAGGTGTTCAAAGCCAGGAGTAATGTGTAATGAGTTCTCTGCTCACAGTCAGTCTCCCAGCCTGTCTTTGTGATCCATTCAAAAGTCTTTAAGGGAAGCTAAAATTAAATGGAAAAATATAGATTGGGATTTGTACATACATAATATAAAAATATAAATATATATAATATATAATATATAATAAATTATAAAATATAAAATACCAAATATAATATAATATAATATATAAAAATATAATGTATAAATATAGATTTGTGCCCAGGTAGCCAAGAAGGCCAATGGCATCCTGGCTTGTATCAGAAATAGTGTGGCCAGCAGGAACAGGGAAGTAATTGTCCCCCTGTACTCAGCACTGGTGAGGCCGCACCTCGAGTACTGTGCCCAGGTTTGGGCCCCTCACTTTAAGAAAGACATCGAGGCCCTGGAGCGTGTCCAGAGGAGGGCAACACAGCTGGTGAGGGGTCTGGAGCACAGGCTTTATGAAGAGTGGCTGAAGGAGCTGGGATTGTTCAGTCTGGAGAAGAGGAGGCTCAGAGGAGACCTTATTGCTCTCTATAACTACCTGAAGGGAGGTTGTGGTGAGCTGGGGGTCGGCCTCTTCTCTCGTGTGACAGTGATAGGACGAGAGGGAATGGCTTCAAGCTGTGCCAGGGAAAGTTCAGGCTGGACGTTAGGAAATACTACTTCTCTGAAAGGGTGGTCAGGCACTGCAATGGGCTGCCCAGAGAGGTGGTGGAGTCACTGAGCCTGGTGGTGTTCAAAGAGCGTTTGCATGCTGTGTTGAGGGACATGGTTTAGTGAGAACCATTGGTGAAGGGCGAATGGTTGGACTGGATGATCCTGTGGGTCTTTTCCAACCTTAGCGATTCTGTGATTCTGTGATTTGGTGTACTTGGTAGGATCTAATTTACATGAATTAAGTAGGTCAGATTTTGGATGGAGAAGGGATGCCTTATGCTTCTCAATGTACAGCAGCATGTGATCCAGAATGGAAATGTGGTGGGTATAGAACCAAAAGAGATGAGGTTCTCAGTTAGGTAAAGGCAGAACTGAAGTTCCAGATTTGGCTTCCCACAGTACAAATAGTAAAATAAAATTGTTAGCCACAATTGTACTAACCATTAGACGAAAGCAATTGAAAGTTTCCCATCTGGCTCTGCGCATCTTGAATTTGTGACTACACAGAGGGATGTGCTTCCTGAGCATGTCCTCTAGCTAGCAGAGTCCATCTCCCTAGAGATGTAGGTCCCCTATTTTGTGAGTCATTTTGGATCCACGTAGCAAACTTGTATCTGAATTAGTGCAGCCAGCAGGAGCAGGGAGGCAATGGTCCCTCTGTACTCTGCTCTGATGAGACCACACCTCAAGTAATGTGTTCAGATTTGGGCCCCTCACTACAAGAAAAACATTGAGGCACTGGAGTGTGTGCAGAGAAGGGCAATGAAACTGTGATGGATCTGGAGCATAAGTGTTACGGGGAGCGGCTGAGGGCAGTGGGATGGGTCAGTCTGGAGCAGAGGAGCTCAGGACTGACGTCATTGCTCTCTGTAACTCCCTGGAGGGCTATGGCGAGGTGGGGGTTGGCATCTTCTCCCAGGTAACAGAGGTAGAATGAGAGGTAATGGCCTCAGGTTGTGCCAGGAGAGGTTCAGGTTGGCTATTAGAAAACATTTATTCCCATAGGGAGTGGTGATGTGGTGGCACAGCTGCCCAGGGAGGTGGTGGGGTCACCGTCCCTGGAGGTGTTCCAGAACTGTGGGGATGTGGCACTGAGGGCCGTGGGCAGTGGGCATGGTGGGCTGGGTTGGGGTTGGACTTGGGGATCTTAGCGGTCTTTTGCAATATTTATGATTCTAGAACTCTAACTTTCTGATCAAGCATTTGATATGAGGACTATTGCACCAAAAGTGTGTAATATAGTGGTACCAGCTCCTGCTGCTTTCAACTAAATTATCCAGGAGGAGCAAAATCCTCTTTTGTGGCCTTACCCAGAGATTCACACATACTGAACCTCACCAGAGCCTGTACTTCATGAGTAGTATCTTTTTGGTAGCAGCGTGGATTTACATAATAAAGATAATCATTTCTAAAGCCTGCTGGAAGGATAACTATTTGAGAAATGATGGAAAAGGAAATAATTAAAAAGGAGAAACATTTGCAGCCAAGCTGCATTTTTTGCTGCTCTTCTTATAGTAGGCCGTTTTGATCTCATACTAAAAGCACAGGATAAATAGTGTCACAACAGATATGGAAAGCATATTCTGCAGCCCTATTTCCTATAGGGCCAAGTGTCTTACTGCATATTCATCTATTTACTGCCTTGAATTCCTTTCTCGTTCCTTTATTTTCAATATGATAATAGACTTTTCCCTGTGCAGACTCATTGTTACCATGAAATAGAATTTGTCTACACCTGATAAGTTCATACAACGCATGAGGGCAGAATTCATCAAAACAATTGAACTATGAGTGGTGATATCACTCAGTTGCTTTTTGCCTCCTTTATTCTCATCTTCCTGCATTAGCATTGTTAAACAGGAGCTGCTCTGCCAGAATGTCAAAGAGTATCTTACAAAAGCAGTTGCCATAGTGTTATACCTGGATAGGAATTCTTTTTATATCACTGGTGCGATAAGTGGTTATTTATTTGTCCTTAAGCATATTTAATAGCTCTTAATTAGAAGGATGACACAGAGTGTTAAGGAACATCTTGTCTGGTAGAGCTATTGCTCCTATTGTGCTTGATAAAGATTACACAAAACTTCTTTAGATAACTTGTTAAATAAGTTACAAGAAGATAACTCTCTTTTCTCCCCTCTTCCAAGATTCCCAAACTCCCACTGCAGTTGCCACTTACACCAGCAACACAACCATCTTCTCCTCTATGGGAAACCCTCTGACAAGTGAAACTTCTCCCTGATTGTAGGAGGGGGAAGATCTTCCCATTTAATTACCCTCACTCTGAAAACCAAGAGCAGAAGCTTTGCTCATTCAGAACTGTGGGCTTGGTCAGCGCATGCTTTCTTCTCCATTGGGCTCTTGTCTTTCATATCGCTCAGCAGTGGATTTAATGCTGGACCTCGCCTGGCAGCTCTTTGGAGCAGAACATATTGCAGGAGGCAGGAGCAGTGCCTCAGCTGGGCTTTGCCTTGAGACTCAGCTGATTCCGTTCTATTCTTGGCTCCAAGGCTGACTTGGGTGACCTTCAGCTCTTCCTGCCTATTGTCCTCATTTATAAAAAAGGGAATACTTTATCTCATGAAGCGCTTTGAAATCTACAGCGGTGTGGGTTTTTTTCTGGTAGTGATGTGTGGGAGGAGAGCGTAGTAACACGAAGAAATAAAAAAAATTTCTTTTATCACCTTTAGTCACAGAGTATTCCAACTGATGTATTTACATATTTATATTTCTAAGTAGCTTTATTTGGCTGAAAAGAAACTTTGTGTCAGAACATTTTCCATTAAACGCAATTTCCAGTGTCCGTTTTTAAATTCTGATGTCCTTCTGGTCTTGTAGGATGCAGGGAGAAAATATCTGTGTGTATTATGTGCAGTCTTCCTCGGGTAATTTCTAATTGTGCAAGGTTTACAGAATATCACGATACAATTGTGGCCCCACAAGTCCTCTCTGGATATGTCATGAGAACAGGAATTTTAATGTGAAATACATTTTTATATGTCTGCAGAATGCAACATGACAGCTTTGTTCTGTGCTTGAACATGCTGTACAAATGCTCTGACTTCATCAGAGGTACTATTTTTGCTTATGACAGAGTTACTGAGGACAAAAACCTGCACATTCCCCCCCGCCCCCCTCCCAAACCTCTATTGTTTTGACATACTGAATGTAAGAAAAAATGTAATAGCAAAGGAAATACAGTATTTTTCCCCTATAGGAAGGTCTATGTTGTATTTACTGTCTCCTTCATTGACGACCTGTTATGAAGATTGAATGTTAAAAAGATCCTTCTCTGGCAGGTTTGTTCTAAAGCATCTAATTCTTCTTTGAAGGTTTTTATTCCCCTAGAAGTATTAAAAACACTTTTTCTGTATCTCCTTAGTTGAATGCAGCAGTATTCCAGCACTACAAGCCAAGGTAAATCTTATTTTATTGTAAAACTACTACCTTGACATAACCAAAATAATAATAATAAAAAAACCCTCAGGGAAAAAGAGCCAACAACCCTGAAACCAGAAATTACTGCGTATGCAAGAGTAGCGTTAGTGGTTGTGCCATTCCCTTTTGAATAATTCCTCTCTAATTGGTAACCCAATGTAATGGGTAAGTGAACATATTTCACAGCAGCAGCTGTTGGATGTTCAATGACTGGAAAATACAGTGATGGTTAAGTGTATAGAGTACTCATCCCATCAGTAAGAGTAAGTTAATCATATACAATTCAGTGAACAGTAGAGTTGCATTTGCAGAGCAGTGGGCTGCCTTTTAATTGTTGTAGGTCTTTTTCAATATCTTGCAGTATCTTTTGTCTCAGCTGTAGCAGTTTTGGTTGCATCCCTAAAACTGTCAGTCTTCCTTATTTTTGCAAGGGCCTAACAATTCCTCCTTCACAATGCAGCTTAAATTGGACCAGATGCTGCATCAATAGAACAGTCTGCCCATCTCAGAGGCATTAAGCCCAAAATTATTTAGAAAATTGAAGCCTTTAACGTACTCTGGATTAATGTGATTAAGTAGAGCTTGCTTTAATTCATAGCCATCTATTCCTTTATTAATAGCCATTTCATCAACAGGAGCAGCACATATGGGTACAAGATGACTGAAAGTTAAATTGATTGCTGTAAGCCTGTAAGAAAAGCATTTAATGTTTCAATAATAACTGATGTAAGACTTCACTGTGGGGCATTTTAGATAGAGTAAGACCAGCTTATAGGCACAGTATTTATTAACATCCTTTAATTTTTAATATAAATGAAAGTCTTTTTTTTTTTCCTATCCCTTCTTTAAGTCAGCATTTGATATACAAGATTATTGTAGTTATAAAGGAGAGTCTCTGATGTGAGTGGTAACAGCTGGGCCAGGGCATAGTAGAGTCTAGACTTTTGTAAGGCTTAGAGAAAGATAAAATGGAACAGAGGTTCATTTTGTGTGGGTATATGTATCCATGCATTCTCCAGTGACACACATTTCTGATCCTACAATTGTTATACATGCTGGAAGCTTGTATACCCATAATAAGACAAGTCTGTGATTCACACACTTACACTCCATTTTTGGGTAAGGTTTGGGTAGTCCTCATTGTTTTCCCAATTCAGTGATGGTTATCATAGAATCACAGAATGGTTTGGATTGGAAGGGACCTTTAAGATCATCCAGTTCCAAAACCCTGCTATAAGCAGGGACACCTCCCTCTAGACCAGGTTGCTCACAGCCCCATCCGGCTTGGCTTTGTGTGCTTCCATGGAGAGGGCATCCACAGCCTCACTGGGCAACCTGTTCAGTGTCTCACCACCTCCTATTAGAGAGACATTTATAGCTGGTATTTTTAAGAGGCATGAAAGAACAAAAATCAGTGAGTTGCTCTTAGGCATGAATTGCAGTTTTTGTTTAAGTAATCGGTTTTGGCAAGTTTATAATCCAACCTTAAAGGAATGGGTACTTTTTCAGAAAGTAATAGAGGGAGACTGTCTCGCAGGAGGGTAAACTGCTAATTAGATTGTCAGAGTGTTTGTTAACAAATGTCATGGAATGTATCAGAGCAGGTAGATTGAAGTTGGAGAGTAGTCCAAAATACTACTGATAAGGCTTTCTGGAACAGTATTTGAGAAACTTGTAATTCAATATACACGTAGGAGTCTGGGTGATGAGCTTTTACTACATACCTAATTATTAGATGTTGGAAGTTAGATAAGGTGAGTCAAAACTGCATCCATTCTCAGTTTGGGCAGAAGGCAGTCAATGAGATTCTCAGGGGAAGATATGTGGTCCCCAATCAAGATGTTGGCACTTCTAGACATTGAGGTTAAAAGAACTTTCTCTGTTAAGAAACTGCATTGTGTTACAGATTGAAATTATGTAACCTGTGCTTCTCTCCCTTAGAAAAGCTGGAGAGCTTCTCACAATATGGGGAAAAGCCTCTGCAAGGAGTGATGCACTGGAACAGGTTGCCCAAGGAGGTTGTGGGCATTCAAGGCCAGGCTGGATGTGGCTCTGGGCAGCCTGGTCTGGTGGTTGGCGACCCTGCACATAGCAGGGGGTTGGAACCAGATGATCACTGTGGTCCTTTTCAACCCAGGCCATTCTATGATTCTATGATAGCCACGAGAAAAGAACGTATGTCCATCGTTGTGCCAGATTTTATTAAATTCAAATAGATTCACTGTTGTATGTACTGTGCAAGAAACACAAATGTGAGGACAGTGATTCATCTTATTTGAAGATATCAGTATCTTGAGTTTTGTTTTTAAATTGTTTTCTAAATACTTCTGGGCATCTACATTGGTCACTTCTTTTTGAATGAATTAATATCAAGGAATACTGGGTTCATTTGAATTAAAATCATCTTTGGACTTTCTTAAACGTTCCCATTTAAGTGGGAATTTTAGAAAGGATAGAAGTGACCTGTAATATAAAACTCTTGATTTGTGAGTGGTCACATGGAGATAATGGATAGTCAAATACAATGAATGTCCATTAGGTTTAAACAGGAGGTAAATGCTTTCACTGGTTTAACATGAAGTACAAGTTTTACATTTATGCAAAAGTGGCAGAAGTATTTTTTGTCACAGGTAAGTAACAGTATTAAAACTGTGTACTGGAGTAAATTTTAATTAATTTACTCAGCGACTGAAATAAAGGTTGCTCTTATTGGTCTATTATGGCATAATTAATCATCAGTAATAATTCATTTTACATGGCTTTGTGAGGTTAAGCATTGGCACAGCCATTCATTAAAGTTGGAGTGAGAATTAATAATGTCTACAAGGTTTGCCACAAAAAAAAAAAGTGAAATATCTGTAAAGATTTATTAAAGGCTAACAATTGATCTACTTGTCTTTATTTTTCAAACTTGATCTCAGATATGGGTCACACATCTGTAGAAATATATTAGCTGGCGTTTGATCTATTTGCAGTGGTTAATGGCCTTTGTGAAACCTCTGACACCATGTAGCATATTTTTCATGGTGTCCTTAAGAAGATGCTTGTCATCACTATGTGGGGTTTTATGCTTAGAGTGAGATCCTAGGAATGAAGAATTTCCATAGTCAGAAATGAGAGACTCTAAAACATCCACGTAGCCTTCGATGATGTCGGCCTCTTCTCGTTGCAGGGCTGCTCATCAGGAAGGCTGGTGACAATAAACATGCAGCCAAGGAACAGTTGATTCTTTCCACCACTTTTAGTGGGTGACATGGCTTTTATTCTCTGTACAGCAGCTTGCATAGTGAGATGGCAGATACAATTGGCAGTGTATCATAGAGTCATGCAGTGGCATGGATTGAAAGGGACCTCAAAGGTCATCCATTCCAATCCCCTGCTGTGAGCTAAGTGCCTCCTACCAGAAAAGACTGCTCAGAGCCCCATCCAACCTGGCCTTGAGCACCCCTGGGGATGGGGTATTCAAGTATTGTAATGTCCAGGCATTACAATAATGAAATATGGCAACCACATTTTCTTGTTTGACCTGAAGTTGGAGTAGCTAACCTGTTTCTTGTGAGTTTCCCACCTCATCCTTTGCCTTCTCTTTGCTTCATTGCTCTTCTTTACCTGTTCTCTGCCAATTCAGTCTTCGACTTTCACACTCATTGGATTATCATCCTCTTAAGTCCTTTAAACAACTTTTTAATCAGCCAGCCAGCCAACTTTTCCACCCTATTTCCTGTATCTCACTTCTATCACCCACCACATCTGTACATGTCTTATTGACCTGATTCTGACCCCTCTGCAATTTTAACACTTATATCAGGCAAATTTTTATCTTTCTCCCTCAATAATCCTTCATGAGTATCACTTTAATATGGACAACACTGTAGTTTATATTTGAAAGCAAAGTAGTGGGATTTCAAAAGCTCTTAGGGTGGAGTGTTTTGCTTCACCAAAGCACTGGAAAGGAAATAACAAAATGCATTTCGTATGCTTTCAGATGGAGATTTTTTGTTCTTGATCCCATTTTTTCAGTTTCTCTGTCTTGTCTACTTTTGTTTTGAAGATGCCTTGTTTGCCTCTGTCCCCAGACATCAGCCTTTTAACAGTTCTCTATGGCAGGTCCAAAATAATAACATGGATTTTTTGTAATTATCGACCTCTCAGTAATGAACATCACCTACACCTAATGTCTGCGTGCTCAGTTCTTCCCAGTATTTTCATAGCTGTATTACAGATGAGTTGTCAATGCTTTATCCTTTAGCTCCATTACACAGGTTGTTTCTGACAAAGAAAACAGGTTGCTTGGCCACTTTTTGAATATTCCAGAACTCTAATGTTAGTTTTCATGGGCCTAAAATATTTAATTGTATATTAATTAATTAATTAATTATAAATTAATCTCGAATGTTCATCCTGGTACTCTTTTCTCTGGAACCCCATGAGTGTCTCTGTCATCATCACATCCTCTGCTCTGTTGCTGTCTCTTTTCACTTTGCTGTCTATGAGAGGTCTCAGGTGAAACCATCTTCTGCTTTTTCCATGTTTGTTTTGGGAGATAATGATCCTAATCATATTTGTGTATAGCATATAACTGTTGGATTAGTTTAATAATAATTAGGTATGAAAGAGACGGTTTCCAAGTACAAATAACAGCAATATTTCTTCATTTTTTTCTTTCTTTTCTTTTTTTTCTTCTTTTTTTTTTCTTTTCCCAGGCAATAAGCATTTGTAGATATGAGCAGTTTTCTTCCAAGAGCTGTGTTGTTGCTCCAGTTCACAAAGAGGAATTCACAATTGGCATATTTCAGAAATCTAAGCTTGTATTCAGAGATCTCCTCAGAGTACAAACCTCTTACTGAAATCACTCAAGGGAGAAAAGGGTAAAACTACCATTTTGATGATCCTAGTGGAAAAGAATAGATATTAGCAATCTTACTTGTTTCTTCTTTTCTAATCTTAAAGATTATTAAGCATTTTCCAAATACTTACACCAAAATTGCTATAAATAGTTGTCCCTGGGCATTCTATTTACCTCCGTTTATTTCTTTCGATATTTGTTCTCAGTCCACATTTCAGTTATTCTTTTCCTTCCATTATGCCCATTTATTTAAGGAAGTTCTGAGTGTTGCATAACTCTAGTACAGAGCCTTCACAGATAAAAGCTGTAATTCCTTTTTTTGAAATAAATAAATAAATAGAAATCAGTCTTATTTTCTGCTAAATTGACATAAGAAAAAGTATTTCCATTATAGATTGAAGCTAGATCCCGGCACAGAGTCCAGGCATTTCATTTAGACATCTTTTTCTCTTGTCCATCTCTTCCTTTTTGGCCTACAGCAGAGCTCTGGTTGGTTTTTTTGTTTGTTTGTTTGTTTTGTTTGTTTGTTTGTTTTGTGAAACAGGGTGGACCTACCTATTGGTAGTCCATTGAATCTTTTAGGGATTTGTATTAACTTTGGAGTAGCGAATAAATCACTACTCCTTAAGGAAAATTTCAATGTTTCAACAGTCTTGCCTCGTTTTGCAGTCATCTTCTAGTTCTACATGACTTCGGTTCTACATTGTCTTCGGTGAGAGAAGGGCATAATGCAAGTCCTGAGGAGGCTGTCTGACTTTGCAAGGAAGTACTGAGGAAGTGCTTTTACAATTGGACAGGATTCAATCATTACCCATAACTCCATTTCTCAAATTGTCACAGGGCCTGTAGAAGACCTGCTGCCAGCTGAAGTCCAAGTGGTTTGTTCAAGTCAACTCCAATAAACGGGATGTATTTGTGGCAGAACTGAATAGTTGTCATTTCATATAGTTGAAGATAGCATCATTTTTATTGAGCTTGTTAGAAAAGCTATATTCTAGAAATGGAAGATAGTATAGTGAAATTGTTGCCATATGAAATTCTTACCTGTAGACAAAATCGTATCATCATTTATATTCCACACATCTTGACAGAACTCATTTTTTTGTCTTTATCTAAGCATGGTAATATTGTTTCCCTTTGCCCCACATGACATATTTCTACAAGGCAAGTCTGTGTGTGTGGGTTTTCAATGGATACAAAAGCTCATGGCAGAGCTCACTGTATTCAAATAAATTATGTTGCATATTTGGAAAATTAATTATGAAGAACACAATGTAATAGTGGGTTACGCTCTGCAAAATGGGGATAATGGAATCCAGATTTAGAAAGTACTTTGAAGTCTTCAGGACAAAAGCATGGTGCAACTGTGACACTGTGTTAATCTTTTATCCTCAAAGTTTTTCATGCCCATGGATAATAGGATATATTTCCTGGGCAGGTCTTTATTCATTGAGTTTATCTTTTATGATAAAAACAAAAAACATAATTTCTTTAATTGAATTCTTCAAAGGAGCTTTGCAGTGAAACAGTCTTCTGGGCTACTGAATTCATTACTGTGTGAGAGAAGAAATCAGTGATACCAGATGTAGGCTAAAGCTGTGTGCAGTGTAGTGCAGTGGGATAATGAATCGTGTGCTTTAATTAGTGGCCAAAGTTTGAGTTGCAGTTCAGTTCAGGTCAGATCCACATAGCAAAGGGCAATGGGTTTAGGTTGGATGCCCCAAGTCTTACACAGCTTTGTTCTATCTATTGTTCTCTTCTGTCTCCATACATTCCCATACAGTTTTTTCTGTTGTTCAAGAATGATCTCTATACATAATACTGTATATGTCAATCAGTGTGTATTAATGCAATGATGAACCTAAGTTCACATAATCCAAATTATCCAATAGAGAACTAAGCTGAGCAATTTGAGATTGGATTCTCCCCAAACACAGAATCTAGCATTGTGGTCATTAAATCTCTCCTGCGATATGATCAATTTTAATTAAAGGAGTACTTTTATGTTTGTGATGAGCTTCCAGTGACAGGGTTATGATTTTTTATCAGAAATAGATAAAACTTTCTAGTGATATTACTCTACTGATAGCAGGTTCAACACAAGCCTTGGGCATACATTTTCCTAGAGAGATTCTTTATTGAAAAGTAAAAATCTTTCTTCCCTTTTTTTGGGTTTTGCTCTGTATTACTGTTTTATGCAGTACAGAGAAAAACACCTGTAATGCAATGACTTTGAGGAATGTCAAAGTAGAGGGTGATAAAATCAAAGAAAATTTTGACATTATCTTCCACATAGAATGAGTGGGGAAAACGTAATAAATCCATTGTATAAGTATCATCTACACAAAAGATAGAGTGTTCACATACAGTTAAATCAAAACTGTATGTTGTGCTGCTACTTTGCTGTTATAAAGTTTTTTAGGAACATGTAGTAGATTTTCTTGTGCATTCTTTGAGGAGATAGAAATAGATGTATTTGGAATGAAAAATGATGGGCTCTGTATTTTGTTGTAGTCTCCCACAGCTTGTAATATAGTCCAGGAAAGGAAATTGAATGATTTGTGCTTCTTTATGCTATTGAGAGTTTCAGTCTCAGCCAGGAAAGCGATGCATTTCCCACCTAAATTCTGAAGAAGTTCAGTATCATCTTTCAAATCCACCTGTCTTTGAGCAGTATGTTCATTGTACCATCCCATGTTCATCCAACCAGATTTTTGACCTTAATTTATTTCTTATCACTGTCCAAATTGACTCTTTCTAT
This sequence comes from Gallus gallus, assembly GCF_016699485.2. Classification (NCBI taxonomy): domain Eukaryota; kingdom Metazoa; phylum Chordata; class Aves; order Galliformes; family Phasianidae; genus Gallus; species Gallus gallus. Next base: position 106,371,793 of record NC_052534.1, read on the forward strand.
ATATAAATATATTGCAGTTTTTCAGTATTTGAATGTCTCTGAAATACCTTTTTGTTTCCATGTCCTGAGAAAACTTTGAAGTTTTTGTTACAGCAATGGTTATTCTGGCATGCCATTTCTACAGAAACTTACATATAGCCTTAACTCTTGGCTGCACACCAATGTAAGATGTTGTCAATAATATAAGATTGCTGTTAGTTATGTGGTTAAGTTTCTGTCATTCCCATTACTTCTTTATATTTAATCATTCATTTTATAAAGTAACATTCTCATTAGTGTGTCCTAACCTAAAGCCGTTGTTTCTCATACTAAGAAAGGCACACTTGTTTTGTTTTATATCCACACATTGGAGTGTTTAGATTCACACAGGTTAGATGGGAGAAGTCTGGCATTGTATTTTCCATGGTGCCAACTATAGTTGGTTTGTCAGTAAACATAATTTATTGAGATGTAAAGGCTCTGTCCGTCTAATGTGTTTAAACTTAGGGTTAAATTTGGGCTTTAATAGAACAACTTTTTAAAAGTGGCAGGATGGTGCTTTTCTGCATCCCGCACTTTAGCTGAAAGTTATTAACTTACCTATATAAAGATGATATAGAAATTGTAATTAGGTTATAGTCTAACTCATTGACGGCAATGAAAAGAAGAAAATACAGAAGTTCCAACTCTTTGTGAAGATAGCAGTGTTTGGAATAGAAAGGCTTTATTAAAGTTAAGTGAACAAAGGAAAAAGAGAGGCAATTCACTCATATATTCACAGCATTTAAGGCTAGTAAGGGCTTACTGCATTATTTAATTTGATATCTTTTATATCACAGGTCATTACATTTCATTCGGTTACTATTTTATTACGCCTTATATCTTTTTCCTTTAACAGGTATTTGTCAGAAGTGTCTCTTCCAAAAGGAGAGCTGATTGAATTTGAGAGTACCAGGAGATGGGGAATCAACCAGTTTCCTTAGTTTATAGGGCATAGGTTTATAGGAGCATTGAATGGTCAAATGGTGTAATTGAACACTGTAGTGTTTTGTAGAAGATAACCTTCTCCAGTATGAAAAATATGTGCCTGCTTTTCCATTTGAGTTTGCCTGGTTTCAGTTCCTACCACTGGCTCTTGATATGCTTTTTCATTGCTTGTTCAAAGACCCTCAGTCGTTCTCTATATCCTTTAATTGAAAACCTTTGGATTTTCTTTTTGAAAGCTAAACATAATGTCTCTTCCGGGGTTGTCTCTGAAACTCTTCTTGAGGAGCTACTTAATGTCAGGATTCATCTCACCAGTCCTGTTCATACCAACCTCATTTTTTTTAGGCAACCCATTTTTGTTTTTTTAACAGCAAAGGGATTTCTTATTTTCTTGTTTGTCTACTTCCACTCTTGCACTTTCTAAGACCCTCCTGTCAGCCTTCTCATCTGAGTTACCCACAAATTTTCTAAGTAAGTTGAGACTTTTTATTTCTTTACTGATAGCAACAAGCTTTGTACCAGTCCCTGCAGTGTGCTGATAAAAATGCTGCCATTCAATGCACGTTCCGTTTAGACAATTTTTTTAGAACTGCCATTTAGACAATTCTTAATCCATTTAACACGTGCACTATTGATATTGTATAGTGCTAATTTTTTAATCAGACTGTCATGAAGTAATAAGTCAAATGCATTAATAAAGTCTAAGTCTATTACATCCATGCTATTACATTCTGCATTTATTACAACTAGACTTGTAATTTCATCAGAGAATGAAATCAAGTTTGGCTGACAAGACCTACATTCCATACAACCAGACTGAATGGCATTAATTATATGCCTATCTTCAACAATTTTTCTTCAGCTGAATGTCTTGTGATATGCTCTGTTGTGTTGTACAGTATCCCTAAGGCAAGGCAACTCATCCAGTTCACTGATCTCTGCTGTGCAACACCATTCAAACCAGAGATAACCTGTATCACACATCACAACCGAACCCATTGCCCTACAGCTTAGACATTTTTCCCAGTACAAATAGTAAAGAAGCTTATCACTGGCATCTACAAAAAAGTGCTGGAATATTTTTTGATGCTGAGATTCCTTTTGAATGAAATTAAATCAGAATATTCTCTCCTGGAGCACATATAATGCATTCCAACTGTGAATAGCATTCAGCCTACTTGCCCAGACCAGAGTCTATTCTGCTAATCCCTCCTGAAGTGCTGGTAGTGCGGGCCTTCAGCCTAACAAAGACATACCCTATGTATACAGTGAAAAAGATGGTGAAGTTTTGTTGTATCCTTTTGTCCTACAGATGATATATATATATATGTGTGTGTGTGTGTGTACATATGCCTATATTTTCCTTTTATGGATTCTTCAATTGAAGGTACAGTTGAAGGAGGAAGAGCCCCCAGTGTGCTGGAGCCCTGGCACAGTGAGCAGGGAGCTGCAGGGGCTCCTCCTTGTGGATCTCCCACAGCCCCTGGCCATGGTGCTGGACACCCTGCTCTACATGGCCCTGCTGGAGGGACCAGAGGGACCCTGGGGTGCTTCCAGCTCCAACCACTCCCTGATTCTCTGAAGAGATGTTCAGGAGGCACACATACAGAATCCCAGAGTCATTAAAGTTGGAAAAGACCTCTAATACCACCCAGCCCAACCCCAGCCCACACTCACCTTGCCCACATCTCCACTGTTCTTGAACACCTCCAGGGATGGTGACTCCCTCGGCAGCCTGTCCCAGTGCACCACCACACTTTCAGAGAATAAATTTTTCCCTAATATTTTCTTTTTAAATTTTTATGTACTGTGTCATTCATCTGCCCTCTACTAAAACCAATAAACTTTCAGAAAATTCTCCTTTGATATGTGCATCACATTGTAGCTGCAGTACATGCTACCTTCTCTGGTGTTATTATATCTTCTATATATATTATATATATCTTCTAAGTTATAACATTTTGAAGAAGTGTTATTTCCCATGATGTTTTTTTCAGGCAGAAGATTCTAGTATTTAAGCAAAAATTTATTTAGATTAACAACTGCAGAATTGGCCCATGGTGATAAACTGGTTTCTTTCTCTGTAAGATTGACATATATTTTAGTACAGCTGTATAAAACGGTGTGGATCACACTGAGAAGGTAAAGCATTATATTTTGTAAATCAGAAACTCACAGGGGATAACGAGACAAACATAATCTCCTATTTCAGAGCTGACAAAGTCTGTAGAGAATTGGGAAACATAAAGAAGGTAAAAAAAAAAAGTTAGCCAAATGTTAGTGCCATTTAATATTGTACAGTGATCTTCCAAACAATATGAAACTCACCCTACAAAACTGAAAAGTGGTCAGGAAATCAGGAGTCATAGGAGGTGACTTTTTATCTACAAAAATTCTCTAATCTTTGTTAGGCAGGAAGTCAAATAATATTGCCATTACAGACCCTTCTGCCCTCTGAAAGTCTATCAGAGTGTTATTATTTCCATTCTTTTCACACTCATTACTTGGAAGGTAAAAGAAATAAAATTAAAAAAAAGTTAAAAGGATCCCCAGAGTGGTTCCTCAGTGTGTTCTTGACTAACTTTTGTTTGCTTGCTTAACACATCGCTATCTTAAAGAGAAGCTGGAAATGTAATGAACAATATCTGCAACATGATAAAAATTCTCAGGCTGGTTTGAAGAAGCAGATGCTCGAAAGACCTATTACTTTTTCATATAAAACTTTACATATTCACTAGGGCCTTGGCTTTAGCTAGCACAAATTGTTTTAGCTCCAAAATCAATAAGCTCTGAAATGTGCATTGGCTGAAAATCTGCTGCCTGTTCCTTTCAGTTACATTTAGACATTTGTGTCAGAAAATATATGAGACTTATGAAAAGTTTATTGCACAAAGAAGGGGAAACTATAAAGAGAAGCCGTGAGACCATCTCTTAACTTTGGTGCTTGAGCTACATGCATGGTGCCTTACTGTACGGAATTGTAGAATCATAGCATGGCTTGAGTTGGAAGGGACCTCAAAGATCATCCAGTTCCAGCCCCCTGCTGTGGGCAGGATTGCGAGCCACTAAGTCAGACACCAGGTCAGGCTGCCCCCAGCCCCATCCAACCTGGCCTTGAGCACCTCCAGCAATGGGGCATAAGGGATGTAGGAGATGAGTGGCATGGGCTGGCCATATGTCTAACCAGCGGCACATCCCTTTGTTTCAGTAGGCAAAGAGAAGCAAGTCAGAAATGGGGCAGGAGGGAGTAGCTTTGGTATTGCGTGAATTTCATAACCCAATTCACCAAGGGCTGAAGCATTGGGAGAAAAGGCCCACGTGCCACGTGGGTGCTGGCAGGTGAGGAGTCCTTTGAAGTTGCTCCACTTTGCAGGATATAATGAACTGCTTACTGCATGCAGCAAGTTAAAAAGAATGAGCTCAGTTCTCTAATCCGTTGGCTCGGGCACTCACCTGGGAGATGATTAAGAAGGTGAAAATCTAAACACTATTAGGGAGAAAAAAAATTGAAAAGAAGCACTGATGTGTCACTCAGATGTCTTTTTTTTTCCATTGCTCTTTACAGGAAGGTTTTTGCCAGAGTTTGAATCCCCACTGAAAGAGCTCACTGTAGCTAATCCTCTGAGAGTGGCTATGTTTTCTAAGTGGGAAATAGATACAGGATAAACAGACAGTCTGCTGTTGGCACACAGCCCTCCCTGCCACAGCGTAATAAAGTCTTATCGGCTGCAGCGAGGTTCTTCTATGGCTAAGCTCCTTCTAAAGCTGAAGGAGAACTGAGCACCATGGCTGGAAATCCGATACTGGCACCTACAATTAAAGGATTTCCATTTGCAGATTTAACAGCAAATTGAATTATATTTAGTGATTCGATAAATCATGTGCTTCAAAGTTTGGGCTCTCTTGGGAGGAGGCTCCAGGAACTTTTGGAACTTGGAATGAAGCACACTTTCACTGTGGAATATTAAAAACCAGATAATTAAAACCAGTAGGTGATCTGAGGACACTATGACTCTCTGACTTAATATAAATGGGCATTTTGTGATAAATTCTGAAAGAGGTACGAAGTTGAAGAGCTGAGTATCACTGAAAGAATGCCATCCATCACTGAGCAGATTAAGTTGTTTCAGCTGTTCCATGTTAGCTGGTTTAAACCTCTCCTTAGAAGACGTACAGCTTTTTTCTTTGATTACTGCCTCTCCATTCTAAGAAATCTTACCAAATAAAGATTTGGTTAGAAATGTTTCAATATGGGTGGGTTTTCTTACAGCACAAAGGAGTGGTTGGCTGTTGTGATGCCTGCTCTGTTCTTTCTCTGTTGTGTACTTAGCATATAAATCTAAGATAAATGCCATACTGTTTTTGCAGTCAAATTTCATAGAATCATAGAACTGTTGACCTTACAGGTCATCTATTCCAACTCCCCTGTAAGGAACAGGGAAATTTAAGCTTAATGCCAAAAATTAAATAAGAAAGCAAACAGAGTTTTGGTTTCCTTTTGTCACTTTGGCTGCAGCTGAGTCACATCCAGCACAATGAGCTGAGCTTCTGCGTGCTGCTTGGGTTAAACTTGGGTCTCTGTCGAATCCTTATGAAGCACACAGTACCTGCACAGTGATTGCTCCTTCTTTCTGTGTCCAATACTATTTTCTCTCTGTGCTTCTCCCAGGAAAACTTGTGCTCAATCATGAAGCCTTTTACCTCTGTTTGCTCTTGTGCACCCAGTTGATTGGAAGAGTTTCCATGGAAATTGGTGGGAGCTACAAGCACTCACCACAAATGACTGAGATTCTTCATAGTAGAAATAGCCATGCCATATTCGGAAAGAAAACCCAATAGGTTGTGGAGAGGCTTTGAGGAAAATTAAAGGTGAATCTGATAAGACTGTCAGGCATTACCTCTTTGCTTTCTCTGAGAGGATGAATATTGATTTTAAATATGCTCTAGGTTCTAACAGTCTGTTAGCCACACATCTAAAGGTTTTTTTCCATGAGGTCAGGCTATAGAGTTCTTAGAGTAGTGCTGTTATTTCCCTATTCAGAAGAAAAGAAGAAAGCTGATTCTTTGAACTTCTGGATTAGTCAGAGCAGACAGTGTTGACAAGATATAATTGCTGCTTCAATTGAGAGGAAAGGTAATGCCTCTGTTGTTCTGAAGTTCTTGAAGAAACTCTCATGTGATCTGAAGCTACTTGTCGTAGACAAGCAATTTGCTCCTGAGTGGTAAGAACTTTTACATGGTTCACATTGGCTTTAAAAAATAATGAAGCCAGAAGCCACTCCTTCATCTTTTTAGTTACATGAAGTGTGCTTGCAAAATCTGGATGCAACGTTGTCCGTTTGTTCTCCTTTATCTTCAGCAACAATAAAAAGCCCGGGCTGGTCTTCGTCTAAGGCAAAAAGCATTATTTTCCCTGATAATCCATGTTAAAACATGGAATTTAGAAAAAATGCTTTCCCTCACCTAAGCTGGCTGTCAGTTCCTCCCATTCTATGGGAAGACCATTTCACTTTTCTATCAAGCTGACTATCTGTGACTTTTATTTTTATCCTACGAAATGTACGATCCCTTTCAGTTAGCCTACCATCAAAATTTGCCTTCAGATACTGGATTGCTTTTGTTGACTTCAGTAGGCACAGTGCGAAGTGTGAAAGAGGAATGGGGCCATCATTTGCCTGGACAGTATCCAAGTGGTCAGGATGACATGGCTTTAGCTACATGTTACATATAACTTGTACATTTTTTGCCTTTTAATCGCAGGGAGCCTATCTTTGCTGTATTGTCAAACACACTGGACAGGAACCAAATTGATTTTATCAAAATTTTCATTACAGGTATCCTAGATATGTCCCCTTTTACTTCTCTGTGTTTTAGACTAAATTTAATCCTACTCTTTTAAATCCCCTTTAATAGCTAGCCCACCCTTCTGTGCCTCATTTAAGTTTTCTTCTTTTCATGTGCCCCAATTAACTGATATAATGCTGTCTTACTTTTCCCTCTTACATCTCTTTCATATGTCCTAGCATCCTTTTCATTTCCTTCCACTACTTTTTTTTTTTCTTTTCAAATTTCCCTTAGTACTAAATTGGTATTTTCACTGAACATTCCCCAGTTACTTATAGACTGATATTTCTTGTTTGGTGGCAGCTAATTCAGAACCCACCAATGGGCCAGATTCACCTGGTTGTTGCACTGCATGAAATTCCAGACAGTTCTGTTGAAGTCAGCTGAGTAAAGCTGAAATTCATGCTGGTGAGAATGACATGAAAACCTGGTGTAGTTTGAACAAGTAGCCTATTACATGCCCATCTAAAAGTAATTCTGACCATCCAGCTTACTTTGGCTGATATTTCCATGTTATGATTTAACTGGAGAATAGGGTTGGGTTTTTTTTCCTGCTGACGGAGATATTATGGCAACAAAAACGCCTACATTTATAAATTTTTGATATGTGCTTGTGCGGCGCTTGGTACCATGGACTCTCACTTTGCATTGCCTGGGTGTTCAGCAATCTGTTAGTTATTGCTGAAGAAAATCATGTGGCCAGATACTTCACCTTTTAGGGAACTTAATCTTTCAATAATATAATAAAGAAGGAAAGGATTTGAGCCATAAAATAACTGAAAAATAGGAATAAAGTCTTTTAATGTTAAGTAGTCCCTCATTACCTTCCTTGAACTTTATCTGCTGCCACAAAGTTCAATTAGCAGCTCACTGAGTCTTTCTGAGGCCCATTGGGATCATTGTGTCAGCTGACATAGAGTAGTTTGGAATTTTTTGTATGATCTTGTGTAAACACGCCTTTGAACTTAGTCTTCATTATCAATTATTTCATCCATATCTTACCTGATTGCTAGTGAAACCCAGTTTCCTACTGTCAGGACAATGTAGGTATTGTATTCGTCATGTTTTTTCATTCACTTTCATATTTTAATATTCTATTTAGAATACTTAATAAAGTTTTACTAATTGTCAGCTACAAACATTTAAGAGATATTCTTTTTTTCTTTTCTTTGCTGAAACTTGCCAAACATCTGTAAAAATATCACTGTCTTACCTTATTTTCACTCTGGCTGGTTTATTTCATGATGGCCTTGTCCAAACTTGTAGATATCATAGAGCTGGTGTGTACATAAAACATGACATATAAGAAGCTCATGCCTTTAAAAATGCATTAAAAAATAAAAAAGGAAACAAAGGATTGTGCTTTTGATCTCAATATTTAAAAAATGGGTATGCAGCAGCTAATTCTCACTAATAGGATCTGATTTTTGTCTTTAAAGGTAGAACTGGCCACACAGAGGTTGTACGAGTGGTATATCAGCCAGAAAACATCAGCTTTGAGAAACTGCTCAAGGTCTTCTGGGAGAATCATGACCCGACACAAGGTAGAGTGATGAGTGAGCCAGTATTTAATTATCTTACTAATTACAGCTGGGATAATTAGTGTTTGAGCTGCATGGAAGAGATGAACCTTGAAATCACACTGGAGCTTGAGAATATGATTGCAGACATTTATTGACAGAGAAAGAGAGGAAGAGAGAGAATGAGAGTACAGAAACTCACAATACCCCTCCTCCTTTACAGCTGTCTGTGCTGGGAAAATTCCCACAGAGAGACACAGCAGACAATAGAATTTTTTTTTTTTCTCAGCTTTGATTATGATAATTTCTACCGTAATGCTATCTTTTGTCCCTTAATTTAAAGCATATTTCTTTGCAGCTTCAAATGTGGCCCTTTTATTTTTGCTGAGAAAATTCATACTTTGTAAAATATTTTGTTTTGCTATATTTTCCAATGGCAGTGAATATATATATATATATTTTTTATGATTAGCAGAAAATGAACAGAAGATGTCAGAGGTGCTATGCTGAGCAGAGCATTCTGGCTATTTGCCTTCTTCAAACCTTTCGATTTATCTCTCTTGGAAGAGATTTCGTGGTGACTTTATACACATCTGTGCAAACATAAATGGGAAACTGTGCTGGGAAAACATTGCACGTGTTTATATAGTCTCAATAAGCATCAGGCTTTCTACCATTTTCCAGAAATATTACACTCAGTAACTCATTTCAATATTTTAACAGCTATCATAATTATGCCACTTGTTAGCACATCTGGTAACAAAAAGCGCAGATGATACCTACAGAATGGGACACCACCCTGAGAGTCAGTAACTCTGAAAAGGATCCAGGGGCTTTTGTGGATTAAGTGTCTTCCACTGAGCACAGAGTGCAGCAGAAAGACAAAAAATTGCTATTGCATCTCCTGCCTACGTGGAAAGGAAAGCCTTAGTGAGGGCGAGGACGCTTTCTGGAGGCAGCCAGTAGAATCTCATGGATTTGTTAAGGCTGGAAAAGACCACTGAGATCATCATGTCCAAGCGTCAGCCCAGGATCACCATGCCCACTAAACCAATGTTCCTAAGTGCTCTATCTACCCTTTTCTTGAACACCTCAAGGATGGTGACCCCACTGCCTTCGTGGGCAGCCCATTCCAATGCATTAACACTCTCTAAGAAGAAATGTTTCCTAATATCCAAACTGAACCTCTCCTCATCCAGCTTGAGGCCATTGCCTCTTGTCCCAGTGCTGTTACGTGGGAGCAGAGGCTGACCCCCACCTCACCTCAGCCTCCTTTCAGGAGTTGGAGAAAGCAATGAGGTCTCTCCCTTGAACTCTCTGCTCCGGACTGACCCATCCCAGTGCGCTCATCCACTCCCCATAACACTTAGGGTCTGTGCTCCAGACTCTTCCCTTCTTTGTTGCCTTTCTTTGAAACATTTCATGTAGTTTCTTTGTTGACCTACCAGGGATTATATTGCTGGGAATTCAAAAGAAGAACAGAAAAAGGTCACATTCAACTAGTCAAACGTCACTGTGAGATTGACAGTCCAACCACTGGTGGACCATGACAAAATCCAGTATCTGGACACTGGAATTTGAAAAGTTCCACCTCCGAATGAAATATTTTTGCAGCTGCAGTATAATTAAGCTTTGGAGTCTTTTTCCATCACCATCATTTCAAGTCTTTAAAATGAGGTCATTTGTCATTTTAAAGAGGAGCTAGATTCAATTCATGAGAAGAAGCTCTGTCTATGTGTGGTGGCAGTGGCATGTTCTGGGATGTGCTGATTTATGTCTATCCCTGATTGACCCCTTCCTTTAGATTTGTGTTCAGAATGATGTGCTTGCACTAGCCTTGAAACTCTCACTGTGGGACTATAACTGTCTTCACATTATGCTTCAGGGCCTTTGTGGTTTGCTTGTAGGTTTCAGTAAGGAATTTTACCCCATCCTACCGCTGTGGTTAGTTCTAGTTTTGTTCTTTTTGATTTGGATTGTCAGTGATTGGCCACAACTTGGCCTCTTTGTAAGTGTGTCTTACTCATAGGATGGGATTCATCCCAATTGCCAAAGCTAGGAACTAACGACCAGAGCTGTATGCTTTTTTTTGCCTTCCGGAGCAGCATGAGGCATGGATCTCTGCTGATATACTCAAGGAAACTACCACCTAACCAATTCTCTGCCACTGCTGTAGTCTTGCCTTTGTGTTTGGTTGGTTACCGCATATGGCACAGATGCAATAGCTTGGTCTCTAAAGAGCTTCAGTGTATTAGGTTGGCTGATGTATGAATACTGGGCATAATGTAGTAGTTGTGGTAAATGAACTTAAGATTCCTTCTGGCTTTAAAACAAAGCAATAATATCTTTGTATTCACTTTACATCCTCACATAACTGAGGTTCAGAATAGTTCCAGTCAGTGCTTTCAGAAGAGGGTTGGTGCTGGCAGATGTATGATTCACTTCTTGATTTCTGGCAACTGGGGAAACATCACCTAATTAGCCCGGGCACAGAGCCACACTAATGTGACCGTATTCCTTCTGGGATGTAAGCTAATATCTCTGCATGATGCTACAGTGTGGATACCCAAGTCATTCACAGCTACCTCAGGAATCTGTGTGGCTCTGTGGTGTCTGGTATAAACAGAGCTAAGCCTTCATTAGGAGGAGGTTTTTCACTCAAAGGGTGGTGATGCACTGGAGCAGGTTGCTCAGAGAGGTTGTGGATGCCCCATTCCTGCAGGCATTGAAGGCCAGGCTGGATGTGGCTCTGGACAGCCTGGTCTGCTGGTTGGTGACCCTGCACATAGCAGGGGGTTGAAACCAGATGGTCATTGTGCTCCTTTTCAACCCAGGCCATTCTATGATTGTATGATTCTGTGATTCAGCCTAGCTTGACTCTGTAGAAGCTCCAAATGGTTCTTTTGTAATAATTTTCAAAACACAAGAGCATCACTTTACCCGCAGAGATGATGGCAGTCACTGAAGCCTTCGTGTGCTCCAGACATGGCTGATGTGAACAGATTGCTTTACCTATGCATTTTTATGATTGCTTCAAAGCTCACTACCACTCTATGGCCTTTCTTGATTTGAGAAAAACTAAACCACTAGGTCCCAATTTCAAGTTTCTTTGTCTTGTGGGATACGGATGGTATGCTATATATCTTTTTTAAATTGTGGCAGTTAGCACTAGAAGCTCGGTAAGGTGGAATTATTTCTTCACCTTGATTTGCACCCACTCCCTGCTTTTATCTTGCAATGGGAAACGTGGTTTTCTGTAAAGATACTGAAAGTGAGAATTATCTCTCTGACCTGTGGTATTTCTCTTCTTTCCTGAAATTCAGCTGTGTGCAAAGTCTTATTTAGCCAGCCTTACGGGAATGCAGCTCAGTCTGTCAAAGGGAAGGCTTTTACTAAGCAGTTAAATTAGAAAGATTTCTTATTCATGAAATTCAGCACATTCCTTAGATGAATCCAATGTCTCATACAGCCAGCAAGCTCTGGACTTTCTGAGTATAGTGCACACTCAGAAATACAAAAGCTTTGTCTGTGGCACTGCCTTATCTTTCCCCCAGAAGTCAGGTTAATGCCATTTAAGCCATCATATCCCCCACAGAAACAATGGACTTGTCTAGTTGTCCCAGTGTCATTAAACATCAAATATGGAAATATTCTCTTGTATTGTTTCAGATTCTTTTGCAATTAAGGACCTTTCAAATATCAATCTAGGTGGTACCAACTTGCTGAAGGCTACAGGCAGGCAGTCCTATCATTTATTGTCGAAAGAGCATATTAATATTCAGAAGTTCCTGCTTTGCAAGCAGTTGGACCTCCTGCCTTCAAGATGAGGCAGACATCTCACTGGGATTCAAGGTTTCTCTGGGAGGCAGCCTGGCTCTTGTTTCATGAAGCTCTTGAGTCTGAGTATTATACAGAAGACTACTGAAAAGCAAGAACCTTTGATCAGTCAAACAGCCTATGAGTTGAAAGAGATTCTCCCAGATGAGCATCTCCTAAGTGTGGGACACTGATAAAGTCCTCCTTGACTATTAATTTAGACTGTATTTTATAATTCATTACATTTGGGATACTGAAAAAGCAACAAACAAACCCTCGAATTCTGCCAAGTGACATATGGTTGTCATCTCTGTTCAGCCTCTACTGCACCGATCAGCATTCCTTCTCTCCTAGGAATAATCTTATCTATAACGGGAATGCTCTGTACAACTCTAGAAGTGCTTGAGGTGGTTGCTTCTTTGTGGCTGATACAGCAAAAGAGGGTGAATGTCATATGCTAAAAATACTGTTGAGGAATCTTACAGCTGTTTGCTTTGTGCATCACTTTGTTGAGTTAGAGAGGCACAGAGCTGATTCTGTATTGCCCTGCTTTTTGCAACAAAGGTGCCTTTCTTAGAGCCTTCCAGATTTTTTTTCAATATAAGCCTGGCCATCTCCTCCAAATTGCATCCTTATGATGGATTTGCTGGCACCTCCATGCTGTGTGTCTACTTTCAGCCCATCAGTTTGTGTTGTGCTTCAGCCTGTTTTCATGCTTTCTGGAAGACAGTCTTTGACCTGTCTGTAGGATGCCACATCTTTCTTCATGCTGACACTGACAACCACAAAATTCTCTGATCAAGCTGAAAACTAACCCTGCATGAACTGAAATGTAGCTTTGAGCCTGGACTTCCATTGCCAGGAGCACAACTGCTAGTGAGACTGTCCTTCTGGCACCAGCAGTGCCTGCCAGTGTGTGAGCCAGTTGGGAAACCCAACCTTACTTATGTTCAGGGAAGAAAATGTCATTTCTTATCTGATTAGAAAGTTTGGCCACTCTGAGGGGAGTCAGAAACAATTTCTCCAAGTCTCTGGAAACATCCTAATGATGCTGGAGGAATCAGTTTGTCATGGTGCAACATAATTACGTTGATCCTTTGGAAGATTGAAGTCTTACATGTGTCAGAGATTTCAGCTCAGTCTGAGGCAGCTTAAAGGATGATTCTTTGTTGCTTTCGTAGAATCATGGAATCACAGAATCATTCAGGTTGGAAAAGTCCACTAGAATCATCAAATCCAACTATGAGCCTATCACCCTCGTACCTACTACCCTATGTCCCTCAGAGCCACATCTCTACATCAGTAGTCATACATTTCTTTTTAGCACAAAAAAAACCCAAATACTATTTCCTCCTTTTGAAAACATACCTGGAGCAAATGAAAAATCCAGTCGTCTCCTTTTGCACCTTCCTCTCTTGAAAACCTATGCTTGTTTTGGTAGTTCTGCTTCTTGTATTTATCAAGAGCATCCAGTCCTTCCCAGCTACTACAGTTCTCAGTTCTCTCTCTGTACACAAATCCTATTGTTTTTCGTTGTTACTTCTGGCATTTGTTTGTACTTCTGGTAGCTGAAGGATCTGAGGGGAAGGCAGTGCCCAATGGCCTTAGCAGCCCTCTGACACAAGAGTGTAGGGCAAAGATAGCCATGGCCACCGCTGCCTAAGAGCTTCTAAAAAATTACTTTCACTCATTCCTTGAGTATAGAGAGAACCAAAGTTAGTGGTAAGTAATCTCATTTGTCCTTTCTGTCATGAAGAAGTCCTTATCTTGCCTGTGTTTGTCCAGGAAATGTAAGCAGAACTGATATTTTTCCAGCAGTTAAGGACCATCTGTACTACAGCAAACTCATCACCTGCCAGATTCATTCAGAACACCTCTAAGTCCATAAGTCTTGTGTATCCATGATAAAGAAGAGATGTATGAGCTGTTTCTCCTCCCTGTGACCTTCCAAACAGTTTGGCATTTAGCCTTAGTGCTGATACATGAATTCTCCAGATTAATATCTGGTTTTCGTTGTGCTGACCTGTTTTAGTTGCAGAGGGTATATTTATTTCTCACCAGTTTTGAAGGACTGCACTTTTTTTAGACATCACATAAGGAATCTATCATCTGCAAATAATTAAAATTAGACACTAGAAATGACATTGTATTGCTAATGAGCAGATGTGTCTACTTACACCAGTGGAAGAACAGCTGTACACATAAAAAATGCTGCAGCGACCCTAAACCAACATTATGTATTCTGCTACAGGCCTGTAACTTCATTTAGAGATTAAAGGGAAAAAAAAATCTCTCCATGTAAAATATATTCATTTTTGATATTTTTTTAGATTTCTGTGAATCTCTTCCCTATATAATTTGAATGAAATCTTCAAGTCTCAGATTGATGCACAAACACTTTTGCCTTCTACTTCAGATGTTATTAAAAGCCCTGAGAGTTTCAGCATTATCACAAAACATAACAAGAATCAGTAGAAACACAAACCTATTGTCACCAGACACATTAAATATATTCAAAATATAATTACAGACCCCCTTGGGAGCCATTCCTGGTCGCATACTCTTCAATATTTTCATTAATGACTTGGAAGATATAGTGGAGAGGATACTAATTAAATCTGTGGTAAAGACGATGCCAGTAGGCTCTTGGAGGAAAGGAATAAAACCCAGCTCTGTGTTGATAAATCAAAAAAGCCATGGAAATCGATGTGCTGATGCTCAGTGATGATAAATGTATATTGGTTCATGCAGGACTGGATAGTCAACAATGGAAATATAGAATATATTCTAATTCCTGCTCTTACCAATGAAAGCTCAAGGAGGGAAGGTTTAGATTGGATGTCAGGGAGAAGTTCTTTGCCAAGTGAGTGGTGAGGTGCTGGAACAGCTGCCCAGAGAGGCTGTGGATGCCCCGTCCATCCCTGGAGGTGTTCAAGGCCAGGTTGGATGGGGCCCTGGGCAGCCTGGTCTGGTATTAGATGTGGAGGTGGTGGCCCTGCCTGCAGTGGGGGGGTTGAAGCTTCACAATCCTTGGAGGGGGTTGGAGCTTCGTGATCCTTGAGGTCCCTTCCAACCCAGGCCATTCTATGATTCTATGAAATCCCTTTGTGGGACATATTTGACTGATGTATAGTCATCCTGCCAGCAACCAATTTAGTGATCTCCTGTCCATAATGTCTTCATACGTATCTATATGTCTTCATACGTGGTCTATACTTTTTGTAAAGTAGGTAGCAAAAATACTCTTTGTCAGTAATGCTTCACTACTGTTGCACTTTGAGAATGCAACTTCTTTTCTTTCAGGAACTGAAATGCCTAATGATGTGCTGTTCCCATTCTTTGTCCTTCCTCTAGAACAAAATATGCATTAAAAATACTTATTATAAGGCTGTTTCGTGTCCCCAGGAACTTCAGCTGACATGACCTTATTTGCATACTAGACTCTTTTTATCCATATAAATTAGAATAGACTTTTTCTGACCTAAATTTCCAGTTTAGGAGCTGTTGTTTTCCACGGCACAGTGAGAAACTGATTTGACTTTGCATCTTATTAATGAAGGGGAGCATTAGCCAGTGTAGTGCTTGCTGAGACTGCTGAAGAGTTTGCATTATGAAGTGAAGCAATTCTGGCTCAAGGGCAAAGTTCCGTCTGGGTTCTGATTTCTTCTTCACTTTAAACTACTAGTGGTTTATTTCTTTCATTTATGACAACAAGGTGTCATCTAGTTTTCCAGAACTACTAAAGGCAAACTTTCCCTTTCAGTATTGCTAAGTAAAATGGTGCCTTGAAGATAAGAAGGGCCATGGTGTTAGTCTTCTATTCCATTGAGGATAATGCAGTGACTATTATGCCATGGGAAACATGCACCTACCACTCACCTGAAGGAATTCCTTTTGTTTATGATTTCTGTATCTGCTAAGAACAATTTTGGAAAATGCATCTATTCTATTGCAAGCTTCCTTGAGATCCCTTCTGCATTAGTTCACAGTTACAGTGTAGATGTGGTTGTAACAGAGGGGAGGAGGAGGAGGAAAGGAACAGTTAGGGAATATTCATTTTAATTCCAGTTTGTTCATTTGTTCAGTGACTTCTGAAGGAAAATCTGGACTTCTCAATGTTTGAGTGTCATCATTAGCATTCAGATTTCAAAGAAATCAAAGGACATGTGGTGTGAATAACGGCAGCTACATCTGCATGTGCATTTACAGAATTAGAAAAGGGTAAACTAAGGTCTTTTTTTCCGCAGAATTTTGTGATGAACGGTTCCAATCTTTGTACAATTAAACAAAATTAGAACAAAATGAAACCAAACATTTCTTTTCTTCTTCAAGTAACCCGCTAGTGAATTTACTGTACTCGGGTCTAGAAATCCGCAGCACTGAAGCGTGGTATCATTAATCATAGTTTATGGTGATTATTAGTAGGCTTTTAATCTTTGTTTTCATGTATAATTAGGTACAAGAGGTCAAAGCCGACTCTATTCTAAACAACAGTATTTTCAGTGAATGACTGTTTTTCTCTGCTTGCAATTTTCTCTTGCATATTTATAAGAGCATACTTGTCTGTATTTTGAGAGAGCAGTATCCCATGAGTTTATCTGCTGATAAAAGCAAATGACAACACTGTTATTTTTATTGTCTCTAATCATTTTTATTACTATTGCAATAACACCTGGTGGATCATAGCAGGTTTAAATTAGAAGAGATTTAGAAGAGAAAGGAGAAGGCACATAAAGAGAACAATAACAAATCTGTGAGATTCCACTGCTGAGCTCTATATTATTCTTGATCATAATTTCTGCATTTCTCAGTTATATTTGCTCACTTTATCAGTAGTTGTTCAGCTTTTTGTAAGCATTACAACAGTGTGAGTCCATGAAGAACAAGGCAATGATGGCCCAACTCAGATGTCTAAACAGAGATATCTTTTGCCACACCAGATCCTGTGTGCATTCTGCCTGTCAACTGTGCCTTAGAAGGTGTGGGGCTCCCATATGCCTCACATCATGTCCTCCAGGCTTTTACAGATATCTCTGCTCCGTGCATTTATTTGGTGTTGAATACTACTGCAATCTTAGGTTGGATTTCCCTGGCTGGCATAGATATATCAGGTGGGATAAAGCTTGAGGTAGAGCCACCTAGATATAAATATTTCCATGGAGCTTCCATGGCTGATAATGGAAGTCTAGTCAACACGGTTGACTCACCCCAACCACATGTATGCAGTCAGTTATTGGTCATCTAAGCCTGGAAGCTTAATTCCAGCTGCATCAGTTACATCAAGTATTGCTAAAACTTATGGCTTTCACTCCTGCCCCAACTTCATCCAGCCCTGAGAAAGATTTTTAAGAGAAGGCATCTCTGGTAGGGCCTAATGTCTCGTTATGACAGAAGTCTAAAACCTTTTCAAAAACTAATCATATAACTTTTAATTACAGTTAGGCAAAAAGGTTCCTCTGCAGTAAGTTTAATGCCATGAAGGATGACTCACATATATATTCACCATTCCATTTGCCTGTTCTGTGCACTAGTGGTAAAGGTGTATTATCAATTAATAATTAGAAATGGATTAAAATTCCTGTCCTCCAGTAGCATTTAATACGTTGTGACACTCATTAATAATTAAACTGTGGTTTTACATGGGCTCAGGTAGATCATGCATTTCATTCACAGGTCAAAGAGCATTCAAAAATGCATTTAAACAATGTTATGTCTGATTTAAATAATTATAAAGCATACAGGGAACTCTTGACAAGAGGAAATGGTTTTAAGTTGAAGGAGGGAAGATTTAGGTTGGATATCAGGGGGAAGTTCTTTACTATGAGAGTGCTGAGGTGCTGGAACAGCTGCCCGGAGAGGCTGTGGATGTCCCGTCCATCTCTGGAGGTGTTCAAGGCCAGGTTGGATGGGGCCCTGGGCAGCCTGGGCTGGTATTAGAGGTGGAGGTTGGTGGCCCTGCCTGCAGTGTGGGGGTTGAAGCTTCACAATCCTTGGAGTCCCTTCCAACGCAAGCCATTCTATGATTCTATGATTCTCTTTCAAAGTCTTTCTAATTGTGTAAAATGTTTGAACTATCTTGAGAAGCAATTTTTGGATTTTATAGCTATAGAATAATAATGCTAAAGAAAAAGGAAAGAGAATAGGTTAGGGATAGATCCCTGGTGAGTATACTACTGTTACTTTGCTTTGGTTGTAGCAGTGTGTTGGACATCAGTGATGGGAGTAGACAAGGTTTGTTGTTGCAGCAGGTTATGAATTGTGGCAGGAATTCATCCCATTCCCACCGAATGTTATCACTAAAAATGATGGGGTGTGCTCTCCTGTGTGTCCATACTTCAGGGTATGCTGCGGCATTAATGATGCTGTCGGAAGAAATTCTCTTTAAGTCTACAGCTTCTGCTATTTCATCCAGTGAGTGTTTAGAGACTGTTTTCAACAAAGCTCATTTACACCAGCACTGGCAATAAAAAAAAAAAAGTATTCTGTGATGTCTTCATCCTTGGAGATATTCGGAATAGAATGGGATGAGGTCATGGAAAATCCACTTGAACCGACACTACTTTGAGCGGCGGGGTTGGACTGGAGACATCCACAGGTCCCCTTCCTACACCAGCATATCCCTGATTCTATTTTAGCTTTAAAGATGCACCAGAAAACCTGTTAATCTTGTGATTTGATAAAGATTAAGGAAAAAAAAATGCCCATCACCAGACCTTTTTTTTCAGCTGAAGCTATATGTGTGTTTTCATTTTAAAAACGTTATAGACATGTTGTTCTAAGTATACATACAAGTCAGAATTTATAGGGAAAGCTTTGGTCCCAAAGCAAATGAGGAAGACCAAAACCATAGTATCTTTCTTGACACTGAAAGTACTTTCAGTACTGAAAGCTCTGGAAAGCTTGTTTCCTATTGACTGCATGTTCCCTTTAATGTGTACAAACTCATTATTGTATTGTAACCTTCTGAAGAAGCTCTTTCATATCTCATTTATCCCTCCTGTGCTCCAGCACCTTGAAATTCATCAGGAGCTCTCAATCCACAGCGCAGTCACTACCTTCTTTTCTATTAACATTTTTCTCCTTTAATCATATGCTATAAAGAGTTTTACTTTCCCTTGGCAACTTTTAAACTGTATGGATGTAATCATTACAGTGAGTGATGACATCAAGCCAGGGTGACATGGTGCAATTGATTTTTACTAAATAATTATATGATGAGCTGGAGGAAGGAGTTATATTAGTGTTAACTCAGCAAGCATTGATTGGGGGAAGGAAAATGACTAATCAGTATATCAGGTTTCTGTGGGTTTAAGAAAATAAGTGACAGCTGCAGGTAAGCCTATAAATCTTAGGGGGGAAAAAAAAAAAGAAGATAAAAATAAGAACTATGAACTGCCCTTTAAAATTTCACTAGATGGCACAGAAGACAGTAACAGACCTCAGCCATTTATCTCCATTTTGCTTGGGATACTTTGAGAAGAGCACAGTTGACTAATGATGCCATTACTTTTTTTTATTATTTTTAAATGGAGAGAAGAGAAGAAGTGTTGAACAAGTATTACTTTCAAGTCATTAGAAGGTCAAGTCTTCAGAAGAAATTCCTAATTTAGCCAAACATAAAGTATATTCTGCATCATCCCTCCATAGGGATTTATTCAAAAAATCACTGTTTGGAAAGATTCTGTATGTTTGCAGCGAATTTTCCATTTCTAAAGGAAAAGAAAAAAAAGTATTGGGAAATACATGCTGTTATTAATGCTTTGGGTTGACCTATTTCTTACTGTCCATAAGATGCCCTGAGGTTAGAGAGGAAGGACAAGCACCCACCTAAGAAGCATCTCAGTATAATTTCAAGCTTGGCGTAATAGCAGGACAGTTGCTTTAAAGGAGCACCTCTTTGGCCAAGAATGCATAATAACTTTCACAAGGTGTAGAAAATGTGGAAGTGAAAGCACTGACCAGCTGCATAGAAGCAGGGATGCTTTCGTGTGTTCTGATCATCCAAATCAAAGAAGAGCTGGTATTTGCTACTTTGATACCAAAGGAAAGACAGAAGACCCCAACTAAGTCATTCCTACACAGGTGCTTCAGGTGATATCAACTTTTTAGAGTCATTTCTTTGACTGATTTCTTCATTTTGGGAAATAATGATTTCTCCAGTGGCAATCTACCTATATGTGTGTTTTCATTGCATGCCGCTCTCAATCTTTTGCAGAAACTGGGATAGCACTGCAACTGCCTTTCCTGTGCTCACAAATTTGTGTTTCTCCTTATCAGAGGTGGTCAGAGCAAGCAGTCAGCTCTTTGGGGCATTTTTTGATTAATTGGTATTCTAATCTCTGCTGGCACAGTGAGGAAATTTTAAGGTCTCCAGAGCGGTCCAGACTGAGAATCACTGAGATGCTTGGTCAGCCAAAGTGAAATTCCTAAATATGATCTGTGCCCAAGATTTAAATGCATTTAGAGCTCCAAATGCCCTCATCCATCCTGGTTCTCTAGAGACAAGAGCTTACAAAGACTGGCGAATGCCAGGCACTGGGCTTTGGGCTTGTGCTCTTTGGCACCGTGCAGCCTGATCCAAAACCATGTAATTTTCTATCTTGCCAGAGGAATGCAAACTCTGTGCTTGTCTATCAGTTCTAAAATCAGCCTCTCTACCTAAGCATCTCTTTAATGGGAGAATTTTAGTGTTGTCTTCAGCATGGAAGCCAATTTTCTTTGCCTCAGGTATCAACAGCAAGTGCCGGCCTTTTGACTCCAGGATGTATTTGTTCCTCTTACTGATGGATGTGTTCCTGATCTCCTGCTCAGGGAGGCAGATATTTGCATTTTTGCCAGTCACTGTCTTATAGCCAGATGAAACAGGGTGATCTTGCAAACTTTGGGCTGATCAAAGGGGTTCTGTGTCCTGTGGGACCCAACATGGAGCTCAAGGACTTGTCTCTACTCTTCATCCTCCTGCACCAGATAAAAAGCAGGTAAATCACCCAGGTTGTGCAGGTTGTGGCTTCATCTGCTTCATGGCAGGGACATTGGGTAGCCCCTGAAACTCTGCCGGGTTGTCTTTAATTATAGAGTTTCTGATCTTCACGGGGAACAAGTTCTCCTGACAGTGACAGAGCACTGACACAGGTTACCCAGAGAGGTTATGGAGTCTCAATCCTTGGAGATGTCCAAAAGCTGCCTGGGCATGGTCCTGGGCAACTTGCTATGGGTGTCTGTCCCTGCTTGAGCAGGGGTAGACCACAGATGGCCTCCAGAGATCCCTTCCAACCTCAACTGTTAGACAGTTCTGTATTAATACTTACAACAGGTTCATAAAGAGCCCAAATCCAGCGCTCCTTTTAATTGTTCCTAAGAAAACAACAGTAGATAACCAAAAATCTACAGGTGACAAACCTTAACATTGGTAAGAGTACATAAGAAATCTGTGAAAATTGCTGTCTGGATCTGTTGCGGCCACCAATGTTGTAGAATCTTAAGTAGATGTCTGTACTTGTAAGAGGCAGATGGATGAAAATATCCACCTAGGTCTGGCATAGGATATAAAATGGAAGGGATACATGTCTTCAGGTGTCAGCATGTAAACTGTTCCATAAATGGTGTCTTTGGAGCATCATTTGGCTGATGAATGTAGTTCAGCAGCTGGCCATCTAGTTTTACTTTTAAATATATGTCATTACAGAGTTATTTCAGTTAAGTTTTATGGTTGTATCTGAAAGTTTGCAAAAAATTGGAAACTTCTGAGATTCTACAGTTGCAGAATCAATTGTTTTCTCCAATATACCATACGTACCAATATAAAGAGGTTCAAGACGGTCTTAGAAGGAATAGGAGAGTCAGGAAAGGCCAGAGCCAAATATGGATATCTCATTAAAACATATGGATTAAAAGGTGGTCTTCTTTTGATGTTTGATTGGATTGCAGGATGTGTATAGCTTGCAATTAATTGTTCTACTCTGCAGCAGATTCTTCTAAATGATATTGTTGCATACACTTGCATACGTAGGTTGATCTGGCAAAATAGCTTGCTCAAGATCTTTTCCATTCCCATTCCTTTGTGGTTAGCAATGTTTAATAATGAGAGTGTCAAAAGACAGCTCTTCAAATGCTTTGTGAGTAGACTTAATGTTCACTTTAGTAAAGCTTCAATTTAATTTGGGAAAACTGCAATATATGTGACATCTAAGGTAAATAACTTTGATTTCTACAAACCACCACCATACTTGTGTTTCTTATATGTTATGGAATAAAAGACCTGATATCTGGGAACCTGCTTTAGCAAGGGGTTGGACTAAATGGTCTCTAGAGCTCCCTTCCCACCCCTACAATTCTGTGCTGCTGTATTGAAAGCTGAGGAAGTTCAGGCCCTACTGAAAGATTTCCCCATGTGTTATATCCTTGAGGAAAAAAGTTTTGCAGGTTTTGCACACAGAATGACTGTAAGGCATCTTGTAGAAGAACAGTTAGAGGCAGTCAGCATTCCCCTGTGCAGAAGATCATACTGTACTGAAGATGTTCAGCATGTGTTCTCTAGAAATTATTTCTTACTCCAGTAGTGGGGATTTACACAAACCTGATTCACTGTTTCAATTTGGAATTAATAGAAAAATCATTTGCATCCCTTAAAAGGGGAAGTCCAACATGCATCCAGTGCAGCTGGAATCAATGGCTGCAAAGTTGACAATCTGATATGAATGGCTTCTGATTGAGCAGTACACAATATCTTCCAATACCTTTAGCATCTTTATTAAATTAATTATTCATATTTTCTCATTCCTATCTGAAGCCTAATGTGCATAACTGTGGTATTATTTTAACACAGTGAGACAGCATGGCATGACAGACAAACTAAGAATGACATTCCAGTAAAGGAAGGAAAGTTAACTACAAATGGCACGGTGGGATTTTTAGGTGGCCAGGCAGAGAACATTTCTGGTTTAGTAGCAATTCTTTCAGACAAAGACAAGATTGTTAAACTCAATCGTCCTACCACAGTTGTTTAGTAAATTGAATTTCCTGCTTTGTTTGCTACTCATTGAGTTAGTGAATCTCAACAAGTAAGAGCTGCCAGAGGGTTTTAAAAAATCTGTGATGGACCTTTGAGAAGTAAGTTTGCACATGTGAAGTACGTTGCAAATAACAGTACTAACAGTGGTACTTGAGTATGTCTGTGCACGTGGAATTTGTTTTATTTTACTATCTTGTAGTCAGTGTGGCTTTGGCAGATTATGTGTTAGCTACTTATGGTAGATTTAGGTACAAGTTGTTGTGAAACCATCGAGAAAGGGATGTGGGTATTGGTACAATGTTCACATGATGAATGCTCTTCACTATTTCGATGTTGCCTTATTTCCCATCTGGATTTTGAATCCTTTTGCTTTCAATTGGTCCATCTTATTATGTAATTTTGGCAAGACTAAAGTGCCTTGTCTTTGAGGTTATTTCCCTATTTGCATTTTTATAAATCAGCCAATTCTCTTCAATGAATTAATTGAACTGATCACTTTCTTATCTCTATGTAATGGTTGCACGTGCATATATTAAACAATCTTTTTTACTTTCTCACTCGGAGTACCATGAGCAGGAACTCATACTATAATGCACTCTTGAAATACATGCTAGAAACTGTCATACCATGTTGTGATCATCCACTCAGAGAGTGGTCAGGCACTGGAATGGCCTACCCAGGGAGGTGGTGGAGTTGCCGTCCTTGGCAGTGTTCAAGAGGCGTCTGGATGAGGAGCTACGAGATATGGTTTAGTGGCTTGTGGTAGCAATGGTGGTAGGAGGATGGTTGGACTGGGTGATCTTGTAGGTCCTTTCCAACCTTGTGATTCTATGATTCTATGATTCTGTTTACAGAGATTTTTTGCAATCTACTCCCCAGTGAGTTCTTAAGTAGTTTGTTAAGCAATAAATAGATCTGTAGAATGCTAATGCTTAAGCACAAACATAAATCACCATTAACATATCCTGGCAAAACTAATGCTTAGCTGCCCTGCATTCATTTTACGCCAAACTATTCCATAGCACTGGCTTTGTAGTCACTCTCTACCATCCTAAAATAACTTGTAAAGAAACAAGGAAAATATTTTGTGCCCTGCAGAGCATGCTATTAAGTAATGATGACGAATGCTGTTGTTCTTATGTATAGTAATATAGCATTTTAGTTCTGGAAGCATAGCCCACATAATGTGAAAACTCCATAGGATTTTTCAGAATCACTTTCACTCGTATATATTATTGGTCATTGAATGGACTTTTTGTTCAAATGCATCTTTTAGGATATTTCTGTGTCTCATTTTCTCCATAGTCCTGACAGTTGATGTTGATCTTCAGAGGGACTTCTGCAATGTAGGACAGTCCAGAGACAAGTCCTAACCATTTCCACTTTGTCTTGAGCTGTAGAGATTTGGACATTTGGGAATAATCAGCTTCTTTGAGTCTGCTTCAGAGATAGTCAGTCACCCTGGGTTTTTCACTCACTCGGGTTCAATAAATATGTTTTGTTACAGCAAAAGCAAAGGCTTTTTGTTTCTTTGTTTGCTTGTTAGTTTGTTTTTTCTCCAGATGCACGATTGGAAACAAGGTTATGAAAGGTTATGCAAAACTGCAGTTCTAGATCAGTCTTAATGCTTAATGCTGAAGCGTTCATGGAATGATCCATAGCAAAACTGGCTTCCAGAATTGCTGCCTGAGGGAATGGGAGTGGACAGCGATGAGAGGCAGCAATGCCTTTATCCATTGAGGCTCTCTAGGACTGCATCATGCCAAGCTGTGTCTGGGCGGCCACCTAAGGGAATAGGACCCTTTATTTTATAGTTTTGTAGGTAGAATCTAGCTTTGAATTTGGAAATATGTACATGAGCAACTTCATGCAACTGGGTTTTTGAAAAGAGCACATACATCAGCAGTAAATGGGCTAATCCTTGTACCAAAGTTATGTATTTATGGTGTCGTTTCTGGGACTTCATGAGTATGTACAATTAGGGTGTTTTTTTCATAATGTTAAATATAAAAAGTATTATATACTTCTACCATCCATATTATCACATGTGGGTTGCAAATAGAATTTAGTAGAGAGCTCGTATATATTTTCTACTTCTGCCAGTCACCAGGAAGGCTTTGAGGATTGCTGTTCGTAAGCATTGCTCACTCTAAAATCCATGCTTTCTCCCAACCTTCTCAGCACATTTCTCTATCAAAGTCCTTTTTGGATTTCAGACTTCATAAGAATCATTTCTTCTCTTCCTAAGTAATGGTGGTGATGGTATGAATTAATAACTTTGCTCCAAACTTAATTCAGCATTGTGTGCATGCTAGTTTTTTATCAGGAGTGATGGTTTATGAATAGAAGAGAATGGGTAGTTATCTCCATGGATATTTCGAACCTTCCTCTCATTAAGTTGTAATCCTCCAGCACAAGAAAATGTTTAAGCTCTTGGTAAAATCAAAGTTTTATTTATAGCGTTTGCATGGTTCAAAACAAATATTTTAAAAGTACCTTGATTAAAGTAACTGCAGCTTGATTATTTGAGGTTTTACATCTGTATTTGACTACTGTGTGATTTACAAAATGAAAAATACTCACATTTCATTTACATGTCATTTCAAAGGAGGTATTAGAATTGAATCTCCTCAGGACTATTCAACCAAAGAGACACTTGGTCTTCCTAAAAATACCTATGGGGTGTGCACACGAGAGACAGTGCTAACCCCGGAGAATGGAAAGTCCTAAATTTGAGTCTGCTGGGCTTGCATGTTGCAACTCATTCACTTATGAGCAGGATCCTCATGGGGTGACATATTTTCTCTCTCCAGGAATGCGGCAAGGTAATGACTTTGGCACTCAGTATCGCTCAGCCATCTACACCTTTTCCCAAGAACAGATGGAAGCTGCCTTGAAATCTAAGGAAGAATATCAAAAGGTAATGTTGGGCAGGGTGTGACACTGCTTCCCATATTGATCAGAGGTCAAGGAAATTTCTCATAAGCACAGCATTGCTTCTCGTGCTCTATGCTTTCTCCACGTTGCTGTTGGAGGTCCTCACCCTAATACTGAAGTTGAATCTTATTTGTTCTGAATTCCAGCTGTTATGAAGAAGCTTCTTTGTGTGCGTGACAACTTGATGCAAAAAGAAAATATTTAGTTACTTGTAGAGAGACAATTTAATCTCTTTCAGAGACTTTTTTCAGGTGGACTCCTCAGAGCAAAACCTGGTGTTCTTAAAGCTACTGAAGGGTGTCTGGGCCCCATACTCTGAAGGGTGAAGCTAACATCTTAGACCCAAGAGTTCTTGAACCCTGGGGAAAAGTCTTCTTCAATATGTCAACTTGGGATTTTAGGATTCCCTACCTGCTGGTTCTGAGATGCTTCTATTCCCCAAGTTCCTCTATTTAAATGTGGCATTCAGTGACTTCAGAAGGCCGTATGTTTTGATGTGTGAGAGAAGGGTGATTATTTGATTTACCTTTCCTATACACAATTTTGTTTTCCAGTGAAGATGAATTCTGTCTGTTCCCTGCCATGTAAGCTATTATAGGCCTAGGTTTAACTAAAGGCAGAGAGATTACTATGTCCTTTAGTGTTGCTGCATTGTAATTTCCGTCTGATCTGCCCAGTGGTCTTGCAAGGCATCATCCAGTTTCTACTGTAAAAAAACCATCATTTCATGTAACTTATAGGAAGTAAATTACTTATCTAGGGCATCAGTGCGACAGGTAAACTATTAGGTGGCACTATGAGCTTTCGTGCATTCACTTGTACTATGATTCCATGTAAGCATTATTAAAGATTTGGGGATTTGGTGAATATCTGATGTTAAAGTAAAGAGATACATTTTGAAGAGTAAGGCTGTACCAATCAGAGGCAGGCACCAAGGTACGGAAGGAGGTGCATGTGCTCTTGTGCAGCATATATGATATTGGTTGATCACTGAATTTGATCTGTGTTTGCAGAACTGTTGGCATTATTTTGTGTGCAAAGGGATGAACTACAGATAACTAATCTGTAATTTGTTCTTAGCAATGGGATAACTGCATATAAATTAAATATTCAATGGCATATATGTTGTCTTGTGAGTAGCTGAATGCACGGGGACAATCAGTCTTGCAGGTGTATATCTATTAGCAGAGCAGTTTCTGAAGGCTTGGTATTCATATTTATCATGCAGAACTTCTCTCTACTCATTAGTTACCTGGGATCCATCGCTTTTCTAAATTGTTCCTTGTTCCCTTTTATTAACATCTGCTGACCAGCCTCTCACTCTAAATCTTACAGCTTTCAGTTTGCTTTCCCAAATCTATTATTCTCTGCAGTTATTTGTCATTAAATTAATGCTGACTTGAAAGCAAAATTACAATGCAGGAGATTGCAATGTGATATTACAGAATTTTCCATCATCAAATAGATTTTCTTAATGGCACAATATAAAATTTACCTACTTTGAAGTCTCTCACCATTTCAAAAGTCTGTATAATTAGTGCATTTATGTAATTAGGCACAACTCTGTAAGTGGTCACATGTAGAGCTCGTTTTTGCACTAATGTAGGAGTAAGGAAGGGACTATGTTGCCAGCTAAGGAACCAGAGCAAATATGTACTGAAATTCCTAGAGGAAATGCAGTTTCTACATAGTATTTTCTCGTATTATCAACAACAGTACCTACAGTATTATCTACTGTGGAATTGCAGCAGCAGTAAAATGGTTGAATTGGAAACACACTGAGCAAACAATATGTTCAGGAATCCCTTTTCATATTAAATGCTTTGCATTACATTATTTTAAGGAAATGCAATTTCCTTATTATTGCACTCATTTAAAGTAAATGCCAGATTCTTCTGGCAGGCATACATGCATTTCTTTACACCTGATAATGGCAGATTAAAACAAGTGGGGATGGAATAAAACTTGATTTTTCCGTGATGGTCAGTGTTGAATGTTCCAAATAGGGGAAGGACTAGAATCTGAGAATCATAAAATCATTAAGGTTGGAAAAGACCTCTAAGATCATCTAATCCAACCCTAATCTATTCCCATCATACCCACTAGCCATGCCCCTAGTAAATATTAGAGCTATAGTAACCTCAATAAGTGAGTTTACTCGGTATGAATGACCGTGTGGTTTTCTGGCACTGCAAACAAATAAAAGCTAGGGTAGTTTATTTGTTTATCAACTGTGTAGTTGAGTATGTATGTGGTCTTGAATGCCTTTTTTGAGCTGATGACCCAGAAGAGAATGAAGAATGGCTTTCCAAATAGAATACTACATGTTTGCTTGACTTTTTTTTTCTTGTTTTAAAATGATCGTTATTGTGAAGGAGTTGGTATTGTTCACTGAGGATAGAAACTACCCAACTTCAAGATTTATGTCATGAGTTTCTGCCTGAGACGCAGGCTAGCCCAGAGCCAGATAGATGTCTTCAGCTCTTTGTACTTTTAGAGTGCAGTTTGGGCAGGGAGGAGCAGATGAGCCAAACAAAACACTCAGTGCTGAAGACCTAAAATGCACAGTGTGCATTTAAGGGTTTGCTTTTCACTACCTGTCGCTTGGTCCCATGTACCATTAGCTGGGGGAAGCTAGTGGTGCATTTCTGGTCTCTCTCCATCCGAAGGAATCGGGTTCATCCATCTCAAGACCATTCTGTGATGTGAACCAATATGTGGTAAGTGGCGGTGATCAGGAGATGTATTACAAAAGCACACTTCTGCTACAGACTGAATGCTAATATAGCTTACACACTTATGGTAGTGCTGTGCTCGAGTGCAAAAATACCGCAGTAAGTGCATCATGTCCCCACCTTCTACCAACCTGCTGGTGTGAACTGTGATTATCCCTGAGCCCAAGTATCCTGTAGGGCTACGTCTATTTTAAGTTGTGAAACTTGTTGCTGTTCATGCAGCTGTTTTAACAGCTGAGAAATGGCAATCCAGCAATGAATATGCATTGAGCCATGCGTCTTTAGCTGTCGATGAAGCTGAATGCATATGGTCAGAGTCAGCTAGTGGCAATTCAGTTCTGCTGCTGGTAAATTGTAACACAATGTATGCGTAATCAGAAAAACATAAAATGAGGGCCAGGGCTTGGTGAAAATGCCGTGAATGAGCTGTTCCATCAGTTTTGCCTGAAGCTGAAGTTTTTTAATACAGTTGAACCTGAGGTTACTCAATTTTCAAGACATTTGCTAGGTTGGATTTGGTTTTCAAATGAATTATCTGGGCAGTAATCCAGATAGCAAAATTACGAGTGGGAAGAAACTTTGTATTTAGTTTTTTTTCTGAATCGCAGGCCTACATTTGTTTTGTCAAGCTGCTAATGCAGGGATGTCAGGCCCTAAGAATATATCAAGCCCCATCACCACAGTTGACTTACACTAAGGTAGCACTCCCAAAAAATGAACATCTCTGCATCCTCATGTAGGACAGTACAGGGAATGAATGACATGCAGAGAGAGCAAAATGCAAGTCTATTACTTTGCTGCAAAAGCAGATATTTGGCAGGAGAAGAGCTGCCCACGCAACAATTAAAGGGCCTCTCCGTGGATGATTATGAACTGAATTCTGAGCTCTTGGCAGAGGTGTTAGGTGATGTGAGCAGTGATAAGATCCTGATGTTATGTGCTCTTATAGTGGTAACCTTGAGAAACTAATATGGGCTCAAAGAGACAGAAGAATAGGAATGTTGAGATTTCATGAAAATGCTAAAAATGTGTCCTTTACAGAAACACCAGAGAACTGTTTTCATCTTTTATGGAACGTACAGGAATTACAGATGAATAAAGACGTAACAGTTTGGGGGTTGTTTTTGCCTGGAAATTGATGGAACTCTGCTAGAAGTAATGCA
Source organism: Gallus gallus (assembly GCF_016699485.2). Classification (NCBI taxonomy): domain Eukaryota; kingdom Metazoa; phylum Chordata; class Aves; order Galliformes; family Phasianidae; genus Gallus; species Gallus gallus. The sequence goes on from NC_052534.1 coordinate 106,401,785, forward strand.
GTGCATTCTTTTCAGGATTGAGCTGTAAGGCTATAATTTTGGAAAGTTTCTCTGCTGGAAAAGATTGTGACACTAATAGGAATCCTCTCTGCAATCTAAATCAGCTGGTCAAAAGATTGAGAAAGCAAAATAAAGCAATAACTCTACCAAAACTGGAGATAAACAGAAAAAAAAATAAAAAGAAACAACGCTAATGGTTTGCTTTGGGGCCTGCAAGTATCTTTGAGAAATTCAAATGCGTTGTACCTGGACATGAAGAGATTGAATTTAAAAAAATTATAATGTAGTGTAAATAGATAAAATCCAGACAAGTGGAATTAACTAATTGCCCAATCTGTCAGTCTGGCGAACATCCTCTGTATAGAAATGTTGGGACTCAAAGCTGCAGACGAGAGGGAATGAGGTCTGATGTGGAGAGGAGAGGCTGAGCCATACTGCAGTTTTTTCTTCACCTTAGCAGCTATGTTTTGATGAAGGACTGAAGAAGATGCTTAATTAAATAAATGAAACTTTGTGAGAGTCATTTTTCTTTGCTTTTCATCAAAGTGTTATTTTCAGTAAATCTAACAAATGAGTTGGCGTGACGAGCATGAATTTGACCAAACACCTACAATTTATTTTTGAATCAAGCACTGAAAGAATTAATATGTGGCACAAAATTCCCTGTTGGCATCACTCTACAAGACCTAATACAGTTATACCATGGATCTGATCAATGTTTATAAATACCTAAAGGGAGGTGGGAGGCAAATGGATGAGGCTAGGCTCTTCTTGGTGGTGTCTAGCAGCAGGACAAGGAGCAGTGGCCTAAAACTTGAATATAGGAAGTTCTGTGCTAGCATGCAGAAGAACTTTATGGTAAGGGTGACAGAGCACTGACACAGGCTGCCCAGAGAGGTTATGAAGTCTTCTTCTGTGGAGATATTCAAGACCTGTTTGGACGCCAACCTGTGTGACCTATTGTAGGGAACTGCTTTAGCAGGGGGTTTGGACTCCATGATCTCTTGAGGCCCCTTCCAGCCCCTCCAGTGCTGGGGTTCTGCAATTTACTCACATGCAGCTGAGAAAGGAATCCCTCAACCAATAACTTCAGATCCTATTGGTTTTACAAGTGTATACATTGGACCATCTGAACTTGAAACATCATTTTTTTAATATAAATATTTGTGCTTCTGTGTTTTTTCATTCTTTTGTTGTTGTTGTTTTGGCCAACCTCCAGCTGCCACCCCCTGACACACACATATTCCTTAGGGTATTGTATCTGTTCTGTGTAGGTATCTGAGATACCTTGGGGCACCTCCAGTAGTGCTGAACACTAATGGAATGGAGTAGAATAGAACAGAATTATTAAGATTGGAAAAGAAAACATATAAGGTCCCCAAGTCCAACCCCAGCCCAATACCACCATACCCACTGACCATGTCCCTGAGTGCCACATCTCCACAGTTCTTGAACACCTCCAGGGATGGTGACCCCACCACCTCCCTGGGCAGCCTGTTCCAATGCCTGACCACCCTTTCTGAGAAGATGTTTTCCCTAATATCTGATCTGCTTACATTTAACTAGCTGATTTTAGGCACACACTGGTCTCTCGTGGCTATAATGAGAGACCAGAAGCTGATATACCGTGGCTATAATGGAAAGTGATATACCATGGCTATAGGAGAAGCTGATGTATTATGACTATAATGGAAGCTGTTATACCATGACTATAATGGCAGCTCACATACCTCACTGAGATGTGGACTCTGCTAGGTATAAAGCAGGTTGTGAGGGATGGATGCATTCTACAGAATAAGAGAAGCATTGAATTAGCACTGCCCAACAAAAGAGGCGGAAATCTCTGCAGCTCAGCAGTCTGCAGATATTGTGAAGCTTTCATAAACACTCTGTGGAATGATGTGGGAGCAAACCACCCAAGTCCTTGACTGCAAAACCAAGTGGCATATATTTAACATGCTAGAAAGGAGCAGAGATTTAAAAGCTGGAGTTCTCTGGCCAGCACAGTGAGCAAGCAAACAAATTGGTCAGGGTTGTATCTATTGAAGCAAGGAAATGCTATTTACAGATCTGCAGGATCCAGCCGTTCTGAGCTGAAGTTTTGGCTGAATGAAGGAATGCCTTGTGGAGTGAATGTGCAACATTCAGCCAGAGCTTTCTGTAGCATTCTATGTGAATATAGAGCACACTTTCACAGGGAGGCAGTTTTTCACATATTTTTTGGTGGAGAGAAGTTAAATAGGTCTTTAAAAAAGTAGATTGTTGTTAATAAAACAGCTTAATAGAGTCAATAAAAAAATAACACCTGCTTACTCCTCTTCAAATTATGTCTATTTCAGAGCTTTACGTATCGAATTATCTGTGCTTCACTCTGAAGTGAATAGTAGCTACTTGATTCCTGATTGATGGTGCTGGTTCTTATGAAAATAAGCAAGCCTGATCTGATAAGCTAAGCCATTATTTATTTTGTAATCACTCATCTGTGCTACAGAGATACCCTTTTTATGTTCATCCCTCTCTGAGAAAGCTGCATTCAGCTGCGGATGAGGAGGTTTTGTGTGAACAGTTGCTAACTCTTTTCATGTTTACCTTAAACTGCAGAAAATGAGCCTTCCTTGTCATGCCAAGAAAATTCGGTCACTGTGCAGCAGGAAGATCATTTGGGACTAATACACGCTTCTGACTGCATTTCTTCATCACCACTGAGATTACTTCATTTTGAAACAATACAACACATAGAACATGGTGGTGGGGTGCTGGCACAGGTTGTCCAGAGGCGGTGGTGCCCCATCCCTGCAGACAGCCGAGGTCAGGCTGGATGGGGCTCTGAACACTGATAGAGCTTTGGGTGTCCCTGTTCATGGCAGGGGGGTTGGACCAGATGGCCTTTACAGGTCCCTTCCAACTCAATTTGATGATTCTTTGATACAAAAACACCAGTGAGCATCCCTGACATCACAGGACTAAGGACAGCTCCCAAAACCCACTTAGGCAAAGTGCCTCCATGCTATGCTGAGTGCAGCATGTTACCCTTTGAACATTGTTTCTGTTCCCCTGGATGCAGCTACAGACCATATTCCTCGCTTTTATTGATACTGCACAAGTCAAGATTGTTTTAGCTTTCCCTTCTGCATATATGCTATTCATTTGATGAAAGGCCAGGTTTTCACTTAGCCCTTTGACTGCTGTGAATACAGTTAATCATGGATTTGAAGTTAGACCTATGAGCAGCATTATGAAACCACACTTTCTATTTTAAAATCTTTTTTTTTTTTTTTTTTTTTCAGCTTGGAGGTCATGAGGTTCAGCAAAGAAACCATTTTCTTTATTGTACTGTGAACATGAACCTGGGGCTTCAAGCGAACACTTATATTGGACATTGAAACTAATATTTGAAATTGCCATACTGTAAACCAATGTAAATATCAAATAGATTTGAATCTAAGAGTGCTTTGTAAATGAAACATTTCCTGCTTTGTGCTGCCTGCACTGCTCAACATGTCAGTGATATGGTGCTCCATCTAAGGCCAGGCTGGATGGAGCCCTGGGCAGCCTGAGCTGGTGGGGGGCAACCAGCCCACAGCAGGGTTTGGAGCCCCGTGATCCTTAAGGTTCCTTCCCCCACAAGCCATGCTATGATTCTATGATAATGTAAAAACATCCTAGATTTGTCTAGTCATCAAGTTTTCATATATTTAGGCAGGTGAATTTTCAATCTGCAGGACATGTCTGCGTGCTATTGCAAAATATGAAGATTTAAAGGGTTCAGTTGACTTGTCCACAGGAGCTTAGTGCCCGTTGAGATGTCCTACCCCATCTGACCAGGTCTCCAGCTGCAACCCCAAGTGAGCACAGATCTCTCTGAGGTCTTGAGTCACAGCCGTGGAGCAGCACAGTGGAGCCTATAGTGATACCAGCACACTCAGGCTAAATACCTTTACATCAGCCTGCAAATATATTCCTACACAGTTCAGCGGCATCAAGAATCATTCTGAAGGGCTTCTAGTTCAGGCTTTTGAATTTCTTGATCTTGATTATGCATTTGTTATAGCACTCTAAAAGTTTCACAAGCATATCAAATGTCAGGAGCATAATTTTAATAATGGTATTAATAATGATGGGTTAAGTGTACACAGTGCTTTACAGGGAACAAGATAGGGTTCATTCTCTTAAGGAAGCTCTTAAGGATCTTAATTTCACTTAGAGCTTAGTTATGGGGAGGAAATGATAAAATAGTATAGGAGAAGGTAGAAGCAAAGGAAAGAAAGGATTAAAAACCATTTTTAGGATTAGCTATTGCTGTTCTGTGTCACAACTTTTTGTCTTTGGGTTTAGTGTAGCCCTTGAAGCTGACTTAAGCAACATTTCCAGGAAACAAAACCTGATAAATAGTCTTGAGAAGTGTTGAGAATGTTGTGTCGTATGTCTGTTCTGGCTTGTGAATTCTTCTGTGTCCAGATGAAAGAAGTAGATTGTGTTGGGACTTCTTGAACTGATCTGGAGAGGGGGAAGGGACTTGACCTGGTTTGCAGTTTCTGTACAAATTTCAAAAATGAAACAAAAAGCTCTCTCTCTCTCTTTTTTTTTTTTAATGGCACATGCATTTTTAATTAATATAGTGAAGACTGAGAGCACTACGTCTGCTGTCCAAACAGCTTGCTTATCCTTAATGCAAAGCTTTGTGATTTGAGGAGTACTTTGGCTATTTAACCCTCTGATTTTCACAGTGACAGTAATGTGCCCAAGCCACGATTAATTCAGTTAAGAATTATAGTAGGTACTCATGGAAGATTCTTCCATTCTAAATGGAAGACAACTCTAAAATAAAAAGCCAAAAATTTGTCAGAAAGACGTTTTCTCAAGTCAGAAATAAGAACATAATGGCACTTTGGAATGGTCTCAGCTTTACAAAAGTCACACATGGAAATCACAGATACTCACTATTTATAAAATATGCTTGGATATCTGAGTATGAACACGTACTCAGGCTCAGTCTGATAGCTGGGTGTACTACAGCATGTATCAACAGTTATCACCTGATGAGGTTGCCTTCTATCTGATGGTAACGTTTTCTTAAGTATCTCTCAAGATTTTCTCGCTGAACCAAATGCAAATCAACTGTACAGCTGCAAATCCACAGCAACACTGTTAGAATCAATGGAATTATTCTGGATTTCCAGTAATGCAGTCAAGATAAAAATCTGGCCCAAGACTTTCTTTCATTTCAGCATTTTCCCCATTGAGTTGTTGGAGGATTCTGTGTATTATTTGCTGTTTGAAGTATGCCACTCAGTCAAATATAGCTCTCAGCTTTGGGGAAAACAAGTCAATACTTCCTGGAAAGAAAAATCAGAGCATGCTTTAACAAACAACATTGTCATGTCAGTTTTGGTCTTGTGATCTTCTTGCATCAAGATCTTTTTCTTCTTTAATAACTTGCGCATATTGCTTGTAGACTAATCTCTTATTCTTTTAGATCCCACACATCTACCAGTTGCAGTAAAAGGTGCAGAAAAGGGACAAGTTGCCCGTCTGCTAACGTGTTCTGCTTTTGCTGGAGCTGTATGGGATTGTAGGCACTTGAACCAACCTGGCTAACAAAAGCCAGGAGATCTCTTTTTATGTTCATGCATGGCTGTCATTCCCAAGAAGGAATCGAGTCAGGACAGGTCACACTACAACTGTTTTCTCAGTGCAGTACTTCTGTCATCGCAACAAGACTGATGGGTGAGGAACTGGCCCGATAGATGTCTAAATTCATGTCACAAGATCAAGAGAAGTCCACATAACAGGGGCTCTTTATTTTTATGTGTGGTTTGTTTCCCCCCTATACTGTTTACTCACCCTTTTTCTTTCCTGGATCTTCTTGCCATATATCCCTCTCTTCCACATTTTGCCCAATCTTCAGATTTTCCCCTTTCTTCCTCAGGCTTATGTGGTTGAAAAATTGTCCTTAGTTTTCATCCTTGCAGACAAAGACTCATGCATATTTTCTAGCAGTTGGTCACAGGGTCTAAAACTAAATCTAACTGTCCTACATAACAAGGTGGACAAAATGCGTTCCTTCTCTGTGCTGCCTAAAGCATCCTAAGATGCCTCCTGCTGTCTTGCCATGTTGCTGTGTGCTCTGCAGAAAGTGACTTCAAGGACTTATAAAGCATTGGGTTGTCACTTTGGTCCTGACCCTTCCCCAAGCAACCAGCTTCCTATGGCTCATTGAAGTTAAGATATTTCCATTCTGGCTGCTCCTTTGCTATAGCTATTTTTTTCAGTGATTCGGTCGAAACATCTCTTTTTTGGAATTTTAAAGGAACTGTATTTTAGGTGTTCATAAAAGAAAACTTCCCTGTTGGAGAAGCGCTATGTAAGCTAGAGGGAAAGGCATGTTGAAGGCCTGCAGCAAGAAACTTAAACTAGGTGAGAGTATATATTTTTAATAAGAGATGACTGAAAGTAAAACCATGGATCCACCTTCTCTTCATAAGAATTGTCAGGATTCTTCTATTATTTTTTATCATAAGATGTGAGTAGTCAGAATTGTAGCTTTACATGTGAATGTGCTTTTCAGCGACTTTCACCAAAATGTTTTTTGTTTCTCATTTAGTTTTAAACTTGCTTAAACTTTTTTTAAAGTTGGCTTTCTTTACAAAAAAAAAAAAAAAAAATTAAAAATGGATACCAGAACTGGAAGCAATATCCCAGAATGAACATAATCAATGATGTAAACATCACATTAAGTCCCTGAGCACGCTGTTGTTAATACATGGATGTTTCTGTAGATGTGGGCTTTGTTCTTTCTTCCTAGACATAAAATTCTGGATTTGATTTTCTTAAATGTAGAATTTGGGATTTAATTGCATTAAAATGATCCCAACTGCTCTATTTGAGTGCCTCAGGACTGTCAGCCTTTGCAGTAATTGACTTCCATTTTGCCAGCACTAATTTTAAGGTTGTTTCTAAGACACAGGTAAATGTAGATCATGTTGTACCTCATAACAATTTCTATTGAAGTCTGCCTTACTCTATTTATTGTTTCCCGCATTGATACCATGTAGTATTTTTCTTCTTCTTTTTTTAATTAAAATTATTAAATGGTACTAAATCAAAAATGGGAAATTGCCTGTATTGTACCTACAAATTTTCCTTCAGCAGATGAACTTATAAACTCATCAAAGAAAGATGTTGGCTTTGTTTGACCTATTTTCTACAAAAACATGTTGATTGGCACTAATTACATTCCTTATCATTTGATTTCTGCTTCATTTCTTCTTGTTTTTGTTTTTAACCAAGTACAAATTGGCACACGTTGCGTGCGTTGCCTTACGCGTCCCTTTTGAAGTGCTGCGGGAAACCAGACTTGTTCCCTCTCTTAGCATATCCATACTAAACATCCAGAAGCACGGTGAGGGCTTGTAGCATCCTCCTCCTCCTCGTCACACACAAATCCATGCTCACGATACCATCGTTTTGCTTTCTGTAGTGTTTTTTTATTTTTATCTCAATCGGCTAATTATATCTCAGATGATTATTTTTCATCCAGCACTTCTTGCCATTCCATATACGCGGTTGCTGTTTTATGTGCCAACAATCACAGGAAATAAATTTCCCCATTATCCCCTGATAGATTATTAGAGGAAAAGCCTTTGGTGCGAGCTGGGATTTAATGGGGCTGGAGGAAAACCTGATTTCTTCCATTGCCCTCTGGTGGCCTGGCTGCACAGCTGCAGCGGCACGGGGGCAGGAACTCGCTTTCCTCTTCTTTGTGTGTGCAACACAAAACATCGGGTTTCTTGTCAGTTGAGTCTCCCAGAGTTAATTGTTCTATCAGTTATTTGGAATATTGGTTGCATATAAAGTTATTTCACATCTCCTGTAGCTGTGGAGCACTGTTACATAGGTGGGATAAAGCTGAATTAACCCGCTGATGGTTGGAAGGGATGACAGCAGGCGATGTGGCGGGTTTTGCTTCATAAGAGGAAGATTCACGTTTAATTGTATGAGCATTATTTATCAAGTGAATTTTGAGAGGGACACTTGTCCACAGTTACATGCAATCTGTAAGAATAAGCATCATATTTTGTCATAAAATTGTATTTTAGGCACCATTTTCTGCTACCTGTGCTATGTGTAATCGTGAATTCATCACACTAATGCTTCATTCCACTTACCTGAAAATTATCCTTCATCTCAGAGCAGAGATCTGCCTTGGGATCCATAGGGCTCATCTTGTGCCTGAGCGGATCATGAGCGTACTCATAATTGTAGGAATGTGGAGCGCTCAGCCCTCTGCACAGCTTCACAGTTGTCACGTTTGGAGGTTGACATTGGGCAGAGACGACGTAAATCAATGGGGTCTAATTTTCATTTTGCAAACAAAAAGAATGTGAGGTTTTTTCCCCCCTTAATTTCACTGCAAGATAATGTTTGAACAAACATATTAGTAGGATGCATTAGAGAATTAGATATTTACAAGACATACGGAGGGCAGGAGGAAAAGGGAGTAATGCTTGGGTTGGGAATAGATGAATATATTAAGAATTGCCTTTTGTGAATGTGGTGGGTTAACCTTGTCTGGCTGGAGGCCCTTTTGGGGCAGTAAGATGAGAGGAAATCAACCACTGCTCCAGAGCGGTTGCTGGCGCTTTCTACCCTGAGTTAAAACGCAATGTGCTTCTGAATTGCAGCTTGTTAGTCTTAAAAATGCAGTGACTTTCAGCTGTAAAATGCCTGGGCAGTATATATTGATTTTATGCAACGTCATATCTCTGTGCTGTTGGGTCAGGCGTTAATTCAGCATCGCAGCTTTCATTGGAGAATGGAGCACCTGTGCCTGAGAGCTGAGAGCACACTTCTTTGTACGTCCCTGCCTACGGATGTGCGCTGAGAGCACAAAAAAAAACCCCAGTATCTTGCAGCTTTGCACTCACTTCCAAAATGACTCACTCCCTCTGGTGGGAACATTTAATTCTGAACGTGTGATGCTGCTTTCCCTCCTCCTCTTCTTGCAGCCACCCCCCTCCCCTCGCCGCATTCATCTCTCTCGCTGTGACATCTGCTCCATGTGCTCTCGTTTCTATGGGAGCTGCTGTAGCCAAGGACTCGTGGACCCAGCAGAGGAAGAAAAAGCCCGGGGTGGCCAGGTTTGGGTTCCTGGCTGCTTGTTCTCAGTCAGCAAGCCAGGATCTATTGGAGATGCCCCAGGGGTTGCTCGCTTCCATGGCCGGCAGTGATCCAGAGCCAGGAGCATTTGCTTTCTCCTCTGGTGGGTTTGGTGGAGCTTCACTTCTTGTTTCCTTTTGTCTTGTTGAGGTCTCCAATTTGGCAGCAAACAGCCCTCAGATTCTGCCTTTCAGATGGTGAGAATGCAGATGCCAGACCTAAGATATTGTAATTAAGAATCTATTTATAACATAGTTTGTCATTAGAATTACCATGTCATTTTATGAACAAGAGAGGATAATGACAGTTTGCAGTCTACACCTGTAACCTTTTATTCTTGTTTATTTTTAGGACAGTTCTCTGATGTGCTTTGGATAGCTCTGGATTCGTTACAAAGCCTGAGTTAGCATCATACCATATTGTCTGTGGCTCTTTTGCTCCTCCATCCCCCAGGTACCAACACCAGGGCTGTGGACTGGCTCCTTTCAGTCAAAGAAAGGAGTCCACTCCTTCCTTTTCTAATACTGTAGGTAATGGAATCAGAATATGCTCCATGTTTCTCGGTCAAAAAACCCATAGGGATTGTCATTCAGGCTGCAACATCTCGGCTCATGTGCCCTCACTTACCATGGGGCATTGCTGCTACAAAACACCCGATATTCAGGAGTAGTGTTATCGTGTTATACCATTACAAAGACATATTTATTTTAGAACAGTTCATACATAGGAGACTAAGCCTGCAGGAGCCAGGATTGCTTAGTAAAATTAATATGAAGTTGGAAAACATGAGAGGAAAGGTTGTCAGAGATTAATATCACTCCTGTTTCCCGTATCTGGTATAATAAAGGGCATCCATCAAGCTGCAGTGTGCTGCGAGTTGGGCTCAGTGTGGGAGGGTACTGAGCTTTGACATGCCTCCAGTACAACAGCTACAGCTTGGTGGGGTGAGGCTGGTGTTGGATGTGCTTTAGAGAATTGTGGAGAGTAGTTTTTGTAGCAGATGTACAAGTTCTTTTCATGTCCCTGCTTCTTTTATTCATATTCTTCAAAAAAATATTTTTGTTTCCTTCCATTTTCTTTAATCGCTGGAATTCAGGAAGCTAAGGACAGGTGCTTTGCCTTATGTGAACGGCATTTTATCTCTTCAAACATGCCTGCTACACATCATATGGCTGTGTTATCCAGCTGTGTTGGTACCTTGCAACTTTTCCATTTTGATAGTTATTCCTATTTAATCTTATATATTCTTTCCCTGATCAGTATCAGCATGTCTGATCTCAGACCCCCTTCAGTCTGTGAAAGGACAGAAAATGTTGCTAAGAGAAGAGGAGCACCTTCCACTGTGGATCCTTGGGATCTTGGGTTATCTGCTCCATTTTAAAAGGCTGCTCAGACACCTGACTTACTGTTTCTTTTGTTTCCATCCACTGTGTACAGAGTCCCTTCCAGCTGGATGGAAATCCCATCCTAGTCTTCCATCTTTGAGAGCATTCCACTTCTATTTATTATCAGTAGTCCTCCTTATAAACAGCTTGTTCTTTGTTTCTAAGAGCAGACATCGGTGATAGGATATGATCCCCTTTGGAGAGGGGGAATAGGAATTCTGCTGGCAGGAAAAGCCACATCAGCATGGGGTATGGCTTCAGCAGCTACCTGGGGAAGATGGCAGTCTGTCCTAGAATGGGTGCTGTGAGGAAACTGGCTGTAATCAGTGAAGACATGAGGCCAAAGACACAAATCCAAGGGCTAATTGCTGTGGTACAGACACCTGATTTGTTTGGGTTATAAGTTACGTACTGTCTTAAATTCCTCCAGTCCGGTTTGACTTCCATTTTCCATGCATAGCACCTAGCTTGTGTTATCAACTTCCAATTGCTGTTTTGGTTGCCACTTCAATCTATACAGTTCATACTACTGCTGCTACAAAAAAGCCATACTGAAAGGTTCTTTTTTATCATTGCTACAAATCCTTGACATCTTGGTTGTAGTTATGTTGACTTATATTGATTACATTGTAGTTATATTGAGTTATATTTACATTTTTGTACATTCCTTTTATACCAGTTGGTTGGTTTTTGTCTACAGATCTCCAGGTTTACGACTTAAGTTTCTATGTACTGATCAATGTTTAAAGATAATGTTATAAGTGGGATTAGCATGGAACAATGATATATTAAATAGTGTAATTCATTATTTTGCGAAGCCTGCATTAATTTAATTTGTTTAATTAAAATAACTGTTTAAATGCTGGTAGTAGATTTACAGCACAAAAACACTACTGGCTCCCTTTTTGTCAGTGGGACATAATGTGATACAAGGTCTCAAACACTTCAACATTTTGCTAATTGAGTCAGCAGTTCAATTAGAAATTAGTATTGCTGGGGAGGAAAATCAAATCAAATATAGAACCTACTTAGCATTTAAAGCTCAATGCAGGGGGTTCCCTTGTTTTCCTTTTGGTGAACGTGAGCAGGAGGTCAGGTTCTTCTGCGAACATTAAAAAATGTCATCACTTGACCTGCTGCATGTGTGACAGTACATCATGTTTATGCTGACAGGAGGAAGAAAACAAAACCCAATGAAAAGGTAATGAGGTAGAGCACTGACAAGCTGGGATATCTTACCCTCAGAATGCTCTGAAATGTTTACTAATGTTGATGGTTCAATGTAAGAACACAAATTGCAATGAAATTGCACCATCTTTTTTTCCATTTCAACTTTCTGGGTCTTTTTGGAATTTCACAATGATCGAAAGGACAAAAATAAAATAATTCCATATCTGAGCAGAAAAGCACAAGCTATATTCATGCTGGTAAATAGGTCTTGTTTCCATTGTGGTTCTGAAACACCATGCATAAGGTGGAGAAAGTCCAGTTATGGCCCTTTGATGAAACTGCCTTTACTCTTCACGCTACAACACTAACCTTGCAGACTTTGCTTCTGCGTGACTGTTATGTATTTGTCCTGCAGTCTTCACTGTCTAATCTGACTTTGTTCAGCCTCAAAGTAATGCCAGAGCCTTTTTTTATGTACATAAGCACAGTAATTGCCTTAGCTTGGGGCTCCTGAGTCTCCCTAGGCCAGATGTCACCCCAAATGACCTAGGCCAGTTCCTAAAGCTGAACAGAGGGCCTAATAGTAGAGGTGGAAGAGGTTGCCCAGAGAAGCTGTGGATGCCCCATCCCTGGAGGTGCTCAAGGCAATGGATAGGGCCCTGTGCAGCCTTGGCTTGCAGGTGGCAACCAGACCATGGCATGATGATGGAACATCAGTTGGAACAAGGTGATCCAGCCCAACCATTCTGTGATTCTGTGATTCCATGATTCTGCAATCTGTGTCAGGCACCTGAATCCAGTCTCTGGTTCACTAGTAGACACCTCTGTTGCTGGATTGCCCAGAGCAGGGTCATGGAGTGAGCTACACCCAACCAGCTTGCTTGGTCTTGCTCACAGGGCTATTTTTAAGCTGTATGATAGGCACACATCAACACTGCACTGATGTTAACATGCTGACCAGGACCGTGACCCGTGTCCACTGCTCTGCAGATACGAACATGGCATGCCTTAGCATGTCCCTGGAATGCTTGCAGGCTTGTCCTGCCTGCAAAGCCATGCCCGTGGCAGATCCAAGGGCAACCCAAAGGGCTGTCCTCAGGAGGCAGTGGCAGAGGGGAGTCTGGATGCTTGGATGTGAGCCCAGCTGCGCTTCTTGGCCCGGGGACTGTGTAATGAATAATGAATGATTCAGCACACTTTAATTTCCAGTATGAATGAAGCCATTCCACATCACTTCTGTGAATGAGAAAAGCTCCTACAGTTGCCTTTGATCACAGTGAATTCAAGGAATACTTTTGCAGTTGGTTTAAATAATACTCTGTACCTAGTTGGGTGTCATTTTGATCATTGAGGAAATGGATGGAAATATTTAACAAAAGCAGTGCCACGACCTTCTCTGGTGGTTGGACATTTTCAGATGCTGCAAGCACTGAGTAGACCTGGAGGCACTACTGGAGGATGTGGGGTGATGGACCCGGGATTTAGCAGCTAAGCTACTCTCTGTGGAACTGGGAATAGGAGCTGTAATGCAAATGCACAGAGCACTCATTCAGACCCCTTTGCAGTACTGTGTACATCTCTGCTCACTTATCTTCACAATACATTCCTTGGTACAGGTGTAGATAAGTCTTACCAGGATGCTAAGGGAAGATGGAAGCATTGTATGGGAGAGAGCTGAATGAGTGTGATTTGTTACCTAGTAAACAAGATGAGCAAAGAAAAGATTATATTTTTCTGAGAAATACATCTCTGGGGTAAATTCCAGGGAGAAGAAAGGAGTCGTTTAAGGTGGAGAACAAATCTGAGTGGGTACAAATTGGCCACCTTAACATTTAGGTTGGAAATGAGTTGGGGTTTTTTTTGTTTGTTTTTTTTTTTTTTTTTTATCTGTTTTGTTTAATCATTAGAGCAAATGAGTTCTTAAACAGCTGCCCAAACAGAATAGAGGGGGAGAGAAGTCTGTGTATGCAGCAGTGCTGGCAAACTTCATGAAAGGATATGTGTGAGCTCCCAGTGGCAGGAAACCCAACTTAGCAGCACAGGAGAAGGTCTGTCATACCTGTAGCCATACAAGTGCAGAGTGTTACTATTTTATAAGCTAATGTAACCTCAGTTTTTCCTTATTCTGGAAGAGCTGGGACTACATTAAGCCATTATACTGCATCCAGTGCCTTGTCTTTATGAGTTTATAGATTGACTGGGAGAGCCATTACCTTCTTCATCAATATCCAATTTCCCAAACCCTACAGTTCACTTGTTATGTGTGTCCCACTCTTCACAGCAGTTTGTGTAATGTCCCAAGTTGCAAAGCCTGGTGTTCTGAAAATACTTGATTTACAGCAAAGAATAAGCAAGTCCTAAGGCCAGAGAGTACTCTGAAGTCGGTAGAAAGCTAGATTTGCCAGGATCATGCACTGATGGTCAAATTGCATGGCTGGTTGTCACTGTCTTCATAATACACTTCAGCACTGTCTAAAGTTACCCATGAAGAACTCTTACTCTGACCACTGAACTCCTATCATCTTAATGACGGGAACTCGAAAGCTTATCTATTCAAACACATCTTATTCTATGCAATAATCACAATGTGAGATGCCTTTTGCTCTTTGTTAAACACAGCTAACAAATCTATCACTGTTATGTATATACGTGTGCATATGTCTTCATTTCTTTTATTTTTACCCTTGCCGTGTCAGTTCATGCAAGTGGATCTGATGAAAGATGAGGTAGAGACCCCTGAAGTTGAGAGGGACATCTCATGCATGTACGTTCATTTAGATTTTGGGTAACTGATATGTGAGCTTGGGCAAAAAGCAAGAAATTAATACAAATGAGTGTGAAAATGCTCTCATAAATTAAACTTGCTAACATAAACATAGAGTCCTGTCTTTAAAGTGTAGGGGTTCTGGTTGTCAAGCACAAGGAACATTTTGTCCTGCTTAACCAACCAGTTTGCTAACAACTAATACAATTTGAATTTATTTGCACTTTTACTTCACTTGATCACAAGCAATTAAAATACTGAAGTTCACCCATTTCACTAATAAATGGAGTATTTTTAGTTCATTCATAGAATGTACTGCTCAAGCTCTTTGTGAATGTGCGTAGTAGGGATTTTAGGCCTTCTGAACAGAAACTCTTTTCCATTGAAGGCTCCATTTTGCCAAAGACACCAATATTCGAGGTAAGTACTAGATATGGCTGATCTGTGGGGTCTTGTGCAGGAGCAGGGATTCCCTGTGAGAACCATATTTAATTCAAAAGATCAGTAAATATGAGAATGCTGCTGAATACTGGAGAGTGTTCCTGATGTGGAGAACTGGATTGCAGTGTGGTTTGATTTTTGTAAAAAACTGCTAGGTTAATTATTGCTTTGATTATGGAGCTAGTATTGCCATCTGTCACAAGCTCTGTGGGATGACCAAGCTTATTTTGGCTTAGCATTTTCCTACATATAATGTTTATTATTCCCAAAATAATATAATGTGGGACAGATACTATCATCCTGGGACAACTTTGTCATGCGATGACTTTACTCATATCATCATATTGTACCGTAATGCAATTACATGTTCATGTGACACTCCGTTGCGCTTTGTGCTACATGATATTACATTGTGCACTACTTAGGTTGTGGCACAGCTACAGAGAGACAGTGCACCTGACTGACACATCTCCTGTGTTTAATTAATGTTATTTCCTTATAACGAGGGTCTAGCAGTTAGCCAGGAGCTTTCTTGGAGGGTGAAGGGAAATAAGATGTTTCCTGTGGACTAAAATATCTTGATCTTGTCAGGGATCCTTCTCACATCTGTCACGAATTGATCTCCTCCCTTCCATTGGGAAGCTGTAGGATCTTGGGGGCCAACAGGTTGGCCACAAGCCAGCAGTGTGCCCTGGTGGCCAAGAAGGCCCATGGTTCCCTGGGGTGCACTGCATGGAGTGTGGCCAGCTAGAGCACTATGTCCAGTTCTGGGCTCCTCAGCTCAAGACAGACAGGGAACTGCTGGACAGAGATGAGTGGAGAGCCACAAAGATGATGAAGGGCCTGGACCATCTCCTATATAAGGAAGGGCTGAGAGTCCTGGGGCTGTGCAGAAGAGAAGAGAAGGGACGTGGATCTCAGCACTGTTGACAAATAGCTAATAAATACAAATAGGACAAATAGGAGCCAAGGGAGTGGGGCTAGGCTTTTTCCAGTGGTGTGCAGCATGAGGACAAGGAGCAACAGGCACAAACGGGAACACAGAAAGCTCTGTACAATGATGAGGGAGAACTTATTTACTTTGAGGGTGACAGTACTGCTCAAGCTGCCCAGGCAGGGTGTGGAGTTTCCATCTCCGGAGATATCCAAGACCCACGTGGGCTCTTTCAGGGAACTGCTTTAGCACAAGGTTCAGCTCGATGATCTCCAGAGGTCTATCCTGTCTCCTGCAGTTCTGTGATTCTGTGATCTGATGATTTAGTGGAGGCTTGTTAGAGTTAGGGTAGTATGGTCAGGTTGTGGTTGGACTTGATGATCTCTAAGGTCTTTTCCAACCTTAGCAACTCTATGGTTCTATGATCATGGAATTGTAGAACGGCCTGGGTTGAAAAGGACCACAACGATCATCAAGTTTCAACCCCCCTGCTACGTGCAGGGTTGCCAACCAGCAGACCAGGCTGCCCAGAGCCACATGCAGCCTGGCCTTGAATGCCTCCAGGGATGGGGCATCCACAGCCTCCTTGGACAACCTGTTCCAGTGCGTCACTGCCCTCTCTGTGTATCTTCTGGTGCTGACTGCTGTTGCTGTATCATAAGTAAAACAGGCATTAAACCATCCAGATTTGTTTGTAGCTTTGCAGGTAAAAGCGAATATTTAACCATCACCTTGAACTGAAAACACTTCCAGGCGAGAAAACACAAATCTGTGGAAGTACCACTAAATAAACAGGCAGGGTGTTACCCACTGGCTTAACGAAGCTTCAGCTTCCGGGAAAACACATTGCTGTAATGGGCCTTGTTGTGATGGGGACTGCAACTAGCAGGAAAATTTTCAGGTTTTGTGCCATGTAAAGTTGGGGAAAAACTCACATTCTGGGCCAGGGCTGAATGAAAGGATCATTTTACACTCTAGCAAGTGAACATAGTGACAGCACCAAAGGCTCTTGCAGGTATTTTTCCTGCAAAAAAAAAAAAGCAAGTAGAGGAAAGCTGTAGGACGTGTCAGTTTTACCCATTAGCCGTTGAAAAGATACCTCCATGTCTTCGCGTGCCATTCTGCCCTGTCACTTACTGCTTGCTTCTTCAGGCTCTTCCTTTGCATTCTTTGATCTGGGAACAATAAAGGGTATTTGAACCCAAAGTGTGTGCAGGGAATCGCTTTAGAATTACCCGATTATTTTATGTTTCGCATTAAGCTAAAATCAGCCAGAAAGGAGAGGGCCTGGATGTTACCTCCTCTTTCAGTTTATTGAAATGACTCTGATGGAAATCCTTACGACCATTTCTAATCCCACGGAAAAGAGGAAAAGAAAAGGAGAATTAATTGCCAGCAGCCAGGATTTCGTGGCGAGCAGTGCTGACAAAATGCAGTCTATGGGCAATGAATAAAGCACGTGTGATTTCAAACTCCAGGAGATGAGAAGGTGAAATCTGTAGCAGATCTCTGTTACCGCCTCTTATGGCTGACCAGAAAAAAAGCTCCTTTGTTGTTTTAGCCCCAGTTTTGCTGTGGGATGCGAGTTACCGACTTTTTCAATTAAATTCCCATCAAAGCTGCAGATAGAAAAATCAATACAGTACATCTCGCGTTCCTCATGTTGCTCAAGCACTGCTTGAAAGGAACGCATTCGCAATGCTTTTCCCCCCCATTGTTTTGTTAGTAATTGTAAAAATCTGATATCCGGAGGGGTCGCACCTCCCAAGTGTGATGCCAGCACAGAAGAGTGTTTTCCTCTCCTCCAGGGCACCAAAGGTGACGTTGCAGAAACCGCGTGCTTACCGCTGTGGGTGTGTGCCTTAGTGCCAGTGCAACAGTGGTCAAAGCAAACCCTCCCATGGGCAGCGGTGCTGTGGGCATGTCAACGTACAGCCGTGCCCGAGACGCTGCTTCCAAGTACTGCTCTTCTCCAGGGTGAGCCTCAGAGGGTCCGCCAGAGGTGCTGGAGGAGATGGGTAATGGCAGAGGCAGCAGGATGGGGCCCCTGGAGCGTTTCGGAGGATTTTGCTGACGGCCTTTGCAAAAGCAGCAGCAAATTGTGAACCTAGCTGCCGTGTCAGCATCATTTTAATTAACTCTGCATCGCTTTAGCTAGCTCTGCGGATAACACTGGTTGTATTATTTCTTTAAATGAAGGGCTGGAATGCAAATGGAGTGCGTCTAAGTGTAGAGAGCTAAGGATGGTGTTAGAGTCAGAGAAAACATATAAATGAGACACAAAGAATCTCATCTCAATGATATTGCTGCTTATGGCAAACTTGGTTGAAACGTGCATTCACCCATTATCTTAACTCCTCATGTGCACACAAATCGCATTCCTTGCTCTGCATACTGTTAGCACAGCCACCGGGGTGTTTGGGCAGCATTATTAAAACAGCATTAGTATGCAGCAAGGTGCTCCTCACCCTGCTAAATCACTTTGTAAAGTGGCCCTACAAGCTCTGCCTCTCTTTGTTATGACAGCATTACTCCTCGCACTTCTGGTGCAAGACTAATAAGACTGATAAGTAGAGAGCTAAATTAGGTAGTTGGGAAATGAAGGCAGGGTTAGGGTCTGAATGGGGCCGATAGGGAAGAGTGGGTTGATGGGAAAGGCAGTGGGGTGAGCACAGGGAGTGGCCCTGAGAGTGGGACATGGAAGTGCAGGAAGGGCACTGAAGGTTCTTCACTACCATTAACAATAAAAAACCAACAAAACCCAAATATTTGCAAAACGAGATGATCCAGTGAAATGATGCATGCAAAAGGAATAAGGGGGACAAAATGCACAAAGGAAAGAGAGAGGGAGGACTGGAAAGTTTGAATATTCCCATTCGAAGGAAAGAACATTCAAGTCATTTTTCTTTCCTACAGACTTTTAGTTTAAGAGCGCTTCTAACCAAACAGAATGCCGTATTCCTTGTCCTATATGGTATTTTTTAACACTTGCCAAATGGTGTCTGCTAGCTTGTAACAGATGTAAAAGATTATTTCCCAAATCTGCAAGAATTGTCACTTTACACTTGCAAAGTGAAGACGTCTTGACTGGAATTACGGGAAGAATGAATTATGCATGGAAAGTGGTGCATGCCTATTTTTAATGGTGCATGGGCATCATCCGAAATAGTGTGTGTTTACTAGCTTACCTTCTAGGGGGGTATGAGCAAGGAAGGAATGAGAAGGTGAGCAGGGGAATCTGTTGGAAAAGATATGCTGAGATTTTCTGATTGCAGGATCCAACACCGCAGAGCAGTGCTGCCCTGGGAGGAGCTACAGCCAATCCACACAAAATGTCAGTAACTTCACGGTTCCTTTGTCACCACTGATAGACAAATGGCATTACAGCTGCAGGGCAATGGCAGTGTTAGCAGTAGGCTCCCTAAATTCAGGCTAATTAAATGGCTAATTTATTAACCACCCAAACTTTTGTTGTTCGCATCCAGTTGTAAAGGACAGGGAGAGCTTGCCCATCAGGAAGTTTGTGTTGGAGGGTGGATTGCTAGGATGAAGCCCTACTTGCTGGATCCTTGGAGAAGGCTGGAGAATCCAAAAGCAGGATGTGTTCAGGTGGTACCATCATATACATGGTACGTATCAGCAAGAATGTTAACAGAGGTACAGTTGCAATTAATTTTTCTTCCTAAATTGAATTTTGACTCCCTCGGTTCAACATCTCTGTCGTATTCTGTAGACAGACTGGGGAAGGTTAGAAAGCAAATTTCTTGGAAAACATCAAGATTTGCAAGGTTTATGTGCTTGATTTGGTTTCACATTAAAACAGTTAAGGAAAAAAAAAAAAGCTTTGATTTGTTTTTTTTCAGTGTGAAAGGACGGAGATATCCTGCAGGAGAGAGACACCACTCAGCTTGATGAACTGGGTGAGGTGGGATCATTCCTTGATGAGCTGGGTGAGGTGGGATCCACTGCTGCATTGCCCTGGCACTGCATTATCCCAGAAGTGATTTGTACCTTGAGAAGGTTTCATGGCAAACACTTCAGTTCTGACCAAATGAACACAGATGCTTTGGTGGAGAGCAGTAGGAGAGAATCAAGGAGCAGGAGGCAAAGCTTGGGCAGGGATTTCTTCCCAGCATCTAGTGATGAATGTGACCTTGGCAGAAGCAATTTGGGTTTCTCTTGGATAATTTTGCCCCTCTGTGGTTTATTAGACCATTAACTCTTCCCTTCCGTGGTTTAGGAGGCCACAGTGGCCTCTCAGCATGGTCTGGTTTTCCTCTGTCTGTCTTTTTTATTGGTTTTGTCATTGAGAAAATCCTGTTTGACGCTGATTTTTCTGTGTGGTGGCGTTGTATTGATGCTTTGCTGCTTAATAACTGATAACTTCATCACAGCTGCATAATGGAGATGGACATAGTAGAGAAAATCTGTAATACAGTGATTTAAGAGGTCAGTAGACCCTCAAGAATACAGTCCCCATGCTCTGTGGGAACACAACTACAGAGCTGTCAACGCACACTGTACATGATGCGTGCTTGCATCTTCTTGAAGAAATTAGTCATTGGAGAGTAATGCTCCCTCCTGGCACTGCCTCTGCCTTTTGGAGGTGATGGAAATGTTCTCGGCCTTCTGTAGATTGGTTTGGCATTTACCTGCTGCTGGCAGGACTTCGGCAGCTGGAGGACCCAAATGCCCAGCTCTGACTCAGTGGCATCTGGTAGTCAGCTCTTCTTTGATCTGGTTTTGTCAGCTCTCTTCTTTAACAATGTGTTGTGAAGTTCTTGTCAGTACGCTGCTTTCTGCTCTGTTGTTCTTTTAAATCTGGTATGTTCATCCACTGTAGGCTTGGAACTATGGGGAGGGTATCCATTGCAATAGTAGAAGAACAGCAAAAACTATGTACCACGTGCAACACCCAACACTACTGAACATGCAGTGCCTCCAGCAAGTTCCCAGGTGACTATACAATTTCTAGAAGAATTGTGTCTTATGATCTTTTGCTGTCTATCACACTTGAGCATTTAAAATCAGCAGGAATTATAAGTAAGTTTCAAGTTAGATATTAGGAAGAATTTCTCATAAAAAGCAGTGCTGCAGTGGCACAGCTGCCCAGGGAGATGGTGGGGTTGCCATCCCTGGAGGGGTTCCAGAACCATGGGGATGTGGCACTGAGGGACATAGTGGGCATGGTGGAGGTGGGCTGGGGTTGGGCTGGGTGATTTTGGAGGTCTTTTTTTTAACCTCAATGGTTTTCTGGTTCTATGAAGTCATGTTCCACACCAAAATTCCATTACATTTTTGTTATGCCCAATGGCTTTTGGAGGAGTGGTGAAATCAGGATTCCTTTAAATTCTGGGAATGTGGTTCCTGGCACCTGTTTGCAATATTGTGACTTTGTGCCCCTTAAATTCAAGGGAAGCATTAATCCATTTGGGGGTTGTAGACTGTAGATCCTGTTTTCCTCTACCTTTTGGCTTCTTAGGGAAAAAAATCTGTCTTACATGGCACCATAGTATTTATAATATGTGTTCTATGCTCTCATGCCATTACATCTTCACCATGTGTGAAAATCATGGTGACCCCATGCAGGCCAATCGTTAGCGGGCAGAAATAATCACAGCTCTGGTGGTTTCCACGCATCCCCTTTGTTTTATGCAAGCTGAGAGTATGACCTGCATCCTTTCAAACCTGCTGTGCTAACGAAGTCAGAGCCCCATCCTGCTTTCAGCCAACCCAAGAGGCTTTCTGCAAATAGCTTAACAGTGCCTGAGAAGGCCCCAGGTCTTATAGTGTTCTTTATGTGCTGCTTGCAGTTTTAAGGTTTGGGAATACGTTCACTTAGCTCTGTTGGAAGGGGAAACAGCTCTGCAGCACTGCTCTTCATCTGTGGCAGTACATTTGTTGGGTAGGCTGTGTTCTTTTAATGCTTTCCTCAAATGCCATTTTGTAACAGTAAAATGCTCACTAAAAATACTAAAATATTTTTAGTTGCCGAGTACAAATCAGATTGAGCTGCACATTTCCCTCGTGAGCAAAAGTGATGAGTTTGTGTTCATTAACTCGAGGCCATCTGGTGCAGACATGCTGCAGTCTGTGAATCAAACATGCATCAAACTCCAGGGATCAGAGCCACGCCAGACCCGATGGCTGAGGCCTGGGGGTGGAGGGAGGAGGACGAGGGCAGCCTGCTCTGCGTTCCTCTCTTTTTAAGAACTGCCTCTGCTCCACAGCAGGTTTAATGTGACAGGATTTTAAAGCTGAGCTCCAGGCTCATCGGCGACTGTTGCAGCAGCCTTCGGGCTGCTTGCCTGCTGTTGGAGTGGTTGTACCTGTTGTCCTGACCGATTTCTGTATGCAATCACTACACTGCGCTGTGTTTCTCTGAGATTTTAAATGATGCATCTTGACAGCGCAGCTACAGAAATGCACACAGGAAACAAACCCAAGCAGCATTTCTCAGCTGTCCTGATGCAAGTCAACGGTGTTTTCACTTGCACAGCCTAACTGGTTCAGATTTTGTTGCATTTCACAGAGAACTTTCCAAGAGGGAGTTGTAATTAGAGGCCTTGCACCCATCTGAAGCCTGCTCTGGTTTGCAGCCTGGCAGGCTTCCCACACCTCTCACCCGAACGCCTGTAGACTTTCTTCCTACCTCACCTGTACATAATGTTTTTTCAGGCCCTACCTTCAGCCCATGGAATGTCTTCAGCCCCGAGCGCGTGAAGTTGAAGTGTGTGAAGCAGCAGCACAAAATTAACTACTATTAAATATTTTCCAGTCCTGAGGCCAAGTGGCCACATGGAGCATGTTCCTATAGGTGTTCCCATACGTGGCCATGGCCACAGCGCCTTCAGAGTCCCTGTCCCACTGTGTCCCCTGGCTCAGGCAATGCTGGAGCAGACACTAGGAGTGCTACAGACCCCCCCAGCTGTGCCAGTGTCTGAGGCTGTCCTAGAGTTGCTCACTTTACTCATACAAGCATAGCCTATGGGGCTGGGGAACTCCTCTGCACAGTCAAAATGGATGTGCATTTAAACTTTGCTTTTTCTTTCCAGCTTCAATCCCTATAATAACATATTACGTTATTGTTATACAAGATATCTTGTTCTGAATAGGCCATCTGTGTCACTGTAACATCTGCTTATGAGATTTTTCTATTTCAAACGTCAGGAGGGGTAAAATCTCCAGCAGGGAGCTGAAATTATTATGAGCTTGCTGAAAGAGCCATACACAGAGAGCCATAAAACAGGGAGTGCTGTGGCCATTGTCTGTTGAACTGTTTCTTCCAGTGGTCCCTTGTGGGGTTTTGCCCAGGAAAGCAGGCATTCCCCTGAGTTAGTCCTGGATGCTCGATGGCTGTGCTGGGACATCTGACCCAAAGTCCTTGAAATCAGAGCCTCTGAGGAGGATGACTCAGCTGACCAAAGGTATGTGTTGACTTTAGGAGCTGGATTGCTCTCTGCGCTCCACTGGGCTCAATTAAGTTGCCCACACATATATGGCAAGTCATCTTAAGGTGTTCTGGGATACCTGAGATGCCCACATAACAATTGAAGACACGACTCAGTACCCACAGGAGATATGAGCTGTGAGAAGGAAAGTCGGGGTCTGGACATGATGGTTAGGGATGTCTGTTAGAGAACCATACTGTGCAGCAGAACTTTACTGACTTCAAAGGGGGCCTAGAAACCTAATTCTAAATGCCCACGTCAAGATTTCTGGAAGAGAATCCCATTTCATTTATTTTAGTGGAAGTACTGTGGTACAGAGTATATTCTCAGTATCTGTGGTGCTCTTTGGTGGTTCACTGTCTTGTAATCCAGAAGCTGTAACTCCTTGCAGAAGGCAATGTCCCCCTACTGAAATGGGCACAGAACCCAGAAATGACACAGCCGTAAACCAGAATGGAACCCATACAGGAGAAGATTCAGGCCCACAGTCTGTCGGTGGCTTAATAACCCCTCAAAAACTCTTTTATTAATAAATGGAGGGAATGAGAGCAGGAGGAAGTAATCACTCCTGAACAAAGATCAAGTTTCCATGACAATACCCCTATCGTCAGATAATCCATATAGCTTAAGCTTGTCTGTCCTGCTGGGACATATTTTGGCATATTTGGAAAGAAAAGTTCTGAAACTCAAACAGAATTGCACCTTTGAAAAAGTTGCTTTTTAAAGATTCTCACTCTTTTCATCACTCCCTCAAATGAGTCGTCGTGTTAATGGGACGCAGTCAAAGCAGACAGCAGTCCTGCACGGCCCCCTTGTTTCTTCTCTCTGTTCTCTTTGAGTCTTCTCATCTAAATGACCGTCCCTGCTCTGTCTCTTAATTTCCTGCCTGGATTCAGTCACTCTGCTCTCCCATTAAGGGCATTTTGTGAATGACATCTTTGAAAGCTCATCATTGCTTTCATTTGCCTGTGAGGGAAATGACTGCTTACTCATCCCCTTTGGGAAATCAAGTTTACCTTCCAAGGAAGTCTTTTTTCAGTGCTTTGTACGGGAGTCTTTGCTGAATTCTCAGTAAGCTTGTTGGCTCTGCCTTTGTGCCTCCTCTAGGAAGAGAAATACACATTCGTGCTCATTTAGGGAAGACAGCGAGCAACTTTCAGGCTCTAATAGCTCCTCTTTTGACTAACCTTTTCCATCGGACAAGGTGACTCTTTGTCATCCTCTATTGAAGGATGTTTCAAAGTTGCACTGATTTTTTTTCTCCATAGGGCTGATTTCCCCCTTTGGGCTTGCCATGTTTCAGAGTGAGACTTTGGGTTTTGGTTGCTAATTCCAGATGCTTGTTCTCTTTGTTTTGCCTACCAGTTACTTAAGCACCCTTTATGCTCACTTTATGGCTTCTTTGCACAGTGTGTGCAGGACGTTCACAGCAGACCTCCACAGAGATGAAAATCAGGTGCATGGCTTTTGTTCAAAGCAGGTTGGACATTCATTACAGCATTTAGAATCATAGAATCCTTAGAGTTGGAAGGGACCTTTAAAGGCCATCTAGTCCAACTCCCCTGCAATGAACAGGGACAGCACAGCTAGAGCAGGTTGCCCAGGACCTGATCCAGCCTCACCTTGAAAGTCTCCAGGGATGGGGCATCAACCACATCACTGGGCAGCCTGTGCCAGTGCCTCACCACCCTCACTGTAGAAGACCTTTTTCTTTATATCCAACCTATATCTGCCCTCTTTGAGCTTGAAGCCATTTCCCCTTCTTCTGCCACAGCAGACCCTGATAAAGTCTGTCCCCTTCTTTCCTGTAGCTCCCCTTTAGATACTGACAGGCTGCTTTGAGGTCCCCTTGCAGCCTTCTCTTTTCCATGCTGCACAGCCCCAGCTCTCTCAGCCTGTCCTTGTAGAGAGGTCTTCCATCCCTTGGCTCAGTTTTGTGGCCCTCCTTGGGATGCACTCCAGCAGCTCCATGTTTCTCCCATTCTGAGGACTCCACTTGACTTTGCATTGCCTTAAGAAGCCTGAAGCTTCCCCAGCCTCCCAGGTGGGTGACAGCACACTGAAGCCAGCCCCAGCCCAGCTCCCAGTGCCCAAACACAGCACGTTTCATGCATCAGAACCAGCAGTTCTTGTGCTTTGCTCTCCGTGCTTGCCATTACTGCCATCTGCAAAGCAGTGCTTTGGAGTATCGTGGCAATCATGGGATCAGGTGCAGTTCTAAGTCAGGCAGCAGTACCTCGATGAAGTGGCTTTCTGTTTTATTTCTGCTTGGGCTAACTGAGAGGCTCACTTGTGCTTTCCAAGGGAGATTTTTTAGGTATTAATCTCTAGGAACAGTGATCTCTGGGGGCCGTGGGGATAAAACAAGGCTATTTTCATAGATCTGCACTTCTCTCTGTCCCTTTCTCCTCTCAGAAATTGCTTCTTGTGTCAGAGAATAAAAAGAAGGAGTTTTATTCAGAACTGAAGTGTCCTTATTATTACACTTATTCCGTCCTCTCCTCTTTTCTTTTCTGGGCTCTCTTGTTTAGCTCTGTGCATACCTCTCCATGTAGGAGGCGACGTTTTTGAATTCAATAGGCTCCATCCCAATAAAGTCAGCAAAGTTCAGGCTCCTCACTCACTTTGGGGAATTCAAATATGCTGCTCTGAAAGCCACTGGGGGCAATGACTGTCACATACTATGCCAACGTACTGCATCTAGAGCTATGCCAGCATGCTGTATCGTGAAGCTATGGCACGTATTAGCTGACAGGGAAGAGCCAGCCTGTCTCCTTTGTAAATAGGAGTGCAGTGCAGCTGTGCACTCACTCTGGGGTATGTGGGAACAGTGTTAATTTAAATGTTTTAAATCCATCTGGATCTTCTTGGCTCTGTTCTGTGACTCCAGAAGAGCTCTTTTTATGAGGAAGGATATCTGAGGAGTTCTGTTTAATTCGGGTAAATAAACCATTGGTATGTGTTGGTCAGAAAAGGAGAATGAAGAAGTCCTAATTAATCAGATCTGTTTCTAATTGTCTATGGCAAGGAGATTTCCAAGTGTGCCAAGTGCGTGAAGCTGCTGAATGGCTGCCTTTGCTTAAATACTGTACAGACTGTCTGAAACTGTTGTATGGAATCTGTTCTGATCTGTGCTGGGAAGATGGCAGCAGAACATCAGGTACAATAGCCGTGTTTCTGTGCCTCCCTCTCATTGTGCCATTCCTTTGCTTCCCACCCACTTTGTTTGGGACCTTGGCTGCAGCAGTGTTAGCCCTAAATGTTGAATGGCCTCCTGTCCCCAGGTCTGTACATAGAGCTGTGGTCTCCCCTTCCTGCTGCTGTTTCAGATCCCTTGCTGGACAAGTACTGATCAGGGACTGAGAGTGACCATTCTAATCTTTTTTCCCTGGTTTTGGTTCACACAGCCTTTTGGGACCATGCTTAGAATGCAGCTTCACAGCATTTTCATGCCTTTCAATGCAACGTTGACCATTTCTGTTGGCTGTTCCTTGCTACCCTGGCACCCCCTCCCTGGCCCAGATCTGCTCTTGCTTGAGGAACAGCACAAACAGAGCTGTGGAGTTCTCAGCCACACGTATTCCTTGTGACCAAAATGTCTGTGTGCTGTGATGGTCCATCACTCAGAAAAAGCTCCAACCCAGTGGCCCTTTGAGCTTGTGCATGGCAGAGTTCACCCTAGGAAACACTGTATTATGCTGGGTGCAAGCGACCGTTTAGCACTTTGAGGTGGTCACAACCTGTCCAAGCCCAGCAGAGCCTGTGGCATCGTTTCCCCCAGTATTGTAGGTAAAAGGTACAAGCTTTCCTCCTGTGCAATCAAGATGAGGGAAAGGAAAGGGAGGAAGGCAGCACTGTTACGGCAATGGCTGCAGCCAGCTTACAGTGGCAATGTATTGAATGTGTTGTAAAAGTCCTGATCATTAATTGTTTCCTAACTGCCCACCCTATTTGTTCGATCTTTCATCTGCATTTCTAAAGCAGAGTATCGTTTGTTTTTCTTCATTCCTTTCTCCTTGTGAACTGTATTTCCATACTTCATACTTGATTTAGTAACCATAGTAATGAAGTAAATGCATTGTCTTCATTTGCAGTGGTGTCTAAATAAGTACTCATCTCCGTGCAAGTGCTTTAAGAAGGGATAGCCTCCTGCCACTATAAGAAGGCTACAGGCTATGTTGTTGAAATAATTGTTATGTTGATTTTGTGACATCAAGCCTCAAAGCCTCTAGAAATGCATTTAGCAGTGTGCCTTGTGGCCAAGAAGGCCAATGGTATTCTGTGGTGTATTAAAAAGAGCATGGCCAACAGGTTGAGGAAGGTGATTCTTTCCTTCTCCTCTGCACTGTTGAGGCCACATCTGGACTACTGTGTCCAGTTCTGGGCTCCCCAGTATAAAAAGACAGGGATCTCCTGGAGAGAGTCCAGCAGAGGGCCACAAAGATGATGAAGGGCCTGGAGCATCTCCGTATGAGGAAAGGTTGAGTAACCTGGGTCTGTTCAGCCTGGAGAGAAGAAGACTGAGTGGGCTTCTGATCAATGTTTGTAAATATCTAAAGGGAGGTGGGAGGCAAATAATTGAGGCCAGGCTCTTCTTGGTGGTGTGTAGCGACAGGACAAGGAGCAACGGCCTAAAACCTGAAAACAGGAAGTTCTGTACTAACATGTGGAAGAACTTCTTTACAATAAGGGTGACGAAGCACTGGCACAGGCTGCCCAGAGAGGTGGTGGAGTCTCCTTCTATGGAGATAGTCAAGACCCATCTGGATGCCAACCTGTGTGACCTATTCTAAGGAACTGCTTTAGCAGGGGGTTGGACTCCATGATCTCTTGAGGTCCCTTCCAACCCCTGCAGTGCTGTGATTCTGTGATCCCTCTGTACACTCTCTCTATACCTCTGTCAGAAGCAGGGAATGCTGAACTCATGTCAACACTGAATCTGGCTCAGATGAATGCAAACTGCGTGTTGCTCCAAGTAGCACCGCGAGCATCTCCAGGACAGAGGGGTGTTTCAGCTACTGAGATGTAAATTTAGATTTTTCAGCTCCAGGCTGAAAAGGTTGATATTCTTAAAAAGAAAAGGCTTATTATCTCTTTTACATATGGAGCCTCCATTTCCAGGAAAAAAAGAGACTGGAAAGGATTCAAACCACTGGCAAATGAGAGACCCAAATTAAATTTCAATTTTGCACAGAAATATTTCTTGACTAAAAATGTGTCAGTTTTCTTCTGAGTATGATTTTTGTATTTTTGGATATTGAAGCTTCTGGGAAAAAAAAAAGTGCTCGCAGTTGATTGTGTATGTATGTTGACATACACAGGTGTGTACATGCTCTGTAAACACACTATCTGGAATTGAGCTTTTTCGTGAAAGCTAAATGAAACCAATGGGGTAAGAGTAGATGGAAGTGCAATATTTTCTTTGTACTTTATTTATATATATATATATGTATATTTTCTGTGCATGGAAGGAGAGAAATCTCCTGTTAGCTCTACTTTTAACTGTAGGTCTTAGCTTCTGGCCATTGCCTGTGTCTTATAAATGCCCAATTGCAGAAGCCAGCTGCTGACTCTGGTCTTTTAAACTCTGTGTATCTCTAACACAGGAAAAAGTCTCTGGCAAGTGCATAGCGTAGCTAGCAGCGGGATAGGTAATTTATACACTCCCTGGGGTTTGCAGGGAGGCTGGAAATTGAAGTTGAAGCTTAGCCCTATGTCCTACTAACATCACTTCTGTATCAGCTGCCCATATGTTACTTAAAGAGCTCTCACCTGTTTCACTGCTGTGCTTTGAGCTTTGCCTGCTTGAACTAAAGTCTGCCCTGGCTGGGGCTGCTGCAGAGCTGCAGTCTGCATTTTGGGTGCAGAATGAGGACTTAGAACACACAGGGCATCGAGGATTGCACTGGGTGTGAAGGGGTGTGCTGCCTTTTACTCAGCTGGATAATCCTTATATTTTTATGGAAACCCTCTGAAATCCTATTTATTTTCAGTTCTTGCAGTACTGTGTGGGAAGTTCAAGCAAAGGAGTAATGAGCTTCAGGGTTCAATTTTTTAGGGAGGTTGGTAAAGGCAGAGGCTGTTTTGACTGCAGTAGAATAGGATTGAAGCCTACTGGTGGAGAGATGCCTTAACCCTAAATAGTAACAACAGCAACAATAGAAATAGCAATGTTTTGGTGATGATCAGTCCTTTCTTTTATGCGCGTCTCAAAGCGATAATGAACAGAAGGGTTCGGTAAAACAGTGTTCATTGTGTCTCACCAGAGAATTCATGGGCTCTCCCATACAGAATAGTTGTCCTTATCTTCTTCATGTAATCCTTTGCCCTTCCTTTTTCCTTCACCCCTTTTCCTGCTTCTTTGCCCCTTAGGAAACAGTTTTGCCAACTACACATGTGCCAGGGTGTCATCCAGCCAGGGTGGCTGTACTGTTCAAAGCCCAGAAGCTGTGGTTTCATTGCTTATTTTCCTAATTGGAAAAAATGGTCATTACAAATTATATCAATAATTCAATAAAAAGTCCAGTAAATGTAGAATTAAAGATATATCACATGTTATCTAAGTTCAAGCTCATGTTATAGCAGGCCATGTCAGATCGTGTAGTCCTTTTCCTACAGATGATCTGACTTTGCCTAGGAATACATCCTTTCCCCAATAACTCTTCCACATGAGAATCTCCTTCATGTGCAGCTCTAGAATCTTAGGTTTTCTAAGAGGAAAATGCATTGTTGCTTCCAAAGTAGCTGATTATAGAAATATGTGATGTAGGAAAATTTACTCTTCCATCTGTCAGAGCTTCTGGTCTGCTAGAGTGAAGACACCACAAGTGAACAAATGATGTTGCTATGGGGTCTTTCAGAACAAAGCCCAAACTTGTCCTTTTTGAAGCAACTCGGGGGGTCTAGATCTTTTGCAGCAATGATTACTCATACAGGAGCCCAGATATTGTCACAGGCTTTCAGCAAACTTTAGGGAGAGACTTCATATGGAATTTGCAGTGTGGATTCAGCAGTCTTATCTGCTCAGAGGCAACACTGCTCATCCAAAAGCTGCAAGGCTGCAAAGTATTTCCGCACCAGGATCCACAGAATGATACTGTTTATCAAAGCAAGTGGATTTAGGACAAGGGGGAATGATTTTAAACTGCGACTGGGGAGGTTTAGGTTGGATATTAGGAGGAAGTTTTTTACCCAGAGGGTGGTGACGCACTGAACAGGTTGCCCAAGGAGGCTGTGGATGCCCCATCCCTGGAGGCATTCAAGGCCAGGCTGGATGTGGCTCTGGGCAGCCTGGTCTGCTGGTTGGCGACCCTACACATAGCAGGGGGTTGAAACCAGATGATCACTGTGGTCCTTTTCAACCCAGGACATTCTAGGATTCTATGATATGTTGAGATTTCTCCATCTGCTACATGAAGGTATGAGTATGAAGGAGTTGTTAGAGAGGTCTTGATCCAATGTCATAGGGTGAAACAGGCACCAATTCTTGGTGTGCATTTCTTTCACATCTTCATCTTCCCAGGGTCCTTCAAAAGCCTTGACTTGGGTGATGTTTATCATCTCAAACTTGCTTTGGTATTTGCAATTACTCAGACTACCCCATGCTTTCTTTTGGTGCAGTGCCCTAGAATCATAGAATCACACCATATCTCAAGGTGGAAGGGACCCCGAAAGGTCAACGAATCCAACTCATGGCTCCACACAGGACCACTCAAAAATCTGAGAGAGTTTACCTTCCTAACAGACATGGTGGATAGGAACATCAATGCAAAGTCTTCATTAGACATGTGCATTAAAGTGCACTGGTCAGTAGGCTGAGCGGAGCCAAGAGAACTGTGCAGGTGATCAGATATTTGAAAAGTCAAGGCGGTCAGGTGAAGCTGCTAGTGGCTGGATAAAAGGCAGTATAGCACTCATTTTTTTTCAGAAAGGATGATCCAGGGAAACCAACCTGTCAGCCTCACCTCATTTCTGGGAAGATGATGGAGCACATCTTCCTGGAAGCCATGCTAAGGCATATGGAAGAGAAGGAGATGATGTAAGATAACCAGCATGGCTTCACTGGGGGCAGGTCCTGCCTGACCAACCTTGTTGCTTTTTGTGATGGCGTAGCTGTGTCGGTGGACAAGGGAAGAGAGACTGCTGTCATCTGTCTGGACTTCAGTAAGGCCTTTGACATGGTCCCCCACAACATCCTTCTCTCCAAATTGGAAAGATATGGATTTGATGAGTGGACCATTTGATGGTTGAGGAACTGGTTGCAAGAGAGTGGTGGTCAATGGCTCAATGTCTGGATGGGCATCAGTGATGAGTGGTGTCCCTCAGGGGTCAATACTGGGGCTGGTGCTCTTCAACATCTTCATCAGTGACACCGACAGTGGGGTCAAGTGCACCCTCAGCAGTCTGTGGGTGACATCAAGTTGTGTTGTGGCTGACATGCCTGAGGGATGGGATGCCATCCAGAGCAACCTAGACTGAGCAGTGGGCCCAGGTGAACCTCACGAGGTTCAACAAATCCAAGAGCAAGGTCTGCATAAGGGTCCCTTCCAACTCAAAGTATTCTCTGATTCTATGATTCTACATCTACTTAGGGAGAGTAAATTCCTCCTGAGTCACACTGATTAGGTGCCCAATAACAGTACAGAGAGCTCAGACACCTAATGCACATGTAGTCCCTTAAACATATACACCTAAATGTAGCTATCATACTGTCACACTGTATTCATCCCTTAGGGCTAAATCATCTGCGTTAGATTAAATGAAGCAGAAATGTGTCATTGGAAATACCCTGACACATTCCTCCTGCCCTGTAGCAGCCTGTCCAGATAGGTGCAGGTCTCCTGTAGGCTGTGCATCATATATCCACAAGCCCTATGTAGATAGTTTCAGATGCTCTAGGGCATGGCAAACAGCATTGGATGTCCGTATGTGGTAGCTGAATTCAATCCATGTAGGTACATAAATGGAGATGTCTGTGCCTGATGGTGGATGTCACTCCTAGTTTTCTAGAGTGAGATTCTCTGAGCTGTTCTGCAAAGAGTGTAAGGGGATTTAGCCTACGAATGTGAAGCATATGTCAGTGCAGTGCGTGACAATGTTCCTGACACTCCCTGATTTCCTCGGGACATTTAAGGAATTCATTTCAGAGGCAGTTTCTTTTCATGAACATAATTTGATCCTAATCATTTTTATACACGTAACATTAAGTTTTTCATTTGCCTCATTAACTGTTACTTTAAAATTTAGATGGTCAAATACTGATGAAGTACCAAGCTCAGAGACAGGCCACATCCTCATTAACCAAACTCAGTTCCTATTTCCCATCATTTTTCATCCATTTTTCTGTATTCACTGATCAGTCACTTTTCCTTTAGCCAAAAAAAAAGTGTATAACAGCTGAAAATAAATGTCTCACATTAGCCCATACTGTAGCTCCAGAAGGGGAGGGGTTCTGTTTTAGATCCTGTGTTGCATCTAGGTCCTGTGTGGGTATCTCAGATGCTGCATGACATAGAATTATAGAATAGTGAAATTTGGAGAAGATGACTGAGATCCCCAACTCCAACCCAACCCACTCCACCGTGCCCACTGCCCACGGCCCTCATTGCCACATCCCCACTGTTCTGGAACACCTCCATGGACGGTGACCCCACCACCTCCCTGGGCAGCTGTGCCACTGCATCCCCATCTGCAGTAGCATTAAATGAATGTCTTCACGTGGCTGAATTGTACTCAGGGAAAACTCTCTGCTTGACGGAGGAAGTGCTTTCCATTTGAGGCATCAAGGAACAAAGTATTATTTAGTATCTGTGTCAGCAATAGCTGGCTGTGGTCCATGGAGATGCTGCCTGCAACTCTTACAGAGGGACTCATGCTCATGGATGTTGCTGTTTCAGCTCCTGAATTCTAAAAGAACAAGTCAGAGAGGATGCAAATCTTATCTCAGAGGACATGTGATGCTGTTACATGGGCTTATAAAAGCTCAGTTATGGGCATGCTCTCTATACATGCTCTCCATACAATATATTTTTTATTATTAAAGAAGCAAGAGCCAATCAGTTCTCCACTCCTTGGGCAGTTTCACTAGGGCTGTATAAAGCAAAGGTTGAAGTTTTAATATCCAGTGCAAAGTGAAAGGGAAGTAATGGGATAAAGTACAATTTGATGGAGGGTTGTTAGGGTAGTATGGTTAGGTTGTGGTTGGACTTGATGAACTTGAAGATCTTTTCCAACCTGAGCAATTCCATGATTCCATAACCCTTTTATTCTTACTCAATAGTACTCTCTGTGATTAGAGTTGTAATGTAGAAGACTGCTGTGTTCTAAAATCTGCTTTGTGGGTTACAGAATCATAGGGGTTGGAAGGAAGGGACTGCTGGAGATATCAAGACCAACCCCCTGCTAAAACAGGTTCCCCAGAATAGGTTGTGCCTATTGAACACTTTATCTCAAGTTTGTTCCTGTTTGCATCAATTGGCTCAGAGCAATACCAAAACCAAAACCAGGTTCACTGCTGTGGAGGCAGACAATGGGGCCACCAGCGCAGAGGTCACTGCAGAGCTACTGCTTTGCCTCAGGAGGTGACTGTCTTCATGTTGAAGGTTTCTGGTGTGGTTCAACCACTGGTTCAGCCACTCATGGCTGTTGAAACTACAGATCTGATGGAAGCTTATGTCATTATCTTCCCAACAAACATGCTGCATTTTATGCCTGGTGATGCAGTGGCACAGCTGCCCAGGGGGGCGGTGGGGCCACATCCCTGGAGGTGTTCTATAACCATGGGGATGTGGCACTGAGGGACATGGTCAGTGGGGGTGAGGTGGGGTCGGACTTGGAGTTCTTGGAGATCTTTTCCAACCCGAGTGACTTTATGATGATTCTGTGATGATTCTTAAGTGATCTGCAGTTTATGTATGCTGCAATATGCGTGTCTGTAAGAAGCTCTTGTGGAAAATCCAGGGGTTGACTCTTGGACTACTACACAGCAATTGTCATGTAATAAGAGTTCATGTTTCGTGGATTTGCAGAGTTTGAAGCCTGTCACATGAAACTAGAGGCATGTTCTGCCATCCTGAAATTAGCATTGTAGATCCTTCTTACAGAATCCCCAATTTCTCAACATCCTTTTAAAATGAGGTTGCCAGAAGTAGGTTTAATATTCCAGCATTAGCCTCGATGCTGCAGTAAATGAAAATCAAGTCACTCTCTACTCCTGCTCCTTGTCTGCTGAACACACACCCTTGGATTGCATTAGTGCTTTTCATCACAGCATCCTAATAGCAGCTCGTGCTAAGCTGTTTGTCTACTGTGACCCCTAAATTACTTTCAGATGCAATTTTCCATTATGTAATCCTTTGTTCTCACTGTTCCTGCTTTCCTTCTTCCTTTGCTGAACACAGAGTCATATGTCTATGTTAAAATATGGGTTTGCTGATTGAGCCTAATGTACTAAGGAATCCAGGCTGATTTTATGACTGCCTCTCCTTAATACTTATTATGGTGTCAAACTTTGTGTCATTTACAAACGTTGCCAGCAATGATTTTATGTTTATTTCCAGGTCCCGTAAAAAAAAAAAGAAATAATGGTGTTAGAGGCCTTTAGGAGGTAATCCAGTGCTTACAAAGTGGCTCAAACAGTTCAATCTGTAGGCAGTGTGGAACGGTGTATGTTTTGGCATAATTCTCCCATTCAGAGCGTGGTGAGTGGTGGTATTAATGGCCAACATGGTACAATAAAACCCTGCTGCAAGAAAAAAAAAAAAAAAAGAACACAACACATTTTGAGGGTAAAAATGAGGCAGATATTGGTGGCTAACACAGCCAGCTGGGCTCCACCAATTCCTGCTGCAGCTATTGGAGAGGGGAGGGCTCCTCAGCTCCGAATTGGATGTGGGCACGCAGAAGTGCCTCAGGTCTCTGTGGGCTGCTGAAGGATGTCAGCTTCCGTGCCTGGAGCTGGGGGATGTGAATTACTCCTTTCCCCCAGCTGCTCAGTGATCATCACGCCTTTTTATGGCTCCCTAATTTGAGGTGCCGAGCACCTATGAAATTCCCTCAATAAATAACGCTGGGAAACCTGCATTAGCAGGGTAATGTTCAGAAGCCATTTTAGGCGTTAGGACGGCGGCTGTGCTAACATTTCATGAGCAGTGCTAATGCTTCCCCTGCCCACGGCTGTCACACGGCGGTCCTGAATCTCCTGCTTGCACGCTGCCTTCCCAATAACACAATGCACTGTATAGCATGCTATAAGCAAAGCAAGACGGCATTCCTATGCAACCTTCTACGTGTGCAGTGCTATGGAATAACAATGTGTATCTGAGGAAATAAACAGCTCTCCTGCATTTTTTTTTTTCATATGAATTAACCGTGTATTTAATTGCCTCATCTGCCAGTCTGCAATTTGCATGCGTTCACAGGTATATTGCTTTTGTATTTAACTGCTTCATTTCCATGAATTGTCTGCATAAAGGGGCTGTGGAGCTCTGCTGCTGGCTGAAATATTAAATTACGTACCTTGGAGAGAAGAAAGATCATTTAAAGTTGATTAAGATCATTTTAGGCAGAGTAAGCATACAGTGAAGGAACACTACCCATGTTTTGTATACATAAACAAAAGGGGGTTGTAAGGCAGCCTGTGACACAAAGAGATAGCAGGTAACAGGAGAACCCACCCCAGAAACCAATTTCTCCTCTCCTATTAGAGAGGAGTTCAATAACTCTGTTGAGGTCAGGAGTTGGGCCAGAATTGAATCTGGGACATCATTACATGTGCACCATCTGAGGGCAGAGGGGGTGTACCGATGCAACTCCACGTATGGCAATACCCGATGTTAATTGCTTAGTTGTAACACTCTCAATACGCTTGGTTCAGAGTGGAATTTCTTAGATGGACACCACTCAGAGCTCATTAGCACCCACAAGTGCACAGCAGCCAGGACTGTCCTGGTTAAAAAAGTACCTGGAGGAAGCCTCAAGGCTGGAAATGATTCCACGTGAAAACCTGAACCTGGATCTGGAGTTTTGGCACGTTGGGTCAGTCCATTGCATTGTGGCACGCTGAAAAACAGCCATGTGGGACTCTTCTTCCTTAATGCTTCCTCTGTATTCGAG
This sequence comes from Gallus gallus, assembly GCF_016699485.2. Classification (NCBI taxonomy): domain Eukaryota; kingdom Metazoa; phylum Chordata; class Aves; order Galliformes; family Phasianidae; genus Gallus; species Gallus gallus. The sequence goes on from NC_052534.1 coordinate 106,438,202, forward strand.
GATAGGGGGAATCTCTGGGCACATCCGAAAGCATTTTATTCCCCACTTTATAGTGCTTGCATGTGGAAAGGTTGAAGTTAGGCTGAGGCTGGTGGAGGGACCCTGCAGGTATTTTTTTGTGTTCCAGCCTAATGATGAGCCCTGTGTGTAGCCTCCATCTTTGCAGCTGGTCTTCATAGAGTCAAAGAATCACAGAATCATGGAACCATAGAATGGCCTGGGTTGAAAAGGACCACAATGATCATCTGGTTTCAACCCCCCTGCTATGATCAGGGTCGCCAACCAGCAGACCAGGCTGCCCAGAGCCACATCCAGTCTTGCAACGAGCTGAGCCAGCATCCTGCTTTGGAGGGCTTTGGTGCTTTATTTGCTGCAAGGATAGAGGGAGTTTGTAAGCATCCATCTCTTGGACTTGATGGAGATGGAGATGGAGGTGGTGGTGGAGGTGGGGATGGAGATGGAGATAAATGGAGATGGAGATGGAAATGAAGGTGTAGATGAAGATGGAGATGCATTTGAGGCTGTCTGGAGCAGCTTATTGGGATGCAGCCCATGCCACTGTCTGTGCTGATAAGCAATGCCAGGGCACAGAAATGGGCACTACAGTGCTGCTGTTCTCACTCCTGCATGCCTGGCACAGTTATAGCCCTGATGAGCTTCTCAGACACTTCCCAGTCTGGGAACTGCCACATGCTAGAGACAATTCCCAAAAGTCAGTTTGGATTCTGCTACTGTGTTATGGAGTGAGTGTTAATGTCTATGGGAGCTAGCAGGAGATGGGTGCTCCATCAACACGCAACAAGGCTGCAAGCACCCACCCCACAGTTGCTCACTGGGGTGATGTGGACAAAGTTCATCCCCCTGCAAAGAGCAGATCAAGGCTTTGATACGCTCACACCCTTCACGTGGGCTGTGAGCAGTGCTAAAGCTTCCATGTTGCCTGGGTACAGCTCAAAACCCAGCTCACCCTGAGTACCGAGCAGTGTATTTGTGCGAACTGCAATCTCTGACAACTCGCACCCAGAAAGTGCTGATTGGAAGGAGAAAACTTTCAGCTAATTACCAACATTTTTTAATGTTTTTTTTTATTATTTTTTATTTTTTCCCCTCCGAGCTCTGACTACTGTTCTTAATTTCCTGACCAGCTTGCGCCCTTCCCCCGCGCCTCTCCGAGCATCTGTGGTCGTTTCAAATTGAGCTGTACTACCTGCTGCTCCGACTTTCTAACATACCATACCAGTTGGTTTGCCAAACAGTGAACTGCCAGCCATCTGCCATCCAAAGCAGAATTTACATTGTTTCATCTTAAAATAACGCCTTCGGAATATCAAGTAACTCTCTGCATCAGGTTTCTGAGAACTGAAAATCGGCCAGGATTAAAAACAAATACCAAATGTGCCTGCGATAGGAGGGGAGAGGTAGAGCTTTTAATTTACCCTTTACCTGATCTGGACGGGGACCATAACGCTGATAATTTTAGCCGTGCAAATGCAATTTCACGGTGGTTGGTAAGGTGGAGCAGGGGAATTGGGACAGGCTTCTTTGCATCGTGTGGTGCTCGGTGACTTCTGCTCAAGTCAAATGCTGCCTGGGCTTCAGCTGATCTGTCTTCAGACACTTCAAACTAAGTATTCCCAAGTTCGTGGAGTATATTGGCCTTGGATCTGCCTTTTATGTGTATGGCTTTCATGACTAGCTGCAAATGAATGGTTCAGCGGTAGTCAGAGTGCTAAATTAGTGGAGAGCTATTTTGCCTGACTCCTTAATCCCATTCATTAAGAGGGAAACCAATAGATTTACTAAAATTGCAGAACACATTCTACTGATATAGTGGTTAGCAGCCCTGCCCATGGCAAGGACGTTGGAACTAGGTGATCTTTAAGGTCCCTTCCAACCCAAGCCATTCTATGATTCTGCAGTTCCATGAATCTATGATTCTATGATTCCATGGTTCTGTGATTTGATATGAGGCACTTAGAGTCAGGAGGATTTGGGATATGCGTGGTATTTGGCAGCTCTGTACAACGTAAGCAGTGCCCCTGCTGTACACCTGCAGTGGAAGTCTCCCTAGGTGGTGCTTGCTTGTAGAACCTACTCAATAAAAGAGGAATCCATTTGATTCTGTTCCTGTCATCTAAAACATAGCCCTGGCTGGTGTAATTCTGCTTACAGAAGGCCAGAAGCATACCCAGCCTACAGCCTGTTATGAAAGGTTTGGATGTCACCAACAGACCTTAGCTTCTTTCTCACTTCTCCCACAAACCTTCCACGTAGTTCTAAGATCTCTCAAGTCCTAAAAAAGGTATGAAGATTTCTTTCAGTCAATATTTTACAAATATTCCAGTGGCTGAGGAAGTCGTGGATAGTGTGGATGTGTTTACATCACTGTGTGGACACAGTGGTTGCCTTTAGGAGTGGAAAGTAAGGGAATATATATTCTGTATAAATGCACTGTAAAGGAACATAGATTCCATATAAATGCATTGAAATTCCAGACCAGGGGATGGATTTTCAGTGTACTTAGTTCCTAATTAAGGGGACAATGGGTGCATCTACAAGCATGGAGTGTAATAGCAGTCCCAGTCTTCTCATCTTCCACGAGTGATGTGTCTCTGGGAAAGGAGTACTTGGAGCAGAATCCACCCTTTAATAGTAAATTAATTCCTTCAAATGGAATCATCATAAAACTGACATGTCTGCGTGCAGACCCAAGGCGCCCAGTGAGAGTCAGACTGCTTATCTGCAGTGCCTAATACATGCTAAATACCGAGAAGGAATTCTTTCCAGCAGCATCTCCTCCAGGATCTGTAAACTCAGATGGAACATATGTTTGGGGCCAGAAGCATGTCAGCTTGATTACTTAAGCACTCAGAGGGAGATTACCCTTATTTTGCTTTAGCAAAATTAACAGCTTTAACCTATACTTGGCATGTAGGTTCTTTATTATCAATGGAGAGAGACCAAACCTCCAAGGACAACTCAACCCATCTTAGGAGAGATCTGCACTCAGAATACCTCAGTGACAAATTTTCCTATCTTTCTCCCTCCTGAACCTCAAGAGCTAGCTAAAACTACGTCTGCATTTCAGATGAATCCTACTGGAATATATTTCACCTGCTATTTTGGGTTCCTGTTTATTGTTTATTTTTTCTCCATCTGGTTTCCCATGTGGAATGCTTAAGCCTCTAACATAGAACAGAAACTGCAAAGTAGATCTTTCTTTTGCCAGAGCCCAACCTTCAGTAAGACATTTGTCCTCAGGTCGGACATTGGTAATGTGAAGATCTCATTCAAATGCTTAAACTTTAAATCAGGTGGATAGACCCAATTTTGTGCATGGAGTTTCCAATATGGTAACAATAAATAATTCTGTAGAAGCACCTAAGGATAGATGGGTACTATTTTGTTGAAGAGGCAAATAGAGCTATGATATGGGTGCTTGCGTTGGAAGGTCCAGCTTCACACCACCAAGATGTTGTAAGGGTTTCTGGTGCAGCTGGCCTATTTTAGTCCAACTGAAACTCTGCTAACAGTGATTGAGCATGGTTACATAGCTTGGGCAGGCAAGTTGGCAGTTGGCAGTTGGGTTGCCACCGGTATGTCTGGGAAGTATGAAAGTGGCATCAATGAGGCCTCAGGGCCAGAAAACGGTACCTGGCATATTTTGTGTGCTAGTATAGATGGTAGCATGGGTCTCTGCATTATCTGTAGAGTGCTTAATTGCAATATTCTGAATTGGTGCCAGGCACCTGCATCTTAGGTGTTGTAGAGTCGAGGCTGGAGCCTGAAGCAGCCTGAATCTCACACATGCCATGGTTTGCTCAGAACTGGGCAAGGACCCAGACTCTGTTTTGGGAGCTTTCTTTCTGCATTATTTATGTACTTGTATTTTAGTAGCTATCATAAGCCCCAAAGCCACTTAAGGAAAGTGTTGTGCTGATGTGTAACAGCAAGACTGTCCTGTCTCCAAAGCCACTTATGATTCATGAATAAGACGAGAGAGAAGTATTTTCAAGAAACAGATAGTGGGAACATGGGATAACAAAGAGATCCATTAGTAAAGGTATCCAGTGAATTTTCTTCATTGCTACTTCTCCTGAAAGTCACACAAAATACGATTTATGATAAAACTGCTAATAAAACTCAAGAAAATGCCTTCAGTCAGGGCTTGAGGGTGGTGAGGTTCAGGCTGGTAGATAGGTCTTTACTGGAGCCCCAGAAAAACTAGTGAAGCATGTTGATACCCAAATGACTTTCAGAATGATTCTAAACAGGAAAAATTGCTGACTTGAGCTTCATGCCTGCACATTCAGCCTGCTTTTAATAGGAAAACCAGCTAGTTTAGAGCTATCTAAGGTGCCTTCCTAAAAGTGCATGTTCTGCGATTTGCATTTGTAGGTAAACTGTGTTTATTGGAAAATCTTGTGGTTTCTTCTTTGTACCTAAGTTGATGCTTAGCCACTACAAAATGCTGTTCCCATAAATTGCTGAATCACAGAAACATTAAGGTTGGAAAAGACTGCTAAGGTCATCTAGTCCAACCGTCAAGTCATCACCACCATGCTCACTCAACCATGTCCTTATGTGCCACATCTGCCCTTTTCTTGAAAGCCTCCAGGAAGCCATGGGAATTGTCAGGCATCATGCAGCCCTGCAAAAAAAGAAAGAGGTGCTCCAATGGCACCTAACAAAAATTAAGCTTTTTTGAGGGGGTCAGTGATTCACTTGTTCTGGACTTCTAGGGTAGGCTGTAAAAAGCCAACTGTCTCCAAGTTCTTGGACAATTTCTTCTTGACTTTCAATGTCTTTGATTTCTCTCCTTTAAGGAATCATTTATAGGGCAAAAAATTGTGTGAGTGAGTGTATTTTTGTAGCATTTTTTGCCTTGAGGGACTGAAATATTCACAGAAGATTAGACATCAATTTTTCAGTTCTTTAAATATCTTCAAGCGTTTAAAGCCCCAAGAAATTTATAAACAAAAATATTTGAGATATAAATATTAGTGTCCATAATCTCTGTGCTGTTTATAGGAAACCAAGGAAACACAGGAATGGTAGGTGGATGAAATGAAATATCCTAAAGAAAACACAGAGTGAGCAAACATACTGTGCTTGGTGTTGTGCCCAAATTAGTTCATGGAAGATGTTCAGACTGTGTTGTCATCTGTATTATATCATTTTTGAAGGAAGTACAGCAAAGGATATAATTATTAGGAAGATCATTTCTATCTTGATATAAATGGACTCCTTCATTTTATGGGGAAAAAAAAAGAAAAGGCCATCAGAATTAATTCAGGGTCCTTATATTGCCCATTTATATGTCTAAAATAGAAAATATTTGAGCAAGGAACAATGAAGCTGTGGAGATCAGATTTAGGCATGCGAGCAGCAATAGTGCTGAGAAGCAGTCAGTAGAAATGTTCACAAAAATGATTGAGAAAGGATCACTGAAGGACAAAAAGACAAAAGACAACCTGCACCAGGCACAGGAACACAGGAACAGGTTGCCCAAGGAGGTTGTGGATGCCCCATCCCTGGAGGCATTCGAGGCCAGGCTGGATGTGGCTCTGGGCAGCCTGGTCTGCTGGTTGGCGACCCTGCACATAGCAGGGGGTTGGAACCAGATGATCATTGTGGTCCTTTTCACCCCAGGCCGTTCTATGAATCTATGATTCTATGATTCTATGATTCCATGACCTACACCATGACTCCTGTAGTCACTGTGTGTGTTTGCGTCTGAAAACTGGGCAGAAAGGGGGCTGTAGAAAGCAGGGGGATGACAGAAATTGCTTTCTGAAGAGTTCAGTGTGACTTTTTGACTTCTCACCATTTCCCGGTGAGAAGCCAGTTGAGAACTTCCCAGCATATATTTTCATGCCTGATACAAAGCGGCTTACCTATCACCTTAGGCAGCATTTCTGCTATCTGTAGAAGAAAATGTTCTGAAGACTGAAAAAAGCCATTAGTTCATCTCCCTCTGAGAAATGCATAGTCTGAGAGACTGCATACTGTTCAACATGCAGTCTGTGGGAAGGATGGAATTCAGAAAATGTTCAACTCGTGCTGCAAACAAGGGCTGCGGACTAAATTCCACCGTGGTTCCAAGAGGTTCTGTGCTGTTCATACCCGGCAGAGCTTGACCTTCTCTGAACGAGTGGAGCAGATGTCATATAAAGTTTGCTTTGATGGGGAAGGCAGGTTGTGGAGACAATCTCCTGGAAAAAAAAAAATGGCCAACAGCTAAAAAAATGTGCTTCAGTGCAGCAAACTTATGTCTGATATGAAAGTGGATGGAGTGCGAGAGGTGTTTTGAGTAGAAACAGGCAAAAGTTCTCATCTTTTCATGTGATTTTAAAACAGTTACTGATATCCCATGCGGATGTGAAAGTAATGGCAGTGGTTTGTTAGAAACAAAGAATAGTCAGTGGTTATAGGCGAAAGGTTTTGAAGCTCGTTGTTCCAACTTACCAAAAAGGAGAGCTGAGAAGAGAGGTAGTTTTATCATTATTCTCAATGGCTTAACCATGGATTAGGTCTCACACATGGGACATTTCAGCATTTTGAGAAAGATATGGGAAGAGACAATGGTAGGAAGTCCTCATTGGGCAATATCTAGGATGGTATTTCCTGATAGCAAAGACAGCTGAACATTAAGATTGTAGAAACCCGGATTAATTCAGACAGATCTCTGATCCAACCTCGTTTTCGGAGCAGGTCCACCTTAGATCATGTCACTCATGGCTGTGTTCGGTTGAATTTGGAACATCTCCAATCTTGGATGCTTCACAGCCTCTCCAGTGCTCTGTTTCACTTTCTGACTACTTTCATAGGGTAAACGCTCCTTTCCTTATGCCTAAATGGAATTTCCCATCTTTCAGCTTTTGCCCGTTGCCTCTTATCCTTCCACTTTGTACCTGTAAAGGAGTTGTTTCATCTTTTGTTTACCCTCCTTAGATAGTTCAAGAAAACAGTAAGATCTCCCATCAGCCATTCCTGAGGTTGAAAGATCCCCGTTCTCTGCCCCTCCTTGTGTACCCCAAGCCCCTAATGATGTTGGTGGCCCTCAAGGCAATTTCTGAGGAGAAATGATGGATTTGTTAGAAATTTTCAACAAAAGACCAGATAATTCTTCTGGAGAACCTGCTTTGTAAGGTTTAAACAGAACTATGGCACATTTGCCCAGTGAGGCTGTGGATACCCCCTCCCTGGAGGCATTCCAGGCCAGGCTGGATGGGGCTGTGAGCAACCTGGTCCAGAGGGAGGTGTCCCTGCCTATAGCAGGGGGTTGGAACTGGGTGATCTTAAAGGTCCCTTCCAACCCAAACCATTCTATGATTCTGTGATTATGCTATGCTTCTGAGGCCATTACATTTCTGAAGCAAAGTAAATTCATCAGCTTAACAATAGGAAGAGACCAATCTCAGCCAAAACCTGAGGATAATCAGAAATAATCAGAGATGGTCAGAAATGCTCAGTATTTCTGCATACCTTTTCTGTATATTCAGTACATTCTTAAATATAATTCTTTTGATCCATGAGCTCTTAGTTGAGCTATTTGGGAAAATCAAAGGAGGGAGAAGTTCTAAGAAGGTTGGAATTCTAAATTTATGTTTTTACAGCAATAAATCTTAGTGCTGTTTTCCCCATTAAAACGTTGCAAAGTCATTTTCTACATTTCATCATGCCTTTAACTTCTTTTTTTTCTCCATATTGCCTTGTAACTTATCATCATGTAGTTCTTTGATGCTTTTACCAGTGTTTCATTGTTATCTTTTATTTACTTGGCATTATTTTTGGTGGCAAAGGAGAAAAAAGGGTGTGGAAAAAGAGATAGGCGAAGGTGCACTTTATTCTCCTGCATACGGGAGGCCAGAAGAATCCCAAAATGCAGTTAAAATCAGTGATTTCTTAGGAAAGCTAAAGTAGTTTAATAAAATGCAGGTTTCACATTGAAGTTTTAATTTTCAGACAAAATTCATTTTCCAAAGAAAACACCATGAATTCTCACAGTTATGTGCAGTGATGCTGTCGCTCTAATGGTTGCTATAGTAAACCTATTGATAAGCAGGTGTATGTTTAGTAAGCTTTTAGATGAGTGCTTTCTTCATATTTTGTTTTCCGTTTCCATTCCTATGTGATCCTGACGGAACAGACTTAGAGATGGCAGCATCCTAATCTCACTCTAATTAGGGCAAATCAGAAGTGCTCTGTGAGTGCCCCTGGAAGTATGCTGATCAGAAAGCAAAACAAAATCTAGCTCCCATGCTGTGTTTATGCTATGATTTTATTTCATATGGTTTTTTGCAATTATTTATTTATGTTTGGCTTAACAATCTCCAACCTGAAGGTGACACAAAGCCTGGTTTTACTGTTTTCCTGTTAGAGTCCAGCTAGTGCCCAAAGCCTAATTTGGATCGCTGAGCACCAGATCCTTTCACACCCCTTTAGCAAAATCTTCTATCAAAGAGTCATGAGCCCTGAGAGGACTTAGAGAGAATTTATTGCATTATTAATAAAACAGCTGATTAAAGGACACGGTTCCCTCTGGCTTTTCCAAAACTGGTTTTGTTCATGACTTTGGTATTTTAATTCAGGCACATTCTGTAATTAAGACATTTTGATTCCATTTCTATTAACAGGGATAAGAACTCAAGTCACCTGCAGTTAAACAGTGGAGAAAAGCTTGAGGACATGACCTCTGAGATCCCCACGTCCAACCCCACCCCACCATGCCCACTGCCCACGTCCCTCACTGCCACAGCCCCACAGCTCTCGAACACCTCCATGGATGGTGACCCCACCACCTCGCTGGGCAGCTGTGCCACTGCAGCACTGCTCTTTCTGTGAATAAATGTTTCCTAATATCCATCCTGACACTCCCTTGAAAGTAATGCAAGGAAAAGAAATGAAACTCATGAGAGCTGCGCTCACGCAGGAATTGTACCAACCAATTGCAGACGTATCCCTCTGCAGTATACTGAGATTTGACCAGATTCTGGCATATTAGACAAAAACAAAGGGTTTAATTGGCAAAAAAAAGGTTTTAATTATGATTAGCATATGCGGAACATGCTGGCAATCCACTTTCAATAAAATGGACATGAAGACCCAAATGAGCCGAGCTAGCTGGTGGGAAGGATCAGCGACTTCCAGCTGCAATGAGCTGAGCCCATGTGTGAACCAGCCCCAGCAGTACATCCCGGCAGAGCTGACGTTCACAAATGCACAGCATTTTGGTCAGCTTTAGCTGGAGCCTGATAACTGACATCTCTATTAGTAGCTAAGTGCAGCCAGAACATGGGCTCAGATGTTGGCCTGGGGTTTTTAGCAGAGTCTTTGACACAGTTCTGGACAGTTTAATTGGTATTCTCACTGCTGTCCCAGATGTGGTCTGAGAGCCAGGGACCAAGCTGACATTCGGATATGGCCTCTCACGGAATCATAGAATGGCTTGTGTTGGAAGGGACTCAAGGATCATCAAGCCTCAACCACCCTGCTGCATGCAGGGCCACCAACCTCCACATTTAATACTAGACCAGGCTGCCCAAGGCCCAATCCAACCTGGCCTTGAACACCTGCAGGGATGGGTCATCCACAGCCTCTCTCTGGGCAGCCTGTTCCAGCACTTCACCACTCTCATAGGAAAGAACTTCTCCCTGATATCCTCTTCTCTTAGGGTATATGGTTGTTTGTTCATAAATGGGGCCATGACAGTTCATCTCTAATGCATAGACGAGTTCTTTGCCCCTTATTGAAATGCTCCAGAATAAGATCACTTTGGGCCAGATAGATAAATAAAATGCAGGAAGAAAAGTATATACACATATATATTCTGTAGTAACCCAACACTGCACTAGAAGTACTTTCTAGTTGTAGGGCCATAAACAACTACTGAAATGTCTACATTTCTGTGCTCCTGAGTACCTATTACAGAGTCTCAACATGTCTTTTTGTAGTGACTAGGACACAGCATTCGCTGTACTGCAGCTCTTTGCTGACTCAAATTGCAGAAAATTGTTTTCTCTGCAGCAGAACTACCTAAAGACCCGCTGACAACTGACTGCAGGAAATGTTGGTGGCTCAGTTCCTACAGCAAGGGGTGGAAAACAGACATTGGTGTTGTCAAATAGCTGCCTACAGGTACAGAAATAGGCCAGCCAAAGAGGAAAACTTTGAATTATCTCCAACTGTGATTAGTGATTGTGGGAAAGGAAGGTAGAGGAAGGGTTATCACTAATCATGTATGGGAATGCAGGGCTGGTCAAACGCTACAGGAATGTGTTGATGCAGAAAGCCAGAAAGCAAAATACACAACCTGAAATGGGTAGGAAAGCTACTAGGTATCAAGGACTCAGGGCAAAACTCAGTGATGTTGCTTCTGTTTTGATTGATGCCTGGTCATGTCCTGCTCATTCCAAAGAATATAGTCTATATGCTTTAAGTGAAGAAGATCTGTCAAATTTGTCCTCCCTCAGATTTGTCACCTGCAATCCGGTACATCAGTGTAAGCCAACCTTTGCCCTCAGGTGGTGCTGCTGCTCATGGGCATGGTGGTGTTGGGTTGACAGTTAGATTTGATGATCTCGGTGGTCTTTTCCAACCTTAATAAATCTATAATTCTGTGATTCATGTGCATCACACCTTGTGGTTAGCTTGTGAGACTGTGGGCTAGTTTTCTTTCATTCCAGCTCACCACTGGCTCAGAGAAGTGCTATTTTTCTCTCCCTACTGGCCTATGCACTAAGCACTAAAAGAAGACTATGTACCCACTCTTCTTCTGTGCAGGCTTTAAACACTTTCTTCACATGGAGCTCTGTAATCTCCCAGCCTTTCATAATAGATAGACACAAGTTATCTGTCAGGGTCATAATAGGAAGGCCATTGCGTTCTGTGTCTGATCTAATGGATAAAGCTGGAACTTGCTTTCACACTGATGCCTAAAATAAATATGTTAGATATATATATAGATATAGATAGATAGATATTATATATATATATATACATAGTTTTTTTTTCCATTAGGTTAGATATAAGGAAAAAATCTTTTATAGTGAGGGTGGTGAGGCGTTGGCACAGGCTGCCCAGAGATGTGGTTGTTGCCCCATCCCTGGAGACTTTCAAGGTGAGGCTGGATCAGGCCCTGGGCAACCTGATCTAGCTGTGGTGTCCCTGTTCATTGCAGGGGAGATGGACTAGGTGGCCCTTAAAGGTCTCTTCCAACTCCAAGGTTTCTATCATTCTATAAACGACAAACCATGGGTATCTAAGAAGTCCACCTTTCCTTCCAACTCCTATGATCCGGTGTTTTGAGGTTCTTCTAAAAGGATGTATAAGATAGGGAAATATTTTAATATTGTATACAGGGCTCAGTTATTCAGTATTATTATCTCTTAAGTACTGCTGCAAGCTGATGTAATGAGCATATGCTGTCTCAAAGCAAGCTCAGAGGAGAATAACATTCCAGTGCAGAGACACTTCAGGAGAGAAAGCGAATACGTTCTTTCCTCGTCCCCCTTCCCAAGCCCCCGAATGCATGTAGTCAGCTCTTTCTTTTTCACCAAGGGGTTTTTATTCCTTTGCAATATGGCAAGCTGTTCCTTCCTCCTTAAATTTAGTTTAATCAGCAGTTAGGGCACAGTGTGTGGCTTTTCATAATTCTGGGGATGTTTCTGCAAACGGTTCCTTGGCACGGTGCGCTGTTGTTACTGCGGACAAACATCTGCTGGAACTGACATAGGCAAAGCTGAGCCTGCCCATGGCTGGAAGGATGGCTTAGAGGTCCTTCCCAGGCTTATTTGTATAATTTGGACACTGTTTATCCAGTTGCCTGGATTTCTCTCTTTCTTTTCTTTTTTTTTTTTTTTTTTACATCTTCAGCACTGGATGTCATTATCTGCCCCAAATCATCTTTTCCTTTCTTTGAGATGCCCTAGTAATGAGCTTTTGTCATGTACGATGACTGCATCTTATTCTTTCCCCTTTTTATCATAATATCATCTACTTGGGATGTTCAGAGAAGAAATGCAACAAGCAATGATAAATCACCTTGTCAAGTCACACGGTAATTCAAGCTGTTGCTGAAGTTACAGATAGAATCCAGCAAGAGGCTTTGTGGGGAAGGAAGGGAGGTGGGGGCAGGAATCCAGCTCTGAGGAGCCCACATCTCTTTTCTGCTGGTAATGAATCTACGGGTGGGATGAAATGTGGGGGTTGTGTCAACCTTGGTGTTGTTCCTAATGAATCAAGAAGCTGTTCTGAAGACTTTCTCCCTCTCTCAGGAGCTTTTTCCGTGTTGCAGAGTCAGACGTGCATTTTGAATCGCTGCCTCTTCAACCTGCACCTGCAGTGCAGTAAAACATATTAAGTTTAGTGCGGTCCGTATGATCAGGTTTAAGGGCTGGGCAGACCTGGCTGTGAACCTCATAGAGCTCTTTGCAGCCCGAGGTTTTACAGCAGTCATGAGTAGAGATGTGGGAGGTTTGGCAGATGTCTCTGTGCTTGTTGTCAGGAACGTCAGAGGGAAACAAAAGCTTTCTCCTTTTCTCTTACAGAAAGTAAGCAGGGACACAAACATCCCCAAGATCAGTTGCTCTGTAAGTAACACAGGGCTCAGAGTTCCTTTTGTAGTTTCTTCATCCAAAAAAAAAAAGAGTTCTGGTGGAGCTGGAGCACACTCCTTTCATAGCTCTGTGTCTGCTCACAAGTCCATGGCAACTGCATCCTTTGAGAACGAAGGACTATGCTTTCAGTTGAGGGAAAAAGGACACAAAGTCCAACGAGAAGGTTAGGACACAACGTGTGTTTTCCTTTCACTGAGTGCAGCCATTTTAAACTGCAGTTGTTCTCTGAAGCACAGCTCCTGATGGCAGATGGGGAGGAAAGCTGCCTGGATACAGAGGTATGTATGTGGAAAAGGAGAGCAGAACACAACCTTGAGTACAGGTGAAAGCAATAGCTGCATTTTCACATAGCTTTGCTCCCATTTTTTCCCCCTAGTGGGGTAATAATTCAACACTTTAACACAAGTGGAATAAATAACACCAGAAAAGACATCATCTGGAGGAGTTAAGATAGTATTATTTCCAGTATCCAGAAACTGTTGGTGTGTGAGGAGTGTAAAGTAAGCCCAATGTAAATTAGTGCATAAATACAGCCACATGTACTGCTTGTGGGCACAGGAGCTCCTTTGTCCATGCTGGGCACTTGTTGGCTGTACAAGCCAACCCCCAGGCCAAGAACCATTCCCAGCATGTAATGCATACGTGGAAAACTGTCATTAGGGCCTCAGAGAGGTTAATAGGATGGATGTGAGCTGTGTCATAACATCTGTCCTCTGAGCCACTGAGAGCTCTCAGGTGCATTTTGTGAAATGTAGGAAGGAGTGAGCACAAAGAATGTGATTTCCCCACAGAAGGGGGTTTCTTTTAACAATCCTTTGCAGCCAAAAGAAAAGATATATTATTAAATTACCTTTCCATGTAGTATTAGCAAGCGTAGTGTTTTGGCTGAAGTTCGACTGGGTAATAGATGTACTTGGAGTAGTGAAATAGCAGGAGAAATGCTTGCTATGAAACCCAATTACAAATCCCAGCTTTGCACAGATGCTCGTATGGGGCCTCTGTTGTGTATTGCCAGATGCGAAAATATCCCTTTGTTCAACAGTTCAACACAGTTTGTTCAACAGACGGTGACAATTTCGGATCCACTTCATTCAGCTGAGCTTGGATATAAATTACTGGAATAGCCCAGGGTTTTCCCTGCCTGGGAGATAACCTCCTGGAGCTGTGCTGTGTAGCTGGGCAGAGGGCAGCCCCATGTCTGTGCATCCCTTGGAAGAGAGCTGCGGGCAACGCAGTCCCTTTGCTTCAAGAACCTCCATCCGGACCTTACTGTTGGGAATGGGAAGGCTTCAGGACATGCTGCAAGACTCAGCTGCTTACATAGGGCCTGGAGGAGACGAATGTCATTGATCAGCATTATTTGGAGGAAGAGAGAGGGGATTTTTCTTGCTTTTTCTTTTTTTTTTCCTGGTGAGAGATAAGAAATCACATCTGCGTGCTGCGGTTTGGTCTGGCTGAGTTTTCAGATGGTTGCAGAAAATGCTTGTGGTCTGTTTCGCACCCTTGTGCGTGCCTTCGTAGCTGTCCTTGGTGCTCATGCTCTGCCCTGTTGTGCCCAGTTCTGTTTGTAAGCTCCTCGGGGCAGAGACCCATCACTCCTCATTATCCTGACAAGAGCCGCGCGTACCCTTGCTACTATATATATCATCATCTTGCATATAAAAACAGGGTTGTCATGGTGACGTGAAACTCCCTGAAAGCTTGCTGTAATGCAGTTAATCTTATGCACATATCTACGCTTACTTAAAGTCAACCATAGGACAGGTCACCTTATGTGCGATGGCACCCAGCCCACCCCTCCAGGAGCCAAACATTTGCATCGGCCACGCAGCTGCCTTGTAGGGAAGTCATATTTGGAGCATCTAACAGCTTTTGACTTCACCTGGCTGCCAGATGCCAACAGCCATTCCTACAGCCGTGCAAACAGTCTCCCTCATTTATAGTTTACCAACTATACGTCACAGCTCTTTGTCGGGGTTCAGGGCTCATGCGGGGGAGGCGTTTGGGCGTCATTCTTAATGGCACCTCGAAGTTCAGCATGAGGGTGGGGAGCTGCTGCTTCCTCCGTGTGGTATATTCCTTAAATATTCAACGAGGAGAAAGCCAAAGGAAGGGGAAAAAATGGATTAATTTTGCCAACCCTGTAGAGGTGCTCTACAGGGAGCAGCTCAACTCCCATGGATGTCAGTGGGAATGGGATCATGCCTTGAGTAGTCACTAGGAAGAAAACGGAGATAGAAGTTAAGTATTAATATTTAATTCTCAAAGACTGTAAGTTACATGACCATCCTGAAAAGAGCCCTTTGTGTACCCATCAAGCATAAAGTATACACTTCTTTCCCAGTCTGTGGGTAAACTCAGTCTGAGCATAAAGACGAGATGTTCCCACTACTGCACAGTGAAATCTTGTCCCATCACAAAAGGAAATTATGACTTCATCCTAAAAGCACCTGTACTGTAGTCTGGTTCTTTCTATGCAGCCATTGCATCTCATGCATGCTGAACTCCCCAAACACTGTGAAGAAGTCAGGCTTACAATTCTTTATCTGGTTTGTTTTACTGCTCTGTTAATGGAGGAATCTCTGTTTCAGTCATTTCATTTAAACCACGTATGCGGCACCAATTAGCTTCTCAAATGGTAATTGGGTGATAGTGAATAGTAGTTAATCTGGAGCACTTGCTTCAGATGGAAGTTGTACTGTGCTCGTGTTTGGAGGCATTTAGCAGCGCTGTGAAGAATTACCTATGATGCTCTGGCCCTCCTGTTTATTGCCTTCCCATGGGGCTGCTGAGCCCATATTGCACTTCCCTTACCCAGCCTAAAGGTGGATCACCCTTCCATCTCCTGGCTAAAGACCAAGAAGCACTCCATCCATCTCACACCTGTGGAGCTTTTCTTGCTGTACTGATCCACCAGTGGTTACTTTAACCTGCAGCCAGTGCTCCTTACCACCAAACATGTCATTATGAAACATTTCATTATTTATCTTGGTCTGTTTTGGTAATGAGAAGGATCCATTTCAATGGGTGGCACACAGAATGTTGGGGGCTGTGTATCTTCAGGTGATTTTTTTTTATGGCTCCTTCCAATGTTATGGTTCCAGTCTTGTGGCTGAGCATGGTGTGGTGCCCATGTCAAATGGGGCTTAGCTTCTTTCTCTGGTGACCTGAAGCAGCGCTGATGCACGAGAAATTAAAGAAGCAGATTTTTTCCCTCTTTTAATAACACAAGAGAGTTAGCAGCACTTCTCTTCATCATCTTCCTTCAAAAAAAGAGAAAAGGAATCAGGCCAATTTGTGGTAAGGGAATCCCTAGATTCAGAAATAGCCCCGTAACTCTGACAGTAACACCAGTGGTTTGGAAAGGAGAACAAAAGTTATCCAGGAGATCTCAGGTGGGCAGACACATAATGGATCCTGTTGTTTTTTCTGTGTGTGCCAGAGGTTCAGCTGTTGGCCACCATAGGGGTATGGTGCTGAGCTCTCAGCTAGCAAGCTCTGCTTTTCTTCTGAGGACATGGAAGGAATTAAATAAATGAAAAAACACGCAGATGGGAACTTCTTGTTCCCTTCTCTTCCTTTTTCTAATTTGAAAGAGAGTTTCCTCCTGATGTACCTAGCTCCCTTTGCTTTTGAGGGATTAGCTTTGGGAAAGCGTGATATAAGGACTCAGATCTGTTCTACTCTGTTCCTTCTCCATTCTTTTGATTGTGCTTTGCATTTCTTATTTTTTGTTCTTCAGCATGTCTTCTTCTCCCTTCATCTTCCTCGCCTTTGTGCTAAGCTTGTTGCTTGCTAACACTTGTTACTATATATATACACAATATTTCTAAACTGAAAAGCTTTCATGCAGTACCTTTATTTCTTGACGAGCTAAGTGCTTTTGCTGTTACTTAGTACTGAGTCTGACAGACACATGCCTCTGGCTTATTAATCTCACAGAGTGAGGTTCATTATGAGTATGTGCTCTTAGCAAACAGGAAAGTGCTTACTTATAATTGCTGTTCTCTAAAGGTTGCCTTGTCTGTGGATTCAGATTCATCATCATCTTTGTTCTAGAAAGTGAAAATCTGTTCCTACTAATAGGGCTGGCCCTTATTAGCCTGAGCAGCAGTCAGTGGTGGCTTTAGGGGAAGATCTGTGTTGCTTTTTCAAGAAATCCTAGGAACTGTCTGTGGGATGGTGTTAGCCACCTCTGCTTTCATAGCAGAGACCCAGAGGCTGAATCCTCTGCCCAGCCCATCCTACAGACTTGTACACAAGCATGAAGGAGAACTCATGCAGTCAATAACATTAGACTGCTAGTTGGACAATTCCCTCCCCATGTTTGTTGAGGAATTACCTGAACGTTATTTCATTTACAGGTGCCTTTTTTTATGAATAGCACCGTTCCTTCCCAGCGATAAGTTGGTTGGCATGGTTTAATAAGTTCAGTCATTCACCCACTGGGCATTTTGGTGGGCATCAGAACAGTATGGGGACAATGTATGCCGTTCCCATTAATCTGGAGCTCTGAGTGCATCTTACTCACACTTCAGTATAACAGCACTATTTTGCAAGCCATGAAAGTTGGTCACTTACAAGCAAGCTTTAATGTTCATACTTAAAGTGTCTGACCTGTTGCCACAAACTCTTCTGGGGGAACTCAGTAGCCCCTTCTTACCATATTTCCATATGTTTCTGTACTAAAGATGACCCTCAGACCCAGGTGTTGTCATAGAGAAGTAGGGCCACCTGCTGGGATTCCTCCTTGTGCACTCTGGTCTTACTGCCTTGGCATGTTTTGCCAATTTGCATGCAAGGAGTGAGAAAGGAAAAAAAAAAGAAAAAGAAAAGGAAAGAAAAGGAAAGAAAAGGAAAGAAAAGGAAAGAGAAGGAAAGAGAAGAGAAGAGAAGAGAAGAGAAGAGAAGAGAAGAGAAGAGAAGAGAAGAGAAGAGAAGAGAAGAAAAGAAAAGAAAAGAAAAGAAAAGAAAAGAAAAGAAAAGAAAAGAAAAGAAAAGAAAAGAAAAGAAAAGAAAAGAAAAGAAAAGAAAAGAAAAGAAAAGAAGAGAAAAGAAGAGAAAAGAAAAGAAAAGAAAAAAGAAAAAAACAGCAGGAACCTCAAATAAGGTCAAAAGCAAGCAGCCTTGCCATAGGAGAAAATAGCACTGTTATCTTGCTGAGATGCAACACCATGGGTACTTCCAGCCTAGCTTATTGCTGCAAGTGATTCTGCACATGTCACCAATAACATTGTATTTGGGTGTCATCTGTAGAATGTCATATATAGGACGACAAGTAGGGTGGTCTCCGATGGACTTGTTATTCAGATTGATCTATTCTGATAGTAATAATTAGGGAATGGGAATACTCTTTCAATGGGTTTGCATGTTCAGTTTTATAGCACCTCCACAGAGCAGGGGAGAAGATGGCAAAGATCAAGTTATAGTTTGTGGGATAGTCTATTTATCAGAAGGTATCTCTATCAGGGGGAGACACCCAATCCAGCCTGGAAAGGACCCCTTGCTGTTAGGTGGTGAATCTAACTGGGTTGGTTGGTGGTCTCTTAGCTGATAAGTCAGCCCCCCAGATCAGTGTTCCGCCAGCTACAAGAGAAGGCCAACTGAAGACTGTGCACTTTCATCTTTTCTGGAGGCAGCTTTCAAAGTTACAAGTGTCCACACTGTACAGGCTACCAGATCCATAATCTGTGGTCTCATTCGTGAGCAGCCAGGGATGACTGAGGGTTTCTTAGGACATTCCATAGCCAACCTGATTTGCTATTTTAGGATAGCCTGGATGCTTCAGCCTCAGCTCTTTACAAGGGTAGATAATGGCAGGACAAGGGGAAATGGTTTTAAGTTGAAGTCTTTACTGTGACAGTGGTGAGGTACTGGAATAGGTTGCCCAGAGAGGCTGTGGATGCCCCGTCCCTGGAGGTGTTCAAGGCCAGGCTGGATGGGGCCCTGGGCAGCCTGGTCTGGTACTAAATGTGGAGGTTGGTGGCCCTGCCTGTGGTGGGGGGGTTGGAGCTTCATGATCCTTGGGGTCCCTTCCAACCCAAGTCATTCTATGATTCTGTGATTCTTCAAGTGGACTCCAGACAACAGTACGGTCCAGGCGAATTCTCTGAGGAATGCTTTTGGGTCTGAGACCCCTTGTCCCCAGAGTAAAAAGTGAGGAAGTTGCTTCTGCATTCGTAAAGGAAAGCAAAATTGTCTTAGTTTACATGGTTGGGGTATGTTGTCTTGTAGATGTTTCTGAGGGTCACAGAATCATAGAATCACAAGGTTGGAAAGGACCTACAAGATCATCTAGTTCACTACCACATCTAGTTACTAACCAATAAACTATGTGTTTCTGTGGGACAATTTAGATGCAGTGTGAGTATGGTTGGAAGCCTATGTTCAGCTGCATTCATTTTCCTACAAGAAAAAGGTCAACCTAGATGAAGTAAGAAGTTATTTTGCCTCAAGCTGGGAGCCAAACAGCACAGCAGCAAAAAAGAAGCTGCAGAGCAGTCACTAAAATATTGCCAGGAAGAGAGTTAAGAGTCCAGTAACTTAGGAGAACTCTCTTTACTTTCTTGTCCTTCCACTGTAACAGTGGAAGAGAACATGAGGTTGTAGCTGGTTCTGAATGCTGTTTTGAGGGAAACCTGGAAACAACTCTTCATAGAATCATAGACTGTTCCGAGTTGGAAGGAGCCCACAAGGATGGAGTCCAGCCCCAGTCCCACACATGGCAACTCAAACCCTGTGTCTGAGAGCACTGTCCAAATACTCCTTGAGCTCCAGCAGCACCTGAATTTTTTAGATCAGGCCGTGACAGATTGCGTGCATGGGGCATGCTGCTTCCACCTCAAGATGAACAACAGCAAAATGAAGCTGTGTTTTAGCATTTGGAGTTGTACATTTTAACTCTGGGAAGCCAAGGAAGTCAAAGGCAGAATTTAAACACGAATCCCTCAGTCTGTCCTCTCATCATTCTAAATTGCTGTGGTCTTTCACAGCATGATCTCGGGCTGTTCTGGAATGCATAAACGTTCAAGAGGTTGCAGAAAAACAATATTTAAGAAACAGTATGCAATGATCTGATAAAAGATGACAACATAATTAATATCCTCGAGGAGGCAGAGTTAAAGCTCTATGAGCCTTGCATTTCTCATTTCCTGACTTTTGAGTGCTTAACTGTGCATATTTAATGTTATATTAAAATAAAGGAGAGGTGCACGCTGTAAGCAAATAGTCCCTTTCATGCTGCTTGAGGATATTGAATTATTTCACGGAAGATGCATTGTTTTGATGATATCTGAACGACATGAATTGAAGTGACATCAGCTATGATCCACATTTATAATTCTAATTTGTACTATCGTATTAGTAAATTGGGTCATGTATTATTCTATCCAGCCTTGGAGTACGTGCTGCATTTTTGGCAGACATGAGCTAAGTAGGAAATTGAGAGAGTCGTTCTGATTGGAAACAAAAAGAGGACAAGGCTGTTTTGCTGCTTTGCAACACGTTATTACATAGAGCAACTGGCTAGGGCTGGGGAGGAAAACATGGTCTGGGGAAGCGACCTAGAATGTATTAATAAATTTGCTTCTGGGGATGTTGGAGCTCAGTTAATGCAAGACTTATGTGAAGAAAAGCTGCTTAGCCACAGATTTCCAAACATAAGGCAAGGTAGCGACTTTCTGAGCAGTGGTGAGGACAGGGCTCAATGGGGATTATTCCCAGAAATGTCACTGAGGTGCACTGCAAATGTTCCTGAACTCCTGAAAAGAAAAAAAAAATAGTGAATTCACAGCAGGCATCCTAGGTGGGGTGTCACCCGCTTGCTCTTTCACCTTCTGTGCTGGCTGTGCTGCCGGCTCCTGGCTCCGGCACCTCGGGTGTAAAAGTCACAAGTCTGCACAGCTGAGCAGATGGGAGAGCCACGTTGAATAATACAGCCCCAGATCAATGCACGGCACTTGGCTCAGGTGGAGCATGGAGGTGTTGCTGCAAATAACGACACGAGTGTCGCTCTCGGTGTCCTTACCCTGTGTTTGCTGGCTGACTTGTAAGGCTGCAGTTGGGGGTGTGAGCCATCTCAGTGCTGTACGGGCACCTCTCTGCTTCACTTGGGAGAGTTGGTGGAGACCATGTACAATGGTGGGAGCTCTTTTCCTTTTTGAATAGGGAAAACATGCTCTCATCTTCACGCTTCCAGAGAACCAGGTTATTTTCCTTGCTCCTAGGCCTTTGCGTATCAAGCACATATGAAGAAGCAATCCAAGTACTGACCCTTTATTACCAAACAGCGATGACCAAGAGATTGAAGCACCTTTGCTCATGGCAAAACATGTTTGAGAGATGAATTCTGGGGACCTTTACCAGATGTAAGGCTACTGCATTATTTTGCACTGGAATTTGCACAAAATCACACGCCCAGAAAAAATATATCTACACCTTTCTCCCAAGACTGCTCCCTGTAATAAATGTTCTTATCAGATCAATAAGATGTCTGGGTAGGTGTGGAGAATGATCACAGGTGGGTTTTACTAGATATTCAATGCATTTTCTTGGTCCCAGGCTTTTCACACCTATGCCTGATATAAGGCTGTTTATAGATGTAGATCAAAACCAGGCAGGAATCAGATCAGAGTCAGATCTTTTGCTGTGGTCAAAGAGAGTCAGGCAATAGACAAGCATGGACATAATAGACAAGCATGGACATAATAGAATCATAGAGTCATTCAGGTTGGAAAAGACCTCTAAGATCATCTAGTCCAACTGTTGACCCACCACCAATATTGCGTACTAAACCACATCCCTAAGTACTTCATCTACCCTTTCCTTAAACACTTCCAGGAATAAGGTGATAAAGTGACTGGAGCAGATGAGATCTTCAGGTTAGGAAGGGAGATAGGATGCCCCACCTGCCAATCCTTCCTTTCCCATAGGTGTTAGGAGGCAAGGGATGAGCTGCAGGTGCTGCAAGGTTGTGCTCTTTGGATTATCTTTGTTCTTTCTTCAGTGAATCACATATCCAACTCCTTCAGGAGGTGAGTCACAAACAGTGCTCCTGGCACACCTTAGAAAGGAAAAGCAGCCTTGGGAAACGTAGCGCCTGCTTTCCAGCAGAGAATTTAGTCTCTTGGAGATTTGGAGCAGAGTCAGGAAGGAGTGGTGAACTCATTGACCTCAGCACTTCTCAGACACACTGGGACAGGCTCACGTGAGGACCCACTTGATTGACCAGAACAGGTTGGAGAACGCTCACTCAGGCCAGGTTCCTGGAAGCCCTGTGCTCAAGGTCCCACCAGCAAGTCCCAGCCACTTGGGAGATTTGGCTTGTTATCTTTCTGCCTGTTCTGTGACATCTGGGCTTCAGGGCATCTAGTGAAGATCAGGAACCTCCATGATCTGAGGACCCAGAGCCCAGTGCCCCACCTCAGCAGAGTTTCTAAGGCCTCACTGTGGCTGGTGGTTTGACATGGGGAAGGATTCAGGTTCCATATGGAAACTTGGGCAGGCTGGGGAAGGAATATTTGCCCCGAATCCTGCTGTGATGTGGCTGGGGCCAGAAAAAGGCAGGCTTTAGGTTTACTTTGCTACCACAAACCTTTAATGGTCGGTTGAGAGTCTAGCCTATTATCAACTTAAAATACCTTGCAGTGAGTACAAATAAAATACCCCACTGTTAGCAGCTTCCTTCCATTAAAGTACAGTAAGAACAAACTAACAATTTATCTTATAAAGCAATAGTTAATTTCTGGGCATAGGTAGTATCTTGGATATTGTCTTCTGCTATATTTATGCTCCTGATAAAGACAGGAGCTGCAGCAGCTGTGAATTCTGATTGCCAGGTATCAAAATAATAAGGCCAAAAAGCTGTCATGTGATGTAAACGTTGGAGAAGAATTTTCTGTGAATAAGAGACGTCAAGGCTCTGAGTCAGGACTCATCAGTACTATCTCTAACTCTGCCAGCAGACTGCTATGTAGGACACCACGGCTTGTTTTCCCTTCATGCCTTGTTTGCACCAAAATAGCTCAGCTGACATCAAAGGCCTTACGTCTGCTTTGCAGTGCAGAAAGAAGGAGGAGGAGAACAGAAGTGTTGTGTTGAGGAACATGGCTTAGTGAGAACTATTGGTGATAGGTGGATGGTTGGACTGGATGTTCCTGTAGGTCTTTTCCAACCTTGCTGATTCTATGATCCTGTGATTCAGGTGCAGTTGCACGTTGCAGTAAACCGTGGAGCTGCCTGCTATAGGAAGAGGTAATCCCAACTTCTGCTCCCTTCTGTGGTGCATATCCACCCCTTCTTTTTCACCAGCACTCATGTGAGGTTGAGCCACTTGAAAGACCTGAACTGGCAGAAAATGTTGTACTGTGTTGTGGGTTAGTTTTCCACCAATGGAATTCCCCTGCCATATTGACTGCAAGATGAGAGAAGCAGAAGCATCAACCTAAGGAAAAGGGCAGGAGTGCATGGCCATGAGTGATGGATTGTCCATTGCAGCAGAATCTCCTCATTTGTTCAGCTGATGTTTGCACCTCAGCTTGTTTTAAACACTTGTATTTTTGAGCAAGTTCGTTTCAATTGATGCTTCACTAATTTTCATGGATCTTGAGTTTCTTTAAGTAGTACTTTTCTTTGCTGAGATACCATAGTGAGTGGAAACAATCTTTCTTTGTGTACAAAGGAATAGTTTATCAAAAGGAAAGAATTTGTTATGTCATTTGAACCACATTACTGCTAGGGTACACTAAGTCTACTCAAATGACACAATGATATTTGCCGTTGGTTAAAACCACACAAGCAAATAATCAAAAACCAGCTGAATGTGACCCACTTCTATCTGTGCTTTGAGTCTGGAAAGAAACAATCACATTATCTTCAGTACAAGAGCATGAATGAGATGAAACCAGAAGCATGAGTAGATTTTGAAAAATCAACCCAGTTGATAGGGCCAGATACCGGAGTCCTCACTTAGATCTTGACAGGCTTTTGCTGTATAAAACGGTCTCTGTGCCAAACATGAGTCTTATCCAGAATCTCCTAATTGAAGCCAATGGAAGTCTGCCTGAAAACCATTAAATTCATTATTTGGCACACCAATTTCAGTGACAGCTTTGAATGGGCGAGATCTAAGTCCGAATTCAAGACTTGGCCCTTAATTCCTTGTTTGTAAGAATATATCCTATCCAGCACTATAAACATCAGTCCTTTCTTGTAAATGAAAAATGCCTTTTTTTTTTTTTCTTTCTTAAAGATGAAAATTTAGAAACATCTGCATTCACAGAGCTCATGCATTGAGACTGTGGTGCTTCACAATGTGTATCTTCAAGGAATTGTTGAATGTTTGAGTATGTTGAAGAGCTGGTGTATGACCTGTATGCATTTGAGCCTGCTGTCCCTTTTCCTAGTGGCTAAATAAGGAAGTGTGAGAATGCCACATAAAACTGGCTGGTATTGCAAGGAATACAAGCAGAGCAACCCTGAAGTAATTACAGGTGAATGGACCAATGCACTCTTAGAAATGTAGTTCCATTAAGACATTTTTCATCACATTCGCTCTTATAAATCTGGATGTTTTATTGATGCAAAGCTAAATCAAGTACCTGCCATCACTGTGTTTTCTTCTTCCACCCCCAGCTGGCATTTCATGCAGCACATGTTGCAGTTTTCTTTTTGAACAGAAGCAGAAAAATGCCATAGGTGACATAGTTTAGTAGCATTAACACATTAAATAGCTCGCTGTACTGCTGCAGATGGGTAAAAAAAAGAGTCCTGTATGCATGTCAGAGCTACAGAAAAACTCATTTCACTTTCAGAAATGAGCACAGCGTTTTTCATGCACATGGTTTAAAAAGAACAGAAATCTGAATCTGGAAAGTGTTCCCTAGGTCATCTAATCCTATGCCTTGCTCTTCTGGGCATCCATTTCATTGTATGTATAAAATGCGTAAATGAATCAAGTCCCATTTAACACTGTGAGATTTTTTCTCTCTGCTGGTACATTGGGAAGCTGTTTCCTCATTTATCTGAGGATCTGTTATACATCAACGATGTAGTGACACTGAGAGCATAAGTGAGCTTCTCGTCTGTGTTGATGCTTTGACTAACATGACCTCTTAGAAAGGAATCATGGCATCATAGAATCATAAAGATTGGAAAAGACCTCTAAGATCATCTGGTCCAACCATCCACCTACCACCAGTATTGCCCACTAACACATGACCCTCAGTACTACATCTGTCTTTTCCTTGAATACCTACAGGGATGATGAATCCACCACTTCTCTGGGCAGCCTCATCCAATACCTAATGACTCTTTCTGAGAAGATGGGACAAATAGGCCTAGAGTGAAGTAGAGCTTCCTGCTCTAAAAGAGCAGAGGTAGAAAGAGGGTATATGTAGGAAGACAGTGAATGCAAGATGCTTAGCGAGGTCCAGCTGGCTTGCCAACAAGGCTGCCTTTGATGGCCAGTGTTATTCTGGGCTCCTGGTGAGTCAGCAGCCTGCCAGTGGGCACTTTGAGGTGGTCTGATGAGTTTTGTGGTTTGTTAGCATACGTTAACACAGAAGACCAGCTTTTAAGACATAGAGAAGCAGAAAAATATCATAGGTCTCTAGGTAGAAAATAGAATTCTGAGGCTTTAGCTTCTAATATTGTTTAATGGCAGACAATGGATGTAAATACCAAAGTGTCGTCAAAATGAAAAATGACTTGAGACTGCTTGCTCAAGCTCATGTCATCAGCACATGTAAATTAGTGGAGTAATGGTTTAGGCCACTTGGTAATGTGCAAGTGGAAAAAAAACAAACAACCAACAAAGCAAAACAAAATGCTGGTAGTGTGGGACAACATAAGAGATGTTCAAAAATAGTCTTTGTAATCACACTGTATGAAAGTCTGTAATGTGAATAAACAACATTGGAAATACTCTAGACAGGCAGGCAAGCAGGCTGTTACGGTATACCATGTATATATGTATATATACCATATATATACCATTGACAACCTTGTCATGGGGAGCAGTGATTAACCTACATCAGTCTTTCCTAGAGATATACTGAATGGTTGCATGATTCCATATAGATCAGACAGTCCAGGTTAGTTCCTAGAAGTACATTGGATCAAATTATCAGAGCCTTCACAAGAATGCTGGTGATAACAAGGAGCTGAGTAACAGTGAACATGGACTTGACAAGAACAAATGACATCAGACTGATCTGATTTCCTTCTGTGAGAGAACAAAAAGCTTCGTGGACAGAAGAGGAGCAGTAGGTGTCAAATGCCTTCGTGCAAGAAAGCTTTTGACACTGTCCCTCATGACATTCTTGTAAGCAAGTCAAGGCAACAAGATCTACATGAAATGACTATAAAATCTGTATGAAATTTGCTTGAAAGCTGTAGTCAGAGAACAATAGTTTTGACATTTATTCCATGTCAAAGTAGAAAGATGCATTGAATGGACTTGCACAGAGTGCTGGTTTAGGCAAGCATAGTTAGCTGTGTGAATCTGGAGTAGAAAACAGAAGGCCAAGATGATATTTTGTAGGAACAGATTTAGGATGAGTATGGTAAATGGGACCCACCAATGCCCTTTGTGGAGAAAAACATGCAAATACATCTTGGGATATATATTTACGAGATTAGTCTGCAGGCTGTATTCAATAATCCTGCTTTATTCAGCTCTCACAGAGCCATAGCTGGCTTGCCATACATGGTTCTGGGTGATACCCATGAACAAAAACATAGAGCGGCTGGCATGTGATGTGAGGGAGAGCAGTAAGGATGATCAGAGGCTGGAAATGTGTCTGCTGCTGTTGTGGGACGGTAGGATGACCTGAAAAGCCCATGCAAACGACTGGGTACTATGGTAGCTCTTGCCTTTGTTGACATGAATGTGTTTCATCAACTCATTTCCACTGTTCTGCATCAAAGTAATGAGAGAGAATATGAAACAGGGTCAGTCCTAAGGATGTTCCTTGAAGAACTCTAGTTCTTATCTTCACCCACTACAATTTTGCTCCAATTTAAGATGCTTTTCTGCCATCTTTCCCTTAGCCAGAGTCCTTCTGCTAATTAGCATCTTTCATCATTAATATTTTCCCATCTAACACAAAATCAAACACTTATGTATTTTTTAGTATCAAAAGTCATCACAGAGGTGTTCAGTTAAGGTTTTCCAGAAAACTCAGAAGGTTCTGTCCCTTCTAGGGAAACTCCCATGGGTGCTAATACTGCTTAAAGTGATGTCTCGTGGCAGTCTGTCAGATGTGGGTGTTTTGTATGCTGAATACACAGGGGCTCAACTCCTATGTTTGGTAGTGCGAATTGAACTTAAATGTTACAGTAGCCATGGCAATTATGTTAGTCACTTGTAATATAGTAGGGATTTTATACTTGCTGTGGCTTTTCCTCTTTAGATGGGCTATAACGAAAGCAGGACATAGCTAACATATGTAACATGAAGAATTTCTTTGGAAAAAAAAGATGAATTAGAATGTTAATTCCAACATCTCTTCTTTCTGAGTGCTAAGGAGGCATATCTATATAATCCATTCATTCTACACTTGGTGAAATTTCTTTAACAGAATTGTTATCTCCTATGGGAACTTGATTATCTTGGTTCTAGAAGTCAGTCCAAAATCTAAAGGAAACTTCTTTCTCTTTCATGTCCTTTCCTATTTCACTGCCCTGGGAGTACAGAAGCGGTTAAAACTCTTCCTTCCCATCTTTCACACGCACACACGTGCACAAGAACAACCACCACTTTACACTATGTGTCTGCTTGGCAACTTGTGAGAGTATTGCTGGCACTTGGGAGAGACCTGAAGGAGTCAAGTGCAGCATTAATGTAGGTTCCCAGTGGCTTAGAGGGAAGCTCATTACTGGCCTGGCTTGTGAGCCTTGTTCATTTACAGTAACACTTTAAATATTTAATCGATCTCTTGTTCTTTCCTGTCATGGACCATTTTCCCTCAATTGATTCCTTTTTGGGGGGCAGAGGTGGTTGGGATGCATTTATGGTAGCGGAATTCTATCAATTACGCTCGTTAAGAGGCCAGACACAATAGGCCAACGTGGAATTAGTCTAAGCCTCGTATTGTATTTTTTGCCCCGGGTTCTCAAAGCACTTTAGAATCACTAACTAGATAAAAGTGAAGAGCAAAGCTGTGATGAAAGTTGAAATGCCTCTGTAAGTTCCCAAGAGCTGCTGCTTTGGAGACGTCATTACAGAGGTAACAGGATTATCCCCTATGTAGTGTTCAGCTTCAGCCTTTCTGGGTTACCTGTCATGATGAGGGATGGGATGAATTCTACCTAGAGGGAAGGAAAGGCTGTGATGAGAAATACCACTTTTTCAAGCCAAAAGGTGTGTGGTCTTCTCACTTTCATCTCCTGAGACTCCTCAGTAGGTCAGGCAGTGCTGTGGCATTGCTGGGGCTGTGCATAGATCTTGGAGTACAGTGTGGCTTTGTTCTTGATGAACACGTTGGTGCCCTATAAACTCCATAAAGAAAGAACTGAGGGGAGTTTGCCTTTCACCTACTGAGGATCAGAGAAGATAGTAAGAAAGCTTTGCTAGCTGGAGGTAAATACTTTCAGTGGGCAGGCAGAAGTGGGTTTCAGTAAATGTTCTTCAAGATAGGAGAACAAAATGGGCGTTCAGAGCTGTTGCTGGGCCTGGCAAGTCCTTTGCCATTCTTGATGAATGTGGAAATCACCTTTAAATTATGTTGTTCCCAAATGGAATGAAATTCCCTGCACAATTCCTCGTTGATATTGATTTTAATTATATTGATCTTCCAAGAAGTGCTTGGATTCTTCAAATATTCTCATGTCATCCGGTTTTGTGCTGCCAGTCTTAAATCTAAACATCCTCAGTTGCCTGAAAAAGGAAAGAAATATCAAACCAACCCAAACCTGTCCCGTTCCCTAGTAACTCAGCATGAAGTGCTATCCTACAAGTGTTTTTCTTCGTATCATAATGGTATAGTACATAAGAAATAGAAAGACAGGTTAATGCTTTGTGGGAACAGCGTGTTTTCATGTATAGGAGTATTTGCCTTACAACACAATACTTGGTAATACTATCCATTATTACGCAGCCTTTGAACTCCAAAGCTAGTATCACATAACTACAAGGACCAGTGTCTGTGCAGCTCTATTTATGTTATTACTATTTAAGTAAGCATTTAAGTAGCAGGCTCTGAATGCAGTTA
This sequence comes from Gallus gallus, assembly GCF_016699485.2. NCBI lineage: Eukaryota > Metazoa > Chordata > Aves > Galliformes > Phasianidae > Gallus > Gallus gallus. The sequence goes on from NC_052534.1 coordinate 106,467,033, forward strand.
AATTGCAAAGACAAATGCTGCTATTGTCATTATTGACGGTATATGTCCTTGATACAAGTGCTGTATCTCAAGGCGTATTCATGCAGTCATCCTCTGCTGACTTTCTTGGCACCGTTCATTCCAGTTTTGTTTGGTAAGTGGTGGAGTCTTTGAATGAAGATGCAACATTTCAACTACTCATCTCTTTTCTTTCTTAGAAATTGTCAAGGGATAAGAGCTGTGATTGTAATTGAAAATATCACTCCAAAGTCTCAAAACGATTACAATTGAAATTAAAATCATATTATTTTACTACCATTGGGCTTCACCTTGAAAATTTATGCCCGACTTCTAAAGAGTGATGTGTCAATGGCTACAAATAATCTTTGAGAATTTTGGCAGACATAGAATCATAGAGTTTAGAGTTGGAAGGCACCTTTTGAAAGTCATCCATTCCAACTCCCCTGCAATGTACAGCAACATCCACAGCTCCATCAGTGCTCTGAGCCCCATCCAGCCTGGCCTTGAAAGTCTGCTGGGATGGGGCAGCCAGCACACCTCTGGGCAACCTGTGCCAGTGCCTCCCAACCCTCACTGTAAAGGACTTTTTCCTTATATCCAAGACTTGGAGCACTCATTTTACTGTATGGCCACAGAAAAAAAAAAAAAAAGGGAATTCTGAGTCTTTTAGCTGCAGATTTCATTTGCTTTGGCCTGTAATCACTGTCAGAGATTTTGGTACTGATGCAGGAGTGTGGAAATAGTGGGTTCTTCTACAGTCATTGGAGAAGGACAGGCACTTCTGGATTGCCAGGCAAATTTTAGGGATCATAGAATCACAGAATGGACCAGGTTGGAAGGGAACTCAAGGATCATGAAGCTTCAACCCCCCTGTTGCATGCAGGGCTGCCAACCTCCATATCTAATGCTAGACCTGGCTGCCCAGGGCCCCATCCAGCCTGGCCTTGAACACCTCCAGGGCTGGGGCATCCACCATACCAAGCTCCTTCCTTGGGGTGAATGTCTCTTGATTTGAACTGCAGAGGGACCATGCTGGTAAATTCCATTTCCGTGGGAGGTTCTCAGCATGGAGCTGTTGCTACGGCTCTCGCAGAGGTTTTAGATGGAGCCGTCCCCCACCAGTCACCCAGTACTGACAGCTCAGATAGGCATAAAAAAAGAGTATCTTTACATAAGCAGAAGTTGGCTGCTAAACTAGTGAATGGGTGAAAGAGAAGTTCCTTCCAACCTCAGCCTTGCAGGTGAAGCTGGATGTTCCCCATTTTAGGGATGTCTGACAGTTCCTCTCTGAAGTCTTTTCCTCGCCTGATTGATATTTCAGCAGGCATCAGTTTGGGGGGTTGAGGAGGGGTGAATTATTTCATGCCACTTTTCTGCCTCCTCAAAGTGATATTTTTAAAGATCCAGCCAAAATTGCTCAGAGAAGGAAGCTGGAGAAAAAAACACGTTGTTTCCAACACTGAAATATTTCTCCTCACCTATCTGCAAGCAGCTCTGGTATCTCCCTTCAGTGGATTGGGGATCTGAAACTCAGTGAGAAGATGTCTTCTGTCTTCTGCTTTTTGATCTCCCTGTGGAAACTTCCCTTGCCTTTCTTAATTTACAAGTGTTTACAAGAGCCTTTCCACCCCTACCTCGTCAATGGGGATCATAGAATTGAATAGGAAGGGACCCTGAAAGGCCATCTCTTCCACTCCCTGCACTGAACAGGAACACCTGCAGCTCCATCAGTGCTCAGAGCCCTGTCCAGCCTGACCTTACCTGTCTGCAGGGATGGGGCTCCCACCACATCACTGGGCAACCTGTGCCAGTGCTTCACTACCCTTATAGTAAAAAAACTGCTTCCTTGTATCCAGTTTAAATCTCCCCTCTTTTAGCCTGTAAACCATTTCCCCTTGTCCTGTCCAGACCCAGGGGCCTTGGCCACTCCTCACACCCTTTGCCCTCCATACCCCATAAACCTTGCAGTAACAACTGCATCCACAGAGAGGGCTGTAAACCCCAAGGAGGGGAACGGGATGGAGGAGACCCATTTACTTGGAGAGATCTAATGGGGTCCTGCACCTCCTCATTTCCCTCATGAACAAAGCTTTAAAAATAAGAGCCATGTTAAGCTCAGCACAACAAAGTGCTTGTAGCTGGACTGGAATCCAGCAAACCCAGCAAGCATCCACATTCTCAGCGTTAGGTATTGGAAAAGAACAAGACACGCACGCTTTCCGAGCAGAAAAAGAAAGGAAATCAAGCTGCTTTCATGTAGTCCTCGTAATTATTTTTCTCCTGTTGTTCAGAATTCAAGTTTAAAAAAAAAAAAAAGAGAGAGAGAGAGAGAGAAAAAAAAGGGACTCTAACATTTACTGGCAGTAATCATTTCACCATCTGCTCCGGCGTGCTGCTTCCAGAACACACGTCCTCAGCTGCTGAGCACTCCGCTCTCTGCTCCCTTCCTTTCGGAGGCAGGGATGCCAGCAGTTCCTAAACTGTAACAGCATGAACAAAGCGTTTTTGTTTTTTTTTCCTGCTTTTTTTTTTCTTTTTATTATTATTATTATTATTATTATTTTACTATTTATTTTCCCACTGGCTGGCATTTTATTCAAATGCAGTTAGGACTTTCTGCTGGCTTGTTTCAAAGATGGAGCAATTCCCTCTTCGTCTGAGGGTGTGTATCAGTGGCAAAAATGTGAAACACGTGAATGTTTTGATATTTAAGAGAGTCCCAAGAGAGTTCATGGGGTGGTGGAACTCTGTGTATTTCCAGGCTGCTCTCAAGGGTGGATTTAAAGGAAAAAAATGGGAAAGATTTCCTAGTGGGTTGCTCTCAACATAGGTCATTGACACCTTTGATTCACTGGAACAGGTTGCCCAAGGAGGTTGTGGATGCCCCATCCCTGGAGGCATTCGAGGCCAGGCTGGATGTGGCTCTGGGCAGCCTGGTCTGCTGGTTGGTGACCCTGCACATAGCAGGGGGGTTGAAACCAGATGATCATTGTGGTCCTTTTCAACCCTGGCCATTCTATGATTCTATGATATGATTTCTGCTCCCATCAGCCCTATTGCTGAGCTCAGCACCCCTCTTTCTGATGCTTTCTGTCTGTCATCTTCACGGTACAGCACATCATATGAAGCAGGAGGAGGTGTACCTGGCTGGCAGACAGGCTTTGCTGCCTCCAAGCTCCCTTCAGCTGATGCTGAGCAGAAGCACTTAAGTAAATATATGGGTAATTTAGAGGGCAGAGGGTAACATTAATTAGCTCATCCTGTCCTTGACTGTTTCTGTGTCACTGACTCCCTAATCTATGACTCTTGCCTTTTCTGTTGTTCTTTCTCATGGCAATAATAACCCACGATCTCAGTTTGTACATTTAAATTCAAAATGAAAAATCATCCATCAGTGAAAGCCCCTATTCAGTTTTCCCACTGTACAGCCAATGCTTTACAAAGAAATGAGCCAGAGTGAATTCAGAGCCCATTAGGCATGTCCCAGGAGGCACGAATCTATATGCTTACAGATGTGCTTACAGATTTAAGTCTGCATTAAGAAAAGAACAAAACCTGCTTGACCGAAGGTATTTGTTGTAAAACACAATTTAGAGTGCAGCTTTATACCACCGAGTGACTCTGTGGGATGGCTGCGTGTGATTCTATGTTTGTTTCACTGCGTCAGGATCAAATTTGTTGCTTTACAAGCACAAGAAATGTTATTCTTCTGTCAGCCTCACACACTTGCTCTGGTTTCCCTGAGCCATGCTGGTTACCTATCCAGGAATCAGGGTTTTTTAATCAGCATTTGATGCAGCTGAACTGTAATGTGGACTGCAGAGGTAATGGGCAATTAAGACTGGGGCTTCAAAAACACTTTGGGAATATCTCTTGTTTTCCAGTGATAGGACAAGGGGGAATGGTTTTAAACTGAGAAAGGGGAGGTTTAGGTTGGATATTAGGAGGAAGTTTTTCACCCAGAGGGTGGTGACGCACTGAACAGGTTGCCCAAGGAGGCTGTGGATGCCCCATCCCTGGAGGCATTCAAGGCCAGGCTGGATGTGGCTCTGGGCAGCCTGGTCTGCTGGTTGGCGACCCTGCACATAGCAGGGGGTTGAAACCAGATGATCACTGTGGTCCTTTTCAACCCAGGCCATTCTATGATTCTATGATTCCACACCGTGTCTGTGTTTGTGCATTAACCTATGTTTTCACCTCAGAACAGTTCTTTTGCTGCCATTCAAGAAAGCATCAGTCTCTGAGATTGAAGGAGTTGGGCACACTAGTTACAAAAGTGGTATGTGTGCCAAATATTTGTTACTCTCATATCACAGAGTGGTGACATGGGGCAAATCAGGAGGTCTGAAACAAGGAAAGAAGGATTGGGAAGGGAAGAAAGAGGCTAGAGGAGAATGTAAAGAAACAGAGAACAGAGGAGAAGAGGGACAGGGAAGACATTCTGACCTGGAGGAACCCCTAAATATCAGTGTCTATTGCATGTTTTCCTTGTGCAAAGAAAACTCATCCATTGACCTCCTGCTGCTCCCATTGCATAGATGTGGATAGCAGCTCCTTATTTTGCCATTGTATCTCTCCCATTTATTAGCTGTAGGCCTGTGTGGTAAAGTGAATCTTTCTCTAAAGAAGGGTCAGGCACTGGAATGGCCTGCCCAGGGAAGTGGTGGAGTTGCTGTCCCTGGTGGTGTTCAGAAGGCATCTGGATGATGTGCATCTGGATGATGTGCTACAAGACATGGTTTAGTAACTTAGTGGTAGTAATGGTGATAGGAGGATGGTTGGACTAGATGATCTGGTACGTCCTTTCCAACCTTGTGATTCTATGATTCAAAGATCTTATTCCTTCAGCAGAAGCACAGTTAGCACAAGCAAAGACTATGGGCAGTCACTTGGAGACCATCTGTGGTGTCAGGCGTGATGGGAGAGGCCATGCTGGCCTGTGGTCCTGGACATATCGCTTGGAAGAGCATGGGAAATCCTTCCTGGTGTCTCTCCTGACCACTTGGAGCTGCCCAGATGGGGGACCCCCATGGCTTCCCCTGGCGAAATGGCAGCCTGGGTGGCATCTGTCAGTGCCTTTAGCCTTGGTGACAGCGAGGTTGGGGATTTTACACCACTAGCCACCTCCTGATGAGGGCAAGCTTATAAAAGACCACTTGACATCCTTGTGGGTGATAGCCATGTGCTACCTGCAGCAAGCCAACTCCAAAATGAAACTGATTTTTCTCTTACCTACATTCCGCATTCAAGCAGCTGCTCCTAACAGGTGCTCGCTCTCTTCCTAGCAGATGGCGACAGAAAAATGGGTTTGTTGGCAGGTTTCACCACAAAGCAGCCTTCTTATCGCACATATTGATGTGTATACAAACATACACACGCACTATCAGGCTTTCAGTTAAAAAGTAATTCTCCTTCTGATTTAAGGGCAGTCACGTGGGGGCTTAGAAGGGACGGCGCGTGCTCTTGGCTTTGGCTGCATGGATCTGAAGGCATCTGTGGCTGAGCTGCCGCAGCACAACCTGGCAAACATTTGCCCCATTCGATCGAGTCTTCTGCTGTGTCTGAAAGACCGTGTGGTGGGAGGGACGTGCGATGTTTGACTACATACCTCTGTATTTATCAGCGCATCTTGTGCTGGCTTAAATAACGGTGAGCAAGAAAGCCAGCAGGTTTGAGATGGAGACAGCCCTGATGGTTTCCTCTGCGCCATTGTTAAGGGTAACATAGCAGAAATACAGAAAGCAAATTCTCTCTCTCCTTAAATAAAACAACCGACTGAAAACTGACAGTGGAGATGCAGCAGTGCGCTCGAACAAAGAAGTACAACAGCAGTGTCTTATCGCCAGGAGACGCATCGGGGCTTGGAGCGCTCAGCGCGCTCCGTGCTGCCTCGGGGAAGTGCAGGGGGAGAGCATTTGTTCCACGTTCCTCACCCGAAGAGAGACAGCTGTCAGACAGATCCTCACATCCCAGCTCCTCCTCGACCCGGTAGCTCTGATTCTGCCCGGTGAGGGCTGTAAGCTCGACAAAATAGTGCGGAGCTGTGCCAGATTCGGAGGGCTGCGGTGTCGGCCCAAAGCTCTTTCCAAGCCCGTGCAAGCAGCACCAGGAAGACCCCATGCTCGCTCTGTTTTGCTGCTCATTTCAAACAGACAGCCCGAGCCAAGGCAACCAGATGAGGGTGACATCTGGCTATCAAACCTCTGCCAAGTCACTGCTGTTCTGTAGCTGGCAGGGAGATGCTGTGCTGCAAATGCCAGCTTCTCGCTGAAACACAAAGTGCATTCCCTGCATTTTCTTTGCTTCCTCTCCAGCCACAAACGGTTCGATATTTTGTTTTACTAATGGCCAAATCCAAATCTCCTTTCCAGGGGCATAAATCCACTTCATCAATGCTAGAGGGCTTATACAACAAGTGGAATTTGACCCTGAAGTTGGAGATGCTCTCACATTTCTGTAGGTTGCTGACAAATTAACTTGTTGACTTAAAATCTCAGCTGCCTTTGTTCAAACATCCAATCCTCTCCTGTAGGGTACATTTGTGCAGATAGGAGAGCAGCTTGTATGTGAACTCCTCAGGCAGGTGGATAAGCTGGAGTAACTCTGGAGGTCTCTTTCACTACTCTTTTTCTCTAAGCTGCATCTCTTTATATTAGGAAAAATTCTTCTCCAAACAGACAGCCATGCACTAGCACAGGCTGCCCAGGGAGATGATGGACTCAGTGTCCCTGGAGGTGTTCAAGGACCATGGAGATGTGGCACTGAGGAACATGGTCAGTGGGTATGGTGGGCTGGATCAGGCCCTGGGCAACCTGATCTAGCTTTGAATCATAGAATCATAGAATCACAGAACGGTTTGGGTTGGAAGGGACCTTTAAGATCACCTAGTTCCAACCCCCTGCTATATATATGTACCTTCCTCTAGACCAGGTTGCTCACAGCCCCATCCAGCCTGGCCTGGAATGCTTCCAGGGTGGGAACATCCACAACCTCTCTGGGCAACCTGTTCCAGTGTCTCACCACCCTCACAGTAAAGAATTTCTTCCTGATATCGAGTCTAAATCTGCCTTCTTCCAGTTTAAAGCCATTTCCCCTCATCCTGTCACTACCTGCCCTTATAAAAAGTCCCTGTTGAATGTGTCTGTTCATTGCAGGAGGGATGGACTGGATGGTCTTTAAGGATCCTTTTCAACTCTAAGGATTTTATGATTCTATGACTCCATGACTTGGGGATCTTAGTGATCCTTTCCACCCTCATTACAGTTCATGGAGAATCATACGATTCTGTGTCTCTTTAGTAAGAAATCACCATAGCTTGTGAAAAAAATCATTGTAGCATGTGAAAGAAGTCTGTCACTAATCAAAGGTGCATGGAATTGGAAGAGAGCTTGCGGGGCTCCCCATAATACATTGCTTTTTATTGCTCTCAGAAACAGTTTGATCCCAGCGACTCAGGGGAAGCTCATTGTGGGATACTGTGTGAAGGAGCTGAGCTGCACGATTTACCCTGCTTCCTTATGTAGAGTTCTCATTTTCACCCATCCCTGTGTGCTGCTGTACTCTCAGCACTTCTTGGCAGCTGCCAGAGGGTGTGAAAGAAATAACTGCCCCAGTTTTTGCAGCTGGTATTGTGGCCAAGTGTGTTTCTCCCTCTCTTCTGGTAAATTACTTTGCTGCAGGCACAGTAACCAGTTTGCAAAACTGAAGAAGGGAAGTAATTGTATTAGATAAATATGCCCAAGCAAAGCTTGGGCTGTTGGAATGAATTTGTTTTGCAAAGGGTGCAAGTTTTATTTCCACTTTTCCAGTTAGCCTCTGAAGTTGAACTTCTTTGCCATACATTTTGCAGGCTCCAGGAGCACTGTGCTTTTGGTCTGTGGGCTTTAAGCAAAAGCCATCTGCTTTTGAGGGTACTCAAAAGAAGTGGATATTAATACTTGAAAAGTGACTCAGATCTGTCAGGATGTCTTGGGTGGACCAGCTTGCTATAGAAGCTAAGTCTAATTCCTGCAGCCCACACCAAAATCTTCAACATGGAGTCCATAGCTGAGTAAAGATTAGAGAAACTGAATTAATTGTGTCTTATTTTGTCAACTGCAACTCATCAACAGTTTAATCTTCCTGGCTAGCTTGTATGGAGCTGCTTTCAGAGTGCTGTGTGTTTGGATGTGTCCCTTGCAAGGTCATGCAGTGAGTAGCACCGTATTTAGGAGGTCACCATCATCTCTCATCAGATCTTCCAGCCTCCTGAGCGTGGCTGTGGTACACAGGGCTCACTGTAGGAAAAATGAGGTGGATACATAACAGCATTATTCTGCCTTCTGCTCCGAGATCAGTTGATTTCAGCAACACAACAGCAAAACCGATCTGTATGGAAATTCAGGATTGAACGTGCTGATTGAATGGTGATTTCATCTGCTGGCTCCATTTAGATCTCATAAAGAGTAAGTGCAACCCATAGCAACTTTTGTGACGTTATCAAAAGAGCCCCTCTATCTATGCTGTGGTAATAGATTAGGATATTTTAAATTTAAATCAAATTTGATCAACGATTTGTCAAAATGGGGAGATCTCTGCATTGTGAGGCACGTGTAGATGCCGGTACCAAGCTTGAATTGCATCTGATGCTATGTTACTGCTCAAAGTGAAGTGTCATTGTGAATCTATATCATGTATAACTTCAGATGTTGTCCTTAGCAGAACATTGTGCCATCAAAACACATCTTTCTGTATAATAATCAGTTAAGCTGCAGTATGGCATACTTATGTCGGGACAAACAAAACAAAGTAGGTTTGATAGAATTCAAGTACGTGAGAGACAAAAAGCTAATTCAGGTTTCCAAAAGCACGTTTGCAATTATCGTTAGTAAAGCAGATTAACCAACCTGAAAGCAAATGCTAAACGATCCAGATCTTAGTCTTATTAAGCCTGTGTGTTTCCTGCCACTTAAAAGTCTATCAAAAGCCTAAAGATCTGGGAAAATGAGATTTTCTGGAAGGCAAGCTTTAATGTTTACCTCCTTCTTTACTGAAAGGAGAAGTCGATGCCTCTGTTTACATGCCGTTTCTGGAACTCAGACGGAGCGCGCACGTCACTGCTGCAGTATTTCATGGAACATCCTTTGTTTATTCACACTGTGCCACTTTTAAACTTCAGATGTAAACAACAAAGGCTTCTTTGTATTTCACACTATCTCATACTCACTACCTTACCGAGTCCAAAGCCAAAACACTGTGCAATTTTACCCTCCTCACACTTTCTTCTGCTTGTTGGATGCGTTCTTCAATCCTTTCCTATTTTTAGTATCTGGAAAACTGCTTATTTTCTCGTTAAAATCTTTCTTTTGACTTTTCAGTCCTTGCTGTGGGATTAAAATTGTATTCCTCGTAACTACTTTGAGTGTAATTTTAGTAGCAATTATGCATATATTCAATAACTGAAGCAATTTGTCATCGTGAAGGATTCAGTTTGTTTTAGAGTGGTCAACCTGTCTGTGATCTGGTATAGAGAAGAAAATCTGTATAAAGACCCACGGAAATCAGCTGGTCAGTCAGAAAGGGCAGCTGACCTAGGCTGGAAATGTGGCAGCACAAAGAATAGGATGGTTTCCATTTTGAACCAGAATTCAGCTGGAAATTTCACAGAAATGGAGCTGCACAGGAACATTGCACCTCCACCACCAAGAATCCTCCCCAGCCTTTAGAATCATAGAATGGTTGGGTTGGAAGGGACCCCATGAATCGTGAAGTTGCAACCTCTCTGCCACAGGCAGGGCCGCCAACCTCCAGATCTGGTACTAGCCCAGGCTGCCCAGGGCCCCATCCAACCTGGCCTTGAACACCTCCAGGGATGGACGGGGCATCCACAGCATCTCTGGGCAGCTGTTCCAGCACCTCACCACTCTCTCTGTAAAGAACTTCCCCCTGATATCCAACCTAAATCTTCCCTCCTTGAGCTTAAAACCATTCCCCCTCATCCCGTCACTCTCTACCCCTGTAAAAAGTTGATATCCCCATTTATAATCCCTTTTTAAATACTGGAAGGCTGCAATGAGGTCACCCCACAGCCTTCTATTCTCCAGGCAGAACAAGCCCAGCTCCCTCAGCGTGTCTTTGTAGGGGAAGTGCTCCATCCCTCTGATCATCTTTGTGGCCCTCCTCTGGACCCTCTCCAACAGCTCCACATCTTTCCTGTGTTGGTGGCCCCAGTCCTGGATATTTTTTCACCATGGGGTAGGATCTCAGTTTTATATTGCACTGGATATGCAGTGGGCCAGGCTCTGAATTGTCCTGCACAAATCTTGTGCTGGATCCATCTCCTCTCTGATTGCTGCTGCCTGGGGATGGGCAGCCTGCTTCTCCTCCCGTTCCATGCTACATATATTGGAAGAATCAGGACAGATTATCCAGATACTTGTACATACTCCTATGCTTCGCTGCATACAATCCTGACCTATACATGCAGTATAGATGAAATCATTTCAAGAAAGCTGGAGTAGAGCCATGTTGACTTTTTATTTTCCAAATGACAGACTCTCATCATCCCATCCCCTTACGATGCATTTGAGCATAGAAGAGATTTCTGATGTTATGTAGAATATTTAACATACAGCCCAGAACAGTTTAGGTAGGTTGAATCAGAAAGTCAATCTAGATGTGTTTGTTTGGGACAGAAGATAGTATTGGTTGAAACCCTTGGCCAGGGATGGTCAGAGGTGAGGTGAGGTGGGTAACAGTCCTGCTGCTCTAGAAAGCAGGCTCTGGGCTTCCACCACAAACACCTTTCGCTTCTGCAGAGGGTGAACAATACCACCCAGCTTTCCAAGGATGGTTTGGCATTACGTGCTAATCGCTGTGAGAGGCTGAATAGAAAAACAGAGCTTGTTATTAGAGGCACGGTAAGTGGTAGAGATGCAGGTTGCCCATCAATTTCCATTGTAAGTATCTTTCAGATGCTCTGATGTACCAATTCTTATGATTTCAGAAGTAAGTTTTTGTGCTTGATGTCTGAAGGTTTTCCCCCACAGTTACAGCAGAAGTTTTCTCTGTATCTCTCAGTATAAGTTTAGGAAGAGATAAATTGTTTATTGGTCTTAAAAATTTATCTTTCCTGAGAAGCTGTCATGCCAATGCATTGTGGAAGAAGAACTTGATATAAATCCAGTGTTGACTCCTGTTAGAAAAATAGACTGATTACAATGAAAGAGTAGAGCTAAATTGAGCCCTCAGCCTTAAGTATGTTGAATCGTAGAGTCACAGAATCATAGAATCACCAAGGTTGGAAACGACCTACAAGGTCATCCAGTCCAACTGTGCACCAATCACCAATAGTTCTCACTAAGCCGTGTCCCTAATGAACATTTTTACTTCCACATTGCAACTGCCTGGAATGAAAAATAATTGCAATGACTTCCACTTATTGCAAAAGATACATGCATCGTGTAGGTTGGTTTTCACTTTGCAGTGTATCATGGTGCAGAGATAACTGACCTAATGGAGGTGGTAAAGTCTTGTCAACAGAACATGTTGATGCGGAGTGCTTTCCTTTGCTCGTGGAGAATGTGGATCTGCCTCTTCTTAGCTTTATGCTGCTGTTGGAACTAAGTTAGCTTCTCAGCATCATTCAGGACTGCTCTACATGGAGATACCATCTCACATTTGCACTGGGTTAGAAGATTCTGCACTGAGCTTCACTGCTCCATATGTGGGTTGTTATCAGTGCCCACATCTCGGTTTGGACCCGGCCATTTTTCACTTCAGGAATATAAGGTAATGAATGAGTGTTCAGTGAAGAGCAGTCTGCCATCTCAAACCATAGAATAGATTTTACCTTTAGATCGCTGCAAGTCATAACAGGGCATATCTTTTCTTAGCCATCATCAATTATCCATGCGGGATGTGCAGTAAAAGGCTGTTTGGCTACGTTAAAATTGTCTAGACAAACAGAACTTCCAACTCTCTCAATGGCTCCTTCAACACCTAATTAGTTCCCAGACGCTAGTTGAGCAAGATGTCTTTTATCTTTGCTGATGTTGTCTTCCTGTGCCTCCTAAATGCCCTCTGCTGCCATTCTTCACTTTCATTTTTCATCCCTCAGGAGAAGGCAAGGTGGGTGTTCAGGAAGCTCTTTGCTGCAGGTCAAGCTTTTAAAGACTGCAGGTCAAGCCGATCCTGTTATACCAGTCAGTACTGGGAGCAAAAACTTTTAATCCGGAATTAGACTGATATGATAGAGGGCAGATTCCTTTTCATTTCCAAAAGGAAAAAAATAGAACTGCAGATTTTATTTCCCTGTCAGCTTCATTTCATACGATGTAGGACAGTTTCACCATTTATCTTTTTCCAGTGCTAGAAGATGCAAAGAGGTCTGCCTGTACAAATGTGCCATTTCAGCTGGCATAGCTGATTGTTGTGGGCAATGAGGAAGCACATTCAAATGTAAAAGAGGAGGAAATATCAGAGTAACTGCACCTCTGATCCTTCCTGCACCTTCAGAGCGTATCCACTTGGCACCTGGGCTATGTTAATATCCAGGCTATCAGCCAGCAGTGATTTACCTTGGCAGGTCTGATATATATCCATGCCCAGCAATTCCTTCCCCTCTGGCAGGGATGACTGACCAACAGCCTCCTTCAAGCTAAGTATTTATCAGAGAGAGCAGATCTTCAAACCAAGAAAACAGACTACATATATATATATATACACGTACCACTTGTGAGGCTGTGTCTCCATCTAGGTTCAGTTTACTCTGTTTAGGTGATGTGCTCTGTTGTGTGTGTGGATATTTTTTTTCAATAGGCTCGCAGCTCCAACAGAGTCAGTTTTGCAGCTTTATAGATTAGAATCAGGATTCTACAGCTTAGCACTTTGCACCATCATCTTTTTAAGTATCTGTTGTATTTCTTTCTTATCTGCATTTTCCCTGTGCTGCCCTAGAATACAGTCGTATAAACAGTACCAACAGAGCCATGTAACAGCGTTTCTCCTCTTTGACCAGGTTATGTGTGGTCCCTGTAGTATGATAATGCCTCCAGATTTATCCTGTAGTCACATAGCAGCTAGTTTTCTCTCACAGCAAAGTCCAAAGCAAGATGTGAAGCCAGTGAGTTTCACCATTTCTGCTCTTCGATCCATATGCCCACACTATGAAGGATGCAGAATTTGTGCTAGCCCAGCTAAATCATTCCCAGCCTCAATCTTGTCCAATTTGCAATTGCAAAGTAAGTTCTCAGGCTAGACAGCTTCCCTGCAAGGGTATTAATAATACTTAGAAATTACATAGCACTCCAAAGCCCTGTGCAAAACATGAGTGAATCAATTCTTGTAGCACCTATTGAATGCATCAGTGCCCTTCAGTCCCCTGTACAGAGAGGTAAATGGAACCAGAGGAAAGGATCTTTGGCAGCATTGTTCTGCCCGGCTGGCTTGCTGTGGGTAAAAACTTGATTTTCAACAAGAGGTCACCTCCACAGATGGAAATGCAGATTTTACCAGCTAGGCATGATTTCAGCCAATTGCAGGGCTCTGCAGACATCACTGACATTGATTAGATTGGAAAAACCAACCTCAGTAAGTGACATAGAGAAGACTGGGCCAGGCACAACAAAATGAATTATAATGTTAGCTAGAATAGCAGGCGAATGTTTACCGGTGCGGAGCTCCAGCCAAATGAAGGCAGCACAAAGGAAACAATCTAAAATGATATATCAGATATATCTCTGCAGAGAGGCTGTCTTACAGAAGACGAGAGGTACAGCTACATGATACTTGGCAAATGAAAGAAAAGATGAAACATCCTCTTTCAATTGCACAGTGCTGGAGCTTTGCGCTACTCGTAGTGTTAGTTCCTCAAGCTGATCCTCACTGCAAGTCTGCCTTATAGGAGAAATGAATTTCAGTGTTCATCAAATGACGGAATCATGAAGGCTGGAGAAGACCTCTGACATCACCAACCTCAAACCCAGCCCAGAGATTTTAGAGGGTCCATTGGAAATACAGAGGCTTCATGTAACATGTCGAGACAGGAGACAACCTGCATATTGAGGCTGAGTGCAGGCTGCACGCTTGCTTCTAAAGGGCATAGTGAATCACAGGATGATGCTATTTTTATTAAAAGCCACAGAATGCTAGAAACCAATTAATACTCCACTGCTTCACTAATGCTTCTGCTCAGAAAATTAAATGGTTTCACTTAGCAAAACCAATTTTAAAGCTTTTTCTGTCAAAATTACAAGTGGGTTCAACCCCTCCTCTAAACTTTCATGAGCCATGCAGTTTCAGCACAACATACCAAAGCATCAGTGACTTCAGTCTATTCCTTCAAGTATTTGGAGGTGCAAGAGTGTCTGGCCTTTCTGGGACAGTTCATCCCAAATTCTTAAGGCACTCTGTGAGTATTAGCTGCTTCCATCTGAATATAAACAAGGAGCCACACACCTTGATTGTGTTGTTGCCATGCTGTTACGTCAAATGATTAAATATTTTGACATACTTTGGCTCACTGTAGTCAGCTGGCTACCAAAAGATGAAGCAGCAATTACTGTCGATTCAGAGGGCAGCAGCAAATCCAAGTGGAGAAGTATCGTGTGCTAAATACAGTTGCTTGGGAATAAGTGAAGAACAACCCTCTGGTTGCTCTGGTTTGGTTTATTTCTTGGCAGTCTACCATACAACCTCCCTGGCTGAAGGACAGCATCACGAGGAATAACTGAGCAGAAGTGCTGCCAGTGAAACAAACTGATTTCACTGACATGCAGTCTGCGGTGCATCCCAGTGACCCAGTGCTAGGCCTTGAGTGAGGCACTGAGAATGCGTGGAAGATGACACTTTCTCTGCCAAAGACTAGGAGGTCTCTTGAAATCTGTCTAACTGTGTTTGCACATCGTGGGTACCTTGCACTGCAGCTGAGATGGGACTGCAAGTACTGGATTGAGTGACAGATGGTTGGAGAACCAACTGGCATAGTGCAAATGGGAAAATAATAGGGTTTGATTGCTGCAGTCCACTGTGGTTTTGAGCCTACATGTCCAAAACCACTACTAATTCACTCATGTGTTTTCCTTAGGAAAGTTGAGTATTTTTCATATCAGTCCTGGAAACTGACTGATGGCTGTGGATGCTTGAGCTGTCTATAAAAGACATGACACAGATAACACCATAGCAGAAAGCTGCAGGATTACTCAAGTCCATATTCACAACTGAGGAATTTGGGCTTTCCCACACTGTGTTATGGTTACAATTTGGAGAAGCTGTCTGAAGTTCAAGCTACGAAAGGGATTCATGGTAAAGCTGCTCAACAGTGGCAGATCAGTGCACATAGATGGTAGTTGGCTACAGGTAGGAAAAGAACATAAATTAGGAAGGGCTTCCACACCAGCATTGTGGGTAAACAGTGATCTAAATTAGACCTGCTACCAAGGGGCTGAAAGGTGGGCATCTCTGACATGATCCAGCAGAATTAAAGGCATTTTACAGTGCAGGCTGGGTATCAGAAGTTGACAGACATGCACAGAATGCGGCATTTCAGAGAAGAGTCCATGTGACTTTAGAAGAGGCAACTTCTGTCTAGCAGATAGGCTTTTTTGAAGAGATGAGCTGAGAAAAAGGCAGACAGCTGCTGAGGATTAAGAGGAAAGTTTTTTCTTTTGAATAACTGGTTATAGATAGGAAATAAAAGATACAAATAACAGGGCAGTTTTCACAATGAAAGGAGATTACCAGGTATCTGTCTTGAGAAGTGGTGCAGTTCAATATCCTCATAAAAGAGCTGGGAAAAGGAGACGATCATCAGTGATGGCCTGAAATCTGCTGATGGCACAGAGTTATTCCAAGTAAGCAAAAGTAGACATACGACAGAAAGCCGCAGAAGAATCTGACGATATCAAATGTCCGTGCAAGAAAATAGCTGCTGAAATTCCATGTTGATAAAAGTCAAGTGCAGACACAATGATAGGGTTTAAATTAACCCGCGAAATAAGTCCTGGTGCCATTGCAGATGGTTCTTTGAAAATGTCTGCTCAGTGCTGAGTAGGGATCAGAAAGGCAAGTGGAATGCAAAGAATTTCTGGGAAAGAGATGGGGAATGAAAGAGAAAATGTAAGTACACCACTGAGTAAATCCGTGGTGATTTTGAATAGAATGCAATTCCAGGCACCCCGTCTCAATGAGGTGGTAAAATAGAACCAGAGAGGATGCGGAAGAGGGCAAGAAGGCTGACCTGCGTTATGAGTGGGGAGTCTAAACAGCCTCAGCCACTGAAGCCTTCGGAAGAAATGAGTGAATGGGATGGAGGCAGAGAATGAAGATCACTATGCAAAGAGGAAGTAAGAATTATTTTTTGTGGCAGAGGCTGTTCTATGCAATGACATGGCTAGGGAACAAGTTTTAAGCACACGGGGGAAAAAAAAAAACACTTTTGCGGGCTATAATAAATTAGAAAACTCATCAAACAAAATTTTTGATGTTCCAGAAGTGCAAGTTGTTTAATAAAGTGGTAGTGCTGAGGTTCCCGATGTGGGCTCCAAGGCTTTTGTACTCCACCAATGACCCCTCAAACAGCAAATTGACTGTGTTCTCTTCATCAATTTTGGTTGGGCAGGACTTGGGTTCTGGTTTGGTTTGGCTTCTGTTCTAAAACCTGCAAGGTTTTTTGAGGCTGGGTTGTAGTCGCATAGGGGATGGTTGTGCTCTTCCACTGTGATATCTGTTGTGAAAGCCACAGAAGTCCGTTGGATATATTAATGAGTCAGTTCTATTTTAACTGTAGTGGGATACCTGGGGGAAAAAGGATCCAAGAGTACTTCAAAAATTTCTTGCACTCTGTGAAAGGTTCCAATGGTAGATTATAGAATCATATCATAGAATCATAGAATGGTTTGGATTGGAAGGGACCCTTAAGATTATCCAGTTCCAACCCCCTGCTATAGGCACGGACACCTCCCACTGGACCAGGCTGCTCACAGCCCCATCCAGCCTGGCCTTAAATGCCTCCAAGGAGGGAGCATCTATGAGCTCTCTGGAAATATTATAAGAGAATTACATTCTCTTTCACTTGATTCTTCCCATTTCTGCGTGCAAAAGCTGCAGCAGCCCTTTTGGCTGCCACGTGGTGCTGGGAGCTCACACTGGATAGCTTGGGAATTGTGTGGACTAAAAAGTGAGGACGAAAAAGTCTGCTAGAACAGGATTATTGTCAAATTACATCTGCCTTGGCGGCAGGAAATCAATCAAGAGTGAGCTGATTTACACCTGCCAGAGCCAACACATCATGAACTTCATCATCTTTCCCAGTGATGTTTTTATCTTTGCACTGACACAGTCAGTGAGAGGAAAATATTTTCCCATTTAAAATCAAAACATTCAAGGTAGTGTTTGGCAAAGCACTGGAGCCTGGGGTTCCTGCTGATTCTGACAACAGTGCTGGTATCTTTTGCTAATGACCAAAGAGCAATATAATGAGTTGTCTTGGGCTTCTGCTCTATTCAGCATGCAGTGTTTTAATAGGCTGTTAGTAATTCTGAAAGGGATAAATGATGTTTATGCCCCCTCGTGGTATGTTACTGAACAGAATGGATTTTCTAACTGAAAAATAAATAAATAAATAAATAAATAAATAAATAAATAAATAAGGCCAATGATGGAAAAGTCCCAGGTAAAAATCTGTAACAAGTACTGTTTTGCACAGTAGAAAAATATCCATCCCTCCAGCAGCGTCCTCATGACTCAGACAAGGGGGAAGCCAATTTTGCAGCATTTACAGCAGCAAGTAAATGACTAATGCCCATGATGACAGAGCTTGTGCCATCTTTCTGCAGTGAAGATAATGTCAAAAGTGCTTTTCTTTGCTAGAAATGTTAGGAAGCAAGTGAAATACTGCTTTCTTAAAGCAGCTGTGTTGACATCTCTTTGTTCTAGTTGTTGCCAACCCGTTGTGATACAGGACTTCATGTTATCTTCTTTGCTAATACATCTGGCACGTAAATAGCCTGGTTCCCTTGGGACAAAACCCATCCTAAAGATGAAAAAAAAAAAATGGTTCAGTGATTTTATGTGGGAAAACAAGATTGGAGTCCTGTGAAATAGGGCTTGTTATCTCTGTGCTCAAATGTGGGATCACAACATGGATTAGCTAGTCCACAACTTCCTTATCTGCACTGAGAATTTGGATGTCACGTTTGGAACCAAAGAGCTGCCCAGACAAGTCCATCAGGGATTTTGTAATCGTATTACTTAACCCCTGATAGAAAGCTGAACACGGCCAAATATGTCTCCAGGAAGTGAAACTAACAGAATACATTGGAATACATTGTCAGCTTTGTCCAGCAGCTAAATCCTAAATGGTATCAGTACTCAGCTATACTGAAGCAGGAGCTAAGAAACCCAATTGTAGGGTATTTTAAGGCCCATTGGCCCCAAATAATAATCTCTTAAATTTAAGTACTTGCTGATGCTTTATTTACATACTTTCCTGACTTGTCATCCTTCTTTCTGATCAGTGACCAGGGATGTAGGAGACCATTGGAAAGAGGAAGGGAACAATTTCCTTTCCATGTTCATGATAAGTATGACCAAAATAGTGGGTTTAAATGAAAGTTGTGGGCTTAATCCTGGCCAAGTCAGAATGACAAATACTGGAATTCGATCACTGAGGAACCTGGAGGATGTCCATCTCTGAAGATCTCTGAGGAGTAGTTAAACCAAGGTCTGCTGGCTGTTGTGAGTTGTATTGTGATGAAGGAAGTTGGATTGGATGACTTCCTAAAGGTCCTTCCAAGTCTGGTTTTATGACGTTGTGTGGTGGCTTCCTTTTATTGGTTTTATTGTCAGTATGACAAGATGGCAAACATTTGTCATGTAATCAGCTTATCTGCTAATGCTTTCTTCTTAAAGCCCATCTTGCTGTCAATTCTGGCTGACAGCAACACAGATCTACCAATGTCCAGGGCTTTAGAAATATACTTCACCACAGTAAACACTAGTCCGACACCAATTAAAGTGCTTATAAGATTATCATGGACTGCACTGAGCAGTCCCCACTGAGATGAGATGAGAACTATCTCCAAAAGGTTGATGCTTAGCAATTTCCTTAGAAATGAAAAATTCAGTAGGTAAATTGGCATGGCAATTCATATGAAAAAGAAGTTTCCTCTATCAGAAAACCTCCAGGAGTTTTGAATTCAGCTAGGGATATCAGAAAGAAGTTTAAGCCTAATTTAAAATTCCCACCCACGTTCCTTCTCCTGTCCCTGCAAAGTGATTACTGCTACTGGTCCACTCACTGGCAGATCTTCTTTCAGAAGTGAGACACGATTTGCCTGAAAAATACCTTTCTGTTCATGACAGAATCATTCATTTTGAAGAAGGGGTTTGCAGAGACAGTGAAAAGAGCCTGAATGTTCTTATTTCCCACTGTTGTCAGTGGGGCTCAAATTTCATCCCAAAATTCTTCTTGGCACAATTGGCTGAACAGCACATTTCAGAACTGAGACATTGGCCAAGTGAAGTCCTTGGACACCTGCAAGGCTGCCAGCCTTGCACATCTCTTTCCCACTTTTATTGATGGCACCACATCCCTGCCTGGTGTGGCTGATAAAGAGGAGAAAACAAATGTGTGGCGATAGCAAATTAAACAAATGAGCCATTAAAAATGAAGGGTGCACTGCCCCTTCCCACCAACACATATTTTGGTGCCCACAACCTCTCCTAGAGAAATTACAAGGATAAAGGGCTCTCAGGGATGCGCTGAAAGTGTGGTCCAGGCACTGAGAGATGCCTGTGGTTTCTTCTGAGAGGAAACCGTATGTCATTCATCAGCAGGGAAGCCAACAAACCATTAATGGGTCTCCATGTTGTCTCTTGACAGGTATTGACAGAAAGCGGTTTTGGTGCCATCACAACAGAAATCCGGGAGGCTCCGGAGTTTTATTACGCTGAAGATTACCATCAGCAATACCTCAGCAAGAACCCCAATGGATACTGCGGCCTCGGGGGAACGGGGATTTCCTGCCCAATCGGGATCAAGAAATAGCTTGTGCTCATGGCACCCCCAATGCTTTGTTCTAGAGGGTTGTTCTGAAAAGGCCAACAGCACTGAGAGGTGTTCCAGTACCCACAGCATCAGCACATCAAGATTTGGGATGCCCAGTGGGATGGCTTTTTGTAGTCTGAGCAGCTTCCCTTTTGTTGACATGAAAAGCCAAAGAGATTTGGAAATTTTGCTTGCTGGTCAATGCAGCTTCTTGCTTTGTGCAGTTCCCTGGTTTCCTTGTAAGCTTGAAATCTGGAGCGGAAAGAAACTTTTTAAAGTTTGGCTTGAAATGCTGTTAAAGGGATGGATTATGGGGTGGCTGCACCCATTGAGCACTTTGCATAGCTAATGCCTGTAGGCATACTTATTTTCTTGGACTGATGAATTTGTTCATGCTTTAGCTTTGACTTCTGGAGACATGGCTGAGCTCATCTTAGCTATCACAACCCTGTAATTTGATGCCTTTGAGAATGATGAATTTAGAAGATCAGTAACTCTCTCACAATTCCACTTCCGCTGCAACGTGTAATATCACCTATAGTGCCTATTTTCTGGAGCAATTTTAGTAGGAAAAAGTAAAAATTGTAATGTGATACTTCTTTTTGACAGTTCCAAAAAATGTACAAACACAAGAAGAAATCAATTTCGTTTCCTGCACTACAATAAATTACGAAGACAGGAAAGAAAAATACAATCTCCAGTGTGTTCCGTGGCTCTAAATATATGTCTGGGTAGATCTGGAAAAGGTATCAAATATTAGAAAAGGCTGCAGCCTACTAATTAAACACTAGGGCTTTTAAAATCAGTATTATTATGCATGACACTACAGAGGAGTATAGTAGGTGTACTGCAACATAATTATTCCCGTGATTAGCTATTTGTACTTCAGTAGCTTGTGGTGTCACCACCAAGATTTTCTGGTCAACTGGAGAGGTCCCAAAGGGTTGGAGACTTGCCACTGTGACTCCCATCTACAAGGAGGTTCCTGAGGAGGATCTGGGGAACTACAGGCCTGTCAGGCTGACCTTGGTGCCAGGAAGATAATTTTGAGTGAGATCACATGGCGTGTGCGGGACAACTGGGGGATCAGGCCCAGCCAGCATGGATTTGTGAAAGGCAGGTCCTGCCTGGCCAACTTGATCTCTTTCTATGATGGAGTGACCCACCTTGTGGATGAGGGAAAGGCTGCTGATGTGATCTACCTAGACTTCAGCAAAGCCTTCGACACTGTCTCCCACAGTTCTCCTGCAGCTTCTTCCCACAGCTTCTCCTGGAGAAGCTGCAGCCCATGGCTTGGACAGGTACACTCTTTTCTGGGTGAGGAGCTGGCTGGAGGGCCGGGCCCAGAGAGTGATGGTGAATGGAGTCATATCCAGCTGGTGGCCGATCCAGGTGGTGTTCCCCAGGGGTCGGTATTCAGGCCTGTCCTGTTTAATATCTTCACTGATGACTTGGATGAGGGCACTGAGTGCATCCTCATCAAGTTTGCAGGCGACGCCAAGTTGTGAGGAAGTATTGATCTGCCTGAAGATCCCTACAGAGGGATCTGAACGGGCTGGGCAGCAGCCAATAGGGTGAAGTTCAACAAGACCAAGTGTTGGATCTGGCACTTTGGCCACAACCCCAGGCAACACTACAGGCTTGGGGCAGAGTGGCTGGAAGACTGTGTGCAAGAAAAGGACCTGGGGGGGTTTGTCAATGCTTGGCTGAACATGAGCCAACAGTGTGCCCAAGTGGCCAAAAAGGCCATTGGTATCCTAGCTTGTATCAGAAATAGTGCTGCCAATAGGAGCAGGGAAGCGATCATCCCTCTGTACTCAGCACTGGTGTGGCCACGCCTTGAGTACTGTGTTCAGTTTTGCACCCCTCACTACGAGAAAGACATTGAAGCCCTGGAATGTGTCCAAAGAAGGGCAACAAAGCTGTGAGGGGTCTGGAGCAAAAGTGTTACGGGGAATGGCTGAGCACTGTCTGGAGAAGAGGAGGCTCGGGAGAGACCTTATAGCTCTCTGCAACTACCTGAAAGGAGGCTGTGGCAAGGAGGGGTTTGGCCTCTTCTCCCATGTAACTAGTGATAGGACAAGAGGGAATGGCCTCCTTGCATCAGGGGAGATTCAGGTTAGATGTTACAAAAAAATTCCTATCCAAAGTAGTGGTCAGGTGCTGGAGTGGGCTGCCATGGGAGTTGGTTGAATGACTGTCCCTGGAGGTGTTCAAGAAACGTTTAGATGTTGTACAAAGGGACAAGATTTTGTGGGGCAATACTGGTAGGTGGACACTTGAGCTGGATAATCTAAGAGGTCTTTTCCAACCTCAGTGATTCTATGATTCTAAGATCAGAGCTCATTATGGTAGGTGCTGTGCAAACATAACAAACATGTAGGACTGTGTCTGCCCCAGTGCATGTATAGCATGCAGAGCAGCCAGAAAGAGACAAAACTTGTCACTGTGGGGGGATCTCAAAAGACCAAAAGCCACAGCTGAAGGATGTAGGAGGTGCAGGGGATATCCTATGTGAGTACAGGATCTTTTGAGACATATATACGTGCTATGGGATGTCCTCTTGGTTAAACAACTTCAGTGAGAAAGATGGGGATATGTTAATTCCACCTACGCAGGTTGTTGCTTATGATATTTCTCAGACTGGTGAGAGATGTGGCCTTCAGCCTCTCGTTTCCTATTTTGGAAGCTGCCCTAATTACTACGTTTGAAGGGCATGTGTTGTTGGTGTATCCTCAGAGATGTGTAATGGAGCAACTTTGCTTTTCTTTGGGGAAAATTGGTAGGAGCTCATTTTGATGTGGCAATTCTGGGCAGAGGAACATGTAAAGATTGTTCTGAGGACCGGATGGTGAGGATGCAGAGCCACACGTCCACACCTTTTCATTGGATAGCCCAATGATAACTGTTCTTTTTAAGAGGCTTATGCCTAGGGCAAGCTTGCAAGGAGCTACTGCTGGCAGGATTGCCATGTTAGGTTCCTTCTGGAGATACCCCAAAATGTATCTGCATCGCACTTGGAATTTCCAGTTGCCATAGGAACTGGTCACCTGTTTGTTGTTAGTGTTTACCTCTGAATCATTCTATTGCTCATGGTCAAGGAAACCAGCACTTTTGTACTTTTGTCCAATTTCCTAGGCATGGGGTGACATAAAAACAAAAAACAAAAAACAAAAGAAAAAAAAGGGGAAAATAAAGTCTGACTTTCTTCCTATGCATTTTTAACCTCGGTGCAATTCAGTCTTCAGCAGGATAACTCTTGGTTTGTTCCAATGTACAGGGCAAAACATTTCATATTTCGAATCATTCTGGTGCTCATAAAATGCTACCTGGTTTCCTCTGTCCTTTCCCCTCCCTTGCCTCCTACTCTGCTGCAGTTATTGCATCACTAAAGTGTTTGGAGAAAACACTATTCTGTCCTTAATACTGAGCTCAGGTCTGAACTTGTCTGAGTTCTTTTGAGTCCTGTCCCCTTATTTAGTGGAGGTGCTCTACAGAGGTATTTTGGCCTTGAACTCTTGCAGTTGCTGCTGGAGGTACAAACAGCAGGGAGTATAAAACCAGCAAAGGAGAAATGATTCAGATTCATGGATTGGTTTTCTAAGCTGGGTTTGGTTTTATAAGCCACCCTTGTACACAGTTTTCTGGAAGGATGGGAGTGGCTGCCTTAGCATCTTTGGCTCTGTAATTCGCTCTGTTTGAACATGGCCCTACTGCAGAGCTGCTGCTTACTCTGATAATGTAGAGATGGTCTGAACAGAGCAGGGAAAATTCATTCAAATTTTGATAGGCTTCAGCGCTTCTCAAAGATGAAAACTGGTGCAGGGCCAACAAATAAAGTCTTTGGATAGAAAAAGATGGTTGGAGAATGAAGGGCTACAGCACCCAGCCCAAGAAGTCACTATTGTGATACTCCATTAAATTCAGTCCAGGATGGAGTACTGCCCAATCTCTATCATAACTAAAGCAGATCCCAAGTCTGATGGAAATGACTGAGCTGTTTGCCAGTGAAGTGGGAGCTTTCCCTCATCGTCACAGAAGTGTAGCATCCAACTGTGATGTCAGCAGGACAAACGAATAGTGTGATATCACAGCCTGGTTGCCCCTGGCAGAGGATGTGGCTGTGGAAGCATCACTGTCCTGAATATTGTGAACAGCATTGGTCCAAGTGTGGGATGAGAATGCTTCTCCTTACTTTCTGGATGTTAACTTCTCTAATCAGCAGCATCCATGCAGGTAGTTTTTCCAAGGCTTATACATTCTTCAGGAGTCACCAGCAGAACAAAATGGCTGATATCCAGTCTACATACTCACACAACGGTAAGTGCAATTGTCCTGTCTCATTCCTTGAACAAGTAGCAAGGGTGATCAAGGATCAGTGCTTTCACCTACATCTTTTCCTTCTGATTTAGTAGCATAGGCAGTGCTGCAGGCATACTTGAGCAGTATGTCTTATTTTGTATCCAGAGTGTGGCCTCCGACCATCTTTCGAGTCCTTTCTGTGGACTGGCAAGAGGATCACGAGTGGGAAATATGCCAAGGCTGGAGAGTTCCCATGGCAAGTGAGCATCCAGAGCAATGGGAGACACATCTGTGGAGGCAGCATAATCAGTGCGTTGTGGATCCTGACTGCGGCCCATTGCTTTGCAGATGGAGTGTGAGTACTTCTTTGCCCGGAGGAGGGCTGCAAGGTTAGCAAAAGGGCTGGAGGGTAGAGGCTTAGAGGAGAGGGTTAGGACATACAGGTTGTCTGGTTTGGAGTAGAGGAGGCTGCGATGAGACCTTGCTGATCTCTTCAACTTCCTGAGGAGGGGAATTGGGGAGGGAGATGCTGGTCCATAATGTGCTTCAACTTTTTGTTGGTCCTGAAGAAGTCAGACAGTTGAACTAGATGATTGTAGGTCACTTACAATTCAACTATTGTGTTGTACTGTACTGTATTGCTCTATCTTATCCTATCCCATGCTATTCTATCCTATCCTTTCTACTCTATTCTGTTCTCTCTGCTCTACTTGGGGTAAAAAAGAACTGCGCAGGCATGATGGAATGATAGCACTGCTCTTCAGGGTGTAGGATATGTATGTCCTTGGGATCACGTGCAAAATATACGTGATGGAGCCAGAAAGAGAGCCCTGAGAGTTTTTCCTTCTTTGGGGGAAATAAAAGATCACAGGTGGCATTACAACAGGAATTTGCAAAAATCCTGATAACCAGAAGATCTAGAAGGCAAGTATGTGGAAGGATGGTGTGAGCATCCTTCTGTAAATGGTCATGATGTTGTTCTGCTGACCCCCCCAAACTGTTTCTGTACATTAGCATATGCTGTGGTACCTTGTAAAAAGAGGTATACTCCACTCCAATTTATCCTAAGCCCCAAATTACATTGGTGTCATATAGCAAACACCTTTACCTTATGGGTAGTCTGACATTAATCCAGCAGTTTCTGGATAAATCAACCCATGCAATGCCCAATGGAGCAGAGTCCAGCCCTCCAAACTAAGGCAGGTCCAAGAGCCAGGACTGTTCAGTGACAAATGACCTGTGGAACTATAGTCTGGAGCAATTGACAAGGGACAGTGTGGTCATGGAGCAGCCAGCCCTGGGCACAGCTATCCTAAACACCTAGCTTTTTCCATCTGTTCATTATCTGGGCTATTTAGAACTTGCTTGCGTTCACTTTCTAACTCTTCTTCCGCTTCACCTGAAAATTAACTTTGCGTGGAAGTGAGGGCTGATTTCTGTGATATTTGTAGCTAAGCCACCCCTGCTATTTGCAGAGCACCACCCTACCCTGCCCAGGGAAAGGAGGCACCAACCTTTATAACACAAAGCCTTTCCATTTGCTCATGCATATACTATTTTTTTTTTGTCTCTTTATAAGGCCACCAGATATTAAGATTGTAATGGGAGCAGTTGACCTTGACTTCCCACTGGAAGTACGTGAGCCAAGCAGCTTGATCCTTCATGAAGGCTTTAACAGAATAACCTTGAAGCATGATATTGCTCTGATCATGCTCAACTATCCCATTGAATTCAGCGATGAGAAAATCCCCATCTGCTTTCCCTACATGGATGACATCAGTTCATGGCAACACTGCTGGGTTGCTGGATGGGGAATGATGGGTGCAGGTGAGATGTTGCAGGGAGATGTATCTGCTAATAGAGGTTTTCATCCACCTAAAGCAGATGTTCTCCCTCTGGGAGGGGTTACCCACAACAAGCATGTATGTTCCAGCTGAAATCTTAGAGCCCACCTTTGCATTGCAAGAACTCAACCTTCTTCCTTGACTTTTTGAGCACCCAAAGTAAGGCAATTTCCAACCACACTGGGAAATTTATGTTGGGTCTAAAGTGGTCTTGAATAAGAGAAATGAAGATTCAAAGTTGCCTTTGGCAAGATGCCTTTATTAAACATGTTGATTCAATGGTTCTGACCACCTCTTCCTGTACTTCATTTGGAAAAGTAGATTACTATTACTAATTACTCCATTTAAGCCCGAATGAAAGTAGCTCCAGCACTGATTGTGACCCAAAATGCCTATCCTGAACAAATACCACCAAATAGCTAATGAGCTATTTCATTATTGGAAAGAGGTAATCAGGACAGAGTGGGTAGAGTTGTGCCTTTGGGCTTTAACAGTCCTTTCCTGATGCAGGAAGCTCATGTCCCTTTTCATCCTCGCTATTCTGCTCTGTAGGGTTGCTGTCAATTAGACCTCAGCTAGACGTACAGCCACCTCCCTGGAGATTCCCATATTAAAGCATTTTAATTTGTGGACGCTTCTATGAAGGGGTCCCATGTTAGCTGGGAAAGGAGCATGAGAAATTTCTGTCTCTTAAGAAATTACCTTTGAGTCCCATCTTCCTTAAGGTTCTGTAGAGTTTGATGAGCCTTCTCTTCTCACTTGCTTAACATCTGCAGTGTCAGCATCCCACATGCTGCAGAAAGCAAAGATGAAGCTCGTCAGTCGGGAGGAGTGCTTGGACCAGATACCACAGCTACCAAAGGATATGTTATGTGTTGAGCTGCAGCAAGGATCCTGCCAGGTAAACCATCCCCCGGGATGGCCACACTGCCAGTGAGGGCACAGGGACATCCACGCTTCCCATGGTTTCATAGAGTTGCTAAAGCTTCTTTGCATTAGGCCAGGGCAAGAAGCTCAGAGGCCAAGGACCTGCCTATCTGGTGTACAGAAAGTGCATATAGATCCAAACACTGTGATACAGAACTCCTGGAGGTCAGTGTTGGTCGTATGGTGGTGGGAGCTCAGCACAGTGTGGTCTGCTTTCTCCTCAGCCTTGGTACAAGCAGCACTGCTCTGTTACCAGGTTAAATATGGACAGAAGACAGGCAGGTCTGTCCAGGAGGGCCAAAGCAAGAAGAGGGGGTGAGAAAATGAGTCCAGGAGTGTTCAGTTTTTGTCTTGTGAGGTATTGGCACAGGCTGCCCAGCGAGGTGGTGGAGTCACCATCCCTGGAAGTGTTCAAGTGTGGACGTCACACTGAGACACGTGGTCTAGAGTGGTCACAGGCATGGGCTGATGGTTGGATTTAACGATCTTGTTGGTCTTTCCAACCTTAATGATTCTATGATTCTGTGAATGTTAGAAATCTTTCAAATGTTAGTCTTTGTACTGACAGAAATGTCCTTAGATAGCATGGCAGGTTTTTCTGTGGGTTCCAAAACTAGTTACATATTACAGTGGGTTAATGATATGGGATGATGGAGTTTTGAAGCTAAATTATAGAGCTCAAGTAGTATTTGATATAATGGACTGCTAAGGGGAGAGAGCTGAAATAAACATTGGTTGGATCAGATGACCTCCAGAGATCCCTTCCAAACCCCTCCTTTCTGTGACTCTGTGGGATGCCTAGAAATGGGGAAACCTCACACAGAATGTGTGCCCTCAGAACATGCTCCACACACAGAATGGCTGTAATGATGTTAAAATCTGAGAGCCAAAAAAAAAACACCCTGCTTTCATATTGTCTGACCTCCAGCCCCTTCTCTGAGTGCTCTCCCTGCAGCTTCTATCATGATAGGAACAGGGCTAAGACCTTTCTCCTCTACTGAGCAAGGGTTTTCTTAGAAATGTGCCTGTGTTTGGAGGGGGACAGACAGTCAGACACTTGAATTTGTACAGCTTCATCCTGTAGGAATCCTTCATTGAGGGAAATAACACCCAGGACTCAAAGAGATCCTTGACTTTTAGGTACAGGCAGCAGGGACAGGGGTGTGGATTGCTCATAGCTGGATAGAGAAGGGGAAGCTTTACTTTGCAAAATCTATATTTTTGCTTTGACTTTTTTTTTTCCACTTTGGAAAATCATTTTTGTTGATTAGCCAGAGAGTGTCTGCCTGTGAAGCCATTCATCTAGTGACTTTCACCTCCATTAAATTCAATCAAAAATTTGAGAACTGCCACAGGATAACATTAACATGATTAAAGAATGCACTTCGCAGCCCAGCCTTAAGTTCTGCATCTGAATTATGCTGGTGAAACTGCAAGAGCACTTGTACCCAGCAAAACTAATCTCCTGCATTCAGAAAACTGACAAGGGTGCTATTTTGATCTACAATAATGTTAGAGTAGTCTGAGAAATGAACTAGAAATGTGAGCTTTCCAAGCAGTCAAAGAACAGAGTGATTGGATGTCTAATAATGCTTATAACCCAGCAAGTGCCCACTTTAGCAGAAGTTTGGCCGGATAGAAATGACTTGCAACCTGAAATGATGAAAACAAGACTAAAATATACCCTAAGCTAGAAGTAGGGCTGTTCAGGGGTGAAACAAGTGACATGACTTCTCATCAGGATTTTCTAATTTTCTGGAGGGGAGGTATTTTACTGGTGGATGGTTTGCACTGATGGGGTTTGGGTGGGGAAGGTTGGAACTAGATGGCAGAGGAGCTGGAACTAAATGATCTTTCCAACCCAAACTACTCTATGATTCTATGACTCTATGATATTGTGATTCTGTGACTCTATGATTCTGTGATTTTGGCCTTGCTAGGCTGGTACAGAAGTCTGTTGTTTTGCTCATAGTATACTGCCAGGTAAGGAACTGGTAGAGCAGGTCCCAGCCTGATATCAGCTCTGCAGGAAGATATACTGCACCAAGTCTAATCTGTCAAGCTATTCTTTTCCATTGACGGGGTTTGTTCCAAATGAGAAAGAGCCCAAATCTCAAAATGCCTAAGTCCTCTACAAAGTGAGGGTGGCTCCTCTGGATGGCTTTGTGGGAAGCCTTACTTTATCACACCAACATACTTCTGTATTTTGGGGGACTCGGATGGGACTAGTAGCATTGCTTGTGGTTGGGGTTTGAGGTTGTTGAATGGGATTGGATAAGCTCTGGGTGATGGGATGATAGAAAAAGAACTCCTTTTCTATTTTAGCCACCTGTCCATGCTTCTTAGTGTAGGTCCTGCCCATGTACCTGGAAAAAGACGTAGGAGGGAGGAGGGTGCCTTTGTTCATGCCCAGAGTTAGGCTAAGATGGGAAAGTTGCATCTAGACCACAGGCTGCAAGTCCACATGATCTGGTCTGGATCCAGAGGATTACCATGCTTGACCTTTACTCTATGAACCACTTGTGTGCTGCATTTTCCCCATTGCAGCAAGCTGGTTTTGTACGAGCAACCAGAGCCACACAGATATCTTCACCAAAGTGTCATGTAAAAGTTTTATTCTGCTGATAAAACTTGGTATACTCCTTGATATGCGGCACAGGTCATGAATCGAAAGGCTCAGATTGTTTCACTAGCTGCCATCATTGTATTACTAGAGCATAACTAATTTGTAGATCACTGGCTGTATTCCCATAATAATCCAAGGAGATCAAATAGCAGAGCTCCTGAGTATTTGTACTGTGAAAAAATCTATTCACTTAAAAAGAAAAATCTATTGTATACCAATTTCCAAGCAGTTCTTCAGACAAATATATAGATTGACCACAAATTAACACTAACAGGATCTATAATTGACTTATAGTTCTGTTTAGTCATAAACGTTAGCATTAACGGATGTTCATGGAGCACAAGTGCTGAAGAACAGACACTAGAGGTGGCCTATGTGTTATTTTTTTGTGTGCTGTGTTTCTTGTGTGACCTCATGAACCTTAATTGATGTCTTATTCTTTGCTTTCTCAAGCACCTTTTGTTAGGCCTTGATGCAATAGTAACTTGAATGATAATTAGAGTATAAGGGACTTGCAAAGCAAATGCCTCTTCAGTGTCTTGCCTACCCGGACAAAATTTATTAAATGACCCAATTATGTTTCAGAGAGCTTCTGCAAGGGAGGTTCTTTGGAAGTAGCTCAGAGATGTGGTGATTAGGATGGCACTTGTCTTGCTGGATGTCACAGTTCATGTACAGTTCAGGCCAGCAGGAGATGCAGGGGACCCAGGACAGGCTTGCAGGAGAGTGAATCACTGTGGGGCCAGAAACAGGCTGTAGGATTATTCGAACTCATCTTCACTGTTCCCTCCTCCCATGCTGTGTTGGGAAGGTGTCAGAGGCCTGGCACGGGGAGCAGAGAGCTGTGGGGTCTCCTCCCTGGGGATCTCCCAAAGCCGCTGGCCGTGGTGCTGGGCACCCCCTGGGGACCACCTGCTCTGGGGGATCCTGCTGGGGCAGCAGGGAGCAGAGGGATGCAGGAGTGGCCATGACCCCAGGGATTCTCTGAATGGCTCTGTAGCTTTTGGGTTGCTAAGTCCTCCTACACCATGTAGCTATAGTCACAGCAGTAGTTCTTTGGTGAGATTTATCTGATAACATGAAATGTCTCTTCTATAGCTATTTGCAACTAGCCAGTCATATTTCTCTTAATGGGGATAAAAAAGTGATTCTGAATGTGGGATTCATTTGAATTGCTTCAAACATCTGTTTTAAAATGAGGTAAATCCCTGTAGGAGCACTGATCACCCAAGCTCACAGGCAAACACATGGCTCCAAGGCAGGACGGTTCCCTACAAGGAAGTCTCCAGCATGGTCTTAGATATTCCAGATTCTATGGGGAAGTTTTTCACAGAGAGAACGGTAAGACCCTGGCACAGGCTGCCCCAAGTTGTTAACCAGACCCTGGAGGTGTTCAAGGCCAGTTTGGATGGGGCCATGGGCAGCCTGACCTGCTGCCTGATTTAGTGGTTGGCAACCCTGCCCACAGCAGCGGGGTTGGAACTTTATGATCTTTGAGATCCCTTTCAACCCAAGTCATTGTATGATTCATTCTGTGATTCTGTGATATCCTCATGGCATCCAGCTGTCCCCATTTTGAATCATACCCCAGTGGTGAAAACATGATTGTGCGGGGAGCTTGACTTTTGCTCTGGAACCCCCTTGGAGATGTGATATTTGTCTGGAGCTGAACCCATCCCTACTCCCCTCCCACTGTGCCTAAGAGTGAGAGCTAAACCCATGTAGTAGTGATCAGAACTCTTGAATCATTTTACAAGCTCTTTCACCCTTTTACTTATGCTAATGAGGCTCAAGAACTGCGAAAGAAAACTTGTGAAACAGAATTTTTTAAAGAAGAGGTCTGCAAATGAAACTTGGCTTCATGCAGGTAAATGGTCACAGAAGCAAGGCAAAGGCCACAAACCAAGAAAGCCTGCTCATTTTCTCCAGCTGTTAAAAATATACACACGGAGGTGGATGGATGATGGTGTGATTGTGTTCTGTAGGTGGGGAGAGTATCTGTGTGAGGTCTGAGGTCATAGGCCCTTCTGCCTATCAATAGAAGGTCTCCTGGGACTGGCATTTGAAGCTAGCCATATTTCAACTCTAAGCTGTTACTAACAAGACAGTATTGCTTTACTGTTACACCTTAATATTGAAGAGAGTTACCCACTCACATGTCTCATGATAGATTCTCCACCACAGGACAATTGCTATCATGTCAAGGTGTAGGGTAGTTTTTTTCTTTTTTCCACAGGGACTGATGAGTTTAAATAGGATAGTGTTATGAAAAAAAAAAACAGGACAAAGCAGTTGAAAGACGTTTTTGCTTTTACAGTCTGTTACATTTGCTTCTAAAGGGTGCTTTGATGTGCAGCTTATAAGAATTAGAATATTTTCTTGCGTCCCATGGCTTGGTAGAGCTTTCATCAACTGATCGTTTTATCATATGGGCAGGCAAGTGAACACATGCAAACTGTAGTGGCTTATTTCTTTCATCCCTGAAAGCCGTTCCTTCCTATGGCAAGGATCTGAGATGCTCATGGTGCCCCACACCTCTAGTAGAGTTTTGGTCTTTGTTCCCTCAAACTGAAGCTGCTTGGTTTGCATGAATGGGATTCAGCATTATTTGGATGGAGATCTGGGGGGGGAGGGGGAAGGGAAGAGGGGTGGAGCAGAACATCTCTGGATCCAGCTGAACAGAAAACCCAGTGAGCACTTGTCCTTGGAGTGGGGTGACAGGTGCAATGACTCACAGCAGCCTCTTCTCATTCAATTACTGTGAGTCAAGCAGTTTTCAGGGGAAGTCATGACTCACAGATAGATTCCAATTCTTTGAAGGAGTTGACAAGCATGTGGCAGAGGGTGATCTAGCTGATAGAATGCATCGAGATACCCAAAATTCTTTTAACAAGATTTCTCACCCGTGGCTCATGCAGAAAGTGAGCTGTCATTAAGTGAAAGGGCTTTGGTTTGAGAGGGAGGCAGCATGGAGGAAAGGTTTGCTGGGAGAAAGGGCTCTGGAGGGGAGTCCCACTGGGATCCGTGCAAGGAATTGTGCTGCTCAGGGAGGACTGATGCTGAAAAGACAAAGCTGGTTGATGCCACAACACTGTTCAAAGTGGTCAAGATTAAAATGGACTGTGCAGAGGTGCAGGAGGAGCTCATTATTCTCAGTGTCTGGAGGTTAAAACAGCAGATGCAGTTCACTGTTGATAAGGGCAAAGTAATGAATACAGGGAAAAGCAACTCCAGCTGTACACATACAATAATGGGCTCAAAATTAGCAATTACCGTGTAAGAAGATCTCAGAGTGACTCTGGATAGTCCTTCAAAAGCATCAGCACAAGGTTCTATGGAGGTCAAAGAGGCAACAAGAGCATAATGAGTTATTAGGAAAGGAACAGGTAGTGAAACAAACATGTGTTATACCAGGGCAGTAATCTTGGAGGCCTACATCATGTACTGATTGCAGTTCCCATCCACTTCATCTGAGAAGGAAGGTAGTGTTAGAAAGGAGGAGAGTAGAGTGTGAAGAGCAGGGATATGGAACGGCTTCTTGCAGGAAGGGAGATAGCAGAGCAGGGCTATGAGGCTTGTCAGATGAGAGTATGACACAGATTTTTAAAGTCATGAACAGCACGGGCTGTTCTCTTGTCACTGTTGTTCAAAACACATGAAGGATGGGGAATCCAATGACTGTGTCAGGCAGCAGACTCAAAGCAAGGAGAGGGAAGGGCTTTTTCACCCAACAGATAATTAAGCTATGGAGTTCACTGACCAGGATGTTGCGGGTATTCATCCTAAGGGATAAATGAATTCAAAAAGCAATTAGATAACTTCCTGGATGAAGATCTCTCTAAAGGCTATTAACCACTGTGATGTAAATACAACTCTGTAAGCAGTTGCCCTGCTTCTCATTCTCCTTCCCAAGCACTTGCTATAGACATCTGTCAGAGACAGGAGTCGCCTGAGTCCCATGGGTCTTTGGCCACATGCATTATGGCCACCTTTAATCACTGCCACCATGGCTACTAATGGTCATCCCTGTGGAGAGTAAGGCCTTCCTCTTCCCCCATTTTCCAATGAGGAGATGGAGGGACAGGGCAGGTGGATGTTTTCATCTGGGATCTCAAAGGGATCCCATGAGAGAAGTCCAGGTGCACTGTGTTACCTGATTTGTCTTTGACACCTGCATGCTAAAAATGGCCATAGCTTCCTTTCTTCTCCGTTCCCTTAAAGATAGTCTGTCCACAGTGAAACAGCTGAAGAAATCATCTCTCTGCTAAAGCCTTTACTTCCTGCAGCCAGGGCAGCTCTAATGGCAAATCTTCTTAGTCATATGCTGATTCTCTCCAGTTTACGCAGAGCTTACCATATGAAAATGAAACCAGCAATGACTTGAAAGGGTTGTGCATCCATCTAATTAGTATCAGATGGGTTGTTCTCCCTCCCCCAGAGCTTCTCCCAGCTCAGACAATTTATGTAGCTGAATATGTTTGTTCTGATCAATTACCATTTTGCAGACACAAATACAAATACGAAGGGAAGATTACACTCTTGCTGCAGAGCCCACTAAAGTCAGCAGAAAGGCTCTTGATGTTCACGAGAAGACTTTGGCTGTGGTTGAAAGGATAAAACTTTTTATAAGCCTCAGCAAACAAAGTGCCTTGTTAGTCTGTGACAATAGTTACACAATCCAGGATTATTTACCAGCTGCTGTATCTTTGCTCTCACCTCTCCTAATGGAAGGATTAACATGTTGTTGTGGGAGGCATGTGTTCAGCAGCATCTGATTTGATAGTGTTGCCTTTCACTCGTTCACCAGTTGATAAGAAACATGCAACAGAAGCAAAGATGCTATTTCCAGTTATTTTGCTGTCCAGAAACTTGCCAGTGGGGCTGAAGAGCAGGAGCAACTATCTTGTGTGTTGCTGACCAGAAGCATTTCACCACCAGGATTCAATAAATTCTTCGGTCTTCAGGGCCATTAGCCTGAACATTCATTAAATTAGTGCTACTGGAGACATCAAGGAGGTGAGGAAATTGTACCAGCACTTAACATTCCTTCATGCCTTCATCTCCTACGCAAGGATGGAAAATGTTAGGTGAAGATTTGTTGAGAGCTTAAGGTGGATACAGGGATATAAGGAAGTGCCCAAGGGCTGAGTTTATTTTCTCTGCCTTTAGCCCTGTAAAAATCAGGCTCTTGATTCAAATGGGCTACTGCTATAATTAAGTAGAAAGGATGATTTATCCTTCTTTTTGATGGACATGTAAGTTAAATAGCTGAAGTTGAGAGAAGTGGCATCTCTTCTTGCACTCATGGCACAGACCATCTCAGTCCACACGGAAGGGTAGCTGAATTAGGATTTAGGTCCCAGGGTTTGTGGATTAGAGAAATGGATTTGCATTGCCTAACTCCTTCTCTGGGAAGCTTTTAAATCACTCTTCACAGCTGACAGCTCTCCCTTTCCTCACCAACTGGGCAGAGAACAAAGCAAACACAGCTAAGGAGGCAAACAGGAAATCATCTCATTTGAAAGGAAAACTGCATGATCAATAGCTTTGAATAGGGATTCCTGGCTCTGGCCCCTGGTTCTGCCATTGCCTTGTGCAAACCCCATCCCTTCTCTGCCTCTACAAAGTGTGATAAGACTTTTCCCCCAGGGATAGTCACAAGGTGTCAGGAATTAACTGGCGTCAAATTGTGTAGAGAGAAAAATTGGGAGAAAGATCCATTGCAAGTGTGGATAGCATCCAAAAGTGGCAGTATGAGACAGATCCATTCTGCAGATGGTGGAAGCACTGCTGTGCAGATGACAGAGCTCTGGCACAGGGATCAGAGATCTGTGAGGTCTCCTCCTTGGGGATCTTCCAGAGCCCCTGGCTGTGGTGCTAGGCACCCTGCTCTGGGTGGCTCAGCTGGGGCAGGGAGGGACCAGAGGGACCCAGAGGTGCATCCAGCCATAACCATTTGGTGATTCTGCCATCCTGGGATTCTGTGTGCAAGGGCTCTGCCAGTACTCACATCTCTCATACTGAGAGACACCAACACGGTGCACCCTAACGTGTCACTGATGAGAGCTCTCCAGCCACGACTGTGTCACTCTCACTCTTCTGTCTTCATTTATCTTCCTGTAGAAGTCTCAAAGTGCCTTCCTTTTGCTACAAGGACACTAAATTTGACCCATTCCTACCCTGAGGGAATTAGCAGTAACATTTCCAGTAATTTAGTTGCTCACACAGCTTAGAAGATGCTCATTCATTCAAACAGGATGGCGTTGCCCAGAACACTGATAATACTTGGATCCAAGGTCACTGCAGGGTCATTGGTGTGAATCACAGCAGTTCTTGGCCAAAACAGAGTTGAGAAACACTTTTAGATCCCGACTTTGCAAAGGGGCCAACACCACTGTTTGAGGTACAGACATACAGCTGTAAGAACAGCACTTCAAAGTGAAATGTTGGATGCTGAAGAAACATGTGCTCTGCCTTTATCTTCGCTTTTTCTCCTCTCCTGTTTACGCGTTGGATCAAAATAAATAAATAAATAAATAAAATAGAAAAAAAAGGAAGATAAATGCATGATGAGCCTTGATCATCCATTTGATGAAACAAGCAGGAATTCTGCCATAAACTTTAGTTTGTGCCGATGAGTTGCGTAGAATTGTGGAATTGTAGAATCATGAAGGCTGGAAAAGACCCCTAGGGTTTCCTAGTCCCATCATCAACCCATCACCACCATGCCCACTAACCATGTCCCTCACTGCCACACCTATTGTAGGGAACCTGCTTTACCAGGGTGCTGGACTTGATCTCTTGAGGTCCCTTCCAAAACCCACTGTTCTATGATTCTGATCTCCATGGTTCTTGGCCACTGCCAGGGACAATGACTACCACCTCCCTGGGCAGCTTATGACAATACTTGATCTCACTCTTTCTGAGAATAATTTCTTCCTAGTATCCAACTCAATATTGCCCTATTGCACAGGGCAATACAGTCAATTCTCTATTAATTGATAAAGATTAGCTTAGGGTAGCTGCTGTGGCAAGGGAGTCTATACATGGATGTTAGAGATAATTCTCAAACTAGGGAACAAATTTGGAAGAGCAGCATTCCCCAGGAAAGTTGGCTGTCTTGGGAAACACGTTTGCATTCAATTTCTTATTGGCCACACAAAGCACTGGAGACAGGATAGAAAAAATATTTGAACCCACTGTAGAATGAAACTACCTTATGTAGAGCATGGGCTGCACAGTACATAATTGTCAAGAGAAGTGTTGTGTGTGGCTGGGTGCATTTTGTGCTGGTTTCACTTCCCTATCAGGTTGTATTCAGAGGCCATATAGGCGACTGGATGTCCTCTCGGCTTTCAAGCAAAGACATTCCTCTTCATAGGGTAGCTGCAAAGGGCATTTGAGATCTCGTAAGTGCTACAAGGAATCTCAGGTCTAGGCTGTGATATTTTGAGTCCCTGTTCCCCCAAGTCCTCACGAGTTTGGAACAGAGTTTGATTTTCCCAATCAGCGTCTGAGATGCAGATGTTATGAGAGACCTGAGGTTTGCTTCTGTTCTAATGCCTTTCTTATGCTGTAGGTGGAGAGTGGGGGACCCCTGGTTTGCAGCTACCGGAACACCATGAAGTGGTTTCAGGTCGGCGTCATCAGCTGGGGAGACAGTTGTGCAGCAAAGCCATATCATCAGTTCTACACTTCTGTTTACAACTACTATGAGTGGATAAAGACTGAGACAGCTATGATAGGGAAACCTTTCTTAATCGAAGGCATGTCTAAAGATACTGTGAGTACCACAGAGGTTTATTCTGAGGCTAAGGCTCAGCTGGTGTTTCTTGAGTCTGCTGTCCTTTTATTTGCTTCTCTAGTAGCAATTGGATTACTATAGAGCAATTTTTTTCGAAACATAATAAAAGTCAGAACAACTGTCTCCTTTTGTTTCAGAACCATAAAGTCATATCTCACGTCAGCATGCTGCCTCTCACTGAGGTGGATACAGACACCCAAGCGAGATGCTGCGTTCGGACTAGAGGGTGATAGAGGGCTGGGGACTTGAAAGGAGAGAGCCAGGACCCAGATTTTCCAGGCCAGGAGGGTTACATCTGGCTCAATTATTTGCTAACTCAGAAGCAATGTCAAGATGCAGCACTTTAAGGAGAGCCGAAACCTTAAGAAAGATCTTAGCTCACTCGATTGCAAATTAGTTTAGCTATGAGATAGCTCTGGGTTAATATAACCTATAGCTAGCTATCAGTTCATAGAATCATAGAATATCTTGGGTTGGAAGGGACCCATAAGGATCACTGAGTCTAACTCCTGGCTCCACCCAGCACCACCCGAAACTCAGACCATATGGCTGAGAAGGCTAATATGTCTTCTGTATTGAAGCTGGACCCAACTAACGCTGTTGGTGGTGTGTTGAGCTACTGGGAAGTGACTGCATGTCAAACTCATCCATACCTCCTTAAGCTGGAAAAAGGACAAGAAAGCCATTGGGCAGTGTTGAAAGCTGTAGCTTCATCTAACTGCTTGGTCCTATTGATCTGGGTTGCAAGCAGTTCCTTTGTGTTTCTAAAGACACACTCTCCAGGAACCAAGTGTGTTGCAAAACGCTTCCTGCTTTTCACAAGCAGGTTGCTCTTCTTAAAAGAGATGGGGAAGAAGGCAAGCAGCAAGGTCTCCTTCATGTCCCACCTTTGCAACAGCATAAAAGCACCTGTAATTTGCAGCAGTGATAAAACTCAGTGACTGTGCAATGGGACAGAACCTCACAAATTGGTTTTAATTACCTTGATATTTTCTGGCTAGCTGATGGAGAAGGCTTGTAAATGAGAATTTATTCATCTACCTAAAGCTAATGCAAACCCATCTTGGCATAAAAGTCAGACTTTATTTTCTGTGTTATCTGAGCAGAAAATAATGCTTAATTATTATTAGTTCTGAGTAATGCTTATGAAAATTGTTGCACATTAATTTTACATGGCTGACTGGCTAATGGATGCATAAGGGTCTTGTAACCCTTTTCAAAAAGACTAATAAAAGCTAAAAACAGGGAGAATATATTACTGTAGCATCTATTAGTAGTAGACAGTGTCTGCTGGCATTAATACCTATATTTATTTTCCTTTCTATTAATAATATATCAACAGATTCTAGAAGCTATGGCAGAGGCTGGACATCAGGAAACGTTTTCTAATGCTGTAATCTATTCGACTACAGAACTGTTTCCCCCAAAGGAAACGAGTGATGTCCTCCTGCTTGAATTGTGTTAATGTAGGGGGTGTATAAAGCACTCCTGTCTGCAGCACAAGGCACGGGGAAAGCCTTCTCTTACAGGGATCTGCAGAAAGACTCACTCAGTCTTTTCCTCCAGCAGCATTTGCAAAGTGATAGCCGTCTGTGTAAATGAGGGCAATCCTGAGTGATTACAACTGCTCGTTTACTTAGGGAAAGTCAGTATATGCCTTAGGGAAAGTCAGTATATGCCACGTGCCTCAGTTTCCCTGTCTGTGAATTGAGTTAATGACATTGATACACTTGACTTCACTTCCGAAAAGTACAGTCTATGAGCAAAGACCAGCTACAGAGCTGCAAAGTCACAAACAGCAGAAGCTTTTCCTCCCCATTTGAACCATCGGAGAATTCATTCATTCAGCTAAATTCGTCTTGGCCCCTACACACACTGCTCAATAATTAGGGCAAGCAACGAAATGTTTGACTAATATTTCTATGCCATAAGTAGGTCTGATGAAGACTTGTAGAAATGCCTATTTCTTTGCAAGGTGTTTGTGTTCTGAGAGAGCACACCACCTTCATCGTGGTTTTGATGGGAGTGTGTTAAAGTCACACAAAATCAGAATGCAGTTTAGCTTTGTCATTAACACTGTAGTGTGACCCAATCATTTTTTAAGCCTTATAGTACTTCAGTGCTGTTTCATATACTATAGAATTCTGCCATTATGGGTTTAGATAATCTCAGTGGAAAGTTTCTAAACACAACTATCTCAGCTTTTATGTTTCATTATTTGGGATGTTCATTTCTTATCTTAATTTGCAGTTTGTTTCCTATTACCCTCTTCCTCACATCTGGATGGGCTAATGGAGAACACAGATCTACAGGCAGAGCAAAATAAATGTGCCTTGTGAAGAGAGACCTCCGTGAAGGGCAAAGGCACCTCCCACAAACACCAATGGCAGCAATTTAAAAGCCAATATAACAACAACAACAACAACAAAATTGGCTTAGTTCTGTAGGATTGAAGGCCTTTATATATACATGTGTTTTAGGGGGTGTTGAGTGAAAAAGCACCCGTGGATATGGCAAAAGTCATTGGTCAGCTCTTCCATTTGCGACTTCTATTGATAATGCAGTATATTAGAGCTGCAGACTTCAGAACACAGAGGACCAGCATCAGTTCACACATTGACCATAACTTGCTGAGTAGCCTCTGGACAAGGCTTTTTTCAAACCAAAGGCTCAGTTTACCCATCTGTAAACACGGCAGTAATTTAAAAAGCCAGGAACGTCTCTTGAAATGCACCATTTGAGATATTGATTAATCTCTTTTATTGACTAAACTGAAGATGTGGGACAGAAAATACCAGTGAGCAGAACTGAACTGCTTGATATGTTCAACAACTGCAGAAAATAAAAGTGGTGTTGGTCTACAAACTTGCTTTAACTTGCTCTATGTGTAGAGGTCTAGAGGACAGCTTGGCTTTAGGATGAATACAGATGGAAGCTGACAGCGCTTGACTTACTTAATTAAGCCATTGACATCCCTAAATTCACCCAAAAATATAACCTTGCCTTTACCTGCCATGTGTGAAAGTTCAAGCATGATGGACCTATGTCCATCCTTTGCATGACGGCTGTGCTTGCTGACCTTGATGAAACGTGTCTTCTGTCTGCCTGAAAGGTTTGGCTCTGTTGCTATTTTTACTCTTTGTGCAATTCATTGCCAGGTAAATCCCTCTGGTTTTGGCTTCCCATGACAGTGCAGTCACACTGCTGACCATTGGTGGCTTGGCTGTGCCATGTTTGAGCTGCCCATGCACCTCAAAGAGCACCACCTTGGCCAAGTCTGGGGAGTTCACACTCCATTGCTGTACTGCCATTGGATTTATACGACTCCTCATGTTTTTCACAGAGTCACAGAATCAACATTGGAAAGACCACTAAGATCATCTGGTCCAAGCATCAGCCCATGCCTTACAAAATGAACCAGCCAGCAGCTGGTTTCACTGCATTCTATACTACCATGCAAAAACCTCTGAGTATTTCCTACTATCTGTGTTCTTCTCTGCGAGGTGTTTTGTGTGTGCTAACGCTTTTTATATTCACAACCAGTTGCTTTCTGAGTGCCTCATCATGACTCATTGCTTCAAGGGCTTTTTAATATGCAATACGCTTCGTTCCCGCAGCCCAGACCACTAAATGATTTAGTGTGTGACTGCAGTGGAGAGCTCTGCTTTTGACTCTTCTGCTTGGAAAGGTGAGCTTCAAGGCACCACGGGAAAGTGAAAGCTCCTCTTCCTCAAGGCTTATGAATTCATGATATGTATTAACACTGAATCTGGAGGCATTAGTCATGAAGTAACCAACTCCAGGCCTAGCTCGCCTGCCTCCAAATTAGGGAATGAGGAAGAGAGGACGGTGTGATGGGTTATGCACTGAATGCAGGCATGTGGGTATGAATTCATCTCTGCAGCAACCCTGTGAGATCCTAGAGGGTATCCAGAGGGTTGCATGTGAAGAGGTTAAACTCTTGAAACTTGAGACAATTCATTGTGAGCTATCTGAAATTCCTTTGAAGAGCTATCATTTGGAGAAGAGAGCTTTGGTGTTTGTCTTCTTTTCCTTGATCATGATAGAAGAGAATTTGGACTTGTGCTTTGAGTGCATTGTGCCTATAGATGGGGATGCATTTTCTAACCACTGTTGTGAAAAGCATTGCTTCAACCCAAGTTTCTTAGGCATTTGGGAAAAAGAAAACTGAGAGCTTTCACTGAAAACGGTCATCTAAAGCAAAAATTTGGGGAGCAACCTTGTTCTGAATAGAATCATCAAAAGGTCCAAGGAAACAGTAAGAGCTGAACTGTTGACTATGAGCATGAGTTTACAAACAACCCCTGAAACAGCACGATGGGCTGGTGGTCTACGCATTCCTTTATTTCAAGGCACCCTAATAATCTGCCTTGATTTACAACTTCCTGGCCAGAGTCTCAAGCTAAAAGTGATGCTATGCAGAGCAGAGGTCTTTGTTAGGACAGGAGGGGACCCCAAGCGGGATGCAGGAACTCGAAGGCACTGGAGAGGTGATGAGAAACCCCCAGCCATTGCAGTGTCACTGCCCCAGACACGCTCACAGCAAGCTCCAAGGAGGTGGAGTGTGAAGCTGAAGGTGGATGTGTAGGGGAGCATGAAGAATCACAAAGTGTTTATTTGAGGCGGGCACAGTTGCAACAAGAGAGTTATTTTGCGGATGAGCAAGCATCTGTCGCTCTGTTTGCACGACTGGTAACGGCAGAATGAAGCCATTCGTGCAGAATGGAGCCTCCCAGCAAATGCATGTTATCACATCCCAGGTGCCTAGGGTGTGGGTTCAGGGTATGTCGCCACTTGCAAATGCACCCGCTTCCAATGCCCGGCGTTTGAACCTGCTTCCCTGAGGAACCTGACAGAAGGGAACATAATTCACTCCAGAATCCCCTGCATACAGATGTATGATCTTTCAGTGTCCTTTGTTGGCTGTTCTTCTAAGTGCCACAAGGACCTTAATACTGGGTCTGCTATGGGATGGAGCTAGTTTTCTTCACAGCAGCTTGCATGGTGTTATGTCTTAGATTTGTGACCAAAACTGTGTTAATAACACACTGATGTTTTAACTGTTGCTAAACTCTGCTTGCACAGCATTGTGGCTTTCTCTGCTCCTCATGCTTCTCAGTGAGCAGGCTGGGGGTGCACAAGGAGCTGGGAGGGGACACGGCAGGACAGCAGACCCCAGCTAACCAAAAGGATATTTCATATCATATTATGTTGTACTTGGCGTTAAAAGCCAGCAAAAGAAAGAGAAAAGGGCCACATTCAGGATTATGGCATTTGTCTTAATAACTATTACACACAATGGAACCCTGCTTTCCTGAAAATGGTTGAACGTGCACCTGCTGACGAGAAGTGGTGAATGAA
Organism: Gallus gallus; assembly: GCF_016699485.2. Classification (NCBI taxonomy): domain Eukaryota; kingdom Metazoa; phylum Chordata; class Aves; order Galliformes; family Phasianidae; genus Gallus; species Gallus gallus. Next base: position 106,509,944 of record NC_052534.1, read on the forward strand.
TTCCTGAATTTGCTTTACTCATGTGCACCACATTTACTTCACTTATTCAACTGTCTTTGTCTCAACGTACGCGTCTTCCTTTTTCCTTTCTGGTTATATCCCCCATCCAGCCTGGGGCTGCCTACCTGGGTTAGCCCCCAACACACTGCCAAGGTGCTGGTGCTTTGTAAATGGCCCCCAAATTTGTCATTATACCAGGTCTTTCACTTGCATTTGTTAAGGCATCCAAACCTCACGGACCATTAATGAAGCATTTAAATCTGCTCTTGCAGGCTCTTGCATAGGCTCCAGGAAAATCCATTGCATCTCGTAGACTCATAGAATCATTTGAGTTGGAAGGGACCCTGGAAGGCCATCTGGTCCAATGGTTCTTCAATGAACAGGGACACCTACATCTCCATCAGTGCTCGGAGCCCCATCCAGCCTGATCTTAAGTATCTTCAGGGACGGAGCACCCAACACCTCTCTGGACATCCTGCGCCAGTGCTTCACCACCCTTATTGTTATTATCTCCCCTGCAATGAGCACACAGACATAATGGCATCCACTCACTGAACACACTTCAGCTCACTGAATCCACATGTCAAGCCTCTGAGCTGATCCAAGCTGCCTTCTGGCAACAGTTGATGTTTTTTAGTTTGGTCTAAAGCAGGACCAGAGCTGGCAGTGAGATGTGTGGGTGAGTGCCTGTACACACTCAATGCTGATTTACCAGCGCAGAGCTATAGATTGTGCATCCTTCCCTCCTCCAAATCCAGCTTCATTTCCAGTGGTCATGCAATAACTCGTGCTCGCTGCCCATCTCCAGCATCCTCCTACCAGCCTGGCAGGTTCACCCCAGACATGAAGCCGTTATTTAAAACCTCAAATGGGCTCAAAAAATACTGTTCGGTGGTCCCTTTCTCCCTCTGTGTTTAGAGGCACACTGAGTCACTGTTGAAAAGGGTTCTGACCAAACTGCTGCCTGCCATTACAGCAAGGGGTTGCACCACAAAACTTCTCAGTGCCACCTACGGTCCCGCTCAGCTGCCAGGATTTCATAGCAATCACTGCACAATTACAGGCTAACTATACAATGAGGAAAGGGAACGGTACCATCCCACTGTGATCTCACAGAGAACCACTGAACTGTTCTTTAATAAAGGTAAATTGTTTTCTGCTTTGCTGCGTAATCAACCTCTGATGATTTCGACGGGAGAAATCCCGATTAGAAATAGGTCGGAAAGGGATGTCCCACCTTGGGAGCATGTCAGAAAGCCTGATTATTTTTCCTGTTGTGTTTTGTGCTTAAAGTAAGGTTTTACATGGAAAAAAACCACCTTGAGCTAACCAAGCACAAAGCTGCAGAACAACGTTCAAGCCTTCCTCCACCTTTTTTGACCTATAGCCTGGTGGGAAGAACTTCTCAACAGAAGAGCTTGTGGAGTCCCCCTCCTTGGAAATAATCCACTCCAGCGATGATGAAGAGCATCAGTGCATGAGCTGTTCGGTGGTGGGAGTCTCTGTGGGAGCCGCTGTGTCTCATATAAATAACTATTCCTGAGGCTAAGGGGGGAAGAGATTGACACATTTCTAATTTTGAAAGAAATTTGGAAATTCCCCACGTAGCTGCAGTGGTGAAGGAGGAGCGAAGGCTTATTCAGCCTGAAAACAAAAGAAAATAAAACAGATTTGGTCGTAAGATTTGCACTGCAGCCTCTTTGCTGCTTTGGGAATCCATGAGCAAGGAGAGATATATTGGGGCTGGGTGTGGAGGGAGACTTGGATTATAATAAATATGAAACCTTGCTGGACATCTCAACCTACCTCACATACACTGGGGTGAATGCGGAATGGCTCTGCCAACACTGGTTATGGTACATTAGATAACACCAGTGTGAAACTGAAAGGACTGCTAAGTCATACATCATGAGGATGTGAGGATGCATATCTAAAGGTTTAAAATGTTGAATCCAGAAGTTCTCCACTTTACCTGACCTTCACAATTGTAGTCAAAAGCTGCTTTCTTCTCCTGGCTCTGACAATTTTGGGAAAATAAGTGTTGCCTAAATCTAGCAAAGCAGACAGGCCATGAAGCACTCCCAACACACACTGGCCCATAGTCAATATCTGGCTGTTATTTCGTACCACAAGACCCTGATGGCCCTGTGCTGCCATTTTCATTACCTATAAAATGTGTGCCAGGCATCCTCTTGTATTGGGGTTTATGAACATAAACTCTCCTGATGGTTTCCTGGGGCTCAGAGAGCACGTAGGGGGGTCATAGAGGGCTTTCTCTTCTCTCTTTCTAGAGGACAGCCATGGCTATTCCCTTTCCTAGGGGAAAAGGGATGGCAGAAGGGATGGCAGTAAGTTAGATCCCAATTGGACTACTCCTAACTGGCTTGGGATGCATTTGTCATGAGATAGGGCTAAATTATTGATTTTTTTTCTGGCTGATGGGGCAGAACCTCCTCTAGGACTGGCCAGGGAATCACACAGCATCCCTGTCATGGTCTCTCAAGTAATCAGAGACTGAATTCTCTTGGGCATTTTAAACCCAAAGATATACTGTACAATCTTTATTAACATACACCTTCTGGCACATGGAGTTCTCTTTTTTCCTAGAGGACAGCCATGGCTGAACAGGAATGTCATGACAGCCCTTGTAATTTGCTACCTGCTCTTGAAGTGACTGAGTTTTTATGCAGGTACTGTGGGCATGGAGCTCTTGAAAAATCTAGTGCTAAAGCTTTTATACGTTCTGACCAGTGGAATACTTGGATGGAATAACCAGAAATTGCTATTCATTTCTTAAGAGTTATTTCATCCCATAAGAAAATATGCATTTGAGAAGCAGATTTGGGGAAAAAAAAAAAAAAAAAAAAAAAAAAACTTCCTAATGAGCTCAAATTTTACATGGAGAACAATTTCCCAGTGGACACAAGTCTCATCACTTGAGAGTCATAAAATTTCAGCAAATAAAGTGTTAAAGACTCCCCTTCAAGAAAGAAAGTGGACAAGCTGATACAGGCTCAATGGCTTTGTGGTGATATGCATTAGGGGCCTGCAGAAAGGAGCACCAACCTTGCACCTAAGCTCCTTAGATGTTCAACTTATCTCCTGTGCAGTCTGTTGGATAGTGTGGTGTCCTGCAAAGCTAAATCTGAAGACTTCATGAACTGTGGCTTGACCTCAGTTCAGTTACCAGTAAAATAAATGTGTTTTCCTCTTCTCATTCTCTTATAATTGTGCCAAACATCTCTCATTTACCACTTTTGGGGTTATAAACGTGGGCTAAACAGATCCACACAACGTTCTTCATCTCACAATGGCCACTTTGATGTAGAAATGAAACGTAAGGAAAATAAAATGCGTTTTTCATGTGCCTCCCAAATTGCTAGACCTTTATCAGCCAGGTATGGTGGTAAGCTTTCAGCAATGTGAGATGGAAATAGGGAAGCCATGTCTGTATCATGCTCGGAGCTCGTTGAGCTTTCCTCTGTAATACCACATTCAAGAACCCATTTTGCGTTCCTGAATGCTGTGAGTATGAACATTGGATGGAGTTTCGTAGGGGACCCACCTGCTATCCAGCAAATGGTGATTTTAGGGATTCTGAATTTGATTTTGAAAGTTCAATTTAATTTGATTTTGAAATACCAAAGAATTTCAACCACAGATTGTGCAGGGTTGTTGGAGTTAGGGTAGTATGGTTAGGTTGTGGTTGGACTTGACTTGATGATCTTTAAGGTCTTTTCCTACCGGAGCAATTCTATGATTCTATGATTCAATGATTCAAAAGAGTTTTGTTCTAAATTTCAGGGCCAGAAGAAACTCTTGTTATCACATAATCTGGCCATCGATGTACCTTAGTTTTCGAAAAAGTGTATTTGCATATATGACTACATACATATATTTTGCTATGCACATATTATTAAGGTCAGATTAGTTTACCTTTTTCATTCTCGGTTGTAATTGAAAAAAATGACCCCTAGATGGCAGAAACTCCTTCTTTTGGCTTTTTAAAATTGCTTTTTAAATCCCTGAGCAGGATGCTGCAGAACCAGCTTTATGTTTATTGCAAGAGAGAGAGTTTATTAGAGTAGATAGGTTTAGAAATATTTCGCCTTATCCATTCCTGAAGATAGTGACAGGACAAGAGGGAATGGTTTTAAACTGAGACAGGGGAGGTTTAGGTTGGATATTAGGAGGAAGTTTTTCACCCAGAGGGTGGTGACGCACTGAACAGGTTGCCCAAGGAGGCTGTGGATGCCCCATCCCTGGAGGCATTCAAGGCCAGGCTGGATGTGGCTCTGGGCAGCCTGGTCTGCTGGTTGGCGACCCTGCACATAGCAGGGGGTTGAAACCAGATGAGCATTGTGGTCCTTTTCAACCCAGGCCATTCTATGATTCTATGATTCTGTGGTGTGGGATCATCCATCTGTTAAGCCACAGTCAGTTCACTTGATGCATACAGCAAAGTTTATGCCATACTACGAATATTTTTTCTCTTAACCGGACAAATGAATGCATTTTGGTGGTCATTTAGCCAAACTTGGTGTGAAATCAAGATGAGCCAAATGCCTATAGGTTAGAGGTGACACGGGCATTGCAGAATTATTTGCATAGTCTATCTGATATATTGTCAGGAAAAAGGCTGGTTTATAGGGTGTGGTATGAGGCAACTATTTCATTCTGCCAGGAAGTGCCACCCAGATGGGACCTAGACAGGCTGAGCAGTGGGCCCAGGAGAACCTCATGAGGTTCAACAAATCCAAGTGTGAGGTCTTGCACCTCAGTTGAGGCAACATCCACTACCAATACAAGCTAGGGAATGAAAGGATCAAGTGCAGCACTGCTGAAAAAAGAGCTGGGGGTACTGGTGGATGGGAAACTAGACATGAGCCAGCAGTGCGCCCTCACAGCCCAGAAAGCCAACTGTATCCTGGGCTGCATCCAAAGCAGGGTGGCCAGCAGGGTGAGGGAGGTGATCCTGTCCCTCTGCTCTGTGCTGTGAGACCTCACCTGGAGTGCTGTGTCCAGATGTGGGGTCCTCAGTGCAGGAGTGACATGGACCTGTTGGAGTATGTCCAGAGGAGGGCCACAAAAATGATCCCAGAGATGGAACAGCTCTCCTTTGAGGACAGGCTGAGAGAGCTGTGCCGTCTGGAGAAGAGAAGGCTGTGAGGTGACCTGAGAGTGGCCTGTCAGTATCTAAAGGGGAGCTACAGGAAAGAAGACAGACTCTTTATCAGGGTCTGTTGTGATAGAACAACGGGAAATAGTTTCAAGCTCAAAGAGGGTAGATTTAGGTTAGATATAAGGAAAAAGTCTTTTACAATGAGGGTGATGAGGCACTGGAACAGGTTGCCCAGAGATGTGGTTGATGCCCCATCCCTGGAGACTTTCAAGGCTAGGCTGGATCAGGCCCTGGGGAACCTGATTTAACTGTGCATGTCCCCGTTCAGTACAAGAGAGTTGGACTAGATGACCTCTTATGCTCTCTTCCAACTCTAAGGATTCTATGAGTCTATGAAATCAGAGCATACAAATGTAGGAAGCCAAGGATCAGAACCTTGACTGTAGCCCAGGAATGACCAAAGAACATGGGATAACCTTTGGTATTACTGAATAGTCTACATTAAAGCGTGAAGTGGCTAAAACATATCCTTTGGCAGGTGAATACATAACACTAGGAAAGCCTTGTAAAGGAGAATATAGCACAAGAAAATAAGAATAGCCAAACTGCTTCAGGTAAAGAGTCCCTCCAGTGGATGCTCTGCTAGTGGTCAAGCATAGTCAGAGCTGGGTTTGCCTATCTGTTCCTCCTGAACCTCATAATAACACTCAAGTCATTGTTCAGCTCACCAGAAAGGACCATCAGAACCATGTTCTCCAAGCTCCTCTGCATTCTACTTCTGATGATGAAACTTGTATGTTACAAGGCTCATTGTGGATAAGCCCAGTTCTAGCACTGGCTCAGGATCTCCTTGGGACCTGGCCTGGGAAAGGGGCATTTTCCAAGATGGATGCTGTGTTGGTACCACGGGGCATTGTGGAGCCAGTGGCCCTCAAGTTGTGAATGCATTGGTCTTCCTATGGCCCCAGCACCTGTTGTGTGGTAGATAGCTGTGGGCTGCAAGAAAGGTAGCCTTGGCTCAGCAGGGGAGACTGGAAAAGGCTGGAGCCAGATCTAATGGCTCATCAGGTCTTTGGGCTCCTGCTATTGCTTGTAAATACCTAGTAAATGGTCCTAGCCAGTGATTCATCTCACCCTAAATCAGAAACCTACACTTGGTCCAATGACTCACTTAGTCAACTGTGCTGACTGGGATTCTATTGACGTTAACAGCAGGCTAAACACCCACCTTGGATGTAGATGTCTGTGCCATAGAAGGTTCTTGACTCAGCTGCTCACATGCAGGTGCATAATAATGCCATTTGAGATGTCCATCTCAAATGTCCATAATGCATCTGAGACATCTCTGTCCCCTGGCTGGTATGACATGGGATATCTCTCTCTGCCTTTGAGGCCTCCACCCAGAAGCCAGAGGGCACAGCCATGGGCATCTCACATGGAACAAGATGTTCAAAATTAGAAACCTGAGCTGAGGATTGTTTCCAGAAGTGAGTCCCCAACAGGTTGACTGAGCAAACTTTCTAGGACATGTGCACGGGAGATGCAGGGTTACACCTGGTCACATGTATGTCTCTGATGGTGCCAATGAAATGCAAAACCCATTAGAAATGGAAATATAATCCTGAAGCCAAAGGAAAAGAAGAATGTAAAGGAAAGAATGCAAGGCATCATCAGTGAATGCAGCAAGTCCCTGAGCAAGAGTTCTGTGTGGAGCCAGGGGCACACTGAGGGACAGGACCTACCTGGAGGGACGGCAGAGCTGGAAAGCACTGCATTCCTCTCCTCCATCCTGTAGTACATTGGGATGGGGAGGGAAAGTTGTTACTGCAAAACTGATGTAATTCTCTGTCTTCATCTCTGAGGAACTCACAGCTTGATAATGTTCAAGCCAAAGGGAGCTTTTCATGGTCTTGGCAACCACGTGGTAACTCAAGCAGGGACCTTGATAGCTCTGTAACATAAAGTACACTGTAAACTGCTCGATTCTTGGCTGGCAAGTTATCAAGCAGTGATAAAGATCACCAGGGGCCATTAAAAGACAAAACAAGCCATAATCTAGGACTTGCAGTGAGATACCTCCAAGCAGCTGGTTTCATCAGGAGCAGGTGCTTAGCTGAAAAGCCTGATTCTCCTAAGAGGTCTTCAGCTGGACTCCTGAAAACTACAGGCACTTAAACAATCTTCATCTGGATGCTGTTTTCCAAGAGAAAATGCCCTGTGTGAGAGTTCAGTGGCTCTGCTACATGGGGCAATCCTTGATATGGGAGCAAAGTGGGGCACTGTTAATGGCGGTGGTGCTGAAAGGCTGGTTTATGGCATTGTGAAGGGCCGTGTTGGCCCGGAGTGGGGTCTCAATGACCTCAGCCCCACATGGAAAGTGAACTCGGTGAGGTGTGGGGTGAGCAAGCCCTGCATCTCGCGCACCGCTCCGTGGCTTGGCACTTTCATCCCAACAGCCCGTCTGGGGATTTGGAGAATACTGCGGAGATGGAGAAAGGAAGGAATAGAGTTTCACCTTTTATTCTTTTATCTTGACAACAATGCGTGGTGGGAAAAAGAAAAAAAAAAAAAAAAAAAGAAGTTGTGAATGGCAGAATTAACAATAATATAAGGCCCCCCCCCATCCCTCCTCCCTCTCCCTCTGCCGTCCATTCAGGCGGCCGACAATAAACAAGGTCATTTGATTCATTCGGCCCGGGGTGTAAACAAGGTCTCACAATAAAATCCCCACCACGGCCCCCCCTTTTCTCTAAGAATAGACACCCCCTATGCCGGGGCTCCCCCCTTCCTCCACCTCTCCTGCCCCAGCAGCCCCAGATCGGCGGCCGCGGGCGTCCAGCCCTGCTGCCACTTCCTCACTCTCCGTCCCGGCTCCGTGAGGCCCCGCTTCCTACTTGGTGTGGGAACCTCAGCTTCCCTGGGCAACATCTGCGCTCACAGCCCCGCTTTCTCATGCCGGCAACACACTGCCCCATGGCGGGTTGCTGCAGCAGGGAGGGAGAGAGAAAAGGAGAGGAAAAAATACGGAGATAAATAAAAATAAACCCAACAATAAAGGGATCTGCATCCCCTCCTTGGTCCGTGGGGAGCAGGTCCCAAAAGCTTGTGATCAGCTTCCTATTTTCACAGGCTTTGCTGCTATCTGTGTGGCTGCTGGAGGAATAGCTGCGTGTGTGAGTGCGTGTGTGTGTGTGTGCGTGCGTGCACGTGGGGGAAGCCATGGGTTGTGCAAGGCAAGAAAGATGCCTTCTCTGAAAGAGTGGTTGCCCACAGACTGCCCATGGAGGTGGTGAAGTCACTGACCTGGAGGTGTTCAAGAATTGTGGGGATGTGGCACTGAGAACATGGCCTAGAGTGGTCACAGTCATGGGCTGACAGTGAGACTGGATGACCTTAGTGGTCTTTCCAACTTTAATGTTTCTATGATTCCGTGTGCAAAGAGCCATGTGTTGGGATCAAGCATGAGATGAGGGATAGGTCTGCAATAATGAGCAATGAGGGCTATAGGGTGTTTCTTCATGCGTTGCAGTGCATTCATTCCTGGGGGCTGGATGTGGGATTTGATGGTCCTATGTTGTTTATGGGAGAGTTGGAATGTGGTGGTGGGATGGTGTTGGTGGATATGTAGGGTATGGAGCTTTGCAGTGACTCTGAGCCTGTCACAGCCCTCTGAAAGAAGATGACTTAAATGCTTGGGGACGTGGTTTAGTGGGCATGGTGGCGATGGGTTGATGGATGGACCTGATGATCTTAGAGGTCTTTTCCAACCTTCATGATTCCATGATTCTATGCTTTCTCCTGGCTGGTGTCACTTCTGGTTGGGTTCATGCCACAAGGTAGGCTTAGGAAGCTTGGTGACCTTTTCCATCTTATGCCTTGCTAAAAATGACTGTTGCAAAGCATTGAGTGGGTTCTGAGTTAACTACCCACACACCAAGGAATGTATTCCTGTCCACACTGCATATCTCCCCTCTACCTAAACAGGCTGAGAGACCACTTATGAGTCCTACCTGCATGTTTCTGCCGTAATATGGGGTTATCTTGCATGATAGGTGTTCGCCAGACGCTCCTTCTACCCTCCGCTCCCTGAGCTCTTCAGGTGATGGTGGAGTACAGGAAAGGAGATCAGAGTGGCCCCCTGAAGGGCTGAAGCTCATGCCATGGTGAAGACAGATAGAAAATAACAGTGACTCTCCTGACACACTCAGTTTTGCTTTCCATGTCTCAGCTCTGGATTTAATCACTGGCACGGCTGGCTCAGCTTTTGCTCTCTTGAGATGACCACAAGCATTCTGTATGTGACTTTGAGCAGCACAGATCCTTGGGACAATCTTGAGTTTCCTTCTCAAAGACACCAAAGCAATACACATTCAGTCTTTGTGAGTCGGTTTCCTACTTCTTTTATGTTGGTGTTCAACTTCTCTTTTCAAGTGTAAATGCACAGTGTCAGAGGTTCTCTCATGATGCTTCTGCATCATCTGATGCAATGGAAAATAGCTCATCTTATGCAATATATCTAATATCACAGCACTTTCACAATAGTGTCTCGAGTTTTGCAATAATAGAAATAATGAAAAAAAATGAGTTGTTCTTTCTCTGGGGAGGGAGGTTATTTTCAGAGATGCTCAAGCTATGGGTTATAGCAAATAATTCTAACACAAAGCCTCTTTATTTTTATTTGTTTTTCAATTCAATGTTCTCAACACTACAAATGTGGCTGCATTTGGACTTTTTTGTCTGTCTGCTGGATTTTTTCACAATTTTTTGCCAGGAGAAGACAAAGAATGCAATTATTTTCCCTATATTTCCTGGGAGGGAGAGATGTCCAAAATACAGCCCTCAAGAACCGGACCTGTGAGGGAGAGGAAAACTTTCAGGCAAACCACTGGGCAAATGTACTGCAGGAAAATCTAGCCAATGGCAACAAAATCTTTTGCTTCAGTTATCAGCAGCACAACATAAATATAACTTTTAGGCAAGGAAAATGCATTTTCCTCTCTCTCCCACACTCTTGCTCACACACATAATAAGAATTTACATTTCATATGCTGAAATGTTGGCAGGTGCACTGCAGTCCTCACTGATCAGTCCCCTCCTCAAACACATCATAGAGTCATGGATTCACAGAACGGTTGGGTTGGAAGGGACCTGAGCGATCATTGAGCCCAACCCCATGGGTTGGCATGGGTTGGTCGCCCTGCACCAGGTCAGGCTGCCCAGGGCTCCATCCAACCTGATCTTGAACACCTCCAGGTCCACACACAGCTTCTCTGAGAAACCTGTGCCAGGGCCTCACCACCCTCTGAATGAAGAACTTATTCCTAACATCTAACCCAGAGCTCATGCTATGCAACAGAACATGTAGAACTCAGTCAGCATCACTCTCTTGATGTTCAGCACAGCAAAATTTCATCCCATCACATGGCACAAGATTGATAAGTGGAAGCCTTCCATAGACTTAGCAAAGCATCTGGGCAGCATACTCAGAATAACCAGGCAGTGGAACAAGGTCCTGAATGTACCACTGGGATTTTTCTGGATTCAGTCTGGCTGTACCACTAATAATAATAATAAACACACACACACACACACACACACACAAAAAAAAAACCCTCCAGTTTTGATCTGGGAAATAGCAAAAAGGACAAAACATCCTTATTTTCCCCTTTTGGGATTCTTTTAACTGCAGTAAAGTCACTCCAGGTCTGATTTTTTAAGATTTGTGTCCTATATTTTCCACAGGCTCAGCATCTATGTTTGCCCCTCAATGGGGCACAGAGAAAGGAGGGAAGTTCCCAGTCCGAAACTGTTTGAAAGGATACACTGCAAGGATGAAGGAAAATTTCAGCTCAGTCTCTGGGAATTCTTCTTGAGCCAAGAAATTCACATTGTTGGAAAGAGTATCCCAGAGGAAGTGATTGAAATATCATTGTGTGAATCATATCTGTAAGAAGGCTGTAGGAAACAAATATCTGCTAAACATTAGGAATAGATTAAATGACCTAAAAAGACTTTTTTTCCCCACTTTCTTTTCATGCAGGAGTGGCCTTTAGCAGCCCATGTTAAATGAAGGATCTTGGTTTTGGGGATCCAGCAGGGCTGGGCTATCGTATCACATCATCTGCCACTAACTGTGCTGCACAAGGTGCTCAAGGACAGCTGTGGAAAGGGTCTCCTGATATTTAGAGATGTATGAGCCACTCCAAAGGATGGTTACTGCAATTAAAGTTGCATGTGGGATATTCTTATGGTGTTGGCTGAGGCTTAGTGTAGCCATGGGTGGAGACCTGGCACAGTGGTGGCAGTGGTGGGGCTGTGGGGACGGGAGATACAAGGGAGGGTGAGTACAGCACATGGGCTTGGGGTCCTCTCTGGGAATGGCTGGTGGGTGGTACAGAGTATAAGAATGCAATCTGAGGCAGTGAACTGTGTGATGGTGTGAAGGGCTGGGTCACTGCACAGTTGTGTGAGTAAACCGTAGCCATGAACTCATTTGAGATCCAGACTACAAGTCTTACATAGGGCTGAGCAGGGGTTAACTCCAGACACACTTTCCATGATTCATCTTGCTCTGTGCTATTTACTTCTACTGTAATTTCCCTGTCACCCCCATCAAGATTGTTGTGTCAGGGACAGCGAACACAGACAGCAAAAAGGCAATCTGCTCCAAGGAGATGAACATCTCCACGTGCCTTGCATGAAACCACTGAAATGGTCTGCACATACCTGAAGAGGGCATCAGATACCCTGCCAACCCTTTTATCCACCTCAACAGGTGGAAGGAAGAATGGAAAACCCACATAAACTACTGTTTATTAGGTGGAATTAACAAAGATTTTTCAGTAGTTGCTTCATCCCGCAGCCTGGTCTGGTGGTTGGTAACCCTGCCCGTGGCAGGGGGGTTGAAACTAGATGATCTTTGAGGTCCTTTTCAACCCAGCCCATTCTATGATTCTATGATTCCTACTCTGCTCAGTCCCACTCAAGCAAACATTAACAGCTTATCCCATTGCCTATATTTAACTTCCCAAATCTGGCACAGATTTATACCAGCACTGGTAACAATGGCACTGAACACCTGTCTGTGACTGCATTTGCCCAGGGATTCGCTTCGTTCCATGCTGTGTGTTTAATAATTCCTGTGAACAATGGGACAAATAAACATATTTCTTACTAAGCTCTAACTCAAGCCAACGCCACGGTCCAAATTGTACATGAGAGGCCTGCAGAGGCTGGTGGTTGTTTCCTAGACTTGTCCCCTCCTTCCCTCAGAAATGATGTTGTCAGCAGCTCTGTGCTCAGAGAGGGCATTTACTGCTTGTATGTAAGGAAGGAAGAAGGAAGAATGAGCAGGAAAGCAGCAGTCGTGTGGGGCTCTGAAGGCAAGGATGATAAATATGGATTTGAGAAATGAATGACAGAGAGTCCTTCTAAGACAAGGCCGAACCTGAGCAAAAAGGATGGGAGATGCAGGTAGTGAATGGCGAGGGATGGAAGAATAAAGGGATGCAGGAGTCAGCATACGTGGTAGTTTGGTTGGGCAGAGGAAATGTCACATTAGAGGCGTGCTGTGGAAGAAGATGGAAGAATGGGGATGGCTGCCAGTGCTGTCATTGGGTGGGAAATGGCTTGGAAGTCAAGGCCAGGTGTGTTTGACAGGGAGAAGTTCACTTCTCGTGGTGTTATCTCCCAGGAAAGGGCATCTGGAGGGCTGCTGAGAGCTCAGTGACTCTTTGACCACCACGGGCTTTTTCATCTTAGGAGTAAGGGTTGTGTAGTATTTTAATCCTCTGACTAATGATTCTCCAAGCCACGTTGGATGGGGTCCTGGAAAACCTAATCTGGTGCCTGATTTAGTGGGTGGCGACCCTACCCATGGCAGGGGCATTAGAATTGGATGGGTTTGGGGGTCCCTTCCAACCCAAGTCATTCTGTCATTCTATGATTCTATGAATCGGTGCTTAATGTCATCAGGAAGATGAGCTATGCCTCGTGAGATTGAATGGCTGTATTCCCCCAGTGCAGGAGTGTCTTGCTGGACATCTGTGGATGCATAAGAGATGTCTCAGCAGGAGTTCAGGAGGAAGAAGAGTGGTCTGGTCACAGAGGAAATGTAAGGCTTTCAGGCCTCAGATGTTTGGGGAAACCTTTTGATCTGAGTGTTGCTGTCACCCCTTTCTACCTGTCGCATCTGGAAAGGGATCCACCATGACCAGGAAGGTTGCTGTTCACATTGTGGGCTCACCATGAGCTTGACAGTGGTCGAAGGAACAGATTCACCTTCACTCAGATCAGCTGAACTCCAGGTTTATTAAAAAAAAAAAAAAAGGCAACAAAAAAAACCCAAACCAAAACAAACCAAACAAAACAAAACAAAAAAAACCACCCAAAATTTGGCAAGCTGGGTCTGTCCAAAGTCTGAATGAATAGAAACTCCAAAGGAAGCACCTGCTGCTAAAGGAAATCCAGGACAAGTTTTATTATCCTTTTTCACAGGTCTATTCAGGACTACATTAGGGGTTTCCTCTTTCCTTTTCTGGTACTTCACACTCATTCACAACAAAAAACATATTGTGCTTATGAATTATATTTCAGAGAATATAGCTGGAGATTATAAAGGCCCTGGCCAAAGAACTTTATTTTTAACCTTACTCCCCTGCGAATTAATTTCTCAAATGAAAGCTTTGCAATTGTTTGGGGTTATTTTTCTCTCTTTTTCTTGGATGGGGCACAAGGGCAAATCCTGCTTGTGCTGTGTTAACAAAAAGTGCCTCTCAAGGAATGAGGAGCAAAGGAGGTAAGTGGGGCTCTTGCTGGAGCTCAGCTACAAGGAACCAGTGGAAAATATTAGCGTTAGCCCTCATAAACCAACAGTGTGCTAGAAGGCCTCCTATGCCAAAGTATATGGCACATTTTCTATTTCAAATGTGCAAAAGCTGCACAGCAGGAGGAGAGAGAAAACTCCCACCGCTGCTGAAGGAGGTGCAAAGAGTTCCTTTTGGGTTTGGTTCTGAGACCACTGGAGCTCGTGCTGAGGTACCTCGGAGGCACCAAGGAGTTTGCTTATCAAACACAGCTGCTCAGCTTGACATCTTCCAGGCACAAAGTACATAAAGCTGAAGGGCTTGCAAACAAACCCAGTGTAACGCATAAGCCACTTGTGCACCAAAATGTTTGCTTTAGAGGGTCGCTTTGCACCTGTGCAAGATGGATGTGACCCAGTCCCCGAGCAGCCTGGGAAGGCTTTGCACTGGCAAAGGCAGCACGGAGGAGAGCACTGGGCCCTCTCTATAGCAAATACACTGTCCCCTGTGAGTGTAAGGAGTTTCCTGCACACCTACAAATCCTTTTCTCGTCTTCCTTCTGATCTCTCCTTATAAGTCCCACTTTTTGGTTTTAAATGCTCTGTTCCACCTCCTGCCTCCACGCCATCAGGTGTGCCCTGAGAGCATCTTGGCACTACTGCTGCTGCTGCTGCTCTGGGTGCTGACTCTCATAGAATCACAGAATGGTCTGGGTTGAAAAGGACCACAGTGATCATCCATTTCCAACCCCCTGCTATGTGCAGTGTCGCCAACCAGCAGACCAGGCTGCCCAGAGCCACATCCAGCCTGGCCTTGAATGCCTCCAGGGATGGGGCATCCACAGCCTCCTTGGGCAACCTGTTCAGTGCGTCACCACCCTCTGGGTGAAAAAATTCCTATTATCTAACCTAAACCCCCTCTGTCTCAGTTTAAAACCATTCCCCCTTGTCCTGTCTCACAGATTGCATTTGGGAAAAACCTGCCCTCCCTGTGAGCACTATTCAGCACAAGCTTTTCTTCTCACTCCACAGCTCCTTGTTGCTGCTGCAGTGGAAATAGTAAATTAGAGCAATTAATGGTGGCATAAATCAGAATTTGTGACCAGACAAGGTCACCAAAGACCTGAGGGCTGAATCACTGCAGTAAATTACCCCAGACAGGAATTCCTTCATCCGCACTGCTAGTTTGTTTGAGTGTTTCTTGACATGGTTCTGGCCCAGGCTGCAGCTATGCTGACCCCAGGGGTGGTTTGGGTATTAGCACTGGGCAGCAACTGGCTGAGCACTTCATGTTGTCCCCTTGCCTGAAGGGTTAGAGGACAACCTCCATGGAGGCATGGCCAAGGAGCAAGGTCTGGTGCTGCTCAGTGGAGATATAGCCCACTATTAATGAGTATGAGGCTGCTGTCAGCGACTGTGTTCATTATGGGGGCAACAGGCACCAGTTCCCAGACTGGGAACTTGATGATCTCCACATCTCAAAGAATCATAGGATCATAGAGTCATTAGGGCTAGAAAGACCACTAAGATCATCCAGTCCAACCATCAGTCCATGCCTGGGACTGCTCTGGACACACTCAGTGTGACATCTCCATGTTTTTGAACACCTCCAAGGATCATGACTGTACCACCTCCCTGGGTAGCCTTTCTTCATTCACAGGTTGCCTGAAGATGTTGAACCAAGGTCATAGAATCATAGAATCATAGAATGGCTTGAGTTGGAAGAGACCTCAAGGATCACGAAGCTCCAACCCCCCTGCCACAGGCGGGGCCACCAACCTCCACATCTAATACCAGACCAGGCTACCCAGAGCCCCATCCAGCCTGGCCTTGAACACCTCCAAGGACAGGGCATCCACAGCCTCTCTGGGCAGCCTATTCCAGTACCTCACCACTCTCATAATAAAGAACTTCCCCTGTAATGCTGCTGCTGGTCTTTGTGATTTCCAAGTGATGCCAGACACCATGTCACGCTGAGGTAAGGCATGACACGGCTCCCTGCCTGGCACAGCATGGTACAGCACATGAAGCCCATAAAGCCATCGCTGCAGGACAGGAGCAGAGCACGTCTATACAGATGGGAGGATTTTTCTTTTTCCTTTTGATTTTCTCAGTGTCCTTGTTTGCCTTGCTAGATGGCAAGAACCCTTCCAGATGTCACTTAATACCTTATAATATAAATACCAAACATAGCTGAATATAGAGCTCATTTTCTTTATTGATGAGCTGTATTATTCCTACCATAAGACATCTACACTGTTTTAGAAAGTAACATGAAATTTAAGAGCTAAAGCCACTGACAAATTTGTATCTACTGCATCCAGGCAGAGGAATAGCTTCAAATCTTGGTTGCTTCTGACCTGTTGCCTTGTAATTGTATCTCCATTTGCAGACAGTTTCCAATGTCAGGCCTGGAATTTTGGTCTCCTTACAAAATATCCTGGCCTGAAAAATTATTTGCAAAGCATGGTTCCTCCCATTCACAGACTCCATCACATTCTCCTACAACTGGTTCGAGCTCTTGGTTAGGAAGAAGGATGAACAGGATAAGGATGAAGAGGATAACTCTTTGAAAGGATAGATAATGGCAAGACAAGGGAAAATGGCTTTAAGTTGAATTTAGGTTGAAATCAGGGGGAAGTTCTTTACAGAGAGAGTGGTGAGGTGCTGGAACAGCTGCCCAGAGATGCTGTGGATGCCCCATCCATCCCTGGAGGTGTTCAAGGCCAGGTTGGATGGGGCCCTGGGCAGCCTGGGCTGGTATTAGATGTGGAGGTTGGTGGCCCTGCATGAGGCAGGGGGGTTGGAGCTTGATGATCCTTGAGGTCCCTTCCAACCCAACTGTTCTATGATTTTGTGAACAGGAAAATATTTATCAGTCATCTTGATGTTTACTCCTCTAGCTCCTCATCTCAGGATTATCCCGTATTCAATTTAGTTCCCCCCATGTAGGTGCCTACTGGCATTTAGAATGCTTGCTAGACCTGTGGAGGCGGAGATGGGTTAGGCACCACAGGGGATGTCATAGAATCATAGAATCACTTAAGTTGGAAAGGATCTTTAAAAGTCATCTACGTCAACTCCCCTGAAATGAACTGGTAAATAATTTCATACAGCACTTGGCACCTGTGAGTAGACAACCATAGACCACCTTTCACCTCCACTGGCTATAATGAGAGTTTAGATGAAGTCACATGTAGATACGTGCTTGCAGACACCTGAATTGGCACAATTTCAGTTGCCTAATGACTGGCCCCGAGAGCTGTCATAGACATTCCAGGGCTATATACAGGGTAGATATGGTACAGGACTCAAAGGGGAGGTATGTGGCCATGGACCAACGCTGTAAACCCAAGTGACACTAACCAACTGTGTTAAGGTAACTGACTTTGTCCCCTAATACGGAGTTGAATTCCACCCACAGATACCACTCCCCTCCATCCCTCTGCCCACCTTCACAGGAGATGAAAATGTGGTGGTATGGAGCTGCTTTGCAACCTTCTTGTATGGCTTCTCTTTTTCCTGTCCTCTCTTAACTCTTATAGGTCAACGGCAGAGTTTGCATGGAGGGAGAATAAAGAACATTGGAGATTTTTGTTTTATACCAGATAGGCTTAGTGTAGCATAACATTATTTCTAGAATAGAAAAGACAGAACAGGACAGCTGGCTTGACAAGCACAGAGCTTTGTACACCTCTCTGCCAGAGGGAAACTGACACCCACGTGTCTCCATCTGACCACGTGCCCAGAAGCCCTCCTGCAACAGAGTTTTGTTGTCAGTCCAAGCAAAGCAGCAGAGTGTGAGCATCAGGAAAAGGTGCCCTGACAGCAGAACACAGCTCTTCATGCTGCCTGGCCCTGTGGTGCTGTGCCAAAGGAGCTTCAGTGTCTTCATGGCACACAAGTCACCCACAGGGCAAGTGTCCGGATGCAGAGCTATTGTGTGGAGGGCAGGGTGTGCCTCCTCCGGCTGTGCTTTCAAAGAAAACAATGGTTCTGGCTCCCAGGCACTGCAGCTCATGGGAATCGTGGGCTGTGCATCCCCACCATGTCTGCAGGCAGCAGGACCAACTCGTGCCTTGGTGTTGGCAATGGGCTCGCTGCAGGCTGCTGGCTGTACAAAGAGCACCTTGAGACATGTTGCTCTGCCAAAGCATGGCAGATAGAACTCGGATTCCTTCAAAAGCAATACATGATATATCAGTGCTACCTCTGGTCAGGTATTGTGTGTTGGAGGCCACCTCCTCTGCCCAGCTTTCTTGGGACAATGTCCATCCTCATTCACATCTCCTCTCAGAGCAGAGTTTGAGCAGCTCTATTGGGATGGACACAATAATTTCAAAGGAAGATCCTTTATGAGTGAGCAGTGGAGACAGAGGCTAAAGGGACTGAGCCGAAAGCCCAAGTAGTGCTTCACAACTTTCCATGCTACAACGCACAGTCTCCTCTCCACAAAGACTCCATCCATTTAGAGAGAACTTAGCATTGCTTTGAAAGTTAAGAAGTGAATTGGGCTGTATCCCTTCTATCTTCACTGACAGGTGGCTATCCAAAATACTGTTAGAATGCAACAGCTGAGTCTTCCCTACTTTACTCTGGGAACTGCAACCTGGTGGAGCAGCTCCAGGTGTAGCTTGTTGGGGTTTGTGGAGGGGCTGGCAAATAGCTGAAGCCCTTATGAAGTAGAGGAGCTGGGTAACAGTAAAGGAGAATCTTCTCTTTTAATTTGTAGTTTCTTTTCTTGTGAGGGACAGGTCTGTATCCTGTGCTTCTGTAGTGAGATTTTAATGTTATCTGATCTTCCTTGTGCTGTCTCCCCTGAGAAGCTCAGAGAACAACCTGGTGAGTACTGTATGTCATCGTGGAGGAAAATGACCATGACCAAGGTCAAGGAAGGGGGAAGAGGTTCCCACTATTTTCTGTTTTGCTTCTGGAATTGAATTCAGATCAAGGAGGTGAATTTGGGGACAAGCAAGATGAGTTCAGCAGCTGTGGCATTGAAAGGCAGGGACCATAAATGGCAGGAGGAAGGGAAACCCAGTAAACAGTGTTCAGGACTCAGCTGAGCATTGCCTCTGAACTACAAAGACCTGCGAGAAAGTGGTGTCAAACACCCAGCTCCTGCTCTGACCCCTGGTGAGGGGAAATGAATCAATGTTGGGAAAATCTGGAAAGCAGGATGAGATTATCTACAGTATAAAAGCGACTGGGAGAGATGGATTGGGATATTTGTGTATTGAGACTCCTTCCATGTCCTTTATAGGGGGGGAGGGTGCTATTGTACCTATTGTGGCAGATCTTTATCGGCCCTGTTTATCACGGTGGGTGCGGGGAATGTCAGATTGCTGAATGTCAGGTTGTTGACTGTTTTCATAACAGGAAGCTGCCTGCTGTCTTGCTGTGTTAAGGAACTCCCTCATGCACAATATTTTCCAAAACAAGAAGAAAAAATAATAATCTAAACACTCCACTGTGGTTGGGTGACGGCACGGCTTCAAGTTTCTATTGTTCCTTGTAAGGCAAAATCCTGTATAGACAAATGCACTTGATACACATATGCCTGTTATTTCTTTTGTCTAAAGATACAGGAAATGTGGCTGTTGTTTAGCCAAGATGAAATATTTCCCAACGCTAAAACTTAATCTCAACTGTTTTTTGCAGTACTTGGGAGCCTGGAGAGCTGCCATGTTTGGGTGCAGGTGGGACGTGGGAGAGAGCAGTGCAGGCGTTGGTTACTCATTGCAATGCAGAGTGCTGCAGGACCCAGCTCTGAAGTGCCTTCATCCTTGTGAGCTGAAGTTAAGCATCCAGCTTCTGCCCGGCACTGCCAGAAAACTGTGGCTGCCTCTCCTCACTGGGGAACCAAGGTCTGTCCACGCTGTGAAATCAGTTACCTGAATACCAAATGCAAGGGATGCTCTAGTGATAGGACAAGGGGAAATGGTTTCAAACTGAGACAGGGGAGGTTTAGGTTGGATGTTAGGAGGAAGTTTTTCATACAGAGGGTGGTGATGCACTGAACAGGTTGCCCAAGGAGGCTGTGGATGCCCCATCCCTAGAGGCATTGAAGGCCAGGCTGGATGTGGCTCTGGGCAGCCTGGTCTGCTGGTTGGTGACCCTGCACATAGCAGGGGGTTGAAACCAGATGATCATTGTGGTCCTTTTCAACCCAGGCAATTCTGTGGTTCTGTGATTCTCTTCGCAAGTTGAGACAAGTAGCAGTGGGTAACCTTAGGCACCAAGTGTTGAAATTTGGGTGAGAGGAGGTCTGAAGTTCCTCTGTTCAGCGTCCTGAATTTACTGCTTTTTGTAGGCACCTCAGGCATCATTAGAGAAATGCACTAATTAAGCTCCTGCATGCATACCACCCAAGTGGCAGTCGCTCCGATGGTCCAAAAGACATGCAAACACTGTGTGTGAAGTAAAGCGTCTGTGAGCACAGCCTCTGATCACTCCAGGATATGCTGTACCTTAGTGCAACTAAGAGCTGTGGTCCTGAATTACCCCTAGGATGAGGAGTCTGAACCTGAGTCTTCCCTCATCCTTCTGTCTGCTTTCATTGATGGACAGAGGCAAGAACAAAGTTATTTTCATGGGAGAGTGAGATAACTCAGAGGGAGATAGAGAGCTGACCAAAACTTTGGACATGGGTAGAACATTCCCACCGGGTTTCTTTTCAGTCATCACATAGCAGCATGATGAAACAGGGTCAGCATGTTTTCAAAACTGATCAGAGCACAGATTTAGGTCCCCATAATTTGGCCTACAAGATGTATACCTTCCCATGAGATCCCACAGGAATGCCTCTCATGAGCACATGACATCAGACTGCTTCCTGGGCTGTGGGATAATGGCTGGGACAGACTCTTTAAATATCCACAAATCCTGTAAGACATCAGGCTGATGGAAGCAGAGACCTCAGGGCTTCTACTTTCAACCCTTCGAGAAGGCAGATAACAGCAGGACAAAGGGAAATGGTTTTAAGTTGAAGGAGGGAAGATTTAGGTTGGATATCAGGGGGAAGTTCTCTACAGAGAGAGTGGTGGGGTGCTGGAACAGCTGCCCAGAGAGGCTGTGGATGCCCCATCCATCCCTGGAGGTGTTCAAGGCCAGGTTGGATGGGGCCCTGGGCAGCCTGGGCTGGTATTAGATGTGGAGGTTGGTGGCCCTGCCTATGGCAGGGGGGTTGGAACTTGATGATCCTCGGTGTCCCTTCCAACCCAGGCCATTCTACGATTCTGTGATACTTCAGCTCTTGAGGAGTTGCATCTGTAGTGCTGGGGCACAGATGCTGGAAGCTGAATAGCCATGGTGTTAAACCATTTGGTTATGGTAATCAGAATTTGACCAGAGTTGAACTTTGCTCTGCAGTAGGGCAGGGTCAAGAAGTCCCTTCCATTCCATCTTTTTCTCGTGTGTGTGATCATTTAAGGGGCTGAGCTAAGAAGTAGTGACACAGGGTCTGGCTTTGAATTTTAGCTTTTAAAAGAAATAGGACATGCTCCTATTTATCGTACAGTCAGCAGAGGGCGTCAAATGCACGCGTGTCTCATAAGCTCAGCCCGGAGTTGGAACAGCAAAGCCATTAATAAACGGCCAACTATTCCTCCAAGTGTGGCCAATGCTTCCCCGCCTATTGTGCACTTGTCCCAGGTTTCCTTCCCTGCTCGGTCGTGTGTGGTTCCATACATTGGTAGCAGACCGAATTGTTCGCCCCACGGCCCCTGCAGACAGGATACAAGTCCAGTGCCAGGTGTTGAATTATTTTCCTGTGTGGTGGTATAGTGCATGGGAATTGTTGATAACACTAACAATACAGCAAAGGAAAAGTGGGAGAGGAGGAAGACAATTAAGCAGCCCTTGAAAGCCCAGGGGACATGCAAAATACCCTCCCTCTATTCATGCGTCACCAAGTCCAAGTTCTTAGGCACAGAAATGTCCCTGTAGTTACTAGGTGAATCTTTCGAACAGCCTGAAAGATTTCAGCATGCCCTGGGCAGTCCTGTGGTAACATCCACTCCACTGGATTAGTGAAGTTAAGTCAGATTTATCCCAGGAAGCTGGCAGTCATAGGGTCCTGAAAAGTTTTGGGTTAGGAGAGAACTTTAAAGCCCATCCAGCTCCAAACACTGCCGTGGACAGGGTCACCTCTCCCTTTGTCAGTGTTTGGCACTGGCCCAGCAGAAGTGACACCAAT
Organism: Gallus gallus; assembly: GCF_016699485.2. Taxonomy (NCBI): domain Eukaryota; kingdom Metazoa; phylum Chordata; class Aves; order Galliformes; family Phasianidae; genus Gallus; species Gallus gallus. Next base: position 106,532,066 of record NC_052534.1, read on the forward strand.
TATTTGTGTCAGCTCCCGTCTGAAAGCAGGAGATATATGAAATCTAACCCTGAGACAATCCATCATGGTGTGCAGTGGGATTTAGGACCTGTCACCCTGATGGGGTATTGACTGAGCACAGCTTCTTCCAGGACAGAGAGGTTATGGAGAGCATTATATCACCCCCAGCAAGGCATTACAGGTTGAAACTGAAAAATGAGCCTCAAAGTCTCTTAACTTGGGTGAATGGTCTGACGAGAGCAACTGAAGTGAAACCAGGCAGCTCCTGGTTTAGGGTTATTGGAGGAGTTTTAATAACTGTTATGTGATTAAATGTCAGATGTTTGTTTTAAAGCAAGCTGTGGCTGAGCCTTATATTTCTGTTTGTATTTATCATCAGCCTTGGATGATGTCAAAACCTTTTCACCAGGGGGGGATGGTGAGTTGTTGCTTTGCTCAAGGGCCATTGGAGTTTCCAAGCCATAATGAGCCCTTTTCTTTGCTCTTTCTTCATGGTCTTGTGCTGGGATGGTCTGGGTTTAAGATCTGCAGCTGTGAGCCACAGATCTAGAAGTCTGTGCCAGGGACCTCTGGTTTTCTCCTTCCATTAGAAATGCTCCATCCTCACTACAAAGCAGGTAACTCAGCTCCTAACCTCAGCAGCACCTATTTCTCAGCCCATCCAGGCTCAAAGAAACTGGAATTAAGGAGCCTGGGTACTGCTAGGTGGAAACATTCCCCTTGCAATTGCTCTAGGTGATGAATGAGCGCGCCTACATCCGCACTCATGCATTAAAACTATTGATGAGAAGAAAAAAAATAAGCACATGGAAAAAGCATTGAAGAGGCAGGTAGTCAGATCAGGAGGTATGCTTACAGTGCAGGTTAAAAGTGCATTTTCCCACTATTCAGAATATTTATTCTGATTGTTTCATTATTGTCCCTTGCCAAATAGCCAGGAATAGATGCTCTGCTCGTGGATGAGAACAGTAACACAATAACACAACCTCTAAGCTCTCCATTTCTTCAGCCACACAGTTGCATTTGATCTGCAAATTTTGAGCCGCCTCCTGCCAAAATGGCAAGTTCAACCTTGGTGTGGTGGTTTTGGGATGCTTCAATGTGTCCGGAGACTTATGGGATGTCCCAGCCTGTAAGGGAGCCAGGGGTTCTGGGTTTCTCAATCAGGCAACTTCAGAATTTGCCCCAGATCCCAATGCTGGCCAGAGCACCCCACCTGCACTGCTGCATTCTGCTCTGGGGTTCCAACACAAGAAGGACATGGACCTGTTGGAGCAGGTCCAAAGGAGACTGAAAGGACTCTCAGAGTGCTAAAGCTCTTCTCTTACGGACACAGGCTGAGAACTGGGGTTGTTCAATGAGAAGCCTCTGGGAAGACCTCATTGTGGACTTTCAGTGCTTAGAGGGGCCTGAAGGCAAAACCTAAAGGGACCTGGTCTGATGGGAGGTGATCCTGCCCATAGCAGGTGTTGGGGTTGGGTGGTTTTTAAGGTCCCAAGCACAGGAAATTTCCCCAAGATGCAGATGACCCTACTACCACAGTGCTTCCCAGCACCAACCAGCTAATCATTGCTGCACCAGCTAACTTTGTGGGATGATGAGAAGTCAGGGCTCTGCAGAAATTCTAGTCTCATTGGATTTCCCTGGAATCTTCATTATTTTCAAGTGAAAATAAACCCTTTGACCCATGAAAATGCTGTAGAGACTATCAGCAGAATCATTCATTCATGGTGGAAAGGCATATAGGATATTTTTAATAAAGAGGGGAGTATTTTTCTTCTTTGTCTTTTGCTCCAAGTACCACGTACCGTTTCTCTGTGTTGGGAGTGCAGAATTAAATCCTCATTAAAGGCTGTAAAAAAAAATAGTGAGTCTGAGAGGCCAGGAACAGATACATATTATTGCGGCTTTCATAGATCATATGAGCACTGTGGTGACATAATAAATAATCCACCCAAAGTTTTTAAAGGTAAAAAACAGCAAATCATTAATAATGGCTCTGGCACCATATATCAAACTGAAGCCTTCCTCTTACAGCTGATCCCCAGCTATTCCCAGCTGCCCTTTAGCATTGCTGTGTAGGTTTTTCCCCCCTTTCCATTTCTCTCTCTTTCTTGCTACCGTATTTCTGTGCTCCATCCATAAGCTTTTGTTTCTCCAGTCCACTGAATGTAGGCATGGATCACCTATGAAAATGCAGACCAAACTGTTTAAACCCTTTTGCTCAGGAGGTTAAAAGCTGCCCCTACAAATAAACCCTGGCAGAAACTCTTATTATCGGGGTAGAATGCAGAAATCATAGAATAATAGAATGACTTGGGTTGGAAGGGACCTCAAGGATCATCAGGTTCCAACCCCCTTGCCACAGGCAGGGTGTCCAACTGCTAGAATGAATGGTCATATGGTAGACTCATTTATTTCTGGCATACATTATTGTATGTCACGGAGGAGCATTTCACCCTGTGACTTTTAGTTGTTGTTTAATCCACATAGCCTGTTTTATTATCTCAGTCTGCCTCCCAGTCTGTCTGTCAGAGGTTCTGCACCCTCTCCATCAGTCCTGAATGGATGTCTCAGAGACCAAGAGGCACTGAAATCAAACCCTTCCTGTATCGTGAGAGGGTCTCCTCTGTGTTGTAATGAGAAATGTGATTTGTACACGTGGCACCAACCTAAGGCAAACCCATTCATCTCTGATACGTGCCATTGCAGCTTTTGGGCTGAGCAACAGCTCAGACTCAAAGTGAAACGGGAGGGCTGTAAATGCATTTGGACGAAAGGCAATGATGAAAAGTTGTTGCAACTCTCAAAGGAGCTAAACTGCAGAGATGTGCGTAGCACTGGGGTGACACATCCTTCCAGGTGTAAAGGAAGAGAAATTTGTTGCTTTGTCCTTACTCTGTGTGTGCGTGGATGGATGATTCTAGCAGGGTAGAATTATGGGTCTCCAAAGGCATGGTCAGGTTTGATTTCAGCACCAACCAACCTTTCATGCAACACTCTTCTCTTACGCATCACACTGAAACTTCAGTCTACTTTGCAGTGTCCCTTATGCCTACCTCTTTGCTGTCTCATTGCCAAAGGAAAGTTGGATCCACTGAATGGACTGGTGGTAATTTCTGTGGTCATCTGGGAAGGTCATGAAAAATTTGAATGAGATATCTCTATTTAGAAAAGTATGCAGGGCCCCATGTTCTACTGATTTCTGGGGGATTTAGGCTCCTATATGTATTTCTGCTTGTGGATGTAGATCTGCTTGACAAGGCAATGGGCTCTTATTTCACATACTGCCTTTATTTGCAATAGAAAGCCACCACTGATGCTCAGCATGGTACTTTCCTCAAAGAATATCATAGGCTTACAAGTGTAGTTTCTATGAACTAGGGCTAACACTTAGCATATTCTGTTTCATGTCTATTCATAGTAACCTGAAAAAGGTGCAGGCAACAAAGGTATCATTCCTACCACAATAGCTGTGACCTGCCTGGTTCTGCTTAAGTTGGTTGCTTCTGCGCCAAGGATGAAGAAAACTCTTGGGACTAACTCTTAAAAAGAGAAAAGAAAACACAAAAAAAACCCCAACAATTAATGTTCTGGATTCTCTAAGCATAGCAAGCACTTTGTGCTGTCGTTCTTAGGGTTTCATGCTGCTGCAAACCTTTAGAATAGTCAGTTTTCAAAAGAAGGGTCTATGGGCTAGAGACACTATGTATGGGAGTGCCAAGATCAGCAGCACTGAAATGTTTCCCTGTTTTTCTAAATGTCTTGCTAGTAGGGAGAAATTAGCCTTTTGTTTGGATGTCCATCTGACTTGCTATCCCCATATATAAATACTGTATCAACTCATGCTCACAACCAGCTTGGAACCCCGTAACAGGCACATCTCCTTCTTTGTATGGTGATTGCCTAAAAATCCTATTTTTGGTTATGATGAGTAGTCTGTATTGGTAACACAGGTCGCAGAAGAAAACTTATCATGCCCTGACTGAGTTGGGAAATCCTGGCAAAGGGTCCTCCTATATGTAAACGTGCTTCTGGTTCCAGCATGATATTGGCTATAATTCAGATGGAAAGTGTTGTAACTTCCTTTCCGCTGGCACTGGAACAACTTCAAATTGAACTAATTTCTCTAATACAATTAATTCTCTAATAAAAATAGCTTGATGTCCCATGGGAAATCTTTTTCTTGTGTCTTCAAGGTTCCTAGGGAGGAAAATCTACCTGGTATTGGTATATTGTCCAGATGTTGCTGTTTCATAGCCAGGCTAACTGATAATTTTCCTGCGTTCAGAAAAAGAATTGAAAGGTATCAAAAAGTTTCGAGCAGATATTGTGTCAACTATCTGTTCTACCTGCCGTCTACTAGCATTTAACAAGCTCATTTCTTGGGCAGTGAATTTTTAATGCCCAAATGATAACATCCTCCCTGGAAGCTGTTTTACAACTTCACCAGTTTCCATTTTTCCTTCATTATTCAAGATATACTTCTCCTTCTGTTTTTCATCCTGATATTTCTAAACCCATCCCACAACCCTTGAGCATCCCCCCAGCCATCCTCTACGTTAGCAGTGATATAATATGCAGCCTGAGCCTGTCCAGTTCTACAGTAGGAGTCAGTAGGGTTGGAAGGGTACAAAGAATTGGGTACCTCAATGACTCATATCGACTCATCAGTAAGTCTAGAAATGTTTTGGTCTCAGATTAGACAGAAACAACATAAATGACTGAAAACCACTGAAAACCATTGGTTTCAACAAAAATTTAAACTTTTGTGTTGGATACCTAAGAGCTATTTTTGTTTTTCTTTTTGTCTTCCTTTAATTTATTTTGGCATCTTCTCATTTAAAAGCCCACCTTTTGCCCCTGAGCTTTCCCCCAGTGCATTTCACATCTGATCTTCCAAACGCTTGATTTTGCAGCCTTCTAACTCTCGATGCACCAGTTGCTTTTTATTTCCAAGTTTCCCACTGGTCCAGTCTCCATAACATATCAATTTCTCTGTTTCTGGACATGTTTGGAACTGCCTAAATCTTGACAGCGATGAGCAGTGAGGAGCTTACTCATGTCTAAATCCTGTTGGGATTCACCAGCTGAGCGTGTCCTTACCTGCTTATATTTGGGGATTGATTCAATGGGTGTTTTCAGACACTGCCAACTTCTTCCTTGCACAAATCACAGCTGTAAGTGGAAGTAACTTCTTGCCTGTCTCATGGTTAGACCCTCTGTACTAATTCTCAGAGGGTTCTCATTCAAATAACTCCATGTGGATCTTAAGCAAATATTTCCCACATTATAGGAAAAAGCATGCATACTTTGATACCTCTCACAATTTCTCTTCCATTAAAGCTACTCAATAGTGTATAACAACAGTTAGGGTTAGGAGCCTGTAGCAGTGTGGGGGTGAGGGAATCATAGGGAATCATAGAATGGCCTGGGCTGAAAAGGACCACAGTGATCATCTGGTTTCAACCCCCTGCTGTGTGCAGGGTTGCCAACCAGCAGACCAGGCTGCCCAGAGCCACATCCAGCCTGGCCTTGAATGCCTCCAGGGATGGGGCATCCACAGCCTCCTTGGGCAACCTGTTCAGTGCGTCACTGCCCTCCGTGCGAAAATCTTCCTCCTAATATCTAACCTAAACCTCCCCTGTCTCAGTTTAAGACCATCCCCCCTTGTCCTATCACTATTCACTCTCGGAAACAGCTGGTTCCCCTCCTGTTTATACTCTCCCTTCAAATATTGGAAGGCCGCAATGAGGTCTCCTCGGAGCCTTCTCTTCTCCAAGCTAAACAAGGCCAGTTCCCTCAACCTTTTCTCATAGGAGAGGTGCTCCAGCCCTCTGATCATCTTAGTGTCCCTAAGGGGCCACTGGGGTCAGCCTCTGCTCCCAGGTAATAGTGATAGGACGATAGGTAGTAGACTTAAGTTGCCCCGGGGTAGGTTCAGAAAGAGCAGTGATGCAGTGGCACAGCTGCCTGGGGAAGTAGTGATGTCACCATTGCTTTGGGTGTTCAGTGTGGAGATGTGGCACTGAGGGATGTGGTCAGTGGGCATGGTGGGTATGGGTTGATGGTTGGACTTGATTTTAACGGTCTTTTCCAGCCTTTGTGATTCTAAGCACACTGCTCTGAATGACCATGTTTGGCTCTGTCCCTTCGATATGCTCTGCAAAGCAAAACATCTTCCTGAAAAGAGATCTGACTGCAGACCACTCCAGATCACAGCCCCCTATTGATATCCCTGAGTGAAAAGCCACTGTGGGACTTGAGCAACTGTTTCTATGTGTATTTTTCCTGACTGTATGTGACATTGCCCGTTGTCAGAACACTGAGCAAACGAAGGCCAGCAAGTATGGTAGCTGGAAAAGTACCAGCTTGTAGACTCTGAATTTCTCAGTGTGACCAAGACGTAGGGGATTGTATATGATCAGCAGCAGACAGATGCCCACAGAGTTAGTTAGCCAGCCATAAGTGCTAAGGAAAGAGTTGTGGTTTAAGCAACATCCTTAAATTGGCTGGGAAGGCAGTGTGGTTAATTAAAAGTTCCTCTCTGGGTTTGTACAACCCATGTTGGAGGAAGGTGGGGCTTCCTCTCTCTGTGCAGCAGACCCATGTAAAACAGTCAGAAGCTGTTACAAGACCCAGGTGTTATCTGTTGTAACCCTGAGGACCATAGCTCTGTAAAATGCCTCCCCAGCTTAATGTCATATGCAAATGTAATTAATACGATTGACTTCTGACTCTTACTAATGACCTTGTTTGAGGAACGTTTGGACGTTGTGTTGAGGGACATGGTTTTGTGAGAACTATTGGTGATGGGTGAGTGGTTGGACTGGGTGATCCTGTGGGTCTTTTCCAACCTTAGTGATTCTATGATTCTATGAATACCAATCCCCCCCTTTCATTTGAACTATATGATCCTTATGGAGCCCTTCCAACTTGGGACATTCTATGCTTCTATGACTTCCCGCAAGTTAATAACTTCTGACATTGCAGCAACAACAACAACAACAACAAAACCAAACAACAAACCCACACGTAGAATTACCTGAAACACTCCTGATTTGGAAAAGAGACCCTAAAACAGCTGTACTTGCTCACATACCCAGAGCCCTACATAGGGATGGTCTGCTCCTCTTTTTGCAGGGGATCATAGGACAGATGATTTCCCAGCACTGCTCAGTCCTGCCACCCTGACTGCAAGAGGGGAGTTGGGTTCCTGTCATCGTTCTGGGAATAGGGCAGTCTCTGCCAGGATCAGCAGACAGGAAGAGATATGGGGAAGTTTTTCCCCAACTCCTGTCCTTCCTCTCCAGCACTCCCACATGCGGAGTCAATCCAGGATGCAGCCAGAGATGCACAATCCTCTTTCGTTGCTCAAGGGATGTCACAGGAAGGTGAAATCTGATGAGATTAGTCGAGGTACTTCACTGTGACTGGCTAGCAACTCCAAAAGACATCTGATGTAACCAAATCCTTGCAGTTCAGCGTAGGCAACAGCTGTGGGAGGTAATAAAGATCTTGCAGAGTGCATGTATTCTCTCTCCCTCCCGGCACATATTGCTGTTTGGGACTTATTGTGCCAGGAATGATTGTCCTCACTGGCCTGGAATCTTCCATGTAGTCTCCATATTTATTAAATGCATCACCAGAGCAGTGGCTTGGAAAACTGAGTGGTACCATGAGAAGCTCCTGAATTGCCCTTTGCTTTAGCCTTGTGCTTCTGGAATGTGATTCTCGGATGTGCAATGAGGTGCAAAGCTTGAATGAAGCTTTCCTCACCTCTGGGGCAAGCATTAGGCCTCTGTCCCTGGAGAACTCCTCAGTGTCCATCAATTTTTACTCCTCATTTTGCTAGGACGCCAAGAAAAATGCAACATGCTAGGAGTGATGAGCATCTGTTTTTGCAGTTAAGTTTGGGGCAAGGTGAAATATTGGGCATGAGGTAAAGACTTCTGCCATAATCACAGGATCATGAAGGTTGGAAAAGACCTCTATGATCATCCAGTCCAACCCCAGTCCACCATGCCCACTGCCCACATTCCTCAGTGCCACATCTCTGTGGTTCTTGAACCCCTCCAGGGACGGTGACCCCACCACCTCCCTGGGCAGCTGTGCCACTGCAGCACTGCTTCTTCTGAGGAGACATTTTCCTAATATCCAGCCTGAAAAAATGTTTTAAAAAAATATAATCTGGGCTATTTGGAAGAGTAGGGAAAGTTTAATTAACAGCAAGCTCCTCTTTCTTCAAATCAGTGTAGGTTTTAATGTAGAATGCCTGCTATTTGCTCTCCTCTGTCATCTGAATGCCTTTGGGGTTTTACAGCCCAAACCAGCTCTACACGTCCAACACCACCACCAAGGGAAAGAGAAACCCCACACCTCTGCTGAGGCATAGAATCAGTGAGTGATAGAGCCTACATACATGGATTTCCACAGTGGACTATGCCTGACATAAATGTTTGGTGAATCACGTCTGACACATAGGAGCATGGCAAGGGACAGACTGCAGCTGGTAGATATAGCCAGAAAATTATTCTTCAGGTGTTTTAAAGAATTTTTGCATGCTCCAGAGACTTACCTATGTATTTGTAAAGCTTAACATGGAATTGACCCTGAGTGGCTGAGGCTGTCATGAGCAAAAGAGGCACTGCTTCAAGACAGCATTGCAATGGGAAATGAAAAGATGGTGTATATTGAGTCTTGGTGGCAGAGCCATAAGTCTTCATACCTGCATACAGAGAATCAGACATGCCAAAAGCAGAGCCAGAGCAGCCAGTTCTGTAAGGCAGTCCTGTCACCAGGGACTGTGGGGAGCTCCTGGAGCAGGGACTGCTAAGAGGGGGGTTTCTGTGCTGCAAGAGACTAATTAGGCATCAAGGCAAAGCATTTCCATCCGCTTAGGAAGCACTGTCCTGACCTTGCTGCTACGCCTACTCCCTCTCTGTCACAGGACTGAAAGAGCTTTGTTCAGCTCTTTTAAAACTGGAAAAGGAGCCCAAGCACCATCCTTTATGCAAGAGCTGAAAGGTTAATACATGTCACTTTCGTTGGCTTGGACGCTGCAATAGGCTCAGGAGGAACAAACCCTTTTTAGTGAGGAAGAAGCAAGACAAGCCTGTCACAGCCTGCCCTTTCAACCCTCACAGTTCAACCCCGTTTTCACACCACAGAGTTCAGAATACATCCATCCTTCTCTGCAGCAAATAAAAAATGTGACACAATGCAAAGCGATGCAATGTGAGGTGATATAATGCAGTGCAGGATGCTGTTAGATATGGGTTTTGCTGGGGATTGCATGGATAAGCAAGCATCAAGCCCCTGAAATTAGTAAGGTCAGCCGAGGTGCTTCCTGTTGCAGCTCACAAGCCTTGGTGCTCAACTCAGAGGGCAGGGAGGTAAAATTAGAAGTGGCTGACACAGGAACAGGGTCTGTGGCTTGAGGGCATGGGAAAATAGGCATCACCAGCGATTCTGAATATGTGTTAGAGGATCATCACAAAATGTATTAACCCTTCTGTCTCAGATGCGAGGCTTGGGGTATCTGTAATTCCTCCCTAAATAACCCCTCTCTTTCCCTAGTTTATGGAGGATGAGTACAGATCTAGCTACAGACAACCAAATAATTGAGACTCAAATAGTTAGGGAATAACCAGCCCTGTTTCTTCCTAGAAAGACTGCATTAGGTAGACAAAGCTCAGTAGATATCTTGGTGTCTGGCACCTTCCTGTGATATGAAAGACTGAATAATTCACTCGTTAGTAGTTCAGAACTTGAGGCCCCTACTTCGATGAGTATGTCTTGCATCTCTAGGACTATATATTCACCAAAAGTGGAAGAGCTGCCACAGAAGAGATGAAGAGACAGCTCACGACTCCAAACAGCCTCTATTTGTTGCTAACCTTTTTAGATACTGTTCTCCAGCTGTTTGTCTCCCATGTACTCAAGGCATCTAACTCAGAGGAGGGCAAATTGCAGGCACCGACTGCTTTCAGGGATGTAGTTTGTGGTCATATGCAATGCCCTCTGCAAAGTTTTAAAACAATGTAGTCTTAATCTCATATTCTAACCACAGACAGTTCCTCCAGCCTCCAAGAGGACACACCAACCTGAAGAACTAATGGGTCTGATGGGCTTACCACTAATCATAGAATCATAGAATGGCTTAGGTTGGAAGAGACCTCAAGGATCATCAAGTTCCACCCCCCCCCCCGCTGCATGCAGGGCCATCCACCTCCACATTTAATACCGGACCAGGTTGTCCAGGGCCCCATCCAACCTGGCCTTGAACACCTCCAGGGATGGGGCATCCACAACCCCACTGGGCAGTCTGTTCCAGCACCTCACCACTCTCAAAGATATTTGAGACAACAAAATCAATGTGCATCAAGAAGCAATTTGTCTGGCAAGTAAAATAAAAATAATGAAGAAAAAAATCAAAAGACAGAGATACACAGCAAAACGAGCTGTACAGCTCTGCGCACAGCCATGCAAGTCTCACATTGCCTCTCTGCCTTCCTCCTGCCGAAAGCCGGCAACTGTAATCCCCTCCAGGTGCTGATAGGTTTATCTCTCCAGCCAGCATAAACGTGACAGCTCTGGAGCTGGCTGGCAGCACGTGTTCCTGTGCTGCAAGAGGCAGAAGAGAGCTGCAAGACTGAACATGAGAGTGAGTCACAGCAGCCAAGGGGAAACATCAACTTTGGAAGCAGCAAGAGATGTAATTGCAAGGGATCCTTTACAGCTACATGCCCTGTTCATGGGCAAACCTGGGTGGAAGGAAACACCTCCTTCAACAACATCTGCCTCCTGGACCGATACCAAGCTGCTCTCCAGGTGTTAGGTTTGGTTTCTTTCTCCCCACTGGTGCTGTCCGAGACGCCCACGAGCGGGGAAGCCGCTGACTCAACACGGATAGGGCGTGATGTTGACTGTGCACAAGGAGCTTTAGAATGAGCAAAGTCAACAGGCTGGAGGAGAAACCATGGGAAAGGCTTGGCCTCTCGCTAACCCATGCGGTTGCAGCAGTGGATTTTAGCAATAGTGCTAACAGAGTGATCTTGGAGCCAATGAACTTTTACCGCTTCCATGGGATGACTCTGCAAGCCACCACTTGGAGCATTTTAAGATGCTTTGGTGCAGTTGTGTTGGGATCAGCTCTTCCCACACTTGATACCTCCATGTGAGCAACTTGTGTACGTCTCATGCCAGGACCAGAGCTATGACTATCTGGCTTAGAGTTCTTCTGAACCCCACAAGAATTGATGCATCAGAAAGCAGACATTTCACTTTCCTGCCCATGAAACCAGAATGCCTCCACACATGGCACAGCACCTGCCAGCCACTGTCAACAGGAAGAGAAATACTGGGGTAGGAGCTATCCTCCTTCAGGGACTACCAAGTACTGATTAATGAGCTGCTTCAGGTGGCAAATGCATCTTCCCTAGCACCTGGTTAGCTCCCTAGTAGACATCAGAGACCAAAGGTGCCTCAGGCTTCACCTGATGTCCCTAGGCTGAGCTTGCACCAAGTAGACTGGTGATACTCAATCAACTTCCGAATTGCAGAGGTAGTCACAGCTTGAATGTAAACCTAAGTGCCAGTGTTAGGATGCTATGGTTGAAGAGCTTCACCCAGATATATGACAGTACCATGTTGACCTCTCATTAATGCTGGCAGATCCTGCTTCTTTGCACTGCTTGGAGAACCCAGCAGGGCAAAACACCTACCCTTTGTGTTGGCGTCTTTTCCTTCATTGTATGTCAGCAGATAGAACTGTATTATCTGTATTTCTCTCTCTAGATACCTGAAAACCTGCATTTTTAAATGATTTGTGGAAATCTTAGAAATCTGTGTTACAGATTCATGATATTGATGTCATGGGACAAGGCTATAGAGGGAAAAAATTGCCCTGGAGCTTCCTAATATTGTCCTAAATAGCATCTTATATGAAGCTTTGATGGTATAGAGGCTACATAACTGGCATTTGGAGCAGGTATGGTGTTTAGCATGTATTTTAGGTGTGACAGATCAGACTGTCAGACTCTGTAAAAGTGCAATACCGAGGGACTAGATAATGCATGAGTCAGAATATGTGCTGAGTCAGAGGAGGATAAGGTTCCATGTTCCTGTACTTCAAAGCCAACAAGGGTTTTAACACTGAGCTTCAAACTTGCACTTCAATCCCTTGAGGTAGGATTTGTCTCACACAATTTTAGGGGCAGATCAGTTCTTTTACATCCATGAGTAATGCAGTTTAAGATGCCCTGGAGCATCCCTGATATCTTCAAGGGGCTCTACACCCTTTCACAACAATGCTGGGACATGACACTGGATTCCCTATGCCTGCTCAACAGGCAGTAAACATCTATGTTTAGACAGTGAAATTAAATCCCAGCTTCCAAGAGGTCTTAGCTCTGGCAAGGTCTACATCACAAACAGAGAACAGAGACTGTCAGGTGAGACAAACTTTAAGACAACTGGAGTTCAATGGAGATGTACCTATGGAGAGGTCTAGTTTCATCTGAAATGACCTAGGTGACCCAAACTATGCACATAAGGTTAAGAGATGGGGTTGTGCTTGCCTTTAGGAAGGCCCAGATCTTTCTTCTGCATCTTGAGGACAGTGGAGCTGCCTTGGGCTCCCTGGAGTATCTCAGCTGGCACTGTGAACCTCTGTGAGGGTAGCTAAGCTGAGATCTAGTTGATTGTTTACACAGGCCCTTAAGTCACCGATCATTAACTATTAAGAAGTGGAACCCCACTTCTTAATTTAAGTGAAATGAATCTTATCTGTGGAAATCAGTTGATAGGGTATGAGTTTAAGGAAATGATTCTTGAAATGATAACAGCATTTATTATTTCATTTTGAATATTATTTCAACATGTCTGCACGCACCTGACACAATGCTACACACATACTTCTTCATCACACATTTTAAGGCATTTTGCTTTTACCCTCTGTTAGATTTTTTGCTGTTCTGTTCTCCTTTGTAAATTGTTGATAAATTTAGACTGTTTCCCAAAGAGGTGTACACATGTATGCAGCTGAGGTATGGTCAGACATCTCCTCACATTAGTTGGGCATTTATTCAGAAATGCATACATTGCCCCAGGGGAAGAATGATGTACATATATAATCCAATAGAAAATAGCTGTTAAATTAAGTTCACAGTTTTATCATGCTTTGTAAACTCCAACTTATCCAGTAAATGCTTGAGCCTCTTCCAGTTGCTTGCTGCAGCACAAACGCTCTAACCTGTTCCATGTTAAAGATGTAATTTGTTAAATAGTACTGGTTGACTGCAAGGGTGAGGCACTGAGCAATAGCTTTGGAACAGGGCCTCGTGCAAAATTGTTTGAGGGATCCCAGATGATCGTAAAGTGCTTAGATACCATCATTGGCATAATAAAGGTAATCACAAGGAAGTGGAGTTTATCTAAGTCTAATTTGGTCAACACTGCATTCAACCACTTGTAAAGGACCAAAGGTGGGACATGACACCACTTCTCAGATACCTGACAGATGAATTAATTCATCTTTTTTATCTACCAGTGCATCACCACATACTACAGTGATAAGCACAGTACAAACGTATCAACGATCTGGAAGAGGAGAGATCGACTGGGATGACCCTTCTGGATTTCCAGTGATGTGAGGATCAATCTCACTTCTACTAAAGAAAAACAGGGAAAATAGGAACAGACTTTGACATCTCAGACATGTTCTCTACATACACAGAGGGAAGAGGAGGAGACTGGAGGAGAGGGGAGAAAATGAGTGTACATCTCTGTGGGCTCTGACCAGACTTTGGCAATGACTCCAGATTTTGTCACATTTCTGTGGATTGGCAACCTTTCCAGGAAAATGGCATGCAACAGACAAAAGGCATCCTGAAGTTACTCAGACGTGATGCCCAGCAGAGCCACAGATACTCAAGCAGCAAACAGCATGGCTTAAAGAGTAGGAACAAGAAGGTATCACAAACAAAACAGCCTTCCCCTTCCCCAAACCAGTTTTCTAATGAAACCACTAAATCTTTAAGGGTTTGCTAGCCCTCTAGAAATGAGGGCAAGTAATTGCAACTTTACTCACAGGATTCAAGATCAAGCTTACCACATTTAACTCAGAAGAAAAGTCAATTATGATGGCTCAACTCACTGGAGATACTGCAATATGTAATCAAAAATTTACTTTTAAAAAAAAAAAGAAAGAAAGAAAGAAGAAAAAAAGCAGTTTTTGATAAGCAGTTCTAGAAGTCCAGGTCA